>NC_132999.1:17988685-20723685 GCF_048564905.1 Vicugna pacos | reverse complement strand
AGGCTTTCAATATATGATTACAATTGTTTTTATGTATCACAAAGAGCATCTCCTAAAAGATCTGGGATTAATTTAGTAAATCTTTACTTTAGCACCTTTGGACATGTGTACACAATTTTGACTATAATATTTATTAAATATTAGACTCTTCACCCCCTTGCACTTAAGATACCTACTAAGCACAATGTTAGGCAGAGCAGAATGAATATTAGGCTAGTGCCCCTTCCTTCACACTTCCAAGGTTAAAAGTCCAGATCTTGTCTAAATGACCAAAAAATGCAGTGAGATTCATATTAATAATCACTGATTATTCAACTCTGAATTATCGTCTTGTACTCACTTCCAAGGAGCCACTTGAAAAAGAGGATGGCAGGCCTTACAGAGAATCACCCCAACTCTGTCACAAATGACTCCGCCCTACCAGAACCCATTTGTTTTTGCAAGTTCCAAGACCCTATCGGAGGGATTGAAGGGGAGTAAATAAGCAAGATTCCACATGGATGCACAGATAAAACCAATCTGATTCCATTTTCCGGACGTCCTTGGACAAGCACTAGATTCACAGCTCCCTGTTATCACTTGCCTACCTGACATTCTGACTTACACATCTCAGTCTTAACTGTCCCAAATCAAACTCTTCATCATCACCCTTCCTGGACATGCTCCTTCTCCAGTCGTCCTCACCTCAATAAATGGCACCAATTACTCAGAAAAAAAATGGAATCATCTTTGATTTTCCTCCTTCTTTCAAAACTCCCATCCAATTCAACATGAAATCCTGTAGGTTCTAACCCCAACTATATTCCAACTATATTCTTTCATTCTCTAATCTAATCCAAGTCACCATCATCTCTCACCCGTATGGCTACAAGGATCTCAATTTCTATGTTTCCATCCTTTCTTCAAATAGCTTTTTTTAATGACATAATTCATACATATAAAAAGCAAAAAAGTACTGAATGCCCATGTATCAACCACTCAATTTTTTAAAATATTAACATTTCATCATATTTGCTTAAGCTCTTTTTCTTTAAAAAATAAAATATAATTGAAGGACCTATGTACCCATACCCACTTCCGTTCTCATTACTCCTACTCCAGAGATAATAACTGTCCTGAATTTAGTGAATCTGATGATTTTTCAATTCCATGGATGGGTTTTTATTTTTATTAATGTTCAGATTAATGTATATCAGTTAGGGTTAAGTTCAGCCACATGGAACAGAAAACCCAAATAACAGTGGTTTAAAGAGAAATGGGAGGGTTTTTTAACTCACATAACTGAGAGACTTGGGGTGGGCAGTTGAAGCAATGAAGTTGATTTGGTGTCAGGGCTAAACTTTCTGGGATTCTCCTGGTTTTCCTCTAGTGGTTGCAGTGTTGTTGCTACAGCTTCAATCATTGTGACCTGTTTCCAAGGCAAGAGAAAAAAAAAGGGTCAATGACAAAAGAGTACTCTTCAGCTGAATCTTTCCTCCTTTTAAGGATCTTCCCCAGAAGCCCTACCCAACAACTTGCCTTTCTATCCTATTTTTCAGAACCTTTCACAAGCTAGATAGCTGCAAGAGAAGCTTAAAAATGCAGTTTTTTGCTTGGACACATTCTCACCACCATAAAAGTAAAGTTCTGTTATCACGAAAGAAGGGGAAACTAGATATATTGGATAGGCAGCTACTAGTCCTTTCTATAATATGTATCCTTAATAATATATTGATTTGAATGCTTTAACACTTTATGTAAATAAAATCATACATAAATGACACTTTATGTAAATAAAATCATACATAAATGAAATTATATGTTACCTTCTACAACCTACATTTTTTGCTCAACATCATATTTTTGAGGTTAACCTATGTTGATATAACTTATATATTTTCATTATTCTAAAATATTCCCCCTGTGAATATACCACAATTTATTAATCCATTCTCTGCTGATGTACATTAGATTGTCTTAAGGTTTCCAGTGAACATTCTCTCATGTGTCTCTTTCAAGGTAAACATAAATCAAATTTCATTTCTTCCTTCTTAAAATTCTGCAATGGTTTCCCCTTACATTAAAATAAAATCTAACCTTCTTTTCACATAACATCCTATATGAGCTGGTCCCCATTTACCTCCTCAGTCTCATCGAGTTCTCCTCTTCCTCTTGCTTACTCTGCTCCACACATCCTGGTCTCTTCTCAGTTCCTAATATGCCAGTCACTTTCCTTCCTCAGGGCCAGGGGCTGATCAAGGCTTTGTAGAGCCTGAAGCTTATTCAATTTCAGTACAATTATATGAAATTAAGTTCAGGCCACTGGAAGGGACTGAGGCAAGTGAGGTGACCTGATACTTAAGTGTCATTTATCTTCATGGAAAATCCACCTCCTCCCAGGGTCTTTGAAAGTCTATTCTTTCTGCTTGGAATGTTACTGCCCAAGATGTTCTTCCTCAGGCTCCATTTAATTATTCAGGTTTCTGTGGCACAGACTGCTATTCCTCCAACATCCATTCTCCTCTTCTGCCATAGCAATAGGATTTTTAGCTGAGTACTTGATTACCCAAGTAAAAACTCCATTTCATGGTTGGCAACTACTTGTGGCCCTGTGACTGTGTGCTGACCATTGATATGCAAGGAAAATAATGCTTTCAATTTTAGGGTGATTTCCTTAAAGAGGAAACATTTTGATAAAGGGATGTCCTCCTTTCTCCCTTTTTCCCCTTCCCATTGTCTATTGTATGGACCTTGTGGTTAGTCATCTTGGACCATGTGGAAGACACTCAAGGAATGGTAGAGCAACAGGATAGAAGAAGTGTCAGCTCCAGACAATGTGGCAAAGCAAAAATATCCAAAAACTTGTTGAGAAAAAAAAATTAACTATCATGTTTTAAGCCTCTGGGTTTTTCTGTTTTTTTCTGGCGGTGGGGGGGGGGGTGGATATTCAGTCAAGCCTATATCCAGTGCATGGGCTTGATTCAAACATCATTTCCTCACCAAGACTTCTCTACTTTTTACCACCCCATCTAACGTAGCTCCACCCTCGTATAAACCAAGTCACTCTCACATCAGCCTATCCTATTTCCTTCACTAAATTTTCATCACTCAAAAATATTCTGTTTACTTGTTTACTATCTATCTTTCCCCAGTAAAATAAACTTTATGGAGGCAAGGACTTTGTCTGCCTTGGTAACTGCCTGTATTCCCTGTGCCTAGAACAGTGCCTGGTATATAATAAGTACCCAATAACTGTTGATTAGATGAAAGAACAAATCAATAAAAAATAACATTAATCAGCTTCCACTAGACTGTAAGGTGTATGAAGGCAGGGACAATGTCTACTTGTTTACTGTCACATCACTAGGAACTAACAAACTGTAAAATGAATCCACTGACAAATAAGTGAATAGAAACGAGTATGTTCCTAAGGGTTCTTCTGAAGTAAGAGTTAATAATAAAAATTCAATCATGAATATAATTTTATTTTTAAAGATGTTTCAAAGTCTAGCTTCCTGGGGAAACCATTTGCTCATTAGGGAGTAAGAAAAGTAGCAGTATTTCCACAGATAGTAAACATAAAATGTTGACAGAAAAAAACTTAACTTTCCCAAAAAGTCTGATGTGATTAATGTAAAACGTAAGTACCAATAATATTAGCTGACATTTATTATTACTACTTATTATTAAGGGCTTACTGTATGCCAAACACTGTGGTAAATGGTTCCCACCTATTATCTCATTTAATCCTCATAACAATCTTATGAGTAGGTAATAGAGGTCCACAATTCCTTATCTGAACCACTTGGGGGCCAAATACATTTTGGCATTCAGAACTTTTCAGAAAATTATAATAGAGTAGATGCACACTATGCAGCACTCCTAGCAAGATCTGGGGCAGCGCCTCATAGTCAAATACATTAATATTTTTGCAAAGAAACATGAATATTCACCAATTAATGAGCTGATAAAAACCTATAAGTAACCTCATATCCATTTAAATTAGACTCTTTTCAATTTCAGATCAGGGCAGATTTTCCTGGCAAGTGAGTCGCAAAACCTTTTTGTTTTCAGAGATTTTGTCTTTTAGAATTACAAATTAAAAATGTGAGTTTGTATGATCATCATGGTTTTTTTCAGTGAAGGAACTAAAACTAAAGAATTTGCCCAAGGCCACAGAGATAATAAGGAACAGTGGACTTGAACCCAAACAATTTGGTTGAAAGTTTATCATGCTTAACCATTTTACTGTAGTACCTAAAAATGTTACGTTGGTTAAGGCATTCATTCTGAATCAAGGAAGATGTTTCATCTGAAGGGGAAGATTTGCAGAGGAAATTTGCACATCAGGGTTCTGGATAAACTATGTGACTCTTCAAGTGTCTTCTCATCCTGAGAGTCCATGATCCTCTGAAAACAGGTATCTTATGCTAATCCTAGTTCACAGACCACATTTCTACATGTCCTCGTAGTGGTGCATGAAACTGACACGTTTCATTCATTCTTTTAACAAATATGGTTTGCGCATTCACTATATGCCTAGCAATGTAAGAAGCTGTGAATAAATGTACATTGTCCATGATCTCGAAGAATCTGCAATCCAGTTAAAGAGATATGACATAAAAAAAAGAAAGAGTCAAATAGCCATTCAAACAGGACTGGTTACAAAGCTTACGTGAGAAAAAACAAAGGAGTAAAACAGACAGCAAAAGCTCTCGGAGATCAGAGAAAGAGAAAGCACTACGAGCTAATGGAATCTGGGAAGCCTTCATGAAGAAGATGAACCTGTGCCTCAAGGGATGTGAAGAATTTATATGGCTATAGAAGAGCGGTGATATTTTAGGTATAGGCTGTGGCCCCCATTGGGGATCATCTAGTAAAAAGCTGTATCTACCGTCAGAATGTGCAAATTATTTTTGGAGACAATCATTTTAAATGCAAACACATATAACAACAAATAGTAGACACTCTCAAATGTGTCTTTCAGTGTACATATATTATAAAAGACCTCACATAAGCAGTTTTACACACCCTGAGAAAAGTTGCTTTGACCATTTTCAACCTGGTAGTATTCCAAGAGCTTCCGCAGTAAAAGAATCAGCCCTAAAATCAATCAGGTACCTAAGAAACAAAAAGCTGCCTCTAGGACAGAATATTCAAGTGAACTCTCTTGCAGAGACTACCTCCTCCACTACTCAGCAACATATCTTGAAGCACTGAACTGATTTACGCTTCCAGTGTCCTCCAAGATTCCATAACTTTAGGGCATCTACATAAATATGTCTCTGACAAATACATACTACTGCGTAAGTATAATATAACCAGTAACACCATATGCATGTATAAATATGCTGATAGAGCTAATATTTATGTATGAAGAGACATGATACCGAAACTTCACCCTAAATTTAAAGGTGAATTGTTACTTTTCAGTGCACTCTCTAAAACAAGCTCCCAAATCTCTGCCATTATTCCTTTTTAATAAAATGTTGCTAAACTGACCTTAAGCCCAGAAGTTATTTCTTCTTGCCTGCAAAGACTGTATAAATAAGACGATACATATTTTGAAGTTAATATGGTATCAAGTCACATCACTTGGTGACATATTAAAAGTATCAGCAGAACCAAATGGCAAGCTAGGTAGTTTCCTTTGGAATATCAGAAGGGTGATAGAACTTTGCTCTCTCTGCTTTAGAAGGGCCAAAATAAGATGTGGTTCCAAAGGAACCAAGTCCATTTCTTGATGAGTTCACATTTCAAATCATTCCCTTTCTATTTGCCACTCCACAGACCAATAATGACTGAATATCAGTAACCTGCATGAAGACAGAGCACCTTCCTTTCCATTTTAGACCCTAATTCAAATTCTTTTCAGAGCCTATCCTTTCCTGTTCTGTCATTCATCCCCTAGGACCCTCTGAAATGATTCTTTTGGTCTTTTAAAATTAGATATTTAATGTTCTTATTAATACACCAACAGCAGAGAATAATTGTGGGAAAATATGTGTCTGAACAATATCTGTGCAGAATAACATTTTAAATATTATTCAGTGATTATTTTGTTCTCGAGAATTCCTCTGTTCTTCTATCATTAAATAAAACCTTGATGCTAAAACTTATGTACTCAAGGGATGTAAAATCTAGCAAACAGTCGAGTTCTCCTTGTCTGGGGAAGAAAAAAAAAAAAGCTCTTAAATCCTTGACAGACACAGGAATCTTGAAAGTCTACAAATGCTTTGTTTGTATGGTTGGTTATTTTCTGAAAGCTAGACAAACCTTTCTTTTAAAAAGTAGGATCACGAAGTTCTCAGAGCATGAAGTCCATACCAAAACAACAAGATTGCAGAGAAGGCATAATGATAGAAAATCTACATTTGAAAGTTAGGCTGAAGAAAGATTTGAAGTTGGAAAGGAGAGCAATGAAGTTAGCCACTGATGTGAGTCTCTGAGAAGGAAGCCTGCCCTGCGTGGAATGACAATAGACATCTCACATATGTTTGGGAGATTCTAAGAACAGAGATCTATACTTTGCTTTCTGAGCAATGTCCAGAAAGACCGCAAGTTTCACAAAGAAAACCCATGTACCAGAAATATGTGGCAGCAGTTCAGCAGAAACTCAATTAACTGTAGGAAGAAAAAATCTATGACAGTTCTCCAAGTCTTCCTTGACCTCAGAAGTGGCTGCAAGAAGGCCAGCTGGCCTAAGGACAAAGAGGTACCATAGTCATGGATTGGACAAGCTAGAAGTTATGGTAGGACCACAGATACTGAAGCATATGTAGGAGTAACTAATGACTAGCAGAGACGAAAGATTATCCTACACCAGATTCTTCCATATCCTTAGACCATGGAAAATTTAAACTCCAAAGGACTTAGGTATCATCCTAGGGAGAAGGAGGGGGAAGGCTAGAACCCCCAAATTTGACTGAGTTTACATTTGAAAACAATCCCTATATTATTAGTGGCAAATACAATTAGGAAAGAAATTCTGAACGCTCCCACCATCATGTACACCACCCTACCTACATCCACACTCATAATCCACTTCCTTCCAATTAACAATGAAGAATGTTTGTGCTTCTCTCCAAAGTCTAGTTCTCCAGTTGTGCACTGGATCCTGTCCTCTCCTGACTATTCAAGAACAATGCTCCAACAATCATCTCTTCTTTCTCCTGTATCATCAATTTTTCATTCCTTTTTATGTCATTTCAATCAGCAGATAAACTTGCTATACTTTTATTTTTTAAAAAAGCCTTCCCTTGATGAGTGAGATATTTGCATAGTGCTAGAATATTACCCCACAGACTTTTTTTTTTTTTTACTAATCACACAATGAAGAAGGTACTTTATAATGAAGAAATCTGGCAATCACCACTTTAACTAAGAGATCAAATTTAGCACCATTACAGTAGACAACCTAACATGGTGTGCCTCCTAATGGAATATCATATAAAGTACACAATATAACTTAAGGCATTTTTTGCAAATCAAAACTACAATGAGTTATCACTTCACACCAGTCAGAATAGCCATCATTAAAAATACACAAATGATAAATGCTGGAAAGGGTGTGGAGAAAAAGGAACCCTTCTACACTGTTGATGAGAATGCAGTTTGGTGCAGCCACTATGGAGAACAGTATGGAGATTCCTTAAAAAACTAAAAATAGACTTACCATATGGTCCAGCAATCCCACTGCTGGGCATATAGCTGGAGGGAATTCTAATTTGGAAAGATACATGCACCCCAGTGTTCATAGCAGCACTATTTACAATTGCCAGGACATGGAAATAACCTAAATGTCCATTAACAGATGACTGGATAAAGAAGTTGTGGTATATTTGTATAATGTAATACTACTCAGCCATAAAAAAGAATAAAATAATGCCATTTGCAGCAACATGGATGGACTTGGAGATCATCATTCTAAGTGAAATATGCCAGAAAGAGAAAGAAAAATACCATATAATATCACTTACATGTGGAATCCTAAAAAATGACACAAATGAACTTCTTATTTACAAAATAGAGAGACTCACAGACATAGAAAACAAACTTATGGTTACCAAGGGAGAAAGGGGGTGGGAAGAGATAAATTGAGAATTTGAGATTTGCAGATACTAATTACTATATATAAAATAGATAAACAAGTCTCTTCTCTATAGCATAGGGAACTATATTCAATATCTTATAGTAACCTATAATGAAAAATAATATGAAAAGGAATATATGTATGTATATACATGACTGAAAGATTATAATATACACCAGAAATTGATGCAACATTGTAAACTCACTATACTTCAATAAAAAATAATAAAAACAAGGCATTTTTGCCAAAAGTGTTTAAACTGAATCTAATTAAGCTTCTAGACTTAATTTCCACTTAGTGGGATATATAAGAAGGTAAAATAGAAACAAGCTAAACTTGTATATGAACAATTAGAAAAATCCAGAATGTGGGATATTCCATAGGACAACTGGCCTACACTTTCAAAAAATAAAAATCATTTTTTAAAAAGGCAGGAGGACTTTTCTATTAATAGATAAGGAGACATAGCAATATAAAACATGTGAACCTTGATTGCCTTCTGAATTTAAAAAATATAAAAGATCTTTTGAGACAATTAAAAGAATGTGAATATGACTGGATATTAGACAATATGGAATTACTATTAACTTTCTTGGGATATGCAAGCTGATGTATTTATGGGTAAAGTGTCATGATGTCTGCAACTTTCATATGGTTCAGCAAACCACTTAAGGAGAAAGAGAAAGCAAATGTGGAAAGATATTAAAAATTGGTGAATCGAGGTGAAAGATATATGGTTGTTCATTGTATGATTCTTTCAACTTTTCTATAGGTTTAAAATTTTCTAGAAAAGTTCTTTTTAAAAGCCTTTCTTGGTAGCATACCCCTTTCAAGATAACTAATGCTCCATACCCCTTTCAAGATAACTAATGCTCCATTTCTCTACTCTCCTTGGAAATTTCCTTGTGAAGAGGTGTCTGTACTCAAAATTTCCATTTCCTTTCTTTCCATTTTTTCTCCAGTTTACCACAAATGAGATAATTCCCCACCTCTTCACCACAACAGATCTTAGCAAGGTCACCAATGACCTGCATACAGACAAATCCAAAGATCAATTTTTAGTTCTCATCTTAATCAACCTATCAGCAGCATTTGACACACTTGATCAGTCTCTCCTCTTCAAATACTTTTCTTTATTTGACTAAGATATCATGCTGTCTTGATTTTCCTTCTACTACACTGACTGCTCCTTCTGGTCTCCTTTGGTGACTCCATCTCATCTCCCTAATCTCTAACACTGGAGCCCCCAAGATTCAGCCCTGAGATCTCTATCTAGACTCTTTCTCTAGATGATATCATTCATATAGTCTCTGATCTTTAAAAAAAAATCTATATACGTTATTTGGACTTCTACCCTGAATTCCTATGTTCTTATACCAAATGCCTAGTTGATATCTCAGCTGAAATGTCTGATTGGCGTTTCAGACCTAACTCTTAACATTCACACATTGAACTCCTGATAGATCCCTGCTCCAACTACTATAAGCATGCTCATCTCAGTGACAACTCCATTCTCCCAGTTGTTCAAGTCAGAACCTTGGAGTCACCCTTTAACTCCCATTTCCAAATCTTCAACCAGTATTTTTGGTTCTATCCTCAAAATAGACACTGGATCTTACACTTATCACTATTTCCACTACCACAATCATAGTCCAAGTCACCACTTCTCCTGTCTGGCCTATTGTTGTAGCCTTCTAAATAGTCCCTCTTTTACTTATGTCTCCCACATTTTATCCTACAAAAAGCGGCCAAAGTCAATCTTTTAAAACATAAATAAGTCAGATCATATCATTCCTCTACTCAAAACCCTCTAATGGCTTCCAATCTCACTCAGAAAAAAAATCCGTAGTTCTTGTCTAGAGAAATTAAAGACGACCTCAATAAATGGAAAGACACCCCATGTTTATAGATCAAAGGACTTAATATTATTAGGATGTCAATACTCCCCAAACTGATTTATAGATTCAACTCAATTCCTATTAAAATTCTAGGGAGGGGGGCTTTTATAGTAATTGACAAGCTATTCCTAAAGTTCATAAGGAAATGTAGTTTCAAGGAACTCAGAATAGTCAAAACAATCTTGAAAAAAATAGGACAAAAGTGGAGGAATCACACTTCCTGATTTTAAAACTTACTATAAAGCAACAGGAGTCAAGCTAGAGTGGTACTGGCATAAGGATAAGCATCTAGACCAATGGAATAGAATTTAGGATCTAGAAATAAGTCTGGGTCTATTGATTATTGGTGAGGATGACAAGATAATTCACTGGAGAAAGAACAGTCTTTTCAACAAATGGTGCTGGCACAAGAGGATATCCACCTGCATAAGAAGTAAGTTGGACCCTCACCTCACACCATTTATACAAATGAACTCAAAATAGATCATGGACCTAATTGTAAGAAGTAAAACTCACAGAAGAAAACATAGGTATGAATTTTCATGACCTTGGATTAGGCAGTGGTTTCTCAGATATAATGCCAAAAGAGCCAAGTGACAAAAGAAAAAAGAATGCATAATTTAAATTTCATCAAAATTAAAACTTTTGTTCTTCAAAGGATACCCTTAAGAAAGTGAAAAGACAATTCACAGAATGGGAGAAAATATTTTCAAATCACATATCTGATAAAAAACACTTGTAGTCAAAATATGTAAAAGACATGATTCAATCATTTTTAAAAATTTTTGAAAATGGGCAGATGATTTGAATAGACATTTCTCCAAAAAAAATACAAATGGCCGAAAAGCACACAAAAATATGCACAACATCATTAGTCATTAAAAAAATGTAAATCAAAACCAAGTTTTGGCAATTATGAATGAAACGTCTGTAAACATACATATGCATGCTTTTCTTTTTTTTTCTTTTTAAGACAACTCAATTTTTATTTTATTTTTGTTTTTTGTTTTGTGGTGGTAGGTAATTAGGTTTATTTATTTATTTAATGAGGTACTGGGGATGGAACTCAGGACCTCATGCATGCTAGGCAGGCACTCTACCACTGAGCTACACCCTCCCCCACATGCACACTTTTCTATGGACATAAGTTTTCAACCTGAAGGCCTTTTATTTATTTACTTATTTATCTATTTATTTAAAAATTTAATATTTTTTATTGAAGTATAGTTGATTTACAATATTGTATTAGTTTCAGGTGTACAGCAAAATGATTCAGTTATATATGTACACATATATATTCTTTTTCAGATTCTTTTCCATTATAGGTGATTATAAGATAATGAATATATATCAGAATAGTCTTTTACAAATATATGATATTCCCATAACTCTTCTTAAAAACATCCACTGCTCCCCACTGAAAAGGACACTTTTCTTAATCTAATCTCAACCTGTCTTCTAGATTCATCTCTTTCTGGTCCCCTTCAGATTTTTCTATAGCTGGTATAATATATTTCTCATTTAGTCTTTGAATATTCAGTTCCTTCTGCCTAGAATATCCTTACCCTCCCATGACTTGCCTCAACCTCTCAGCTTATACAATTTCTATTCAGCTTTCAAGACCCAGTTCAAATTGTTCCTCCCAGGTGAAGCCTTTCCCATTTCCTCCAATCCGTCCCTCCTCATTGTTCTCAGAAGTCTTTGCTTACTCTCTTTAATAGCTTTGTATTGTAAAGCTTACTTTTATTTGTTTTTAATTTTTATTGAGCTATAATTGACATATAACAATACATCAGTTTCAGATGTGCAGCATGATTCAGTATTTATATATATTATGAAATGATCACCACAATAAGTCTAGTCAACATTTGTCACCATCTATAATTACACAAATTTTTTCTTATAAGAACTTTTAAGATCTACTCTTAGCAACTTTCAAATATATAGTACAGTACCATTAACTATAGTCACTGTTTTTATATACGTCTTCCCCATCAAAGAAGAGATTGTATCTCTTAGATTTCCCAGAGTTTAGCACAGTACCTGACACACAGTAGCAACTCAGAAAATGTCAGTTAAATGAATGAAGGCACATTAAGTTGTGATTATTAATAGTTTTAATATATTTTATAATGTTGTAACATTTTAAATAGTAAAACAATTAGCTTTAATAAGGTATCTGGAGAATCCCCTAAAATAAGCACATAAGTATTCTATACATATATCAAAAATCATTTTTATAAAATCGCTAAAATAAAATGTTTTTGTGCTAGATTTAAGATTTACCTCACAATCTAACTATCAGATGGTCAAATTTTCCCCCCAAATTCTGAAGATCACCTAGTAAGAAGAGCTGGAAAGAGGGATGTAGTTAGTTCATCCTCGAGACTAAAGGGTGTATTTTCATTTTGACATTCAGCAGTTTATATATGCAACTCCCACTAATGCTAATGGGAATTGTGCACATAAATTCTTAGAAACTGAGATGAGAACACATTCTTAAATGTGCAAACCAGTAATACATGCAGATACTATAATTCCAAAGCCTAAGAAACCAGGCCCATAATTAAAATACGTGGATCTCTCGGTGGCAACAGATCGAGTTGCCGGCCCAATACATCACAACATATCTACATCCTTCCAAACTCTACCAGTCCTAGAAGGCAGCAGAAGCTGGTGAACAGCAGACTATCTTGTCTAGGGGAAAGGTCAGCCTGCTGTAGAAACCTCATTGGAAGAAAGGGGAAAGAGAATGGCGAGGCAGAGGATTGTCTGGGGAAACTGAAAACTTGTCAAAGATCCTTTTGTTTCCTGCTATTATCACCTTGGTCCTTTCACTTAACAGTTATATTTGCTTAGAGGATGATTTCTGAATCTAAAATCTTTGAATGAGAGGCAAATAATCTGTTCTGCAAGAGGCTATTTGTAAAGTAGTTTGCTCACAACACATGAAACACAAGTGCTGTGCTTGGGAGAATCAACTAGTATTTCTGAAAATCCAAATTGACTCTAAGGTGAAAACAGATAATTTAACATATGTGATCAAGATCATGAGGTCTTCACAGACTTGTTAGGATTTCACGAAGTTATTCTTAATATTCCTGCAATAAGTTTACTTCCAAGTTTAGTCCCACCAAAAGCAGTAAGAGTCTATACTGGGTAGAACTTAATGGAAAGTACATTGAACTTGGAATTCAAAGATATAGATTCAAGTCCCACTCAATAGTGTTGGAACATGAGATTTCTCTGAATCACAATTTCTTCTATTGGAAAATGAGAGGCAATAATCCTTGCCCTATCTATTATGAAGCTCAAATTAGAAATTTAAATGAAAGCATTTGAAAATATAGACATCAGTTTCTGTGCTCAATAATATAATTTTTTAGCATTAAAAATGTGTATTATCCCCTGAAAATTTCAGAAATAGCCTCTTTTACTGAAAAACAACCTAATTCCTAAGATAAAGTATCTTTCATAATTCCTTTTCCTCTCTCCTCCCCCTGCCATCCGCAACTCTGACCTCACCTTTGGCCATCCACCAACCCCAGTAATGAGTACCATGTTTCACCTAAGTGTACTAAAACCACAAAAGTGTGAAACTCCAACAGGAGAGAAAGAGCAATAAATCACATTGGGAGTCATGGACTTCATTCTAGTCCCAGTTCTGCTAGCAGTACCTACTATGTACTAAACACTGTGCTAGGAGCTAGAGATGCTTCACTGAACAAGATTCAGCTTCAGTTTCAAGGAAGTCATCCTTGCCACATCCCCTCCATCACTGCTCACATTTGAACCAACACTAACGCCTATCATTTTGAATCAATCCATTTGCCTCCATCTCCACTGCCACCATCCTGGCCCAAGGTGCTATCATTTCATCATCACTGCATAGACTATTACCATAACCTGCTAACTAGACCACCCACATTCCACTCTTGGCTCCTACAGTAACTGTGATCTTTTCAAAATCCAAATCTGGTCCTGTCATTCCTCACACTAAAAATACTTCAATGACTTCTAGCTGTTCTAAAGATAAAGGACAAATTCTTAAACATGGCTTACAAAAAGCCTACATAATCTGGCCCTACCTACTTCTCAAGCCTCATCAATCTCTTTCCTCTCTGTGCTTCAAGCCTTATCACCTTCTGTTGGTGTGTTTCTAAGTACCATGGTCCCTCCAACTACACAGAGCCTTTTTTTTTTAAATGGAGGTACTGGGGATTAAACCCAATACCTCACACATGATAAGCATGCACTCTACCACTGAGCTATACTGCCAACTCCCCGCCCCCCACCCCACAGAACCTTTTAACAGGCTGTTCTCTCTGCCTTTTTCATCTACTTAACTCCTATTCATCTTAGCTCAATCATCACTTCCTAGGGAAAACCTTCTCTGTCCTCCTGTACTTGGTAAAACCCTCCTTCTACATTCTCATAGCACCGCGAGCATCTCCTTAGCACTTAGGACTCATGATGTGATTACTGGCTATATCCTCCAATGAACCATAAGTTCCATACGAGTCAGATTTGTGCCTGCTTTTGTTCCCCACTATTTTTTCTAAGCACCCATCACAGTGCCTGGCACATAGTAGCTGTTCAATTAATATTTATTGACTAAATTAGTACATTCACTAATCAACTTATTCTAATAATGAATAAAGCAAGTCAGCAGGCATTTATATCTCAGCAAACAATGTTGTAAACCCTGAGAGGGCAGGGGTTTTTGTCTCTTTTATTCACTGATGTATTCTGTTTGCTGGGATGCATTTGTCTGATGTACGAGCGAAGGGGACTGGGCATGACTAAGGATGCTCTCATTTTCATAATTCGTTTTCACAGTTTTATTCACTACTTGAAGAGAAGCATATACATTTAATTACACACTTGTATTGAGAGGGTCTCATCCACCCAGATTTATTGATTTACCTCTTAAAAGGAAGCATGAAAATGTCTTTCTTTTTAAAATGTTTTACTGGTATAGCCCCTTGACTCTGATAAGAAGAGCTCAAGATTTAACACTCTAAGGAGCCTCCAAAACTACGGCAAACCTTTTTTCCCCAAAAAACTAGTACTAGAATAAGGTTTTCACCAGATCTCTGAACCTAGTGACTTTCAGAAAGATTTCCCATGATCTTCACAAGAATGACGACTTTCTCCTCCAGTGTTTGATGTGTGATTTTTTCTGAAGTACAGCTTCTCTTCTGTTATTATGCAATATTTGCATTCCAATGAATGCTATTTATGAAGTGATTAAAAACAATGGTGTCAATAGGGAAAAAAAGAGGAGGGTTTGCAGAGTTTCAGGCTCCTAGCAACAAGGAGAAACAAAAGGAATTTGTAGCGCGAAAGTATATTTTAGTTTGGGAAGTGAAAGTTATATTAGTTAATCAAATCATCATTAGGCAAATCCTAAACAGCATATAAGACTAGATAAAAAATAAATGAAACTTTAGAACTGTTATTATCAAACAAGAAATAAGGCAGAAAATTTTAAGAAGTTGGTATTTTTAAAAACCCATATTCAAAGTAAACAGTAGCACAGTTCATTGCTGCCAAAAAAGAATGACAAGAATAAGTTGTCAAATGAACAGCCAGCCACTAAAAACAAGCATGCATGTGTTCCCAGTGCTGCATGAATAACAACCTTTCCCCTGCAACTGATGTATAGCCAACAGCTGCATGCAATACAAATCATGTCTCTAATTACTCTACCTCCATATATCCTACCTGTACTGTGAAAACTCTCACTGTAAGAGAAATGCCTATTCATTATACCCGCCAGACTCTATACAAAATTCAACTGGGAAAATTCATCACACCAAAACTATCTCTTTGCCCTTCAAGAAACCTTAAATATAAGGAATAGTTGTAGTGGTGCATTCAAATTCTCAAATTCTAGTTGTGTCATTTCCTAGATAAACTTTTAAGAAGTTTATTGTGTCTCCCTAAATCTCGGTTTCCTCATCTAGTCAGTGAGGATAGCGATATTCCCTTTAGGTGCTTGTAAGAATTAAGTGAGATGCTGTTCATCTCTAAGCACAAATGCTAAGAATTCAAAGAATGGTAACTATAAGACAAGTGATTTCATGCACTAATAGTTGGATCCTCTAGGAAAACAGTACGATTGTCCTTCAAGAAATTAAATATAGAACTACCATATGATCCAGCAATTCCATTTCTGGGTATAAGAAAACAAAATCATTATCCTGAAGAGATAGTTACTTCCATGTTCAGTGCAGCATTATTTGCAATAGCCAAGATACGGCAACAACCTAAGTGTCTGTTAATGAACAAATAAAATAAAAAAATATGAGATACATATATCTCATATTTTTAAGGCTCATATATATATATCATGGAATATTATTGAGCCTTAAAAAAGAAGGAAATCCTGCCATTCACAACAACATGAGTGAAACTGGAGCATATTATGCTAAGTGAAAAAGGCCAGAGAAAGACAAATAGTGCATGGTATCATGTATAAGTGGAAATTTTTTTCAGAGTTTAACTCATAGAAACAGAGTAGAATGGTGGTTACCAGCAGCTGGCAGAGGGGTGAGGCCAGGGGATAGAGAGAGGTTGGTAAAGAGTACAAACTTTCAGTTGTAAGATGAAGAAAGTCTGAGGATCGAAGTATAGCATGGTGACTATAGTTGATAATATCATATTGTATTTGCTAAGAGAATAGAACGTTAAGTGTTCTCACCAAAAACAAAAGGCTAAATATGTGAGGTGATGAAGATGTTAATTAATTTGATTATGGGAATCTTTTCATAGTGTATACATATATTAAATCATCATGTTGTACACTTTAAATATCTTACAATTTTATTTTTCAATTACACCTCAATAAAGCTGGACAGAGGGAGGGGAGGGAGTGCTAGATCATCCAAGGGAAAAAGGAGAAAAGACACAAAAAAAAACCACCTAAAATCAGAAATGAAAGTGGAGACATTCCTACTGATCTTATGGAAATAAAAAGAATTATAAGAGAATACTATAATACAATAAATTAGATGACCTAGATGAAATGGACAAATTCCTAGAAAAACACAAATTACCTAAACTAAATCAAGAAGAAATAGAAAATCTTGAAGGATCTATAACAAATAAAGACACTGAATTAGTGATAAAAAAAATCTTTCAATAAGAAAATAGTCCAAGATCAGATGATTTCACTGGCGAATTCTACCATTTAAAGAAGAATTAACACCAATCATCTTGAAATTTTCATAAAAAATAGAGGAGGAAGAAACATGTCTGATTCATTCTACGAGACCAACATTACTCTGATATCAAAGCCAGATAAATACACAAAAAGAAAAAAATTTATAGACCAATATTTCCTATGAATATAGATGCAAAATTTTCAACAAAATACTAGCAAAATGAATCCAAAAAGCATATTAAAGGATTATATATCTATACACTGTGGCCAAGTAGGATTTATTCTAGGGTTGCAAGAGTGTTTCAACATAGGAAACTGAAGCAATGTAATACATCACATTCCTAGAATAAAGGGAAGAAACAAATGATCATAACAATTGACACAGAAAAGGCATTTGACAAAATTCAATTTCATTAAAAAAAATGAAGAAAAATAGGAATAAAAAAGAACTACCTCAACATGATAAGAAGCATTTATGAAAAACCCAAAGCTAACATCATACTTAATTTTGAAAGACTGGAAGTTAAAATTAGGAACAAAACAAGGATGCCTGCTTTCACCACAGTTATTCAACACTGAACTAGAAGTTCTAACCAGAGCAATAGACAAGTACAGAAATAAGAGACATCCAAATTGGAAAGGAAGAAGTAAAACTATCTCTATTCAAAGATGACATGATCCTATTTAGAGAAAATTCCAAAGAATTCACAAGAAAACTACTAGAGCCAACACACAGATTCAGCAAATTTGCAGGATACAAGATGAACATGCAAAAATCATCTTTGTTTCTATACATCAGCAATTAAAAACCCAAAATAGAAATTATGAAAGCAATTTTTATAGCATCTAAAAGAACAAAATACCTGGAAATAAATTTAATCAAGGAGGTGAAACTTGTATACTGAAAACTACAAAATATTGCTAAAAGAAATTAAAGAAAACATACACAAACAGAAAGACTTGCCAAGTTCATGGATAGGAAGAACTTAGTATTGTTAAGATATCACTAATACCCAAAGGATCTACAGACTCAGTACACTCCTTATTCAAATTCTAACAGCACTTTTTTTACAGAAGCGGACAAGCTAATTTTCAAAATCACATGAAATTACAGGGGATCATGAAGAACCAAAACAATCTTGAAAAACAACAAAATCAAAGGACTCATGTATCTTGATTTCAAAACTTATTACAAAGCTATAGTAATCAAAAAACCATGGTACTGGCATAAAGATAGTCAAATACATCATTGGAATAAAATTAAGAGTCCAGAAATAAATCCATACCTCTATGTCCAATTGACAAGATTGCCAAGTCCACTTACTGGGAAAGAACAGTTTCTTCAACAAATGGTGCTGGAACAACTAGATTTCCACATGCAAAAGAATAAAGTTAGACTTTTACTTCACACCATATACAAAAGTTAACTTAAAATGTATCTAAGATCTAAAATCACAAAACTCTTAGAAGAAAATATAGAGGTAAATCTTCTTGACCTTGAATTGGCAATGGATGCTTAGATATGACACCAAAAACACAAGCAACAAATGAAAAAATAGATAAATTAAACTTCAACAAAATGTAAAACTTTTGTTCATCTAAGGACATTACCAAAGAAATGAAGACACAACTCACAGAATAGGAGAAAATATTTTCAAATTATATATCAGAAAAGGGTTTAATATTGAGAATATATCAAGAACTCTTACACTGCAACAACAACAGAAAAAAAAAAGCCCAATTTTTAAAAAGTTGATAGAGGACTTAAATAGACATTTCTTCAAAGAGGATAAACAAGGGGCCAATAAGTACATGAAAAGATGTTCAACATCAAGGACAAATACATGATTCTACTTATGTGAGGTATCTAAAATAGTCAAACTCAAAGTTTTTATAACAAGAAAAATATTTCTGTAACTACAGATGGTGATGGATGTTAACCAGACTTTTTGTGGTGATCATTTTGCAATATAGACAAACACTGAACTGTTATAGTACACACCCGAGACTACTATAATCTTAAATGTCAATTATACCTCAATTTTAAAAATTAAATAAATAAAGTATTCAAACTCATAGAAACAGAAAGTAGAACAGTGGTTTCCAGGGGCTGCAGAGAAGGGAAAACAAGCTGCTGGTCAGTGGGTACAGAGTGTCAGTCAGGCAGGATGAAAAAGTTCTAGAGATCTGCTGTACAACATTATGCTTATAGTTAACAATACTGTAGGCTTAAAAATTTGTTGAGAGGGTATGTCATGTTATGTGTTTTTTACCATAATTTTTAAAAAGATGCTCAGCATCATTCATCATCAGGAAAAAAACGTTAATCAAAACCACAATGAGGTACCACTTCACAACCACTAGAATGGCTATAGCCATAAAGAAGAAAATAAAATGATAGTAAGGATCTATGAATTTAGAAGAATGTTTTTTAGATACATGAATTTAGGAGAATATTTTTTTAGGTTCCAAAATGTAAAACTTTTCATTTTTGATATTCATTTTTATTATATATTTATATTACATCACTATATTATACCATAATGAGAAAGTGTATTCTATATGGTTTTGATTCTTTAGAATGTGTTGAACTTCCTTTCAGCCCAGTATGGGTCAGTTTTTAGAAATATTACATGGGTGCTTGAAAACAATGTGAAATGTATCAGAATACCCCATTAATAGTGACTGAAGCAAAAAAGACCTTTAATTACCTTGCATAACTAGAAATCTGGAAATTGGATGCTCCAGAGTTGAAAGAGCAGTAGCTCAATGGTGATACCAAGGACACAGGCTCTATTTTTCTGCTCCTCACTCTCCTTGGTCCTCATGCTTGGTCACAAGATAGAGATGTCCCCACTGCAGACACAGTGTCCTCACACCATGGTTCAAAGCAGAAAAGAAGAGGATAAAAGGCTTTCTCCTCATCAAACTCTTTCACCTAAGAAGAAAAACATTCCCCAAAGCCCTACATCAGTCATTGCCCTACATTCCACCGGTTAAAATGAGTCCCATGACCATCCCAACCTGCCAGGCAAATGGAAAGCAAGAATATGGAAGAGGAACAAGATAGCCAGGATGCATCCCCTCAGGTGATGGTAGCCTCACTACCTCAAGTAAATGGCTTCCTTGGTCAATAAGCAGGAAACAACCATTGACATTCCTTACCTCTGCAATTAGATACTTTGAACTTAAAGTGAACTCCTCTCAGAGCCACCTGGCCAGAATGAGTTAAATGGCACTGCCCAATTACAAGGGGGCTGAAAAGCATAGCTTTTCACATGCCCAGAAAACAATATTGGTGAATACGGTAGTGGATACTACACTACACATAGAGCTTTTTATTTCAGGTTCTCACTTATTTCTTTCATGTATCATGTCTTTGGTTTTGTATCTAAAAAGTGATTGCCATATCCTAAACTTTATCCTATGTAACTTCTAGGAGTTTTGTAGTTTTGCATTTTCCGTTTAGGTCCGTGATTCATTTTGAGTTAATTTTTGTGAAGGGTGTAAAGTCTGTGTATGGATTCATTTTTTAATATGTAGATGTCCAGCTGTTTCAATAACATCTGTTGAAAAGATTTGTTGCTTCATTGTATTGCCTTTGCTCCTTTGTCAAAGGTTATCTGACTGTACTTATGTGGGTGTATTTCTGGGGTCTCTACTGTGTCCCACTGATCAGTTTGTATATTATTTCACCAGTACAACACTGTCTTGATTACTGTAGCTTTATAGCAAGTCTAAGTTGGATAGCGTTAGTCTTCTGACTTTGTTCTTATCTTTCAGTATTGTGTTGGGTATTCTGGGTCTTTGTCCCTGTGAACTTAAGAAATTTTAGTTTGTCAATATCCACAAAATAACTTGCTGGGATTTTTATTTGGATCACATTAAATCTAGGTCAAGTTGGGAAGAACTCAGATCTTGACAATATTGACTGAGTCTTCTTATCCATAAATGTGGGATACCTCTATTTATTTAGTTTTTTTATTTCTTTCATCAGAGTTACATTAGAGTAATAAATCACACTTTCATTATGAAATATTTCAAACATATGGAAAAGTCCACAGAATAACAAACCCATGTACACTAAACATTTTTATTTAGGCATGCCTACATAGATTTTTTTTCACTGACTCATTTTTTTCCTGTTTTGTTTTTAACATCTTAATCATTTTTAAGTATACAGTTCAGTAATATTAAGTATATTCACATTATTGTGAAACAGATATCCAGAATTTTTCATCTTGCAAATCTGAAACTCTGTACCCATCAAAATATAACTCCCTTTTTATCCTTCCCCCAGTCCCTGGTAACACCATTCTACTTTGTGTTTCTATGAATTTGATAACTTTGGGTACTTCATGTAATTATAGCCATATAGTATTTGTCTTTTTGTGACTGGCTTATTTCACTTAACATAATGTCCTCAAGGTTCACCCATGTTATAGCATGTAACAAGATTTCCTTCCTTTTTAAGGGTGAATAATATTCCTTTGTATGTATATGCCACGTTTTGCTTACCACTTACCTGTTGATAGACATTTGCGTTGCTTCCACCTCATGTCTATTGTGAATAGTGCTGTTATGATCATGACTATGCAAATATCTCAAGAGCTTACTTTCATATATATCCAAAAGCAAGATTGTTGGATCATATAGTAGTTATATTTTTTTTTGAGGAAATTTCTTACTGTTTTCCATAGTGGCTATAACATTTTGAAATCATTTTACAACAGTGCACAGGGTTCCAATTTCTTTTCCATATTCTTGACAATACTTTGTATTTTTTGTTTTCTTTTGTTTAATAGTAGCCATCCTAATGGGTGTGAGATGATATTGTAGATTTGATTTGCATTTCTCTGATGAATAGTGACATAGAGGTTCTTCTAATATGCTTGTTATATGGCCATTTGTGTATCTTCTTTGGAGAAATATATAAGTTCTCTGCCCATTTTTCAATCAGGATGTTTGGGTTTTTTGTTATTGTTGTTGTTGAATTATAGAAGTCCTTTATATATTCTGGATATTAATCCCTTATCAGATAAATGATTTGAAAGTATTTTCTCCCGTTCTATAAAGTGCCTTTTCACTCTGTCAAATGTGTCCTTTTATATACAAAAGTGTTCAAGTTTGACTTAGTCCCACTTGTCTACATTTGCTTTTGTCCCCTGTGCTTTTGATGTCATATATGAGAAATCACTGTCAAGTGCAGTGTCATGAAGACTTTCCTCTATGCTTTCTTCTAGAATTTCTATAGTTTGGGCTCTTATGTTTAGGTCTTTAATCCATTTTAAATAAATTATTGTATATGGTGTAAGACAAAAGTCCAACTTCATTCTTTTGTATGTGGGTATCCAGTTTTCAGATATCATTTGTTGAGGAGACTGCCTTTTTCCCATTAAGTGATGTAGGAAACCTTGTTGAAGATCATTTGACCATATACACCAGGATTTATCTCTAGGCTCTCTGTTCTATTCCACTGACATATTTGTCTGTTTTTATGCCAGTATCACACTGTTTTGACTACTGTGGCTTTATAATATACTTTGAAATCAGGAACAGTGAAGCCTCTAACTTTGTTTCTCTTTTTCAAAATTGTTTTGGATACTCAGGGTTCCTTTAGATATCATATGAATTTTAGGATGAGTTTTTCTATGCCTGCAAAAAATGCCACTATGATTTTGATAGGGTTGCATTGAATCTGTAGATCATGTTGAGCGGTATGGGCATCTTAACTATACCCAATCCATGATCACAGGATATCTTTTTATTCATTTGAGTCTTCTTTAATTTCTTTCAGCTATCTTTTTTTAGTTTTCAGCATATAGGTCTTTCACTTCTATAGTTAAGTTCATTCCTAAGTATTTTATTCTTTGATACTACTGTAAATGGAACTGTTTTCTTAATTTCCTTTTCAGTTGTTCATTATTAGTGTATAGAAAGGCAATTGATTTTTGTGTTCTGATTTTGTATCCTACAACTTTGCTGATTCATTAATTAGTTTTATTTTCATCAGAGTCTTTTAATTTTCCTCATGTAGATCTTGTACATATTTTGTTACTTGCTCATTTTTAATATAATGCTCTTACTTCAGAATGGCTTCTATTCTTTCTTTAATTTTTTAAATCATTATAAACATATTTTTATAACCTCTTTCAAAATATTCCATTGTTTCTGGTTTTTAGTGTGCTAATTCTGTTGTTGCACCTGCTGATTCTCCCTTATGGAGGATTTTTTCTTTATATAGTTTGTAGGGGTTTTTTTTTATTCCATTTTCAGAGGAATTTATTTATCCTATAGGCAACATAGGTGCCCTAGTTGGTAAAATATGGAACATATACAGTATTTTTAGGCTCATTTATGCAAACATGTTTCTCTCAATGGTATCAGTGGCCCTGGACTATTTCTTGGATAATGAATCCTACACTATGCAGGTAGAATAAATTTGGGCATCACACATACATATAGCACAAGCTTGGGATTTTAATTTCCCAGGCAGATGCCAAGCTTCTTCACCACATATCTGGGACACAGAGTTTTTCTAGCATTTGAGTATAAGAACGAATTTCTTAGCTCTATATCCAGAAGCATCAATTCTAAATTTGCTATCTTTCATAGACTTGTTAGCCAAATTTCTTATCTCTGTGTGGGCATTAGGAACCCAGCCCCCTGTTCATAAGTCTTGTAAGCTTCCCAAACCAACTTCTTTCGTACAAGCAACGGGGTCCATCAGTGCAGTCAGTGCACACACACTGAAACCTCCTTTATCGCCCTTTCATCCATACACAGTCACCTGTGTGGCCTGATTTGAAGGCTTCAGAGCCACAACTCAGCCCAAAGCATCTTCTCTAATCAGGGGCCTAAATTTCTGGTACAGGAAAATGAATGTGGGGAAAGAGGATGGCCATGTCTCAGGCCTTGGCTGAGTCCCTGGGACGTGCCCCACCAAGTGTGGGTCCTTGGCTTTACACAGGAAAGAATTCAAGAGCCAGCCACAGTTGAGTAGAGGTAGATTTATTTAGAGAGATACATACTCCATAGTGTGCAGGCTGTTTCAGATGGCAAGAGAAAGGCCACGAGGTGTGGGGGTTGGGTGCTCAGTTTAAAGTAAAAGTAGTTGCACACTCCACAGACAGAGTGCAGGCCATCTTACTCAGAAGGGAGAACGGCCATGAGGTGTGGGGATTGTTAATTTTTACGGACTTGGTAGCTTCATAGGCTAACAAGTGGGAGGATTATTCCAACTACTTTGGGGAAAATGGCTGGGATTCCCAGGAATTGGGCCACCACCCACTTTTTGACCTTTGCAGTTAGCCTCAGAACTATCATGGCGCCTGTAGGAGTGCCATTTCACATGCTATTACAGTGAGTGTGTAATGAAGCTCAAGGTCTACTAGAAGGCAAATCTCCTGCCATCTTGAGCCTTAATGCCTACTGGGAGTTGAATTTTCTGCCACCTTGGTGTTAACTGTTGTTATTTCTTGACTGGCTGTGCCCTGCCTCCTTCCAGTCTTACTACCACTAAAGATAAATTGTTATGGGATAAGCATTGCCCTTACATTATTCTCTTTTCATAGACAATACTCTAAATAGACTTGTCTTAGAGACGGTACCTCTGGGAACATTTTTCAGAATGACATTGACACACATCCACTCAAATATATTGTCCCTGTTTGTACTCATTTGTTTGGTGAGATCAATAAATTCATGTATCCATGTAAATGGCAAAGGATGAAATGAGCAGGAAGAAGAAAAAGGAGGCATTTTACAAATTATCAAGACATGAGTACTGAAAAAACATTTTAACAAAATTAAAATGAGCATTGTTCCTAAAAAGGAGGTAGTATACATCTCTTGATTCTTCCCTATGTAGCAGCCTCTCTTTCTATATATTTTGGTTTACAGAACCCCCCTTTTCTGAGGTAACCCACTTATGCAGTTTGGGTAGAGATGCGGCTAGAGGAAAAAATGATCCATACCTAGCCAACTAGTGTGACTCATTCCAGTAATCTCAGTTGGTCTACAGATGGAGTTTTTCTGTTGGAGCTAACAGGAAAGATGGTCTCTTCCACTGATGTTGATAAGTTATAGGATTTGAGTCTGCAATTGCCTGCCACCATTTTTGTTACACATGGAGAGAACCTGGTGAAGAATGACACAGGAGAGACAATAGAGCTAAGAGACGGAAAGAGAATACCAAGAAGACTGCTATGTGCTTATTCTTCCCTCTGGTTACACTGTGAAATTGTATCTTTCTGTCTCCTTTAGAGATAATCGTAGCTACATGGCTGAACTCTCAGTGACAGTGATCCTCCAGGCTCTCCCCCACTTCCACCCCTATCTGCTGGCTAGATGCCGAGTGTCCAGCAGAGGACTCTGAGGCTCTAAGAGTAGCAATCTAGAAGATGAAATGGGCTTGAAGCTCTTAATCACTGCATGGAAGGCCATCCACTGAACATTCTCACTAAACTGTTATTTGTACAG
Source organism: Vicugna pacos (assembly GCF_048564905.1). Lineage (NCBI taxonomy): Eukaryota > Metazoa > Chordata > Mammalia > Artiodactyla > Camelidae > Vicugna > Vicugna pacos. Next base: position 20,698,067 of record NC_132999.1, on the reverse strand, counting down.
GAATAAATTTCTATTGCTTTGAGCTACTGAGACTTGGGGGATGTTTATATCAGCATTTATCCTATCCTGATTAATAGAGAATTGCAGCACCTTAATGACCTTGTTTGAGTCCATAGAGTCATCGAGGCTTGAAGCTAACTACTCCCCTGGGAAACCTTTTGCTTAAGTTGGTTTGAATTGGGTTTGGGTTTCAGTTTCTTGCAACAAGAAGAGTTCTAACTGACACAAGAATACAAGAGGAAATATGCAAAAAAAAATTCATTATTATACACTCGAAATCTAGAAGTGTATGATATATATTATTATATATGTGTATAATATATACTTATATATGTATACATATATAACAGTGCAGAGTTACAAAATCATTTTTGCTTTCTAAGAAGAACTACAACAATATTAAACTGCTGAGCACTCAGAGCTACTGTCAATTCAAGTATTTCTTGAATTCCATAGGCCAGGAAATTTTTCCTTCAATTCAAATAATGACTTTACATAATAGTTACATTGTTAATTATGGAAATAATATGCCATAGTCTTCATCTCCTCAATCATTAATATATACTATTCCAATCATAATTTATCACCAAGTCAGGTAGGTCAGTATGTGAATATACAAAGATAAACCCCAGCCTTATGAATTGGTAACTTCAGATCAGAAAGTAAGAGACAAAAAGGAGTTTAGAGATCATCAAATCCAACTCTTTCATTCTACAGATGAGAAAACTATGGCCCAGAGAGGTGAAAGCACTTGTCCAAGTTCACACAGCAAACAGGTGAAACCAAAGTTAGAACTGTAAGAGAGGAAGAGAACAAACATGGGGGAGAGAGAGGGCATCACTGATAAAGTAAGGAGCCTGAGCTAGGAGGAGAAAAACTCCAGAGCACAAATAGAGGATTAGCCTTACATTTAAGGATGGCTATCTCTTACATTTAAACCAGAAGAAAAGAGTGGGTATGCACATAGATTAGTTTGTTAAGGGTCTAAAGAAGTTGCATTTATCACAAATATTGCAGTTTACTGATTTGTCACACTGTCTCCCTGATCTCCATTAAGGCAGGAACTGTATAAATATGGTGCACAGTCTCTTGTAAGGAAGGAGGCCTCAGGGAGCCAGGGAGAGAGCACCACAGAAAGAATCCCAGAGTTGTAGACAATGAACTTTGCCAACTTCACAGCTTAGCTAGGGCCTACCCCCAATTAAAAAAAAAAAAAAAAGTCCAGGAATTAAAATCAAGCCAAGAAAACTTTAGAACTACTCTAGTGGATGGACTGAACCAGCATGTAAGAATGGGGTTTATGGAGTAAATGTACCCCTTGGGATGAAATGGGGAGGGAACCATAAACAGAGACAAGTCCTACCAACAGCCAGACAGCTGGTAACAAAGGCCAGGCTGCACAAAAGTCTTTCTGGCTGCTCTTTTACATAGGAGTGAGAAAACCATACATCTCTGTTGGGTGTGAGAGTGATCTGGCTGAAACATCTGCCATTCCATTGATTGCCAGGCTGGCTTCATTAGTTCTGGCTGACTAGGCTAGGGTCTCCTTTCTTCCTTACCTCTCCACACACATCTCTTCTCAAGCTGCATGCCCTATCAAAGAAGGCATGCTTCTCTAACAGGGTGGCCCATTCTTCAGAGAATATACTTATTATCAGGAAATAAGCCAATTTGACTCAAAGGCCCCTAAATAATCCTTTAGTTCTGACATATTTTTTTCACCCTAAAGGACTATCCTTAGTTCCAACAGCACCCAGAGTGACTAAGGCCTTAGAGGAAAAGAGGTTCTAGCTCTGGAATTAAAGATTCAACAAGTAGAGTCCAAAGAATTTCACATTTTTATCTAGAATGGAAGGTCCAAAAAATTAAGAGGCACATAGAACAAATAACTGCTATGCAGACATTGTAAGATGTCCTGATCTTTGTGCTTCCTTTGCATATATGTTGAGGAGGAAACACAGCTTCATGGGGTTTAAAATCATTACAGTATGGCCCAGCTCCTCTTGTCTTCATACTTTATGGACTTCAGTTACCACCTATGTACAAAAGATTTCCCATCTAGAACTCTTTCTAGAACTCATGACACATACCCACCTACCTATAAGTTTCTTCTATTTTATTACCCTTTAGACTCAAAACATATTTACCTGGCACCTATTATGTGCCAAGTAACATCCCAGTTTGACCTTATTATCTTCATTTTCCTCAAAGGAAAACTGGATGAAACCTGGGAGCCTACAGCAGAGTTTCAGATGGACTAACATCAGAAGCATCCCAGAGTGTCAAGTAGTATCCCAAGCACTTCCACCCATGTATCTCATTTAATCTTCACATTAATCCAATAAAACAAGAAGCATTACCTCCATTTAACAGATAAGAAAATGGGAATATTGTTAAAATGGTCACACTGCCCAAGGCAATCTACAGGTTTACTGCAATCCCTATCAAATTACCCAGGACATATTTCACAGAACTAGAACAAATCATAACAAAATTTATATGGAACCATCAAAGACCTAGAATTGCCAAAGCATTACTGAAGAGAAAGAAAGAGGCTGGAGGAATAACTCTCCCAGACTTCAGACAATACTATAGAGTTATAGTCATCAAGACAGCATGGTATTGGTACAAAAACAGACATATAGACCAATGGAACAGAATAGAGAGCCCAGAAATGAACCCACAAACTTTTGGTCAACTAATCTTCAACAAAGGAGGCAAGAATATACAATGGAATAAAGACAGTCTCTTCAGCAAATGGTGTTGGGAAAACTGGACAGGAGCATGTAAAATAATGAAGCTAGAACACTCCCTTACACCATACACAAAAATCAACTCAGGATGGATCAAAGACTTAAACATAAGACAAGATACAATAAACCTCCTAGAGGAAAATATAGGCAAAACATTATCTGACATACATCTCAAAAATTTTCTCCTAGACTAAATAAAAGCAAGAATAAACAAATGGGACCTAATGAAACTTACAAGCTTCTGCACAGCAAAGGAAACTATAAGTAAAACAAAAAGACAACCTACGGAACGGGAGAAAATTTTTGCAAATGAATCCAACAAAGGCTTGATCTCCAGAATATATAAGCAGCTCATACGACTCAATAAGAAAAAAATAAACAACCCAATCCAAAAATGGGCAGAAGACCTAAACAAGCAATTCTCCAAGGAAGACATACAAATGATCAATAGGCACATGAAAAAATGCTCAATGTCACTAATTATCAGAGAAATGCAAATCAAAACTACAGTGAGGTATCACCTCACACCAGTCAGAATGGCCGTCATTCAAAAATCCACAAATGACAAATGCTCGAGAGGCTGTGGAGAATATGGAATCCTCCTACATTGCTGGTGAGAATGCAGTTTGGTGCAGCCACTGTGGAAAACAGTATGGAGAGTCCTCAAAAGACTAGGAATAGACTTACCATAGGACCCAGGAATCCCACTCCTGAGCTTGTATCCAGAAGGAAATCTACTTCAGGATGACACCTGCACCCCAATGTTCATAGCAGCACTATTTACAACAGCCAAGACACGAAAACAGCCTAAATGTCCATTGACAAATGACTGGATAAAGAAGAGGTGGTATATTTATACAATGGAATACTATTCAGCCATAAAAAACAACAACATAATGCCATTTGCAGCAACATGGATGCTCCTGGAGAATGTCATTCTAAGTGAAGTAAGCCAGAAAGAGAAAGAAAAATGCCATATGAGATCACTCATATGTGGAATCTAAAACAAACAAACAAAGCATAAATACAAAACAGAAATAGACTCACAAACATAGAATATAAACTTGTGGTTGCCAAGGGGGTGGGGGATGGGAAGAGATAGACTGGGATTTCAAAATTGTAGAATAGATAAACAAGATTATACTGTATAGCACAGGGAAATATATACAAGATCTCATGGTAGCTCACAGAGAAAAAAATGTGACAATGAAAATATGTATGTTCATGTATAACTGAAAAATTGTGCTCTACACTGGAATTTGATACAACATTGTAAAATTATTATAAATCAATAAAAAAATTTTTTTAAAAAGAAAATGGGCATATACAATAGATATATCCAAGATTTTTAGATTTCAAGGACATTTTAAAAAGCATTTGGGGGGTAGGGTATAGCTCAGTGGTGAAGCATGTGCCTTACATGCATGAGGTCCTGGGCTCAATCCCCAATACTTCCCTCAAAAAGTATAAATAAATAAATAAACCTAATTACCTCCCCCCACCAAAAAAAAAAAGAAAAAAACTAAAAAAAAAAAAAACATTTGGGAGAGTTACAAAGGATGACTAACTATTTCAGCAAATAGAAACACTGAACAAATCATTTACTATAATACCATAGAAGATGGGCTATATTACATGGAAGAAACTTATAAATACATATTACTAAGTAAAAGAAGCCAATCTGAAAAGGCTACCTACCATATACTTTCAACTATACGCACACTCTGGAAAACACAAAACTATGGGGACAGTAAAAAGATTAGTGTTTGCCAGGGAGGGGAGGAGAGAAGGGCACAGAGGATTTTTAGGGCAGTTAAAACTATTTTGTATGACACTATAATGGTGGACACATGTCAGTATACATTTGCTCAAATCCATAGAGTGTATAAGACCAAGAGTGAACCTTAATGCAAACTATGGACTTTGAGTGATAATGATGGGTCAATGTGGGTTTATCAGTTATAACAAATGTATCACCCTGGTGCGGGATGTTGATAATAGGTGAGGTTCTGCATGTTACAGGGGCAGGGAGCATCTCAGAAATCTCTGTACCTCCTGAATTTTGCCGAGAATCTAAAACAATTCTAAATGTTTTTTCTTTACAAAGAAAATGTGGGCTATATTAAATGTATATGTATATAAGTATATGAACATAAATAGTTCTTTCACAATTCAATAAACTTAGCTTATGTAAAATTTATATTATCTTTTTTCCCCTCATTTTGATGTCAACCAATGAAAACTTTATCCCAGGCTCTGAACCTAGAGACTATTCATTTGAGGTATTCACTCAGGGCTCTTGGATTAACTGAGAAGTAGCTATAAGGGATTCCTGGTGTTTGCACAAGAGCCAGGTTATATCTGTCTTCTCCAGCCATCTTTCCAGATGCCCTGTGTTGGGCAAATTAAATTATGTTGCCTTTCCTTAAAAGATGTGAAACACACAGAAGAGCAGGCTTACCCTTACTTCGAGGAGGTTTAACTCATTCAGCGGGGCTGCTTTCTATTTTAAAAAGAAAAGAATGATCATCTGTGGCCTTTCCAGAAAAAAAATAACTTCTGGAATATTCCAATTTCTTTGTAGACAGAATAATAGTTTCTTGAGGAAATATTATTTTGTCATAACTATATTTTGTGAAAATTATAAGTTTATTCACAGTATTATCAGAATAACTCAGAAATTAGTGGACCAGAGCTAAAAATTTTGTTTCAGAGTGAACACAATAACAATTTTTAAATTGTAGACTAGTGAAATCTTCCGATTTGTCAAAAAATAAAAATTAGTTTTATATGTACTTTCTAATATTGAAAGAAACTGATATTTTTTTAAAAACTATTATGAAATTTAGAAATTAAGCACTACCCACTATCCCCTACCTAAAAGTCCTTAGAGAAGTCAAATAATACTGCTTTCCAGGCCTAGCCTATTGGACTCTGGGCTCATTAACATTAAAAAATATATAATTTACTATTTGGAGTGACAGGTATATTATGCAATTAATTTTTTGGTAATAAAATACCATTCAGTGAAGAAGGCAAGGCCAAAATCAGCAATCAAGGTGAAACAGATAGAAAAGTAGAAAGAAAACTAAGCAGTGATGTGATTAACGTATTTAGAATCATGATCATTTGGATGATTATCTTACATTTTTGGTCAAGTTAAGACACCTTAGGAAAAATATTAGGTTGAATCAGATGAAATTTTTATTTTTGTAGGTCAAAAAAAAATGATCAAATATCACAATTTCATACGGTTCAAACTAGTATCTCACAATTCTCAGTATATTTTTATCACGTTTTTGGTTCATAGTGTTCATTTTCATTCAGGAAAATTAAGGGGCCCTGTGACTTGGCTTTATGCCAGATTATCACAGGGGAATTAACAACAGAACTAGGAATATAACCTAATGGAATAACAGAATTATTAATTATACTAATTCAATAACACTCACTGAGCACCTACCACAGGCCAGGCAAAGTTGTGGAAGTATGTGTACGTGGGCAGGCAGAGAGCAGGGTGGGAGGCGGGGCTTGTAGGGGGAGTAATGTCACGGGCTTTAGAGATTGAGACATTTGAAGTTTTCCAGAGAGCACAACCTTGGAAAGACACAAAGAAAGATGTAAGACTACCTCTTTTTTGTTTTCACTTCTATTTGTCAAAGTAAAGCATTTGTATCTGTTATCAACAGAAACTGGTTAATGACGATGTGCTAACGTAATCAAGTTATGTATATGAATTTCTCAGCAAAGCCAGGTTTAGCAAGTAGTTTCATATGCTAATAGCAACAACCAAAGCACTTTCTGCCAGAGACTTCAGCTGAGTGAATAGTTTCATGAACTGACACTGTGGCAAAATATTAGCTTTAATAATGAATCTACTAATTCCTCTTCCCTGCCTGTCTTGTTCAACATTACATTTCCATTAGGGCAAATAATAAGCCCTCAATAAATATTTGTTAAATGAACAAATTAGCTGATGTTTGATCTTTGATTATAGCAATAATAATTCCTGTCAGATAAAATAAATTCACCATGCTTATTTCTTATATATAAACTTTTAAACAAATAGTTACTGTAAATTCAATTCTAACTTCTTCTCCCACCAAGTAATATCATTCATTATCTCTCAATCAGATTGTTTTCAAGATCAAATCCATGTGAAGTATTAAATTAACAAAATGTTAGCAAATTATCTTAAATATTTAAATATTCTTTTATGGAGATATCCTAGTTTGTATATTATACTTTATATGTATATTTTTACACTAGAAATATAATCAGAGCTACACCTGTACTAAAATTCTGTCTCTTTTTATTGCTTTGAATGCAGTACTGTACGGCTACTTCATTAAAATTGCTATAAGAACTAATGGATTATACAACAAGAGTTTTAAGTATAAAAGAGAGTGTTCTAAGTGAAAACACTACCATAATAATTCTCCCTCCTTGCCCAGTTATAATACACAACAGTCATTTTATAAGGCTACTTATATATCAATTTCCAATAGTCTGATTTAAAAAGTGTTTTAATCTATATTTTAGGCAAAAGGGAAAATCTAATTTTAGCATGTTATCAAATGATTGAAAATAAAAGCACTGCCAATTTAAGTATTTCTACTGCCAGAGTTCTATAGGCCAGATAATCATTTTAAATAATAGTTACATTGTTAATTGTTGAAATAATATGTAATAGTCTTTTTCTCCTCAATCATTAAAATCATATAATATTCCAATAATAATTTATCAGAAAGACAGGTATTTTTCTAAGTAATGTATCACCAAGCCACATTTTGTTTCTGGTGTCATTTGCTGAAATCAATCTATGTCATAAAATGACACACTGGCTAAAAACTTGATAAACTTTGGAATGAAGTTCACCGACATGCTACTAAAAATAGACCCTTTTTAATTTTTTCAACAAATTTAATATGAGCATGGTGATAGAAATACATTAGGATAATAGAAATTCACCCTACATTAGTTTTTAATGAATCTTAGATATCACAATTCTTTCTTATACCAAATTTTAATTAGTCTTCAAAAATAATAACTACCATCTCTTGAGCAGTTGCAGCATGAATGATATCGTGCTAAGCACTTTACATGCTTTACTTCACAAAATCAGCACAACAATTTTAACATATTAATTAGTGTCCCCATTATATAGAAATGAAACTGAGACTCAGAAGGTTAAGAAATTCATTGTAAAGAGAAGAATTAGAATTTGAATACTTCAGGTCTTTCTGACTCCAAAGCCCATAGTTAACCAACCACTCACTTTTTTAAATATAGAAAACTGGAAAGTCAACAAAGTTGAAATACAAAATTAGGTTAGATATGAAAAAAAGATATTGCTAACTGTTAAAGAGAGAAGGAAGTGTAAACTACACTTGGAGTGTCAAAGATATACTCACAAAATAAGTGAAACAAATGAATTTTTACTTTTCATATTTTTTGGCAGTATTTTTAAGATGATTGCAGAGAATAATCCTTTCCAGAGTTTCCCAATGAACAAGTTTTTCATCCTAGTCTAAAAATTCAAGTTCTTTTAATAATCAAGTTTTCCACACCTGTGTAGTGGTTTCACTAAATAATGTACATTTTTTAAGCATTTGATAACAAGTTATCAAATCTTCTTGAGGAAATAAAGCATGCCTATTTGAGCTTTAAACTGTCATTTGTCCTCCATAGGAAATTAAGTTATTTTCATATGATCAAAAAAATTCATGACACACAATTAAAAAACAACAAACAAGAGTCATATTTTATAAGGCAGCAATTATGTTCACATGGTACCAGTATAATTGAAAGACAGAAGACATTTCATTCGTTAGTAACACCGAATTTCTTCTAGTGAGTTTCCTCGAGCTCATTAGATATTCCCTGGCTGATTCTCCTAAGTAATTAGATTTTAACAGGATTTTCAACAGATCAGAGCAATCTCTGTGGGTGCCAATAGAAGAGTCCCCCTCTGGCCTTACTAGCAGGGCAGAGCAGATAACATCCAGGCTGAGAGTTAATAGGACAATTACTGGCCTCTTTTAAATGAGTTACATTAATGCACTTAAGCTAAATGGCTCTGCATATGATTAAATATTAACATCTGCAAAATATGAAATCATGATACGCAATCAAGTTTTGTTGTTTTAATTTCCCCAAAGAAAGATTTCAATTGTTTATATAAATGCCTTTAAATACAGTGTGTTAAACATTTTTAGGGTATACGAATAGAAAGTTGGAAAGCATTCTTCTCGCTTGAGTCTTAAAATATACTGACTTTTAGGATGCCACTTCTGGCTACGATGGAGTAACTAAAAAAGCAGACAAATACATGGAATAATAGTTTTCAGCCATGAGACAACAGGCAGTGCAGAAGTGATCTCTGAGAGAAGGAAAAATAAATGAGGTGGTCTCCCTGAGTTGAGAGACAGCGTTGAAAATGTGGGGAAGCCAAGGTGGCCAGAATCACAGGACAGAGTGCCATGGAGGAGAGAGTGCCAGAGCAGCAAAGAAGAGAGCTCTGAAGCCCTGCAGAGAGTACCCCTTAAGTCTCATACAGAGTTGATCAGCACACATGTACGCGGAAACTATCCGAGGCTGGAAAATGAACCACTGGAAAAGAGCAGGTGGAACAATTTTCAGAGCTCACACAGGGCTGGGAATAGTTCACACTCCCAACAGCCAGGGTGAAAAACAAAAATAAAAACCTCGTAATATATAAGGCAACAGGTAGAGACCTGAGAAAGACAGTGTCTCAGTAGCAGACAAATTAGACTAAAAGTTGCTCTAGTCCGCCCTAACAAAATTTAAAGGGAAATCTCAAAAGGATCAACTTATTTCCACGTTACCTGAATGCCCTGGGATAAATCTCAAAAAATATTTATAGGAATACAAAAGAATCCAGCACTAAACAACATAAAATTCAGAAAGTCTAGCACCCAAATTCGCTAGGTCTCATGATAGGAGGAAAACATGAACCATAATGAGGAGAAAAATCAATCAATAGAAACAAACCCAGAAATTAAACAGATTAGAAATTAAGAGAAAAGAACATTAAAACAGCTATTATAAATATACTCCATATATTCCAGAAAACAGAGGAAAGCATGAACATGGTAAAGAGAGACACTGAAGATATTAAAATGACCTAAATCAAACTTCTAACAGTGAAGAATACAGTGTCTAAGATGAAAAACACATTTGATAGGATTAACAGTAGTTTGACACTACAAACTGGAAAAAGAAAATGAACTGTGGGACAAGTTCAAGCAGTTTAATATGTGAGTAACTGGAGTCCCAGAAGGAGAGAAAAAGGAAGGGAAGAGAAAAACCACTTGAAAAAATAATGACTGAAAAATTTCCAATTTTGATGCAAATTATATACCCAAGAAACATGAAGACACATCAAAGGATACCATAAATCAAGTAGGCTAAAACATATTTTTTAAAGTATTTTTAAAATTTATTTTATTTCATTTTATTTTACTTCATGGAAATTAGGTTTATTTATTTACTTATTTTTTAATGGAGGTACTAGGGATTGAACTCAGGACCCCATGAATGCTAAGCACACTCTCTTATCACTGAACTGTCTACCCTCCCCAAAAAAACAAACTTTTAAATGCATTTTAAATACATTTTAAATGTCTTTAGCAAAAAACCAAAATATATTTGTCCAGACCTGATCCAAAGTCAGTGCTGTGCTTGGTTCCTATGACACTGGCCCATAACATTTTCTTCTAAGAGTAATTTTTAACCTAATACAAACAGTCAATTTTGCCACAAGTATGAAAAATATTTCAGAAGTTTTATAATTAATTTTATTCTTTACTTTTTGACTTTATATAAAGAGATGTTTCCTACTCTTATTATCATTATAAGGTCACCTAGTCTTATGCCCCAAAACATTACTATAAAATAGCAAATCGGCCCCCACAAGTGCAGAGGCAAGAGCCTGAACCAACAAATAAGTGCTGGCAAGACTACCTCTATCCCTTAACCAGCTTTTACTCACTTGGATAAAAGAGGGCATAACATTAGTGAGAGAAACTTCCCACTTCCCAGGTCTTAACAGTATCACCATAAAATAGTTGCAGGTTCGGGTCTTCATAATCCTGAGAGAAAGGGACCCTGTGTACATGGAGTGTCCTGACAAAGAGGTGATAGCCTTTTCTTCCATGAGAATCTAGCTAGAGGCTTAGTTTAGATAGTAAGGGGGGGAATTCCCTGACATTGGAATGGATTAAAAACAAAAATAGAATTTTCTTAAAGTTTTTCATTCAAGCTCTGCTCTGGATAACCGTAGTAAAATCTGGCATACACCTGACGTGTCTTTTTTATGAGTCTGTGAACACCTGATTGGTTGAAATAATACTTAAACTTTTTAGGCTGAGCCACAAGCTCCACTAACTCTCAAAAAAGAAAGCTTGGAGCATGCCTGTAACCCACTAAACGTGAGAATATTCAGAGAGCCTTTTTGCGTTGCCTTTCACCTGTTTCTTCTATTTGTTCATCTACAAGTTTATTTCTGTAATTGTATTCTCCTTCACGCAGTTTCTAAATGTCTGTATCTCGTTTTATATACTTGAAGTGTTCCAGAGACCTTAGATCTAAACACAACTTTTTTTTTTCATTCTAATTATGCTTAAAGGGCATTTGGGGAACTTATGCAAAAGATTTCTTTGAGTGAATTAATCATTTTCTGAATTTTTTTAACCTAAATCTGATTTTTATACATCAAATTTACTTCATACCATAAAGCTTCACACAGATTCTGTAAATATTTCTGGATTTAAAAATCTTACTGGAGCACACAAAACTAAATTGTTAGTATTATTTGCAGATCTGGATGGAAGGGAACTATATTCAAATATCTTGTAATAATCTATAATGGAAAAGAATCTGAAAAAGAATATGTATTTATATATAACTGAATCACTTGGCTGTGCATCTGAAACATTGTAAATCAACTATAGTTCAAAAAAAAAGAATGCACAATTGGCTCAACTCTTTATTTCTCTTGAGGTGAGCCTACCTACAGAAAGCAGAAATCCTTTGCTTTTCCATGTTAAAAATCTAACCTCAGCAATTCTTCCATGTAAGAAAGCCCAGGACCTAGTAGGTAAGTAAGTATAGCTAATGTCAGGATTTTGTTAGAAAGCCCATCTGGCACCCACACTAAGTCAACATAGCCTGTATCTGTAATAAAGACGGCATTTTGGCCTCAGCATTTATTCTTTTTTTAGAAATCTCTCAAATTATTCAGAAAGAAGAAGAGCGAGCTGTTATCTAATGCAAGTCCTTTCAGAGATCACCAGCATAACTGCAGGACAAACCCTTGGTTTCTATTATCTCTACCATTTGAGAGGCCAGGAGAAAACATGAACCTTAATGGAGATAGAATTATCCTTGCTATGACTGCAGTAAATGTTTGTTGAAGGGGAAAAATATGGAAAAAGAAGATATACCATATATACCCAGCTTTAATGGAAAGCCTATTCCTGCCATATACATTAGAGAAATTGTTCAAGAATAGTTCATCCATGTGAAAATATTAGCACTGTAATTCTGCCAAGGTCAGTAAGACCTAGTGATTTGCTGAGATATCACCTTCATTTCACCAGGTAAATAAAGGCTCCTTTTTCAGTATGTCCTATCCAAGAAGACACTCCACAGCAACAGTTAAATTATGAATACAGCACATATGTTCCATACCATATCATTTACAGCACAATTTAGCATAGACATAATGCTTTGTAACAAACTACAATACCATTCACAAAATGCATTTAAATAGCATAATTTAGTTCATTAAATTCAGTCATTTACAGTAAATCAAAATCATCATAGGAATTGAAGAGAGTACACAGTTGTTTGTTTGAATAGTTAAGCTAGGTAAGTCAATTTCTTTTTGAAGGTCAAGGACAGAGTTGTTTCCATTTTCTGTTATAAAAGAGATACAGCAGGTGTCAAAAGATAATTTAATGTCACCTCAAAATGATCAACCCTCTTTTTTTTCCTCCCCCCGCTTCTCTCTCTCCTGGTTGCATATCATATTACTGCCACTCCTGAAATATATCCAATTCGCTGAAAACATTTTATACATTACTTAACTAGAATGTGTCCGCAGATTTTACAAAATCTCAAATGTATAATTTCTACAAATTTTTAGCCAAAAATACGTACATTTGGCCCTGAGAAGGGTTCAAACACTTGATCACAATACATGTAATTGTCTGTTTGTCTGTTTTTCATACTATGTCGTAAGCCCCTTGTGGATAGGGGCCTAGCCAATCATATTTAGATTCCTACTACCTAGCACAATGTTTGTTGATTATAAATTCCTTGAAAGCAAGGGTTTTTTTTTTCTTCTGACCCCTACCATAAAGCTTCACACAGATTCTGTAAATATTTCTGGATTTAAAAATTTTACTGGAGCAGCTTCCCTCAGGATATATCTTGTAAGCACACAAATTCAGTAGGTTTTTTTATTGTCTTAGTAAACCAGTGCCTAGAATAGCAAAAGGAAGTAAGAAAAGAGAGGACAGCCTCCAGGATTGAACACAAACTATTTGACCTATCTGACTGCTACACTGTCCAGTGGACTCTGGGCAGAAGCACATTCCAGGGGGACAACTATGTCACCACCTTACACAAGTCTTTCTCTTAGCCTTTGCCTGGAATGCTTTCACCACAGACTCAACAATAATCAACAGTATGAGGATTTCAGCTCTAGTAAAGCTACTTTAAGGCCAGCAAAATCTAGGCAGCATTCATGTGCTCAGCATTTATCCAGGTATTCCATAACCTTACGCAGTAGCCACTGTGTTAATTGCAGCGGACGTGGACTCAAGACCTGAACTCTGTCTTCAAGATGCTTAGCATCTAGCAGGGTGCACCATCAACAAATCAGTGCCTGAGGTAAGCACAAGTGCTCAGAGAGAGCGCACACTATCTCGATAACAAAAGGATACCAATTCACTCTATTCAGCGCTACCCACCCCCAACAAAGAACTGATTTCCATTCTCCTCCCTTTTTGATAGGGCAGGTGATACACTGGAGGAAGTCAAGGGAGAGCTGCCAGGTGGAAGGGCTGCCTTCTCACACTTCCTCCCCTCAGGTTACCTTTCCCCTTTCTTAAAAAGGAGGGAGAGCAGGAAAGCATATTGGAAGATTAAGGGAGAAATTGTTTTTAATTGAAAGTAACTGTATTGCCGGGGTAAGTATCGCTGGTTTGAGAAACCATGTCAGAGTCCATTACCATGAACAGCCTTTAACTGTATTAACTCCCTACATGGAGAATATCAAAAGCTCCACAGAGCCCAAGCAAACTCGTACAAACTCCTTAGGCTGCATTAAACACCTCTGTAACCCGGCTTCAGTCTTGTTTCTTAGTAGCAGATTTCCTTAATATCCATTTCCCTCTTCTTCTATCAGTAATAAAACTTTAGCTGGAAATATGGCCACACAGAGGAAAGATTGTTCCCCGGTTTCCTGTGCAGCTAGGTGTGGCCATGTGACTAAATTCAGGCCAATAGGATACAAGTGGAAATGTCAAGAGGAAACTTCTGGGAACCTAAGTTCCCAGAACCTAAGGAGACAGCAGATGCATATCTCATCCTGTTAACTGGACATGCCATACCAATCCTGGATTGCCTACCTCCAGACTTTTAACTAAAAGAGAAATTATTTTGTATCTTATTTCAGCCACTAAATAAAGCCACTATTTGGACACTGTTATTTGCAACTTCCCTTTCCCCCAGGCCTTTTCCTAGTGGCCTGCTATGAGCCAGGGACTGCGCCAAGTCTCTAAGTACCTCACTTTACTTCATCCTCACAGATTCCCTGTCAGGTAACTACTATTATTAGCTCCATTTTACAGATGAAGAGACTGAGACTTAGAAGGTGAATTTACTTGTTAACAAGAGGCAAAGCCAGGTTTTTAAGCCCAGACAGTTTGTCTCCAGAGGCCACGCTCATAATCTCTGTAACAGCACTGTCCAATACAACTTTCCACTGTGATGAAAACCCTCTATACCTGTGCTGTCTAGCACGGTAGCCCCTCACCACATATGGCTGTGGAGCACTGGAAATGCGGCTAGGACAACTGAGGACTGAAATTTCTATTTCATTTCATTTTAATTCATTTAAATTTAAATAGCCACATATGTGTTGGATGCTGCCACTCTAAAGACTACGTTGAAGCTTTAGAAAACTGCACCAGCATGCTTTGTACTGACCAGGAGCACAGTAGATGTTTGCTGCAATTTGCTGAACTGGATTGAGGTGAACATCAACCACACTAAACATAATCTATACAGATGGGAAAAATACTGAGAAACGTAGAAACTTTAACAAATTCAAGGACAACAAGAAAAAAGATGAAGTTAAAGCAACAACAACAACCACCAAAAACAAAAACATAAAAACACTCGAGCTCAGTATTTCCAGCAGAAGAGAAGAAACTTCAACTCATTTTGTCCTCACTTAAGCAGAGTCTGGGAAGAGGTTATGCCAAGATGGGCGATTATATGACATATAAAGCCAGTTAAATAAAGGCTGGGCTGGCATCCATTTACAAAAACCTCCAGAGGACACTGAGGTTTCTCATGCTGTCTTTAAAGAATCTGTCTGTAAAAGGTTGGGATGGGTCTCACTAGGCTGGAAAGAATAAGTCCGGATCACTTTATTTAACCACAATTCATCACAAATTCCATTTTTCATTTCGTGGGGAAATGACAGAAACTCACTCTTGGTTACAGCAATTCAGAGCAAAAAAAGCCTTCTCTTTATACTATCAGTCCAAAATCTAAATTTTAGGCCCCTTTGGAATTTTTCACTCTTGCTTTTACCCCACCGAGGTGGAGCACTGAAAAGTGCAGTCAGCGACCCACGCTGTTAAGTGAGCTCCTCCCAGCCTGGCCATCACGGGTGTGACCTTTCACCAGGCCCTGGCATAAGGCAGTGTGTCGTCTCCTGGAGCAAAGCCAGAATGTAAGATGAAAAGCCACATGCAGAGGATGACGCAAGGGAAATAATCATGACTCTTGTACTGAGAGCCAGAAAGAAATTCGAGGTCTTAGGCACACTAGTTTCTAAGCCTGGGTGTTTTACTCAGCATAAAACTCCCTTAACATTTTATTTTTCAGGGCTTCCAGCCACAGAAGAGTAAACATACTAGCAATCAAACTTTGGGTGTACCATTTGTCACCACCCAGAGGGGGGTCCAGATGGTGTTGTCTCGAGTTTCCATAATAACTTAAAGGGAAATTTTCACAATGTCGAGAGTCTCTGGTGTCTTACAGATAGGGAAGGAGGATGTCCTTAAATTTCTTGCAGCAGGAACCCACTCAGGTGGCACCAACCTTGACTTCCCAGTGGAACAGTACATCTACAAAAGGAAAAGTGGTGGCCTCTACATTATAGATCTGAAGGGGACGCAGGAGAAGCTTCTGCTGATGGCTTCTGCCATTTTACCATTTAAAACTGGCCGATCAGTGTCATGTCCTCTAGAAACACTGGCCGGAGGGCTGAGCTGAAGGCTGCTGCTGCCACTGGGGCCACTCCTGTTGCTGGCTGCTTCTCTCCCAGAGCCTTCCCAAACCAGATCCAGGCAGCCTTCCAGGAGCCGCATCTTCTGCTGGGTACTGATCCCAGGGCTGACCACCAGCCTCTCCCAGCGGTGCTGGATGTTAACCCACCCACCGCTGCTCCCGGTAAAACACAGTCTCTGTGCCCTGTGGACAGTGACACCCTTAAAACAACAAGGGAGCCCCCTCAGTGGGCCTGATGTGCTGGATGCTGGCCCAGGAAGTTCTGCACACGTACCATCCCTCGTCAACACCCGTGGGAGGTCGCACCTGATCTCTGCGTCTACAGAGGTCGTGAAGGGACTGAAAAGGAAGAGCAGGCCACTGCCGAGAAGGCCATGACCAAGGAGGAACGGCGGGGTAAGGGAGTCCCTCCGGCTCCCGAGTTCACTGCTACTCCTCCCAAGGTCGCAGACGGGTCTGACGGCGCAGGTGCCTCTGTGCCCCCCCCCCGGCAGTTCCCTGCAGAAGACAGGCGCCCTCGGTCTTCACTGAGGACTGGTCTGCAGTTCGCACCGCTCGGGCCACTGAATGGGGAGGAACAACCACTGAGCAGTCTTAAGCTGTCCTTCCCCAGGCTCTTAAACAGGAAACAGAAATAAGGTGGATAGAAAATAAACCTCAGTTTCTTTAAAAACAAAAATAAAAACAATTTGGGTATAAAGTGTTTATACTGTTCAATTCAAGGGCCCATTCAGTCCAACAAACATTTTTTTAG
This sequence comes from Vicugna pacos, assembly GCF_048564905.1. Classification (NCBI taxonomy): domain Eukaryota; kingdom Metazoa; phylum Chordata; class Mammalia; order Artiodactyla; family Camelidae; genus Vicugna; species Vicugna pacos. Next base: position 20,681,006 of record NC_132999.1, on the reverse strand, counting down.
TTCCTACTATGTGACAGTAGTGCTGAGTGCTAAGAGCACAAAGAGGAATACAATGACAAATACAACAAACATTGAGAAGTTCTGTAACAACATCTTATGAAGGACAAATATTTTTTAAATCACTGCCATGCCTTACCTATACTGTTTCAGGTAAGCCTCAAAAGCCTCTTATGAGATTGGTATTGTTATTCCTGTTTTCTTCAGGTGAAGCGGTTGAAGCTCTCTAAGTGATTAAACAGCCTACCTGTTTGCACAACTGGTAACTGCCACAGCCCTGATCCAAATCCAGGCCTATCTATATCCAAAACGTGTGCCCTTCTCACCAGGCCACTCTCTTCCCCCATCCTTCTCAAACACAACTGAAAGACAGCATACTCAAAGATTAGCCCCCAAAATAATATCAAATATCTTCGGGGTCTGTGACAGCTTGGTCTCTCACAAGTTGAAATAACTACTACAAACAGTAACAATGACTTACTGAAAATCTACTATGCCCAAGCACTTATCATATTTGACCCCCAGTGTCACAGTTATCCTGTAAGGCAAATATTATTAATATTATCATACATGTTTAAAAAATAAAGAAACTAAGTCTCAGGGAAATTAACTGGGTTGGCCAAAACCACGTAACTACTAAAAGAAAAAAATCAATATTTGGACCCATTTAGTTCAATACACTTTCTACTAACCATTCTGCCTTGAATAACAAAGACTCTGAAATCAGAGTAAACTCTGTATTTAATATAAGATCTAGTCCTTTTTAAGGAGGGGAAGGACCTTCTCACTTAATTATCTAGTAGAAGGGGATGGGTTTAGAAGCAGAAGCTGATTAAGACATGCCTAAGAAAGAGTAAACCAACCAGGTTCCAAGTGGGAGGGCAGAAGCCTCCATGAGCATCAGGAGTGTATCAAAGGTTCCCAATAAATAAAATATGGGTTAACCTTGCCAAGAGTAGGAGAGGCACAGGAAGCTGGTGCCAAAAAATATCTGATTTTGAATCCTGGCTTTGTTGCTTACTATCTGTGTAATTTTAAGCAAGTTATTTCAACCCCTTTGGACCTCATTGTTGTTTTTGTATCTGCCAATGTAGCTTATTCAATTTGCTAATGTGAAGTGCTTTGCAAAAAGGATCAACAGTTTTAAGAACCTACAGTGTGCCAGGACCTGAACTGGAGTTGGAAGTTGCGATGAGGCTGAGAAAAGATTACATGCAAAACCCCCTGAACACTAACAAGAACCATGAGGTCACTTTTAATGGTACCCCTTTCTACAGAGACGGAAACTCAGGTCTGGAGAAGCGAAGTACTTTGCCCAAGGTCACAGAGTCAGTATGTGTTGGAGCTGTGACTTGAAGTCAGGAGCCTGGCTCTAAAGACCCCACTTTTACTCCCTGTACTGGGCAGCTCTGGAAAGCCAGGGAACAACAGCAGGAGCAGGACCGAAACACGGAACTTCTGGAAGCTGGCACTCTCTGGAGAAAAATGACTAGACTAGAGTAATGAGGGTCAAATAAAGCACTGGGCTAAAACCAAGTATGAAGGCAGCAACGTGGAGGTTACAAATATCACTAAGGCAAGATGAGAGCTCAAAGGAATGGGCTGATAACAAATAGAAGAACCCAAAGGAAAAATAGGGGAAAGACAGAGGAAGAAAGATACTAATGCAATAAATATATGGAGATCTCTGTACCAAGTTGTTAATAGGGAAGGAATTGTGATTGGGAGTGTGCTTCATGAAAGAAAACTTCTGGTTTTCTTCTTCAGCATGATTTAATTCTGATCAAGGAGCAGTGTCACTTTTGTAATTTTAAAACTAATAAAAATAAGAATATTAATATATATCACAAAAAAATTTTCAATAGATCTAGGTGGAAGAATGAGGTAGAGAGGTCAAAAATCCAAATAATAAGGTTGGCACACACAGCAGGGGATCCAAACCCCACTCACCTATTGGATTGGAAATTGGGGAGACACAGACCAGAATGGCAGAGCTGGAAGGGGCCTTAGACTACGTCTAGCCTCCACCCTCATTTCATTTTTTTTTGAGGGAGGAGGGTAACTAGGTTTATTTATTTAATTATTTTTTAACAGAAGTACTGGGGATTGAACCCAGGACCTCAGGCATGCTAGGCATGTGCTCTATCACTTGAGCTATACCCTCCTCCTGACCCTCACTTCATTTTTTTAAGTGAGGGAAACTGAGGCCCAGGGAGAGAAGAGTAATGAGTCCAATGTCACGTCATTTATTTGTTGCACAGCATAGACATAAACTTGGCCCTAGGTTATAAGGCAGTTCAGACTCTACAGATTAAAATAAGAAACAGGCTGGGATGGAGGAATAAATGCCAAAGAGAATACACTTCCTGACAACAGTCATTTAAAAAAAAAAAGTCTAAATTTAGAGCCAACATTCCCATGCACTTGTGAATGTTCAGAAGCCCTGTGGTCTTCTCAGGGATCTTCCTGCTTTGTAGAACAAGGGAACCTTTAGGGGAAAGGGAAAAGATGCCTGAGTAGAAAAATCAAGATTTTGTGGACAAGTATTCAGAGCCCACAATGCAAAGTGACTGCCTTTTCTCTAATAAACATCCATGAAACTTCAGGTGAGTCATTTAATCTCTTTCAACCTCAGTTTCTTCATCATTTGGAGTATCTCTCCAAATAAGGTTGTTGTTGTAGAATCAGGATTTCCCAAGTTGAATTGGCAAATTTCTGAGTGATGGGGATTGGGGAGTTCCATTGGTGCCTGTGTTTGCATTCTCTACCCATCATCCTGGAGATTCAAGGTGCACATGAAATGGACATTTGCTCTTTGTGACTGCCCAGTGTCTATTCATCCTATTTCCAGCAACTGCCTCTGCTGTTCATTTGGAAATCAACCCTTCTCTACTCTCAGTCCATCTAGATCCTTTGGGGTTGACGTCCATGCCCTGACACTAAGCGTGACAGATGACCCATAATCCAAGTGAGGCCAAAGGATGGCACACCTCCCACCTCCAGATGATGCTGATTGAGCAAGGGTGGGGGCAGTGGTGGTGAGAAGAGTATATCACCTAAAAAAAGCAAAGTCAGAGTGAATTCTCAAGGCTTTTACTGAGAGAAATGCAAATCAAAACTAAAATGAGGTATCACTTCACACCAGTCAGAATGGCCATCATTAAAAAGTCCACAAACAATAAATGATGGAGAGGGTGTGGGGAAAAGGGAATTCTCCTACACTTTTGGTGGGAATGTAATTTGGTGCACCACTATGGAAAACAGAATGGAGATTCCTTATAAAACTAACAATGGAGTTACTATATGATCCAGCAATCCCACTCCGGACATACACGCAGAGAAAACTCTAATTCGAAAAGATACATGTACCCCAATGTTCATAAGAGCACCATTTACTATAGCCAAGTTGTGGAAGAAACCTAAATGTCCATCAACAGATGACTGGATAAAGTTGTGGTATATTTATACAGTGAATACTACTCAGCCATAAAAAAGAATAAAATAATGTCATTTGCAGCAACATAGATGGACATAGAGATTATCATACTAAGTGAAGTAAGCCAGAAAGAGAAAGACAAATATCATATATCACATATGTGGAATCTAAAAAAAAAAAAACACACAAATGAACTTATTTAGAAAATAGAAACAGACTCAGACATAGAGAATAAATTTATGGTTACCAGGGGTTAAAGAGGGTAGGAAGGGATAAATTGGGAGTTTGAAATTTGCAGATATGAACTACTATACATAAAACAGATAAACAATAAGTTTATACTGTGTAGCACAAGGAATTATATTCAATATCTTGTAGTAACCTATAATGAAAAAGAATATATGTATGTATATGTATAACTGAAACATTATGCTGTACACCAGAAATTGACACAACTTTGTAAACTCACTATACTTCAAAAAGAGAGAGAAAAGAAAACAGAAACAGACTCACAGACATAGAAAAAAAATGTATGATTACCAGGGGAGGAGGGTAGGGGGATAAAATGGGAGTTCAGAATTTGCAGATACTACTATATATAAAATAGATGAACAACAAAGTCCTACTTTATAGCACAGGGAACTATATTCAATAGTTTGTAATAATCTATAATGGAAAAGAAATATATATATGTAGATATAACTGAATCACTATGCTTTGGGTGTAAAGCATAGTGATTCAGTTATATCTACATATATATATTTCTAATTTCTACATATGTATATAACACTGTGAATCAACTATACTTCAATAAAAAGATAAAAATAAATTCAAAGCAAGAAGATAGAAGTTGTTAGCAAAGATAAAGAAAAAATAAAGAACAACCTAACAGAGATGAAGAATAAAATAACTGAAATGAAAAATATACTAGAAGGAACCAACAGTAGACTAAAAGAGGCAGAAAAACAAATCGGTGAGCTGGAAGACAAGAGTAGCAGAAATCACCACCACAGAACAGAAAAAAAGAGAAAAGAATGAAATGAAATGAAGACAGTTTAAGAGACCTCTGGAATAATATAAAGTGCACTAGCATTAGCATTATAGGGGACCCAGAGGGAGGAGAAAAAGAGAAAGGGACCAAGAAAATATTTGAAGAGATAATAGCTGAAAACTTCCCTAACCTGGGAACAGTCACCCATGTCCAGGAAATGCAGACAGTCCCATCCAGGATTAGCCCAAAGAGGAGCACACCAAGACACATTATAATTAAAATGTCAAAAAAATAAATAAAAACTTTTGTTGAGAATACCAGGATAAAACTTCTCATTCATTTCCACTGGATTCACACTTGGAAGAATGTAGCCCTGGAAGCTACTGACAGCCCTTCTGCCCAACAGACAAGCTTATTCAAGAATAAAACCACACAATGGAAGGTAGAGCCAAAGAGTAGAGCTATGACAAGTTCTAACTGTATCATTTTTGGCTTTGAAATTTTAAAAAATAATAAAATCCTGTTATTAATATCCTGAAGAAGGAGTATAATTGAAAACACTTTAGGGAATGCTAGCCTAGGTGATTACCAGCATGCCTTCCTGATCTGGAGTTCCATGACTGTGAGGCAGAAGGATCTTCAACACCAACTGACGCCCTGGAAGGTAAAACATAGAAGCTAATGTGAACAGTTTTGAAAACACATTAAGCAGCTATATAAGCCAAAGATGTGTCCTATATACTTCCCACCAAAGTAGTAAATTCACAGTGAACTAAAGATACTTACTACCACTCTGATAAATAAGTGTTAGTTAAATAGAGTTTATTTAGGGGCAAAAGTTGAAGTAAAAGAGCCTGTGTACCTTCTTTCAAATATACCTAGATTTTTGTGGGGTTTTCTTCCCACTAATTTCTTCTTCTCTCCTGAGAGGGACCATCTTCTCTTGTATATTTTTTTAAATCATCCATGAAATAATATTTTCTCTAAATGATATTAACTATATTATCAGTGTCCCATACAGTTATAATTCTACTATGAAGTGAATTTTTCTTGAGAAAAATTGTTCTCAGCCAGAGCACATGAATTACTTTCTTAGCATTAACTTGGTCTGGAAACAGTGTGACATTTGGTCCTATCAAGTCTAACAAACTTCACGATTCACTAGACAGCTACTAAATTTCAAGCACAGCAGCAGTGTTTAGAGAAAATAAATAGATCTTAGCATCTTAGCATATTTTTAAATGTATAAAATTCTTTTAGAAAAATGCGAAGCATCATACAAGCAAAATATTAAATAAAACACTGAAACAATAACCCATAGCACAGATGCTGCACATTTTCAAGCTTCCAATTTCTAAATCTTAGCAAAATAGTGGCCGGGAGGATAAAAGATGGGTTTGAGAATCATAGTGATTGAAATATGAATCTTCACTACTTACCAGCTGTCTAGCCTTGACAATTAAGTTCTCTGGAATTCTTTTTCCTTCCCTGTAAAGTAAAAGGATAATTATGCATTTCTAGAATAGTTGTGAGGATTGAGATAATGCATGTAATGCATCTAGTTCAGTTCCTGGCACATAACTGGTACTCAGTAAAAGGAAATTGTTAAAATTACTTAACCTTTCTAGTGTATTAGGACTAGGAGAAACAGGTAGAAACATCCAACAGAACTCTTCCAGTCATAAGTGACCAAAAATTCAACTCAAAGCAGATTGAGCAAAAAGTGAGATATATTATTTCACACAGCTGAAAAAGCCAGAGGTAGATTGTTCTGGCTTTCATCTAAACTTGGTCCAGAGGCAGCCACCATCTGCCTCCAGCTCTCAGCTTCACTTTCCTCCATATTGATATGCCACAATGAGGCAATGTAACATTCAGCAACTTCATGCCTACATCCTACCTGGTTTTGTTCCAGCCAAAAATAAACAACAGCTCTTCCTGGTGACTTTCATTTGAGTTTTGAGTTTTGGAACAACTTAGGTCTTAGGTCCACCCCTGAATCAACAATGTTATTAGGAATGGCAACTATGTGAGGTAATAGATGTGTTAATTAACTTGATGGTAGTAATCATTTCAGAATGTTTATGTATATCAAATCATTATGCTATACATTTTAAATATACACTATTTCTCATAAAACTGGGGAAAAAATAAAGGCATTAAAATAAACAATGTTATTAGGAGGATTTAATACTCTGGCTGGGACTGAGTCACACGATCCATTCCTAATGGAGCCCCGCCAACTACATGGAAAAAAGATGGTTCTCCAAAGGATGTTTGGGTAGAGCTCAGACATAATGAGAAGCAGAAAAAAACAAGCATCTGTGAGAAGATAAAATAAAATCCTGTAACAAACTAATAGTAAAACACCAAATAAGAAAGCTGACATTTTAATGTATTATTCTGAGTAAGCAGTTTGGCACATGCATGTTCTTTTTGCCCAATTCCTCTTCAAGAAATGTATCCTGTAGATAAATCACACCAATGTCCAAAGATGTTATTTAAAAGATGATCATTGAAGCACCAGTTGTAACAGCAAAATACTGTCTATTGATATGAAAGTTGTTAAATTATTATATTCATAGGGAAAAATATTGCACAATTATGTTTTCATGAGGTAGGTCTATATGTTCTGATATGGAAATGTCTATAGTATGTTGTAAAGAGAACAAAGCAAATTGCAAGAAAATAGGTAAATTTGGTCCTGCTTGTGTAGATGATTAAAAATATCTGGAAGAATATCCAAAAGATGATATACTGCTTATTGCTGGGGAAGAAGTACTAGGGAGTTAGGAGTGGCAAGAAGACATTTACTTTTCACTTTATACCCTGTGGGATTTTAATTTGTTTATCTAAATACACATGATTTTTATTACTATAAAAAGTCTAAAAAATACCTGTTCATTTGACAGTCTATTACCATGACTCACAGTTTTCACCACTGGCTCTAAAGGAACAAAAATACTTGCTTTACATGTGCTGAAGAAATTTATTAAATTACTAAAAACATATGTAAATGGGATTTCACCATGAGACTCTATATACTTCCAAAAAGTATACAAATCTTCTTGTTAAGAAGCAATATAATATTGTCATGCCAATCTAGCAAATTATCTGAGCTACTGAATCAACTTGGTTCATTTATTTACTTTGTTTATCGGTCAGACCAGCCCATCACAGGATTTTGCCACTATAAATTGGCCCCTGGACTGACTCGTTCAGGCAGGAAGCAACTCCATCAAACCCAATAATTAATCGGGCAGTCCTCCTCCATATGTCGCAATGACTATTCATTAAAGCAATGCATATGGCTCTTACCTACATGTGCTAGCTTCTTGCTTTTATTCATGGTTCAACAAATTTATGAAATTTAGATCCAGTGGAACAAAGTAAAATTAGTACAGAAGACATTATGATTAGGCTGACAGTTTGAAATTAGAAAAGGAAAACTGAAATTGAGAAGAGATCTTGCCATTAACAGTAGAAATGACATAGCAAGCATCTTCTGATTGCCTTCTATGTGCAAGGTACAAGGCTAAACTCTAGAAACATGAAGAGATACATATGACATTGTCTATGCCCACAGTCTTACTTTTTGTAAGTGAAATGCATCATACTGTATATATTATATATACTATAAGAACTACCGTTAATCTTAGAGTATTATCATGGACTGAATGTTTGTGTTCCCCCAAAATTCATATGTTGAAATCCTAACTGTCAATGTGATAGTATTGGGAAGATGGGGCCTTTGGGAGGTAACATGTCATGAGGGTGGAGCCCTCATGAACAGGATTAGTGCCCTTACAAGAAAAGAGATGAGAGCTTGCTCCTGCTCTCTGCTCTTTCCTCCATGTAAGGACACAGTGGGAAGCAGCAGTCTGCAACCCAGAAGAGGGCCTTCACCAGATTCTGGTCATACTGGCACCCTGAGCTCAGACTTCTAGCCTCCAGAACTGTGAGAAATAAATTTCTGTTGGTTATAAGCCACTCAGTCTGAGGTACTTTGTTATAGCAGCCCAAACTTATATAAGACAAGTATATAGCATACCATACCATTTTATAGAATAAAAAATGAATATTACCAAATTGAGTTGATAATGCTTTGGTAACTTAGTTATTCATAATATAATTTCCATATAATTTATTTTAAAATATACATAAAAAGTACAAAACCAAAACAATGATTTTGAATTTTCACTATGAGTGACATATGATAATAATCATAATCGTAATTATGGCTAAGACTTACCTAGTATTTACTATGTGCTAGGTACTATTCTAAGTTATATATAAATATGTATTTCATCCTCACAAGAACTACATGATGCGAGTAATTTACTATTCCTACTTTACAGATGAGAAGACTGAGATGCTGAGGAATTAAGTAATTTGCCAAAGGTAAATGTCAGGGTCAGACTTCAAAACTAGGCAGTCTCACAACATTTTAAATCAACAATACTTCAATTAAAAACAAACAAACAAACTAGGCACTCTTGACTCCAGAGCCCATGCTGAAAAACACTATGTGAATGTACAATATTTATTCTTTAAATTATCACATTGTCCATATTTTTAAGAAGAAAATAGAAGGCAAAGAATAGTAAAGACACGATTTCTTCCTCTATTCTGGAATCCTGCATATCCTTTATAGCTTCAAGCTATGCCTTGCACATAATAGACAATCAATGAATGCCTGTCCTATATTTGTGATCTGTATTCCCCACCTGTCTTCAAAACCCCTGACCACATGATTTTTCCCTAGTCTTCTAGTAGAGAGGGTTGGTGGCTCTCTCCCCAGAGCTCCAAGCAAGAAGTAGAAATAGTGTCTGAGATAGAAAGTATGCAATAGAGCAAAGAATCAGCCCTGACTCTTTGTAGTTATATAACCTTGGATAAGTCAGTTCACTCTTCTTGGAAATGAATATTCGTTTCCAAGGATGAATGTTTTTCAAATGAAAAAGTTGGATAAGATGATTTTCAAACTGTGCTCAGAAGGGAGACGAGGAAGCATATGAACAGGTGTGACCTCTTTGGCTTCAAGGAGAATATCTCCCCCTTGAACCTGTTTTACATATTAAATATAGGAGATTTTGTTTGAATAAAGGAACTCAAGGCTTTACAAAGTTTGAAGACCACCGGATTTGATCAAATTCTTAAGTATTGCCTCATTTCAAATATTCCATCCCTCTTGACTGCACAGGCACACTCCAATACGTCAGACTATTTGTCTGTTCAAGAGATATTTTAATCGAATCTTAGAATTCTTTCCATCATTGCAATTCTGGATCTATCCTTTCAAAAAAAAAGAAATTGATTTTTTCCCCTCCACTCACATTTATCAGTCCATTTTTGGGGGAGTTCATCTTGCCACATCCTTAAATAAGTAAATAGGGTAACTGCGGTAATTGCCTGACCTGCAAAGTGTATAGAACTTCAAGGCTAATGCTCTTGGCACAAGATTTTTCGCTACAAACAGCAGAATTCCTCCAACCCTTTGCTGAGGCATCGGTTCAATAATAAGAGAAAATCATGCTATGTACTGAATTACTCAAAAGAGAATTATCAGAGAGTCCCCTGATGGTCTAACTATGGCCAAACTGTACTCCAGAAAGAACTGGTCTTAAAGAACTTCAGGAAAGGCTTCACTAGAGATATAGTAGAAGAGCCAAATATTTAACAACAATAAAATAAACCATACATCCAAGAACTGGTACGCTCCTACCCCAAATGTTGTGCTAATTCCTTATGTTTAACTTTATAATTCTGAACTTCCTTCCACATGAATGCAAAGAATTGTTTCTATGAAGCCTATCCATTCTCTGAAATTCCTTTAGTCAGTTTTCATTAAGGACTGTCAAATACATACATCATTTAAGGACTTTTAAATTTAAATTTTATTGAAGATACATTACATATGGTTTAATATTTCAGTTCAGTAATGGCCATCAGCAATAAGCATTACTCCAAGAGTGGGATTAATTAAATATTCTAGCAAACACAGTGATCCAAATAGCAAAGAAAAATCCTGGGCACTGAGCCCAGTTTCTCCACCCTCTCTTATGCTGTGGCTCATCTTGCTCTCAGATAAACTAGACAACCAACAAATCTTTCATCATTATTAGTGAATGTGTAGATGTGCGATAAATGATCAAATTCTTCTTCCAAGTCACCTATTAAATTTTTAAGCAGAAAAAAAAATTGCATCAAGTCAAATTGCTCCATAAAAGGGTATTTTTAAAACCAAGGAGAAATACAGTTGTCAGAAGTAAAAGGTAACTCTCCATGATAATCAGCAGTTTTCTTCTAACTTTACCACTCCTCCAGTGAAAGATGCTGCTGTTCTATAATTATAAATCTGTCTTTGTTATGTTATGAAGTTTTAAAGTATTTCAACTCTGTATATTATAGAGAATATGAATCTCAGCTCCACAGAAGCCAAGATTCAGAGCAAACTCATGGTCCTGGTCCCACAGAGCTTACTGGTTTTATAAACTTAATTACCCACTCCCCTCAGAAAAAAGATGTTATGGTTTTGCATGTACCAGTTAAGACTGATGATGTTCCAACCTTGAATCTTAGCTTTACATCTGAACTTCCTGGTTTTCATTATCTTAGTCTATTTTAACTTCGAGATGATGGGAGAAGCTCCAGGAAGAACATTTACAAAGGGCTTTATTCATCAAACATTCGTGTGGTTCATTTTCTTCACTCTCTCTCTCAGCTCCCAGCAGCTGCTACGAGGGGACACCATAGGTGCATCTAACCCAATCAAAAATGACCTAGCAACACGTCCTGTTGTCACCAAATCTGCGTTTCTGGGACACAGTGTACCTTAAATCTCATCCTCATGGTTCAATGAGGAGGCTGTTAACAGGGCAAAATCTTTGAAGCTAGAGCAGCTGACAAATGAAACAAAAAGTAAAAGAGCAGCAGCAGCATTACATCTACGTAGCTGAAATAATTTTCAAAGCACAATCAAACACATTAAAAAATTTTAATTCTATCTTTCCAATGAATTTGTAAGATGGTTATAATCTTAAATCACTTCTGTGAGCTTCAGAATCCCCACCTTTAAAATGGGAATAATATTTAACAGGGGTGCTGTGGGGCCAGAACAAAACAACATGCAAAGTACTCCGTACAGAGTACTCATTCAATAAATGGTAGCCAGTTTACTGTTGTTGTTGTTGTTATTATTATTATTACAAATAGAGGAAACATCACTTAGGGAAAGTAACCATTCCAAGGGCATTCAGTGAATAGACTTTATTGAGGACCTGCATAGAGCTATGAATATAAAAATGTGTAAGATCCCATCTCTGCCTTCCATCTAGGAACTCAGACTCACTCTTAGTAAGAAAGCAAACAAGTTCTAGAACCAAATGCTCTTTTCACTCCATTCTGATGCAAATCTAGAAAGGAAGAGGTAAACTGAGACCCGCATCAACTATTTCTTAGATGAAAATCCTTCTTCCTATGTAGTAATTTTTTTTTTTACTGTGGTTAAGGGCACTCTAACTTAGTGTGCCCTTCCCAATCTGCCTCCCCTCCAAAATCAGGAAATCCTTAATAGTGTGGTATTTTCCCTCTTTGAATGGAGAATTCCTTGCTTTGGTGTATTGTGTACAGTTGACTAAAAACACTTTCACCTATACTAACTTGTCTAATCTAACTAGCTAACTTAATCTTCTCCAATTCCTGTAAGGTATGAATTACTAAAATAATTTGAGAGGAGGAAATTGAGATACAGCTATGAGTGTCATAATCTAGATTAGAATGAGATCAAAAGCCTCATCCTAGTTTAATTACTAGTTTAAAGCTTGCCCACTAAACTACACTGAACCTGTATTAAAATATTTTTGCACTCTCACCTAAATTGCCTTCTATTTTCTCTGAGTCTGTCACACTCTAATTCTCCTAGGGGTCTAATACTGAACCTTGTATTTGAAGGATTCCCTCAGGCAATATGTTTATTCAATAACCCATGCAACATAATATAATATCACCTTTTCAAGTATGGCTATGACTTTTACATAGACTAGATCCATAAAGAGAGATGGAGAATGATACTTTGCATTTGTTTAGCAGTCTCTCAAAGTGCTTTCATATATATTATTCAGAGAGGGAGAATGGAATTTGAATTTAAGATAGAAAGGATGTTAGAGGTTCCAAATCCAGTGTTTCCTAACCTTCTTTAGGTCACTTGCCCATTTGAGAATCTGACAAAAGCTACAGACCTCATACTCAGAAAAATGTACATATAAGCACATACAAACAAATCTGCATAGTTTCCAGTTACAACTTAACCCTGGAAACTCCCAGGTTAAGAACTAATTTGCAACTCACATTTTACAAATGAGGAAGCGACTATTTATCATGGCAGCATTACTATGAGGAGACAGAGTAAAGATTATTATCCACATTTTCCAGATCTGGAAACTAAGGTCCCAGACATTTCTAGACTTGCCCAAAGTCTTAGCTAGTTAACAGCAGTGGCAGAACCCAAGACTCTGGACAGTCTAGCTTTGTTTTGTTTTTTTTAATTGAAGCATATTTAACATACAACATTATATTAGTTTCATGTGTTCTACTTCTTATTTTTCTAGATCATATTGCCTGCCCACTGCACTATGATGAAATTCCTTCACCATAAGAAAGCCTCCTCCTACAGCCAACAGTTTATTTTACCCTCCATAACTCCTGACCTCCAGTGAAAAAGATCTAAATATAAAAACTGTTCTATTCACAATAAGAAATAATTTCTCAGAGATTTCCAAAAGGTTTTAGTCATCACTGACACATTTAAATATTGAAAGCTGGAAATCAGAATTGTAAACAACTCTGTAACATCTACATTGGTAGTTAAATATCAATCTGGTCAACTTCTCCTTTTAGCAGCAAATGAATGAACCTGAATCCAAGAAAAGACGGCAAAAATGTTAGCACTTGTTTTAGAAGGCGGTGGGAAATTAGTATTGGTAAATTAGAATTATTGTTAAATTAATTTTAAGTATTAATAAATATTTACTGAATAAATAAATGAATTGCTAATAAATATCATTGGGGTTTTTAAGTATTTTGTTTCCACTTTCAAAAATTATATTCAAACTAAGAATACACTCAAATACAGTACTTTTCACTGAAGGTCTAAGTTAAATCAGCAACAGTATATTCAATACCCAACTGTTACACATGAAAACAAATATGCTTTCTAAAATGAATGTTTATTCAGGTTTTATCAAAACAGTCTATGTTGTTAAGACAGTGGTCCTAATTATAATTTTTACATTCTCCCATAGCAATCAATAAATAAATGTAAAATATTTATTGGGAAGAAAATATCTTAGATATGCATAAAATATTTAGATATGTCAAGAATACTATAACAGTTATGATGAATGTTAAATTTTTGGAAGAAAATGGCTGTTATTAACATTTAATTTAACTCCACTAAATTGCATGCTATCTTGCTACACTTGAGATTTCTGTTCCTGAGGAGCAATCTTTATTTGTAAGCCAAAAGCTTTCAGAATATATGTGAGGGTGCCGAGCATTCTGGTTTTTAGGAAGAATAAAAGAGGCTATGTTTTAGCTTTGCTTATTTAGGTTGGCTTTAGTGGACTTCAAGTCTGAATTTTAATGTTTCATTACCATTAGTGTTTTTGTGATAACTGGATGGAATAAGAATTTTCTACAAAACAAATGCTTAATAAAGCAAGAGACCTGTTGAAAATAAATTGGCAGGCAGGTTATGTTTTTAGGATATCTGCACTACAGAAAAGGTATTGCAGCCACTCTACCCAGTGATTAGGTTTATACTGCAATGTGACTCATAAGACTCACTGTACTGAATAAAAATTTAGGCAATTAGTGATCTTATTTCTTAGGAAGAACTGCTTGCTATCGTATATTAACACAGATCTCGCTAAATTAAAATTGCTCACAGTCAGCAAAAATAATTTCTGCACTGTAATGAAATAATGAAATAATTATATGCAAGGGAGGACTTGTGATCTTTTTAATTATTCTATTCTTCATTTTTAAAAGGGCTATTTGAAAACGTACTCTTATAATTGATTGCTATAAATCAGTCACATGTATTCTAAGGATCATAAATATTCTAACTTTTAAAAGACAAAGAAATGCTAAATATTCAACGAAATACTTCAATATTCAGAAAATTTAATCTGGGGGGAAAGGATAGACTGCTCTTTGGAAAATAAAAAAGTAAATTTGTTGTCCCGTGAAAAATGAAATATATTGAATGTCAGTAACAGAAATGGAATTAACAAGAGATCTTTTTATTGTTTTTTAAGGTCATTAGGCTGTGAATTCTATAATTATGGAAATTGTCAGTCCAGTTCTCTAAGAATGTTTGCTCCCATCCATAAGGTAGTGGAATGTTCAATCAGTCTCTCTCGTGGGAAAGTTAGGTCATAACTGTAAGTGTACCAGCAAAATTGAATTAAGCAAAGAGATTTCATTAGTATTTATAGCCAGAAGGCATCTGTAAAAGTACAGGGCAAAGAAGTTATGTGGAAGTCAAAGGAGAAAAAAAAATGGGTTTCTAGTGACAAAGGCGAATCTGAAAGAGATATAAGTGTATAATGAATAAGAGCTATTGAACGCTACTGCAAAGAGGGAGTTGCAAAGATGTCAAATATTGATTTTCTTGTGTATGCCTTTGGACTACATATGTAATTGTTTGGATTTGCTGTCTTCATGGTACAACAATATTTGTTGTCGAAGGTTAAAAAGCATGATGTGAAATAAACTAAAAACTAGAAACATGTTGGAGAATTATAATAATCCTCCACTCAGTATCTCATTAAGAGATTTCTGTGTTTTCTTGCAAAAGAGACTTTTCATGAACAAAAATGTTCTATATTTTTCAAACAGAACACAAGGTCCTTATTATTAATTACATCTTTGAAAATTATTCGACTTGTGGCATCACTTTAAACTAAACTAGTTTCTCTATTTCCTGATTTTTTTGAATGGATATTCTTAAACCATACATCTAATTTTGAAAGTACAGTTAAGCCATACTTTATTTTTTCAACGTGATTACAGTTAATCCAATTAAAGCTAAACCGATAATAAAAATCTGACAATGCCCCTTTAAAAGAAATACTTCCTATAGTATTTTTCTTTTCACTACTAAAACTCCAGAAAGAAAACGCTTCTATTTTAAAGTCTCTATAAGCATATAAATTTAATAACAATTTGCACATTCAAGTAGTCAAATTAATTATCAGGCTAGTACAGTTACTAGATAAACAAAATCCTTTTTCTACTGTTTTCAGAGGTTATTTTCCCTTTGAACATTCAAGTTTTAACAAAGAATAACTATCATAATGCTCTTTTGAAATAACACTCACTTGTTTTTTTTATCTGATTTTATTTGATTATTTATTAGGATCTTGAATCATATTTGTTAATATTATCTTGTTCCCCTTCCTACCTCAAGGAGTTTAAAAAACAACAGCAAGACCCTCCAGGTGGATTTTATTGCACTTAAAACCACAATGACCACAAACTGAAAAAAGAAAGAAAAAAGTATGAGATGTTTTAAGCATTAGAGGTGGACAGGGGTACAAATAAAGGAACATAAGCCTATCATTTTACCAGTGCAGAAAATACTAGATAGGAAAACCACAGAGAAGACAATTTCTACAGCACAAACAAGCTTCTGATTTTATTTTCAGTGTCTGACTTTAAATGTTAGTAAATATTTAATAGCAGAGTAAAACAGGGTGACAACGCTGAGTCTATGTGAAATCCAAGGTATTCTTTTCCCAGTGTTTTGGAAGCATGTAGGACACGAAGAACATAACCCAGCAGTAGCGGCAGCTCCTCTCCGAGGTAAATACTTGTTAGGAACAAAACATAATTCAATTGCACTCTTCTTTTCTGAAAAGGTTGCTTGTGGAATATCCATCATAAAGTCATTTCTATTTCTTAAGAGCTGTTAGTGCCTGGCCCCTTGGCTTCATTAAGACACTCTTTTTCAATACATTCTTTTATTTTAGACTTCATCCCACTTCTCGGCTACACAGTGCGCACTGCAATTTCTCAGCTCCTGAGGGAGATGTCAGCCACGCCCCCCCCCCAACGACTGGCTTGCAAGGACAAGGTAGCAATGGAGAGTAAGGCGGATTTGTTGGCATGAAGTCAAAAGCATTTCTTAAACCCTAGAGGTTAAAAGGGAGTTTGGCCAAGCCTCTGAGACAGAGTGCTATATCATTCAGCTAACACCGACATTAACATGCACCCCACTAGGAGGGCAATGGTCTCCCACCCGTCAATCTCACCCAGTGTTCTGGGGGAGCTAAAGAAGCCAGAAGTTTTGAGAGTCCCTGCCACCAGACCCCAATGTTGCCTAAGCAAGCATTAAGAGATTATGGTAATAATAGGTATGCTTACACCAAATAAAAGGTTTCATTAATCAAGCCATATTGAGATAAACCTGTCACTGGACAGAGGAGACCAGAAATCAAATGCTGTGAAAGTTCTGACAGATTGTTAAATAGAAACCCTTTAAAATAGAATTTAATTTACTGTGATATTACAGATATTTATGCATCAATAGGCAAGTGCAGATTGAGTTCAGAGGTCGGCTCTGGTATTTGAAAAATAAAAGCACAGGATGAAACAAAAGGTGACAGTTACCTTTGTCTGAAATTAGGGTTCATTAGACTAAATGGGAAGGTTCTAACTGATTCATGTAGGGAACTGAAGCACGGCATGTGATGTGGTGTGCAATATTGGATAACAGGCAAATCCAATTAAGGGATCTTCATTCTGTTAAAGACTTGCCTACAAACTTAATAAAAAAAAAAAAAAACCCAAGGGCCAGCCACAGAGCAGCCCAGTTGGTTATCTGTGGTGGCCCTCTCTCCCACTGCAGTAGGTGAATACAGTTCCTTCGTGGCATCATGGTTAGGAGCTCTGGATTTGAGTCAAACAAACCTGAGTTCAAATTACAGCTCCGCTACTTACTAGCTGTGTGACTTTGGGCAGATGACCTCATTTGAGCCTCAGTATCCTAATCAGTAAACAGAGGTCCTACCAGCACTAACTTCATCGGGCTGTTGTGAGGACTGAGAGAACATGTGCAAAGCACTTAGCACAGGGGCTAGCAGTGCTCAACAAGTTCATTATTAATTCTTCCTTTTCCTTCTCTTTTCTTTCTCTCTCTCTTCATTTCTCCCAGTCCCTTTCTTTTTGTCTTTTGCCCCTTCTTCCTTTTCTCTTTCATCTGCCTGTCCCATAGCACCACCAGCACCTCCAGGCATTGTGCAGCCACTTGAGATTCAAGGGCCTGCTGACCTCTGGTTTGCAGGCAGAGTTCAAAATTAAGTTATGAAAGGTCTGTTCATTCATCCTGCCTCATTCATGGAAGACTATTGGAATTTCCCTTGACTCTAGAGTGTCTGAAACTTGCTTGTTCAAACTGACAGAATTAAGTTCCAGATTCTACCAGATTGATTGATCCACAGGTGCAATCTCTCCTTCCAGTCAAATCAGCACTTTGCCACAAATTTCTTACTGACTGGTAGCTAAAATATTTGTGACAAATCACTAAGAAGAAGATTTGTTTAATGAATTTTTTTGGAGTCTCACACACCAAATGTTTTATTCCTACAATTTGACATTATGTATCTGTCTCCTGATTCATGTTTCCCACACTTCTATATTTTCTGGGTTTGGTTTTGCATTTTAATGTGTCTTTTTCTTACTGTCTCTGTCTCATTCCATTGATCCTAATTGAAAGACAAAAGAAATTGTTCTTTTAAAAAAGTTTGAGTACTATTTCAGTGAATAAAGGTGTGAAAAAGTCTCTGCAGAAAAGCAAGGAACATTTTACCAAAACATGAAAGTGAACAGGCCAGCAGCACATAATCTTATTATTACTCCTTCCAGGTGTCTAGAAAACAGCCAATACAAATTCAGAATGCTACAAAGTAGGGGGAAGGTATAGCTCAAGTGGTAAAGCACATGCTTAGCATGCTTGAGGTCCTGGGACAGTACCTCCTCCAAGAATAAATAAACCTAATTACTTCCCCCCACTCAAAAAAAAAAATAAATAAAAGCTACAAAGTAGCTGTGCAACTTTGAGAAAGTCACTCATCATCCCAGGCTGAGTTAGGTACCCTTCCTCTATACTCTTCATCTGTATGCTATGTGTTTCCTATGAATGCATGTATCAGAACTCTTCCCACAATACTGAAATGATCTGTCCCACCACAAACCTATCAACTATTCATGGGCAGAGATATTTATCTTTGCATTCCCAGGTCAGCAGTGGTGTTCTTGACAAACGTTTGCTGAATTGATCAAAAATATTCATATCTAGGCTTGAGTTAAATGATCCATTGAAACTCCCTCCAAGTTTATTAATTGAAGGTGGCATAATTAACCTGTGTGTAAATATAAAATGATTTTAAATATAAATGATTGTTTTAGTATTTAATGATTTAATACTAAAACAATAGCCCTCAGTAAATTTCTCTTAAATAAAAGTTTCTTCAAACCATACCTCTCTCTTTTGAATTTGTTGGTGTCATTTTGGAATTACTCTTTACTTGGTTTGTTTGTTTGTTTGTTTTTTAATTTATACCTTCCTCCCTTTTCCTTGTAACTTAATAGAGCCATATTTCAAAGAGAAATGGAAAAAGAAAGAAGTATGTTTCAATTCTTGGCCACCATCACTTCCTCCAATAAATAAATCATTTTATTTTTCTGTTCCTCAGTTTCCTGTTTAATACAATGAAAATACTGAATATACACCAAGTATGGATATAGTTTTTGTTTCTAAGTGTTAAATCTCATAATAAAAACATCTACATCTATTGTTATAATTGCTTTTAAATTGAGAGTGTTCAACTTCTGTTTTGTCAATTGTATTAGTTATCTATTGCTGTGTAACAAATTATCCCCAAAATTTAGCAGCTTAAAACAACAAGCATTTATTAGCCCACATGGTTTCTGGGGTCAGGAATCTGAGTGTGACTCAGCTGGGTGGCTCTGGCTCAGGGTGAGGTTGCAATCAAGAAATCAGCTGGTGCTACAGTCACCTGAAGACTTGACCAGAGCTGGAACATCTTTCTGAGATGACTCACCCACATGGGGATTGGCAGAAGGCCTCAACCAATTCCTCACTGGTTGTTGGTAGAAGGCCTCAGTGCCTTGCCACACGGACCTCTCACAGGGCTATCTGAGTGTCCTCATAACCTAGCAGCTCTCTTCTCCAGAGTGAAGGCTACAAGGAGTACAAGGCAAATGCCACAGTGTCTTCTATGAGATGGCCTCAGAAGTGACATTATGTCTACCGTATTCTAATGGTCACACAGACCAACTCTGATGCAGTGTTGGGAGGACTATACAAAGCCGTGATTGCTGGGAGGTAAGGGATCACTGGGCACCATCTTAGAGCCTGGCTACTATAGCAATAAAAATGAATATCCACACCAATGGAGCCAGGAAGAAATGATTCTTAGTTGTTCCGAGGGTGGAAAGCTAGAGTCCAAATGACTTCCTCAAAACTGAGATTAAGCTCTACTAAACCACCTCAAATAATAAAGTAAGTGGATGAACTTGGGGTTCTGATTTCTTATTCAAGTTCAAACTTGTTTGTCGTGTGGTTTTTATATCCAGAACTCTTCTTCACTATATCACTGATCCCCTGAACTCATCAGAAACATATACTCTTCCCCAACTTTACATATAATCACAGCCCTTGAGGTTGGGGGAAAGTCATATCTTTCCTAAGCAGTAACCAACATCAATAACCAAGACATAAAGATAAACCCCACCTATGGATATAGGAGCTAATAGACACAGACTGGATATTCAGTGGGCAGCACTTAATTTTTTGTACCAATTCTTTTCAATATCTTAGCTGGTTACATTCTTTGCTTCTCAACTGAAGAGTATAAAATTCTGGAACCTGTGGATTTGACAAATCCTTCTCCATCAAACAGTAATTCTCCCCCTATACCTTACTTCCTATATCCTGCCAGGTAAAAAGAAAACTGGGAATTGAGACCTGGGTTCTAGCTCCAGCTCTGTCATTAACTTGCTGTGTGATCTCTAGAAATCACTTGGTATCTCTTCTCTTCAACTTTAAAGAGCCAGGAATGGATCAAAAGAACTCTTAATCTAAAGGGCTAAAATTAACCCTAAAATTCTGATTCATCTATGCTTTCAGACGAACTCAGCTGGCTTATCCTTATCTACAGTCATTTGTCACTCTAATTGCATTGATTTCTTACTACATTGTGTCAGAAAGCAATAGACAATAGAATATCAGAATTTATACGAGGCCTTTATCCACCCCACCCATTCACAAAAAACACTGCTGGAAAATACTCTGTGATATTCACTGTGGGGAAGCTCAGCAAAAATGAAAATACTCAGTCAGTAAGGTAAAACCAATCTGTGACCACTGGAATCAAATTGGAGATAAATTTAGGTACAAGGGTATAAAAACCAATTTTTTAGAAATGCTTTTAACAAAAAAATGATAGCTTGTAGATAGAGGCATGAAGATGTCTTTCCCCAAACGATTCACTCTTCACAAAGTTTGGCAGCATGATGAAGGGCAAAGGAGTATGATTCCATGGCAGTAGAGGAAATGATACTCTCATCACCTGGCAACCAATTTTCCTCAGAGGAGGTACAGACACTGCTAAGTCAGGCCAAAAGTTATGGATGTCTCTGAATTCCCATGGGAAAAGAGCGTAGTGCAAAGAAAGAAAGGAGTCTCATCTACTGAGCCTAGACAAGCTTGAAATAGAAAGGGAAAACTCTTTAGCAATTTCCTGACAAAGAAAAAATGGAAGAGAAGTAAGAAAATTGAGGGAAAGGATAATGGTAAGAAAAAGAAAGGGTAGAGAAAGAAAATGACAGGAAAATGCAATAATGAAAGAAAAGAGAGGAAAAGGGGGGGGGGAATGTCCAGGATTTAGAAATTCATAAAGGGAATCCTGATTGTCTTGTTCAATAAGGAACATCTACCATCTACCACAGTGCCTGGTAGAGAACAGGTGCTCTGTCTATGTGGAATCAGTGAAAGAATCAGGATAAAGAAACAAACAAAGAACAGTTTTGAAAAAGGCAGGATATTCATTTGTTTCCAGCTGCGTTCTCACTCCAGCCAAAATTCTCACAACTGAACAATAGATGTGAGCAACGAGAGAAGGTAAATGGATCAGTACAAATCTATCACCCCTCTGCAAAAAAAGAGAATGAAAAAACATGTCCTACTGCTACATACTTGGTCACGTTTTCAAATTTTCTTCTGTATATTAATAATCTTATCAGTTAAGCACCTCACAGATATTTTAGGATCTCATGTTAAAAAAAAAGAAAAAAAATAGTAACATTTTCATTTGCAGACCAGTTCAAGAAAGTTTAACAGTTCTAAAAGAAAAGTGCTTTACTTGGACACAGACAGTACACAATCCTCTACGTCTTTCCTAGCATTCTATCAATATTTCAGTATTGAAATAAAATTGCCAAGAAAAAGCAACTGAGTAAAACAAAAAGCATTTAAAAGTTTCTAGGATTTTTATTCTTCTGCAGAGTAAGTCTTGTTTACAAATTTGGTTCTTTTTGGTTAAATACAGATAGAAGATCAAATTATACTGCAGTTAGAATCCTCACTTCATTCCCTTCCACAGATTATTTCAGATCTTGGTCTACCACAACTATTCCTTCAGGACCAGTCAGATTGCCATAGCAATTGCTCAGTGACCATAGTTGTTGTAACTTTGACACAGGAATGGCCATGGTTCTAGGTCAGCTTTCATTTCACTGAGAAATGTAGACACATTAACAAAAGTGGGACTACACACAAACACACACACACACACACAGACTCACAAGCACAATATCTGTTACAGAGAGGAAGGAGAAAGAACAGCATCCATTTCAAGATCTCTTAAAGACTCAGACTAAAAATATTATTATTCTTTTCTTCCATCATTCCTCTCTTCTAAAACATCAAAAAGGTCACTTCCACACAGCATTTTAATCAGATATCCCTTTCTTTTAAGTGAATTATATTCCTAGGTGGAAATAATCAAATCAGGTAGCCTGTTAATAATCCACGCAATATTTTTCAAAAATGCATATCTTGTGAGAAATAAATATTTTAGAAAAAGACTGAGAGATTAATTTTTCTGAATAAAATGAATTTCAAATTATGTAATTTCATGTCAGCCTAAGGTGGATTTTTTTCATTAGGGAAACTATAAATATGTTTATTAAATAAGTCACATTATGAGGAATTGAAATGCATCTGCAAAACGAAAAAAATACACATATCAACTAAATCAGGCATCAAATATCTATAAACACTGTTCCATGCCCTGCCACATGCTATGTAGAGTGGGAGAAAAGTGAGGGGACCCACTCAAGGATATAAAATACAAGCTAGTATATATTCAAGCAGTAAGTCTAACATGTTCACATTTTATCAAAAAGGGAGCTAACTTTTAAATGAGCCAACATTACGTTTAAGGGAGGGCCAAAATATTAATCTTTGGATTCATTTTAGTAATTTTCCTTATGCAGATTTGTGTTCTTATCTAGAGCTTCTCAATCAGCATTAATTAATAATTATAATAACTTACATTTATTGAGCACTTACATATTGGACACTATGCTAAGTACTTTATATACATTATCTCATTTAATCCTAAAAATGCTATTAAGTAAATATTTTCCCACATTAATGGTAAGGAAACTGAGACTTCCGATAATAAAATGACCTAAGATAACAAAAATGAACTGTCCAGTACAAAGACATAGAAATGCTAGACAAAGTAAAATAAACATAATTTTTAAAGTATGACTAAGAAGGAGGAAGGGAGGAAGGGAGGAGGAAGAAACGAAGGGAGCGAGGAAAGGAGCAGGAAGGGAAAATTCCATCCATCCTAGATGCCAAAAATGAAGAGGCTGCTAAACCATAAGGTAGAGTGGACCATCAATTTCCTTGGAGGAAAATTGGTCCCAGTAACCTAAAGACTTAGGTTTTAATATTCATACAGGAAAAAGAAATGAGGATTTGAATGTATATGAGGAACCAAGAATCCTTGGATAAAGCCAAGACCCTCAAACGGCTGCTCTTTCCGGGAAAAGGTGAACTAGAAAAGAAATATGTTTACCAGGACAAAGTGACAAGGCAACTTGTCTATCTCTTATGAGCTATAAGTTGAAGGGAAAATCCTTCCCCTTAAATTCAAAATCTCAGGCTTGTGCCTCCCATAAACTTGGGGATAAAATGAACATAATATATATGGTTTAGGAAGCCGCAAATTGAGAAGTTAACACAATGATTGAGCTATGATTGCTGATCTCATTCAAGCAATTGGTAGAAGCAAAAGCAAAAAAAAGCCTCAATAAAGACAATCTTACGATAAAATATGTGAGGAAACAATCCACAGTGAGGAAGAATCCACATCCAATGACTTAAAATAAAACAACATTCTGAAAGAGAATATTGAGAAAGGAATAAAGCCATAAAAAAGGAGGCACTATAAAAAAAGAATAAATTGATTACAGAGGAAAACAAAACTATAAAACTTTTTGGAAAATATTAGCACTTTCAGAAGTGAAAAATTAAACTCTTTAAAGTTAAAACTCAAGGAATAGGTTAAATGAAAGATTAAACCAGCTGAATAAAAGAATTAATGAACTGGAAGATAGATCTGAAGAATGAAGCACAAAGAGCTAAAAACTGGGAAAATGCAAAGAGAAGTAAAGAGACATGGAGGATAAAATAAAAAACTCCAACATATCTCTGATAAGAGCTCCATAAGAAGGAAAGGGTAGAACAAGAGACAAGCAATATTTAAGAGATTGTGGTTGCAGAAATAGTGCAGCCACTTTGAAAAACAGTTTGGCAATCCTTCAGAAAGTTCAACATAGTTACCAAATGTCTCCACAAAAACTTGTACATGGATATCCACAGCAGTATTATTCATTAGAGCCAAAAAATGGAAAAAACCCAAATGCCGTCAACTGATGAATGAACAATATGTGCTATATCCATACATTCGAATATTATTTGTCCAAAAAAGGAATGAAGTTCTGACACTTGTTACAACATGGATGAACCCTTAAAACATTATGCAAAGTGAAAGAAACCAGACACAAATACCATATATTGTATGATTCCATTTATAAGGAATGTCTGGAATAGGCACATAGGCAAATCCACAGAGACAGAAAGTAAATTAGCAGATGCCAGGAGTTGGAGAGAGAAAGGAATGGAGACTGATTGCTAATGGATATGGGGTTTCATTTCTAAGCAATAAAAATGTTCTGGAGTTAGAAAATGGTGATGGTTGCACAACTTTGTGAACACACTAAAAGCCACTAAATTGTATGTACACTTTAAAAGGGTGAATTTTATGGTATGTGGATTATATCTCAATTTTTAAAACAACTTTTAAAAATACAGTAATCAAAAATTTTTCAGAATTGATGCATTCAAGACACAAAGAATCTCAAACAGGATAAGTGAAATTAAAGACACAATTTGCAGAGTGTAAGAAACCACAGAACACCAAAGATAAACAGAAATATCTTCAGAATAGCCAGAGAGAAGCATAGATTATTCACAAAGGAATAATAATTAAGCTGAAAACAGACTCCTCAACAGCCATAAACAGATGCCAGAAGAAACTGAATGATACATTTAAAATATCAAGGAAACATGTCTATGAATACAGAATTCTATAATCAGCTAAATTATAATTTTTAAATGAGAACACAGTGAAGTTACCATTAGACAAAAACTGAGACAATATATTTTAAATAAATCCCCATTTAGAGAATTACTGAACACATATTACAGAAAGAAGAAAATCAAACCCAAAGCTTTAAAAAATATATAAAGAAAAATATGATGAACAAAGAAATTGATAAATATGTTGGTAACAGTAAATAGGAATTGATGATACAAAAGAAAAATAATATTGTTAATTTACAATCAAAGTGAAACAAGATACATGACAATAACATGAGTAATTAAAAAGAATGACTAAAGTTAGAATGTTTTATGATTATTATTTGAAAGGGAGTTAGAGGTATTGATCAATATTGACATTATTAAGCCAAATATGCATGTTTGAAGTTTATACATGTACAAGAATGAGGAGAAAAATCAATCAACCAAAACCAACCCAAAACTAACAGATGTTAGAATTATAAGAACATAAGAACATCAAGAGAGTTATTATAACTGCATTTCATATATTCAAAAAGTGAGAGAAAATGTTAAAAATGTTAAGTAGAGATATTAAAGGATATTTTTTAAAATAAATCAAACTTCTAGAGATTAAAAAACTGAAATACCTGAAATGAAAAATGTACTGGATGAGATTAACATCAGGTGAGGCATTATTGAAGAAAATACCAGTGAGCCTGAAGACAGAGCAATAGAAATTATCCAAAAATAAACACACAAAAAATATTTGAGAGAGAGTAAGAGAGAGGAAAGGAAGGAATGAAGGAAGGAAATAATATCAGTAAGTTGTGTAATAACTTCAAGTGACTTAGTATATTTGCAACTGGAATTCAAAAAGAAAAAGGGAGAGATAGAAAAAATATTTGAAGAAATACTGGCTATAAATTTTCCAAATTTAATGAAAACTGTAAATCCACAGATCCAAGAAGTTCAACAAACCCTAAGTACATAAAAATGAACTACACTAAGGCACACTACAATAAATTACTCAAAATCAGTGATAAAGAGAAAATCTTAAAAGCACCTAGAGAAAGAAGTTGTACTACTTGGAGGATAAAGATAAGAATAATTACAAATTCCTCACCAGAATAAATGCAATTAAGAAGCCAACAGAGCAACATCCATAAGGTACTAAAGGAAAAAAAATTATCAAACTACTATTCTGTAAACAGGGAAAATATCTTTCAAAACTGAAGATGAATATTCATAATATCCAAAGGGTGGAAACAAGCCAAATGCCCACCAATGGATGAATGCATAAACAGAATGTAGTGTATCTATACAATGGACTATTACTCTACCATAAAAAGAAATAAAGTACTGACATATGCTTCAGTATAGATGAAACTTGAAAGCATTATGCTAAGTGAAAAAAACAGTTAAAAAGACCACATACTATATGATCCCATTCATATTAAATTCTAGAATAGGGAAATCTATAGAGACAAAAAGTGTACTGGTTACTTAGGGCTTGGGGAGTTGGGGCGGGGAGGAAGGGTGGGTGGGGTTTCTTCTTCAGGTGATAAAAATATTCTAAAATTGACTGTGGTAATAGTTGCATATAATTGTGAAGATACTAAAAACTGTTGAATTTTATACTTCATCTTTTTTAATATTCTTTTATTTAAACTTTTTAGAATTTATTTTTGTTGGGGGCAGGTAATTAAGTTTATTTATTTATTTTTAATGGAGGTACTGGGGATTGAACCCAGGACTTCATGCATGCTAGGTATGCACTCTACATCTGTACTGTACCCTCCCTCCTGAATTTTACACTTTAAATGAGTGAATTGTATTGTATGTGAATTATACCTCAAAAAACGTTATTTTTTTTTTTAAATGAAGGTGAGGTAAGGACTATTTCAAACATAGAAAATTAGAAAGAATTCATCGCCAACAGAAATCACTACAAGAAATGTTAAAGAATGTCCTTTAGGGAAAAGGAAAAATGATACCCAGATAGAAAGAAATATGGAAAAATAAATAAATAAATAAAGAGCATCAGAAATGATAGCTATGTGAGTAAATTTTTTTTTCTTATTTAAATCTCATATTTAAAAATCATAACAGTGTGGTATGGATATATAACATATAAAGTAAAATGTATGACAACAGTACAAAAGCTGGGAGGGGAACAATGCAAATATACCTATATTGAGAAGCTATATATTGAAGGTGCTTATACTAAATATAAAGCAGTATAATATCACCTGATGAATTAAAGATGAACATTATATATTCTAAATCAAACACTAAAATAACAAAAAAAATTTTAAACTAATTAGGCAATAAAGAAGATAAAATAAAATCATTAAAAATACCAATCCAAAAGAAGACAGTAAAGGAAGAAAAGAAAAACAAAGATCAAACAAATAGCAAGATGGCAGCATAATCATTATCAATAATCATATTAAGTGTAAATGGTGTAAAAACTCCCAATTAAAAGGCAGAGGTTACCAAATTGGGTAAAAAAAAAAAAGCAAACCCAACTATATGCTGCCTACTAGATTCAAATAGGTTAAAAGTACAAGAATGAAGTAATTTATTCTATGCTAATGCTAATGAAAAGAAAGTTGGAGGGGCTATATTAATATGAAAGTAGATTTCTGAACAAAGACTATTACCAGAGATAAAGAAAATCATTTCATAAAGATAAAGGGGTGGATTCATTAAGAGGGTAACAACCCTATTTATGAACCTAATAATTAAGCATCAAAATATATGAAGAACAACCTAATTGAACTGCAAGAAGTAAGTCTACAATTGGTTAATCAGAGATTTCAATATCCTATCAAAATCAATAGAATAATGACAGAAAAACAGCAAATATACAGAAGACTTGAAAAGCACTATCAACCTGATCTAATTAACAATTATAGGACAATCTACCCAACAACAGCAGAATTCACATTATTTTCTAGTGTACACAGAGCACTTACTATGATAGAGACCATATTCTAAGCAATAAAATAGGCCTTCATATAGTTAAAAATATTCAAGACATACAAAGTAACTGCAATGGAATTAAATTACAAATTAGTAACAAAAGGACATGTAGAAAATCCCCAACTATTGAGGAACTAACTTCTAAATAACCCATAAGTCAAAAAAACACATCAAAAGAGAAGTTAGAAAGTATTTTCAACTACATAAAATTGAAAATACAACCTATTAATATTTGTGGGAAGCTGCTAAAACCATACTCGAAGGGAAATTTATAGTACTAAAACATCTATATTAGAAAAGAGAGATTTGAAACCAATGACTTAGCTAGAAAAAAAAGAATAAAGGAAACCAAAAATAAAGCAAAAAAGAAAGTACTAAGGATCTAAACAAAAAATTAACTAAATAGAAAACAATAGAGAAAATCAATGAAACCAAAAGATGGTTCTTTGAGGAAATCGGTAATATTGATAAACTTCTAGCCAGATTAATCAGGAAAAATTAAGAGTATAAAGTGAATAAATTAGAAATGCACATATCAACCCAGATAAACTTCACAAATAACTAATGTAGAGAGAAAAAAAGCAAGTTGCAAAAGAATACATACAGTATGATTCTGCTTAAGATAAAAAGCACATACCCAGAAGGAGAAGAAAGAGGAAAGGGGATCGAAAATATATTTGAACAAAAACATGTAAAAAGTGTGTGTGTGATATACATAATAAGAGTTTTTTTAAAAAAGACTAATGGTAATATGGTTTTAAAAACTCAGGATTGTAATTTTCTCTGGTAAAGATGGTAGGAAATGGTTCATTGAAGGCTTCAACTGAGTTGTTAACATTCTTTTTTTTAAACTTGTGTGTTGGTTATACAGGTGTTCATTTTATTATTCTTTATAACTCATATGTACATACATCTCTGTGTAGACATTTCTAATAACAGAAGCATTCTATTTTACTAGGAAGCTGTAACTTGAAATATAGGTAATTTTAATGCGCTGTGTAAACATGCTAGACGGAGAAAATCACACCAACAAACAAGTCAGAGAAGTAGGATTATGAGAAAGTAGATTGGTGCCACATCAGTAAGTTTATTCAGAAGGAGAATAAGAAGGAGAGTATAGAAGATTATTAGGGAAGTGACATGTTTTAGAAAGAATAATATGATTCATATAACAAATTGGGATCCTTTCAAAATAGTGCTTATGAACTACATTAATGTATCTAAAATACCTTTCTTTGTTTTTGAGATGTCCATCTGAAGAACTAGCATGGCAATATAGATATGCACATGCTGCTACTCTCTACTCCTGTGTTATGACACTGGTCAAAGTTTTTTTTTGTGGGATCTTGGATTTGGCCTCAGAATCTCTCTAAACACAATTCTCTTACCAGCTGCGAACAACTGATAAAACTTTTTGCAGGGCCAGGCACTGTAACAGAGAACAAGATTAGGAATTAATGTCCAGCCTCAGCTCTATTACCTACTTAGCTGTGTGATCATAAACAAGGTACTTGGTATCCCTCAGCCTTGGTTATAAAGTGGGACTGATGATATTTACATGACAGGATTATATAAAATAATGTAGTCCGTACCTAGCCCAAATAGCCATTTAATAATTGTTAGTCTTTCTTTTTTTCCATATTGCCATTCAAACTAATACGTAGCATGTGCTTGGCATTTTCATAATACTATCTTCAATAACTATAAATAAGTTCCAATTTAAAGAATTCATGGCATGCAGATATCTTAGGAGGATAGCACACCAAGTATACAGCTCTTTCAAGCCTTCATTCAAATGTCATTTTAAGGCCTATCCTGGCAACTCTGTTTAAAATTTCACCAATGCCCCACCCCTAGAGCTCCTAATTCCTTTACCCTGTTCCTTTTTCCCTTAGCACTTATTTCTTTCTAAGCTAATGTATCAATGTTGCTGTCTTTTATTGTCTTGATAGAAAGTAAGCTCCACTACAAGCATATTTATCTACTTCACTGATGTACCCCCAGCACTTTAGAACAGTGCTTGACCTATGACAAGGGCTCTTTAAAAACCTGAATTATTATTCTCAAAGCATAATACACATTTAGGATAAAGTTTATCATTAACAGAAGTGAATATAAATCCCTATTTCAAAAACTTCTGATAAAAAGTTTTCTGGTTAATTTCTTGTCAGCTCTAATTAGATTACCAATGCATTGCTTTTATTTTGTAATGTGCTGGAGAAGATCTCTAATTAGATCATAATTATTTTTATCTTGTAATGTGGCTGAGAAAGACCTCTATTAGGAGCGGAGAGAAGTCGGTATTACCATTTTATCATTAGTAATATCCTCAAAACAAAGGTTCTTTGCAGGAATCTTTTCACACTTAAATTACATGTACAATCTGTCAGGTTATTTTAATTTATTACATAATATAATCTATAAATTCACTTAATCTAACAAATGCTAACCACAATAACCTCACAATAAGCTGGAAGCAAACAAACAACAAAATAAAAAGTCCCTGGGAACCCTCTGTATTGTACAATTCTTACTCTCTTCTCTCAGAATCCTTTATCTACCTTAGTTACAACTTTCACCACTTAGAAGACTACTGTTTTAAATAACCAAAGCAAAAGAAAGAATAAATTATATATGTTGTCCTTAATGTTGAGAAAAAGAGCAATATGGGTAACTTTTCCACTCTGTCACAGACTATTATTAGGTTTTTATGCCAGAGTAAAGGTTAATGGCATGAATATCCTGTTTAGTCCTGGGGTAAGGGGGTGGGGGTCGCATTCCTGAGATAGGTGTGCAAACTAAATCGGTGTATGTGTAGTTGTTTTAGCATAGCCCCTGTGGAGATGCTTTGTAAATCAGCAATTGTTCTCTTCAAATCCCCTGAAGTCACTACATCCCTTAAGTAACAGGTATCTTCTGCTACCTTTCCTACAACCACCTATCAATCCTGCAAGACCTCAGTGATGTTTATAATGCCCTTCATAATGTCAAGGTCTCCACCAATCCTTAAAGGCCTCTGGTTGTCCCTTACTCTCTTAATTGACCTTTCACTTGAAGACACCTCAACCTACCTTAAAAGTGCATTTTAATACCTGGTATGATACCCTTCCTTTGTGACTTTGTAACAAAGCACTATTCATGTATATCTTTTGTCACCCATGACAGATTTGCCAGAGCACAGGGAAGCAGCAGAGGGAGACCACAGCAGAGTACAGCCATTGCCAAACACACTCCACCCAGGACAGCAGGATAAAGAGCTCTGAGGATGAGGGCAGATGGCCACAGTTCAGATGTCCTGAGAGTTCAATGGCCAAGAGTGTGTAACAGCTCACAGAACTTGGGGGTGGGGGATAGGGGTAGGGAGTTATACTTAAATTCCAGTATCGTGCAGTGTATTTATATGGAAGCTATTTCAGAGATATTTCAAAGAAAAGCAGTGTTACTTAAAGCTGTTCTCTTTCCAGATGAGTGTTATCTCTCTGAGAGTTCATCTTGGAGGTTATATGTTTATTTTCAAATGCTCAAAACTATTTTAGACTCCTGTTTGAAAAGGCCTTTGCAGACTAAAGCATGATGTTTTGATCATCCATAAGGATAAGAAACTGTCATTATTTGAAGCTGGCTGTTGTTTTAGACAATAGCCTCCAAGAGTAAGCTGCAGAAAAGTGGATAATAAAGCCAGTAGTAATTAGGGATCAAAAGTTAGACGTGCATGTAGTGATGGGACTGATTTTCTTCTTTAGGTTATTTATAATATATCTCATTAATTTTATAACAGTATTTCATAATCATTTTGGAGTACTTTACAGAAGAGAACTTGGAAATGATACATGGTACCACAAATAACATGTAGGGGAGAAAAAAAGTCCCAAAGCATTTAAATTACAATATTCATTATCAATGATCAATGATCAAAAACCATCACCAATAGCTCTTAATTATCAGCTGTTTTACCTCTTTTAAGGATCAATTTGTTTGGTACAAAATAATAAGATTTAAAATAGGTATATACAGAGACTCATACATATACACATATATATATATATAAGATAATAAAAC
The DNA here is from genome assembly GCF_048564905.1 of Vicugna pacos. Classification (NCBI taxonomy): domain Eukaryota; kingdom Metazoa; phylum Chordata; class Mammalia; order Artiodactyla; family Camelidae; genus Vicugna; species Vicugna pacos. Next base: position 20,648,813 of record NC_132999.1, on the reverse strand, counting down.
TTTTGTTATACCTTAGAGAAATGTATTTAAAGTTTTGAAAACATTTATGTAATTGACATTGTTAATGTTGTATCCTGAAGCTGGCCTTAAGTACTTAAGTATAATTTTGTTATGTATAAGACTAACCCTCTTTCTGATATGCCATCTCCAAGAAAGTTTTTTTCTCAATCCCGTATCATCAGTCCACACTCAATCTGGCTTAATATTAGTAAATGTTAAAACTTCAGTATAAAAGACAAAACAGAAGTATTTTCAATATAGATTTCTTAAACCACTCTAAATATTTTACATATTAGAACATAACTTCTAGAAACCCTGGTTTGGGATTAGGGTTTACTTAAAAATTAATATGTAAATATCAAGGTTTCATTCACAGTTTTTCTTTGAAAAAGATACTGTAAATCATTAAATAGTATATAAAACAAGTATATATTTCATGATACTGCTCTGATTTTGAAAGGTTAAAATGTATTGAGAGTTTTTCAAGTTCTCTAGGAAATAGCTTTACTAATTAACTAAAAGTCCTTGTTTTCTTCTGTTTTCTTAGTATCAGAATTGCTTCAAATTAAGATCAGAAAGAATCATCTCCTTCAAGTAGTAATAATAATTATTTAACAATATTGGGCTAGAGAGAACTTGGAGATTGGTGGAAATTATAAGTGCTTTACCACAATGTACTTCACCATTCTTTAAGATTTTTTTCAAAATAAAGCATACAGTGATGGGATTCAGAATAAAATATATCAATATTGCACCTTAGTTTTCTAAGAAACCCCCTTTCCTAAGAAAAACTCTGTACAGCCTCTTCAGCCTTACTCCAAATATTTTTTGTTTTGACTATAATTGGTAACAAGTGCATCCTGAAGTTTTACAGTGAATACTGCTTTTTAAATTGGTGTTGGTTTTAGCTTTTCACTTCCAGATTTTAACAAAAGACACCACCCCCAACCTCTCCACCCAGTTAGCCTTATAAACTGCCTTCTGAATTGACCACCCTTAGCCACAAATTTAAATACCTCCAGCCTTCCTTTAACTTCCATCCTGAGATAACTTGTTTAAAAAAAGGTAAAAAGAATTTCAAATTACCCCATGGTTCTTTACAAAGCCCAAAAGGAAAGAGTTTAAACAACGTCATTTTGCATCATAGTGCTTTCTTAATTGTTGTTTTTATTTATTTGACTTATGCAGTATCTTTCTTCTGAGCTTTTTTCATCACCATTCCTAGTCATCTCCGCCTTCATAGGAAGTGGGGGAGAAGGGACAGAATCATCACTTTCCACTTTACAGACAGAGAAACAGATCACACATCAAGATAGCAAAAGAACAAGACTGGATTCTTTGTCTCCCCATCCAGTGCTCTTCTAAAACTACCTCTCTAATTCTTTAGGCCTCCATATAATTTGTTAATAAATTTAAGCAGCTGAGAAAGTCAAGACAAACAACCCTGGCTGGATCTACAGATAATTTCGCAGAGGGCTATGAACTTCAATCCTGCCGCATAACACTTTCAAACTATTTTAGTCCTGGATGTCTCCCAAGGGTCTGGTGACAATCATATCAAATTGAGGATCGGCAGTGTAGTAAGGACCACGCTAAACACACAGGCACTCATTTATACTTGGAACTTTTAACAGGATTTTTTGCCCTTTACTCAACTTCCTAATGTTTAAATCCCACTTATCCTTTCAAAACCAGGAGCAAATGCTACCTCCTTCAGGAAGTCTCTCTTAATCCCCCCCACCCCTCCTTCTCAATCCCCCAGAGCTAAAAGAAATCTTTCTTCTGAACTCCCAGGAGTACTTTATTGGTACCTTCTATCCCACTTAACAAATTATACTGTATAATAGTTTATGTATCTTAACTCTGCTACTATTCTTCAAGTTCATTAGGTTAGGATCCGTATTTAAATAACTTAGTAAGATTTCAACACATGCTTTCTAAAAGCTGAATCAATGCATTATAGAGATAGACAGTAGAGGAATTAAAAGAAAATGCTGGGCATTTTCAAACAGAAAATTACCGAAGAAAATATATGCACTCTTGGAAAGGGTGTTAGAAGGCTGGATACACAGTAGTCAACGTAATGTATGCTAATTAATTCAATATTGAAATTTCATTTGATGCAATCCAAGTATTTTAATAAGAACCTCTGATTATGTAACTGATGCCTGATCTGAGAATGCCTACTCCTTTTTGTATATGTAACGGGATCCAATCTCCTTTCCTTAGCCTGTAAGACCCTTTATAATCTAGCCGGGTCAACCTCTCCAGCTGCATTTCCTGTCCCTCTGCCACAAAAAACTCCTCCAAACTCTTTTTTGCCTCAGGGCTCTTGCCATCTGGGGCCATTCTGCCACCTGGAACACACTACCCACCCCTCCTTCTCTCCTCACCACCCACCAATTACCCCAAAACTCTTACATAGACTGGTTCCTCATCCTTCAGATCTTAGCTTAAAAGACTCACCAGCCAAATCTATCTTAAAATGTCACTGTAGGCTTCCCAGCTATTATTTTCTATTGTAACACTCTGATTCCTCCTTCATCACATTTTGTACTGTTTTTGTTTCTAAACTGATCTATATTATCTGTCTGCTCTATCAGATCCTATGGTCATGAGAGCAGGAACCAACCATATCTGGTGTGGTTACCACTGTTATACCTAATACCTGTTGTATAGTAGGTTCTCAGTTCCTTCATTTGAATGAATGAATAAAATGTCAAATACATGAATTTCTAACTGAAGTGATAAGATGACTTTGGTGTCCTAATAAGCTTCAACCTCAAAAAAAAAAAAAAGCTAAACAAATAAACGAAAAAAGCTTCAACCTCAAATACTGTAATGGTTAGAACACTGGACCTGGGTTCAAATTCCAGTTTTAACTGCTTACTAGGTGTGTAGTGTGAGTAATTTCCTTAGACCCTGTAAACCTTTTTCTTCAAAAAGGGAGTAAAAGTAGTATTTACTTCTCAGAGCTGTGAGAACTGAATGACAATATTCTTCCCTCCCTACTTACCTATTAAGGACTCAATAAATGGTTGCTATGATTTATATTAGAATATTCTTTGTCTCCCATTGGTTGCTTGTTCATTATTTGTTTCACATAAAGCAACAATTTGACAATAATGTAATTTTTAATTTGTTTTGGTGTTTTGTAAACAGCTTTATTAATGTATAACTGACATGCCATAAACTGCACTGAGGTTATTTTTCAAATCTGATCTTGGCACAAAGGGTCTTCTAGAAAATGTGTGATATGGAATGCTAACCAACAACATTGTATATAACCTTCCACACTATATGAATACAGGTATGTCCTAGTTGGAGGAATCTTCAGGAAACACAGTTTAGATTCATTAAACAAATATTTACTGGGCACCATCTTGTGCCAGGTAGTATTCTACAAGTCAGAGATATATTAGTGAATAAAATGGACAAAAAGCCTTGCCTTCCTGGAGTTGACAGTCTAGTATCATTTGCTGTAATATAGAAGGATTTTAGAAAATTCATAAATTTTCCTCATAGATTCTTTTAAATAGCCATACATTGTGCTTTAAAAGCATGCTGTATACCAGAAACTAACACAATGCTGTAGGTCAACTATACTTCAATATAAATAAATAAATAAACAAATAAATAAATAGGCAAGCAAACAAATAAATAAAAAGTTTTTAAAAAGCAAGGCTGTAGATCCATCTGTCACATGAAGTGAGTACATCTATAACAAAGGACCACCTCTACAATAGGTTTAAAGTGCACCTAGCAAGGATCCCATAGTAATCAGATACAGCTGTTTCATTCCTTAACAGGTTATTCTCTGAGAAACTTTCTAGCTACAACTTCCTCCACTCTTGAAGCTAGCGGTGATAAAAATTCTTCCCGTTTTTCAATGTGTAAAATCCCAGGTCTGACTACAGTGTAAGGAGAAAATATATGCTATAATATAAGAGGAAAAACATGGAAGACAATGTAAGGGGAGGAGGTTGGTTTCACTGGGCTTCAGAATTCCTAACAGTCAAAAAGAATGTGCTTATTCAATTCTGTTATCTCTCTAGAGTCTAGATAGTGTTTTATCAGACTCTTAGTTGCAACTAATTAGGGGGCCATGAAATTGATTTTGTGGGTCGTGACAAGCATTTTTTCCCCCAGAATAGGAAAAAAAAAAAATCATAGTACAATATACATAGTGTGAATCTCATTCTATGAAATGTGTGTTTCATGTATGTATGAATCTAGTTACATGCATTTATATACCTGGTCACATATTTCTTGTCATGAGTCAAAGATAAAAAATACCACGAATCTTCATATGTTGGGAGGAGTAACAGGAGGGTCACTTGTAAGTACAAAGTAAGAATAAGCTGAGTTTTATAAATCAAAGAAAGTTCAATATTAAAACTTCTTCAAATGGTAATCAACTTACAGATTTTTGTTTTAATCATTTGAGAGGAGAGTGAGAAGCATTATGACCAAATGCATTCATTGTTAATTCAGAAAATTGATGCACATTTATAGCAAACCTATTTTAACCCCTCTCTAAAACATACAATGTTCTGTTCAGAAATAAAACGAAGGGTATGCTGAGTTTACCTTTAGGTTCAATTCCTAGCTTTAAAGTACTGTAATCACCATTAAGATTTAGCAATCCTAGATAAAAAACAAATTTCTTCTGTATAGGACAGGAAACCATATTCAGTATCTCAAAATAACCTTTAATGAAAAGCAATATGAAAATGAATCTATATGTTTATATGCATGACTGGGACATTATGCTATACATAGGAAATTGACACAGTATAACTGACTATACTTCAATTTTTTTTTAAAAGTCTTAGCGATCCAAAGTCCTTGGTCCCTCCCAGGGAGATTTGATCCTTCCTTCCTTTATAAAATAACAAGTGAATACATAGGGCAAGGATTAATCTCATTGTAAAACAAAACAAAACAAATGTTCCTACCTTAACAGTGGTAAATTCAGGTTTCTCAACCTCAGACTTTTTAATTCTGGGCTGAAAAATTATTTGCAGTGTCTTGTAAATATTATTTGAAATAGGAGCCTCTATATCAGGAAAGTCATTTCTTAGGATATTAATTCATATCCTTTGAATGTTATTTATTTACATGGCTTTAAAAGCAATTAAGACATTTAGGGAACACAAACCACAGATTAATGTACATTTTTCTCTTGGGCAATCTATCATTCAAAGGCTTACCCATACCCTTTTCCACCCAGGGAGATAAATGTTTCAGAACCAGAGAGGCATATTTCCTCTCTGTCTGGTTTCTTAGAATTCATTTAAACATGCTTATTGAAATTTCCTGTCATGCAATATTTTAGCAAGATACCCCAAATACATACAGTGTGCAGACTGTAAATATTGCATGACAAGATTGCTACCAAGTTTTCTTCCTTAGGCAAACAATACCACAGTCAAAATCCCCTATATAAACAATTCCAGTCAGTATGTAAATGAGATTAACACAATAAAAGAATAAGTATAGCTGTTTTCCTCTAAGTCTTTTAAATAAGTAGGAGTGAATATTCAAAAACTGTAAATGCCCTGGGGACATGCGGGCTCTTTGTGAGTTATCACCACTGATCTACAGGAGGACAGGAGGACTGCCCATCTCCAAACTAAGTATCACTTTCTCTACACAACGTCCAAATCAGAGCACAAAGAAAACTGTTTCCTCTTTAAGGTTCTGTGTTCAAAAATTTGTGAATTCCTAAGAAGTCTCAAGGAATTACAGACTGATAAGACTACCAGAGACAGAAGATTTCATGGTTTTTTTGAGGCCAATTTCCTATTCCTGAAAAAGAAGGATACATGTCAAAACTAAATATGACTTCCTTTAAACAACTGGAAAATCAGGGCAGGACACTAAAGGTAAAGTTATCTAAGTCAATACATAAAGATTAATTTCCTTAGGCCTCTTAGAATGATCTCTAGGCCATGGTTTATACTAAATAAAATACTCCAAAAAAAAAATGATAAGTATCAGAAATGGTTGCCACCCTTTTTACCAGGTGGGGCTGGGTGAGAAGGTCTGGACTGAAATCTTCCTCCTGTCTAGCTGCCCAAGGGTGGCAAAGTAACCAGATCTCTGGGAAACTAGCTCATTTAATAGGCCGGAACTGGTCAGAGATATTAGAATCTTGATCTTGTTTCAAGTTGCAAGGTTTATTCTCCTTTGTTTTAAAGGAAAATAAACACTGAAAGTCTGATTATTCTAAAGTTACAATGTTGGCTCCCACAAGAAGTAGAGGCCTTGACCATAGTTTTCTGTTAACCTACATCCACCAGGTAGATATATGAACTCAACTAGGTTAACACTGAGAGCTAGGGAATAGTCTTTCTTTTAAAAGAGTTCCTTTCACTCCTGCAGAGTGGTTAAAATACAGACTTTGGAATCACATAGGCTTGAGCTGGATGCCTGTTTGGTTACTTCTGAGCTGTAGGGCCATGAAAAAAAATTGCTTAATCTAATCTCTCAACTGAAAAAATGGACTATTAATCAGTAACTGCTAGATGGGGTTGTTATGAGGACTGAGTAAGACAATTCACACATATAAATGGTAGCTCAAAGACGACTGAGAATCAGGAAGCTACCCACGCAGGAGGAAGAAGAGGAGAAAGGAGAAGGGACAGGAAAGGTGGGTGGGGGCCATTAGAAGGGTGAGGGGAGAGGAAAGGAAAAAGAGAGCCATAATGATAGTAATCACTTCTTTGTGAAGTACAGCCACTGTACTTCGCAAACACATAATCACCAAAACCCGCTTGTATCCCATTATCCACTACTTTCTCCAGCCTTCACCTGAGCGATTGGCCCAAAAAACCCAAACCAACCAAACAAAAAACCACACAGCCATGCTGATTGGGTTTTACTTTAAATTCATGACCACAGCTAGCAACTGGTTTAAAAATAAAGAAAATTTGTTTTTCTGACCTTGATTAATGCAGTTGCTCAATTATGTAACAAAGAACCTAAGTGCTTCCATTGTTTTCTTCTGCCAGACTCAAGGGGAAAAGATGACAACTGCAAGTATGATGCAGACATAATGTCTAGCAGAAGAAGAGGAACACTTCCTTCCTTGGAGACCTTTTTGTCGACAAAGAAAACCTTTCCTAGAAACCCCTCAACAATCTTCTCCTTCTTTCTCATTGGACAGAAAGGTATCACTTGACCATGTCTTAATCAGTCTTTGGCAAGGTGGATGAAACCATCACACTGGATTAAATCAATGAAGTTTCAACCCTTCCCACCACCCACACCCAGAGCAGGGTTCATTTTCATCATTCTACATGGCTAGGAGGATGACAGAAGACACCTGGGGAATTACATTAGAATAGAATTATATTGGCAGAAACATCACTAGATTGGACTAAAAGGGGTATAAACAGCACAAAATCAAAAGAGGTCTTTGGATCCCCCAACACTCTACAAGCAGGAGGCAGGCTAAGAAAACTACTCAGCTGCAAACACGTGCTATCCTTCATGAGAAAGGAAGGATGACATGAAGAGTAGAAATAAGAACACAAAAGTTGGAGCCAAGAGCCACCAAGAATTATTCTCAGGCACTGAGCCTTAATCAAGGAAATGCCAGCCTGTCCCTAACTGAACATCAGAATTGCTCTGGATCAGTTACTCTTGTGTGGCTCCCTATTCCCTCTTTTTGAATAGGAGCACCTGTACAGCAGATATCCTATGCCTATCCTACCATTAAATGTTGGGTGTGTGTGGAGGAAGATAATTTGTCTCTTTAGTTCACAGGTCTTCAGAGCAAGAGGAACTGTACTCAAGGAGCTGTACTTATGGAACTACATCTAAGAAGTTTCATTTGCACCTGAATTTGATTTATATGATGAGATTCTGAACTCTGAGGTGATACTGTATTGGAAAGAGACTTTTAGGAACTTTGGGAGAAAAAGAGCACATTTTACGTGTGGTAGCAATGTGAGTCAGAGGGAGCAGAAAGTGGATTGTGGTAGCCAGCCTCCAAGATGGCCCCAATGACCCCAACATTCCAGTATGCACATTTGCAGTACAGCGCACTACTACACTGCATCAGCATTGTTCTGGGTGACCCTTAGAAGTGATAGCATGTGATGAGACTAGGTCATAAAAGACATCGTGGCTTCTGCCTTGCTTTTTCTCTTATATCATTTGCTCTGGGGACCCAGCTGCCATGTCAGAAAGACACTTAAACAGTCTTATTAAGAGGGCTTCATGGCAAAGAACTGAGGCCTCCTGCAAACAGCCATGTGAGTAAGCCCCAGTCAAGTCTTCAGATGAATGCGGCCTCAGACATCAGCTTATCTGCAGCCTTACAGGATATACTAAGCAAGAATCACCAAGCTATACCCTTTCTGAATTCCTGATCCACAGAAACTATGAGAAAATTAGTATTTACTATTCGTATTTTCTAAATTTAGGGATGATGTAGTGAGAGACAACAATTCAAGGTGTCATTAAAAATTCTGTAATAAATTTTTCCTAAAGACTGCCTGATCTGAGACATTCTCAAATTCAGTTATCAAAAAAGTATTAGGACATGCAACTATATTCAATATCTTATAGTAACCTATAATGAAAAAGAATATGAAAAGGAATGTATGTATGTTCATGTATGACTGAAACATTATGCTGTACTCCAGGAATTGACACACATTGTAAACTAACTGTACTTCAATTAAAAAAAAAAAAAGTATTAGGGTCCCTTTTAAAAGAAAATAGCATAAAAGGGTTGACACATATCTTAATCCCAGAAAAAAACAAAAATCAAAACTCTACAGTAATGACTAGAACATAAAGATCTTCATCTTGTGCATCATCTTCCATAATTCAAATAATTAATATTAAAATTATAGAGGCATTTAATCGATATGCTCCCACTGAAAGGTTTAATTCAGTTGTGGGTGCCAGTGAGAAAGCTATCAGGGATGAGAAAGGCAAAGAAGGGGGAGATGAAAAGAAAGATGGTATTAGAGGGCAGTGCAATATGGTAGGTTAAGAGCCAACTGCCTTCAAATCCTGGCTGAGTGACCTTCCTCATTTGTAAAATGGGAGTCAATACAGTCCCTCCCTTGCAAGACTGTTGTAAGGATTAAATAAATACATGTAAATTGCATTGGAGAGCACCTAGCACATAGCATGTACTTAATAAAAACCACTTCCATCATCCTGGAGGTGTGGATGGGATAGGAATGTATAGATGTATTTTGTGTCACAAAAAGATTCAGTCACAGTCTTACTTGGCAGGTTATTCTGCTTTAATTTCCCTTCAGGAAAACCTCAGGAGAATGCAAAGAGAAGCCCTGATTTAACTGGGAGGCAATTAAAACTATAGTTAGCAGCACCTATATTTGCTTTAAGCACTTCTCTATCCATCAGTAGAAAACCTGACAGCCAGCTTGATTATGCTCTAAGTGTTGAAAGGTATGTCTACTATGTATGCGGTGACCAAATAATTTACTATCCAAACTGGGACACTTCTGAGAATAAACTAGGACCTAGATATAATTATACTTGAAAAGTAGGCTTAAACTGGAACTGTTCCTGGTAAGGAGCAATGAACATTTTGGTCATTGTGACTGTGGCACAAGTTCATGGAACGAGGCAATAAGCATGTTTTAATGAAATCAAACAATAACATTTTGCAACTATGCACAGAATGAAGAAATGATATCTACTCTCAATAACTGTCTAATCAGAATCTGAATAAACAATCTACTTATATTGAAATAATTTCTATCAGAGATGGCCAAACCCTTATAATAAGATCTATATAACAATTACACATAATAAAAATACATCTCAGAAACACTTGACCTTGTTAACTAATTTATCTTCTCAAAAGTCCCTCTTCCTTGCTTCCCATGATTGAACTTGCTCCCAGTTTATTCCATTTATTTTCTCAATTTCTTTAATGGGTTGTTTTTCCTTCTCCCATCTTTGGTATTCCCTTGGCCTTTTTCTCATCCCACACACTCCTGTTTGCTGAGCTTATACACTCTCATTGCTTTAACTATCGCACTTGAACACTGATGGCTCCTAAGCCTTTATTTGTAGTTTCGACTTCTCTCCTAAGGTCTAGACCTAACCTATGCAATATAACAGCCATTAGCCAAACGTGGCTATGAGGCACTTGAAATGTGGCTGGTTCAAATTGTGCTGGCTGCAAGAATGAAATACACATCACTTAGTCAGAAAAAAAAGAATGGAAAATATCTCAATAATTTTTGTAAAAATTGTATGCCGAAATGACACTATTTTTAGGTATATTGGGTCAAAATGTGTCATTAAAATCAACTTACCTGCTTCTGTTTACTTTTTTCAATGAAGCTATTAGATATCTAAAAGTACATGCATAACTCACATTTGTATCTCACATTATATTTCCATTGGACAGCACTGGTCTAGATTTCTATCTCTATAATTATATGGACTCTGAAATTTCACCAGCACCTCAAATTCAGTATGTGCAAAATTGAACTCATCATCTTCTGCATTCAGTCCATTCTCCACACCAGTGATAGAGTGATATTGCTAAAACACATATCCAGTCACATCATTGCCCTGCTCAAAATTCTAGAAAAGTCACTTCCAAGATAAAAAATAATAATAATCTAAGCCTCTCAATCTCTACCTTCAAGGGCTTACAATGTCCCCTCTCTCACTCTTCACAACTAAACTGAAAATTCTGAGAAGGCTGGGACTCTGTCTATCAATCAGAAATCAGGAAAAGGCATTGCAAAGACACAATTCATTTAAAAAAAAAGAAGTGTTTTTGGTGGGATCCTTAAAACTATGTGTCAAACTCTATTCTGAATGTTTTGGGTATACTTATTACAACAACTCCAAAAGAAGATACTATTATCCCCATTTTACAGATGAGGAAATAAAGTACAGAGTCTTAAGGTATGTGCTCAAGGTCACATAACTGGTGTATAATGGAGATCATGGAGTGTCCTGGAAATGGAATATAGTCCCATGGGGCTGGAGCATGAAGTGCAAATGAAACTAGAAGGTAAGTAGGAACCAGATCACATCATGGCACACCTGAAATGCTTTCCCGAAGAGTTTGGGTTTTTTTTCTATATACAATAAGGTTTTTGATCCAGGAAGTAATTGGCATGCTCTGACTGATATTTAAGGAGATAACTTGGGTAGTCATGTGCATGACTGAGGTGCAGGAGAGTGTTCCTCCATCTGTATTCTCCCTCTCAATACCAACTTTTCCTCCAGACCCAAATTTCATATCTGAGAGCTACTATGAACTTCTTCTCCTTTATTAATCAGACACTTAATACTATCAATTTTCCCTTCTAAATCTTTCTCCAATTCATCCCATCTTCTCCAGTCTCACTGCCAATAATTTAAGTCACATCTTCATCACCTCTTACTGACATAACAGAAATAGCCTCTTTACTACCTCCAGTCTTACTCCCTCTAGTTTATCCTTCACATGTCCCCAGACAACTGTTGCCAAATTTTACTCTGATCATGCCAATCACAAGTTATACCTTTCAGTGTAACTTCAGTTACTTAATACCTTCAGTATTAACTTCAGGCTCTTTAAGCGCAATATTCAGGAGGCTTCATGATTTCACTCTTGTCTACCTCTACAGCATCGACTCCAGCCACCCTCCCGTTTCAGTCAAATTAAATTATAAGCTGCTTCTCACATCTTGCATACCTCCTACACATTTTGGGAAACCTTCCTACACACTCCTCTTTCCCAGGCAGAGTTAGATGTAACTACTCTGAACCCCTGTAACATTTTGTGATAAACATTTATAAAATTAATTAAACAACATTTAAACTACAAACTTTCTCAAATAAGTCACCCATCACAGTGGGGCTGTGTCTCACTGATTCAGTCATCGAACCAGTATTTTTTGAGTGCTGCCAGTCCCTTCCCCATCCCCTCACCCCCAACCCCAACCCAAACCAAGGGTGCTTGGCTAGAGGCTAGGGAAACCACAGTGAACAAACACAGATCAAACCAAACTTCCTGCCCTTGTGGAGGTAACATTCTAAAGGTGAAGCCTACCCTCTAGATATCTAACCCTGCAGTTCCGATCCTGGCCCTTGAATTAGTGTAAGGTTAGAAGAGTAGCTGGGTCTAACAGCCAGACTTTTCAGTAGTCTCTCCCTGTGAGTCCCCTCCCTAGGATCTTTTCCTTTTATCCATGTCCCTTGTATAACTTCTTCTAAGTGTTAGTCAAAGCACTTCCATGTAATCCAAAAGGAATCATACCAGACGTAGACAAAATTTCTAAGCAAAGTTCTATTTTTATACTGTAACTTTTCCCTTCTTCCAACTCTCATCTGCTTCTTTGTCACATTCTATTCTCTATTTCCCTTCAGACCAAGGCCCCCTGGCTGTCTAGAAGTTAGACATCTTAGTACTTTGTTTTCCCAAAGTATTCCAGGTTCTAATTTATTTCTCCCTAATCTTCCTAGTATAGCCCTAAAGTCAGAGCAAGCCCATCAGTATTACTTTCTGTACTGGAAAACTTCACACTGTCTCATTCCCCAAAGAGTGAGAAGGCCCTACTCAGTGTGCTATGTTCCTCTATCATAGTATTTATCATCCTGGAATCTTGAGTTTAATTCTTTTCCTCCCAAGCACTCTCCAGAGTCTAGACTGGTCAACAAAGTATTAATAAATTAGTAAATGAATATATATGTGTGTGTGTGTGTATGCATAGATATCCTCTCCCCTTGAATTCAGCTGGGACTTCCATCCTTCTCCCATAGGTTGTGGGGAGACCTACAGAAAGAGGCAGTCAGAAATAATCTGCTTTGGACCTAAGGCTAAGAAAGTCCTTTCTTTAATAAGAGTGTTAGAAAGAAAAGAATTTAAATTTTAAACACGTGTTTCGATATCCCAGGTTATGTCACATCTGTATGTGCACCTTTCGTATGTGGCTTTTGCATTTTTTTGGTAAATTCAGTTTGATCTTCTGAGAGAAAAATGTGTGTATTCCCATGGTGTTTCTATATGTTATCCAAGTGGGTCCTTTCCAGCCAGCATCATACTCTTTCTGAGATTTTGCAGAGGGAAGACTAGGCTGAAACTGAGGAACCAACAAACTACTTAAATTTAAGTGTCCTGTTGCCTGTGTTTGGGAGTAGGGAGAAGAGGAGGGAGAATCCTGCATGAATACAAAAGCCATAACCTTTCTGAAGGGCAGAGTGTAAGAGGTCTTCCAGGTCACCTGGGTGCTCTGGGTCATGCATAAGTAGGAAATGGACCCAATACTCCCCACAGAGAATCCTTCCCTTGGGACGGAATCCTCCCTCCCACTGCCCTCCCCCACACAAGACTGAACCCTCACGGTGTGTGTGCAAGTGCGGTGGCGACTGCTCCTAGAACCAGACCTCTCAACCTCTCCTCTCCTAGCCAAGCTCCGGAGATGTCAAAGATTCTTAAGCAGGGGTTTTCCAATCTGCCCCTGAGGCTAGGCGGGCGGGCCCAAGCTGCGATGTAGAGAATTCGATGTCCGAGCGACCTCCTCGGAGGAGTGGATCAAGTTAAATATAACCGCGCGAATGGAATGGCGCTAAAAATAAGGCAACAGCTGGCCGGTCCACAGCCCCGTCCCAGGAAGGGCGGGGGCCTGAGTGGTCTTGTGCAGGAAGGCCGCTCCCGGCCCTTGGCCCTTGGACGAGGCAGCAGCGTCCGCGGGCCCAGGCCGGAAGGCCGGTGGGGTGAGCGTGAGCTGCCCTGGGCCTGAGGGCCTCCACCCGCGCGGGTCCCAGGGGCCGGCCTCAGGGTCGCTCGGGGGCCTGAGGGGAAACTTTACGAAGGAATCAGAACCCCGGGTGAACTTGCCTGGACGTGACAAGGTAGAAGGGCTGGGCGCTGAACTCCCGCCCGCCCCGCCGCCAGAGGGAGCTGAGCGCGAGGGACGGAAGCCGAACCCTCGAGGAGGCCCGGGCGTCGCCGGAGGCCGGAGCGCGGGCGACGTGTGGCGGCTGCGGCGCGCGCGCACACACACGAGGCTTCGGTGGCGAGGGGCGCTCGGCCTTTGCGCTCCCACGTTCCCACAAGCCCTTTCCCGCGCGCGCCCCTCCGCCCTGCGCGCCCTCCCGCGTCAGCGCCCCAACCATCAGGCCAACAATTGAAACGTTTCCAAAACGGGCTATTTATTTGCTCCCAATAAATCGATCGCCAGTGATTAAGAAATCAATGTGGCCCGGGTGGGCAAGTCGCTCTCGGGGAGGGAAAGGCGCTTCCGCCCTGTGCCCGCGGGGAGACCAAGGGCGGGCGCCGTCCTGGGAGAGGCGTGTCCCGCCCGGGCCACACCCGGGGACCGCCACCTGGGTGTGTTGGCCGCGCCAGGCCGCGTTCCCTCGGACCGCGAAGGGCGCGCGCCCGCCGCCGGCGCTCCTCGACCCCTCTCGCCTTTCCCTCCAGCTCGTGGGGGAGGCCGTGGCCGGCAGCGGCCGCTGCACCGCTCCCAGGCTTTTGTTGCTCCTCCGCGGGCTGAATGGGGGTTTTGTAAAGCGGGACAGATAAAAATGAGCAGCATCATATTGTTTGACAGAGTTATCCCATATGATGAAGTGTCGGCTCCGAAGGGGGTGAAAATGGTGAATTCCTAAAAATCCAGCCCTCGGCTCCTCCGCGAGCTGCCGGTAGCCTGGAGGGATCCAGCGGACAGCCGGACCCGGCCGCATCGCACCAAACCGTGTCGGAAAGACTTTCAATGCTTTCAACGCCGAGTCATTTCTAAGCCCCGATCCTGCCCGGGACCTTTCTCCTCGCGGATGAAAAGAACAATTTTAGAGAGAAAGGCTCGTTTTGATTAAATCTGACATGCTGCTGATAACTCCATGCTAATGTGAAATAATTAACATAATAGCCATAATTAAAAGCACGCTAACAATGCCATAAATTTATCACACAATTTTACTAGCTTTCTGCCCCTAACTGCTCTCTCATCGTTAATTAAACGTGTTGCCTTTTACAGAATGGATGTTTATACATTTCCAATATAAATAAATTCAAAACCATCCTCTCTCTTTCTCTCTCTCTTCCTTTCCCTTTGGTCTCTCACCATTACAAGGCACTTCTTGGCATGGGTCCTGAGTGGCGGACCTCTTGAAAATAAATGAAGTTTTGAGATGCAAATCCAAACATGAACATTAAATCCCCCCCCCCCCGCTGCCGCCAAGATATCTGGATAGGTATACAAGGATGGTGGTAAGTGAGTCGAATTCCACCTTCTTGGAAACAGAAATAACTTTGGGACCCGGGTATCATCTCAGCCCTTCCCACCTCCCTCAGTGGCGTCCATCCAGGCAGAGGCGGATAACAGTTTAACACATCTATGAAGATTGTCAAGAAAGAGCCGACTTGGGTTCTTGTTTTTTATTTTGTTTTTGTGTGGGTTTTTTTTTTTTTTGGCCTGGGGGGAAGGGTATATTCCAGATGGGTTCCACCCACGTTTGTTTCCCAGTCGGTAGAGGGAGGGTGGTTGTTCTCAGTGCGGGTCGCGCCCCTAACTGCGCGGAAACTGGTCCTTTCTCCCCGTATTGTAAGAAAAGTGCACTCGCGCCCAGGAATAAAGATTCTGTCTCACCTCGGGCCAACGATTTATTCAAACCATTGGTATAGTCTCTGACCTAAAGGAGGAGGAACAGGGCACCTGGGTTCGCTTCGGCCTGTCGAGGGGGTATGTGGGCCATTCCAGCCGTCCGCAGACTCTGACCGTGCCCCTCCTTCCGTGTTGACCAGTTAAGAACCCAAATTGAGTTGTAATTAATTCCTCTTTCTCCGTCATAAATTGTTCCATCCACTTCTCCTCCCCTCGACCCCCATCTCACCCCCTAGGACACACTCTAAATCTCCCCTCCCCCGAGACATCTCAATTTCCTTCCTATCGATCCGGACTCCACTTTTCTCTCTTCCTGTTACTAGAACCTCAGTCCCCTCCACCACCACTAGCCCCCCGCCCCCTACAGCCCCAGTCCTGGTGGATTCCGCAGCTGGGTACCACGGACTCTGCCCGTCCCGAAAGAAACGGAGAGAGCCTCGTTACATTCTCTTTTGGCTGAAACGTTTCAAACATTTGAACAGGTGAGACAGCTGGCTGCCATCTTCTTTAAATCCTTCCTGGGAAGTTTGCTCGTTGTGACCCAAGTAGTCACTTTCACTCATAGTAATTGTGTGTTTGCGTGTGTTTTCATTCTCCTTCTTTGTACCTCCCCCACTAACCCTCTGAGACTCAGAAAATGTTTATCACATTTCCCTTTCCTCCCCCCCTAATATTTCCGTTCCATCTATCACATTTTTCTTCCCCCCTCCCCCCAACAAATGTATCACTTTCTCTCTGCATCCATCTCGCTTCTCCCATCTCTCTCTGTTCTAAAGTTTGGCGGTAACTGACAACTTGGGCTTTTAGCTGCAAAATAAAACTACGCGGCAAACAGGATTTACTTAGCCCGGAATCTAGTCGGCCTAAGGCAGGACCCTGCACCGCGTCAGGCTTGGGCCCTTCCGCCCTGGCGGCGTCCCGCTGCCATCGCAGCGGGAACCTTCCCGCCTCCCACCTGGGCTGCAGCTTAGCCTCCTTCCCGCCACGGAAGGTTGAGCTGCGCTACTGTCCGCTCGGCAAGAGAAAAACGGTGGCCGATTCTCCAGCCGAGAGTGATCGCGGGAAAATCCGCCGACTCCTCTGGAAATCGATAACAAGCCGTTGGGCCGGCACGGGCGCAGGACATCGGGGCCGTAGCCAGTAGGTCCTGCACGTCTCATCATTTAGCTAATCGAGTCGAAAAGTTTCTGTAAGGGCCAGATCCGGCATCAGATGGTAACACTGATTGAACAAGAGATTAGCACAATAGATCTCTAACCGAGGGGAAGCGTTGCTTTTCACGGTATGCGCCGTAATTAATGGTATGAATCAATTAATTTGACTTTTATTGTGTGGTAGGAAAAAAGCGCAACAAATGGAACTGACGGCTGGGAGTTGTTCATTCCCCCACCCCTTCCCCCAGGGAGGTTCCAAAGAGATACGGAGGAATGGATGCATCAAGCCTGGTCTTGGCCGAGGGAGGCTGAGAGGCAGCGCCCAGCGGCGCGAAGGGAATCCTGAGAGCCAGCCCTAACGGGCAGCGGAATCAAAATTAGGCTCATTTGGAGGCTACTTCAAGAAGACTGCGGAGGGCAGCCCCTGGAGCTGCCACCCTCCCGCGCGCGCAAACACACGTGCACGCGTCCACGCGGGCCCAGCCTCCTAGACTACGGTGGGGCGCGTGCTGCGGCCAGTGCTTGCTGGGGCTGGACAACCAAAGCTGAGCAAAAGGAAATTATGAATTTGTGAATTTAGAGGGTTTTTTTCTTGTTTTTTCGACCTTACTTCTGTAATTATTGGGTAGGGCAGTAATTATTGCAGCCGCAGCCTCCGCTGCCAGGGGGGAGGGGCAATGGGCAAGCAGCTCGCCGCTCCTGTCGGTTTCGCAGGAGGCTGTCTAGATGGTATTGTAAAAGGTTCGGAGCCTACAGGCCAAAAAGCGGTGCAGCTGCGGAAATAAACTCAGATGCTTTTTACAGTCAGGTGTAACCGGGGTATCATTTAGATACAGGAAAATCTTGTACTTTTATGGGTGTCTCAAGATGGAATAACTGCCCCCACCCTGTCCCCAGATTCACCCAGAAACATCCTGCGACGTGGGGATCCAATGTGCTAGTGTTTAATCCGGGAAATCATCTAATGAAAATTAAAGTCAATCGGTATGTGGCACTGCCTATAATGAAGCAAGTGTACGTGTATGTGTCTGCGCTTAGGAAAAAGGGAGTCGTAGGTGAGAGAGAGTACCACTGTCCGCCAGGCGGACTGGGCGAATCAGAACTACCACTGTCCGCCAGGAAATATATCAGTTTCTTGGTGTCTTCTGTAAATATTTCACTATGTCCTCTCGGACCATCTCCCATTGTGGTCCTTCCTCTGGCGAGGCCGACATTCCCCTCCTAGGCCTCAGCGGACAGACTGGGCTTGGGTTGCAGGAGCCTGCCCCACCCGGCAGGCGCTTGCGGCTCTCAAGGAGGCGGCCTAAAAATGCGGGAAGGAAAAGGCGGTGCGTCGCGAATTCACCAGGTCAGGAGCACTGTTAGGAGGTGCGAGGTCCACGCGCTCCAGCAATGCCGCGCACCCGCGGGCGGTTTGCGTTCCCCTCCACCCCATCCCAGTTAAATGCCCACAGTCTTTCCTACCATCACTGACTTTCCTTGGCATAGAAACTCGGTGTGCACTGGCCGCATCCTCGCCTGTTCCTCCACCCCTTCTGCTGCTGGTTTCTGCGGAAGTTAAATCTTGGAGGGTTTGTTTACGCCCTAAGAGGAAAGAATTCACATTAGTTAGCAGCAACTAAGAGCCTAGCCCGCTGGCGTAACCGAGGCCGCCCCCACTCCCAGGATGCTGGGCCCCGGTGCCTGAGAAGTCACAATGCCCGCTCCCCGCGTTGTTCTGCCATCCCGGCGTGGGTGCGGCGTCTAACCTAGAGGCCCGAAGCCTCTTCCCGGCCCCACTCGACTTACCCAGGCCGCTGCCAATCCCGGCTCCTTCCCCAGCACCTCATTTCCGACTTTTTCACATGCTAAGTCGTTGAACAACTCCAATCAGCTAGTTATAGCTTCCTTATTTATAGGTTCCCTCTTATTTTATGTCTTTTTTTTTCTCTCGGCAACTATTCTAATAGATTAATCGATAGCCATTTTCTGACCTTGGGGAACCCGAGCTGATGCTGTTGTGGCCGCTCAAAAAAAATATATATATATATATACACACACACACACACATATAAACACGCCCACATCGAGCAAGGAAAGCGAAGGCAGGACCCAGTGATTTGGCTTTAGGGAGGAGGAGCACCTCCCCTCAGTAGGTGTCTCCGCCGACTGGGCACTGAGGCAGGAGGGGCGTTGAAGTCTAATTAGCAAGACAGAGCCGGGGCGCAGACCTTACTCTTTAGAGCTAAAAAGAATCAAAACCAAAAAACAAAATAGAGACTACTTACTAAGTTTTTCTCTTAAGAAATACAACAAGATGGGAATCTTGTTCTACATTCTACGCCCAGTCCCTGCCAAGGGAGCTTTGGCAAAGAGGAGGAAAGGAGAGGGAGCTGGGAGGGCAGGGCAGCAGAGCCGCGGGGTCCCGCAGACGCTCTCAGGCCCACACCCTTTCTCACGCGCACCCACCCCCACTCACACCCAGAGGCTCCCTTGACCCCCGCGCGGGCTCCAGCCTAGGGTGGGGTCCTGGGGCGGGCCGGGGCACCCTCGGGCCCCGCAGGATGCTGGCGCACGGTGCCGCGCAGAGTTGCGCGTCCCTCGTCCCTTTGTTGACAATTCTCTGAACCAACTTGAGTTTGGCCGGCTCCGCGGCGGCCCTGACGTCACGCACGGTCACGTGGCCCCGCCTCCCGCTGGATCTTTAAGTAGAAAGTAATCTATCAGGCCAGTCCTTAAAACAGGACTTTCGACTACGGGGGCTTCGGCGTCCCTGTTACCCCCCTCCCCCGTTGGCCCTGCCCGTGCCCTCCCGAACTGCTAGGCGCCCGGCATCCCGCGCCAGCCTGCACCGCTCTTGGTCCCCACGACCCGTCCAGAGGCCGAGGAAGGCAGGCGAAGTGAGGGGGCGCGGCGTAGAGAAGCCAGCAGGGCCAGGAGCGGTAGCGAGCGCCTAGTACCGAGCGCCGGGGACAGCTGGAGTTTGCGGAGCGCGACCGCGGGGGGCGGACGGCAGCGCCTGCTGCGCGCGATGCCGGGCCGCCGAGTGTGAGCCAAGCCGGGAGGGCCCCGAACCACCTACGCTCCTCTCCCCTCTCCCAATCTCCCATCCCAAACCTCTCCTGAGCTCGGCGGCAGCCCCTAAAGACCCTCCTAGCGTGCCACTCCTTCCCCGCCGCCGCCACCAACCCCGAGGAGGGATGACCCTCTCCGGCGGCGGCAGCGCCAGCGACATGTCCGGCCAGACGGTGCTGACGGCCGAGGATGTGGACATCGATGTGGTGGGCGAGGGCGACGACGGGCTGGAGGAGAAGGACAGCGACGCGGGCTGCGATAGCCCCGCGGGGCCACCGGAGCTGCGACTGGACGAGGCGGACGAGGTGACGCCGGCGGCACCCCACCATGGGCAGCCTCAGCCGCCGCACCAGCAGCCCCTGGCACTACCCAAGGAGGCAGCTGGAGCCGGGGCCGGGCCAGGGGGCGAGGCGGGGTTGTCCGAAGCCGACGGCTGCAAGGGCGGCGTTAGCGGCGAGGAGGGCGGCGGGAGCGGCGGTGGGCCTGGCTCGGGCAGCGGTGCGGCGGGCGGCCTGGCCCCGAGCAAGCCCAAGAACAGTCTGGTGAAGCCGCCCTACTCTTACATCGCGCTCATCACTATGGCTATCCTGCAGAGCCCGCAGAAGAAGCTGACCCTGAGCGGCATCTGCGAGTTCATCAGTAACCGCTTCCCCTACTACCGGGAGAAGTTCCCCGCCTGGCAGAACAGCATCCGCCACAATCTCTCACTCAACGACTGCTTCGTCAAGATTCCCCGCGAACCGGGCAACCCAGGCAAGGGCAACTACTGGACCCTGGACCCGCAATCCGAGGACATGTTCGACAACGGCAGCTTCCTGCGGCGCCGGAAACGCTTCAAGCGCCACCAGCAGGAGCACCTGCGCGAGCAGACGGCGCTCATGATGCAGAGCTTCGGAGCCTACAGCCTTGCGGCGGCGGCCGGCGCCGCGGGGCCCTACGGCCGCCCCTACGGCCTGCACCCTGCGGCCGCGGCCGGCGCCTATTCTCACCCTGCTGCCGCGGCAGCCGCGGCGGCGGCCGCGGCGCTCCAGTACCCGTACGCGCTGCCGCCCGTGACACCCGTGTTGCCGCCCGCCGTGCCGCTCCTGCCCTCGGGCGAGCTTGGCCGCAAAGCGGCCGCCTTCGGCTCGCAGCTCGGCCCAGGCCTGCAGCTGCAGCTCAACAGCTTGGGCGCCGCCGCGGCCGCCGCGGGCACGGCGGGCGCTGCGGGCACCACGGCGTCGCTCATTAAGTCCGAGCCGAGTGCGCGGCCGTCGTTCAGCATCGAGAACATCATTGGTGGGGGCCCCGCGGCACCCGGGGGCTCGGCAGCGGGCGCTGGGGGCAGCGGGGTAACTGGGGGCACCGGGGGTGGCGGGGGCGGCGGCGCGGCGCAGTCCTTCCTTCGGCCGCCCGGGACCGTGCAGTCGGCGGCGCTCATGGCCACGCACCAGCCGCTCTCGCTGAGCAGGACGACGGCCACCATCGCGCCCATCCTGAGCGTGCCGCTCTCTGGACAGTTCCTGCAGCCCGCAGCCTCGGCCGCAGCAGCTGCCGCTGCCGCGGCGCAAGCCAAGTGGCCCGCTCAATAGGGACGCGCGGGTGGCCGGGATGCAGGGCCCGGCGGCGGCCTCGAGCGTCGGCTGCATTTGCAAGCTGCGCGCCCCGCCCCGGTCCTGGCCCCGGTGCCCAATCCTGGACTCTGCCTCTCCTCCATTTCCTCCCCCGAGCCCTCAGCATCGACCTTCGGCGGCCTCCACCCGATCCTGCACACCTAGGCTGGCGGAGCAAACTCACGCGCGCCTGCGGGGAATAGCTTTCCGTACAGGTAAAACCGAAAACCGAATTTTTCAAAAACGTACCCGACGGCGCCTGCTCTCAGTACCTTGGGGATGGGAGGGAAATTCTTTGTACATATTTGTAGAAAAATTATTGACTTTCCTTTTGGGGTTTTTATTTTTTTAAGAAAAAAAAACAAATTCAGTAGATTTAGAGCTCTGAACTTTCATTTTTTTTGAAGGTTCACTCTCCGCAGTTTTATGTGAGAAAAAAATGTATAGAGACGTTGGGAGATTTTAAATATAAAAAAATTTTCAAAAGGCAAAAAGTGTCATTCTATTATAAAAGTCTGTTTATATATGAATGAATATATATGGTATTCTAAATGTTATTCCATCGTGTTGTACACAGCTTTGTAAATAAATTTTTAAAAGGCTCAGCTTAGTGTTTTATTTAGGTGTCTGCAGTAAATAACAAGATTTTATCTTGTTATTTGCTTGTTATCCTTCCCAGATATTCGAGGACTTTCAAGTAATGACCTTTTAAGACTTTACTAATTCATAATTTGTGTGTAAGAAAAAAATTAATTGGAGAAAGGAAAGAATATGCCTAATTTAAATCGTATGAATATTTTCTTATAGTTTTCACATAAAATCGAGATGTGGGTGATGATCTCCTTCCTATCAATCCATTAAATCTAAATGACAAGATAGTTATGTAAAGTAAGCTGTCACTTAAAAAAATTCAACCTAATTCCAAACATCAGCACAATTTTATTTTATTTTTTTAAAATACCAGACTTTATCTTTCACAATGTAAACTTCCCAAATGAGAATTCTTGGTCATTTCAATTATCCTTTCAAAAGAATGTGAATTCCAAACATCTCCCTCATTTTAGCATTTAAAGCTTTGAGTTTTCAAAGTATTTCTTTTCATCCCTGAAGTGGGATTGGTAATAAACCCAGCTGACTTTTAAAATATATGTTACGGCACTTTAAATTTTGCAGTGGAATTGTATTTCCTATATTAACCTGATAGATACACAGTTGTTTTATTCTTTCATAAAATTTTCTATTATTTTAAAATAAGATACCTCTTTCCTATGTCAATAATCCATCCACAACATAATTTCGAATTCTGAAGGATTCCTGTAGATGCCTCCTTTTCCTCCAACCCCTAGGCTTTCCAAAGGCCAAGAAATAATGGCCTTAATACCCTTTTAAAAACAGATGCATATCACTCCTCTTTCAAAAACTTTTTTTTTTAATACCTTAGGTTAGTGTGAAATGCGAGATCACAACAGCATTGGGGAGATGTCCTTGCAAATTCTTTTTAATGTACATTTCAGCTGTTGCAACCTGAAGTATTAAGGTAGAAATGAAACATCTAGACGCGGGAAGCCGATTCCCATCACCAATAAATCCTCAAATGGCATCAATTCTAATTATTCCGTAATTAATTTAGCTGTTACAATTACTTATGTGAAATCGCTTTTTAAAACTGGAGCGGGCACTGGTACTGTCAGCTCGGCCCTTCTCGCGTGCTGTTTGCAAAACACCGCCAGTCCCTGGTGCGGGCGTCCACCTCGCCTCCCTGGTCTCGGAGATGCCTCCCGGTTGCTGATCCCAGCCTTATTTCTCTGCTTTCGGCGTGGGCTAGGGAATTGCTTTCAAAGACACTTCCTCTCTAATACCGAACCTGTTTTCCTGGTAAACAGTAAACATTATTGTGTCCTGAGTAAACATTCCTTCTGGATCAGAGTCCTAAAATAAAACAGGCTGCCGGGGGTGAGATCGTTTAACTTGATAAACAAGAACCTGATAATCAGCCGCTACTGAGAGGAGCAACAGTAACCTTCACGGAGAAGAGATTATGGACTACACAGTCTCGGGCGGGTCCCTTCTAATCTCTTTTTACAAGGAAAACTAAACGGATCTAAATTTGTTTGTGTGTTGCAGCTATAAAAGTAACAAGTTGTTTCACAGTTGTGTCTGGCTAATCGGTTTTTACACAAACAGCAAATGGTACATGATTTGTGCAAACACATAGAGGTTATTTCTAAATTTAGCTGACACCCCTGGGAAAAGGGAAAGGCAGGGCTTCTTGAATTCACTTTTAGCCTCAAGAAGCTGCTGATCCAAGGCTTCTAAATGACATTGGATAACAGGAGCCTCATTCCATCCCTGATCCTTTGTTACTTATAAAATTACTCGCTCATATTTCCGCGCATAGCAGCAATACCGGCCGAGCCTGCACCCGCGGCGTGACACTCGGCCACAAGCTGCCGCTTGAGATCCGCAGGGCTTTTTTCCCGTTACATTAGGCGGCGGGGTGTAGAGGAGAGATCTGCCGGCAACTTTCCTCCCAGACACTTTATCAACCTTGACATAGAGCCTGGAGATGGTCCCCTTCCTTTATTTCTTGGAGCATAAGAGACTCTTAGACCCAGACCCTAAACCGACCAATGGCTGTTTAAAGTCCTGGCAGGTGTCAGGGAGATAGGCCTGGCCGTACCCACTCTGAAAAGCTCTTTTTGGTTTAAGCTTGTTAAACCACGAAGGCTTAGAGCAGAAGGGGATAATGCAAATATCATATATAATAAACGCAAGCACTTGGAGGAGGGAGGGCTTGAAACCCACATTTGATATGACCGAACGCGGGCACTAGCGAGAAAGGCATGAAATCCCCCTCTTACATTGAGATTTAAAGGCAACACGACTGATATCCGCTTTTTATTTCACTTAGGCAGATTTATTTGTAATAAAGAGAGGAAGCAGGTTATTTTTTATGGGGATGATTTTAGCTATCGGCTACACACGAATTTAAACTGGTTTCCACTTCCTCCTGCACTCATTTCTAGAAACTCCATCCAGTTCCAAGGCTTGTGGCCCCTAGAGTATCCCTTGGATGAAGTCCCTGAGTAGGGCCCCGGTACTCAGTCTCTCGGAGAAAGGAGGGTGGATCCGGAGGTCCAGGAAAATGCGTGCGAAGACTAGAGCAAAATACAGGCACCGGCTGTGTAGGACTCTTGCTGCAATGGCGGACGTGGCCTGTAGGGGGCGGCGAGCAGATGGAAAACTTCCCCGTTTGTCTCTGAGGGTCCAGTCCCAACCCTCTGAGACCTCTCATTCCCTCACAGGCTCCAAGCACCCTTTCTGTTCTCATCCTCCCTGACTGGGACACCCAGCTCGAATCTCGGAAAAGCTGTTTTCTCCGGCCTCTGTCTTGGAAAGGACAGAGTCCTGAGGGGAGTTTGCCCTAAAGATTGGGAAGCAGTAAAGTTTAGTGATGAGGAAACATAGACTTGGAAGCAATTAAGAGTTATATTTGAGGTTATTTATTTTATGTGGCTTATACGAAGAGTCTTGGCAGTGAGGGACCATGAAAGGCTGGTGTGTGTGTCTGTGTGTGGGCACATTTTAACTAACATGGATTCCTTGAAGAAATGTCCTGAAAAGAATGTGCTCTGAAAGAAAGTCAGTTCCAGAGCCATGTGTCCGTTATACTCCACCTGTGTCTGTGATGGTGGCATAATTAGTGGATGAGCTCCTGTCTAGGAGGTGGCATAGGGAGGTTGGAAAAGTGTTTTCAGAGTGCCCAGGTTGAGTCAAGGGGGAGAAGGGGGGCGGTTGTGTGAATGTCTATTTCAAGGGAAGGGATGACAGGAAGCAGTGGAACGAGAGAGGCCTTCCAGAAGGGGAGGGCGTCCCAGTCTAGGAACAGGCATTTCCTGACTGTGACCTTGCACAAACTGCTTGGTTTCTTTGAGCCTCTCCATTCCCTTGCCTCCACAACGAGAACTGAGGAGTCTACCTGTCACTTGGACTTGCAGGGTTAGGTGAGTTGGTGCCAGCGAAATATGTTGTATAAACTGTAAAGACCTAAGGGGATTTAAGGAGTTTGTTTGTTAATGGCTTCTGGAAAGACAAACAGCTCTGTTTCGAACACCTGCAGTGTTTGGCTTGGTTTTGAACAACTAGATTTTAGGTGTGAAAGATGAATTTTTCTATGAGGGATTGCATAGCCTATTCTAGCCCCCTGCTATCTGAAAGGATGGAGCAAAACAGGCTGGTCAGAAAGGGCTTTTTAAAAGGTGGTGTCTCCTCCAGGTCTTGAGTCCTTCGATTCGCCCTGGGCCTGAGGAGAAGCCCATAATGCCCACCTACTCTCAGCCTGCAACCCCAGCTCCAGAGGCCTGGTACATTTCTTTTGGTTAAGCGGTCTACTTTGCTGTTTGCCCCTTTGCTTTCATTGTCCGAGGCAAGTGGGGAAACCTGAGCCCTACGCTGACAGACGCCCATTAGCGCAATACGCAGCCAACGGGGCGAATTAAAGGTAACCAGATCCCAAACCCGTGTAAAAGACCACCCTCCCTTTGCCTCACTCGAACAGTTGGCAGAATTACACCCAGAGCCAACTTCTCTCTTAACCATCACCATCCCCTTCCCCTTACCCTCTTAGGAATGTACAAGCATTCCTTGCTCCCCGAAGGCCGGCCAGCCAACCAAGGAAGAGCGGGTTCGGAGAGCAAACTTTGAACTGCTACAAAATCAGCCAAGGAGTCGTAGAAAGCATCATCTTATTTTTATTTCCCGAGGGGTGTCTTATATCCTAATTTTTCAAAATAAGGATTAAATTAGTCACCTCCCTTAGGTTTTACTATAAAACTCGTACCAAAAACCCTCCTGCTTCAGATAATTTTGTGCTTATGCACACAGCTCCATCCTGTCAGTGGCTAGGTGGGGAGGAAGAGGGAACACCGTCATTCCCTTGTTTGAGTCCTCCGGGACTGAATTTTGGAGGCATCTTAAGAAAAAACAGCCCTACAGAGCACCCGCTCCCTCTCTCCACCCTGGCGCTGAAAGTTCCGTGACTTCCCCAGGGTCACTCAGCAGCCCAAGTTGTAAGCTATGGAAACACTCAGCGGAGGAAAAACTGTTCTCTACCCAGGAAGGATGTCCTACTTGAGGAAAGGAAGAAAGCGATTAGTGGGACAAGGAAGGCTGGGAAGAGTGGAGAGAAGAAAAAGACAAACGCAGAGAAATACTAGGACTAGTGGGACTCAGCTCGCGGAAGGCCAAGACCTAGACCCTGGGCAGCCGGGCGGCCCCGGGCGCCCGCTGCGCCGCGACCCGCCCGCGCCGTGCCGCTCGCCCAGCGCTGGGCCGTTCTGCGGGGACCGACGGCTCGATCCCCTTCTTGCCTCGTAATTTAGGAGGGGAAGAAAGGAGGCTGGAATTCCAGGCCCGTGGCTACCCTCACCTCAAGAGGTCAGAGGCCCAGCCTCATCGCTCTGGTGTCGGGAGTCGGTCCCCACGGGTGTCCCCACCCCCTCCCACGCCGGGTCCACCTTTGCTCCAGCCTGCGGGACTCCAGCTCCCCCTGCCTGGAGGGAGGGAAGGAAGGGAGAAGAGAATTGATTAGGGAAGAAACCCATCCGTAAAAGACACGCGCTCCCGCAGCGCCCCACTGGCTCGCGACCGGAACAAATCTCCGCGGTGTGAACCCCGGCGGCCGAGACGCCCCAACCTGGGATCCCTGGGGAACCAGGGACAGCTGTATTAGGTTTTGGTTAAGCCACAGCCCTGGAGGTCTTAAGAAGTGTCGTGAGAACTCCGGAGACAAGGCCAGGGTGGGGGACGGACGACAGTGCCCCCCGAGTCGGGCCTGTGCGTCCGGTGGCCAACGCGTGGCAGGAAGTCTCCTCTCCGCCGTCCCTAGCCCGCCGCTCCCGCTTCAACGGACTGGGCATTTGGAATGCTCATCTCTGGGATCCGGCGACAAGAGCTGCGGTGCCCGTCTTACCGGAGAGGGGAGCTTTGGTTCTTTTTCGCCCTCCATCCCGTCCACCCTCTCATCTCGACAGATGGTAAGCGAGACTCAGTTTTCTCCAAAGGATCAACCACACATTTTGTCCGTTACCCTTTTCGGCAAGGGGCGCATGCCCAGGATCGTAGCGAGTTAGCAACCCCAAACCTTAAATTTTCTCTTTGCTCTGAAGCTCCACCCGGGAGAAAACGCCTCCTCCGGGAAGCCCTCCTGAGCCTCCTAGCTCAGGTTAGTTGTGCCTTCTTGGAGCCCAGGGTGCCAACCAATGAACCATTGCCAACGATACCCTGTGAGTTCCTACTGTCTAACATTGCTGAGCACAAAAGGCACGATCAAAAATATTTGGCTAATAAGAGACAAACTAGGACCATGGGAGTGGGGATGAGGACTCTTAAAGGCTGTTAATTGATCAAATGGGGCCTTTCTCGAGTTGGGGGGACTGTTTCTTCCCATTCCTTTCCTTCAGTCCTCTTTTTTTTTTTAAATAATAAATGCTTTTTATAAACATCATGTTAATTTTTTAAATGAAGGAATTTAAAAAGCATTTATTAGAGATCTAAAAAGTGTAACATATGTCAACGTTCATAATATAGTTGGATTTTCTGGAATATTTTTTCTGCCATTGTGAAATTAGTTGAAAATTCCTTGACCTAGCCTAAAATACCAGCAGACAGTTCCCACCTCCAGCCTAATGAGTACCGTGGGGGTTTTCAGCCAACCTCTGCTTCTGTTCTCCCAGTAGAAGAATCACTACCTCACAAAACGTCCATTGCACTTAGGGGCATCTCTTTCTCTTAGAGTGTCTTTCTTTCATAAAACTCTTTTATTTCCTTAGTAAAGTATAGAGAATTTCAGAGTAATTTGCTTAGATTTCAATATTAAAGATGATCGTGTTGTTACTCATTGGGATTCTTTATCTTGAAGCACAAAGAATCCACTGTGGTTTGGCCTCTATATTAAGACTACTGTTTGTGGAGAAAACTGAGCAAAAGCTAAAGCTTTGAGAAAGTATCAGGATTCTGTATTCAGTAAACATGTTCCAGGGCTTTCCATGGGCCTTGCTCTGAGACCTACTTGCAGAGCCCTGGTTATTTACCACCTCCTCTAGGGTTGGGTTCAGACTATACTGGTAGTAAAAGTTTTGTGGATGGTTGTTAGACTCTTAAGTTCTTTTTTTTTTTAACCAGATTTAAAAAAAAAAAAAAGCATTTTTAGAAAGTTAAATCATTTAATTTCTCTTTCATTGTTGTAAACATTGGCATAAAAATTAATCTCTTAACTGTCAGTTATCCAAACCATTAACCATATGAAACTAGGACCTTAGATGGCTTCCCTAAATAATATATAGATTCTACTATTTAATACAGAGAAGAAAGAAAATCCCAGATTATTTGGCCATTGCCCTCCAATTGGGATCAAGATGATGTGCTATTTAGTATTATACACATTATGCATTTTTTTGCAAATATATATCTAGTTTATGTGGTTCCTATTGATTTAGTCTTTTTTTTTATTATTGAAGTATGGTTGATTTACTGATTTAGTCTGTATATAGCCCAGTTAGCTTCTTTCTTTCCCATTGTTACAGATTATACCAGTAAGCCATCTCTCAAATTCTACCATCTTGCAAATGTAAATGTTGGTTACAAGAGCAAGGTGGTATCAAGATCAGCACAAATTAATCACAACCACTGTGAAACATCTGCTTTATTGATGGTACTTCAACAGCATCACCTTTCCACATACATCAGGAATTATGACTTTATGATAAAGTCGCTCTTGCTGCTGGAGGGAATCGAGTACAAAAGTTAATAGATTGGATTAAAAGAGAAGACTAATTCTTAGTCCTAGCCCTGACATTGAACTTGGAAGTATCTGATAGACTCTGTATTTGCCCATATAAAGACCACTATCTCTTCTTATTATAGAATATTGGCTTTATTCCCTGTGCTGTACAATATATCCTTGTAGCATATTTTATACATGATAGTTTGTACCTCTTAATCCCCTACCCCGATGTTGCCCCTCTCCCCTTTCCTCTCCCCACTGGTAACCATTAATTTGTTCTCTGTATCTGTGAGTCTTTTTCTTTTTTGTTATATTCACTAGTTTATTGTATTTTTTTAGATTTCACGTAAAGGTGATATCATACAGTATTTGTCTTTCTCTGTAAAGACCACTCTTATAAATTTAGCTGAGAGAAAAAAAGAGAGGAAAGAGAGGAATTATAGTATCATAGCTATCATTTCAACAGCCAACAGATCTTTTTGAGTGACTGTTTAAAAATGCAGAAATTTTTTTAAACCTTAATTTCACTTTGTCTTGATTTAAGATATCTGTTATTCCAAGATATCTGTGATTCAAACCTCTAGCAGTTTGATGACTCCTTCACTCTGATACTGATAGTGTATATTGTATTTCAGGGGAGGGGACTGAATCACCCCCCTACTACCAAACTTGGAGCCCCATGAATAAAGTAAAGAAGCCCCACATGAGGCTATGAGCGAATCCACCCTCCACTTTGGGAGCCATCATTCTAGTATAGTACATTCAATATATTGTGTGTGTGTGTGTGTGTGTGTGTGTGTGTGTGTGTATACACTTAATGGGCTACTTTCACTATTGCTTTTAAATATTCTTATATAAATGAGATGAAATGTGAGAAAAAACTTTATTAAATTAGAAGAGCTAAAAACTTACTGTGTAAGAGATAGCTATACTGCATTTTCAATCTTGATTCCTTTACTAGGAAGGGTTTGAGACGCAGAATGATGTTCTGGGAAGAGCATGGGCTTTGGATCTGATAGTCAACCAAATCCTGGCTCTGCCATTTCTGAAATGTGATTTTGATCGAAGCTATTTGGTCTCTCTGAATCTCAGTTTTCTTATCTATGAGATGGGGACTGTAGTATGAAGATTTACTGTGGTATTTGGAGTACTCAGAAATGGTGACTATTACTACTTTACAGTTTTGCTGATTTTTATAGTGGTCATGTTTTTATTAGGTTACCTTTATTTTTTTCTCTGATATTATGAACCCATAGTTGTTACACTTGATATTTTTAAATGATGTTGCTGATACCACTATCCCTTCCATCTGCTTGAGCTACGTATCATTTTTGTGTTCTCACAACTTAACAAATGTGAAACAATTTACTCTGTAGTGCCACTTGGTAAATCACTTTTTCACTTTCAAAGTATTTTTCAATCTTGTGGATGAGAGGTCTTGACAATAGTCATTAAAGATATGATAGCACTTTCACAAGAGCAAGGACATGTGCCTTATGTCTTTGCTGAAGTCTGATCTAGGTGTATTCATTTGAACATTTTCCTAGATGTACACTAAGATTTCATTATAAGAAGTTACTGTCTGCCAAGATTGTATCTGATCAGGCAAATACCTAATTCCTAGCTTGTAAAGACTACCTCAGTTACACTATCTGGTTAATGGGAGGATGTGATGTTGTACAGTTAAAGAAAGATGGAATAGAAGTCAGCCAGTTGGGTTTTGCTGCCTTGTGATTTTAGCTGAGCCACTTGAAACTGTAAACCTCAGATTATGATAATCTAAACATTAGAAATCTGTTTTGCTTAAATTAAACCAAACATCACTTTAAAAGTGTGAGAAAGAGAGAGAAACACAAAGAAAAAGAGACAAAAGAGAGAACAAAAAAAAAAAACCATTTAAATGTGAAGCTGCCATGAATTCCATTCAGTGGGCGTGGGGTACAGGGAAATGAAGCAAGGGAGGCATGAAGTTGCTGGTTCCAGTTAGTCTCTGTTCCTTTATGCATTTGACACTGTATCTTGCTACAGAAAATAGGATGGGCTCTCAATGTTTATATATACTGCCCTTATATTTTGTACCACATGGCCTCCAAATGCAAGCCATCTCTTATATCTAGAGTTCAACTGAAGAGGCATCAACCTGTTCCATCAACAATGGAGGAAATGCTGACAATTAGGATTAAGGGAGATGATATGCTTGTATATTATAAGGGCAAACTTAAGGGATTTTGTGACTAATTTTTATTATATTTGATTTTTTTAACCTTACATGTTACTTTAGAATCTAGTTCTTGCACAAAATGCAATTTCCATTGTAATATCTGCCTTAGCAGGGTTGTTCTGGGAATCAAATGAAATAATATATGTTAAAGTGCTTTGCAAAATTCATGGTGCTATAAAATGTAAAATGTTTCTCTCCTCTGGACAAGACTTGGCCAGGAATCCACTTAAATGGTTCTATCCTGTGTTTTCACACAGAGAGTGAGTTGTGGCTGAGTACAGAACAATAGCACAGCAGTGATAACAAAGATACAAGTGAAGAAGATCAATTGACCACTTACCACATGCCAGGAAATGTGTTTAGTGCTTCCAGTGGATTATCCCAATTAGACACTGCTTTGGGAGGAGTTTTTTCTCTTAGATTTCTATCTTTCCAGGTTCTCCTTAGGGTACCTCAATTTCAAATAATGTATACACTTTCTGGGAAGCCTCCAAATGACTCGCACACAGGCACGCGTGTGTGTAGCCAGTTTGTTTCCTTCTTATACCGCTGAATTTAGTAACTAAGAAGTGCTAAGTCAGAAAATACATATTTCCTACTCAATACGTTTCCGTGAGGAGGAATTTTTACTTGAGGACATGAGCCTTTGCCTCTTACTCCCTCCTCTTCTGAGGGAGGGAGGATGATTTATCTGATTGGCGAGTTTAGAAGAAGGAACCAGGCATTTGTGGATCAGCCACTTGTGCACATTTTGGACTTTCCTGCTCGCAGAGAGGATGCATTCTGGTTTTCAGCCTCTGCCATGCCATGCCCTTAGGAAAACATGCTCTGTACTTGTGGTTGAGCTCTGCAGCTGTTCAGGGCAGCCTATGACTGGGTAGGTAAGTCTGACTAGTTGAGCAACTATAAGCAAGTCCATCTGGTTGAATATTATTTAATTCAGCTTTCATTAGAAATAAAGCTAACATTTCTTATCTCTGACTCCTGTGTCTACTTCTCAATTCATTCTAAATTTAGATAAGAAAGAGAAGGGTTATCAATTAACTACTTAAAACTCTAACAAGAGACAATATAAGGGAGTGAGCAGTTAAAAGCCTAAGTGTGGAAATGAGATTGCCTAATTTCAAATTCTGGCTCCATTACCTTTCAGCTGTGTTACCTTGTGCAAGTTACTTAAACTCTCTGTGCCTTAGTTACCCTGTCTGTAAAATGTGGGCAATAATACTACCTACCCTTGTAGAATTGGTGAGAGGATTAAATAAGTTAATACATATAAAGTATTTAGAATAGTTCTGGGTATACAATAAGCATTCAACAAATGTTAGCTTTTCTTATTATTATATTAATATTAATAGCCCAAAGATACAATCTGAATATTTGCAAATAATTTGCATTCAGAGTCTCACTTCCTTTCTTAAAATATGTTGGTTCACTAACTCTCATCTCAGGGACTTTCTGCTGGTTAAGTCTCTGTGCTAAACATAGTAATTTAGTCTTTTTTTCCTCCCTTTTTCTCTACTTGCCACAATCTGTAGAAATGGGGCTCAGAGTGACATTTCTTAGAGACACTTAAAAAAAATTTTTTTTATTGAGTTATAGTCAGTTTACAAGGTTGTGTCAATTTCTGGTGTACAGCACAATTCTCCAATCATACATGAACATACATATATTCATTTTCATATTCTTTTTCACCATGAGCTACTTTTTTTTTTTTTTTCCTTAGGGACACTTTTAGACTACTTTGATGAGGTCTTCAGACTAGTCCACTGTGCTGGCTCTTATTTCAGAGCCCCTTTGCCTATTCTATACAGTTGAGCAATTAAATAAGTGCTGTCACATGCAATGTGATGCTGCATAGAGCAGAATTTTTTTTTAAAGACAGAAGCACCTGAATGGCTCTTCTCAGGATGCAGATATGCTGGAGTAATATTTGGGGAGAATATTCAACATTTTGTCCTGGAAAAGTTCAAACATACAGAAAAATTGAAACATTTTCAACATTTGCAACAAAGACCTATATACTCACCATTCTACCATTAACATTTTAATATACTTGCTCTATCATGTAATTGATCCAGCCATTCATCCTTTGATCCATCCATCATTCCATCTTACTTTTCTGATGCAGTTCAAAGTAGAGTGTTGCAGTAATATTCTGAAATGCTAACTTTTAATTCTTCCCTTAGAATTTCCTACAACTCGGTTTCCTCTCAGGTGCAGAAGCAGGGTGGCATAGAGATCAGACTGAAGCTTGACAGCCTGAGCTTGAAATTCAGCCCTGCTATTTACCAGCCATGTGACCATGTAACCTTACTGCTACTAGTGTCTTTATCTGTAACTACAGGATAATAAAGGTACCTACGTACCTCATGAAGCTGTTGTGAGAACACATGTCAGGTGCTTACAACAGTGCTTGGCCAGCAAACAATTGTAGAGTACAACTTGGGTTAGACAATGTGTACAGTTAGTTCTCACTTAATTCTCTTTCATTTTGGGACCACCCAAACCCCATGAGGCAGTACCATTATTATTAAAAAATTTTTGTATATTATCTACTGTTATTTGTTATAGCAGAAATTCAAAGAGAAAAAAGTGTCTGCTTAGTTTTTGAGTTTTAAAACAGACATTTTGAAGTTGATGGCAAAAAAGAAGGCTTTGAAAGGAACTGGGCTCCTTGCCTATCAAAAGCCAAAGTACTCGGGAGAAAATGTTCATGTTGTTAACAATTGATTTTGGAACAACAGATAAAGACTCTCAGCTAGCCAAGTTATGTAAAGTTTCCTAGCCTTGGAGAAGAGAGAGGAGAAGCAACCAGGGAGAAACTGGTAACTATAAACAGGACCTTCCCCAAGCCAGACTGATTCCCCAAGTTGGAGTAAATGCCCCTGTGGATGAATCTGGGGATTTGAAAGCAGAGAACTGTGCTTCCTGTGAATACTTTCTGGACTCTTATGCTGTAATCTTTTTTTTTTTTCCTTAACCCCATCCCTCTCTCCAGTTCAAACTAGGACATCACTGCCTCAGAAGAAGGAAACCATAAGAAACAAAATGTTGGATTTTTGGCTTTTGAGCACCAAAACCCAACGATATGGCAAAGTAAAACAAAACAAAACAAAAAACGTGCTTGGATGAGTACAGTTGTTTCTGGTTCTAGAGGAGATACACATTTTCTGGACTAGAAGAGAACTCAGGGACAGTCCCAGGCAGACAGGGACAGTTGGTAACCCTAGTTTCAGGTGGGGAGTGGGTCTTCTGTTTCCAATTATATTTGATATTTATAAAACGAATTACAAATGTCCTGGACTGGAAGAGAGGGACAGTTTTAGGCAAACTGGGACAGTTGGTCATCCAAATTGGGGGTGTGATCTTCTGTTTCCAATTATAGTTGATATTTACAAAAAAAATTAAGTGTTGTTAGGGTACACTGAGGACTCTAATTCAATATTCTACTAACAAAGGCAAGACTTGGCTCTATTTCAGTGGTCCCATTATATAGGACATAAGTAGATAGATAGAACTCCCCAAATTTTTAGGAGGGATGTTTTATTCCTGCATTACTGACTTCCATCGGCTATAATTTTCAATTACTTCTATTTTTGCTTTTTAATTTAGAATTATAGTTTTAAGCACTTTATATGAATAAGCTATACAAAAATAATTCACACATACTATTCTCCAATTGTTTTTGTATAACCATATTTATTTAAAACAAAAAAAAACTAGAAATGACTATAAAAAGTACAAGTTATGTGGAAATGTAGCTAAGAGCACAGGCTTACAGCCAGACTATTTGGGTTGGAATCCTAGCCTTGCCTCTTACTAGCTGTGTGATATCAGACAGGTTCTATTTCTTCATCTGCAAACTGGGAATTGAAATAGTTTCTACCTAATAAGGTGGTGTGAGGGTGAATTTAGTCAATGCACGTAAGGTGCTTGAAGCAGTGCTTGGCACATAGGAGGCACTCAAGGATTGTTAGTTGATTTGCAAGTTCTTTTATCCTATTGATGAAAGCTTAAGGGTGTATTTATAGCTCATTGGCTTTACAATTAAGACTTTACCACAACAAGTTTATACTGTATAGCACAGGAAATTATATTCAATATCTTATAGTAACTTATGGTGAAAAAGAATATGAAAATGATTATATGTATGTTCCTATATGACTGAAGCATTGTGCTGTACACCAGAAATTGACACATCATTGTAAACTGACTGTATTTCAATAAAAATTTTTAAAAATACAAAGGACAAAAAAAAAAAGACTTTACCAAGAGTTGAGAAGTCAGATGAAAGTGTTTTCTGAGATGACACACTGTTTTTTCCCTAACTTTTAATGGGACTGTGCTATGGACTGCATTGTGTCCCATTCAACATTCATATGTTGAAGTCCTAACCCTCCACAGAAATGTATTTGGAGACAAGGTCTTTGGGAGATAAAGTTAAATGAGGTCATAAGGATAGGGAAACAGTCACCACAGTTTTCTTCCCAACTTCTGCTCTACACAAAAGTGCCTGATGGAGCAAATGATGAAGTAGGAAGTAGGCCTGACTTCTCAGCCCAGCCCTGCCCCTCGTACGTAACTGAATGACTCCGTGCAAGTTTTCTAGCCTCTTCATGCCTCACTTTTCTCCTTAGTATAAGATGAGGTGCAGGAGATTTATGTGTTAATTGGGCTGAATTCCATGTTTGAATATATGACAAGGCTGAGATGAAGAAGAAGCAACAATATAGAGATCAAGAACTTAGAAGACAAAATAGAGCCAGAAGCAGCTTCCGTGAGAATAAGTCCTAGGTTTTTCTGATGATATGGGAAGAGCATTGGATTTTCCAGAGCAGGTGGAGTGGGAGTTTGAATCAACTGTAATAGGTCTTAAGAGGCACTGGCTGCTATCTGGGTTATGAAGAGATTTTGACTAGAAGCTCTTTAACTCATCTTCCAGCTCTTGGGTTCTAAAACTTAAGGACTACAGAGGGTGATGAAAGGAGCAAAGAGGGAGGATGAGGGCTCATTTATGTTAAAAATGAACTGAAATATATAATCGGTCCCCAGGTTCCCCTTCATTCCTGCAAACTACCGGGGTCTGTCTTCCTTCTTTCACATATGTTTTTCTCTACCTGCCCTTAATATCCACGTTAACTTGAATGGAGTGTCTTGTCTGGGTCATCAGCATTCTCTGGAACAGCCCTGGCCCTGTAGGTCACTAGGGGCAATGCTGTCCCCTTTCACCTCATCTCCCATCTACACTTGCAACGTGTGTATTAAATTAGGGTGAGGCTCCTCGGATAAACTTTGAATTCCAGCTCTGCCATTCACTGCCAACAGTCTTTGAGCAAGTTACTTAAGCACTCTATGCTATATGCCATTTTATATTTTAATTTGTTATGTAGGGATAAATAAAATACCTACTTCCTATCATGGCTGAAAGGATTAAACGAGATAGTACTTGTAAACTCTCTTCAAATATTAAGCACCTTGGGAACAAGGGCCATATTGCTCTTGTTCTCTAGCCTAGCATGTAGTAGATGCTCAGTAACTGTTTTCTGAATAAATAAAAATGGCTTAGCCTGGTATCTGGAACATAACGAGCGCTCAAGAAAAGAACACTTTCTGTATTGCCTTCTTTAGTGATCTTCAGTTGCTTTTGTTGCCCAGCATCTGCTTGCTCATTTTCTGGTAGCAAAGCCCAGATTCTCCTTTGTGAAACTTCCCCTCCCTTATTCTCAGTTCCTGAGGTTCTGGTGGGACTGACCCCATAGCTCTGCTCCACAAGTTGGTATGTGGCCCAGGCCTGGCCCAATTCAGGACAGTGAGAGTCAGGCCAGATCTTTTTCTGGACCTAATGTGAGAGAGATTCTCTCTTTCCATCTAGGTTGCCAAGTTGGTAAAAGGTAAGCTGGAAGCTACTGGTGGCCACCTTGCTCCATGAGGGAAGAATCTGCCCAGGAATAAAGGCAAGAGAAAGAAAAGCAGCCCCGAAGGATGAGGGGAAGCTGACTCCTGAGGATACCCTTTAGCACCTGGATCCAGTCAAAAGTAAGGCACACACAGGTCTCTTGTCTTTGAGGAGCTTATAGATAGGAACAGTATGACCAAAGAGGGTCATGCTGCCATGGAAACACCAAGGCAGGATATCTAATCAAAGCGTTGGTGAGCAGAGGTAGGTTGGGGAAGACTTCTCAGCAGGCAGGGGGAGACACCCTAGAAGAGATCAAAATGATGAATTAGCCAGGTGAAGGTGGGTGGCATAGGAGCTGGTGCATGTGAGAAAGGGTAGAAAGGAAATAGTGTAGAAAGGCTTAAAGGAAAGCAACAGTATGGTGCTTTCAGGGAATTCAATAGGGCCAAAGCAAGCAAAACTTTTCCAAACACAATCTCATTTAATCCAACATGGTAAATCTTACACAAATGAAAGCAATGTACCAGTCAGAATGTATTCAGTTGCAAGAAAGTGAAGACCTGATTAATGGTGACTTAAGCAATGAAGATATTTTATTATCTAGAGATAGGCAGTCCACAGTGCTGGTTACTGTGATTCTGTAATGTTTTCAAGCATCTAGGCTCTTCCATCTTTCCATTTTATCATCCTCAGATTTTGGTCATTATGCATATTATTTTTGGTGGAGAGAATAAAAGCTCTCAAAAGATGTCCACGTCCAAGTACTCAAAACCTATGAGTATATAACCTTCGATGGCCAAAGGCCTTTGTAGATGTGATTTAGTTTAGAATCTTGAGATGAGGAGCGTAACCTGGTTTATCCACGTAGGCTTAATGTAAACAACAGTCCTTATAAGAGGGAGGCAGGAGAGTCAGAATCAGAGAAGATGTGTTGAAAAAAGCAGAGGTCAGAGAAACAGAGATACTTGAAGATTCTGTGCTGCTGGTTTTGAAAATGGAGGAAAGGGCCATGAGCCAAGGAATGCAGGCAGCCTTTAAATACTGGAGAAGTTCTGATCTCCAGAACTGTAATATAATAAATTTGTTTTTTAAGCCACAAAGTTTGTGGTAATTTGACAATAGAAAATTAATACATCATCTATGATTGAAAGACAGCTGTCAGAGCTCCAGATACACTTTTTGCATTTAATGCAGGAAGACCACACTGCATCTATCCCTTTTGTTAGAAAAGGAAAAACTTTCTTGAGTGCTCTCCCAGCTGACTTCCCTCTACATATCAATGACTTGAATGGGACACGATGTCTACTTGTAGCTACAGGGGAGGGTAGGAAATTCTCTCACTTTCCAGCCTCATTTGTTTTGTAGATGGGTTCAGTTCACTATTAATGAAAGCAGAAAATGTTATGCTGGGGTGTTAGAACCTGGGAGCATGTGACTGAAGGTGTCTTTTCTCTGGGAGAAGAGGCCATGGGAGAGGCTTTGTCCTATGTGCTGGGTGTCATTCTCCCTCAGAGCCTAAGGCACAGTGATGGAGTGCCTCAGAAACTGTGCTCCTCATAATTGGGGGTTCAGGTGATTTTGGAAAGTGAGAATGGAGAGCATTTGTGAGCCTTTGATTCGGGAGCGCTGGTGTCTGCCTTGAACCAGAGTCATATGAAGCCTGTGTTCCTGATAAATTGGTAAGTTGTGTGGAGAGGGTTGAGCCTGATCCAAAACTATAAGAAGAGGTGAAAGACGAAAAATTACAGCCAGAAGAAGGGCCCTAGAAAGCACAAAAGAAGGTGAGAGCTGGAGTGGAGAGAGGAAAGAGAAGTAAAACCAAGTATCCTATTTGGAATATAATGCAGAGAAATCCAGGCATTATTTTTATCTGTGTTTACCATTTACTTAGTTCTCCTCTGGGAACAGGCTTCCCTCCATGAGAGGAAGCGATGAGACTGGTGATCATTGTCAAAAGCTTAGGTAGACTCCTGGGCAGACGATAGATGTCTAGGCAGAGGATATGACAACTGTAGCTTTTGGCAGAAGTTCAGAAGCCTGCTATAGTGAACCAGCACTGAGAACACATAGCACGAGAACAACAGAGTGACTCTGGCCTGGAGACAAAACTAAACGAAAACCTAAATTGCCTTTGGTAGGCAGGAATCACCCTCTTGGGCATTGACTGGACAATAGGACTGGCTCCCAAGTTCTGGCTGTTGGATAGCCGTTTGTTGGTGTGGACTCTCCACATATCTGAGTAAGGGAGCACCATCCTTGGTCCCCATTCCCACCTCCTATAGATATAGAGATATTCTTACATGTATGCATAGGTGTGTGTGTGTGCAAAGATGATCATTGTATCAATGTTTGTAATTAACAAAAAAGCAGAAGCAGCCTAAATGTCCATCTGAAGGGGTTTGGTTAAATGAATTATGCTATATTATCTGTAGGATAGAATGCTCCAAGGCCATTTATATGGCTGATGTAGAGTAAGTTCTATATTATATTAAAGGAATCAAACAAAATGCATAGCAGTGTGTAGAATATGCTCCCATTGTGGGGGGCTGTTGCCTCTGGGGATGGAAACTCAGGTTTTGTGAAAGAAGATACATTTTTGCTTGTTCTGAAAAAAATTTTTTTTCTTACCAGATGTATTATGCCAGTTATCTATTGCTACATATAACAAATCACCTCAAAACTTAGTGGCTAAAAGGCATGGACCCCAAGTTCGTGAGGAACATGCTCTTTACCAAGAAGCACACCAAGAAGGGCCTGAAGAAGATGCAGGCCAACAATGCCAAGGCCATGAGTGCACATGCTGAGGCTGGCAAGGCTCTCGGAAAGCCCACGGAGGTCAAGCCCAAGATCCCAAAGGGAAACAGCTGCGAGCACAGTCAGCTTGCC
Source organism: Vicugna pacos (assembly GCF_048564905.1). Lineage (NCBI taxonomy): Eukaryota > Metazoa > Chordata > Mammalia > Artiodactyla > Camelidae > Vicugna > Vicugna pacos. The sequence continues at coordinate 20,608,613 of NC_132999.1, read as the reverse complement.
TGCATTGCTCACCCCAAGCTCAGGAAACGTGCTCGTGCCCGCATCACCAAGGGTCTCAGGCTCTGTTGGCCAAAGGCCAAGGCTCAGACCAAGGCGGCAGCTTCAGCTGCAGCTCAGGCTCAGGCTCAGGCTCCCAAAGGTGCCCAGGCCCCCACAAAAGCTCCGGAGTAGAGGCTTTCATCTACTGATGTGAGGATATAAGGACTAGTGCAACACCTGGGCTGCTGTCTGCATGGGGCTCATTTCTACCTGTCCTGTTTGTACAAATAAACCTGAGGCAGGATCTGTCAGTCAAAAAATAAATTAAAAAAAACAAAAAACTTGGGGCTAAACAACTATTTTCTTTGGTTACAGTTCTAAGGGTCTGCAGTTAGGGTGGGCTCACAGAATAGTTCTCCTGATCTTCTCTTGGTCATGTGGCTGCATTTGTCTGGGGACTGGACAAGAGCTGGATGATCTAACATGGACTCACTAAAGTGTCTGGCTGTCCCGTGAGCCATCTGTCTCCAGCAGGTCAGCCTCAGCTTCTTGATATGTTGCCTGTGTTCAGGGAGAGCAAGGGCTGAAGTTTCAAGGCCTCTTGAGACCTAGAATCAGAGGAACTCGTACAACACCTCTGCCATATTCTGTTAGTCAAAGAAAGTCACATGGCCAGCCCACATACATTCAAGGACTGAGGAAAGAGATCCTATCTCTTACAGGGAGGAAGTTCAAAGAATTTGTGGACAATTTTAATCTACACATGCACATACTACTTTTCCCAATACTTAATTAAACAAATAAATATCAATGCTATTTGTAATAAATTAATAGGGTTTTATGAATTGAGTGGGACTTTGGAGATTATCTAGTATAAAAACTGTCTAATTTTATAAGTAAGGAAACTGAGGTCAGAAAGGTAAAGTGTTTTGGACAAGAAAACATGGGTAGTAACAGCATCAGGATTAGAACCAGGTCTTCTGACTTCCAGTCTTGTGCTCTTAATTCCACAGTAGGACTTCCTTTTGCAAGAAAAACTTTTAGTGATCTTTGATCTAGAGAACTTGACAACTCTTGGACTTAAGAACTTTATTTTTCTGATGTTATTGTGCTTTTTTTTTTTTGAAGTATAGTCAGTTTACAATATTGTGTTAATTTCTGGTGTACAACATAGTGATTCAGTTATACATATATATTTTTTCCTTTTCATATTCTTTTTCATCATCGGCTACTACAAGATACTGAATATAGTTCCCTGTGCTATACAGCGGGACCTTGCTATTTATATTTTATGTATGGTAGTTAGTATCTGCAAATCCTGAACTCCCAATTTATCCCTCCAACCACACCCCTTTTCCCCCCCTGGTAATCACGAATTTGTTTTCTATGTCTGTGAGTCTGTTTCTGTTTTATAAATAAGTTCATCTGTCTCATTTTTTTAGATTCCACTTATAAGTGATATCATATGATATTTTTCTTTTTCTTTCTGGCCTATTTCACTTAGTATGACAATCTCCAGGTCTACCCATGTTGCTGCAAATGGCATTATTTTATTCTTTTTTTATGGCTAAGTGGTATTGCATTATATATATAGTATACATATGTTTATATATTGTGTATATGTGTTTTAATACATATGTATATTGTGTGTGTATATATGTGTGTGTGTGTGTGTGTGTGTGTATTGGGGTGTATGTATCTTAAAATTAGAGTTCCCTCTGGATATATGCCCACGAGTGGGATTGCTGGATCATATGGTAAGTCTATTTTTAGTTTTTTGAGGAATTTCCATACTGTTCTCCATAGTGGCTGCACTAAACTACATTCCCACCAACAGTGTAGGAGGGTGCCCTTTTCTCTACATCTTCTCCAGCATTTCTTGTTTGTGGCTGGACTTAAGAACATTAAAGACTATATCTCAACCAAGCAAAGGAAAAGACTAAAGAAAGAATCCAAGTAATTCTGAGAAAAGTAAAATGGAATTTGAATTATCTAGGTAATCTAGTCTCAGCCCTCCATTCTTTTTTTTCTTTTTTTAATGAGACCTAGACTTAGTGCCTCTGTAGAATGAATAATTTACCAAGTCATAAATAACTCCATTAAAATTGCTTTATAAAATGTTCAAAGGGGCTTAGATGATGTTTTCTTTTGGGATATTTAAAAAAACGAATGTACTCTCAAGTATATTCAAGTTATTCTTGTTGGTCCCACTGGGAATTTAGGAGTTCTCTAACAGCTTAGCTTAGTCTTTAATTAATGTAATATTGATTATTAATTGGTTAAGTAATGAATTTTTAAATTAATTCAGCAAGTGTCTATTGTGAACCAGCTGGTTCAAAATATTGCACTGAAAATTATAAAGACTATAGAGAAGAATGAGGCATTTACTTTCCTCTTAAGAAGCATAACATTTTGTTGCTGGCCAACCTGTATATAACTAACTACAACACAAGGAGGAATGAATAAGGTGCTGGAAGGGAGGCATTAGCAAAGAGGAATAAGAATGTAGAAGAACAAGTGTAGTAATGCCAGCTGGGCAGAGTGGGAAAGGCTGTATCATTTGTGGCAGAAAGGAAGAAGAATCAAAAGAAATTTTTTCTTTATTTAGAGTGGTTAATAGAATTTCTTCACAGAAAGTTAAAGTTGGGGAATTTAAAAGGCTTAAATGATTGAGATGTATGTCTGGGCTATTGGGAACCTTCAGAATGAATAGTCTTTTTCTCCCCATAAGGGGATCTTTTGGGTACATAAAGCTCTGAATTGAAGAATACCTGTAATTACTATTATGTATGGATATCTGGGTTAGATGAAGTCTGCTGAACAATTAAAATCAAAGTTCTGGCATGTCAAGGAAGCAAAAGCAGGGAAGTAGGCTTTCTAACAGAATTCTCCTTTAACAGACTTACTTCTTTTTGGGTTTGCTAACACAATACAATAGATTATAAACTGATGAAAGAGGGAGGGACACAGGAAAATAATTTTTTGATTTATATAAGTACTTTTGATTTTTAAATTTAAGATTTATCTCATGTTTATTCACTGACATTTTCTTTAGTGTTCAAAGATCACCTAAATGAAAAGGTAAACAGCCAGGCAAATTTAATTAAAAGGCAACAACAAGAGAAAAATGCTGAAGTTGGCCCAAGTTGCAGTGAGAATGAATGGTAAAATATGTCTGTTCATTAGAAGTCCATCAACCACTTCCTTTACAGCCTTGAAACGCTGAGAGCAAGTTAAGTTGTTGTGAGGATGGAGTTTTAACCAGTTATTGTTGCTTTTTTGGTTCAAAGAAGACTTGGAATCTCATTTTATGAGTGACTATGTTAGTTTTCAACATCTGGTCACCTTATGATATGCAGCTGCTAATGGAGCGCAGGATGTACATCATTGGATAAATAAGAACACTGTATTTGTCTTGAGGGACAACACATATTCTTGGGACTTTTATTGAGTTACGTTTTACTAGTCCTAAAATATTTAGAGTTATGTACTTAAAAGATACAGAGCATAGGTATTACATCCACAGAAAGTATTTTAGTCAGTGAATGTTCAATGTAGCAGGTAGAGATGAACTTAGCACGTCTTGTAGACTGAACTGAGAACAGACTCTTCAGCCATAAAATGCACTTAACAGTCTATTTAATAGTGGTGAGGTCCTTGAAAATGCAATATCCATGCTAATCTCGCCTTTTTCTAAATCACAGATGAAAAATAGGTCAGTTAGGTAGAGCCTTCTCTTTCTATTTAAAGTGTGACATTTAATCTATTTAAACAGCCACCAAAACTTTATTAATTCAATGTAAGATAAGCATGCTGAGAAAATAGAGAACCTTAGTAAAAAAAACAAGGTTTTCTAAAATTTGGTCTGGGTGTCTTAGGTTTTAGGACTCAATAAAATCTCTAGTTGGTGGTTTTGATCAAATCAGTGACACCAAGGAGGGACCAGAAAAAAAGCAACCCAGAATGTAATTAAATCTCACACTGTGAAATGGCTTAAAGGAACTAAGTATTTTACAAAGGTGAGAGGCAAAAATTGGAAAAGGAGCCTCCAGAGAAAAGACTTTCCACTTCTCTGATGCCTCTAGGGAAAATTCATTTGGAAAGAGAAGTATACACAGACAGAAAGCTTCCAGCAGAGAACAAACCTAGGAGTCAAATTAGGGCTTAATGTAACTAGATTCCAGCCTTGGTGCATTTCTTTTAAACCACAATGTTCTGTAGAATTCTTTGGAGAGGAAAATGCAGGGTATCTGATAAATCGTAATTGCATTTCACTGGGGTCTATTTTGGAGAATGACTGTTAACACTTTTCTTCTCCAGCCCCTTTTATTTATTTAAACAGGATTTAGTACTCCTCTGGCCCCACCCTTGTAATCAGCCCAGATGTATACCTAGGGTAATGCAGTAGTTCCACTCTTTCCCAAGAACAGTTATAAAGAACAATCGCTCCAGTGTTTTGAAAAGTAAACACAATGATACTCCACCACGGCTTTGGATAGGGGTTTGGGGGAAAACTTCTTGTTGTTTTTTCTTTGTTTGTTTTACATTTTTTCTGATCATACATTTCTTGGGTTGCAGATTTGGGTATCAACTAAAGGGATAAGATGATTTCCTCTTCCTAGCCCTCTTCTCCAGATCCTGAAATAAATCCTGGAAGAGAAAGGGCACCTAGAGGTTATTAACTGACTACTGTGGATTCAATAGTAGTTTAGTTCTGTTCAGTTCAGTTCTTATTCCAGAAAACTAACTCCATCAATTATAGAAAATAACTTTTTATAGATAGCTTTTTCCAAACCTGTCTTCACTGCATATCCAGGAAGGATTATTTTCCTCCACACCATCAAAGCACCTAGGTTCTTTCCTTCATTTTATGAGAATCATTCAGGTGATATGTAGTAGCTACTATTATTGGGCACATGTGGTATCTCATTTAGATTTTTAAATCCATGTTCCTAGAGGCAGAGTGTTACTATTGACAATATCTGCCATCTCCTTTCTCATTAAAACCAAACCCCAAACCCACTGTAAAACAAAATGGTGATAAAAAAAAATCACTTGCTACATATTTTGTGTCCCACCCCTCTCCTCAGTGCTCTCTTTTAGTTTGGCAATCTTTTTAAAAAATTGGTGAGCAAAAGCAAATACTCAAGAAGGAAGGAAAGGATTTATTTTGTAACTTATTCTGTTTCCCTGATATGGACTTTTATTCCTCACTATAAATAAAAATTCATTTAAAAATCTGACTTTAAATCTTGATGTATTTACTGTAAAATTTATAAGTTGGAACCTCCTACCATCTTGATTTATATGATTTTAAAATGGAGTTCTTATCATTTCCCTCGGGGAGACTTTTTGGTTTGAATACTTCTTACTGGCAGGTTACCTCCTTTATATTTAGCCCAAATTTTCATTTTCAAAGACCGTTTTAGACAAGTACCAAGATAGCTCTAGCCAATGGATCTGTGTGCCACATAATAGAGTGTGACAATCCACTCAGTTGTGAAAGACACTGGAGATAAAGTAATAAAGTAGCATTTGTGTTATCACATTGGCTTTACAAATCTACTTAAACACTGACCCATCAGTGTTACTCATTATTGGAAATTATAGATGTTTGTAATTCTCCAAAATATGTTGGGCTAAGTTACATCATATATCATTTATTAAAATTTAAATTGAAAATCCTGGGCTAAGAGAGACGTAGATTTGTGACACTCCTTGGAGGTTTGGGGTCCATGAACCAATGAATACATTACATTGCCACATTAAAGATCACTTTTTATCTATAAAGATATAAGCACCATCCTATATTTTAATAACTTTTAAAAACAGAGTTTTAAAATCTTATGATTTTATAGAGCTTAGACTTCCACACCAAATTATACCTGTGGACCTTTATACATTTATATTTCTTCCATCTTATTTATATCTAGATATAAATACAGATACAAAAATATAAATGTTTGTTCTTAAAATTGTTCTTAGATTCTGTTACAATAACACTGAACCATGTAGCAGGAACAGGTATTTTATGGTCCATATGGACAAAATTATGTTCATTGTATGATTATGTGTGTGTATATATATATACACAATTGAAAGATCTATGTTTGTACGACAATAATTCTAAATGGCATCTGAAATAGATAGTAAAGATAACAATAATTTTTATTCTCCTGGTCTATATATAATACTAGTCTATAAACTCCTTAAGGGCAGGCTATTTATTCAATAATTATTGAGTAAATGAATATATCCATAAGTAATTATAAATGAACTTGATTAGCTTCATTTAAGCAATAAAGAAATTTAAGTCATTCTAATTCACAGTAGATAATACAGTTTTAGGTTGATTCTACTTTGGTCCCCAATCAAAGGAGGTTAGTTTCTGAAGTCCTAAAGCAATTCATCTCATCTGTAAGACGGTGGTTTGAAACAAGGTAGATTCTGTGTGTGTGTGCGCGCGTGTGTTAAAGAGGGAGAGGGAAAGGGAGGGGGAGAGAAAGGAGGAGGAGGAGAGGGAAGGAATGGGTAGGCTAAATACTCTATAAGGAGACTCTGCCTTATCAAATATTTGGCTACTCACCAGAGTAATTTATATAACAAAGGCAGAATAACTGCTTGATTCTTTTTCTTTATTTACCAATTTAAAAAATAATGGGTAATTAGCTAGCTTCCTCCATTGGTGACCCTTCCTTTTTTTAAAGTACCTTTATGAGCTCATGGACAATGTCGCAGACAATTCACATTTGATGTGTTTCAGTTCATTGTAGTTATTAAGCTCACTGATGCTCAGGGTGTTTCATCAGTGGCCCATGGGAGTCTCTTCACGGTGGCTCCTGAGTCCTTCTGACACAGACCTCGGTAGTCTTTGATAGTTTCCTTGATATCTGGTATAACAAAATGTTCCAGATTTGTTTTTGTGTATTTCTTTTCCAAACCTGTAATGAGCTATTTCTCCAGTGATCTCTCATTCTTTTTTAGTAGGAATGGTATTTCAAGACCACAGTCTGTGTGCTAAGGATGCTCATTGTTATTCAGTTGACCTTTGTTCTCAGTCCTTTCAGTAGAAAGAGCTGGGAAATGTTTTCTTTCTATTTCCTCCCTTCCTCTTTTCCTCTACTTTCTTCCTTCCTTCTTTTCCTCCCTCCCCCTCCTCCTCTTCCTCCCTCTTTCACTCCATACCCTTCTCTCTTCCTCCTTTCCTTCCTTTATATAGTTCAGTAAAATAAAACATGAGTTCATATTGATACTTAAGTTCTTTCTTACCTCTTTCCCACACCAAAAATTCTAGTATCAAAATATCAGGATGATAGAATCTGAATATCATATAAATCTTCATATTCTTTATCCCACTTTACAGATACAGTAGTCTTACAATAACAACAGTAATTCTAATGTCAACAACACAATTACTAACAATAATCTTTTTTTTTTTTTTTAGCAGGTCTTTTTTCTTAGGGTATATTGCACTAGGGATTCACCATTAAATTACTATGTTTTAAAGTCCCTTGTAAGAGTTATTCTCTGTGCAGTTGAGTCACCAATTGGATACACATTTAAGTTCTTTTGTTTCATTTTGTTTCTGATTTTTTAGGGATTTATTTTTTTCCATTTAATTTTGTTTTATAATTAACTTAATTTTCAAAGTTCATAGTCATACTAATGACAGTCATGTCAATATTTTGTCTTTTTTTGTTTGCAAAAATGAAAATGATTTGAAAATGAATAAAAATAACCAAGATTTATGTTTAATTATAGTCCTGACATCCATTTACTGTATTTCTTAGGGAAATTACACAATATCTCAAACCAGCATTTCCAACAAGTATGTTCATGAACCACTCTGTAGGATGGGAAATGGGAGTCGGGGTAGGGTATGGGGATAAGATTCCACGGTCAAGTAAGTCTGGAAATTGTATATTCCCTTGGAGAGTCATGCTGTGCAACAACACATAAAAGGCTCCGGGAAAACCTGGAATAAGGAATCCTTTTTGGATTCGTGTAACACATTGTTTTCAAACTTATCTCTATATCAAGAGATTTTTCTCATTTTTTTTTTTTTGACAATAGTTATTCCACAGAATGACAGTTACGTGGAACATACTTTGGGGAATGTTGCTCTCAAGGTTTCTTGTGTGTCAGAAGGGGATAACAATATCTGTTCAACCATTCTTTCAGAGTTTTTGTAAGAAGCAAGTCAATTGGATATGAACAACTTTTATCATATAAAAGAGACAACTATTTTGCCAATGAATATATGGAAATTTGGAAATGTGGAGGTTCACTCTAACTCACTAGAGGGGGCAAAGATATGATGAAACGTGGAGATTTCAGAAGAATGGAAAATGACTTAAAAGGGTCAATTGGAGAAGTACAGATATGAAAAAAATTCTATTTCAAAGAATAGCTATGATCAAATAAACGGTTTTCACCTAGAATCAGTGCAGTCCTGGGCCTGCTACAGAAAAGGGCTCATTTTCTTAGCAGATGGAAGTGATCTAGGGAAGGGACTAGAAACTACTATAAAAGTATGATTTGTGTGAGGAAGTTCACCTATCACATTGAGTTTTGAGTACCTTTGATAAGGTATATACTAGTTTGTTAGGGCTGCTGTACAGAAAGCCACAGACTAGGTGGCTTAAGCAACAGAAGTTTGTATTCTCATACTTCTGGAGGCTAGAAGTCCATGATTAAGGTGTTGGCAGGGCTTTTTCTGAGACTTCTTTCCTTGGCTTGTGGACTGCCATCTTCATGTCTTCACATTGCCCTCCGTGTGTAAGCATGTCTGTGCCCAAATTTCCTCATCTTGTAAGGATACCAGTCATTCTGAATTAGGGTCTACCCTAATGACCTCATTCAAAATGCATTTACTGAACATCTGTTATGTATAGGTGCTAGACATTCAGAGGTGATAGTACCCAGTGGAGGAAAAGAGCAGGAGTAGGTATACAGATGCAGTAGTGGGGCAATTTAGTTATGAATTAGAGGCTTTGAAGTTCCTTCCACCATTTACTCAATGAATATTATAAACACCAGCTTTGTTCTAAACACTGTGCCAGAAGTTACTGGGTTGGGAGGCAGAAAGGAAAGATTGATAACAACTATCATCATTTGAAGATATCTCTTTTATCACATATTGATATTTGTGAAATTATATGTGTTTTACAATCATAACTAGTTTAGATGGTAACTTGTTTCTTTCTTAGTGGTGCATAAAATAATGGTGCTTCTTATAACTGACAGAGCCAATTAGATTTAATACAACACGATTTTTGTCTGCCAAACACAGTTCTTGTTTATAAGATGCTTAATATTTATGATCCTGCAATGTACAACGTACTGGATTTCCTCCTACCCATGTAATATACTTCATCAGCTTGCCTTTTTCCTCTTAGCCTTAAATATGTGTGTACTCAGATATGGTTGTCTATTTTCCCTCTGTACTATCTCTATCATTCTTCAGCCAAATGAAGACTTTCATATCTTGATCTTTAGCCCCAGCTTCTTTCTTGGGCTCTGATTCATAACTGGCGCTTGAATATTACTAGTTTGTTGTCTTGATGTCAACTTGAACTTAATACAATGCATCATCTTTCTCTCCAAGCCAGTTTCTCCTCCAGGCTTCCCCGATCTTTCAGTTTTTCTGGTAATTCAGACTTGAACTGTGGGAGCCATGCTTGACTTTTCCCTCTCCTTTGCTTCACCTTCTTCTACATATCTACTGTGTTACCAAGACCTGTATGCTTCCTCTTGCACTGATCTCTTCCTTTCCAGTTCCACTATTGCCATCTCAGTCCAGGCCCTTGCCTAATCATGCATGGACTACTATAATGATGTCTACCTCTCTTTCTGATTCATCTCATCCACTATCACTGCTTTAAATTTTCTCTAACACTGTACTGTACACTTGCTAAAAGTGATTAAATGCCAAAAGTCATTTAATGGCCACTTACTGATAATTGAGTAAGTTCCAAACATCACAGCCTGGTATTCAAGGCTTTCCACAATTAGCTTCATCACCCACCATCTAAACTGGAGGAAATGCATTGTACTTTTCAACTGCCACAACTTTGCCTTGAACCATTTCCTTTCTCAGGAGTCCTACTCCCATCCTCCAGGCTTACTAAGCCTGGGCTTTTCTTCGGAGGTCAGCTGACTCCTCCAGGGAAAGCATTTCCCAGTAGCTTTTAGTTTACAGTGAACCTTCTTCTCAGAACTCCCTCAGTGCTTAATGCATAATCTGACACTTAGCATGTGCTCTTCTATTGCTTTCTAACCTTTTTGCATGAAAATGCCTTTCCAATGAGAATTATATCTCTTGAGGGCAGGGACTTGGCCATTATATTTCTCCATATTTCCAGGGCCGATGGTCTTTTAAATAGAGGAGGATAAAATTTTAGATCTGGAAGGTTACCTAGCCCACTTACTCATTTCACAGATGAAGAAACTGCACTCCAGAAACAGTTGTTCAGATCCACTTAGAATAAAGCCATAGACACAGCCAAATATTTGCTGATACTTACTGATTTTAAATTAGAGGGGCTGGCTTATACAGAATGGCAGAATTCAGAAGGGGGTTGGGAGGACGAGGGCATTTTCAGACCAGGGGAAAGGAATGTGGTTATTACTTGCAAGTTTGGGAACAGGTGATCCAAGCTGCCTGATGGGGAACGCGTGGTGGCTACTGGACGGCAGCGTTGTTCTTTTGCATCACCTACAGGCTCTCGAAAATGGTCGGATGTTTCATACTGTTTCTCCCATGAAGTGACTTTGTAGACTTCTTCGCAGGCACGTAGCTTGAAGAAAGTGAAGCAGGTTAGCTTTCTGGCTCCTGGAAGGCAGAAGATGGCGCAGAGGAAGACGTCCTGCCCGCTGGTGAGGACCAGCCAAGGACTGTCTCTGTGAGGCGAGCCAGGACGCGCCCCTGACAGGAATCCGTGGACTAAGCAGCCGCTCGGGTCTTGGCCGCGATCCCAGGAAAGAAGAGCAAGGGGCTTTCCACCTGCCCCAAGCCTCACCCGGGACGCCAGGCCTCTCGGGTTCCGGACGCTCGTACCCCGCCTCCGAAGCCGGCCTCCTTCTCTCCGCGCCTTTTCCCCGCCCCTCCCCTCACGCTAGACGGGCTCGCTCCCGCGCCGGGCGCGTGGGCGGTGCGCGAGCACGCGGACGCGGAAGGGAGGCCGCCGGGGCCCTCCGCCGCGGGGGCGAGCGCGCAGGCGCCTTCCTGGGATCCGCGGCGGCGCATATCTCCGCGTTCGGCGGGCGGTGGGGTAAGAGGCCGGGTCTCTGGGGGTTCTGGAGCGCCCGGCCAGGGTGGGGAGGGCCTGGGGGCTGGCGGCCCGGCTCCCGGCTCCCCTTTGCTCAGTGGTTCGGCGCGCGAAGCCTCCTCAGCCCAGCCAGCAGGCCCGCTTCGGGGGTCGAGTGGGGGACGCGATGACGTGGTAGGACCCCGGGCTGCAGCGGCTTGGCATCCTGTTCCTGCGGCCCCGAGGGTCTGGCCTGCCGGAGAAAGAGTCAGGAGGGGTCCCCTTGGCGAGACGTGCTCGCCTGGGAAAGCAGCACTGCCTCATGCGGTGTCCACCCTGGGGAAAGGACCTTTCAGACTAAAAGGAACAGATTCGGCCCTGGGGAGTGGACGGCAGACTTTTCTTCTGTCCAGACGCACCCTCGGGGCAAAGTAGGACGGAAAACTGCTGCCCGCGTGGCGACTTCAAGGAGCGAGGGTGGGTTAGGAAGTTACTGTACTTTGCTTTACAGATGGGAAATGTAATAAAGAGTCCTTTTTACCGTTCAAGAAGAGATCGGTTAAAAGCCTTACATAATATCTTTAACCACAAAGGACTCAGTAAAATTAGGAACCTCCCTTCTTCGCGCGCGCGCACACACACACACACACACACACCACACCACACACACACACACACACACACACACACACACGTCTCCATTCACCAGATATTTAGAGTACCGGCTTTCTGCCAACATTGTTCTAAGTGCAAGGATCAGAGCAGCGACTAAGATAGGGGGATCCCTGCTTGCATGGAGCTTATACTCTAATCGACGAATAAATGTAATTTCTTTTATACTTTTTAAAATTGGAATATACCACATATACAAGAAGATGCTGTACAGAAATCATAAATTGTAACTGGTTGATTTATCATTAAGTAAACAGGACTTTTAACCACCACTGAAATCAGGAGACAACATTCACGGCATCTTCTCAGAAGACATCCCTGGGGACTTCCAGTCACCATCCCCTCTCCTCCCCAGAGGTAACCGCTTTCCTGGTTTCTGACATCACAAGATTAGTTTTGCCCATTTATGAGCCTTTTGTAAATGGAACCATATAATAGGTATTCTTTTGTGTCTACCTTTTAATCTCAAAATTATGTTTGTGAGATTGTTTCATGTTTTGTGAAAATATAATTTCTGATAGTAAAAAGAATTGGGAAGAAAATAAAAGAAGGTAATGGTAAAAACAAGAAGTGGAGACATTAGAAGAGTGGTCAGGAATGAACTTACTGAGTGGATGACTTTAGCTATAACATAAATGACAAAAGATTGGCCATAGAGCTGGCTTAAGAGCATTCCCAGCAGAGGGAATAGGAGTGGAAGGGAACTGAGGTATGAAGAAAATCGACAGGTTCTAAAAAGAGGGGAGACCTTGTGGGAAAGTGGGAGGAGATGAAATTGGAGAGGTAGGCAGAGGTCAGATCATAGAGGGTCTTATGGCTAGGATATTTGGATTTTATTCTAAGTATAATAGATGTCAGAAGATGATGTTTTTGATGTCCTTCAGTTTATAGTATGAGCCACTTGTGGAGGATGGGATGACCTATCTGTTTTATTCATCAAAGAGACCCTACAAAAGTGGCAATACTTGGCAACTGTTGGGGATTAGAGCATACGTTGACATGTGGGGAAACCAAATCATCTTTTGTATTGTCAGGATTTATGTTAATTTAGGCATGTAATATGCATCCAAAATCAGATTTAGAATGCAGTGTAGAAATTAGTTATCTGTTCTCAACTCTAAAAATATTCTTGTTATGTGGCTGCTTAGCTTCTGTTTGAACCTGTTGAAGAGGAACTCCTTTCTCAAGAAGCTCATTTAGTTTTGGGGGCAGCTCTAATTGTTAGAAAAGCTTTCCTATTTGGGAAAAAAAAAAAGAAAAGCTTTCCTAATATTTAATGTAACATTAATTATCAGTTCTGGTTCCATACGGAACTAATCATGGTCATTTATTATCTGTTGTCTCCTCTTCAGTATTCAGGTCGTTGATTTTGTTGGTTTTTCACATTTAAATGCAGGACTTTGAATTTACTTAAATTTATCCCTGTAATGATTTCTGGAGTTAGATTTGGTCCATTATAGATGTTGTCCAAATCTTTTTGGATAGGGTTCTTTCATCCATCAGTTAGCTGTCGTACCATTGTGTTCTCAGCAGACTGGATCAGCATGTTACTAGTTAAGCATTATGATCTTTTTAAGTTCATTATGATTGTTAAGTGTTATTGGTTGTCTTATTTTTGTTACTTAAGGTTCTTGGGGAAGTACTTAAAGATGGTTATGGAACTGTGAATAATTGATTTAACTTGGTCCTATTAATGGTTTAAGTTTCCCAGATGGAGTATTTTTAAATCCAGAAATTAGCATTTGTAAAATTGATTTTCAGCTTGATGTCTTAGTAGAAAAAAGAGTGTTATGTTGTGATTCTGGAATATATAGTGTAGCATGTTGATAAAAGGGGCTTTTCAAGTTAGACTAAAAAGGGATTTGAGAAGTTTAAAATGACCTATAAACCATGTCAACCTGGAATTAACATTGGAAAGTGATTTAATCTTAATTTTTCCTCTTATCTTGGCTCTGTGGTAGAATTTCTAGTGAACAGTGAAATGATCAAAGGTAGATGCCGTAGGAAGGAATAAATACAAGGGGAATTTTTATATAAACCAAATTTGAATAATATATTCACATAGCCTTATTAAATGCTTTGAGTCATTCTGCCTGATTGAGATGCTGGACTTACTCATTCTAGAGTTAGTATTTTTATTTTAAGTAAGAAGATACTTTTTTGTCCCATAGATGGAATATGCCAGTTTTCCCCTAAATTTTTCAGTTGATTTGTTAATGGTATTTTTCTGAAAATATTTAAATTAAATTATATCCTGTGGTTAAAATGGCCTACAATTTTTCAAATCTTTTTACTTTTAAATGCCCCCCAACCCAAGGGAAAAAGTGAAAAAAATGAAGCATGTAAATGCATTTTACTGCTTTTGTATTTTCTCCTCAGAGTTGGGGCTATTCTTACTGATTCTTGCAAAGTTTGATTCTCTAGGATGGAAAATTGGTGTAGTTAGTGCAAGTGTATTTTGGAAGAAAAGAAGTGAAAATTAAACTATGTAAATTACTTTAGCGGAAGATTTTTCTCAAGCTAAACTGAAAGATAAAATTCCTCTTTCTCTCTATACCAAAGATAAAATCACCCCTTTGTTTACCTTTTTGGTCTTGTCCTTACCTGTAGGTGAGCATATGCTCTGTTTAGAACTGACTGTTCCACTGTCTACACATCTGTTGTTTGTCTTCACTCAGAAGTATTTCCTTGCAAGAGCAGATCCTTACTATACCTTTAGATATACTGAGTCGCATTTAATAGGGAGAGCTACCTTTTGAAGTACATTTCTCAACTAGAAGACTGGGAAATAAGAAACTTAAAACTATCCCCTTTCCTCGATTCCTCCCCAGCTTCCCCACCCCCAGTTCTTCATCTTTATGTGGTTAATGGGTTTGTTGTTGTAGGTGCTATGCTCAGCTAAGTCTTTGTATCTTTTTTTCTTTCTTCCGTTCAGGCTTCTTCATTGACATAAAAATCAATATTTAACTGTTTGGAAACAAAGCATCACTGAAAATCCCGTCAAACTCCTAATTCCAAAGAATTGATAACATTTCTCTGATCAAGAAAAGAAGTAACTGACTACGTGTTAAAAGTATTCCGCATAAGTCCCCCTCCCTAAATTTGAAGAAGAAATATGGAGAAATGGTACTTGATGACAGCTGTGGTCTTAATAGGACTAACAGTACGGTGGACAGTTTCTCTGAATTCTTATTCAGGTAACATATTTTTCTGTTTAAGATAGGGAATTTTTTTTGGCTTTTTGTTTGTTGTTTGGGGTTATTTTTGGTAATAGTTTGAAGTTTTCTGATCAGGACAGAGATGAATTTCATATTTTATTGGTGTGGTCAAGAAAATACACTTAAACATCTAATTCTAATAAAAAGAATTTGTATAAGAACTAAATAAAAGCATGGGCTTTGTGACATGAGAAAACAAAAATGTATTCTAACTGGGAAGATGACAAATTGAGAAACAATTATGTATTAGGCATTGAAGAGAGAAATAATCTAATACTTCAAGAGGGGAGCGGAATCAAAGGAGGCTTTTTTCATTTAGGATAGAGAAGGCATGTTACTACACGGGAAGGAAAAGGCCAGTGGAGGATAAGATTGGGAATGATGTGAGAGAGAGGGAGGGGGAATAGATGGAGTGTGGTCCTAGAGACTGGGGATGGGATTAAATTTAACCTTGTACATATTTGTTTAATACCTCTCATGTTCCAGGCACTGTGTTAAGTGCTAGAAATACAAGGTGAGTATCCAGGACTTAAAGGGCCCATATTTTAGTAGATAAGTATTCACAATACAATGTGATAATTATAATGTTGAAGTATGTGTGAGGTTCAAAGGTAACAGAAATGAATGATAGGATGCTTTAGAGAAAAGTTTTTGGAGAAGACGATGTTTGAGTTCAAGTTTGAAGGATGAGTTGGAATTTGCTAGGCAAATGAAATGGGAAAGGTATTCTAGACAGTGGAACATGTGCAAAGCCACAGTAGGTGGCATGAGAACATGGTTATAATATTTGGTATTGGATAGCATAAAAAGAAGGAACCAAAAGGATGGAGAGGGAGTGGCTAGAGATTCGGCTATACACCTAGCTTTGGAAATTATTTGTGTTTTAAAAAAATAACTTTTTTTTCAGACACATAAAATGTTTTTTTTTTAAATTGAAGTACAGTTGATTTACAGTGTTGTGTTTCAGGTGTACAGCAAAGTGATTCAGTTTTTTATATATTATATATATATGTATATACTTTTTCAGATTCTTTTCCATTATTGAAGATATTCAAAATATTGAATATAGTTCCCTATGCTATACAGTGGGTCCTTATTCTTTATCTACTTTATTTTTTAAATAACTTTTATTGTAATGAAAAATGATTATAGAAAGAAGGTTGGAGGTAAAGAGACAAATGAGACTATCCTAATAATAGATGTAAAAGCTACTGTTTTTTGAATGTCTACCAAAAGCTAGACACTGAGCATTTCCCTCAATACTCTGGGTTGATACCACTGAAGATTGGTATTGTCTCTAATTTACAAATGGAAAATGAGATAACCAATACAAGACAACTGGGACTCAAATATAGTTTTATTTTATTCCAAAATCAGTGCTTTTATGACTCTGCTCTGTGGCTTCTGAGAATGAAGCTTTGAGTTAAGGCAGATAGTTGAAAGGTGGCGAAATGAGTTTGAGGAATATGGAGAAAGTAAAATCACTTGAATACCGCAATAGACTTGGGTTCAAATCTTAGTTCTTTTACCTGTTGGCAGCCTGATCTTTGAGAAGGTTCTTAATCTCCATGAATCTTGTGTATTTCTACAAAGTGAGAATATTAATACGTACTTTAACGGATTGAGATAATATGTGTGAATTGTGTTTTATTTTTAATAGTGTAGGAATATTGTCAGCACATTAATTACTCATTAATCAACTGTTATCTCATTTGATCCTCACATCAGATCATTTAACCCCAGAATATTTATTGAGTGTCTGCCGTGCTGCAGAAATAGGCCTTGCTGGTGATCAAGTCTTTAGGCCTGGTCTTTACGGTCTTTAGACCTAGAATAATAAATGGTATCCTCCTATGATATTGTGATTCATAATGAGACATATATATTTGCTCTTCATCCTGGGTTCTGGCACAGAGCTCCTAAAACCACTGGAATTTTTAAAGTGAGAGTGATAAAGTTGTGTTTTCTTATGTTAATGATGTAGCTTTGGGACCCCATCTGAGGATGGGGCCTGGTTGCCAGGTGAACCAACCTGCTTAGAGGGTAGGAACTTTCAGTCCTACTCCCTGATTTCTGGGGAGGAGAAAGGTGGTGTTGGAGGTTGAATCCTTACCTATGGCCAGTGATTTAATCAACCATGCCCATGTAATGAAGCCTCCATAAAACCCCAAAAGGACTGGGTTTGGAAAGCTTCTGGGTTGGTGAATACGTGGAGGTGTGGAGAGAATGGCACGACTGGAGAGGCCATGGAAGCGCCATGTCTTTTCCCCATACCTTGCCCTATGCATCTTTTCCATCTGGCTGTTTCTGAATTATATTCTTTTATAATAAATCAGTAATCTAGTAAGTAAAATGTTTCTCTGAGTCCTGTGAGTCCCTCTAGCAAATTGATCAAACTTAAAGAGGAGATTGTGGGTACCTCTGATCTATAGTCTGTCGGTCAGAAGTACACGTGATAACCTGGACTTGCGTTTGGCATCCTGAGTCGGAGGGGGTCCTTGTAACCTGCAATCTGTAGGCAGTACAAGACAAGTAGGTCCTGAGACTGATGTCTGAAGTGTGTGGGCGGTGTGGGGATGCAGTCTTGTAGGACTGAACCAATAAGTTGTGGAGTCTGATGCTATCTCTGGGTTGATAGTGTCAGAATTGAGTTGAAATGGGATACCCAGGTGGTGTCCAGAGATTTGCTTGTGTCGGGGAGACCCCCCACTCCATGATGTAGTTGGGTCCTGGAATCACACTTTTATCTCCCTAGAGAAGTTCAGTCTAGTGGGTAGGGCAGATGTGTAAATATATGCTACATTAAAATAATAGTGTGATGTAAACAAAGTAGACTGGGATTGCAAGGGACTTCTATTTCAGATGAGAATGGCTTAGAATGTGGTGTTTTAAGTTTGTTTTAAAAGGGAGAGAAAGATTATACTAGGCAGAAAAGTTGATGAGGAAGAGTATTCCAGTAAGAGGAAATCGCATGAGCAAAGAACGGGAGTTCTTTTGAAGTGTAGTGAGGACGTAAGTGTTACTGGAATACAGGGTGCATGGTAAGTGGAACAGTAAGAGATGCAGTGGTAGAAATAAACTGGAGCCAGACTGTGAGCCAAAATAATGTGTGAGGGATTTATCTTTTGAGCAATAGAGGATTTTAAGCCAGGAGTTTGCATAATCAGATTTTTTTTTTTTTTTTTAAAGAAGACAGCTTTAGAGGCAGCATTGTGTTTGGAGTAGAAAGTGGAGAGACTGATGGTCGAAAGACCACACAGGCAGCATCTATATGCAGTGGCCTCACCTATGTTCATAGTGCTTATTTGAAGTTGTGCGTAGCTGATTGCAGTGGGCTTGGCAAGGGATGATGAGGGCCTGGACTAGAATAAATTTTAAGAGCCACATTAGGTAAAAATTAGCAAAATTTAATGACAAATTTCATATGAGGATACATAAGGAAGAGTTTGAGAATAAGTCTGGTTTCTAAGTTCAGAGATTCTGAGACTGAAAACAGAGGAAGAGCAGATTTCAGTGGGGGAACATAATGAATTCTCTTCTGGGTATGTTAAGATTTGAGTGGATTTTAGTCATATGGGAAAGGGGGAATTTCGAGAGATGGAATTTGGCTGGGGGCACGGGAACACATAAATCCATCTTCAGCTGGTCACAGAAAACACTTTGTTATTAGTTAGGCTTCAGCTTCATGCTCCAGTGCAGCCCTCTGGTGACCTAGGCAGGGCAAACAGCAGGACTTCTTTGTTCTTGGCTAGAACCAAAGTAGGCGGGTCTTATTTTTTCCATTTTCTCTCTAAGCTTACACCTAACTTCAGAGCTAGAACAAAGCAAGAACAAGAGATGAACTAGAAATCATTTGTGCCAGTTCCTGGAGCACATTTTATGTAGGTGGTCCATTCTAAGGCTTTCTAATGTTGAGGCAGTTTCCAAGTGGGAGAGTTCCTGTTAACTCCCCATTCTTCACAGCATTTGATAGTGTTAAACTGTTGAATTTTCGCCAAGCTAGAATGAGTGAAATGATAAGTCATTGTGATTTTAATTTTAATATCCTTCATTGCTGAATTCATTTAATTTGAATTTATTTAATTTGTATTTCCTTCATTTTTGAAAGGTTGAGCATATTTTTTGGGTTTATTGGTCATTTGTGTTTCCTTTTCTGTGGTATTTGCTTATGTCATTTGTACATTTCTATTCTTTTTTTCTTATGTGTTTTATATATATATATATATTTTTTTTTTTCTTATGTGTTCTGTATTCTGGAACCTAAACTGTATAAATTGCAAACATCTTCTCCCAGTTAGTGGCTTATCTTTTTGCACTTTTAAGGTGTCTTTTGTTGAACAGGAGTTTTTGATTTCAAAATAATGAAATTTTTAATTTTTTCCTTTATGATTTGTGGCTTTTGTATCTTTAAAAATCCTTCTCTACTCCTAGGTCACAAAGATATTTTCCTAAGATTTTCTTCTAAAAGTTGTAAGATTTGTTTTTCCTCTTTTTTTTTTTTCCCTCTTTCCTCTTTAAGGCTTTATCTCCTTAGAACTGAATTTTGTGTATAACATGTGAGATAGGGAAAAACAATAGTCCATCCTTTCCCACAAATCTGCATCTCCCACCTGATAGTTCCACTTTACTAGTTTCTTAGCTATTCTAGGCTTTGCTCTTTCATTTTGTAGTAGGAAGAATTCTTAAATGCCCCCCAAAGATGTTCTGCCCTAATTCCCAGAACCTGTGAAAATGATGAGATCTACTTGGGAGTGACTGTGTTATGTTACATGGAATAGTTGACTTCAAGATAGGGAGATTTGCATTGGATTTTCCAGGTTTGCCAACAGTAATCACAGGAGACCTTAAAAGCAGAGAACTTTCTCCAGCTGGCAGCAGAAGAAGTCCCAGAGAGATTCAGAGCTTAAGGACTCAGCAGTATTGCTGGTTTGACAATGGAGGGGGCCATATGAGAAGAAGTAGGAGTGGCCTCTAGTTGCAGAGAGTAGCCCCCAGCTAAAATCAGCAAGATATGGGGACCTCCAACCTGCAGCTAATAGTGTGAATGAACTTGGAAGTGATTCCTTTCCCCAGACCTCCAGATAAGAGCCTAGACTGGCTGACACCTTACTTTGGCCTTGTCAAACCCTAGGCAAAGAACCCAGTTAAGCCTACCCAGACTTTTGACCTATAGAACTGTTGGATTATAAAAGAATATTGTTTTAAGCTGCTAATTTTGTAATAATTGTTGTGGAGCAATAGAAAGCTAATACTTCCATATATGTCTTTAAAAATCAGATTGTTAAAATCCAATGAAAAACGCTGTTGAGATTTTGATTGGAATTATATTCTGTACTATTGATTAATTTGGGGAAATTGGCAATCATTACATAGTAGGACCTCTAATTCATTAAGATGGTGTGTTTCTCCATTTATTTAAATCTTCTTTAATGTCTTTCAACAAAATTTTGCAGTTTTCTACATAGAAATTTTACATATCCTTTCTTAGATGTATTACTAGGTATCTTAAATATTTTCTTCCTCACCATTAGATAGTATGGCTTTTTAAAAATTACTTTCCTAAAGGCTTGCTCCTGGGATATAAAAATGTGGTTGATTATTTTATATTAGCAACCTTCCTAAACTTATAATTCTAATAATTTATCTGAAGTATCTTTTGGATTTTCTGTGTAAAAAAAAAGTGATCTGTGAATAATGACAAATGACAGTTTTATTTCTTCTCTTCTACTCCTTACCCTTTTTATTTCTTTTTTTTTAATGCTAGGACCTTATAGTGTTGAATAGAAGTAGTGATTCAGACATTTTTGTCTTATTCTTAATTTTAATGAGTGCATTTAATTCACTATTGAGTGTATTTTTGTTCTTTCTACCATTGAACCAGTCTTGCGTTCCTAGAATAACTGTGGTATGTTATCTTTTTTAAAAAGTATATTGGTAGATTTGGCTTATTAATATTTAGTTATCATTTTAGCATCTGTGCTTCCATGTAAAATAGGCCTGCAGTTTTACTTCTTTAAAATGCCTTTGTCAGGTTTGTTATCAAGGTTCTGCTAGTTGCATAAAATAAATTAGGGAGTATACCCTCCTTTCCTAAAACCTGGGATAGTAAGAAAGATTGGAATTGTTTGTGCTTTAAATGCTTGGTTAGAACTTGCTAGCAAAACTTTTTGGGACAGGAATTTTCTTGTGGGAAAGTATTTAGTGATTTAATTTCTTTAATGGTTATAGGACCATTTGGGCTTTCTATTTCTTCTTGATTTATTTTATAATTTATTTTTTCTAGGAATTTGCCCATTTTACCTGAGTTTTTAAAAGTATTGGCATAAAATTATTCATAATATTTTCTTACCTTTTATACCTCTGCTGTATTACTGGTTATGGTCCTTTTTTTATTTCCAGTATAGTTGATGTTGCTTCATTAAAAAAATTAGTTTTATTAGGTGTTTATTGATTCTGTTAGTATTTTCAAAAACCAATTTGAGCTTTGCCCATCCTCTCAATAGTATGTTTAGGTTTGTTCTTTTGTTAACTGTTCAGTCAGATGCTTTAGCTCATTAAGTTTGTCTTTTCTAATTCAGTCATTTAAGCTATAAATTTCCTTTCAAGTACAACCCTACAGTATTTTCTACTTTCTATTGTGATTATGCTTTGACTCATGAGTTATTTGGAAGTATATTTAAATTTTTAAAAATATTTAGGCTTTAAAAATTATCCCTGATATTTTTAATTTAATTGCACAGTAGAAGGAGAATCTTTATGCATGGGACTAATTCTTTGAAATGTGTTGAGACTTGGCCTAATACGTGGTCAACTTTTGTATATGTTCTGTGTGTGCTTAAAACAAATATGTTCTCCAGTTTATTATTCTGCATATATCCATTTACTCAACATCAATTGTTTTGATGCAAATTTTTAATATTCATACTGATTTTTGCTCTTTTTAATGTTCATACTGATTATTGCTCAATTGATCTACCAGTTATTGAGAGAGGTGCAGTTTCTCCTTGTAGTTCTATCAATTTTTATTTGTATATTTTGGATCTGTATTATTAGGCAATTTAGATTTTTTTCCTTGTGAGTTGAATTACATGATTTCACTTTTGTGTCCCTGTTTATTTACAGTAATACTTTTGTCCTAGAGCCTATTTCCTATAAAATTAATATAGCTTTGATAGTTTTCTTTAGGTTAATTTTTGCTTGGTATATCTTTTTTCTTTAACTCTCTGTCTCTGAATCCCTATGGTATATATCTATCTAACCAATTCCCTTCTGTAATTCCACTTTCTCTTTCCTACTGATTTGGAAACTATATTTTATTTTGTTCTATCAGGGCTTAGTCTGGAGATTTTCACATATATATTTAACGTAACAGAATTGAAAGTTCATATTTATATCATCTCCTTGAACTACAAGGACCTTAGATTTGTAGTTACAAATGTTTACCTCTTGCCGCAAATTAAAATGTTATTATTGCCTGAGATTTTAGTTCTTTCATGATTTTTAGATGTTAGTCACTGTTGTTTTATACAATTGATATTTACATAGTAAATACAATTACATATTTTCTTTGCTTACCCTTCTTTTTACATATTACATCTTCTTTAGAGATCATTTCCTTTCTTCTTGAAGTACATCTCTGGGAGGTTTTTTGTGTGTGTGTGTGAGTCTGTTGTTGGCAAACTCCATTTTTGTCTGACAATACCTTTATTTTGCTCTCAATCGTAAGATTTTTGTGGGTGTGAAATTCTGCATTGACAGTTACTTTCTCCTAGTATTTTGAAAATCTCCTTTTGTTATCTTAGTTCTGTTGCTGATGTTCAAATATCAGCTGTCAAATTATTGCTTAGTAGGCAGTTTGTCTGTTCTCTCTTGCTGTAATTTCACTACAAAGTATCTGTGTGAATATTTAAAAAATTTATCCTTTTAGGATTTTCTGGGATTTCTGATTCTAAGGAATGGTGCCTTCTGTCTGTTTAGAAACTGCTCAGCCACTGGGTCTTATTCTTTTTCTTCCTTGTAGAACTCTGGTTGGATATATGTTATATCTTTGGTCTTTAATTCATTTAACAGATTTGCATAGGACACTGTGTGCCAAGGGTAGGCAATATAGCAGAGAATAAAATAGACAATTGCTTCACTGCATTGACTTATAATCTTCAGTTATCTCTTCAAATATTGCATCTCCCTCATTTCTCTTCTCCATGTGCAACTCTTATTGGATACATGTTGTTCTTTTCATTCTCTCCTCTGTGTCTCATAATTGCTTGTATTTTCCATCTTATGGTTTTTTTGTACTGCTTTCTTCGTAATCATCAGATATATCTTCCTGTTCATTAATTTTTCTTTTATTCTGTTTTTTTAACTATCTATTGAGCTTTTAAATTTCAGTTATTACATTTTTTATTTCCAGAAGTTCTACTTGTTTCTTTTTCAGATCTTTTTTTTATCATTTCTGATCATCTTCTCCATACTCTATGTATTCACTTATATCTTTAAATATACTAACCATGATTATTTTATATTCTCTATCAGAAAATTCTAATGTCTGTGGTCTGATTTCATAGTTTGTTGTTTCTGCTGACTCTAACTTATGGTATTTTGTTTCTTCATGAGTTTAGTGTTTTGTTTTGTTTTTTTTTTTTCAAATTGTGAGCCCATATTGCTTACAGTTTTTATCTGTGGTAATTCTTTGAGACCTGAGTTTACTGTGTGTTTTTCCAGAGGGTTTGGGTTCTCTCTTGCTAGGCACCTGGAACACTATTAATGAACATCAAACTAAATTCTCATTTTAAGATTTCTTTGGCAAATGCTTAGTGTGAATTCAGACCCCAAACTGGGTGAATATAGGCTTACAGTTAGGAATTTTCAGGAAACTTCTTTTTTCCTGTATGACCAAGAGCCAAGGCAAAGATAAATACTATCTTTACCATCTCCCCAAAAGCATTGTGCTTTTCATCCTAATAGAGATTATCTGACATTGAATTCCTACCTGTTCAGGTACTAGGCTTTGCCTGCTTACTCACTGCATAGAGCTTTTCAGTAAGATCATTGGATACCTTCAGGACAAATTCCTACTCTTTTGGATCTACGCTTTTAAAAAAAATGGTTTCTGGCCTCTAAGGAATTCTCTTATTTTGCTGCTAATTCAACCATACATTAAAATTGTATGTGTATAGTATATAAAATAAATAATTAAAAACATATAACTTTCCTGTGCTGGAGGAGTTTTTCTGACCTTCTAAGTCTTTCATGTTGCTGGACACTAGTTTCATCTGTATTTTTTAAAGCTCCACAGGTTATTCTGATATTTACAAAAGGTTAATTTAGATGATAGTTGAAGCCACAGAGTTGGGAGCATCTGTAGTGCAAGAAGAAAAGAGATATAACTGCTGATCATCTTCACAGAGAAGGGGTAATGATTAAAGGAGACTGAGAAGAAACCATGTAGGATTAGATCCTGGAGAAGTTGTTATCCTGGAAGCCAGGAAATCAGAGAATTTTAGGTAATAAGGACTGGCCAACAGTGTCAAGTTTTAGACATGTCAAGTAGAATAAAGATTAAAAATAGATAAAGGATCACTAGGAGACCATTGTGAGCCTCCTAATTATCAGACCATAATGAAATAAAGACTAAATGGGAGTTAACAAGTGGACATAGCAACTTTAAAGAAGTTCGTTAGGGAATGGAAGGAGGGAGTTAACTGATAGCTGGAGTGGGGTGAAGAGAGCTGAGGAAAAGCCTAATTAAAAGTTGTCATATGAAATAGGTGATTTGTGTTACCTTTGCTTTCAATCCATAACTGGCCCTTTGGTTAGTCATTCCCTTTTCTTACTTCAGCACTGTATTATTCCTGGTCATTATTTAGTTTGCAGTCCTGTGTCTTCTAATTTTCCTTTTCTAATTTTGACAGATAACATTAATTTCTTTGCACTCTTTATATTGAGATAAAATTGAAAAAACTAAAATCAGGGTATAAGGTTAAATAATATAATTTTAAAAATCACACCATTTCAGTATTACTGGTTTATGTAATCACATGCTTAATGGAAAATGAGTAGAGGACAATATGCATAGGTGATACTTTTCCACCCCTGTGGCTTACATATAGTACTTACGCTAACATTTCTCTCTTTAAGTCTGAGTTTACTTAGTTACTTCCCTCAACTGGAAAACAGGACTCCTGTTACGTATTTTAAACCTTACTCTTAAATTGTCTTGTAAGACAGTCAACAGAACAAGAGTACTTTCGGATTACTGTATGAGTATTGTTACTGTGCATTAGTAGAATATTTGTAGGCATCTTTTGTAGTTGCCTGTTGGCAAGTTGGTTGTTAAATACTTCTGTCAGTTTTTAGATGAGAAAAATAAAAATGCTAAGGATTAAGAAAAATGGTGATTCTGTCCATCATAGTCTAACATTGAGCATTCATAGGTGAAGAACTTCCATATCATAGGAGGCTGGGAGGATTTATCAATGAGTATAACATCTGTGGTTCCACTGAGAGTTTTTCCTTCTATGAAATAAAATACTGGGGGTTTTTTGGGGTATTTTTTGTTTTTAACTTGCTAATTTTAGTTTGTTTTTTGTTTTTCCTGTTTTAAGAATTAGGAAGCACTGGAGTGAAGAAGCTCAGGTG
This sequence comes from Vicugna pacos, assembly GCF_048564905.1. Lineage (NCBI taxonomy): Eukaryota > Metazoa > Chordata > Mammalia > Artiodactyla > Camelidae > Vicugna > Vicugna pacos. Next base: position 20,582,857 of record NC_132999.1, on the reverse strand, counting down.
AACTTGCTTTGTATTAGTCCTTTATTTCTTCTTTGGAAATGAATATATTTTATAGTTTCTCTCAGCTTATTGCTATTTGTAACGTGTCTTCTTACTAAGGGCGGTTATTATGGAAAATTTTAGCTACATTCTCTTCTCTTAGAATGCTTAAAATTTCAATGGAAAGGCAATTAACATGTATTGTTATCAAAGAAACTACTTGTTTTTAAAATTCTAACATAATTTTAAATAGTTCAGCAGTTAATAAAATAACACGTAAGTGGTGCTTAAGCTCATTTTCCTAAAATGAGACAAAATTTAAGCTTTGTAAATAAACATTAATATGTTTTCTTTACGTAATTCTAAATCTCATGTAAATGAATTTGTAGAATTAATCACAGTGGAAGGAATCCTTTTTGCCCTTCCCAAGTGAAGCTCCCATAGGTACAGTTGGGTTGTCCTTCTGGGTTATTTTAAGGGCACTTTAGCAGTTTTAAAAACTTAAGTACTAATTTCATAGCCAGTGTCAGCTGAATTTATTGAAGTAGGTCAGACTCTGGATAGAAACTTGTTTCTCAACCCTAAAGAGAGTCATTATCCATTCTTTTATTTGTTAGAGAATGGTAATAAATTCTTCCACATTGACCACAAGTCTAGAGCAATTTCAGAAAATCTAGATAGTTGGATTTTTTTCAGGTGTAGGAAATTACTTAACATCCTCTATGACTTTTATTATCCCAGTGGACCAAAAACAAACAAAAACAAAACAAACAAAAAATAAAAATCAACTCCTTTCTCCCCATAGACAATGGTTGTATTCTTAAAAAAGAGAAACATACACACACTCCCACATACACATCAATAAAATGCACATGCAGAAATGCAGTTAATTCATCAGGGAATTATTTTCCTTTTTTAAATTTTTTTTAATTGTAGGGTCATCTCCCCATCCTGTTCAGTTAACTAGGCAAGTTTTAACTGAAAGTATGTACTGTATACCTAGCAATATGTTTCCTTTTAAACTCTGGAAAATGACATTCCATGTCCATAGGAGCTAAAATTCTTATTTGGGTAGTGATTAGAAGATAGTTTAATCATGTGACAAAATATATGATACTGAAAATACAAGTATTACGAGAAGTCAGTGATTAATGATCAGTATGTTTTTAATTTATAAGGGAAGATTTCATGGAGAATTTGGCAGTTGGGATGGTTCTTGAAGGTTGAATATGAGTTGATAGAAGAAACATGAAAATGGAGTAAGCAGTAACAGCAGAGGCATGGAATTTCAAAATGTCAGGCAGTAAGTTAAAGATGTTTTGGGGGCAAGAATCAATATATGGGTATTGTGTTAAAAGTAGCCTTGGCATAATTAATTGGTCTTCCATCACAAACTGCTTAGTGTTGCACTTTCAGTAAGTGGAAAATCAGGGACTCAAAAAATCATATCTTTTAAACTTAAAATCCTTGCTATATCACAGTGATGACACTGACATCCTTGCTATATCATTTACTGGGAATCTGCTAGATGCAATTACATCCTGAGAATGCAAAAATGAACAAGATATGATACTTTCTAAGAGAGAGATGGGGTAGGTGTGTGTGTGTGTGGGGTGTATATATGTGTCTGTGTGCTGTGAGTAATTCTTTGTGGTAATCACTCAATGTGTATATGCTTTGGAGATGTTAATCTGCTTTTACCATGATTTTATAGTGGGAGTATCTCCTTAGATTGAGATGCTAACATTTAAAGAATAGCAGTATAATAATAGATGTTAAATGCAGAAATCAATACTTAATGTAGTCTTCCAGAGATGGGGAAAATCTGGGTTACATTCCAGTGAGCGATAATAGGTCATTCTCTAATGTGGCGCACCTTCCCAATGGACCAATGAGGATATTTGACAATATGTGATTTTCACTTGTTGATTAAGAAACCTCTGTATATACTGTACCTCTTTGGGCCTTCTCACAATTTTGTGGTTAACTGCTAGCTAAATAATGGTTGTTTACTGTTTACTAAATGGAATTATCTTTATGTCGTTTTAAGATTGATAACCTACCTAAGCAAGTTGTAAGGCAATATAGAGTAGGAGCCAAGAACATGGATTATGGAGCCAGTCTGCCTAGGTTCCAATCTATACTCTGCTACTCATTACCTGGGAGACCATTGCCTCTGTTTTTCCAGCTATAAAGTGGGGATGATAATAATACTTACTTCATTGTTGTATTTGGCATGCAGTAGACACTAACAATTGTTAGTTATTAAAGATCCATTATCCCTTATTTGTAATTTTGAAATTAAAAAAAACCATAAACTGGCAGTTTTTATATAACTCATTTGACATCAAAGTCTGACCTAACCAATGTCTTTGTAATTATATAGTCTGTTTTTGGTTCTATACTTGACTTTAAGTTATTTATATTTAGTTTATAAAAGCCCTTTGTGAAATACAGATATTTGTTACTATTATTGTGTTATGATACTTATGGACAGTATAGTTGACAGTCTTTTTCATGAAGTAAAAGTAAACTTGGATATCTTATGATTAGTAATATCAACTAATTAATTAAAAACTAATTAACATTAATAACTAATGTTAACAGTATTTATTGAATGTTTGTACCAGGTACTATACTGAGTATTTTATATTCATTATCTTCTTTATTCCAGTAGTCCTTTAGGTAGATAGTATTGATCCTTTTTTTAATGTACTGAGACTTAGGGAGGTTAAGTAGGTTCTCAAGGTCACATAGTCACTCAGCATGCTAGCAGTACAAGAATTCAGACCTCATCTTTCTCACTTTTTGCATAACTTCTGTGTTCTTTTCTTCCATTTACACTGTCTCTGTAATTTAGAAAATTTTCATAAGGAAGTAAAATCACTGATATACTGAAGTATATTTTTGTTTTGCTTTTTTTAACCTTTCTTCTTAGGTGCTGGAAAACCCCCTATGTTTGGTGATTATGAAGCTCAGCGACACTGGCAAGAAATTACTTTTAATTTACCAATCAAACAATGGTATGGATAATTTTAACTTGACTTTATTAGTTTATCAGTCAGTTAATGTAGATTATTTGAAGATACTTAAAAGGAAGATACCCTATTTCTTCATCTTGAGCATCCTCATCTCCCTGTAGTCTGATGTCACATTTACTACCCTACATATTGTTGGTTCATTTTGAAATTTCATCCTCCTGAAAGTTATCCATATACTCAGTTACCAGCTGGAATATGGTACTGAACTAGAACTTTAGGATAGTACACTGTGTGCCATAGAAGCTCCTCAGGACATAAACTGGGGGAGTTTATGGACTAAGAATATTTCTTCTGAAGGTTTCACGAAGTTTCTCTGTTAGGAGCATCTGAGCTGTAAAAAAGCAGTAGCTTAGTGGTAAAGAGTGTAAGTACTAGTCAGACTGCCTGAGTTCAGACCCAGGCTCTGCTCTTTACTAGCAGTGTCAGCTTTGGCAAGTTATTTCACTATCTCTGCCACACAGTTTTATCACTTGTAGAATGGAAATAATAGAATACATTCACTGTTATTGTGAGGATTGAATAAATTGATAGATTTAAAGCACCTAGACCAGCACCTGCAATGTAATGAGCTCTCAGTAAATGTTAGCTGTAGTTACATCTTCACAGAAATCCATGCGTATGTCATTTTTGTTGAACATGATCTGATAACAGTTGATGACATTACTTACTTATTAGATACCTGGTAGATTATTTTATTAAGACTGGCTATACAAACTGTCATACTGTTCTGTTGATTGCTTTGGTCACTGCTTTTATATAACTCCTTTGCGAAGAGTTATATACAGGAACTTCATACTGAGCTCTCTATTAATAAGTTGGCTATACCCTAGTCCAAGTTTGGAGTATTTAAAATACAGGTCAGCTAAATATTTGATACTATTCTTTATTGCTCTATTTTGAGCATCTTACAGCTCCTCAGACATTGATTTAACCAGAGTATCACTGTTCAGGTTATTAGCACATTCTCAATGTTTTTCTCTTGCTCAGTTGGTAGAATAAGATGACATTTGCTGAGGCAAACCAGATCACTGCTTTTGGGTTTTGTAATTCTTTTCTATTCTTTTGTAAATATTACATGGATAAAATAATTATATTCTTGGCTATTCTTTGGTATGTAGTTGTCAAGAAAGATTTTAATACAAAATTAAATGTAATGTTTAGTATTGAAAGAATAGAGAAAATTGATAAATTTCAGTTTTTGACTTAATGCTTGGTGGGGAAAACACTGTTTCCAAAGTGAGAATGTAATTTTACTCCAGCAGAGTGGCTGGGCTATTCTCACAGTGATACATCTAAATTTTTAGTTTTTTTGTACCAGTATTCTCCTGCTTTGGCCCAGATAATCAAGGGTTGACTGTATTATTCATTTTCATTCTTTTTCTTTATTAAAAACCAGAAATGTGTAACTCAGAGAATAATTGTATGATTGGGTTTTGACTATGGTCTGTTAGTCTTTAAAAATTATGGAATGCCTGAAGTAGTCTTTGTGGTAAATTTCATAGTGTTGAAATTTTTATCAAGGATTGTATAGCACGAGGATTTGGAATAGTAGGCTCAGAAACAAAGACAGTTAGTATAAAGAATTATGATTTATCATTGGTTTATCGTAGAGTACTTCAGGAAGTTCATGAAAAATTAAAATATGATTTACTGTAATAAATGTCAGAAAATGTCTCTTGATGAGTATGGATAGACTAAAAAACCCAAAATATATACCGGGCAATTATAAGAGAAACTGATCTGTTTCAGATTCACGTTTAAATGATATGATTTCTTTTTTTCCTAGTTTGAAGTTCATTGATATGTGATTCATAATGACTATCATTCAATGGTACAATTTATAAAATAGAAAATATATACTTGGGGCAGGTTGACTATTATCAACAGTGGATATAAATCTATATTGGAAATAATATTTTTAATATTTTAAATTTGGGGGCTAATTTTGTCATATTTGGTTAGTTTGCTATTATTGTTACCTAGTAACTAGTATAGTTACCTAGTTACTTATTTTTTAACTTCAGTTTTCCAAGAGTAAAGCCTTGTCTTCATCTAGAAAGTTAGCTATAGTGTAGCCAGAACTCTTTTAATTGACATAGTTATCTAAAATGTGAAATCAGGATCAATCAGGTTGACTTTAAAAATGTCAGTTTTATAATCCTAAATTTAAAAACTCATTTTTTTCCATTTCATTATACATAACTGTAAGTAATAGAGGAACACTGAACTTTTTCTTCCTTTAATTTTATAATGAAAATTCCTTTTGTGTGAAATCAGGAGCATTGTTGGCATCAAGTAATAGAAAACCTAAGTAATAGTAGTTTAAGCAATGAAATAATTATCTCAGTCAGTAGGTCTTTGCAAGGCTGGTAAAGTGACTCAGTGATAGCAACCAAGGACTCAGGCTTTTTCCATCTTTCTTCTCTTCTGTACTTTCTTCTTGGCATCCGGAGGCTTTTCACCCCATGGGCAGGCTGCCAGCACCGTGACTTTGTACAACTACATTCAATCAGGAAAAACAGGAATACCTTATTTTTTACCTCTCGTTTTGTTGAGAAGCAAAATCTTTCTCATCCTTAAAGCAATCATTAATGGAAAGAAACACCTGACTCAGTGCAGGCATGGTTTATACTTGGGGCTAGGAGAAGAGTCCACCTACCCTGAGCATGTTGCTTTTTAAACAAAATCACAGTTTTATAAATCAGAAATTGTGGGAATGACTGTTTATTTCAGCATTATTTATAATAAGGAGAAACCTGAAATACTCTAAATATCTTTTGGTAGGGGAATCATTAAATAAAGTATATTTCTCCTGTTTACATGAATACATGTTTTTTCTAGGTAGAGTCCTAGAAGTAGAATCTCCAAAGTAACCAGTTTTAATGGATACCAACACCAGAATATCTCTTTCCGCATACCCTTACCAATATTTAATAATAATGTCACCAGATGTTTAAAATTTTCATTTCCTTGAGTACTTGTGATATTGAGCATCTTTTAATATATTTACTGATCATATTTTTTTCTCAAAATTGCATATTCATACCTTTTTCTCATGTTTTTGATGGATTGCTGATCTTTTTTGTAATGATTTATGTGATTTCAAAATAAACAGTTACATTAATTTTCTATGCTGTGTAACAAATGACTACAAATGGTAATTACTTAAACACTCATGTATTATTGTAGTTTCTTTAGGTTAGAAGTCTGGGCGCAGCCTAGTTCAATGTTACGATCAGGATCTGAGGAGGCTGCCATCCAGTTTTCATCTGGGGCTTCATTCTTATCAGAGAGGCTCAACTAGGGAAATATCCAATTCCAAGTTCCCTCAACTTATTGGCAGAGTTAATCTCCTTGCATCTACAAGACTAAGGGCTTTGGTTTCATGTTGAAAGCTACCTTTATCTCTTAAAATCTACTTGCAGTTTCTTACCATGTGGCTTCGCTAATATATCCACTTACTAAAACATGACAGCTTGCTTCTTCAGAGTCAGTGAAAGGGAGTCTCTCTAGCTTATCTAGCAAGATGGAATCTACATGTGCATAAAACATAAGCACAAGAGTGACATCCTATCATCTTTGTTATATTCTGTTGGTTATAAGCAAGTCACAGGTCTTGCCCACACTCAGGGGGAAGGGATTGTACACACTTAAGGCAGGAACAACAGAAGATGGATTCATGGGGATTACCTTAAAGTCTGTCTGTGACAGTACTTAAGAATATATAACAGCATTCTACATTTTTATCATTTTTTGTATGTGTATGTATAAAATAAGTATCTTCCTGTTTGTTCTCATCTTTGATTTTTTTCTTATGATATTTTTCATTAAATAAATTTTTACATTTGATGTACAGAAGTTCTTTGAACTGTTCTTGAAACTTTTAAGAACTATTTCAAATTAAAATATATTTTTGTAAAAAGCAAAAATACCCATATGTTAGAAAAAGTTACATTTTGAAGTTAACGATAGCACACTTGTACTTAATTTTGTAATTTGTGTAGCAGCGATATTTTTTTTTTTATGACAAAACATCTACTGAGATTATATGGGAATTCAGTGGGAAAATGTATCTGAGTGCTATTTATCCAATTTTTCAGGTAGATCTAAGACATATAAAACAGGAGAATAACTAGTTGCCTTGTTTCTATAAGTAGATTTTGAAGCTTTATTTGAAACACTTTTATGCTGTCTCCCATGAGTTTCTCTCTTCTTTCTCATGCATTTCCATAGGAATAAGGGAGTACAGTTGTTAGCCCTACCATTCCTTCTTCCCCATCCAACCAAGGGTTTTGCTGTTAGTGAATATATCTTTGCATGCTTACAGCTTACTCTCAGTGCCTCTTTTGCTTTTCTCCAGTGGATCTCAAGGTTAAACTAAGTGAAAAAATAGCTTTTGTCTTAGAAGAAGCTGAAAATCAAGTTAAATTGTATTGGTCAAAATGTGATTCTTGAAATTATTCAGTGGTTTTCCATTGCTGTATCCATCCTGGCAGTTGTGTGGCTAATAACTAATTAAAACTACAATGAGTCAATTTCTGATGTACAGTGCAGTGTCCCAGTCATGCACATATATACATGTATTCATTTTCATATTCTTTTTCATTAAAGGTTATTACAAGATATTGAACATGGTTCTCTGTGCTATACAGAAGAAACTTTTAAAATCTGTTTTTTTATATAGTGGCTAACATTTATAAATCTTAAACTCCCAAATTTATCCCTTCCCACCCTATTTCCCTGGTAACCATAAGATTGTTCACTGTATCTGTGAGTCTGTTTCTGTTTAGTAAGATGAGTTCATAGTGTCCTTTTTTTCCCTCTTTTTTTTAGATTCCACATATGAGTGATATATGGTATTTTTCTTTCTTTCTGACTTACTTCATTTAGAATGACAATCTCTAGGTCCATCTGTGTTGCTGCAAATGGCATGATTTTATTCTTTTTTATGGCTGAGTAGTATTCCATTGTATAAATATACCACAACTTCTTTATCCAGTCATCTGTCAGTGGACATTTAGGTTGTTTCCATGTCTTGGTAGTAGCTTCCTCTTTCACTCTTAAAGGTACCTTGGTTTAGGCAATAAATTATTTAGTTACTCTATTCAATAACAACTTTGTGAGCTCACAAATTTTTTTAGAGGGAGAAGTGGCAAGAAGGTTTAGGTTAATTTTTTTAACCTTGTTTAACATATTTTTCACTTTAATTAAGTTAAATGAAGTGAGATGTTATTTATATTTGTGTGTTTTTTGAATATTGATTAATGAAATGGTACTTTTTCCTTTTTTTTCCCCAGGTATTTTAACAGCAGTGATAATAATTTACAGTATTGGGGATTGGATTATCCACCTCTTACAGCTTATCATAGTCTTCTGTGTGCATATGTGTAAGTTTTTCTTCCTTAACATAACTCTAAATATTTATGCCCTTAGCAGATGTAGTAAGGAACAGTTTGTTGAATAGAGGAGAGATTGTTTGTAGCTACTATTGTATTTTGGTTTGTAGAGCACCATACCTTTATAATTGGGTTGTAGGAAAGTTAAATATCAGAGTTCGAACATTTCCATCATTTCTTTGGAGGAAAGGCTAGAGAGAGATACAAAAATCTAGCTTTGTCTTGAAGTAGAGTGTTACCGTTTATGTACTCATGTACTACTGAGCAGTATGTCTAATTTGGTTAGTTGTGCACAGGAAAAGGTTTTTTTCCTGGAATGGCCCAAAGTAAAAGAAAAAGGTTTAAATGGTATTCTGACTAACCTGTCAAGTTAGAAACTAGAGTTACTGTAGTGTTTCATTTATGATTTAAGATCAGGATTGGAATTCCTTCTTCTTTTACAGAAATGGAATGGTTTAGAGAAGATTAGTCACTTCTGTCTGGTGGGGACCCAGTTCTGTTCCGTAGTGGTATTCCATTTCAGACTTGAAGTGTGTCAACAGAGATATGAGGAACTTCTTCACAGTATCATCTGAACTCATTTGTTTCGCTATTTCATATTTTGTAAAAATTAGCTTCCTGAATTAAAAATAAGTCTCCAAACTTCATGATAATCAGTTATCCTTTGCAGTGTTCAGGGTAATGTAATATGATTGAAAACTTATTTTTAACAATTACATTTAGTTCTGTGCAATGATTTGTGATTAATAGCTGTTTATCATGGCCTATTCTTATGACAACTGAAAAGATTATAAATTATAAAACTACGATCATCTTGTCAATACTAGTGTATTGCTCTTTACTAAGTATACATTTAATAAGTGAAATGTGACACATCGGATTGCTTTCATATGGGAGAACTTGTGACAGTAGGGCTTTCAGTGAAAACGTTACATGGGTTTGTTGGAAGATGAGCAGGGCAGATTCTGTTTTATAGCTTTAATCACTTTCACATGGTTAAATGCGAAGACTGAAGCTTAAGCCTTAACTCTGTTGGCTTTGTACTTTCACATGGTTAAATACAAAGAGTAAAGCTTAAGCCTTAACTCTATTGGCTTTGTAAGAGCAATGGCCACTTTTCAAAGTAGGTTCATATGTCCTCAGACGTCCTCATGGCTAAAAGTGTTGGGGAGTAAAGTGTATGTATATATGCTTTGATTTGCAGGGCAGAGTTTATAAATCCAGACTGGATTGCTCTCCATACGTCGCGTGGATACGAGAGTCAGGCGCATAAGCTCTTCATGCGTACAACAGGTAAAAAGAGCAGCAGGTACTGAGTGTAAAATTTTGATTTTAACTAGTTTTTTAAACAAATTGATAAAAGAGTCTACTATTGTTCTTACTGACTTTTACAGTTGTGTAAGTATACATGTGCATATATATGTATAATATGTGAGCAAATGTATATGTAAGCTAAAAAACAAAAGACTAGAAATGAATAATTCTGAGTGCTTTACATTTATTATTATCTCACTTACTACTTTGGACACCCCAATGAGGTAAATACTGTTATCCTTATTTTAAGCTGAGGAAACTGAGGCACAGTAGAGGGTAATATTAATAGTTCACCTGAAGTCAGTTTGCTCTAAATTGAAGTTTTATTTGTTTAGGCTGTTGCTTTTACATCCTAATTCCAAATCCCTTTCACGTTTTCCTTAAAGTAAATCTTACAGATGTATATCAAACATTGTATTGCTGTGCAGTGTTGCCAAATTAATCTTTACAACAAATGTTTATTGAGCATTTATTTTGTGCTGTTCTAAGAGTTGAGAGTAGTAAGCTTTTATTTCTCTAAAAGCTTTACAAAGACTTAGACTTTAATGAAAGCCTGGGCCTTTTCTTTAGTCTAAATTGAGTCAGAGTTTGTCCTCCTTACTATTCACCCAGTCATGGAATCTCAGGCCAAGAGAAAACCTGTATTGCCCGTCTTTCCCTCTCCCACACGACTCAGCTCTTCCCCTGTGCTTAGTCCTCTCTGCACTGCATGCTCACTACGTGATCTTCAGCTTCTGAGCCAGTGCCTATATCTGCAGGGAGCTCACAGCCTGTGGAGACAGTCTGTTCTATCTTCAGAGCGCCTCCGTCATTAGAAATTTCCTCCTTGTCTTGAACCTTCACTAGTTTCAGGTTTTGTTTCCTTGGGCTACATGGAACAAGTCTGATCCTTTATAAACCTAACATCCTACAGGCATTTGAGGTTACTTCTCCAGGTTAAACATTCTTAGATACTTCAGCTGTTTCCTAGATGACTAGTTTCTTGAATGTGATGATGGTTTTGAGGCATCTGGTTGTGCTCCTTTGAATATGTTCCAGTTTGTCAGTGTCATCTCAAATGTGGCATCTAGAACTGAAGATAGATTGCATGCATCTAACACTGACAGTTTACTACCATTTACCTTATTCTGAACACTTAAATATGTGTGGTACGAGATAAAAATAGGCTGTTTGGATAGCTATGTTGTACTTTTGAAGAACTTAATGTATTAGTTTTTCTTTGTTCTGAAAGAACTGAATATTCAGAATTATGAATTGTTTTTTTTTTTTCTTTCAGTTTTTTTGGTTTCCTTCTCACCTGGTCCTTTCAAGCTCTTTGTATGTTTTAATTAGCAAAAAGTTATGAATTTTTATAAATATCAACATTAAAAAAGATCCTCCTATGCATGTCTCCATTTGAGGTATTCTTCATAACCAGAAAACTTGAAGTTGCAGATATTGGGGGGAGGAGTTTTCTGCTCTTGCTTTGAGTATTCTTAATTTAAAAAAAAATTTTCAGTGTGTTAGTTTCAGGTGTACAAAGAGATTCAGTTATACACGTATAATACATATCTATATCCTTTTTCAGGTGAATATTCTTAATTTTTAAGTCCAAGTTAGAGCAAAGAGAGAATTGATTTTGGATACATCTGATTGATTTAATGACTGAATTTGTTAGAGCAAATTAAGAGATTCTGTAGTATAGCAGTTGAAATTAGGCACAGGTGAAGGGAATAGAAAGGAACAGACATGAAAGGGACTTGTCTAGAGTGGGTAAGAACCTTGTGTTAATAGAATTCCCACTTAGGGTTGGAGGGAGGCAGTTAAGAGGTTGTTGTAAATCCTGATGGGCTCACGCTTAAAATCATTTGCTTGCTTTTTCAGTGTTAATTGCTGATTTGCTGATTTATATACCTGCAGTGGTTTTGTACTGTTGCTGTTTAAAAGAAATCTCAATTAAGAAAAGAGTAAGTTTCACAGTAACCTGACATTCTCATCTCTGAAATGTTTTACTAGTTTAACTATTAAGTATGGAGTTTAAGGAAGCCATGCTTTTGGAAATAGATGATAGGGAACAGTGTATCTTCTGCCAATTAATTTTCATTTAGAAACATTAACTTAGAGTAATTATTTTAATGCCCAATGATAGTAATGAGATGCACTGAAGTTTAGAAATTAGATACTGCTGAATTACACAGCATGCTAAATTTATTGCTTAATTGGTAAATCTGAATTTTGAGTTGGCTTGTGAGAATGACTAAACTGAAATGCATTTTGAAAAGTTGTTATATATTCTCATACTCACAGTTAATGAATATTCTCCTTGGGCATTTTATATAGATTAAGTTTTAGATTAACTTCTGATTTTATATATAAACATGCCTTCTCTGACACATACCTTTTGATGATTTTTTTCCCCTTTTTACTGAAGTATATACTATGTCACCTCCATGAAAACTAGTGTTTAAAGAGTTCTTTTATGAAAATGGAGTATTTTGATAAGTAGAAGGTAAGAGGGGATCATTTGCTACTGTGTTAAATGAAACTGCACTTTTACTTTGATTCAAGTAACAGATTACTTTCTTATTTCAAAATACTTTTCTTTACAGATTGCTAAAGTATTATGCATATTGCTGTATCCAGGCCTTATTCTTATCGATTATGGACATTTTCAGTATCCTTTACTAATTTAGAAATGAAGTCAGATGCATATCATGAAATCTGGGCATAGTTTGTATAATGTTGTCATCTAGTAAATTCTTATTTACTAGGGTTCTTGCTTATATAAACTATTTTGTGGTGGTGGGGAGGGAAGTAATTAGGTTTATTTATTTATTTACTTTTTTTTAGAGGAGGTACTGGGGATTGAACCCAGGACCTTGTGCAAGCTAGGCATGCGCTCTACGACTTTGAGCTATACTCTCCCCCATAAACTATTTATTAAATGATATAAGAATCTCTTCACCAAGCTTTTACTTGAAGGGTACAGTACAGATTTAGTAAAAGTAGAAATGCTTTTTCAAATCCATTTGGCTTGAAAAGAGAATGTTTGTAACCAATTAGCTCTCCTTGAGAGTAGGAAAAAGAATGCCAGAATTTATGGTGATGCTCTCCTAATTCTAAAAAGGTGAAGCACCGTCTATCTTTTGTAAATATTATCTGACACTGACCAAGGAAAAATAGTTTTACAGTTTTTGAGTTTTGAAACAAGATATTTCTCTAACAGATGGTAGCTGGAAGTTTCAGGAACTAAAACTGAATGATTCAGTACGTGGATTTTATGTGTGTAATTTTTGATACCTCAAATAAGGAGCACTCAAATAAACAAATTATAGAGGGAAGTGATAAAATCTGTATGTGGCTCTCTAGTTTGTCTTCTAATGTATTAAATGTTACTGTCTCCATCTGTCCCAAAGGAAAAAATAAACATAATCCACAATATGATTGTTTAATTTTTTCCTTTTGATGCCAGTCTGTTTTAGTTATAAAATGAAAATGTGTATCTGCCAAAGGACTTGCAAAAGATACTCAGATTTGTAGTTTTTTCCATCATATTTTTTATTCTGCCCACTTTCCGAATTGAGTTCTTTTTTTTTTTTTTTTTGCGTTGTGGAATCACAGCCAAAGAACAACACTGATACAAAGAAAAGGAAAAATAAGTTGTTTACAAGATCTTTTAAACTATATTTGCTTTATATTAACACTCATACAGAAAAGTGCACAAAATTTAAATGAATTGTCAGAGTATTATTCATGTCAAGATATAGAACCTTGCCAGTATCCAAAACTACACCTGTACACGTCCCAAGTACCTCTTCCTCCTGTTTCTCAAAGGTAGACGCACTGTTGATACTATACAGTTTTGTTCTTCCCACTTTTTGAACTTTATATAAAAGAGACAACACAGTAGCTTTGCTTTTGTGTTTGGTATTTTTGGTTCGACATTTTCTTTGTGAAAGTTACTCGTATAGTTGTGTGTAGCTGTGGTTTGTTCACTTTCACTGCTTTACAATATTCCATTGCATGAATATACACAGCTCTGCTGATAGACATTTGGAGTGTTTCTAGGTTTTGGCCATGATGAATATGCGGCTTTGGACGTTTTGTAAACGTCTCTTAGTACACTTGTAAACATATTTCTTCTGAGTGGAATTGCTGGGTTACAGCGTGTGCACATGTTTAATTGTAGATATACCCAAATGGTTTTTAAGCATGACCTGCCAGTTAGCACTCTCATTAGCAATGCTGTCCAGGGCCCGGGGGCTCACCTTCACCAGCTGTCAGTTATTTTCCTTTTAACCATTCTGGGAAACTTGTAGTGGTGTCTCCTCTGATTTGAGTCAAATTCTTCAAGCTTTTGGGGATTTTGTCATTTTATGGGGACACATTTTTTTAACCACTGTTTACTTCCCTCATTTGTAAAATATAGATGATAAGAACTTTAAAACTTTTTGGAACTTAAGTGAATTCATGTTTGTCAAGCATTTAACAAACTACCTGGGAGATACCACACACTACAGAAGTATTTATTGCTGCTGTTATCTGTTATGATTGCTGCTGCTGCTTCTGCTTTTGTTGTTACTGTTTTTACTTTTTGGGCTCTGAAATATTGTAATGATTTGTTTGGCAGTTTGTTCTGACAATTGTTTTGAACACTCTGTGGGTCATTCATTCTGAAGACTCCTGTTCTTCAGTTCTGGGAAACTCTTGTAAATTATTTCTTTGATAATATTCTCCCTTTCTTGAGCTTACTAGACAGATGTTAGATCTTTCACCTCCATCTTCAGCATCTCTTTGTCTTTTTGTTTTATGGCTTTGAAGATTATCTTGACTTTTTAGAAGTCTGACACTTCTTTAAATTCCACTTGTACTGTTAAGCATATCTTAAATTTCAGTTTACCTTTTTTTTCATACTGTTCCCTAAACTATTTCCATTCTCCTAAGGCCTTTTCTCTTTTTCACTTTGATCCTTTTTCTGTCATGAGTTTTCCTTAAATGCCTGTTTGATTTCCTCAAATGCCTGTATCTATTCTAAGAACAAGGCAGAAGAGAAAGCTACATGTGAGCTCTCTACACATTTGGTCCACTGTAGGGCACAAGGCATGGAGCTGGCTGGTACTCTGGGGTCCCTAAATGTTAGAATGTGGAGGAGTCTGCATTAGAGTTAACTTCTGCACTAGCTGCCCAAATAGTTTATTCCATTTCTTTGGAGAAATACTCCTTGTTGTGTTGCCTGGGGGCAAATGTTTTGGCGGCCAGATAATTTTTGCACAAGGGTGAGATGAGATTTGACTTCTCCATCCAGGGATTTTCAGCTAATCCTCTTGTTTTCCTTTCAGCGTACTCAGGCGCTCCAGCCTACTTGGAGTTCTCCAGGGGCTTGCGGGGCCGATTGGCTCCTTGCTGCCTGAGCTTCCTCCTGCCATCGCTATGCTGTGGCTTCTTTTAGCCTGTTTTGTTTGTTGCCATGTGTCTGTCCTCTTTCTGTCTTCTAGAAAGGTGTTGAAATCTTCATCTCTTGTAACCCATTTTCCTGTTCTCCTTATGGCTGTGAATTTATACTTCAAAAAATTCCTTATCATTTTAAGCAGGGCCTTAGGAAGGAGAGGAGGAAACATGAGTGCTCAGCTCACCGTTTTCAACTGAAAATCTAATTGTGATGTTGTTTTCATGTAACACTGTTATTAGTTTCTACTTAAGCATGTATGTTAATTTATATTATTGATTTATATTTTAGAGGAAGTATTGTAATATCAGTAAGGTTGGTGTTTTGGTTTTTTTTTTTTTGTAACTTTTGGAGCACTGATTTTGGTATGTTATAGTAATGTTATGAAATAGCCTAGCAGAAAACAAAGCTACGTGTTAACTATTTCGAGTTCTTTTAAACCTAAACAAATCAGTTGCTTTGTTTAGCAGTAGATTTAATATATTTGAGGTGTATATAAGTTAAAATTTTTATCAATTCAATACTTTCAATTTATATTTAGAAATAGTTTTCACTATATATAATTCTAAAATCACATAAGAAAAATGTTCTATAATATGCAAAATCTATCTCTTCTAATTACTGAGGTAATTTCCTTGACACAGGAACATATATAATTCTGTGAGCCTTGGCTTTGCTTTGTGGGGTGTTCTTGGAGTATGTTATGACTGGGACCTGCTAGGGTCACTGGCATTTTGCTTAGCTATAAATTATAAACAGATGGAACTTTACCACTCTTTGCCATTTTTTTGCTTTTTGCTTGGCAAGTGTTTTAAAAAAGGCCTCAAAGGAAAGGGGTAAGTGGCTTTTAAACAGAAGAATTTTAAAAAATTCCTTCAGAGAGTTCATTTGGCAAACTTACCTGGAGGGAGGTGGTCTCCCACTTTGCCATCTGGTGATTTCTTATTAATGTGTTGGTGGCCATGGGTTGAGTGGGAAAGAGAGATTAAGTCATGTTCTGTATTATTTTATTTTAAATCTTCATAACTAGAGAAATATTTTGATCAGTGTACATTTATTGGAAGTAATGTGGATTGGCTTGTTAGAACATTGCTGTAGGATTTCATCCTCTTAGAACATAATAGATTATATACGTATTACCATGTCCTAATACTAATGTCCTATTTTGACACTTTTCTTCATAGCTTCATAGGAATGTCATCTAAGTTAAATGTTGATAAAGATGGTGATAGTCTTTTTGTTGGGGCATTATGCGTTTTAGTAGTTGTGAATTTCTTAACTCTGATTTAAGTAGACTCTTATCTAAAGCCTGTATTGATGGCATAGATTTATCATTACTATACATTTGCATTTATTACATTTAGTGAGACTCTGATGACTCAGGATTACTAACCTCTCCCTCTCTTACCGGTTACCTTTGTTTTTGTTCTAGGTTTGTGTTGTTAATTAAGCTAGTTTGTACTGTTGTGGCTGCCTTCCTTCTCTGCTGGCTGCCGTTCTTTACAGAAAGGGAACAAACCTTGCAAGTTCTAAGAAGACTCTTTCCAGTGGATCGTGGATTGTTTGAGGCATGTTTCAAAGCTTTCCCCTCACTCCTCTCTGTTACAGTACCTTCCCTGTGACCTTTGGGGATTTCATGTGGAAGACGCACAAGGAATAGTAACTTGAGCTTCTCTCCTCTTACAGTCGTTCCTTGCCAGTTATTTAATCCGGCACATAACCTCTAGCTCAGCTGGCATTTTCTAGTACATTACACGAATAGGTAATACTTAACGCCATCATGAGATCCATAATTGAGTTTCCTTTTTCCTAATGAAATAGGGCCCATAATGAAAGACAGCGTGAGAAGTTGCAGCTACAAAGTTAACAGCTTTGTGATCTTTTTGTTTATATTCTCCTTTTAGTCTTAGGAAATTATTTATTAAACTAATAATCATGTTTGCTTCTGAAAGATCTCATAATTCCTTATGAGATATATAACCTTCATCCATAGTAATTTTTAATGAGAATCATTCATTTCATTTCATTTAATGCTAGCTTAATCACTCTTGTTAAACTTTTATTGCATGGATAATTTGATTTAGATTTAGTAATTAAATTAAACAAACCATTTTTCTGAAACAAAAAGGCCTATTAATAAGGTTAGACAGAGACAACATATTTATAGATAATTTGCTTTTGAATAAACAGTTCTTTTAAAAAGAATTAGGAAAGCATATGTATCATTTTAATTTTTGAATATACAAATTGCTATAGAATATCTTTCAATGGGCCTATGGCAGGATGGAAAGAACATTATAAAAGAGACTAAAATAATTTGGTGTTGTGAAGGAACAGGAATGTGTGACTTGCGTGTCAGTGGGAATGATGATGGTGATGAGACCGATAATCATGATCACTATTGTTATTAGCACCACTTACTAGGTGTCAGACATTTAACAGAACATTTTATTTGAGCCTTACAGTAGCACTGAGGTAGCTATTATACCCACTTTACAGATCAGAAAACCGAGGTCAGATATTCATATAGCTCATGTGTGCCCGAGTTGTAATTTAAAGTTTGAGAATTATGCTCCTAATGTCACCTTTATATATACTTTAACCTTAACATCTATATAAAGAAAAGTGTAATTCTCCATGTAAGCTGACTAGTAGTTTGCCTTGCCTTCCATTTCAGAATTGGTATTTATCATGATAATTATAAAAGTGAATATCATACATGTTTGATGGTGTTGCTGGTCACCTCCATTTACTTTTTGCCGTCAACATCTGAAGAGCATTTTCATTGGTCTGACAAGAGGCAAGTCGGATGGCACAGTTGTCCATGATGGGTACTTTCTTGATGTTACGCCTCCACAGCTGTGAATTAAGCAACTGTGTGGAGGATGGGTTTCACAAGCAGAGAGCTGTAGCTACAAATTCGATTTTGCAAGTGATCCTAGCATAACTGCCAGTGTCTTTAAACTTCTTGATTTATTAGCAGTTAACTCTTGTTGCTAGTAGACAGTAGGTTACTCTGAATAATTTCAGATGTGTGATAAAATGGATAAAACAATATGTGTTCTACCAATTAGGGGAAAGAAAACATTTCTTAGAAAAATTTCCAAAGATGAATAACCTCAATATTTAGAGATGATGTGCTGTTCTTTGAAAAATATTAATTATTTCTTGGGAACATCTATATTATGGTTTGCCAGTGAGTTAGGTCACCTCCAGTTGCAAAAAAAAAAAAGAAAAATCTCATTGTTTGAGTGTGTGTGTGTATGTGTGTGTGTTCCTTGAAGAGTTTAATCAACTTAGTTATGAAATTGTCAGCAAATGCTTCCCAAGTCTCAAAAGTTTATTTAGAGAATATAGACCATGCTTCATGGAATATAATATTTCTTTGAATTATACAAGAATGTAAAACTAACAAATTTCTTTTAAGGATAAAGTAGCCAATGTTTGGTGCAGCTTCAGTGTCTTTCTGAAGATCAAGGATATTTTGCCACATCACATCCAGATAATAATCAGGTAAGAGACACAGTTTGTATCTAGTGTGTTATAAGCTGCTCTAAAAGTGTCATGGCAGTACCTCAAGGGGGTAAGGTGTTCTTCATTAGAGAACATGCCACATGATATAAACCTATCCCCCTTACAGCTGAACTCTTTTATTTGAAATACTTTATGTGAAAGTTATCATTCACTGCTTCACCCCCCTTAAACAGTATACTAAGCATGATTTAACATGATCTTGAAGAGACATGATTTTCAGTGGTGTATCAGTCAGGATTCGATCAGAGAAACAGAATGAGTAAGAGATCACTCTGTGTGTGTCTGTGTGTATTAATTTATTATGAGGAATTGGCTTATACAGTTGTGGGGGCTATGCCCACTGGAATTCGGGAGGGAATTTCTAGGTAGAAGGAAGAGCTATGCAGACCTCAGCAGCTGTTCAGTCTCTGGGCCTGGGGAGGCCTACGCCTTCCTGTAAAGGGCTTCTGCTCAAAACAGCCCTCCTTGATTAACTTGAAATGAACTGAATAAGGACTTTAATTACATCTTCACAGCAGCACCAACTCTCGTGTCTGAGTAACTAGGAGAAGGTGTGTGTGTGCTGCAGAACGGGTGCTGCCTCCTTCCTTCCTCCAGTTCTTTGGGGCGTATCTTTTGCAGCCCAGCTTAACAAAGCACACTAACCGGGCTGACACACCACCAAGCCACTGCAAGGGGAAAAATCAGTTACTGTTCTGCATTATAATGACAGGGCTTTCAAAGGCTGTTTGCCAGGGTACTGAGCAGCTCCAGGTTGCTCTGCTTGTAGAGTTGTTTTTCCTTCTGCCCCATCTCGGAGAAGCGCTAGCAGCTTCCCGCTCCCTTGCTAGCCTTTTTTTTTTTTTTTTTTCCTGATTTACCATGGGCTTGAAGATCAGATAACCAACTTTTGTGATAGGAGGGTCAGAAAGATTCTCTTTTGAGTAAATTGTATGAATGTTTGTGTTAGAAATATAGCATTCTCTCTTTATACCTGGTTATGTTTCTTGATAATTGACTTTTAGCTATCTTTGTATCTCTTCATAATTGATACTAAATACCAAAGTAACATAAACAACATTTGGTACTACAATGTTTTGTTCTGTATTATATAACCATGTATATATTAAAGTGTGTACGTATTTCAGTGTATAGATTTTATTTTAATGTTATTTGGTCTTAAGTTTATTATTTAATACATGAAAAAACTTTAATTTGAAATGAATTTGAGTTGATAGGTAATGTGATCCTTACATTAAAAAATATTTGTTTGTTTTAGCTGTATACTTCTACAAAGGAAACAAATGTTTAATTTTTATTAATTTTTTAGCTTTTGCTTTACATTTTTGAGCCTGCTTCCTGCATGTATCAAATTAACACTTCACCCCTCTCCCAAAGGATTCAAATTTACTCTGGTAAGTTTCTCATTACTTTAGATGCTTAATTCTTGCTGCAAATGATCTTTTAAAAATACAGATAATTATTTTCCTGCTCTGAGCAGGGTTTATTGGATTGAGACATATGACATTCATTTATTTGATGAATATTGACTGAGTGATATACTTAGGTGCTGTGTTGGACACTAGGCTGAGCAGTCCGAATCTTTCAGTTTAGTTCAACAGCTATTTAATTTCTTTTTTATATTAGTCAGTGAGGGAATATAAAGAAGAAAATGGTGGCAATAGACTGGCTGAAGCCATTCTGCTGTAAAGCAGATGGTATTCCATCAGGTACAATGAAGTGCTTTCATAGTGTGGGGGCAGATTTTAGACAGTTTCTTAAAGCAAATGGGATTAGAACCAAATTTTGAAAACTGGGCAAGATTTGGAATCGGTGGTTGTGTAACAGAAGAGAATCTGAGACGGGAGGAAGGGCCTGGAGGTACCAGTGTGGGAAAGGATAGGGATTACTGGGAATAGCTGTTAAGCAGTGAAATTTGTGTGACTTTGTGTGTGTGTGTGTTGAGGCTGCGGGAGGATATGGTAAGAGAGAAGTGTCAGAAAGGATCAAATTGTGTAAGGCCTTGAATGTTGGGGCTGAAAAAGTTGGAATTTGAATTGTGTGCAAGAGGAGCCAAAAAAGATTTTTGGAGAAGGGGAGGGGACAGATCTCCATTTTGGGAAGATGATGTGTGTCAGTTTGAGTATATGTCCTACATTTTAGAGTTTCTCTGAGTGGGTTTATAAATTCCTACTGGCTGTATTTCTGTAGTATTTAAAATTTGTTCCTGTGTACCTTAGTGTGTAAGATGACATTAAAGAATGTCTTTTAAAAATATCAAGAAAATTTAGTTTGTGAAAACAATAAGTCTTACTGGACTTACAAAGGGACGTTTTAGAAATTAGGATGTTGTTCTGGGACTGCCTTTTATTTCCCTTGCATTCTAAAAACAGGCCAGAACAGGGCATACCAGTCGAATATTTCAAAGTGCCTATTAGTACCACAGTGCAAAATGGATAGTTTCATGTTCCTCTTTTTAAAATTACCTTTTTATTGACGATTTCTGTTGTTTCATTCTGTGAATGAACTCTGAGCATACTAAGTCATCCGTGGTTAATATTCTATCAGATGTTTAGAACAGGAGGGATGAGGTTACTAATACTCTGATGTCTTCAGTAGGCCTAACTTGAAATATTTGCAAGCTTATGTAAGATGTTATTTTTCCTCCTAAATAAAGGTGTATTTCAAAGATAATAGAATAGAATTGAATTTCAGAGTTTGAGTAACTGTAGCAGTGTTAGAGATGATTACTTTTAGGATTATTAACCAGAAAAGAACATTTTTTTTCCTTTAATTTCCTAATTTTATTGTTTGCTGTGTTTTAATACCAGCCACTGTGTTTAAAAAAATAAAAAAGACATATTAATTACTTATTTTATTTTTGTTGTTAATGTTTTAAATTCTTATTGAATACTTCTGAGAACTTTAAAAACATTTCCCATTATAATTATTTTAAAATGTTTTCCTTTCAATTTAGATTGAATTATTTCTTAATGTAGGTCTATAATTGAGGTAATTGATAGCACTAACATATCTACAGCAGCAGTATGACTCATTTATTTTTTTTGAAGTAGTATTTATTAAGTGCCTTCTAGTGTGCCAGGTCCTCTTCTAGGTTTTGGTGTATAGATGAATGACAGCTAATATCCCTGCTCTCGTAACTGGGGTCCTTCCTACTAGTGGCAGGAGAAGAACGATAAGCAAAGGGAATCAGTCAAGAGGAAAATATCCGGGAGAAGTAAGGGCTATGAAGAGAACAGTGCTGTGTGAAAAGTGGGCTGGCGGGGTGCAGCTAGGTAACACTACTTTAGATTGAGTAAAGGAAGGCCTTTCTAGGGAAGTGACATTTGAGCCCAGAAGTGAATGACCAGAAGGAACCAATTACAAGAAGATGTGGGCTCTGACTTGACAAAAGTAAGTTTTTCCTTAAGGCAGGAACACATTTGGCATGTTCACTGCATTGAAGGGACAAGTATGAAGTGGCGGGTGTGAACTGAGTGAGGGACACAGTAAGAAACAGACTGGAAGAGGAAGGCAGGACCCAGATCACATAGGAGTTTGGATTTTGTCCTAAGTGTAATGGGAAGCTATTGGAGGATTTTGAACAGGGAAATTACATGATCTGATATGGTGGCTAAATGGAGAATGGACTGTAGCGGGCAAGAGCATCACCATAAATTAGGAGGTTAGTACAGTGGTCCCGCGGAAAGACGGGGGTGGCTTCGACCACTCCTCTGCCACCATCAGCAGAGGGCAATGGAGAGAAGTAGGTGGATATTGTATTTAGAAGATGGTGTAGTTAGGATTTGCTGATGGTTTGGATCTGTAGTGTGTACAAGATAGCAATCCAGGCTTTCTGCTTGAGCAACTGGATTGGATGTATATAGATAGATGTCTAATACGCAGAAAATAAACTCCTGAAAATAGAATTAAGTAATCTTTTATTTAAAACCCCAAATAGCAAATGATTACTTTATAAAACATTTAACGTATTTTATTTAAGTGCACATTTTAAAAATACTAAGATTTATTTTGCCTGTTTTAGTTTTTGACTTTCTTGTCCTTCATGCTTTTTAATTTAAAGTGTCAGAGATTCCAAGGGAGGATGAAGGTATGATTGTTGCATCTGAAGTATTTAGTAGTTTTGTTTATTAATAACTGACTCTCAGTGAACTTGTTTTTAGTGGTTAAATGTAGTTTTATAATAATTATTTTTCAAAAAATATTTTGATTATTAAATTTGAATAAAATATTATGCATATTAGAGTTGTGTGTATATTTTCCATTTAACTAGAAGCCATATTAAACTTTAAAATTTTACTTGAAATGATTTTTAATCAGATTCATAATTAAATTGCTATTAGATTTTATAAGTTGCTATATCTAATTTTCCCCCTTTTCCCTTAAAGGTTAGCTGTGCACTATCATTCTTTTTATTTTCTTTCCAAGTACATGAAAAGTCCATTCTTTTGGTATCACTGTAAGTAAAAATGTTTAAAGTATGTGTTTTATTTATTTATTATGTGCTTATAATTTATAAATAAATTTATTACTTACATATAATCACCTGAATGCAAATCAAAACTACACAAATGTTACATAGTTGTATAAAATTATTTCATAGAACTATATTTTTTCCAGAATGATGATCTTACAAATTTACTTCTTTATGATAGATTTTAAACTGAAAAAAATTTTATAGCATCATTCCTGACATACTTCTTAATTCTTCCTATTTTTTCATTGGTATTTTCTATATGCTAATAAAAACTGTGTCTTCCCAAGAGGCTCTCGTCAGGCTGATGCCTCTTTGTCCTCTTTGCCTTTTCCATTTCATTCATTTCCACATCTATTCAATAGTCTTGTTCTCTCCGTTAACCTCTTAAGGGGCTTTTACGTGTTGCCTCCTGTCTGGTTTTTGTTTGTTTGTTTGTTTTGTTTTTTGTCAAAACCTTTATTTAGACCTTATTGGCAATCCTAACTGGATTCCTTTGTTTTAGGAGCATTAAAATTTTTTCCTGGTCTTCATAGAAATTGGGTGACAGTTGGGAGTATGTTATCTCAATGTTAAAATAATATTTGCCCAGAACACATTGGAATACTTGCATCCTGCCCTAGATCAGTCCCACCTTTCACCCTGTGTTCCCTAGGTTCCTGTGGAAGGTACATGTATGAAATGACCAATGACAGATACAAGGAAGTATTGCTTTTATTAGGCGGTGCTTTGGACTAAAACCTCAGTGCAGAGCTTTATAATAAGCTGGGCTGGCCTGTGGAGAAGCCTTCTTTGCTCTGAACAAAATAATCTCATACCACTGCAGATTGGGACTACAGTGTCATTTCGTCCCCCCAAATCTAAACTTGAGTTAGATCTGACCACTATTATGTGAGGCTAGGCTGACCCTACACAAATCCTAGTACTAGGGGATGGAACTATGGAGAGGCATTGCTTTCAAACATGTATAATTTTCCCCAGGATTACTACCCTATAGAAGGGCGGTGACCTGTAATCTGACCATTGTTCTTGGCAATGAATTTTTTTGGATATGACACCAAAAGCACAAAGAACAATAGCAAAAATAAACAGAACTGTGCGATCATCACCACTGTCTACTTCTAGAGTACTTTCATCACCCCAGAAGGAAACCCTGAACCCATTAAGCAGTCTCTCAGCCATTCTCCTCACCTCCTAATCCTTGTAACCACTGATCTATTTTCTGTCTCTGTGGATTTGCCCATTTTAGATATATAAATGGAATCATAAAATATGTAGCCTTTTGTACCTGACCTCTTTCACTTTGCATAATATTTTCAGGGTTCATCCACATTGTAGCACATTACCATTCATTCATTTTTATGCCTGAATAGTATTGCAGCATATGGATATACGACATTTTCTTTGTCCATGCATCAGTCAATGGACATTTTGGGCTGTTTTTACCTTTTGGCTATTGGGAATAGGGCCGCTATGAACATTAACCTGAAAGTTTTGTTTGAACACTTGTTTTCAGTTCTCTTTGGTCTATACCTAGGAGTGGAATTTCAGGGTCATATAGTAATTCTGTATTTAACTTACTGAGGAACTACCAAACTATTTTCCACAGAAGCCGAACCATTTTACATTCCCATCAGTAATGTATGTGGGTTCCAGTTTCTTTATATCCTTGTCAGCACTTGTTATTGTCATTTTTTCTTTTTCTTTTTAGCCCTCCTTGTAGGTATGAAGTGGAATCTCACTGTGGTTCTGATTTGTATTTCCCTAATGATTAATGATGTTGAGCATCTTTTTCTGTCCTTGTTGGCAATATGTATATCTTCTTGAGAGAAATGCCTGCTAATTAAGTCTTTTGCCAGTTTTAGATGATTGTTTATCTTTTTTGTTGTTGTTGAGTTTTAGGAGTTCTTTATATATTCTGGATCTTAAACCTTTATCAGATACATGATTAGCAAATCTTTATTCCAGTCTTTGGATTTTCCCCTTCTTGATAGTGTTCTTTGATGCATAAAAATTTTTAATTTTGATGAATTCTAATTCATCCTTTCTTTTGTTGCATGTGGTTTTGATATTATATCTAATAAACCATTGGCAAATCCAAAGTAATAAACATTTACTCTCACGTTTTTTCTAAGAACTTATGGATTTAGGTCTCATATTTAGGTCTTTGATCCATTTTGAGTTAACTTTTGTATATCATGAGAGATAGGTAGGCTGTTCTTTAGATGAGTTTTGCTGAAAAGGGGAGCACAGAAATTGAGCAATAACTGGTAGAGAAAGTGGGGTCAAAAGAGGTTTGTTGTTTGAAGATAAAAATAATGGCATGGGAATGGTCAGTAGAGAGGGACTATTGATGACACGGGGGAGAGGTAAGAGCTGCTGGAGCAATGTCCTTCAGAAAGGGAGGTGGAGCAGGATCTAGAGCGCAAGTGGAAGGACTGGCTGTGGACAGATGCACGCATGGTTCATTTTAGTACAAAGAGGGAACACCTATAGGTTCAGATGCTGGCAAGAGAGTAGATGTGATGGCGCCATGTGTGGAAGTTCTCCTTTAATTGCTTCAGTTTTGTTACTGATGTGGAAGGCAAAGTCATAAGGCAAGAGTGTTGGAGCTGTTGGGAATATGAGGAGAGAGGAGAAGGTGTGAATTATTTTTCTAAGGAGACACAGAGTATGAACAGACTAGGAAAGTATATAGTAATTGCTGGACACTTGAATATCATGAGCATATATTTAAAGTGAGAATAGTTAGTGTGGGTAAATGTTTCCCTCCAGAGCAGCTGCTCAGTAAGTCTGGAGTAAGTGCAGGTGGAGAGTTGAGTATTTCCAAGTTTATGTCTCATGAGGATAACTCGCTTGGGGCTTGTGAGTGAATACATGGGAGTGATTATAATGATTGATCTTAGAATTTAACCTGGGTAAGAAGGGAAAAGGACATCAAAGTAGTGAGGCAAAGTGAAGATGTGGTAGGAACAATGGATTGCAGGTCTTAGTGGGGTCAAAAGATTGCTGGAGTACTGAAAAGATAAGAGAGAGCGGTCAGAATGCAGCTGATGAGTTGTGATTATGGAGGGCCTGCAGTCTAGAGTATGACCCTAAGGTTGAGTGTTGAAAATGAGATCACTAGACGAGAGGAGTTCCAGCAAATGAGCGGGCAGGGTGTTGGAAGATCATCTGTGTGTATGTTAACACTGCCAAGAATTGAGATGCATAGTGCTGTAGACAGTGACAGTGTGTAAGGAGTTGAAATCACTGAGTAATGAGGGAAGTGATCCTTGTGGCTGGTGGATAATAACAAAGATTAGGAATAATAAGAGATAAAGCCTTATGGCATGAGAGTCAAAGCTGGAGATTGTGGGGCGGAGGGAAGGAGAGCTGGTGTGCAAGTTGTATGAAGAGCGAGGAGGTGATCTCCCTCCTCTGGGCCACAAGGCTATGGAAACAACAAAACAGGCACAGTCGAGAGGGCAGGGGGCAGCATTTTCCTCAGGGGGAGAGAGCCGGGATCTGAACAAGGTGGTGAAAGGGAAAGCGCAGAGAAGAGGGTGAAGATGTGAGTGATTTTGCTGGTTGATTGTAAATATTAAGTGCCTTGAAATTAAGGGGTGAGTTACAGTCATCGCTGTCTTCCTTTCAGAGCAGTGCTTGTACATGATTAGTTTTCAGTAAATGCTTATGTTCAATAAATGAATACTGAATGATTAAATGAGAAAAAGTTAAGATCCAGAAAGAGAAAATTATGTTTATTGAGCACCTACTATGTGCTTGTTATTAACGTGAATATATCCTGATTTTAAAAGCATCAAGCAATGAAATTGAAAGTTCTGTTATTTTCTTTTAGTGCAATAATTTTTAGTCAGTTTATAATTCCAAGCCTTACATTTCATATGCTGGTTGACATGAGGAAAAGTCTTCCTTCTAAGAAAGGAGGAGAATATTCAAACCTTTTAAATTAAGGAGACCCAAAATAATAACTAATATAACAACAAAATAATTATTATTCAACAAGCACCATTATTAGTAAAAAGTTTTTTATTTTTATTTTATTAAAAAATAAATACTAGATAATACTTGCAAAAGAGTTCTTTCAACTACTTAACAAAACAATCCAAGGTATTATTTTCATTTACACATAAGAAAAAGGTTAATAAATTGTTCAGAGTTATACAGTAAGTAAGAGGCAGGGACGGGACGAGGACTTAGCCCCGTCCTGCTCTAGCATTGCCATGGTTGAATCTAGAAGGCAGTGTGAGCAGGGGTGGTGCTAAGGGGGTCACAGAGTTTGGACCTATGGCCCTAAACCGCTGTGTGATAAGCCAGCGGTTCTGTCTGTGGATGCTAACGCTTCCTCTCTCTACACTACTGCTCTTTCATGTAGCCTCTTCCTACGCAGTTTTTCCTCTTTTCTTTTATTCTGCCATCACAAACCCTTTATACTACTTCTTTGCCTCTCTTGTCCTCTCTTCAGGGGCAGATGACGATCCTGTGTTTTAGTTTCTAACTTAGCTGAGTCTTATGTCACATGGAAGATGATTAAAAAGAAGTTTGAAAACCACTATACCAGGAATTAATTTCATATTTACCAAGTAGGATGAAACACACAAAAAAGCTCTTATTCTCTGAATGTTCAGATCTGTTTATCTGATCCTTTCTTCAAGTTACTGTTTGTATGACAGAGAAAAAAAAATGTTTCATTAATGGATACTGGAAGAAGTTTTCCAGTTACTATGAGGAGTTGACATGTCCTCTGCAACTAGATTCATTTAGTTTGGATTGGGTTATAAAAAAGTGAATCATTGGTCCACATGGAGACCTTGCTGGTTGTGTTTTGTGGTTTGGGGGCTTTTTTTAGCTTCCTCAAAAATCAGACAGATAAAACATTTCATATTTTTTACAAGTAAGTGTTGAAATTATATTCTGTAAGATTAAAATATTTTTCTTTGTCATTCTAGACCAGTCTGCTTAGTTTTAAGTGAAATTCCTTTTATGTCTACTTGGTTTTTGCTTGTGTCAACATTTAGGTGAGTCAAGCCAACTTCCAGTTTAAGTATAGTGTTTTCAGTATAGTACTTATAAACTCGTTAAAACTTTTTTATGAAGTATTTATGGCTTGTATTGACAATTCTTTTGATTTTTTTTTTTTATTTTCCCATATAGTATGCTGCCTCTTCTGTTGAAGGATGAACTCCTAATGCCCTCAGTGGTGACAATGATGGCATTTTTTATAGCTTGTGCAACTTCCTTTTCAATATTTGAAAAGACTTCTGAAGAAGAACTGCAACTGAAATCGTTCTCCATTTCTGTTAGGAAATATTTTCCATGTTTTACATTTCTTCCCAGAATTATACTACATTTGGTAAGTTGTTGCTTTTTCTTTTTTTTTTTAAGTTGTTTTGTTTTTAAGGAAGGGCACTGTTTAAAAAATTATTAATATCTTTCTTCATTACATAGCATTTTTGACATATAATGCACATAAATTCACCATAAAATCCACCCATTTGAAGCATGCAATTCATTGCTTTAAGTATGTACACAGTTTTACAACCATCACCCGAACCTAGATTTAGATTATTTCCATCACCACAAAAAGGAAACCCTGTACCTTCAGCAGTCGTTCCCCATTCCACCCTCACCCGTACCCCAGCCTTGGACAGCCGCTGATCTACTTTCAGTCTCCATAGCTTTGCCTGTCTGGACATTTCATAGCAGTGGAATATATTAGTCTCTTAGGGCTGCTGTGGCAAAAATACCACACCAGGGGGCTTAAACAACAGAAGTTTATTTTCTCCCAGTTCTGGAGGCTAGAAGTCCAAGATCAAGGTGCCATCAGCACGAGTTTCTAGTGAGGCCTCTTCCTGGTTTGTAGGCAAACTTGTTGTCTCCTCATGTGGCCTCTTTTCTGTGTGTGTGTGTGTGTGTGTGTGTGTGTAGAGAGGGAATTCTTGGCTGTCTCTTCCTCTTCTCATAAGGGCACCAGCCCTATCAGATTAGGGCCCCACCCTTGTGACCTCATTTAACCGTAATGTAACCCCATCTCAAAATACAGTCACATCGTATGAATTTTGCAGGGACACAATTTGGTCCATGACATGGAATCATACGAAATGTGGTCTTTGGTCACTGTCTTCTTTCTCTTAGCATGTTTTTGAGTTTCATCTGTGTTGTGGCATGTATCAATACTTCATCCCTTTTCTATTTCCAGTTCCATTATGTGGATATACCACATTTTGTTTATCTATTCAGTAGATGGACTTTAGATTTCTTCCACTTTCTGGACATTATGAATAATGCATATACCTAGGCATCGTAATTCTGTGTTTAACATTTTGAGAAACTGCCATGCTGTTTTCCAAAGTGCTGCAAGATTCTACATTCTCACCAACAATATGAGAGCTCCAATTTCTCCACATCCTTGACTGCACTTGTAATTGTCTTTTTTATTACAGCCACACATAGTGGGTGGTACTTGTGGTTTTGATTTGTATCTCCCTAGTGACTAATGATGTTGAGCATCTTACTATAATTTTTTTGGAGAAATGCTTATTCAAATCTTTTGCCCAGTTTTTGGGAGGGGAGGTGGGTGGGGATGTAATTAGGTTTATTTATTCATTTCTTTATTTCAGTGGAGGTACTGGGAATTGCACCCAGGGCCTCCTGCATGCTAAGCATGCATTCTGCCACTGAGCTGTACCCTCCTTTTGCCCATTTTTAATTGAGTTGTCCTTTTATTTTTGAGTTTTAAGAGTTCTCTATACATTCTTGATACAGGTCTCTTACTAGATTGCAAATATTTCCTCCAATTCTGTGAGCTGCTCTTTGATTTTCTTTATGGTGTCATTTACAGCACAAAAGTTTTCATTTTTAGGAAGTCTATTATATCTATTTTTCTTTTGTTGTTTGTGCTTTTGTGTCATATCTCAGAAACTATGTATAACCAAAGGTCATGAAGATTTACTCTTATGTTTTCTTTAAGAGTTTTATAACCGTAGTTATCTTTAGGTTATTGATTCATTTTGAATTAAGTTTTGTGTATGGTGTAAGGTAGGAGTCCAGCTTTATTCATTTGGTCCAGCACCAATGAATTGTGTTGGCACCCTTGTTGAAAATCAACAGATCTTAAATGTAAGGGTTTATTTCTGGACTCTGTTATATTCCACTGATCTGTATTATCCTTATCCTGTTACCACACTGTCTTGATTACTGACTTAATAATTAGTTTTAAAATGGAAAATGTGAACCCCTGTACTTTGTTCTTCAAGATTGTTTTGGCTATTCTGTGTGCCTTATATTTCCATATTAACTTTAGGATCAGCTCAACAGTTTCTCCAAAAACCCAGCTGAGATTTTGATAGGGATTTGCTTTGAATATGTATTTCAATTTGTGAAATATTGCCATCTTAACAAGATTTAGTCTTCAAACCTGTGAACATAATAGGATATATTTCCATTTATTTAGATATTCTTTACTTTCCTTTAAAGGTGTTTGTAATTTTCAGTGTACAAGTCTTGCACTTTTTTTGTTCAGTTCATTTCTAAGTATTTTATTCTTTATGATACTTTTGTAAGTGGAATTGTTTTCTTAATTTTGTTTTTATAATGTTCACTGCTACTGCATAAAAATACAATTTTTTATATTGAATTTGTATTCTATACTACGTTTTTAGTAGATTCCTTATAATTTTCTATATGTAAGATTGTGTCATCTGCAAATCATGATAGTTTTATGCCTTCCCTTCAAACCTGGATGTCTTTTATTTCTTTTCCTTGCCTACTTACTCTGGCTAGAACCTCCACTACAGTGTTGAAAGAGCGAGCGAGAGTGGACATCTTCTCTTCATGATTTTAGGGGGAAATCATCCAGTCTTTCACCATTAACTATGATGTAGTTGTGGGACTTGTACACCCAAATGCCTTTTCTATGTCTGATGATAAGATCATGTGGTTTTTCCCTTTTATTCTATCAATAGGGTATGTTACATTGTTTGATTTTTGTATGTTGAACTAAACCTTGCATTCTTGGGATGCACTTAATCATGATATAAACTCATCTTTTTTTATGCCATTGGTTTGAGTTTGCCAGTATTTTGTAGAAGACTTTTGTATCGTATATTTATGAGGGATGTTAGTCTGTAGTTTTGTGATGTCTTTGATTTTGGAATCAGGTTAACACCTGCCTCATGGAATGAGTTAGGAAGTGTTCTTTTTCCACTTTCTGGGAGAGTTTATGAAGAACTGGTATTAATTCGTTTAGAAATATTTGGTATAATTCACCAGTGAAGTCATCTGTTCTTGGACCTTTCTTTGTGGGACCTTAAAGATGATTAATTCTTGGGGGAGGGATAAATTAGGAGTATGGGATTAACAGATACAAACTAATATAAATAAAATAGATAAGCAACAAGGATTACAGTAGTATAGCACAGGGAACTATATTCAATATCTTGTAATAGTGTATACTGGAAAATAAACTGAAAAAATATATATCTGAACCACTTTGCTATATACCTGAGACAACACAATATTGTAAATCAACTATACTTAAGTTTAAAAAAAGATGAATAATTCAATCTCTTGCTTTAGGTTTATTCAGACTTTCTCTATTTCTTTATACAATTTCAGTGGTGTCTCTGAGAATTTGTCCATTTCATCTGTTATCCAATTTGTTGGATTACAGCCGTTCATAAATTTCCCTTATCTTTTATTTTTATGTATGATAAGGAGTGATGTCCCTTTTCATTCCTGACTTGGGGAATTTGTACCTTCCCTCTTTTTCCCTTGGTCAGTCTAGCTAAAGTTTGTTGGTTTCACTGTTATTTTTCAGAACCAACTTTTTAGTCATTGATTTTCGCTATTATTTTTCTGTGTTCTGTGTCAGGTGGTTGATTTCTTCTATTTTTATACAGTCATTCAAACCTATATATACCCCTTGTGCCATTTTTAGACAGTATTCCATAAATTTTGATATATATATATTTGTGTGTGCTTAAATACTTGGAGATTTCCTTGACTACTTAATTCTGATGTATTTGGAGAACATCCTTTGTATTATTTCAGTATTTTCAAATGTACTGACTTTTTGTTAATTTCACCTTCATTTTTGAAGAGTATATTTGCTATTTCTTTCAGCAATTTGACTTGCATCCATCCCACTGCCTTATGGCCTCCATATTTTCTGATGAGAAGTCATCATTATTGAAGATAGTTTATATGTATACTTAGTTTTAGATGCTTATTAGCTACCCAAGTGGGGATATTAAGAATTTGGATATGTGAATCTGGAGTTTAGGGGAGAGGTCCAGGCTGGAGATAGCAATGTGAGTCCTCAATGTATAGATAGTTATTGAAGTCACATCCCTGGATGAGCTCACCAAAGGTGTGATTATAAGCTGAGAAGGATTCAGCAAGTCTGAGAAGGATTAACTAGTGAGGTGGGAGGAAACCAGGAGAGTATGGTGCCATGGAAGCCAGGTGAAGGAAGGGTTTCAAGGAGATAGGAGTGATGTCTTATTTAAAATGCTGCTGGGAGATAAATAAGAGAATAAAAATTGACCATCGGATTTAGTGCAGCAGAGGTCATTACGGATCACTTGCCAGGGGAGCTTTACTGGAGTGACTGGGGTGAAAGCCTGCTTGGTGTGGGCTCACCAGTGAACGGGAGAATTGGACAGCACGAGTTACAGGTAATTCTCGTAGGAAACTTCGTTGTAAATAGGAGCAGACAAATGGGGGTAATGGCTCGAGTTTAAAATGAGAGAATTCTAGCATGTCTTTTAACACTGTATTCAGGATCATAGTATCATGACATTTCAATCAGTGCCATATTTAAGCTTGAAACTTTTAATTTGATGATTTCACTTCAGAAATTTGTATCCCCTCTCAAGGTTGACTCAGATTTCCCCTTTGGAGGATACTTGAAACCTGTTTATACCTGTCTATAAGCCTTTTTGACTTCCATCCTTCCCACTCTCTCATCTAGAATGATCACTGTGTTACTCTCTTTCCAGGTCTTACCAGCTGTGTCATAATATAGCCTTTAAAGCATCTTTTAGGGCTCCGTTTATGTCCGACTTCCTCCAGGAAAGTCACCTACTGTTTCTCATTGCTTGCTTTCTACATTTACTTAAGCAGCTTCTGTGTCCTTGTCTGGCTGGTCTTTGTCTCACAGTCTACAGCTGTGTTGTTCAATATGGTAGACATTAGGCATTTGTGGATTTAAGCTTAAAAATTCAACTCCTGAGGGGAGGGTATAGCTCAAGTGGTAGAACAAATGTCTAGCATGTACGAGGTCGTGGGTTCAATCCCCAACACCTCCATTAAAAAAAAAAACCAATAATAAATAAATAGACCTAATGACCTCCCTTGCCCCCGCCCCCAATCAGCTCCTCTGTCACAGCAGGCACATTTCAAGTGCTCAGTAGTCACATGTGGTTAGCAGTTACTCTTTTGTAGTGCACAGATATACAACATTTCCATCACCGCAGAAGGTTCTGTGGTACAGTGTACTTACTGGTCTAGAGAAGAAAACTGCTACACAATTACAATAAATGCAATAATTATTTCTACTACTCATTTTGGCATTTAATGAAATGTGACTTTGTGATTTTATTTAATTATGCATTCCCGTAAATTGGAAGCTCTTTGAGGCCAGAGTACATTTTTTTTTCACATGCCCCACCACGCTTTAATACAGAACTAGCTCACTAAAAGCATTGTGACTATGAAATGTAATTTTGCATTTGCTGTAGAAAACTTTTTCACAGATGAATTCTTAGATTATCTTAGAGTTTTATATCCTATAAGGGTTCAGGGCCTGGAGCATGCTGTGAATTTAACCCCAGCTAGCAAATATTATCTGTTCCAGATGCTTTTCTTACCACCCGGGCACTGAAGAAAAGTAAGAGAGGCTTTGGCTACACTAGGGAATTACTTGGAGGGCTTTAAAAAATGCTAAGGCCTATCATAGAAACTCTGATTTAATTGGTCTGGGGTGTGGTCTGAGAATTGAGGTTTTTAAAAAAACCCAGATAACTCATACAGCCTAGGTTGAGATCCATCAGAAGAGACTGAACCCCCAACTCTCTCCCCTTTAATTCTGCTCACTTACAACTACAAATCAACGTTACCAGTACATTTAAATTTTATCTTTCATACTATGCAGTGACACTTTTTCTCCCTCTTTGTAGTTCCTTTTCTCAGTAATCACCATGGTCCTTCTGACACTGATGACTGTCACACTGGATCCTCCTCAGAGACTACCGGACCTATTTTCTGTATTGGTGTGTTTTGTGTCCTGCTTAAACTTCCTGTTCTTCTGGGTGTACTTTAACATTATCATCATGTGGGATTCCAAAAATGGAAGAAATCCGAAGAAAATCAACTAGCTATATCCCACAATGTGAAATGTTCATAGTGCTGCAAGGTCTTGTGAACTTTTTTGGTTGTGTATAAATGAAATGATCATCTTGAGAATCATGGAATTATAGGAAAGGAAATGGTGAAAAGTCACTGTCGTCTACACAAAATAAATGTATATGGGGACCAAAGCAATGGAGGGTTTTATTTTCTAACTACTGAGTGGCCAAGACATATTGTAGTTTTATTAATATTCACATGGGAAAATAAGAGAAAAATGTCCTTAATACCAGTGTTTACTTAGGAAATATATTCTATAACTTGTTGTCTTGAAAAAAATCTGCAAATACAATGAGCTTAATAGGAGAATTTAGCTCTTCTTTTTGAAGGAAACCACTGTTTTTGGTATTCAGGTTTAGTTTCCCTTACATTTTAGAATGCAAATAATGTATGTTTCATTCTTTATAAATTATATCTCAGGGATTAAACTTGTGATAATCTTTTAACTTACAATGAGAAGGCAATTTAAACAAGCTTAAAGTTTGAACATGCCTTACTACAAGTGCAAATTTGAATTTTTTTTAAGAAGGCAGAGAGATTAAAACTGTGTTCTTATTTATTTCCAAGAACTCTGATTTACTTGAATGCAATTAAATGATGAATTTTCCTGGATTTAAATCTAAGTGGTTTGAGTGAAGTCTTTTTAATTACTCATGATCATTAGTTCTAAACTTTCAGGATCATTCTGTTTAAGTTAAATGGCCTTATACAAGAGTTCATCCTTCTGTTTTTTAATTAGGACACGGTTCAGGGCTGCCATAAGCATTGATCCATATCATCTTCATGTTAACTTAGCCCTGTTAATGCTGTATCACTCTGTGTTGGAAGAAGCCCATCTTTACTGTAGTAAAAATAATTTATTATAGCCATGTTCTCTTGTAAAGATGTGTCTTCTTTAGTCTCTGTAATAAAAATAAAACAGTCATTTTCCCATCAACCTATGTTTTTAATGAATATATTTCTTTAATAAGATAGCCATTAAAGCATAATAACTAAGTGGTGGTTTATTTTAAAATAATGTAAGCCAAACACATATATACGCATAAAGAAAATTTGGTTTTAGACATGGAAAGCCACAGGCTGATGCAACAAGGAATATATTTTTAAGTCTGATAAAGGAAGTCGGTTTAGACAGAGCAAAAAAATCAAGAAGTATTTCTTTCTCAAAGCAAATGTGCATAAAGACTCAAAGGGCAGGTCAGCACAGAAAAGCAGCCTTGAATGGCTGCCGAATCAGCAGGAACATCGCTGTCCATGGTCACCATCTGTAATCACTGTGCCCAGATGTCAGCATCTTGGCTGGCTGGTGTAGTCTTTTTTTTTATTTTTTGTAATCACATACTTGCACTTAATACAAGATGTTGATTTAAATCACTGATGAGGAAGTTCTAACCTTTAAATAGTTGGAATAAAGAAACATTATTTGAAAATGAAAGTATTAAATAAACAGTAAAATAGAATGCACCCATAATCAAGGTATCTTATAGATAAAATTCTAAATAAAAATACATTTCCAGATGATTTAATCTAATCATACTGAGTTACACTGTAGCTTTAACAGAGACTTGTAGCAATTATCTTAAAGTCAAGTATCTCATATATATTGAAAACCAGTTTAAGAAGAGCCCACTGTGAACTTTGAGGGATGAGGTACCAAAATACCAAAAATGTTTAGTGATGAATTAAGATCACAGAAATAGGCAATTCCAAAGCATTTCTCTTAGCTACATTCAGGATTACAGGGATATTTTAATTTAAAGATATTTAGCTTAACACAAAAATATTAAAGAATTCTCACTTTCTTCACTAAAATATACCTGTCAAAAAATGAACTCTTCTAAGTTATTTTCAAGTTCATTTTAGAGGGAAGAGCTGTTTCTGAAAAGTGCAGTTTTCTCTGTTGCCAATCAACTTAGCTTTGCTTCTTAAAATGAAAAGAATAGGGTGTATGTTCATGTATCAAATATGAAGCAACAGAAGTCATTTTCCCTTCAAGCCTTAGGGAGGGGAGAAAAATCCCCGATGTAGCATTCTGTCCAAATGATAAACCACAACTAAGTGACTGAAACATTTACAAAAGTCAGGGCAGCCTCTCTGTTCAATAGAAGGAGAGTAAGAGATGGATAGGATGTAACTAAAT
This sequence comes from Vicugna pacos, assembly GCF_048564905.1. NCBI lineage: Eukaryota > Metazoa > Chordata > Mammalia > Artiodactyla > Camelidae > Vicugna > Vicugna pacos. The sequence continues at coordinate 20,546,142 of NC_132999.1, read as the reverse complement.
AATGGCTGGAGTAACACAATGGTTTTAAGTCTCAATTGGTCTCTCCTCTGTTATGTTCATTGGAAGATCAGGGCCAAGTGTATCCACTGCCTTCTGTTCCCCCCTCCCCCCATATAAACATTAGTTTTGTGTGTGGATCTTTCTGCTTTGTCCTTCATGTGGCCTCCAAGGGTGATAAAGCGAGAGTCATCTGATCTACAATGAAGAGAACTGGGAAATGATTCTTAGCAGACCCAGCTGTTCTGAAAGACAAAAGCTTAGTATACCAAGAGGTCAAATATACAGTAACTGACTTAATAGCATTAAGCACATACCTAAATAACTTGGATTATGTATGAAACCAATCTACTTCTTAACCCTGTGTTTCCTGACTAATGGAAGATTTTTATATGTTTTGCCTTACATTCTAAGGTTAGTTTTCAGTGCTGGAACACAAAGGAATTATCCTTTTTTGGTATATTAGGTAACGTCCTATTATGAGGACTGCATCACAAAGTATTCTTAATATTTAGCAGGTCCTCTTAAAAATCTTATTTAAATAGTACCAATAAAATCATTAGTGAGAGCAATTAGGTTAATTAATTGGGTTACTGTTTAGTATCATTTCAATTAGCTTTTAAAAAATAATTTTCATTTTAAAAGGTGAATCTGAAATTTCCCTAAATGGAAAATTAGTTACTTTCAAACTTAATTTGTTAAATTTTGTTTTCAGATTTTCATATAGTGTTTTTATTTTCATGATACAGTGAATTAAGTGACAGTAATATTCTACACAAATTTTGTCAAGAGTCAGGGCAAGTACCAAAGGAACAGCATTTTTTTCCTTGTGTAAATGGCCAAAGAAAAGTCTAGAAATTTAAAGAAAAGTCTAGAAATTTTAAAAAACACATTAAGTTTTAACACATTCTGTGATTCCCTCTTCACAGATGATGATACATAACAACCTCATAGATAATAAATTTAAAACAGTGCTTCAGCATACTTTGAAGGGGGTCACACACTGCCCCATAAGATAGGTCTTTTCTTTAAATTCAGTAGAGTCTGTGTAGTTCAGTAAAAACAACTTCATATTTAAATGTCTATACTGAAAAGTGTATTCCAATATTTTATAAAATGAGATGTTAAAGTTTTTAAACTTTGAAAATATTTTTCTCTATAAGCATTGGACTAACTAGAATATAATAAAAACTCACCCTTAAGATAATGGCTACACAATAAACTTCTAGATAAATTTTTAAAGTTTTTAAAAGAATCTGACTAATATACATCTGGGGTTTTAAATGGGAAAACTGGTACCCAATTCCACTCACCATTAGATTTAATCTGAGTTTTAAAATATACAGCTCTACCAAAGATGCCATTTTCATAAATGCTTTATTAAATCTATCCACAAATGCTAAAAGTATACAGAAGTACACGTGATACAGTATATAAGTCAAGATCCTCTTCTACATGTTGGCTTACTTGAAAGGGTCAAGAAGAAATGTATTATTTACATTGAGATTATCTACTGGTGTGTGTAGAAAGTTTAAATTAGCTGCAAGAAATTTCATCTAGATACGCACCTGCCTAGTGCTATGATCTGGTATTTACTGGGCAGATTAATTACAAACATTTCTTCTGTTCCTTTAAATACGATCAGGCAGATACAGAAGTTGGCGTTCATAGGGAGTGCACTGCTTCTAAATGCCTGCAGGATATAAAAGATGATTATTAAGTCATCAAGAATTAGTTTCCAAATTAACATGCATCTCATACATGACTTAAGAAATGATTTAAACACCAATTTATTATGTAATTTGGTGCCTAGTTAGGTACTGATAATCTCTCATTTGCTCATTTTTCAGTCTTCAAAGCAAGATTCACCTTCACAAATAATTGTCAGTATGACTACCCTGACATAGCACTCTTCACTTTCTGTGAAGATGGACCTGAGATACTTCTGGGAAAGTTCTAAAACTCCAACATGACCTACTGAAAACACCAAATCTTACATGCCTTTTGTCTATAAGCTTAAGGGCCTTTCAGCAGGTGTTTCCTTCAACAGCTGCCCCCCAAAAAAAGACAGTCTTTACTGACATTCCTATTCAGAGTATGTCCCTCTGGGGACTCCTGGTGGTGGTAGAAGTTCTTGCCCTTAGGACCCTGTGTGAGAGGAAGCCTTTGAAAAAAGCAGCCAATGGCAACTGATGGCATATAGTCCCATAGGGCATGTGGACTCTTCACTTCCTGAAATATCCCTTTTCTTTGCTTATGCTGGCAGCTATGAATAAGCAATACATGGTGCACCCCTATATTTCCCTATTCGTGACAGTCCACGTATATTCTTGTCCTGCAAGAAGATAGGTTGCCAACTTGACAACCAATTTTTGCCAACTCATTTGAGTCTGGTCTGACTACCTATAGATTTTAAGCATTGTTGATACAGTTATCAGAACTAATGATAATACTATGGAGGAAAGGAAGACTTCAACTTATTAAATAGTTACTATGGGGAGGTACTAATTAAGCCAATTATTTTATACAATCCACAAGGTAAATATCATCAAAGTTAAGTATTTTATAGTTAAGGTTCTGGGGAACCGAGTGCTGTGTTTAAGGCCACACAGCCCAAGTGGGCAGCAGAGCCGGTGCTGGACACCTAGTGCACATCTCGTTCTCTGTTACAAGGCCAGGGCCTGCACAGAAGTGTCATCAGTTGGTCATGGCTCCCAGGACCGCTGTGTTGAGAAAGATTCTGAGGCCAAACTCAGGCTCCAGCAAAAATAAATGCTTTGCTCAGTGTGATGTGTATCCCAGCACAAGAGTAGGGGGCAGCAGCATGTCTTGTCTCTACATGGCCATACTGGCTCTGGAAATGAATATCTCAGAACACAAATGAAAAGAAATTTAGATACAGTGATGCAGTTCATGAGTAGTATTTTGACAGGAGTCATTTTTCACATAGCAATTATATTCTTTCTAAAACTTATTTTGGATTGTTACTTCCCTAATAATCTTCCCTGGTCCATTTCTTCCTAATGAGTAAAGTCTGAACTTATTAGCCTGGAGACCGTAACTGTCAATGACATGGCTGGAATCTGCTGTTCAGTCATTGTGCTTCTCTGCCTCCTTTGTTCATGTTGTTCTTTCTGTCTAGTATGTTTACACAGCCATCAAAATTACCCACTTTTCAAGTTCCAGCTTCCTGGTAAAGTACAAAGTTTCCATTACTAGGGTCTGGATGGTGCTCTGTGAGAGATAATATAGAGCGGAATAACTAGAAGTGATTTTAAAATCATGAACCCTTAAATAATCCCCTATCCACGCCATCGTGAGGTGGTCTACGCTGTGTATCCTATACTACTGCTTATTCTTCACTTGTAGTTACAGCAGAATGTTTAGCCCCTCACTCTGAAGAGAAAGAAGCTTCTGTCAACTCTTCTGCTGTCTGTAGCCCATGGAAGACTGACAAATTTGACTGAGGTCCAGAACAGCAGTCCACACTTCACTAGTCATGTTCTGTCACTATTCTTACACAGCACTCTTCCCCACTGTTTAGTTTCCCTTTCACTGTCTACTCTCAAGTCCAGTGGGCCTTTGTGGTTCCTAATTTCATGCTGTAAGGAGACCAGCACGTTCTGTCTGTCTCATCAGCAACCAGACAGGTCTGTGGTCTTTACTGTTACAGAGGCACATGGACGTGGGTCTATTTCAAAGATCCAACTTTCTTCTCAAGTTCAGGAGAGTACACGGGGTTCAGGATTTAGACTCAGCATAGGAGAGAGGGTCTACTTCTGCCTCAGACACAACCCACATTAGTTACCCCATGCTTCTACTAGAGAGCCTGCCATGTTGGAGGTTATTAATTCCTCCACTAATCAAGTTGATACTTTGATCCTTATTAGACTCATAATCTTTTTTTTCTACTTGCTATTGGCCAGACTCCTGGAAAGAAGGGTCTGAACTTGTATCACTTATCACAGCTTACCTTATATTATTGTTTCACGTATATAAATCTTATATCCTTAGCTTGAATACTAGGTGAGCATTATGCAAAGCGTTTTGTTTATACTAAGCCTCACACTTGTTAACCAAGTGATCTGTCCATACTGTTTCTAGATAATGTATCTCAGCATCCTCTACAGTATCGTCTGTTAACATTAGCCCAAATCATGCCTTCTCCACCCCTTTTGCTGGTCTTCATACTGTCTGTGGCCTATCAGTTGCCATATCCCTTATTCACAGTCTCCCTTATTCTAATATTGTTTTTAAAAGCTTCACTTTTTAAAGGCTCTGGGACTGAATTTATATGGGGTGCTTACCCCCACTGAACAATATACGTTGGGAGGAATAATCACTGAAGTGTGAGGGAGGGCAGGAGTTGATGTGCAGACAAAATTTGGCCATGGTGGTATTAGGAGTACTGTGACTGTCAGAGGTTTTTGGGGCACAGGACAAGATTAGGGAGTTTAATATCTTCCCTTAGTCATATCATTGGGCAGCTGTGACAAATGCATAAAAGAACAGCATGCAAGAGAGGGATCTGACGAAACCTAGTGTAAGGTGAGTTACGAGCAGTTTTGAAAGATGGGTAAAATTCTGATGATGGGGAAAAGGTATGCCAAGCAGAGGAGACAAGAGCAAAGGTAAGGAAATGAGAAGGTACTTTCTGAAGAAAGTCTAAGAATGTCTAAGAATGAATGGCAAGTAATCTGGAGTGACTAAGGTACAAGGACAAATTAGAAAGGTGAGCTATGGTCAGACCAAGGAGAGTTCTGAATTTGGTATAAATTTGGATTTTACTATGAATATGGTGGAGTGATACCTTCTAAAGCATAATTTGTCCAGCAGGACAGACTCAAAGGGGAATGAGACCAAAGAGCAGACAGGTTACAATGAGGATGCAGATAATCTGGATGAGAGGTAATGAAGGAATGAACCAGTACAGTGGGCATGGGAAGAAATAAACGTTTTGGGAGGTGATAGGACTTCGTGGCAGTTTGGTTGTAGAGACAAAAAGAGACAGAATTTTAAGGTGCTGAGCCTTATCACTGGATGAATGTAATACCTAGAAAGGTACAAGGAGAAACAACTGGGTGGAGGTGGGGGGAGCGATGTACAGGAGCTGCGAGTATAAGTTTACAGCTCAGAAGGAGAGTCACAAACAGATTTGGAAACCATATACACTAAGGTGAGAACTTAAAAAAAAGTCAAGGCATTGAGGAGCTCACAAAAAAAGCACCCAAAGTGAGAAGAAAATACAATCAAAAGAACCCTGGGAAATGCCTCAAAGGTAAAGTCAAGTTCATTTCACTGTTATTTTTCTCTGTTGCTTCCCACTAAAAGGAAAGTTGGCTGGTAAGTCCACCTTAATTCTTTCAAGTTTTCTGAAAGTACTACTCAAATTAAAGACTCAGAAGAACACCCCTAACGTGTGATGATCTTTACTAGAATCCATGAGCACAAAGCTATTCTCAGTACTCTTAAATCTCCCAAAAGTTCATTAATGAGACTGTCACATACTAAATGTGTTTGTTCATTTGCCAAATGTGAATAACTATGTATTTAGGATCACCATCTAAAAGTTCTCTGTTGGATTTCCATGGGTCAGAAATGCTATAAAACACTTAACCCTATAATGAATGACTATGTGTATTTGTGTATCTATTTTATATGCTTACTACTTCATAGGATCTAAAACTCTTGCTCAGTCATGAGACCTGACATTCATTGATGATTACAGACTACTCAGGTTAGTACCCTGGCTCTGTCTCATAGGTGATTCTGGGACAAGGTACTTAACCTCTTTGTGCCTCAGTTTCCTTATCTATAAAACAAAGATAACGACTGTCTACTTCATATAAATAGTTGTGAAGGTTAAATGGGATATGTATAAAGTGCTTACAACAGTGCCTGGGACATTGAAAGTGCTCGATAAAAGGTAGCTCTTATGATAAGCCATTATTTGTTGTATACTACAGAATGAATGTTTTGAAAGTGACACAATTTTCTGTGGAAGATGGTTTTTAAATATTTTAAAAACAGCTAGTTTGTTCGGAAGATACTAATCCCTTGAGATAACCATTTACAAAGAAAGGTATTTTCATTATAGAATAGAATTCTTTCATTTTGCATTAAATTTTTCAAAGAGATAGCAGGCAACATCTAGTTAGCTTCTAAAAATCTTAATATTGATGCTACCAAGGCTGGGATAATGCTAGTTCTTAATGTGAACCTTCAGTCACAGGTACACTATACACTAATATTACACTATGACTCATAATGCTTCTAGCTAAGATGTTATAGTAAGTAAGCTATTTATCAATGTATCATTTTTATTTTTATTGCTGATTCCACAGGAACTTTTTGAAGGAAAGGTACAACTAATTAATATGTAATTATTTACTTAATCAATTCAGCACATTTCCAAATAGACTTGTATCTTGTTCAGTCAGACATGTTCTACAGAAACTCTAACCCACCTGTCAGTATTTAGTTAGCTGTTTTCACTAAAGGTACACAATAAAGGGCCCTCCTTATACTCTCTAAAAAACATGCCCTCTTAGAAAACTAGCCTGCTAGGTTCAACATTGTTCTTTTTCAATCAGCCTCTAACCACCGATCTTGTCAGATTACCCTCCTATTAATTATAAGGATAGATTAAATATAATTTCAACTAAAGCTCATGTCCCTATTTTCTTTATAGACAGACAACATTACATTTGATAATATAATTAAAATATTTCCACCTAAAAAAAACAGTGAGATGTAACAAAGCTAAACTTAATTATAAAGGTGAAACAATACCTCAGTTTAAAATGGTCTTAAGGAATTCATAGCTGTCAAGATGACACAATTCTATATGAAAGAAAAAAATTTTTTTAGAAAACAGTGTAAAATTGTCACAGTATATGATGCAGAATAAATGATGAATCAAAATGAAATTAAAATAAAGAACCTCAACATAAAGTTTTATTTTACATTATAAATAACAGCTCTGGGGCTGTAAATTCTTGTTTCAACATCCTACAGATTTGCCTGATTCTGTTTCAGAATGTACCTTTAAAAACTTAGGATGAAAACTGCCAGGAAACTTATTATTATAATGTGAGCTTATGCTTTATTATAACTACTTGTCTTTTGTGCCAGATTCTATAATCCTAAGGGGAGGACTTGGTTTGTCTTGTTTATTAGGGTATCCCCAGAGCTAGAACAGTGCCTGGCTCCTAGTAGGCATTCAACATTAAATGAATGAGACATGTAAAGGAAAGAGCAAATTTATATGTATTTGAAAATATCTGGATAATTCACTTAAAAAATTCTTAGAGTGGCCAATTGTTTTTATTCATTCATTGAACATGCACCCTGGACCTCTTATCCAGGTTCTGTGCTAGGCTCTGGGGCTACTGTGTCTCTGTAAGACTTCTGTTTGTTGGTTTGGTAAGGAGAAGCCCAGCAAGAGCCTTGTAAGCAGACAATTACAATAACTGCAACACTACAGCACCACACATTTATAAACATTCAGACAAGTGTTGTAGAAGACTAGGAAGATGCAGTTTAGCTTTTTACCTAGGTGAGCTGGGGAGAGTTTCAGAGGATGTGACATTAAAGGCTGACCTTAAAGAATGAGCAGTTTTGCTACACAGAGAAGCAAGAAAGTGCAATCCAGGTAGAGAGAGAAACTGTAGAGAGGCCTGGAGTCCTGAAAAAGATTCCATAGGACTGAAGCATATGGTGTGAACAGTGTGAATTAAAATGACTAAATGACTACTTATCTCCTATGTGAGGTCTGAGCTGGAGGGAAAAAAATCACCTAATATTTGCTGATTGTCCAAGTCCTGCTTTTAACTATGTAATTAGTTATATAACACTATAAACATCTGCTTTATTATTATCTAGATGTGTTTAAAATAACGAAAATCACTTAGAGAATTTATCTAACACTTTTGTGAGAAGCTTTTCTGACTACTCTAAGAGTTAAAAATGGAAAAAAAATGTTCACCTGTCAGGTGACATAAAATCAATTTCTACTAAATGTGCCAGAATAATTTTTCTCCACCTCAGGAACAGTTAGTCTTCAGTCTGTTCATTACTGTCTTTTTATAGTATTTTTATTTAATAAAACCTATTAAGACTACCATACAAATCTCTTTACTTATGCTTTTATCTTTTAACTGATCAATTTTTATATTGCTGACATCCCTTCTTCACCATTTGCTCATTTAAAAATTCATAGTATGTGAGATATGTCTCTGGAGAAAATGTCTATAAAATTTGTTACAGCTGGCAAATGTGTATGAGTCAGTGATAGCACATGACTAAATGCTTCACAGAAAATAAAATTTGTTTCTGTAGTAAGCAGAACTGTTTAAATGTTATTTATTTTTATGTTTCAAAGAAAATATATTGTGAAGTGCTGCATTGATTTAATACGCAACAATGTCTGTGTACACGCTGTAGAAGGAAAATTTATGAAACCTTTGCACAACTCCTTTAATTGAATTTTCCAAATCTCTCACCACACACAAATAATCAATATCTTCTGCAGAGAAAACCAGTCAGAATTATTACAGTCTTTCGTTTCAATTTTGTTGTCATCAGCACATACAGAGCACCTGGATATTTGTAATGTCTGATAGCAAGTTATTTACACCTCTTAAACACATAATTGCTATTAAGTGAGTTCAAATCTATGGTTAAATTTTTTTTTTACTGATTATTTAGAAGATAAAAGCATCATACTTCTAGTAAAGTATAAAAAATTTAAATCATGGAAGAAATTATTTAAAAGGCTTTGAAAACTAATAAACCGGTTTGTTTTCCTTTAAATCCTAGACAGATATTAAGTAAGCAGTTGAAATGCAGCCCCCAAACAGTGATGAATAGTGTAAAACAAGCATTAACATTATTAACAGGAAAGGTATGACCTACGTACAGCATATGTGACAGCTGAATCCTCATAAAGAGCTGAGGACTTAACAGTTGTACCTTAATGTATATTTGTGTCACCAAAACTAGTATCTCTATTTTTTATCTCTGGATAAACTGAGAATGTTAAAGCATATGGGGATTTTTGTTGTTTCTCCTAGAATTTATCATGTCTAAACTTCAAACCTCAGTGACTTGAAACTGGAGCATTTGTTTGAAAAGAGATATCACTTAATGTTAAGATATAATAGAAAAAAAGGAAAGGGTAGTTGTTTTCTAGGAGTAAAATTATTTAGCTGATATGATGAATACTTTTTCAAGACTGAGTGGGGGAAAGAACAACATATTTTTAAGTTAAAAAATACTTCAGTGGGTGGTTAGAATGAAAAGGCAGTATCAAAATATTTTATAGTCTTAGAACAGAAGGAGTTTAAAATTTGGCCTGTGGTCCAAGAATTTGAAAACTTTAAAATCCTATAACCAAGATGAATTTTACAATGTAAGAAGACATTAAGTTAGCTAAAGAAAACCAGAACATTATAGTTTGTGCTTTTTCTTTTTAAGGCCATAGCTAGAAATTCTAAAATATTTTGTATTATAAACAGCTGAAACAATCAACTTTTTTGAACAATGTAAAGTGCAGATGGTTACATTTCATTTAAAATATGCATACTTCAACCTACACAATTATTCTCAAAACAGATAAAATATGTTTTGGACTGAAGCTAAGTGTCTAAATTTCATATCTAAGTGTCTGGATTTCATATCTTGGCAATTGCTCTACAATTTGCTTACATTCTTTTCAAAAACATTTTGTTTACTGGAAGTACCAGTCATAGGCAAACAATGATGGTATTTTCTAATATCTCTAGAAAAAAATGAAAATACTAAATACAGCATAATGCCATCTATTGACTTAAGAATATTTGTATCAAGTTGTGTTATGTAGAGGTTGATTATGTAAAGTAAATAAATTTCATGCCTTCCCATGTGATGGTAATGTGACATTCCATTTGTATCAAACCACTGAAATGGTCATATGCTTTAAATCTTCAGCATAACAAATTAAAAATAATTTTGAAAATTCATATCTAACTATAGTAGGAAAAAAAACTTTCATTTCATTATTTTTCTAACAGTCATAAAGCCAATATTATTAAGGAAAGTGAAGTTAGGCTTACTTCCCAAGTAACTGAAAAAAGAAAGAAGCCTTTGTTTAAAAAATTTGTATTTAGCAGGGGAGATCCTCTTTTATTCATACTCTCTATCAAGGCATTCCCTGATTTGCAAGGCCCAGTTCTGAAAACTATGAAAATCTCAGGGTATCTTTTCATGTTATTGTGTATGTTTTAAATTTCCCTTGAGTAGATTATATAAAGCCTTAAGAATGTGTGTCAGACATCTATTTATTTAAAACACTAGAGTTATCTTTACAATTATACTCCTCTGCCTGTGGTAAAGACTGCAAGTGATGCTAAACAAACTAGCACTGATAGGAAAAAATAAGCAGAACTAAAGGACCAATTTAAAGGGGCAATGACAGGATAAATGCTGAAATTCTTTTGGTATTATCTATTTTAACTATTCTAGGTAAATTTTCTAAGACTCTGAAGAGAAAAATATCTGAAGGACATTCTTTTGATAGTGAAACAAGGAATTTGTTTATTCTCATTTTTATAATTACCTATGAATAAAACAAATCCAAAACATATTATAGGGCTGATATTTATATTATATAATTTTTAACTTTAAGAAGATTCTCAAAACATTTTGAAATTTAAACAATTCTGGGTAATAGTATATAGTAAAAGAAAAAAGTAGAAATTTCTACAAAAAGCTGAAGGCTAGACCCCCAAGTAAGTAAAAATAAGGCAAATTAGTTTGAACTGTCAAAAAAACTAACCCCTCTTAAAATGAATGTATAAATAGAAGGGGGTGAAAGTTAACATAGCAAAGAACTTTACATATAATGTGCATGTGTTGGTGTGCATCATCTTTAACTGAAAAAAAATCCCTCCAAAATTAAAAAATGCACGTATTAGGAACCAGACAAAAAACAGGGAAAAGCATTCAGTAAAAATATTTAGCTCAAAGTCAAATTACTTAAAAAATGCTTCAATCTATTGTCAGGCAATATTGGTTTAAAAATTAAGTTGAAAAACTAATGAAGATTTGAATATCCCAGTAAATATAAAGAGCTAATGTAGTTCTTGCCAAGAAACAGAAATGGAAAATGACTTATATAGTCTCATGTATATAATATATGTTAATATATAATTTATATTACATAGATATTATATATTTAATATATCTTAACTCAGTCTTCATTTAAACCACAACACATAATCAATGCTTATTAGAAACTTTAAAACATGATTTAGTGATACAATTTCCTCTATGCATGAACAAACACTCAGTTCTTAGGGAAAAACCTGGTAATGGGCAAGTCAGTTTTAATGTCTAAAATACTAGAAAATAGTTTTAAGGCTGATCATGAATTAACACACAAAAGATCAGTATATACTGGATAAGTGAAAGGAGATGACTGTTTTAACACATGGAAATAACTTTAATGTCTTAATAAATGTTTAGGGAAGGAATTAATACTTTTGGGAATTTTTTTCCCATTAATTTCTAGCAGTGACAGTTCACCTGTTTGTTCTACAGTTTCCCTTCCTCATTTCTCAAAACTGTTGGCAAAAGCCTAATGTAAAGCCTAGTTCTAATTAGTTCTAGGAAATTACAGATTAAAAAAAAATTACACCATTGCCATAGAATATACAGAAGAAAGATTTCCCCTAGTTGGGAAGTAAGAAATATTCTAATTTCCCATTGTTATTCTCTAAAATCTGTCAAGTTAGGAGAGATTAAAACTACTGAAAACCAGTTAGACATTGAAATCAAGTTACACAGCATTGGCAAGAAGAGATCTTAAGCCTTTTCAAGGAAAGGGCTGCCTTCATACTCTTAAAATTCTTTGGCTCCCAATGGAAGTTAGCTGCTCAACTGAACGGCTCTGGAAGCCTGCTCAGCTCCCTGCCCACATGAACTTTGGAAGAGTTTTGCCATAGCCGCTGCCCTGCTGTGACCCAGCTGGCCTTTGGAACAGACCAGCAAGGAATCTCAGCTTCCACTGCAAACCCATCATGGCTTTGTTAAAGATCCTAAACACAGACTAACATACTAGATTGGTTGAACCAGTTTCAGTTATGCTTCCTGTTTGAATCGGAAAGCTGGGATGACTGAATGATTTCATTTGTTTTAGGAGGAGACGATATGGAATAGTGCAAAAACCATACATACTTTTGGAGGTCAGACTGGGCTTTAGTTGGAATCCCTGCTATGACACTCAAGTAATAGTATATTTGGGCAAGTTACTCAACATTTTTCGTGTCTTTGTTCCTTATATATAATGACAGTTATAGCTATCTTGCAGGGCTGTTGTAAAGATCTATTGATCACAGTGTTGGGAACATAGTAATTATTGGTCCTCAACAAATGGTACTTGTGGTACTTAAAAATGGTAGGATAAAACATGGCTATCCACTTCAAGGCCTGCCTCTGCTTACAGAGATTACTAAATAGCATTCATGTCAGTAATATCAAAATGATTTCTCTTAAACTGGCTTAAAGGTTTTAATATTTCACAGTCTATGACTATTTATTTTGCTTACTGAGGTGTGAATGTGCATGTGTTATGGGAACTTACAATATGCTTAGTTTCTCATACTGTGAAATGCTCAGAGGCGTGAGTTGACAAATGTCATTAATAATCTGGAAGTTTTCACAACACTGGTTACAAAGCAACTTTTTATGCTTTGTGTATCTTAATTTACCATTAAAAGCTGCCATATATTAACACATTGTTGCCCGTGTGTCTGTATTCTCAAAAAGGGAATAAAATAAATATTTTTTCTTTTAATAAAAAGAGAATAAAATAAAATTTTTTTCTTTTAATAGAAAGAAAAAATTTAAATCTTAAATTGAAAAATTTATCTCAAAAGTTCAATTGTCAGCAAAGTTGGTCTTATCTGACATGATCTTCTGCCAAATGCAATACAATGTTTTTCAAATGAGATTCATGATCTTTTAAAAGAACACACTAAAAAAGAGCTCATGGTGATTGGTGTAAATGTAAAATTATATAATAAATTAAAACACAACTCTACCTTCCTTGGGAAGTCCTGAACTCTTCTTTTCAAATAGTTTCTGTTTTGTTACTTTTGTCACTAAAGAAAAAGAAACCTCATGTTAAAAATTAATATGGAAAGTGAGTAATTTCTCATTTTAGAAGAAACAACTTCATAAGAAATAATTATCTGAAGTAAAACATATAAGTACCAAGTACAAAGTGCTATACTTTATATCTTTTTTAAAGAATGAGAACTACATAAACAAAAGCCTAACACCAGTTTGCAAGGTACATTCTTTCCCTTCACATTCAAGAAGATTCCCTGAAATAACATATCCTTGCAAAAGATAAGTGGCTTCTTGTTCTAAGTCTACAAACAAGTAATGGAGAGACACCATTAAAAACTCATACACTTCTCTTACTTAGTTCTTTTGTTTTCTGCATTTCTCTTTTCAAGACACATGATGCACGGGAGATACCAATGAGATTTTCCAGTTCTCTACTGCCCTCCAAAGCCTAAAAGAAAATCATCTTAAATGAGTTAAGTTCTCTACAAATATTACTGAGAAGTCTAGTGCAAGTAAGGTGCACTGCTTCCTGCATCTGAAGAACAAACTCTGTGGTAATAAAAGTTAACTTTTTCTAGGTTAACTATCGTAAACTTTAAAATAGTCAAATAGAAACAGTTTATTAACTAAAAAGATTACACATAATTAATAAATGTACTCTTAAATGTGGAAAAGCCATATATTACTAAAATATTATGTTTAATTAATGTTCATATAAGAAAAATTCCCATGAAAAGTAAACGGAACATATCCTCTGCAAACTCTTTCCAGGATTAGATTTTCGGGGCTTCTCTCCTACTCTTTTTCAAATGGGGTAATAGAAATATGAAAAATTGTATGCCAAAAAAAGCAGACCTGTATACTACTTAAATTTTGCATTACTTCTATGATTTCTTCTGATGACTTCTCAACTTTAGATAGCAACACCATGAATCTGTGAAGAAAAAATATTAAGCAAGATCAAGCACTTAAACATATGAAGTCATTTTCAAAGCTATAATTCTTCTAAAAGCATCTTAGATTCAGGTTTTCTTTACATTTTTAAAAGTGGTACAAGATGTAAATACTCCTCCTTCATGATTTCATTCCTATACAAACAATATATTTTACCAAACAACCTGTCCTTTGGAGTTTCACTTTCTCATCCCAACTGGGCAGCAGAAGAGAAGATGCAGTTGGCTTGTCCTTTCTTCCCCACACTACTTTGAGAAAACTAATACACTGCCATCTCCTTATTTACCTAACTCTAAGTCTCTGAATCAATGTTACCCAGTGATTTTTTTTAATGAAAAAATAAATTTTATAGCTTTAATATATTTCAATGTGAAAAAGACACACTCTTTAAAATTTGAAAACAAAGAAAACTTCACTTTACAATTCTACCTCATGAATATATCTCTAGTTAGCTTGTTAACATTCTGGAAAAATTCACTTAGGTTTTAAAAAGATTTCTATAACTTTGTATCACACTTTCTTTCCTTAATATAACATTATACACACACACACACACACACACACACACATATATATATATTTGACCACATTCATGTGTCTGTAATTTTAAAGGCTGTACAATATTGTACTTAATAAACATACCAAAGGTGATTTAACCATTTCCTTATGGCTGTAATTTTAGTCTCTTTTCCAATTTTAAGATTTCATAGCTGTATATGACAATCTATACCAGTGCAGTCTAATAGAAGTATAATGCAAGCCACACATGTAATTAAAATTTTTATAGTAGCCATATTAAAAGTAAAAAGAAACAGATGAACTTATTTAATTTTAATGATATATTTTATTTAACCCAATATATCCAAAGTATTACCATTTCCACATGTAATCAATGTAAAAATTATTCATGAAATATTTTATACTTTTTTTTTCAAAATTCAGTGTATACTTTACACTCGTAGCATATCTCATTTCAGACTAGTCACATTTCAAATGCTCATTAGCCATGTGTGGCTGGCTAGTGACTACTGTTTCGAAGAACACAAATCTATACTATCGATTTTATGAGAGAAACTAGAAATTCTATTTAAATGCTTTTCAAAATTATATCAGTGTTACCCATTAACATTCGTGTTATTAAAAATTTGATAAATGTGACATTAAATGTTTATACACAATGAATATGTACAGTATGCTTTAACAAAGTCTTAATATAATTAAGATATATAATAATAAGATATATAATTATATATCTAAGCATGCAAGCAAGGAGCAGAGAGAAACCATTATGCAAAAGCTAAAATTTATGGGAGGATAGTGGATTACAGGTGATTTTTTAAAAAAATTTTCCTTTATTATTATGCATTTTCAATTAGAAGTCATCTATCTGTCTGAGCCCCCAGTTGCTTACCACTGGAACCTCAGTTTGAGAGACAGAGTATCATAAAGGGATTTCAGCTCCTCTAATTGAGCTCCCAAAGCCTTAAGGAGCAAGAAGACTTAAGTGACTCCCAAACAGGACTTTGAACCTCCACCTTCTACATTATACATAAGCCAACTAAGTGCCTCATGAGTGCAAAGCTGAAACAATGAAGCTAGTTTGCTATGAGGAGGAATCCTAGGAGCTCTTTACCTTGCAGCCCTTTCCTGGGAGGACAGGCAGAGCCTCTCCACATTGTCTTACCATACCTTAAGGAACTGACTACCCTCAGGGAATTGTGTGGAAAGGGTTGGGTCCTGCAGAGTTACCATCTTGAATGATTCCAAAGAGCTCTGTTCAGAGTAAGGTGTGAATGGCGCCCCCAAGAGTTGTGCAATGTAGCAACCCCAACAGACCTGATAGTAAATCTCTCTCCCAAGTTAAGATAGTTACCCAGCAGGCTAAGCAAACTGTCTGACAACTTTGGAGTTTAGGGACTGAGTATAAGTTCTCTGGGTATCAAGATATCCTTCACATGCCTAAACTGCTTTTGCAGGGAAACTTGCCTCCACTGCAGAACCAAGTAGAGCAGTAGACACTCCATCGTTCTTGTCGATTTTATTTCATTTTCCTTTCCTCTCCTCTTCCTCCTTTTACAACTTGCTAGGTGAAATCAACTCCTTTACCCATCTTGATGGCAGCCAAATTCAAGGAATGGTTTTTCAACTGCCATTCAACTGTTAAATTTTGAGAAACTCAGGAGCTGTGTTCTTTTCTGTATCTTCTGACTCAGCGAGAAGGCTTCATAGACTTTGGAGATAAACTGCTTGCTAAGCAGCTTTTGGGAGAAGAATGGTTGCCACTGTCTTCATCCTAGACAACATGGCAATTCTCAATTGAATCCCATTTGTCTTGGGGACTGGATTTTGTTTTTTTATTGCTGCTGATTGCATTTTTCTCTATTTTCAATGGATGGTTCAAATTCTACTTTGTTGCCCTAAGACAGTATTATTGTTTACTTAAGAGTCCCATGGCCTTTAATATCATCTTGATGTTCCTTCATTAATTTATTTACTTCTGAAAACCAACAATCATTTGTTTTGCCTTCAGAATACATTTCTGTTACAAATTTCTAAGTCATTGTGGCTCCTTCTTTCAAGTTGGTGAGTGAAAGTATCAGTGGCTGCCTTTCATATTTTATAGAACATTGTTTCTTTCTTAAACTACTTTGCCTCTGGCTGGACTAAATTGGATCAAATCCCTCATCTTATAATGACCGCTGCAAACTATGAAGATGTTGATGCGTGCTGCATCCAGATACCCAGTAA
Source organism: Vicugna pacos (assembly GCF_048564905.1). NCBI lineage: Eukaryota > Metazoa > Chordata > Mammalia > Artiodactyla > Camelidae > Vicugna > Vicugna pacos. Next base: position 20,529,330 of record NC_132999.1, on the reverse strand, counting down.
CTGCTCCAGTTTCACAGAATCCTTATAAGATTTGGTCAAATCCTATATTATGGCTAAAGACCACTGTAGTACAACTTGAGAAATTTAAAATCTCGGTTCTCCTTGAAGGAAGCTTCTTTTTGTCCATCGGTAGAGTAAAAACCCAGCATCATCTTCTTTTTAAGCAACAAGTACTTTTTAAGTGTCTCGGTTAGTCCTCTAAGATACTTTTAAAAAAGAAACTATGATTCAGTTGGTTTGGCACAACAGAAAGTTGTTCAAGACTTGTCATTTTCTGCCAGACTGCCTTACCTCCGGGCAGATTCTTATTGTACGTTCACTGTGAATCTCTTTTTCTCTCGAGAAAACCATATGCCAAAACTTCAGGATTTTAGGTGCATTTTCCAATTTGCCTAGAAAAGTCTCACTGTGAAATTCATTTTCCTCAAAGAGAAAATCTTGTTATTCTGAAGAATAACTGAAACTGGGTGCTTCGACCACATGAAATTCATGGGAGGGATGAATCCATTAATTATGCTTTAAATTTCTTCCATAGTAATTTCTTCAGTCTCATGCAAGTCATATGTAACATAACTTTCAAAACTATTATTCTGCTCCAATTCTGGGTATTTTTTCCTATCTTGACTCCTTTCAATTATTTTCCATTCTTAGCTTCAAATTTAGCTTCATCATTTTCTTTTGCTCTATAAAATTCCCCAGATATATTCTGAGGGAAGAACTAAAATAACAAGGAGAAACTATCACTAAATTGGTGGGTTTTAGTTAAAAATTGCTGATACAGGTAGTTAGCAAGCTGCTGCTGTGCCATCCTAGATGTGGAAGAAGGGAGGCAAAGCAGATGGGAAAAGAGCCCACTGACTTCTTCAAGATTCCCTAGCATGCAACCCATGGTGTCTACTACACTAGCTGTGCAGGCATTGTGGATGTAGTGGAAGAAGAGGTGAAATCTCTAAAAGAATAATAGTTGTTAAAGATCCTGATTTGCCCTTTTCTGTAACATCCAACTATTTGACATCTGCCTTCCTCACCAAATTGTAAGTTCCATGAAGGCAAGGATAGTGTCTACCTTGTATGTTATAAACCAAGGTAACAAGCATTGTGTCTATAGTGTGCTAGGTACCCAATAAATATTTGGTGGATCAATGAACAAAATCCAAAAGACCTAGTCCAGTGAACATCCCTAGATTCAAGTGAAATATGCTTATCTTTCATTTTTCTCTTCCTAACATCCTTCCAGCCATTGACTTCATGGCTCATCAGTTCGTTGTATCATTGAGAAAGTTGGGTGGCAGAAACGAGGAGATGCTGATCAAAGGGTACAAGTTTTCATTTATAAGACAAATAAGGTCTGGGGATTTCATATACAGTATGGTAGCTATAGTTAGAAAAACTATGTTGTACACTTGAAATTGATAAGAGAATAGATCTTAAGTAGATCTTAAGCATTCTCACCACCAAGAAAACAAGGTAACTATGTGAGATGATTGGTGGTTAGTTAACGTGACTGAGGTAATGATTTCACAATGTATACATATATCAAATCAATATGTTATACACTAAATACATACAATTTTAGTTGCCAATTATACTTTAATAAAGCTGGGAAAATTTTTAAAAAGAGAAAGATAACTGTCTCAGGCCCCTAACTTTCTGCCACATACATGTCTTTCTAATGTGTAATCCTGGATTTCCTCCCTATTTCTTTTCTTCACTCCTGGCCTATGCTGAGAGTGCTATAGAAATCTTACATCAGTATTGATGGTTAACATTACAAGTACATATATGATTTTGCTGGGCCCCTGATGCTGCTTAACTCTCCTTCTACTTAATAAATATTCTCTCTTTCACAAACTGTTGCTCAAAATAATGGTCTAGCCCAATCTCCATTTCTTCCAAACTGAAATTAAACTCCAGTGCCTTACTACTCTATTAACACTATACTCACAAAGGACACAAGTGAATTTTTAATTCCACTACCAAAAACTTACCTGAAAGTCACTACCTGCAAGAGATTATATTTTCATAAAATCTCAAGAAACCTATGAGTTACATGTATATAACAGGGATAAAATCGCTAGGTTTTTCTTTTTAATTTATTTTTCGTTTTATTGATATAATTGACTTGCAGCACTGTATACATTTAAGGTGTGCAGCATAATGATTTGACTTGCAGACATCACGGAATGATTACCACGGTAAGTTCAGTGAGCAGGTTTTCCTTTATCCTTACAATATTATGTCTCATACGGAAAAAGGTAAATCAGTCACTGGATTTCTGTTTATCTAACTCTATTAATCTAAATTATTCTGGATGATGGTAACTGGATTATAACAATGAAATATATTGTTAACATTTTTTGAGCTCTTTCCAAGTATAAGGCACTGTACTTATTACTATACAAGTTGTATCCTATTTGATTTTAAAACAACTCTCTGTGGTAAATATTATCTCCATATTATAGATATGGAGACCAAAGCACAAATAAATTATTTAAACATTCACAGTTACACAACAGGGAGCACTCATGACTTAAACCCAGGTGTTTTTAAAGTTTTCTATTGAGATAACATTGGTTTATAACACATAAGTTTCATGTGTATAACCTTACATTTCCACTTCTGTATACACTACAGTATACTTACCACCAAAAATTTAATTTCCATCCGTCACCCCACAATTGATTCCCTTTACCTGCTTTACCCTCCCTCTGCCCTCTCTTTTCTGGTAACTACTCTGTTCTCTGTATTTATATGTTTGTTTCTGTTTGATTTGGCTTGTTTACTTTGTTTTTGTTTTTTATATTCTACATATAAGTGAAATCATATGGTATTTGTCTTTCTCTGACTTATTTCACTTAGCATATACCTTCAAAGTCTATCCATATTGTCGCAAATGACAAGATTTCATTTTTAATGGCTGAGTAAGTATTCCACTCTATGTATATGTGTGTGTGTGTTTATATATATACTATATCTTCATTCATCCATTGATGGGCACTTAGGTTGTTTCCGTATCTCGGCTATTATAAATAATGCTATAATGAACATAGGGGTGCATGCATCTTTTTGAATTAGTGTTTTTGTATTCTTTGGCTAAATACCCAGAATTGAGATGACTGGATCACATGGTTGTTCTATTCTTAATTTTTGATGAAATCTCCATATTGTTTTCCACAGTGGCTGCACCAACTTACATCCCCATCAACAGTGTAATAGGCAGTATGCGCTTTGACATCAGTCTTAGCAATAACTTTCTAGATATATCTCCTTCTCTCTATATATCTCCTCAGGCAAGCGAAATAAAAGCAAAAATACAAAAATGGGACTACATCCAACTAAAAAGCTTTTGTACAGCAAAGGAAACTATCAACAAAATTAAAAGACAACCTACCAAATGGGAGAAGATAGTGCAAATCATATATCTGATAATGGGTTAACCAAAATATAAAGAGAACTCTTACAACTCAACAACAAAAAACAACCTGATTAAAAAATGGACAGAGAAGCTGAGAAGACATTTTCCCAAAGACACAAAGATGTCCAACAGGCACATGAAAAGATGTTGAACTGAGGTGTTTTTGACCTATGTTTACAACAATATTTCTCAAAGTGTAACTCACTTACCGTTGGCATCAGAATTCTTTCATTAAGTCTGGTAAAAATACAAATTACTAGGCTGCATTCAAGATCTACTAATCAAGAGTATCACTAGATAGGCTTAGAAATACATATTTCCAGGAGATTCTTATGCACACCAAAATTAATTAATGGCATTTTCTGTGAAGACAGACAGGTAAAAAACCTGGAAAATATAAAAAAAAATTGACACTTCTTGTCAAAAGAATTTTTTCCTGTACTTAGGTCTATTTATTTCATTATATTCTCAAAGGCTTTCTCAGGGAAGCTTTCTTTAGCTGTTCTCTGTAGCTGTTTTCTTATTTAAAATGTTTTTTTCTTATTGTGGCAAAATATATATAAAACTGGCCATTTTAACCATTTAAAGTGCATAGTTCACTAGTATTAATTACATTCACAATGTTGTACAACCATCACAACTATCTATCTCCAAAACTTCTCTATTACCATAAACAGAAATTCTGAAATAGTAAGCAGTAATAGTTAGCCTCTGATAATCTCTAGTTTACTTTCTATCTCTTTCAACTTGTCTATTCTAGATATAGCATATAATTCGAATTGTACAATATTTGTCCTTTTGCATCTGGCTTATTTCACTTCCCGTATGTTTTCAATGTTCATTGTGTTGTAGCAAGTATTGGAACCTCATCCCTATTCATGATTGAATAATTTTTGTATATTCTGTGGAATTCTGATAGGGATTAATTGCACTGAATCTGTAGATCCCTTTGGGTAAAGGTATTGATATCTTAACAATATCAAATCTTCCTGCCAATGAACACAGGATGTCTTTCCATTTTTGATCCAGGTGTGTAGAAACATAATCGATTTTTGTGTGTTAATCTTATACTCTTAAATTTTGATGAATTCATTTATTAGTGCTAGTAGTTTCTTGTACATTCTTTGGGATTTTCTATATGTAGGATCATGTCATCTGCAAATAGAGATAGTTTTATTTATTGTCTAATTGGATGCCTTTTATTTCGTTTTCTTGTGTAACTACTCTGGCTAACGTTTCCAGTAAAATGTTGAATACCAATGGTGAAAGTGAGCATGCTTGTCTTGTTATTGATGCTTGGGGGAAAGTTTTTATTCTTTCCTGGCAAAAATTTTAAACAGTTGAAAATAAAAGTAAACACTGATTGTCCTCTTAGTCTTCACTCACCTGTAGAATATAACTATATCTTCATTCTAAATTTTTGATAAACATTTTCAACTAACTTACCCCTAGAAAGTGATTCATAAGTCAATATTCTTGTTGCATGATTAAATAGTTAAAAATACAGTAAAGAGAAACTGAAAATTCTCAATTGTCGTTACCGGTTACAATTAAATTGTATAGATAAAAAACAAAAGCAAAGCCCAGTATTAATATTACTATTAAAAAGATTTCATTTGTATTAGTATAGAAATAAAAGTTACTTTTCTGCCTACAAGAGAATAAACCAGTGATTAAAAACACATTTTATACAGCAGAAGCGATCCTTGTGGTAATAGGACTATTCTATATCTTGACTGTGGAGGTGGATACATGAATCTACTCATGTGATAAAATTGCATAGAATACACATACATCCATACAAATAAATATATGTAAAACTCAGGATATCTGAATAAAGATCGGTGCATTGTGTCAACGTCAGTTTCCTGGTTCTGATACTGTACTACACTTTTCCCAGATGTTATCATGTCAGGAAAGTAGAAAAAGGGTACATATGATCTCTCTGTTGTACTTCTCATAACAGCATAATCTACAATTCTATGAAGATAAATTTAATGCAAATAAACCTTACAGAAGGACAGTCACCATTACTGCACTTCTGTAGCTGTGCCAGCAGCAGCAGAAATTGCCAAGAGGAAGAAAAGCCAATGGCAGTGAATTATATATTTTCCTTTTAGAGCTTAAAGAATATGGAAGTTCACATAAAATATTAATGTGTAGGTGTTTGTATATAAATGAGCTTTATTGACATGTCAGTAACTGCTTGTTTTCTGGGGAAAAAATCTTTTTAACCTAGAACATGGAACTATTATTTTCTTGTTGGGAGAATTCTTACATTTAAAACTTGCCAAATTGATTAATAGGGAGTAGTTTCATGACATATTCATAAATGAAAAGGGAAGTGTAAAAGAGTATACACTGTGTGCCATCTTTGTATAAGAAGAGAAATAAGATAAACTAAACAGCTTAAAAGTTATAAAAATAAACATATGAAAGGTAAATCAGAAACTAATTGATTTGGTTAACTACAGGGAGTAGGTAGAAGGAATGGGACAGGGAGTAACACATCTCTGTGTGTATTTTTCTGTGAGGTTTTGACTTTTAGAACCATATTAATGTTTTACATAGTCAATAAACAAAAAGGGATGAGCGAAAAAAATAAAATTGAATACAAACAGAAACAAGCTAACCTAACTACTTCAAATGAATAAATAATTCTTCAAATGAAGAACTAATCCAAGTAGTTTTGAACGCAGTAATTTGACTACATACCTTCTGACTAAAGACAAAAGCCTTGCAGGGTTGTTTTCAGCAATGCTATGAGTACAGGGATTCTGAAACTATTTTGTGTATGTTGTAGGAATAAGCAAACGTGCAAATGTATTGCTGCTGTTAGGAGCCAGAGATCTTTGAGAAGGGGTGTAAATGCAGAAAGGGGAAAGGCAAGGAAATATCTTCTCTCACTATGAACTCATGAATTTCAAAGAGGCCAACTAATAAAAGGAATGATGGAGTTAGAAAATCACTGCTGTGCAACCATCTTACTAATAACGGGCTCAGTAAATTGCCCTCCCCAGTGTGGGTGGGCATCATCCAATCCAGTGAGGGTCTGAATAGAACAAAAAGCAGAGGAAGGGAGGATGAGATCCCTGGCTGCCTGCTTAATCTGGGACATTGCTCTTCCGTTCTTGAACTGAGATTTACACCCCTGACTCCCCGAGTTGTCAGACCTTTGGACTCTGACTAGAATTACACCACTGGCTTTCCAGGGTCTCCAGTTTGCTAATGGTACATGGTAGGACTAGGCCTCCATAACTGCATGAGTCAATTCCTCACAGTAAATCTATCTACATATGTAATTATATAAATATACAAAATTCATCATTAATCCATTATTAATTAATAAGCATTAGATCAATAATGTATTTTACTGCCATTATTAATCTATCTATTAATCTAGCTAGTAGTTCTGCTTCTCTAGAGAACCCTAACCTACTACAATTGCCAAAACAAAACATAAAATGTTACAATCACTTAAAATTGATCTATAAATGTGAAATGTTACATTTAAATTCATATTTTAAAAATCCAAGTCTTTAGAATGGTTTTACAAAGTAATAAAAGAAATCTAAACAAATGGAATAAATACAAAACCCATTCATTATTAAAGCTAATAAAATGGCTTTATTGACTAGGTTGAGTAGTTTTATAATGGGTGGAAAAAAACAAACAGAAACACATAATTTTTATATATTGTAAAATGTCTTGGCTTATACTTACATTCACTAATTCTAATACCAAGTCATGGAGTGATATATACAAATAACAGGGATCTTTACAAACAATATTGAGAGAAATTAAATAAATACAGGCAAATTCCTAAGTGACCAATAACAAAAGTTCTTGCTCCTTCCTTGCTACTTGAAAGCTCACTGCTATGAGAGCTATTATGAAAAAATCTGGAGCTGTAAGCAGATTGATGGGGTAAGAAGAAGACAAAGGGGAAAACACTACGAAAAGTTAGAATAGCATAAGTGGAGCTGATTCAGGGGAAAGCCACAGTTAAGTTCAGTTTGTTTACACAGTATTACTGTTGTCCAAAAATATTTTCTCCTTCCCTGTCTATCTACTTTTACTTTTGAGTTTGTTATGCTTCATATAATTATATCAGAAATTCATCTGGTTTAGCAGGTAACTGCTTTCAACTACAAGATATGTGATTCAGAAATTGTTATGCCACTTGCTTTCTATGTCCTTTTGTACAATTTGAGGTTTTTTTTACTATGTACATATATTGTCTATTTAAAAAACAAAAATGTACATGTATTGTCTATTTACTATGTACATATATTGTCTATTAAATGAGTTAGACAAAAAAGAGAATGCTTTCCTTATGATACCTAGATGAGATTGGTTTCACCAAGAAATTGGAACTTTGGTTAGGGGAAGGATGAGTAGTAATTTACAAAAAAAATATTCATGGGGAAGGGCACATGAAAATATTTGGAGCTGAGGGGAGTGTGACTAGGGAAAGCAGCTGGTAACAACAGACAAAGGGGTACAGGGGTAGATGGAAGAGACGCCAAACAAGGAGAGCTCTTGGAGAAACTCTTCCCTTTGTCCTTCTCGTACTCGAAGTGGCACTCACATTCTATATCTCTTAATGTAGACAACTACTGATTAATACTGTACTTCAGCTACATCATGTAGTCCTGACCTGGGGTTATGATCACAAATTACAACATAATTTATACAGAAAATGCATTCTAAGTCCCACTCAAATACTTAAAAATCTTTTGTAACATAACCCATAACCCATTTCTAAGTTAGAGGATGTGTATTAACTTATAACATGAGACAATAAGCTCCCAATGGGTAGAAGTTTCATTTTCCTCATCGTTACCCATCCATCATACTGTGTAGCACACAGAAGATACAGCTGAAAAGGTAAATGAGCTGAATACATGAACTACTTTGAAAATTTAACTCCCTGTTCTGCTTAACTCAGTTTTTCCAGCCTCAGTGGGTAGATATAAATATTCTTTCCAGAATACATAGGCAGTAACGTTACGCAAATAATGTCAAGCACCCTTGACAGGCCAATAGGAAAATGGTTGGTTGTTGGCAGGTAAGCCTTCTGCGTCGCTGCAGATCTCTTGACTCTGCTGGCTTCACTGTGCTCCTAGCTCTCGAACCAGCTATTTGTTAGGCATTATGTTCCCAAACAATGCATTACTTCTCTATCCCTCTAAGTCCGAAAAGGGTGTTTTCCTCAGTTTTCCCCTAAGCTAGTCTCTTATGTGTAGGCTGGGGGAACTGGGCTAAATGAGTATTTAAATTAAGGTATCATACATCACCACCATATGAAACCTGCAAAACACATCATAAATAAAGTATTTTACTTCTTTAAGAAAGAATACTTCTACTCAGGTATAAACTATTTATTAATTTCTACAAAGAAATGATTTATCTTAAATTATCACTTTAACAAATATAACCCTTTTCTTTCAAGACACTTGTGTACATTATTTCAAAAGCAACAAACTTACTCATCATTGTCTTGTGTAGTAGATTCCTTTCTTTTGGTTATACATGTTTTCCTCCTTCCTATATGTGTACAATAAAAAGAACATAAAGTTAAGGCAAAAACTGTGAAATCTTACATAGAATTAAACTGCCAAATTTTAAACAGAAAATAAAAGGGTAGATAAATGAAAAGAAAGCAGGTAAAGAAAAGTATCCTGAAATATGGTATGAGAAACTTTTTCACTATTGTGAATGACTTTTCAACAGCTATTTTGGTTTTTATTATTTCCCATTCTCCTAATTTTTTATTCATGATGACATACAGAAAAAAACAATCTTTTGAATAAAATTTCCATTGGGGCATGGTATATTTAAAAGAAACCTAGATAAATCCAATTGGATAATATAATTAGTTTAAAATACATTAGTAAACTTTACTAAATAAAGGATACTTTCATCAAATATTTTAATCAAAAATACATTAAAATTCCAGTTCACATTATTTAATCCCTGTTTTTTGTCTCAGAGTTAACAACAAGGGATTGTTGGTACTAATATGTAGAAAATAGTGAGTTCCTCATGATATTACTAGAAAATAAATTTGATTTTAGGGGTAAAAGTATGTGACTGTTTGAATGCATATTAACTAGTGAATTCATAGAAAGATCTTTAGTGCCTATTAAAATATTTCAAATATTGTGTATCACTTACATGTGAAGTCTAAAAAATAATACAAATGAATATACATGCAAAATAGAAACAGACTCACAGATATAGAAAACAAACTTGTGATTACCAAAAGAAAAAGGGGAGAGAGGGACAAATTAGGGGCATGGGATTAATGGAAACAGACTATTATATATAAAATAGATAAGCAACAAGGACATACTGTATAGCACAGGAAATTATACCCATTGTCTTGTAATAACCTATAATGGAATATAATCTACAAAAATACTGAATCACTACGCTGTATACTTGAAACTAACACAATATTGTGTATCAGCTATACTTTAATAAAAAATGTATATTGATTTAGTAAATTCTTGGAAAGATCTTCAGTGCCCACTAAAACATTTCATTCATTAAAGTATTTATTTTAGGTATTAATAAAAGATAAATGATTAAATTACATCCATTTAAAATGCTATTATTTACTGCCATCACTTAGCTAAACTTTCACAAGTTGACAGTCACAAATGAAACTAAGGCACATATATGACTAAGTTATAATCCCTCAAATGTGTGCTGGGTTGAAATATAAATTTGATTTTATAGCAGAAAATGATGTTTACACTTATCAGTGGTCAGGGAGTCAACTGTTTTATGAGCTGACTGTTTAGCTATTTGTTCTACAGTAATTTATAGTGCTATATGCAAAATACATGTTAAACATTCAGTGCATGAATATTTGAGGACACATTAGCATAGGTAAAATTCTCAGTATCTTACATATACTGGCCTTTGGTAAATGTTTATTGAATGAATAAACAAAATGAATAATCCAAACCTTTTACTACTAATTAAAATCAGTCAAGAGAAATCACTTTTTAAAATGTATAAACATTGGCATCCTCCTCAAACTACGTATTTTAATGTAGTTCTATCTGTTCAATAACTGGCACAGGAATTATTATTTACTCAATGTTCTTGTTATTTTTGTAAAAAGTTGTTTGACATAATGTACCATGAAAAACTAGCTCACACTCTCCAAAAGAAATACAATGTGAGCCACTTACGTAATTTAAAATCTTCTACTAGCAAAATTTTTAAAAAAGGAAGAACTTAAAATTTAAATATACCCCAAATATTCTAATTTTAACACATAATCAATATAAATTATTAATGAGATAACTCATATTCTTTTTTTCACATTAAGTTTTAAATATCTGGTATGTATTTACACATCATCAATTCAGATAAGTCAAATTCCAGATACTCAACATGTACATGTACTGTACAGTATAGTTGTAGAGAATACTGCAGGAAGATCCAATACTTCCAGATAAAACCAAATATACATAACATGAAGGCAATTTCTTTAAATCTTATATATAATTTTAACATATTAGGAATATATTGTCCAGGACAAACTACCCAATGATGGTTTACATTTTCCCTATCATTTAATTTTTATTCCATTACTCTTATTTGCTTCCATTACTAGAGGAAAGGCTTATTTAAAGTATATTTTCTATTCCCTGATATTTATAATTTCATTGAATGAGTTGGTTCAGAAACTGATTAACAATAATTTCCCTCATTGTTACTTTGGACTTTATGTCTTCTCTCCTCAATATTATGCCATAACTAAATTGTTATTTAAAAATTGTCCTTAATGCCATAAAGAGAAAAACTTATGATTCAGAAATTTTGCTATAGTACTAGTTACCTCTCTTGTTTATTAACTTTTCATTATTTGATTTGTCTGTATCCTTAAATTCCAAACAGAATAAATTAATACGGTTAAGAGTTTGTTTAGTGAGATGAAAGGGAAAAAAGAGTATTATTTTATTTATGATTTTAGAGAACTTAGGGGAAGTAAGTCTATTAAAATCTGTCTCTCTTAAAAAAAAAAAAGTACATTTTATTGAAAACCACAAATGAAAACTCACAGTACACATTAAACCTTTATTTCATAAAATCTTTGCCTAAAGGTTAATACTAATTTCCTGGATTTTATATTATACTATCTGCAGTCAATAATGCTCCATATCAAAATCACTTTGTTTCTTTGATGTATGTATGTTAATACATACACACACACACACACACCCCTATCTATATATAGTTGTGTACTTGACTCCCCTTAAGTGCAGTTTCACGAAACACTTGTGATAAATACCATCACTGACTCTGGACTACTTTCAAGATTGTATTTGGACTTCCTGGTAAGGCTCCTGGGAGCCTGTTCTTCAACTAATGAAGACAGCTTTCAAGAGATTGCAACGTTTAGAAGTGTAACCAATGATGATGATGATAATGGCTAACACTTACAAAGTATCTTTAGGACAAGGTAGTGTTTTAAACGTTTTATAAATATATACATAAACTAATTAATCTGCACAGCTCTGAGAGAGTCACTCTTATTCTCATTTTATAAATGAGGAAACAGAGGTACAGATGGTTATATAACTTACCTAAAGTCCCAAGGCCAGTAAGTGTCAGAGTCGGGATCTAAAGCCAGCCATTTGTCTGCAAAGAGCGTGCCATTAACAATGATGCTATGCTTGTTTATTAATAGATTAATCTAAAGTTCAAATAGGTTTAGTCTGGTATCATGCTGCTTCTAGCTACATATACTTTACAGCTGGCACACATCTCAGGCATCATTTGGTCCCAAAACAAAAGTTACGAGTTGAGGAACTTGACCCAGGGAGGTTCAAATGATTTGTTTAACAGGTGTCACACACTAGTTTTCTTTCTAAAAAAGTTACTGCCAGATAAAGTTGGAGCCTGTAGCCTAAGAGGCAAATGAGATCCTGTTGTTTTTTTAATTAATCACTTCTATGCAATAATTCATGTTTACATCTTTTACTATTTCCTTTCCTCTACTTTTTAGAGTTTGCCCTATTGTTATATCTTTTTGAGTTGAATGCTAAGCTCATTAAGTTTTCAATCATTCTTACTTTGAAAATAAATGCATTTATAAATATAAATTTTCTACTAAGGAATCTTTAAGTACCATGCAGTGTTTAGGTATAAATTTTTCCCTGTAAGTGCTGATATGTTTTCATTATCATTCAGTTCTAAATATTTTATACTTTCCAACACAAAACACCCCCAAATAGCCAAAAAAAACTTGAGAAAGAATGAAGCTAGAGTTTCACACTCTCTGATTTCAAGCTACCCTGCAAAGCTATAATCAAAACAGTGTGGTACTGGCACAAAAGCAGACATATGGGTCATTGGAACAGAAAGAGCCCAGAAATGAACCCACACTTTTTTGGGCAATTAATCCATGACAAAGGAAGCAAGAATATATAATGGGGGAAAACAGCCTCTTCAATAAATTGTGATAGGAAAACTGGACAGTTACATGCAAAAGAATAAAAATCTCACACCACGCACAAAAATAAATTTGAAAGGGATTAAAGGCTTAAATATAAGACCTAAAACCATAAAACTTCTAGAAGATAACATAGGCAGTAAGCTTTCTAACATCAGTCTTAGTAATATTCTTTTGGATATGTCTCCTCAAGCAGGGGAAACAAAAGCAAAAACAAACAAATGGGACATCAAATTAAAAAGCTTTTTTGCATAGCAAAGGAGAAACTATCAACAAAACGAAACCTACTGAATGGGAGAAGATATTTGTAAATGATATGTCTGATAAAGGGTTAATATCCAAAGTACACAAAGAATTTATGCAGCTCAACATCAAAAAGACAAACAACCTGACTAAAAACATGGGCAGAGGAACTAAATAGACATTTTTCCAAAGAAGACAGACGGATGACTAACAAGCGCATGAAAAGATGTTCAACATCACTAATCATCAGGGAAAAGCAAATCAACCACAATGAGATATGACCTCACACCTGACAAAATGGTTATTATCAAAAAGACAAGCGATAACAAATGTTGGCAAGAATGTGGAGAAAAGAGAACCCTTGGTGCACTGTTGGTGAGAATGTAAATTGGTACAGCTACTATGGAAAACAGTATGGAGGTTCCTCAAAAAGGTAAAAATAGAATTACCACAGGACCCAGCAATTCCACTCCTGGGTATTTATCCAAAGAAAATGAAAACGATTATTAAAAAAGATATACCCACCCCTATATTCACTGCAGCATTATTTACAATAGACAGGATATGAAAGCAACTTCAGTGCCCATCAATAGATGAATAGATAAAGAAGATGTGGTGTGTATGCATATATATGTTACTCACCCACTAAAAAAGAATGAAATCTTGCAATTAGCAACAACATGGATGAACTTAGAGGGCATTATGCTATGCGAAATAAGTCGGACAGAGAAAGACATGTACCATATGATTTCATTTTATATGTGGAATCTAAAAAACAAAATAAATCAACATAACAAAACAGAAACAGTCATAGATACATAGAAAAACCATGTGGTTGCCAGAGGAAAGGGAAATGGGAGTGGGCATGAGAAAAATAGGTGAGGGAGATTAAGAATACAAACTTCCAGTTATAAAACAAATGAGTCACAAGTATGAAACGTACAGTTGGGGAATACAGTCAAAAATGATGTGGTATCTTTGTATGGTGACAGATGATAACTAGACTCATGGTGGTGATCATTATATGACATATTACTGAATCACTATGCTGTGCACCAGGAACTAACATAGTGTTGTATGTCAATTATACCTCAAAACCAAGCAAAAGAATGAATAGAAAAAGAGATCAGATTTGTGGTTACCAGAAGCACACAGCAGGGGGAGAGGGGATTGGAGGAAGGTAGTTAAACTTCAGTTATAAGTATAAAGTTCAATCATAAGATAAATAAGCACTAGGGATATAATGTACAACATGATAAATATAATTAGCACTGCTGTATATTATATATGAAAATTGTCAAATGAGTAAATCCTAAGACTTGCCATCACAAGAAAAACAAGTTTTTTCTTTTTCTTTTATTTTATATCCATATGAAATGGTGGATGTCCACCAAACCTACTTTGGGAATCATTTCATGATGTAAATCAAATCATTACGCTGTATACACATACTATATTACACAGTGCTATATGTCAATTATATCTCAATAAAATTGGAGAAATATAATATTGCTTGAATGATGATAAAGACAAATTGTCTATATACTTCCTAACTTTTTATCCATTTTATCAGTTTCTGAAAAAGGTAGTTTAAAATCTCCTACTACGATTAGGGATTTGTGAGTCTCTCCTTGTAATCCTGTCCTATTTCATCATGTTCTGTTTGAGTTTTATTTTAGATGCACATTAGGTTCAGGATTCTTTTTCTGGTAGTGAATCTTTCCTTCTCTCATTATGTAAAAATTCCTGTTATCTTCAACAAAGCCTTTTTGTCTTAAAGTCTATTTTGGTCTATATTTTCTTACACCAACTCTTAGCTTTTTTAAAAAGCTAATATTTGCTTTTTTTACTATCCCTTTACACTAAATCATCCTATATTTTTTCTTTAAGTCTAAATAATAATAATATTAATACCAATAGCTAAAATATGTATGGAACACTTACTGTATGCCAGGCACTGTTTTACATGCTTTTTGTATGTTAATTCATTTAATGCTCATGACAATCCTGAGGTAGATATTACTATTTCCCCCATTTTACAGGCAAGTAAACAAAAACACTATTAAAAAGTTAATTGACAGATACTCCATCTGCTTCCTGAGAATTACAAGGATCTTAAAACTTGTAATCTCTTTCTATTTCCTCACCTTCCTGCCATGCTGCCATGCATGGTCTGTTAGTATTTGTTTTTAACTTCCTTTCAAATTGTTTTCCTTTTGCTTTATAGTCAGCCAAATTTGCAATCACATTTTTATATTTATATTTATATTTACATTTTGCCAGTATGTTTGCTAATTTATTTTTCACTATTGCTCTTCGCATTTCATTCCTTTATTTGAGGCTCAGTTACGAGGATGTGCTTATAGAAGTATATTCCTTAGTAGTCCTTTTAGGGAATACCTGTGAATGATAAATTCTTTTCAACTTTGTCTGAAAATACCTTTATTTTATTCTTACTTCCTGAATAAAAAAATTCAACTGTGATTTTGAGTTGTTATTATTAGTCCATTTCCTGCAGCAGCCTATTGATACTGATGAGAAAGTCTATTGTTAGTCGGTCATTGTCTCGTTGCTTTTAAATTTTTCTTTCTCTCTGACGTTTGCAGTTTTACCACAATATGATTAGGTATGAATTTGTTTTAATTCACCCTGCTCAGATGAAGCATACTATTCTACTCTAGAAATTCCTGTCTTTTCTCAATTATGAAAAACCGACAGTCCTTATATCTTAGGTACTGCCTCTGCTCCATTCTCTCTCTTTCCTTCTTGTAGAACTTCTATTTGACATATGTTGGAGCTTATTCTACCATCATTTCTCTTTAATGTTTTATCACATTCTCTATCTCTTTATTTCTCTGTGCTGTTACACTGCTACAGTCTGGGTGATTTCTAGAGATCTATTGTCTTATTTACAAGTACTCTCTTTGACTATGCAAATTTTTTGTTTATCCCTCTACCCTAAATATTAAAAAAATCTGATGCAATCTTGGGAGTAAAAGAGAGGACAGTTTTACCATCCTTCCTCTTTTCTGAAAAGGATAATAGCTTGGAAAATTTTGCTAAGGGGTAGGGGAGGGGACAGAAATATAATTATATACATACAAACATATATAAATATAATAAATATATATTACAGTAAATAAATATGTATGTGTGTGTGTGTGTGTGTGTATATATATATATATATATATATATATATATATACACACACATATATATCTTAAACGTATGGATTGGAAGTTCATTGTAGCGTAGCAATTTCTGAATTATTTAGGGGCATGTTTGGGCCATGGAGTGTAAGCAGAGAGAAGACTTAAAACCAGATTTTCTTTCCTTTTATAACTACAGATGGATTTAAATTTAATATTGTCACCTGTTTACACAGCATATGGTTCAAATGTACACAGAAAGTTCATAAAAATACCTGGAGGAGGACTATCCCAGATTGAGAGAATTCCAAGTACAATGACCTTGTGGAGAGAAGGGGCTTAGCATGACTGACAAACGGCCAGAAGTAACAGTGGCTAAAGTAGTGTAAGCATGGTAAGGGCAGTAGAAAATGAGGCAAGTAAGGTGGTCAGGTATTAGATGATGGATGGCCCTAAAAGTCATGAGAAAGTTTTGAATTACATCCTAAATATGATGCGAAGTGAGTAGCACCTAAAATGTCCTTGAAAGTGTTATTTAAGTAGAAGTACTTACTTAAATTTTACCTTACATTATGTACAATATTTTAAAAATGAGAATTGTTAATAGAAGTTATGACTTCATTTGGAACTTAAATTACTTTACAGGAGTCACACTTTCCTATTTCTAAAACATATATAGAATGACATATTAGGACAAGCAATGTAATGATTATAAATGACACAATCTGATACAAGATCCTAGACAGCATTCTCCTATTCTGAGACTTCTGTATGTGATACATTGAGATATATATATATGAAAGAGTATATAAAACACATAGATACAGTTTAATGAATAATTATAGAGTGAACTAGCATAACCACCATATAGAAATAGAATATTACCAAGCACCCCAGAAACCGTTGCCTTCTGACTTTTTAAAAAAGAGCTTACCTAGTACTACAATCTGTGATAATTATCTACCTAAATGTCAACTGGGATCATGTGACCAATCTTTTTATGGGCAGAAGAAATGTTCTCTTAAGTCCATATTTAATTTCAATATGGAAATTGAGTATGTATCCACTTAAAGTCTATTCAGATGTGTCATCTCTAAGGCACTAATTTTTAACTTTAAACAAAAGACAATATCAAGTGAATTAAAAAAAACCCAGAACTATAGAGCCTGTAGAAAACATATACATCTTCATATATTTTTGTGAAAGCAAACCTAATAGTGGTAGCTTTAAGATAAAAAGCACTTGATTAAAGTAAAATAAAAGTCATTCAAAAGTTTAAGATCTCATTACAGGTTTCATTACAACAAATTAGGTAAAAAGAGGAGACTTTATTTCTGTATAGCTTCTAGTATATGTCTAGCACTCAATAAATATTGAACAATAAAATATGAATCAGGCTAATCAAAGCATATCTAAAATATACTTTATTAAATTTGAGCCTACTTCATATTTTATACTATAGAAACTTGACATGTCACTGATTCATGACCTTTAACAATATTAAAAATTAAACTTATGAAATCTAGATTTCTGTATCTTTTAAATAAATATATTAGCAATAAACTACCAGAGAACAAGAAATATGTATGGTCAAAATTAAACTAATAATACTTTAAAATAAAGAATTCCATGTTAAAAAAAATTCTACAAAACTTTTGCAAATACATTTAAAATACTAAAGGAAAAGAAGGTAATGAAATATAATAAATAAAAGCAGGCTATAAAGACACGAAATGTGAATAAAACTAAATGGATAACATGGATAAAAATAACATTTAGAAGTATCACTCTTAAACTGCAGTGCAGGAGTACCTGAATCATGTGGCCTTTAATGTATGCACACGATGGACAGCGTGTTAAGGAGCGTATCTGTAACCATTATAATTGATCGTGGCTGAAGGCAGTCAGGCCATAATTTCTATTTAATGGATGGGATAGTAAGGGAGCAAAGTCTGCAGTAGCATTTTAAAATAACTGCCTAGAAAGTTTACATTTATGTCCAAAGTGTTACCTATATTCTAGTCTATTCTGTGTTGAATTCTTTAAAAAAGAAGAGAAAAATCAGCTGCAGCAAGATCCATATATTATACAATCAAAATTCTGATTTAACCAATAACTAGAAAAATCTTACAGTAAGTGGAAAAGAATGTTCAACTAACCATTTGATGGTCCATTTTTGTGCTCTTGTTCTTTAAAGCTTGTGGGAGAAGCAAATGGGCTCATTTGACAAGTTCCAGTTGTTGGAGAATAGGATGTAATACTTTTTTTCCTTGTGATTTTTGGAGAATCAAATGACTAGAAATAAATATTAATTTGGGACAAAAATACTTATGTTTAGTTATAGATCTTTGGAAATACATTTGAAAACTTGCAAAATTCAAACCAATACTCTTTTCCTTGCTCCTTCCTTTTTTGGGGGAGGTGGTGAGGGAGAGATCCTTCGGTCCGTTCTTCCTTTCTTTCTGGAGGTACTGGGGATTGAACCCAGGACTTTGTGCATGCTAAGCACAGTGCTCTACCACTGAGCAAAATACCTCTCCCCTTCTTTTTAAATTTTAAATATTCTCATTACCTTTAAAGTGAACATTGTTCTTTCAAGTTATGTACATTTTCCAGTTCTCCACACTAATTGGGGCATCTCAATTTGATGTTTATGAAAGGCCAGGGAAACTCTCAGAAGTGACTCTCAGTAAGACCTACAAGGAAATCCTAGGGAGGATCAGCGATGTCCTTAACCTTCACAAATTTGCTCTAACACAGTGTCTTGTCTTAATAATAACAAAATAATGTTCAAACAATTGAGTATGGGATTTAAGACCTTTGCGAATTTGGCCTAGCCTACATAAGTCCTCTCTGTAGCTTCCTACTCTGTGTTCCCATAAACCTTGTGCATACCTCTTAACTGGAGTCAGTAAATTTTAATTTTTTATATTTCTGTCTATGTCATTATAATCTGAATTTCTGAAAATATTATTTCATCTTTGTACTCCAGAACTCAAAAATGTGTGATCAATGAATGATTTAGAAGGAACAGTCCAGTAAACTTAGCCAGGCCACTTACTCAGAATATATTCATTCATTCGTTGGTTCATTCATCCATTATTAGATGATACCTGTAGTCCCAGGCACTTAGGCTATGCACATTTGGGCCTCAGCTAGTCCTTCTTTGGTCTGGGGGGGTCATTCATAATCCACTTCCTCCAAACATCCATTATCATGTTTTCATTGCTTGCCAAATTACTTTAAACTTGTTTTCTATAATGCTTACTAATCACCCAGCATTTTTGAACTTATGTGTATACAGGAATAGAACAAATTGTTCTGGCCTCATAAACAGGAGAGAATAGGTCTGAAGGTAGGATGTGTACCACAGAAATTCAGAGAAGGGGGAAAATCAAAGCCAGCTGCAGTAATCTCTCAGAAGGACTCTTATGAGGAAGAAGGGTGAGACTTAGATAAGTAAAAATAAAAGGTACAAAAACCTGAAATCTAGAGGTGAAACAGGCAGCATAGGGTGGATTTTGGGAATAAAGAAAAGGTCTGAAGACTCACGATATGTTGCCAACATTGTAGAATTAAACTTTAGCTTGGTTGCTGACTTGAAACAGTTACATAATTCTCTACTGTCAACTATTCTTTATTTTTAAGACACCATGGCAGAAATAGTGGCTGTGTCACCTTTTTCAATAATCTTGGTGTTAGTTCCAGAATCTACAGCATCCATTTTTTTACAGTTAAGATTTTAAATGATAAATACTTCTTTGTATTGGGGGAACAAAAGGCATTCCATTTTTTATTTTATGTATCCACAATAGCCACAAATGTAACTAATATCTTTTAAAAAATCAAATGATAATATCAAGTTATAACTATAAAGCAACCTTTTTTCGTAAGGTTAAAGGGTTTTAAGTCTCTTTATCAGGTGGTTATTATTACCTCTCCATCTTGAGTTTTCACCTGTTTATATGGATTCAGTCATAAACTATGACATTTATCCAATCCTACCCCACTTTTCTAAGAATTTATTGCCCAGAACTATTTCTCTGTGTATGTACAAGAAATGAAAGTCGCTACCCTAATGTACATTTATGTCAATCTGTTTTCCTATTTTCACCAAAAAATTATATTTTCCAATTGCCAAATATCTAAACATTGCAACTGTAGATCACACATTTCTCCTCAAAAACAATCTTCTAGCTTTCATAAAATAAGTCTTAGTGTGAATGTATGGGTGTGCATATGTGTGTGTGTGTATATATATATATAAATTTTCTCCCCTCACCTTAAAAATAAAACTTCTCTTTTGTTTTTGGTTTTTTTTTTTTTGGTGATCTGTTTTGATTAAAAGGAAAAATGTCTGTCTACAACTGTACTATACTTAGAGGGGAAAAAAGAAAATCTACCATAACCTACCATCCTACTAAATATTCTTCAGTAAATAATGCATTTTTATGTATCTGTCTTCTTATACATACAAATAAACACAAATGCTTAATCTTACTTCTTTAAGTTCTTTTTCCCCCTCAAAGTTTTACCAAGGTCTTCTGCTTTTAAAACCCTGAAGATGCTGAATCTATTTAAGAATTTCCATTCTGCCAGCCCTCAAACACTGAAGGACTTGGCCTACTCATTAATCTCCCTCAACAGGAAGAGTTAAGAAGACTGGGATTTGAGAGAAGACTGAGCCACTAATTGAAAACTCTCACACTCAGCAATGATGAGTGTTATCTACTAGTTCCTTTAGATAAATAGAGGAAGAAAGTGAGAACAGATTCGGCTAGAGAAGGGAAAGAATTCAGGATGCAAGCAAAATGTAAGGAAATAGGAATCAGATAAGTCACAACTACTTCTATAATAATTTACACCTGCTTGTAATATTTATTGATTCAGGGACATTTAACATTGCACCACAAAAGAAAGAAAGAAAGAAGGAAAGATACTGTCTATGGTAAGTCCAAACGCCACTGTACTTTCTGTAAGAAGGTCAAACCTTGTACATTAGCAAAACTAAAATTTGGGCATTGATTTTTCTGCCCAAAGAAAAGAAATGAATGTTCTCTCTGTAATTTCAAATATATATGACATTCTCCTTCAGTATCTTTCACAAATTGTAGCTTGCTTGGTCACCTTGTTTAAAGCGTATTCTACCAAAAAGGTGCCTGTATTTTATTGATTTTTACCTATGATAAATAGTCTTGAAAGTACTAACTAAGGGTTCTTCCAGGATGAAATATTGGGATATAATAGATCTCTTATTATTATTATGAACTACTAGCCTATGCTATCACCGAAATATTTAAAATACAGGTACTACAGTATCTGAACAACCAGAAACAAAAGAAAAATTAGTGTAGCTAAAGGAAGATAATTCTTTATAACTTTATGCTGGTTAATTAGGTTACTGGAATGTCTCACCTAAGATATTATTATGCATCACTAGTACTTATGGAATTTACATTAGAAAATTCTAAATACTAGTTGTCTCAGGGATTTTTCACAATTTGGGCCTAGAGTTCCTAGAAGAGTCTTAGATATCACTAACATTTTATCAATTGCCACAATTATCTTCCTTAATGATTCTAACAATATTTGGGTTTTGTTATTTTTAATGGTAGTTATGGAGAACAAAAGCATTTTGTACTTATCTCAGTGACCTTACACGGATAGCTGACAAAAATATTTTAACAGAAAAAATAAAAGAAAATACTGGCTAAAAAGTCAATACAGTGGCGTTTCTACTTTTACTCATTGTTCCACAATGATATCAAAATATTAATTTTAATATTAAAGACATCACTATTTTATTACTCTCTTGCACTGTAATCCTCAAGAAGTTTTTAATGATATGTTTTCAGTTATTAGCACTCCTTCATATGTCCTCACATTTTTCAGAATATAAAGTGAATACCACCTCAAATATATTTTTGTTTACTGAAGTATGATTTACATATAATAAAATGCACATATCTTAAGTGTTTGGCTTGATGAGTTCCGGCAATTGTATACACTGATGTCACCACCACTCAAGATACAGAACACTTCAATCACCCCAGAAGATTCCTCAGTACTCACTTCCACTCAGTTCTCACTCCACAGCCCAGAACCAAACACTTTCTAGTTCCTATAACCACAGATAGTTTTGCCTATTATTGAATTTCATATAAACATATAACATTTGTGTTTGGCATCTTTTGTTCAACATGTTTTTGAGATCATCTATGTTGTGTGTGGCAGTAGTGTGTCCCTTTTTATTGTGAGTACTATTCCTTTATATAAATATACCAGAATTTGCCTTCCTATTCTCCTGTTGAAGGACATTTAAGTTATTTCCAGTTTGGGGCTATTATGAATTAAGTTGCTAAGAATATTCTTGTATATGTCTTTTTGTGGATATATGATTTTGTTTCTTTGGGAAACCTAGGAATGGAATTACCAGGCTATAACATGAATATAGATTTATTTTCTATATGTGAAATAAAAGCTAAATAGTTCTCCAGTGTCTGTATCATTTTAAACTCCCAGCAATGAATGACAGTTCCAGCTGCTGCACATCCTCACCAAACTTTAGGCTGTTTTAGTCATTACAGTGTTGTTTTTCAAGCTATTCTGTTTTGTTGTTGTTATTTAGCTATTCTAGTGAGTGGGAATAGTATATCTTAGTTGTTTTTATTTGTATTTCCAATGATCAATGATGTTGAACACTTTTTCATGTGCTAATTTTCCATGTAAATATTTTGTGAAGTGTTTGTTCAAGTTTTTGTACACTTTTTATTGCATTGTCTTTTTATTATTTATTTAGTCTAAATACAAGCCTTTTGTCAGATAAATGCATGACAAAT
Organism: Vicugna pacos; assembly: GCF_048564905.1. Taxonomy (NCBI): domain Eukaryota; kingdom Metazoa; phylum Chordata; class Mammalia; order Artiodactyla; family Camelidae; genus Vicugna; species Vicugna pacos. The sequence goes on along the minus strand of NC_132999.1, from coordinate 20,506,206 downwards.
ACTTTCTTCTCAATACATGGCTTGTCTACTTATTCTCTTAGTCGTGTCTTTTGATGAACAGAAATTTCTAATTTTGATGAAGTCCAATTTATAAATTTTTCTTCTATGGTTGATTTTTTTTGTGTTGTATGAAATTTTGTCTGCTCTCAGGTCTCAAAAATAGCTTCTTATGTTTCCTTCCAGAAGTATTATGCTTTTGGCTTTCAAGTTATACCTATGATACTTCTCAAATTAATTTTGGTATAACAAGTGATGTAAGAATTGAGATTATATTTTGGATAAATCTTATTTCTAATGCTGTTTTGGGGTCATATTATCTTTACAGTTGACTAAATTTATAAATGTTCTTAAATATTGGGTTGACTCAATAGGAAAAAAGAAAGTCATATACATTTGGTTGTTGATTGCCTCTAGAACTCTTGAATGATTTGTGCAAAAAAAAACCTGCAGAAGCTTGGAATCATGTCATCCCTTGTGCCCAAACTTGAGAGTTAAGACTATTTCTTGATGTGATTCATGACAAACACTTTTACTGGTGTATAGATGAACCAAACCTACTTAATCTATCACAGGAAAAAGACAAGCAATGGGGGAGTTTCAAGTAGAAAGAGGGAGTGAGAGACCAAAAGGGAAGATGAATGTGTATTCAAGTCACTTCGAACTTTTATGTAGGTGAAAAAACTTAAGTCAAAATTTATGTTTAATAGGAAATGGATAAATGTAACTCCATACTTACTACTAGAAACCAGAGCTTTGCACTAATTCTTAATTTTATGGGGAGGGAAGGCTAGCACGTACCTGGTCTGTACTCTCCCTGATCCCTTCCTCTCATTTCTTAACTACAGAAGACTGAGCTCCCTTGGGTTTTGGTGACTCTATCACTAGTGTGTGTTTATGGTTGTGCTGGATACTTCCTTACCTTTCTGCTATACTTCTGCTATATGCTGATCCATTCCCCTTCCCCTTCCCCTTCTTTTTTCTGAGAAAACACAATGAATAAGTAAATACTAACTAGTACTGAAAAAAAAAGAGGTAACAATTATAAACAAGTAAATAAATAAGCAAACATACACACATATCTAACAAGAGGGCCCCAAAATACAAGGAGCAAAAACTGACAGAATTGAAGGAAGAAATAGAAAATTCAACCGTAATACTCGGAAACTTCAATGCTCCACTTGCAATAACAGATAGACCAACTAGACAGAAAATCAGCAAGGAAAGAGAAGACTTGAACAACACTACATACCAACTAGACCTAAAACACATCTAGAGAACCCTCCACCCAACAATAGCAGAATACACATTATTCTCAAGTGCACATGTAACATTTGTCAGGATAGAAGATATGTTAGACCATAAAACAAATCTCAGTAAACTTAAAAAGACTGAAACCATATAAAGAATATTCTTTAATTACAATGGGATGAAATCAGAAATTAAAAACAAAAAGACATTTGTCCAAAAAAAGAGAGGACATTTGGAAAATACGAAAATACATGGAATTTAAACAACACACTTCTAAATAACAAAACAAAAAGGAAATTATAAAATACATTGAGGGGAAGAAAAGTGAAACACAACACATATAAAAATGTATGGGAGGCACAGAAAGCTGCACTTATAGGGAAATTTAAACACCTACATTAAAAAAGAAGAACGCTCTCAAATCAATAAGCCAACCTTCCACCTTAAGAAACTAGAACAAAGAACAAACTACATCCAAAGGAAGCAGAAAGAAAGAAATAATAAACGTGAAAATTAAAGAGAAAACAAATGAAAAAGAGAATAACAAAACAGAGATCAACAAATTCAAAAGTTGGTTCTTTGAAAAGAAAGTTGACAAATTTTTATCTAGACCAACCAAGAAAGAAATCAGATTCAAATTACTAAAATTAGGAAAGAAAGGCGGTATATTGTAACTGACCTTGGAGAAACACAAGGGATTATAAGAGATAGACACTATGAACAATTGTATACCAACAAGTCAGATAATCTAGATGAAATGGACAAATTCCCCAAAATACACAACCTACCAAGGTTAAATCATGAAGAATGGAAAATCAGAACACATCAATAGCGAGCAAAGAGATGAGATCAATTCAAAAAAACCTGTAAAAAAGAAAAGTGCAGAACCAGAGAGATTCATTGCTGAATTCCACCAACATTTAAAGAAGGATTGACACCAATCCTTTTAAAACTCTATCAAAAAGTAGGCAACGCTTCCTAACTCATTCTATGAGACCAGCATTACTCTGATACCAAAACCAGAGAAATATCTTACAAGGGGGAAAAAAAACCAAACTGTAGACTCATATCCCTAATGAAATGCAAAAATCCTCAACATTCCTGCAAACTGGAACCAGAGATAAAAAAAGAATTAATACATTATGACCAAATAGGGTTTTTCCTGTGAAAACAAGGCTGGTTCAACATACAAAAACCAATCAATGCAACATAGCATATTGAAAGAATAAAGAAAAAAACCCCACATGATCATCTCAATAGATACTTTAAAGGCATTTGATAAAAATCCAATATCCTTTCATGATAAAAATACTCATCAGACTAGGAATGGAAGGGAACTGTCTCAATTTGACAAAGGGCATTTAGGAAGAACTTACAGTTAACATCATATTTAATGGGAAAAGCTTGGATGATTTCCCCTCTAAGATTAGAAAAAAGACAACAATATTTGTTCTTGCCTCTTCCATTCTACATTGTTCTGGAGGTCCTACTCAGGGCAATAAATAAGAATAAGAAATAAAATGCATCCAATGGGAAAGAAAGAAGTAAAATTATTTCTATTTGCAGATGACATGATCTGATATAAAGAATATCCTGAATAATCTATAAGAAAGTATTAGGGCTAATAAACAAGTCCAACAAAGTTGAACAATACATGATCAATGTACAAAAATCAGCTGTGTATCTGTACACTAGCAAGGACCAATGTAAAGTGAAATTATAAAAACACTTATGTTAGCATCAAAAAGGAGAAAATACTTGGGAATAAATATAACCCAAAAGCACAAGTCATGTCTACTAAAAACTAAAAATCATTGTTGAAAAAATTAAAGAAAATAAAAATAAATGGAAATATACCCTATTTATGTTCATGGTTTAGAAGAATTATTAATGTTAAAATGGCAAATTCCTCAAACTGATTTGCAGATTCAGTGTAATTCTTATCAAAATTCCAAATGTCTGTTTTTCAGAAATGGACAAAGTGATCCTAAGATTCATATGGAATTTATAAGGGATATGGAATATGAGAAGCATTTTTATCTTGAAAAAGAACAGCGAAGTTGGATTCACACTTCCTAATTACAAATTTAAAGTAATCAAATATTTTAATTTTGAAAACTTACAGTAATCAAGGCAGTGTGGTTAGTGGCAGGTCAGATCCACAGACAAATGGAATCAATTTGAGAGTCCAGAAATAAATCCAAATATTTATAGTCAACTGATCTTCGACAAGGGTTCCAAGGCCACTCAATGGGGAAAATAATAGCTTTCAACAAATATCACAGGAACAACTGAATAGCCACACACCCCTACTGCCATACTATGTACAAAAATTAACTCAACTAGGTCTTTGACCTAAATGTAAGTGCTAACACCATAAACTCTTAGAAAGAAACATAGTGAAAATTTGCATTACCTTAGATTGTGCAACAGTTTCTTAAACGTGACACCAAAAGCACAAGCAATAAAAGAAAAATTAAATCGTACTTCATCAAAACGTAAAACTTTTGTGTATTAAAGGATATAATCCATAAAGTGAAAAGACAACTCACAGAACTGATGAAATATGTGCAAATCATGTCTGGTAAGGTAACAGAATTCAGAATACATAAAGAATTCTTGTAATTCAACAATAAAGACAAATAATCCAATTTAAAAATGGATAAAAGATTTAAATAGATTTTTCTCCAAAGAAAATATAGATGGTCAATAAGCACATGAACATCAGAACATTATCAGAGAAATGCAAATTAAAACTGCAATGAGACATCACTTCACACGCAGTAGGATAGCTGGAATCAAAAAGCCAGATGAAGTGTCGATGAGGATGTGGAGAAATTGGAACCAGCACACTGTTAGTGGGAATGTAAAATGGTGCAGCCACTGTAGAAGAATTTGGCAGTTTCTCAAAAAGTTAGATAAAATTACCATGACAACAATTCTACTCCTTAGATATGTAAACAAGACAACTGAAAACATGTTCATACAAAACATACAAAAAAGTTCATAGCAGCATTATGCAAAATAGTCGAAATGTGGAAACAACCCAAATGTCCCTCAGCTGAGGAATGGATAAATAAAAGGTGATATATCCATACAAAAGACTAGGATTCCATAAAAAGGAATAAAGTACTGTTACATGTGACAACAACAACATGACTAAACCTTGCAAGTGTTATGCTAAATGAAAGCAGCCAGTCAGAAAAGGCCACATGTTGTATGATTCCATTTACACAATATGGTCAGAATAGGCAAATCCATAAAGACAGCAAGTAAATTAGTAGTTTCCAGGGAATGAGGAAAGGAAGAAATTGGGACTAACTGATAATAGCTATGGAATATCTTTTTGGGGTGATGGAAATGTTTTGAAATTAGATAGTGGTGATGGCTGCACAACGTAAGAAGTATACTACAAACCAATGGTGTATACTTTAAAATGATGAATTTCATGTTATATGAATTATATCCCAATAAAAAATGCTGAAGCAGAACTGTCAAAAAGTATACTAGATAATTGGAGAATTTGAACAAAGATGTTCATTTGATGATTAAGGAATTACTGTTAATTTTGAGAGACATAGTACTCTAATAGTTTTTTAAAAATCTTTATCTTTTAGAAATAATTGCTTAAGTATGTATGGATGATATTGATGATGTTTGACATTTCTTTCAAAATAATCTAGTATAGGGGGTACTGAAGTATGCATGGGAATATAAATGAAACAAGATTAGCCTTGTGTTGACAACTATTGAGGCTAGGTAATGGGCAGTGCATTCTCTATAATCAAAATTCTCCCGAATCAAAAAGTAAAATCAGTAACTATAACTGTAACGAAATGAGTAACTGTAGTGAAATGAGGGATCTAGAAAACAATCATCAATGAATTAAAAAAGAAAACATTAGAAGATTGACAGGGAATTTTATTATGTGTAGAACAGGTTGATAACATCTGAAACCAATATTCAAGATCATTTTGTGCCTCCTGAGGTAATGCAAAAGGAAATACAGATTACCTATGAGGCATTCTTACCAAAAATTTGAACCAGAATCTAATTAAGCTGCTAGCATTAACTATGAGTTTTATAGGAAATATGAAGATTAGAGAAATCATTTAAATGACACCACAAGAAAAGAACCAAATCTAGAATGTGGAATATACTTCAAACAAAAGTCTCAGTTTTTTTTAAAAAAATAAACTACAAGAAACAGGGTGAGATATAAAAAGATTTTAAAAGAACTAAGATATGTAAGAACCATTACAATGTGTACACCTTGTTTGGATCCTGATTTTACTAAGCCAACTACAAAAAGACATTTTGAAACAACCATGGCAATGTGAATATGAACTGAGTAAAAGGTATTACTAAGGAAATATTGCTAATTTTGTAAGGTATGATAACAGCACTATAATTACGAAAGAAGTTGTTATCTGTTAGAAATGCATACTGAAGAATATTCTGATGAAATAATACGTCTGGGATTTGTAAAATTCTAGGAAAAAATATTAAGATACATATATGGTATATATATACACACACACACAAACATATGAAGCAAGATTAGCAAAATGCTGATAATTGTTGAAGCTGGGTGATGGCTGCATGGGAGTTCATTATATTATAAAAAGGAAAGGAAGGAAGGAAGGAAGGAAGGAGAGGGAAGGAGGGAGAGAAGAAAGGAGTAGACTGGAACCAGATCAATAAGTAAGCCAATAGAATGTAAACTATAAAATTCCTAGTGCCCTCAAGTCCAAAGTTTTAATTTCAGGAGTCAGTGGAAGCCTTGTCTCAGAGAGGTAAGATAAGGTTAGGTCGTGGGAATAATCAGACTTAGAAGTATCCTACTAATGGTCATGGAGTAATTTCGACTGAGTATATATGTCAAATCAGCAAATCTCTCCAAAACCTGCCCTGCCATTCCTTCTAGCAGCATGTGTATTGAGTTGGCCTCGGTAGGTATGCTACTTCCCTTCCCATATGTAACATCTGCTTCTCCCATTCCTTCTCTGAGGTGGCCTGAAAGAGATTAGGTCAAGCTGGCCAGGTATCTGACCAGGTAGTCAGTTGTTGCTATATATTCACCTGGACAGCCACTTTGTAATAGTCTGTAATAAATAATTCAACTTCATTTCTGAAAATTCATCTAGAAATAGTGCTTGGAGTGCAATAATTTGAGCAATCACAATATTGTAGGTAATGATGTATCAAAAACTTCATCACTCCCCTCTAGCCCCCAACGATGTGGGAGGTTCAGCAAATAGTGGTACTTGTAGTGTATACTCAATATATTAAAGGACGATCACAGGGTATGATTCATACCTCTGTTTCTCCCATTAGGAAAATTATAAGGAAAATTACTTTTGCAGACTTGCCTTAACATCATGGAGCACTATTTTCCATAAAAGTTTGTAGTCACAGTGGGAATACTGGGATTTGTGAATTCTAAATATCTGTGGGAGAGGAAATGCCAGTTGTTTAGGATGAACAGGCTCCACCTCAAACAACTGGTATATAGGATCATCTCCTTTCCTTGGACACCAGAGTCTTTTCTCCTCAACATCACATTGGTAAGGCAAATTGCCCACAAATTTTACTACTAGTTTCTCTGTAGCTTCACAGTAGTTAGGTACTCTTAGAATTATAGGTGTATGTTGTATGTCCTGAATGTCTGATTTTCTTTTGCATGAGCTAAGGCAGCCTCAATCAGATCACTGGCATGTGGGAAGATTCTTGGGAACCAGGCTGCTTCAGTACTAAGTTGTTACTGGAGTGGACAGAAGCATAAATGCAGCTAGGGAAATAAGCCTAGACTTAGCACCAGAGCAAAAGCTGTCAGATGTAAGAGCTACAAATAAATGATGAGGCAAGAGTAGAAAAGCTGAAAATATCAGAAATAATAATAAATATTAGAAATAGGTCAGAAAATAGAAATGTTGAAGGCCCAGGCTAGGATGCTAGGAATCTGCATTTAGCAGTTGGTGGCCATGCGTTACCAAGCTAAATCAACTGGTTTAAAAGTACAGAATTTGGGCCAAACACAACAATGTATTTTTCTAATACAGGATATTAGCTGTGTCACTGGCTACCTTGACATATCCTAATCTGAAGGAAAAATGGATAAAAAGCTTGCCATGATGACAACTGTACTCCATGAAAAGAATGAATTCCTAAGTGGCCATTCTCTTCCATTTAAATAATGTTACCACCTCCCAAAGAACAGTTTTGGGGCAGGAAAGAAAAGTATTTCATTTCAAGCTGGACTACTCGTCTACCAAAATACCATTCTGACCAAAGAAACAGATGCAAAATTACAGTCACAGCTGCATTCTGTAAAGAACAAGTTGGATAATGGTATTCTAAATTGCTAATTACACCGCTAATGATTTTTTTAGTGGCATTGCAGTATTTTGCCACCTTTGTTTAAATTTTTTAAAAAAGCATCTAGGACGTTTTAAAAATGGTAAATTGTTAAATACCAGTGAGTCTTCCAAAGAGAAATTCATACAAAACCCATTTCATGAAATGGCATTCTCATATGGGATTTTGTAGGAGCTCATTAATTGACTAGCTATTTGTTTCAATTTACTTTCTCACCAATTTACTTGCATTTAAAATTACTAAGGCTATAAGTATCTCGGTATTAGTGTTTGTATCCAGACCCATTGTTGGTATGAAAAGATAATAAACCAACATATGTCATCATATGCTGGCATAGGGAATGTGCTGTGACTAGATTTACAAAAAGTAATAGCAATAGTACAAATTTTATTTTTATTGTGACAACCATGGTGAAATTTACTACAGTGTTAGTATTTTATTGTTTAATCAGGCCAGCAGAGCTGAGGGAGGCAATTATATTTTGATATAAAAATGTTGTTTATGTTTTTATTTCAATTTAGCAGATTACAGATGCAGATTAAAGCATTGCCACTGCTCCATCTTATTTCTTGTGCATTTAAGTAGCAGAGTATTTTTTCTATAAATAGTAAATTAATTTCTACTAAATTATTTCATTAAGGTTTCTAAATAATTTGCCTCTTAAATAAAAACCTCAAGCTGGCCAGGAATTTCCATATATGAGATTAACAAAAAAAATTTATATGTAGAAAATGGTATACCAATCACAATTATGTCACAGTGTGGGTTTTTTTTGTTGTTGTTTTTGGATATTTTTTACATTTAGTATAAAGGTAAATTAGCTGTTAAAAAAATTAAAAACAAAATTTTTTTTTTCACTTTCTCTCTCTTTTTTGTTTAATTTATTTTTTGGTGAGGGGAGGTAATTAAGTTCATTTATGTATTTATTTCAAGAGGAGGTACCGGGGATTGAACCCAGGACCTTTTCATGGTAGGCATGCATTCTACCACTTGAGCTATATCCTCGCCCCAAAACAAAATCTTATTACACAATTTCAAACTGATAAGTAAATACTTACATTTGCTTTTAACAGGCCATCCAATTTCAGTGATCTTTTAACTCTGCAAACAAAATATTTAAAGCAATCTTAGATTTAATATGCTTTAAGTAGACAAATATTTAAGAGTAATATCTTATATAAACAAAGATTCTGAGTTACTTTCACTAATTAAAGTAGAGTATCTATGAAGGCAATTTTTGCAGTGATGAAACTGGTTTTTCTAATAGCATGTATCAAGATGAAACCATAATTAAATATTTAAATAGATTTTCTATATGTGGTTTTATATAAATGAACTATCATACAATTCAAACATTAAAGTTTTATTTTAAAATAATATCAGTAAAAATTAATATATTTGTGTTTTAAAATACTATTAACAAAAAATTATACAAAAAAGCAAAATAATTTACATACCTTCAATGGAGATGTTGTAAGTATATTATTTGCAGAAATAATGCACTCAGTATTAAAATAAAGGTATGAGCAAGGTGAAAAAGTTTTGCACATTATTCTAGCTTTAAACATGATTCAGTGCTACCAGACTATGACTTAACTGAGGAACAGATGCTCTATGTCTTTATAAGTCCCCAATCCATAAGAAACTATTTTTTGTCTCCTTCACTAAACTGATTCAGGAACATGCCAGGCTCTCTCTGTGCAAAATCTGTTCTGCTAAACTGGATGCCCAGCTGTTGGTGACAATGCTTAGAAAGGGAAGCTGAATATTTATAATACTTTATTTCGTACAGCTGTCTTCTAAAGAGCAGTCATCAACATTTTATTGAATGCAGACTAAATGCTCAAAGGAGAAAAAGGTCAATATAAATTAAAACTAGTTCTCCCAGTGACAAGTGCTGCGTTAAAAGTACTTTCTTGATCCCTGAGAAAAGGAAATTGCTATTTAAAATATTAGAGAATTTGAGCATGAAGCAAAAAAATTTTTTTATTTTGTTTTGTACTACATAAAACAAAATGGTTCACTTATTTTTGCTATTATATCTACATTAGCCTATCACACAACATTATTTCTTGAGATTAACTAAATTGGTTTAAAGAAAAACTCCTATCTTTTAGAGGTTCACTTGAAATTCATTTAGTGTGAATTCTCAACGAAGCAAGAAGAGAATAGAGGCATGAAAAATAAAAATGGCAGATAATCCCAAAATGTACTTATATTTAGCTTTGGAATATATATTGCCCTATTCAAGTGTGTGAGATGTTTTTGTATTTATAAAACTTCAAAAGTAGAAATCAAAAACTAAAAGTACACAGCATACTATTTTTTATCCTTTCTTTTTAAAAAAAATGGCTGTTAAGATGCAATGCCACGGTTTAGTTACAAACCCCATCCTGATATTAACTGTTCAAAATATTATTGCTTTATTAGTGGCAGTTGATTCTTAGAGAAACTAAATGTTTGTATTTAAAAGGTTTCTAGTTTAGATCTTGTTTATCTAAGAAGCCCAAGAAAATATGCAAAAATACGAAAGTGAGCTGAGTTAGACTGTTATCTCCCATTCTAACAGTTTAGTGAGAATTTGAAAACATGATTTATTGTGGGTAATATGGCTTTCAGATAATTCAGGCATCTAATACTGAGTCATAAAAACACTTAATAGACAAGCCGAACAGAAATCTAAAGAAATCACTTAGTTCCTCCAATGGGGAAGAGCTGGTGTGATTTGCCCACCATCACATAGCCTGAGAGAGAGAAACTCAGATTTCACGTCCTGTTCAAAATTAATCCTTGCTGAATTGATGGGAAGGAGTTAAAGAAGAGCAAAACTACTAGAGGAATTTATGACTATATATTCTTACCATTCTGTTAGAACTGGGCCCAGTGTCAAGATATCAATTATTAAGTTAAGCACTTACTATACGCTTTTACCCTTTTTTAAAAACCCATGAACAACTATAACACAAACATGAGATGATATTAAGTGGATTAGGATGATGTTGACAGAAACAAAGAGGAAAAGATGGATGAAACACACAAAGGAAGACAGGCAAAATTTGATTAGATATGTGAGATAAACATTTTCCTAATGTATTTATTCATTTGCTTCCAGTATTAGTAAACAATTAAAAATGATATATCTCCAATAGTTTTGAAAAACTTTAAGCAGCTCTTGTGATTACTACCCTAGTTTTAAAAAAATGGGCACTCATAAAAGGGCAAAGAACTCAAACAGACATTTCTCCAAAGACTGTATACAAATGGCCAGTAAACACATGAAACAATGTTCATTATCACTAACATTAGAGAAATGCAAATCAGAACCACAAGATACCACTTCACAACCATTAGGATGGCTACTATCAAAAAATAAATGTTGGCCAGGATAGGGAAACTGGAACTCTTGTGCTGGCAGGACTATAAAATGGTATAGCTGCTGTGGAAAAGTTTGGCAGTTTCTCAAAAAATTAAACACAGAATTAACATATAATCCAGCAATTCCACTTTTGACTATATATCTAGAAGACCTGACAGTTGGGAACAAACAGATATTTGCACCCCCATGTTCACAAAAGCATTATTCACAATAGCCAAAAGGTGAAAGCAATGCAAGTGTCCTTTGACACAGGAATGAGGAAACAGAATGTGGTGTGTACATACGTGTATATAGGTATTATATGGATATCATTCAGCCTTAAAAGGAAAGAAATTCTGATACATGCTACAACAAGGATGAACTCTGAAGACATTATATTAAGCGAAATAAGCCAATCAAAAAAGGACAAATATATAATTCCACTCAAATGAGGTGCTTAAAGCAATCAAATTAATAAAGACAGAAAATAGAAAGGTAGTTGCCAGGGGCTGGGAAAAGGGGTCAATAGGGAGCTAATGTTTAATGGGTAGAGTTTCAGTTTTGCAAGATGAAAAAAGTTTTGGAGATGGATGATGGTGACAGCTGCACAACAACAAGAATGTACAGTTAACCCTTGAACAACACGGGTTTGAACTTTGAGGGTCTACCTATACTCGAGGTTTTTTCAATAAATATGTACTACAGTAGTACACAATCAACAGGTGAATCTGTGGATGCAGAACCAGGGATACAGAATGCTGACTGTAAAGTTATGGGTGGATTTTTGACTGTGAGGAGAGTTGGTTCCACTAATCCCCAAGTTATTCAAGGGCTACCTGTACTTAAGTGCCACAGAACTGTACACTTAAAAATGGTTAAATGGGAAATTTTATGCTATGTATATCATCACAATTTAGAAGTAAATAATTCATTTTTAAATGGGCACCCACTTATACCCTAATTACCTCTTCCTTATGGGTAAACTTATAACCTCTACAGGTTATTTCTCATTTTCAACTTAACCCAAATTTTCCTACGCCTACAATTTAAATACTATAGTCCATCTTTAGGTGTACTAGGTTTAGGTTTCCTGGGATCAAAATGCTGGTTGCTACCAGCGTTACTGCTGGTGAGAATTTAAGATAAACACATTTGATACGCAATTTTATATTGACAGAAAAAGAAAGTAACTATATTTGTAGAATTAGCTACACTGCCCTCTAAGACCATCCCCTCCTAATTTATTTAACTTGCCACATGGCAGTATTCAGAACAGAATTCTCTGATTCATCAGAACAGAACAAGTGGATGAATTTCATTATGTAACATTATTACAATATGAAAAAATTATTCAAGAAAAAAAATGAACTATCATTTGATTCCTAATTAAGAACCAGGAATGACACCTCAAAGGTTCATAAAGCTGTATGATTTGAGGTTCCCTTACAGGACTTTTAAAACATTGGATTAAATATTATTTTGAATAGCAGAGCTGAGGGTAAGAGTATGTGTGTAGGGAGGAGATAAACTTAGTAAGGCAGATAAGACTCAGGGAACCTTGATGCTATGCCAAATTCTTCCCCTAAGGTTGGGCAAATCACATAATCTCACTAAGCTTCATAAAGTTGATAATAATACTGGCCTTTAAGCCAGTAGGAAATTTCTGAATGGAAGATAAAAATATCACTTAGTATGTCAGTGCTTCCATTTACTACTCTCTATAATGGAGATGATAATATTGCCAGCTACAACTTCAGAAGAGTGTTTAGAGGATTAGGGACTATGCTTATAAGATTCTTAGCAATCCTTTGATGAAAGGCAATGGCCAAATTCACATCCCATGTGACTCTTTAGGTATAAATTGAGAAATCTGAAATGATGTATTTTCCATTCTGTGTATGGGAATGAGTAAAGAAGGGAGAAGGATCTCCTATATCCTTTTTCCATTCTCCCTTTCACTCAAGCCTATGCCTTTTTGTGTTCAACATTCACAGTGGTCACATAATAATTCTTTATCACAGCATGGGTAAGTGGGAATATCACTCCACTACATGTAGCAATATCGTCACCATGTGAATACACATAAATAAATGATTAATCCTGTTATTCTTCATGATGAAACTGGCCAAAACCTTAACCAGTTATTGAGCAATCCTTGTCTATGATGTCAAAAGCTTCTTTATCAAAAGATTAATAAAGAATTAGCTAAAGAATTCTTACAGAAGTAAAAGGGATATATTTGAGAATACTGATCCCAGAAGGTAAATGGAAGGTGAAATGTTTTGGGGGTTGAATATAATGAAAAATGCCAAAAGATCATTTCACTCCCTAATGGGTACTCTTAAAAATGAATATTAATAAAATATTCACTACTATTACTACCTGTGAGAAACATACATACATATAGTGCATGTATCACTACACATACATATATAAAGGACATAAATAAGTCCTTTAAAAGAGTCTATTAAAAGGGGCCAAATAGATTCATCAGAATTAAACATGGCAGATGGGTGATACTTTACATACATTTTATATGTATTATATTTTACAACATAAAAATTAATAAAAACAAACTAACATTGATGTCTACCTTTCCCTTGAAATTTCAGCACAGTCTGTGTCTGAGAAGTTTTCCCTGACACTGTTCAGACTGCATTTAAGATCTTCCCAAATCTATCCCTAGAGCACTTATGCATGTCCTCCTCACTAAACTCATATTGAAATATTTATATTTGTCTTTCCTCCCTCAATTAAGATATTCATATTATTAGCACCTTGTGTGTTAACTGGTAGATTATGAGTTCTATGTGTGTATTTATTTATTTGGTAGGGGAGGTAATTAGGTGTACTTATTTATTTATTCTTAGAGGAAGTCCTGGGGATTGAACTCAGGACCTCATGGGTGTTCCACCACTTTAGCTATACCCTCCCCCTAGATTATGAGTTCTAAAAATTCTTGTTGAACTATCTCTCCCACTAAAATTAAAAGTCCTAGAGAGTACAGTATCTGTTCATATTTGAATCCCTGAAACTTGACACAGTAATTGGCACAAAGGTGTTTAAAAAATCATTAATTTATGTAACTTAAAACTTTAGTCTTAAATTCAGTAATATATTTGTTATAATCCTTTGATCCTATTTAAGGTAGCTCAACTGTAGGTTCCCAAAGGATGTCATCTTAACAGTCTTAGCTCTAAGGTAGTTTCTTATGTGGACTTACCTCCTAACAGTTTTGGAAAAATCTAAGTCATAATCTCTCCAAATACTAACTCTCCTTGATTTTACCTTTCTGAGACTCTCCCTAGAAGAAATTTTAGATTTTCTCATTCCATTTCCCATATCTTTAAACTTCTATTTCTTACCATTGATCTCTATGCTATCTTTCGGGCAATTTCCTCAGATCTGTCTTCCAGGTATCTAATTCTTTCTTCAATTGTGTTTAATTTATTCTTTAATCCATCCATTACTATATTTTTTTTAATAATTTGATAAGGATTTGGGGGTAACTTTCAATTTTTTTTATTTTTTTAAGTTAAAAATATTCTAAAAGTAAGATTTTTACTCCTTTACTCAGATTTAACACTTGTTTACACTTTGTCTCACTTGTTTTCTCTAGAGAAACATACACATATATATATTTTATGCAAAATCTTTTTTATGATCTATTGAGAATCAGTTGGAGACATCATATACCTTTACCCATAAGTATTTCTCTGTTCTTTTCCAAACACAAGCCTATTCTTATATAATCACAATGATTATCAAAATCAGCCAAATCTTCTGATATATAATTGATATATTAATTTCAGATGTACAACATGATTCAATATATGTATATACTGTGAAATTATTATCTTAAGTCTAGTTAAGATCCATCACCATGCAGTTATAATTTTTTTCTCATGAGAACTTTTCAGATCTACTCTCTTAGTAACTTTCAAATATACAATACAGTATTATTAACTATAGTAATCATACTGTACATTACATCCCCAGTACTTAACTTATTTTATAACCAGAAGCTTGTACCTCTTGTTTACCTTCTTCCAATTCTTCCCTCTCCACTCCCCACCTCCGCTAACCACAAATCTGATCTCTTTTTCCATGAATATGTTCTTTTTAAAGATTCCACACTTAAGTGAGATCACATGGTATCTGTCTTTCTTTTTCTGACCTACTGCATTTAGCATAATGCCTTCAAGGTCCACCCATGTTGCAAATGGCAGAGTTTTCTTATTTGTTAAGGCTGAATAATATTTCACTGTATATATACATCACATTTTCTTTATCCATTCATCCATTGGTGGATACCTAGCTTGTTTCCATGTGTTGGTTATTGTAAATAATGCTGAAATGAACATGGAGGGGGTGCATATATCTTTTTGACTTAGTGTTTTCACTTACTTCAGATAAATACCCAAGAGTGGAATTCCTGGATGTTACAGTAGTTCTATTTTTATTTTTTGAGGAATTTCCTTATTGTTTTCGATAGTGGCTTCACCAGCAGTGCATAGGTTTCCCCTTTCTCTACATCCTCATCAGCACATGTTATCTCTTGTCATTTTTGATAAAAGCCATTCTAACAGGTGTCAAATGATATCTCATTGTGGTTTCAATTTGCATTTCCCTGATAATTTGTGATGTGGAACACCTTTTCATGTACTTGTTGACCATCTGTATGTTTTCTTTGGAAAAATTCTATTCAGATCCTCAGTCTATTTTTTTTAATTGGGATGTTTCGGGGTTTTGGGGTTTTGTTTTTTAATTTGTTTTGGCTTTTTTGGTTTTGTTTTGTTTTTTGTTACTGAGTTGTATGAATTCTTTACATATTTTGGCTATTAATCCCATCTCAGATACATGATTTGCAAGTATTTTCTCCCATTCTGTAGACTGCCTTTTCATTTTGTTGATGATTTCTTTTGCTGTGCTGAAGCTTTTTAGTTTGATGTATTATTTTGCTATTATCACCCTTGCTTTTGATGTCACATCTAAAAAATCACAGCCAAGACTGATGCCAGGGAGATTATGGCCTTTGTTTTCTTCTAGAGTTTTATGGTTTCAGGTGTTTACCTTCAAATGTTTAAACCATTTTGAGTCAATTTTTAAAATTTATGGTGTACAATTGGGGTCCAGTTTCCTTCTTTTGCACGGGGTTGTCTAGTTTTTCCAATACCATTTACTGTCCTTTGTACTGTATTGTATATTCTTGGCTCCTCTGTTGTAAATTAATTGACTATACATGTGGGTTTATTTCTGGGTTCTCTATTCTGTTCCATTGATCTATATGTCTGGTTTTATGCCAATACCATACTGTTCTGATTATTACACTTTGTAATATAGTTTTAAATCAACACATTGCCTCCAGCTTTGTTCTTTCTCAAGATTGCTTTGGCTGTTTGGGGTCTTTTGTGGTACCACACAAATTTTAGGAGTGTTTGTTCAATTACCGAAAAAAATATCATTGGAATTTTGATAGTGATTGCACCAAATCTGTAGATTGCTTTGGGTAGTATAGACATTTTAACAATATTAATTCTTCCAATCCATGAGCATAAAATATCTTTCCATTTACTTGTGTCTTCTTCAATTTATTTCATCAATGTCTTATAGTTTTGAATGTACAAGTCTTTCACTTTCTTGGTTAAATTTATTCTTAGGTACCTTTTTTTGATGCAGTTGTAAGTGGTATTGTTTTCTTAATTTATCTTTCTGGTAGTTCATCATAAGTGTATAGAAATGCAACTGATTTTTGTATATTGATCAAAATCAGAAAATTTATCATTGATTCAATATTATTATCAATAGTCCACATTCAAATTTTATCACTTGTTCCAATAATGTCTTTTTTTTAAATTGAAGTATACTCAGTTACAATGTGTCAATTTTGGGTGTACAGCATAATATCCCAGTCACGCATATATATACAAATATTCATTTTCCAATGTCTTTTACAGCCAATCCCCCTCCCACCAAGTCTAGGATCCAATCCTAGATCATTCATTGCATTTAATTTTCCCATCTCTTTAATATCCCTTATCTGAAACAATTCCTCAACCTTTCTTTTTATTGACCATAATATTTTTCAAAAGTATACATCAGGTAATTTGATAGAATATCTGTCAATTTAGGTTTATCTAGTATTTTCCCATGATGATGAGGTCATGCATTTTTTGCCATAAATATTACAAAAGTAATGCTGTAGCCTTTTGATTATAACTTGAGGAGCATGATATTGGTTTGTCACAATATCAGTGATACATATTTTGATCATTAAGATGCTGTCTGCCAGTTTTCTCCAATGTAATAAATAAACCTTATATGTAAATATCTTGTTTCATAAACTTTCTCCCAACACTTTTAAAGAACCACTGATGATTTTCTAATCCTATCATGTTTATGTTTATTAGCATTCTACTTCAAGTACTAGCTTCCTTTTTTCCTCTCCTTATTTATTCACTTATGTATATTACTAGAGAGTCATGGAATTTTATTTTTTCCAACAGATTATAATCAATTTCTATCATTTATTTTGATATATAGAAATTATTTTGATAGAATTGGGATGTGTCATTGTCCTAGATTTGGCAATTGGACTGTTCCCTTTTTACACTGCCTCTAATGTACCTTATGTACCCATAATTCTTTGAGCATTTCCTTATTTTCCAGCACAAAAAAGTTTTCTGCCTCATCCCTGGAATTAGCTTTTGCTTCAAAGAGACTTGGTTCTATTTAGTATACAATGATATTTAGAAATAAAAATCTGGGCACTAAAATATGTTCATTGCTATTTATTTCATTGCTTACAGGCAATGGACAGAGCTAATACAGAAAACACACACACACACACTTTTGTATCTACCTGGATCTTTATATCCATGACATCATATCAATATCACCAATGCAAAGGCAATATATTTTAAATTCCTCATTCAATAGCTCCCATTATCTGCAATATACTTATTAGTCTCTCAAGTATAGAGTATACAGAAACTAGTTTAAGAAGTGCCAACTCATACCTCTGTGCAAGGCAAATCTACTAAGATTCAATATTCACCCAATATTCTTAAAATTTTAAATGCACATGTAATTGACTCTTGAACAATATGGGGGTTAGGGGCATTGACGTTGCAGTCAAAAATCCACATATAACTTTACAGTAGGCCCTCTGTATCTGTGGTTCTGCATCAGTTGATTCAACCAACCACAGATAGCGTAGTACTAAATTGCATGTAAGTGGGCCTTCGCAGTTCAAACTTGTGTCATTCAAGAGTCAGCTATATAGTCATTTCACTGGGTATTAAAAAGAATTTCAATTTAGTTTTAACTTGTATTTCCCCAATGTCTAATCAAATGCTTATTTGCCATTTATATAACTTCTTTTATTAGGTATTGGTTCAAGTCTTTTAATTATTATTTTAATGAGGTTTTTGTCTTTTTACTATTAAGTTGTAAGAGTTCTTTACATTATTTTAAATATAGATCCTTTGTCTGATATGTCTTATATTTTCTCCTAGTCATTACTTTACAATTCATTTTTAACGGTGTCTTTTGATGAGAAGTTTAAAATTTAGATATAGTCTAATTTATCAATTTTATTCTTTTATAGTTGCTTTTTGAAACTTGTATGAAATTTTATCTACCCTGAGTTGTAACAATATCCTTATATATTTCCTTCCAGAAAGTTTACTGTTTACATTTAGGACTATGCTATATCTCAATTTAATTTTTAATATATGGTATATGATAGAAGTTAAGGTTGTTTGGTTTGTTTTTCCATATGGTTTTGGGAAGATTTCTCTTTCCCCACTGAATTACTTTGGCACCTAGTTAGGTCTATTTCTGGATTTTTTTTTTCTTTTCCATTTTATCTATTTGCTCTTATGCCTAAACCACATTGATTTCATTATCACTTTATCTAGTAGTTCAGTCTAGTTAGTGTATGTACTCCAACTTCATTCTTCTTTCCCAAGAGTATTTTGGATACTGTAAGTCCTCTGCCTTTCAAAAAATTTTTGAAAATCAGTTTTTCTATTTCTTTAAAATGTTTGCTAGAATTGAGAGGAAATGCATTGAATCTAAAGATCAATTGGAGAGAACTAACATTTTAATATAGAGTCTTCTGGTCCATAAGCATGCCCCTATTTATTTAAACCTTTATTTTTCTCTAAGCAACATTTTGTATTTTTCACAGTAGAAATCCTGCATGTCTCTTGTAAAAATCATAAATATTTTATTTTTTAACATAATAATAAATGGAAAAAAGTTTCAATTTCTAGGTGTTTTTGTTAAAATGTAGAAAAATAATTGATTTTTATATCACTGATCTTGTGCTCTGCATCTTTGCTAAATAATTTTGTTTTACAGCTTCCTTAGGATTTTCTATGTTCATGATCATATCATTGGCAGATTGCCAATTTTACTTTTTCCTTTCCAACATTTATGCATTTCCTTTCTTTTTAGTGATTTGTTGAATAGAAGTTGTGAAAGGATGAATTCTTGCCTTGTTCCTCATCCTAGAAAAAGTATTCAGTACTAAGCATGGTATTTATTAAGTTTTTCATAGGAGTAAATTCCCTTCTGTCTTAGACTGCTGACTTTTTATTTTATCATGAATAGGTGTGTTTTGCTTAGAACTATTATCTCCTTTAGTATATACGTATGTATGTATGTATGTATCTATCCATCCATCCATATCCAGGATTATTTAATTGGTCACTTAAATGCCAGGTACCAACATTAGCAGAAAACAAATGTCAATGTCTCCACCTAAAAAAGCCTATAGTCTCCTAGCTTACCTCTTCCCATAGTGTTTCTCTCCCAACTTTGTAGATCCACAATCACAGATGAAGACATCTTTACTGGTAACAGATCTTATTCTCAAGCATAGCTCTAGCAATAAGCTGATATATTCAAGATTCTTCGGTATCAGACACAGCAAGGAAAATTCAGGCGAAACCAGGTCCTAAGGCTCCTGTGTTCCAACACTATCATGACTCCAGAGTCCTCTTTCAGCAGAAAGCTCAACTTTGGCCATCATGGAATCTTCCTCTGGCACAGCTGAGAAATGGCAGGTACAATGGGAACTGTCTTTTTCTGAAATGTTGCAGATTGGTTACAGCAAACAGAACAGCAACCACCCAGGAAAACTGTCACTCTTCGCTCCTTTTCTTTTTTTTTTCCTTTTTCAGTTTTATTAGGTATAATTATTACAGTTTGCACATATATATTATACTGCAAGTAGATACATGTATACAATATACTACACATTATTTTTTTAGTTTACATATATGTACTGATGATTGTTTCTAAGAATAAATTAGAGCTTTAGCTTTTTAGCCCTACATAGTTATCAAAGGAATAAAGTCAACCACAAAATAAGAATCAACAGAATGCAGTAGTCCAATCATAAAGGACAATAAAATGTGCTTACACATATTCAAGAAATCAATCATCTAAGTTATAAATAATGAGTTCACTTGTGTCTTTTTTTTAAGATTCCACATATAAGTGGTATTGTATGGCATTTTTCTTTCTCTCTCCAGCCCACTTCACTTAGAATGATGATCTCCAGGTCTATCCACGTTGCTGCAAATGGTATTATTTCATTCTTTTTTATGGCTGAGTAGTATTCCATCGCGTGTGTGTATGTATGTGTATATGTGTGTGTGTGTGTGTGTGTGTGTGTGTGTGTGTGTGTGTGTGTGTGTATCTTCTTTATCCAGTCATTCACTGATGGACATTTGGGTTGTTTCCATGTTTTGGCTATTGTAAATAGTGCTGCTATGAACATTGAGGTGTATGTGTCTTTTGAATTTTATTTTTCTCGGGGTATATGACTCTGAGCTCCTTTTTGACCAAAGCAGCTAGGTAGAGGCAGCTGCAGCTTTGATAAAAACCATCCTTTATTCTCTGTTTAAAAACACTGATTTTCAAATATTGAAAAAACTGCATTCTTGGGATAAAGTCTATTTGGATGATGTATTGTCCCTTTTATAATTGCTGAATTATATTTGCTAATTTTTTTGCTACAAATTTTTGATTCCATGTTCATGAAACATATTGGCTAGCAATTTTCTTACAATTACTTTATCATATTTTGGCATCAGATTAGGGTGGTATCAGTGTTAAGAGGATTAAATGAGTTGGGATATATGTATATGCACACATATATGTATATATACACATATATAGTATACATATGTGTTTTAAAATCTAGTCTGATATTCTCTACAGTTTCATTGGTGTTCTTACTGCACTTGGACTTAATGTAATTATACAGCTGGATCTACATTTTGCTACTTGTTTTTTATCTGTCCCATTTGTTTTTCATTCCTCTCATCTTATCTGCCTTCTTTTGAGTCAACTAAATATTTTTTTAGTATACCATTTCAATTCTTCTATTGATTTTTATGTACACCTCTTTGCATTTTTTTTAGAACTTACTCTGAGGATTACAATATGCCCTTTTAACATATCATGGTTCATTTAGACTTAATACACCACTTTACGCAAATGTAAAACTCTTCTAGGATCCCTCATATGTCCTTTCATTATGACCACTTTTTTTTGCCTTTAAGTTCTTGAATATATTTATAGTAGGTGCTTTAAAGCCTTTGTCTGCTAATTCTAAAATCTAGGTCATCTTGGGGTCAATTTCAATTTATTTTTTCTCTCAATGATGAGTCATATTTTCTTGTTTCTTTGCATGTCTGGCATTTTATTGTATTTTGGACATTGCAGATGGTGTGACATAGAGACTCTGGATTCTGTTATCTTACTCTTAATAGTGTTGTTTTGTTCTAGCAGGAATTGAACTTGACTAAACTCAGACTGTAAAATCTGTCTCCCTAGTGATGGGTAGCAGCTGAAATCTCTGTTCATCATCCCAGCTGTCACTTCCTGCCAGGCTTCATGGAAGATCTTCAATTCATGTGCAGTTAAGGGATCCACCAAGGAT
Organism: Vicugna pacos; assembly: GCF_048564905.1. NCBI lineage: Eukaryota > Metazoa > Chordata > Mammalia > Artiodactyla > Camelidae > Vicugna > Vicugna pacos. The sequence goes on along the minus strand of NC_132999.1, from coordinate 20,484,265 downwards.
TCTGGCAATTTATAACCAGATTTGGGGGTTATCTGCTTTTTAGGATCTTCCCTTTATTTTCCAGCAACTCTGGTAATCCCAAGCTTTTATCTCAACTCTTCAAGCCAGTAAAACTGGAGCTTTCTGCTTGAGATCTAGGTGTAATACACCAAATGGACTGACCTTGGGTAAAAAAATTTAAATGCAAACCTTGCACATTGTAGTCCTCTTTTTTAAGGATCAACTCCCCTCCAATTTCTGCCTGGTATGGTTACTCTCCAGTGCCTTCAAGAAGTTGTTTTTCATATTTTGTCCAGAGTTTAAAATTTTTATCTATGGAAGATTCAGTCCAATATAAGCTACTTTGAAATGGGACTCCATCTACTGAGCTTTTATTTCAACAACTGTATTTTTCTGTTTCTGAACATTCTAATCATTGTAGTTTAAAATCTGCCTGGTCATTTTGGGTAGTCTCATTACTTGCTAATTTTTGTGATTCAACTTTTTATTTCTTTAAGTATTCTGTTCAATTATTTTATACTGTATCTCTGACAATCTCACTGTATAAATCTTTGGGATCTAAATCCATTGGTTACTACATATTTTAACTCACTCATTGTAATTTGTTTCCTTTTATGTTTGGTTATCTATAATTTTGGACATTTGGTTGATCTTAACCTGTGAAAAATGTGGGGTCTAAATTGAGGATGCTGTCCTCCAAAGATGTACATTTAAATTCACTAGCCAAGGGATCCATACCAAATAAGGATCATTTATACTCCCTTAACTGTAAGAGACTTTCCCAGCTTAACTGTAAAGTCTCAAGTTTAACTCTTCCTTACCAGTACCCCAAGGCTTAGTCTATCAAATACCTCATGCCATTATTACAAGGCTGTATTATACCTTCATAATTTCTGTCTTTACTTCTTTCATTGACTTTTATAAGGAGGAAAGAATTGTGTTTAAAATTCATGTTTTTCATACTTACATCAAGTATTAACAACTTTTATCTTCTTTTAACAATGCATTTAAAGTAAAAGAATTCATGTAATTTTGAATATCTACTATGATTCAAAGGATGTTTATTAAATGGTTAACTTTTACTTGCCCTGACACATTATTTCATTCCCTTTTTCTTTATAATCAATCCACAACAGTAAAAATCACTGTACCGGGCACTACCACCATCAAGACTGCAAACCCAAATAGGTGTAATAAAATAGTTAATCATATCCAGAATATTTATGTATTTTCTATTATTAAGGAAAAGAAAGTCTATTTTAAAGTTCTCTCAGAAAACTCTCAGATTTTTATGAATACATCATCAGAATGGACCCCACAGAAATTCTGTTGAAAACAGTTTCCTCCAAGACTAAAGCTATTTCAACTTTATAACCTTAATTCAGTCTATAGCTTGGAACAGAATAAAATTAACTCTCACAGGAATAGATGGAATGTTCTTGGCTGAATTAGCATGATGATCCACACCAATTAGAAAGACTAAGCAAGAAGTACTAGGAAGCTTTGCAAAGGAAAAGACGTAAAGTGGAAAAATGCACTAGAATGGGATTTCATTATTTATGGCAAGAGCTATTATATAAGTGTGACTGACTTTAGTATTGTGTAAATATAAACATGGCGTGAAATTTGTCTATATAAGATGAAATCTTTTCAAAGCAGCTACTTATTCAATTAATAAATATTTATTGAATAACTATACTAATCTATGATATCACTGAGTAACAATCTAAAGGTCATACAGTTGGTAAAGCAGCAGAACCAAGATTCAAACCCTGGTTTGCCTTACTTTGATGTCTTCAAATCAAAAAAAAAAAAAATTAAGGTTTCAACCTAGACAGAGAAATGGTGGTGCCACTAATTTATGTATACACAGGAGAAGCAAATTTGAAAGGGAAGATGATTAGCCAAATGAAACTAGGAGCAGCATTTTCTAAGTCTTTTGTTTCCCCAGTTCCAAGATAGCATCTGCCTTATAGGACCAAACTGAAGGCAGAGAAAACTATACTTATTAAGAACTTAATTCAAGATAAGTAATCTATAATTCCTTTAATAACATTTTAAGTGGTATATGATGCATACTAAAGAATACATGAAAATAATCAAATTATGAAGCATAATAAGAAAATAAACACCCATAAACTCACCACACAATTTAAGAACTAGATCATTACCAATATGGATGGGTACACCTGAATGCTCCTTCTCTATTCCATCTGCTTTTCCCAGGGGGCAACCATTAAACTGAATTTTCTGTTTATCATTTCTGTTTTTTTCCCCTCCTTAACAGTCTTATCACATACATACATAATCCTAAATGATAGTTTATTTTTGCTTGTTCTAAAGCTTTATAAAGATAGTATACTATATATAGTCTTCTATGAATTGGCTCATTTACTCAGTGTTTTTAAGGTTCATCCATCCACTCTAATGTCACTGGGCATTTGCTCCTTATTATTTATTTTAGATTCATTTAGGCCATGTATATTTCCACAATTACTCATTACATTTTTTCCAGTCAAGGTTCAAAGAAATTAGAAAGGAGATGGATCACACAATTCCATACTAAAAATACCAAGTGCTTACAAAAAAGTCATCATCTCAACATCAGTTAAAACTATACCACCTTCATATGTACCTTGCTATATTGACTTTTTGCAACGCTATTTGTGACCCTGCAATTTAACTACATTGAAAAATAAGTCTACTAACAATTGGGGAGATCCTCTACCAAAATACTTTAGCATTTAAGACCATTAATTTGGTCTTAAATCACTTTGCCAAAATAAACTCAGTGAAGATGCTACATATTTGAGATGTCAACCTGAATTTTAAGGTTATGTATGTATTGTCAGAATATAATTACTACAGACTCTTCTAATATAACATGTACCTGTTAATATGTAAGGAAAACGGTTGTCCAAAAGTTCCACATTTAACAGTTTGTTTTGTTTTTTTGGTTCCCTACTACTTATTGCAGAACAGGAGCATAGTTCAGGAAGTATCACCACTTGTTAAGCAAATACACCCCAGTTTCCATTATATTCCTATTTAGTAGGGATTTTGCCACATTATCCTTGCAGCTTTGTAGAAGTGCTAACTGGGTTATTTTTCTATGGCAACGGTAGGGAGACAAGTTTTTTTACTTAATTCTGGGGAAAGGAAAACCTCTTCAATAATCCATAACTTTTAAGGGTATAAGTGAAACATGTATTTAGTGATAACCTGTCTGTAGGATACCTTATTAGGTGTTTAGTTTCCCTCTCTGGAAATTTGAGGTAACAGCAATACCTACATCCTAAGGTCCTTTTTTTAGGATTCAATAAGAAAATGTAAGTAAATTGCTAAACACAGTACCCAAAACATAACTAAATATTCAATAAAGGTAGGTTATTATATCTGCACATCTTTCCACTTTAATGTCAATTCGTATTTGATACAAATATCCTCCCTCCCACGACCCTGTGTTACTTTGCATTGGCTCAAACCTGAAAATCACCGAGGAGTAAGTTACTCTAGAAGAGCACAGGAGTGGGTACTTAAACCAGCCTGGGGACAAGAGGCAGCCAGAGAATTTCACATGTTATCCCCCTCACCGCAAAGAAAAAGTTCTTTACTGTACTGAAAAAAAGTTTCCACAGGGCAATGAAAAGTAAGAAAACTGAAGCCCAATGTTCACAAGTGAATTGCCCAACGTTGGACAGTTCTTTACAGAACTGGCTACGCTTCTTCATTTGAGAGCTGCATCCAGGTCTCTTGGAAACCAGTCCATGTGTTCTCCCACAGGTTTATATGAACTCGCCACACTAATCTATGTACTAAAGGGCTTTAACAAATTACACGGCGTGTTTCAAGTCTACACTGTCCTATTCTTGGTATGTTAACCACATTTAAAATTATTTCAAGCTAAATCACTAAATGCGGCCTGTAAATAATCTGTCAAAAGCCTTGGACAATCAGAATTAAAGTGGACAAAGACTACCGGATAAGAACGGCTGGGAACGCAGCAGAGGTGGGGTGAGAGTACCAAGCACCAGGAACTGTCGACGAAGATACAAATATACCCTCAGAAAAGTAGGAAAACGAAAAAGGTTAACGGGCCACATAATGTCCACTCTTCTAGCACAGAGAGGGGCCCAACACACAGAAACACCTCGGGTAGAGATACTTACGGCATTTCAACATTCGAGGAGGCACGTCTCCAGCTAGATACAACCACTGAGCAACCTCTCCCGAAAACAGCCTCTTCCGAGGGAAACGCCAGAGTCTGAAAAGCGCGGGTGAATGGGCACTCGACGCTGTGTCACACTCAACGCCTTCCGCCGAAAACCCTCTCCCGGCAACAAGGGATCCCACTGTATGCCGGGAAGGAGGGAGAGGAGTCTACGCTTAGGGCCGCACCCAGTACCTGCTAGGGCAACGCAGGACTCTCTCTCACGGCTCTGACTAGAACAGCCCCCCGACAGAAGAAGGACAGAGCCATCTCTGGTCGTTCTGGATAAGCCGTCCTTAGTTTCTAGCCGGACCGTTTGGGGAGGTGCTCTATACCTTGTTTCCGGTGGCGGAGAGGTGCTGTTGCCATGGTAATTGAAGGAAGGCCGAGGACGGTCCGGCGGCTGTGAGAGGATCGTGGAATCCGTGAGGAGAACCGCTTGCGCTTTCTCGTTTGTGACCTGCAGTTAGGTATCAAGCAGCTCGTTGTCTGTGTCTTCGCCCGCTGCGTCCCTCACTGTTCGGCTTCCTTTTCTCCACCTGCTTCTTTTACTTCTCCGTCTTACGTACACTTGCTCCATGTCTGTACCTAAAATGTACATGTCAATGCAGTGTTATGCCCAGAGGAATACAGAAATAGAGAGATGTAGCCCGAGAAAAGCTGTGGAAGTATTTCTGTGTAGGGACGGTGACTGGATGGCGCTCTGCCTTCACCTTGTCCTTTAGAAGCCTTAGGCGCTTGTTAACAGTTTATTTTTCTTGCTATTGTGTGGCTGGTTATTTATGGAGCGGTTTGCTGCAGTGAACTCTCTAGGCCCCTGTCTTGGTCTCTGGCTGGACTTTTAAATGCAGGAGGTTTCCAAGCCTGAGGGGTGCAATTATATATTTATTTAAGATTCAGTTTAGTCTCTCGTCACAGAGACGGGGAAAAAATAGAATTCTGGAACATTCCTGCCGTGGGATTTTCACGTAAGGGAGTCACCTTGTTTGGAAAGAGTATTCGAGGACGATCTTAAAAAACAACTTACATTTTAAAACTGCTGGTTGCAAAATGAACGTTCATTCTCTTCCTTATTGGAACAGTTTTCTTTCACATTTGTGAGGAGATGCGTGCATGCATATGTGTTTAAAACTATGATGCTTAATTACAGTGATACAATTTGCAGTAACCAGACTGTGACACCACATCCCTATGGGGTCCTTCTAAATCTGGTGTAATATGAAAGTGTCAGGCAGGCGGTCTGTGTATTATAAATAGGGTACTTCATCCATGATAAGCGATTATTATCTTTCTTTCCCAAGTGTAAAAGACCTATATAATTCAAGAAGGTGCAAGTGATTTAGGCCTCCTGAGTAAGAATCCAATGAGTCCTGAAGGGGACCCTACCTGTGTCGTCTTATTGTTGAACTTGAAATATTCAATTTATTAGGTTGGAATGTATTTTTAGAAGTCAAAGCTGGATAAAATAATGTTGGAAGCTGTTAGAACACCAGCACAATTTAGTGCCTCATAGTAACTGTTATTCAGGAAGCCTTCATTCACATTAATAAAGAAGAAACTGTTATTGAAATTTACTGCCTTTTGCTACTTACTATTAGCTGAATGACATCTCTGCCCCTCAATTTCCTTATGTATAAATGGGCAAAAAATACCTGACCACTGTTGTAGGTATAAATCAAGATATATACAGTTCTTTAAGCTCTTATGAGCAGAGGTGCTATAGAATCCCAAACGTTGTTGTTGTTGTTGTTGTTGTTGTTGTTGTTGTTGTTGTTGTTGTTATTAACATCATTATTGGGAGTCATAGGATACAGTAAAATCTCAGGATAATGCTATGCATGGGATTTTTAAAATTCAGTCATTTAAAACGTGGGGTTGCATTACTGAGATGTTAGTGAAAAGACAGTTGACCCTACTGTGGAGATGGATACCAACTGCCAATCACATTATATTCAAATTCTCATTATTTTGCAATTTCACCCTATCTACAGTTTATTTAGCACTTATTATATGCCAGGCACTGTTCTATGTGCTTCATATGTGTTAATTTACTTTATCCTCATGACAACCCTATGAAGTCTCAACTGACTGTCCTCTTATTTTGAGAGAATAGATGTGTGCCTTTCCTTTGCCCTATGGTTCTTCTTTTGTATTTATGTTACATCTTTGTTTTGCCTTTGTTCTTTTGGCTCCCGTATACATATATATGCTAAAGACTAAAGTTAGGTTAGTAGTTACTAAATTATACCTATTTCTTAGATATGGGAACATCTAGTTAGTACATGTTTTGGCATAATGAATTTTATTCTGAGATAGTTGTTCTTTTAAACAACTTAATACATTTAAAAAATATTTTGTTATTGAAGATAGCAACAAGCATTTATATATATATAAATCAACTGCCAGAGGCTTATTCTAGCTTAACATGATAATATAACCATAACATATTATAATGTTTATCTTTTTTCCACATATAAAAACCTTAATCTTAAAAAAAAAACCAAAAAAACTTAATCTTGATTTTTTCCCCCCATTTGAAAGGCAAAGTGACATTTGCATTTTAGGATTAAATGACTAAAACAAAATTTTAAATTATTTTCTAATAGGATGGCCAGCAGTCCAGGAAGTGATGCAGCTTTCTCCAGTCAGAAATCAACGCTTTCAGAGAGTCCTCAATCAAAGAAATTTCCACTAACTGAAGAGGAGATATTTTATATGAACTGTAGAGCTGCCTATTTAACTGTTTTCAAAAGCAGCTTAGATAACATTATTTCTAAAGATCAACTTTACTTAGGTAATTGTTCTTTAATTTAAGTATTATGCCTTATTTGTTGAAAGTTAATAGATTGGAAAGACTGGAATTAGAATTACATTGTTGAATCATTCCAGTTTCTTAGTGAAGTTTGAGGAATGGAACTAAATTATGCTATTGTGCTGTTTCATGTAACTACATAGTCCACGAGCTTCAAAATAAAACTTTCAGTGTTTATAGACTAGGTTAGTATTTTTAAAACTTCCATCAATTGCTTGCTTAAAAATATTTTTAAAATTCTTACCTTGGTATTTTAAGATTTATAATAATAGATTACAACGCTTTTGGCAACTGAATCACTAATCTGAATTTGACCTACACTGGGGAAATGTAAAGGAAAATAAAAATGAGTAGAATGATTGTAAAAGAGCAGTGTTAGGAAATTAATGAAACTTTAAAAGAGAATTAAGAGTTTTGGTTTTTGTTCTATTTTTTAGGAGGGAGGACTTGAGAGAGTTGGTCTTTTTTTGCTTCTTTCCATTATATCTTAAATTCTTCTGGTTGCAGATATCCCCCAAACCAATGAACTTGCTCCTTACTAGGTGTATCAGATAACTTGGAGATGTTTAGTCTTGAGAGAATGGTGAACAACAATAACAGATAACACTATACTCATGTCAGTTTCATCAAGGCTAATAACTTTACAAGTACAGAAACAAAGTTGTTTTGCCAACTTCAGAAGCAGTTTCCTTAAATTAAAAAATATAATATATTTTCACAACAGGTCTTGGGTTTGTATGTAATAAGATTGCTATTTGAGGAAATCCATTTTGGGAAATACAAAAATTGAAAAGATTAAAATTTGTATTTTACTATAAACTATAACTTTGTTTTTTTTCTCTTTATTCTTTTGAAAATAGGCTGAGATTAGAATCTACTTAGTTTAAAAGTTTAACATGCCTTCTGCTACTATGGCATTTTGTTTGTAAATCAATTAATATGTATTACTAAGGTGCTATCAGTCTTATAGAATTATCTGTGAAGATAATGGAGTGTTTGTCTCTTCAATTTTTGGTTTTATGGTGGAATACTCTTTATAAAATTGTAATGATTAATCTCAGATAATCTAGATTTTTTAAAATTGTGTGAACCACTGATGTCTCTTTCTTAACTATTGTGCCTTTCATCTATATCCTTCTGATACTTATGCACAGAACATGCACTTTGACATTTCATGTCAAAGTAGGATAGAGCAGTACCAGTACCAGAACTTTAGAGTTCCTTTTTTCCCCAACTTATAAGTAATATAAGTGCTATAAACTGAAGTCAAAGCTTAAAGCAAACCCTGGCAAAAGATCAGTATTTTGGTATAAACCTTTAAACATCTACAGTTACATAGTGTTTACTGGACTTAATAATGGCCTCCAACTAATTCTAAAACTAAAGATTAAAGTTAGGTTAGTAGTTACTAAATTATACCTATTTATTAGATATGGAAATATCTAGTTAGTACATGTTTTGGCATAATGAATTTTATTCTGACAAAGTTGTTCTTTTAAACAACTTAACAGTACATTTAAAAAATATTTGATATTAAAGATAGCAACAAGCATTTGAGCTGCCACTTGTGAGAAAGAGTTTTACGTCTGTTTCCCAAAGCTGGACAGAAAATACCATTTCCTTTTACATGGACTTTGACTTTAAATCACAACTTCATTTTGGTCCTACTTGTATCCCCAGATTTTAAAGGTGGAGGTTGGCTGGGAATGGAACCATAAAACACATGATACCTTTTTCATGATTCTCTTGATAAATGAATTAAGGAATTGTGCATTTATACACTAGGCAGGATACTTATGTTTTATTCCTAGGGTAGCATGGTAGTTGGGGTGTTTGTGTACATCCAAAATAAACCTGTGGAGATTTTAAAAAATTATGTTATCTCCACTGTTATTAATTTCCACAAAGGCTTTCTAGGTGAATGGAAGATGGCAATTGCTATAGCTACTTTTGTTAGGCTCTGAGAGTCACCTCTAGTTGAGGATCTTGTTTTTGTTTCTGTGCCAAAGTTTAAGTTATCTAGGTACAATGCACTTGCTTGATCTGGAGGATGAGAACATTTATCTTAGTCCATCAACTCCTAATATGTTATTATTATAAATCTTAATCACAAGTAGCAATTTTACACTTCAGGTATGGATTTCCCATTTAGATTATAAAACTTCTTAGGAACCAAGAAGCTTGTAACTTTGAAAATAAAAAACAAATCACCCTGTATTATTCTTGTGCACAATGAATGTTCAATATAATGGGCTCACAAATGTCTGTATTTTATTACCTTGATCTTGTTTCTATTTCCTTGAGGATATTTCTCTAGTTAAATTATTTTTATATATTATTCCTTATTATATTAAATTGTAGAATATCTAGATAATCAATTTTTAATGCTGATTGACAATGTATAGAATTGTAAAATCTTACCTAAGATAGTTGGAAATACCCAATATAAAGTTTTTATAATAGAAGTTCGTAGCACAACTTGGGACAATTACACCTTTTAAAATCTTGTTGGTTTTTGTCTGTGGTGTTTAGGAAACATATTATTAGATCACTTTAGATAGTCTTAAGTCTTAATATGTAGACATTAGTCTATTTGCAAATTACCAAGTTACGTTTATTGAACTATACAAAATATCTGCAGTTGCTTAAACCATTATATTTGAGTAATAGGACATGCAAAAATACAATGCCTTTGTCAGATCATAATTCTTTGCCTCTCATAGTTATAACGGATGGCATGGCTTTTAAAATAGGAATGTCTAATGAATAACTGGTTATAGGACTATTTTTAAATGTTCTGGTTAAAAGGGAAAGGTAATTTGACCATTGCATCTCCATAATAGATGTCTCTCAAAATATGTTCACATTCTTGATTTGTAGCAGGGCCATGGCTACAAGTAAGATGCGTTTTGTGCATTATTTGACATTTGGGGCATGATTAATGTTCTAATAGCTGGCAATGATGAACATTTTAGTTATCTTGACTTATTAACAGTAATATTCTCAAATTAATGATTTGATCATTTCATTAAGATATTTGTTGAACCAGAAAAGTAATATGGTTATTCTTATGTCTTCAAAACAATTAAGTGGATGGTTGTTTTTAATCTTTTTTTCCTCCAGGCAGTTTTATGAGGTAAATCTGATATTACCAGTAATTAAACTATTTAAGTTGAGACCCCATTGCCAAAATAGGAAAAATCTATTTAATTCTGACATTAATGTATGGTAATATGTATGTATATTTTCATTTTTGAAAGTCAGGCATACACTGATATCACTAGATTATCAACACTGAAGGTAATATATTGGTATATATGTTCTTCTGTATAATATTGTAGTATATAATGATTTAAAGAAAAAATACACTTAAATACCAATTCCAAATGTTGCTATAACAAATAATACTTGTTTTATTGGGCAGCTCTTCAGCATGCAGGAAGAAATCCATCTCAAAAGACCATTAATAAGTATTGGACTCCTCAAACTGCCAAACTGAATTTTGATGATTTCTGTATAATTTTAAGAAAGGAAAAACCTACTTCAAAAGCAGAATTACTAAAATCATTTAAACAATTAGATGTAAATGATGATGGCTCTATTTTACACACTGACCTTTATAAACTTCTAACAAAGGTAAGATCTATGAAACTGTTTGGTAATATACATATTTTGCAAAACAACTTGGAATCTAGCTTTGGCTACCAAAGTCCACATAAAAAACAACTGTTTCATGGGCAGGTGAAATGAATCACATATATGTTGTTTGTAAACTACTTAAGGATCCTTCTGGATGAATAAAAGATAAAGTATAAAATTGAGACCATGTTGTAATCCTCTTGTGCTCCTTTACAATTCTTTCCTGCCCAGAACTCTTTGTAAATCAGTGATAGGTTCATATGTGATAAGTAAAAGAGAACTAAAGTATAAATGAGATTCAGAAACCATTCTGTTTTTTGATACAATGTGAGAAATATTGTTACTCTTAATTTAATAGTTATTACTGAATCTATGACATATATTGTTGAAATTTAGTAAACGAAATTCAGCACACTTTTACAAAATTTAATAAAATTGTGAAATTTTATTTCATATAACAGTTTCATTCTTGCTGGACATAATACTCATTCTGAGATTTTTAATTAAACCATGTATTCATACTTGTAGAAAAGATTAAAATTAATTTCCATTCTCCATGCATAACAAAGTGATAGTCATATTGCTTTAAAATAAATCCTCTTTCTTTCAGAGAGGTGAGAAGATGACTCGAGAAGAAGTAAATGCCATAGTAACTTTGGCTGATGTAAATGCTGATGGCAAATTTGACTACATCAAGGTACAAAAGTTCATACTGATGTGAATTTGCTTACTGTATAGAAAAAGTATTTTTAAAGGGGCACATCTTTTTAATACTGATAATGAATTATTTATATATTATGTACTAACTGGACTTGAAATTTAATCTCTTCCAGTCCCACAATTGTAATCTGATGACTACATTAAAATAATAAAAACAAGTTAAAATATATACATGTGCATACACACACACACAGAGAGACTCTTCTTAGAAATATGCCTTTTCTGGAGTGGAAGAATCATAAAAATTATTTAGAACAAACGCAAGTCTACACATGTCTCATAAAAAAAATAATAATAAATCACCTCTCTTTGTGTAACATTTTATTTTCACTCAGAGTATGGCCTCATTGAATCATGGCTGCATTTCACTAGGTCACCTGAGGGTGGTCAATCTGATTCAAGAAAATAAAATGAGTAACCTAGTTCAACAGGAAATATATTCCATCTATCAGTATATCCCTTGCCTGCTAATATGCATTTTCTTTCTCTTCCCAAATGTATGATTGACTATTTTACCCACTGGAATACTTTTTGTTTCCTGTAGTTTTGTAAATTATATATGACAACCAACGAACAATGTCTCAAAACTACTCTAGAAAAACTGGAGGTTGACAGTAAACTGAGGCGTCAGCAGTTTGGAAGTCACATTGAAGAGCGCCCTGAAAGGGACCCATCACCAATACCAAAACCATCGCCTAGAACCCTAAAAAAAACTGATCAGGAATCATTCCCAAATAAAGGTATTTTTTTTTTCTTGTTCAAGAATTAAGGATCACATTCAGATAAATTTTTCCTTCCATCTTAGCTTATCAGTGGTAAAAAAAATGCGAATCCAACTTTTGCTAGCTAACATTTCTAGACTCACTTAGCTATAAAAATCTATTGAAGTAGAATTTTATTATGGAACTTGACTTGGCTATGCTCATTATATTTTATTAAAACTAAAATTTCAGGCTAAAAGGTGACATATTGAAATAAAGAATCTTATTAGTAGACCATAAATTATGAACCATTAAAACCTGATAAATATAAAACTTTTGACTTTACTTCAATAGGAAGAACAAAGAGAATAAAATTAATACTAGACCTTTTATACTACACTGTGTTTAGAAACAGACTTCCTATTGGCAACTTTTCATAATGTGAGACTAAATAACTATTACTTTTTACAGGTGACACCAGGAGTTCTTTACTGGCAACAGCTAGAAAGTTCAAAACATCTGTTTCTTTCACGATTACCATGAGTGCTATTAGTAACCGAAATTCAAAGTTAACTGAACCAAACTCAATAAAGGTATAGTATTTTAAATGAATAGATACGGTATTTTCTGAAAACAAATTTGACATTAAGTTTATTAACTATTTGGTGTTTATAGAGAACAAGTAGTTTGTGAACTTTGAGGTTTTCTGTGGATTGCAACATTTCTTCCTCTAAGCCAGTTCTAATACAGTTTAAGTGAAAATGATGAATATTATTAAAAGGTCTTGAATTCGAAAATGATGACTCTTCAGTTTTTGAACTTGATAACTAGATTATGCAATTATGTACTTGGCCAAGCAATTTTTTTGTTTTGTTTGACAAATACTTTTCGTAGATGTTTCGTATAAATAAATCATTCATTCAATATCAATTCCTTTGAGAGAAAGACAACAAAGTCACTTTGCTAAGTCAATATTTGTAGAGTGTTAATATTGATCTTCCTTTGTTTTCCCTTTCTAGACTCAACCTTTACTAGTTTTCTTTCAACAGGAAATAATAGCTACAGAAATATAAAACATTAACTGGAAACTGCTAGGATACATTAAAAATGTGTACCTAGAGACCTCTGTAAAAGGGGGAAAAATGGTTATGACCACATACTATAACTGCTGTTAGAAAACTGAACTGATTGTTCTCAAGAGCTACATTTTTGTTTCAAATAACAACTCTGTATTTGTTATTGAACTCTGAAGTCCCTTATATCTTTAAATTGCTGGACAGTGACATTTGTTCTATATTAAAATTTTAAAACATTATCTCCAAGGAATCTTGTTCAGACTGTTTAGGAATCTATACACCCTAAGCAATTTGGTGTGCATGTCCAACATGTTCACACGCAATATTTAGTGTTCCAACAATATTATTTTCTACCAATGGAAGCTTTTTGTATTTTGCAACTAGATTAAATGCTAATAAAGTCAATTTAGTTAAATAATTGTCGTTTACCTGATTCTAAAGTGTAAATAAATATAATTTTAGCCAATATAAAGAAAGTTTTAAATAAATATTAAAATGGGTTATATTAAAGCCATAGTAAAACTTTTTCTCTTTGTCATGCTCTTGTTAATCAGGCCTGCACCAATGTAGTTCTTTTAATTTAATTCAACTCGACAAATATTCATTAAAAAGGTAACATGCAAGCTATTTTGCTTACCATACTGGGCCTTGAAGTAAAAAATAAAAATTTTCATTTCATTATTAACAATATATGAAGCTGGTATAGCATAGTATTTCATTTATTCATTAATTTATTGAATAAATATTTATTGAATGACTACTTTATGCCAAACACTGTTCTAAAGTGCAGATTAAAACCTTTGAATAGAGACAGACCTGTGTTCAAATTTTAGCTTTGTCACTTAATAACTGTGTGACCTTTAATAAGTTATTCAGCAGCCCTCTGAGTTTCAGTTTTCATATCCATAAATTGGGAATCATTATGTTTAGTTCGGAATAGTTATGTTTTTGAAAAATCTATGTCATCTAACATATGTAAACCACTTAGCACAGTGCCAGAGATATAGTTTCACTTTAATAAATAATATTGTTGTTAATATTATTATAGAACTAAGAAATTACTGTAGGTCTTTATATAGGAATAACATGGTGAAAGTGTAGTTTAAGAAAAGTTATTCTTCTATTATGTTGTATGTTATGTATGGAGACCTCCAATTAGGAAGACTATTGAGAGGCTAATAGTGTCATGCAAATATAAAGTAAGGACAGCTAGGTCAAGGTAGGCCTGGAACATAGTAAAGAAGAGACAGATCTAATAGACAATGCCAAGATTAATTAACAAAAGACTAAAGTTTTGAATCTAAGACATCAAGAGCAGGAAAAGGTAATTAGGAATTAGGTAAAAGGTAGTAGGAAAATTTAATGATTAAAAGATGGTGTACTTTCGACTCTTAAATTCTGTGACATTCATATAAAATTTAATGTCTTTTGGAAATAATTCATAGACTTCATATTAGTTACCTGACTCTTTATGTCCTTTTTCTCATCTTGATGTTGTCTACTCTCCAATGTTTCTTACATGAGCTGAAGTGATTTTTAAAAAAAATCTGGAATGCTTTTGTTATTCAGCAGGATTCAGTTCTTTGCATTTTATTTTGAAGTTATTTTTTAATTTTTCTTAAATTTTATATATTTCTTAACCTTCACAACAACTCTGAGAAGTACTTGGTTATGAATGTTGTTATTGTATAATTTGTTTAAATCGAGATTGATAGAATAAATTACTAAAAGAATTGTTAAATTAATTTCCTTCAAATACTTTAAATCTATTTTAAACAAGTTTGGGCACCTCAATTTCATGTGCAGTGGAGAAGTATGGAATTGGGGCAGAAAAGAATGTTCTTCAGAAATTAGTAAATTATTGTAATCGGGTGTGCATAAGCCAGATTTTAAACCATAAATCCACACAGTTGGTAAAAGACCTGAATTACAGGAGGGAAATACAACCTTCAAAGGGAGTATACATATATTACATTTTATATACTATATGTAGGTACTGTAGTATTATTCTTTTTCTAATCCTGAATTTTGTCCATTTACTTAGGTTTTTATCAGAAATTTTTCTTTGAGAGAAGCATAGGTTCGATTGACAGTCATGACTAAAATTAGAGAAAGCCTTGAGTTATAAGCTCCAGAGATACAACACTATATCCAGACTCCTAATTAGAATATGCCTATATATGTTGTATATATATGTGTGTGTGTGTGTCTTATAACAGACATGTTGTATATGAATGTTGTATAACAGGTGGGTTATATATGTCTCTCTCCTTTTTTTAAATTGAGGTATAGGTCTATCTTTATATATAAATATTTACAAGACAAATGTAAACATTTTAAACTTGAAATTGTTGTCTAACTTAATTTTTGTGAAGACTCTAAATAATACTTTTTTTTATAAAAGTTTCTCAGATTTTCAAAATATTGATCAATTCAACTTGTCAATTAGGTGGCAATCCATATAAATTTGTTCCCTTATAAATCATTCATTTAACCTTTTTTAAAAAGTATATATAGTTTATAATTCTTTAGTAACAAAAAGTTTAATAATAGTCTAATTACCCCTTTTAACAAAAAGTATGTGACACGGTGTCTGTATAAAAAAAACAACAGTGATGATGATGTTAAAGTTCTTTCTTTGACTACGTCTGTAGCAGATCTACTGCTTAATAATTCTACCTCACTAAAACTTTAATAATGCGGAATTAATGTCAAAACAAATCATGTTCTCTACAGTGTTCCAAGAAAAATGTCATTTTACTGTGTATATTTAAGTATTTTGATAGCTATAATTTTCAACTTTACTATTTTTAGTCTGTGCTTTTAAGCAATTCCCTATACATTATGCATGAAAATAAATAAAATTTGTATATGACAAATAATTGAATTAACAGTCCTGTTACCTTTTATATAAATTTACTTGAATTAGTAGAATATAGCACCACCTTATGCCCTATATAAGAAATACAAGCTACTATTTTATTTTTGCTTTATATTATCAAAAATTATATCATATGTGGAATTTCTTAGTCTGTCATTTAAATTTTTTCTTAAACTCGGCATTCTCCCATTTTTCTCATGATATTCAAACTGTCAACTTAATCTATAACCCTTTCAAATTGATTTATTTGAATGAGCCAGCCAATTTGTCAGTACTTTTTTCTTTTAATTCATAACACTTTAGTCTAGGTCCTAGAGAAAAAACTTTGTGTGATTGAAAGCCTGTTTGTTTTAAAGGAAATTTGGGGTTGAGTAAGCACTGTGTCTTTAATAACTCTGGCAGATCTTAAGAATTTGAATTCTTCCTTTTAAACTAGAGAGCTACATATTCTCCTAATAGTGTTATTTATTATTCAAAATAATCTGATTATCACATTGAAGTTTAGTTGATGTAAATAATATGGCATTTGTCTTTCTTCCTCTTTATAATAACTGTTGTCTTACCATTTTCCAGCTTTATTAATCATGTGTTGCAGTATTCAGGTTGATTGTCTTTCCAAAAATACTTATATAGTCTCTTCTACTTGTGCCTTTTCTAGAACTGGAACTTAGGAAAGACCTCTAATAAAAATATTTAACTCACTCCCCAGCTGAATTTTATAAAGACATCTTCTGTCACCTGGAAATACCATAAGCACATGGAAAAATTCTTCCATCTTTGAGTTTCCCAAATACCACAAATCCTGTTCACTATCAGTGTACCAGGCAAAGCACATTATTTTTCAGTTTCACTTAAACATTTTTTTAACTAGGAAGTAGGAGGCTGCCTCACCCATGATTACAATACAAATTTAAGAAATTTTTTATCTACTAAAATCTACTTTTTTAAATAAGAAAACCAAATAATCATGTTTATCTTAACACTTCAATATATATATAATTCTGAGTGGTAATACTTTATCATACTTATAATAATTTCATAAACCCAAAATTTCTTTAAATATTAGCTTTAAAAAAATCATGGCAGATATTTAAGTGTGAAAAAACCTCAGAATTCTGAATATAGCTGGTAGTTTGGAATGAAAGTAAGGATGCCTAGGTTTCAGATCTGGTTCTGCAATCATCGAGAATTCTGAATTAAGCATATCACTTTATTTTTCAGACTTTCATCAATCAAAGGAGAAGTCTTCACTGAATTGCTTTTTAAACTTCTACCTTTAATATTCTGTAATTCTAAACTAGCGTCCTTTGCCATTCCAGATGGGTAAATGTAAAAAATATATTCATAAAGTATATTAGATGAAGTTCTATCTAATAATGCTATAGTAAAAATTGATTGAAAGCAAAAAATTTAATGTCAGAATCTTAGTTCAAACAGTCTCAAAGGGTAACATCTCTTAAGTTCCATATGAGTGTCTCTTTCCCTTGTTCTCTGGGGCAGTCATCGTCTTCCAAGGTTATGTTGATTATATTAAGGGCTGTTGGCTTTGAGGTAATGACAGCATCTGTTATTAGTCCATAGTATATTCCCACTGAAGAGATTTACAGGGAACCTAAATGAAAGTCTGTACATACTCTTACTCATTAATAGTTGAACTTTTGACTCAAGCTCAAGTTTTAACCTCATTATGTTATAAAAATTTTGAATTTAGTACTCTTAATATGTTTTCTTTTAGAAACGTGATCTAATGGTAAAAGCTTTGATCCGAAAGTACCAGACTTTACACCTGATATTTCTACAAGCTCCTTGTAAATCTCTGAACCCATATAACATGTGGGTATCTCAATTTGCCTGTTTATTAAAGTGACTAATTTGTATCTACTCCATATTGCCTCATAGGGATGTTGTTGAAATATCATATATAATGACTTGTTCTGTCATGGGAAATATTCTTGTGAAGATGAATTCCAGTAATTTAAGGTCACATTTTAATTTCTCAATTAAAAGTACACATATCTTTTATACCCCAAACGTGTGACAGTGCATGTGACTAATGGATAAGTAATAGTCAGCAATAGTGGTAATTTCTTAAAATTCAGTTTAGGAGGAAATCTCCAAAGAAAAGATTAATATAAAAATGGAAAACTTGCATAATTGAAAAAAAACCCAAAAATAAAATTAAAGGAAATAGAGAAAATGCATGTATCAGAGCTTACAAAAGTGGTTAATATATAAAAGATCAAAAGAATTTATTAAAACATGTAAGAAAAATACCAAGTCTGCAATAGATCTTTGACAATAGGGGATACATAGGCAGCTCACACAAAAAGAGACAGAATGATAAACACATGGGGAAATGCTCAACCTTGCTAGGAATCAGAGAAATTCAAATTAAGGCAAAATTATTACAATACCATTTTAGTTTATTGTATTATTTTATTGCATTAATATAAATTATTGCAAAAATAATTATGATACCATATAAGAAAATATATGAGATACTCTAGTGAATATTTTATGTACCCACACCTTGCTTAAGAAATCATCCCCAACCAATTTTTTAATGGTAACACTACATACTAAGTTATGTAATGACAAATTATTACATTATACACTATTGGTGGTATTGTAAAATTACATCACTGTTTTATAAAGCAGTATGGAACATATGTAATTAGCCTTAAAATGTACATATTTTTTGCTTTGAAGTTCTTCTACAGGATATTATTCATCAGAAGAAAAACATTTGAACAAAATAGTATTCATTTTAGCATTATCTATACTGATGAGAAATGACCTGCATGTTCAACGCTTTAGAAATGGTTAAGTAAGTAGTGGCATACCAACTCAATGGCTAATTATAGAACCAGTTAAATTGAAAATTTGAATATTGCTTAGCAAAGTTTTTTTTTTATTGGGCTAAAATATACATAACATAAAATTTACCATTTTAACCATTTGTAAGTGTACAGGTCTGTTGCCTTAAATACATTCATGTTGTGTAACCATCACCACCATCCATCTCCAGAACTTTTACATCATCCCCACTTGAAATTTTGTGCCCATTAAATAGTAACTCCTTGTTTTCTCCTCCCCGGAGCTCCTGGCAACCACCGTTCTACTTTCTGTCTCTGAATTTAACCACCCTAGGTACTTCATGTCAGTGGAAGCATACAATAATTGTCCTTTTGTTTTTTGTCTGGCTTGCTTCACTTAGCATAATGTCCTCAAGGTTCATCCGTATGCAGCATGTTTCATAATTTCATTCCTTTTTAAGGTTGAATGATATCCCATTGTAGGTATATACCATATTTTGTTTATTTATTTGTCAGTTGATATTTTATGTATTTGAGTCTTTGCTTTGAATTCTTTTGGGTTAGGGATCTACCCAAAAGTGGAATTTACTGGATCATATGGTAATTCTGTGTTTAATTTTGGGGAGGAACTGTCAAACTGTTTCCATAATGGCTTCATCATTTTACATTCCTAGCAGCAATGCACAAGAGTTCCAATTTCTCCGCATCCTTGTCAGCACTTGTTATTTTCTGTGGGTTTTTTTTTTATTATTATTATAGTCATCCTAGTAGGTATGAAGTGATATCTCACTGTTCTAATTTGCATTTCCCTGATGATAATGTTGAGCATCTTTTCATGTGCTTATTGGCCATCTGTGTATCTTATTTGGAGAAATATCTTTTCAAGTCCTATGGCCATTTTTAATGAGGTTTTTTAGTTTTTTGTTATTGACTTGTAGGAGTTTTTAATATATTCTGGATATTATTCCATTTTCAGGTATATGATTTTCAGATATTTTCTCCCATTATATGGGTTGCCTTTTCACTGCGTTGATAGTGTCCTTTGATGCACAGAGGTTTTTTAATTTTGATGAAGTTTATATATTTTTTTATTGCTTGTGCTTTTGGTGTCATATCCAAGAAATCATTGCCAAATCCAGCGACATGAAGCTTTCTTCCTATGTTTTCTTCTCACTGTTTTGTAGTTTTAATAACTTACATTTAGGTCTTAGATCCATTTTGTGTTAATTTTAGTATATGGTGTAAGGTAGGGTCCAAATTAGTTATTTTACACTGGGATATCCATTTTTCCCAGCCTCTTTTGTTGAAAAGACTCTTTCCCCCATTGTTGTCTTGGCACCCTTGTTGAAAATCATTTGACCATATATGTAAGACTTTATTTCTGAGCTATCTCTTCTGTTCCATTTGTCTATATATTTGTCTTTATACCAGATCACAATGTTCTGATTACTGTAGCCTTGTAGTAAGTTTTAAAATCAGGAAATATGAGTACTCCAACTATGTTCTTTTTCAGTAGCACAATGTTTTGGATATAATATTGAAGGAAAAAGGCAGAACATAAAATAGTGTTAATTAGAATATAAAAAATAGGTTTGTATATAAGGCCAGAATTAGAAATGATTACATAAAAATCAAACTAGATTGGTAGAACTATGGGGATTTTTTCCCCTATTTTTAAATTTCTAATTTTAAATGTATTTTTGTGCTATGAAAATAATTATAATTTACATAGGAGAAACATGATGTGTAAGTATATGTTAAGATAATTTAGCCTTTGAAAAAGTGAGATATCAATCTTAATGTAAATTACATTTGTTCTTGCCTTTTTGGTGCCACAGTGATAAATCCTTCTACAGTGGATTAATAATATTTTTGATATTATTATTATACAGCATAATTTTGCTATTTCTGTTATACAGCTACTGCTTACCTTTTCAGTAATCTTAATGTTATTAAAGCCTTGAGTTTATTATCTAAATATAGATAATTTTTCAAAATCATCCTTTATAAAATCAAAATATTAATATTCTATTTTGGAAGTTATTAGGAGTAGAACAGAAATAAGTCTTATAGGTAGGCAAGGCTGCTAATGATAGAGTGGAAAGCATTTTGCTCACATCTATGGTAATGGAACAATTTCTCATACGTTCAATAAAAAATCTTTTACTTTTTGCTAAAGCTGCCATCTTCAAGTAAAATTTGTTATGAAATTCTAGTTGTGAGATTCTATACGGATAAGTTAGTTTGGATTAGGAGGAGGAATTTAAGACCAAGAGATAGTACAGCCAATTTTATAGAATTCTCAGAACTGATATTTATCAGCATTTTGCTATGACCATGAAGTTTATTGCCTTCTTTTAGTTGCCTGGACTTGAAATACTTATTTTGGTTTTCACATACTTTATCTTTTAAATACCAAATCCTATCACTTTTTCTTTCAACATATCAGTCTTAGCAGTACTTACTCCTTCATTCTTACTATGCTCTAAGCACTAATTTCACCCTGATTATTGCAGCAGTATGTTTATTTATTACTTTGTTTCAGTACTTCTCCCACTCTCATCAATTGTACTTTTTTCATATTTTTACTCTCCATTATGTCTTTTCCTAACTTTCTGTTATCTAATATTACTTCTTAATGATGTTGCAAATTCCTGGAGGGCATTAGCTCTATGTGACATTTCTTTTATATCTTCTCTAGGTTTCTCCTCATTGCTATGCATGCTGGAAACTTTTAATAAATATTGTTTGAATTTTTTTTCCCTTCGTTTCAGGAGTGGCAATGTGTGCATTCAAAAGGTTGCTTTTTCTTGGAAGAAGATGGTGAAATCATTAGTCATCAATACAAGATGCAAATAACTCAGAGATCCATGGTTTACCTAACAATTAAGCCATTAAACCTGAGTCAAGCTGAAGGCAAGTTTAAATATTCTGGTTTTTTTTTTAAATATCAATTTATGCCCACTTTGGAAATACTTATGTAAGTATTTGATGGTTCTAATTAGTGAAGAAAATAATCTGCCTAAGAAACATGTGGTTACATACATTTAAATAAAATCATTTATATTGACTGGTTATTGTATTATGCAAAGCAAGTAAATTGTTTTTGTACAGGTTTAAAGTATGTTTTATTTTAACACCTTAAAAACAAAAACAGAATGTTACATGGTTTCCTCTTGACATAGAATTAACTTTTTATTTGCTAATTAATCCTTAGCTCTTTCCATTTATCAATTTTTTATGATGTATTTAAGAGATCTTTTGTAGGAACAAAGTTTGGGACAAATATGAACTGCAAGTATTTTTGAATACCTTCTAAGTCCTATGTCACATGACTTAGACACTCTTTATTAATAATCTTTGCATTCATGGTAATGTTCTTTTTTTGATCAACATTAATAATTTCCTAGAGTTTAAAGTGGTTATTACATAATGTTTAATTAGTGAAAAATGGCTTTATGGGTGTTTTACCTAGATATATTTTTTAATGATTTTTGGGGAGGGAGGGAGGTGGGAGATGTAATCAGGTTTATTTATTTATTTAATGTGTTAGAAGGTGATAAGTGCTATGGGAAAAACAGAGGGAAAGGGGCATTATGAATGCTGAAGGAATATAGATTGCCACTGAAAAGAGGTGGTTAGTGTATATTTCATTAGAAGTTGACATTTGAGCAGACTTTGAAAGAGATGTGTCAGTTATCAACTGCTATGTAACAAACTACCCCAAAACTCAGTGGCTTAAAACAGTTAAACATTTGCTCACGAGCAGGTCTGCTGGACAGTTCTTTTGGTCTGAGCTGGGCCTGGTTTTTCTTTGAGGGCTCACTTATGTATCTGTGATCAGCTGCAGGTTAGCTGGTGGTTGGCTTTAACTCATCTTGCTTGGGCTCGCTTCTCTGTATGAGTCTCAGCTGAGACCACTTGATTCTGCCTTGTATAATCTCTTATCCTCTAGTAATTTAGCCAGGACTTGTTCTTATGGTGTAACAGGAATTTGAGAGAGAAAGCAGAAGCACTGTAGGCCTAGACTCAGAATTGGCACATTACTTCTGTTACATTCTGTTGTTCACAACAAGTCACAAGGCAAGTACAGATTTATAAGGTGGAGAAATAGATTTGATCTCTTGATGAGGGAGCTGTAAAGTCACATTGCAAAGGGCTGTGGATATATAGAGGGACAGACATTTTTGCTGTTTTCCATAGGTGGCAAGGGAGTAAGCTTTGTGGATATAGGGGTGGTGGAAGGGATGGGTGAAAAGTGGAGGAAGTGGCCAGTGGAGTCTGTTCAGAGGTTCTGACGTGACAGTGTGCCTGGTGTTAGAAGAACAAGGTGGTTGGAGTGGCTAGGTTGAAGTAAGTAAGGAGAAACCAGCAGAAGATGAAGACAGGGAGAAACAAGGACAAAATTAGGTAGAGTTTTGGAGTGGGCTTTTTTTAGTGGTGTTTCTTTGTTTGTTTGTTTTCCAAAATAGGGACTTGGGCTTTTACTCTGAGAGAAATTGGGAACTCTTAGGAGGCTGCTATCAAGATTTTCTCTTTGATTTTCAATAGTTTGAATGTTTGTCTAGGTGTTTTTCTGTTTTTCTTATTGATGCTGTTGAGTTTTTTGAGAAGGTTGTTGTTGTTGTTTGTTTGGGTATTTATTCTGCTAGGGGCTCTCTGAGTTTCTTGGATTTATGCCTTATTGTCTATCACTATTTTTAGAAAATTTTACATCTTTAGTTCTTCAAATATTTCTTTAGCCCTCTCTCTTCCTCTTACAAGCCTGACATCTTTTTCTCTGTGTGCCACCATGGAGAAGCCAGTGCTTGCATCTTCTTTCTCCTTGAAAGTGTCTCTTTCCTTGGATTTCAGGCTGCCTAGTTGCCCTGTGACTTCAGCTCTGACTGGTTCAAGAGATGTTATGATTTTGTAGTGCATGTATTTTCTTCTTATTGTTATGGTGGGAGCATCATTCTTCTAACTCTCAATTCCTTTAGAGGATTCTAAGTAGATACAGGACGTAACCTGACTTGTATTTTAACAGGAGCAGTCAGATTGCTTTATTGAAAATAAATTAAAGGGTACCCAGGAGAAGGCAAGGAATCCAGCTAGGACTCTATTGAAGAATTCTAGAAGGGAACTGATGTTGCTTTGAACCAGGGTGTACAGGGAATAAGAAGTAGAGATTTTGGATATATTTTGAAGGTTGAACCATAGGATTTTCTGAGGATTGGTTCCTGATGGATTAGATTCTTGATAATATGTGAGAGAAGGGAAAATTAAAGATGGTTCCAGGATTTTGAGTTTGAGCAGCTGGAGGGAATGAGTTACTCTTACCTGAGACAGAGAAGAGTATCTGAACAGGTTGGTTTTTTTGGGGGGGCGGGGATTGGGAAGGTCAGTTTTAGATATAGAAATCCATGTGGAAATGTCAACTAGGCAGTTGTTCAGAGGAAAAGTCCAAGCAGGAGATACAAATTTTGGAGTGACCAGTATATAGATCTCGTCTAACATCTCTTCCTCCTTTGCTCCTTCACAGGTAAGCCAGTGCTTGCATCCCCTCTCTTCTTGAAAGGTTTTGTTTTTCCTTGGATTTCAGGCTCCTTGCTTGCCTTAGACCTTGGCTCTCTGATGAGTTCAAGAAAAGTTATGATTTTTAGAAAGTGTGTATATAGAGACTGTTTCTAACAAGGTCACTGTATAGAGGAATGTGCCTTATTGCAAATGCTATGTTTACATATAAAAATGGGATGTGTATTTCTAAACTAAAATCGAAATAGAAAAGAAGCCACTAACTTCTTTTTTAGGTAGGAAAGACTAAGTGGTGACTGCTTCTTTTAAGACGTTTGGGTTTTCTTGTTTATAGGAAAACCATCCCCTTGGTTATCAGTTGATACTGTCTTGTATATTCTTAAGGAAAATGAGAGTCAAGCAAATCTACAGCTCACATGTTTTACTGAACTACGAAATAGAGAAGTATACAATTTATTTTCTTATGTTTACTTAAAGTATAGTATGATCTCAAGTTTGAGGAGAATAATATTTTCTATGTATTTTTAACTTTTAAAATCTTCCCTTACAATTAAGGTACATACAATACTTAAAACACTATTCATATTATATATGTTTTATTCATTATGAAGACTTTTTCTTACTTGCTGAGATTTAATAATTGAGGATTGATAGGCAATCTTGGCTTCATAACGTGCAGGTTGTGTGACATTGTACTTCACTCTCCTCTTTTTTAAATGCCCTGATACCCCACATGTGAACATTTTTGGGTTATACTCAGTAGGAATGATTGATGCCAGTGGATTTTTTTCCCTAAATACAAGCAATTCAAGACTTTGAAAAAGTTCCTTTAGATGTTTATCTTACCTCTACTACTGTAAAAAGAAAAACTTCAAAATTACTATCCTCAGGCTTGACTCATATTATAGCGTCCAAAAATAAATTGATCTGAAGAAATGCTTTAAAATGATTTTATATGTTGCCCATGGGGTTGTCGTGATCTTTTCTAATTATATATTTACTCAGAGGCCAAATATGTGAGGCAAATACATAAATGTGGCTATTTATTTTATGAGGACTACAAAATACATCTGCTACACAACAGGAATAATACTATTCAAGGGCTTACTGCAGTATCATATTTAATCTTTATACAGGCCCAACGACAGACAAACCTTTCCCTGATGGAATGTTATATAAAAGTCTTTATCGTAGGCTTCCTAACAGACAAGAATAGTTACAGCTAAGAAACAAGTAAAATGATAGAAGTTAATGTTTTCACTAGACTCTTCTTCAGAACTGACCACAAAGTGTATCTTTTCCAACTGTGTTTTGGTTAAAATTATTTTCGTATGAGATAGCATATGTAAAAACGTTAGTACATAGCAAGCCAATAATAAAATTTGAAAGAGTTTTTATTTGCCTGTTTACTGTGTAGGCCTCTGTTTATCTGTAATATGTCATATTTACAAAGGATTTTTAGTTTTAGTGTTAGTTTCACAGTTATTTTCTCTAGGAAGAGTGTTGTGCCCATGAAAGACTTTCCATCTGCCAACCACAGTGGCAGTTCAAGGTTATATGTGGAGATAAGGGAGGGTCATGGGATAACATATATTAGGAAGCAGCAAGAACTGCTTTTCACTCCTGGATATCACTCTACCTCTGGGCAGTCTAAAAGATTATGGTTTCCAAAGGACGGTTTGGGTCAATCTTTAGTCTTCAAAATGACCCTCACTTTTATTGGGTTGCTTCTTGTATCAAAATAGGATTAGGATGTGGTCACTGTAGGATGATTTATGGTTCCTCTGACTTTTGAGGGCAGAATAGGGCTGAACCCAGAATTTGGATGAGCAACTCTGTTTTGTATATGAGTCCCTAGGATGACCTAAAATATACCTGAGATTTGAAAGGAGTTTTTGGACACAATACCAGACAGAATTCCCTAGGGTTACTCTGTGCCGAAGGACAAGTAACTATTAGCTTAGATATTATACACGACTAGAAAATGCTTAGGCTTAATATATTTGACAGTGGCAACCCCTCCTTTTCATAGGAAGCCATTTGGCTCCAGAAAGCACCTAGAAGTTTGATAGAGGGATGCCATTTTGTTCTCTTTTATAGAAGAGGAGAATAAAATTTTTTTCTGTACAAATGTCTTGGCATTCATAAATATCCTGTAATGAAAAGATTTTTGTATAAAGTAGGTTTATCTGAACTCTGCCATCGTGTTTTATCGTCCATATTACATAGATAATAGTAAAATTCCAGTGCTTTTGTCCACATAATTGGATTTTTACAAATATGGCTAATTCATACAAATAGTGAACTCTTTTAAATATATTTAATTTTTATTTTGTAACATTGAAATCTGACTAGAGATCATATATTTATATTTGAATCAAATTGGGCAACTGTAACTTGGAAAAATTACTCTAAAATTTTTCTCTTTTCCTGTTGAAATATTTGCATCACAAACATTTTTGAAGATTACTGGGAAGATTTAGAAGTTGTATTACTTCTTACCTGTTATAGTTTCAGGCATTTGTTTTTAAAAGATATAAAAAACCACATCTAATATTACTAGGCTTAGCATTAACAAAAAGATTTTGAAGCCTATAAAATGTTGATAGAACCATAATAGAATTGGTGAACATAATAGAATTGGTGATAGAACATAATAAAATCGGTGAAAAACTATTCATAATGCTCCCTTTTCATAAGAAAGATGATAAGTCATTAAGACTCATGGTGGTTGTTTGTTTCTTTTTAAAATTCTTTTGAGAAAAGGTGTTTGGGTGGACTGGTGAACTAGGACCTGGAATTTACTGGTTAATTCCTTCCACAACTGGCTGTAGGCTAAGGAGAGAAATAAAACCAATAGCAGAAGAAGCCCAACTTGTGTATAGAGATGAAACAGGGGAATTATTTCTTACAAAGGAATTTAGGTAAGTTTTGTTTATTAAAATTAGAAATATAACATCTAGACTGGATGTATATCAGTAGCCTGTCTTCCATCCTTTCCTTTGGCTTGCCACCACCCCCACCCCCATATTCTAATCAATAGCTCAACTCATCCACTAGGCATCTAAAAGTAACCTTCTATTCGTGGGTCTGAGGTTGCCATTCATTTCTGGGTTCCATACGTTCAGCAAGTCAACTTTAGTTACATACCTATGGATTTCTCCCCGACTAGAAATAGATACTGCTAGGCTCACTATTGACTTAGATAACTGTCAGATATGAAGTCCAAATGCTCGGGTAGTTCTCCCATACCCTAGATATACACGGTAAGATTGGTTGCAGGTAGAGAGGAAGAAGAAAATTGGAGAAAGGAGAAAAATTGGAGAAAGGAGAAAAATTGGAGAAAGGAGAAGAAAATTGGAGAAAGGAGAAAAAAGGAAACTATGATTCACTGAGTTCCTACTATGTATTGAGATACTGTGTTTGCTTTAGAAACTTGTTTATCTCATGCAGTAATAGACTGAGTTAAAAATACATTTGGATACGTGAACTTTATCATTCACAAATACTGTTTGATGCCTTGGTATTACTTTTGAAAATTATCCTTATAGAAACCTTCAATCTAGTTTCCTTAGAGACAAAAAATAATTCTCTATTTTTATAATTTTAGGTCAACTTTATCAGATATATTTGAAGTAATTGATTTAGATGGAAATGGTCTTCTTAGCCTTGAAGAATATAATTTTTTTGAATTGAGAACAAGTGGTGAGAAATGTGATGAAGATGCTTGGGCTGTCTGCAGAGGTAAGCACTTTTCTTTTTCTTAATGGATATGTTAAAAACAAACAAACACACAAAAAATATATATAGCACCCTTTCATCCTTAAGAAGTTAAATGTCAAACTTATCCGTGGAATATGATTGCAATTAGGACAATTTCAAAGTAGTAGCATTGTTTGTAGACTGTAAAAATTTAGACTTTTATATTCCTTAAATTCCTAGTTGGTGTAGTATTCAAGTTAAAAGAAAATGTGAATTAATCATAATTTATATGCTTGGAGTTTAGAATGTAAAAAACTTTGCCCTAGCTCTGATAGCAAAGGGACTGAAGCTGTTAAGAGTCCCAAACTCTGCCCAGGAGAGGGCAGCAAAGAGCTAATCGGCTAGATTTGTGTTAAAAATTCAGCGGTTTCTAGGCAGTTGTTTATATATGTTAAGAATTCTTTCATTTTTTGTATTTGAGTTGAATTGGTAAAGTTCATCCATGGATGTATAGAAACTAAAAATATTAATGTGGGAAATAAAAGTGCTGAGAATGAGGGAGTTAGTTGTCACTTAGGAGAAGTCTGAGAAGAGGGTAGGACTTGTGTACATATTTAAGCCAAGGACTGAAAGGTCAAAGGGGAAAACTAGAAAGCCATAGCCAACTGTAGATCACAGAACAAGAAATATGAGAAGGCTAGAATGCAGTCAAGAGAGAGATTAACTCACATGTTGCTGGCACTAGGGTAGAGATGTGTTCTATCCCTCTGGTTCTTGACGTGGTCTAAGCTTGGCAGAGTCAGTGAGCCAGGTGGGAGTCTGAAAATCTGTTTATCTAAACAGCAAATATGGTAGAAATGTTATTAATATAAAAATTTAAAAAATACATCTTTTTAACTGAAAGTTTATATAGTGTAATGAAGAATAAGAAATGTATATTGATTTATAATATTAAACTTTGATTAACAAGATTGATAACATAGAATATTATTTTTAGGAAGATGTAATCATCTTGTAACTAATGTTATAACATTTTGATTCTCTGTTGTTGGCACTAGATCACATTCCGTAAGAGTTAATCATAATTAGGATTTTCTTACTGTAAGTTGTTGTTAAATAGAATTTTAGTTTAATAATTTAATTAAATTGGTAAAATTGATAGTTAATTTTTTTTTGAGGGCTTACCACGTATCAGGTGAGGGCCCTTCTACACATTACCTCTTTGAGGTGTATACTATTATTATTCTCATTTTACAAATGAGAAAACAGAATCGAAGAAGGTAAGTCACTTGACCAAGATTATACAGCAAGAAAATTTCACAGCTAAATTTGTAATCCAGACAGTCAAGCTTCTGAACCTTCAGTACCATGACTTGGGGGAAACGTTTCCTTCAACAACATTAATAATGCTATGAAGAAATGGGCTTTTTAAGTTCTGAAATACTTATCTTTCTAACCATTATATGTAATATTAATTTCATTTATCCTTCCTCTTAATAAGAAAATATATTATTTACCTGTAAGATCATTTTATAAACCTTTTTAGACTTAAAGATGCCTTTTTAAAAAAAAATTTATTAATAGACTTTATTTTTAGGGCAGTTGTAGTTTACAGTAAAGATTGAGTAGATCTCCCATGCAGCCTTTTTCCCCACTCTCCCAATTCCCCCTCTTATTAACATCTTGCATTAGGATGGTACATTGTTTAAAGTTGATGAACCAATACTGATACATTATTATTAACTGAAATCTATAATTTATGTTAGAGTTGTATTGTGTTATACAGTTTTATGAGCTTTGACAAATACACAATGTTATGTATCTGCCATCACAGTATTAGACAGAATCATTTCATGGTTCTGAAAATTCCTTATGCTCTACGTATTCATCTACCTATTAATCCCTTCAAACCCCTGGCAAACACTAATCGTTTACTGTCTCTATAGTTTTGCCTTTTCCAGAGTGTCTTATTGTTGGAATATTACACAGCATATAACTTTTTCGGACTGGATTCTTTTGTTAAGAAATATGCATTTAAGTTTCCTCCATGTCTTTTCATGGCTTGATAGCTCATTTCTTTTCAGTCCTAAGTAATATTTCACTTGATAAATGTTTATTCTTTAACCTATTTAAGGGCATATTGGTTTCTTCCAGTTTGGGGCAATTATGAATATAACTGCTGTAAACACTCATGTACAGATTTTTGTGTGTATGTAGTTTTCAGCTCATTTCAGTTCATTTCAATTCAACAGTAGTTGGATGGTATTCTTGTCACCATTTGATATTGCCAGTTTTTTGTATTTTAGCTGTGCTAATAGGCATATAGTGGTATCACATTGTTGTTTTAATTGCAATGACATGACGTTGAGTATCTTTTCATATGCCTATTTATCATTTATATATCTTCTTTTGCTCATTTTTTGATTGAGATGTTTGTTTTCTTGTTGAGCTTTCAGAATTCTTTGCATATATTGGATACAAGTCCTTATCAATGTATGTTTTGCAAGTATTTTCTTCTAGTCTTTCTCTTAACATTCTCGTAACAGCGACAGTGTCTTTCACGGAGCAGAGGTTTTTAATTTTTACGATGTCTCACTTGTCAATTTTTTCTTTCATGGATCATGCTTTTGGTTTGTATGTTTTTGGTGTTGTATCTAAAACCTCAACAATACAAGGTTATCCATATTTTCTCCTTTTTTCTTCCAGAAGCCTTACAGATTTGTGGTTTGGGTCTATAGCCCATTTTAGTTAATTTTTATTAAAGATGTAAGGCCCTTGTCTAGATTTATGTTTTTGCATGTGGATGTCCGGTTGTTCTAACACCATTTGTTGAGAAGACTATCCTTTCTCCATTGAATTGACTTTGTATCTTTGTCATATATCAGTTGAATATATTTCTGTGGGTCTTTTTCTGAGTTCTCTATTGTATTCCACTGATCTATTTGTCTTGTCTTTCACCAATACCACACTGTCTTGATTACCGTAGCTTTAAAATAAGTCTTGAAGTTGGGTATTAACAAACTTTAAAAAATTAATGGAAGATTGATAATTTTAAGTTTTAACAGTAGTTTTGTTATTGATAGTTTATATAACATGATATCTAGATACATTTTTGTTGAAAGTAATAATTTCTTTGTTTTGTGTATCAAATATTAATTTTTTATCTCTCTTTACTACATAGTAACTCCAGCCTCCATTTTAGGCTACCATTTCTATGATCTAATTTAGTCTACATTTACTTTTTTTCTTACAAAACTTATGAGTCACTTTACAAACTCTAAACATTTTAAACTGTTTATTAGCCAACCAGTTTTAAACAGTTCTGTCTCTGCCTCTTTCCTCACAATAATGTATACAAAAGGGAACTCAGGTAAAAGTACCCATTTGCTTTGGGTATATTACAGATAGGAGTTGAAAAATAAAATATTTCTTTGTTGTAGGGCAGTTAAAAGAACATAATCCAAAGTGAGTAGCTGTTTTTTGTCTTTATTATAGACAAATGGAAGAATTATATATATCTAGATACTTCTACATGAATTTTTGCTTTTAAGTAACGTTAAAATAGACACATTTAGATTTGTCTGGGACTGCATAATGTTCCCCATTATCTAACAGTTTTTTACGGACAAGGGGACAGTTCAGTTTAAATCAGAGCAGCTAAGTATATAGAAGTCTCCTTAAATCTGGCACCATCCACACCTCCCTTTTTGAAACACCAATAGTTTGGGGGGTATGTATTACATCAAATTCAGTTGGGTGGCAAATAAATATGAAGCATTTTACTTTTTAAAATATATATCAATATATACTCTAGATAAGCAGGCAGGTTAGAATTTACCTAGAAAAAATTAAAATTTCCTCTAATTTTGGAATATATTTGCATTATTTATAACTTCAGATTTTGTTGAAAAACTAAATCATGCACTGTGATGGTGCTTACGCTGAGTTGTGAGAACATTATCTCTCAAACATGTTTTGAGCCATTCTTATTTCACTTTTACACTGCTCACAGATTCATAAGGCCTCCTTTAAAACAAACATTTATGAATAATAGTATATAATAGACATTTTATTAAATACATAATTTTAAAATTAAGAAAGAAACTTTTGGTTGTTTTGACAGAAAATTTTGATACAAAGAAGAATGAACTAACAAGGCAGGGCTTTATGGATCTGAACCTAATGGAAGCCAACGATCGTGAGGGAGATCCTCGTGATCTTTGGGTAACTCTACACTCGATGGGCTACAATAAAGCTCTGGAACTGACAGAGGTAAAGCAATCTTAAACGTTTGCAGTGGGTTCAATGTACATGATATTTTACCCCATGAACATTTTCCTGATACAAGACTTTTGAATTGGTCTCTCAAATTCTTTATCTTCAATATATGAATGAATCCTGGGTGCAGCCGTGTTTTTCTGTTAGTTTGTGCAAATTCTTCCTTAAAATTTAGTTACTGCAACATTTAAATAATTCAGAAACAAAGGAATGTGAGCATATGATATGCAGGAAAAAGGTTGGTAATTTTAAAAATTATATTTCTTAGTTAGCAGTGGCTATTTGAGTTGCTAAAATTTCATTTCCATATGGAGACTTTCTGTCCTAATAAAATAAAGACTCTCTCAGAATAAGGAGAATGTGTCTGTATGAGAACTGGAGTTCTAATCTTTTTACAAAGAGTACTCCTTGGGTTAATATTTGTAAAAACACTTGGAACAGTGTTTTGCTCATATAAAGCAATGTGTATGTATTCACTATCATTGTTATTATTTATTAACATGATAAGTATAAAAGTTGAATAAAACTCGCAATGAACCAGAGGGATAATAAAAATTAAGCCTGTTTCTTAAATTTTATATTTTGTGTCCTTCAATAAAGTTTAAAGTAAAGGATTTAAGAGTTTCAGGCCACACATTTAGATAGCAATACATTTGTTTATATTCTTAAAATTAAAAATAATACCCCCCTTCTACAAATAAATCAACTTAGTACAGTAACAGTAGCATCAACAGATTTTGCCTTTTGGATGTATTGAGATTTTGGTTTAGTTCCTTGTTTTGACATGATCTGAAATCTCTCATAAATCTGTTTTGAGAAGTTCTCTATGTTTTTTCCATTTTTATTAATAGGAGGTGAATAGTTATAGTAACCTTTGCATCGTATTTTAACCTAACATTTAGTGAATCCCACATTTGTAAGCATCCTGCAAAATCAGTATCCAGTCTTTGAATAATACTGTGTATGCTGCACATACATTCATTTAATAGAGGAGTTCATTAAGAGCAAATTAAGACATAGCATTTGCTGATGGCACTGACCTTTGAAATCATAGGCAAGACGGGTTTCTGAGGTAAAAATATTTTTATTTAAATTTTATTTATTGAATATATAATACATTCACATCATTGAAAGTTCCAAAAAAAATTATGCAATGAAAATGTCAAAGGATGATGAGACTACCACTCAATAACTGAAGTGAAAAGACAAGGCTGAACTGATTGCTTACTACAAGGGAGAGCTATGCTGGTCAGGTGCAGTCTCTTCATGCAAAGCAGAATGTTCATCGTATTCACAAAGGGTTTAGGGGAAGCATGACTACTTGGGTGAGACTGTTGATTGGTTGGCACTCGGTGGTATATTTATTTACATGAGTCTGTCCCTGATGCCTGGGCTTTCAGAAGTGAGGAGCTGACACTGGCTGGTTCCAAAAGTGTGTTCATTGAGATGAGTTGTTGCAGATCAGTTGAACAGGTTTAAAACATGTTCTGATGACTGCTCATTACCATGACAACAGAATGATCAGTTTTCTCATAAGTTTGTGGAAACTTTTTTATTCCCAGTCTTTCCTTTTGATTTTCATTCAGCTAAAGCCATAGAAGAAACCATTAAAGATTAACTCAACCACTGTTGTTGAATCTCTTTGAAGAGGTTTCATCTGTGAAGATTTAATTTTCAGGTTGTGCATATATCATGATTTCATCCTGTTTATGTCTTTAAGTCATCTGCTGGGAGAGTAACTATACAGAAACATTTTTAAGATTCTGGATAACATTTAAACTGAGACAAGGACAACTTGAAGTATTATAAGAAAGGGCTGGAGGCACTCCAGAATCATGACTCTAGGTTTTCCAGACTTGGCCAAGAAGAGTCCTGAGGACTCCCCAAGTCTAACTTTGTATAGCCTTTTGCATTCGTAGATGGTTTTACTTGTTCTAGTGTTAATCCAGGTACAGAATGAAGTATTAGCATTAGTGCAGACTCCTCCCTGATTGATCAAAAGAAAAATCGAAGCCTTTAATCTATAACTGCTTGAGTTAAAGAATTTAAACTGGCTTGTTGTGCCCTCAGGGCTTAGGCTACATTAATTACTGTGTCAACCAAAATGAAGGAACAATTTTGTGGTGATCATTTGCAGTGGTGTAACTACTGTGAATGGGCTTACTATCTTCAGGGGTCTTTTTCCAGAAAAGCTTTATTCTTTCGGAGTATATGTATGGACATGTAGCCCACAGAGGGTGCTGGGGAGTCACATCCTTGGAGGGGCCTAACTAGTAGCTGCACAGAATAACTTACCTGGATTCTGATTTGGCATTAAATAGTCTGACTTCCACATAGGAGTTGCACAAGACATATAATCATTCTTTGTGGAACTGTGGGTATATTGTTTCTTGGTGTTTTGACATATAGTTAAGTATTGCATTATATATTTTTCATAGTTCAAACACATTTTCCTTAAAGCCTAGACTTTGGCAAGTCATTGTTACTAGTAAGGAGAACATGATAGGCCAGGTCAGACATACA
Source organism: Vicugna pacos (assembly GCF_048564905.1). Lineage (NCBI taxonomy): Eukaryota > Metazoa > Chordata > Mammalia > Artiodactyla > Camelidae > Vicugna > Vicugna pacos. The sequence goes on along the minus strand of NC_132999.1, from coordinate 20,449,393 downwards.
CACCCTTAAATCAGTAAAGAGGAAAGCTCTGAATAAACAAGAGTGTGCAGAGAGGAGTGTGACCTGTAGAAGAACCTTGCTCCAGTGGTCTCGAGAGGAAGCTGCTTCTTCATATGGTCATATGCTTATTGAAAGATTTTTAACAGTTAATTCTTCTGGAGGTTCTCTGGAAAACCTCACTTTAGGATCTTTAAAGGATATATTTTTCCAGTGCTGTTAAGGCCCTTATTATTTTCCCAGAGATTTTGGAATCATAAAGACAAAAAGCGTTTTGAGTAAGGAGCAGAGCCTCACTCAAATTTATGAATAACTGTTCTAGTTAAATGTGTCCCTTGTTATGGGATCAGTAATTTGGAATGTCCTAGGCAGTCATGATGGTTGTAGCCTTGCAACAGGCAAATATTTTGATCCATTCTGAAAATAAATGTATTATTATTATTAGTGCTACATATTCATAAACCATGGCGGGAGAGGCAACTGTACAAATTCAATTGGGAAAAGCTCAGAGAGTCTTTTAGAGCATAGTCTCATTTCACGTCCCACAGTTTTTCCAGGTTAATTTACTTACAGATAAAGCATGGAGTGACTTTATCCTTTATTATCCTAGAAAGATTTTTCCTTAGTGTTTACTATTATAGCCAATTTGTCCTTATTGGAATGAGTTGTTTCGTGGAAGGTTTTATCTAGTGTCCAGGTGGCCATTCTGGTTTTGCCAGATCTTAATACTCATGGTTCTTATAACCTAATGTGCTTGTTGTGTCTTTTCAGAATTTGGCAAGCCAAATTTTGTGTATCTACAATGGAATCTTTGAATTTTTCCATGGATTTTATTTTGTTATTCTTACTTCATACAATGTTTTTACATAAGGACTTTAGTCAGAGTAGTCCGTTTAGTATAATAATCTGTTAAAAGTATTTCTTTAGTATTTCTGTAATACTACTAAAGTATTTCTATGGTATCTATAGTATAGTATATTAGCTTCTATAGAACTTCTTTTACAGTCTCTTCCTTCATGACAGCAATTATTTTAGTATCATATAATTGTTCATTTTTAAAGGATACTTGCGAAAGTGCAAAAACACCATTTTTCTATAATATCTTTGAAAAGCCAGTTATTCTAAAAGTATACTCGCTGTTAATTTACATGTATTTTAGCCTGTTAGTAATTTGATATGCCTTAGAGAGAACTATAATTTAATCATTTGAGCTAAGCTGTTTCCTGATAAGGAAATAGATTTTACAGAAGAGACCTGGCTACTTATTGTATGTCGAACCTGGTATTGTCCTTTTTATTTTTTAATATAGCCCCATCAACAAAACCCTATTAACAAATAACAACAGTATTAAGTTGGAATTTGGTATTGAAGCATCCAAAAATTTTGTTCTGGGCATGGATATGTCTTGATTTACAGAATCATAATGAAGAGATTCTCCTCATTCAACAAGGGTTATAGAGTTGTTGGATTGAAAGTATTACATCAGAAGATGTTATGACAAGAAGGAGATAGTAAAAATTCAGAATTAATTAGTATAAAAATGTTGAGTGTTTCCATTAATGATAGGGAGATATATATATATGGTAACATTTGATTTAAAGGATTCATTTAAAATCTGAAGATATTTTGACTGATTTAGTTTTGACTGATACTTGTAAGTGATCTAAGACAAGGAGGCAATTCAGTTATGGTATTGACTTTGATAGGCAATGGTTCTTTGACATGTGCTATGTTACATTTTCATGTTTATAAAAAAAAGGTTTATGATAATCGAGGGAGAATCCATTTATATTACGTGCTGTGTTCTAATTGGTTTGAATATGTCTGTAGAGTCTTTTGCCCATAAGAATTCTGGATCCATAGCTATTTCTTTGGTAATTTCTTGAATCATTTATTATGTAAGTAATCTAATGTCTAGGTGAGCTATATTTTGATCCTGCATATTAAGTTAGTAGGTGTTGTTACAAAGAATAACCAAAGTATCAGTTACAGGCTAGGATTTAGGAAAGGGCTTAGGATTGTTTGAAATCTCATTAATTGAATGGTTTTAGTAAACCAAGACAAAGCTTATTTTATTTAAGCATTCTGTAAGTTACTATGCACTCTGTTTGTCTTTTATTATTTTTTTCCTCCACAATCAGGCAAATCAGCCATCATTTTTACTTTATTTTTTCTTATTAAACCCCCTAATTCATGTTTTAGAATTATAGGTTATCCATTCCATCTATCAACTTATAAAGGCAGATCCTCTTTCAAAGACAACATAACTTTATTGTTCCTCCTGCAAGAGCAGTGACCTATATCACCGTAAAAATCATTTACTTCTTTATTGAATGTTGGTAAACAAAACATATGTCTAGTTTTTCCTTTTTTTCTTCTCTTTTTAAAAAAGAATTTCTGGTATAAATTCCTTTCAGAATTCAGAACTAGGAAAAATTTACTTCATTTTTTAGATTTGAAGAGCTATGTAATACATTCCATTTCACTTTTATCTTGGCTAACAGATAGCTAAGAGCCACATTTTGTGCAAAATTTAAGGGGTATGCCCTAATCTAGGTTTTATTGTTACAGTCTTCCCTATCTTCCTTATTATACATTGTTAATATTTTTACAATTAACAATTTACAATGAAAAGTTTTCTTCCTTGTTGTATGCTTCCTATATTAACTTAGTAGGATAAAAAGAATAAGTAAATAAAAGATCAAGCCCATGAAGAGGAAAAATAGTATAAAGGCAGCTTTTTTAGAGTAGGTAAGATTTTAGTTAAAAGATTTTAGAGAACATGTCTTTAACAAGGACTTTTTAAGATGTTTACTTTTAGTGAATCTTTAAATTTTGATACTCTCTGGTTGAATAAAACACATAAGCAAGACTTGAAAAATGCAAAATAATACCAGAATTTATTCAGTATTGAAAAAATGAACCTTTAAAATGCCACAATCATAATTATTATCATCTTCTTTCAGAATTCTATATTGTAAAGTATTTTGACACATATTACCTATTTGATATTTCCAGCAACTCTTGGTAGAATATTTACTGTTTATCCCCATTTCTCAATGAAGAAACTAAGCCTCATAGAAGTTAAGTGACTTCCCCAGATCACGTAGCTAGTAAGTGCCAAAGTTCAATTAAAAACTTAGATCTGCTTTCTAGTCCAAAGATTTTTCATTCTACTAGCTCTTTAAAAGGTAACTTTATTATTGCCAAAGGTTGGAGTCATTAAATATTTTTTAACTTTTTTTAAAATAAAAATGCCAGTAGTTCTACTAACTTCAGAGTTTTACCTTTTGTCCCCCCCAAAAAAAGCTGGTTGTCAATGTGTATGATTTCATTCATTTACTCAACAAATACATTTTAATGCCTGTCATAGGGTAAGCTTGTAATAAAGAGGCACTGAGGTTACAGTGATGAATAAAATAGTCAAAATTCCTGCCCTTATAGAATTTACATTCCATGAAGGAGAATGATTAATTAAATGTAGAATAATAAAATCATTGAAAATGTTTTGAAGGAAACAAGCTAGTGTCAAAGTAGAGAAGAACAGAGGGAGAGTGAAGGAGATTGGAGGACCAGAGCAGCTCTCTCTGCAGACGTGTCATTTAAGATTTAACCTAAAGGAGGAAGATGAGGTTCACATGTGAAAACATGTGAAAGAATCTTCCAAACAGGGAGAACACTACATGCAAAGGTCCTGATACAGGAAAGAGCTTTATTTGTTCTAGGATCCGAAAGATCAGAGTAACTGGAGCATAGCAAGGCAGGAGACTGGGTTGTATAGAGAGGCAAAGGCTACTGCATGCAGCATCTTATAGGCTGTGGTAAAGACTGAAGAGTAGACATTAGAAAAATCTACTTCTAAATGCAGAAAATCTCTTTAGATCTCAGATTTTAAAGATGCTTTTACACTAACTTTAAACTGTGAATTGATTTTTCTACATTTAGTTCTTTTTAGTGCTCTATATTGATGCATTAAGTTTCAAATATAAACAATTTCTTTAGAGCCCTTCAGTGAATTCTTTCTGAAACCTTAGAGTTAGGAAAGGAAATTAAATGACTAATATGAGATGAGTTCGCTTTAAACCAAATGGAAGCATGGTACTAAGGCTTAAAGGAGTTTTCTTTCTTTTTTTATATGGAACATTATCAGTTAATATGCTACCAAAAATTAGATTTTCATGTATTTTTATTACTCAATTCATAGTACTAAAATTTTCCTCTAAAAGTGTATCAGAAGGATAAGCAAGAAAGTGTAGTATGTCTTCTTAAATCATATGAAAACATATTAATAATAAATCATTAATTTTTTAACTTTTTTATTGAGTTATAGTCATTTTACAATGTTATATCAAATTCCAATGTAGAGCACAATTTTTCACTTATACATGAACATACATATATTCATTGTCACATTTTTTTCCACTGTGAGCTACCACAGGATGTTGTATATATTTCCCAGTGCTATACTGTATAATCTGGTTTATCTATTCTACATTTTGAAATCCCAGTCTGTCCCTTCCCACCCCCCAACCCCTTGGCAACCACAAGTTTGTATTCTATGTCTATGAGTCTGTATCTGTTTTGTATTTATGTTTTGTTTTGGTTTGTTTTGGTTTGGTTTGGTCTTTAGATTCCACATATAAGTGATCTCATATGGTATTTTTCTTTCTCTTTCTGGCTTATTTCACTTAGAATGACATTCTCCAGGAACATTCATGTTGCTGCAAATGGCATTATATTGTCGGTTTTTATGGCTGAATAGTATTCCATTGTATAAATATACCACTTCTTCTTTATCCAGTCATCTGTTGATGGACATTTAGGCTGTTTCCATGTCTTGGCTATTGTAAATAGTGCTGCTATGAACATTGGGGTGCAGGTTTCATTCTGAAGTAGGGTTCCTTCTGGATATAGGCCCAGGAGCAGGATTCCTGGGTCATATGGTAAGTCTATTCCTGGTCTTTTGAGAAATCTCCATACTGTTTTCCACAGTGGCCGCACCAAACTGCATTCCCACCAGCAGTGTAGGAGGGTCCCCTTGTATATATGTACAAAATATAATTGTACATACCTATAAGCATGACACCTGGATAGCATCAGTTATTTCTCCACAGCTTCTCCAGCATTTGTCATTTTGGACTTTTGAATGATGGCCATTCTGACTGGTGTGAGGTGATACCTCATTGTAGTTTTTATTTGCATTTCTCTGATAATTAGTGATATTGAGCATTTTCTCATGTGCCTATTGATCATCTGTGTTTCTTCCTTGGAGAATTGCTTGTTTAGGTCTTCTGCCCATTTTTGGATTGGGTTGTTTGTTTTTTTCTTACTAAGTCGTATGAGCTGCTTATATATTCCGGAGATCAAGCCTTTGTCAATTTCATTTGCAAAATTTTCTCCCATTCTGTAGGTTGTCATTTTGTTTTACATATGGTTTCCTTTGCTGTGCAGAAGCTTATAAGTTTAATTAGGTCCCATTTGTTTATTCTTGCTTTTATTTCTTCTAGGAGAAAATTTTTGAGATGTATGTCAGATAATGTTTTGCCTATATTTTCCTCTAGGAGGTTTATTGTATCTTATCTTATGTTTAAGTCTTTGATCCATTTTGAGTTTATTTTTGTGTATGGTGTAAGGAAGTGTTCTAGCTTCATTGATTTACATGCTGCTACCCAGTTTTCCCAACACCATTTGCTGAAGAGAAATAAATCATTTATTTTAAATTCTATCAAAAGGCTAAAACAAGATTTGCTTTTCTTTCATTTCAGGCATGCCCATTTGTCATCAATATCTATGCAGATAAATGCAAACCAAGAATTAAAGCTGTCCATATGCAGGCATGCAGTGGGCAACTTGAGAAGGCCATTTGTAAATCTGTTCTTAACAAAGGCGATGCCAAAGTAATAGATGGCTATGAAAATATAATTGTACATACCTATAAGCATGACACCTGGATAACATCAGTTTTTGAAAACAAGGTATCTGTTATGAAGTGGTTCTCATGACCACATTGTTTACTAATATATTCCATCTTCTTTCTTACCCTATTCTTGCTGAGTAATTAAACATCTCATTACATAAATAATGTTTATAATGGATAAGTTATTCTTTTTTCTTCTCAGGTTTCTAACTCAAACTTGGCATGATAATTTTTATATATTTTTACATGTATAATATTTATTTACGAGATACCTGTTCTTTGTATTTCTGTATGACATAATTGTTTTTCTCTTAAAATATTATGAAAGTTATATATTTGGGTATCTATGAAGATAGAGCATAATATGGGTACAAAGTATTTTATTTAGTTTGTTACTAAAAGTCTTTAAACATACATAGCCATTTTAAATAATAAATACCATGTTTTAAAGAAATATAAACAAAGTAAAGAAAAAAAATTAGCCCAACTTTTCACACAAGCTTTTCAATATCAGAAATCCTACAGATTATCATAATTTTATCTAATTAAATATATTCTACTGTCCGGGACCTATTTTTATCAGGCCAATTATATCTCGCTTTGGCCACATTATCTGCCTCTTGATATTGCACATCAAGAGAATACATACATAAATTCTTAAAGTGGGAGATATCCAGTTTTCTGTAAATTACAAATTCTTATAAAAATCTTACACAACATGACTGGGTTTTTAGAACTGTTGGCTTATTTCTTTTAGTTCCTCAATGAGATTTATATTATTTTTATGTCTGCCATAAATTTCTTGAAGTACTTAAGATTAGGCTGAGTATTAGTTGGTGTGAGTATGTATTATGTAACTAATGCTCCTAGTCACAGTAAGGGCCACCAGAAAGTATAACATTGTCTCTGCTTTCAAAGAGTTCATGGGCTAGTAGTTAAGTCAGAATGATAGTCTTGAAAGAGACTGGAGAATAATGAAATGTTAAATTATATAGTACTGTTTGTATATGCAATAAGAGTTTTACTGTATTCATATCTCTTGTAGTTGGTGTTAGTTTGGACTGCAGAAGTTGGGGGAGGGCTTGTTTTGTGACTCAGGGGAAGGGAACTGTGATGTGGGATTTGAGCATGTGGTATGGGATTTGAAAGATAACTAGGATTTAGACATATAGAGAGACAGCCTTTAGAAACAGAGGAAACAGTGTAAGGAGAAACATCAGAAAAAGTTAATGTGAACTATGGATGAAAAAGTGAGAATATCACCTTTGCAGAAGCAGAGAGCTTTATTTGGAGGAGTATTTGGAAGGTAAATAACATAAACTGAATGAGTCCAGATTATATATGTTATCTTGAAAACAAGGTAGAGGAGTTTAGACTTGATGAAATAAGACAGAGTCCCCAGCTAGTAGACTGCAGTCTTCAAATAGATCATAAAGCCCTGGAGAGTGATTCCTAAGATCTGGCATGTTTCCCTTTCTCCTCTCCATGTTTTGTTTATTTGTTTGTTTTTGATTCTTGTGTAGGAGGGGTTTTGGTGTGTGTGCCCTCTATGTTTTATTAGGAATAAAGGGTGGAAGAGAGTCACTACCCTACCCCAGTTCCTCTGCTCTGAAGGCAATTCTTCATTTTTCAACCCTCCACCTCCTTTTCCCTCAAGGAAAATTAAATTTCCCTTCACCAAAATGAGGTAATGATGTTAGAGCTTACCATGTGCCAGGCACTTTAACACATTTACTTCTCACAGCAACCCAGTGAGGTAAGTACTATCCCCATTTACACACAAGGAAACTGAAGCACAGGGTCATTAAATAACTTGGAAAGGTCACACAGCTAAGTAGTAGAATTGCTGAGAAATGACTCCAGCTGGTCTAATGTTATATTGCCTCTTTGTAGTCATTAGAAAGTGACTGCAGGTTCTTTAGCAGGGGAATACTTTGATTCCTATAGTTCTCTCATTTATCAGCTCCATCCTGCTTTCTCTTGCTTGTTCTCCATCCTAGAGGCTGTTATCTATGATCTAGTATCTCTTCTTCTGTAAGGTCTCACTTCTTTCGTAAGGTCTTCCTTGATACCCTAATCTGAGCTTATGTTTCTATTTCTATATTATCTTCTATGTTTCTATAGAACCCTGTGAATACCTCTATCACAAGACTTGCAAAATGTTTTGTAATTATCATTTTATTTGTATATATTTAGTAAAGAAAGGATTAACAATTTATGAAATCTTTTTTTTGTAGTCAGATAATAAAGTGATTATTCACGTCAACAATGAGCTAAGTAAAAACTGCGTAAACAACAGAGGACTCAACATATTTGCAGTAGAAGTGGCACCAAAATCTACAATGGTAATGCATTGTTTTCTAATTAAGGCCTTTTGTTTTATCAATTTGAAAAAAATTTTCTTGCTATTAATGTGATGAATAAATGTGTAGATGTAAAGTAAAGTAGAAAATTATTTATGTATGACTTTTGTATTAGTATCATCCTGTACTAGGAGGTAGGAGATTGGTTCTAATCCAGTTCTCAGTATTTGGTTCGGTGATAATGGGACATTCACTTAACCTCTCTGTGCCAATCTCTTTAAATCTAAAATTAACATAATATCACCAGTTTTAGGTACTTCACAAAATTAATGTAAAGGGAAAAAATGATATATATGAAAGCATTTTTGAACATTAGATAGAAATACGAAGTAGTGTTAATAGTAATAGGAATTTTGATAATTCAGCATATTTTATCTACATTATTAAGATTTTTCTGAGATGACCTAAAAGAGAAAATGCCTCTGAGTTTTATATAACCAGCTAAGTCAGTAACTAGGAACAGCTGAAGTTCTGGTGTTAGCAGAACTCCAGTTTTCTGATTCAGCCAGGAGATTAAAGATAGGGAGAGATAACTAGACCCTGAAGCTAGTCTAATCAAGGGAAAAACAAAAAAGCTTTCTGTTCTTACCCTTTCTTTCTCCATACTGTCCAAGAAATCCTAAAACATTCTAAAACTGGATAAAGAGAGTTTATCTTTTCTGTTATCCCAGTGAGGATTATTAAAAGTATTTTAGGCTTAGTAAGGAAAAGATATTCCCTTCCCACCATCCCTCTTTACCCACATTCACAAATACCAACTATCAGTTACTGTGTTATAGTAGAATTTAGGCTGGATTATCCTGTTAGATATCAGATCTTAGATTGCAGATCCCTGCTAAGGACAAATACTCTAGAATTTTATCTGAATTTTATCTATCCCTGCACAAGGATATTTTTAAAATAGTTTCTAGTAATGTCCTATTGAAAAATTGACCAAACATTACACTTTATAAAAAGAAAGTAAAAGCTTTCTATTTTTGTATGCAGGTTTGTCAACATGTAATGCCTCTGAATGAACGACAAGAATGGATATATTATTGTGTGTATTCCCTTATATCTTAAACACTGTTTTTAGGAAATAATTTTGCTTGAGATTATCAAACTAAGATGAATTATTTCAAAGTTTAGTGTGTTATTTGTTGATCAACTAAATGCTAATCAATTTAACTGATATACATAAATAATCGTCTTTAACTTATATGCATTTACATTTCATGTCCATATTATATCCTTTATTATTAAAATAGAAATAATTTTTTAATGTGTGGTTCTTACTAATATAATAGGAAATCTGGACACATTTCATTTATGACTGGTAAGTTAAATTACAGGTAAGCTTTTAAAAAGTAATACTCAAATGAATTCTATAAAATCCTATACACTTTTGATTTATTCATCAAAAAAAAAACCCTGAAATAAAAAGTAAATAGGCCAGCTGCACCAAGTGCCTTGTGCTTTATCCCTGTGCTATGGCCTGGCCAGGAGCCCAGTGGATCCCAAACTGCCTCCTCAGTGGTGTAGTCACAGGCATGTGGCTGTGGGAGGACCAGGGGACCTCTGCGTCCCCTTATCCTTCCTGCTGCTGCTGTGGTTGGTGATGTGCAGCTCCTTCAGTGCCTGCCTCTTCGCCAGCAGCCTCTGCACCTCTTCAGCCTTGCTCATGTGCCCTGCGCAGGGCTCTGCTGGTGCTCAAGCCCCAGGGCCGAGTTCCTGCCGGTGCCCGGCAGCGGCGGTCATGGTACCGCTGAGAACAAGTGGACGTTGAGTTTACTTCTGATGAGATTCCTGTCTTAATGCACATGTAGCTACAACGACTGATAGGACTGGTTGATGTGTGATTTGACATTTGAACAAATTAGACAGCTTAATCCTGCAGCAGATTACAGATTCAGGACTAATTTCCCTGATGAGAAGATCCCTACGCTGAGGGAAACTGGGGCAGAGTGCCTGAACCATAACCTCAGAATCTTCTTTGATGTCAAAGGCCGTGCAAATATGGCTACTGATGATCTAAAGAAAAATCTATATGGAGTTTCTGCAACTTTACAGTAACAGTGTTATTTGCTCTCTCTTGCCAGCAGTCATCTATAAGATGAGACAGACAAGTAGTAATGGCTTTAACTCACAGACTCCGGAGCCTTAGCCATGCGGGGGATGGGACTGTGACACTCTGGACACAGCCCTTGTTTGTGGTAGTGGGCATTTTGTTTGAAGTAGTGGGCATTTTGTTTGCTTGGAGCATACATAATATCTTGTGATACCTATGTGGAATTCTAGCTTTCCTCACGCAAAAGAATTTTGTATCCTCTTGAAGAAGTGGCCAACTAAAAAGCATTCAGGTTGTTGCCTGGACTGTTAATACCTTTGATGAGAAAAAGTTACTATGAATTTCATCTTGGTTCCAGCTCTGTCACCGACAGCATGTTGGTGCGAGTCTCAGTTCTAGACACTACCCCAGCCTCCTGCCCAAGGAAACATGTACAGAAACTGCCTGCTGGTCTCATGGCAGGATACTGAAATACCCTTTATGCTAGCCTAAGCCTTGGGGAATCGGGTGGCTCACACAAGCAGTAGTCAGTCATTGCATTTTTACCTGAACCAAAGCAAAACTTGATGTTGCCAACATGCTCCATGGAATGCCTGAGTTCAACACTGTTGCTCTTGAAAATCTGGGTCTGCAAAAAGGCAAACAGCTCCTGCCCCAGCCTAGCTGAGGCATACACTTAACCCAGCAAAGATAAGCACAGATTGAGTTGTGCAGTTCGGGAGTACAGATGAAAATGCATGAGAAACACACCATCACTCAGAGTTGACATTTTAAAACTTGCCACACTTTTGTAACTTATTTCAAATACTGTATTCAGCTATGTTATCAATGTACTGTGGATGTCAAACTTGTGACCACACTAATAAAATCATTAAAAGGGAAAAACAGAAAATGTGAATGCAGAAACAGCCATTTAATTACATACCATATTTAATTTTCCAAAGAGAAAATATAATTAAAGCAAAATTTGGAGAGATTCATTTTTGTATTGAAGAAGCCAAAATCTAATCATAACACTACAAATATTTTGTTCTGACAGTGAATTTTAAATGAATTTACTTGTGGATTATTTTTAATTAAATGTATTTTGACATAATAGATATGAAATCTAAATAGCATTTAGTGAAGTAATACAGTGCGTGAAAAACTATATTAAGCAATTAAGAACTGTGTAACCGTATCAGTAACAGAATACTTGGCTACTAAATGTCAGCTTTTGAAATATGAATACCAGTAAAGCAGCAGATTATTTTTACCCAGCACATGCTAGCACGTAGTTTAAATATCACTTAGATTTTTGGCCCTTGATTAGATGTCTGTAAAATGGGTTGTCATTATCTAGCAGTTTGAATTCTTCAGATGATGTCTTAAAAGGTAATGCAATCTTGAGAGCATTTTATTAATTGCCAAATGCTTTAGAAGTCAAATAAATGTGACCACATATTCTATTTCACAGAGTGTTGAGTTGCAGGAAATAAATTATCTGTCTGTGTTATCAAAAGCATACAGTAATGTTGCTATCTTTGCCCCAAGGTTAAAAAGACTTTATAATAGGATGATACATGACATCAAATGGTATCATGAAGACTCAAGAAAGAATAGTGAGCACTTAAGCCTTTTCTTCCACTGCTGTCACCACTTAGACATACCAAGCCTTTTTTTTCCCTTCCCATCACTCACTTTTTAGAGGAAGAAAACTCCAGCTATCTTATGGACCCATTTTCAATTAGTAGAAAAGAAAGATATTTTGTTTCAAGTTAAATTTTCTTCCAAGTGAATGAAAACCCAAGGGAACCAGCTAGTTAATGAATATAACACTGGGTGACGTTTTTGGACCTTTAAGTAAATAATTTTTTAAGGGTTAGTTCAGTACTGTGGTACTAGGCTATCCAGAAACATTTAATTCAAGTCCTGAAATACCAGACTTGTAGGTTAATAGTGATACTTTATTTAACCAAATATAGTTAACATACAAGAATGTTTTCTTTAAATTTGAGAGATGCTACCCCTTTTCAGGGTAGTTTTGCACAGATTGTATTATTTTCAAAGGTAATTTTGCATGTTGTTTAATTTAAAAAGCACAAAGATTCAGCTTTTTAAAAAAGACATCTAAATGCCCCGTATCTCTCCTGTGCTCTAGATCCCATCCCTGCCTGTCTACTTAGTATCTGCATAAAAGCTCCCTATAAATGAATTTTATCTACAAACACTCCCTCAGTATTGCCTTTTTTCCATTATTTTTATACATGTTCTAGACTCATCACCTTTAAGAAACCTCTTATTCCCCATCTTTCTGTATCATTATCGTCCTCCCCTTCACAGCAAAAGGAATTGGAAGTATTGTCCACATTTGCTGTACGCACTTTCTTGACTCCCGTTCATTCTTTCCAGCTAATTCAGCTGGTGGTGGTTCCTCCAAGGACACCAATAACTTCCTTATCGTTAAATCCGGTGGGTATGTTTAAGTCTTCTCTCCAGTGTTAGACATTGTTGATCTCTCTGGGACACCGTATTCTCCAGATTTCCTTAAATCTCTGACCATTCCTTTTCAGGCTTCTTTCCAACCGTGTCTGTAGCTTCTCCCAATTTCCACATTCTCCCTCACCTCCAGCCCTTTGGATGTAATGTTTCCTACTACTTTAGTAGCCTTATTACTTTGTGTTCGCTTTTATTGTCACACTCATCATACTATACTGGAATTACTGTTTACCTGTTCCCTTCTTCACTAGTCTGAAAGCAGGGACTGTTGTAATTCCAGCACATGCCGTAGAAACCATAATAGATATGCAATAAATATCTGTTCAATGGTCGAATAAAGTGGGCAGGAAATTAAAATAAACTTACATGTGGTATAATTTTTTCCTAATTCTTGGGCTATTTGTAAATTAAAAATGGAAACATAAGAAAAGAAACATGAGAAAAGGTCTCATTACTAGTCAGTTCTTCTATTGATGCAGACTTTGTTTTTCATGTTATTAATTAACAGATTAAACAACTAAAACAAAATGAAATAAAAAGTTAATTTTTTATTATCTAACTTGCAGTTTTAAATAGGAGGGGAATAGACTAAATGATCACTGTAATGCCTTCCTACTCTAAATTCTATGGTTTCAATATTTTAAAACCAAACTAGTGTTGAGTATCAAATGCTGCCTTAAGTAATTATTAAATTACTATATTTAATAATTTTGTTGATTTTCCATTAGGTATTATAGTAGACCTGTTTTTTTTTAAGCAAGTGGCCTTCTTTTAGATCTATTTTTGGTCTAGGTTAAATATGAAGCAGAAATTTAATACACCACATTAATCATATTTTGGATATAATCCAGGAAAATGGAAATGTATTTCTGGTTTTGTCCACCAGAGGGTGAGCTTATTATTTCATCATTCATTATCACACACATATGACAGAGAGAGAGAGAGAGAGGGAGAGGGAGAGAGAGGGGCTGATACTATTTCTTAGCAATGGATTAAATCCTTTATGACTTCTAAGACTGCTTGGGGGAAATATTTTGTATATTGTGGATACATCCATACACAGACATACACCCCACTATTAGAGAATATATAAAAATTATTTCTAATTTTTTAAGTGGATTCTAAATCTTCTTCTTTTAAAAGGGTACTGACTGTTACTTCTTCTTGAAGTTGTAAGTATAATGGCATATTGAGATAGCCCTGACAGCGTTACATAAGATTATATGCCTATTTTTGCTACTCAGTCTAGCTTGATTTCTGGGAAGAATAAGAGCTGTGTAATGATTTGAGGAAAAATAAGGCAAATAATGGAATTGATTTAAGGGAAGTGAATGGGATTCACGTGGAGACACAATTTAGGGACCAAGAACTAGGAATGGTTGCTGAAAGTCTAAGGGGTAAAGAATTTTGATTGCTTTGAAGTGTCTGTACTTACTAACTACAGCTAATTGTTGTCTAAGGAAGATGAAAAGTAGGCAGCTGCCTGTATTTGTGATATTTGACCACAGTTGATTTGTAGTTTAAAAGCAGATTCTCTGTTTTTTACACAATTCATTTCTAAAGATACATATGAATGTTAAAAAAGAAGACCTAATTTTTTCTATAAAGGGTTAGAGGTATGATTCTATTCCCCTCAAATTAAAAACTATTTTTTCAATTTCTTTTAGACACCATTGGTAAATAGGCAATATTTCATAGTCTTAATTTTATTCTTTACAATTTAACACAAGATCATCCAACTTAAATTCAAAGCCAGTTTAAGTTCAGTCATCTGTATGAGGCTAATGTCAACATATAACATAAATGCAATAGTGCCAGTTACAGAACACCAGCATTGTAAGTTTTCTGGCTATTACAGGTATGACTATGCAGCATTACTAGAAAGTACCTTTCTCTGTGCCTTTTCTAATCATGTTGCAAAAATTATTTGGATTTAGCTTTTTGAAAGAAGTGTTTTCTTCTTAGCAGAGCAGTAGCAATTTTAGAAGACAAGTAGACTGGTGAATGGTGTGCGAGGACATGTAATTAACAAGTGTCTGTAACACACTGCATTAGTCACAATGAAGAAGTAGTAGACATGATCTCTATCCTCAGGAAAAGAAAGAGCTGAGGAAATGAGTTACATGTTAGTCTATTAAGGAATAATACTACGTCTTAAATTAGTAAACATTGATCATTGAACATAAATAGTGATGAGGTAGGGTATTAGAACAGAAGAGGAAGGGAAGACTTGCCCAAATTGGGGGGAGAGAGGTGATAAGATTCTCTTGGAGAAGTAAAGGAATGAAAGAAATGTGGTTTGAAGCTAAGTAGTGCTCTGATTTGCTTTCAGTCATGCAGTACAATATATTTTAAAATTTAAATAATAGAAAAAGGCACCTTTTAATAACGATTAAAGGAAATGAGCCCTAGGCTTTAAAATACTGAGTAGTGCTACACTAAAATATTAGACCATGTTAGGTAGAACTAGTTTGGACAAGTTGGAAAGATTAGTGTGGCAGGAAGAATCGGGGGGATGAGCTGGAACTTCAACTATCCTTGAAGGGATAAGAGAGATTAAAAGGATAGGGGGAAACAAAGGAAATTTAAGGCATTTTCTCATGTTTTTCACTTTTCCTAGAATTTCCTGTATTGTATCTCGGCATATTAATATCATAGACAATAAGTCAATTAGTCAGATACTCATTAAGTGCCTAATATGTATAGAGTACTGCTTTATTTACTGCATATACAGAGGTGAACAAGCTAGACATTGTTCCTGGCCTCATTATATGTAGTCTATCAGAGAAGATAGATTGTGAACAAGTGTTACACACTGGACTTTTTAACATACATTTTTTAAATGCTGCATCCTTCATGAACCCTTTAATCTTTTCCCCAATCCAGAAGGAACTATTCTGCTTCTTGAGCTTCTATTTTAAAATCAATACTTGTTTCTGTGAGATTTTAATTCCATATTAAAATAATTATTATTCAATAAATTTGACCTTTCTTTGGGAGGAGGTGAGATTGTACATTTCTATTAATTTAACACATATGTAAATTCATTTAACCACCACCACCATCAGGAAACAGAGCAGTTCCATCACCAAAAAACTCCCTTGTACTATCCATTATGGTCCTCTCCTCCAGGTCCATACTCCTAGCCCCTGGCAATCACTGATCCGTTTTCCGTCACTATGGTTTTCTTTTCTTGAGAATGTCAGATAAATGGGATCATGTTATTATATAACCTTGTGAGACTGAATTTTTCCACTTAGCATAAGGCCTTTGAGAATTGTCCACGTTGGTATATCAGTAGTTTGTTGCTTTTATTACCGGGTAGTATTTCATCATAAGGACGTGCCACAATTTGTTCATTCATTCATCTGCTAGGTTGTTTCCAATTTTGGGCAGTATAAACATTTGAGCTGCTATAAACATTCAGGTACAGGTTCCTATGTGAACATAAGTTTTCATTTCCCAAGGGCAGGTACCTGGAGGTGAGATTGCTGGATCATATGTTAAGTGTCTGATTTTTAAGAAACTGCCGAAGTGTTCTCCACAGTGGCTGTACCAGTTTGCATTTCTACCAGCAATGTATGAGAGTTGTTCTGCCGCTGTTCTGCATCCTCATTAGCACTTAGTATTGTCAGTATTTTTTATTTTAGCAGTTCTAATAGATGTGCAGTGGTATCTCAGTGGTTTTAATTTTCATTCCCCTAATGGCCAATGATATTGAACAACTTTTCATATGCTTCTTTATTTTCTGTATGTATCCTCTTCAGTGAATCTTTTGCCCATTTAAATTGGGTTGTTTTCTTACTGTTGAGTTTTGGGGATTCTTTATAAATTCTGGACATATCTTTTGTTGGATATGTGATTTGCAAATATTTTCTCCTAGTCTATAGTTAGTCTATTCATTCTCTTAGTTGTATCATATGGAGAGCAAAAGTGGTTAATTTTGGTGAAATCCAACTTACCAATTTTTCCTTTAATGGATTATGCATTTGGAGTCAGGTCTAAGAAGTTGTTGACTAACCCCTGGTCACAAAGATTTTCTCCTGTTTTCCTCAAACAGTTTTATAGTTTTACTATGTACATTTATATCTATGGTCTATTTTGAGTTAATTTTTGTGTGAGCTGTGAGGTTTAGATTGGGGTTCATTTTTTCCCCATATGGATGTTAATTATCCCAGCACCATCTGCTGAAAAGATTATCCTTTCTCCATTAAATTGCTCCTATGCCTTGGTTGAAAATCAACTGACCACATAGACCCATATATGTGTGTGGGTCTATTTCTAGACTCTCTATTCTGTTCCATTGATCTATCCAGTATAAACAATACTACACTGTCTTGATTACTGTGGCTTTGTATGTAGTAAGTTTTGTTAATCAAGTAATGTGATTCCTTCAATTTTATTGTTCTTTTTCGAAGTCATCATAGCTATTCTTGTTTCTTTCCCTTTGCAAGGAAATTTTAGAACTAGCTTGTTTATGTCTACAAAAAGTCTTGCTGGGATTTCGATTGATAACTGTGTTAAATGTATCAATCATTTGGGGCAATGGACATGTTTATTATGTTGATGCTCCCAATCTGTGAACATGGTATATCCCTTCATTATTTAGGTTTTCTTTTATTTATTTCATCAGCATTTTATAGTTTTAGCATGCAAATCCTATATATCCTTTAATAGATTTATGTCTAAATATTTTATTTTTATGAGCTAAAGGTTTTTTTATGAGTAAAGTCTTTTTATTAAATTTCAGTTTCCAGTTGTCCATTGCTAGCATATAAAAATATGACTGACTTGTGTGTTGGTCTTATATCCTGAGACTCTTGCTAAACTCAATTAATAGTCCTAGATTTTTTGTTTGTAGATTTCTTGGGATTTTCTACATAGAAAAATGTGTCATCTGCAAATAGTGATAGTTTCATTTCTTTCCAATTTGTATGTCTTTTCCTTTTTACTTTTCCTATTGCACTGTCTAAGACTTCTTATAATTATGTTGAATAAGAATGGTGAAAGTGAATATCCTTACCTTGCTCCCAATCTTAGGGAGTAAAGAATTCAGTCCTTCACCATTAAGATGATGTTAGCTGAAGATATTTTCGTAGAAACCCTTAATTAGGTTTGGGGAGTTTCCTTCTATTCCTAATTTGCCAAGAGTTTTTATCAGAAAGCTAAATTCTGCCCCCCCCTTTTTTTTTTGCATCATCCTATGGTTTTTCTTCTTTAGACTGTTAATATGGTGGATTACACTGGTTGATTTTTAAATATTGAATTAGCCTTTCATTCTCAAGGTAAACTCTACTTGGTTGCGATACATTATTCTCTGTATATATTGTGGATTCAATTGACTAGTATATTACTGAGCATTTCTGTGGTTATGTACGTGAGGGATATTGGTCACTAGTTTTCTCGATTTGTAATGTCTGTCTAGTTTGGGTATCAGAGCAATGATGGCCTTATGAAGTGAGTCTGGAATGTTCACTCCTCTTATTTTCTGGGAGAGACTGTATGGAATTGGTGTTATTTCTTCTTTAAATATTTGTTTGAACTTGCCATTGAAACCATCTAGGTGTGGAGATTTTTTGGAGGGTTTTAAGTACTAATTCAATTTCTTAAACAGTTATGGGACCATTCAGTTTATTTATTTCATCTTGGGTTGGGGGTAGTTGGTAGTTTGTTGTTTTGGAGGAATTGGCCCATTTTATTAGGTGTCATACTTATGCACATAGAGGTTTTACAAATTATTTATGGGTTCTGTATATCCCCCTTTTCATTCCTGATATTACTAAAATGTATCTTCTTTTTTTTTTATTTTTCACTTGCTGGAGGTTTATCAATTTTATTGATCTTTTCCAAGAGCCAACTTTCTGTTTAATTGATTTTCCCTGTTCTTGTGTTTTCAGTTTCATTGATATCTGCTCTTCATCATTTTCTTCTTTCTGTTTGTCTTGGGTTTATTTGTTCTTTTCCTGGTTTGTTAAGGTAAAAGCTTAGATTATTGATTTGAACCTTTTTATTCTAATACTAGCTTTTAAAATCCATACTTTTGTGACTCATGCCTTGTTTCTTAATGTATACAAATTAATAAAATTTGTATACATCTGTACTTTCCTACTTTAAACTCCTTGAGTACAGGAATCTTATCTTATATGACAAATCTGAGCCTACCTAAGTATCTTGTACTATGTTTTGAGTAAGTATTTCATAGGTGACTTGAATGGAAGGATGGATGGATGAAAGGAAAGTAAGTGAAGGTAATGAATATAAATTATTTCAAAGATATCTTCAAAATTAAGAAAATATACAACAGGAGATATAGGAGTCAGTAATGTCAAAAAAAGGAAATAGAACAATTCATTCATGAGGAAAAATTGCTAAAGCCAATCTAAGCTACTTCTGATCGGGAATATTCAGAATCTCAATGTGGTATATAGAACACTCAGAGTATGTTGTGTTCAATTCTACGTAGTAGGTGAAACAGGGACTCTCTCTCCTAGACAACTGAAGAAAAAATTTAATTTAATTTGTTCAGATAATTTAAGCAAAAAAATAATTTGGAAATAATTACCTCCATGATTTTCTTGGTTTCTTTTTTATTTGCGCTATACCTGATATACTTTCCCCTGTTGTTTAGTCATTGGTAGAGCCTTAGGATAGTCTTCTTTTTCTTTTTTTCTCTCTTTTTAAATTTGCATTCTTTTTTATTGAAGTATAGTCAGTTTACAATGTGTCAATTTCTGGTATACAGCATAGTATTTCAGTCATTCATATACATACATATATTTGTTTTCATATTCTTTTTCATTATAGGTTACCACAAGATATTGAATAGAGTTCCCTGTGCTGTACAGTATAAATTTGTTGTTTATCTATTTTATATATAGTAGTTAGTATCTACAAATCTCAAACTCTCAATTATCCCTTCCCAACCCCTTATCCCTGGTTACCATACATTTGTTCTCTATGACTGTGAGTCTGTTTCTGTTTGGTAAATAAGTTCATTTATGTCTTTTTTTTTTTTTGATTTCACATATAAGCAATGTCATATGGCATTTTTCTTTCTCTTTCTGGCTTAACTTCACTTAGAATGACAACCTCCAGGTCCATCCATTTTGCCATAAATGGCATTATTTTATTCTTTTTTATGGCTGAGTAGTATTCCATTGTGTGTGTGTGTGTGTGTGTGTGTGTGTGTGTGTGTGTGTGTATGTGTATATATATATATGTATATATATATATATATATATATATACATATGTGTGTGTGTGTATCTTCTTTAGCCAGTCATCTGTTGATGGACATTTGTATTGTTTCTATGTCTTGGCTATTGTAAATAGTGCTAGAATAGCCTTCTTTTTCTTATTCTGTCTCTTGCTGACCACTTGAAGTCACACTTTAGGCCCTAGAGAATTAGGCCATGAATTTCTAGGCTCACACATCTCTGTAAAATTAAAGCATCTATATTAGTTTCCTATGACTAATGTAACAAATCACCACAAACTTTGTGACTTAAAATAACAAAAATTTGTTTTCCCGTAGTTTGGAGGTCAGAAGTCCAAAATCAGTATCATTGAGCAAAATCAAGGTGTCATCAAGGCTGTGCTCTTTCCAGAGGTTCCAGAGGAGAAAGCTTTTCTTGCCTCTTCCAGCTTTTGGTGGCTCCTGGCATTCCTTGGTTTGTGGCTGCACTGCTCCAGTTTCTGCCTTTGTGGTCATATTGTCTTCTCCTCTTCTCAAGTCAAAATCTCCCTCTTATAAGGACACTTGTGATTGCATTTAGAGCCTACCTGATTAATCCAAAATAATCTCCCCATCTCAAGATTATTAATTATGTCTACAAAGTCCCTTTTTATCAAAAAAAAAAAAAGATGACATTCATGGATCTCTTTAGGGGGGCATTATTTAGCCTACCACAACATCTTGATTTTGTAATCAAGAACATCAGTGAAATGGGATAACAGAAGACATTCATTATCTCTTAAAAATGTCCTTCATAATCTATATATTTAAAAATCTTATCTTTTGTCATTTAAGTTATTAATATTTGCATATCAAATATTCATATAAATTAATTCTGATATCCTTTATAGTAGATTCCAAAAATGAATTCTAAGGAGAGTCCAATTTATCATATACCAATCTTTTTCACATAGAGCTTCATGAATAACTGTTTGACACTGAAACATGAGTTCAGAAACTATTATTATTTTGGTACAGGAACAAACTTAATTTCAGAATCACTGATTTCAGATATCCATTAACGTTAATTCAAATAAAAGTTTTAAGCACCTGAATAACATAGAAACAAATAAAATAGATATTAAATGGCTTCATACTGCTTCCATATGTAGGAACAAGTCAATACAACAAGTTACAAATAGATCAAAATTTAACATAGTGAACTAAATTTCTAGCCACAAAGAGCCTATGATTTAGGTTTAACAAAGAACTAAAATGACTTTTGCAGTATTGTTCAGTATTACTTTGTGTGGAGATGTGGAATCATCAGTTAGTTATTTGACAGCATTAACTAATGAAAATTCTCGTAGAAGATTATCTACAACTAACCTATTCCATCAGATTTCTCAGAATTGAGAGACTGCTTTTCAGACCTAGTAGAACTCTCGTGTAGGGGAGAGATTTGGGTGACCATTCTAGGCCTAAACTTGAGACCACTCCAGTATTCTTTAATACATATTTTACCTCAATACATATTTTCTTGATACCACCAGATAGGAAGTTGAGTGTGAACAAATACCGAGTTGTGTCTTGTTTTTAACAATGTGATACATGTTTTCATTATATTCCACATAGGTGCTAAAGGCTTATCTATATGTTAATGAATTATTTTTCAGTATTTTTTATTTTGATAATCAATTTCTGTAAAAGCCATATAACTAATAACCGTTAAATGGTTAATCCCACTAGATCACTGACTTCACTATCCAGTGTTTCCACTATAAATTCCATACATGTGTTTTTCATTATAAATTCCGTGTGTATACTATTTGCAATTTGTTAAAGTCATCAAAGATTGATATCCTATGGTGAACACATTTCTTAAAAGCATTTCATTAGAATGCAAATAATGATTTATGAATGGTGAAGGTAAAGCTGCTTAAATGAACAGCAGGGGCCAAGGTGGTAGTATAACTCAGTGATAGAGCAGGGTGCATAGCATGTGCCAGGTCCTGGGTTCAATCCCCAGCATGTCCATTAAAATGAATAAATGAACAGTGTATTTGGAAATGGGACTTGACCAAGCATTGTACATTTATTAAGCAAAGTTGTAGCCTACTTCCCATTTATACACACTTGTATATGTAGGCAGAGAAATCATTTAACCCTGTCACAGAATTGCCTACTGCTCGTTCCTTGACCTAGATCAAACCTAATGAAATTCTGGATAATTTGGTTTATAGGAAAGCTCCTAAATGGCATATTAATAACTTACTTGACAAGTGAATCTTCCTTCCCTTTGAGTGTAACCTAATAGGTTTGAACTCAGGTTTATGCGAGGCTGGATGGCATATGGAAGAAACACATCTAAATTATCCTGCTGGGTTGATGTTCCTAAGGAAGTTCTTTTTTGAAGGTAGAAAAGCCTAACTTTTTCACACTGCCACTTCTTGGCCTTTAAACAGAGGAGTTTCTCAGAACTTGGCGTTGGACTCTATTTTTTACCCTGTGCTATATAGTCTCTCCCTGGGTGGTCTCATTCACTCTCACGTTTCCAAATGGCATCCATATGCTAATGGGTTATAAATTCATGTCACTTGGCCAGGTCCCTTTTGTAAACTCTAGACCTCTATGTCTAATACCTTATTCTGTAACTCCTCTTGGATGCAAGACAGGCATCTCAGACTTCACATGTCTAAAGCAGAATTCATATTACCCTTCAACCCCACATTTCTTATAGTGGTCCCAGTCCCAGATTGCTAGGAAACACCACTCCTTGTCATGCATCCTATACATATAGTCTACCAGCAAGTTCTGTTGAGTCTACCTCCTGAAAATATATTGAGTCTATTCACTTCCATACATCTCCATTGACTTCACCCTAGTACAAGCCACTGTAGCTTTCCACTTGCCCATCTAGTTTCACTTCGCCCACTTTTTTTTTCCTTTCATTCATTCACACAGCAGCCAGAGTGATCTCTTAAAAATGCTACTATGATTGTAGTATTCCTCTGCTTTTAAAACCGTTTCTGTATGCTACAGCAGGGATGAAACTTGAAGACATGCTGAGTGAAATAAGCCAAACACAAAAGGGCAAATATTGTATGATTCCACTTACATGAGAATAGAATAGTCAAATTCATAGAGACAAAGTAGACTGGTGCTTTCCAAGTGCTGAGGGAGGGAGAAATGAGAGGTGATTGTTGAATGGGTACAGTATTTCAGTTTGGGCTGAAGAAAAGTTTCTGGAGACAGTGGTACCATCTATTTCAGTGATAGATTGCACAACAATGTGAATGTATTTAATGCCACTGAATGTACTTAAAATGGTTAAAGTGGTAATTATATTATGTATATTCTACCACAATTAAAAAAAATCACGCTTTTGGTTGCTCATTGCTATTAGGATAAAGATCCCAATGTTTGACACCATCTAGACGGCCTGACATGATCAGGCCCCCTACTCTCTTCCTCAGTTTCTATGCTGCAGTTACACTGGCTGCCTTTTAAATCCTTGATGACACAAAATTTCCTTTACTTTAGATCTTCCACCTTAACATTCCCTCTCATGGGATGGAATATTTCCTTCCTTTTCACCTGGCCAACAACTACTTCTTCCTCTTCCAGTCCTCAGCTTATACATCATCTCCTCCAGGATATTTTCCCTGATAGATCCTCCTATTTACATTTTAAAACACCAGTGTGTATTTGTAGCACTTATCACAATTATAATTTGTTATTCAGTACCCGTTTCCTCCAACATATTGCAAGCTCTGTGGGACCAGCGACCATTCTGACTTGTTCACCTAACACCTTTTAAAGAGCTGGTGTTAAGTAGAAGTTCAAAAGCAACGTATTTGTAGAGTGAATGAATCAATACATGAATGAATTAATAGCATCTAAAAGATAAAAGAAAACTCATTAATGAAACAATATGAGAATTATCACTTAAAAGAGGTAATAAAATGTATTATTATTATAAAATAATACAAATACCTGATACAAAACATGGAAAATCCATATAAGGCATATAAAGAAAAAAATTAAAATTACCCTATCCCACAGCCCAGAGGTAAACATTGTTATATATGTTGATCTATTTCCTTCTAGTCTTCTGCATGTGTGTTTCTTAAGGAAAAAAATTAAAACACTCAAATAGGATAATAAACATACAGTTTTGTTTCTTTCATATTATACTATTTACCTAGGGCCATACTATAAGTACATCTGAGTTAGAATATCTTTTGATAAATCTTTGACTGCATCTTGGATTTTTATTAGGATTAATTAATGAAAGTAGATCTACTGTATAAGCATGAAAAAGTATGAATCAGGAAAAAGACAAAAGGGGTACACATCTCACCATATTCTAACTGCAGGAAAGAGAACTTCCTTTTTCTGTTACAACTTAATGTTTCCAAAAGTCCATTCTCCTCAGGTGGCAGAGAATTAGATTTCTACAAGTAGATACAACTATCAGTTCATGAGAAAGGTGTCTAGGAGATAATATTTATTTTTTCTAGAATTCGTCTTGATTTCTATTTCATTTGACTGACATAGTCCATCTGGGGCTATCATTAGGTACACAGCACCAAAGCACTGGGGAAGAACACCTGGCCTCTGATACACTGGAGGCATACAATCATCCTGTGTAATTATTGGTCATTTGTCCACACAGCAAAGAATTCTCATTTCTGTTTGTATGGGCACTTCAGGTCCAGTGGCTTCTTTTCCTGCTTCAGTTGCCACCCCGGAGGGAACAGGAATCATTCTGCTGCTTCTCTCAGCACTACAACTTGGGATTCTCTTTAAGTCAGTTTTTGAGTATAGGCAGAACCTGTCAATATGATGAGATATCACTTCCATGATAGTTGTTACATGGCAAAAGGGAGAGTATCCAGGCATGTCTAATCTAATCACACAAGCCCTTTACAAAGTAGGCATTTTCTCTGGCTGATGGTGGAAGAGGGAGTCAGAAATTGCAGTCATGAGAAGGACTCAGTGTAGGCAGCCATGAGGAGCAGAGTGGAGCCTGGCTGACAGCCAGCAAGGAAACAAGGAACTCAGACCTACAACTGCAAAGAAATGGATCCTGCCAACAGCTTGAAGCAGCTCGGGAGCAGAATCTTCCTAGAGCCTCCAGATAAGAGCCCAGCCTAGCCAATATCTCGATTTCAGCCTTGTTGTATATTTACTATGAACATTCAACCCGGCCAAACCTGCTCAGACTTCTGACCTATAGAACTGTGACAATAAATGGGCATTGTTTTAAGCTGTTGACTCTGTGGTAATTTGTTACACAACAAGAAAAGTAAAATAAATAAATAAATAAATTAATTAATTAATTAAAAAAAAGAAAAGTAATGTAAGGGGATTACATAAAGGTATGTTTACCAGAAGGTGAGGATCGTGGGGACCACCTGCCACAGGAGCCTGGCCAAGATCAGCTGAGTCTTGTCCAGATCAGCAGGACCACTCAGTTAACTCATAAAATTATGGGCAATAAGAATAATAATAATAAATGGTGATTGTCTAAGTTTTAGAGTGGTTTGTTATGTAGTTAAAGCTAACCGTTACAACTTCTGAGTTGAGAGAAGTATGGGATAATTCCTCTTGAATGAAAAGCCTCACCCTAGTTCCAAAGAGTGTAGAATAGAGATCTGAATTTGAGCCCATGGGATCTGAATTTGAGTCCACTGTTTTACAATAATGGGTTACCACTTACTGAGTAAGTATTAGTACTATGTGAGCATCCAACTCTGAGAGGTAGGTATTTCTAAGACTCAGTGATTCTATGCTATATTTTCATTTTTTTGGAGCCAGGTAACCTTGATTACATTCAACATTCTATTCCCAATTCTCTAGTCCATAAAAAAGGGGTTGATTTATACTACTTAATTCATAAGATGATACTATTCTGTAAGCTTTGTGAACTTCTACATTAAATATTAGAAATCATTACCAGCAATCCAGGATTCAGTTTTGTTTTAATTT
Source organism: Vicugna pacos (assembly GCF_048564905.1). Classification (NCBI taxonomy): domain Eukaryota; kingdom Metazoa; phylum Chordata; class Mammalia; order Artiodactyla; family Camelidae; genus Vicugna; species Vicugna pacos. The sequence goes on along the minus strand of NC_132999.1, from coordinate 20,423,424 downwards.
TTTTTGCGGGGGGGGGTAGGTAATTAGGTTCGTTTATTTAATTATTTATTTGATGGCAGTACTGGGGATTGAACCCAGGACCTCGTGCCTGTGAGCTCTACCACTTGAGTTATACCCTCCCCCTCCTGGTTTCAGTTTTCACGTTATTTGCCCCTGAAATTTATCTATAATGACTATCAAAACCCGTATCTATATCTACATAACACCTATATCAACATGTATATCAACACTTTTCTGAGAGTCAGCAGTCATTTGCATCTGTCAGCCTTCCTGCTGGATCAAGATATACCAAATAATCATTAAAGGGGCATGAATATAATCAAATTCACAGGTTAATGATACACTCTGGTTTTGGAATTGGGGAAAGGGAGCTAATATTTTTTGATGGCCTCTATGTTTCAGGCATCATGCTACCTGAATTACTTACATCAGCTTATTATGATTGAACCTGTTTGGACCAGAGCATGAGTAATTACCAAAGTGTCTCAGGTGAGTCTACTGTGTATCCATGATTGAGAACTACTGACATACAAAACCCTATTAATTCTTGCAGAATTTCTCTAAGATAGGTTTTATAGTAAAGAAAGGGATGCCCACAGATACTAACTAGCTTTCCCCAGGTCACGCAGCTTGTAAAGACACATTTCTCAAGCAGAGGAGACAATCACTATCACCAGCTCAAGGGAGATGCTGAACCTAAAGGAAAGACTGAAGATTCTTAATAATTGAGTCTCTTTCATTAAGTATCTTCCAACCCTTTATGGCTACAAGTCCTTCTTGATCTCTTCCTCTATTTTCTACTGCATGAATAACTTATTTTGATGGTAGTCATACTCAGCCTTACCTTGTATTTGTACATGTTTATCAAGCCTTCCCTGTACATTTCCTACTTCTCAATCCTGGTGACAGGCAGGCAAATCATGGTAAGAGCCTTGGTTTTGGAGCCACACCCATCTGAGTTGGCCTCCTGCATGTAGTTATCTCGACAAGCCATTTTATTTTTTGACTCTCCATTTTGTAAGTGTAAAATAGGGAAAAGTAAAACTTGTACTTTAGGAAGGGTAGAAACATTATATTCAATAAGCCTTACTTATTGGTATACCCACCATAACCAGTGGAATTAAAGTGTGTGGTCCATCAATAAACATATGTAAAGTAGTAGGTCGAATTAGACCTTTAGAGTTGCCTCCTTTTTCTAACACAAATACTCTAGTATTTAGACAGAGAACAGAAAGAATAAGGAGTGATAAAATCTAGCTAAGGCTGGCACTCCTCCTATTCCTAAGAATGTGTTTCCAGAAAGTTATTTACATATGAAACTCTAGCCAAACCACAGGAAGTCAGTGTACAGATCTTTCTCCCCTTAGATGGGGTTACCTCCTGAGAAACCCATTATAAGTTAAATTTATCAGAAGGGGGGAAATGCATTTAATACACCTACCAAACATCATAGTTTAGCCTAGCCTACCTTAAATGTGCTCAGAATAATTACTTTAGCCTGCAGTTGGGCAAGTTCATTTAACACAAAGCCTATTTTATACTAAAGTGTCGACTTTCTCGTGTAATTTACTGAATGCTGAAAATGAGAAACAATGGTTGTGTGGGGACAGAATGGTTCTAAGTGTACGGGTTGGGTTGTTTCCTCTCCTGATCAGGTGGCTGACGGGGAGCTGCGTCCTGCCCCTGTCACACACATCTCAACATCACCAGAGATTGGAGAGCGTATGTACTGCACATTGCTAGTCCAGGAAAAGATCAAAAATCAAAATTAGAAGTATGGTTTCTACCGAATGCTTATTACTTTCACACCATCATGAAGTGGAAAAATTGTAAGCGCAACCTTCCTAAGTCTCCTAAGTCCGGCTGTGCCTACTCTCTGTTTTTCCCACTCTGCCTCCAACCCTTGCCCTGTGACCCAGTCCTCAACCTAGGCTCTGCTCTTCTACTTGGGGGAGGAGTTGCCGATTTCATTTTACAGTGGATTGGCTTAGGAGGGGAGGGTAAATCAGAGAGGCTCCACCCATCTCACAGGAGGCCTGAGGGTGAGCGCTGCCCATTCCCCACCCTCCGGGACCTGCAAGGAGGTGGGCTGGTCGCAGAGGGAGGGCCCTGTCCACTGTCTCTTTAAGGAGGAGGGACGAGCACGGCCGAAAGAGCCAGCGTTACCCCGACCTCGTCCGCGCCCTCATCCCAAAGCAGCTGCAGCCACAGCTCCGACCGCCCCTCGGTTGGCAGAGTCCGCTCGGGCCCCAGGAAGCAAGTCGCCACCATGGTGAAGATCGTGACCGTTAAGACCAAGGCGTACCAAGACCAGAAGCCGGGCACCAGCGGGCTGCGGAAGCGAGTGAAGGTGTTTCAGAGCAGCGCCAACTATGCCGAGAATTTCATCCAGAGTATCATCTCCACCGTAGAGCCGGCGCACCGGCCGGAGGCCACCCTGGTGGTGGGCGGCGACGGCAGGTTCTACATGAAGGAGGCCATCCAGCTCATCGTCCGCATCGCCGCCGCCAACGGGGTAAGGGACGCGCCGACTCCCGCCTCGCTCCCGCGGGGCCACTTCCGCGCGCGGCCGCCGCAGTCTCCACCCCCACGCTCCTCTGCGCTCGCCCTTCCCGGCCTGGGGCCTCGGTGTGGCCGGAGAGTGGCCACCCAGCTCCGTAGAACTGCCCTTCCGACCCCTCCTCCCCCCACCCCGCTACCCGGTCCCCGGGGAGGCGTGAGCGGGGGAGCCGGGCTTGACCTTGGGAGGCCCATCCCTCCTCCGCCTGCCCCTCCCTTCTCTCTTCTCCACAACCCCTCGCCGCCGTCCAGGCCTCTGACATTTATATTAGCCTTTCCTGCCGGTGAAGATACAGTTACTGAACAGAGTGCAATCGCCCTAACCCGGAAAAGGTTAGAGGCCGGCTCCTTGCTCAGAACCCTCTCGCATCCCGCCGAGTTGCCTGCTATTCTCGTCTGGGGCTGGCGTTTCCCGCTGGCTGTGAACCCGAGGCTCCTTGCAGCCGCCCCCCTAGTGGTCAAGCGCGCAGATCTAAGGAGGCGATTACAAAGGCTCCCTCCCCACCCACCCCTTAGTTTGCTGGGACGGAGCTTCTGCCCTCGGGCGGCCTGGTTGCTGGGGCGCAGGCTTTTGAAAAGGCTACTCTTTGCCTGGTGTTGTTTCTGGATCTGTTCCACTGAGGGGACTGCAGCTGAATTTTCATTAAAACACACCCATGGGCGCTCTTTTGCAAGCAGCCTTGGTAGGCCAGGAAATTAGCGCAACACCTTAGTTCTGCACCCCCAAGGAACGTTAACTGACTTAATTAGGCAGGTCCATTCAGATGAAGCTTTGAAGTAGGTTTTTCAGTAAACCTGGTACGTACTTAGTAATGTGGATTTATAAAATAGGTAAATCAGGACTGGTTTTCACTCACTCATAAAAAAAATTTTCTGAGTTTTTTTTTAAGTTTTCTTTCTATATTTAATGTAGATTTGACTTGTACCCACCTTTTCTGGAACTCATTCCCTTTAGTAATATTTTTATGTATTTTAGCAGTAATTTATTTCTTTTCTTTTATTAACGTATAGAGTGCCATTTTGCCAAGCCCTGTGAAAAGAACTTCACTTGGCAATATCTCATTTATCCTCCTGCAGCCTGATGAGGTAGAAGCTATTATGGGCACCTTCAAGTTGCCAGTGAGAAAGTTGCCTCATCTGAGAAAGTTGCCTCGGTGAGAAAGCTGAAGCTGAGGCAAGTTAAATAGGAACTGTAGTGGCAGCACTGAGAACCTAGTACAGACAGGCCAGCCAATTCCAAGAACTTGAATAGCTTCTGAGAATGGAAATGAAAGGACCCTTAAATCTAAAAATCTATTTTCCAGTAGCATCTCAAATCTAAACTGGGCCCAGTCTACATCTGCCTCCCTGGTTCAAACGTTTATTAGCATCAGTGAGTGAAGATTGTCTGGATTTGTTTTCTTTATGCTCCTGGCTTTTCAGAAAACCCCAAATTCCCTTGAAAGAAGAACAGGAGCTGTATCCCAGTAGATCCCTTCATTTCTCTGTTAGCACCTGTGTTGAACTTGCATATCATTCATTCCTTCAACAAATACTGAGCTACTATGTACAGAGTGATATGTGAAATAAAAAGATGATTCAGCAGCAAGACTTGTCTTTAAGGAACTTACAGCATAGTGAGAATATTAGGGATGTGCATGTTGGGTGGGAAGGAAAGAGTTGATTAAGACTGAAAATATACGTTCTTAAAACCTCATCACCCTTTAGCTGCTGCTGTATTGCTTTCCCTCCCTTTTAGCTAATCTTTGTAAAAATTGCCTGCATTCACTGTCACCAGTTTCTCACCTCTCGTTCACTCACCCCCTGACTGCAATCTGGCTTCTGCTTCGTCCACCACTCCACTGACATTTCTCTTGCCAAGGACTTTCTGGTGGCTAAATCCATTGAACACTGTTTAGGCCTTGCTTAATTTGACCTTCCTGTTGCGTTTGGCACTGCTGACTTTGGACTCTTAAAATTCTCATTCCCTTGCCATGATCACTCTCTCCTGATTGTACTCATCTTTTTGAAAGTTCTTATGTAGACTGCTTGCCCTACCCACACCCTAGCTGTTCCCTTGGTTTCTGTCCTTAGCTTACTGCTCTCTGATTTTATTCTCTCTCTCTCCTCACCAAGGATTTAAGTATGCTTCTCCTTTTCTGGTGCAATTCAGATAGCATCTTCAGAAAGCTTTCCCCAACAGCCCCTCTCTGCCACTCTTCCCCCTAATCTTTCCCCATAGATATCTCTAGAATAGATGAATCCAATCCCAGTGAAATTATCAGTGTACATGTTACACTTCCTCTCTGCAGTACCTAAGACAACGTAGCATTCAATGAATCCTTGTTCAGTCAATTGCCCTGAATTATGAATTGTGAAGTATGTGGAATACACTTTAAATGTGTTCCAGCACTTAAAGCTAGCATATAGTTTATGACCAATAAATTTTTCATTAAACATGTATTATGTACTTGAGTCTTATCAGACACTGTGCTGAGTACTTGGGATACAATATATTCCAGCCCTCGGGAAATACATAGTCTAGAGGGAGAGGCAGACAAGACTAAGCAGACATTAGGTGTTGTGAGGGAGGTATGTGCCAAGAACTAAAGGGGCAAGAGAATGGAGTACTCTACCTGAGGTGGGGAAGATGACCGAAGAAGGTCTTCACTGATGGGTGGTAGTGGAATTGAGGTTTAAAGGGTGAGTTGGAGTTTCTAAGGTCAATTTGTTGGGGGAAGAATTCTAGGCACAAAGAAAAAAAATCACAGGACTTGGGGAGGGTTCTCTTGGGCAAGTTATTCAATTTCTGATCCTTTTTCCTCCCTTGTCTGTAAAGATTAGAAATGATAATACATAACCCAGAGAGGCTCTTGTGAGTATTGCATGAAATAACATATTTTAAAGTAACTGGCAGCCCCTTCTCACCTGGAAACTCTTTGAATGACATACTGTGGCCTCAGTATGGCCTTGGGGGGAGAACTTTATGTTACCAGCGTTTGGCTAATATGGGGACACTAAGTTAATCACACCCAACCTGATGCAGGTATTAACACCTCCCTCCCCACCTCTTCCCCCATAGGTATCAGCTTTGTCTCCTACCTTCCTCTGACCCTCAGTGGCCCCAACAATGTAGAGGGATGCCATGTTAATCAGACCCAACTGGGTGTAAGTGACAAACACAACTCAGAGTAGCCCCAGTGAAGAGAATTTGAGGTGTCTTCCAAATGCTCATTTACTGCTTAAAATTTTACCAAGACTGACAGTGTACTTAGCCACCCCCAGTGGGAATCTGGTATTCAGAACACAGCCCTGGGGTGTGTTTTCTACAGTAACATCTTATGAATTCTAGGAACAGAGGGGACAGTTCCTAGTCTCTTTTCCTGACTCTGTGACTGTGGGCCAGAGACACATGAAAATGTTTGTTCTAGTGAGGAAAGGAAGCAGTACATGCAGAAGTAACTTGTAAAATATAAAATGTGAGGTGTGTTTCTAGTGTGGTAACTAGATTTTGGGGGGGGTGAAATTGGGCTTATTTGTTTATTTTAATGGAGATGGTGAGTATTGAACCAAGGACCTTGTGCATGCTAGGCAAGCACTCTACCACTGAGCTATGGCCTCTCCCTGGGTTTTTTTAAAAATATTTTTTATTGAGTTATGGTCAGTTTACAATATTGTGTCAATTTCCAGTGTAGAGCACAATTTTTCAGTTATACATGAACAAATATATATTCACATTTTTTCTCTGTGAGCTACCATAAGATCTTGTATATATTTCCCTGTGCTATACGGTATAATCTTGTTTCTCTGTTCTACATTTTGAAATCCCAATCTGTCCCTTCCCACCCCACTCCCTGGAGTTTTTTGAAGAGACTTTGAGTATCATTTATTTCAATTACTGCCTTCAAAAGGAGCCAAGGCAGTCATTCCCATTGTGGGGAACTTTTTAAATGAAACTACTTTATTGAGATGTAATTCACAAACCACACATGTTGCCCATCTGAAGTGTACAACTCCATATTTTTTAGTATATTTACAGTTATGCAACCATCACCACAATCTAATTTTAGAACATTTCCATGACCCTGAAAGAAGCCCCATGCATTAGCAGTCAGTCCTTCTTGCTCCCCTACACCTTCATTCCTAAGCAACCACTGCTGTACCTTAGGCCTCCATACATTTATATGGGTGGATTTTACATGGACCGAATTTTCAATTTTGGTTGCCAAGAAGAAGAAATTTTATTTGGCAAGTGAGGGCCTGCGTGCATGAGAAGCAAACGCAAAGGGTTCATGTCAAGGGCAGGAATTAGTGTCCCGTGCTTCTGTGTGCACTGTCTGAACACCAGAGATACAGAGTCGAAGATAACATTCTCATTCTCAAGGAGCCCCCAGTTGAAGAAAGAAAATAAAAACAGACAATCACCCCTAAGTTTCATAAGCACTAATACCTAAGGAAAAAGAGATGGCTATGGACGGGTGCTCAGGGCAGGGACACCTGCCCCAGCTTGGGGTGGGGGTGTGTGGGAGAGGTTGTGTGTCCAGCAAAGTCTTTCTGAAGGAGATGAGTCGACCTTCTCAGTAGACTCCTTGTCCAAAGCCAACCAGGCTGTCAAAAAAAGGAGGAGAAATCTGTCCAGGAGAATAGCTTCTTCATTTTCATGAGTGTAAGCAATCAGATTTCTTTTTTTTACAAACATATTTGAACTTATATATCCAAATTAGTATTGTACCCTGCCGAATCACCACTCTGGGAACCGTACACTTACTCCAGTGATGCGTCTAGCGCTGAAAGCATTTTGAAACTCCTCTATGGAAATTATTTTTCAGCCAGTCAGTTTATGGGTCACCTAGGGAAACCAGTCACATTATTTTATAGTCATGCCTCATTTTTCACCTAAAACGATGTAACAAGATTTGATCACCCACTTTATTCATTAGACATGGCTCCAGCCAATTTTTGTCTCTTTCCAAAGTTCACATCTATTCTCAAAGGATGAAATTTGTTATGACTGAAGACTTTCAAAGAAAGTGCCGCAGATTGTAAAGACAGTTGCCTGAAAAAGAGTTCTAGGAATGTCAGCTTGTTTGAGTACATATGTTGCTTCCCATGGTGGTGGTTTTGAAGGAGATAATATTAATTTAGATGAAAACACTCTGGTATAACAGTTCAAGATGTGTTGCCTTTTATACTGTTCAAGCACACTGCCATGTGGAGAGGGGTCTTAGAAGACAGTCCATGCTGAGGGAGACTGGCCCTCTCCTTTCCTTCTGCAGTTCATTTCAGTGGCCTGGGGACCTAGTTTTCTTCCCTCCTGGTAAACGTCTCAACATGCTTGGGTGCATTTGGAAATTGTACACAATAGGCAGGTTTGTGAAAGCGCAGCTAGACAAAGTGACCCTGCCCCTGGACTGGAGTCCTGTCAGCTCGAAGCCACAAAGCCCAGAAACCTAAGATGTTAAGCCCGTGCCTGCCTCGATCCTGAGAGATTGTCCCATGCTGGCAAGGAGGCCAGAAAATGGAGCTGCGATGGCACAAGTAGGTGTGCATGGGGAAAGACCTTTGCTTTAGTAACAAAGCTATTGTGTTATGCTGCCCCCATGAGGACTTTGAAAAATGTATTCTGTGGAGCAAAATGAAATCCATTTAAAAATGAAGCAAGAGGGAAATAAGTGTAGGAAACGCAGATGGAACTGGGAGTCAGGTTGGCTCCTGTCACGAAAGCCAAATGCCTCTCTAGGCTGGGCCACGCAGTGGATACCAAGTCCTCTGAGGCCAGATCCACAAGAAACACTCTTACCATAGAATTCACTGGAGCCAGCTACCCTGTGAATAGATTTGGTGTAAAAAGAATAAATAACATCTGCCTTAAAGATCCATGTGGGGAGGAAGTAGAATTTGTGAAGCACTTACCATAGTGCCTTACATTGTATTTAGTAAACAGAAGATTTTCATGCTTTTAATGATTATTATGATTATCCCAAACTCTGAAGCCAGTGGAGGGCAGAGTGGAGGGTCTTCTGTGTCTGCCACCACCTCCACCTGCTTGTCTCATTCTGTTTCTGTCCGTACATTAGCTGTTGAATTTGATCTGTGAGGCGGAGGTTCACAGTTGCTGCAAGTGTCAGTCACTGGCCCATTGATTTGAGGCCTTCCCCTGACTAGAGTCAGCGCTAGCAGTGGCTGGCTGAGGATGGGTATTTTAGGATGGATCTGTGGAGTGGTTACCTGGCCCAGGCCGATGTCATGCTGCAGATAGGAAGATGTGAGAAATGTGTGCTGGCATTTCTGTGAACGTCCTGGTCTGCGTGAGTGTTCTTATTCATCCAGTATTGCTGAGTGCCCTGTGCACCAGGCACGGTGTGAGATGGTTGCTGGCACAAAGGTGATGACTGATGACAAAGTCTCCGTCCTCAGGATTCATGCTAGTAGAGGAGAATCCCTAGCTAGTTACAAAAATATGGTGTGAATACTAATGTATTAGTTTCCTGTTGCTGCCGTGACAAATGACTCCAAACTGGGTGGCTTAAAACGATGGAAATGTATTTTCTCACCATTCTGGAGACCAGAAGTCCAAAGTCAGGGTGTTGGCAGGGCTTTGCTCCCTTTCAGGTCTCCGGGGGAGAAGTACAGGGAGTCACAGGAGCACAGAGCCACCCAGCCCCACCTTGAGGGGGAAGGGAGGAACGAAGATGTCTTCTCTTCCCCGACAAGGTGATTTTTGAGGCAAGTGCATATAATAAAGAGGAATCAGGGAGACCTTAGCTGAGATTGAAGTGAGGGTGAAGGCAGGGCACAGTCACTGGTCTAATGCATATACCATTGTGGTCCTGTTTAGAAGTCCACTAATGGTAATCACTGACAAGATTCCAGAGCTCCATAATGCACAGTGCTTCTTAGACTCCTAGATAATGTCAAGTGGAAGACAGGCCACTTTGTGTCTCCCTGGGTCCTACCAAATGACTTTAGTTCATAGTGATGGATTGAAATTGAAGATTTTGGTTCAAGTCTCAGTTGTGCAATTTACTGTGCCATGGATTCTGCTTAACTGATCTAAAGCTCGGTTTTCGTACTTGTGAAATGGGATTAATTCCAATATCTGCCCTATTGGAGAGTTTTATGAGAGTTAAGTTAAATCATGGGCATGCAAAGCTTTTGGGAACTCTAAGGTACAACTCAAATGTGAGTTATTATGGTTGTGAGTTATTATGGTGAGTTATTATGTATCCACTGCTGCTTTAGGACAATCACCCCACTGGACTGATTTAGGCCTCCTGCCAAAACAACAGTGCAGTTTTATCTAGCATCTCTCAAAGTCCGAAACTCAGATGTGCTAATGAATAACCAAAAAGTAAAGATACTATGCCATTTTGAGGGTGCTAGTGGGAAAAGAAAATTACCTCTTTTACATGAGAATTTTATTGCAGTGTAGCTTTTGATATCAGACAGACTTGAGTTTGATGCTTGAATATGCTTTTTATTAGCTGTTTACCTTGAGCATACTGCTTGAACTCTGTTTTTTTTCTTTATTTATTTGTAAAATTAAAACAATATGTCATAGAGGTGTCTCTAAGAAATAATAAGGTAATGCGAGGGAAGTCACCCAGCACGGTGCCTCACACACAGTCATAATAAGCAGGTTGCTACACTGGACAGTGGGAATTTTGATGGGAAATACAGATGCTTTAACCTTCTCTTTGCTAATAGTCCCTTAGGCAGCTCCCACCTTCTCAGTTTCACTTCTCTTCTTCCAATTTGCCAATAACCTATCAAGATACTCCACACCTGTAAGCCTATAAATTTCAGAACAGAAATGTCTTTCTTACGGAGAGTAAGCATTTCATGCACAGGGCCTGGGGTCAGGTCAGGGACCTGTTCTACAGAATTTTTAGGTTTCTGAAATTTGTTATCAGCTTGATACTCAGTTATCTCAGAAGCACACAGTGCCAGCCCCCAGCTAAGCAAAACTGTCCCCGAGTAGCTTCAGTACTTGTCACAGTGTTCGGTATTTGCACGTCAGTTCTACTCGTTAGGGCTTTAGTGTGGTGCTTCTAGTGAAAGTTGGATCTGCTTGCTTGGGCAGCTTCTCCTAAACACCATTTGAGGGGATCCCTTCACCCTACAAATGCATGCTGGGTGTTCTCTCATGGCTCAGTATTGGGCTGTGCATTTGGGGCACACACACCGCACAGGCTGTTTCAGCTCCTCGCTGTTCAATGGACACTGCATAGAGTGCGACACGGTGTCCTTAGGGTGTCGTTGGAAGCCTAGGGAGGAGATCGGGGAGAGGTGGTCAGAGGAAGCCTCCAGGGGAGATGTATTCATGCCGGGTCCTGAGGATCACGGAAAGCAAGCCAGGAAAAAGTGGAGACATTCTCTGGAGAGGCAGCCACAGGGACAAAACAAGGAGGCCATTGTGGAAGGTAATCCACCAGGCTTTGACTTTAAAAGAGAGCTCATCTTAACTCCTGAAATGCAGGGAGGGATGAGGGCAGCAGGGCAGCCAGTGATGAGTTATCCCCTCGCAGGTCCTTAACCTCAAGGCTTTCGGTTATGCACAACCCAACCTAAGCCCCAGTCTGAGAATGATCTTATGACCCTGATGGGAAAGGAGAATCTTGGTGATTTAGGTTAACAAGCATAAAAAGCTATTTATAAGGAGGCCGGGGTCACAGTATTTGCCCTGTAACGTATGAAGACACTATCTGTTTGCTGAGATTGTCTGTCTTTAACCAGCAGATTACATGACATGTGACCTAATGTTTTCATCAGGACCAGTCTTTTAACTTGGGTTGGTTGATCTAAATCCATACTGTAGAATGAATGATGCACAGTTTACTAAATTAAAGCACACATTTACAGACATAAAAATTTACTGAAAAAAAAAGGAAGAAGAAAGAGAGAGAGAGAGAGAGAGGTACAGTGTGGCTGTACTGTTTTATATAGATCTGACTTTGACGTTAGTAACGGGGCTAGGACGCTGGGTCGGCCGTGACCTTTTGCTCCTGTTAGCTTTAGTCCCATCTCTCCGCTCATCACTTTCCTACGCAACTCGAATGAGCACTGTGAAGACCTCCCCGTCCCTGTCTGCAGTTACCCATTGCTCCTCTTGGAAGCAGCACAAGCTTTTGGCCTCAACCACAGAGACTAACCAGCTCCACTTCCTTTGCTGTTGCAATTTCTGGTCCTGTTCCTAATTGTTACTGCATAAGTCTTGTGTGCTACAGAAATTACCTGAAACGCCAGTTCTCAGGCAGAGGGTGCTCTGCTGGGGATGCCTTGTGCTTTGGGGAGTCATTGGTGATGGTGGGAGTAATTTTATAGTTGAGGTTGGTCTCAGGAGAGGGGACAACTTACTTGACTGCTGCCTGGAAAAACTCACCTCTGTTTATCATAAACCCTTGTCACAGAGGTCATTTAACGCTCTCACTCCAACAGTTTAGCCATGCAAACATTTATTAACTTTCACTATACTTCATTCCAAGTACCAGGGTTACAGAATGAAGGAGGGGCTGTTGTGCGCCTCACCACTGAGCACGGGGGGAGGCCTGTGTGTATAAACCAAGCCATGGCACATACCGTGTTATTTACTGATCTGCCCCAACACTCTGGGGCAAAGAAGAGAGGCGTGGGGAGGGCTCTCCCCGGGGGCCTCTCACACCAGCCACCCAGCTTCCAAGGGATCAGTGTCCGTCGAGCTGGGCTCCTTTTTATTGTATTAGTTTCCTAGAGCTGCTGTAACACAAACTGTGTGGTTTAAAAACAACAGAAACTCATTCTCTCACCGTTCTGGAGGCTGACAGGTCCAAGTCAAGGTGTTGGCAGGGCTGCGCTCCCTCGAAGGCTCCAGGAGAGAATCCTCCCTTGCTTTTCCCCGGCTGCTGGTGCTGGCCCGCAGTCACGGGTGCACACATCTCTGGTCTCTGTCTCTGTCTTCGCTGGCTTTCTGCCCTAGTGTCTGTCCCTGAATCTCCCTCTCCTTATAAAGACACCAGTCATTAAATTTTGACCTCATCTTAATTTGATCACATCTGCAAAGACCCTTTCTCCAAATAAGGTCACATTCTCAGGTATCTGGGGTTCAGAATTCAACATCTGTTTTTGGTTCATTGGTGTACAGTTCAATACACAGTGCCTGTGCCCGGTCCACCGAGGGCAGGGGGCTGCACAGGCACCACAACTCATATGCTTTGCACTTGGGCAGAACCCCTTGGAAGGTCACCTGGGATCTATTTACGTGCCTTTCCTCCTTTAACATCAGAACCTCTGAAGGAAGTTTTAGTAGCCCCACTTCATAGAAATTCAGGCTCACAAAGGCCATAGAAAATGACGCCCCCTCCTTGTGGCCACCTTCATTCAATGTCTTTACAGCTGGACATCCTAGTTTGGCCAGGCGACATAATTGGAAAATCCTTAGTGATGAGACAGACAGAATAAACTCACCATTCCTCTTCTTAAAAGTCCAGAAATCCGCCACATTTTAGTTATTGGGTAGAGGGCCAGCCACTCTCTGCCATAAAACCCCAAGGGGCATGATCCCTATTGTATTCCAGGTGAATGGTCCCCTTGGAGTTGTGTCATGCCACTGCAGCGGGTCAGCCCACCCCTCCGGAGGCTGTTGGGAAATCTCGCTTGTGTTTCCATTTTCTACCACAAGAGGGAAACATACAGCCATGAATGATTTGAAAATAAAGCAACAGAAAAGAATAGCCTTCCTTTTACCAAGGGATTTTAATACAAGGTTCCTGGTAATAGCCAGAACATGGGAAAATACTCTATTAGCGCCAGATGAATATTCTTAAGGAATATAAATGAAAGAAAAATTTTAGGATCCTCAAAAAAGGAAATAAAATAAAAGATACATATATAAAAATTTTACATGAACCATAAACATTGCTGTTTTTGTAAGTCGAAATGCTTGACTATTGGTAATGTCTAATGAAACAGGAGTCCTCTTCATATGTACATCTTGTATGAAAGTGATTCCTAAGCCCGGAGCATCTTTACATTGGACAGATGGTTTTAGGTTCAACCACACAAATTAAGAATGGCATCTGTGGAGTGGGGAATGCCTTCCAAAACTTCTTTCTCTTCTGAGCGTTCAGAGCTCCCTTGTGAGCTCCCAGATTTTACTCCATTTTTAATGACTCGGCTTGTTTATCTCTTCTTTTAGACCAGAAGTTTGACAACTTGAGTCTGTCATCTTCCTGTGGTGCACAGTGCCTGGTGACATGAATGCAAAAAGTCAGTTTACATACTAATTGTTGGACACATGGGTGGGTAAGCAGAGGGACTACAGACTGGCGAATGCTAAAGGACATACACACTCCCGGGCAGCTGTTTTGTTTGTTTTTAACTCCAAAATATGCTTCAGGAGTCTTTTGTTTGTTTGTTTTGGGTTTTTTTGAACCTGGGATTCTATTTGGTTCTAAGCAAGCCTTAGGTCCTTACAATTCTTCTGGCCTTGTACCTTCTTTACAGTTTAATGTTGTTTCTCCTTTTCTTCAAAGTATACTTCCTAATGCCTATTGAAACACAAATACCTATAGATAGGTATTAAACACAGCTGCATATTTTCAGATTGGTTCAGGGCAGTCATAAGTCAGTCACCCTTATGTAGGGCTCACAGGGCACTGGAGCCAGCCAGTGCTAAGCTCTTTACATTTATTAACTCATCGTATCTTTATGCATTAACTTGTGCAGTAGGTACTATTTTCTTTCTTTCTTTTTTTAAAACTCTCTTTAAGGGATACATTTTTTAAATCTTGAGGTAAAATCAACATACAACATTGCATTAGTTTCAGGTGGTCCAATATTGCGATACTGTGAAGTAAGTAACTTGCTCAAGATTGTACCTCTCATACATTTTAGAGTCAAAGATTTGAGCCCTGGTTGTGTCTGGCTCCCGGCCCTGTGGTCTTTGCATTATCCTGCAGTGCCTCTCCTGGGGCTGGCATTCACTACATGCTTACTTACTGTTGGCTGGAGAAATGGATGACTTTCCCAGCTTGTGTTTCCCGTCACGGGGTCAGAAACCCCAAGCACTCGGGCACCTGCAGCTGTCACAAGTGCAGGGCTTTGGGCTGGGGTTGGGGTGTGGGGGTGGAGGAAGTGGGGGTCTAATGATCCCTCCTGCTTTTAGCCCAGTTAGTAGCTTTCCTTTCTGTTCCTTCCGCTGAGAGACAGGTTCTATACCCTGTACCCACACCTGTGGCATTTGCTAAAGACTAATTCTTTGTGTGTAGAGGTAAATCTTTTCAGACCGTGGGTCCAGCCCTCCCATGAGCCCGGGACATAGCATTTAGCAACCTAGTGGGTATTTGTTGATGGAAAAAAAGAAAAAAGATATAATGGATAAAATATTGGCAAGTCTTGTCTCTGCTGTGTTCTACTCGGAAGGCGTCATTGCTGCTCAGAGTGGGAGCTGGAGTGTCTGCGAGGCCGGGAGCAAAGGGGTTCATAACTCTGCCGCTGCAAAATTGATTGGACCCAAGACCAGTATGAAAGTTCCTTGTCTGAGGGGAGTAATCCTTAAATCCCCCATATGGTTTAAGTGTAATTTGTGTCATTGTGAAGGAGTACTGGCAATGCAGGCGAATTCATTAGGCCAAATTGGGTTCGCTATGCTCGACAGTAACGTTTCTGAAGATGAAGTTCAACCTTTGCTAGAGAGCTAAAACAAATGAGTTTCTTAATAGCTGCCCCACTTATTCTGAGCGTCTTAGGAAGCTTAATGTTTTTAATGCTTCTTTTTTTTACCACACTTCACAGTCCATCTAACATTCCTGCTTCTGGTAATATTTTTATACAGGGTTGAGTTCTACAGTGTCCATAAAATTATGTCTCAGGCCCATTTTAGAATAGAAGCTTTTCTAGGGCAAGGACTATATCTTTTTAGTTTAGTTTTGCATATGGACAAACAGCATGCCAACATACATAGTTGGTGAAAACTATACTCTTTGTTTTTGGGTATGGAACACTCTCCTTTGAAGCCTTAGATTTGATCTGTGCTCAGAGTGCAGGATATTCATTGGCACGTGCAAGAGCCATGAGAGATGGGTGTCCTTCCCAGTCTATGCCTTGCTATAAAGCTGGCTCATATACAATGAAGTAAAAAAGTGTATGTGTCCACACAGACATTGCCATCCAAGGTGGGTTTCACCTGGTGACCCGATGCCACAGTTTCACAGGTATGACTTCTTGATGCTCAAACACTGCTATCTATTTTCATTTGTGTGAAATATTTTGTAAACTATGAAGATGCATTACTGGGGAGAAATATTTAAAAACCTTGAAATTGAGGGGCAAACAGATGGTGAACCCCAGAGTGGCACTTGAGGATTTTGGAAAGTCAGGACTGGAAGAGCGCCACCATTATTAAGTTCACTATGATTCTTTTAAACTAGTTTAGAATGTATATATTTTAACCTTTAAGGATCAGAATAGCTACACTTGGAATACTTTCTGTAGCAGAGAATTTTTAGATGGTTAGAAACTGGTACTAGGCCTAAGGTCAGGCTTAATTCTGGAGAAGGGTAGCTTTTACAACAGTTTCAGTGTGAAAAAATATTTTTAAAAAACAAATTTTGGTTCATATGAACACATACTGATAAGCTGAGGTGTTCTAGTATCTGATACGGCCACTGTCTTGAAGGAAAAAAACAAGCATTCACCATCCTTTGACATAAAACCCAGTAGATCTTATGTTGACATACCCACTTTTATGCTTATGTTTTTTGTGTTGAACACTTAGTTTGAATTTTCATAATTATGCCTTGATTCTTCATCATTTCTCATTTTATGGAATTAACTTGCCTTGACCACAAACTGTAAATAAAATAAATAAATGTGTGAGAAGAGCCCCCAACAAAACGTTACTCTCCCAGTTCCGGCTTCAGAAAGAACTTTGAGACAGTGGCCAACCACCAGCAGAGAACGTGCTGGAACGTGTGGGCGGAGAGGCTTTGGTTGGGGTTGTTGGAGCACCCTTGCAACCAAGTGTCCCTGCGTCTACGCTGGGATTTCAAGATCTCGTGAAGGAGACTGCCAATTACGTGGTTGGTTGCTCTGTTATTCCCAATGAAAAAATTATTGGGTTGGTATTTCATAAATCTGGATCTGTTATTATTAAATATGTCAAGATGCAAATGTTGGCATAATTTGCAAGCCAATCTAAAACCAGAGAAAACTTGTCACAAACTGAAAAAATATGAATTAAAAATATGCATTTGTAGTTAAGTTGAAACATAAGGTGTGTAAATTGTTCATAAAGCAAGCTTACATCGTAAGAATTTGAGTTTTAAAAACTAGGAGGCAAAAATAAGCTATAAGAAGCAATTGTCTTTTGGCCGACTGGTTTTCAACATAATAGATGTGTCCTGTGGCTTGTTTTCATGTTACATCTCGGGTCTTCCCCGCGTATGGGCCAGCCCCGTTTGCCACTTGAAGACCAGGTTCCCTTGCCAATAGCCTGCTTTCTGCTCGTGGGCCTGTTAGCTCTGCTAGTCCTGTGTGAGCCACCCTGAAACACAGAGACATTCTAGCCCTAAGAGGGCAGCCTGCTGCTCCCAGGGGCTGTTTGCTTTTAGACCTGGCTTGACAAGTTAGCAGAAAAAATACTCAGATTTTGTTTCTCAAGGGATTACTGACTTTCCCTTTGAAAACTTTATTTCTCTGCGCACGTCAAACTCCCCAGCCACATGATGCAACAAGTCCTGATTTACTTTTTAAGCATCCTTAACAAGCTCACTGAAACCTTGACAATGGAGCCTCATAATTGACAACTTCTGCCAAGTCGGATAAAGAACACAGGTGTATTTACTGAAATAGGTTATTAATAAAATCTCAATGAAATGGCATTAGATATTAAATGCATTCAGGTAGGATTTTTTCAACGTCTTAGGATCTTTAAATGCAAAGGACTTAAACTTCACTAAAAAATGTTTTCTTCAAAGTCAAGTCTACAGTAAAACTGAGAATATTGAAACATAAAATTTAATCTTGTGTTCATGTTATTTTCCCAAATAACTTAATCAAGCCTCATGCCCTCAGAAAGACATACTTCCCACCCTTCCCCCCCATTCTGCTTATGTTTTCAAGGATTTCATGCGTCTTCAGCCCCACTTGTCCATAAACTCAAGGAAACGGCCAAGCTGTTGTTCGTTCAGGGCATATTTGTAGGTCTCTATTCTTCTAGAACTGAATACTGTTTTGTTACATCTTCGGTGTCCAGTAGGCCAGTGAATAGATCTGTTCTGTTATGTGATTTTTTCCCCCTTCTAACTGGCATTGCAAGTGGGAAGTAAAAAAATCACTTGGGTATCAAAATGACGGTGATGTAAGGAAACCAGAGGTAACCGAGATCCCTCACTTCCATTTTAAGATTGACCTTTAACTTGCGAGATGGCATGGAACAACTTTAGCTGCAGATGGCCTTCTCAGTGATGACTGCCCAGGGAGGCTCCGGTTTAAGGGGTGTCAGTAGCAGTGGGCGCCACACCAGGGTGTCCTGTTGACGAACCTTGGGACCGAACTGGCTCCGCCTTTGCCTGGCTCTGGGAGTGGAGTCTGGCAGCCGTCTCGTGTTTGTAACTGAAGTCTGCTGCCTGCAGCGCCCTCTGGACCTGTCTCCACCCTAACGGGGAAATGAGGCAAAAATAATTGAAGGGTATTTGGCTTGGTTATGTGGGCAGAATGTCCTCATCCAAACAACTCTGAAGATCTGCTTTGTGTGTGGGTGTGGGTGGGTGGGTGGCCCTTAACTTTTTCACAAGGGGCGACGACAGCAGGAATTAACCCCGCTTCCTCACTGACAGGGATCATCCAGGCAAGACCTGTAGTTTAGTTACTCAGGAGACGCTGTTGCAGCTTCAGCTGGAACAGACTATTTTGGGGACCCTTGACTGCTTTCTGGACACCATCGCTGAGCCAAGTGGTGGAAATGAAAGATGAGTGATTTTGATGAATGGATTTCTGGGAAACATAGAAAAATGGAAGAAGGTCCTCTCCCTCTGTTGACTTTTGCGACAGCTCCCTACCACGACCAGAAGCCAGGAACTAGTGGATTACGGAAGAAAACCTATTGTTTCGAGGAAAAGCCGTGCTACCTGGAGAATTTCATCCAGAGTATATTCTTTTCCATAGACCTAAAAGATCGCCAGGGATCCTCACTGGTGGTTGGTGGAGATGGGCGGTACTTTAATAAATCGGCAATAGAAACAATAGTGCAGATGGCAGCCGCCAATGGGGTTGGTATACAATAAGTATTGCTGTGCTTCTGGCTGTCCACATAACCTCTTAACTTTGCACAAATGCACACAAGTACAAAGATTTGTGTGTGGTATACACCTCAGTGCTACTAACATCCAGTCAAGTTTCATTGGGACTTTAGAGATTGTATACTGTGATATTACCCCTGAAATTACATCAGTCCCATTGGGATACGGGAATGTAAGTTCAGTTTCTTATGTTGTGTTCTGTGCCTGTTGCTTGAAAAAGTACCTGTTGCCTTTAAGCATTTAAAGCGCCCCAGCCTTAAGCTGTCTTATCTACAGTCTAACTAGTTTTGAGGGGCACTCATACTCTCCTGTGTATGAGGATCTAATGAGTAGCAAAGAGAGGAGGATTTTGTTTTCTTTCAATGGCTCCCTTGTTGAAGTTCAGTCACTTGTCAAACAGGAAAACAAAAGCCAGGGCATGCTGTTATTTGTGGATCCTGGTAGTCATGCAGAAATGCTAGGAGGGGATTGGAAAATGTTCGGTGTGAGCCTTCCAAGAGGACCTGTTATGGGGGAACCCGCTTATAATGACGTTGAACACAAAGAAGCCCTGTGTGTGGTGAATTTGTGCAGCAGGGTAGAGATAATAACTCCTGTGAGACTATAATACAAGGAGGCTCTGCTAAAGTGCTGCTTCGTGAAAAATTGTGTTGGCTAAATTAACCAAATCAGGAGGAATCTTACACCAGGAAGCACTGATCTTGATAATTTAACAATTTGCACAGTCCCACTGATTTACAGGAAGGCAGGCATCAGGACTTTGCTGTTATTGCTCTGGAAAGTCCTCTGCGGGACCAAAAAATATATTTTTAGTGTTTTAGATTGCACTTAGCAATAACTTGGAGCACACACAGTCCTTCAGTACTCATAAATTTTGAAAATCTGTTGTAATTCCCTTCTGGAAGTGATTCTGATTCTGAGAACATTAAATTTAGGATTGCAGCCAAACACATTGGGCATTCATTTTCAGTCTATTTTAATAATATGCTAAGCAGGTGTGATTGCAAAGGCCAAATTTAAAAAACCATGCATTATCAAATTATATTTAGAAGTGTTTATAGATCCTGTTGTTTATAACGTGAAGTGTCCTTTATACCCATTTTCAGAATCCGAATGCCTCTCATGTAAAATTTGCTGATGAAGCACTCAAATATGACATTATTATGAAGCATACATATTTTTAAGATAAAATGTGACATGCTGTAAATTTCATCTTTGAGGAGAGCTGCAAAGGGAATGGTATTAAGATGCTTTTAATCTTTTGGGAGAGAACGAATGGAACATTATTTCTCTGCATATATCTAGATTGTTGAGTGGCTCTGGTACACTGTCCCTTTTGCTGTGATATATTTGGCTTCATTTCATTTTTGTGCAAAGCTAAAGGATGTGGAAGAGGTGGTAGGAATATGTAATTCAGGCAGACCCTATAGACTTCCTAAGATTTACGATCTGAAGGTTTGCTAAATAATACATTTAAGTGATAATAATTGACTAAATACGGTAACTGCCTATTTGTTAGAGCTGAAGCAGCCTGAGCAATATTTTCAAGTCTTTTCAAGGACATTTCTTATTAAAAATAGTGCTGCAGTTAAAGCAGTCATGCTCCCCAGCTGAATTACGTAAAACATTTAGTGGGCTGATAAAGCACTTTAATCTGATAAAACCTATCAAATCTTAGATAGTTTGATTTCCTTTTCTAACATATCCTAAATTCTCACTATTTTAACATCCCTTTGATTGTGGGCAGATCCTCTTAGGGAGGCAATCTAAAGGGAAGTGATTTATTGCCACAGGTTTTGGTAGAAGTCAGCGTTCCTTCCTCAGCTTTGTCAACACCCCTCCACCCATGAGCTGATTCTAGGAGAGCACTTCAGCTTAGTGAGCCAAATGGAGATCATTTCTTTTCTTCTCTTTGGTACACTTTTCTTTGGTACATTCATGGATAATAGAATATACTCTGCCTTTGATTTTATTTGCACAGAGCTGTCTGCATTTACAGGCAATTTTCATGTACAAAATAAGACATTGGTGGGGCTCCCTTTATGGTACTGATATCTCATTCAGTCCCCAGAGCTTTAAACCTAGAGATGTTTTAGAAATGAGAATAGAACCTGTGTGTGTGACTAGCAGAGCAAAGAAAATGAAACTTGTTTTTTTTGTGTGTGAAATGTGAGAAACCACTAGGCCCTATTGTCAAGTAAAAGGAATATTTTAAAGTTTGCTTCCTATCATGGTTGACTATAAAATGCTGGGGGTGGGGAGTGGGGTATCCAGCTTGGTAGCAGGATGTGAGTTACTCATTCATAAGGGAGTAGTGGGCGAGGAGGGAAGGCAGGAAAGGCTGTTTGGTGAAGGACTCTCAGTGCAGGACTAAGGGTGTATCTCTAAGTTGGTAGACACTTGGGGCCCAGGGAAGAGTTTTAAAAAAAATATATGGTAAAGTATACATAAGATAGAATTTGCTATTTTAACCATTTTCAAGTGTACAATTCAGTGGTATTAATTACATTCACAGTGTTCTACCATCACCACTAGCTGTGTCCAGAATCTTTTCATCTTCTCATTTGCAACTCTGTACGCACTAAACAGTAACTCCCCATCGCTCTCCCCCAAGCCTCTGGAATCTTTGGTTCTACGTTTTGTCTGTGAGTCTGCCCATTCTGTGTACTTCATACAGGTGGGACCATACAATACTTGTCCTTTAGTGTCTGGCTTATTTTACTTAGTATAATGTTTTCAAGGTTCGTCCATGTTGTAGCCTGTATCAGAATTGCCTTTCTTTTTAAGACAGTGCTATCCCATTGTATGTATATACCACATTTTGTTTATCCATTCATCTTTTGATGAACATTTGGGTTGTTACCACCTTTGGCTATTGTTTTAACACTGTTATGAACATGGGTGTGCCAATATCTGTTTGAGCCCCTGCTTTCTTTTTATGTCTATACCTAGAAGTGGAATTTTGGGGTTATATGGTACAGAGAAGGTTTTTGAGTAGAGGAGGGACACGGATCTACAGTTTAGAGAAATGAACTAGGTGGGCCTAAGTAGGTCTGGTGGATTCGGGGTGGGGGGGAGGGCAGGGGAGGTACCGGAGGGGGAGAGGCAGGGGACTGAGACAGGAGCAGTTACGATGCTCCAGACATCCTTAAGGGAAGGAGGATAATAGAGTCATGTCTCCCCAATATCAGCCTGAAGATGAATATTCCTGAGGATAATTTACAGGAAAGAGTCTGCCCTGGAAGGGACTATTTTGGCCAGCTGTACCTGTTCTTGGGCTCAAGAGAAAGAACCTGCCATGGACTTCCCTTTGCCTTTCTTAACTTTCTTTCTTACTCTTGCCTCCTCATATAATCTTCTCAGTCTTGGACCATTTCTGACTGCAGATCTCACCATAAGGAATGGTAGAATTAGGGGGTGACTTGGATGGCATAGCTTAATATTCATTTATCAGTTTCGTCTTCCACAATAATTATTCACAGGGTCCCAAGTAAAAGTCAGTGTGCTTGATGCACAAAATTTTCAGTTAACTCCACCAGCCACTAAGCTGATTAAATTGCCACCTGTAAGCTCCTCCGATTGAAATTATGGAGCTGCTCGACCATAGGCTTTTATTTTCATTAGAAGTTTACCTGGAAACTGCTGGAGGGGTGAGACATTACCAACCCACTGTATTGAGGCAGGGAGCTATCAATTCCCAAAGGAGGCAGGATGTAAGAAATGCATTAGTATAACTGAAATTGTTGAGAGAGAGACGTATGAGAGCCAGCAGCTGCTTCCTGGGAGGTGGTTGGTAGTGGAGGGGCTAAGTTATAAGGCAGTCAAGCTTTCAGTGACCTACGGGAAGGTGCAAAGCTAACAGACCCAGGAAGGCTTCCCAGGCAATCCAGGTATCTCATGGGCATTTTCGACATTAGAAATACATCTTCCACCATCAAGTCGTTTCTTCCACCTTGTTGAGCTGAGCAAGAGGAAATAACAAATGGAAAACTTAAAAACATTCCTGTCTCTTCCTTCTCTCGGGGGGAGGATGGAGGAAGGGCACAAACTCCTCGTTTTATAAATCTTTTCACATAGCAGCCGTGTCTTCTCTAGTCAGAGGAACAGACAGAACTTCTTCCTTCTTTTCCAACTTGGGTCATGTTGAAACAGATTGAAATTACTGTCATTTTAGCAAAGGTGCAGTGCTGATACCATCTGAGAGATATGGGAAGGTGAGTTAAGAACGCTCAACAAAAGTACCGCCAGTAGCTCTTTGGTGTAGGTGGTTCTGGCTGTTACCCAGTGACACTCCCAGCATCCCCCGCCCTGGGCCCAGGAGGTATCCCAGGGGTGCCCTTGCCTGGGTAGGTGTGTCCTACTTTGAGGAACCCCCTGTATCACAGTCCAGGCTTGGCTGGAAACAAATTTATGAGATACACCTTGTGACCTTCATATCAAGTTTGTCCTTTTAATTTTTTCAGATATTTTAGTTTATAAAAGCCTTCTCTTTGGGTTAAAACTCCTTCGTTAAACTTATATCCTCTCTCCCAGTGTGGATTGAAAGTGTGATTGAATTGGATAGAAATGTCAGTTGTCTCACAATTTTTTAATGTGTCCAGATTATGAACTTGGTCTGAAAAGGCTTTGTTGTGAATACTCTGTACTTCCTTGCCAGAGCCTCACAGAACCCCCGGATCATACACTATTCTAAAACTAAAAGTCCCCAAAATCTATTTAAAGGAACGACTTTGTTCAGTGATGCTGTTTCTATGTCAATAATAATATTACTCAACAACAATAATAACATTCTACTTCAATATAATAACAACAACAACACAAGCTTCAGATACCCATTAAAGGACATCTTTTCTGGTCCAGCAGAGCATTTCTTTGTCCATCTGCCTGTTCTGGCATTTCTGTGTGGTAGCTCTGGATTTACTGATGTTAAAGTGTGTTCTGGGTTTCTTCTCCTAGATTGGTCGCTTGGTTATTGGACAGAATGGTATCCTCTCCACCCCTGCTGTGTCCTGCATCATTAGAAAGATCAAAGCCATTGGTGGGATCATTCTGACAGCCAGCCACAACCCAGGAGGGCCCAATGGAGATTTTGGAATCAAATTCAATATTTCCAATGGCGGTGAGTTTGCTGTCATTGTGAGGACAGCCAGTTTTATGTTCCGTGGGACAAACCGGTAACTGAGGCCTTGGGAGGAGAGGGTTCTCCCTCTGATCCTTAGCAAGGGAGCTCTTTGTTTCCTTTTAGTGAAACGAGATGCTTCTCATTCTGTTGATCCTGAATTTGAGAAACCATGCATGAATGATCATTGGCATATTTTCTTTTATAAAACTTTCCTGAAACTTTGCTGCCTAAGTGAGGGCACGGCAAGATGTGCTAGTGAAGAGAAATTGTTGAGCTTTGTGTTCTTTCTCTTTCCACGTCAGCCACGCAACATGACCCACTGTTTGCTGTTTGATTTCCAGGTCCTGCCCCAGAAGCAATAACTGATAAGATTTTCCAAATCAGCAAGACAATCGAAGAATATGCAATTTGCCCTGACCTGAAAGTAGACCTAGGGGTTCTGGGAAAGCAGCAGTTTGACCTGGAAAACAAGTTCAAACCTTTCACAGGCACGTTTACTCCCCTCTTCTCCTACCTACTCCTCATTCCGACTTAAGGGGTTTTCCTTTCAAGGTTTTAATAACGTGGGTCTTTATCTTTGGAAAGGTTGTGGTCACCAAGCTTTGCATGCATTAATTAGCAAGTCTGGAATTGGGTCTGGGAGCCTAGAGACCTGGGCAGTCAGGGCCCTGCGAGGGGTCAGCTGTGTGACCTTGGGTAGGTCATTTCCAAACCTCTCAGCCTCAGTTTCTATACCTCCCAAGGGAACGGCCTTGACGAGAAGACCTATAAGATTATGTTCACAGCTGTCTTTTACGGAGCTTTTATTATCTGCCAAGCTCTCAACATGCATTATCTCATTTAATTCCTACAGTAGCCCTGTGAGGGCAGCACTGTTAGTATTCACTTTTTTCATATGAGGGAACAAAGGCTGAGAGAGTTTCAGTAACACACTCAAGGTCACATAGTCAGTGAGTGGTGACCTAGGAGTCAAACTCAGGTGTGAATGATTCTAAAGCCTGAGCTTTGATTTTGTTTTCAGGAAAATCAATTTAGACCATTTTGGGGGCTAAACTGAAACTCCCTCTGTAGCGGCTGTGATAAACATTTTGTTGTTGAATGCCAAAGTATGACAATAATTGGTAGAATAAATGTTTATAAATTACTCATATTAATAAAACAAGGATGAATTGGTTAGCAATGTGACTTGCATTTGGACTCTGCTCTAACATGTATTCTTTCCTCTGGACTGCAAGTTTATGGGATGCATTTTTTGTTTGAACCTACCCACCAGGAGCAGACAGTTGCGTCCCAACAAAGAGAAAAGGGTGCTTTGGTACATCTTAAAGACATTCTTAGGGCTCAGAAAACACCAGGAGAGAATTTCTTAAACTCTTCATGTTTTGAAAATGTTCAGACCCCTGAAAATTCAACAAGAACAATTTTTATATTTCTTTTATTCCTTTAGCAGCACATATGAAAGTGATTCATTAAAAAATTTTTCTCTGCTTTTTTACTGTTAAGTCTTGATGGCAGTGGGCCTGGAAAAAGGAAAAGAAAAGTATGTGTTACATTTTCTGTTATTTTTGACACCAGTATGCACTTCTCATGGAGACAGACAGGGTATCAATGTGGCAGCACCATAGCGTTTACCAGCAGGCAAACCTCTGTCAGAATCCCCCCTGTGCCCCATCCCAGCTATGCAGGCAGGTGACTTTATCTTTCAGAACTTGAACTTGCTCTTCTATAAAACAGGACAGATAACATTTACCTCTCAGAAGATTTGTTAGTATTGAATAAGAGGTCATGTAATAGCCCTGGCAGATGGGAGCTGCTCCATAAATGTCCTTTAAAAATAGCCGTTGTATGTTCACAGCAATATAGTCATTTCAAGGGGTAATATTTCTAAATGTGTTTAGTTCCTCCGTCTTTTCATGTTGCTTGTTCTCACAGTGGAAATCGTGGATTCGGTGGAAGCTTATGCTACGATGCTGAGAAACATCTTTGATTTCAATGCACTGAAAGAACTACTTTCTGGTCCAAACCGACTAAAGATCCGAATAGACGCCATGCATGGAGGTAGGGGGCTGCTTCTCTTCATTCCCTTCTGTCAAAGATGTGAAGCAGCGCTCGACTTTGTGTACATTGATGCTTTAACCAGCCTTTTCGTAGGACTCTCTCTGACGGTTTTTAAACAGTTACTTTGCAACCATCTCAGAGTAATATTCACGCAGATAAAAATCTAATTGCATGCAGCAAAAATTCCTCACAGTAAGGTAGTGTGAAGGTCAGTGTTTCCACATTAAGCCTCAGGGTTTGAGTAACATGCAGCTATTTTTGTGGCCTCTCCCTCCCCCTCAGAAGATGCCTGACATTCCTCCTAAATGCCCCCATCTATTTCCGAGGGGGCCCGTTGTTTGCTCTGTGTGATAACCACGCTCCTGAGTCGGGCACCCCCACTCACCTGCCCCCCACACGTGCCTTTTCTTAGAAGATGACCAGAGCAAGCTGAGGATTAAATCAGGAGCAAGAGGATGTATGTCTCTCCCTCTTCTTCCTCTGTGGGTTGTGTGGCCAGGTCAGTGGGGACGGCAGCTGTCACTGTGAACCAGAACCCTGAGTTCTCTTCCATGTAGGAATATGGGGATTCCTGAGCACTTAGGTTGTCTGTTTGTAATAATTTAGAATTTTAGAATCTTTGAGTGGCAGGAATTTTCCCTGGTGTTGGAATCCATCTGCCTGCCTGGTTGGGGAAGACCCTTTCAATGATACGGTCCAGGGCCTCCTGTTACACTGCAAAAGCACAGTGAATTAGGAAGCTTCTCCTGATGGGCCGAAATCTTCCATCTCTGGAACTTCTCCCCTTGGGGCCTAACTTGCTGCTGGAGTCCCACAGAACAGGTCTCCTGCTCTGTTCAGACAAATGCTATTCTGACTTATCAAAGCTTTTCACAGACATGTATTGAGTAGCTGCTACATGTATGCTTGGGGCGGGGAGGCAGGGACTCAGTTGGGACCTCCTTCAAAGAGCTTGCGATGCTTGGGGAGAAGAGGTGGGTAGGAAACCAACCACTGCCAGGCCAGCAAGACCAGGGTTAGATAGAATGTCAGGTCTTCTCCTTGAATACTCCTTGGGGTGTGGAGGAAGGCATCGTTTGACGAAATGTATCAAGAGAGGTTTCCTGGAGGAGGTGGCAACCACTCAGCTTTTATGAAGAAAGATCTAGGGCGGTGGAAAGTTGAGTGATGGTCATTCCCAGCTGAGGCAATGGCTATAGGAAGTGCAAGAAAGCTCAAAAATAGATGTCACATTAGGGGAATGAGCAGAGCCTGGGCCAGGAGAAGCTGGTCACAAAGCTGACTTCTTTCTCCAGGCATTTCAGTTGTTCCTTGAGTGCCTCAGTTTCTGTCCCCCTCACAGCCCTGGCGGCCTTGACCTCATTATGTGTGTGTGTCAGGAGCCTCCTTAACATGAGGCCCTAATGGGAGACACGGATTCTATACCATTCTGACCTCTGTGGCTTATATTGGTGTCAAACCTTCCTTGGTGAAAACACATTCTCAGCATTTTAGAGATGAGCATCCTTGGTCGTTACACTGGCTGCCACCATTAAAGTATGCGACTGGTTTTTCCTGTTGTCCACTGTTACTGTTATTTGGTTGTATTCTTTTAATTGGTTTGTCAAGTAGCTTTACAGAGGAGAAAGCTTAGGGCTCTGAATCCTAGCTCCCACTCTTCCTGTCTGTGTACTTTTGAGCAAACAGCTTCATCTGAGAACCTCAGTTTTCTTATCTGTAAATTGGAGGTGATCATCATCATGCAGACGTTTGTAACATAATGTGCTTCCTCTCTGTTAACTCACTCAATTCTCAGATCAACTCTTTTAGGTGGCTACTATTACTGTCCTCATTTTGCAGACGGGGTAGACAGAGGCACAGAGAGATTAAACAGCTTTCTTAAAGTGGCACAGCCAGTGATTGGCAGAGCGGAGATTTGAACTCAGACACTGATTCCAGAGTCCAGGGTCTTAAGCACTAAGCTGGAGTGCCTCATGAGCCTTTTTGAAGGACTGGACGAGAAAACAGTTGAGCAGCAGCTTGCATGGGTGTGTGTGGGGGTCTTCGTAATGGTTCACCCCCTGCCCTACCCCCAGTCTTTCCTTCATCTCCTGGCCCCACCCTTTCCAACCTAATCTCTCATTACTCCTTTGTGTAGAACTGTCTACTCTAGTCAGATTTCTCTGTTCACCAGCCCCTGCATACAGTTTGCATGTTCTCTTTGCTGTTCATGCCATTCTCCCGAGAACGCTTCCACCTTGTCCCCCAGTCCTCACACACTGTCAGATGTTTTGTTTTCTGGTTCTTCATTTCATGCCCTGCACAGTGGTGGGACCGTATGTGAAGAAGATCCTCTGTGAAGAGCTCGGTGCCCCTGCAAACTCGGCAGTTAACTGCGTTCCCCTGGAGGACTTCGGAGGCCACCACCCTGACCCAAACCTCACTTATGCAGCTGACCTCGTGGAGACCATGAAGACAGGAGAGCATGATTTTGGGGCTGCCTTTGACGGAGATGGGGTAGGTACAAGTGCATTTAAGTGGACCCTGATGCAGGTCAGGCCTGACCCTACAGATGGGGAAAAAGCAGGCCCTGTGGGCCGAGGAGTGCCAGTCGAGCTCCCTCATTACACCTGGAGTCAGGGCTCAATTACTGGAAGACCTTCTTGAACAGAATAAGAGTCCTTGAAATGTAACCCATGTGTTTAATGTTTGCTAAGAGGGGCAGGGTGATCGGGGTCTGGTTATGATGGCATGACTGGTGCTTCATAGGCTGGTTGGGTTCTCGGTACCCGTCCTAAGGTGGGTTTTTGCTCTCAGCCAGCAGTTGGCTACTTATTCAATCTCTGGGAAGGGTTCTGGCCTTATAATAGACCCATCTGTTCATTCACATTAGCAGAAAGATGAAACTATAATGAAAGAATTAACAGTTTATTCCTTTGCTACAATTAATGTTTTAAATAAACATGTTCTTTCATTTGTGTTGGTGAGTATATAACAGGCAAGGAGGGGATGTGTCTTGGGTTTGGTATCTCAGAGATAGTAAATGCTACACATGTTAACATCATTGAAAATATATTTGGGGGGTTGCTGTTGTTCTTTAACATCAGTTGGAATTCACTATTTCCAGAAAACAGTTTTTCCCATATCAGGATTTGGGGAAATTTGGAGTCCCCAGCAGGCATTGTTTGAGTGCATCTTTCTGTTGCAGTGCATGACGGGTGTTTTCCCTCCGTACTCTGTTACCTGAGTACCTCCTGTATGTCAGGCACCAAGGAAGCAACGAAGGTGACCCCATGCTTTGTTGGGTCCTGCACCAAATGGAGGGGCCCAGATTTAGAAGCCTTTCCTCTAGGAAATCCGCTTTGTTCCTCAAAGGATGCCTTGTAGACCTACCCGACTCTAAACAGCCCACATTTTTTCTCATTGTGATCTCTTGTCTCTTCTGGGAGAGAAGAGAGGTGACTGGTTCCAGAGTTTGGAAAAAGTCCAGGCGGTTAAACTCCGCTGGCCTCTGGAGGGAGAACAAAGAATTCGACCCAGAAGAGTTGGTGCTTGCACTTTAACTGAAAACAGTTTTAGCTCTTTGGCGTGGAGGTGCCATCGGCCCAGTGCTACTGCACAGATCCATTAGGAACAACATCCAGGGTTTAGAACCCAGTCTGAATAAATGTATCCTTTTTAAATTGTATAAAACCTCCATGTAAGGGAGTTTGGTTTCTTCAGCACTTTGATTAAAAATCTTCCTTTGAATCCTCCTTCTCCCAAAGGATCGAAACATGATTCTGGGCAAGCATGGGTTCTTCGTGAACCCTTCCGACTCCGTGGCCGTCATTGCTGCCAACATCTTCAGCATTCCATACTTCCAGCAAACCGGGGTCCGCGGCTTTGCACGCAGCATGCCCACCAGCGGTGCCCTGGACCGGTAGGTCTCTCCACTCCCCTGGTTCTCACCAGGCCCATCAGAGTGCTGGGAACAGCCTTCCCCCTCTTCCAGCAAGGGTGTCTGATGCATAGTCTGTGCTACGTAAATGTTTATTTTATAAAAGAATGAGTGAAGTTTTTTTCTAGATTAGATGTCCCCCTTCTGTGTTCCCTTAGCACCCTGCATGTCTTCCATCCCAGAACTTACCACACTGTGTTCTGATAGCCTGTTTGCTTGACTGTCTGCCTTGCTAGACTCAAAACTTCTACAGAGAAAAGACTGTCTTATTTACCATCCTAAACGCTGCCTGACCACAGTGTGCCTAGCATATAATAGGACACACACACATCATTTTGAAAAATGAATGATGCAATGTTAATGAATAAATGAGTGGATGGCATTTTTGTTGTAGTCAAGACATCATTCTAGAGACTCCCTTTTCTTCAGCAACGTGCCCAGCATTTGGGTGAAAGAGCAGTCTGATGTAAGGTCAGTGTTTAAACAGAACTTTCAAAAAACACTCATTATTCAACCCCCATCAGATGTCCATACAGACACAAACATAGTAAATGTTCATTTATCTAAAATATGAAATATAGAAATCTAAAATAGTTTTAAAAAAATACATTCAGTTTTTGAGAAAGAAGGGACCCAGGGACAGTAAACAGTTAATATCTCTGAGTTGCTTATCGATTTATTTATTGAATATTATCTCATTTGCAAAAGCTTTAGGATAGCCTAACAGATCACATAAAAACAATGAAAAAATATGTCACAAATGAGGACAAACCAGGGAGAATATTAACTAGATCATGTTAGGTGTCCAATAAAGGTTTCCTGGATGAAAGGATAAAGAACAAGTGAATGAATAAAAACAGGCGAATGTATATATTCAGGCTGTTTTAATAATAACTAGTATTTATTGAATGACCTTATGCTAGTACTTGATATGTTATAAGTCACTTAATTCTCAGGCCAACTCCAGGAAGTAAATGCTGTATATAACCCCGCATTACAGGGTGGGAAAACAAAAGGACAAAGACATTAACTGATTTGCCCAGGGTCACTCAGCTAAGTAAATGGCAAGCAGAATTTGAGCCCAGAACCTTTGTTCCCAACCACTGGACCATGCATTGGTTTCCTGTTTTGGGTGTGTGTGTGTGTATGTGTGAGTGTGTGTTTTACAGAACTAATGCTGACTTTACTTCAGCTGGCAAGAGAGTAATGGCTAATATTCACATAGTAGTTTGTAGTTGGCACAGTGCTTTTTCACATTCACCATCTCAACTGATCTTCATATAAGTCCTTATTTTAAAGAAGAGAAAACCGAAAGAGTGGCTGGCAGTTCCATCCAGGACACCACAGCTAGAATTAGAATTAGAATCTAGAATTAGAACCTGGGACTTCTGCCTCCACACCTTCCATCTGAAGTGGTGAGCTGGTTTGTGGCTGCACCATTGTACGTTAGATCTATCAGGTCCTGAACTACCTTCTGTGTAACTCAAGGATAGTTTAACTCCCAATTTTTGCAAAAATGGATAATCCACATAAAGAATCACAATGGAAAGTCCCTCATTACCCAGAAAAAAATTTGTTGTATTTTCAGTTTTTAAAATCAGATTTAATTTTCCTTAAATATTAGAATTGAAACATGATATCGTTTTGCTAGCAATAAGACCAACATCTTAGAAAGCACATCTCACTGAAAGAGTGAATGACATGTAGGTAACTCTTCTTGTTCAAAGGGAAGAGGATCTTAAAAAAAGTCCCTTAAAGGTTTCAAATAGTGTAAAGACAAACAGGGAGAAGTGAAAGATGTGTTGGAGGGGACAGGTACCATGGATCCATGTGGATATAGCTGGTGCAAATGAGAGACCCCACTCGGCTCTGTCCTGGCAGGGCCTTCTGGGGAAATGAAAGGAGCATTGGCTGGGCGGCTGAACAGCAGGCAATGGGTCTTCCTGGCCGTGCGACCTTGGACTGCTCACATAACATTCTGGATCCTGTTTCCTTCTCTGTAAACTACTGACCTCCTAGACCCCGTATTCTATGACTCACATCAGAACATCACTCTTTTGTCCGTTATGGAATGGAGATAGATGCTGTCTGTATCCAAAACACTCGGGTTTAAGTAGCCCCCAAACAGCCTTGCACATTTTGCC
Organism: Vicugna pacos; assembly: GCF_048564905.1. Taxonomy (NCBI): domain Eukaryota; kingdom Metazoa; phylum Chordata; class Mammalia; order Artiodactyla; family Camelidae; genus Vicugna; species Vicugna pacos. The sequence goes on along the minus strand of NC_132999.1, from coordinate 20,391,366 downwards.
ACTGTTGCTTCTTCTAAAATATTAAACTCTGTGACCTGAATTAATTCTTTCTTCATCCTCTTCTCCTCGTTCCTCTGACTCCACACAGAATAGCCCATTGTGCACAAGTTTTCTTGTATGATTTTCCACCCATCTGAGAATTATGTGTATCTCTGAGCGATGCTAAATGGGACCCTTGATTACAATAACGGTTGCTATTTTCAATGCATCACATGGCTACGCTCGCAGTCCTGCTGTGATGTAACTTTGATTTCATGCCTTTGAAGGGTGGCTAATGCCACAAAGATCGCTTTGTATGAGACCCCAACTGGCTGGAAGTTTTTTGGGAATTTGATGGATGCAAGCAAGCTGTCCCTTTGTGGGGAGGAGAGCTTCGGGACTGGTAAGTGTGCAAGCCTGTGCCGCCATTTGCTCTCCTGTAAACACTGCCTGCAGTGAAAGCTTAGCCTCTAAGGCAGCACTGAAATAGCAACGGTAGCTGATGTGTCCTAAGTCAAGATACAGCTTATTTATAACAACCCTGATGAAGTGTACACATCTGAAAAGCAGCAAGCATGTTCGGCCAGGGAGGGCTAATTTTACTTCCAGAGGATCACATCTCCTGAAACAGGAAGTTTGGGGGCCTCCTCAGCAGCATGCTCACTGAATCTGTGGGGATTAAACAGAGCGATAAACATATTTTTCTTTCCTTGGTGGCCAAGGAAACCTTTATAAATGTTTTCATTTCTAGGAAGAAATACGGTGGAGTGAGTCAATTTTTCGTTTTTACTTAAGAGAAGGTTTCAGCACAGCATTAAATCTTTGTCCTTAATAGGTGCAAGTTTGTTGTAGCAGCCAGTTGTGATTTATTAAGGGTGAGTGGAGGGAGACCATTAGGGTCAAACTAAGTTGCTAGGTGATCAAGAAACTGAAAATACGTCCTTGACCCTGAGGATCTGTATGTAAATTGTGTTATGATGAAAAAGTAGAACGTGGTGTGCTTTGGGGGATGTCCCAAGACCCTTAGACCCCACTTGCCTCCTCTTCTGTTCCTGTTCAGGATTGACCCGAAGTCCCACCTCAGTGACCTTCCCAATGTCCCCATCTTACACCAGTCTCTCTCTTTTCTAAACATTCATTCAGGCGTGTGGCCCTTTCTCACATGTTGTCTCCAGTCAGGTTGCAAGGTACTTCAGTGGCTCTATTTCCTCTCCTCCTGTTGTCTCTACCCAATATTTTGAAGTACAAGGACCAATCTTTCTGATCCTTCAATACTAGTCTTCCATCCTTTAGCAAAGAAGAGATCAAAACCTAGCATTCTATCAGCCTTGCCACTGAGTTGCAATTCACTCTAGGTTAAACAGAACAGAATACTGATTTCACTTCTTTTCCTGCAAGTCCTAGGGTAGGGTGGGTAGAATAAGCTGGTAAATTTGAGACACCTGTTGACAAAAATACCTAAGCAATTTAATATCCTTAAGGGAGTGGCAGTACTTCTTGGTAATAAATTGGCTCGATGGAATTGGAGGGTATTATGAAAGATGGATGAGTTTGGGGGTTTAACAATGTCTACAAAGAAGGCTACATGATTTCTCAAGGTTCTAGGTCTTCAGTCAGAGATAATAAGGCCACTGCTCAGTCCTTTCCTACCTTGTAAATGGATGGTGCATGTTGCCCCACGGGGCACTAGATAAACACCCAATGGACCTGTGAGGTGGTCTTCTCCCATGAAATCCCCCAAGTGTTTTCCAGTGCAGGCTTGGTATCACTCATTCTTCCTTATGGATGAAGCTGTCTTTGAAGGCAGGTACCATGTCTAGACCTTTGGTTTCCTGACCCCATGTACCTATTTCAGTGCTGAGACTAGTGAAAAGGGAAAAGTCTAGAGCAAGGATTCCCAGGGCGTTTGGGTGTGTAGAAGGATACTAGTTACATGAAAGTGTTCTGAGTTCAGTGAAGACTGTCTTATATTCACAATGTGGATATTCACGATGATATTAGCATTTGAAGGTTCCAAACCATTCTGCTATAAGGAATCATGTTTGTACAGTTTTACCTAAATAGAGTTGACTGCAGTATCTCTTTTTGACGGTATATCTAGTAACATTTTGCCCCACAGACCCATGTGGGTAGCCCTGGGCAAGGTGGCTCAGAGTCCTAGAGCCAAATAGCCATCTAGGTGCTGGCTGGCTGGGGACAGGCCTGAAGGCAGGACAGCACAAGCTGCTTCTTCCTCACATGACAGGCCTTTAGACACCAGAGGACAGATCTCAGGTCCTCTCTCCTACAGGCCACCCATCCCTAGTCCTGTAGTCATTCCTCACCACATCGTTCATACACCCAGCACCAGGTTCTAGATGCGCCCCATGCACCAATGCCCTCTTAGAAGATCTTGTCCAGAACTGAGCCCAAATCCTTAGGGTTGACCTGACGTGTAGAGAGCGGAGTGGAACGACTATTTCTAGAGCGCTGGACCCTGTACTTGTCTTGCTATAACTTGCGTTTATGATAGCCTTTAGGACATTTCAAATACTGTTTAGCCCATGTAATGTTGTAGATAGTTAAATCCCTTTAAATTTTTGCTCAGGAGCATTTGCCAAGAAAAGTCCTCATATTACATTTGTGGAATTGATTTCTTTGAACCCAAGTATTAGACCTTAAATTATTCCTGTTAAAGTTTGTTCTTGCTTATATATTTATTAACTCTTTCAACAAATACTATGTGCCAACCATGGCTTTATCTTCCCTTTGATATCTTTCATATCCAAAGAGAGAATTCAGTATGAAATCTCTCTCTTTGAAAAAAAAACAAACAATTGTTCTATAATATTTCTGGAGATAAACATTTAAAAAAACAGGCTGCACAGCCATGGGTATCCACTGCTGTGAGTGAGTGCCACTGAATTTATTTAACTGAATTTCTGATCTCCTTAATATAGAGGAGTTAATTTCTACCTATTATGTCCCTTCTTGGCAAATGCTTCCAACAGTTCCTTTACAGAATGTCTCAGGGCAGACATTAGTGATTCTACAGGCTCTGAGATACTTGAATTCTAGAGCTTAATTGAATATTGGGTTATTTATTTATGTATTTTTCCAAGTTGGAGCAGAGGCAGTTTCTCAGGAGAGCCTCCCTAACCTGCCTGGGTGGATCAGAGCCCCTTATTTTTGGCCTTCATGGCACTGCCCACTTCTTCCTTGCACGTATTACAGCTGTAATTTTACAATTATTTATGATTACTTGATTTATGTCTGTTCATAATACTAGACTTTAAGCTCCATGAGGACAGGAGTCACATCTCTCTTGTTCATCATACCCCCAGAGCCTCCGATATATCCCAGAATAGATTAGGTGTTTAGCAGACGCTTGTTGAATGAATGAGAGAACATGCTTTTCACTTGGCACCCTCAATTCAGACAGACAGAATCCTGGTGTAGGAAAGGAAAGGGCTTCAACAGTTATCTGACATAATTTCCTGCGTGTTGCAGGAATCATAAGGGACCAGTCAGTGCTCTTCTGCTTAGACACGACCTTGATGGAGAATGCCCACCTCACCTCGGGAAGCAGTTGGGGACCCTTGTGGGGACTCAGCACCACTCCCGCTCCATAGTCCAGAGTTGAGGCCCCCAGGTCTTTGTGAGATGACTTTTTATAAAAGAAAGGGAGCAGTTTGCTTGCAGAGGTACAGAGGAGTCAGACGTCGGAAGAACTGGCTCATCAAATAAAACAAACCACTGACATTTAAAAGCACAACCGTAATATTACCCTTACTAAGTGTACATCAGTCTGTTCATGGTGGAGAAACAGCAGCTGTCTCACATGATTACTGTAACCACCAAGGCTACAATGCTTCCTCAGACATCAGCATTACAAGCACCAGGGATAAAGGTGTTTTGTTAGGGCCCCAGAGCCAGACAGGGGGAACCTGTTGTTTTTCGTTGATCTCATGGTGCAGTTATTTTTCCGCCTAACTGTGGATGATGATGTGTGTGCCTATACATGATTGGGGAGGGAAAAGCTCTCAGTTCTGTCCCACCTTGAACTTGTTGGGAAATTGGGAAAGAAATAGGAAGTGAAGTTACTGAACAGAATATAATGTCACAGCTTTTGAAACTCCTCGGGAAAAAGAGGGGCTTGGGAAAGAGGAATAGGAAACTAGGTTGAGGATTAACTTGGTATCATATGGAAATATATCAGTAAATTCTGGTGTGGCCAGGTCCAGAGATTAACAATACATTTTTTTCCTCATCCCATCTCTAAAAGGCTCCAGTGATGGTGCCTCATACAGGAGTGATACCTTGAAGAAGTGTAGCATTCATGCTTTGCAGTTTTCTTTTAAGTTGTTATGAAAAGGCCTTCATGTTTGTACTTCATTTCTCATCAACTCATTCCTCAAATGTTTATTGAGCTTTGACTGTATCCTAGATACTGGGCTAGGCTCTGGGGACACAGTGGTAAGCACGACCCTCTTGTGGAGGGCTCTGTGGAGGCTGTCCCTGGGGAAGAAAGTCAGACCCTGGCCAGGTAATTACAAGTGTACAAAGTGACAGAAGAAGTAGAGGATGCTCTGGGAGCTGTGTATTCAGCATGCCTAGCCTGGTTCTGTGGTATAGGGGATTAGATTGTCCATCTAGTTCTCTGTTCTAGTTAATATACCTCTTGAGTACTTTTTCCTGTAGGTAAACCTCCCCCGCCCCTGCAAAGGTAGCATCCTATCTCCAGAGATTTCCCAGACGGAATATCCCAACAGAACTGAGACCCTAATTATAACAAACTCAGTTAAACTGTTACCTGCACGTCTGTCTCCCTCACCTGTGTGTCTGTGCTCATCTGTGAGGTCAGAGAATACATCTTATTCATCTTAGTATTTTCTCATATACTTGGAACCTGCTAGGCACTGATTCAACTTTGTTGAGTATAAAATGGAGTTTGGGTTAAGACACATTTCCTGCCTATCAGGTGCTTACCACTTTCCCCTAAAGCGAACAAAGTTCCAGGGGCAGTCATGAGGCCGTGCAGGATTAATTGCTAAATGGAAAGTCCTGGGGTTGCTGAGGGAGAGCCCCCTTGAGGACTGGAGTGGTCTGGAAAAGATTTTTCTAAGGAGCTTACTGGCCCTTTCAGAGGGAAGTCTTGTGCAGTGGAAGCAAAGAGGACTGCACTGTGGACAGAGCTGGTCTACTGAACCTCCCAGCCAGTCATCTGGGGTCTGACCATTTTTTGGCAAACCTTTATTGAGAGCTGACTGCATGCCAGGAATAGCTGGGGATACAACTCATAGTGTAGGATGGGTAACGGGCGAGGTGCAACAGACTACGGGTGAGCACAGAGGGCAACAAGGAAGGCATCCCAGATAAGGAGGAAGGTAAAAGTAACTGCAGGAGCTGTTAGCCAGGCTGATCGGTATTTGTGGAGTGGAAATTTCCAGGCAGAGAGAACAGCATGTTTAGGAGATTGAAGGAGAGATAGAGATGGTCAGAGAAAGAGAGAGACAGAGAGACAGATGCTCGGTTTTCACAGAACTCTGCGAAGCTCTTTTTCAGCTGCCGCATCCCATGCACAGGCCTTGCCTGGCAGGGGCAGGAGCCCGGGCACCCCCGAGATGCCCACACTGGTAAATGGAACCTAATCCCTAAACTGTTGGCTCTTGGCTTCCTCATTAGGGGTTGACATTTTTCTTGGCTGAGAACCAGAGTGTGCCCTGACTGAGCAGAGTTTATACATATCACAAGGTGCTGATTAGGCCAAAGTAAAGTGACAGGTGTTTGAAGATGCTGAAAGGGCAGGATCCCCATGCACTCGGTCCGTGAGCTGGAGCAAGTATGAAGAGACCTGCGTGTCAGCCAGGATGAGTGGTGCTTGCTGATAGTGTTTCCCTTTTCCTGCAGTTACATGGGCCTGGCTGCTTCTTTTTTTAAATTAAAAAATGGTACCAGTAATTCACATTCTTAATAGAAAAATTAGATAAGAAAGAAGAAAACAGCACAGTAATCCCACTGCCCAGAAAAAAAAAGAGCATATTGGGTTATATTCCATTTTCTTCCCTAATATGTATAGTTAAGCGGTGTTATTTTTGAAAGCTTAAAGAGGTAGTGGAAAGCACTAATTTTCCCTAAAAGTTTTTTTATTTTCCCTTATAATGGTATCTTTCATTTATATGGTACTCAACAGTTTATAAAATATTTCCACTCTCTATCATAGTAGAGTCCTAAAATTGTGTGCATTATCCCCATTATAGAGCTGAAGAAACTGAAGCTTAGAAAAGTTAAGTGACTTGTCCAAATTCAAACAGCTTATAAGTTTCAGATTCAAGTTTCTGACTCTTAAGTATAAAGCGTTTCCATTGAACCATAGTTGCCACAACTGCAGAAATAAGAGCAGGTTAAGAAATACATTCACATATCATTGCCTTTTTTTCATTAGTAACTCGTCTTCATTCATCAGAACCATAAAGAAAATGAAATTTACCCAGATTTTCTGAGTATTGTCAGAGTTACGTAGAGTTTCGATACATTTAAGGTGATTAGTGAGATTAATCAGAATTTTCAGAGGCTAGGGATCGTGTAAATGGAATAGAATATTTACATTATTCAAGGCTGATGCTTGGTTTATAATATGAGGTGTGTGACTTAGTTATCTCCAAGTAACTTGGTCAGAGTTGGGTAAAATTTTTAGATTTTATTTTCATTTCTACATAACAAAGGAACACTTCCCCCTATATTTTTGGTCTGGCACCCCACCCCTTGCAAAAAAAGGAAAAGAAAAAGGGAGGAAGGATGGGGAAAAAAAACCCAGGGGCTCACAGAAAATAATTCCAAGCTGTATACTTTGGTCATGAATTCTCAATATATTGGGGAAGCTGCCAGAATCTTACTGATCAGAGTGAACTGTTGCCAAAACATATCATTTGCAAAAGCTGTAGGAGCCAGAGGGCTAACTTTCTGTTCCTTGAAATAGCAGTAAAGGCAAATAAAAGTCCATAGCTAATAAAATTAGGCAAACATTTCTAAAATCTGTTATATAAAGTGCTAAAAGTATTGCCTAATATCTCTAGTTCTGCCAGCATCCAGGTTTTGAGAATTGCTGCTTCTAAAAGTGATGTCTTACTGAGACTCTTCTAGGGGACAAAAAGTTGTGTATTTTTATGAGCCAAAAAGAGAAAAAGATGTTGGAGTAGATTAATTAATTTATTAATTCATTCCTGCACTCCTTCACAATTAGTTATTTAATATATTCCATGTGCTATGCCAGTCACCAGACTTAGTTACAAGGGTAAATAAGAGATGCCTCCAAGAAATACATGGTTAGTGGGGCTAAAGGCTCATAAATGGATGATTGAGGCACAAGGAGCATGGTGCTGCACGAGACGTTTTGAGCAGGTCACTGTCAGAGGAGGGAGAGTAGCTCATAACTGTCTAGGGAAGCGGGGAGCTAGTCTCAGCTAGGGGAGGACATTTGAGCTGGGTCTAAAAGGATGAAGAAGGGAAGGATACAAACTTACCTCATGCCTCCTAGCCAGCACTGTGCTAGATACTCTGACAGTTCTAAGGAGAATAAGACCCAGTGGGAAGTCAAGAAGGACAGATGGGCACATCACGAATTCAAGGCATGAAAATGCACAAAGCATTATAGAGGGACTGCGTCAGGTCCTGTTCAGAATTCGGAAAGTAGAGGTCAATATCATCTACTTTTTTTTTTAGAATAACGGGGTTAAAAGCAGAAGATGAGAGTTCTGTGCGACATCAGGCTCTTAGAAGAGGGTCTCCATGCATATAATAAGCACATCCAAAGGAGCCAATTTGTTATTTTTGATAAAGATTTTACCAAGGACCTTAGCAGGAGACAGAAGTGCCATAGTCTATTTAACCAAACCCCTTTTGATTAAAGAATGATGTCCTAAAATTGGAGTTCCTGGATCCACAAGTAGGTCCATTTTTAAGGCTTTCATACTTTTTGCCAAGTTGCTCTCTGGAAGGACAGCACGTCACCCGGCAGCAGTCTGTTGGAATCCCATTTCCCTTTTACCTCCCCTGATCTAGGTGTTCTCATTTTAAATCTGTGGCCATTTGTCAAACAAGTAGCAGTGTCTTTATTGTGGTTTTAACGTTAGTTTCTCTTCTTAAATATAATCCCAGCTTTCTATTAATGTTAATTGGGCACCTGTATTTATTCTTTGGTGAATTTCCTATTTATATCCTTGGTCTGTTTTTCTATTTTTTGCTTTTTTTTTCTTATTAATATATAAGAGCTTTTTCTATATTGAGCGTAATAAATTATCTCCTTTATATTGCAAATGTTTTTTTAGTTTGCCAATGCCTTTTAATTTTATCTATAGTAGTTTTGCTGATAGAAATGCTAGTTTTTAAGTAGACAAATACATAGTTTTTTTCTTTTTGAATTCTGAATTTACATGTATTTAAAAAAATACCAGATTTTTAAAAAAATTATATATCTCTTCTAGTATTTAAAGGTTTTCAATTTTTACATTTGAATGGATAATCCATATGGAATTCTTTTTGGTATGGTGTTTTATAGGGAAGAAAACTGATTTTTTTCTAACTGTTAAGCTAGTTATCCAAATACTATTTAAAAAGTAACCCATTCTTTTCCTACAGCCCTAAAGTGACACCTCTATCACTTTTTCAAGTCTCATATGTGTTTGGATTTCTTTGTGGGTGCTCTCTTTTGTTCCATTCAGCTACCAGAAGATTTTAATTTTTAAAAATTTACAATGGTCATGTTCTGTTTTTTATTAATTTGAGATTTGTTTTTTCCACTCACATTCATGTTTTATAATTGATATACCAAGTTCTACCAAATTATTTAACTGACATTTTTATTGGCATTTGCCTTAAAATTCTAAATTTCTTTGGGAAGCAACAGCTTCTTTTCAGTAGTATGTTGCTTTATTTAGCACGTGGTTCCTTCCATGTATTCAAGTTCCTCAGTAAAGTTTTAGGACTTTTTTGTTTGGATCATGTTTACTGTTGAGTTTAGCCCCAAGTATTCTGGAGAAATCCTGGTTCTCACAATTGCTTGCTGTCCCCCCACCAGGTTCTGACCATATCCGTGAGAAAGACGGACTCTGGGCTGTCCTGGCTTGGCTATCCATCCTAGCCACCCGCAAACAGAGTGTGGAGGACATTCTCAAAGATCACTGGCAAAAGTATGGCCGGAATTTCTTCACCAGGTAAGCTACAGCCTGGCTGGATGCAGAGGTAGCATGGGGAAGTGGGCAGAGAGAATTCTCATGCATACAGATTCTTTCCTGTCTTAAGTGATAATAAAACCCCAGCTCATTCAACCTTTACCAATTAGGGATTTTTTAAATAATTCAGTCAGGGTCAAGATGAAGGCAGCTATTATGTTAGCCATAAAGAACAAGGCTTAAAAATTTTAGTTAACGTATTCAAAAGAATAAATGTTTTGTCTGCCTTTTAATGTAGCTATCCGGTGGACATGATAATAGCATTGGATTTGGATTCAGAAGAAGGGATTATCATTTTATTTCTGCTCCCTTGTAGACTGGGAAGTCATTTAACTTCTCCTTGTACTCAGTTTTCTCATTTGTAAAAGTGGAAATAACAGTCCGGCTATTGAGTGGATTAAATGAAATATGAGTCTGAAAGTGTTTTATAAACTCTGGGACACTGAAAGTATGGAAACTTTTCATGAAATTATGGAAACAATTATGCTTAGTCTAAATCAACTTTTCTGACTCATTAAAATAGGTCCCCAAAGGCTGTGTAGTTGTCAGTACTTCATTCATTGATTCAGTAAGTGTCGACTGTGTGCCTGCTTTCTGCCAGGCACTGGGGATTCGGCAGTGGACAGAATACCTAGAATAGTTAGTAACCCGTGTTTACCATGCGCACTTCTATTTTTAAGAAGCATTAACATTTCTCTCTAGTTGTGCTTTTCACCAGTTCCAATTTGCTTTCCCCCTTGTAAGTGTTAAAAAAAAAACTATCAATTTTTTTCCCTTGGACCTCACTATTCTAATCATGGAAAAGAAATATGAGAAGAGGGATAGTAGATAAACTACTTATCTGGAAGAAATGTAAAGATACAATTTCACTGGACCTCAGTTGCTTTTTCTATAAAATAGGTGAGTTAGACTAGAGAATTTTAAAAACATCACAGATCTAGTGGTCTGTGATCTCTGGATAGTCAAGGAAGAATTCAACCTTAAGCAATTTGGCCTCCGTAATCAGAAATCCTTCCATCAACTTTGGACAACTTCGTTGCTGTCTTCCTCCCTCAAGTTGTTCTTTTGTGGAAGGTACAAGTAATATCTGCCACGCGGTACCCACAGTAGCCCTGGGAACCAAGGCAAGAATCTCTACTTTCTAAGAACCAGAAAAACCTAGTAATTCAGAACAGTAGTCAGGAGCTCTCCAGAGCTTAGAGTGTGATGAAGGCAGGACCATGTCTGTTTCTGTGCTCCATGGGATCGCTGGATACCTAATCCATAGTGACATTGTGTAAACAGGCTTTGAATAGATAAATGAATCAGTTAACAAGTGAATAGCAGCCAGGGTGGAGTAAGGTTAGGAAGATTTGTGCAGAGAAAGGGTCACTCTTGAATCAGTTAGAAGTCTCCATCTAAAAACTGTTTTAACATATTTTTTATTAATTTCAAATGACTACTCACCAAATATTACCAATCAAGTCTTAGAACCTGCATTTAGTTAAGACTCCATTACACCCTCCATTTACTTAACAAAAGTGCTTTCTGCACGCATTGTTTCACATCAGCCTCAAAACAGTATTGATAAGACAACTGAAATTCTGAGAGATGAAGCAACTTGCCCAGAGTTGCACAGTTACCCGATAAAGGCTGGATTCATAGCTCGTTCTGTCTCATTCCAAAGCCCAGATTCTTTCCATTATACCCCTCTGTGCCTAGAATTTATAGAACATTTCCCTCCAACACCCAAAGGTCACAGATGTAAAGCACAAACACCTGGTTGTAATTTCTTGCTGTTTATCATTTTAACTGGGGGAAAGAGCTGACTTCAGGATTAAGGGAACTGTTGTCCTTAATTCATAGAATCCTGGAGCCAGAATAGTTGGCCTTAATTCCTTGGTATTTCTCATGTCTCAGAGGTGTCGTCTTGCACATATCATAGTTGTTTCACTATCACAAATAAATATAGGCTCTTCTATCTTGAGCCTCTAAAAAATAACTCTCTCAAGAGGGTGTGTGTGCACCATTAGGTCAAGAAAAGCCACTTGTTAAGAGTCTTTAACCTCATAAGAAAGAAGTCAAGAACGATTCTTGGAGGAAAAAAAAACAGTCGTGGAATTTCCTCTGTGGTACACTTTTCTTTTTCTTGGCCCTGTTGCATCCACACGGGGCCTCCTCTGTCGGGGTGACCCCAGAACGCCATGGGCCAGAATCCACTCTCACTGAGAGGAGGGAGGCATTTCAAGATGTAAAGAGTTACGGCTTGGGTCCTTCGCCTGGTCAGTGAAAACTTGGCCTTACTTAAGGAAGCTCCTGTGGAGACTGGAACTCTCCTTAGCCAAACTCTCAGCAGCCTCAGGCAGGTCCCAGACTGGGAGCCTTCCCAGCATGGATCCCAGAGAAGCTCCAGGAGTTTGGAGGAGAAGTGCCTGAGTCACGTGGGCCTCTGTGCAGCCGTTCTCCAGAGATAACATTGCTTTTGTTTCTAGTCCTCAGGATGTGGTGATTAAATATTAGACAGTATCTCTCAAAAGCCTCTGAGGCTTCTAAGAGCCTTCATTCTGTAGAAGAGCCAAGGTGGTGGTTTTCTGCTTATTCAGAAGCTCCTAGCCCTTTCCTGAAACCCTCCAAACCCTTCCTTTCATCCCTGGCCTGCTCCATCCCCGGAGAATGACCGTCCTTTTGCCAGCTTCTTCTGAAGTTGGATGGTTTGGCGGAAGCACCAAACAAATGATGGAGAGAGTGCAGATACACACTGGTGTGATCTGATGTTGGCCTGCGGGCCTCAGCGTGGTGACTTCTTCCAGGTATGATTACGAGGAGGTAGAAGCCGAGGGTGCGAACAAAATGATGAAGGACTTGGAGGCCCTGATCTCTGACCGCTCCTTCGTGGGGAAACAGTTCTCGGCAGCTGACAAAGTCTACACCGTGGAGAAAATTGATAACTTTGAATACAGTGATCCGGTGGACGGAAGCATTTCCAGAAATCAGGTAGGAACAGACATATGTGTATGTGGGAGGGAGGCCTCAGAGCTTCAGCTCTAAAGTCTTAAGAGAAAAAAAGAGAAAGGCCTCTTGGTCATTTCTCCTGTGCTGCCCAGTTTTCTCAAGTGGCTTTCTGCTGAGTCACCCGTGATTTGCACAGATACTCGTAGGCAAAATGATTTTGGCCCTGGTTCTTTGCATGCCCCTTTGCCCTCTTTCTGGGATGCTTCGTCTAGACTCCAGAAGGATTTTTACATTCTGCAGAATTCTCTGCAAGATGTCGTGTTGAATGTGTGTGCAGAAAAGAGCCCTAGAACCTAAAAAAGATGGAGAGCTGCTGTCTTAGATCTCAAACTCCTCCTTTTCTCTTGAGAGGTTGTAACAATGCCAGCAGGAGAGTGGCATCACCACAGATGTTACTGTGATACATGTTCTAATTTCCAAAAAAAGAAGAAAGTAGACAAGCCATCCACAGACTTAGAAACGTTAGGTGTTACTATCTGTAGCACGTGACTTGCAGCCCACCCTCACATCGCAGTGCATAGGAGGACATCGCAGTCGAGACCCGGGCTGTGTCTGGATGGGGACAGAGCTCTTAAAGTTTCCCTCACTGGGCACCAGGCACCCAGGGCTGCAGGCTGGGTCAGCCCTTTGCCAGGGGCCTGGTGACCGATAGCAGATGAGAGGTAGTATCTTTCCTTCTGGTTGGTCATTGGCTTTATGCAAAGTTCTTCTTTTTATGGAAGAATTAACAGACTCATCAAAACTGAAGGATCCTCAGATAACTTGCCTAGCCTTCCTACCTCAAGAGTCCCCAGCCTTCTTCCTTGAATCAAGATTACTAAGGACAAGAGATGTAGCCAGAGAGGGAAGGGAGAAGGCAGAGAGTTAGGGGCTGGGCTTGGCATTACACCCACATGACCCTGCTTTGAGTCACCAGGCATTGGTGGAGACTGACCACTGGATCCTGCCTGGCAGGTGGGAATAGCTGGCCTCTGCCATTTGGAGCACGTGGCCTCCTGTTCTCTCTTTGAGTCTCCATCTCCCCATTTTACAGTATTCTTCCTCTCTTCTGCCTGAAACTTCCTCTGCTCTGGTTTCACCCCATTCTCTCCATGTTTCCCTCCTGATCTGGAAATCAAATTTCTGTATCTAGCAGTTTATTTATATATTAACTTGTTTATTAAGCTTTGAACTGGAATGGCTAAGCCATAAATCACAGGGAGATGGCGTGGAGAGGGCAGGTCTTGTGTCAGCCAGCCTCCCCAGGATCCAGTCTCCCACCCGACCCTGGGAACGCTTCTCCCCTGTAAGCTCAGCCCCCACTGGCTGGATTTGGTGACAGGCTGACCGAGGTCAGACTCACGGGGCTCAGTTGTAGCCCCTGACTGATTGGGTATGGATGAAATTAGATCTCCAAATGGACCCCTCACAATTTGCCAGCCTTCAATCTCCCTTCCAGCATGTAGGGAAAAAAAACCTCTGTTATCTTTCCCAGGGCTTGCGGCTCATTTTTGCAGATGGTTCTCGCATCATCTTTCGACTGAGTGGCACCGGGAGTGCAGGAGCCACCGTTCGCCTGTACATCGACAGCTATGAGAAGGACATCGCCAAGATCTCCCAGGACCCCCAGGTAATGTCCACGCCCTGCGCCCCGGCTCCTTCTTTCTGTTGGAGGGAATGATCGTGCTTCCACCATCCGTCTCCCAAATGATCAAGTGCTCCCTTTCCTCCCTGTCTCTTTCAGGTCAGAACAACAGTCATAGCTAACAATGATCTGAGCACTTTCTATTTGCCAAGCTCTGCTCTAAACCCATTACCCCAATGGACATACTCATTTTATTCTCCAATGAGAATTATTATTCTCACCTATTATTTAATCCATTAATATCCCTACTACAGATAAGGAGTCTGAGGCTCAGAAAGTTTACGCGGTAGTTAATAGGTTCACATGCCCAGTAAGTGGCAGATGCAAAATAACTAATCTTTGGTTAAATCAGCCCCTGATCTGGTGTTCTGGCCTGTCACTGATTATTTGCCACTTTGCTTGGTCTGATCACCTGCCCTGGCAGAACACACACTGGCTCTAGATTTGGTCGGAGGTCAGGGGAAGGGAGGGAGGGACTGTTTCATGACCCAGTAAGAAAGGTCTTTATGGGGGAGTCTTCAGACTTGCAGCCTGTGTTTGGGTTCCCAACCCCACCCAAAGAGTCTCCAGAAGTATGTCAGAGTGAGAAGGGACCCCGGGAGGCCAAGGGTGGTACAGAACTTGGAGGACGGCCACCCAATTGGAGGGGAGGGTTTCCCCACCTGCGTTTCTCATCTTGGGAGCTGCTCCCCGACCAGAGCCAAAACAAGCTTAGGAAGTGTCACAGTACAACAGCCCCTTCTTGGCAGGTCACAACATACACTGTACCTTAGAGCTCTGAGAAGACTTGCAGTAAAGACGCCTGTTTAAATAGCCTTCACCAGGCCTATTTTCCCATAAAACGTTTTTCCTGCTAACACCTAATTAGAATCCTGTGAAACTCATTTGGAACCCTCTGGCATGATGCATTTGAGCATCTGTTCTGGAGTTAGAGAGATCTCATTTTAAATTTGGTGCCTGCCACTTAATAGCTGTGTGTCCCTGGGTAAGTCTTTTCAATGTTGTGAGCCTTGGTTTCTTTGTCTGTAAAATGGCAGAAGGCTCCTTACCTCGCAGCATTGTTACAGAGATTTATGGAGACAATGAATGCAAAATTCTGAACACTGCCTGCATATAGGATTAGCTTTTGAGAAAGTGACTCTTACGGTTTTTTTTTAGTTATTATTATTATTACAAAAAGAGAGAAATGAGAGGATGCTTTACTTTTAAAGTGTTTTCAGTGACCAGGCATCAGCACTAGTCATTGCCAGATCCCTGCGGTGTCAAGAAATCCCTAAAACTAAAATCAAAGGCAGTAGTGTCTGTGTTGTAGACCCATATAATAATAGAGCAAGAGGAAGAGGAAGGAAGTTGCGTTTCTTTGTCTGAATACCTGGCACGTGGTAGATACATTTCATGGAGCCCTCAGGAGATGGGAGGGCACTGAAGGATGCAGGGTGCCCACACACCCAGGGGTACCACCGCTCCAGCTGGGGACATGCCTTCCCCGACTCTGCAGCCGCTGGACCCCAGTCTCAGCACTTTGCTGGGATTGTTGGAGCCCTGAGGGGAATGGCAAGTGGTGTGGTCATCTTGTGCAGTGGTTCTCCAACTGTCTTCCAGGTACAGTGAGTTGGTGGAGATTTAGATGAGGGAAAGCACAGTGGGTGACAGAAGAGGTACTGCTCTTGACTCTGCCCTTGAATCCCTTGGTCAAATCACCTCACTTCTTTGGGTTTCAGTTTCCTCATCTGTAAAATGGGCAGTTTAACTAGATGCATAGTTTTCTTTTTTAATATTAAAATATTTATTTATTTAAGAGACAGCAGAATTCTTTTTTTTTCCCTTAAGTGAGAGGTAGCTGGGAGGGAGGTGGTGTTGCATTTTGAAAAGATCTCTCTGGGTACAGTGTGGGGAAAAATTGGAGGATGCAGAAGTGAACGTGGAAGCACCATTGTTCCAGGTAAGAGGGAGGACTTGGTTCAGCAAGAGCTATGGCACTGGGATGGGGAGAACTGGTGCCCTTGAGAGCGGTGCAGAAGGAAGTCACTTGGGCTGCTGGTAGGTTGGACAAAGGGAACATGAAAGGAGAAAGTGTCAGGAATGACTCTTATGAGACAAGAGACAATGAGACATAAGACAAGACGTAACTTGTTCTTTTGCTTTATGTGACAGACCGTGGTGTCGATTCACTGAATACTGGAACTAGGTTTGAGGGAAACCTAGTCTTTGCTTTTAGGCTTGTAGAGTTGAGGGGCCTTTAGGATTTTGGAATAGGCAATCAGACTTGTGGGTCTGGAGCTCAGAGGCCAGGTAGGAGCCGGAGCTATGGATCTGTGTCTAGAGAAAGTGATGTCAAAGGTTGTTCTCTTGTGTCTCCCTCAGGTCATGTTGGCTCCCCTCATTTCCATTGCTCTGAAGGTGTCCCAACTCCAGGAAAGGACAGGGCGCACTGCACCCACTGTTATCACCTAAGAAGACAGGCCACATGTGGTACGTCCCTCCACCCCAAGACCCCCTGAGACATCTGATTGAAGAGCATGGACAGAAGCAAAGTGTGTTCACCCAGGCATTTTTAGGACTCAGTTTTTCCACTAACCAATTGTTGACAAATGGCACGATTCCAAGGCACTGCCAATTAAGAAGCCCGCAGGAGCCATGTGGGAAAGAGAAAAAAAGGACCCAGGGGCTTACACTCGCGTCAGTTTCTTTTCGTGTCCTTGTGCACTGCTGCCGTGTGGCTGTCTGTCTCCTCAGAACCAGGTCCTGTTTACACTACAGTGTAGGATGGAGGTTGAGCGTCAGCGAGTGAGGCCAGCTTTCATCCTTAAATGAAATCCTGAAATGACAGTGCAAGTTCCTTTCTCCTTTGTGAACCTTCTCCCCCATCTACTGTTTACATGGAATCCAGCAAAACGCAGTTTCTGGTGCCTTCTCTCCAGTCAGGTCTTCTGTCAGAGTGAGACGTACTTGTCTACAGATTTCCGTCTTGTTTTGCAACATATTCCCATTCACAGATATTTTGGGATATTAAAGCAAAATAAGCTACCATTTCTTGATGTCTTTTTTTTTTTTTGAGGGGGAGAGGGTATTGTATTTTGTTTCGATGTCCTAGCTAGGAAAAAAAAAAGTTCTCTGTGCTAGGTTTAAAATTAGACTCAAGAACTATAATTTCAAATCTTTGCAGGGTCAACTGAGCCCTGGATCTTTCCAAGGTGGATAAATTAAGCTTGACATGGTTAACTTGGTACAAGGAAAGGAAGATAGTTTTCAGGAGATCTTAAATAGCAAAGCACTGCCTTGTGCCTTGTGGTACTGAGATGCCACGCTGCCTGTTGAGGGGACAGAGGCCGAGCTCCCGGAATCTGAGAGCAGGATTACTAGCATTTGGCTGGAATCCTGAACCCACTGGCATCTAATTCATCTTAGAACATTTATATTCAGGCCCATGAGTGTAACTTAGTAGTTTAAAGCATAGACTTGGGAGGTAACAGATGTGAGTTTGAATCCTACTTGAAAACTTGAGTGGTGTATGAATATCATTCTCCTTATCTTTAAAATGGGCATGAAAATGGTTCTGTCTTTGTAGGGTCATGGAGACCACAAAGCAAGTGCATCTGTGAAAAGCCGTGGGCACAGTATCTCATTCATGGTAGGCTGTCAAATAAGTGGGAACTAGGATTATGTTTACAGTATTGTTTCTCGATTTTAAAGTATAGGAGAAGCAAAAACTTTAACACTAATATTTGAAATGCCTTTTGTGGTTTGGAAGGCACTTCCTGCAAAGTCGCCGTGCCGTATGGACCGTTCCAGAGAGACAGCCCAGCTCTGCATCCCTCCCTCCCCACCCCGGGGCAGACGCCCCATCCCAGACGGCAGGGTCTTTATCTGGGGTGAGATTTCCAATGTTGACAGTTAACAAAAGAGCCCAGCCCAGCAAGCAGAACTGAGCTTCAGCAGTGATGAGATGAAGATGAGAACTTGTTGAACATCAGCCCTACACCAGGCACAGTCCTGAGTGCTTTCCACCTACTTTTTAGATGCCCCTCCATAGCGCTATGGGCTAGCTACTTGGAATCTTCCCATTTCACAGATGAGGTTCAGCTAGTCATCCATGCTCACAGCATGGAAGAGGGTGGCCTGCCCCTGTGCATGGGCTCTAGTCCCTCTAGTCCTACACGGCTTACTGATGCTTCATATTGCCTCTTGTACTGACTGGCTGCTTCCAAGCTACTCCTATCAGGTAGAAGAAAGGCGTACAGACGCCCCTGTATTTCACTTATCAGAGGGTGACACTATGTGCCTTGGGTGCCAGAGACCCTGCTAGTCTTGGGCATTGCTGTCCAGCCCCCCACCCCTCACCCCAGGGATCTTGGTATCTGATGTATCGGTCAGCCAGGAAACACGTATGGAGCCACATGAAGTGTAAGATGCTGGGAGAAGCACACAGTCCCTGCCCCCCCCCCCGCCGCTGCCTGTGAGACTGCTGGAGGGCTGACGTCCCACACGGATGGAAGGCTGGATGGGATAAGTGCCTTAGGACTTGCGTAAGGAGACACCTGCTGTTAGAATCCAAATTTCCAAGCGCCTCTTCTGTTTCGGATGTTGGGGTAGATGCTTTTCAGTAACCCTCCAAGTGAGACACCCCGTGCCCATGTTAGAGCTGAGGCAACTGAAGCCCAACAGAAGTTTAAGTGACTTGCCCCAGGTTTTCAGCTACCATGTGGTGGAAGTGGAATTTCCCTCCCTTTCCATGACCCGATTCTGTCTCCCCATCTGTTGAATCAGCTGCAGGTACCCCCAGGTCGGTGGCCCCTGGAACGGCTTCAAAAATGTCCTCCTCAACCCTGGTTGTAATTTAGCTGCTTTCCCTGACTCCACTTGGCTACAGCGTTGGGAGCTGATAGCTCACGGGAGGAAGAGGAGGTGGTGGGGCCGTGTGGCTGTGGGTGTGGGCAGGGGTACGGGCCACCCTTCCTTCCTCTGTGGCTTCCAGAGACACACCCCAACACTTGTGGCCCCTGGAGTGCCGGGAGACGGAACCCTGAGAGGCTGGCCAGCAGCTCACAGCCAAGCTTCCCCGCCTCCCAGGATTGACGTGGTCTGAGTCAGGCCTGTTTTCTTTGGGGTGTGGTGAGGATTACAGGGAGAAAGTTGGGCTTGAACTGTCTGGGGCCCAACCCTGAAATTTCACTTTTCCCCTCCTTCTTGATGTTCAGCTTTCATCTCGGAGAAGCAGATTCCCGTTCAGGGCTGTTCCCCGGGTCCAGGAAGTGGCCAGGCTTCCAGGGGCAGACCCTGCCCCATAGAGAACGAGGGCAAAGGCCGAGCTCACTGCAGCGCTGGGGAGGCCGGCTCTGGGCCCGGGTCGCTCTGCCGCCTCCGCCCCGGAGCTCGTCCACGCTGCTTCTGCTGCATTTCCTGTTGGCTCATCAGACCGGAATCAGCCTTACTGTGTAAGAATCTGCCAGAAAACATTATGTGTAGGAGACACACCCCTCATGTTTTTATGTTCTGAACCCCCAAGCAAAGGGGGCTGGATACAAGTGACCGCAGCCATCAGCACAGTCATCACATCCCGCCTGGGTTACAGCAGAGGCCTCCTCGTGGCCCCTGGCCTTCATTCTTGTCCCCTCATCCAGTCTCCTCAGCACCAGCTAAGCGCTCTTTCAAATGCTGGGGTCCCACTGCCTTTGTGTGCATACAAGAGCCGCGCAAACCTGCCTGCCGCTTACCCCACCAGCTCCTCCTCCTCTAACTCCTGCCTCATGTTGGAGGCTCCGGTCGTGGGGCCACCTGCAGTTCTCAGGAAACTCTGTGCTGTTTTGTCTCCAGGCCTTTGGACCTGCATGCTCTCTGCCTGAATCACCTTTCCTCCCCACCCACCCTCCCCCATATTCCCCACCTCCCACTCCTTCCTCAGGTCTTCACTTAAACACTGTTTTCTTCCAGAAGCTTTTCCTGAGCGTCCAGTGTCCGGTTTGGGAGCTTTGTCTAGCGTTCCTGCAGCAGCGCCCTGTCCACAGCACTGACTGGGCTCGATGCTAACAGTGTGTTTACTCTCCATTTCTCCTGCTGCCCTGGAACGCCCACAAGGTGGGGGCTGCCTTCTTCACCAGTGTTTACCCAGGGTTAGCCCCATGCCTGGCACAGAGCATAAGTTCAGTAAACAATTTGGGGAATGACTGAGTGAAATCTGCTTCTTGTGTGGCAGAGTGTTCCCTTATGCTGTGACCTCTCCAACCTGTGAGGTCTGATTATCTTCATTTTACAGGTGGCAAGGTAGGTGACCAAATTTTACAGCCAGTAACTGGCTAACCAAACACTTTTTCATGAAGCTTTAGAGGCTGAAGGTGAGAAAGTGCCCAGGACAGAGGGTCGGGGTGGATCCTGGCAGCAGATGGGAGATACGTATCAGGGTCACTGAATAAAACTAGAGCTACACGTTAAAAAGTATGTTCTCTCCCACTACTGCTGAAGTTCATTGAGGGGTGTAGGTGGAGCGGGGTTCTACCAAATTAGCCTGAAGCCAGAAAGGAGTTATTTTTCTTCAAGGAGTAGAATCAAAGGCAGGCCTGAGCCCCAAGGCCCTGCTCTGAGCAGGTTCGCGGACCAGCAGCCACCATGGGACCAGATGGGCAGGCGAGCCCAGGGCCCCACACTCGCAGGGCACAAGGCAGGTCCTTCTGGATGACGGAGGGGCTCCCCTCCCTTCCTAGTATCAGAAGCAAGCAGCAGCCCCTTAAACCTAGCATGTCATTATCCAAAAGAAGTGAGGTCACAGCCAGTCAGAGCGTGTCTCATGTCTGTCTGCTTGTCCTGCGGGGACTTCTGAGGGCTTTGGTTTGGTCTTCTACCAAATGTGGAAGCTCTGCCTGGATCCATTAAGTCGGATTTGCGGGTGCGGACTAATACCTGTTTTCCCCAAAGCACGTCTTCTGTGGCTCAGAGTGCTGCTCTCCAGTCGACAGAAAGGCTCGGAAAGGTAGCAGTCTATCTGCTTTTCAGGACAGTGTTGTTTCGTAAAACATCCCATCTCATAAAAGTTCAGTCTCCTTTGGTTTCTGACTTCATTTCTGCACTGTGATAGGAAGGCTGCCATTTTCCCAGATAAAGAAATGGAAACGTTGAGTGTTCTCCTGTTCTGCACTGTCTCACAATCATGATAAAGGAGAAAGTTTCTATGGATTTGCCCCATCTGGACATTTCATAGACATGGAATTGTATGATGGGTGGCCTCCCGTGTCTGAGGAACTCTCATTTTAACACAGAGCGAGTGCCCCTAGACTAGGAGTTCCTCCAGTATGAAGGCTTTCCGTTCATTTTTGTGTTCACAGTGCTTGGCATCCACTCTGCTCATTAACTGAATGGCTGTGCAAATGAATGATGAGATACATGTGTGCAGACACTAAATAAACTCAGAGTCTGACCTGTGCTGAGCGGCCAGTGTGGGCCCAGCAGGGTGCTAAGTGCTTTGCAGGTGCCCTCACTTCATCTTGACAACACCCTCATGAGATGAATGCTATATTACGCCCACTTTACAGATGAAGGACAAGGAGGTTAAATAACCTGCTGCAAATTCGAAATAGTCGGTGGTGGAGCCAGACCACACTCCTGCCCCGGGTCTGAGTCTACACTTCTGAATTGCATGCCAAGAAAAGTCCTTTAGAGATAGGCTAACCTCCCTTGTCTGCAGCAAGAAAATGGAGATCTGTAGTGCACCTACAGCTGTTCATTGAGCCCATGCTCCGTGCCAGCCACCACACTACACGGGGGCCAAGTGCTGGTCAAGGACAAAGGCAAGTAAACCAACAGCGGCAACTCTCTGCGCGGGCACCCGGGGGAGGCGGGTGCGCGCGCAGGGCTGTGGGAACGGCGGGCCCCAGGGCCTGAGCCAGCTTCTCTCCACCGCTGGTAGCAGAGCCACCTCCACGTGCGAGCTCGCGGGCCCGGCTCACCCTCCTCCACACCGCGCGGGGCTGCCTGGGAAGGGCGCCTGGCCTGCCGGGACTGTGAAGGCCCTGCCCTCGTCTCTCAGGACAGCGGGAGCTCGGGCCTTTCTCCCCACTTCGGGCCCGCAGGGCAGGGCGCAGGCGCCAACCCACTCCCTCAGTGCTCCCGACCTGCTGGGGGCTCTTCTCACAAAGGCTGCTGTGTTGCGTCTGTTTGTCTAAGTCAGACAGGTATTTGATTTCCACCTCAGAACTCAGTGCCAGCGTTCTGCGTTGCCAGCCTGCCCGCCACAGGCCATGGTGTGTGGAGGACCGTCAGGGACGGCCCTCCTCAGTTCGGGGGAGCTTCCCACACCCACTGTCTGACTCGGGCCTGGACGGCGGAGGGCAGAGGGGCTCCACTAGGCCGCACCACCTCCACCAGATGCTACAGACTGGGGTGAGGACCAACCCAGAGCCTGCCTGGATCCCCTTCTCCTTTCTCGTGTTGCCTCTGCCTTGGCCCAGCACGCAGGGGCCCGGTGGACTTAGAGGGCATAGTGCAGGTGGGCTCAGGCCAGGATGGAGGGTCTCAGAGCCAGGGTGGGCCTAAGAGGGGGAGGAAAATTGCCACAGGGGGCAGCCAGGGGCCTCGTAACTAAAGGAAACCCCAAATTAGGTTGAGAAGGAGGCAGAAGTTCCAAGCCAGAGAATTGATGCAAGTATCAGGGCTAGAGTGGGCTCCCTCCGGCCCCAGGCAGGAAGTGGAATCATGAGGACAGATGCTTGGAAGATCAGAAGTGGACTGGGAAGGGGTCAGGAAGGCCCTAGTGGCCGCTGGCCAGCTAACGGTCCATGTGGTCATCACAGGGGGAAAGAGATGGCTGAAAACCTCAGCATGGGATTGTGAGCACATACTCCGTGGGGGCCTCCTCGATTAAGGGTCTCCAGAGAAGTCTGTGTTTGTTTCTTGCAGGTACTCCCAGGGTATGGCTGGTCTAGACTCTTGTTGCTGCTGCTGCTGTTGTTGTTGTTTGGGGGGGGTTGTAATTAGGTTTATTTATTATTTACTTAGTTATTTAAATGGAGGTACAGGGGACTGAACCCAGGACCTCTTGCATGCTAGGCATGCACTCTACCACTGAGCTATACCCTGCCCCCCACCCCCAGACTCTTTTTAAAGTAAGATTTCAGGACCATGAATATGGAATGACTTTCAACCCCAAACCCATGAGAAGACTTATGTCTATAAAGTCTCAAGGGAGATGGCTTTTTTCCTACCCAGAGCCCAGCAAGACACAAATGCTGTCTTATTAGCTCTCCTTGACAATGGGTACATTTTTTTCCTGGTCCTTTATTTCACCAATCACTAAAATCCCCTGCTTTATGTGGGGTGTGGGCAGGGGTAGCAAGGTTCTCAGATCTAATACCCATCTTGTTTAGGCCTAAGACCCTCTCGCCTTTCCCCATGTGGCTATTAAAATAGAAGTCTCTTGGTTGCCTAAGATTGGAAGAACTTTCCAAGGAAAAGTAGCTTTGGCCACTCACTTCACTGTATGTTTTTCAGTTTCCTCCTTGACTTTGCTCCCATGAGGATTTCTCGTACTTTCTTGCAACTTCTACTGTGCATTTAGAAGGCTCTTTGCTGTGGCTTATTGAGCATTTCTAGATAATTCCTAGGTAGTTGGGAGGTGTTCTGTTTGCCTAGAATCTGAAGTCCTTTCTGTTCCTACCCTTGCAGCTTCCATTCCAGTCTTACAGTAGCCAGGGTGATCTTTTTTTTTTTTCTTTTTTACAAACCTTATCTTGTTTTTCACTTGCATACAACCCTTCAGTGGTTTCTCGTAGCTTTTTGCTAATTATGCTGGTGTTTTGTCAACGTTATTGTATGTCCCACAGTTTTGCCCACGTCTCTTCTACAATCAGTACCACTTTTTCTTGGGGAAATCTCTCCCATATTCCATATGACCCTGGGGCTGTCTATCATGGTGCCTCCTTCTCCTTTCTTCACTCTCCGCCCTCATTCTAGCTCCAGTGTTAGGAACATGGCCCAGGTTATGCGAATCATTGCATCACATCCCTGTAGACATAGTGATGGGTCCAGTGCGTCCAATGGTCTCAGCAATTGCCCAAAACTGAGCCAGTTAGAGCCTTTCCCTGATTTTCCCTTTTAAGATGGAGATAGCAGGGTAATTTTGTCTTTCTTTTGAATCATAGATTGTAAAGAAACAGGCCTGGTGAATACTGGTTACAGTTTTCCTGCCAGCTTGATAGACTATGTCAGTGCAGGAGCAAATCAGGCCAACTAATAAGAAATGCAGAAACAAGCAAAGACAATTAATTCATTAAAAAGAAAGTCTTAATGATACTCTTTGAACTCCTGGATCCAGCCATACCTGAAGCTTTAACTCCAGACTTCCCACTTATATGAACTGATAAATCACCTTTTCAACTTACACTAGTTTGTCATATGTAACATAAAGAGACTTGACTGACATAGGGCCAGATCCTTAGCATGGCATTCTAAGGCCCTGTGGGATCTGGTTGCTGCCTCTTCCTCTGCCCTCACCTCACACTGCTCTTTATCTCTCCCTGATGGCCCATCAGTGCAGAGCTTCTTTCAGTTCTTCAAATGCTCCAGCCCGTTCTTCCTGTCTCAGGGCCTTCACCCATGTTGTTCTCCTAAATCACTTTGCTTGGCTAATTCCTGCACATCCTTCATGTCTGCATGTAGAACATGCCCTCAGGGAAGACTTTCCTGACTGACCAGGCCAGAGTCCTCCTCTTCCTCTGCACATTATGTGCTCCTACAGCATGCTGCATTTTTCCTTCTAAACACTCATCACAGTAATAATGAACGAATCCCTTTACAGTAAGACAATTGCTTGTTTACAGCCCATTTTCTTCACTGGACTATAAAATTCATGCAGTTAGAGACCATTTGCCTTGATCTCATTGTGTATTCCGTGCCTAGCACAGTGCTTGGCACAAAACAGGTACTCTGTAAATATTTGTTGAATGAAAAAAAAATTGAAATGAATGGGTCAGTGTTTGATTTGGAAGCCCATGCTTTCGATCTCCGTGGGCTTTGTTAACTAATCAATAAACACTGGGAGTCCTGATTCATAATGTGACCACAGAAGGCTCCCAGGGTTGGGGAGCAGAGAAACTATCATGTCATTTAGTCAGGTATTCCGAGCTGGATTTCTGCCTGGCCAGGCCAGATGGATCTTGCTCCCAGGAGAGGGCAGTGTTGTACAGTCTGACTCGCCAAGCCTCCCAGACTCACTTCTCTGAGGCCCTGGGAGCTACTGGGCTTGGCCTTGACAACTCAGGCCCCAGCAGACAAAGTTCATGGCCCTTTGAAAGAGCTGCGTGTTCACAGAAGCTCAGAAGCAGAGCCTTTGTCTCAGAGACTGGCAGTCTCCGAAGCCAAGATAAACAATCCTTGATGGATCGATTGATTGATCTGGTTTAGTTTCTCTGTTCAAGAACTCCACTCCATCTTTCTCAGGGTGGCTCCAAGGCTCCCTGTCAGCCTTTTTGCTTTACAGTCTCCTAGGAGAGTGTCAGTCCCTCCTGAGGTTGTGGAAGATTCTCACTACTCATAATCTCTCAAATCCAGAGGCTGCTACTGAGGATGCAAAATAGCACAAACCACCAACATCTACCCACAAATAGGATCATCCTCTGTTTAGATCCTGGCTCTGTCACTTACTGGGTGACCCAGGATAAATGCCTTCCCTTCTCTCAATAAGAGAACAGTAATGCCTCATTCTCGGCCTTGTGCTGGTGATAGAGCCAAAAAGGTAGAGACCACCTGGCACCTTGCCTGGGGCATAGAAGGTGCTAGTGAACGTCAGTTCCGTTCCCACAGCCCCTCCCACCATGGGGCGGCCACGTGCACGGGGGAAAAGGTGAGATGGCTCCTCAGCAGGTTTTTACTGGCAAACGTCTAAAAACAACAACTCTTCACTTCCCCCAAGCACCTCCCTAGCCCTAGTGTGACTGTAAAGCCAGATTAAAAAGTGCCCCTGGACACTGGAACACGCCCCAGTCAGATATGCCAGATCACCAGTCCCATCCCCGTGAGCCTCGCTCCTGCTGTACCCACTGTGGGGACCAGGTGCTCCTGGAAATCCTGAGATCCACCCTGGCCCAGAGGCCTTGGCTCCTTTTCAGTTCACTTCTTTCTTCTGTGGTGGAGCATCTGGGCCATAGCGCTGGGGGTGTTTTGGCCCTGGTGCTGGGGCCCTTATCTCTGTGCTGTGTGAGCACCATTCCTGCCATGTCAGAACCCATTAGAGGCCACTCTGCTGAGGCTTTTGAAGGAGTAATCGGTTTGTAGAGGGAAGGGGCCGTGCCAAGCCAGGCCAGATGGAGCAAGTAATGAAGGCCCCAGATTAATCTCACTTGTCTCTTTTTTTCCAATATGAGGGCTCAACCCAAGAGCTTGGCAGTTTCAAGACAAATTATACTTGTCAGCTTCAAAGCACAAGTTCCCTTCCAAGTCAGAATGTTTGCATGTTCTCTCTCTCTCTCCCTGTCTCCTTCTCTCTCTCACTTAAAATAAAAAAACTGGAGTGAAAAATAGGGTGCATATGAAGTGTTGTGACATTTTTTGCATCATTGTAATAATAAGAGCTTCCTTTGGGCATTTACAATGTACTAGGCAACATACTGAGTCCTCTACAGGCATTCAACTCATTTATTTCTCACCATAACCCTACCAAATAGGAAGACACTAATATCCCCATTTTACAGATTAGGAAACCAAGGTTCAGAGAGGATGACTGACTCGAGGTCATATAGTTAGTAAATTGTGGAGCAAGAACTCAAACCTAGGTTTGTGTTATTCCAATACTACACTTTACATACTCTTCAGTCTTAAGAGCTGCTAATCTTTGGCTTAAGTCTTTGCCTGAAGGGAGAGCCCAGCTCTGAAGCCAAGAATGCAGTTTCCTGCTCCTTCCCATTGTTAAAAACTCCCCCTGGAGCCTTGGGCTGAAAGCAAGGGGTAAAGATTGGATTCCCAGAGAAGCATTTCCTGAAGTATACTTTATACAATCCTAGTATTTGACATATATGGGAACTCAGATCCCGTGGTTAAATAAATTTGGGAACCACTGCATATAATCAGTCTCTCCTTGAGTCACAGGGCATGTAAGCAGGCAAGACATCCCGAGAGTAAGGGAGCCTGATGAACTTTGTTTTACCCACTCTTTCCCCAGATTATTTGGCCCAGTTACGTTTTTCAAGGCGCACCTAGAAACATCCATGGAACTGGGTCCTTAGAAACTCATCTGCTCCTCAGCCCTGTGACCGAAAGCGCTGTGTGCAGACCGGCAGTTCAGCACTGCCTGCGAGCTCGCGGGAGAAGCCGGGTCTCCGGCCATGCTCCCCACCCATGGAGCCCCCAGGTGCCCCGAAGGCACTAACCTCTGCGAAGCCCTGCTCCAGGTTAGAGGACGGCCAGCAGGCCGGGGAGCTGACTAAGTAGACAGGCCTCATTCAGCCACTCAATAATTTAATTTATTTGAACAATTAAATTAGGAAGACCAGTTTCTTCCTCATCCAAACAGCCCCAGTCCCACGACTAAACACTAACATGACACGGAGAAAGAATGCCACATTTAACCAGGGCCCTGCTCCTCCTCTAAGTTTTTGGCAATTCCTCGTTAGGAACCGTTAGCTCGACCAATGATTATTTTCTCCTTCATTTCTTCCATGCTGCCTCAGAACCGAGTGCCTATCATTTGGGTTAAAATTTTCCAAACGTTTGAGCAGAGCCAGATCTGGCAGCCCCACCATCAGTCACACTCACAGCCCTGGTCAAGTGAGAGCGCTCCTCCCAGAGCCTCCGAGGGAGAGACAGTCCTACGTGTTCCAGTGTCCCTTTGTGCCATCTTCCCACATCTCCGTCAGGCCAGGGGCACCTGGACCACAGATGGGCCCCTGACTTCAGAGCAGCCAACCTATGCACCGCCCGGCAAACTGTGTGCCCTTAGGCAAAATACAAACTACAGAAGACAGTGAAGTGAATAATGGCTCCCTAAACTGAGAGGTTCTAATTCAGACAGGAGCCGGCGAGGACAGGGACAGGCTCAGTGTAAGCCAGCATCATGAGAGAGCAGAAACAGTGAGGAAGCGGGGGCTCTGAGCTGGAGAAAAGATACAGCAGAGGATGAGAAGCAGGTGAGAGGGCAGAGCAGACATGAGCAGGCGCGGCTCACTCCAGGCAGAGCAGCAGGCCGTGAGCCGCACCTTGTACTGTTTTTCCTGTGGCTGCTGTGACAAACGGTGGCAAACTTGGTGGCTTAAAATGACACATTTATTCTCACAGTCCTGGAGAGTAGAAGTCTGAAATAAAGGTGTCTGGGGCCATGCTCCCTCCAGAGGTTCTGGGAGAGAATCCCCTCTGCCTCTCCTATCTTCTGGTGGCTGCCAGCTTTCCTTGGCTTGTGGCCGTATCACTCCAATTCTGCCACTGTGGTCACATTGCCTTCTCCTCTGTGTCCAAAAGCCTTCTGGTTCTCTTATAAAGACACTTGTAATTGCATTTAGGGCCCACTTGGGTGATCCCGAGTAATCTCCCCACTTCGAGATCCTTAATTTAGTCATATCTACAAAGTCCTTTGGCCAAATAAGGTAACTGCTATGAACTGATTTTGTGTGGGGACACCCCTCCCCCCATTCCTATGTTGAAACCTTAACCCTCAATGTGACTATATTTGGAGATTGGGCTTTTAGGAGGCAATTAAGATTAAATGAGGTCATAAGGGTGGGGTCCTAATCCCCCCTTAGTGGACACAATTGGAGAATTGGTGGCCTTGTAAGAAGAGACTCGCTGTCTCTCCCTGTGCACACGCTGAGAAAAGCCCATGAGAGAACACAGAAAGACCCCATCTGTCTACAAGCCAGGAAGACAACTCTTAACAGGAACCAAATTGAGCAGCACCTTGATCTTGAACTCCTGAGCCCCCAGAACTGTGAGAACTACGTTTTTACTGTTTAAGCGACCCGGTGTGTGGTATTCTGATAGGGGAGCCTGAGCTGACTACTACAGTGACATTTACAGGTCCCATTAGGACATGATATCTTTGGGGGCCGTTACCAAGCCCACTGCACACCTCAAGCCCAGGGTCCTAGCTTTGGGTCTACATTGGCTTTCCAGTGTCTGTTCATGCTGGATGGCAGGGTCAGCTCTTGTTTTTTTCCCTCTGTTCTGATGTGGTGGTCACTTGGAGCAAGTCTCTGTTCTTTGTGATGCAAGAGTCCAACTGACCCAGCAGACTCACACACCTACTTACATGATGTGTTATGAGAGGCCAACAGTCCTAAATCTCTCCTCGCCTGTAAAGTAAAATTCCGATATTTCATTCCTCTGTGATACACGTTGCCCTCAGTCTATATTCTTCTTTTAAAATGAACAGCCCACTGGGAAAGATAACAGATTAAGCCTGTATTTGTCAGAGTCCAGTCAGGAAATAGAACTCAATAGAGGGGGTTTAATTCAGGGAATTTGTTACAGAGGTGTCTGAAGGGCTGAAAGTGTAACCAGAGGAAGTCCAGGCGACCCAGAAATGAATGAATGGAGGAGATGTATCACAAGAGCCCAGGACCAGAGCTGCCTCGTGGGAGCAGGAACCTTGGAGGAAGGGCTGTGGGAGGGGCCCCGTGGCCTGGCTCATCAGTAGAAGCCCACAGCAGGGGCTGCTTGCCAAGAGCTGAGACCACCGAGACAAGGCTGCTCGGTGGGACGTGGACCCACAGAAGAGGTGTGGCCACTGCTAAAGATGCTGCCTGGAGCTGAGACAAAGGGAGCGAAACACCTGGCTTCTCCCCAGCCCAAGCCCTCTGTTGACCTCTAGCACCTCCTGTTGGCTGAACCCAGCCAGAATCCTATAGACAAAGGAAAAACTAAGGAACGTGTGCTGGGACACAGTGAGAGTCAGGGTAAAGCAGGAGAAGGGTGGGGATGGGTCATGGCCAGCAGGCAAGTGACCGGCACAAGCCCTGCACAGCCATGTGAGTGAGGGTGCCAGCTGTCTCCTTCCTTGAGGATGGGGCTGCAGCAGGGAACAAGGGGACCTGGTGGGGAGAGGATGAGACAGCTCGTGGAGCAGAGGGGACCACCGGAAGAATGGAGAACCTACCCCACAGCACTGCCTGCCTTTCACCCTGACCGTTCCATTATGCTTCCACCATATCCAGCTATTGTACCGCCAGAAGCACCTGCAGGCCCTGCTGGGGGCAGTCTGGGATCCATTCAGACCACCTCCCCTGCATCATATAGATCCACCCCGGGTCCCCTGTTCCCAGCTCTTGCCTTTCTGACTCCTTTTGTTCCAGAGGCACCAGCTCCTGACACTCACTTCAGCCACTCTCGTTAGGGAGCTTGAGGATACGCCTCTGTGGTTTTGGCTCCAGGCCCTCTCCTGGACCTGGTCGCAACATCTCCCATTATTTCCCCAAAGGTGATGCAGAGATGCTGCCAAAAGGAGCATCACCGTGGCTGATTCCAAAAAGGTTTTTTTTTTTTTCCAGGAAATCTTAAATCTTGGAGACATAGGCATTCTAGTGATCTTAACTGGCAGGATGAAGTAACAAGCAATTATTGAGTAGCTACTGTATGCTCTTTGCTGTATTTGGGATCATGTGAAAGGCACACAGGCCACCGAACGCTGGCTTATCCCTTTTTTTCTAGATAATTCTTTCTCAAAGGTCACTGAGAAATTAACTTCCTTCTTTCCCTCCTTCCTCCTATACGTCGTCATCAAATACTTATGTGCCAGTTGGAGATGCAATCGTGAGCAAGGAAGGACATGGTCTCTGTCCTTAAGGAGGCTCAGTGTGATGAGGGAGAAAGAAGCACCATTATAGTTCGAGGAAGGAGGCCTGGGGGAGGAGAAAGGCGTGGACGGAGGAGTGACGTCACCAGGAGGGAGGCAGAGGCCTGTCCTGACCTCGCTCCTCTCACAAGAACAAGACACCACTGAGCGAACCCTAGAACCCGGGGTGAGGCAGAAGCATCCCCTGCGCCTCAGGGACCAAGACAGAGGCCTTAGAAGGTAAGAGAAGCTAGAGGTCCACGCGCGGCCCCGCCCCCCGGCCAGCGCGGCGCCACGCGGGGAGCCCTCCCGGGAGCATCCGGGGCCTCGGGTGGGAAAAGCAACCTCGGAGGCCAGCCGGCCCTCCCGGCATTGTGGGTCGCTTCGCCGGAGCCCCTGCTCTCAACCCAAAAGGTGGATCTTGCGGGGAAAGCCGAGGGGCTCAGCCACGGTCCACATCCGCTGCTGTGAGTAAATCGCGCGGTGCCTCCGCACTGTGGCCGCACTCTAGTTGCGACGACCGCAGACCGCCGGGTCCGTGTGGATGGACGCCATTCTTTCCCAACCATAACCCCCTGATTTTCATTAAGTAAACAGTAAGTGCGCTCAGATTGCAAAATGACTCTATCCAGAAATCTCTGTGTTTAAAGTCCCTGTGCTGCTCAAGTATCTTTTAGATTTTAGAAGCTTGGTGGCTCTAAATTCTGGTTTCTGGCCTGTCACGGTGTTTATTTAGAAGCCTTAATTAGCATGCTTCAATCTAGGCTGCTTCTGTCTCCCTGAAAGTGGTTTAATAAATGATAGATCTTGCTTGTCAGGTAGGCTCCTGGCCACAAAAAAGCCCCAGGTTAATTAGCCCCATGGTATATATTTATGTTGGAGGTTTACTTAACTTTTATTGAATGCCATGCACTATGTTAACAGCTTTACATGCATTGGTTCATTTATTCTTTTGAAGAATACTGTAAGGTATTATTCTCATTATATAGTCGAAGAAGCCAAGGCCCAGAGAAGTTAAGAAACTTTCCCAAAGTCACACAGCTAGGAAATAGTGAAATACACATTGAAATCAAGGTCTTTGATCTTAACTACCTAAACTACTTTTGATCTTAACTATCTTGACTCTTAAGGCAGGTGGAACCCTCCTGGCAATATGTTTACAGGCTCTCTAGGCTGATACATTTGAGAGACAATACTAGTTCTCAAGTTCAAATCTTGATATGCTTATTAAAAATAATTCCTATTTCTGTGTTCATGTTTTGCAAGTGACCATCATGCCTTTCATGTAGTGGCATTTTCCATCCATCCACCCGTCTGCCCACCCTTCCATTCATCCCTTCCTTCATCCATCCACCTCCTGACCCGCCTGTTCATGCACTCATCCTCCTTCCCACCTACTCATCCAGTTCCCCCTCCATCTGCCCACCCCCCCACCTGTCCATCCATCCACCCACCCACACAGCCTACAGTTTTCCATGTACCAGACTCTATTCTAGGTGCTGAACATCCTATGGAACATCACCTTTGTATTGCTTCGCACACTCAAAGTGACTTCCCTCTTCCTCTCTGCCCATCCAAATCCTCCCCAACTCTCACATCCAGTTCAAATCCTTCGTGTCCCTTGAGGACTTCTCTCACTACATTAATCCAAATGAACTCCTTCTAACCCTGGGTTGGATGTAATACTGAAGAACACAAGACCTAGAATTTGACAGACATGGGCTTGAATCCCAGCTTGGCCTCCTCCATAGCTGTGTAACCAAATTGCTCTTTTTGAGCCTCTGGCTTCCTCATTTGTGAAATGGAAATAATAATCATAAGAATGGTAATAATGATAATTTCTGCCTCATAAGATGGTTGAATGGTTGACTGAGAAGCTGACTGTGAATTACATAGTAAGTATTAGGTGCTTAATCAAAGTTATCTCTTGTCCTCTCCACATTGCCCCTCCCTCTCCAAAGGTTGGACCAGTGGTCTGTACTACCACCATTAGATTCAGGCTGTTAATTCATTTCAATTAACTTAATTAAATTCTAATTAAATTAAGTTGATTAGATTTTAATTAATTAGTTAAAATTAATTGTGTAATTGCATTTAAATCATTTCCTTGGTAGGAAGCCTATAAATGCCTCAAATGCACAGACCACATCTTATACATCTTCAGCATCCTTCCCCCTGCATGGCTTCTCACGTGGTGCTGAGGCACAGTAGACTCTCCATGAATAATTGTCAGGTCACATTGAGTCAGTGTTTCACCCACTTCTCTCAGTTGTCTAGAAAAAAGAGTCAGAAACGCTCAGTAACTCCTCAAGAACCTGCTGCAGGCAGAGTCTCCTATGTGCCTTCTTGCTCGGAAGCCTCAGCAGGACTGTTCACATCCTGGGGTTCTCCCCATCACTGTGACTCTCAGATTGTTCTGGCAGCAGGATAGCTCCCACCCAGGGTCTGGGGAAGGAGTACTGGTGGGGTGGAGAGGAAGGCAGTGCAGAAGCCATGTCCTAAGTCTCAGTGACGTGCAGTGGGACTCACCTTAGCATCTGGCCCTGGCGCTTCAAAACTTCTGCTGTCTTCAGAGTCTCTTAATGCCGAGAAGTAAGGGCGCCGAAGAGAAGACAGTGCAGGCAGAGCGCCGTGGGGATGGGCGGAGGTGAACGAATGGGCAGGCCAGGCAGCAGCCAGCCAGGATGCCGATCTGTACAGGGGATTAAGACATCATTGGACTAAATTGGCCAAATAGAAATTGGTGCTGCTCCGCCTGAGGGAGATGGCATCCGTCATTGGGAGTGAAAAATGCTCCTTGCTAGCCCCGGCCAATCTCCGTTGAGTTTTTGTGAAATCCACAGTTGGTCACAGTCTGATGAAGTTCTGAAAACCGTAGAGTGAATACATGGTTAGTGCTCTTTACTGGGAACTTATGACCATTTTATCAGCTAAATTTAGAAATCCTTTAAAGCACCTCCTTGAGAAGTCCACTTCAGGAAGGCAGCAAAGAAAACTGAAGACAGAACCAGAATTCTGAAAGGTGGGAAATTTTTTCCAATTTTCCTGAACGTTGAGTCTGCTTCAGCCAGTAGACAAGAACTAGTAATTAAGTTGTTTCTGTAAATAGTATTTATTCGTAGGAAAGCAGTATTTATTCATAACATTTATCCATAGGAAATCACAAGCTTCCCTTAATAACTGTTGAATAAATAATCAGAGAAGAGTGATTTGGAGGCACAGCAAGTGGCTGCCGTCTGAGTGTGTCCCCGAGGGCAGGATGTGAGCTCTGTGTACAGCTGGCCTTGATTGGGGTTTCCCCAGAGGCCGACTCCAAGACCCGGAAAGTGTGGACAGCTTATTTAGGAGGTGCCCAGCACCAGCAGGGGGGTGGGGAGGTGAGGCAGGGGAGGAAAGAAAGCAAAGGAAGAATCTGTTTTCAATCAGTGACCTTACCATTGTGGGAAATGGGACCCCACTGGGGACTCTGGGAGCCAGTGCAGAATACCTGCCTCTGGCTTGTCCTGCCCCGGGAGCCTGGGAGTTGCAGCATTCATACACCAGCTCCCACAGACCCCCAGTGGAGTGCAGCCCCCTAGAGTATGGGTTCTAGGACTTGTCTGTCCTGCCTTGTAGCAGGCAGAGCAGTTTTCCTCCATTAGAAAACAAACAAAAGCAAAGGAAGAACTAAGGCAAAGAGGTGCAGATGTTGAGTGTCTGGGGGCCGGCTCACCCTGACGTGGGAAGGCCCGAGGGGAGACAGGTGGGCACCAGCAACTTCTGTACCCTTAAGGTATTGCTTGGACACAGCTGGCATTAGGTATTTTCCCACCAAATTAATGAATCCACAGCTGCACCCATTTTAGAAAGGCCACAGCAAAGGCTGAAGAGGTAACAGAGGGGCAGCGTGCAATGGCAGGGCACCCAGGGCCAATAACTTCTCCACGCCTCAGGCATTTGGTTATAACTATAAGACAACTTTGACTGGGGGTCTTGGGACCCCATTGGATGGAGATGAAGACAAGACATGAAAATTCTAAAACCAGCTCAAGCTGGAGAGGCTAAAAAATACATAGGGCCAGAAGGCTTCCCGCAGATCTCCAGGAAGTCCTGCCAGACTGATGCTGTTTTGTCTCCTGGACTCAGAATTACTAGGAGTCTCTGATTTAGGTACCAAACCCTTTGGTGTGGATTGGGCAGTGTTTTACCCAATCAGATGTTTAGAAGAGGTGAGGTGGGGATGGGGCCAGGAGAAGCAAGGGGGTTGAGAAGGAGGCCTCAGAGCTCTGGTGGCCCTCAGGAAAGCTTCCAGCCCACCGTGCTGACATATTGTGACCGTTGAGCACCCTGGTTAGCTTATCTGGATTCTAGATCTAGTTTCATCCTCTACTGGCTGTTGTCTTTGGACGTTTGCTAAACTCTCAACCTAGTTCTCTCATTTACACATACAACTAGTTCCCATCTCATGGCTTTGTGAGAATGAAGTGGGAGAACACACATAAGTGACTTTCCTCTTCATCTGCAGTTAACAGTGCTGAATACAAGTCTGATGTCTCTCTCTCAGGGTCCCCAGGGGTCTGTCGGGCTCTTGTCAGCATCCCCAGCAGCTAGCAGAGTGGTTGGCACAGAGCAGGTGCATGAGAGATACTGTTAATTGAAAAAATCATTTGCATTCTCTCTATGTCTGTGAGCTCATCACCTCTTCCCTTTCTATCCAAGAACTGTTGACGTTTATTTCCAATGTCCTAAGTGTGTGAAGTTTGCAAAACTTCTGCTGGAACTTAGTCTGGGGACAGATTTACTGATCTCTCCATGCCAGGCACTGTGGTAAACACTTTCTGTGGATAATTTTATTTAATCCTAAGTATTTTGTTGCACCATATGGAATTGTCATTTCTACAGGTCTGAATGGTTAAATATTAACAATTTCAAATGCTTCTATCCTATACATGGGTTAGGCCTTATTATTGTTATTCTCACTGTACAGATGAAAAGTCTGAGACTTGGGAGGAGAAATAATTTAAGCAAGAGTGTTCAGCTGGCGAATCTTGGGTTCCTTGCAAGGATCATGGCTGCCAGGGGGCCAGGATGAGGCAGGGCGTTGCTCCGCCTGGGCTCCCCCAGCAGGCATCCCCCTAATGGAAAGGGAGGTTGGTGCTGAATAGTCCAACCTGCAGATGTTCACCACAGCTCTGCAGGGCTAGTCGCCACGACTCTGCCTTCTAGAAAAGAGAAAAGACCTCAGCTGCCCTGTAATTACCGAGAAACTCAAGGAAAAATGTGAAAAATACAGCTTGTGAGTCTGAGACCCTAATGACCACACTTTAAACAATACCAGGCTTTTATCCACTCAGCCACAGGAGAAAGGGAGAAAGGGAAAAAGGTTTTATCCTGCTTTTAAAATCTGCTGGGGAAAGTTCTGAAGCCCTTGGTAATGACTGAATGACTCTATAAGCCCAGTGCGTCCTCTGTAGTTCACCATGAACTGAGGGGCCTAGAGAATGTCTTCCCTCCCTCCCTCCCTCCCTTTCTCCCATCCTCTCATGCTTCCATTAATTTATCCACTCCTGTTTTTAATGAACTTTTTCTTTCCTTTTTTTGTTTTTTTTCCTGTTTTAATTTCTTTTTTGTTCATTTTAAAATTGAAGTATAGTTGATTTACAGTGTTTCAGGTGTACAGCAAAGTGATTCAGTTGTACATGTATATAAAAATCTATTCTTTTTCAGATTTTTTTCCATTATAGGTTATTACAAGATATTGAATATAGTGCTCTGTGCTACACAGTAGTCCCTTGTTGGTTAACTATTTTCTATATTTAACAAACTTTTCTGGAGTACTCACTGTGTCTCAAGACCTGTGCTATGTGCAGAGGATACAAAGATGAACAAAACAATTCCTCAGGAGCAGCTCTGAGAGAAAGACCGTAGGATTAGGTATGAGAAAAAGAATGTAAAAGTTGTACAGGTAGTCCTGGAGGGGTCTGAGAATTGCAGGGAAGCTTTTTATTTCGGTAAGTACAATATGTCTGTTTTGGGCTGGCACATTTACTCTTGCAAACAAAACCTCAGCTGCAAAGGCATCGGGAAATTTTCAAGGCAAGATACTTTCTGCCCTAACCTTCCAGAGCAAGTCACTCTCCACTTGTCACCAATAGGGGGCGACCACATGCCAGATTAAAGCTGGAGTTTGGAGGAGGACACCTGCAGAAAACATCTAACCTCTTACAGGAACAGGGGAAATAAAGCCTGGCAGTGAAGAAAAATTTGTTTTACATTTTTTTTTGGTAGAAATCTGTTTCAGAACTTTACAATGTGTTCTCAGGGAGGAGGTTCTTAGGTTAGTGAGAGAGGAAATTCACATAAAGAAATCAGGTCCAGCATAAAAGCAATGGGATTTAGGCTATAACGACAAGAGTCTAGGGGGCCAAAAACCTAACAAAAACATTCCTCAGTGTTAAGATATAATGTGCCTTCATGGACCAGTTGATCTGCAGTATATATAGAACAAGTAATTGATAGTTCTAGGGGTAAGGATGGCATTCAAAGAAGGCAACCCACCTTCAAGAGAAATATAAATTTCAGTATTCTTTTAATTGAGCACATGACTATAAGATCAATATTTTTGTCGTAAGATCTACTTTATAAGGTTTGAAAAGTAAATGGAATCTGCAGTTGCTGACTTTCACAAACCTCTCCATTCTCAAGAAAATGCAAGATGACCCCCGTTGCTGAGTTGTCTCATTAATCAATCAAGTAATAAATAATGGTGAACACCCCTGTGTTGCTGGCACTTTGTTGGAGTCCTGAGGGTTGCTAAGAGCTCACAGGCACATTCTCTGTCCAGAAGGCACTTGCAGTCCAGCTAGAGAAGTTAAATACCGGCACAAACGTGCTATTTAATAACAAATGGAAAGAGCCAAGTGTGGTTTGGATGGCAGTTGGGGTGATGAAAGACTGTCCAGCACAGGGGATGAAGTGTGGGTGCTCAGGGCAGCTGGCTCCCTGGCTCTGCCTGTGCTGGGGTGACTCTGGGCAGGTCCTCAGCCTCACTGGGAAGCCAGTGGGGCTCTAGAGACAGAATGCCGGGTTTGCTTCTGGAACCAGCCCCTCATCTCTGCAGGTGCTTGGACAAGTTCAGTTCACTGAGCCTCAGTTTTCTCAGCAGTCAGATGGAAATTATAGTCACAGTGCCACTTAATGGGGCTGTTGTGTGGATAATCGAGGGAATCCATAAAGAGTGTTTAGTCCACTCTCTGGAGTACTCTTAGCTTTTGCTATATTGATGATGCCTCAGTTTCCTTTCCTGTGAACGGGAGATAACAACGGCCCCTATTTCACAGGGCTGCTGCAAGGATGAAGTGTAACAGAGGTTGTAAATTGCTGAGCACAGTTGTTGGCACATAAGGAGTATTCAAGAGCTGATGCAAGTGGAGAAGAAGATCACTTCATGCCAAGGTAATCAGGGGAGGCTTCCTGGAGGAAAAGAGCCTTGAAGGATGGCAACTCTTTGGAAAGAATACAAGGGGAGGCATTCAGGCAGGGGCACTGATGTATAAGCAAGACATGAGGTGGAAACATGAGG
Organism: Vicugna pacos; assembly: GCF_048564905.1. Classification (NCBI taxonomy): domain Eukaryota; kingdom Metazoa; phylum Chordata; class Mammalia; order Artiodactyla; family Camelidae; genus Vicugna; species Vicugna pacos. The sequence goes on along the minus strand of NC_132999.1, from coordinate 20,353,261 downwards.
GGTGTGCTCAGCAGAGGTAGAGTTCCTGACTGGGGCACCCGATCAAATGGGAAACGTAGGCATCAGCTGCAAGGATAGCCATGATGCAAAAGCCAAAGTTGTGGCTGGGCCTGGAGACAAGTCCCTTCAACAAGCCGCTTCCTTCTCTGGGCCTCAGCTTCTGGGCTGGTAGGATTGGACAGAAACAATTCCTCATCAGGGATCCCTCCAGTGCTAACATTCTCCAAGTCCAAGTTTGTTCCACCAGCAGGTTATGATAAATGCGTGAGCGTGCATGTTTACACCACCCCGGAGGATGTTGACATTCACGTGCAATGTCTCAGTGCTTAGCCGGGAAGAGGTTTCCTTCAGGCTCTTCATTCTTGCATTCTTCCGTTCAGCTGTTCATCCATCAGATGTTTACTGAGCACCTACTGTGTGCCAAACATTATTCTAGATGTCGGGGCTTTCTTTCTAAAAACCAGGTTTGACCACGTCATAGCCCTGCTTTACTGCTTTAAATGACTTCCCATTGCCAAGGGCCAACTTCAGGTCACACACACCATGTCCTTGCCCACCTGCATGCTGCTTCTGTTCAAGCAATTTCCCTCTTTGGATGATCCCTCCTCATGGTCCAGATGCTTGGAAATGTCCCTTCCTCTCTGAAGCTGCCACCAAACTCCCCTCATTTCCATCCCTGCCCCAAGCTGGCATAATGCTCCCCACTCTGTGCTCACCTGGCACTCTGCACCACCTCTGTTACTGCACTTGTGGCTTCTTGTTCTAGTTCATTGTTTGTGTGGCTTTCTCTCCTGCCAGATTTTTAATGCAGTGAGGCAGGGACAGTGTTTTATTCATCTTTGTAACCTCAGTATCTAGCATCCGGCTTGGCAGGTGAGAGATAATTAAGTATTTGATAAATTCACTTGTTGAAACTTTGCAAGTGGATGAGAACGGTGATATGAATAATGACAATCATAGTAACTACTTTAGAGCATGTATGTCTTACGTGCTGAACGCCAAGCCCAGAGCTTTATATCCATCTGTGGTCTGTTTAGTTTTAATTCTCACAATGCTCTGCCAAGTTGGGGCAGAGGACCGGGGAGGGGCACGGCGCCTCTGACGTCAGAGAGGCCAAGGTGTGAATTCTGGCTCCGGGAGAGCCTGCACACTCCTGCGCTCTCTGTTCTGCATGAGGGGCGTGCCTGCGGGGTGCGTGTGGCTGGCCGCTGCCTCTACTCACCCAGCCGGGCACTCTGGGAATGTGGCTGCGCTGACCTTTTCCAAATGTAAATAGAAGGCTTCCCTTGGGCAAGCACTGGCCTTGTCTGGTTCTGCCTCTTGCCAGCTGTGGCCTTGCACATGTTCCTTAACTCTGCTTTTGGCCTCTACTTTCTCATCTGTCGAGTGGGGTTATAACACCACCAACTCCAGAGCGTTCTTGTTGGGGTGAGGTGGGACAACGCATGTGATGTGCTTGGCACTCACCTGTCACACATATTCAATAAGTGTTAATAATTGTTATGATTAGTAGTGGTAATAGCCCTATTTGCCAAACAAGAGGATTTTGAAAGAAAAGAGATCGTAGAAAGCAGAATACAGGCTGGGGAGGTGGTATTCCTCCATTTACGGGCATCAGAAGGAACCAGGAGAGAGGAGGGCTGCGAGTATTAAGCAAGAACCTGTTAGAAGAGAGGCTGATCAAGTGTCAGGTGCTTCTGAGAAATTAGGCTAGAAGAAGCTGAGAAAAAACCCTTGGACTTGGCAGTTGGAGGTCATCAGTGACCTTTGAATGAAAAATATTAGGGATAGCCTGCGGAATGGGAGAAAATATTTGCAAGTGACACAATTGACAAAGGCTTAATTTCCAGAATACACACACAGCTCATACAACTCAATAACAATGAAATAGACAACCCAACCCAAAAATGGGCAGAAGACCTAAACAGACATTTCTCCAAAGAAGACATACACATGGCCAATAGGCAAATGAAAAAATGCTCACTATCACTAACTATTAGAGAAATACAAATCACAACTACAGTGAGGTATCACCTCACACCAGACAGAATGGCCATTATTAAAAAATCCACAAACAATAAATGCTGAAGAGGGTGTGGAGAAAGGGGAACCCTGTACACTGTTGGTGGGAATGTAGTTTGGTGCAGCCACTGTGGAAAACAGGATGGAGATTTCTTAAAAAACTGAAAATAGAGTTACTATATATGCTCCAGCAATCCCATTCCTGGGAATGTATCCAGAGGAAAATCTAGTTAAATAAAATACATGCCCCACAGTGTTCATAGCAGCACTATATACAATAGCCAAGACATGGAAGCAACCTAAATGCCCATCAACAGAAGATTGGATAAAGATGTGGTATATATATATAATGAAATATCACTCAGCCATGAAAAATAATAAAATAATGCCATTTGCAGCAACATGGGTGGACCTGGAGATCGTCATACTAAGTGAAGTAAGCCAGGAAGAGAAAGAAAAATACCATATGATACCACTTATATGTGGAATCTTAAAAAATAAGAAGTGAGCTTATGTATAAAACAGGAAGAGACTCACAGACATAGAAAACAAACTTGTGGTCACCAGAGGGGAAAAGCGGGGAGGGATAAATTGCAGATACTAACTACTATATATAAAATAGATAAACAACAAGGTCCTACTATATAGCACAGGGAACTATATTCAATACCTTGTAATAGCCTATAATGAAAAAGAATATGAAATGGGATATTTATATGTATAACTGAATCACTATGCTGTACACCAGAAATTAACACATTGTAAACTGACTATATACTTCAGTACAAAAAAGGAAAAGTATTAGGATAGCAGTGGGAGAGGAATCCAGGCTTCCGTGGGTTAAGGAATCCATGAGTGACAAAACAGAAATAGCAGCTTATGCCTGTTCATCAGAAATGTGGTAGTGAAGGGGCAGAGACAAACAGGCTGGCCGCTTTAGGGGGATGTGGGATGGATAAACAGCTCGCTTTTACAGACTTATTTCAGCAGATAGGCCTCCCCTTTAAAGGGCTGTATCAGTGGCGCTCCCAGGAAACATGGACCCTGAATCTGCTTGGAGAATCTGGCAGTCTCTCCAGACTCCTGGGATGATGAGGAGGATAACTTGCCTCAAGTACCCAACTTCCAGATGGAACTCTTTTCTATTTAAGGAAAGGAGAGTTGAATGTATATTTTTCAGGCAGAGGATAGTTAACAGAAGGCAGGTGTGAAACAGGGGGATGGGATCAGGCATTGGTGGATGGATTCACCTGGTGGGAGTAGGGTGAAGAGAGCAAGGGTGAAGATGCATAGGCCGGTCAGGGATGTAGCAGAAGGAAGTCGGAGGGCTCTCTGCGTGGCCTGTCTTCTTCGGGACAGACAGAGGTGAGGTCTGCGGAGAGTGCAGTGAGTCAAAGGTGAAGCACTGTGCGTTAGGGTAGTTTAAATGAGGCCACAAACGAGCCCTGAGTTTTGGTGGCTTTATACGATGAAAATGTGTTTCTCTTCGTATCAAGTCCAGATAGCCTGGGGTTCAGAGAGGCCTCCGTTCTGTGCAGTGATCAGGGACTCAAGCTCCATAAATTTTGTGGCTCCTGTAGGATCTCCAAGTCCTTTTCTGGACCTTCTGCCTCTGCTGGCAAACACAGGAAGAGAGAAGACTGTGGAGGGTTGTGTAGGAGACTTTAAAGGCCATTCCTGGGACTTTTGCACATCACTTTTGTCCACATTGCACTGACCAAACCTTAGTCCCGTGGCCACGCCTTGCTGCAGGGAAGGCTGGGAAATACCGTCAAACGGTGTGCACCGTCCTGTCTTGCCTGCACGCTCAGTACCTGGCAGCATCGGAGCAGAGTGGATGCTCAGTAAGCTTTGCTGAATAAATGCAGGGATGAACGTGATTATCTCATGTGCTTCCTGTGACTGTTCTCTTTGTCTGTGCAGAGACCTAGTGTCCTAGAGATGAGTGACAGTGTGAGCTCTTTTCTGTGATGCCGCTGTGTGGCAGGGACCCGTTCATACTCCCTGCACCTGTCTGTTGGCTCCCTGCAGTTAGACCTGAGGTCTGTGTTTGGTGAAGCTCGCGGTGGGATGCTGACTTGCTTTCTGGGAGATAAAGATCAAGGTCTGTCCTCCCAAGCCTCGTGCTATAACACGTTGAGCTACTCAGCCAGAAAAATACATTAATCAACCCCTGAGCTAATTTCCAATGCAAACAGGAGCTAACCAGCCCTTGATTTTGCTAACCAGATCCCGCCTGAACTATTCAGTCCCTCGCTGAACTAGCCAGCCCCAAGGTGAATAGACAAGTCACTGAGATAACCATCCTCCAGTTAAACTAACTAGTTCCTATTCAAACTGATTGGTCCCAAGTTATCACTGATTCAACTGTGTCCTAGAGAAAATGTACAAAACCGAGGACTGAGATTCGTCTTCTCCATGCCCTTTATAATGGCCCTTTTTGTGGATAACACAAGCTCTCAGAAGGGAAGGAAAGCTGGTGATGTGAGTCATAACTTCCCTGAAGGGCAAATAAAGGACTCCTTATCGGGCTGGTAAAACTTGCCTGCCAGTGGAACACGATGCGGGCCCACGCCAGGCAGGGAGCGCCAGGGATATTTTTATAAACAACTCCAGAGATATCAACAATGTGGGGCTGGGGCAGAGATTCCCATATTTGCAGATGATATTTCATGAACAAGGGTGCCTGTGAATGAGGGTGAGTGCCAACGAGCCCAAGAAGGAAGAAGGAAGCGGAGGCAGATAGTTACAAAACAAGTCAGTGGTTCAGACTTGGGGAGACACAGATGTCAGTGCTGACATCTCTGACTCAGTGCGCCTGGCCTGGGGCAGCAGAGGTGGGTCTCAGTAGCTGGGTGCTGGGTCATGTGAAGAGGGATAGGGTACCCAGTGCCAAAGGCCTTGCCCAGATGGAAAGAACCGCAGGGATGAGGGCCCTGGTTGTGAGGAGATGGGCATCTTCTTGAAAGGGCCAGGTCAGTGGAGCCCTTGGGGAACATGGACTCTCCTCCTCCACCAGGACCCCCAATCTGTCTGGAGAATCTGACCATCTCTTCAGACTCCTGAGATGACAGGGAGGATGACTTGTCTCATGATAAAGTAACTCATTTCAAAACAGCAGTCGTGGTGTCATGGAAAGAGGCTAGTCTTTGGTCAGTGACTTCCAACGCCCCAGTGACCTCTTAATAGCTGTGTGGCATTGGGTGATTTATTCATCCTCTCTGGACCTCAGTTCCCTCTTCTATAGAACAGCAATTTTATTTTGCAGGTCAGTGAGGATTTAATGTGATTGTGACTGAAAAGAGTCTAACCCACTGCCTAGAAAACGCTAGGTGCTTAAAAATATTCTCTCCCTTCTCTCCAGGCCCTACTCAGTGTTCTCTGGGCCAGGCTTAAGCCTTCCCTTGTCACAGTGCAGCCCTGGACCAGCCTAGTGCATCATTATGGCAGTGCCCACCCTGACTGGCCTGCCCTGGCCCACGTGGGACTGCTGATGCCTCCACCCTACCTACCAGCTAGTGGATCCAACTGTTCCCAGGTGGTGATGGTCAAGATCCAGGCACAACAAACATATTTCTCTGATTTTTGGAAAATAGTGGGCAAGAAACTGGAAGGCAAGGGGTCAAGGCTGAGAACCTCTGCCTGACTTCACGTAAAGAACCACAGCCTGCCTCATGAATGAAGGCACGGTGGCTGGGCTGCCCAGTCCCTCATGTCCATATCTAACAATGTCCACATTAATGTCCAGTTCTGCAGGTGAAATTTTCTAAAACACAGTGGCTTGACCTAAAGGAGGGCTGAAAGTTAGGCACAGTTATACCATGTAATTTACATGAGCTGAGCTGGTGCAAATGGGAACACGTCCTTGGGCAACCGGGGTGCATTCTGCATTCTTGAGTTGGGTTGGGATGGCATTTATTGTGGTCTAGGGAGCCTTCTGCTTATGCATGACTAGTGCTTATTACAGGGGCGCATCTCTGCATCGCCTTTCCTCACACCTCCAGGGATGCTTATGCACATCAGATTTTGGGAACCCCATCCTTCCTCCTTGATCCTGTCTCCTAGTCCTCTCCACTCTCTCACTCTGCTCCAGCCACCTTGCTCTTCCTACTCGAACACTCCAAGTGTTGCCACCTGGAGCCTTGTTCCCACTCTTCCTCCTGCCTGGGACTCTCCTCCCGCACCTCCTCCAGGACTTACCTTATCACAGGGCCTCTTACTGACCACCCTTTATAAAAAGGCAACCCACCCCATCATCCTCTGTTTCCTTACCGTGATGATTTTTTGTCTTAGAACTTAGCTTTGGGCCTATTATTTCTGTTTGGCTTATCATCTGTCTGTTCTCCCCTGGAATGCAAACTCCAGGAAGACAGGATTTCACTTTGTTCACTGCTGTCTTTTCAGTTCCTAGAACAAATCCTTGGCAGAGAGATATTGGACTCAACCTTCAAGTTGGTCTGTTGTCAATACAATGAATTAGGTAGAATGATATCATGAGTCACGTTATATGGATGAGGAAACTGAAGTTCAGAGAGGTTAAGTGACTTGCTCAAGGTCACCAACTAGTTAGAGGCAAGATCAGGACCAGAACCCACATATCCCACGTCTCCGTCTGGGGCGCATGCTGAGAGCCACATGTGTCTCCGTAACTCTTCAGCCCATTTCCTACAGGAGAGCATGTTGTCTGGCTGTAAAGACCACCCTTGAATGGAGCACTGACTCCAAGCTTGACTGGTTTTTCTCATGGACTTGTCAAAAATTAGAATCTAGAGGTGATTCAACAGAGATGAGGGTTTTTGTCTTAGTACTTTTAGTTCACCCAACCTCTACTCTGAACTGTTTATTCCAGGTCTAATGCAGAAAATATAAGCACTAAAAGACAAATTAAAAATAAATGATAAGTGAGTTAGAAACTGCCCAGGGCTCTCAGGAACTTGTGCACCATGCTATGTGGGTTTTGAGTAAATATTTGCTCTGCAAGCCAAGAAGCAATTTGTATTTACTAAGGCAATCTCCTGCCGAGGGGCACATATACTACTTCTGGGATGTGGCACACTTTCTCCAGGGAAGTGTGCACACAACTTAAGCACCATGGTGTTCTGAGAAGAGGAGGCAGTCGGGCGTCGGGAGACCTGGGTGCTCGTTTAAACTCTGTCCCTCTCTTTTTTGGTAACTTTGGGCCATATGTTACCCTTTCTGGACCTTTTTGCTCTTTACAGCATCCTATGACTTCAAGAGAGAATATCAATAGTTTTCTGATCAGCAAATTACTGAGATGACAGAGAGGGAGGGAAGGAGGTAAGGGGAGAGACTGAGAGAGAGAAAGAGAAAGGGAGAGAGTTCTGCGTACTTAAGCTACCTCTTCTGTTTTTTTCCAGAGTCAACTTTTTTCTTCATTCCCCCACCCCAACTCAAACATCTCTCTTCCTTGTAACCAATGCTGGAATCTTCTGCGGTTTTTTGCTTTGCGCTTGGGCAAGAGCTGGTACCTGTGCCCAGGGCCGCTTGGGCTTGTGGGGTAAGACGTTGGCTATGCGGGGTGATGGGATAGGGGCTGAGTGAAAATTCAGCCTGAAAACATTACTGAAACGTTACTCATCAAATCCCACAATGGGGAAGATGTTAATTGAACATATTCAGATATTCATTCAGAGCCTACTTATTGACCTTCTGCCACAGGGATGCGTTAGGGAACCAAGCTCATGAAGTGTAAGGTCTGGTGATGGAGAGGCGGTTAAGGAATCAGGCACATTTCGTGCTCCCGTGACACGACTGCAGGGAGCTAGATCCGTAGGGGGTAACTCAGACCTGTCTTGAAGGGGAAGATTCTGGCAAACTTTCCCAGAGTAAGTGACATCTAAGCCAAGATGTCACCCAAGAAACTGGGAGAGTAGAAGCTATTCAAACAAAGATGAAGAGGGAGGCAGTGTCTGAAGCTGACAGTGTAAATGTATGTAAATGCAGAGGCCAGGCTGGGGGTGGCGTGTGTGTGTGTGTGTGTGTGTGTGTGTGTGTGTGTGTGTGTGTGTGTGTGTGTGTAGTGGTGGGTTGTTTCTAAATAAATGTGTGTGTGTGTGTGTGTGTGTGTGTGTGTGTGTGTGTGTGTAGTGGTGGGTTGTTTCTAAATAAATAAGCCAGAAAGCCCATGGGCTGGAGTACAGAGTGTGAGGGGGAGGGGCAGGAGATGAGGAGGTCTGAGAGGAAAGGGGATGGCGTCGGTCTTGCCGAGAGCTTTGTGAGCTTCTGGAAAGAGTTTGGATTTTGTGCTCAGGGCAGTGGGGAGTTTCTGGAGCTGGGCGGTGTCATCTTCAGATTTGCGTTTTGGGAAGATCACTCCCACTACCATGTGGAGCCCCCTCTGGAGGGAGGCAAGGCTGGAGGACCAGATACTGGGTGACTGAGCAAGAGGGACCAATAGTGCAGAAGAATCTTATGCCTCCAAGAGCAGGTCCAGGGTTTGGAATTTCTAGAACAAGTTTGGTTCCTGTCTTTCCTCAGACCCCTGGGGTTCCTTTTCTCCACAGCCTCCTCCAATTTGATTTTAATAAATTCTGGGGCTTTTGTCACATTAGAACAATGAGCTCCAACCCTTTTGAGCAAGAGGACCCTCGTTAACATAAAAGACTTCACCCCCACGTCACAGTTGTTGTGCTTTTAAGTATCTGTTAATTGAGAAAATACCTGCGGAACAAAGTCTCTGTAGGTGCAGGCAAACCTGGAAATTATGCCTACATATATGTGGGAGCCAGTATGTAGCCAGGCTATTGACATGGCCGCTGTAACATACGAGTCTCTATAACCATCTGAAAGAAGCCTGCATCCCCTGAGGGGCTGGGAACTGCTGTCCTGGAACATGTGTGTTAAGAAGCCACATAGACATCTGTCCCCAGAGTGTGGTGCGCGGCTCCTCCCCCGTAAACCGTTGGGCGCATAAACTCAGCTGGTTCTCATTGCGCAGCACATGCCATATTGTTGCCCGATGTAATGTCAATTTTTATTTATTTGTGTTTGTGAAAAGCAGGGCTGATTAGACCACTTAAAACTACACAGGCTAGTTAGAGTCAGGCTGGCGTTAGTGATTTCAGCTGCCCTCCCTAAAGTCATTGGCTCTCCCGGCCCGTGGCCTCCCTCTGAGAATGTAAACTTGGGGCCTTGTGCTATCATGATTTCTGTTTCATCCTGACTCTTATAAACTACCATATAAAAGGCAGCCGCTGAAGGTTTTTGGGTTTTTTTTCAATTTCATTTTGAGCCTTGGAAAATCACAAAATAAAAATAGCCCTGAGAGTGGAAAGTTTGGGGGAGTTTGTTTAGCTTTCTTTGAAATGCACTTTGTGAAGGAAATAAGTCATAAGATCCCTCTTTGTGGAGTGCTTTATGGTTTATGTAATTTTTTTCATATTCCTTTTTCTCCTTTCTGATCCTTATGGAGACTCTGTGAGGTGTAGATTATTACTGTCCCCATTTTGCAAATGAGACAGGAGCTCTGGGAGATTAAAAGACTGGCCTGGGCCAAGACTGCATGACTAGGTCGTGGCAGAGTCGGTCCAGGTAGGTCCTCACCCCAAATCCTGGCCTCCTGCCCTTCTTGTCTCTCCTCACTTCCCCTCACCCGGGCCCAGCTCCTGTCTTCCTCCTTCTTCACGGCCCTTCTCACGATGAGGAGGTGTCCAGGGCATGTCTGTTTGGGCACATGCTCTGGCTGGTGACTGAAGGGCTCCCTCCCCAAGGGACCTATTACTCAGTATACTGTCTACTTACAGGCCCTGGTCCCTCACAGGCTGCCAGCTCCTTGAATGCAAGGCTGTTGCCTTGGTCAATTCTGTGTCCTTGGGGCCCAGAACAGGGTCTAGTACACAGTAGATGCTCTGTAAATGTTTTCCAAATCGAAAGATCGTTAAACAGAAAAGGTTTTCAACCATCCTTCTATTTCATTCCATTTCTGTCCCGATTACTAATTGGCCATTGGAAGACTGATTAAAGTCTTCACGTTATTACTTGACTCAGGGTTTCCCAAACGGTGTTTTGAAGAGTGTTATAAGGCATGTCAAAACATATTCCAGAAAAATTAAAACTTCCATGGTCATATAAATTTGGGAAATATTGATTCAATAAGTTTAGCAGATTTTTTTTCATTACAAATTTTCTCAAAGCAGATTCTCTTCCAGGTCTTGTTCCCTTTAGAATCTCCCCATCTGTGTGAGTTTCAGGCATACCTCTCCATTCTCACGACTGTTTAATGAGTAACTTTTAAACACACACATCTGCAGTCGTACACAGAACTATTTTCCCAAATGGTCCATAGCTTTCAGGGCTGCTTCTCTGATGGTGTCATCAGTTCTTAGCGAAAGGAGGAGAGTGCATGTTCCTCTCCTTTACAATCTTCTGACATCCCACCCACCACCAGGACATAGACCTCCTGATGGCTGAAATACTGTCTTTCCTCTAGTTCTTCCCTTTTAAAAAATTTTATTTATTTATTTATTTAAGTATAATTTACTTACAATGTTGTGTTAGTTTCTGCTGTATTGCAAAGTGGTTCACTTATATATATATATATATATATATATTCTTTTTCGTATTCTTTTCCATTATGGCTTATTACAAAGTATTGAATATAGTTCCCTATGCTATAGAGTAGGACCTTGTCGTTCATCTATTTTATATGTGGTAGTTTGCATCTGCTAATCCCGAACTCCTAGTTTATCCCTCCCCTACTCCCTTTCCTCTTGGGTAACCATAAGTTTGGTTTCTATGCCTGAGTCTGTTTCTGTTTTGTAAATAAGTTCATCTGTATCATATTTTAGATTCCACAAATAAGTGATACCATATGGTATTTGTCTTTCTTTTTCTGACTTCCTTCACTTAGTATGATAATCTCTAGGTCCATCCATGTTGCTGAAATGGCATTTCTTGTATTCTTTTTATGGCTGAGTAGTATTCCATTTTGTGTGTGTGTGTGTGTGTGTGTGTGTGTGTGTGTGTGTGTGTGTGTGTGTGTATACCACATCTTCTTTATCCAGTCATCTGTCGATGGACATTTAGGTTGCTTTCATGTCTTGGCTATTGTAAATAGTGCTGCTATGTCTAGTTCCTGCCCTTTAGCCCAAAAACTGCTAACATCTTTTTCATTTAAAGAAATCTTTCCGTGACCATATCATGTCCTCAAGCTGTGGCTCCATTGTTCTCTTTCTCTTTGACTTGAAATCATTATGAATGGTTGGGCTCATCCAAGATCACACCCACTTCCTAAGGGCAGTCAGCATCCAATGAGTGGTGAATGCATAGGAATCAAGTCAGCCTCCTCGCCTAGATTCAGAATTATTCTTCAAGTCCATCCAAACTCCAGAGGTCCACCCGGGATTGGCTGGGAACTGCTGTGAGTGCTTTGATACCTTAACTTCTCCTTCTGTTCAACTCTATTCTTTCATGTCCTTCGAGGTGTTTATTCTGACAATAATCTCCAGAAAGTTTCCAGCATGCAAATGTGCATCCCAGAATCTGCTTCCCAGGAAATCTGACCTGCAGTAGTTGGTTCCTGGAGTATTTAAGTATGCAGATGTTAATATAAAAGTTTGTGAGTTGGCTTCTGGTAGTAAGAACGTTGTCATTGGTGGTGGATGGAGCGCAGATGACACCTGGCACGAGGTAGCAGAGTGGTTGCTAAGCTTTCCACTGTGGTGAACTGGGAGGGTGTACAAGTGTATTTCCATGCAATGATGGGTCAGCTGTTTGGGTAACATGGAGGAAATAAGCTATAAGGAGAATGGAGTTGGATGAATGTGGCAGGGAGCAGTTGATATGTAGGAGAAAGACAGTGGAAGACTGAGGGTAAATACTCAGCAGTGTATGTAGAGACTCTCATCTCCCGAAGTCTGGAACAGAAAGAGCTGAGCATCAGGCCTGGGACTTAGTCGTAAGAGTAGCAGAGATTTTAAATTCAGGCTGGGTTACTCCAACAGTGTTGATCCTTTCCTGATTGGAAAGGACTGGGACCCTGAGATGTGGCAGGAGGATGTCTGGGTTGATGTACTTGAAAATCTTGAGTCTCTAGGTTGCTCTGAATCTTCTGAGTCTGCAGCAGGAGCCTTCTACTTCCTGTTAAAGGCTAGTGCTTCCCTCCTCCTTGAAGACGTTGTGGAGGCCTTTGCCTTGCAAACTGACACAGGACACCCCTATTTGCCCCTCTTTTGGCCACCAGACAAAAAATAGGATGAAATCACAGCACAACCCAGCTAGGGAAGTGCCAGGCCTAGAAAAGGAAGAGAGGAACTATAACCCAGAGGAGCTGCAGGACACAGCCAGCCTGTACCAACAGAAGCTGGCAGAGTGTGTGTAGAGCTGGATTCTGAGAGTGCTGAATCAAGGCAGGGCACAGACCACAGACAAGGAAAAGTTTATAGGTATGGCAGCACCCTCCCTGACCATTAGCCTGGGAGACAGTGCTGACACATTTTCAGAATGACTCTTAAAAGTTTGGAGAAGGCTATATCCCACAGTCAGTGAAGCTGAAATACCATAATTGCTCTGTAGGATGTTGGAAAAAGATAAAATGGCGCAAACTAGAATGAATAAACTTTATAAGGCTGGAAGATCTTCCAGAAGACTATGTTGCACAGGTGGGTCCAGAAGACCCTCCACTTGCCAGAGCAGTAAGGAGCGTGCTGACAAGTGGAATCTCCACATCACCTAGAAGCTCCATGACGGCTGTTCCCACAGGCCAGCATGTGGGGTCTGCCTCCGTGACGGCTGTTCCCCACGGGCCAGCATGCGGGGTCTGCCTCTGTGATGGCTGTTCCCACAGGCCAGGATGAGGGGTTTGGATAGTAGAGAAAGGAGATGATGAGTATCTTCTTTGTCTTCGAGACCAGGTACAGCAGTCCATGCAGTAGTTTATACCATTAACCTCCTTATTTTTAAGTTTTTCCAGAAAAAGAGTCCACTAGAATCCTGAAAGATCTACTCCCAGGATATGAACCAACAAGTAGATCTGAGTGTCCTGAGGGGTGCATGTAGCAGATGCTCTGGGACACCAGCCAAGTTCTGTTCCCTGCCCCCACCAGGACCAGCTACTACGAGTGCTGGCAATTGACAGGGTATGGCTACATTTACCCCCCAAGTTTGCCCTTAGCTGAGGAGAGCTGCCTTGCCCAGTGTCACACACCTCTCTTGAGTGCAGCCTCAGTCCAATGAGTCATTGCTGTGGAATTATAAAGGCTCAGCCCCATCGCCCCAGTTTGGACAGTGCTTCAGGGCCATCCAAACGTCAGAGTTCCCCACAGGATGGGCTGCTGGCACCATTTTTGTGACTGCATCACAGCCCAGCTCCATCCCACTCCCAGTGCTGTTCCTTTACTTCACAGACCTTGGTCCTGAGCATGCTCTCCAAAAAGCTTCCTGCATGCTCGTCTTTTATTCAGAGTGTTTTCCAGAGAACAAGGCATACAACAGAAACCAATTCTCAGATCCAGAATAACAACAAATTCCACACACATACACAAATACAAATAATGACAAACTCCAGAAAATCATAAAAGATGTTTGGAGGTGGGAAGAGAGAGAAGTCAGAAAGAAAAGATAAGACTTTTCTCAAAAGACCAGCAGTGTATCTGATGGCTAACTTCCCTAGGAAAATATTGAAGCTAGAAAAGAATTGATAGCTTCAATGTGCTGAAATAAAATAACTCAGAATTCCATACCCAGGAAAATTATCAGAGAATAAGGGTAAAATATAGTAATTTTCAGAAAAATAAAAACTGAGAAAGTTTACTAACAGCAGATACTAATCAAGGAAAATGGCTGGAATGTACAAGGAGATATGGTGAGTGGAGATTTTGGGAAATTTGTAGATAAAACTAAGAAAACGTTTAATTTCTAAAACAATGATAATGTCTAATGTCTGAGGCAAAAAGCCAAGAACTCCAAATATGGACAGAAATAATATGTAAGTTGGAGGAGTGGGTGATCAGATTTAAGGCATTCTAAGGTCATGGTATTTTTTGAGACAAAAAGGGAAATACACTGTTCATGTTTTGTTGAAAAGAATAGATTGGAAGCATTTAACTTCCAAACAAATAGAGGGAGAAGTGGGATGAGGAAGAGGAAAAATGCAGTCCATCCAAGGAAGGTAACAAGGGTGGGTGTGAAACAGCAAAGACAGTATGAATAGAAAAGACAAATAAGAGGGTAGAAAGCAATCCAGATCAATCAGTGATCACAAATATATGTAAATGGATTAACCTCTCCTGTTAAAACACAAAGGCTCTCAGACTATAACTCTATGATTTCTATGGGATTTTCAACTACAACATATGAATACAGAAAATTTTAAAGTCAAAGGCTGGAAAAAAGATACCAGGAAAATATTAACCAAAAAAAAAAACAAACCAAAAAACAAAAAGCAGCTGGAATCCAATCAGTGCAAAAAAAATCGACTTCGAGGAATAAAGCTTTAAGAAAGATAAAGAGAATCAACGCATCATGCTAAGACAGTTTATCAGGAAGATGACAGTAGAAAACATTTGCTAATGGCATAGCTTCAAAATGTATAAACTGTTAGATCGACAAAGTTATTAGCAAATCCTTCACTATTTTAATACAGCTTTCTTGGTTATTGAAAGATGAAGCAGAACACAACATTGGTGAAGATATTTAAGATTTGAACAGTACAATTAAGAAACTGTGAGGAAGTTGTCCTGGTTGATATTGCCCTCCCTCCCTGCACAGTTCTGTCCTTCACTGCATGTGTGCTCCCATTACTCTCGCTCTGAACTTTGTCATTTGCTCATCTCAGGGAAGCTCTTGACTTGTTCTGTGCCTCAGTTTTGTTGTTTGCCTCTGCTTTGAGGTTCTACCATACCCTCATTTGGCTTTCCTAGCTTCTTAAACAGGATCTCCCTTCTAGTGTCTTAGCTGGGAGGAGCCCGTGGTGGGCAAGACCAGACTGTGACCCCTTTGCTTTCCCCCCATTACAGAGTGAGTAGGTGGGCAGGTTCAGACACCACATAATGTTGGCCCATGTTGGGTAAGGGCTCATAAATGTATGTAGAATGAAAACAATAAGTATTAACTTATCTCCGGCGTTTTCTCCCAGCATCCTTTACCTCTAGACCCACGTGCTTAGTCAAATCAGATCCTCAAATGCAGAGAGTGCTGCCAGCCTTCCCTCTCCCAGCCCTGCCTCCCTGCACATTCCAGGTCTTTATCTTTCTGCTCTATTTAGTCTGTGTTTCCTACCACTTTGTGCCAGTTGCAGGATGAGGGTCTGAGAATGGTTTCTCCAGCAGGGCTTCCGACAGGAACAGCAGTGGCAGACAGAAACCCCCATAAGATCTACCATGGATGCTGGGCTCTCCCAGCTGAAAGCCTTCTTAGAAAATGAGAATTCATCTGGCAGTAAATAACAGAGCAGATTCTACTCTTTAATCTGGTAATTCTACTCCTGGGAATTTGCTTCAAAGAAATAACTAAAGGGGGGAAATGTCATCTGTGTAAAGATTGGATAGCAGTCCAATTCATAAGAAAAGAAAACTGGAAACAATCCAAATTTTCACCATTGGTAAAATGGCAGAGCAAATTATGACACATAATCACAATGGAATGCTCTATCACTCTTACAGTGACAAATATACACACTGGGCCAGTTCTTGGAAATGGACTTGTGAAGCAACATTCAGTGAGAGGCAGCAGACCAGAAAACATTTATTATCTATTGTGTGTAAGACCCTCCAGATCCTGAAAGGTGATAGGATTATCTGGTTCTAAGGATGAGGAAACTGTGGCTCAAGGGGTTGGTGAAACTGAGTCAGGGTGCTTAGTTTCTGGCCTAGAGAAGACCTGGGGTTCAAACCTGGGTCTCTCTGATTCCAAAGACCGTGTCCTCCTGTAAATGCAGCTCCAATGGCAATGATATAAGAAAACATAGAGTGGTCCAATTGTCTTATTAATGAAAAAAAATTGCTTAAAATTAAGCTAGAAAAAAACCTGCAGAGGACTAAAATGAGGTCTGTCCCATGAAGACCAGACCTGAACATAGCTAGATTAGACAGCCCCCTACTAGAGTCCTTGTAGTGCGGAAGCCCACACTGTTTACCTCCCATCATGTATCCAGTCACCTGAGGGGCTTGTCCAGCCCACACATCCCTTCTTCTCTCTGCCTCCACCCTGCATTGAAAATCTACCTATGCCGTGGTGGGCTCCTGCTCCCAGTGGAATCATGAATATTTATTTTCGGTTTGTTTAGAGACAAAAACAAAGATTGGTTAAAGCATTGTCTTCAAAAGTTTCCAGTGAAATCCCAGAAACATGTATCTCAGATGGGAAGAACAAGTGTTTTCTTATTTTAAACATATCACCCATGCAGGTGACATTGCATAAAATGGAGGATGCATGGTGTTTGTGTGGATTTTGGAGTGAGGATGATTTGGGTTCAAGTCTTGACCCAACTGCAATTATAGGACCTTACTTTATTTTATTTTATTTTTACTGAAGTATAGTCAGTTTACAATGTTGTGTTAATTTCTGGTGTGCAGAATAGTGATTCATATATATAGATAGGCCATTACAAGGCATTTAATATAGTTCCCTGTTCTATACAGTGGGACCTTGCTGTTTATCTTTTTTTTTCTTTTTTACTTTTTTTAAATTGAAGTACAGTCGTTTACAATGTGTCAATTTCTCAGGTACAGCATAATGTTTCAGTCATACATATGTGTGTATATATATATATATATATACACATATATTCATTTTCATATTCTTTTTCATTATAGGTTACTACAAGATATTGAATATAGTTCCTTGTGCTATACAGAAGAAACTTGTTGTTTATCTATTTTATATACAGTAGTTAATATTTGCAAATCTCAAACTCCCAATTTATCCCTTCCGACCCACTTTCCCCCAGTAACCATAAGATTGTTTACTATGTCTGAGTCTGTTTCTGTTTTGTAGGTAAGTTCATTTGTGTCTTCTTTTCCCTTTTTTTAGATTCCACATATGAGTGACATCATATGGTATTTCTCTTTCTTCTTACTTCACTTAGAACGATGATCTCCAGGTCCATCCATGTTGCTGCAAATGGCATTCTTTTATTCTTTTGTGTGGCTGAGTAGTATTCCATTGTATAAATATACCACAACTTCTTTATCCAGTTATCTGTTGATGGATATTTAGGTTGTTTCCAAATCTGTTTTATATATGTAATAGTATTTACAAATCCGGAAGTCTCAATTTATCCCTCCCTACCCCCTTTCCCCCCTGGTAACCATAAGTTTGTTTTCTATGTTTGTGAGTCTGTCTCTGTTTTGTAAATAAGTTCATTTGTGTCCTTTTTAAAAAGATTCTACATATAAGTGATATCATATGGTGTTTTTCTTTCTTTTTCTGGCAATAAGACCTATTTTAAACACATACACACACACTGTCTTGGCTTGTCCTTAGAAACTCTTAGAACTGCATGTTTAGCTTGCTCCCTACTCTAATAAAGTTGAATTTTGTACCGAAGGAAATGCCCTGGTTCTTGGGCTAAAGATGGCTCAGCCAAAGATAAGGGCTAGAAATACTTTGTTCCTAAAGGTCTTCTGTTTCTTGGCTGCTACGGATGGAATATTCATATGTTGAAACCTAGTCCCCAGTGTGATGGTATTTGGAGGTGGGGGCTTGGGGAGGTGAATAGGTCCTGCGGGCAGAGCTCGCCGGAGTGGGGCTAGTGCCCTTGTAAAAGAGACTCCAGAGAGCTCCTTCCTCTCCTTCAGCTGGATGAAGACATAGTGAGAAGACAGCCACCTATGAACCAAGAAGTGGGCTCTCACAAGACACGGGATCTGCCAGCACCTTGGTCTTGGACTTCCCATCCTCTAAAACTCTGAGAAATAAAATTCTGTTGTCAGAAGCCACCCAGGCTCTGATACTTGTTACAGCAACCTGAATGAATGAAGACATTGGCTGATGCTTGTGGTTTTTCTCCTTGTCCTCCGGTAGGGCACCCATCAACCAGAGCTGCAATGACAGCTGTGCTTCAGAGCAGACTCTCCCTGAGGCCACCCTGCACCTACAGTCCAGCTGCCTGACTTCACCACCTCCTCCTTAACTGCTCCTGATTGGGAAGCAATTGGAGCACATGCACGAACTGACCGATGGAGGGACCATTCTGAAGTAGCAACTTCTTGGTCCTAAAGACACTATAAAGCCAACCCAGGCAGAGAAATGGTAGAGGTCTCCAGGCTCAAGGGCAATAGACCCAGAGGACGCCTTGCCATCAGAGCACCAGCTTCTGAATTGTCTTCCTCGGGGGCTCTTCAGAGCCAGAGGCTATTTCTTCAATGGCTGCGCACTAGCAAGATGAGGAGGTGGGAGAAGACAAGGGGCGTGGGTTTGTGAGATCCTTGCAGTTAGCTCATCTACCTGCCGTGCTTACTTCCAGCTGCCACAACCATGTCCTTTGAGCTCAAAGTAATATATTGCTTTTTATCAAGTGGCAGGTGGCTGGGGTTTTTTACTTTGCTATTACAAACACATAGGAAGGGAACAATAACTGTAAGTCTCCGGAGCAGGCAGAATAGTTCAGATATTAAGGTCAGGAACTTGGTTACAGGGCAGGAACTGGAAGAGGAGACCGCTGTACAGACCTTTAAGAGCCACCAGCAGATACAATGACTTGCTTGCAGTGTCCTTCACCTCTCTGATCTTGAGGCCCCTTGTCTGTAGAATGGGGCTAATTCTCCCATGTTGCAGAGTTGTATAAAGATGAGAGAGAATGTGTCTAACATGCCCAGCTAGCAGCAGCCACTAAATGAATGAGAGTTACTTCCATGGTCGGTGTGCACTTGCCTGTTGGATTCCCTTCCTTTCCTTTTTGCTTCCAAAGCTGAACTGGCTGTGAGTCCACAGCGAAGTGGGCAGGACAGGTGTCTCCAGTGGTGATGGTTAATGTCATGTGTCAACGTGACTGGGCCACAGTATGCCCAGACACTTGGTCAGACATTATTCTGGTGTGTCTGTGAGGCCTTTTCTGGATGAAGAGTAACATTGGAACCAGTAGACTGAGCAAACCAGATCTCCCTCCCTGATGTGGGGGCTGGGGGGCTCATCCAGTCAATTGAAGACCTAAACAGAACAAAAAAGACCGGGTAAGAAGGAACTCCTGCTGCTTGACTGGCTTGAACTGGGACATCAGTCTTTTCCTTTCTTTGGAACATCACTCTTCTGGGGTCTCAAGCCTGCTGGCTTTCAGACTGCAATTTACACTATTGTCTCTCCTGATACTCAGGCCTTTGAACTCACACTAGAGCTGGTCATCGGCAATTCTTGTCAACTTCTTGATTGTAGGTCTTGGGACTTATCCTCCAGAATTGTGTGAGCCAGTTGTTATAATGAACAAACAAACATATGAAACAAATAAATATATGGTTCTGTTGCTCCGGCAAGGCCTGACTAATACATCATGTAGACCTCTGATTTTGGAGGACAGACCCAGGGGAGGACCTGCAGAGCCAGGGGAGGCCGTCCACATTGGGAGAGAGGGGCCCGCTTGCAGGAGCCAAGAGCAGGTACTGTAAGGAAGGAGGGGAACTTTGCCCCTTTCCTTGTTTGCCACGTTAACTGCCAGAGGCAGTCTGACCTAGTCTGGCTCCTGTGAGGGTTCTAGGAGTGAGCTTGTTAACCTTAACGTCGAACAGGCGGAATGCAGCGTCCCATCCCGTGTGTGCCCTGAGCACTTTGTATGTGGCAGAGCTGTAACCGTGCGGCCTCCCGTCATACTGTGATAATACGCTGGCCTCGCTCGCTCATCTGTGAGCTCTGTGAGAAGAGGGGCTGAGTCAGATCCATCCCTGTTCCCTCAGGCCCAGCTCAGGACCGGGCACCATGCTGGGCTCATTGCGGACACTTTTGTACTTTGAAATTGTGGATTAGTATTTGGGCGGTGGAAACACTTCATTCTTCCCCTCTTTCCCGTACATTTGCCTCATCTATTTCTCAGATGTTAAGGAATTTAGACCAAATAGGCTTTTTTTTTTTTTTTTTGGATCAGGCTGGGCTGGGCTGTGTTGCAGTAATGGCCCACTCTAAAATCTCAGTGACTTAACGCAAGTTTATTTCTGACTCATGCAGAGTGCCCTGTGGTTCTGGGCTACTCTCCAGAGCAGCTGCTCTCTCTGCAGTGGCTCAGCGTTCCCAGATTCCTTTGATTTGGTGTCTCCATCATCTCAACACAGGCAAGGCAGAAGCTCATGGGGAGAACACCCCTTCTCTGCCGTGCTTCAGCCCAGATATGCCAGGATCACTTTGCCTCAGAGACCCGTGGCTAGATCTCCTTATGTGGCCACACCTAGTCACATGGTTGCTGGGATGAGTGGTTCTCTGTGTGCCTGGGAAGGAAGAGGGAACTGGATATTGGTGTGCACGAATCATGCCTACCAAGCTGAAACGTAGGACAGCCCAAATTAAAAGTGGGAAAACCACCAAAATGTGTTGTTCTTGCTATGATACATACATTCATTTATTTAGTCATTCAACAATTATTTATTGAGCACCTACTAAGTGTTAAGCATTGTTCTAGGTACTGAGGCACAGTGGTGAAGAAAACAAAGTCTCAGATGCTCTGAGCTTACATTCGAATGGAGAGAGACATACAGTAAACAGGTATATAAACTCTCCAAGGGTTATATGTGCTATAAAGGAAAATAAGAGAGAGTAAAAGGCGATATAGAGACAGAGCATGTTGCTCTTTGGGGTATGGTGATAGAGGGCATCCTTGTTGATAAGAGATTTGGTGAAGGGAGGAAAATGTGCCTCCACTGTGGGGGGAGGGGAAGCAGAACCGTGGGCAGAGGTAAGACTCAGTGCAATGGTCAATGCATTCATTTAGTTCATTCATTCAGTAAACATTTATTGAGCTCTAACCACCATGCCAAGCCCTCTCTCATCGAGCTGGTGATATAAATATGAATGAAACCCGGAAAGTGGCCTCTAGCAGTCTAGTCCAGGAGGGTAGATGGATTTGCAAACAAATATGTACGATATGAGAAGTAAGGGGTCAGAGGAGACACAAAAGAGAGAACTGCAGTTTCCATTGAATAGAGAAAGGTCAAGGAAAACATTACACAAGAGGTGACTTGATGGTCTAGAGTAGGAATTAGGAAAATCAGCTATTAAGATGAAAGTATTGTATGCATAATCTATTGCTGTATGATAAAATGCCCCCAAATTGTGGCTTAAACCGCAACATTTTATTATTTCTCATAAGTAGATTGTGGATTGGCGGGGCTCTGCTGGAGAGTTCTTCTGGCACGTGTGGTACTGACCAGGTCTCTCATGTGGGTGCATTCAGCTAGAAGCCTGGCATGGGTTGATATCCCGGATGGCTTCATTCCCACGTCTGGGGCCTCACTGAGGTGGCTGGAACATCTGGGGCTGCCTGGATGTCCTCTCTCCCTCTGTCAGTTTCCCTCTTTCTCTTTCTCCATGCGCTGTCTCATCTGAACTTCTTTACATGGTGGCTGGATCCCAAGAGGGTGAACAGAGAGGCTACAAGGCCTCTTAGGCACTAAAAGTCATAGTGTATTTCCCACTGCACTCTTTTGATCAAAACCAGTCAAAAAGCCAGCTCAGATTCAAGGGGAGAGGAAACAGACTCGACCTTCATACCTGTCCAGGGCTGGGAGGAGTTGGGGGAGGCTGTATTTTCAGGCAGTCTACCACAAGTGTTAACAGCAAGGTGAAGCAGATATGTCTGTGTGCTCCCACACTGCCCTCTCCCCCTACATGAGCCCATGGCAGAGGCC
Organism: Vicugna pacos; assembly: GCF_048564905.1. Lineage (NCBI taxonomy): Eukaryota > Metazoa > Chordata > Mammalia > Artiodactyla > Camelidae > Vicugna > Vicugna pacos. Next base: position 20,331,455 of record NC_132999.1, on the reverse strand, counting down.
ACCGACTGCTCCCAGCACACGTGCCTGCTGAGCCTGGGGTCTTCTCAAGCCAGTACCTCAGGCAGATTGATCAGATTCAGGGCAGGAAATGAGACCCATTTGCCAGTCCGGCCAGAAAGGAATACAACAACTGCCAATATTGCATCTGTAATATGATTATACACTCTTTATCTATTGTGTCTGCAAATCAAGTAGGGGTGGGGGAAAATGGTAGGATGGTGGGTGATGGCTTTTTGTCATTTTTTTTTATGAACAGGCAGTTTTTTTGATAAACAGACAGTTTCAAATGCCCAAGAGATGTAAAAATTTTTTAAAGAATTGTACTAGAGAACAAAGATAGAAAAAGAAGGGAAACTTCCTGAGAGGGGGTTGGGGTGAAGAGGCAGCATGTCTAGCTGAGAGAGAGGAATTCAGAGGGCAGCTCAGGAAAGGAAGCAGGTGATACAGGCATGTCAAGGGGTTCTGGAGAGAACAGTTTTGGTTTGAACTCGAGAGACTGTACTTGGTTTCCAGCCAGAATGAGCTTGGCACCCGCCTAGCCCTGGGGCTTGGGGAAATCAGCTAGCTGGGCTTAGAGGTATAACAGGTTGGAATGCAAAGGCAGCTGTATGTATCCACCGCAGCTAGCTGAGTGCTACAGCAAAGCTCAGTGCCTGCATCTGACCTGCTTCCATGGGGTTTCAAGCCCCACATGTACCATAATGTGTTAAAATCAGTTTTGTGCTCTAAACTGCTGAGAGTGTTATATTTCAGGCTCCTCATCATAAAAGAAAGTAACCAGAGCCACAGTTCGGACTGAGCTCGTAAGGATGGAGGCAAAAGAGAAATCTGTGTTGTTACCTTTGGTGGTGATGGCAGCGGAATTAACTAGGCACCAAAGCGAGGGGCCAAGGGGTTTCCTGAGAGATCGTGAATTTGTGGTGCCTCCTGACCCTTTAAGTTATAGATGTTTTAGCCTTCAGCAAAGCAAAATCCCAATGCGGAGGCACTGTGAGTAATTTAAGGCAAGAATGTCATTCTTTCCCTTTCTTCCAGGCAGCAACAGGAAGCCCGTTGGATCTGGAATCAGGAGGCGTCCAACCTGAGGGGCATCTGTAGTGTACAATGGGTTTAGACATCACTGAGGTTTGGACTTGGAGCCACACCCTGCTGTTTCCTGGCTGGATGGCTGGCATGCCTCAGCTGATGGGTTTGTACGGTGACAATCTTGATGCCTGCTCTTCAGAGTTGCTGTGCAGATAGCCATCTTCACAGTACCCGAGGTAAACGAGTAATATCTGCAGACCCCTAGTCATCTAATACAGGCTTTTATCCTTCGTGTTTATCAGCCTGTGGACCTTCCAACAAATACATTTTTTTCTTCTTAGCCAAAGAATGTGAATTCTGCTACGACTTAGTTAAAGGGAGTTGGTCCAGTTGCTGAGTGGCCCAGCTGTAGGAGTCCGGTATCCCCTCCCTAACAAGCAGGAAGATATCCTTTTTGTGTTGAGGTTTCAAATCAACTATCTATGAGGCCAGATCACTGTAGGTTCTGGAATTCAGGGAAAACCTTTTCCCCAGATAAATCAGAAAATTGCTTTTCCTGACATTGCAGCCACCATCTGGGTTTCCTTCCACATCGGCTATTATATTATGGCTACTGTACCCTGTTAAAACATTTACCATAAGCTCTCCCCCAGGGTGTTTCAAGGCCCTCCCCATAAAACTTCCTAAGCCAAAAAAAATCCTTTGGGAATACAAGTGATGCTTATGCATCAGGAGAAGGATTGGAACACTCTCAATTTATCACTTAGGAAATCTTCCCAGGGTGGTGGGGGGAGGGCTTCATAAGGGTATTTTATTGAGGGATTTCTTCTTTTGTTTTGTTATATGTATAATGTTAAGTCCAAAATATTTCCATATTGCCTCTGCTGTGGTGTTTGTCAGGTCTGTCTGGCTGAGAGAAACTCAAGGCTTAGTTCAGATTCTTTCCTAGACATTTTAGAAATACCTCCTTTTTTTTTCTGGTTTCAAGATATTTGCCACCAAGTTTTAGTCTCGCAGTCACTCACTGTGCTCTGGTGGCGAGAACCCGGGAGGTGATCATGAGCTGGTCATGAAGCATGTGCTGAATGTGAGTCAGCGGCTGTGCTAGACCCAGGAAGCAGAGAGCAGTGGGGCCGGCCTCGGCCTAGAGGAGCTCAGTCCAGCGAAGCCCACATCTGTGACCAAGGCCTTTCTTGTCCTCAGAAAGCCTAAGTATGTACCTTATTGACTTACTGACTGCCTGCGAGATAGAGTGAGTTGTGTTCTATAGCAAACCAGAGCCTAGCACTCATCTGCCATATTTAGTTACCGTAATGCGAGATGCTGTAACAAGTAAACCTCCAAATGTATGACGTTCAGGTAGACCAGAGCTTCATTTCTTGCTCACATCAAGCCTGAATGTGAGCTTCTGTTTTCCAAGCTGCTCTTCTCCCAGCAGGGATGCAGGGATGCTGTGTCTGAGGTGAGATCCTCTGCTTCCTACCAGTGGATGGGAAAAGTGGGAATAGGGAAGGCACACCCACTCCTTAAAACACACACTGACCCAAAAGTGACATATGTGACTTCTGTTCATATTCCATTGGTGAGGACAAGTCACACAGCCAAGGGAGACCCTGGCTTGGCAGTCACTTCCCAGCAACATGGCTCCACTATGGAAGGGGAACACCACGCTTTGTTGAATAACTAGCTGTCTTAGTCATTTTTGCCTTCCACGGGTAGGTAAAAAAGTCTTTAATTACCTTCCCATTGATTTGCCCATCTCACTCCTTTAAAAAAATTCTTTTTTGCATTCTGTTTTACTGAAGTATAGTCAGTTTGCAATGGTGTGTCTATTTCTGGTGTACAGCATGTTTCAGTTTGAGATGTGCAGATACTAACTACTATTAGTATATAAAATAGATAAACAACAAGTTTATACTGTATATCACTTCTTCTTTTGTGCCTGATTTGCTCCTGTCTTTTATTTACTCCAGGATCTTATAATTCCCTTCCTAGGAGGATGGGATTAAAAGGACTCTGAACTAGATGTCAGGTGATCTGAGTTCTAGAATTAAAACACTACCTCACAGGGGGATCTTGAGCAAGACATTTTCCCTCCATGTGCTTCCTTAGCTGTAAAATAAAGATAACAGTCCTACCATACAGGGGTGTTATGAAGATTAAATGTGAGTCACATCCAAAGTGCCCAGCACAGTACCTGACAAATAAGAAGAAACCCAGTACATACTTACTAAGTGAATAATGAAAGAAATTTCTGTCTGCCATTTTCCTACTAGTTTCCATGGTTCCTGTGGTCATGTCTCTTGATATTATTTAGGGATGTGGTGCTGGTAGTGGTGGTGGGGTGATGGGAGGGGAACTGGAGTTTGCCCAGCTCTCATTAAAGTCACCGAAGTCAGGGATCTGTGTGTGAGCTCCCTTGTGTATGCCCTCCCCCTGGGGCGTGTATGTGGAGGGGATGCCGAGTAAGCCCATGCTGAGTGAGTGAGTTTGGTCCAGTTATGAAGAGTGGCCACACTATTGCCTCCAAAGGGCTGAGCACTGAGGCGACCACTGTTATGGCCATAGCCCAGGCCTGGGGTTGCCCAGCCTCTAAAGCTCAGATTGTTTTTGTTCTTCTGTTTCCAAGGTGTGAGGCAACATTTCCAAGGTGGGAAAGTCAATATTGGTACTTTCCTGACTGAAAATGTGAGAGGACCCTTCTGTTCACCAGGTAGATGGCTTTTGGCCTCTCGGCTGACTTTGCAAGCCAAATTACCCACTTGGGCATTCAAAGCAATGAGTCTTTCTAGCAAACTGTGAGCAGCGGGTGCTGGGCTTGAGTAAGACATTGAAGGAGTTGGTTTCAAGTGCTGAATGTGCCACTAACTTAATGGGGCCGAGTGGCAGAGTGGAAGAACATGGGCTCTGCAGTTCAGCAGCTCTGGCTTCAAATTTAGGTTTGGCCAGGTGGCTTTAGACACTTTACTTAACCCTCTGAGCCTCAGTATCCTCATCTGCAAAATGGGAACCATAATCCTGTCTCCTTCCCTCCTTCCCTGTCTCCTTCCCTCACAGGCTTATTGAGAGGCAGATTAGTAGTAAATACGGGTTGAGAGATTAGGCTTTGTTGGCAGACTCCCTGGGCTCCCTGGGCAAGTTATCTAACCTTTCCATGCCTCAACTTCCCAATCTGTACAATGGGGACAATAGTACTTCCTACTGTATGTGCTTATTGTAAGGATTAACTGGGTTAATTTATGTGAAATGCTTAGAGGAGTGCCTGGAACAAAACAAGCAATCAACTACAATAAGTAATAATAGCTGTTACATTATCATCATCATCAAGAGAATTAAATGAATGCAGCATTGTTTGATAACTCTAAAGCCACAAATCTTAAATTTCATTTCTTTTTCTTTTAAACCATGAATGTTTATTTTCATTTTTGAAGTTAAGTCAGTTACTCAGTTACAATGTGTCAATTTCTGGGGTACAGTTAGGTTTCATTTCTAAAGCAATAGGCCTGCCCCTGTCCCTGCCCAGCTCTATTTTTTTTTCCGGCATCTTTGGAATCATGGGAAATTTCTCAGCATCAAAGGGGCACTGGTTTGACTTTTATGCTTCTGGGTCCCATGGCCAAGAGCTGGTGGGCTTCTTCCAGGTCAGATCCTGCGCTCTGGTGCTTTCGCCCTGTTGTGTTTGGAATACATGTTCCCTTCAGTGCAGCTCCTAATTGCACTAACCAAAACATTTCCCACCATGTGTTTACACAGTCCCTGGAGAGGGAGGGAACTGGCCCCTGGCCAGCACTAAAGACTACAGAGGAGAAACTGAGGGAGGTGCCATTACCTCTCTCAGTGGGAGCCATCTTCTGATACTCCACCCTGGGAGCAGGGTGGGATGTGGGCTAAGAGCGTGGGGCTCGTGGTCTGACCAACCTGCATTTGAATCTCAGATTTCCCTTCTCGTAGCTGTGTTGTTGTATTGGTTCATTGACTTCACCTGTTTGAGCCTCGGGATGTTCATCTATAAACTGGGGATAATAATACCCACTCCCTAGAGTGGTGGTGAGCGCTGGGTGCGGCGGTTCAGTGTCTGGCAATAGCAGGCATTCAGAAAATGTGAGCCAAAGCCAGTGGGCTAGGAGTCAGCAAAACTGGCTCCTGATAAAACGTCTGCTACAAAGGTTCTGCGAAGCATTGGGCAGTCAGTTCATTTCTCTGGGCCTTAATTTTCTTCATCTGTAAAGTGGACATGGTGGCTTTATACCAGGTCAGTTTAGCTAAGCTGGACTCATTTTCCCCAGGATTCCCTTCCCTGTGTGGCTCCCACTTAGAGTTGGCTACAAGACAAACCTGTGCTACATTTGGAAGGTGGCAGTGAAGCCGGGACTGTCTGCTAGCTCACCTCTGTGGTGTGGGGCTGCACCTGGACCCCCAGCTCTTTCAGCTTCTGCCACAACCCCCTGCGGCTTTTTCAGGTCCTGTGGGCCAGAGTGTGTGCAGTTGCATGTAAAGGGGCAGAGCTTCTCCTGTGGAGCCTCCATGACACTGAGGTTGGAGGTGGTAGGAGACGGACACAGGCTCTGGTTCACGTTCACGGGGTCTCTATTTTCCGTGAGGGTTCCAGTGTGTCCTTGTCTCCATCACTTCACGTCCAGCTTTCCTTCCTGACTTCCTGTATCAACTTTGGGCACAACACCCAACACAGACCCTTCTCCAGCAGCTTACACATCGCAGAAGGTCGAATTTCTATGGCAAATCCCTCATTCTGTATCAGATCATAATGATTCCACTTCTCCGCTCAAATCCTAACTGACATAGTGGAGAAAGCAGCAGCAAACTCACAAGGCTGCTTTAGGGATCAAATGGGATAATGGACAAGAAGCTGCTTTGAAAAGTACACTGGGTGTTGTGTATATGTGTGCCTTTCCAAAAAAATCACATATGGACAAATGTCGTAAAACTCACAACTGTATTTCTTTAAAGTATTTCTTTTTTAAAACAAATTCTGTTTTATTTATTTTGGGGGGTAGGTAATTAGGTTTGTCTGTTTATTTTAGTGAAGGTACTGGGGGTTGAACCTAGGACCTCATGCATACCAAGCATGCACTCTACCACTGAGCTAAACGCTTCCCACTGAAGTATTTCTTAAAGCAGAACTCCTGGTCTCCCCAAGACCTTTTCCACTGTCTTCTTTCCAGGTGCTCAGGCCACAATCTTGGTTCCTCCTGGACATCACTCTCTCCTACACGTCCTTTCTCATATCCGGAGCCCAGTAACTTCTCACCACCTCCACCACTGACTCTGGCATCCAGGCACCATGCCTCTTGTCAGGATTAAGGTCCACTCACTGGTCTCTTGATCCAGTTAGAACCTGAGTTAGATCACATCCTCCTCTGCTCACAGCCCTCCAGCGGCTTCCCCTCTCAATGATCTCACAGGTCCCTGTCTCTCACAGCTTCTCTGAGCCCGTTTCTTACCACCTTTGCCCTCTCTCACTCTGTGCTGCCCACTGGGTTCCTTGCCACTCTTCAGACATGCTGAGTGCATGCCGGTCCTGCAAACAGGACAGAGTGTTTCAGAGAGGGGGAACCACGCTGCAGTGATGGCTGTCTGGTGTCACTGTTGGCTGAGACATATCTGGGAACGTCGCTTACCACCTGTACACGAGTATTTACCAGTATGACCACAGACCAAAGCTGGATGTCATTCTAGAAAGTGCTTTTTACCAGGATTGAAACACGAATGGAGGGTACTGTTAGTCTTCTGCTTAAGGACAACTTTAATTATTACAAACCCAATAACATTTCACATCTACATGGATATCCAGGGTTTTCAAAGTCCTTTCAAATCCATTATTTGACCTAGTCCTCACAACAGCTCTAGCTGGTGGGTATTATTTCCCCACTTTTTACAGGTAGGAAAACTGAGGCTGAGAGGACTAAGTTCACTGCCCAGAGTCAAAGAGCCAGCAGTGGACAAGGCTCAGTCTCAAAGGTGGGTTCGCTGATGCTCAGCTTGGTTTTCTTTTCTTTGTGCTTCAGTTAGGAGCTACTTGTAAGGTCAACCTGATTTCTAAGTAGGGTCAGATAGGAGTGGAAAAAATTGTTTTTTCTATTGCCATCATCCACAATTCAAAATGTTCCCACTATGCCCAAGTTTTCCAAAATTTCACATGTAGATTTTAATGCAAATATTGCCGGGATTTGCGTGGAAAGTATCTCCATAGGGAAAATGGTGTTTTTTGTTTTGGGGAAATTAGAGAGGGATGGAGGGATGCTGGGAAGCATGTTGTCCAGGTAAGTTGAACAAATGTATCATTATCCTCATTTTATGAATGGGTGGTATGACTCAAAGTGCTCCAAGTAGCAAGCTGGCAAGAAGTAAAACCATCATATCATATTTCCCTTGTAAATGAGGGGTGTTGGCTAAAATAGTGCCAGATTCTCTTCTAACATACCATGTGCCAACTTGCTGAACCTTTGCAGTGAGGTGACGGGGAGGCTACCAAAAATTTCATTAAAAAATGAACTTTTTTAAACTTTCATTAAAAAATGCACATTTCTCACACTGCAAATATGCCCTATATAAATGCAAACAAGTGTTTCAAAAAGCACACGATTTTCTGTCACTCAGGCAGGAACCCTGATTACATCGCTGGGACCTTTGTCACGGCGCTGGAAATACAGTGCTCCTGGCATTCAGAGGCTATGAGCACTGAGTTTGCACTGTGGTTCTGGTGCTTAGTGTTTATTACTAATACGCATTTATTATGAATGTGTTGCCATTTATTGGACACTGATGCCAGGTGGTGTGCTTCACCTGCGTCATCTCACTGAACTACCGCCCCCAACAGTCCTGTTAGGGAGATCGTATTTACCTCCATCATATGTCTGGGGAAACTGAGGCTTGAGATGACAAAGCTGCCTTAGCTGCCGTGTGGACGAGCTGGAGTCTGAACAGTCTGTCTCACTCTAAATCCATGCTCTTTGCAATATGGCACATTAAAGCGGAGGAGGGCAGGCACAGATGCAGGTGATTGCCTTAATTGAATTTAAAAGACTGCAGGCAGAGTCTGTTTGACTCCAGGTTACTTAGTGCTGTGAGATACAGCCTCCTCCGCAGGGTTGTTTTGGGATTAGAGAAACCTGTATAAAGGCCCCAGCACGATGCCTGGCCCGTAGTAAGTATGAGAAAGTGTCACAGGAGGTGGTAGAGGACGGTGGTTAGGAACCCTGCTCTGGTTCAGCTCTCACCTCCTCTGCTTAAGAGCTGTGTGACCTTGCGCAGGTCACAGAACCTCTCTAAGCCTAAATTTCCTCATGTATAGAATGGGGATAATGATTAACTTGTTCCAAGCATTAAATAAGGGACCTGGCTCCTTGTCATCACTGAGAAAATTTGACTGCTTTTATTATTACTATGATTATTTGTTCAGTCCTCTCGTGTGCTGCTGTTGCTCTCAGAGCAAGGCCCTTGATGGGAATTGTGGTGAGTAACGAATGGGGAAGCGGGGGAAGGCCCCCATTTCCTCAGGGCGCCTCACGTTCAGTAAGCCTCTCTGTATAATGGGGAGGCCGCCAAGAAGTCAGCTGGACCCAGCATCTCCTCGTTCTCTACCAGCCCAAGGCCCCTCCCGTGGCTGGGGTGAAGGAGCTGTTGGGCGCTGAGGAGAGCAGCTCAGGGCCGGGAGAGGGAGGGGAGGATGAGGGGGGCTGGGCTCCTGTGAGGGGGTGGACACGGGGCCCCCTGCTCCACGCTGGATCGCAGGGAGGTTGGTGGTTTCCACGTTTACATCCAGTGTGGAAGACACAGGGAGACTTGGAGTGAGTGACGCCCCAGGCTGACTGGCACAGAGGGCACGAGTGACCGGCGAGGGGCTGCCGTCTTGTTTCTTCTAGGGGCCTGAAGGGTAGAACAGAGCAGACTGTTTGGAGTTTTTGTTCTCTTTCCTTGGGACAGTGTGTCCAAGGCCTCCAGGTCGTCCAAGCCTCAGGTCAGGGGAGGTGAGGAGTGGGAAGGGAGGACATTTCTCCTTTCCCGTCGAGGGCCCATGTGTGACTGGGGCCTGCCGAGACGTGAGGGACCACCAGAGCCCTCAGAGCAGCGAGGGCAGCCCCCTCTCCTGGGCACAAATGAATGAGGAACCACCAGCCTGCAGACCCCGAGTTACTTCCCACACTGAGGATATCCCAAGACACTCCCGGGACATCACCCCAGGCTTCAGGAATGGAGTTTAATTTTGAGGGGTTTTATGTTACCTTTTCCTTTCCTGATGCTGGAAATATAGGCAGTCTGCACTATTCAGTGAGCACAAGGGGGAAGGTTGTGTTTACCGCAATGACTACAGCAATGGAATAGAACAGAGCAGTGGACACACAGTAGTAGTTGCTTAATTAGTATTTGTTGACTGGATGAATAAAGCTCATCCAGAGGGAAGAAGACTTGTGGGGGTGGGAAGGGGGACTCAAGAATGTTGTTGGTTGGTGATAGGATTAGTGGTCATTTTTCTCTTTTTTCTGCCCTCTAGAGTTTTGTTGTGCAGTAATGAGAATATTATAATAACAGGTAATTATGACCAAAAGGAAATCAGAGCCAAAATTCAGGGGTCATTTTCCTATGAAGCAGAGGTCTGCTTGCAGAACTGGCAGTTCAGCTGTGGGGCCCAAGGCCTGCTGAGGAGGGCTACTTTTTTTTTAACATCTATTTCACCTCGCTCTTTGCATTCTGTACTTTCTCCTCAAAATGTACTAAGTATCTCTCTAACTCCAAGTGAATGCATGCCAGTCCCCTTCCCCCCACAATAAATCTGTGCCCAGTCTGAGATCCTGCCAGTGTTCCAGAGGCCAGGTTTTGTAGTAGTTGATTAAGACATGAGGCTTTAGAGTAGACAAGTGAGTTGAGTGCCTTATAGTGTTAATTCTGGGAAAAAAAAAAACAACTCATGGTATGTACTTTTCCAAAAAGCATTTTCTCCTGATTTTAACATCAGGTTGAGAACTAGATAAAATTCACAGGACACAGCCCTTCTGCTGTGAACTGGCACAGTCCTAAAACTGACCGTTGGCTAACCAGGAATAGATTAGATTTGAGGAAATCCTCTCCCAGGCCTCCTTGTTCTTTTATGAGGAGTTGGTCCTAAAATATTTACCCATTATCTTCTAACCCCATAACCCTCCAGACTAAAATAAAGCCTGCCAAGGGAGCTGTGGCTGTTTTGGGATTAGACCAAAAGAGTCTGGCTCCCAGGCTATCGGGTGACAAGATTCAGAGACAAGATGGGATTGTCCTCTTCGTCTCCTAAGACCTGGGCTCAGACTCCACCCGGAGATACACTGGCTCTTGCTGACACAGGCACGCCCTGAGCAGAATGGCATTTAGAAAAGAACTCCACCCCCTTTCCTTAAACTACTCAGAAACTCTTAATCACAGGGTTGGGTTGAAATACTTGAACTTTTTTGTAAGGAAAAGGTCTGAGAATTCCTCTATAGGAGATTCCTAGAATGTGTTCTCCACACCAGGGAATTCCCATTCCATCCTACTGAGCAGTTACCATGGGGATCTGAATTTTATTCCTGGCTCTGTCATTAACTTAGTGGGTGACGCTCCTCAAGTCGCTTTGCTTCTTCAGGCCTCAGTTTCCCCATCTGTAAAATGGGAACAGTAGTCCTCACCTCATAGTGCAGATGAAACAAGACAAGGTAGGGGAGAGGGCCTGACTGGTAGAGGGTGCTCTGTTACTTTGACCCCCTTCCTTTTTTCTTTGCGAAGAATCCGGACAGTGTCTGGTACACTCAAGGTTGTCAACTGCTGTGGCAACCTATGCTAAGTCCCTCCACAAATCCCACCTGAGGCAGGGCTTTTCATTAACGCTGGGTGAACGGCTCAGCGCTAATAGTCCAGGAGCTCTGAGTCACGTTTCATCAAGGATTTATGGCAGGAGGACTGCTTCTCTGGGTGACTGGGGCCACACCCTGGTGCTTGGGAGTTGGTGGTGGTGGTTGCATTTTGTTGTTGGTTTGTTTGTTTTTAAAATATCCACATCCTCTCCCACAGCTGGGGCATAAAATCAAGCTTCAGTTGTGGGATTTTTGTTTACTTTATTCACTAGCTGGGCTGGTCAGGAGTTTAACTGAGGTCACTGCCTTTACGTTGCTCGGATTCTGCAAAGAGATTCCAGCAGTTTTCTGGCTACTCAATCTGCTGGTGTTAAAAAAAAAAAAAAAGGAAAAATAAAACGTTGACCTACACAGTCTAGTTGCCTTTAGGTTAATTCATTTTTGTTTGGCTTAAAAAATTACAGCAAACTTAAATGTTGATACGTTTTCATTTTGCCTAGGCAGCTTTGGCAATGGGGATTTGGGGTAGAAAAAAAAATCGTTAAAGGCATAAGTGTGGCAGCTCTCACAGCTGCAAATCATTGATTCAGCTCCACTTAGAGAAGAAAAAAGAGAAAAAGAGGAGGGGAAAAAAAGCGATTAGACTTCTTGCCAGAGGATGACTCCCTGTCAGTTCCCATAAAGTCTTCCTCACGTCCTCTCTCTCAGAACATTTCAGAGGTCTGGAAAGTATTTGATTTGTAAAGGCTGAGAGTAGACAAAATAGGGCTTCTCAAAAATATTTTTCAAAATTTAATAACTGTGCTATTTCTGTGATAAACATAATACATGTTCATTAAGGAGAAATGAGAAAATATTGAGAAGAAGAAAGGGAAGGAATTCCTGGCTGTCCGTACACAACTGTTATTGACATTTTCATGTCCTTTCTAGCATATGCGTCTTCATTTGTTTCTCATAGATATGATGATGGGGTGGGTACGCTTTGCCTATAACAGATAATAGCATTTATGGAAGCCTTGCTCTGTGCCGGGTACTATCCGCCACTACTCAGTATCTCTAAGCCAGCCTGACATTCTCATGTGTCCATCATCACTCTCAGCTACATAAACGTGATTAAGTTCCTGTCTCTTTCTTTGGCATGCCATTGTGTGAAAACAGCTGGATGAAGTTTCACCAGTTTGGAGGGTATTTGAGGATGATCTTACTTCAGATATGAGCTGCATGACATCAAATTTTCACCATGGGAAGCCTCTGGTGGAGGGGGCCAGGGGGCTCAGCTTTTTTGCTTCTACCCAGAGGAAGCCTGTGACACTCTATTGCAAAGATTTGTCTGAGTTGAGTTCAGACATCTACATTTTTAAAAGCTTGCCAACATTTTATGGATGGGTTCAATAGATTTCAGAATCATATTTTTCCCTCAACGGGTACAATAAGAAATTATACCTGAGCTAATACCCTCTAGGGGCATTAATTCAGTGTCAGGAAGAATTTTTAGAAAGAGAACTTTGAAAGAATCTAACATATCAGAATGGGATGGATGTTTGAAATCGAAAGAGGAGACATGCGATGAGACTTCTCGTGGCAGTCGTCCATGGGTACCCAGGGCAGATGTCCAACCTGGGGATGTTGAAACATCCACGTTGATAGGTGCCCATCCTTCAGAGCAATGAAACTGAGGTACAAAGAGACATCTGCGATGCCAGTTGGGACAGGCCATTGGGTTAAGCTGCTGTGAATATAAAAACCAACAGTGGTTTCAAACATGAAGCTTAACCCTGAATTCCTGTGGGCAGATACTCTTATTAGATAAAACAATGAAGCTGCGTCTCCCGTAACAAGTCTACATTAAAGATGATTCAGGGTGAGACATGAAGCTGTATTTCTATACATCCCAATCCATAGGACAAAAAAATATATGTATGAAAACATTTTTTACCAAGTTGAACATGATTAAAGATCTGTTTGAATTATTACAACTCTAAACATTAAGTATCAAATAGCTTCCGTGAAACAATGATGCTCCTGAGCTGTTTCGTATAAGACAGCTTGGACTGTCTACACTTATTAAGTTAAAACCCTCACTCATGCTCACTAAGAAATATGCTAGATGACATGCTTAGTCCTGCATGCTTCATTTCAAATAATCTCTGCTACAATCATTATCATCATGAGACAGATATCATTATTATCCCCATGTCCCAGATCTGGGTCAGGATGAGGGTGAGGCAGGTCAGTTTCCCAGGGTACACATTTAAGGAGGCATCACTGTCAGGCTCCTTGCATCTTGCCAAGCCTGCGAGTGAGTGCTTCACGTGGCTCACCCTGGTTCTGATGCTTTTATAGATGAAGACGCTGAGGCTCTAAGGTTAATTGTCCAAGGTCCTCAGCTAATAAGGGTGCGGAGTGAGAACTTGAGCTTGGTCTTGATCGGCCCCGGGTGATTTCAGTTCTCCATTTACTAAACAGTGACTGAGTATCTTCTATAACGGGTACTGCGGGAACACCACCTCTTTTCTTAAGGAACTGGCAGAAAAGGTTGGCGCGAGGGGAAACAGATGTATGTATAATAAGATGACACCTGTATTGTCTTAACAGTAGGTATCAATTGACATCCTTTTAGGGAATGAAGATTCTTTGTTTACAAAGATGTCTTAATAAATTACTCAGGATAAGGTGAAACTTTGTGTGTTGGCAGAAAAATAAAGAATGAACAAAATGGTTAAACTGTTCATGGAAAAATGAGAGGAGGGGAGAGAAAAGAGAAAGAGGGAGAAAGGGAAAGGAAAAAAAGACATTGTAGGAGAAGGAATAAGAAGGGAAATAAGAGGAGGAGGGACAGGGGTGGGGCAGGAGGTGGAGTGATGAGAGGATCCAATGGGCTGATGTGAGGCTGGGGAATATGTAGGAAGAAATGGCACTAACATTTTCCAGGTGAAGAGGAAACAAAACCATAGTTTAAGAATAGAAATGCCACCACCTCCATGTCCTCCCACCCCCACTTGCCAGGATTCAAGTAGTCTCTGTATCACAAACCCTAACTATAAGGAAGAGCTTGTATTGGAAATTTAAGAAGGGCACAGGACCACTGCTATCCCATGTTGTATATTTGCACAAGTTAGTGGAAGGAACCCCTTCTGGGTGGATGCTGAAGGTGAGGAGGGCACAGGCTGGTGTTTCAGACTCCTTTTCTCCCATAGTTTGGTGCAAGGGTACAATCTGTACAGCCCTGCATAATGGTCCTGGTCACACCTGGATGAACACTGTACAGACTAGAGGCAGTAGGTGTAGAAGTAGGAGCTGCAGATGGGGAACAAGGGAAATACAGACCCCCTGGGAATTCACAGAAGACATAGGAGAGGCTTTGGACTTCCACAGGTCGTAGAACTGGAATTCAGTGGATTTAATGGACCTTTTCTAGCTCTAGGGTACTGACATCTGGATTGCCTGTATAGACACACAACTACACTGTAGTGTAGTCAGTGTGCTGATGGCAGTAGGTATAAAGTGTGGTGGAGTCCAACAACTAACACTGCTTGGGAGAGCTGGAGAGGCTTCCTGGAGGTGACGACATTTAAGATGCTATTCAAAGGCTGAGCTTGGTTAGAAGAGAGATGAGGAAGAGACATTTCCTGGATGAGGGCGTGGTGTATTAGGGGCATGGGGAAGGGTTCAGTTCGGTTACTACAAGGCTTGTGTATGGGATAGTGGTATGGCATCGGGGGTGAAGAAAAGCCATAGCTGAAGTGTTAAGGGTTTTAAGTACAAGATTTTGACTATCCTGTAGGAGCTGGGGAATCACTGGAAAATGTCTAAGTAATGAGCACGTTTTCTTTGGCAGTGAGGAAGAAGAAGGAGCAGGGAGGGAACATTTGCCATGTTCCATGTGACTCAGGATGAGACAGGAACTAAGGTAAGAGCAGTAGTGATGGGGCAGAATGTGCTGCTTGGAGCAAATGTCCGTTCATTAGGGTTTACAGGACTTGGTAGGGGACTTACCAGGAATGAGTCGCACCTGAGTTAAAATTTCTAGTTTGGCAACTGGGCACGTCCAACTGGGTGACTTCCCAGTCCCCAAGCCAGAGTCCACATTGTGTCTTGAGGACCTCACCGTGCTCCATGCCTTGTCCTGAGGACAGAAAAGAAGATGTGTCTTAGTCTCCCCAGGACCATGGTCCAAGAAATGAGCACATCTGAAGGGAAAGCCTCCAGGGGCAGGGAAGCTGTGTACAACCTGGATTTTTCTTCAGGAGCCCAGGGGCCACAGGTCAGTTGGGACAGATGTCCTGTCTTTTCAGATGGGGGCTGATGGAGCAGGGAGTGAGTCCCTCCATGCAGCTCCACCAGCTTCCCTGGAGCAGAGCGAATTAGCTGTGTCAGCACCTAGCATGAACGTGGAAGAGGACGGCTAGCCCTGAATCAGGGAGGCAGGTAAGGAAATAAAACTAGTAGAGGAAGGACTAAATCCCTGTCTCCCTCTTGCAGGTGCCCTATCTTTGTGGGTCAGCCTGAGCCAAGGCTTGCTTCCCAGGGGCTCTCAGGGTAGGAAAACCCATCTGAGGTCTGAAGTTAAGGACCCAGGAAGGTAAGTGTTGTAGGTTTGACAGGTAATATTGCTCCCATTTTACAGATGATGATATTCAGGCCCAGAGAGGTTACATTTCTTCAGGCATCAAAGGGCAGAGCCAATAATGATAAGTAACATTCTGATAGTGTGTACTCTGCCGGCATTGTTCTCAGCATCTTCTTTTCCCTTTTCAGTTTTTGTTGATATATAATTGACTTATAGCACTGTATTAGTCCAAAGTATAAAACATAATGATTTGATATCTGTATGTAGTGATAAGTTGTTTTTCTTATGATGAGAACTTTTAAGATTTATTCTCTTAGTAACTTTCAAATATACAATACAGTATTGTCAACTAAAGTCACTGTGCTGTACATTACATCCCCAAGAGCTGTTATCTTATAACTAGAAGTTTATACCTTTTGCCCACTTTTACCTACTTCCCTCTCCCCTCCTCTCACCTCTGGCAACCACCAATCTGTTCTCTGTATCTATGAGTTTGGTTTTTTTAGATTCCACATATAAGTGAGATCATACAGTATTTGTCTTTCTCTGCCTGGTTTATTTCACATAGCATAACAACCTTAAGGTCCATCCATCTTGTCACAAATGGCAGGATTTCCTCCTTTTTATGGCTGAGTAATATTCCACTGTATACAAATACCACAACTTCTCTATCCATTTATCAGTTGGTAGACACTTAGGTTGCTTCCATGTCTTGGCTGTTGTAAATAGGGCTGCTATGAACATGGAGATGCAGATATCTTTTTGAGATGGTGATTTCATTCCCTTGTTTGGAAACCTCTTATTTGAATTATGTCATCCCTGGGACGTTGGCACTTGTATTATTCTCATTTTATAGACAGAGAAATTGAGATAGAGAGAATTTAAGTAACCTTAAGGTTTAAGGTTACAAAGCATATACGATCGTGCTGGAATTCAATTCCAGGCAGTCTGACGTCAGACAGGTGCCTGACCACGATGCTACTTTGAGTTCAGCACCAGCCAAGTCTTCTGATTCTAAGCTCACTGCTCTTTCCATTACATTGTAACAGTCAGTTCTTGGCATACAAATGTCAAATATCAGGCCAATAATTTCATATGTAAGGATTTCAAAGGTGGACCTCTGGGGAGCCTATGATCTCAGCCACATTATAGGAAATAAATTGCTAGAGTTTAGTATCTTAAATTCAGATCACAAACACAGGATTAGCAGTGGGGTAGAAGTATTAGTAAAAATTCATCTCATTAAATGAACATCTGTCTCCTGGAATTTGACAGCATTCCCAAACATGCATGGCTACATTGGGATGGCTTACTGAGAAAGTTTAAGTATATTTGTTAATGCAAGATTCTTAGTTACAGAAACTATAGAGATGAAGTCAGTGGACAGGCAGTCTGAATTTTAGTACCCCTAAAAAAAGAAAACGTTCTTTTATCTGCCCAATTCTAGAGTAATTTTATCCCTCCATCCCCAGAGAGTCTGTCCATTTCTAGAGCCACTGTATCTCTCCTCAGCCAACAAGACACAGAAAGATTGGGCAAGGAAATAGTAATTAGGGGAGAAAAGGCAGGGAAGTGAGCATGGTCCAGAATATTAGAAAATGCCACTGCCTTTCATGTGCTTTTGGGATTGGAATTGAATCCTGTAGTAGACTGACTGCAAAAAAAAAAAAAAAAAAAAGCCTGCAGTTCTTCAAGCAGTTTGCAGTGTGACTCTGCCAGCCATCAGGAGATGGAGTCTGTTTCCCCACCCCTTGAATCCTGGGACTATCTTCTGACTTACTTTGCCAGTAGAATGTGGCAGAAGAGCTGGTATATCTAAGGGTCCCAAACACTTCGACTCTCTCTTGTTCCTCTGCCCTCACCAGGAGAACAATCCTGAACTAGCCTGCTGGGAGATGAGACACTCTGTGGAGCAGAGCTAAGTCATCCTAGATCAGCCATCCCCTGAGGACCTCTACCCAGTGGCAGACACATGAGCAAGCCTAGCTGACATCATCTGAGTCCATCCCAGATCAGCATAGTTTCTCTGCCAGCCCCTAAATGCAGGAGAAATAATAAATGGTTGTGGTTTTAAGCCACTTACTATTGGGCTTGTTTGTTATGCAGCATTATTATGGTGATAGATAATTGATAAAAGCATCAAAGGTAAATCTCATCAGTGACAGGACGTCTGTTCCCCTCCATTATGCCCTCTTTCGTATGTCCCTGCTTGCTTGTTTGGCATTTACTTCCAATAGTGGCTGCAGCCCCACCCTCACCCCTGCCCACAGAAAATCTGATGTTAGGGCGTGAGTTACCTCCTTGGAAAGGTGGCCAACTCTTATAGTACAAATGTACATACTCAAACTCCCCCAGCCTAGAAAACCAAGTCATCAATGTGGAAGACATCCAGACCTTCCCCCCTTGTTCCCATATGCTTATACTTTGATCCATCTCCATTTAATTCCCAACAATGGCTCCACTTCCCATTCAGAGAGGGGTGTAACAGAGTTTAGAATCAAAAAATCCAGAGTTGCACAGATGTGGATTCAAACTCTGGCTTTGCCACTTACTAGCCACGTACTCTTGAAACTGTCCCGTAATTCACTGAGCCACAGTTTCTTTGTGCATAAAGTGGGAATGATAATATGGAGTTACTGTGAGGATTAAGTGACATATTAGGGACACAAATGCCCAGTAAATAGTAATTTTGACTGATTGATTATCCAACCCCATTCTCTCCAGTTCCAAACTCTGGGCTCCCTTTCAGACGTCTGATTTGGGTTCATACTGTCTGCCCCCCCCTGCCCCAGCCAGTAGTACTCCCCTGGAATCAGTACTCCCGTGGACTCACTTAGGACCCGAGCCCAGTCTCTAGTCCCTGTGGGCACCCAGGCCGCTGGCCTAGCGTGCCCACTGCAGCGTCACTGTGGAGTGGGACAGAACAGAGTCCAGGCCCTTTTGCAAGTGGGTCAGTGGGAAAGCCCGCCTCCCCTGCCCCCAAGCCCTGCTGACCGCTCTCTCAGTGAGTTTCACATGATGCAGTGCCCCCTCTCCCCTCTGCAGCAGTATTAGGTTTCCTCCCATTCCCATACTCTTCAGAGACTGCGGCCCTTCTCACATTTCAGACGCTGACCTGCTCCTCTGCACTTTTCCCCTCTGCTTGTCTGGAGACCCACATAATGAAATTCAGACAGCGGTGAATGCTGCGCTCTGTCTCCCTTCCGCTCAAGACGGGCGACGTGGCCTGGGCCGCCAGCCTGGCAGGGAGCGTGCTTCTCCCGTGGCCTCGACGGAAGACTGGGCCAGAGGAGCCGGCTTGGTGACTCCTTTCTTTTTGTCAGCTCAGAAGTTCCTTTTTTTCATCTGCCTCTGGGGGGAGGGGGTAGGATGGAGAATACATGTGATACATAAAATGAAGCAGGCTTTCCAAAAACAACAAGGCTGAATCATAATAACTTACATTTGTGGGACACCGTTGTTTCCAAAGCTCTTTCACATGAATTGTCTCCTCGGATTCTCACAGCAGCCCTGGGAGGCAGATGGGCCCAGGATTAACATCCCTGCTTAACCGGAAGGTCACACGGCAAGTAGGTGGCTGGGTCCTGGCCTGCACACCAGTCTCTGGACTGCACACACGTGCTCCGTCCTCTGTCTGAGGCTGTCTTCTCTCTAGCATTTCACACCATGACAGGCCCAGCATGGGTAAAACGTTCCCCTAGAAACATCCCTTATGGCAGAGGGGAACCAACATCCTAGAAGTGTCAAATTACTACCAGGTCCTGTATTTCATCCAAAAAACTGCAAACTATGAATTCTGATTCATTAATTGTCATTGATATTAAGTAGATTTTATATTCTTAATATGAAAGTTTTTATTTTATCTTCCTTCAGGTAAAATAGATGTTTCAGGAAGATGGCTTTGCTTCACTCCCAGTAACTTCAGGCATTTGTGGCACCAGGTTCTAGATGCTTCCAACCAGTGTGCAAAAGGAGCGTGTAACACACATGCATATAACCATAGCAACCACCTGAAGAAATGCTTTATTTTAGCTCCTACCTCGGCAAGAATGTTTTTCTTTCTTTCTTTTTTTTTAAATTGGCAGTGTGGACTAGAGCTTCTTTTAAGCCATCTGCCCCAAACATTCCATCCTGCATTCTTTGACAGTGGAAAGACACATGTTTGTAAGGTATGTTTAGCGTCTGAAGGAATGAGCTTTCTGGCGTTCCCAGATGCACTGAGTGCATTTGCAGAGCAGAAAACACGCACCCTAGGCAGGAACCCAAAGCGGGGAGCAAGCAGAGCCTAAGGACTAGCTGTGGGGGCTCAGTTGAAGGGTTTGAACCCAAAATTTAGGGCCTCAGAATTGTTGTCGCTCTATGCACTACCTCACATCACCCTGCCAGCCGCTCTCCCTTGGCGGAACCTTGCAGAGGAGTCCCACTGTCATCCGAAAGTGCTCACCTCTCTGCTCCAAGAGGGAGGCCAACAACCTCTAAATCATAACTCCAACTCCAAAGGGAATCCAGAGCTCCAGCTAGCCTTGAGCACCCTTGCTGTCCACCCCAGAGCCCTTGCTCGTGGACCCTTTGCTTCTGAGAGGCCAGCAGTCCATACAGGTAGAGGGACAGTGGCCACAGACTCGTCAGAGCAGATAGGATGCAACCCCGAACGAGAGGTGGGGAGAGCTGGCTCCATTGCTGTGGGTTTGAAACAAACAGGAGTATATTCCAAAGTGCTTGCAATTGGTTGTAAGCACAGAGTTGAGATTTGCTGATGGGAAGAGAGGGACATGATCTCAATAGCTAGCACGTACCAGAGCTTCCTATGCACCACGCACAGATCTGAGCATCTTCAGTGCTCCAGCTCGTTCTTGTCTCACCACAGTCCTCCAAAGTCAGTCCTATTATGTTCACATCATTTCACAGGTGAAAGGGTGCCTCAAGCACAGAGGGTAGGCATCTTGCCCAAGATAAACAGCTAGTATGCAGCAAAGCTGGGATGTGAAGCCACACTTTTAACTACCATGCTGTACTCCTCTCACTGCCTGTACAATGTACCCAAGATGGTACCAGAACCTTCTTTAGTCCTATTTTTTGGCAGGCACTGTGTGGAGTGCTTGACACGCACTGTCCTCCACAATCCCTACAACATTCCTGGAGAGAAAGTACTGACGTACTACCGTTTTCTAAGTGAGGACTCCGAGGCTCAGAGATGTCAACTTGCCGGACATGTCTGTAGCAAGTAAATGTCTCAAAAGCCCATTCTGTTTTGCTGCCTTCTGCGTAAACTAAATAAATAATAAATAAAATAAAAAATAAATAAAAGGAAGCAGCAAATAAAATAAATGAAAGAGTTTTGCAGAGAACCTCCTTTGTATTTTTGGACACTAAATAGGCACAAATTCACTTCCAAGGAAATTTTATAGGATTTGAGATCTGGGAGGTAGGAAATATGGTGAAAAGCAAGGAACCCCGAGCTTGTGGTCTAAAAATCTAGGTTCAAGTCCCATTTTTAGTGCCCACGTCCCTGTGCTGCTCAGTTTCCTCATTTGTAAAATGGAGGTAACGGCAAAGCCTGCCTGTGGGACTCAAGTGGTAAGACATGTGGTGCTGTTATTATTTGACAGGTGTAAGGTGGGTTTGTTTTTTGGTTTAGTTTTAGTTTTAGTTTGTTTAGTTTTTTTTTTTTACATTAGCATTCACTTTAGTGTTCTCTATTCTAAGGATTTTGACAAATATATAATGACATGTATCTACCATTATTGTATCATAAAGAATATTTTCACTGCCCTAAAAATCCTCTGTGTTCTGCCTGTTTATCCCTCCCTCCCCCAACCCCTTCAACCACTGATCTTTTTACTGTCTCCATAGTTTTGCCTTTCCCCAAATGTCCTATAGTTGGAATCATACAGTAGGTAGCCTTTTCAGATTGACTTCTTTCACTTAGTAATATGCATTTACGTTTCCTCTATGTCTTTTCATGGCTTGATAGATCATTTTCAGTGCTGAATAATATTCCATTGTCTGGATTGCCACTGTTTATTTATTAACAGGTTAATTTTTTTTAGCCCAAATCTATTCCTATTATAGATGGGGAAACTGAATCCTAGACAGGTTTGAAGAACATGCTCAAGTCTCCTAGCTAGTTTGTGACAGAGTCAGGACTCGAAAGCATTTCAACCCCTGGTCCAGCACTTTTGCTACTTTGATGGCTGATTTTCTGACATTCTCTAGAGCTTGTGTTTTAGAATTCTCTCATTTCCTTGCATCCATTTGCTAAACTACCACTTCTCTTATGTTTGTGGAATTAGAGGTCAAAGAGAGTTTGGATAAAGCAAATACACATCTTCTACCACCATCTAGTCAGTTAACAGCTTCCATTTCCTTCCTCATGTAGGAGTTTTAAAAGAGCAGCTGAAAAGTAGCAAAATTGCTAGAGGGGTTTCCATCTCCCCTGTCTTCTGCTCATCCTTGGAGGAGGTACCACCAAATGATGATGTAAACTGGGAGACAAGGAAGTCATGGTAGAGTTCTTTAGGGTAGTCTTGTCTGTTATAAAGGCAGCAGACTTGTGGGAAGAGGAATCACTAAAGGAGAGGTCCAGTGGGGATCAATGCAAAGTCCTACACTTAGGTTTAAAAAGTCAGCTGTACCTGATGCAGGCTATGGTGGAATAATCCACACAGAAATGGCTTTGGGGTTTAGTTGTGTAAGCACAGTAGGGAGCAGTGTTGCTATGGGGTGGCCTACAGTGTGACTGCGCTCTTGGAGTCCATTAACAGAGGTGATTTCTAGTCCCGACCAGTCACACTGAGCGGCTTGAGCACGTTTATTAAACGTCTCAGAGTGAGGAATGTTATAGTCCCGCTGTATTCTGTGTTTAAGTGGAGATGCAGGGGAAATCCCGTTTGTGGACATCATGTCTAAACCTTGTACTGATGAGCTGGGGCATAACCAACAGCTGCTGGCTGGGCACTGGAAAGGAACTCAACGTTTGTAGGGGGCCATCCGTGCACCAGACACTAGGGCTTTACCTCCGTGGTTTCAGTGAATCTTCATACCAACCCTGACATGTAGTTTTTATTAAGCTAGTATTTTGTTTAGAGGAAGAAACTTGCTCAAGATCACCCCTTTTGAAGGTGGCAGGGCTTCCTCCTAACTCCATGTCCTTCTCACTGCAAGGATAGTAAAAGGTCTAAAACCACATCATGAGAGGACAGCTGTAGAAACCAGGCACAGCTATCCAAAACAGTTGAAGGACTCGCAAGTTAAACAGGGAATTAGATTTATTCTTCCTGGTCCCAGAGGAAATTAGAGCCAGAAGATGAGTGTTACAGGGAAGTGTTACATAGGAAGTTGATGTCAGGAAGAACTTTCTATTAGAGGATGGTTCAAGGAAGGGTCCAGCTGCCTTAACTTAACCGGAGTACCTAGGAGGAGCATTCAAGGAGAAGCAGATTGGCCAGTGGTCAGGGATGTTATTCATTCAGTCAGTCAATATTGATTAAATAGCTTTGATGTGTCATCACTGGCTTAGGCCTTGAGGATTCAGTAATGAACAAAATAGACCAAAAAAGAAATTCTTGTCTTCGTGGGGTTTATGTTACAATGGAACATAGTGGTAAAGGAAATTGTAGCATTCTCTGGTACATTAGACTAGTGGACCCTGGACCCCCAGGGTGCCAGTCGTAGTTGCTGTCTGTGCCTGTCAGTGTCCGCTCAGCTGGTACCACTGCTGGGCAGGCTAGCTCAACCTCCAATTGCCAAATCTGTGCACCTTTGTCTAAGAGCATTCTCTGGTCACTGCTTAAGTGATGGGGGAATTGACAGTCCCCTCAGCAGCTGTCATGCAATGACTGATGGGATAAAAGAGTCCAGTCTTCTTGTCTCTCAGGTGCAGGATCTATGCTGTTTAGTTCTCCAGCAGGATGACACCCCAGTTGTCTGTGATGGAATCCTGTTTGCAATCAAGCACACTTGCTTCCTTCCTGTCCCTGTCTCACTTCCCACTGATCAGCCAGCAGTCCCTGGAATTACTTCCCAGATAAATCCCTCACACTAGAATCCTTGCCTCAGAGCCTGCTTCTCGGGGATCCCAAAGTAAGGCCATCCCTTTGGCTGAATGTCAAGGGATTAGAGTTTTCTTTATGGCCCTTGGCTCTGTCTTCTTGGGCAAGTTACTAACCCTCTCTAGCTCCTCACAGTCTTGCCTTGTAAAGTAAGAGCATTAGATTAGGTACAATATTATTTGTGCCATCTATATTTATATCCATAAGCATACCCAGCACTTACATTTGTGGACTCCTTTACCTGCTTTTGAAAGACCCTTCACATCCATGTCACATTAGATCCTCAAAATACCTCTTTGAATTAATTAGACTGGGTCTAGACAACTTTGTCCATTTAAGAGATTAGACAATCGTGTATCACAAAGACTTAGTTTCCTTCTTTCTCTTGTAAACATTTTAACCAGTGTGGTCCTGGACTTTGAGTGATTCCCATCCATGTTCTTTTAGTCTCCATCGGCAATCCTGATGTATTGAACAAGTTTCCTGTTTCTTGATTCTCTGAATATGTAAGTTATAACCAGGAAATGGCAGAAATTGTGGCTAAAATAAGAAGGGATCCAGAGCCTTTGGGATATAAAATTCCACCTTCACCAGCCCGTACAGGCTACGTCTGTGTGGGACAAGAACATGAGGTAGACACAAACCCTGGACTAGGTGCAGGTGGGGTTGTGAACTGTGTTTGCACCCTCTGATAAGAGGCAGTGTGGGATATATTTTTTTTAATTGAAGAGCAATCAGTGACAATGTGTCAATTTCTGGTGTACAGCACAATGTCCCAGTCATGTCTATGTATACATATATTTGTTTTCATATTCTTTTTTTATTAGTTATTACAAGATATTGAATATAGTTCCCTGTGCTATACAGAAGAAATTTGTTTTTTCAAATCTATTTTTATATATATTGGCTAACATTTGCAAATCTCAAACTCCCAATTTATCCCTTCCCACCCTCTTTTCCCCGGTAACAGTAAGATTGTTTACTATGTCTGTGAGTCTGTTTCTGTTTTATAGATGAGTTCATTAGTGTCCCTTTTCTCTCTTTTTTTTAGATTCCACATATGAGTGATATCATATAGTATTTTTTTCTCTTTCTGGCTTACTTCACTTAGAATGATGATCTCTGTGTCCATCCATCTTACTACAGTTGGCATTATTTTATTATTTTTATGACTGAGTAATATTCCATTATAAATATACCACAACTTCTTTATCCAGTCATTTGTTGATGGACATTTAGGTGGTTTCCATGTCTTAGCTACTGTATATAGTGCTGCTATGAACATTGGTGTGCATGTATTTTTTTGAGTTAGAGTTCCCTCTGGATATATACCCAAGAGTGGAATTGCTGGGTCATATGGTAAGTCTACTTTTAGTTTTTTGAGGAATCTCCATACTGTTTTCCACAATGGCTGTGCCAAACTACATTCCCACCAACAGCGTGGGATATTTATTTGTATTTCTCTGGGGTTTACAGAAGCACTTTCGTATCTTTGATGTCACTTGATTCCCATTAACCCCGCGAGGTACTGTTTTTATTATTCCCATTCTGATGGGGAAATAGGCTGAGAGAGATTGAGTGGATGTGAAAAGTGTGAAGTATCCTTGAAAATGTTAAGGCAGATGTCAGTGGAGGTTACCGTGCCCAGGCTTGTTCAGTGGAAAGCTGTTTTTATGAGTTCTCTTATAGCTGTGTAGATTCAGTCACAGGATGCTTTCCAGAATAAGACTGGGGAACTCAAGTTATAAAAAAAGGAAGAGGGAGGATAGCGACCCTACAGATTCCTTGAGTTACTAGAGAGATGACCCCATGTCGCTATGCAGAGAGTAAAGTCAGACTTTAGCAATGCACTGAACCTTAGGATCATTCTGGTTCAAACTCTTGGGTGGTCCAGAGAGGGGAGGTACTTTCTTTAAAGTTACACAACTTGTGGGGTGAGCAGCCACCTCCGTATGCACTGAAATTTCCACTTCCCAGGAAGCCCCTAAACCCCAAGCAAACTAGGACAGTTGGTGACTCTACAACTGGTAGATGTTTTTGAGTCTTCCAAACCTCTAACTCGAAGGCTGCTCATACCCTCGCACTAGCACTGAATGCAATCATGCGTGAGGTCCTCTGCCCCTCCGAGCTTGAACTTTCTCATCTGTAAAATGGAAGCAATAATATCAGACTCAAAAGAATGATGTAGATTAAATCAGAACATGCGTGTAACATGCTCACTACATGACAGATACTATGACTATGAGTATTACTTACCAAGACTAGATACGGGTTATCCTGGCGTTGACCCACCTCTCATTCTGTTGCTCTTGATTGCCTCCAGCTAGATTCACAAATCACCACGAGGGGACTTTTCTGCCAATTATGACTGGAAATTTCTTTAAACTTAGATGCACAGGAAGCACAGTTCTTTGTAGTGAACAAAAAACTGACTTTCTATATACCAAGAGTCACATCCTCCAAGAGGAATTATGGCATGTGGTTCAACTGTACCCAAATGATTTCTTTTTCAGATTGTGAGAAGAAGACAT
Organism: Vicugna pacos; assembly: GCF_048564905.1. NCBI lineage: Eukaryota > Metazoa > Chordata > Mammalia > Artiodactyla > Camelidae > Vicugna > Vicugna pacos. Next base: position 20,305,456 of record NC_132999.1, on the reverse strand, counting down.
TATCAAATATGCAATCAAATGGAAGGATTTAGATGTTGCTGGCATCAGGGGTTTAACTAATGTTTGTGGCAGGAGAGAATGAATAGATCTCTCAAGTCATACCCAATTATGCAGAGTAAGACTATATTGGATAGACCTGCCATCTGATCACATTTTTCTGTTGCTGCTGTCCCTGTCCACACAATATGCTCTAGTGCATTACAGACAGAGAATAACAAAGTCCAGCATTTCATGCTGGATTTAGAAGGCTGTCTCGTTCCCCTGTTGTAGTGTTCCGAGTAGGCGTTTGAACTCTGAGACCTTGAAGACTGAGCCCCTCAAACAGGCTCTTTCTGTGTCTCAGTGGGAAATTCTTTGCTTCTCTTCTTCAGTTTCTTCAGCTGTAAAACAGGAATCCAAATAATTCCCTCTAGCCCAGGGATTCTCTGAGCTCGTCTGTAAAATTACACAGGGATGAAAAACCCTGTAGTGACAATACACGCCAAACATTGTTATGAGTCTAGAGCTCAGAGTTCAATGAGATTAGGACAAAAAAAAAAAAAAAAAAAGAATCCAGCATCCAAGAGGAAAACCCCAAAGTGCTCTTTCCTCAAATAGGGATATTTAGTGCATGATTTTTGGGGATCAATGTCTGTGCAACTTCCTGGGGTGACCTTTCAAATGTTTTTCTACTCTTTTCCCTAAAGAAGGCCCTCTCCATCATAGTTTATAGGATTTCCCCCCTCCTTCCTTATTTCTCTTTTAACTGTAGTAAAGAAAAAAAATTGAGCGCAGCTTCCTTGCTGATTGTGGAGAACGAATCTGTATCTCTTTGGAAGCTCGTTGATCAAAAGATTTGTGTCATCTGTGTGTAGTACATTTCTCTGAGGGGAAGAGGCAGAGTAATCAAGCACGCTTCTCTTCTGAGAGGAAAGCAGATGCACCGTGTTTGTAAGGGGACTGTGTTTAAAAAACAAAGTCAAGAGCCTGGGAGAATTACATTGGTGCTCTCTCTGCACATGTGTGGAGATAATGGTGGCTTGAAAAGAGACTTCACATTCCAGAGCTTTTGGTGTCTATGGCAAGAAGCAGATGAAATGTGTCAATAAAATCTGGCATTTATTAGAGAGATAAAGAAGTCTCGGGTAAATGGTATTCTCCAAGTAAGACAAGAAAACAGAAACATTTCTGTATTGCAATACCAACTTTTGTCTCGGGTCTGCTGGTACCTGGGTTTATTATTTAGAATTTTTAACATATTCCCTTAAAATGATTGTTAGTTTTTGGAATTTTTTTCCTCTTGGTTGATAGTATTTACCATTCACACCAGGCATAGATCTTTAATTCTGTTACTAAAAAACAATGATGGAAAATGGGTTGTGTTGTGCATTTTCTTTAGGGAAATGAAATCCACAGAAATAGGAACCACCAGCATTTCGCTATTTGAAAAAGTAAAACAAGACAAACCATAGACACAGAGAGTCAGCTGATTGTCCTCCCAGGGGTGGCTCTTCCACAGCTGTATCTGACTGTCTACAGCGATTATCCTCATGGTGACCTGTGTTTCATAGCGGCAACATCTGGAATAGTCAGAATACTCAAAACTTTGAGGTATTCATTGTATTTTGTAGTTAGGAGGAGAGACAGATGAGAAGATGTATATATTTCTAGACTTTGGTTTTCAAAAATGGTTTTAGATTGACTAGTACTGTTTAGTTCCTTAAAGGCTCCCTGATTCAGTGATTGGGCTGAAAAAGGAAAAATATTTTGTATTGATAATTGATAGAAGATCAAGAGCAGATGTACACCAAGGTCTCAAGCCAACGTTTTAACTTACATTTGTGTGCTGTGAGGAGCTATCTCAGAGCCAACAAGTGATTTGTATTCGCTAATTGTAGGCAGTGTGCTAGTTTTTGCATATAAAAATGACGATTTTATGTGTTACTTGTTGGTTTCCCCTTCTCCCACTCTGAATATGTTTTATGTTTCCTTCATGGGCTCATTTAAGGTTTAACGTGGAGCTGTCTCCATGTCCTGGGCAGCGCTGGTTTCTATACCCATTGGTTTCCTTGGGAAACTTAATGTGGTTAAACTTAATGTGGTTGCAAAATCACTTAAAGTTGTGGCTGTTGGAGCACAGGTCTGTGGAAACAGGGCAGTTGCCAGATAAATTTGATCAAGGAAGAATGTCAAGTTGGATCATTTGAGACTCAGGATCTCCCAAATAGATCCACTTTGGTGTCCAAAAAAGTCCAGATTGAGTATCTACATTGCTCAAATATGCTGGAAGATTGCCAGATCTCTGCTTCAATTTGTGTGTGTGGAAACTGCTTACACATGCAGCCTCCAGGGAGTCTGTTCTGTTGAATGACTGTCTGAATGTCAACACAGCTCATCATCATTTCTAGATGACAGATCATAAACATGGTTGGCCCTTAGGAAATGATGGTTAACTGTGTGAGGTGGAATGGTGGAAAGCAGGGTTGCACATGTAAATGTCTGCAGAGAACAGGTTTGTGTTATAGTAAGTGAGGCAGGCCTTCTGTTGGGGTGTGAGGGATGCTGGGGACCGGGAAGACCTGAGGGGAACCTCCCGTCATCTGAAGGCCCTTCACTGCCCTTTCTCAATGGAGGCTCAGTGTTGCCAGATCTACTAACAATTTTTCAAACCAAGCAGGAAATTCAGATTTTTATGTGAAATCTTTCAAACATTAAATGTTGACCTAAATTTCCTAAAACAATATTTTCAGATTTTAAACACTTCAGAAGACTAAATATGGCCACCAGGCTGCCACTTTGAGACCTCTGGATTAAGTGACTCTTTGAGAAGAATCTCCCTACTCTCCATCTAAAGACTGTTCTTCCAGTAACCTTGGTGAGTGTCCCTTTTTGCAAAAGAACACTGGACTGGGAATTGGGAGACTGGGTAATCCAGCTCCTTTTTCCTAACTGCATGATCAAGGGCAAACCCTTAACTGTGTTCATCTTCAGCTTTATAATACGTCAATTCATAATATATGTCCCACCCATCTGTCTCATAGATGAAATTTATCCAACTAGTATTCATTGAAAATTTACTTGAGCAGATACTATTTTATATAATCCTCAAGAGGGCCTTTTGAGGTAGGTATTCTTAACATGGATGTAGAGATGAAGGTTCTGCAAATTTTAAGGAAACTGCTCAAAGCCATAGAGCTAATTAGTGGAGTGGAGATTCAGACCAGATCTTATATTAAACTCCACTTTGCATTGTGAAAACAATTCCTAAAATAGATAAGGAGCCATAATCCATTTAAATCATCCTCTTCCTCAACAGCGTCATTTTGTCCTTTTTTTTTCTGGCCCCTAGACAAAGAGTTTACAAACAGAATCTTCTTACCTGGGCAAGTTACTCTCTGTCTAAGTCTCAGTTTTCTTAACTCTAAAGAGGGGGAAGTAAGACTTGAGCAGAGGTGCAAATGGGTATTTTAAGGGCTGTATGTAGCTCAGAGATGTCTTTGGTTGGGCCTAAATAATTTTTCCTGTTTTTAAAAAAATCTAGTTATTGAGGTAGTACAATTGACATAAAATAAAGGACACATACCTAAGTGTATGATTTGATGAATTTTGACATATGAACATAGCCATGAAAACCATCACAAAAATCAATATAATAAGCATATTCATTACCCTCAAAAGGTTCATCATGCTGCTTGGTAATCTATCCACTCCTTGTCCCAGGTAACAATTGATCTGTTTTCCTCTTTCTTTCTTCTTCTTCTTCTTCTTCTTTTTTTTTTTTTTTTTGGCTTTCTTTTACTATACATTTGCTTGCATTTCCTAGAATTTTATGTATATAGAATCATACAGAATGTACTTTTTTTTTGGTCTGGCTTCTCACTCAGCATAACTATTTTGATCTCTATCAATGTTATAGTGTGTATCATTAGTTCATTTCTTTTGATAGCTGAGTAATGTTCTATTATATGGATGTTATAATGGAGTAATGTCCTATTACATAACGTTCTATCTACAGTTTTTTTTTGTCACTCACCTTTTGATAGACATTTGGCTGTTCCAGATTGGGGCTATTACAAATATACCTGCCATGACCATCCATGTATAAGTCTTTGTATGAACATATGGTTTTATTTCTCTGGGTTTGAATTCTAGGAGTTGTATGACTGTATCCTATGTAGGTGTATGTTTAACTTTTTTAAAAACTGCCAAATTGCTTTCCAAAGTTGTACCATTTTACATCCCCTCCAATAGTGTATGAGAGCTCCAGTTTCTCCTCATTCTTGTCAACATTTGGAGGAGTAATCTTTTAAATTTCCATTCTAATACGTAGGTAGAGAGTATCTTAATTTAGTTTTAATTTAAAGTTCATTCACAATTAATGATGTTGAACATCTTTTCATGTGTTTATTTGTCATCTTCATGTCTTGTTTGGTGACGTGTCTGAGTCTTTTCTCCGTTTTTATCATGTTGTCTGTTTTCTTATTATTGAGTTTTGAATGTCCTTTATAAACTCTGGATGTAAGTCTTTTACCAGAAATATGACTTGCAAATATTCTCGGTCTGTGGCCTGCCTTTTCCTTCTCTCAGCATTGTCATTCAAAGAGCAAGAGTTTTTAATTTTAATTTTAGTGACATCATATTTATCAATTTATTCTTTTATGGATTGTGCTTTTGGTCATTAATTTTAAAATTTTTGCCTACTCCCAGATCACAAAGATTTTCTCCTATTTTCTACATGATTTTTCTACTTAATTCTGTATAATTTAAAAATTATTTGCCAGCATTTAAAAGTTGGAAGACTTTATGGAAGAAATTGGAATTCCTAGTTTCTCTAGAAAGGGAAGAGTGGGGTCTACTGGCTTGCATTCCCACAGGATGGTGCTCCACTGGACCTGAATGATCCGGGCTACCAAAGTCCCATTGCACTGGCTTCACTCATCTACATTCCCAGCCTTGCTGCTGTGGGTACACAGATCTGCCACCCCAGAGCTAATGCCCTCTGTGACCATTTGCAATTTTAAGCTTTGGTGACTCTACAAATCTTCCATTTATTAACTATGAGCCTCCTTCTGAAGGTTAAGAGAGTGAGATACCCAGCAGTTGATCTGGAATCACCTGGAGATTCTGGAAGAATCACTGTAGTTATACCTTTAACAATCTGGGGAAATTTTTTAAATAGTTAAAATCTGAAAGTGATACAGACTCAGCTCTGGACATTTGCTTACTCGTCCATGTGTCTTTCTCATTTGCTTTCTGATGTAAGTTAAAACAAATTTTTTTCAATTATAAGTATATACCATAAAATGCACATATCTTAATATGAACAGTTTGATGAGTTTTCAAAACTATAAATACCACCTCAATTATGATATAGAGGATTCCTACCACTGAGAATTCCCCTTCCATCCCTCTCCAGTCTATCCACGGGGGAGATAAAGGGAGATGTGGGCTCCCTGTCTGGAGTCAACCACTAATATAATCTCTCCTACAGCTGAATTATAAAATTAAACCATAGAGTAAGTACTCTTTTGTGTCTGGCTTCTTCCTCCAAGCATAGAAGTTTTGAGGTTCATCCATGTCATTTCATCCACCAGTAGTTTGTTCCTTTGTATTAGTGAGTCGTAGTCCGTAAAACAAATATGCTACATTTTATTTATTCATTCTCCTGTTGGTGGACATTTGGTTGTTTCCAGTATTTTGCTATTATGAATAAAGCTGCAGTGAACATTGGTGTACATATCTTTGTACACAGATTTTTATTTCGTTTGGGTAAGTATCTCAGAGTGAAATTGTTGGATCATAAGGTCGGTATATATTTACCTGTATAAGAAACTGTAAAAATGTTTACCACACTGGTTGTAACATTTTTCACTCTCACCAGCAGTGTATGAGAAACCCAGCGGCTCTACATTCTCTCAACATTTGGTGTTTCATCTTTTTAATTTTAGCCATTCTCATGCAAATTAAATGGTAGCTCACTGTGCTTTTAATTTGCATATCACTGATGAGTAATGATTTTGAACATTTTTTCTGTGACTTTATTGACGATTCAGTTAAAGGTGCTTTTTGATGAGTTGATGCTTCTAATTTCCTTAAATTCTAATTTATCAATTTTCTTTTTTCCAATTACTGCTTTCTGTGTCCTAAGAAATCTTTGCCTAGCTCCTATTTACAAAGATATTCATGTATATTTTATTCTAGAAGATTTACAGTTTTAATTTACATGTAAGCCTTAATTCATCTCAAATTATTTTTTCTTTATGATCCAAGGCACAAGGCAAGATTCACTTTTTCTCCAGTTGGTACAGCACCATTTGTTAGACCTTCTTTATTTCCACTGAGTTGTATTGCTGTCTTTGTAAAAAGAAAAAAAAATCAGTTGTTGTATACCAGAAACTAACACAACATTGTAAATAAAAACGTTAATCGTTGACGTTTGTGCCAGCCTATTTATGGACTTTCTATTTTGTTCCACTGATATATTTTTCTTCTTTTATGATATATTTACAGTATTGAGTTTTTCAGTTCATGAGCATGATACAGTTCTCTATCTATTTAGGTCTTCTGTAATTTCAATGATATTTTGTAGTTTTTCAGTGCAGAGGTCTTTTTATTCCCTGCATTAAGTTTATTCATAGGTTTTTTATGTATTTTGGTGCTATTATCAATGGAATTTATTTTTAAATTTTATTTCCAGTTGTTTATTACTAATATATAGACATACAATGGATTTTTGTATATGGTCATATATATTGAGACTTTCCTAAATTAACTTATCCAATTTAGTAGTAGGATTTTAAAAATTGAAACTCTTTGGGATTTTCTTTGTCCACTATCGTGTTACCCCCAGTAAAGGTAATTTTATTTCTTTTCCCCAATGTTTATCCCTTTTGTTTCCCTTTCTTGCCTTTTGTCATTGGCAAGTACTTTAATGTGATACTAAATAGAATGATGAGAGTGCTCACCCTTGCCGTGTCTCCTGCATTAAGGGAAACATGTTTAATCTTTCATCGTTAATCATGATGTTTTCCCTAGACTGAGGAGGCTCTCTTTTATTTCTAGTTTTATGAGATCTTTCTTTTAAAATCGTAAATGGGTATTGGATTTTTTTTTGTGCTTTTTCTTAAGTGTTGAGCTCATTAGATGATTTTATCTTTAAATCTGTTAATTACATTGGTTAGATTTGTGAATTACATTGTTTTTGAATGTCAAAGCAACCTTGCATTACTGGTATAAACACAACTTGTCACAATATATTATATACTTTTTACATTACTGAATTTAATTCGCCAATATTTTGTTAAAGAGTTTTGTATCTAGTTCATGAGAAATACTGGTTTGAATATTTCTTTTGTTGAAATATCTTTAATCAGGTTTTGGTACTAGGGTCATGGTAGTTTATAAAATGACCTAGAAGTTGTTTTCTCCTTCTCTATTTTTAAAAGAATTTGTGTAATATTGATACTATTTCGTCTTTATGTGTTTAATAGAATTCACCTTTAAAGTCTTCTGAGTTAGTGGGTTTCTTTGTGGAGAGGTTTTAAATTAATAATTCAAATTCCTTTCCTAAGTACATAGCTATTTAAGTCTTCTACCAGTTATACAAGTTGTGTTTTTCAAGGAATTGGTCTATGTCATCTGCTTTGTTTAATGTGTTGGCATGAAGTTGTTCATAACAGCCCTTTATTGTCTGTAAGACCTATGGTTATAATTTCATTCTTGATGTTGGCAATTTGTGAATTTTTTCTTTTATTTTTACTACTCAGTATTACTAGGGATTTATCAACTGTATTAATATTTTCAAAGAACTAAATTTTGGCTTTATTGATTTTTCTCTATTATTTGTATTCTAGTTCATTAAATTTTTTCTTATCCTCATTTCTTCTGCTTATTTTGGGCTTCTTTTGTTCTTTCCTACCCTGTTAATGTGAAAGCTTAGATCATAATTTTAGAGCTTGTTTTCTTATATGAACATTTAAAGTTATGAATTTCCTCTTTATGCCGCTTTAGCTATATGTTGTGTTTTCCTTATCATTTAGTTTAACATAGTCTCTAATTTTCCTTATGAATTGTTCTTTGTTATTTTAAAATGTTGATTAATTTTCTATTCTCTATGGATTTTCTATATATATTTTATTATTGATTTCTAATTTATTTGACTGTCGTCAAAGAATATACTATGATTTCAGTTTTTGAAATTTATTGAGATTCATTTTACTGCTTGGCATGTAGTCTTTCTTGTTGAATGTTCTGTAAATGCTTGAAAAGAATATGTATTCTTCATTTTTTAGATACAGTGGTCCATAAACATCTACTAAATCAAGTTGGTTAATAGTGTTCAAGTTTTTATATTCTTACTGATTATCTGTAGTCTTTTCCTATCAGTTAGTAGGAAAGAATTATTCAAGCCTCCATCTATGATTGTTCATTTTCTGTTCTACCTTTAGAGTTATCAATTTTTACTCCCCATATACTTTTAAGCTCTGTTACTAGGAACATGCATATTTAGGAACATACCTACATAAAAACACAAAAATATAGAATTTTTATGTGTTCTTGGTGAACTGATTCTTAGCATTATGAAATATCACTCTTCATCTCTAGCAATACTCTTTGTTTTGAAGACTGTCTTGTCTGATAATAGTAAAGCCATGCCAGTTTTCTTAGAATTACAGTTGGTGTGGTGTGTCTTTTTTTATGCTTTTGCTTTCAACCTGTATTTTTATATTCAACTGTGTGTATCTCTTCAATATGGCAAATAGGAACTTTGTGCTTCACTTCATCATAACCTTGGAGTTTGCCCCTCTGGAAGGAACTGCTCCACTAGGCTCAGAGTAAGAGTCTCGCTGAATTTTAAGCAGCTGTCCAGCTCCTTTAGATTCCTCATGCCAAAAGGCCAGTGGGCAAGTAAAGCAGTAATCATCCTGGCAGGAGCAATTGGCCCTAATCATCAGGAAGAGGATGCTGGTTTTTGAATAGTGTGTAATACTTGACTACACATGGCATGGTCACACAAAACCTGAGAAGTCTATACTGTGATTCTTCTACTGAAAGTTGCTATTAATGCCATACAACATTCTCACTATAGACACCCTCCAATAACATAGGGTCTACTGGAGCGTGTGGGTCCAAGCAGCAGGGCCACTTGCATCCTACTTGGGGAAGAGTTTTATATATATATATATATATATACTTGCTGTACTGTTGTAGGGACCTTCTTCCTGAGGATCTGGTCTCTCCATTAGTCATTTGAGTTCTGGTCAGAAAACTGTTCCTGGCCTGGAACCTGATAAAGGCCCATGATTTTTTTTTTTTTAACTGGAGAAGCTCTCCTCCACCTTCTGATCAACCACCCTTGATTTCTTTTGGCTGAATGCTTTGAACAGTGTCCTTGTTGCCTTCCAAACATATCTTACTCCTAGGGATGCTGTGTTCTATTAAACATCTCCATAACTCCGTGAGCCAGGCTTCCCTGGCTGCTCCTCCAACCTCACTACTCATCACAGTAATTGTGTGCATGTTGCATCTTTGGTTAAGCACTTACATCTGGCCTTTATTTTGGGATATTATCATCCCTATTGCTATCAACAGTTCATTTTATAACAGCATTTTTTACCATCTGCTCTTATCTTGCAAAGGAGGGCCACTTACTGAGCATCTCGGTGATTCTGGTGTCCTCCCATCGTCCATCCCCCTTCCCCACACCTACTTCTTGATTTCAGTTCTTTCAATTCTTTCTTCATGATCTTAAATAGCACATAGCTACATCTTGATATTTCAGTTTTAGCTAATATCTACTAACTTTCCATTATGAAATATGAGCTCTCTTTCACAACCATGACCACCACCACCATATACTTCCATCCTCCCACTCTCTCATCATAATTGATTATAATTTTGGTTAGATTCAGACATCTCTGTGTCATCTCTAGCTACAGCTAAAGACCATGCAACATACTATATTTATTTTTCTTTTCTGTACAACATTTTTTTTGTATTCCATGGAGTTAATAATAGTTTATATTTGTGTTTGTTTAGTTTTCTATATGCTCATCACCAATTTACACCAAAACTTTTCCTCAAAAGTGAGTCTCAGACCTAAATCATCTTGAGATTCTATCTGATGGTGATTTTTCTCCTAGTCTTCAGACCTGTTCCAATCTTGGCTAATTCTCCCTGATTAGTTATTCATTTTCTCTCCTGGAACATGCCTTCATTATCATCCTGGAAATTCCTTTCTCTTCTCTTTTTCCTATATTCCATGTGTTTTTTTGGGGGGTGGGGTGGGAAAATTACTTTCAGAATAGTTGCCATATATCCTCTGATAGTTTCCTTTGAGAGGGTATGTGGTAGGCTGAGTAATGGCTCCCCAAAGATCCTCATGTCCTAATCCCCAGAACCTGGTGAATTTGTTTCTTTACATTGCAAAAGAGACTTTTCAGATGTGATTAAGTTAAGGATTTCTTGATGAGGAGATTTTCCTGGATTATCCAAGTGGGTCCTATGTAATCACAAAGGTCCTTATAAGAGAGAAGATGTGAAGATGAAGCAGAGAGAGATTTGGAGATGCCGTTTGGCTGGCTTTGAAGATGGAGGAAGGGCCCATGATCCAAGGGATGCAGCTCTGCAACCTGGAAAAAACGATATTCCTCCCTAGAGCCTCCAGAAGGAAACAGCCCTGATGATACCTTGACTTTAGCCCAGTAAAACTGATTTTGGACTTCTGGCCTACCAAACTAAGAGAATATATTGGTATTGTTTTAAACTACCAAGTTTGTGGTAATTTGTTACAGAGGCCATAGGAAACTAATACAGGGTATGTGGAAGTTTGAGGCTTCACATGTCAGTACATGTTTAGCTGAGTATAGAATTTTAAGTAAAAAATAATTTCCCATGAGAATTTTGAAAGCATTTCTCCAAGGCTCCAAATGATAGTTTAGCTGAGTATAGAATTTTAAGTAAAAAATAATTTTCCTTCAGAATTTTGAAAGCATTTCTCCAAGGCTTCTCTTTTTATTTTAGACATAATAATTATTTTTAATTTCCAGGATTATTTGTTGTTTGTTTTTCACTGCATCTTCCTCCCTCTGCTCATCCCCTACATGCTGTTCTTATTCCATAAAAGCAATATCTCCACTTATCTCTGAATGTGTGAATGACAGAATATGTCTGTGCGTAAATTTTCTTCTATCTAGTCTATTCCTTCCTCGTTACTTTTTTCCTAGTTAATTTTTATCTCTGTCTTGTTTAGAACATTTCCTCAAATGGTGTTCTTTGGCTGTCAACATGTATTACTTTGAAAGTTTGTTGAGGTATAACTGATATACACTAAATGTAATATATTTAAAGTGTATAATTTGACGAGCCTGTCAGTTATCAGTTTATTGCTCTCAATTCTTCAATATATGCTATATAATAAATAATGGAATTTCTTTAAGTATTTTCTCCTTTAAAGTGAGCTTTTTCAGTTGCAAGGTCTGGAGGGACATTGTAGGAGGAAGAGGCTTCTTGCAGTTTTCAGCATGGGCTGAGAGGTGTGAGGGTGAGAACATGGTTGGGAGCTGCCCCTGCACAAGCCCAGAACTCCATCTCTCTGCCACCTTCTATCCTTGGCCTGGTGATAATCATTTTCGCAGCCTTTCAACATGGAAGCCAAAGCTTCAGTGTAGCTCACATGCAGGCACCTGTGACTCAGATGGTCACACGTTGAGCAGCTGTTCCTTCTGTGAGTCCCCACAGCCTACCTGTGGCTCCAGAGGGTAGGGAGATACACACAGAGCTGGAGCTCCCTCTGCGAACCCCATAAGGCTCACGTGTTTGGAAAGCCTCCTGTCCGGATCAGCGCCCAGACTTCTACTGCACACTCATGCCATTGGGTGCTCTCAAGAGGGGTGCCTAATGCTTGCTTTAGTCTGGCTGAGCCAGTGAAGTTTGCTGCTATCTGGTGGGCTAAATCATACCTTCTCCAGTGAGATCTGAACCTCTTTTAAGTTTGTCATTTTTGGAGTACATATATGGTTTCTTTACCTCTTGTTACTCTTTTATGATAGTTAATAATTCTACCTATTAAATGTCTCCTGCTTTCTCTGTGATGTGGTTTCTATCTCCTAACTGGATCCAGACTGATGCAATAAGTTTTGACATATGTATACACCTGTGAAACCATCCCCACAATCAAGATAGTAAACATATCCATCATTCCCCAAAGTGTCCTTATGCCTGTTTGTCTTCTGTCCTTGCATTTCTCCATCCCCAGGTAAACAGTAATCTGCTTTTTGTCAGTACAGGTTGGTCTGAATTTTCTAGAATTTCGTATAAATTGGATCATGTAGTATATATTATTTTTAGATATCTAGCTTCTGTCACTTAGCATAATTATTTTTATATTCATCCATGTTATTATATGTACTAATAATTTATTCCTTGTTACTGATGAGTAGTATTTCATTGTATGGACAACAGAGTTTATCTACTCACCCACTGGTAGACATTTGGGTTGTTTTTAATTTTTGGCAATTACAAACAAAGCTGCCATAGATTTTCATGTGCAAGTCATTGAATGGACATAGATTTTCATTTGTCCTCGGTAAAAATCCAGAAGTGGAATGGCTGGATCATATGGCAGATGTAGGTTTATCTCTTCATTGCAAAACTGTTTTCCAAAGTGATTGTACTATTTCACATTCCCACCAGGAACACATGAAAGTTCTTGTTGCTCCGCATCCTTGCCAACAATTGATATGGTTCCCCTTTTTAACTTTAGCCACTCTGTTAGGTATGTAGTATTATCCCAGTGTGGTTTTACATTGCATTTCCTTGATCATTAATGATGCTGAACATTTTTTCATGTGTTTCTTTGCCATCTGTATATCATCTTTGGTGGGTTTTGTTCCAATATTTTGCCCATTTAAACAATTAGGTTGTTTCTCGTCTTATCATTGAGTTGTAAGAGTGCTTTGTTTATTCCAGATGCAAGCCCCTAGTCAGACATGTTTTGCAAAATTTTACCCTAGTCTGTGCTTACCTTTTAATTTTCACAACAATGTCTTTCAAAAAGCAATTGCTTTTAATTTTGAAGAAGTCCAACTTATTAATATCTTCTTAAGAGTTCATGGATTTTGTGTCTTCTTTCATAAATCTTCACCAAACCCAAGATTACTAAGATTTTTCTCCTGTCCTTTCTTTTCAGAAGTTTCATTTAGGCTATAACATCTTGGTATTAGTTAATAACAATCCATTACTGAACTTGAATTTCTTGTTAATGAATTTCTGATGGTGATACTAGATTAAGGAGATGTTACACACACATATACACACACACGCACAACACATGCATGCACACACACACACACAGCGTCTCAAAGGTATGGACATGGATAAGAAGAAAACAACATTGGGTGCAAAAGGGAAGCAAATTTGTCTTTCTATCATCTTTTTTACCCACTATACAAATAGATCTTTGAAGCTAATGGAACAAAATTTATGAAATCAAGATTGCACCAGAAATCCAGGCTGTATGATCACCAAATTTATGTCCCTCTCTCACCCCATAATGCAGAATTTTAGAGAAAAAAAAATAAACAATTTATCAAATGGGTGCTATGCCAAACACTGTGTTGAGACTTTTATATTCAGGTATATAGTATATTATTTTAATACTTGAAATAAATTTATGTGATTGGGTCTATTGTTATGTCTCTTTTTTTTTTTCAGATGAGGATATTGCATCATAAGGAAGTCAGATAATTTGTTCACATCATCTGGCCAGGTCTACCTAATGTGAGGGCACTTGTTCTTAATCACTAATAATAATAGCTAACAATCATAATTGGCTGATTGCTGTGTGATAGACACTGTGCTAAACCCTTTACAAGTATTAACTAATTAAATCTGCAGAGCAAAATTAGTTGGTAAGTATTACTGTGAGGAAACTGCAAAACAGAGATTCAGGCTCTTACAACTATTAAGAGAGCAAAGCCAGGATTTGAATCCGTGTAAGGTGGCTCCTGGGTTCTCACTTGTAACCATCATGCTACTTGGTTTCTCCAAGATGAAAAATTAAGGCTGTGTCTTGGGGTAAATCAGGAAAATGCCCCAAATGAAATCTCCTTTTCCAACAACTTTCAGAAATGTAAGGGAGTTTCTTTTACATGCTCCTTGGTGCTTGACACCGTCGATGTGTCACTATCCCAATACTTTTCCACCTTCCCATTACGACTTGCCCATGCCTGTGCCTTCTAAGTGTCCACAGTGATAATAAACAGAGCCTGAGTGTGTGCTAGTGGGAGAGGCCACTGGTAGATGGCTGCCTCTCTAAGCAGCAGGGGCCTCAGCGGGTACCTCGCAGCTGGAACCAGGACTCTCTGAGGAGAGTGGCTCCTCCTGGGTTATCTGATCCATTTGTATCAAGGACTGGCTTGGTTACGGGAGAGGGTGGGGCCGTTGGAGGTCTGCAGAAGGAACATTTCTGTGCGCTTTTCGCACATCCCACTATTTGGGTATAATGTAGGGAGAGATTTCACTTAGGCTTGAGCCCTATGTTTTTGCTTTAATTTTGTGACTTTGGGCAAGTTTCTTAACCTCATTTTACTTTAGTTTCTCTGCCTGTGAAAAATAGAGACGACACTGACCTCATAGGAATTTTGATGGTCTAAGTAAGCTCACATATGTAAATAATAATAATAATGAAGATGATGATGATGTTCTTATATTCTACATTTATTAAGTGCCAGACATTCATGGAAGCACTTTATATGCATTAATTCATTTAACGTTCACAGCAGTATGGACTAGGTACTATTATTACCATCACCACTTTAAAGATGAGAGTCTGAAGCACAGAGGGACTAAGATATGTGTCCACGGTCACTCAGCAGAGACCAGAAAAGCTGGAGCTTGAGCCCAGGCAGCCTGCACTCCTCAGCACTGGCATTTACTGGATTGCATAAATATTTCCTTTGTCTTTTTTTTTTTTTTTAAACAGGAAAAGCCCTTTTCTAACCTATCCTTTGGGAACTAGTATGTTCTAGCTGAACTTCCAGGGATCCAGGAGGACTGAAGGAGTGCTTACCCAGGTCTGGACTAGTTGATGCGGGTTCCAGATTTGGCTCTTGCCAGCTGTGGGACCTTGGGCATGGAAGTTTCACCTCCCCGAGTCCCACGTTTCTCCTCTATAAAATGTTAGGGGGGTGGGTATACAAGTTAATTTCCAGGGCCCTTTTTAGCTGTCACATTCCTCACGTCTATGATTCTGTGATTAAGTTCCTGGAAAGTTTAAGTACTGATAAAAGTGCCATTAAGTTCTGTATACTCAGCACTGGCAGCCATCTGTTACCTAAGCTACCTGGGCCAAGCAGTTATGGGGTGGGGTTTGGGGGCAGGGTGGGTGGACAGGAAAGGGTCCTTGTCTCTCAGCTGAGAGTTATTCTATGGATGATGGAAAACTTTTCAGCAATGTGCAGTGTCCTGAGATTGCTCTGACTTCTGGGCCATAGTATATTGAGGCCAACCATCAAAGACAGTTTTCTAACAAGAGAACCTTGTGCAGGAAGTTCCTCAGGCAAGAGCCTGGAGATAATTGAGACAGGACTGAATGAGTCTCAGGCAGAGAAACTTGGAGGACAGACCTATTTGGGCGATAAAGTGGTTGACCCAAGGCCTCTCTGTCTATCATTCCCTGACCTCAGGTCAGAGTGATAGAGAGGGGGAAAGCTAGCAAGGCAGCTGGGGATGCCCCTGCCCTGAAGTCTTGAGAAGAATAAGTGACCGTTTGTCCTACATGGGTTAGCCATTCACCTGCCCGAAGGCAGAGGGCTGCGAGTCTGACCTGCTGGGACGTACTTTGGGCTACAAAGCCCTTGCCTTCAACAAGGTGACTGCTCATTGTAAAATCCTAAAGCTGGGTTCTTAGAGGCTATTGCTGCAGCAATTACACCCCCTGCCACTGACTGAGAGCTTGTTATACGCCAGGCTCTGGCCAAGAACTTTTAGCCCCATCACGGTAAAGGGACTGAGTCTTGGCTTGGCCATCTGTTGTCTGTGTGACTGCAGGCAAGTCACATATTCTCTTTTTGTACCTCGTTTCTAAAACCATATTATGAGCATAATCTATTGTAAAAGTGCAAAGAGGTATAAGTATTTGTAATGATTTTTTAAAAGTGTTAGTGGAAGATTCATGAGCAAATGCACACAAAGCACTAGGCAATCAGGAGATATTCAGTAAGTGGGCTTCTTGGTGTTCCTCTAGGACAAGACTGGTGTCTCTATGACTCTTGCATCCTCATAGCCTAAAGCAGGGCCTGGAACACAGCAGGTGCTCACCACTGTATGATCAAAGGCCCTCTCCACAAGGAAAGCCAAATGGCCATGAGTATTTATGGATCACAAAATTCATAATGCTTAACCAGGAGAAATGGATAAAAACATACTGTGAGTAGGAGACTTTAATGACCCCCTTGGCCCATGGTGGAACAGCTGGACAAAAAAAAAAAATGCAAAGATACAGAAGGCCTAAGTAACATGACAAATATAAATATCAAATGGAGATAGTCACCCATCTCCACATTCCGAAGACAGAAAAACACCTTTCAAGAGATCGGCGGGGACACTGGCAAAAACTGACCACGAAGTCCTCAATAAATCTCCAAGAGAAAACTGTACAGATGACACTGATTTCAATGCGATGATACTAGAAATAGAGACAAAATGGGAAAACAAATCACGTGGGTCAAAGAGGAATTCAAAAGGGGAACTACATATCACTAAATTTTCTATTACCCAGGGTCACACAGCTAACAGTGGCAGGGTTGAGACCCCTAGAATCTGGGTCTCCTGAGTCATTCAGCCACAAACTGGTTTGCGAACCCGGCCAAGTTTCCCTGAGCCTCGGTTTCCGTTTCTGTCAAATGGCCGCGAGGGCCCGAAGGGCTCAGGTCCCGCTGCAGGTTTGAGGTGTCGTGGGGGAGGGGAGGAGGGTTTGCGAGCGGCGCGGAAGGAACGACTCTGGGAGTCCGGGTGTGGAGAGGCGGCAGCAGAGGCGGCAGCAGAGGGCGCTGGGTCGCCGGCCTGGACCCGCGTCTGCCATTGGTCGGGGCAGGCGCTGGGCTGGAGAGTTGGTGAAAAGTGACAAGTTGAGGGAGGCTGAGAGCAAGAGAGCGAGCGCGCAGAGCGGGAGGAGCCGCCGCAGCCGCCACGGAGGGAGCCCCGGGACGGCAGCCCCCGGGCGCAGGGCGCGCTCTCCTCAGAGCCCGAGCCGGCGAGACTCGTCCTCCGCGAGTGCGACCCCGACGGCGCGGACTGAACCGACCGGCCGCGGCGAGGCTGCAACCGGAGGGCTGTGGAGGGACTGCGCTTACGGGGTCCTGAAGGGCCGGGCTGAGGCGAAGGAGCAGGTTAGAGGGACAAAGAACTTAGCAGACGCCCGCGGTATCCTGCGAGGAGAGCGGCCGGGACGAGGTAGCCGGGACCCCGGGCAGAGCCCGTGGATGTTCTGCGCGCGGCCTGGGAGCCGCCGCCGCCGCCGCCGCCGCCGCGAGAAGAGGAATGCACCGGCCGCGCCGCCGCGGGGCGCGCCCGCCGCTCCTGGCGCTGCTGGCCGTGCTGCTGCTGGCGGCGCGCGGGGCCGCTGCCCAAGGTAAGAGGCGCATCGGCCGGCTCGCGGGCCCGCCCGGCCTCTACCACCCTTCCGTCGGCCGGCCCGGGGCTGGGCGCACAGGAAGCGCCGCGCCCGCCTCGGGGGGCTGCCGGCGCCCCGTCGGGGGTCTCGCCAGCGCGACTCCAGGCGCCGGGGAGGCAGGCGAGGATTCACCCTGGAGCCCCGCTGAGGGCCGGGGGTGCGACTGGGCACTTCTTCCTCAGCGCCCAGTCGCAGTTGTCAGCGCTGACAGGAAGCGTGGAGAGGTTGGGGGTTGTGGGGCGATGGGATGCCTTTCGTCCCCGCATCTCTCGCTGGACCCCTAACGCGCCCCAACCGGTGTTCAGACAAGTCCATCCTGACCCCACATCTCAGCGGTCCTGGAGGGAGTTTGTGTTTTCAGGAGTGCCTGAGAGAACCTAGGCTGTCCACTGAACGACCCAAACAAAAGCCCTGTCCTCCTGGGGCTCGGGCGGCCTCGCATCTCCAGCGTCCCCGGCTCGCTGGCCTTCTTGAGGGTCACGATGGAGGCCACAACGTGTGCGCTGCCGCCGCCGCCGCCACTTTGTGCAAAATGTGCTGTCAGAGACGGCCTGCTGCTCCGAAGTGCACGTGTGTGTGTGTGTGTATGTGTGTGTGTGTTAACAAACAAGGGGAGGGAAAGCCAAGTAATGCATACTTGATTTTGGTAATCTCCAAAGACAATTGCAACAGTTAGAGAAAGACTTCACCGAAAGCCCGAGAGTCTTAGCTCGCTGCGGGAAGCTCGGATCCTTGCTGCGTCTGAGCCGGTACACAATGAGGGGGAAGAGCCCGGCTGCGCCTGTGGAGACAACGATTCATTCTTTGGAGGTTGGAGGGGGAAAGTTGATTAAAGTCTCCAGGGTCTTAGGCCTCACTTTTAACATGCATCCCTTGAGGGGGTGCTGGAGCCCCTGGATTCTTCCCTCCCCCACCCCCAGCCCCAACCCGTGCTCTTTTATCATGCATCTTTCATTTTTAAGTTAGCGCTGTGCTTTAGGGGGAAAAAGGCTCTGGGCTATTTAGCAGTTGAGGGGGAAAGACCTATTCACTACCTAGACCATGACTACAGAATTCGTTTTGACCAAAATCTAGCTAATAATTTTCGTGGTAGAAAATACACCCTGGAAGGAAGTTGTGTGTGAATTTTGATTTCATAGAGATGACTTTGGGGAAGTGGGAACCACATTTTTTGAGGATGATTCTGAAACTGATCCTACAGTGTGGTTGTGCTAATCTGGAAGCTCCTCAGGGTAAATACTGCTCCTAATTGTAATTAAGATGTACATCAGCAGGGAGTGCTCCTTCCTGATGAAAAATCCTAATGAAATGTAAACAGCTTGGTCACATGGATGTTTGCTTCCTTGATGCCAAACATCTGGTCCGTTGCCACACACCTGGGTGAAAAGCAAAAATTGGGTCGTGCTGCCTAAAACATTGTAAACATCTTTCTGATGTCAGGTTGCTGGGCAAATTGAGGTGGAGATAACCAAGGTGATTCTAGCTAAGGCAAGGCTCCTAGTGAGGCGCCTTAATTTGTTCACTTATATCCTCTGTCTTTTCCTTTATTCTACATAACCTTTCAACAATGGTTGCTTTTACATCATGGGGAGGGGGAGGGACAGGGTTGGGAGAGGGAGGGAACATGAGGGTCCAGTGCACCTTTCTTTGGACTTCTGCCTTTAAATAAATGTCCAGGCAATGATTTTGCTGAGTGTAAGACAATTTTGTTATCAGCAGTCGCCCAAATTCTCATTGAACTGTCTACAGGCTCAAAAAAAAAACCTTAAAAAAAATTCCTCCCAAATTTATTGTTTCTTTGTCTAAAAAGTATAAAAGCTGCCTGCTTTGGCTACTTCTTAGGTCCCATTTCTATGGGACCTCCATGTGCATGAATTAAAATTTGTTTCTTTTTCTCCCATGACAACTTTTTTTTAAAGAGTAGTGCTTATTCTGATCTCTTCAATAATGAGCTAAAATCTGTTATTACTGTCTTATTTATTGTCTAATAAATCCTTTTCCATTTCTGTGAATGCTTGATCCTTTCTCTGGGGACAAGGCTTCTAGTGCAACTCAGATTTACCTTCTTGCCTGATCTAACATCCTTCAGGTAACTCAGCCAATGGCTCAGGAGATCAGTCTAAGGGGTGATATGTTTCATTTATTTATTTAAAACAAATGCTCAGCATTTCTCCCATCACTCTTCTGTTTTGTTAGCCAGGAGGAACAAACCTTTACATTTACTTTACTGGTCTGTTCAGTGTCAATCTCCCCATCTACCTCTTACCATCCCGAACCTGAAGCCTTTATAACTGTACCCAGAGCTCAGGGCCTTTGGAACCCACCTAGGCTTTTCTCAGACTCCTGTAGATTTTGTGGCTTGGCTGCTTGGAGTCAGAGGGAGGTGACCTGCTACTGTTTGCTGTCATTTTGTAAACTTTCCAATGCCATTTTAATAGGTCCTGTCTACTTCTAGAGTTAGAGACTCTTGAGGACAATAAGACTGCTAGCTTTCCTGGTGAAAACACTGGGGACCAAGTCATCCAGCCCCACCTTTATAGGAACGTCTGAAAATCCTCCCTAGGGGGAGCCATACAGAGGCCCAGGAGACAAAGGGTGTGGTCCAACTGCCTCTGGCAATGTGTTGGGAATATTTAATTTCCAATATTGAGTCAGTATACCTGGTGGCTATTTTGCTACTCTGACATTATCTGGGATTATCTTTCTGGTATTTAGTTAGGAGTCCTTCAAAACTCAACTTTGGTCTATATTTTCCTCTCTCCATCTCCTGCATGGTGAACATAGGCCTCAGATTAGACTTGAAAGTTTCTAAATGGTATGTCACTTGCATCCATTAGTGTCCAGTTTGGATATGGTTTGAAGGGGACCACATACCGTATCTCAAATATTTTTGAAAATTTTACCCAGCATCCTATGGAGAATGGATTGCTTTGTATATACTATATGTATGTTGATGTACATGTATATCTGCATATAAATGGCATATGTTTAGGCATATATAGTAAGTGGTCCATAGATTTTTATTGAATGAATGGAGAGTAACTTTTTTGGTTGTAGGTAAAAGTGTGATGATACTTGCTTTTCCTAGTAAAAATGTAACATTGCTTGTTTTCAAGGATTTTCCCTTTGTCTCATCTTCCAGTATGAAGGGAGTGTAGTAGAACCTAAAGGTTACGAGCACGGGTGTTGGAATTAACTGACGTAGGTTCAAATCGTTTCTCTTCCACACACTGGGTATGGCGATTAGTTTTTCTGAGCCTTAGCTGAGTGTTATATGCATTGAGTGAAACCATGGATAGCAAGTATTGGAGAAGAGATCCAGCCTAGAGGGTCTTAACTTGGGGTATCTGAAATTAGGCCGTTCAACCCTCCAGAAATAATACACAAAATTTTATGTACATTTTTAGGGTTGTATGTTTCTGGTTATCATCTGATTTTTAAAGAAAACTGCAATCCCCAGAAGATAGGAACCATTGATCTGGAGTGTTTGAGGCCCAGGGCAATGAGTTGCCTTCCCTGCTGGGTTGCCAGGGGTGGAGTGATCCTGGGCCTTTACCCAGATCTACACAGTCCATGGGGCCTCTCTCTCTCCTCACTTTCCATTTCCCCTCCCACCAGCTGGACTGTTACAGGGCCTGAGAGATGCTAAAGAATGGTGCCAAATCCTTTGACCTCAACTAAGAATGTACTTCTCTGAACCCAAGCATTCTGAGATGTCTGATGCCTCTGTTTGTACAATGTATTTAACAAACACTTGCATAACCTTTACAACAGGCCAGTTACTACTCTAAGCATTTTGCAAGTATCAACTCACTGAATCCTCACAACAACCCCATGAGGGAGATGGCATAATTAGCTCATTTTAATTTAGGCACAGAGAGGTTAAGCTACTTTCTTAAGGTCACACAGCCAGGAAATGGCATTGTAGGGCTTACAAACCATAAAAGTTCATGCTCTCATCTGACTGCTGCCCTCGACAGTCTCTCCCGGTTTGTCTTAAAATTTACACCCTTTATGTTATATTGGGGCCAAAGGTGTTATATCCCTGTGTTTTCCAAGAGCAGCAAAGGGATGATTTCTCAACCATTATAAGGGTTATAAGAAATGACTGGAGACAGCCAATTTCAATATTCCTTCCTGCGCTGGAGTTCCCTGAGCCAGACTCACTGTAACTCAGAGATGGACTGGAAAGGCCTTGGATGGTCTGCACCTCTGATCAGGAGGAATGATGTTGTTGTAATGAACTGTAACTCAGATGTGGTTTGAGGAGCATGTCTGGCAATTCCTCCCAACCAGCGATGAGATGTACTTTGATGAAGTGCCTTTGTATTTGCATCTTGTTGTACAACTCAGGGAATAGGGGTGATTTATTAGAGTGCTCTCTAGTGGGAGAGCTGGCTTGCCAGCTCCAAGTTCCCCATGTGGGTCAGACCCTGGCAAATCCAGCCCCAGCTGGGAAACACTCAAGTCTCCTAGGCCTCTTTCTCCAACAGGAGAGCCTCAGCCTGGCCTCACCTATTCCCCACTGTGTGCCAGGAGAGACTGTTCTGTCGACAGACAAGAGAAAAGGGGAGTAGTCTGAGAGAGTCTGAGAGAGTTCTTTGGAGTTGAAGGGGAGGGGGGCTGTTATGGGGTGGTGGGGTTTGGTGGGGGGAACTCTTCGAAATCCTTAACTAAATGCAGCTGCTTGTTACATGGAGCCTGACTTGCATGCCAGGAATATCTAAAAAGCTAACGAATACAAAATAAAAATAAACAGCGGTAAAAAGGCTCTCTCTTTGTTGCAGTAAGCTCGATTGGGGTTTTCAGTTTGTTTAGGAATGGGATAATTGTGGCATCCACTTTATTTTGGTAAGGCAGTGAAATGTGGATTGCTGTTATGTCATTGGGATGCTACCACCACCTGAACTTTTTCCTTCACACCTCCCCGCTCCGAACGCCTAGGCACAGACACTCACAGGGCCTGAGTCTCAAACTGTTGCCTCTGAGTGAATTGCACTGGAAGAGGGCAGATAATTTAATGGGATAATGTTGGCAGGGCCAGCAAATTTCACACCCCATCTCTCACTAATAGAAAGGCAGTAGAAGGCTACAATATCCTCAGATGAAAAGGTTGTATAAAGAGGTTCTGCTTAACAGTAACTGTCTGTCCATAAATAAGGTTCTGTAGAGTTTTGATCCAAAAGCTGTTATTAAATACTGATAAGCCAAGCCTCATAATGTTTGGTCTCCTTACATTTCCTTTTTTCTTTCTTCTCTTCATTAGAACCATAGATTTTTTTTTTAAGAGGAGGAAGGGACCTAAAGATTGACCAGTCCAAACTGTTTATTTTCTCAAGTATTTCTATACAGAAAGGACCTTCTTTTATGGCCATTTAAAGAGGCAGTGTGGAGTAACAGAAATGGAATGGGATTTGAATCTGATAGACTAGGGTTTGAATTGAGGCTTTGCTGCTTGCTGCCTGTGTGACCTTGGGCAAAGTTCTTTGACCTCCTGAGGTTCAGTTTCTTTCTCTGCAAAATAGGGATAATAGTAATATCTGACTCAGGGTTTTGGTGAGAATTGGAGGAGATAATTGACAGAAGGTGCCTAACATAACGCCACAGACCCAGGAACCACACAGTGTGTCAGCTGTTCTCATTATCAGGGGCTTGCTAGACATCAGAACAAGTGCTCCAAAACAGTGCTCATTATACTGTGAAATACAAACCAAGACTTGGACAGCAGCAATTTTTACAAGATGGTAGGCCTCTTGAGTGTTCTGTTTTACAGGGAGCGTATAGATACTCTGTGAGCAGTTCTAGACCAGTGCTGGGGACCTGGGATGGAGGAGATTCCACAGGGCGGTTTTGCAAAGCCTTAAAACAAAGGCTTTTTCAGAACAGTGAGCTCTTTGGGGAAGAGCAACCCCTCCCTGGTGTTTGGTGTAATTCCAGAATCCTGCAATGGGGAATGCTACATTTCAGAGACCTCCACTTGTAATCTGACCGTTTTTAGCTCCAATAGCCAAATAATCTTGCTGAGCACAACTTGAAAGAGAAGGATAATGGCCGGAGGAAAGAATCCTGAGGTGCTCTGTTAGCCATTTAAAATTTCTGAGTACAAAAAAAAAGTTCATGTTACCCAAAGAGAGAAGAGTAATGAAGTATGTGGGAAGAGGAAGGAGAGATAAAAAAAGAGCTTCTAAGGATCAAGATAGGTTTGTGTGTTTTGTTTTTATTGTGCAACAGAAAAGCTTGTCATTCAATACACTTCAACATACACTTATTATATATTTATTATGTGCAAGATATGATGTTAATGTCCAGGAATAAAACATTATCGCTGCCCTCAAGGAGAGGCGGAGGAGGGACAGCATTACTTTTTAAAGAACCTACTATGTGCCAGGCATAATTCTTTATGGATATAAGGTTTATGTGTCCCAGCATCCCTTTGATGTTGGACTTCTGACCCCATTTTACAGATAAGAAAATCGAGGCTCAGAAGAAATAAGTATCTTCGCTAACCTCAAACAACTATTAAGTTTGGTTCGGCATTTGAACCTAGGTATTTTGACTCTCAAGTGTATGCTATTTCCACTATCCTTGAAGTGCAATTGGAGAGATAAGATGAACGGATAGGTACCTCCACATGCCAAAACGGCTCTCCCACAAGTGAATTAAAGGGTTGTGAATTTGGAAAGTGCTTTGGGAACACAGGGGTAGAAGCCATTGATTTCTCTCAGACAGTGGGAAGGTCCAAGGGAGAAATCAGTGTCCTTCAGAGGCTTCTTGTGAGGATGCAATGAGATACTGCCTAGAAGATGCGTGGCATCATGCCTCTCACATAGTGAACGCTCAGCTGTGGTTCTAGCCAGGGAGGGGCCCAGCCAGGATTTATCCGCCTCAAAAGTCTGTGTGCTCTTAATTGTTCTGCTGTGCTCCGTGACAGGCATGGGGGTGTTGGAAGAGTGTCTGTGTAGCTTCCACATAGAAGGGGAGACACCAAGCAGTTTTTCTGGTATCTTCCACCTGCCCTAATGCAGATTTTTGGATTCAGCTTTGCTTTAGGCTTTGCACAGGTGTCAGTTTGGAGAGAATTATGAAACCTAATCATAAACCCTAATACTTCTGGAACTCTAGCCAGGATCTATCATGTTCCCCATTCATCCTGTGGTCATACATTTCCTATAAGCCAAATGTTCCTGGAGATACAAATGTGAGTAAGGCTAAGTGCTTCCCTTGGAGGGTTTTGTAAATGGCAGGTCTGTGGTAGAGACTGCTAGCTGATCATCAGATCGGTTTCCATCTTTTCCCGGGCACATGGCTAGGCTACATTTCCTAGGTCCCTTGCAGTTAAGTGAGGCCATGTGACTAAATACTAGCCAATGGAATGAGATTGAAAACAATGAGTGTCACTTGTACACTTGACCCATAAAAAACTTCCCAGGCGGGATTGCTATGATCCCGAACGTGGTAACTCTAGAAGTCATGTGTTAAAGGTACCACAAGAAACAGCCTGGAACCCACCCTGAATGACTGCCCAGTGGAAGCCACCTCCCAGTCTACACTGGTTTAGGTTTTATGTGAACAAGAAACAGACTTTGATTGTAGTAAAGACTGAGATTTTGGGGTTTATCAGTTATAGCTGCTAATGTTACCTTAACTAACATTATGTAACTAACATACTATATCATCTACCTACCTATCTTTCTATTTATCTATCTGTATCTATATCACATAGATATAGTTGTAAACCATAGTGCACCATGAGATGAATTCTGTGGATCTGAATCAGTATTTTTAGACAGACTATAATAGGAAATATCACAGTGCATTACACTAATCAGTATTGTTTTGGGAAACTTTAGCTTCAGTTTGGTACATGCTGATTTAGGTTGTTTTTGGGCTCCCATGATCAAAAGTTTGAAAGCCCCTGGCCTAGTGGAGGCAGACAAGTGAACAACTCTGTACAGTAGAGTGTGGTAGTTATAATAATAGTGGTTAAGTCCCAGTGTTACAGAGACTTAGTTAAGGAAGTACCTAGGAAGCAGAGATGGCAAAAAAGGGTTCATCTTTCCAGTTAGTCTGTATTGGCTGCCTGCAGTGCAGTGATGAAAAGGATTCTGAGGTTTCTTCCAGGGTCTCTGGGAGAAAGCCTGTGATCATATGCTGTGATCTGATAGCAGAATCTGCCATGGGCTTGGGGAGGAGGAGTCGAGGTTCAGACCGAGTTTGCATCTGACACTTTGCAGGGAGTCTGGGCTCCTTCCAGGGAACTAAACCCCTTACTAAATTATTTATGGCACATGGTCAGTGTCTGTAGCCCCTTCCTAAGCTCTATGGGGAATCTAGAAGAATATGACTAGCTCTTGGGGAATTTACCTTTTAGGGGCAATAAAATTGGCACTTGTGAAATAATTATGCAGCCAGTGAGAGCAGAGTTGGCAATTACAGATGCATAGTGCCGAAGGGAGCAGTCTTTTGGGAGGAGTGGGATATTGTGGAAGCCATGAAGGAGGGGAAGGATTGAAATGGAGAGAGGGGAGAGGCTGACATTCTGCAGCTGCCCTGGTCTCCAGGGACTTGCCCGGACTGTCCTGGGGTCTTCCGTTAGGCCTTCACCTGGGCTGAAGCTGATCTTTGGGGATGGGAGAGTGATGAAGAAGAAAGAGGACTTTGGGGCTGTTAGGTTTTCTGCATAGGATGGGTGAGGAAGGGAGCAGGGGAGGGGGGAAGAAGCACGGTTTTACTGGGAGTCTGATGACTTACTTTTCTCTCCGAAAGAGTCCCCCAGAGAGTTCAAAATACAGTACATTTCAGAGCTATAGTCTGCTTTTTTCCCTCTGCTGCAGTGGTTTTGTTTTGAAGTGCCGGCTGCTACATCCCAGTCCACCTTTTGCCTGTTCAGTGAAAATCATGATAGTATAGTAATACTGGTCAAGCATCCTGTGTTCCAAGAACCATTTTAAGTTCTTTAAGTATTTTAACTTGCATAGTCTTCAGGGCCACCTTATGAGGTAGGCACTAATTATTGTCCCCATTTTCCGGATAAGAAAACTGAGGTACAGAGAAGGTAAGTAACCTGCTCAAGATCACACAGCAAGAGTTTGAACCTCGTTATCCTGAGGTTAGGGCTTTGTTCTTGATTATTATGCTATTTTACATCTCATTTTTTAAAAAACCTCTATCTGATGATTCAGATTCCCTGTAAGATCCCAGCCAAATAGCTGAGTCAAAATAATTATAATTAAATCCTCCACTTGTATAGGGCTTTGCAGCTTACAAAGTTATTTCATGTATAAAATTACCATTAGTTTCCCAAATAATCCAATGAAACAGGATTTCTTTATTTCTCTCTTTCTCTCTCCCTTTTAAAATTAGGCCTGAGAGGTTGGCGGCTCACCTTCAGTCACTGTAGCCGGTGGAGCCTGTGTGAAACCCAGCGTCTTTGACTTCAGGCCCTTTGTGCTTTCTGCTCTAAAAGACTGTTCAGAATTCATGACTCTACGTGACTGATTTATGTCTATTTTCACTGCAGTTTCACTAGCAAATGAATTTGCCTGATTCTCCTCAAATCAAATATTGTTTTTGGAAATATTTGTGAGGCATTTGTAGATGGGGCCTGGAGCCTAGAGGTCCTGTAACCTAAGAAAGTTCACTTGCAAATAGACTGAGAGAAGTAACTTAAAAGCAAGGAGTTCCCTAGGTGGTTGGTGATTGCAGCCCATGGGAGAGCCATCGGTAGAAGGGCTTTGACATCTGAAAGTCTTGCTGTGAAACCCTGTCCAGGTCAGCAGATTACTTGGCCTTCCTGAGACTCACCTTCTTAATCTGTAAAATGGGAAGCATAATGGTGCCGACCTGGACAGGGTGGGGAGGATCATGGGAAGTGCTGGTTCACTGCCTGGGTGGTGGTCTGTCTATGCTCACAGCTGCTCCTGGGAATTAAATGGAGAGCAGCAAGAGTGTATCTCCTCCTTTGAGATTTTCCCAGGATTTGATACAGCAAAACTTCTAAATCTCAGAACCTTTCTTTTATAATATAATCATCTCTGGCACAGGCCTTCCTAGTGCTTAGAACTTTTAGTTTACAATTATATTAATAATTCTCAAGGACAAGGACTTTCTTAAGCTTTGTGAAGGTTAAACATCGTAAGATAAGAACAGATCCTACTGCTTGAAATCCTAGATGTCCTGGAAAGTTTCCTGTCTGTTCATTCTGGGAAATTGACACCATTTCCTGATGGGTTTAAACCACCATCAAAGCAACTTATTCTACTTTTTCTCCACAAGAGAGATTAGATCCTCACCTCTTGGATTTCACTCTGATGTGGGTATGTCATAGTTTTTGCATAATTTTCACATGCCCTACAGAGTGTTGGTTGTTTTTCTTTTCCCCACCTGAATGTTCAGTGTGCGGAAAGTTAGCCCTTCTCCGTATGGGCTTCTCTGAAAAGCGAGCCTTAAGAGAGTCATGCTTAGTTCCCTGGCAGCTGTTTACCTCCTCCCTTTAGAGAATTGCTGTGTGTTGTATGGGAACTCTCAGTCACAAAGTATTGTCTGTTTGATATTAGCTGTGTAGATTGCTGACAACAACAATTGTTGATAATGTTCTTAATCTGCTGGTGAGTTACCCTCTTTCTCTGTGCTGCTCACAGCACACTCTGTCCACTCACATCCAGTGTCCCTAAGTCAAGGAATCAAGTGCTTTGCCTGTGGCCAGATAATCTTCAGAGAGTCAGAACCTGCGGTGGGGGCCTCCCAGGGGACAGCGGGTAAAGGGCATCTCTCCTCCCCACTGAGCAAGGAGGGCACTGGGCTGAGCGTACCCGGTGTTTTCTACCTAATTGTCAGCAAGTCACTGTATCGGACTGTGCCTCAGGGAAGCCCCGCAAGGAGCAGTTAATAGAGAGGCAGAGAGAGACCAGCACTTCCAGCACTAATTGGTTTCCCTTCCCAAGATGAAAGCACTGGGTGTAGGGAGTGACGCATTGCTCCCTTACATGGGCTGCAACTTAATTTTTTCAGAAAAAGAAGTAATTGTCAGATTTTATGGTTGTGTAGGGGTTAAAACTATATATATATATATATATATATATATATATGTATATATATATATATGAGATGGTCAAAACATTTTATAAACAACCCTCCCACCTCTCAGCCTTAGGACTCAGGTTTAGAAAGTTTCTTAATCAGTCCAAGATGTTGGTGAAAGTGGCTTTGCCTAGACTCATGGCATCAAATCAACAGGCCAGTGGCCATGTCTTTTAAGTGTTGATGTAGAGAAACGAAGGGAAAAGGAATCTGGGAGGGACAGTTCCTTCACCCACCGAGTGACATGTCCTTTGTAAGCTCCCCAGAAGTCACTGGCAATTCCATCTGATTAAATATTTATTCAACAGCTAAAATGGATGCAGGAGAATTAGATGGCAAGATCCTCTTCTGTAGGAAGTTTACTGTTTTTTTCGGGAGACAAGATTGATACCCCCAGATGGTATGAGAGTAACTCACTGAATCAAACTTTGCAGTCCTGACCTTTGTTGGGGGCCCTTTCTCCATCATGCGGCCCCTAAAGTCTGTGTACTTAGCACCTGCTCCTCCCCCTCAGCGGCTCTGGCTCAAGCTGTTCCTCTCAACATCTCTCCTCCCTGAAATCTTGGTCTTCAGTCCCCAGTGCTCCCACACTCAGGAATCCACCCTTCTGTGCTCCTTTCCGCAGTGCCCTCACATTCAGCCCGTATTCCCACCCAGGCCTCCTAAGTCACACTTGTTTCGATTTAGCCTGAAACCTCGATGTTAATCTTTGTAATAATAGTCACCATCATTAATTGAGCATCTACTACAGGCTGGTGTTTTGTATTTTGTAGTGGAATCTTTTTATTTTGTCTTTCCAAAATTATTGCCCTGAATTAAATTCCTCTCCCCTTGCTTCCTCCTTCTGCCCCTTTGTCAAATGGGAAAAGAAACTGCTTTTGTCCACACTTCAGCCTGGTTACGGGAGACTGCCAATCACAACCCCTGCCCCCAGCCTCACCGAGACAGTTCATCCCTGGAATTTAGGGGCAGCCCCTCTGGAGTGGAGAACCTGGGAGATGCCCTTAGCCATGTCTCTGTCCCAGAAGGAAGCGGGCTTGTAGGAACGACTTTGACATCCAGAGCCGGCGTTGCTGAGAGGTGTGACAGTGGTCCAGTCTCTCCTCTGTCTCTCCGAGATTTTCTGCTCGGAGCCCATAGACTCTGCTTTGGGGGAGGCTATTGTGTCCTGATTGTGCACACACCATACCTCACTAATTCTCACAACGAAATAAAGTGCTATTGTTTTGTTTTGCTTTGTTTTAACCTAAAAGGAAACAGTTTTAATGCTTTTTCTCATGAGACATATATGTCCATTAAAAACAAAATCAGAATTGTAACACGAAAACAAAATTCACCACAATCCTTTTTTTCAAGGATAACCTCTGATAGTGTTTTTAATCCATGTGTATTTATAAAAAGAGGTCACACTTTGATTCCCAAGAGAAAACTGAGGCTCAGAGATGTTAAGTAACTTCCCCAGTGTCATATAACCAGCTGCTTTCCATTCTAGCCACTTCTTGATGAGCAGGGACCAGGTCTTTCTTAGTTAACAACCATCCAGTCCAGCATATTTTACTAGATAGGAAATCGCCAAATACGTGTCGAGTGAATGCTAAATTCATGTAATTAAGTGTCACGAGGAAGGGGCACACAGTAAGTTTTGTAGGTCTAGGAGGAGAGATGTATGCATTGTTTGGAATTATTGGGAAGGTTTTCTGAAGGAGGTGGAACTGGAGATGTAGAGTCAATATTTATTTGTTTTTCTCTAATATGCAAGTGTCCTGAGTGGTCCAAGCCAACGAGCAGGGCCACCTGAGCGTTTCCCACTGTCAGGGTTGGGCACTGCCCAGGCTTACCGATTACATTTGAGCTTTTCTGAAAATGCAAAAGGTCAAGGTGAAAATGTGCCCACATGGATGTGACAAAGAGGACCAGAGGAAGAGATGTATAGTGTCCAGAAGGAAGTTTGCAACTGTGGGGCAATGGGAAATTAAAATCTAAAGACTTGGACCTAAAGAAATAAAGTGGGGGGAGTCGGGTAGGAGCACCACCAAAAATATTATCAAGGATCTTCTGACAGGATTTTCAGGCTGGCCTTCCAGTCTGCAGCTCCCTCTCATCCTCATCTGGCGTCTTTGTCCATAGTGGCTTTTGCATGGGCTGTCCCCTCCTGTGGGAACATCCTTCCCCCAACCCATCAACTCCCAGTCCTTTGGTTCTGGCCTAAATGTCACTTCCCTGACTGGCTGGACTAGAGTGAGTTTCCACTTACTTGCTTTCATAACACCTGTATTTAAAAATATTCTTCATTATGATTTGTAATTAGATATTTATTTGTGCAATTATTATTTTTGTGATATCTCCTCTATCCTTGCCTGGATCATTGGATGCTCCTTAAAACAGGGTATAAGTCTGGATCACAGCCAGCACAGCATCTGGTGGCCAATTGAATTGACTCACTTTTGCTAAGCTTTGTCCTTGCTTCCTAGGGACGGGGATCATTCCAGTTGGCTTTGCTCTTAGTATCTAGCAATTTAAAAATGCATCTTTGAACAACTGAAAATCTCAAGGCTTTCTCTTCCAAGAGATGAGGAATCCAACCCTGTAAAAAGTCAATCTGGACTCAATTAAACCTGCTGTGGGCTCTATTTCCAGGGGACCAGTGGGCAGCTGAGAGCTGAGCTGTTTTCCCAAGATGGAAAATCTGTGATAACTCTGGGTTCTGCTGCTATAAATTAAGGTCACTCTGCCCTTAATTGGCAACAAATAAGAATTCCCCCTTACAGTCCTCCTCTTTTTCTTCTTTCATGTACACTCTGCTTGAGAGAAGGTGTGGAAAAGACTGGTCCTCTGCCACAGGGGAGAGGGCACCATCAGGGCTGAGGGCCAGCCGAGGATAGGGATGGTGAGTGATTCCTCTCTGCCTGAGCATCCTTCTCCCCTCCCCGTCCTTTCTTTAGGCAATCTGAAAGTTCTTCTTCCTAGGGAAGTATCCCCTGGGGAGCTCTTACTCTCTCTTCTTTCTCTTAGTAAGCAGACGGGAAAATTCTTTAAATTTTGAACTTGCAAGCAGTTTGAATGCAAACATGGTCAGAAAGGCCTGTGTTTCTTTGCATTTCCCACAGCACCTCTTCTTAAATCCCTAGAACCATCTGCTGCCAGCTAGGCCTCCTTGCACTCACGCAGGAGAGAGAAAAAGGGAGCTTAGCAAAACTTCAGTTGGGTTTCCTGGGTCCTGAGGCAGTGGTGAAGGAGAGAAAGGGCCTGGGCTGTTTTATTTCCTGCCCTGCTGGTGTCATTCAGGAGGGTGATCCGCCTGCAGGCTGAGGCCTGCTGGATGGGAGCCGGGCACTGGGCTGGGGCTCCAGGCACTTCTGCGGGGGCTTGAAGCTGGCCTCTTGTGGGGAACATGAAACTGTTGAAGGAGGCAGTGCAGTGAGGCAGGGGCCCAGGTCCTGGGCGTGTGGAGGAGGGAGCAGCTAAGTGAGGCATGGGGTTGGATTGGCAGAGAGGGGATCAGGAAAGGTGTCTCCCGGGAGCTTCCCTGGAAGACATGTGTCTGGGAAGCCCTAGAACCGTGGCCCATAATGCATTTTTAAAACTATTGATAATAATTGATGGGTTTATTTTGACAAATGTGTTCACAAAAATCTGCCGTCTGTAGTATCTGGTGCTTGACTGTGATAAAAACCATTTCCCAGGCTCCTCTCTGTAAGCCAGCTCTTCTCCGGGAACCTCAGCGGCTCCACCAGGACCAGAACAACTCAGAGGGAGGCCAAGACCCCCCACATCTAGGTGCCAGGTGGGAATAGGGTTCAGGAGCTAAGCCAGGACTCTGCCTCTCCAGAAAGTTGCTCTGCTCTGAGATCTGGGGTCTCAGTTTCTTCATCTCTGCTGTGGGGATTATAACCCCTTCCCTGACGATTATGGAAGATTAGAGGAGATGAAGGATATAAAAATATCTTGTAAACTTTAAAGTCTTATCTGAGATTGAAGGGTCAGATAGCACGCAAGAGTTTGTCTCCATTTCTCAGTGAATGAATCCACAGGGCTTCCTTTATTCACTCAACGAATATTTATGTGACTGGCGTTGTTTTAGATACTGGAGGTGAAGCTGTGAATAAAACAAAGACTCTACTCAGGAAGCAGTCTGAAAGTAAAGAAATAAATGCTTTATCCGGTGAGAGTGAGTGCTAAGAAAAATGAAGCAGAGTAAAAGAGCTTGTGATGGGGTGAGTGTGGGGGTGGGGTGGTGCTGTTGTATGGGGGGGTAGGGAAGGAAGACTATGACAATGTCTCTTGAGCAGACTGGCAGGTAGTGGAGGAGTGAGCACTGTGGCTGTGTGTGTGTGTGTGTGTATGTGTGTGTGTGTGTAGGAATATCCTTCAGGAGGGGACCATAGTACAAAAGCCGTGAAGTGAGTCTGTTTTCAATGAACAGTCTAACAGCAGTTACATCTATTACCACTAGTAACATGTGTGTGCCAGGCAATATTCAAGCTTCACTTAATTCTCACAATGACCCTGTTAGGTACGCCCTAGTATTATCATACCCATTTCGTAGATCAGGAAACTAAGGCATCTTCAGCAACAAGTCTAGCATTCTGAGAATTGGGGAGGAGGAAGTACGTCTCATTTATATGAGGCAGCACAGAGGAAAGAATGCATGGTTTGGAGAAAAAAAATCTGGGCTCGGGCCTGGCCTGCCCCTCATCTGCTGTGCAAACTTGGGCAAGATGTTTAACCTCTCTGAGCCTCAGTTTCCTGATTTGTAAAATGGGCTAATAAAGCTTGGAGAATTGTTATGTATATTGAGAAATCCAGGTGAAAGTTTGCTGCGAACTGCATAGCATCATGAAAATGTTCCTTTACTGTCATTGCTGTTACTACTACACCAATTCTCCTTCCTAGCCTCTTGGAAAGAGAGTGAATGAGAAAGAAATGGAAGTTTGCGACTTATTTCCTTTGTTCTTTCCCTGAAATTTTATTTCATGCTGATGTCTTTGATGGCAAATTAACCACAGTGTCAGTTGAATTGGCAGGCATTTTCCTGGAAGATTTAGGAACTATGAGGTGAAGCTGGTGGCAGGGTTTCTCACATTTATCAAGAAATCACTTGAGGTCCTAGAATTCCCAGTCCACTCCCTTCCGTAATACCAGGGTACCTGTAATCCCCAAACCTAGACTTTTATGGCCATTTTCTTCAGTCCTGCATTGTGTAGATAGTGGCGGCTCACTACCCTTTAACTAAGAGGCTCTAAATAATTGTTCCTTTAAAAATTATTCTGTGCATTTGTCCCAGAGTGCTGTGGGATGAATGGCTAAATCCTGGGGGATTTGGAGAAAGAAATACTATTATTTGGGGCTGTGGAATGGGAAAACTGAGCTGAAGGGACTTACCCCAAGTTGGGTAATTGCTGGTGAGTCTGTGTACCTATTCTCATTTCCGGCGAGGAGCACTTTGCGTCCACTACTGTGGCAGTGAGTCAGTAACTTCATCGGTCAACCTACTGAACACCTGCCTTGCGCCAGGCATAGTGCAAGGTGCTGGGTGTACGGTGGGGCTTGCTCTCGGGGATGCTCTGAGGACATGCTCCAGATATACTCTTCATTCGAGTGCTTGCTGCTGGCCCTTCCTGGCACCTCCAACAAATGCAGAGGTTGCTTCATCGTCACTTGCTGACGACTGGCAGGCGTGCATGCATTTAGCTGGCCCAGCGTCTAGTGCTGGTGATCAGACTCGGTCTGCGTTTTGCTTTCCCCAGTGTGGTGGTGGCTTCCTGCGATACGCTTTGTCTTGGCTGTGATGCACCCTTCCCTGGGGTTGGGATAACAGCCTCCTGGGGACTGTGGCTAATCTCAGGAGAAGCCGAGCCCCCAGGGGAAGAATGCTGTCTCTCACTGTGTGCACCTGGGATTAGGCAGAGCTGCTGCTCATGTGGTTAGGTAAGGGCGAGGGCTGATTGCTGGGAACCAGAGGTGTGGGGCTGCACCTTCCGTTTGCTCCCAAGGCCTTCTTCACTGTCATCGCTTTGTACAGCTGAGGGGGCCCCTGAGAAAGTGAAAAAAGACAGAAGTCGAAATACTGGCCTGGGAGTCAGGTAAACCCTCAGCTAACTATGACCCTGGGCAAACCTCGAAGTCCCAGTCTCCCCACCTGGAAAACTCAGGGTGCTAATCATATCTATATCATTACCTTTTGTGAGGATGAGCTGGGACAGTGCTCCCAGACTCCTGGCACGTACAGAGCGCTCACAGTAAGCATCAGTAACTCTGAGGTTGGCTTGCCGTGTTACAGGTGGGTAGGGGTAGCCGGAGGCCCACAGTGACTTGATCAGAATCAAGGCCCTAGAATTCCTCAGTGCTGGAGACTGGAGCAGAACTTGGCTCTCCCAGCCTCCAGTGCTAGACTGTGAATGAACCAATCTCCTCTGCTGGGTGAAGCAGTGACCCGTAGTGTCCTGCTGCCTGGCCTGGAGGCAGGGCACGAGGAGGGGCTGGGGAGGTCAGCAACAGATGTCAGAGGCTGGAGAGGCTCTTTCCAGCCAGACCACTCACTGGACCACTGTATCGTTTGACGTTTGAACTGAATTTCCTCCTCTATAAAATAAGGTGGCTTGACTGCCCCTTCCAGCTCTAAAAAATTTTGTAAGAAGCCTCCTGGAGGAAACAGAGGCTGAAGGGAGAGCAGAGGGAACACATCGATGTTACCTGATAAAAAGAGTTAGCAGCTTGTAAATCCTGACAATGTGCTGGGCACTGTGCTGGGCACTGGGGATATAGACTGGGACTGGAACATGTTCCATCTTCTCTGGGCTCCGGGACAGTGGAACCAGTAGGGATGAGCAGTGGGAATGCAGAGAGGCAGAGGAATCCGTTTTAATGTGGGCCTTAAGAAAAATATGAGCGGTGAGTTGTGGCCCCCAGACGGGGCTGTCTTTCGCTGTGGGGGGGCTGTCTTTCGCTGTGGGGCAGCTGCCTGTGCGTGTGCAGAGCCATCAGCATGCAGGGAATGACCCGGATGGGATGAGGTACGGTGAAGGGGCCCCTGGGGTAGGGGCGTTTGTGGTTGAGAGGGCAGGCTCAGGACGGGTGGGAGGGAGGGTGGGCAGCCCGGCCAGAGCCACAGGGGGCTGGTGGATTCCATTCCTCCAGTTAGGCACCAGTGGAAGCCCCACTGAGAGGGGCTCCTGGGGCTCTGGAACTTCGCTCCTCTTGCAAGGGGAAAAGTGAGTTTTACCTTTAAGCGTCACCTTTCTGTCTTCTTGGTTTCCTAAGTGTGGCGCGATCCAAACCCAAAGTATTTGCACTAAACTTGTTAATTTTAACCAAGTGGTAGAATATAATCAGGATGTGAAACAGCTGAAAGGTTGCCAATTTTTCTTCCCTTTGAGGTGTTGTTTTCTGATCATTTAAAGAAAGATCTGTTGAAAACCTGGTGAACGTGTGACTCTAGCTGGTGGATGTGACACTTCTGTAGACCTATTACGAACTTGGGCCTGAGCAAAGAAATTCCATGGAGCAAGCTTTCTTGAACTCCTAGGATTGTTAAAATACAGTGGAAAGCCCAGAAGCCCAGGAGTGATTTCTGAACGGTGGGAGGGCGAGGGAGGCTTTGAAGCCATCCTATTTGAACACTTAGGCTGCTAAGTGCAACTCTTCAAACACTTTATGTGCCTTAAATGGTCTAGTGCAAAGGATATTCAGGAACATAAAATCCCTGCTGGTACTGGGGTAAAACCCCCTTATCTCCTCCCTAAATATTGATTTAGAATAATAGCTTGTTTTGAACTTTCTCCCAGTACATTAATTTTTAATTTGGAAAAGTACCTCTAGGGGAAACTTAGACAGCATATAGGTACAGACACCTTTGGAGACAGGGGGAGGCTGATCAGAAGTGTGTCTTTAAAGAAATCAAAAGGAGGGAACAAGGTAAAGGCGTTACTCTAATTAGAATACGACACCGCCCCCCACCCTCCCGCATCAGATTAATCCATCGAGGTATATTATTTTGAGTATCTTGTTTGTAAGATCCTGTGCTGGAAACTGAGGGAGAGACTATGATTTAACTCCTGTCCTCTAGGGGTGTGTGTTTGTGTGTGTGTGTGTGTTTGTGTGTATTTATATGTGTGTGTTGTCTTTGATGAAAGGAAAATGAGATTTTTTTTTCCCAGAAACTTTTTTTGGTGGGTGGGAAGAAAAGGGTGACATCAAGGCATAGCAGAAAGAGCTCTGGACTAAAAGTCAACAAACCTGAATTCCTCTCATAGCCCTACCTTTAACAAGCTGTGTGACCACAGACAAGAGAATTGCCTTCTCTGATCCTCAAGTGCTCTTCTGCAAAGCAGTGGGGCTGGACCCTGCTCTGTAGATCAGTAGCATCTACATCACTTGGGAGCTTGTTAAGAATGCAGAGTAGGGCTCCTATCCAGACCTATGGGATCAGAATCTGCATTTTAATAAGATCCATAGATGATTTATAAGCAAATTGTAAGTTGAATAAGCATTGCTTTAAAGAATGATTCTTGTTCTAATATTCTAGTATTTGGTATTTTTTCCTAATGTATAATAAAATCCAGTTATGAGAAATTTATTCAGGACTTGGACCAGCAGAAGTATACATGAGAGAAAAAAGATTTAAAGGCAAAAACATGCACAAATGCATGCTGTATATGTGTATTCCTCCTTTTTGCCTTGTGTTTTAGGTCTTGGCAGTGTAGTAAGAGCAGTGAGAGTGGGGAGGAGGAGCTGAGAAGTCAAGGTGGTTGAAGGTGAAGTTGGTAATGGCCTTCTGAGCTAATGGGTGGTACAGGGCAGTGGGTCTCACCCTAGGTCCTCAGAATCATCATAAGGGTTCTAAGGATCAAGCATCATCAGTGATTGCAAAATAATGTTCATACTTTTCAAGGACACATGAATGTCACTTTGATGAACTGAATAAAAATTCATAGTGACTTTTCTATATTCTATATTTCCCTAATCAATTGATACTGAATGTTAAACCCATTAGGTGGGAGGGGGAATCTAAATCACTTTTTTCTTTTTTGTATCTAAAGGAAGCTTCTTACTTGAAACTGTTGGGAACCTTTGAAATAGAGAATAATGATTGATAATGATATTGATGAAAATAACAGTTATGGACAACTTTCTTAGTACCAGGATTGTGCCTTACAAGGAAGGACCTTGGGTATCTGCTAATAAATTTACAGATAAGGAAACTGAGGCTCAGGGGGTGTAGTGATTTGTTCTAAGTCATACCCTGAGGGAGTGATTGGTAGAACTAGAACTAGAACACAGGTGTCCTGGTTCTAGTTTTTAGAACCAGGTTCAGGTTTATATCTGCTGTGCTAGACTTTGTGGTTTGTCTGTCTGGTGCTCTGAGGTAGCACGTGCAGGAATGTCAAATGGAGAGGAGGAAATTTTCCTGGGTTCCTGCTTGGGAGTCACAGACTGGCAAAGTCAGGAGGACCTCGTGGCATCTGGGCCACTCACTGTATTTACAGGTGAGCATACCTGGCCTGGCAAAGGAAAGGAACTTGTCCAAGGTGAAATAATTAATTAGGTTTGTTTGCTTGTTTGGCTCTTTCTCTATCTGAAATTCAGCTATTTATAGATAGGCTTTTTCACAAGAGGAGTTGGAGAGTGAAACAAGCCCTCCTTTGAAAGCAAATGAATGTGTTTCTAATGCTGCATCTCAGGTTTTTGTGAAGATTTATGTATCTTTGTAAAGTATTTAGAGTAGTAACTGGTAATTATGAGCACTCAAACTATTATAATAACAATAAACTTAGTTTGTTATTGTTATTTTTGTATCAAGCTCTGTATATTAAATTTAATAACCGTATTTTTTTTAAGTGGGACTGATTATAACCTTGACTTTTCCTACCAGATTGTCTGTCTTAACCATAACCTTTGAGAGGGCAGACCACCAAATTCTTTGTCACTGAAAACAGTACCACATAATCATTGGAAACCATATAATGGAAAGAGAGAAAGTCAGTGTTGGCTGTTGGGGCAGCTTCAGTCATCTTATGAGCCCACAATTTACTGATGCTCATTGAATGGAGAGGCTGTCTCCTAAGCAGTAGGTCTCCTGATCCTCAGAAAATGAGTAGAAGGATCAAGCACCTTTCTGGGCCTTGTACAACCGTTACCCATCTAGGGAATTAGTTACTGGGTTTGAATCAGGATGGGCTTCATGGGTGTGCAACCTGTGCAGCTGAACAGGACACTGCCCCCTGCCTCTGTGGTGGGTTTAATGCTCTGCTGTTGCCGTCCTGAAATTCTTAATACTATTTTGGACAAGGGGACCTGGTATTCTGTTTTGTACTGGGCCTTGCAAATTATGTAGTGGATCTTGGTTAGAATAATCCAGAATCAGGACCGAGAGCCCCTGAGAAGCGAGTCAGTGGGGACTGCAGCCTTTTGGGGAAGGAGTGGGGGGAGGAAGAAGAGGAAAAGGAGGAGGCAGAAGAGGAGGAGAGGGAGAAGGAGGAGGAGGAGGGGGAGAACTGACCCCTTGTGGTGGCATCCAGGATTGTGTGTGGGCTTGAGCTGTGCAGCCTGTGGTCAGCTGCCAAAGACAGGAAGGAGGGTGGGGCAGATCTCTCCTGTCCCATCACTTTGCCCGTGATTGTAGACTAGTCACTAAGCTCTCTACATGTCTTCTTTGCATCCCTAGTCCTAATCACACATAGTACCCAGCCTGTAGTAGGTCCTAACATATTGTGGTTGTTCACGTTATTGCTGCCATGCAGCGCACCATCAGTAGATGACTTTGAAACAGTAGATGAAGCTCTCCATGTGGGTTATGTTATAAACTTTTCTATATTCAGTGTCATCACCGTAACTCCTATCTGGATGATCCAGAGGGCTTACACTAATTTCCCTGCCAGTAATCTCTTCCTTGTATTAATCCAACTAGCAGGATGAACTTTCCCAGATCTATTGCTTATTAGCCACATGACCTTAGGCACACTTACTGTTTCTAAGTCTCAGTTGCCTCATCTCTAGAAAAGAGATGATCATGTCTACCTTGAAGGGCTGTTAGGAAGTTTAGAGATAATACATGTAAAGCCCCAGGAGGAATAGTGACTGGCACATAATAGGTGGTCAGTAAAGAGTAGTTTTTCTTATTATTAAATTATAAAATTTTAAGATTGTATATGTTTATATATGATATATAAATGATACACAAACAGCTTTCATCATGTCATTTCTTCTCCTCAAAAAAATCTTCAGTGGCTCCCTATTGCCATGGCCATCGAGGGTCAAGGCTCTGTATAATCCAGCTACAGTCTACACTGCCTAACTTCCCCCATTAGTGTTTTAAAAACTTCTAGAATGCTAGTTGTGGTTGTTGTCTTTACTTGTTCTGTATCTTGTTTCCCAAGGGCACTGGGAACTCCTTGGCGGTGGAATTCTGTGTCATCTCTCCCAGTGCCCAGGAGAGTGCCGAGCACACAGTGTGTGTGTGGTTGTTGATTGCTAGTCGCAATGTATTTCAGGAATGTTCTGTCACTTTGCTTGTTTTCCATGTGTTTATACCTCTTAGCGCCTTCCAGTTGGAAATGGATTATGATTTTGCATTTGAATCAGGAGGAGGTAAAAACACCCATCCTTCCTCTCCTGTTTTTGTTTCTGTTTTTTTTAAACAGCCACTGTTGCTCTCTGTTGGGGTTGTTTGTTTACATATTTGTCTCCCCTTCTGAACTGTGCCCTCTGGTTAGGGAGGAGTGGTGTTTAATTCGCCTTTATATCTTCAAGGGCTCAGGACATTGAGCCTGGTACAACTAAAAGAAATACGCATTAGATATTTGTCAAATCAATGAGTATTGGAAAGCTCAAATTTATGGCAGACAAGGGAGACAGTGGGAGCCTTCTTTTTACTGGAAAGACATTGTTTATTAGATCTGAGTGGGTCACTTAGAAGCTATGCAGTTGGATATCTTTTATGGTCAAAGAAGAAAATCAGTATAAAATGTTTAATTAAAAGCAGAGGCTAGCATTTCCCCTTGTAATGAAGGCAGGATGGCGAATATTGTCCTTTCCTCAGCCTAGCTGGGCAGGCAGCCAGGCTCGAAGACTGGGATGCTGTGCCAGCAGGTAAGAAGGTTTGACATTAGGAGTACTAGGTCTCGGGGTTCTTCTGGGTCTATTTTTGCTTCAGTGTTTCTCCTTGGGGATGTTGAAAATTCAAAAGGCGTTAACTCCTTTAAGATATTCCAATGACACTGTCAACTCCTTAAATGTTTTATTCTGTCACCTGTGAAATTACCACTTGTTTGTGAACTTATTATTATTATGGCATATTTTCCAGGAGTATGTTCTGAATTCGAGGTTAAAAGGCCCAAGAGGTGTGGGTCTTTTTTCTTGTTCTTCTTGGTGCTCCTGGCCCTGGCCCTTGATAAATGGGCTGCCTGGAGCTCTTACCCACACAGCATCCTGCAGGGTCGGCCCTGATCTGGGTGTAAGAAGCTGGCGAGGACCAGGATTTAGGGAGGCAGAGAGGGTAGTGATGTTCTGAATGACTTCTGCCACCTGGAGGGAAGCGGGCCCTCTGAGAAGGACAATGAGTGGATGTTGCTCTAGGACAGGACGGTGTGACTCAGAGTGTGGTCTGGGGACCAGCAGCATCAGCATCCCCTGGGACTTG
The DNA here is from genome assembly GCF_048564905.1 of Vicugna pacos. Taxonomy (NCBI): domain Eukaryota; kingdom Metazoa; phylum Chordata; class Mammalia; order Artiodactyla; family Camelidae; genus Vicugna; species Vicugna pacos. The sequence continues at coordinate 20,264,087 of NC_132999.1, read as the reverse complement.
TTAGAAATGCAGAATCTCAGACACCACCTCCCCCCCCACCAACTCTTATTAAATCGGACTCTGCATTTTACCGGACTCCCATCTGATTTCTGTGCACATCAGTGTTTGAGAAGTGCTGCTCTCATGAAAAAGTCTTTCTCATTCTTGAGGTTTGATGTCTGGACTTTTGTGATTCTAGGATGTAGCTTGAGCCTTGTCCCAGAACTGCCTTCAATCCCAGAATTACCACCATAGAGGTATTATTACTAGACCCTTTTTAATCTTAGATTTATTTCATCAATAATATGTATATGTTGTGTGCTTTACTGGTTTTGTGTGCACGTGTTTATTAATGAAATAATGGATTGCTCTTAGCATATAGTAGAAACTTAACAAATATTACTTATTGCTGATACCATTTTTGTCTGATTTTTTAAATATATTTTTATCAGATTATTTTATCAGAACCCTAATACAGACCATTCAACTATTTATTATGATGGGAGAATTGCTGTGCAGTCATTACTAAAATGTTGTAATTTTGCATTAACTTTATGTCTTTTGTATGAATTAATGAGTGGCCTTGAAGAATCCATAGCTCTGAACTCTCCCTCTTTATTTAACCTGTTTTTTATATTTTCTGCTCTTGACGTGGGCATGTGTTATGTAGCTTTATTTATGGCCATCATTTATTTTTAAAATATGACTTAAGTCCCTTATATTTTCCTTTTGAGCTTCCTTCCCCCTTTCGTTTTGATGATAATGATAAAGCATGAGTCGTCTTATCCAGCAGTAGTTAAGACAGTTAATGAAAAAGGTCAGTTAAAACAAAGAGTGAAGAAATAGGGAAGAAGTACAAAGCAAACGTTTTATTTAACCTTGATGCCTAGATGCCCATTTATTTAGTCTCATGGTTTAGGGCCAAGGCTTCTCCTTTGAGCTTGGGTCTGATGCTTGGAGGCCCTGTCTTCTTTTGTGTCCACATGTTACTGCTAATTCTTCTATGATATCCAGTTTGGGTTTCTCTGACGTGGATTAGAAATTCAAAGGCACGTGTAAATCCAAATGGGGAATTCTTGTAGATATTTACCCCCTTCCCAACTTTTTATCCTTATCTTCTTTCAGTTAATACAGTGGTATCGTTCAAAGAGGGAGATATTTTTATTTTACCTTTCTAAAGAATTGGACTTAGTCTTCATGAAAGTAGTAACTCTCCTTTCATAGTCACAAGACTTACCAATTTGCATTGTGTACGAAGTCATGATTACTAAAACAAAACTGTGTAATGAGCTTTAGGAACCAAACTCTGTTGATTCTTGTTAAAACGCAAGAGGTGGGCAGAGAGTGGGTGGCTTACTCAGGAACCCCCGTGGACCGCGGGCAGGTGCTTCATAGTACTTACTGACTAACCTAGTGAGTCAGTCGTGTGGGGTTGGTTCCACAAAATCCTGCATTTCTGTTTATGTGTGTGTTACTTTACAACTATCAAAGCACTTCCATATAGATAATCCATTTAATTTTCACAGCACGCTTGTGAAATAGGCAAGGCAAGAAATTAGGGGTGAGAAAATGGAGGTTCATAGAATTTGAATTGTGTGAATGTGGGTAAATCATTTCACTGAGGATGAGTTGGGAACAGAATTCTGATTTTTCCTGGAGTTGTATGCTGGATCTCTATCTATTCTTTTCTTTTGCCTCTTTTTATGCAGTTTTGAAAGCAGTGATGAGACTTGGGCTTTATTCAGATAATTATCACTTTCTTAGAGCATTATGTTCACACTATAGGACCTGCCAGTAATGGTAACATACCATGTATTGCAATGTTGAACAATAGTCACCTCTAGCAACCTTGGTAGAAGCAAATAAACAGACAAATAAAACCCGTCTGGACCAGTGCTGTCCAGTAAAATTATAATGCAAGCCCCATATGTAATTTAAAGTTTTGTAGTAGCTGCATTTAAAAAGTAAGAAGAAGCAAATGAAATTAATTTTATAGTGTGTCTTCTTTAACCCAATATGCCCCAAATTATTTCAGTATGTAATCAGTATGAAAATTACCAATGAGATATTTCACATTCCTCTTTTTGTACTAAGTCTTCAAAATTAGGTGTGTATTTTACGTGTACAGCACAGCTCAATTTGGATTTTCCACATTTCAGGTGCTCTGTAGCCACACATATGAGCAGCACACCTCTAAGCCTTGAGGAAAATAATGGTAACAGATGCAGGAATGGGAGTGCTTTGAGGTCAAAACTGCTAATACTTTGGGGCCATTCAATTTGCAGGCAAACAGTTCTATAGATTTCAGTGGCTCGTAATAATGGCCCTAGATAATTAAAAATAAGACTAAATGATTTACATTGTACTGTAATTAATAGGGCAGAGTAGCATGTGAAATATATATTTTTAGAAAACTCCATCAAAAATTTCTTGAAAAAAAGGTTTAGTCTGTGACCCACCAGTTGTACTCCTGTACCTTTGCCCCTGACATATGAAAACTCATGTCCGCAGAAAGGCCTATACATGATTGTTTTCTAACAGCATTATTTGTAAGAGTCAAAATTTGGCATCAATCAAAACATCCTTTAACGGGTGAATGGCTAAAGAAAGTGTGGCGCGTCCGTATCATGCAACTCTACTCAGTAGTGGGAAGAAATGAACAATTGTTACGTACAACAACTTGGAGAGCTCTCAAGGGAGTTATGCTGAATGAACAAAAACTAATCTCAAAAAATATGTTTATATAACATTCTCAAAATAGCAAAATTCTAGGGATGGAGAGCAGGCTAATGGCTGCCAGGTGTTAGGGTCTGGGCCGAGGGTACTGGGAGGGGGATGACTGTGACTATACAATGGTACCACGAGGACCTTGTTCTATATCTTGATTATGATGGTGGTTACACAAATGTACATGTGATGAGCTGCGTGGACTATGCATGCACACACACAAATGAGCACAAGTAGAACTGGTGAAATCTGAGTAAAGCCTGGGGATGTACCAAAGTCGATTTCCTCATTTTTCTCTTGTGTTATAATTATGTAGGATGTCACCACTAGGGAAACAGGGGGAAGGGGACTTAAGACCTCTCTGTACTATTTTTGCAACTTCCTCTGAATCTGTGATTATTTTAAATAAAAAAAATTTTGGTGCTTGAATGGATGTTTACAGGCACACCTCATTTTATTGTGCTTGACTCCATTGTGCTTTGCAGATGTGTTTTTTACAAATTGAAGTTTTGTGGCAACCCTGCATTGAGCAAGTCTATTGGTGACATTTTTTCCAGTGGCATTTGCTCACTTCATGTCTCTGTGTCCTTGCAATATTTCACACTTTTCTATTTTTATTTGCTACAGTGACTTGTGATCAGTGATCTTTGATGTTATTATTGCAAAAAACTATGACTTGCTGAAGTCTCAGATGATGGTTAGCATTTTTAGCAATGGAGTATTTTTAAATTAAGATATGTGCATTGTTATGTGATATTGCACACACAGATTACAGTATAGTGTAACTATAACTTCTATAGGCCCTGGGAAACCAAAAAATTCATGTGACTCGCTTTATTGCCATGTCCACTTTATGGCGGAAGTCTGGAACCAACTTTCAGCGTCCCCAAAGTATATGGAAAGCGTCCTGCCCAGAACATCAAGCGAAGAATCCTAGTTAAGCTGAATAAATGAAGCACACAGACCTTTGCTCAGGACTGTCTTTTCTGTGCCCTTGGGGCTGGACTCACCTCCATGCACACTCTTCCTGTGTAAGGAGATGCCCCTATGTTGATCACTCCCAAGGGCACTCTTGTTTCGGCCATCTCTTGAGGTCACTGCTGTGCTACCACTGACTGCTTATCTGAAGGCATTCTGCCCAGGCCCCTAAACCCGAGTGTCCTCTGAGATGACCTCACCTCAGGAATGTTGGAAACTGCCTTGGCAGCCCGCAATCTTGCCCATCTCGGCTGGGTTCGCTCTTCATGTTTTCATATTAACGTGTCACCAGCTTTCAGCAGTTGCCTGTCAGTAACGCGGTTAGTCCCTGGTGAACATCCCATAGCCAGATGAACTTTAATCCTTGAATGCTCCGAAAGGGAGGGTTCTTTTTCCTCTTTTGAAGATTCTGCTCCCCTATATGAAAAGTACATGATTTAATTAATAGATGAAAGAAAAGGGCCCAAACGGAGCCAGAAAGGAGTCAGCAGTATTGCCACCCACCTGCAGACACACAATGAGATAAAAGCAGCACCTCATCAGGGAGGGGAAGGACCCGAGGGAGAGGGTTGCAGTCCAGAGTTGGGAAGCCTGTGCTCCAGGAACAGCTCCTCATTGACTAAGCATGACCTTGAAGCTTGGTTTCTGTGGGATTTGTTTTTTCATCCTTTTAAAATGGGGATGAGAATACAGATTGTTCCTGCCTCCAGAAATGTGTGGATAACAGAAAGAGGGAAGGGGAAAGTCCATTGCCAAGTCAGAACTGCCCTATTCTGCAGTCTTTTATGACTGCTAATAAGGCATTACCTAGAATGAAACTCCCAAGCCAAATTAAGAGAGGAGAGATGGGAGGATACTTGTTTTTGTTTCTTTAAAAAAAGACAGAAAAGATAATCTTTTGTAAAGAGTAGTTGTCTGTCTTGTCTTATAATAATAAAATTATAGTGGTGGTTGTTCATACGTCTATAGGGGCATTTCCCAAAATGTAAGATTCTCCATTAAAACAAGTGCTCCTTGATTCCTTAGAAAACAGAATATAGACTTATCCTATGATCTAGCAATCCCACTCCTGGGCATATATCTGAAGAGAACTCTAATTCGAAAAGATACACACATCCCAATGTTCATAGCAGCACTATATACAATAGCTAAGACATTCAAGCAACCTAAATGTCCATTGACTGATGACTGGATAAAGAGGTTGTGGTATGTATATATACAACGGAATACTACTCAGTCATAAAAAGGAATGAATTAATGCCATTTGCAACAATATAGATGGACCTGGAGATTGTCATACTAAGTGAAGTAAGCCAGAAAGAGAAAGAAAAATACCATATGGTATCACTTATATGTAGAATCTAAAAAAAGGACACAAGTAAACTTATTTACAAAACAGAGAGAGACTTACAGACAGAAAACAAACTTATGGTTACCAGGGGACAAAGGGGATGAGAAGGGATAAATTGGGAGTTCAGGATTTGTAGATACAAACTAGTATACATAAAACAGATAAACAACAAGTTCCTACTGTACAGCACAGGGAACTATATTTGATACCTTGTAATAGTCTATAATGAAAAAGTGTATTAAAAGAATATATATATGTATGTATAACTGAATCACTATGCTGTACACCATAAATTAACACAACATAGTAAATGAACTATGTGTCAATCAAAGTAAAACAAAACAAAAACAAAAACAAATGCTCCTTGGCTGTATAAGTAAGGCACATTGTTCTGCTCTTCAGAGGCTTATAATGAACATATGAAAAGTTCTGCAAAGCCCTGCAACAAAGAAATCTGTTTGACTTTGTTTAGTCCAGTAATTCCTCAGTTTATTATCCAGGGACTCCTCTCCTGCTCCCAACTTTGTCTTAACTTTTTCCTTAAGTCTTTTTTTCTCTTAACTTTTCCATACCTGGGAAAAGTACCCTGAAACTAGTTATTTGGCTCACCAAAACTTTGAACTGAGTTCTTGGGGGTTTTGTTGTTAGCTTGTTTGTGCCTTTCATATATTACAACTTTCGTAAATAATTGTTTTTCTTTCTTTGCTTTGGCCTCAGGGAAGCTCAGAGAAAATTTAACTTTTAGAATTTTAGAATACTGTGACCTTCCCATCTTTGTACTGTGTTTCACCAGTTTTATTTCCTTGTCTTACTGATATTTTTATGGGCTCAGACTTAAAATGCTTGTTATTATATTGTTTGTTGTATCTTAAGCCACTTCAAATTCTCTCTGGGTTGAGGTGGGCTATGAATACAGATAAAGAAACAACAAGCTAATAATAATATAAATAATCTAAAAATGACAGTAACAAGTCTTTACTGAAGCACTATTATTTGTCAGGCATTGTACTGGGTCCTTTGCATAAATAATTTCTTCTTCATTTGATCAAGGTGTTCCTTACTTTTATTCTAGAAATTTTCAGCTCTCAGGATTCCGATTTATATTCGCAGAATCTTGAAACTAGGAGGGTCTTTTGAAAGCATATGACCTTAAGAAATAACCTTGAGGGAGGTGAAAGTGTAACCATCCAGCACAGATGGTCTTCTGAGGCTCTCTATGGCAACCTGCAGCTAATCTCTGCCCTTCTGCCACTTCTGGGAAAATTGCTTTAGGGAAATGCTGTTTTAACTAGGACCATGAAATCATTAATGATGCACAAGGTGGGGGTTGGGGTGGCTTGTGTTTGGAATATGGAGATTCAGTGCCTATCTCTCTTGGGGGGAGTGGCAGCTGTGTGCTGGGATTATCTAGGACAGTTTCTTCCTGATGAAAGAAGAGGGCAGTATCTTCCTCCATCCAACTGGGCTTTGCAGGGCTTTCCCATGTGCTGAGCTGATGCCAGCATCAGTCCTCTAGTTACTCTGCCTTCACCTAGGCCAACATCCCGTTCAAGATCTGTCTTGAGGGCATGGGTCAACTGATGTCATTCTTCTTCCTCCAGAGCCATTTCTGGTTCTCCTAGGCTTCAGGGAGCATTTCCTTATGTGGCACTGGGCTTTGCCTTCCCTTACTGCGTCATCTTTCCATGCATTTGTGCCCTCTTGTCTCTTTGACTAGACTGGACACTCCTGACGGCAGGGATGATGCCAGGTCACAGCTGTTTCCCAAGTCCCAGATCATACTGGTCCTGGGTAAGAATATTTACTGTTCCTACTGATTGACATCCACACATAGTTGCTAAACATCCACAGAGAGCAGGGCTCCTAGCTGGTCTCTGGTGATACGAAGGTGCATGGACACTTTCCAGTTTGTAGTAATGACTCCGAGCTCTTTGAGGAGAAAGACTACGGTTTATTCATCTCTGTCTCCAGTGCCCAGCACAGAGCCTGGCGTATAGAAGTGTGGCAGAGGCTGCTGCTTGTTCCTCCCAATTTGTTGTTATTGTTCTCTTCCTCTTCTTCCTGCTCCCTCCCTCCTCCTCCTCCTCCTTCTATAGTAATAAGATTTTTCTCTAGATACATTTCCCAGCCTTCCTTGCAGCTGAGTATGGTCATGTGACCAGGTTTTGGCCAAAGGAATAGGAACAGAAGTAATATGTTTAACTTCTGAGTTGTGCTCTTGGAGAGGAGCAGGCCATCTCTTACTCTTTTTTCCTCCTTCTTGGGCTGGAATCTATGTGGGCCATCTTCGATTGTATGAATAAAGGTGACACTTTCAGACTGGCAGGGCAGTGAGATGGAAGGATCCTGGGTCCTTGTCATCCCTGGGCTGTCATCCTAGCCCTGGACTGAGTATCTGGACTTTTTATCTTGAAAAGAATATGTATATGAGAGACCAGCTTCTATCTTGTTTAAGCTTTTGTAACTTTGGGCTTCTTGGTACAGAAGCCTAATTTGTACTTTAATTCAGTAGTTAATAGTTTGTATTCTAATTAATTCAGTAATTCAGTGTTTAGTAAATGTCTGTTGAGTGGATGAATGAATATCTGCCTAACCTTATTATCTTACAGTTTCAGCAGCAGTCAGTGCACACATTTATAGGGAGAGGAAGTCTCTCAGGTGACTTACACCTACATTTCATTGGTCAGAACTGTGTGAGATGTGTCTCTCTGGCTGCAGAGGAAGCTGTAAATTTGAGTTTTGTTTTCTAGTCTCTATAGTTGAAGGAGGCAAAAAAGAGGGTAGGAAAGGGGAGAAATGTGTGAACCCATCTATAATGTCTCTCAGTCACATGTAAAATTAGCTTTGACTTACATTGTTGAGAATTACAGGACTTATAAAAATTTTCTTTGATTAAAAGAAAAATATAAGCCACTAATTTTGAGTATTGCCGAAAAAGGATGTAGTTCTTATCCCAGAAGAACCAGATTCTAGGAAGATAAGATGTCTTCAAAAGAGTACAGATACTTATCAGCAGGGTCCCTGGGGCTAGATGTAGTCATCTTGTCATACAACTTGATCTGTGGCCGTCTGGGACTGACTACAAAGGGATATTGATGCTGAGGCCACCTGCTGTACTCAGTGTCTTAAATGCTTTCTTTGGGGCCATAGCCCGACCCAGGCAAGGTTTGGCCATCCCAGATTCTGCAGGTGAAGAAATGTTCAGCAGTTACTTCTAAGCATTTCAGTGTACCAGCCAAACTGGGTTCCAGGGACCCAGAAATAAGCTCTTTGCCATCAAGAGGGAGATGGAGAGGCAAACCGATGACTACAGTGTGATGAAGACCATATATAGAATGTCTATACATACTGGGAACAAAGGGGAAAACAAGACAGTTTTCCAGGCAGAGCAGCAGGAGGTGTCTGGAGCTGAAATTTCTCTATTTTAGTGTAAAAGAGACTCCAAAACGGTGGATCTCAAATACCTGATCTGCTTCCAAATTGTGTTTGAATTAGCTTCCTGTGTGTCACATATGCATTGTCTGTTTTACTCTGTGGGGAATGGGGAGTTTCAGAGATGTCTTTAATTAAGGCACCATCCTCCTCTGTGTCTAGGACAGGCACTTCAGAAAACTTGAGTCCACTTCCAGGCTGACTCCTGGGCAGGGGGACCATGGAAGGGCCAACTTTCATCAAGTGAGTTTTTCTCCTTTTAACTAAGGAAAGAAAATTGCTCATGAGTGTCCTTCGCTTCAGGCGGTAGGTACATATGGAATCCGGAAAATATCTATGTAAGAAAATCTTGGTCAACTAAAATCATATGCTGTACCTTTCCAAAGGCAAGAATACATTGAACATTTAGCTTTTTAGATTTTGGGTTTTCTTAAAGCAAGGCACGTAAGAAGATCAAAGAAGGTGCTCTTAGATGCTGACAAAGAAGGTACACAGAGTTCAATTCTGGCGAACTCATCTTACCACGGGAAATTTCAGGAAACAAAGAAAACTCATCAGCGGTTTAACCCACCAACCCTTGGATTCCAACGCTACAAACAGGCTGGATGCAGGCAAGTTGCCCAGGTTCAGTGGTGTGTAAAGCCAGGTGTTTGTAGGGGGAGGAAAAACATTAAAAATTTATTCAGAAAAAATGTATTCAATTAAAAAAAGAGAAGCCCATTTTGAGAATTTAGTGTGTATGTGCATTTTATAGGTGTGTTGGGAAATTATCAGCAGGTGAATGGATTTGGTCACAAAGCCTTTGCGATGATTTAGTGGAAGAATGTTGCTTCTTGGGAAGTGGCCAGAGGAGTCAATAGATATTTCAGAAACATTCTCTATTCTCTTTTTTGTTGCTGCTGTCCTGGTGTCTAGCCCTGAACCTCTAATGTGCATTAGGAAATCACATAGAAGTAGAAGGGGTGCTTCATTTCTTTGCTTAACCATCTGTCCAAAACCAGTGCTGAATTCTGGATATGAAAAGACACAGTTCCAGCCTTTAAAGAACTCAAAAGTGAGATGGGGACACACACATGTACTCTCAGTAATGTAATGTAGCACAATAAATGGTATAATGTATTGTGGATTTGGAGATGGACTGGTTAATTGTCTTGAGGACATCATAGAAAAAATGGAATTTGAGCTGGTTGTTGAAGGATCTTGAAGGGGATTACAGGAAAAAGAGAAGAGGACAGACCAGGTGGAGGGGTCAGCGTGTGCCAAGGCACAGAGGTGTGAGACACGTGGTGCCCCTGGGGAAGGAGCTGGGAGGTCATTTAACTGGAGGAAGCGTACAGGGAGGCCCATGGAGGGTGTTTTGGAAAGTAATGCCAGATTACAAATGGCTTGATATCCTAGCCTAGGAAATCTAAACTTAAACTTAATCTTTTAGGAAATAACTTCTCTGTAGGAACATAACTATAAATGATAGTTAGAAAAATACATTATGTTTGCTAAAAACAAAACAAAACAAAACAAAAACAAAAACAAAAAAACAGCCAGGACTCAGGACTCACAGGTACTGTCTAGTTTCTTCTTGGTGCCAGTGGGTTGTCAGAAACCTGAACTGTGTCTGGAAACTGACCTTAAGGGAGACAGAAAGTGTCAAAAGGCTATAGAACCAACCAGCTATACAAAACTGTGGGGTTGTGGTTAATACATAATTTGTTTTAACTTGGGTGAATGTAGATTAGAGAGAGTGGCAGAAAGATAAGTTCATGCTCATCTGATTATAATTGTGTGACTCCAGCACCTTTTGCTTTAAAATGGGTTGGGCCTGGAAGGGATGAATATCCCTTCATAGAGGGCAGTACCTGAAAGTTCCCGTGAGGAGTGGCTGAGAGCTGAGCTGCCAGTGGCTGGAAGCCCCTGAATGGACAGAAGTTAATGATCAGTGCTCCTGAAACTGTTAGACAGGCAACTAATTGTGAGAATTTGGTCCAGGTGTTGAAATTCCTTTTTAAATCAAGGTTTTATGTCACCTCAGAGTTAGTTGTTACAAAACCCCACCCAGCCAAGGACAGCCTCGTGTCCTGCCCTTTTTGACCGAATCCCGCAGGCTTCTGTGAGCAGTTGCTTTTGGCAGATTTAACAGGGGAACCCCTCCCTCCTCTATCTTCATTTCTCCCCCTCAAAAGGATCCCTAAGAGGTAATAGGAAGTACCCTGGTCTTTGGGACTGGAGGCTGGGTTCTACCTCGAGTTGTGCCTCGTGGTGAGGGACACGCTGTGGTACTTCTTTCCTCTGGGCCTCAGTCTCTCCATCTGTGAGGTGGGGGGGGCATTGGAGATTCCAGGTTTGTTATGACTCAGACAAGTTAAGATTCTGTCTGCCTTCATGGCCTGTTTCAGTCTCTATACTCACTGAGTGACAGTGATCGAGAAGGGTCTGAATGTTGGCGTGGGAAGAACTGCCTTACCTTCGGCTCTGTCTCCTCAAGTCCAGGTTGGAGTCAATTCTGATAAATACAAAAGGCTTTCAGAAAGTAAAACCAGATTCTTTTAGATGAGGAGCTGGCAAACTAAGGCCTTCCAGCCAAATGGGGCCTGTGACTTGTTTTTATAAATAAAGTTTTATTGGTACACACCCACACACATTCACTTACACAGTGTCTGTGGGGGCTTCTGTGCTACAATGTCAGGGTTGAGTAGTTGCAGAAGAGACTGTATGGCCTGCAAAGACTTAAATATTTACTATATGACCTTTTATTGAAACATTTTGCTAATTCCTACTCTAGATTATAAACTCTAGGAGGGTTGGGGACATAGCAAGTGTTCAATATGTTTTGGTTGAATGACTGAATGGATGGATGGATAAATGGAGAGAAAAGTCTGAGTTTTTTGAGTAAGTACATAACTTGACAATCAACTTTTTGTGACACACTTCAGGTCCCAGTTTCCCATTAAATAAAATAAGAACAGGAATACTTATGAAATAGGCAGTACTTAGGAGGACTATTTCCCCTAATACAACATCGAGTGTTTAAATGCTATTAAAAATATAACTACCATTTATTAAGCTTTATATGTGTTGAACACTCTATTAAAGGCTTTATTTTTATTACCTCATTTAATCCTCATGACCACTCACTATGAGGAAGGAATTATTGACCCCAATTTATACATAAAGGAATTGAGCCCAGAGAGACTAAGTCATTTGCCAAGGTCACACAGCTAGGAAGGGATTGCTCAGAATCCAACTCCAGTGACTGGTTCCAAAGCCTTTTCACCATGCCCCACTGCCTCTGCGTGCTGTTAAGTGCTCCCTGCCACCCTTTTAAATAAAAGAAGCAGATATTGGTCTTTTGGGGGGGGGGTGTCACAAGATATGGAATAGTAAAATGAAAGAAAAAAAGGTTATTTAAAAAAAATTTTAATTGAAATATAGTTAATGTAAATGTTATATGTTACAGGTGTACAATATAGTGATTCACAATTTTTAAAGGTTGTACTCCACTTATAGTTATTATAAAATATTGGCCATATTCCCTGTGTTGTACTCTCTCTATATATATACATATATACCCTTGTAGCTTATTTTATACATAATAGTTTGTACCTCTTGATCCCCTACCTCCATATTGTCCATCTCCCCTTCCCTCTCCCCACTGGTGATCACTAGTTTGTTTTCTATATCTGTGAGTCTGTTTCTTTTTGTTATATTCACTAGTTTGTTGTATTTTTTTAAGAGTCTACATATAGGTGATATCATACAGTATTTGTCTTTCTCTGTCTGACTTATTTCACTTGGCATAATATCCTCCAAGTCCACTTAGCAAAATATCCTCTGAAGGTTGTGGCAGATGGCAAAATTTCATTGTTTTTTAATGGCTGAGTAGTACCCTAATATATGTATATGTATACCACATCTTCTTTATTCATTCATCTGTTGATGGACACTTAGGTTGCTTCCATATCTTGGCAATTATAAATAATGCTGCTATGAACATTGGTGTGCATGTAACTTTTTGAATTAGTGTTTTTGTTTTTTGAATATATACCCAGGAGTGGAAATGCTACTATAAGACAGTGATGAAAGAAATTGAAGATGATGACACAGATGGAAAGATATACTGTGTTCTTGGATTGGAAGAATGAATATTGTTAAAATGACCATACTACCCAAGGCAGTCTATAGATTCCATGCAATCCCTATCAAAATACCAATGGCATTTTTCACAGAACTAGAACAAATAATTTAAAAATTAGTATGGAAACACAGAAGACCCTGGATAGCCAAAATAATCTTGAGAAAGAACAGAGTTGAAGGAATCATACTCCCTAACTTCAGGCTATACTACAAAGCTACAGTCATCAAAACAGTATGGTACTGGCACAAAAACAGACACAGATCAACTGAACAGGATAGAGAGTTCAGAAATAAACCCAAGCACTTATGGTCAATTACTCCATGACAAAGGAAGCAAGAATATACAATGGAGAAAAGACAGTCTCTTCAATAAGTGGTACTGGGAAAAATGGGCAGCCACATGTAAAAGAATGAATGTAGGACATTCTCTAACACCCTACACAAAAATAAACTCTAAATGGATTAAAGCCCTAAATGTAAGACCAGAAACCTTAAAACTCCTAGAAGAAACATAGGCAGAATTCTTTTCGATATAAATCATAGCAATATTTTTTTGGACCTGTCTCCTAAAGCAAAGGAAATAAAAGCAAAAATAAGCAAATGGGACCTAATTTAACTTAAAACTTTTATACAGCAAAGGAAACTAGTGACAAAACAAAAAGACAACCTAGTGAATGGGAGAAAATATTTGCAAATGATATAACTAATAAGGGGTTAATCTCCGATGTATATAAACAGCCAGTACAACTCAATAATAATAATAAAAAAATTTCAAAAATAAATCAGAAGACCTGAACAGATATTTTTGCGAAGAGGACATGCAGATGTCCAATAGGCTCATGAAAAGATGCTCAACATTGCTAATCGTTAGGAATAATCAAAACCACAATGAAATATCACCTCACATCTGTTGGAATGGCTATCATTAAAAGAACATAGGAAACAAATGTTGGCGAGGATGTGGAAAAAAGGGAACCCTCATACGTTGGTGGTGGGAATGTAAATTGGTGCAGCCACTGTCAAAAACAGTATGGAGGTTTCTCAAAAAATGGTTTTCAAATTTTTAAACCATTTAAATAATTTGAAAACTATGAGGTTACTCATCATTAAAAGCATACTTTAGAAAACTCTCCTTAAAATTCAGTTATGTTTTATGGAAAAAAACTAAGTAAAAGACCATGTTTTTCCCTTGGAAAGACAAAGTTTGGTAAGGGAGTTGGAAAATCTTCATTTGTCTAGCAATGTTGTATGTAGTGGTAATATGCATTTAAATACTGCCTTGTTCCAGAAACCTTTTGCCCCAGTTGAAATGATCTCACTCAGAACTGTGTGCCTAGCGCATAGCAGACATTCAGTAAATGTTGGTTGAACAAATGAATGAATGCCTTCCAGTACAATTGGGAGTATGTGTGAGTGTGCCTTTACCTATTACAGAGTAAGCACCAGTGCCCTCACCACATCTTTGCACCCCGACAGAACCTGCCTACCGCAGTGCCTGGGACAAGCAGATGCTCGGTAAACTTTTGTGTCATTAAAGAGATGGGTGGTCTGTGGCCCCCAAAGTTTTGTGGACTGAGTGAATGACATGTCAGAAACTAGTGTGACGATCAGATGGACTTCTCTCTGTCTATATCAGAGAAATGATTTAAACCCACCATTACATTTAGGGTGAAAAGTCCAATAAACAAAGATAAAAAGTATTTGTTGCTCTAGACAGAAAACATATTTGTTTCTTTTATTCTGGAAAATATCTTTGTGCAAGGTTCTTGACTTTTTTCCTCCTACTTATTTGCCAGTTTGCAGGTTTGTTTAATGCATATACTTAACTTTTTAATGAAACTTTCATAATATATAGGGTCCTGAATGAGGATTTTTCCTACATTCACCTCTACTGTTGCCAATTAGTTTATCTCTTTTGTGCTTTCCATACGACTCATCCTTTTGTGTGGTGTTTTGGATTGCTGAAGTGGCAACACCTGAAAAGTTCCTGTGACCATTTTAGCTTTCTGGAGTCAGGCAGCTGGCTGTGGTCAGACATGCTCATCTGCTTTTGTTTTCATGGAAGAAGTCCTGGGGCTCCGGAGAGAAGCAGGTATTGTCTGTGCCCTTTGGTGAACAGGACAAGCAGGCAGAGTCATCATCACAACCTTAGCTTAGGGTGACCCTTTATTTTTTTATTTAAAAAAATTTTTTTAAAATGTATTTTTGTTGAAGTATAGTCAGTTTGCAATGTTGTATCAATTTCTGGTGTACAGCACAATGCTTCAGTCATAGGAACATACGTAGATTCGTTTTCATATTCTTTTCATCATAAATTACTACAAGTTATTGAATACAGTTCCCTGTGCTATACAGTATAAACTTATTGTTTATCGATCTCCAGCAGCCAGTCCCTGCTGGCTCGAGTCTAGGACTGCAGATCACAGGGACCCTCCATGTCAGTTTCCCTTAGTTCTGTCTGCCAAGTGGTTGCACTTTCTCCTCCAAGCCTCGGAAGCTCCACTTCTGTCCCTACCCACTTCCCGGCTGGAAAGGGGGCCGTCCCAGTGTGAGGGTGCCTTTCTTCCTATGCCGCTCCCTCCTTGCAGGACCTTTTTTTCTTTATTTCTTATCGGATTTTGTGAGACCCCTCCTGTATTTCGAAGCGAGAGACACTCTGCCAGAGTTCAGTCGGTGTTCTGTGCGATTCAATGGGTTTGACATGTAATTTGTGGTGTATTTATGGGAGAGGGCGAGCTGTGAGTCTCTCTACTCAGCCATCTTGGCTCAACTCCCAGGGTGACCCTTTAAAAACAGGTTCCCTGGCTGTGTCATGTACTCTTTTTCTTGATTGTTGCACTTGCCTATGATTTTAGGCAGCTCCTTCAAAACATGAATGCAGCTCATCAGGCTGCTTAAGGGACCGGGGAGTGGCCCCTGCCTTTTTGCAGCCTCTTACTGCTTCTGTGTTTTATTGGAATGTCTCTACTCCTCTCCGCTAGGATTTTGGATCTACTCTGCCCAGTTCCCCTCTCCACCAGCCTTTTTTCTCTTACTTAATTTATTTCCACCTACAGCTTTGATCTCTTTGGGAAAAAAAAGCACCAGGGCTCTGGAATATTATGACTGGCCACTGTTCGTTTATTTTTGCAAATGCACTATAATTGGTGGTTGGTCTTTTGGCCAGCCTGATACCACCTGACCCTCAGCAGCCCCAGTTCCTCCAGGTCACTCTATGGGAGAAAAATTCATTTTGCCCATTTCTTGCTCTGATGTTGGTGAGAGTCTCCAAGTGATGATGCCTTTTTGGATATGGAAAAAAGCAGAGCCACAGGAATACCAGTAATTATGCTAATCTGCGAGCATTAAATCTTCAAATATTATGCATTTTTGGATAAGCAATTCTGTTGTGTTTGAGGTGTGGTTGTCTTTTTGTTTCTTGGGTGGTGGCTTGTAATTTTGTATTAAGGAAAAATGCCTAATCCTTCTGTGTTGACTTGCTGTGGAAATAGGAATGACTTTTTTTGTTGGGTATTTTGGTTTTTTGTTTTTTTTTTTGAGTGTTCATTAAAGGAAACTAGGAGGATATATGGATTTAATAATATACTACTTTGTGTATGAAGATGAAACTAATAATAATAATACCATCTTCAATGGGGAAAGGCTTTTAACTTTCAAAGCATTGTTCCTTCTATGAATTTATTTTATCAGGCAGAGAGGTGATTCCAGTTACTCTCCCTGCTGTGATGGTGGATCTGTGGGCACTTGTCTGACCGTGCAGGTGAGTTTGAGAGACTCCATCCCAGTGGTTCTTAATCAAGGGGTGAGTATGGGATCATGTGGATAGCTGCTATAAATTCCCCCCACACACAGATCCTGCCCAGGACTTACAGACACAGGTGGTCCGGAGGAAGGGGAGATCTGCTTATTTGGAAAAAACTTCCTGGGTGACTCTCTTGTGTCCTGCTGATTAAGAGCCACTGGGTCAGTCCATTTCCTCTACTGGATCCTTCCAGGGCTTGTGTCATGTGTCTGGGAGTGAGGTGGGGATGCCGTGCCGTCTGTGACTGGAAGCCAAGGAGAGTGATTACTGACCTCGGGATTATGTAGAACCCACAACAGCAGTCGCTCTTGGAAGATGGCCACAGGCAGAATTTTATTAAGTATTTTAACCACTGAGTATTTGCATTGTGCCCAGTGACTGTCCATAGAGGGTCTTTACGTATACTGTCTCATGTAACCATTTAAACCAGTTCCGTCACCAGAGAAATGTGTTAGCAGCCCCTTGAAAGAAAGTGAGGAGGTGTGATCTCAGGAAAGTGATGTAATGGATTTTCACCAGTATGGGTTTCTTTAACCTTGGATTCTTTGTCCATGGTATGGGGCTAATGATATGCATCTCGCAGGAGTGGGGGAGAAGTGAGTGATACAGGCTCAGATGCTGCCGCTGTTACATGAAACCCTACTTAGCCTCCCTGAGTATCCTTGTCTTCACTGGCAAGGTGAGGATAAGAATGCGTACCTTATAGGCTGTTGTGAGGACTGCATGTGGTACAGCCAGAAAAACACTTGCATTCTGCTTGGTACATGGCAGGTGTTGAGTCCATGGCAGGCATCTTCCTTGCTGCTTGGTATTATTGGTCTGTGAGGATGGCAAGGGTGTGTTTTGGACAGCTGTCATCCTGGAAGGGTCTGCGTGATGCCCTGCACTCCTGGTAGTTGTGAAGCAAATGATGGTTATGATGACAGTAGAAAGAGTTCCCTTTCATCACGTGCTTTTATTGAATACCAGGCACTGTGCTAGGCACTGGGGATACAATGGGGAGAAAAAGATGGACATGGTTCCTGACCTCATTGAACTTAACAATGAGAATGCCCTAAAGAGAAAGTTCAAAGTGTTACTTTTCTCTGTGTGTGTAAGAGGAAAGCTTTAACGTAATAGGATGGCTTCTAAATATGTATTTCATAATGTAGTGGGTAGAATGTGGAACATGTCTACTGGGAGGAAACTGGAGTTTTGCATTTCCTGCTTGCATGTGCTTTTGAATTTGTGGCTGTAATGCTGCCCTGCCTGAGGTTTCAGTAGTTAATATTTCCCAGGGCAGCATGATGTAAATGCCCTATGGTCTGTGCACACTGGAAGAATATACCAGGGCAGAGTAAGGGGAAAGGACCATTTTCAAGGTCACCCTTGAAGACTTTGTTGAGTTTTAACTTGAATTTCTCCCCATCTCCTTCCTCAAACGTTCCTAGTGCTTGATACGCATAAACCATGCCAATGTTTTGGAAGATTCAGGTTTGACCACCATAAATTGGTTCATATTTCCAGCAGGGCAGTTATTTAATTTCCTGTTGGAACTCTACAAATGTTGGCACTGTTCACTCTTTGGCAAAGGACCAACACCCAGTACAGTATCATTAGCATGCTCTGGTGTATAGATTAAAGCACGATTGTCTTTGATAAGAGGCCATCCCTGTTTAGGATGGGGCTTGGGGGCTGCAAGAGCGCGGGGAAGCATAACCAAGCTTTCTAATCAAAACCAAAGTGCAGGAACTGGGACTCGCTGAAGAGAAGGGTTAGGAGGAGGGCAGAACTCTTGTTTTCTTGTCTCGATTTCGTTTGTTTGGGTTATTTTTCTCTAGACCCTGGGAGAGTGTGGGAGGCTGAGGCTGGCCTGGTTTGTGTGGCGTCCTCTTTAGAGCCTTGTGCTTCTTCCCGACTCCCGCCCCCTCTTGGCAGTCCTGCTCATGGGAGCTCGTGGAAGAAACACGGAATGTCTCCACTGAGCCCATTGGACTCATTCAAATGTGGCAGAGCTGGTATTTATCAAGGCTCTGAAATGGGTGAGGCATTTTACTCATGCTCTTTCCAGTCACCCTGTGAGACATGCCTTATTGCTACACTGAGGTTCAGATTACTGAGGTGCACAGAGATGAAGTTATCTGCAGCCAGTGAGTAACTAAGCTGGGGTTCAAACCCAGTTTTATCTCTTTGAAAGATAAATCTCTTACTTTTCTCATATGCAGTGTCTATACCCTAGTAGAGTTCTGGGGAAAGCAAGGGTTTGAAGGGAAGCATGAGGAGTTTGAAATTCTGCCTAAAATGAAGCCTGGGAGATTATATATAGACGCGTCTTATCACTGTCTTAGCCCTGTTTTTCATTAGCAGGGACCCTTCAGTGCTGGCTCCTTGATAGAATTAGCACAGAAATGTATATTTTCCCCCTTTTGACATATCATGAAAAATGTCAAACATTAAAAGCTGATGATGGTGAGTATATAAATTCTACAAATTCTTCTTTTCTTCTCTGTTCCAGGCACGCTGCTACCTGCTTTATTTGCCTTCTCATTTATCCTTTCAGCATTCCCAATTTAAAGATGAGCAAACTGAGCCTTAGAGGGGTTAACTTCCTGAGCTTCTCTAGATAGTAAATTGCATGGCTGGGATTTGAAACTGGTGAATGGAGACTGTGTGATTTCTCTGCATTTCAATTTATTCGTCTCGGTGTTTCTGTTCTTCCCCAATTCATATTATTTAGAAAACTAGGTCTAAATGGGAGGTTCTAGAAGGTTACTAACAAGGCAATATTGCTAAAGCCCCAGAAATCAAAGGCTTTCAAAACTTCTAAAGCTTCTCTGGGACAAGACCTAGTTTGAGAATCCACATCAGACTTCCTCCAGGGAAGGGATGGAAGTTCTGCTCTGCCCAGAGTGTCACAGAAAGTTTCTGTAGCCTTTAGAGTTTCTTATGATTGACTCACACCTTCCTTTCACACGTTAAGAAAAAAAAAAATCAAAATTCTTACCTTGGGTCATCAGTCAGTTAATCTTTTTTATGGTGGGATCATCTTTGACCTCCTCAGACCTACAGACAGGACATCTTTCTTTCCTGGGGTAGAAGATGGCATTTGTAGGCACTGACTAATGGGAGCAGGTGCAAGTGTGGATGTGCCTTTTGTGAGGGACCAAGCTTGAAACATAATTGATGCCTTTTGACATACTTATGCTTGAACTTGCTTCATTGCTGATTGGATGTGACCTTGAGCAAGTCACATAAGCTTCTTAAACCCTGGGCTTCCCTCCAACAGTAATTATTGTCAGGAGGATAGAGAAAAGGTACAGGTAGAGTTTCTTCCATCAGAAAATTTAATCTTCTGAAGGAGCCAAGACATATATCCATGAAAAAGATGTTGCTGAAGAGGGAGAGCATGGCACGGACAGGGATTGCTATGAAAAGGCAGGAGCAAGAAGAAATAACTGTTGGCTGGAATAGTTGAAGAGAGGAAGAGAAAATGCCCAGGGCTTGAAGTTGGGTTCAAACCACAATGCTGGCACTCAGTAGTTGCATAATTTTAGACTCTCTGGTCCTCAAATTTTCTTTCTTTTTTTTTTTTTGGAGGAGGTAGGTAATTACTTTTTTAAAAAATTTATTTATCTTTTTAATGAAGGTACTGGTGATTGAGCCTAAGACCTCATGCATGGTAGGCATGCACTCTACCACTGAGCTATACCCTCCCTTAGTCCTCAAGTTTTCATTATAAAATGGAGCTAATAATATCTGTATTGTGGCATCATTGTGAGGATTAAGCTACATAACTTACGTAGAGCCTCTACCATAGTAGTTCATAGTGGTTGGCATTAGATATTTCTCATGAGTAGGAAATGGAGAAACAGGGAGAGCTTGGTGACTGAGTAGGATTTGGATATGTTGAAATGATCCAATTCTGAAAGTATCTTACAAACATCACCTGTCATCAAGAAGCATGGTTGAAACCCCCAGCTCTTCTTTCTCTTAAATAAGACAAAGACAATTAATTTATTAAGCCCAGAGTTCCAACTTGTTTGGTAGCATGTTATTGGCAAGATGTTAAAACATCAGGTGTCATTTTGGTTGAAGCTCAAGTTGGCGAGGTGGAATTGCTCAGCTGGGTGACACGTTTGCAGCTTTTGTAATGTTTTAGTGATCTCTACAAGGCTCCTTACAAGGCTGGGGTTCTCTTGCTCCCCTATCCCCCGCCCCCGGCACCCCAGCCCCTGCAGTCTGCTGTGTTTTCCTACACACCTGTTTGGTTGTTTAATGAAATCTATCCCTCTGTACTGCCACAGGCACAAAGAACCAGTGTTTTGTAAGACGGACTTTGGAAATTGAGGCTGTTATTGCACAATTGAAAATTTTGTTCTTTTTGTTTTTTGTTTGTTTTGGGGTGGGAGGTCAGGGGGAAAAATCATCCCCAAAGAACAGAAATCCTCATCTAGCACTTTGAGAGAGTGAATTTTTTCCTCTCTTTTTTCCATCCTACCTTGGAGTCATTTTCACTGTGTGCAGACTAAGGTTTAATGTGAATTTTGAGTTTAGCTGGAATTAGTTCTTTAATGGCCTTGAGGAGTGTGTGGATAAAAAACTTAAAACATACCAGGGGTTGACAGTAAAATTCAAAGGTCAAATGAGGTTCTAAATGTGTCACTTTCTTGGAGTGGTTCTGTAGCGATAGTATTAGGACTTTATAAACATTTTCTCGGATAATCTTTCTAACAACCCTTTGTTATAAGCTAGGTATTATTTTCAGTGTTATTAAATCATTTGTTTATTTTTTGACAGGCATTGTTTTTATTGCTGTTGTACAGATGGGGACACGGATGAGGGGATACTTTGTGTGAGGCGATGCGGTGAGCAAGTAGCTGGGACTTGAACCCAGGTCTCTGACTCCAAGCCCTTCCTCTGAATCTTAGCAGAATACACTCTTTCCATTACCAGCTTCTCTCTTAAAGTAAGTTATGCTTGCTAGTACTTTGTAAGGAGTCCCTGGGAGCAGAGGAAGGGCAAAGAGGACTTCTTCGTGTTTACTTTTTATCCAAATAGGCCTTTTTATGCTCAAGATTATGAGAAGGAGAGAAACACTGGAAGTACCATGTGTTAAGTACTCATATTATGCCTGGATCAGAGCATAGTGTTTTGCATAATTCTTACCTTGAGCCAGGATATCATTATCCTTATTTTATTGATGAGCTTCACGAAATTAAGTACTTTGTCCCCACGTTCACCCAGGGAGAATGTGCTAGTGTTAAGATTTGAACACAGGTGTTAAGTACACCATCTTGCCTCCCTATTCAGTTTTTCATGACCTCTGCCTGACAATCATATAATGGTGTTTGTGGCTTTAATTTCAAAGACCTTTTAAATTGTGGCATGGTTGGTATATTTGTTAACCATTGGAAACTGCTGAAGCTCTTCACTGCTAGGTTTGGAAGAAAATAACAGTGAGTTGATGTGTTAGTGATCCAGGAGTTCTGGGGAACTGAAAACACCCATGTGTACTTATTTTGAGTCAATACATTACTAACGACTCTGGCCCAAAAGGAGAAATATCTGTCTTCTGAAATTGAGTGCTGGTCTCTTAGTGGCTTACCCCAGCAGGGAGCTGGTTATTACATAAGCTGAATACCAGGTCCGTGGCTTTCTCTAGCCTGAGAGAAGCAGCGTCTGCAGTTATGAGGAAAACAGAGAGACCCATTCCTCTGTGGGGTGATACTGAACAGGCAGCTTCAGCCATGAGGATATTCTGGCCAGAGGAAAATGTAGCTTAAGAAAAGCCCCAGCTGGTTCAAGTAACTTAAGCCTAGCTATCCATGAAATATTATCTGACAGCCTCCCCCTCCTCAAGTGGTTGGGGACTGAGTCAGAATTGCTCCAGGAACCTGGGTTTTCATTTTGGTGTTATAGGTTTACTCCACTTTCCACAGTTTTGAGAAAAGCTGTATTTAGATCAGACTTTTTTTCCCTGGTGAACATAAAAGCATTTAATAAATGCAGTGGGAAGCCTGCTGTGATGAATCATTTTGTTAAGAAATTAACCAACACTGTGCTCTAAATGAGGGCTTTCGTGCTTGTCCAGCAGTCTGCTTGCCGATGTGGCAGATACAGAGAGACACATGAAACCCTGGAATGGAAGTTCCTTGAGAGCAGGGATCTGTCTATTTTGTTTACTAATGAAACCATAGTATTTGGGACAGTGTCTCACACACAGTGGGTGCTAAATCGGTATTTGTTGAATGAGTGAGTATAGGTCTCTGCCTGTA
Organism: Vicugna pacos; assembly: GCF_048564905.1. Classification (NCBI taxonomy): domain Eukaryota; kingdom Metazoa; phylum Chordata; class Mammalia; order Artiodactyla; family Camelidae; genus Vicugna; species Vicugna pacos. The sequence continues at coordinate 20,241,436 of NC_132999.1, read as the reverse complement.
AGAGCTGACACCTTGGTTTGTTTGTATCATAAATGTTAATTAATTAAGTAGCACTTATACCCTAGATAGTTTGCATTACAATTAATTAATACCAATGAATAATTTTATTCCTTGATTCTCTTTGTGCGAGTATCCTGGAGTCCTCAGTTTTATTGAATCTTTAATTCCTTTCATTATTTTGATTTTATTAAAAAATTAAACCAGTGATGTGTTAACTGTAGAAAATTGGAAAAGAGCAGATAAATAAAAAAAATGAAGAGGTAATAATTATTTTCATTTAAGCTTATATCCTTCAAAACCTTTTCTATGTAAATATATATATATATATTTTTTTTTTTTTAATGGGCTCATCCCCTTGCAAGTTGATTTTAGGACTCGCTTTTCCTCCTGCTTATCAGTGTTACTGTGAAGACTTTCTCCATCAAAATACATAACACTCAAATAATCAGTTTTTAATCATTGCAAAATTTAGCATTATATGTGACTATCACAATTTGCTTAAGCCCTATTGTTGGATGTTAGGTTTCCCCCCTTCTCTCCTTTTCTCTCTTTCTAGTATAAACAATACTGTGATTGTCTGTAAACTTTTCCGCATATCCATGATTTTTTTCTTGGCAATAATTCTTAGAAGGGGAATTACCGGGTCAAAGGTCAAAGGCTTTTGATACATATAATCACGTTGCTGACCATAAAGACTGGGAAAATGCGTACCCTTCTCTATTGAAAGAAAGTGTTGTTCCTTTACCTGCACTGACACTGTGTCTTGTCATTTTAAAATACTCGACTGTCTTCTAGACTAAAAGAGTGAATATTATTATTATCAATGTTTAGATCCTTTTGATTTGTTAGTGATGTTACACATCTTTTTCATGTGTTGCTGGTCATTTGTATTTATTCTTTTGTGAGCTACCAGTTCATGTCTGTGGTCTTACTCAGAGACTCATGAGGGCAGATTTCCTTTTCCTGGTCCCTGCCAACCCACAGTGGGGCTTGCTGTGGTACTTATCCCACAGGTAGCCCTCAGGAACTGTTGATTTTATCCATCTATCCACCCGCCCATCCATTATTCATCAATCCATCTGTTGATTTATTCAGCAAGTATTAAAGACCTACCAGGTGCCAGGCAGAGAAATAAGGCTTATAATTTAAAATAGTGCTTTGAAAGTTTTTGATATTGCTGCTCTCGGCTACAAATATATTTTTAGGAAAGGCATTAGTTTGAATTAAACAGTGACTAATTCAAAAGTTTTTTCCCCTGATGAATTTTCTTTAGGATAGCAGAACTGAGTTTGGCTTTTCTGAGCACCCATCACGGATAGATAGAGGCCAACACACTTTTTCTGCAAAGGGCCGGATAGTAAATATTTTAGGCTTGTGGGCAATGTAGTCTCTGTGGCAATGACTTAGCTCTGCTCTGAGAGGGCAGAAGCAGCCACAGACAAATGAGCCTGGCCGTGTTCTAGTAAAGATTTATTTACAGACACTGAAGTTTGACTTTCAGGTCACTGGCACATGTCACAAAATATTATTATTATTTAATTTTGTTTCAATTGTTTAAAAAATGAAAACTTTTCTTAGCCTGGAGATCCTCTGAAAATAGGGCAGGGAGCTGGATTTGGCCTGGGTTTGTGGTTTGCTGACCCCTGGAATAGCATGCTTTAAAGAAGCCATCCTGGTTTTGCAAATTTGCTATAAACAGCCCTCACAAAGGATAACTCATGAAGGAATAACAGAGTTGAGCTTAGCTGGGGCTTGGGCACATCCTGACTCTGTAATGCGATGCATAATTCCTAGTGTTTTAGCAATATTTACATTTCTAAGATGTATTTTTTATCATATATTTAGTCATATAAAGATTCACAAATGTAAAGAGAAGACACTCTCATGCCCTTTGTCAAGGATAGGGGATGTATTTTTTATGTATTTCTTTTTAGTCTTCATATATAGTAAGGCTCACATTGATGTCATTCTAAATAAACAACTTTAAATCCCACTTTGTTTCTCTTCATATTATATGGTAATATTTTTCAGGGCTGTTAAATATTTTAATGTAAACTAAAAGTGCAATAAGATACCGCTATACACTATGCACCACTACACACAGAATGGCTATAATAGTAATAATAATTTTAAAATTCCAAACTAGCTTATCCAAGAGAAATGAAAATGTATCTACACGAAGACATGTACACAGATGTTCAGAGGAGCATTATTTATAATAGCCAAAAAGTGGAAACAACCTAAATGTTCATCAACTGATGGGAGGATTAACAAAATATGGTATATCCATGTAATAGACTTATAAAAAAAGACTACTATTTAGCAATAAAAAGGAGCAAAAGAATGATACAGGTTACAGTAATGATAAACCTCAGAAACATGCTAAGTGAAAGAAGCCAGACACAAAATAACATATATTGTATGATTATATTTATATGACATTTCCAGAAAAGGCAAAAAACTGGACAGAAGGAGTTTGCCTGGGGCTGGGGTGGGAGGGGAAGCTGACAGGAACAGCAGAACTCTTTTGGGGTGGTACAAATGTCCTAAAAGTAGCATATGATGATGATTGTACAACTAGAAGCATTTACTAAAAACCATTGGCCTGTTTGCTTACAGGGCGAATTGTATGCCATGTAAATTACACGCCAATAAAACTGTTAAAAATATTCTTTGAAAACTCATGTTTTTAATGCCATCATATTCCATTGTGTGAATGTTCTGTTTCTTTATCCTGTGTGACTTGGGAGAAATGTTTCAGGTTTATTCCCTTTTTAGCCAAAGTTCATAATCAGTTAGATTTGAGCCATTGAATGTAAACCAGCATGATTTAGTGAGATGCCTCCTGATCCAAAGGGCAAGGAACCCCATGTGGTCTCAACTCTGCCTCCAGCTGAGTGGACCCCAGTCTCCTCATCTGTAAACTCTAGAAGAGAGGCGGGCACAAGGAAATACTGCGCCTTGAGAGGAGAGAGGAAGGGAATAGAAAACATAGTTGTGGTGGCAATAAAAAGACTGATTTCCCCAGAAGTCTTAAGCCAGAGACTGGTTACTTACCTGGCTGTCTCCACCTCCCCTCTTCCCCGCTTTCTTGTGCCAAGAGCAAGTCTCTAGGAGCTGTGTGCAGGGTTCTGAGGTGGTTATTACCCAGGAGAACATCAGAAGTGGGCAGAGACTCAGGGGAGACTGCAGTGATGACAGGTCCTGGGTGGGATCTGCTCTATAAACTGGAGAGTTCTGCTTGCCATAGGGATGGAGCACCACTGGTTGATTCAATCACTGGGAACTATCTAGGTTTTGTGCTCCCAAGTAAGAGTGTTGAGCTTATTATAGGAAGACTGAGGTTGGAGATATTTTTAGAGTCAAGAATTTAGAAACGTCGCCATGAAAATCATAGGTCGTCGTGTTTGCCTTCCAAGGGAGAGCTTAAACTGGATGAGATTGAACTGGTTTCTGATTCCTTATGCTCTCTGTTTCCAGCTGAGTTCCAGGTTTTCCTAGAGTACAGCCGACAGCATCTGAACCAGAAAACACAAAAGAAAAGCTGTGGAAACCTAACTTGTAAATGTTTTTCTCATTAGCTCCAGGCTCCCAGCCACCAACAAACTGTGTGCTTTTAAAAATCCTTTATTATTTTGTGAGTTTTAAAACACTGTCTTTTTCCCTCTTATTTGTGTGCTTGGGATTTTCTTAAAATGTTACTTACCAAGCATTTATCTGTTTCGTCCTTCCAAAAGGTAACAGCATTCTAAGTTTTTGCTTAAAACAGAAAAAAAAAATTTAATAAACTTGCTGTAACTTGAGCCTGTTGGTGGTCTTGGAAGAAACCCAAATCCAGGTTTGGTTGATACTGTGTAATGTGAACGCAATTAGTAGTGGTTTTTCTAAAATAGAAGGAGATGTAGAAAAATAATGCACAGCAAATTTAGGTCAGTGCTGGGGAGCTTATAAATCCTTATTTTTGTTTCATTACCTTAAGTAATAGGGAAGCTTTTGCCTTTATTGTGTAATTTCCCTAGCAGTAATAACGTTTTAAAACATTTTTGAGTTAATTTCTTATGTTTGATCAGAAAGCCACAGTTCATAACCCTGTGATGTGGCTGCTGGCACTGTTTATGTACAGAAGATTTCTGGTTCATCCCTGGGAAGCCAACACTAAAATTACTGATGGGGGCAACATTCACCACCTGTTTCTTCATTCAGTAGAGGGTCTGACAAAGCAGTTTTCAAGGGATTGACATCCTCCTGCTAGGCTGAGGAGTGAATTGACCTGTGGATTGATGTCATATTTCAGAGGATGTGATTTGATTCTAGCATATTTAAACCTATGTGACCAGACTGTGAAGTCTGTAAGGAGAGGGGATATGTTTTTCTGGTGGTGCTCAGACAATAATAGCAATTAGTATTCTCACCCTCCAGATTCCAAGTTTACTTTCACCGCTCCCAGCTGCACCATCCTCTGTGCTTCTCCTTGAACTTGCCAGACCTACTCCTGCTTCAATACCGTGGCATTTTCTATTCCCTCGGCTTGAAGACCAGGACCAGCCTGAACTGCTCCCTCACCTCTTCTAGGTCTTCATTCAAAGGCTACCATCTCAGTCAGGCCCTGCCTATCTCCTGTGTTTCCTTTTTTTTTTTTCATAGTATCATCATCATCTGATAAGCTGATATGCTGATGTGCTGTATATTTTATTTATTTATTTGGTTTATTATGTGTCCTTTCACCACTGGAATGTGAGGTCCACCTGGGCAAGGGTTTCTGCCTGATTTGGTCATTGCTTTGTACCTAGTGCCTAGAACATACTAGTCACTACAACTTGTATCACTGAATGAATGTCCACTATTTGCTAGTTCTGTGGCTGGTGCATTTGTTCTTTTGGATCCTTTGCTTGATTCCCCATTTGTTCCATCAAATGGCGTGTGTGTGTGTGTGTGTGTGTGTGTGTGTGTGTGTGTGTGTGTCATATGAGGTGTGGCACATGAAAGCTCTCTCCTGCTATGTTATGCAAATACATTCATTCATGTTTTTCATTGAACAAGCCAGACACTATTCCTGCCTTCACAGAGCTTAGTCTTATGGGGGAATTGGACACATATATGAGTAATTCTAGTAAAATGGGCTAGCAGTGGTGTTGGGGAAGGTGTGATGAGCTATGAGAGTACCTATGAGGCACTCCTAACCCAGATGTGGGAATAAGACCAGGGAAGGCTTCCAGGAGGAAGGGGCATTGAAGCTGAGATCTGGAGATGGAATAGGCAGAATCAGGGTGATATGACGGGTGGGGTGAAGAATATTCTGGACAGGGAGAATAATGTGTGGAGTCTGGAATTGAGGAACCATGGAGCAGGGGGAACTGAAAGTCATCCCGTCTGTTTGGAGCATGTAGCGTGAGGGTGGGCAGGTGGACAGAGGTGAGGCTTGAGATGTAGTGTGTGCACAGATCAGGGAGAGCTTAACAGAGAACTTGGATTTGATTCTAAGGGCAGTGTGGATCCATGGAAGGGTTCCCAGTACAGGAGTGTTTTGGTCAGACTTTCACTTACAAGATTTATTTTATGGAGTAAGGCAGTTTTTTCTCCCTGGATCAGGAACTTGAACACTAGCTCCCCAGAAGGGAGACTGTGAAAACAAAAAAGGCAGAAAGTGAATCTTTAGGCTCCATGAAATCTGGTGAAATTCTGTTAAATCTGACTGGTGAGTTTCACAGCACTAAGTTTAGAGAGTTCCCTAAATATACACACACATAAATGCTTAAGAAGCTTAGTTATCGTTGCTGCAGAGGTGATAGCTTGAGTTAGGGGACATGGTTTTGCTACAGACATAGGTATTCTCACTGAATTTCACATCACTGTGGGGCAGACAAATACAGCACGACTGGAGGAGGCAGAGAAGGTTCTAATCTTAGAATTTAGACCCAGAAGGAGTAAGGGTACCTCCTACCCAGCACTAATTGCCAAATGAAAAAACAAACAAACAAACAAACAGGTGGCACCTACAGGACATAAGGTGGTGGAGGAGACAGCTGGCAGGTCTTGGTCCCAGCCTTGAAACTTAACATATCACGAATGATGTGGCTTTGGGAACCACATAACCTCTCTGAGCCTTGGTTTCTTTTTCGGGAAAATGGAGTTAACGCTACCTGTCTTTCAGGATTGTTAGCATTCAGTGAGATAAAGTACGGTCAGTTCTGCTCTAACACTTGTTTTAAAAGCACAGATTTGTTCCGACCTGATTGGATATATCAGGGAACAATTTGAAGATGCCACAGATTTCGTGTTCGCTTACATTCAGTTTTATCCCTGAGAAATGCTGGGTGGACTCTGAAAACTGCGCCCGGCAGATGTGAGCTGTGGAGGAATATGCGGAACACACACCTGAAATGTGCACCTGCTCGTTATTTATGTGTGTCTTAACCATTTAACGTGTGAAACTATGCTACCATGTTTATTTGATTCCTATCTTTTATTTTGTGTCACTAGATAAAGGTTTTGAATGGTGTGCCCCAATCCTACTTTCCCATAAGCCCTGTGGTTTTTTACTGCACCATTTTGCATAGCATAGTACTTTTTTTGGAACTTGTATTTTCTGTTATAGCAGGACTGTCTTTATCTAAAGCATCTCGTGCAACTCCTGGCAGACAATGGCACTTAAGGAAAAGGTAGCACTTTTATTATTAATAGTAAAATAGTAAAATACTTGAGTACGATGTCGGATGAGGGCAGGGATAACTAGTTAGAACATGTGATTAATTGCTTTGATTGTGAGCAGAAATGAAATGGAACGGCTTAAGGGAAGAGTTTTGTTGCTTCTGTTTTTTTCGAATGTGTGGTGGTCAGACCACTCTTGGGGAGTTATTGGTGACGAACCAAGTATGTCCAGGAAAGAGCAAGCTGGGAAGAGAGAAGGCAGGAAAATGAGCTTTAAACACTTTAGAGGGCTGCCCTGGGGAAGAAGGATTGCTTTGTTTAGTGGGCTTCCAGGGCTTGTGAGCAGAAGCTCCCAGAGCTCAGGGTTCTGCTCTGCCCAGGGAGGGGTGGCTGCCCTGGGATGGTGAGGACAGAGAGGAGTAAAGAGAAGTCAGGCGTGGGTTTGGAGATTCTACCTTTAAAGTTCCTTTTTTAGGGGAAAAAAAGTGTGCAAAGACAGATAACAGTAAGGCTTACCCAAGTACATTTTACACGAAAGCAATCCAAAGTTTTCCAGCAATTCTTGGACTTTTGCTTGCCTTTTCTTCTTTTTTCAGTAGTCTAAAATAGTAGCTCACACATGTACATATTCACACACTGATTTCTTTAGTTATGCCCTTGAACTGGAAATATCACGACTCTGCTTTACAGATATTTATGGCCTCTGGCAAGCTTAGGAATAGTGAAATCACATCAGTGCCTTTTCCGTCCAGAGCCCCTTTCCCCTTTTCTTCTTCTTTTTTTTTTCGGGGTGGGGGTTGTTTGGTTTTGTTGTTTTCTTCAACTTGGAGAAGAAGCTCAACTAGTTGCCGATCTGGATTTACTTTCTAACATCCTGTTTAGCTTTTGTTGTCTCCACTCTGGCCAGGCTGATAAGCTCTTGTAACAGCAAGATGTCATCCTAGTCTTGGACCTTCCTAGTCACACTAAAATGGAGAAGCACCAGGCATTTGAATTGAGGGTTGGCAGAGTCAGCCTCAGGTATTTAGAATGGGATCTTTGGAGCCTGCAAACTAGGGGCCTTGGTGTAATATCTCTAAGAGAGTTATCTTTGGACCTCCAGATGAGTTGAAGACTATATGGAGCATTCTGTTTGTATAATGATGTGTAAGATTCTAGGTTTCTATTTGATGTTACTTTATTAAGAACAGAAGTTTCAGACATATTTGATTTTGTTCAATTAGTGTTCCCTCTAATCATAGAACGGGTACTACTACTCACATGCTAAATCTTAACAAAACTATAAAAAAACTTAAAATGCCACATTTTTTTTTTTAATGGCAGTGCTCTTGCGCTGATGCTTTAAAAAATGAGGCTTATCTTTTTTTGCTTCTAAGAAGGGTACATGGGATTTAGGCTGGCTCTTAAATTGATTTTTCCAAAACCAAAGGTCATTAAATTTCTTCCTCTGAGATCTGTCGTCCTCCCCTTCTAGCTCTCTGAAAAATGTGGATAGTCTTTCCACGTGGGAGCTTTTGAGCTATGTGCATTGGCTCTAAGAACACATGGGAAATGGACTGCTGTTTCTGAGATCCAGGGCTGAGGCATTCTAATGGGCTGGCCTGGACTTGTAGGTAATGACCAGGGGAATTGGGCTAGCATTGCCATTTTCCCAAGTCACTAGCGTAGATAAATGATCCTACTTGACAAATGACTCTAATCAACACTTCTAACCGTTCTGGACATGGTTGCAGCGGTGAGCTCATAGGTCAAATCATTGGCTGGGGCAGGTGGCCCCAAGTGGTCAACCTTCCTCCTTAAGCCTGACTCATCAGTTATTTCAACCTCTTTGCTCCCCTAAAGCCATATAACTTCAAGTAAGTTGGTCCCATCTATTTCGGTGCTTTCCCCTCTTCCTTAGCCTTGCATAATAGAAAGAGCATGGGCTCCAGAAGCTTGAGTTTAAATCCAAGCTCTGTTATTTTTTGGCTTTGAAGTTTTAGGCATGGAACTTAATCTCTCTAAGCCTTTGCTTGCTCATTTAAAGAATGGTATCAATCATCTTTCAGTACTGGGGCTGTTGAGAAAGCATGTAAAGTGTCCACTACCATGCCAGGCACACAGACGGTCTTCCAGAACTGGAATCCATCCAAACTGTACCAATGGCTTTTTTATGAGTAGGCCAATTGCTTTAATCCCAGTTGACACATCTCCGGAACAAAAAGATGAGTTGATCCTGCTTTCTTCTTTGTGCCAGTCTTAGATAGGCCCAGGGGCTTCAGAGATGTGTAAGAAAGAGGAGGGTCTGTGAAGGCACTCCCAGTTTTACTCAAATCCATTCACTCAACAAACATTTTGACACCTACTGTGTGCGAAAGCCCTGTACCCTTGGGGAAGAGACTAAGATGACTTAGTCACTAATTAATTCCACATTTATAGGTTGTCTGTTGTGTGCCAGATGCTGTTATAAACACTATCGGTAGAAAAAGCATGTGCGACAGCCCCTTCCTTTGAGAAGCTCATAGTGCAGTAAAATACACCTAACGATGGGAAAAGCAGATGGAAGGAGAATATGGTCTAGTTGTTAAAAGGCACTTACTTTGCTGAGTGGTACAGGCTGCATATAGCAATGTAGGCTGCATTTCCCCAAATATTCAGATCTGGGAACTTAGAGCTTCACTGAGGCAGCGTGCTCTCATTTTACAGCTGAGGAAACAGAGCCCAGGAGTGGTTAATACACCACACATTTCAGGTAAAAAGTAAAGCTGAGATCAGCATACAGCACCTTTTATCTGTATATAGTGACTGAAGTTGGAAGCACTCTTTTCTCTTTTTTTAATTAGTATTTTTTTCTTTTCCTTTTTTAATTGAAGTACATTCAGTTACAACGTGTCGATTTCTGGCGTCCAGCACAGTGTCCCAGTCACGCATATATATACATATATTCGTTTTCAGATTTCTTCTTGATCCTGTTGCTGTTAGCAGCAGACCTGCTATTTGCCTTTTATAGACTTTCCCATTCCATCCTCCCAATAGCGCCATGGGGAACAGGACCATTAGGGCTTAAGAGACTTGCTCAAGGTCACACAACATAACGTACAGAGTCAGGATTTGAAATCAGGTCCTTCTGATTCCAGAGTCCCAGCCCTTGGCCTCTGTTTCACATCCTCATTGAAATGTGTGAAGGCTGTTGTAAGCTTTTGGGACAGGTTGTAGAAAAGACGATGCCATGAATCGTTTTTAGGACCTGCTTATCTGAACTAGTGGGAAAACTAAATTTGTGAACAACAAAAAAGATCTATAGGTGTTTGCATGCCAAGTGAGGCTGGATATAAGTAGGGAAAAAAGTTACCGTCAAAAAAGTTGTCCTACACTCAGTTTCTTAAGATTTCATTATCGGAGGGGTAATTTTGAACAAATCAGTGTAAAAAGACCTCTGTGGATAGTCCAAGAGATGATACCCAAGTCCAGAATTATAAAAGGAAAGAGGAACAGGCACTGTGGATTTTCCTTTACTGCACAATGTCTTATTGCAGAATTCGGATCAGACCTGAAGTTAATTTCTTAAAATCGCTGATGCCTTATTGAAAGAGCTTAAAATTCTGAAAGTGAAAACACCCCCTGGTTCCTTGTGACCACTAATGCAATTGACTTTCCACCTTTTAAGAATGTCCCCCTCCTCCTCCCTCTCCTCGTCTTCCAATTAATTCATGTTTATTTTATAGAAAGCGTATGGGCCTGTTGAGTGGATAATGCTAAAGGCTGACAACCATATAGAGGTACCTCTTATAGCAATGAAGTGTGTTTGAATGTTCTGTTCACCCGCATCCAGACACTGGAGCTCTGTCCGGGGTGAGTGGCAGGGGAGACCAGGCTTCACTTGGCCAAAACAGCAGGGATCTAATAGAATGTTTCTGCTCCCCTTAAAGAAAGGTAGTCTAGCATCTGTACTTCCCACTGAACTCCAATTTCCACTCTGCTTTGAAATCCTGCTTGCTCTGTCAGTGAGAGCCCTATGACAAATGTTCAGTATGTCAGATTTGTTTTCCTTTTAAACTACATATGAAGTTGACCTCCACGGTAGGGCTATGTTAATTTCCCAAAGCTCTTTCAATAATTGTGTTCTTTTAAAAAAAAAAATGTACACACTCTTATTCTTTTTCGGTTTGTGTCTTGAAAGTGGTTAGAGGATCCCAGGTTGCATATGGGGTAGCGTGTACGTGATGTGAATTCCCAGGTGTGAACGGCCGCTAATGATCATCGTATAGTTTGTGCAGCTTACCCTTTTCACCATGCTCAACTCGGTAACTTCCGGCTAGCAGAGTAGGGTTTTTCCTTCAGCAGAGTTAAGTTTGGATAAGTTTTTCTGAAAAGCAGCATTAGTTTTGTCATATTGATATTTATATTGATGATTAATTGTGGCTGCCAGAAGATAGTGTGTATCTTACTGTTCATGTGCTAAGTTACTCTTCCTATCATGTTTGTATGATGACTAGTCAGTTACCTGTACCATCCAGTCAGAATTTCGAAGGTTGAATCTGTACATCTAGGATGCTTGTGAGTAAGTTTTCCTTACTGTAAAAAAAGCAATTGATTAGAAAAAATAGAGCACCCTACATGGACAAGGAAGCCAGGTCTTGACTATATTTCTAGGAGGAACTATTCTGGAATGTTTTTAGTAAAATAATGTCTGTCTCTATATCATTTATCTGTCTGTCTGTATATCTATCTATCTATCTACCTATTTATCAATCATCATGTATTAATCTATCTGTAAGACAAATATTCCATACATTTAAGAAATATAAGAAGTAGTATAGATCTTGAAAGAGATTAATGCTTTGGCAAAGAGCTCTGAAAGGGTCAAGTAGAGACGGAGTATTTGCTTGTCTGGTTTCTTCCATCTCTCCATTCTTCTTCTTTTTCTTACTTAGCTTGCTGTAATTAAAAATGTACAAATAACATGTCCATCAAAGAAAACAGAAGAATATTGAGAAAGCAAAAAACTATCCACTCTCCCTTAGGTTCATATTACAAACATAAATAATCACTTTTAACATTTTGGTATATTGCCTTCCAGCCTCTTTTGCCCTATGCAGACATTTCTAAAAATTCCATAAATGCAATCATCCTGTATACACTGTTTTGTATCAGACTATTTTCACTCAACATGAAGATATTATTTTTCCCAAGTCTTTATAAATATTGTCTTTTATGTCTGTGTGATTTTAAAGTGGGCACAGTCTACATGGTTTATTGAGCCATCGCTCGATGGTTGGATATTGTGTATTTCACCACCACTGTCTTTGAAAATAAAACAATAACAACAAAACAACAATGGCAAACTTGGTTGAGGTCCAAAGTGGCCCAACACAGTGGCTATGCATCTTAGCAGCCTGCTACATTATTCACATGGAAATGGGGGGAGAAACCTTCTGCGCCTGTGAGAAGTGTATATTAAACTAATCAAGGAAGTGTTTATGAATGGCCAAAAGATCAGTTAGAAATGAGGGTTGGTAAATGGAGTCATTTTATTTCATAAAGGTACCTCAGAGCTTTAAGCCCCATACTCCTTGAATTTGAGTCAGGTTAGATTTCATGGGTCAGTCCTCGCTGCACCGTGATTTTGCCTTACATGGTGTTCAGTGTGAGACATTAAATCTTCCTTACTCAATTTTCAGAAACTATGAAATAGTACCCCAGCCAACCTGGAAAAATCTACTTGTCTGTTTAGATATTTATGAATAATTTCTCAATACTAAGTAGAAGACTACTTGTAGTTATAGATTGAAGGTAAATGCTTCCAAAGATCCCTGTTCTTTTCTTTAAAAATGTAAGTCATAAAAAGTACATTCCTTTTCTCCCTAAGGAGGCAATTTGGCATTGGAGTCTGGAGCCAGACAGCCTGGGTTGACTTCCTGCTCCACCGGCAGGGTGGACCTTGGACAAGTTATTGACTTGTGCAGGTGTCAGTTTTCTCATCTGGAAAATGGGAATAATACGACTCATTCATAGGTGTCTTGGGATGGTTTAAGCACGTTAAAACAGAACAGGAACTCAGTAGTGTTAACTATTATTGTTTTCACCAGGCTCTTAAAATTGTGCATTTTTAGTGCTTTACATCACTTTAGTGGCATTTGTAACGTTCTTCAAGATTCCTCAGTGAGTGACTTTTCTCTGAGTACTTCTTCCCCAACTGGCTTGTGATCATGGTAATAATCCTGGCGACCGCTTTCTGAGGGAGTGGTATATGCCAGGTGCTCTACATGTACTATAAAGTGTAATTCTCATCACATTTATGAATTATACATTTTTTATTGCCCCCTTTTCACGGGTGAGGAAACGAAAGGTTATAAAGGTTAAGTAACTTGCTCAATGTCATAAAATTGCCAAATGTGGATCTAAGAACTGAATTCTGGTCTGGCTTATTTGCCACCACACTGCTTTTGTGAGCTCCTCTAAGGAGGGGACTTTCATGCTTTTAAAATCCCTCACAGCTTTTAAGTGCAGTTCCTTACACACAGTAGTCCTCAGTAAGTACTTTTTTAAATGAGTGATTGAAGGAGTGACATAGTGGTTAAGAGAACTTGGGACTTTCCTCCAATAAGAAAATCAATAGAACTGCTTTATAATGGCCATGAAACTACGAGTCTTAGAGTTGTGTTCTGCTTCTGAACAGAAGGTTGCCCATGAAAGAGTGATAGATTTGTAAACGATTTGCCTATGAAACTGCTTGTATTTCATGTGAAATTTAGACACCCTGTATTTGAGATACTGATTTGAGAAAATCTAGATTTGCGTTACATAGAAAGTTGTTGAAGGAACTTGAATTTAAACAAAGGCTGTAGCTAATTCTAGGCCTCTTTGGCCATTAACAGACATTTATTTAGCATATACATTGCGTCAAGCCCTCTGCTGGGCACTAAGGGTGTAAGGATGAATATGCTGGTTTCTTTGAATGCTCTGCTTGGGTTCTCGAAGGGTCCAGCAGTCTTTTTAGATATTGCGTGGAGGATTTTATACACTGTTATAGTTTCAGCTACCCTCAAGGCTAGTGACCCCTTTGCCTGTGTCTTTAACACAGCCTCTCCCCTTTTGCTCCAGTTCATCAGCTCTTTGCTTGATTTGTCCACATAGATGTCTCAGAGGTCTCTAAACTGAATTTATCCTTGAATCCCCTATGCCCCAACCTGTACTTGCTATATATTTTATCTCAGTTGGTGGCACCACTGTCCTCCCCATCATTCAAACTAAAACACTGGAAGTAATCTTTGATTCATTTTTTGCCCTCACCTTCTACATTTAGCCAGTTGCCAATTTTCCTGATTTTCCCTCCTAAATAAATAATGAACTGTGAGGGATTGGGATTTTACCCTATTTGCACAAAAAGTAGTTAGCCTGCCAGTTTCATGGATGCTGGCAGAATACATGACATTCCTGGCTTCGAGACAAACTTTCAGCATTTTGGGGCAACAATTCCCATAGGGTGTCATGAAGAGGTCCAGATGACACCTATATATGCAGGAACCCTGGGCTTAGGGAACCCAAACCTTTTGTATTGGACAATAAACATGCTCTCCCTTGGCTCCAGAGGAAGATCATATCTTCCAAGGCTGTCATTCATATAAACATCTTTGAAAAGATAATCTGGAACCAAAGGCAGCCAGTGCTTTGCTCACCATATGGACCGAAACTCAAGAGACCCAAGGAGAATTGTCTCCCAAAAAATATGTTTTTTTGCTCTGTTCCTTCTGCTCCTTCCTTCCACCCTTAAATCAGTCCACCCCATCGCTCCCTGGAATATTAACAACAACTTTTTATCTGGTTCCCCTCACCCTTCAAATCAGTCCCCTGCACCTTGTTGGAGTATCCTCCTGAGTCAGATCTGACTGTGTCACCTTTCTGCTTAAACCTGTTCTCTGCCTCCTCGTTGTCTGGGGGAGAAGCCCCAGCTCCTTAGCATGACACAAATAGGGTTCTCAGAGCAGCCCCACTGACGCTTGTTGCCGCAGGGAAAGACAGTATATCAGAGGGGTTACTTCCCTCACTGCTCAAGTTACTTTACCTACGTGGCCTCAGTTTCCTCATCTGTCACATTAGGATGATGGGACCCACCTCATCAGGTTATTGTGAGGATTAAGTCAGCCTCACACCCAATAAGCCCTCAGCCAGTCAGTACTGCCTGTTACAGTTGTATTTTTTTCACTCTGCCTCACAGTTTAAGATCTGGCCACCTGGTTTCCTTTTGGTTCTGCTTTGCTCTCGCCACAGGTAGTGCCTTTGACTCGACACCCTTCATCTCCCCAAACCCGCATCCCTAATGCCTGAGTTCAGGCTGGTTAGACACATTGTCCCTCCTTGATCTTGGATACGCTATGCGTGTCCCAGCCATTGAGCTGCAGGTATCTGTTAGGGGGTCAGTTGTTGCCATTAGACTGAGAACTTTGTGAGGATGGTGCTGACTTGTTTATCTTTGCATTGCTGGCACATAGGGCGTGTTGAAAGAATGTTGAATGAGTAAATAAAAGAATAAAAGGAGTTCACAATCTACTGGAGTGTTTGGAGGCTGGGAATGAGGGGTGGAAGGCAGTTGAGTAGCTTGATAACAGGGAAGGGGATCTGAGGAAGTGTTGGGCTGAGGTGAAAACGAGACCCTCTAGGAGTCCAGGGCAGGAAGTTTGCTTGCTGAGTATGGTTCCTGGGGTTTGGAAGTCTGTTTAAAGTTATCTGTTGAATGGAAGAAAGCAGCCCCTTCTGTGTGATTCTAATTATTCCCTTTCCTGAAAGAAGCTGTTGCAAATGGAAGGTCATGCCATCTGCCTTCTTGTAAGATTTTCAGTTCCTCAGAATACAATGAATTCTCTGTTACCTGGTGGAGTGGCTAGAATGGGAACTTCTTTTTAATTAAATCGTCTCTGCAGCAGAAAGTGTGTGATCATATCCCTCCTTCTGAAGTCCCCCGGGTCTCCAAGGCCTGTCCCAAATCACTGTCCTTGAATTTACTGTCCCCCTGGTGTACTGTGTATTGTGATTTAGAATTTTATGTGGACACGTCTAGTTCTCTAATGAGATCGGGGCTCTTCAGGAATTTGTTGATTTTTTCCTGAAATATTTAATGTCGTGCTTTTGAGTTAAGAAGGCCCTCCACATACATGTATTGACTGACTGGGATTCTTGATATATGTGGTAACAGCTTTTGAAGAGTTGGAACATAGCCCTAATCTCAGAAAGCCCGGGATCTTCTCCAGGACCTCAAGTTCCCTGCGATAGCAGCTTCTCAGTGTGTGTTACTAAATGGTTAATTTACCATTTTTCTTAATTTTGAATTAAGAGAAACTGATGTTCAGCAAAAAAAAACTATTTGGAAAACATTGAGAAACAAACAAAAAACCCTGAAACAACCCAATATCAAAACCTAGTGATAACGACTGCCAGTATTTATGTCTCTAGTCTCTCCTCCTTTGCTTTATGTTATTGTTTCTTTCTCAACAGAGATGGGGTCCTATTTTACCACTCATTTGGCAGTCTGCTTATTTCCTCTTAACTTCAGTAGCTGTTTATTAAAAGTGGCAGTGCTGAGGAATTTGAGCCACCGTGTTGCCTTGTCAGTGCCTGTCCTTTCTTGATTTCTTGTCTCTCTGGATTGACCAGCTGTTGTGTCTCTGCTCTTTGATACGGGCATGCATCTAGGCAATAAGTTCCCGTTTTTTTGGAGTGTCTGATGTGTCCCAAACACTGTGTGTGTTTTATACACTTTAAAAATCTGTTTTCTGATAGACTGCATAGTAGTGATGTCCATTTTATAACGAGGCGTTTGGATTAGGGGTTTAATAACAGTAAAAGATCACAAAAGTGGAACTTAATCTTATAGTCTTTATGTCCAGCACCCTCTCCAGTGTGTGAAATTGCCTCCCCACCTTCACACTACTTACTTAGCCTCAGCTCCTTCTGGAAAACTGGATTTCAGGGGCTGTGTCTGATCAGCGTTTGGCTGTGCAATCTCCCTCCAAGGGCACTGCAACCTACACCCCTGGGTCAACATAGTGAATTTTATAGGCTTTGCTTGAGTGTGTGTGTGTTGTGTGTGTGTATGTGTGTGTGTTTGTGTGTGTGTTTGAGAAACGTTGTGGCTCTTGCTTTCATTCCTCATGGTGCTGAGGTGGACTGCCCCTCACATCTGTTTTCAACCCCCACCCCTAATACCAGAGTCATATCCTATTAACTCAATGCACCTTTTCTTTGTAATTCATGTCAGCTTTCCTTCCAGCCACCTGCACAGTCTCTGGCTGTCTCTCTCTGGCTTACTTGCAAGGCCGTGAGTAAGTTCTTTGTGTATTTGCTGTTTTTGATATAACCTCAGCCCAAGATTTAATGTCAAGGTGGGGTCCCTATTAAAGATGCTATTAATCATCCTGTCTTTGTTTGAAGATTTCCGTGTTGGCAGGTGGGCAGATAGAAGTAGTTGTACACTTCCCAACCAGGCGGACTGGTGGCTGGAGTGGGGGCATTCAGCTGAAGCACATTCCTATTGTTATTTGGCAAAGAAAGGGCCACTGAGATGAACAGAATAATCCTTGCTTGTGATCCAGATTCATCAACTGAATCATAGAGTGTCAGTGTTGCAAAGCACCTTGAAACTGGCTACTCTGACGGCGTGACTTTATACTTGAGGAATCTGAGGCAACAGATAAAGGCAGTGATTGAAAATTACGGAAGGCCGGGGCCAAGAGATGATTTTTGACACCACTGAGCCCTGCCGTCTTATTCTCTAGGGAAGGACAGTGAGGCCTGGAGGAGTTAAGATACATTCCCTCAGGTCACACAGCTTGTGACCGCAGAGCCAGGACTCTACTGCACGGCTGACCCCGACCCAGCCCAGGAGGGGTGACCTGGAGGTGAAGTCTCCGCTCACCAGTGTCTAGGGTGGATCTGTGGGGTGTGGCTGGTACAGGAGCATTCCCTCTCTCTCATGTGCCTTATGCTCTGGCGCACATTGAGTCCTGGTCAGAGAGAAGGAAGTTTTCTTTCAGTCGGAGTATGGATGGGCGGAGTTCCCCCTCAAGCTGACTGCCAAGGATCTCTGCTTGAATTCTCGGTCCGGTGTTCTTGCTTCTGCCCCATCAGCCCCATGGGGGGTCATTTTCTACCTGGACAGATGGGACTGCCTTCTCCAGTGTGGCAGGAGTCAGGGAAAGCTCAGGAGGGAAGACGCAAAGGAGTGGGGCAGGAGATGCTGGCAGCTCAGAGATGGCTGGTAGCTTGCTGAGGGGATTATGGGTTTTTAAAGGATTTGAGCTTTGCAGTGAAGCCAGTACTTGCAGAATCCCCTCCATGGTGGGAGAGAAGTGTTTTCCACATCCTTACAAAGCATTTCACCTGAAACCTCCTTCTCATCCATCCTTCATGACCTAGCTCAGTGACACTGATTCAGTCTTACCGTTCTTCCAAGTTCAAGCTTGGGGACGGGGTTAGCAGAAAGATGAGGTTTGTGAAGAGGTCTTTCTGGTCCTTCCAGTACTAAAGCCTGTTGGACAAGGGCCGGGAAGACTCATCCCCCCGATTCCTGTGCTCTAGGTGGTGTTAGAGGCTTCCTGCCAGAGGGATGGAGGTGGAGCATGCAGATGCTCCTGTGCCGGCGTCTCCAAGGTTGGGTCAGTAAAACCCACTTCAGTTGAAAGCCACCATAATTGTGCAACTTGATAATTAAAATTCTAATAAATAAATGAAAGAAAACACGTGGTCGCGTTCCTGAAATACTAAAATATAGCTGTGGTGACTCTCCTGTTGCTCCTCCTCAGCCCCGTGGCTTTCCCACACACCTTCTTTGTTTCAGACCTGGATTCAGACATACTCACCACAGGAAATAAGTCCCATGTGTCTGCTCCTTGGTTTGGTGAGGCGTGCGATGATTCTTTTGTGGTGGGGAGAAATAAAAGATAGTGTCTTCACATCAGGAGAGGTGGTAAGTGGCATCTCATCAACAGCAGAGTTAAACAAAACTCAGGGAAAAGATGCCTCCGGGGCTCCCTTTTTATTTACCTGGGGATTACAAGCGTGAAGACCAGAGAGGAGAGGAGAGGCAATATTGCTGAGGTGGACCATCAGCCTGAACTTAGCGGATTGATTTATTTCCCCGCACTGCTCTGAGAAAATGGCCACTTGTCGCTTTCTGCTATTAATAAAGAGGTCACTTTATCATTAGGCCTTTGAATCTGCCTTTAATGGCTAAAGCAGATGGTTGTAATTTCTGGCTTAGTGTGGCCACCTTATTAATAAAAAAGAACTGATGGAAAGGAAAAGGCTTCTTCATTTTTAACTCCAGAAGCGTAACACAAATGTTTTCCAGCCTTTCTTTGTGTGGAGAGCAGACCTAGTGACTGCAGTCAGATCCTGTTACACATTTGAAAAAAGACTTCTGCAGAGTGGAGGTAACTCCATTTGAATCCTTCTTTTGTTAAACTTTAAAGGGACACCATAAGCACATGCCCCTGCTTCGTGGAAAAGGTATTTTGGAGGAAGCTCTGGGATTACATTTAAAAGTAAATTAATATTTTAATAACATAAAGCAGAGAGTAGAAAACATCCACCTCATTTCAGAGAGTGGAGGTCTGTGGTACTTTCTAAAATTATTCTCTTTGCTTACATTATTTTAAACTGATTCTTTGGCTTTAATTACTAGGCTTGGGCGAATATATCATGTATCTTATTTTGGTTCTATTGAAATTCAACTGAATTTTTGTGAAAAAAATAGCAAAAATATATGGTAGCAAATTTCTGCTTGACTTCACTGAGTCTGTATATTCCCCTAAAATGGTCAGGAATTTGAAATCACAGTGATCACACTGGCAATTTTTGTTACATTCTAGCATTTTGAGGATAGTTTGGGAACAACTTTCATTCACGGAGACAGCATGATTTAGAATCCTAATGCACCTGCTAAACAGGGCAGAAAAATGCGGGGAATTCTTCACATAAGGCTCAGAGAGCACTTTAATTGACTTCTATACCCTAAGACTTATGTGTATATTTCAAGCTGTTGGTCATATCCTGGGGTCTGTTATGACAATGAACTTCTTTATATGAATAGAATGTGATGAGTGTGCTGTGCGTGCCTCCGAGATAAGGAAAAAGCACTGAATTTTAGGGATAGAAAAATCTTTGAAGGTTACTTTGTCCGCTTTTCACTTTTTTTCTGCTAGTGATGTCTTTAAGAAGAGCTCTCCATGGACCCATATGTAGACATAGTTTGAATTTTAAATTATTAACAGTTATTTATTTTTCTTTTTTTATTAATCAAAGGCAATATAACAACCCATTCAGTTCATCTGGTTGTTTATTTGTTCATTTGTTGGTTCATTCATTCATTCATTCAACATTTAGTCCGTATTTGCTTTTGACTAAGCACTGTGCTTGGGTGTGGGGATACAAAGGAGTTTGTGATGGCCATTAAGCTCATTAAAATGCCCCAAATTGTGGATGGACCATTGTTATTCCTACCTTCTCAGGCTCCTGGATATCCAGACTAATGCATGGACAGTCCATCATGCTTTGTTCTCTTTTTTTAATTTTGAAATATCTTAAGCGTACAGAAAAACAGAAAAAAAAAGAGACAAATTCCTCTTCAAATACATTTTACCGTATTTGCTTCAGATTTTTTTTAAAGAAATAAAACGTTACAGACACAGCTGAAGCTCCCCTCCTAAATCCTGTTTCTTTTCTTCTCCAGAGATAACCTCTCCACTAAATTTAATGTTTTTTCATACCCATGCATATTTCTATACTTTTGCTATGTATGTGTAAATCCACTAATGATGCATGGTATTGCTTTGCTGATTTTTAAACCTTATGTAAATAGTCACTTCCTGTATCTGACCTTCCATGCCTGGTCTTTTTGCTTAATATTATGTTTTTATTATTTAACCTTGTTAATTTAGGATCTGCTTGTTAGTCTAGGAATTTATTTAAGCTACTGTGCAGGAGCTATTCTATTCTGTGGCCGTTTCACAATTAACATACTCATTCTCCTGTTTTCGTTTTCTCCTGTATTATAAACAGTGCTGCTGTGAAGAGTTTTGACCTGTCTTTTTGTAAACGTGTGGTGAAATTTCTTTAGGCTCCACACCTAGGAATCCAATAGAAGATGCGTTTACCTAGATGTGGCTGAATTGCACTCCAGATGCCTTGTGTCAGGGTAAACGCCCGCCTCGTATGTGAGTTCCTGCTGCTCCTCACCTTTTCCAGCTCTGGGTATTGAGAGTATTTTTAGTCTTTGCTTAGCTGATGGCTATGAAATAAACTATCAGAATCGGGGTGTGTAAAGCTATGTCAAATGTTGAATAAAGACGCCAAGCAAAGACTAGAGATTTTCCCTTTCCCTCCTGTTGGAGCTCTGTTGCAGGGCAGGTTTGTGTTTCTGGTTGGGAAGAGTCTTCCTCCTCAAAGCCTGCTTGGGCCTTAATCACCTTGCTGCGCGTCCGTTGTGCCCGGGACACATCCTAATGGATCTTGTAAGGAAAGTGAAGACACAAAGTCCAGACTCACAGAAACTGTGTTGGGTAGGAAGCAGTGGTCACTGTGGCCTGTCCAGTGGATTTATTGTAAGAGGCCCTGGTCTCTGCTCTAGCAGAGATGTCTGCCAGCTTGTCTTTGGCTTAAGCGTCCTCATCCATAAAGTAAGAGGTTACATTACTCTTTCTTTCTTCAAGTGCTGATTTTTTTTTTTTGATTCCCAAATTCCATTTTTCTCAATAGTAATGTCCCTTGGTACTTTAAAATGTTTTCACATCACTGTTACTCAATTTGTCTCGAAAACAGAGGAACTTAATGCAGGAGCCATCACTCAGTGAAGAGCAGTTAAAAATGTTAAGAAGTCCCCTTCGAAATTGCAATCTGAATTAGAATTATGTGGAAAAAGACCCACGCAAAAAGGCAGTAGGGGAGAAATAATAATGTAGAGGCTGTGAGTGATTATTCCCCTCACTGCCCCATTTTCCTGTTTTCCAAATTTTCTTTAATGCTCATATAGTAATATTCTTGGAATAAAATAATAAACATATGCAAGCAATTATAAGCTCATTTGGGAGGAAAAAAGAATGTGATTTACACAAAACATGTGTTGGGCAGTGAGGGGAACACCTGTATGTGAAAAATGATTTGGAATAATTTCTTAGGTAATTCCTGTAATCCTTTCCTGGGTTAAAGCTGGTGGATGATAAGTATCTTTCTTTATGTATTGCTGCTGTTGGTGGGATCTAGGGATGATGGAAAACACCTCGACTGGCATCTTACGTAAAAGCGGTGGCAATGCTGAGCGTAGAACAGCTTGAGCTTCTCTCAGTAAAGGAGCTGTTTCTGGTTTTAAGACCAAATGAGAAAGTGGAAAGCAGAACTAGAGAGATTTTAACCATTAAGTCATATAGATTACCCTGTTCCAAAGGGGTTGGACAAATCCACAGTTTATCAGAGGCAATAAAGAGAGGGGAGATAATCATAATGCCAACTACATATTAAGCATCAAATATGTATGTTTTCTTTCAATTCTAGGACGGCCATGGGATGTAGGAATAGTGTTCTGATTGATAGTTGAGGGCTCAGGTAGCGTAAGAAACCTGCCCCAAGTGAGGAGCTAGTCACCGGTGCCACCTGGATTTCCCCAGTCTGTTTCACTCTGCAGAGACTGCCTATGTCTGTTCACCCTCACCCTGGGAGCGTCTCCTTATGTAGGGCTGAAAGCTGCCTCCTGCGACTTTTCCACACGTTGGTTCTCATTCTGTCCTCCTGAGTACTCGGCATCAGAAGTCTGCTCCCTCCTTCACATGACAGCCCTTCAGATCATTGAAGAGGGTTATCATGTCCATTTTCTTAACACCCCCTTGTGCTCTGCCCCACCTCCCTCAGTCTGTCATTTCTGAGATGCTCGGAGAGGTGTTTTTACTCACAGATGCCTTGGGAAATTTCATGGCTTTTAGACTCGTGCTGAGTTTGTCCAGATGCACCAATATTTGTCTTATATGATGTCAATTAATTGTTCAGAAGAGGAAGAAACCTTTGCAGGCACTTATTCCCTAATGCAAACCAGTTCCTTTGGGTATTGATGGCAGGGAAAAAAATTCAAAAATGAACCAGATCATTTTCACTGGGAGAGTGTACTTGTTGAATTCACATCCTACTTTCAGGACAAACCTGTAGCACGACAGTTCAGTATTACCATGTACTTTAATCATGGGAAACTCAGGCTGACACTTGTAATAGAGCCCAGCTTTTGTGTGCAGACGTTGCAGAGATGGAGAAAGTGTGATAGTCTTATATTTTATTACCAAGCTCTAGGGCCCAGGGTTTACAGCCTAAGATGGCAGAGAAATTAGCACCTCTCAGACTTAGAAGAGTAACTATTATTATGGTAAGATAGATAATTGTGACAATGTTGAGTAAAGCTTAAATTTATGGAAAAGCAGAAACTTTTAAGGAGAGGATTTCTAAGAATAAAATGTTGCAATGTTGTTGTATAAGCCTTGAGTTCTCTTAAAGAGCCAGAACAGATAAAGGTGTCCAGTGTGGATGAAGTTCAAGATGTAAATAACAGTTACATACCTTTTATTCCCACTATCACAGTCACAAACTGTAGCAACGGCTGCTTCTAATGTTTTTTGAACTCCTGTGATGCCTGGTAGTGTGCTTTGCATTGGTTGTCTTACTGATTCTCAAAACTTAGAAAGTATGTATAATTGTTAGTCTCATTTTACAGATGAGAAAACTGAGAAGTTAAGTATCTTTCCCAAGCTCATATGTCCTGTGTGTGGCAGAGTGAGAGTCCTAGCTCATGCTTTACTCCTATACCTTGTTTCTTTTCTCAGCAAAATAGAGTATAAATTGGACATTAGACAGTGCACTGGGGATACATTAAGGAATTTTTCATTGTAAATGGAACACGAACGTAAGTTTTCCCAGTATGAGGTTTTCTTACTGAGACACTCATTCTTAGTAAAATTATTAAAACGAGGCTTATTGTAAAGCATCCATTTCTACATCCAAATATACCTTTCCTATATTAGTATAACTCTCCATTAAAAGCGCAGCACAGATTAGCTCACTCTAAAAGACAGATACAGGCAACATGATTTCATGTAAAGATCGCCAGCTCCCCAGAGGTGGAATGGCATGAATTTTAACTAGCGCTGCCACTAACCCTCTCCGGGGCCTTGGTGCAGCCTTTTACTCAGTCTGAGTTCCCATCTGCAAAGTGTGAATGTTGGACTCTGATCATGAAACTTCCTTCTAGCTTTGCAGATGCGTAGTGTATAATGACTGCTAACTTAAGGAAAAATAAAATGCCTTTGTCCTTTAATGAAAATATCAGATAACCAACTTCAAGCCAAACTCTTGCTTTGCATTTGAGAATATATAACATATTACTGTCTTGCTGCCCATCTATTTAAGTCATTCTCCAAAAACTTGTCAGGGCTTATCTAAATCTTAGCACCATTTAGGTGTGGCTGATTGCTTGGAAGAAGTTTCCTGACTTCTTTCTCACATGGATTAGTGCATTGAAAACCAATGAAAAACTCTCTGGCTTCCTTCTTTCCAGTAAGGACTTTGCCATTCATTTTGCAGCAGCAATTTTTGGAAGCCAAATCTGGAAGCAGGACAGAATGAAGAGTTTAGGAATAGGTGACAGTTGTCTGTCTCCTGAATTTCTTCTCTTTCTGTTTCCTTTCCCTTGCTGAGTTAACTGCTCCCTTCTCAAAACACTTGAGCACACTTCCTGTGGAGCGTGTCTTGCAGAGTGGCCAGTAGTCATTTCTTTCTTTTGCATCCTCTACATTAGAAGTAGAGACAGAGCATATCTATGCTTAGCTACTATCTGGCACATAAATGCTGCTCAATAAATGGTGAATGAATGAATAAAGCAGAAAAATGAGTTGCATTTCTAAATATACACTAATGAGCAATGCTTTAAATTATATGAAAATATCCATTTATGACACAGACAATTCAAATGTTTCCTCTTTGACCATTCTTAACCTGATCTCCTGAGTGTGAAATAATTTTTTTTCTCTTCTTTAAACAATTTTGTGTGCTATCTGTTTGATAATTAGCTATGTAGTGCCTCAGGACCTTTTTTCTGTTCTTATAATATTTTGTGGTTTTCAAATATTTTACAACCTTCTTTTCTTCTGTTTTTTTCTTTTTTTATCACAATTGGCTTCCACATAAAGGTTGTACATTATTTGAGAGTAGGGATAAATTTACTATTTATTAATGTGATAATGTATTAATAATAATATAATTAAATATCAGTGTTTCTCTGTTGATTGTTAAATTTCCATTTTTTCTGTGTTTTATTTTGAACAGTCCCAATATTTGTGTTTTCAAGTTCACTAATCTTTATCTTCTGTAATATCTAATCTGATGTTAATCTGATCCAGTGTATTTTTCATTTCATACATTGTAGATTTCAAGTCTGGAAGTTTGATTTGGGCCTTTTTTATGTCCTCAATGTCTCCACTTAATTTTTGAACATATGGAATATAGTTACAAGTACTGGGGGTTTTTTTTAATCTTTTTTTCTTTATTCACAAGTTTTTTCTATTGAAGTATAGTTGATTTACAGTGTTGTGTTAGTTTCTGGTGTATAGCATAGTAATTCATTTATACATATATATGTATTCTTTTTCATTATAAATTATTACAAGCTATTGAATATAATTCCATGTGCTATACAGTAGGACCTTGTTTATTTATTTTATATATAGTAGTTTGTATCTGCTAATCCCAAACTCCCAATTTATCCCTCCCTCCACCTTCTTTCCCCTTTGGTAATCATAAGGTTGTTTTCTATGTCTGTGAGTCTGTTTCTGTTTTGTAAATAATTTCATTTGTGTCATTTTTTTTAGATTCCACATATAAGTGATATCATATGATATTTGTCTTTCTCTGTCTTCTTTCACTTGGTATGGTAATCCGTAGGTCCAATCTATGTTGCTGCAAATGGCATTATTTTATTCTTTTCTATGGCTGAGTAGTGTTATAAGAACTGTTTTAATATTCTTCTTTGCTAATTCTAACATCCGTGTCAGTTCTGGGTCAGCTTTGATTCATTTTTCTCCTCATCAGGGCTCATATTTTCCTGCTTTTTGCATGCTGGGTAATTTTTGATTGGATGCCAGACATTGTGAATTTTATGTTCCTAGATGCTGGATATTTTTGTATCCCTCTAAATAGTCTTTTTTGTTCGGAGATGCAGTTAGATTGCTTAGAAGCAGTTTGCTTCTTTTGGGTCTTGCTACTAAGATTCGTTAGGAAGGACTGGAATAGTACTCAGTTTAGGGCTAATTATTCCCCCTGGCGAGATCTTTCTACGTGTTCTCCCAATGCCTGGGGAATCATGAAGTTTTCCAGTTGAAAACATCCTTTTGGGTTTTTTTTCCCCAGCCTTGGGTTGTTGCCTCACACGCATGCACTGATCAGTATTCCACTGAAATTCACCCCTTGTAGTCTCTGTGAAGCTCTCTCCCCTCTCTGATACTCTGTTCTTTTAAAAAACAATTAATACTTTTATTTATTGATAAAATATAAAAATCCAGATATCTTAAACCAACACAATCTCTCCAAATATTTGGCTCAGGTACTCTGTCTTATGGATTCTAGTTGTCTTGGTCTCCCTGGACTGTTAGCTTCATTTACTCACCTCAGGAAGTCCCCCTGCCCCGACACACCTCAGCCTAGAGACTCTCTCAGGTAGTAAGCTGGGGGACTCATAGAACTCATTTTGTTTTCCTTCTCTCAGAAATCGCTGCCCTTAGTGGCCTGTTTCACAGTCTTGACAACTGTCCCTGTTACTCCATCGTGGCCAGAAGTGGAAGTGATCTGTTTCATTCTTTCTATCTAGAAGTGTCCTCCACCCCCAACTTCCAAAGCTAACCATCCCTGACTCCATGAGACTGGGTGAGGGGCCCTTCCACTGTGTCCCCATCATACCAGTGCTTATAATCACTAGCTTAGCACAGCACTCATCTTCCTGCATTGTTCTTGCAGTTTTTACTCTCTTTCCTTATTAGATTTTATTTCCTTGAGGGCAGAGAATATCTTCTATATCTAGATTTTCAACACCTAATGTAGTCCCAGACATTTAACAGTTGCTCAATAAGCATTTGTTGAATGAATGAACAAATAAGATTCAATTTTCAAAGCATCAGTTTATGAACAACTTTCAGAAGCTTTTTTATTTTTAACAGCAACGAGATTAACTGTGTGTTTTTATATCTGCAGTTGAAGACTCTTTAAAATTTCTAGATAAACAATTGTTTTTGTTGGCTTAGACCTGGTTTTTAATCTGTTTATTTTCTGTAGCCTCATTAGAAGGTGGTTAATAAAAGCCACCTAATTAAGTCTTGAAATAAAATGTGGAAAGTAAAGGAACTAGGAATAGAATAACTATATTTTATAGACAAACACAATGAAGAGTAACTTTTTTAGAACCCACCTATGGTTGTGATATATCCCCAGACTGTGATTTATTGAGGTGGTGTTCTTATCTCAAGTGCCTTTTCCATGTTTGATGTACTTGGATATCTGTTATCCAAGTAGACTGCAGCTGGTCTGCAAATAGCTGTGAGTCTGTGCGTTCTTATCAACTGGAGACGATTGACAGTGGATATGTGCCGTTGGGGCCATGGTCAAGTGCAAGTCCATGCTATATTTGGGTCTTTTAGAGTCGGTAGAGTGAACCATATTTGGTAAGCCCTTAAGACTATCTTGTTCTGTTTCCTTAGCACCTCTTGGTTAACAAAGGTGCCTTTGGAGACTCTCCCTTCTTTTATCCCCATTCCTCAGTTGACATGATGGAAGTGGCTTGATGCTCGTGTTCTTTTAGACTTAGTGTTTTGTTTTGTTTTTCCTGTGCATTAGTGATGGTGAGATCTAACTTGGCAGGTTGCTTTGAGGATTCAATGAAGTAGTAAATGTAAGCTGCCCATCATAGTCCAGGCACACAGCAACTCCCTCCTCCTTCCCCCCAACCTAATTTAGAAGGTAGCTGTGTGCCCCCGAGGTTGAACTGTACTGACTGGCTACCAATACACAGACACGTGGCGTCATTCTATCTGTATCTCTCACTTACCAGCTTTTCCTTTAAGGTTTAATGTACATTCCTTTGCTTTTAGACCAAAAGCATATTTTCCTAAAATGGTGTTTTCTTGACTGAAAGCACAATCTTCTGCTTTTCTTCGTTTTTACTGCTCTTGTCTGGTAATCGAGTTGTTTAAAGCCATCTTTGTCCTTCCTCCTTCTAATCCATGGCCAAGGCAGGGGGTGGCTTTAATTAACCAGCACAGTCTGCATGAGCTAAGCAGTTTCTCATCCTACCTCTCGGTTATTGATTAAACCTCTCCCTGATGCACAAATGAAGACTGGGTGTATTTTGCATATTTTCCTAGAATGGCTCAGTGATTCTGTGGCTAAACCAAGATTAGACCTTGCTAATTCTAAAGATCTGACTTTTTGCTTTAAAGAATAAACTGTGTTGCCTCCAAAACTACTAGTTGAGTTTAACTTTCAAGTGTACTTTGTGTTTAAATCTGATGATAGTCTTGTTTTTCCTTTTGTGTTGTTTACATGAGGGTCTTGGATTCTTTTCTTTGCTGGGCTGGTACAGCTGCCCTGACCATGACCTAGGCAGCATGTTTCTTGATGCTGTCAGGAATGCTAATTAAGATATTTAGTCTCCTTTGCCCTACTGTTTATGATACTTGTAATTACGTCTGTTAGATTGTAAGCTCTGCTATCTCCCAGTGTAACAAGTGTGGCACTCTGAACATAAAGATGTATGAATGTATGTGTGTGTGAGCGAATAGATCAGTATGTTTATATTGTTACTAGTTGAAAAGCCTCCAGGTTACTGGTCTAAATGTATGCAGTCTTAGGATGTGAGGTGGGATGACTGGCTGAGAAATTAGACTGTGTCTGTTAGGATGGCCACAGGCCATATGGTGCTTATGTTCAGATCAGAAACAGTGCCCCTGCTGGTGCCTATCTGCCATCCCATGCCATGATGCTCAGTGTGGCTGGAGGAGTGCTGGATGGATTTTTGTCCTCACTTGCTCCCCAGGTTGGGTGCCCCTCTGCAGGGCTCAGCCAGCATGGTTGTCAGAGGACCTTCTGATTTCTGTCTGGCCTGGGGTTTTGATGTTGAGTGGTCTTAAGGAGTAGTTACCTTTATGCTAGTCAATGTTCCTTTGAAGAACCGGCCCCAGGAAGATGAAGATACCCTAGTTCTGTCTTGGGACTCTTTTGTGATGCTTCTTTCTGCCTCCCCAACTTGAAAATCAGTTTCTCTGTGACTTTTCTCTGTTCTGTCAAAGACTTGGCACAGAATGCAGTGTCAGGGTACCTTCCTGCTACCAGTGGCTTCTACCATTTAGATGGAGTCAAGGCCAGTCACCCATCCTGGTGTTTGAAGTCCCCCTCCAACTTGCCTTACTTGAGTCTTATTTCTTTCTGTTCCTGCACAGGCACCTTCTGAAGGCCTTGCTCTTCTCCACTGTTATCAGCACACTGATTAACAGTGGGGTCATCACTCACACCTTGTGGCCCACGTGGATCCCTTTGTGTGGACACCCTCCACTGCCTCTACACGTTCTGTAGCATCCTTTACTCTGTAGCATCTTTTCTGTTCTTTTAAGCCCACTTTAGGTAGCTGTTCTTTGATGATCATATACCATTCCCTCTCCTTGACCCCTTGAATCATTCTGCAAAGCCTATTTGATTTTTTAAACTAAATATTAAATATGTAATCAGTGTTAGTATATACTAACTCCTTAGATTGATGCCCTGCACATAGTTTATGCTCAGTACTTAGCTATTGTTATTACTTTGAATCATTCTGGCCATTCATTCATTCATTCATTCAACAAACAGACATCCCCTCTGCAGGTGCTGCTCCAGGTCTGGGGATTCAAAAATGTATAAGGCCTGGAGCTTGTGTGCAAAAGCCAGGGTGATGGCCTGCCATTCCCTGAAGGGATGCTGTCGTAGGAGGTTGGATAGTCTCTTCAAGGCTCTCCCAGTCGCCATCCTCTCGGCTTCTAATGTGACATCCTTCAGTGTTCTGGTCGGCATAAGGCAGTGGAAGAAGTACAGGCTTCACACAGTGGATGCAGTAGCTCTGACCTTCAGTCTCCACCTCTTAAAATGGGGATGACAAGATAGGTGCCACGTGTCATTATGAACTAGGCCATGCGCTAAGTCCTTTACACCTGTGATTTGATGGAATCCTCGAGATATCCCTATGAGCTATATCCTGTTAATATGCTTATTTTACAGTTGATGAACCTGGGACATAGGCGGGCTAAGAAAATGGCTTGCATGATAGCACCTTGAGCTAAACCCAGGTCTGTCAGACAGCAGAAGCCACATTCTCATCATTGTGTAGTATCATGTAGTGTCATGGGTTACGCTCCCTGGCACACAAGGTCAGAGCATATAGCTATTATTATTATTACTATTGTTGTTGTTGTTTTAAAATTCAGGCCTTTCTTCACCACACCACCTGGCACGAAGTAGCGTACATTGTAGCTGTTCAGTAAAACTTTATTGGATTTAATTGATTCGGGATTTTGTGGGTGGGGAGGTGGGTAGCATCTTGAAAGAGAAATTCTTAATAGAAAAATATCTTAAAATGGGGGAAGTTAACAATAATATAAAACAGCAGTCAGAGAGGCCAACCAGTTAATGAGATTCTGTGTTGGAAAGTTGGAAAGAAGCTAAAAAGAACTGAAGGGTACAGCCTGGCAGTTGACAACATTTGAAAATATTCCAGCCAGAGGATAGCGTTTTGAGCAAAAGAGAGAGAGATGACTCAGTTCCCCAGCCATCCCTTATGATAATGACGAACAGACAGGAGTGGGGTCACAATCTTTAGAGTTTAAAAAAGAATTTGTCCTTCTGCCATCTCTTCCCTTACCTTGACACAAAGCTGGTCGTGGTCAGAAGATTCTGTTTTGTTGGATGGAGTTTTGAGGGAATTAGGTTAGGTTTTCTTGAAGATGAAACCAGAAAATAAAAGATTTTCTCTCTGGGGAGAGGAGCTTTCCTCTGGGGAAGAGCACAGCTGTCCAGGAGGAATCTGGGACGGTAGAGACCATGAATGGCCGTCCTGTCTCCACTCCTCCCAGTGTTTCACCAGCAGAATGAGGACATTAATAAAGCTCTGTGATGACGAAGCTGCACACTGAGACGTGACTGCCGGGACTTTTATCTTTATGGTTCTCTTGAGTTTGGGAGAGAGAGAATTTAATGCCACAGATGCAAACTGAGAGCAACATTTTCCATTTTTGTAACAGTCAGTCCTTCAGTTTGCTTTTGGATTTCAGCTCTTACTCTCTCCTGTTGGGCATTGCTCTGTCTCAGGCTGTGTGAGTATTGAATCTTCACAAAGGCCAGGAAACCGGGTTTGGATACTAGATTGCCAAGAACATTCTGCAGCCAGGCCCAGTTACACTCCGAGACAGCCCCGGAGAAAATGCCATTGCCCTGCTGTCCAGCACATTAAGTTGACTGTGCTTAGGAATAAGGTACCAAAAGCCCCCTTCACCATTAGGCTTGCTGGAAGATTATCTCCCAGAAAGCAGTTTCTGCTTCCTGAGACTCCTTTTAAGGAGTTTTGCTTATATTGCTTTGCTGTAGGACACCTGCGAAATACAGGGTTTTTTGGATTCTATTTTGAAAAAATGACCCTCATCAATAAAGTGGGAAACTATCAGAATGTTGAGAAGATGCTCAAAAGACTTGGGGGAAATCTTGGAAGATATGTGTCCACTTCTGTTAGCCACGAGGTCAGTCCTGGGCTTTCGATGATAACATGGGGCTTGGGGGTGGAGTGGCCCTTTCTGACAGGTCTAGGTTGATTTTTTTGTATTTGCTAAAGTTGCTGAGGTTTGCTAAAATAAAATTTTTAAACAGTGTATTCTGTAAAGAAAGTGAATATTAATGACATTTTAATTCAACTGAAGTCATATGTAATGTAATTTATAATTTCCATTTATTGTCACTTTTCCCATTTCAGGATCTTTCTTCCTATGAAGTTTCCATAAAATGCTTAGAAATACATTTTCTTTTTTTTTGTAGGCAGGATACATTTCAAGAGGCTTTCTTCCCCTTCTGTGTGTGATCCATCTGCCAAATGTCTTAACTTTATATCTCCCATAACCCATTTGATCTTCCTGTGGCTGCGGTAGAGGCATATCTTTGAAAGTGAATTTTTGAGTAAAGAAAGCTGGCAGTCAGGGAATGATGGCCAGGCTCTATGGCTCTTGTTAATTCCAGCTGGAATCTGTGTGCTGTCCTTCTTGGGCCCTTGATCTGCCATTGAGCATATCTTTTTCTTTCTTAGTGTGAATTCTGCCTCTTGGTAGAGATGATATTTGTGACTTAAGTCTGCTATAAATATGTGGCCTCTCTGTGCCTCAGTGTCCATCCTCTGTAAAATGGGGCTATAACATATTTCCTGAACAGCTTCAAAGTTACCATGAAGATTAAGTTATGTACAAAGTAGCCTTTTCAGGAATTGAGTGTAATGTAAGCAGAGGGTGACATACAATTAATTATAGCCTTTATTATTTTATTCTATTTTGTGACCTCATACAATTTGACTCCTTTCTGCTCTGTCAAGGCTGCCTCATCCTCCTCTTCTAGGGAAGTTAGATGCCTGTCCAATGTCACAGAGCAGGTTAGATTCGAAGTAGGACAGGAGCTCCTGACTTACGGACCAGCAGAATGCTTGGATTTGATTTTTGCTTTGTTTTGTCATTTGTGTCATCTTTTCCGTGAATGAGATAACTGTCTCTTTTTGGGGGCTAAACTAGTACCTTAGAAGTAGCAATGAATACCACATCACTTTGGTTCTTTTAAACCCTCATTTATTGTTGCCTTCTTTGCCTCCGTGCACTGGGCTGTCATGGCGGTAGGAAGACAGATATGACTAGGTTTTGGCCTCCAGGGGTTGACAGTCTTGTGGGAGGAGGCAAATGAGAAACAAACAAGCAAGAATCTGAGTTCTTAGCTCTGCTGCTTACTCGCAGGGTCTCTCTCGGCAAGTCATTCATGACTCTGGGTGTAGATTTCCCAGCTGCCCAGCGTGAATTCTGGACTAGGTGTACAGGACAGTCATGCTTGTTGGGGTCTCTTCTAATTTGTCACCAGCTATGGGTCTGTGAGACTGCAAAGCCCTGTGCAAACAAGTCTTCGCAAACTGCAATAAAGGAAATCTGTTGATCATTTTCTCAGTCATTATTTGTGGTAAAGTTCGCAGGCTCACTGCATTCTCTGCCACCCAACACTATCATTGTATTGAAACACAGGGGATGATACTTGTTCAGTTCACTAAATGGTCAGCTTTGCAAAGACAGCAGACACGAACATCCCATGATGATTTAACAAAGGACCTAAAAATTGATGCCAGCATTCGCTACTATAGTTTGCAGTCCTCTAGTGTTTTTCTGAGGTGAACCTTAATTATATTAGGTCTTCTTCCTTTTTTCCTAAAAAGGCCTGCAGAATAATAATAGCTAACATTTATTCAGTGTTTGCCTATGCACTAGGTAGAATATCTAAATGCGTTCCATATAAAGACTCATTTAATCTGTACCACATTTTGAAGCAGGTGTTATTTTCAATCCCTATTTTACAGATCAGGAAACTGAGGTACAGAGAAATAAGTAAAACCTGTTCAAGATTACACAGCTATTAAGAGACTGAGGCAGGAGTGAAACTGGGGCAGTCAGCCTCCGGCAGCCATGGTTTTCCTGGCTGAACTGTTGCCTGAATGAAAGTTGGTCACCCTCGGTTCATGTCAGAGAAACTGGAGAGACTCACCTGTTATGAAGCTGCAAAATAAATAAGCCATTGAATTATCTTGTCTGCAGACCCTCAGGTGGGAGGGCTCTTACTGTGTGCCAGGGTTCTCAGTCTGGATTCCATGTCTCAGGTGACTCATGAAACTCTGGGAATTGTGTGCAAATGATATTAATGTGTCCATGTGTGTTGTTGCGTTGTGAGTTGGAGGGTGCTGGATGGTTTCCTGCACATCCCTGGAGGGGCCCTGTCCCTGGCAGAATTCCAGCTGTGCAGGTCCAAGGCAGCCCTGAACCTGGAGGAATATTCTGGGGCTGGAAGTTTGGGCATAATTACCCGTTGGACAATGGAACCTAGAAGAACCAGACTTTCCAAATGTCCCCGGTCAGAGCTTTATTGCTGAGGTCCAGTTGGATAATGCCCTTTTCTCTCCTTGAAGCCTTCCAAAATTTTCAATCTTTTTTTTCCCTTTCAGAATTTTGGAACCTCAGGGTTTTGAGATTTTGTTTTGTTTCATTTTACCTCTTCCTTACTGGCTTTGTTCAGAAATCAGATGTTCATAAGCTTTTTATTACTTCTGCAATCCATGAGTTCAGTTTCCCATTGAACTTTTATGAATGTTTTCTTTGTTAAGATGGGCCCTTTCAAAACCTTGTAAAGAATGTTTTACCGTATACTAACATAAGAAAGGAGTGGTAAAACTAGAAAAGCTGACAGGAAACACACGCACACCTCCCCATAGGCAATTTAGCTTCAGTTCACAGAAACTGACTGTATCTACTAGGGAAAAAACTTAAAGATGTTATCATTTTGATAGTTGTGTTAGTTTGTATTACCTATTCTGTCCTCGTCTTTGATTATAGTTGATTATGTAGTGCTTTTTAGGGCTGAAAATGGCCACACATATTTTGCTGGTCCAGATACTAGAGAGATGACAACATCCTACTACAAAGGAGTTTTGTTCTCTTTTTGGTTCAGATGAATAATATAATGAGCTTGCCTATTTTGCTGTAATCTGGAAAACTTTACAATCTTTTGCACTGCAACAAACTTCTAATATTTTTTCAGTGTGATATCCTTGAATGATGTTAAGGCATTGCCTCTGCAGACAGGCTTGGGTTTGGATCCCAGCTCTGTCATTTACAAGCTGTGTTACTTTGGGCAAGTTTATTTAATCTCTTGGAATCTTCTTTTCCTCATCTATAAACGGGGAAAGTAATAATTACACGTTGCTCAAAGAGTTATGAGGAGTGATGTCGGGCATGTTCATACATTTACCCTGGGCTTTTCACACAGGAAGCACTTGCCAGATGATTGTTGTTGACTGATTGACTGTTATTATTATTGTTGTTGTTATTGTCATTATAATAATATATCATAATATAATATAACATTATCATTATTTATTGTTACTGTCATCATCATACTTGTATGTATCATATGCCTGGTATAGTCCTGGCGCATTGTAGGCACCAAACAAATATCTTATTGGCTTTGACCGCACACAGTTAGCTTTTGTGATTGAATCAGAGGTTGCTGGTATTCCTGTTTTATTTCATAGATTAAGTAGGATGAAATTGCTGAATGGAACAAATGATGGCTCTTACCCTTAAGTCCACAAACTTCACAGCGAGGTGATCTTGAAAGCAAACCATGAAATGTGGCAAGTCTGGTGGAGGAAAAAAGCCAGCCACCTTGCAGCTGTTTTAAGGAGCAGCAGTTACCCAACACCCTGATTGCTCAAATTTTGCTTCTCTCCCTTGACCGAGGAGAGTAGAGGCGGGCAGAAAGGTTACTAGTCGTGTTCATTAATTTTCTTTCCAGAACTGCCACATGTCACCAGATTGCCCCCCAGCCCCAGTGCTGTTTGGCTGTCTTCTCTTTGCCCACGAGAAGCCAAAATGTTAAATTGGTGGAGCTGACTAGATCTGACAGAGAAATGCTTCACGTCTGGCCTGGATGTCTAAGTAAATTTGGTGTACTCCTTGTGGTCTGGGGCAAATGCTGGAAGCTATTAGTATTCTGAACAAAACCCTCCATTCAAAGACTGCTCGTTTCCTGCTGGGGTAATCCAAGTATCAAACATTAAGAAATATGGGCACGGAGAATGTGGCTGCTCTGTGCAGAACCCAGCGAGGTGTCTACGACATCTCCCCCAGTGACTGAGAATGTTACTTCCACTTGATCATTTCGGGTAAGTGGTTTCTTTGGAAAGTAAGAGTGCCACTTTCCCTGCATCAAGTGCAGATGAGAACTGGGTGAATTTCCTCTTGTCAGTCAAATTTAGGACAGGGGAGCTTTGCCTTTCCTTGAAGTCCTCGAGATCTCAGTTTTTGTTTTTGTTTTAGTTTCTGTTTTCTAATTCTTTCCTTTTGAGTTTCCTTCCAAAATCAGAAAGTGTCATTAGCTACGGAGTCTATTTTTTTAGATTTGGCCTGTTCAGTAGCTGGAAACTATTTTTATTAAGAAGGCTTTACAGAGAAGCTATGGTTTATCTCATGAATATCTGAGTTTGTCATAAACTGTTTCCTTTCTGTACTGAAATTTATTTTCTGTGAAATTCCAGGTGTTCTTTTACATAAACTTAAAAGGAATAGATTTGATAGTCATTTCAGGGTTTTTTCCTGAGAAGAATATTTCCTTGTGATGGATTAATTGAGGATGAAATCAGATAACATAGGTGAAATCACTGGGTGTGCATAGTGAAGACCATTACGGTAATGAGTTTTAGCTACTCTGTTGTTCAGCCAGTTTTGAAGGGTGTGATGTTGAAGCTGGTAAACTGTTCTGTTCCTGCCTTTATCACACTGATGGGAACTCTTTTCTTAGACACTCTCAATCCTGCTAGACTGGAAACTTCTGGAGAACAAGGACAAAGCCTTATTCATCATTGTATTCCTAGTTCATTGCGCCACATTAGACACATAATTAATGCTTTTTAAAAATGGCTGAAGGAATAAGGTATTTTGATGAAACTTGAATGTTAGACCAGGTGGTTTGACCAAATAAAGTGCTGAAGTCAGTTCATTGGACTTCCTCTTCAGCAGTCAGCCTCATTTTCAGCTTCCATCGACACTTTGATTCCTTCTGCAGGATGGGTTGTGCCATGAGTCTGGTTTTCGTTCATCACTGAGGAATTCAGCTACATTACTTAATAGTCCCAATCACGTTCTTTTCCCCAAAGAATCTGGAGGAGATGTGAAATACACAAACTGATAACGATGAATGGGAAACATTAACCTGTTTTGATGACTTTTAAGGCGTTCGAATTAGCAAACGGCTCACTGTCAGGAGACAGCAGTCCTGTGTTATGTCAGGGGTAACTTGGTGGTTCACTCTGAGAGAGGTTTTTGTCTTTTCCTCCAAGTTATGCTGACCTCTCAAACGAAAATATTCCGCGTCTAATAAAAGTCAGAGTAAATTTATGGACCTGCTCTTGACCACTTGTCCCTTATGCCATAAAAGAAGAAATAAATCTAGATTAAGATTCATAGGTTACTTTTGGACCATGTAAATGGTGGGCAGGGGCCAAATATTCCACCTTTCTTGCTTTGCCTATGTTTTCCTGATTCTGGCTGTTGGGGGATATTGGAGCTTGCTGAGTGAAGGATGCTTCAGGGAATGGTAATGGAGTTAGTTCTCTTTAGAAACACAAGCTGATGGTCTGTTGCTTGCGTATCACACAGGAGGTCCCAGGTGAGGCTGTGGTGAGGCTGCTGATGTGAAAGTAGCTCTGGCCCGTTGGGACAAATGGGCCATGTGAGAGGTAGGACACTCTGTAATTAAAGGCCCAGAAAAAATATCAGTGGTATCTTTTGTTGCCAATGCTGTGACAATTGCCCCTTCTACCTGTTCCTGTGGGTTTTGTGTCATTTTATCATTCATTCAACAAGTATTTGTTAAATACCTACTCCATGTTCTGTTTACCATATTTTTTCAGAGATTACTTAAGATGGCTTGTAACTGAGTGAATGATGACTCAGACATGGGTCTGGTCCTCAAGGATCTTGTCATCTAGGAAAAGAGAGAAATATGAGGCAGAGAGTAACCAGGCCATAGGGTATGGCTGGGTGCAGAGCAAAGGGCTTTACAAGCTGATGGACTTGGGTTCAAGTTCAGGGTCTACCACTTCTTCACTCTTTGGCTTTGGGCAAGTTAGTCAGTCTTGTTCAAGTGTGGTTTCTCAACCTTTAAATTGTGAATGATACATTCCATTCCTGGAAGGGCTGCTTTAGGATTTGAAAAAGCAATAAAAATGGCTCAGGGCAGAGCAGGCACTTGGTACGTGGCAGCTCTCATTATCCTATTTTAATAGGCCAGGTACAGATATGTGAGTTCCGAGGAGGTGGTTACCACCCCCTGGATGATGCGGAGAGAAGTGAGAGCATCAGAGAGGGACTGGGAGTTTCATGGGGGACGGGCATCTGGGCTGAGCTTGAGAAGATGAGGATTTGGACATGTGGTGGAGGGAATAGGGAAGAAACAGCATTCAAGATCTATTATATATTTTTACGCCTTTTTATTTGTTTTAAGCAACTAGGCACTCATTTTGCATCATTTTTACTTGCAGTATATGAATCAGATCATCATGTTACTGAAAGCTGAGCATGAATTCCAAATCCAAGAATTGTGTATTTCTTCTGTTTTTGTGTTGTTGTTGTTGTCCCCCAAGTCCTCTAGAAACAGCATCTATTGAATGATTGCGAGGCTCATGGCCTGGCTGTGTTGAAATCTCTGCAGTGGTGGGAATGTCCCTCTGAATCCACGGTAGCATCAGAGGCATTTTGGGAAAGATGCCCAGTTCCTAAGCTCTAGCTAGCTTATAGCCTGGAGCTATTAGATTAGGATCCTAACCTGTGGGCTCACGCACGCACGGCAAAACCTCAACCATGATAATGATGGTTGTGGTTGTTATAGATTATTTGAAACTTCTGATAATCCAGAATTTTAATTTTTCAAGGACATTTCACTCCTCAGTGGCTCTGAACACACTGCCACCAGACGGACCAGTGTTTTTCCACGCTGGGCCGCAGCTTGTTTTGGCTGGGCCAGCTTTGGCCTTTGTGCTCAGCCTGTGTGCCTGTGTGCCTGGCGCCTAGGCCTGCCTGCCACGTCCTTGAGATAAAGTGCACTTTTCTATCTCTTGTCAGGGCTGCTGAGAAGGGGGCTTGTGTCCCACAGAAAGAGTATAAAAAGGAGGTCTTCACTACACATGTGGTTCACAGCGCTCTCTCCTCTTTCCATGCTCTGAGAAGCATCTTGCTCTTCCCCACACATTCATTCATTCAAAAATTTTTTTCCACTACAGAGCTTAGCTTTGTGATGCTGAGTTGTAAGGAATTCAACTTTTGTTCATTGTAGTTGTAATTTTGCTTTCTGCCCCCCTCTCAGAGTAGGAAAGCAGTACTTGTGAAATACCTCATTCTCTTATCCTGGAACATTTGCTAGGCTCCCAGAAGAGGTGGTGTGCTGTCCATGGGATCTGGGCCTCGAGGCATAGGATGTGATCAAAAGGAACCTTGCAACCAGACAGAGTTACTTTTGAGGGAGAGAGCGCTAAGTAACCCCCCAGATCAGCATCCTAACTCAGAATGTTCTAAATGATTAATGCTTGGATGATACGTTATAAAGCTAATTTGTTTGTACTTGTATCACATAATTATACACTCTGTATATAATATGCTCTTGAAATTATTATTTATTGCACACAAATATTATGACAGAAACTGAACTCAAAACACAAGGGAAAATGTGTGTGGGCTATTTGTAAAAATCAAACTTTTTATGTATTTTTGATTTCCTCACTAGTCCC
Source organism: Vicugna pacos (assembly GCF_048564905.1). NCBI lineage: Eukaryota > Metazoa > Chordata > Mammalia > Artiodactyla > Camelidae > Vicugna > Vicugna pacos. Next base: position 20,202,150 of record NC_132999.1, on the reverse strand, counting down.
TGTCCATGTATCGGTCACGGTATGGTTGAGACTGTACTGTAATGTCCCTGGGTATTCTGCTCTTCCCAGCTCCCTGTTCCATGCACAGCATTATATTATTCACATATGCTTTCAAAAATAATTATATCTACGTGCAGACACTTAGCTATCCTTACAGAACCTCTGGTTTAAACTCTGAGCATCTAGGGGAAGCTCCCACCCCCACCTTACCCAGGTACTTTTTTTCCTCTTTGTGGTGAGAGGAGGAATTACTGGTAGCAAGAGTGAACTGCCCAGAGTTCATTGTCCAAGGCTGTCTTTGGTCCTTTCATCAGAAACCTAGTGGCAGTGTCTGTCATATTGAAACCTCTTTGCCTTTCACATTCAAAGAAGAGAATTGAGAAGCAAATATCCGAGGGGCTCTGGGACATTCAGGAGATAGGTTCCTGCATTATTACTTCAAGTGGAGGAAGCTGGGTGCAGGTAAATGGTGACTAAAAGAACCAGTACCTTGGTTTTTTTTGGGTATACTTTTGCACTTGGGTTTCAATACTTGTGATTCTCTATGTGTTCTCCATCTCTGTCTCTTTTAAGAATGTGCAGCATCACTTTGGAGACTGATGAAAGGGGTGTCAGGGAGTAAGACGATAACTTGAAGCTTTGCAAAAGTTCCCCAAATGGGCACCGTGCCTATGATGTTTTCCAAAGAGCCAGAAAGGCAGCAAGGGGTGAGAGATAGGGAACTTGTGGAGTGGAGAAAAGCCGAGCCTTTGAAGTCAGACAGCAGGGGTTCAAATCTTTGCTCTGGCAGTAGTTCAGTGGCCTTGAGCAAATTTATTAATGTTTCTAAATCTATCTGTGAGGAAGATAATTACTGTGCTCAACTCACAAGGTGGTGATGAGGATCAAATTGAATAATGTAAATAATGCACGATGCTGGGCATAAATATATGTATATCTATATATATCTAGATATATACACACATACATACATACATACACTCAATAAACATGAAGCATTCTTACTATTGTTATTTCCTGTTTCATATTCTCATCTTACTGCTTTCCAAACTGATATATCTCTAGACTAAGGTAGCTACAGAGTGTGTAAATCATTTTTGGTATTTCGGAGTCTAAGAGAAGTAGACAGTTCTGATCATTGTAATAAGCACATGGGAGAGTTTTTTGAAACATGGCACTGGTGGGGGAAGGATACCAGAAGGGGTCCTTGGTGTTGAAAAAGCTGGGGCTTCTGACTCAAGAAGTTAGCAAGTTTTTTTAATGAAAGCTTGTGGTTTTCCAGTACTAACGGGAGTAAACAGAGGACAATATGCACACAGACCTTGACTGATTGGTACAAACGATCATCCCCTGTGGAACAGCAGAAGTCTCTGGATTCCTCAGCGCTCAGTTGTGTTAACTGGTCTGTTGAATGTGCTCTTACTGCTGGGTGCCTTCTTGGAAGATGGAAACACTGAGAAACTGCTAGGCAGATGGAAACTGGTTTCTCTACCCAACTTGGTAGAGCATTTGCTCTAGGCAACCAGACAGGCTCCAGGAGACATATGTCTTTATAGTGCCTTTTTTTTTTTTAAAAGCTGTAATTTAAACTGACATCACTTGATTTTGACATTGCAATAAGGTCTCTGTAGACTTAACATTATGTTCATTTTCCCATGCACATCCTCACTGGAGATTGATGGATTTATACCAACATGGAAACAGGTTGGAATGGAAACCATCCAGAAAATGATTAGGGAGCTTGAAGCTTTTTGAAACTGGGCACGGCATACAGTAAGTCATTATTGTTTTAATGAAACTTGTCTTAACTGGGGTCTCTTAACCACTTGTTTTCTAGTTTTAATATTGAGTCACTAATTTACACTAATGAGACGCTGTCAAGATTAAACACCGATCATACACTGTGTTTGCCAAAGTGTAAGATCTAACCTGAGATGTGGCTTTGCAAAATCCTCTGTATTAAACTTGTGGAGAAATAGAAACAAACAAACTGCTTGGTTTCAGCAGAAACTGTCAACATAACCCATCTGGGAAGAAATTCATGGTCAATATGTTTTATATTATAACAGGGTGGTCTTCAGTAGGTCCCATCAGTAAACAGCTAAATATCACCCTTCCCTGAATTTGCAAACTTACAGGTCTGCTGTGAAATGCTGTTCACATCAGCTTCTGGTGATCTTGTCTGTGGACTATCCACTATGAGAAGTGTCCCTTTAAAAAGGGAAGCAGCAGGCAGCCAGGCAAGAATTTAAAGAACACATCCAGGCTCTGGTCCCGGGTCCCTTCTTTCCCAGCTGTTTGGACAGGTCTATTTCCTAACCTCCTTTTGCCTCGATTTTTCTCACATGCAGCATGACAGTGGTGATCTTTATAGAGCCACTGCTGTTGAAAGGTTTAGTAAAGATAATTCAAGCAGATAATGTAGTGCCTCACATATAGCTGGTGCTCATTTAAGGGTAGATTTAAAGGCACACACATTACCCAGTTGAGTTCTTCCCAGATTTGTCCAGGGCCACCCAGCCTTTCTTGACCTCCTCTCCCATTATTCAGTTAGTGTATGTTCTTGAAGGCAGTCTGATTGTATCATTGGTTCAGAGGGAGGAAAGTAATTTGGAAAGCAAACCTACTGCAAGAGAACCCATCTATCCTGCTGCAGGATCAAATACAAATGGTTTCTAGATTGCCCGTTGTTTATCTTTCACTTCTTCCCTTCATTTGTGGTGCTAATGGAGACATCATTACCTTCTTCCTTTGTTCATCAGAATCTCTTGGTCTCTTCAAATCCCACAATAGTACAAATATGTTGTGCTTTTATGATCTCTTTTGGCTTCACAAACCCAAAGAAAGTCGGTAAGAGGGGAGGAGAAAGTGACCTGAGAAGTTGTTTCTGTTTCCAAGATTATCAGGGTATATTGATGATTTCATTTTTGTGGAGACGGTATTCCTCTCTGACTCTGTCTCAGTTGGACTTGGAGATATGTTAAGTGACGGGAGAGACACACTTGGAACTGCATTCACCAAATCCTGCTACAATTTCTCTTTGCACTTAGTTCTGAGGTTATCAGTGCTCCATGGAGACTTGCCCTCCTCTGATACCTTTGCTCCTAGATTCAGGATGGAGTTTGGATGCCTCTGTTTGAGTGATTCCAGCTACTGCTAAATGGTGTTTCTGTTTTAAATAGTATCACAAACTATAGAGTAAGATATGTATCTTTTGTCAGGAGATCTTATTTCTCTTCTTAGTCTACCCTCTATTCTCACTCCTCCAAACCATTCTTTAAGAAACAAAACAAAGCAAACAAAAGACTGTATTAGGAAAAAAATCCTGAAGGAGTGAGCAGCCTAGGTCAGACCCTTTTCCTGATACATGGTAGAATCCTATCCTCCTGATTGCCTCATTTCAGTTGTTTTAGACTGATTCATGCCAATCTCTCAGTCCCATTGATGGGGACAGAAAGAAAAAAGGTATCATTAAAAACTCTCAGAATTTGTGTCAGGAAAAAATATTCTTTATCTATGGAAAATTCATTATCCTGTCTAGAAGAATGCCTTGAAATAGCATAACATTTTTATTATGTCTTTTACCAAATAATACATTGTTAAAAAAAAAAGAAATTAAAAAACTTAAAAAAAAACCATACTAGTAGTAGTAATGAAAATACACATGCATCTTCATTTTAACAAAGAATGCAGGATGTATTGTCTGACTTAAATTGAAAACCATTGCAGTGGTTTTGATTGGTTTCTTTCACTTGGAAGTGCTCATATTTTGGAATGTGTTTACAGATCTTGACCTCAGATGCTTCTCCTGACTCAGAAACTGGGAAACATTTTGCTGGAGAGGCCAACAGCCAGTGCCCGCTGCTGCTGTAAACTGGGCCCGGGGCTGACGTGTTGGGAGCTGGTTCTGTAGTCCAGGGAGACCCAGGGGGCTGATGCCACAGGCTCTTACTCAGTGTAAAAACATGAAAAACAGACAAGACACACCCTAGGAAAAAGATAACTATGAATGAGATATGCTAATACATTCGTTAACCAAAGAGGAATTTGAGAAAAAGGAAGTGGAGGAGAGAAATTGCATTTTTCTTTCATAATTTCTCTCTTGTTTTAGAATGCAAGTGCTCCTTTGGCTTGTTTTCTAAATGTGGTATGTTTTACCTTCGTTCAGACTTGTCAGATTCTCTATGTAAAGCCCACTGAAAACATTTTTTCTTCTTTTTTTTTGTCGGGGAGGGGGCTGCTTCTTTTGGCTTCTTAAAGATGATGAAGGGCTGTAATTTATGAGGATTTTTATGGCGGTTTTTGATAGCAATAGCACAAGGCGAGATACATGGATCAGAGCAGGTCTTGGAGGTCACCTGTCCAGCGTCCCACCTCGTGCAGGACACATCTCTGCTCTCTGTCCTTCCCCCCGCTGCTGGATCTCACTGATGAGGGAACAGATCTTCCACTTTGAAATGCAAGAGTAATAGTTTAAGCTAGGAGCATTTTCTGTATTTAATACCTGTTGGCTCCTCAGTAAAAATTGATGAGCAAATGAATGATGAACCAGATCGGTACCGGGGCTGCTTCCCACATTCTCTTAGGGCAGTTAGGGCCCTCTTGACATTTTGGGAAAATGGTACTTGTGTGCTCTTGAAATTTCCTTTCTAGGCCAAACAGCCCCAATTACTCCATACTCTTAAGACACTCTTTCTCTGTTTTCTCCCCTTCCTACTTTCTGCTGGACACGTTCCAGTTTGTCAGTGTGTTTCTTCAGATGTAAAAATACCTGAACGAAATGCCCCACGTAAAGTCAGAAGAGCACGGAGTATAGTGGAACATTTCTCTTTTGGTTCTGGTCTGTTGCTATCCTATTAATGGAGCCCGAATTTCCTGGACCTCTTGGAGTCGCCATGCTCAGACAGACAGGCAGAAGAGTGTTGAAGAGGACAGCCTGGAGCCAGCTGGCTGGGTTTGAGTTCAGACTCTACCACTTATGAAAGGTATGACCCTGGGCAAGTTGCTTAACCTCTCTGTTCCTCGGTTCCCCCATTGATGAAGTTGGGGATATTCATAGTAGTTACTTTATATGGTTATTATAAAAAGCAAAGGAATTAATTTATGCCAAGTGCTTATGACAGTTCCTGGAAAAAAATAAGCTGTTTGGGCTTTTATTGAACTAACAATGGAAAGCTTCCAGATCTTACTATCTGAAGTACAGTTAACTTTCTCAGTGAGCCTTTAGAATCAGATAGGCAGTCTTTAAATCCTAGTTCTGTTTCTCTCTGTGTGTCCTTGGGCAAGTTACTTCACCTTTCTAAGCTTCTGTTTCCTCATCTGCAAACTGGGCATAAAAGGATAAAAACAGTATCTTCCATATAGGATTGCTGGGAAGATTAAATAACATGCATAGTGCTTGACACATTTTAAGTGCCCTAGAAAGATTTGCTAAAATTATCATTTGAACTTTTGAGCCCTAATGAAGTTTCTTGAGGGCAAGGGCCATAGTTTACACTTCTCAGCTTTCTTTTCTTTGTTTGTTTGTTTATTTACTGTGCCTGGTATGCTGCGTGTCTAAGCACTGCTGAATTAAAAGAGTAAACATTTAAATTAAGTTTTCCCTTTGGATCTTACCTTGGGTAAGTGGAAAATTGAAATTCTTCTAAGCTACTTAAAACCGTGTGCTCAGTTTCTGGTGGTGTTTGACCTGATTATTCTGAAGACTGTTCTGTGTGCCGCCAGGCACTGTCTCATTTACTTGGGCTTCAGGATAAATAGACTTGCTTGATCACTTCCCTCCTTATTAATTGCTGTCTAGAATTTCTGGGGAATATTTAGACTAGTAGCTGCACTGCCCACCAGCTGGAGGCCTCTCTTGCCTTTCAAATGGCCCATGAGGTAGGTAACTAATCAGGTGAGTGACAAAGGTTATAGCCAATTTTCTAGGGACTCTGGGATCCATTTTTCTTGTGTCCTTGAAGCTTTAAGCAAGTGAGTTTTACGGTTGTTGAGAAAGTGGGAGACAGTTTCAGAAAAAATGGTTTGTAGTTATTAATGTTTTCAAATCTTGGTTGGATTTTAAAGGTGGGTTAAACTGCTAAAGTGAATATAAATTAAAACCAGTTAAACAGAGGAGTCCCTCGTCCATTCTGTCTTTGGTGTGCTTAGAATTCCATAAATTTTATGGGTTTCAAAATACTTGCCTTGTTTTGAATGTTTCTAATAAGATGGAGTGAAGTGGCTTACACCTCATGAGATATGGAACCGTTACCCAGGAATGCTGTTTGGCGCACATATAAAGAAAGCACTGGTCTCTTGATTCATAAAAAATGTGTGGCTCATTTCCCTGGGACACGTGCATTATTTTCCCAGGAATTTCATTTTTCACTCCCTCCCACCCTGGGCATCACTTGTACACGTTTGCAATTCATTAACTGTGAATTCCCAAATTTCTGCCCCCAGCTCTCTCAAGCCACCTCCATCCAACTACCCAAAGAGAAAGAGATTATGTGGGGAGGAGGAAAATTTCCTTAAATGCCTCATCTTCCTGCGTGTAAGAGACATGGTGAACTTGAGAAACGGTCTGATTGTTTGCCCAGATGACTCAATGCAATTATGAAACCAATTGGAAACTGTTTCCATGAAAGAGAGAGAGAAACAGAGAGAGAGGAACAGAGATGTGTTTCTATCAGCTTTCTTTCATTTTCTCTCTCTCCTTTCCTCATTTTTGCAGTCTCCAGGCTAAATTTTATTTTAGGTTGACTCTACAGAAATTAGGTTGGGCTGTACAACCCCATCCTCTAAACCAAAATACACCAAGTGGAAGACTCTGCATAGCCCATCCAAAGAGAATCTCATGTATTGCACTCTTACTTTTCAGTGAGGTTGCCAGAAAAAAAGAAAATAGCTAGCTTTGGCTAAGAAAGCAGTGGCTCTTTTCTGCAATGAAAATAGCATTTTTTTTTTCCTTCTGAAGTTTTTCTTAGAAAATGAGAGCATGCAAGGATTAGTGCTGACTCGTCTAGTTTGAACGTCCAGCTTTTGATTTTCTAGTGAAGCAGGGTTATTTCCCTTTGGATGCTTGATGTAGTGGAAAGAGCAGTGGCCTCCAGTTCTGTTGTTATTCAGCCATCAAGATCCAAGAGCTAATAAGTTTGCTCAAAGTTGAAAGGAAAATTCCTCTGGGAGGAGAGTTAAATTCCTCTGGGTGGAAAGCCATAATGGTTAAAAACTTGGCCTCTGGAGCTAGAGCAACATGAATTTAGAGTCTAGCTCTGCCGCTTAGTGTGTGAGTAGGGCAAGTTGCTTACTCTAAGTCTCAGTTTCCTCATCAGTAGGATGGGTACAATAGTGCATATCACCTGACTTTATAGCCGTGACTTAGTGACAGTGGATGTAAGCTAGGAGTGTAGAATCTGGCACGTGAAAAGAGGAAAAGATGTGGTAACTTGTAACTTTTCTTCTTCCTTCATTTGTGTGGTTATGCTGACATGACTAGCCTTGGGGCGAGTAGGGTGAAGATCAGTTTGTGGAAAGATGGGATGGGAGGGTGAGGAAGAGATGAGAAATTCCTGATAGACTGTGACTGGAGACTCCGTAAGTAGCATTTCCTCTTACTGAAGGCCAGGGGAGACGTCTGTATTTTTCTCTGCTATTTCTAGAGCAAATTGAGGGGATATTGATCTTTAGGGAAGACTTCTAATTGAGAGAGGAAAAATGATCTGCTCCTATATTCAGCAGAAACAATTTATTAGAATTTTTGTGGGGGCGGTGGCAGGGAAACATGGAAAGAATGGGACGGGGGCCCTTTGATATGTGCTGTCAAAGGTTATAAACTACCGGGTGAATTTAGTAAGAGCACGTCCCATAAGGCAGACTCCTTGTTGAGAGTCCGAGTGCTTCCCGAGCACTTAACCTCTGAGTACCTCTCTGGCATCTCGCTGAATTTCATGCCATCCTGTTTTCCTTTACATCTGCCTTCCTTGCCTCGCTTTGACACACAGCCAGAGAGAGGGTGGGCACGTGGGGAACTCCAGACGCCCTTGCTGCACTTCTCTGCCCACAGGACTATGTAGCAGGGTCCACCTGTGGGGAACCAGAGGGAGGATGGACCTCTATAGGACTCTATAGGATCTCTATAGATCTTTCTAGGACTCACGTGGAATGCTTGCGAAGATTGATTTCCAAACATACCTCAGCATTCTCAAGCTTCTTAGGTTCCTACAGTTCCCTTTTGCTTTGAAAACACCCTTACCCTTTCTTGGCAATGAGGAACGATTGGAAATAAACCTAATTGTTATTTACTTACCAGTTTCAAGCCATGCAGCATGTAGCAGCCTCCTGACTGTCTCTACATTTTGTTTCCTTCTAATCTGTTCGCCGCATGGTAGCTGGAATGATTTTTTTTTTCTCCAAAAACAGAAATATGATCATGAGCCTTCCTGGTTTAAAACTCTTTAATGGCTGCCGTTTCTTTGTAGGCAAAAGGCTGAGATCCTTACTGTGGCTTGGCTTCCAGTTCTCTGTGGGTCTGGCCTCTGCCTGCTTTGCTTGTTAGCATTAGCCTTCTTCATCCTTCATCCTTCCCTTTTCTAGAACACCTCCCCACCCACCCCTCATCCCCAGCCTGGTCATTCTCACTCATCACGTTCTCTCTCTTTTTATAAGCACCATTAAGCGTTCGTCACAATTTGTTACTATTGTGTAAGTCGTGTGTTTATTTCTTATTAGTATCTCCCATAAGACTGTAAGCTCAAAAAGAAAACAAATAACAAGGGCTGGTGAGGATGTGGAGAAAAGAGAACTCTTGTGCACTATTGGTGGGATTGTAAATTGGTGCAGCCACTGTGGAAAACAGTATGGAATTTCCTTAAAAACTAAGGAACAGAGCTGCCATGTGGTCCAGCAGTTTCACTTCTGGGTATTTACCTGAAGAGAACAAAAACACTAGTTCAAAAAGATACATGCACCCATTTGCGACAACATGGATAGATGTAGAGGGAATTATACTAAGTGAAATAAGTCAGACAGAGAAAGACCAATACCATATGATCTCGCTTATATGCGGAATCTAAAAAACAAAACAAACCAAAATAAAAACAGACTCTTAGATACAGAGAACAAACGGGTGGTTGCCAGAGGGGAGGGGGATGTGGGAGTGGAATAGGTAGAAGGGATTAAGAGGTACAAATCTCCAGTTAGAAAATAAATAAGTCACAGGGGTGTAATACGTGGCATAAGGAATATAATCAAGAATACTGTAATAACTTTGTATGGGGACAGATGGTTACTAGACTTATCATGGTGATCATTTCATAATGTGTGCAAACATCACATCACTATGTAGTACACCTGAAACTAACATAATGTACATCAACTATATTTCAATTAAAAAATACAAAAAGACAGTAAAAACCCTATAAACCCCATGAGGGTGGAAACCATAGTCTGTTTAGTCACCACTGTATAGGAAACCTGACACATTCGTTTGTTGAATAACTTCATTTATTCATTCATTCTCTGAAGGGGTTGACAACCTAAATAATTAAAAATTACTTAAAGGACAATTTAATTTAAAAGGAAATAAACCATCAGATGAGGGAGAAGTGGAAGCCGCAAGAATTTGAAATGAGTCAGATCTTACAGTTGAGCAGGAACATAGCTTGAGCAAAGCATTATTAATTTATTTAACTTATTATTTATATTTTATTTTTCTCATTAAGTAATTATTCAATTATCTCTTTGTAATAAGGAAGGCAACAAAGGAGATTCAAACAGATTACTTCATTCTTATTATCTACTGAAAGGAAGTTCATGTGGAGTGATAATGATTTCTTGGCATTCAATTTGACCTGAAAATTATAAAATGAATCCCTATAAAGGAGAAAAAAAGACAAAAAAAAAAAAAAACAACCCTATCACTCCCATCTTGGGTGATGTGTTCTCTTGTGGTTTTGCCAAAAGGACAGGGTTTGTGAGAGGGAGTGAGGCTAGATGAGGCAAAAATGTAAGCCTGTGTATAATTTAGAGAGAACTTGAGACCACTAGGGAGACGACCTGTGGTCTGAGACTGGAGGACTTCCTCCCTTTCTGGCAGTGTTTCTTATGCGTCTTCGGTGGGACCTTCAGGTGTTCTGTAGGGAAAAAAGGGTTCTCTAATCCGATACATTTATAAAGTACGACATATAATATCCTGTCCTGCTCTTGAAGCTGTTTGGTGCCCATCAACTAAAGACCTTGAGAAGTCATACGAACAAGAAGCATTGTTTAGCTGCTTAAACACTTTTCAAACTTCTTTGACCACAGAATATTTTATTATAGAACTTGCCTCAGAGCAGACCTGGGGAAGTGCTACTTTAGTAGAGGGGAGAAGGGAGAATCAGCACATGAGACCAGGTAAAGGTATCTACTTTGTTGAGAAGAAAGTTGAAATGGAATTTTTTTTAAGTGGCAGTAGTCGGTTGGGCTATCTAACTAGTAAGGGTGAGGGAGTGAGGGTCTTCCCTTTATGAAGTGGTGTGGAGCACATTCAATTCATAGAGGGCTCTGGTCGTTAGGAAGACAGACTCCTGGTGGGAATTCAGGCTCTACCATGTCTCAGGTGGGCCACATAGGAAGTTACCTAATAGCTTGATGCCTACTTCCTCATCTGTTCTTCTCTGAGTTTAAAGTGATGATGCTTGTGTAATGCTGAGAACAGTACCTGGTGCAAAGTAAGAGCTTAATAAATACTGGCTATCATTATTAGTATTGCTGATTAGATGATGCCAAGGAATTAATAAACCCTTTACTCAAAGCAAAATCTAGAAACTTCTACTAGCCCAATTATTATTCTTGCTGGGCCTTTTCTAGCTTGAGTGAGTGATGATATTTTTAGAACCTGATGGAGTACTGGTTTCCCAGACAGGAAAACCCTGTGCTCCATGATGAGCAGAGAGGACTGCGCTGTGTGGTCCTGCGGTGCTGCTGTGGAAGTCATGCCACATGCAAGTACATCAAATTAGTAATCATAATTAGTCCCAGTGGCTGATTCTAAGACTTCCTTGATAATCTTTTGAATTATATCTTTAAAATATACTTTTCCTGTAAAAGAATTTGAGCCTAGTAAGTTTAATTGTTACTAAACTTGAGCTCTCCTTGAGGTGTTGACTCTCTTGTTGATTATGCCAGGTGCTTTTTGGTTTCTAGGAGATTGAATCAAGAGATTGGACATCTGGCTTTCTAGCTACTTCATAGACAAAATTGCATGTTGTCTGTCCTACCATCCATCCATCTATCTATCCAACCATCCACCCATCTATCTATCCAACCATCCATCCAACCATCCATCCATCCATCCATCCAACCATCCATCCATCCATCCATCCATCCATCCATCCATCCATCTACCTATCCAACCAGGCAACCATCCATCCAATAAACATTTATTGATCATCTACCTCCAGCCAAGTACTACTAGCCACTTCCATTTTACAAAGCACCTTCATAAAATCCCAGAATGTGGTTTGACAATAGTGCTAGGAATTCTAAAGAGGGCTCTGAAAGTTACTTATGGAAACAAATGGACTTTGCTGTATCTTAACTTTCTTACCCTCTACAGGTTCTGTTATATACACATTTATGACTCTGCAAGAGTAATATTAGAGATTAGATTAAGTTTAAGATCTGAAATATCCATTTGATAGAGATACACAGAGAAGGGCTAATTAATAAATAATTAGTTAATAGTTGATGATGTTGCTGGCCCTAATTTGACCTTTACATAAGTACAGCTGCCCCTAGACTTGTCCCAGGGGTTATCTTAAACAAACCTGGAGTATGAGAATAAATAAGTCTCTTTAGGAATTTTTTCTTTTTGGTTCAAGTAACTGTCTCTGAAGAGTGTACCATGGGGAAGCAATCTCCATAATACAGATTTCTTGTAGATAAAACTTTGGCAGACCATTTTCAACTGTGGCATTTAGACCTCCTAAAATTACCATCAGCTAATGGGTATTTAGGAGATATACAGCTGGGGAGGCAGTCAAATTGGTTCCAGGCCTCTAAGTCCATACACGTATGTGTATCACATGAGGCCTGTGAATACTAGGACCAGTCAGGCCAGCCTTCTCAGAGAGCTCTGTTTAGAATCAGGTGGAGAAAGTTCTTAAGTAATGGTCCATAATTATTCTCTGTTGCTAATCACAATTAGTGCCAATGACCAGCTCTTGCCAATACCAGAATTATTTTGTTTTTGAGGATTTTATATGAGCATGGAAAAAATTTGTTTTTGAAGTTCCAACTCACTGGTAAACATGCATTCATTCCACAGACATTTATTGAGTTAATTTTATGCCAGTTACTTGGTTCTAGGCCTAGTGATACAAAGGTGAATAAGGCATAGTTTCTGCCCTTAAGGAAATGGTAAAATGTATAGGGGTTTCAACTTGAGTTTCTGATCTAATCCATTGGTGGTGGCTGCCTGGAGGGTTGTGTTGGGAAGGATTCTGAGGCTTCATCTGGAGCCAGTGGTTGATGAGCACAATCTTCTATGATGGTAGGAGAGAGCACATGGCACAGGTACCACTCATTTCCTGTCCCTGGTCTTCTGGGAGACACAGGCAGTTGCCACTTACTGTGCTGAGGACCGCAGCTGAGGATTGTATGGGCTGCTCTGGGAACACCTAATTCTGCCTGTGAAGCAGAGGATGGCATCATAGACAGTGACACTTGGGGCTGAGACTTGGAAAGTTAATTGGAGTGCCCTAGGTGAGCAAGCAGGGAACAGGCATTATAGGCAAAGGAGGCCAAATTAAAACATGGAGGCAAGGGATGATAGATACACTTGGGGAAAGGCAAGTTGTTCTGTGTAACAGGGAGAGTAAAGAGCTTTGCAAAGGCCAGATCACACTGAGTGGTTAGATGTTCAAGGCCAAGAGGACAATGAGACATCACCAAAGAATACTGATTGCTTGATAAATGTGAGTCTGGAAAGAAGGCTCTATTGGCGCCCTTTAGAGCTCTGGCCTCTAGCCTATTCTGTTCAACTTTTATATCAATGACTTGATTAGACAAAGATGACATACATGCTGATCAAATTAGTACAAGACACAATGTTTGGAAGGTCTGTGCATCTGTGGATGACTTAATCTGAAGCCAGATGTCTCAGGCAGCTTTGAATGACTCGAACCACAGGATACTTAGAGGGAAGAATATAAAATTCTGTACTTTGGTTCAAACAACCAATTGTACAAGAACAGGATGGAGGAATCCTTGGCCTGGAGATAATATATGGGAGAAGGGTCACATTTGTGTTGCAAACATTAGCAGTGTGATACAGCCACACTGAGAAAATAGTAATGATGGGCAGAGAGTGTTCAAAAGAGGAATTACAGCCTTGTTCTCTTCTATCATGTTCAGACCACAGAAGGAATGTTCATTTTTGTGAAGAATTTAAAGATAAAAGTCAGCTGGCATGTGTCCAGAGGAAAACAACCAGACTGAGGAGAGGTATTTTGGCTGATGATTTAGAGGTTACTAAACCTAGAAAGAGAAGACACAAGGACTGTCCTCAAAATTTTTGAATTTTGTATGTAGCAGAAGAATCAGGTTTATGTTGTCTGGAATGATAAAAAGTGGGTAGACATTAATGGAAGGCAAATTTTAGCCCAGGTTCTGGATGAAGCCTCCAATGAAAAGATCTGTTCTCACGTAGGAAGGGCAAATGGTCACTTACCTCTCCCAAAAAGGGTGATGCAGAGAATGGATTAGCACTTGCTGGGGATACTGTAGGAGGGATTTCTATGTTAGTTAGGGTCTAGGCCCATAGACCCTTCCAATGCTGAGATTATTTCACTCTAGAGGAAAAAAAAATCCTGACACTGTACTGTCTTTGCTGAATCTAGAAAATGAACATCTGTAAATCTGAACCCAGCTTTTAAGTTGAATCTCTTGGTGGAACTGACTTGTTGGGGATGGTTTCTTGATCTGCTTTGAGCCTTCCTGCTCCTCATCCAGCCCATCTCTGTTTTGTTCCATTCTTAGACTCTCCATTCTCTTTCTTCTTTGTTTTGTTTTAAACTTCTCTTCCCTTGCTTTTGGGGCCTCTGACATCAAAGACACTGCATGAAATATTTGCCCAGAAAAGAAGGCACCTTTCTATAAAAATATGTACCTATAAGTTGGAGAACAAGACACAAACACCCCATTTCCCAGCTTGGAGCTTTTGTTAAAACCGGTGTTATGACTGGGTGAAATGAGCTGGCCTTAGAGAGAATTCCAGACACCCCGAGGGGGTCCTTTGGGTGACTGGCGGGCATTCTCTGCCATTTGTAACGCTATAGAACCCATGTTGTCTCTGACCGCCAGCACCCCGTCAGATGTTTTGCCAGCTTCTGTTCTGAGTCTGATTTTTCATGCCAGGTTCATCTTGTTGCTGAATAAACGAGGTTCCTAGCATCATGATACTCCTTCCCCCGCCTCTAGGAGAAATCTGTATCCAAAGGGATCTGCAGCCATTAATGGATGAGAGGACAGTGCTGATGTGCTATCCCTGTGACAGCACATCCTTTCAAGGGAGGGGAGGAAGCAAAGTCTGTATATGATGTGCAACGATCCAGCTCCTGCTCCCAGATTCTTCCAAAACCTGCCGGTTAATCACCTGTTTACATTGCCAAGAATGCTTGACTGGGTAATGATAACAGGGGGAAAAGCAGTGAAAGGAACATCACAGGTTTTGCTCAAATGGAGTAATCCCTTCCTGAGTTCCAGGCGTTTCGGTAACGTTAGTGCAGACAGAGTGGCTGGTCTCATTCTTTTCGCACTAGTGGCCAGCAGCCCCCCGGGATGGCAGCTGGACTCTTTGTACACCTTGACTGTCCCCTCTCTAGTGGTTCCCACGTGGAGAGTGGTGCCACCTGGCTTGGTGCAGTCTTTTGACTCACCCCTTCTCAGTTAGCCTTCCTACCTGCTGTTCTGGTGATTGTTTGTAAAGTCAGACCTGTGGAGTTGCACCTCTGCATGTGGTGTGAGGGATGCATGAAGACCAGCTTGTCTCTAGTCTCTTCTCTTGATGCCAGCCCCGGTGTCACAATCCTAGGATGCCACAGGTGCAGAGGAATTCAGACTTCGTTAAGCCCAACCCCTTCACTTTGGCTACGAGGAAACTGAGAACCAGAGAGGTGAAGGAAGCTGCTCAAGGTCACACAGCTGGTTGGTAATGGGATCTGAAACTTTGGTGTCTTAACTCACAGTCCAGGGATTTTTTTTTTTTCTGGGCCTAATTCGTTAAGACGTTTATTTTTTATTTTTTTTAAACATTTTTTTTATTGAGTAATAGTCATTTTACAATGTTGTGTCAAATTCCAGTGTAGAGCACAATTTTTCAGTTATACATGAACATACATATATTCATTGTCACATTTTTTTTTCACTGTGAGCTACCACAAGATCTTGTATATATTTCCTTGTGCTATACAGTATAATCTTGTTTATCTATTCTGCATTTTAAAATCCCAGTCTGTCCCTTCCCACCCCCCTGCCCCCTTGGTAACCACAAGTTTGTATTCTATGTCTATGAGTTTGTTTCTGTTTTGTATTTGTTTGGCTTTTTTTTTAAGATTCCACATATGAGTGATTGCGTATGGTATTTTTCTTTCTCTTTCTGGCTTACTTCACTTAGAATGACATTCTCCAGGAACATCCATGTTGCTGCAAGTGGAGTTATGTTGTCGGTTTTTGTGGCTGAATAGTATTCCATTGTATAAATATACCACCTCTTCTTTATCCAGTCATCTGTTGATGGACATTTAGGCTGTTTCCATGTCTTGGCTATTGTAAATAGTGCTGCTATGAACATAGGGGTGCAGGTGTCATTTTGAAGTAGAGTTCCTTCTGGATATATGCCCAGGGTTGGGATTCCTGGGTCATATGGTAAGTCTATTCCTAGTCTTTTGAGGAATCTCCATACTGTTTTCCACAGTGGCTATCCTTGCTTCCCTCTCCCACTCTTAATGATTTAGATGTCTTCTTTCACAATTTTGTGTTTATTCTATTTGTAATTCATGGTAGTTATCACCTTTGCAGTTATGAGTTTCTCATTTTTGTAGCATCTTGCTTCTTTTCTATTTAGAGAAGACCTGTCAATATTTCTTTTAGCATGAGTTTAGTGTTGCTATACTCTTTTAGTTTTTACTTGTCTGTGAAATTCTTTATCTCTTCTTCTATTTTAAAGGATAGCCTTGCTGGATAGAGTATCCTAGGCTGCATCTTTTCTTCATTCAGGACTTTGAATATATTTTGCCACTCCCTTCTGGCCAGTAGTGTTTGTGTAGAGAAATTAGCTGAAAGCCTTATGGGGGTTCCCTTGTAACTCACTCTTTGTTTTTCTCTTGCTGCCTTTAGGATCATTTTTTTATTCTTGACTCTGGCCGTCTTGGTTATGATATGTCTTGGTGTGGGTCTGTTTGGGTTCTTCCTGTTTTGGACCCTCTGAGCCTCCTGTACTTGGATATCTGATTCCTTCTTTAGGTTTGGGAAGTTTTCAGTCATGATTTCTTCAAATACCTTTTCAATCCCCTTTGTTCTTTCTTCCCCTTCTGGAACCCCTATTATGCGTAAATTGGCATGCTTTATATTATCCCATAGGTCCCTTATATTGTTTTCATTGTTTTTTATTTGTTTTTCTCTCAGCTGTTCTGATTGGGTGCTTTCTGTAGTCCTGTCTTCTAGGTCACTTATTCGTTCCTCTGCATTATCTGGCTTGCTTTGTACAGCCTTTAGGTCAGCTCTCATCTCAGCAAATGAGTTTACTAATTCTACTTGTTTCTTCTTTATAGCTTCTATTTCATTTTTGACATGTTTTATATCTCTAAACACTATTTCTTTTAGCTCCTTCAGTACTTTGATCACTCCTTTTTTGAAATCTTGATCTAGTAGGCCATTTCCTTGATGGTGCTTTCAGGGGATTTCTCTTGATCTTTTAATTGGGAGTGGTTCCTCTGCTTCTTCATATTGCTCATATCTCTCTGGCACTGTGGCCGGTGAGCAGTCATGTCACTCCCTTTCCCAATGCTGCAGACAGATGCTGTGCTCTGGTGAGCAGGTGGGCGGATCGCACCCCCTCCCAGCACCGTGGTCAGGTGCTGCGTTCCTGCCAGGAAGGTGGGTGGCCATCTGCCCTCTCCCGATGCTGGTCGCTCCACTGCTCTGTGCAGCTGCCCAGTCCGCCTCGGGTTGGCGCTCCGTAGGTGGACTCGGGGAAGACCACAGAACAGCCCTGCCCCTGCTTCTTGCCAAATTTCAGCTCCTTGTTTGTCTTGGTGGCGCAAGTTCTCTGAGGTGCCAGGGCAGAAAGATCTTATCTGCCTCAGGCTGTAAACAAGTCTCAGTCCTGCCTAGGAGGTTGCGGAGCCCCTGAGTGTGGATTCAGGTCTCAGCCCTGCCCCTGCCCGGGCACAGGAGGAGATGGTGGCTGTGGCTGCACCCCGCCTCTCTTCTCGGGAGAAGTGCTAGTAATGGCAGCACAGGTCTGAGGAGACAAAGACTACTGTGCCCCTCCCCCCAGGGCACACCAGCCTTGTTGCTTTGCTTTTTTCACAATTTATGGGGGACTGAGGTTGTTCTACTCCATATCCCCTCCCAGCCGTGGCACGCAGCACCCTGCAGTCCCCTGGGGCTGCGTCAGTGCAGGTGCCCCAGTCCTCCGCCCGGCTTGGGCAGCCTGTCCCGGTCCCCTGCTGCCGGCTCACATCTCGGGCTGGGTGTCACAGGGACCCTCTGTGCCCATTTAACTTAGTTATGTCAGTCAAGGGGTGCTCAGGGCAGATCTGTGCCTCAGAGGGTCCCCCTCCATCCTTTTGGCCTCTCTGTTGGAGAGGGGGAGACCCAACAAAGGAGCGCTAGTCCTCCTTTGCTGCTCCCTCCCCGCGGGACCTATCCTGCATTGTTTTGTTTTTTCTTCTTTCTTTTTTCCTTTTCTCCTACCAGATTTTTGTTATCGTTATCTTTTGAAGAGGGCGATGTTCTGTTGGAGTTCAGCAGGTGCTCTGGTTGGCTGAGTGGGTCCATGGATGTGAGTTTTGGTGTATTTGTGGGAGAGGGTGAGCTACGAGCGTCCTTCTACTCTGCCATCTTGCTTCTCTTACACAGATTTTTTTTAAATTAAACTTTTTTCTTTACTATTTCAATTATGTATATAATATATGTATTTCCCAGTTTTATTGAGTTATAGTTGACATACATCACTATATAAGTTTAAGGTACACAGCATAATGGTTTGATTTACATAAATTGTGAGATAATGGCCACAATACATTTAGTTAACACTCATTATCTCATATAGATACAGTAAACAAGCAAAAAAAAAAAAAGAAAACATTTTTTCTCCTTCTAATGAGAACTCTTAGAATTTAATTTCTTAACAGCTTTCCTATATATCAGATAGTAGTATTAACTATAGTCATCATGTTGTACAATAAATCCTAGTACTTATTTATCTTATGATTGAAGTTCTTACCTTTTGGCTGTGTTCCTCCAATTCCCTTTCCCCCCAACCTCCACTTCTGGCAACCGCAAATCTGTGAATTTGGGTTTGTTTTTTGTTTTTGTTTTTAGATTCCACATTTAAGTGAGATCATACTTTGTCTTTCTCTGACTTATTTCACTTAGCGTTATACCCTCAAGGAGGTCCATCCATATTATCACAAATGACAGGATAGCCTTCTTTTCAAGTGGCTGAATAATATGTATGTATAGATATATCACATTTTCTTTATCCATTCATTCATCAGTGGACACTTAGGTTGTCTCCATGTCTCAGCTATTGTAAATAGTGCTGCTGTGAACATGGAAGTGCAGATATCTTTTTTGAGTTAATGTTTTCATTACCTTTGGGTATATTCCCAGAAGTGGAATTGCTAGATCATATGGTAGGTCTATTTTTAATTTTTTGAGGGTCTTCCGTACTGTTTTCCATAGCAGCTGCATCAATTTACAATCCCTCCAACAGTACACAAGGGTTTCCTTTCTTCCACATCCTTGCCAGAATTTGTTATCCCATCTCTTTTTGATAACAGCCATTCTAACAGGCATGAGGCAATATCACAGTGTGGTTTTGATTTGCATTTCCCTCATGACTAGTGATGTTGAGCGTTTTTTCTTGTGGCC
The DNA here is from genome assembly GCF_048564905.1 of Vicugna pacos. Taxonomy (NCBI): domain Eukaryota; kingdom Metazoa; phylum Chordata; class Mammalia; order Artiodactyla; family Camelidae; genus Vicugna; species Vicugna pacos. Next base: position 20,183,025 of record NC_132999.1, on the reverse strand, counting down.
ATTTGTGTATCTTCTTTGGAAAAATGTCTATGCAGGGCCTGAATTATTTGGGTTTTGGGTTTTGGGTTTTTTTTTTTTAAACTATTGAGTTGTATGAGTCCTATAATATTTTCTTGATATTAACCCCTTATCAGATACATGGTTTGCAATATTTTTTTCCCATTCCATAGGTTGTCTTTTTACTTTATTGATGGTTTCTTTTGCTGTGCAGGAAGTTTTTAGTTTGATGGGGTCCCACTTGTTTATTTCTGATGTTGTTGCTTGTGCTTTAGGTGTCATATCCAATATATCATTGCCAAGGCCCATGTCAGGGAGCTTTTTTCCTATGTTTTCTTAGAGGAGTCTCATGGTTTCAGTCTTATATTTAAATCTATAATGCGTTTCAAGTTAATTTTCATAAGTGATGTTAGTTAATTTTTGTAAGTGATGTAAGATAGGGGGTGTTCATGTGAGGATCCAGTTTTTCACTATTTAATTAAAGAGGCTGTCTTTTCTCCATTGAATGTTCTTGGCTCCCTTGTCAACTACTAATTGACCATATAGGCTTGGGTTTATTTCTGATCCAGGGATCATTCTCTTCTCTCAGAATAAAGCTTCATCCCTTTTGAAACGAATATATTCATTCATTTATTTATTCAGAGATTCAGCAAATATTTACTGAGCTGTGACAGAGATGAATAAAGCCTGTCTCCACAAGCTACTTGTAGTGTAGGAGAGAAGACAGGCTAAGACTTAACACAGACAATTTTGACTCAGTGTGGAAAGTGCTGGCAAATAAAAGTAAGAACAAAATGCTGTAAGAACATAGAGAGGGAAATGCCTGGCTGAATTTGCAGGGGCGGGGTGGGTATTGTCCAGGTAATCTGGAGAGATAATATAGTCTAGTAGTGACCAAGAGTCTGGCTCTGGAGCCAGACCAGCTGCCCTTGAATCCAAGCTCCACCCCTCATCCCCTGAGTAACCTTGGCTAAATTGCTTAATCTCTTTATGCGTCAGTTTTCCACTCTGAAAAGTGGGAAAATTAATATTATTTATTGCCTAGGGTTATTGCAGGAGTTTAATGAGTTAATACTTGTAAAGCATTTTTAAAGTATACTAGAATAAAGCCCGTATATTAGCTATTATTATTGTTGACAAAAAGCTGTATTTAAATAGTAGTGTGCTGAGTAATGGGACAGACTCCATGTTTCAGTGGTGATCACAGATCTAGAAATGTTAGCATAGGTGCCAAAGAGAGATGGTAGTTTCCATGGGGCTGCTCAGAGGGGAACCAGCCACATGGGCTGGAAGTGCCAGGTACCTCGTAGAGGCAGCAGACAAGAAGGGATTTAGAGGAGAAGGAATTTGGAAGGCTGGAATTTTCCCCTTTCATGGCTCTGTCTAAGTTGGGGAGCATCATTCAATTAAACAAACAGGGTATTGGCAGTGTCTGGGGCTTTGGGGGACCAGCAATGGTTCTGTGCATGGCCCTTGCTTTGAAGATGCTTCCTTCCAGAGATGGAGACAATTGTGCTCACAGGTGCTGTGCCCTGGAGAGACACTGCCCAGGACAGTGGGGGAAAGAGGAGGGAGAACAGAAGCTTAGGGTGTTGTCATCTGCAGTTTCTGCTCCTTATCTAAACTATTTGTCTGCTGCCTGAAAGCACTTCCCTCCCAGGGACAGACACAGAGAGATGCCCCTGGATATGGAATCAATGCAAAAGAGCTGACTTGATTCTTCTGAAAGTGAACCCTTGAGTGTGTTAGAAAGAACGTCTCTTTATGGGCTGCATTCTCTTTTGGGAAACACAGTGGTCAAGGCAGATGGTTTCTAAGGTTTCTTCTGGCTGTAACAATCTTGTTCTGGGGCTTTGGTATTATAAATTTTACATATATTATTTTCATCACTTGCCAGGAATCTGGGAAGGCCTATGGCACATAATTGTAATTTTGCTGAAGCAAGGGTTTGATGAGAATGGATCACATAGCTGGTGAGTAACCTTGCTGATCATCCAGTCTTCGCACTTCAGTTCATGGCACTCATAAACCAGGGGAGCAAAGAGGTTTCTGGGTCTCTCCTGCAGAATGTCGAAGGCCAGCTGCTATACTATTTCCCCTTGGAATTAGAGAAGGAAAATGTTTTCCTCTTAGGACTCATATTTCTCTCTTCTCCAAAAAAGACTTTTATTTTAAAAATTAGAGAAAACCCCCACATACTCAACCACTCATCTCCACCCTGGCACGGACCCACTGAAATGTGGAACCCTGAGCTACCCTAGGTCCTGCTGTGTCCCCACCAGGCAGGTGGGATGGGAGCCGGAGCTGAAGTTTGAGCAACTTTGAATTATTATAGTTACCCAGATATATAATGTTTTTCTAGTCAGTATAAGGAAGGGTGGAAGGATCCTGACTCTTCCACACTGCCTCCTTCTCCCAAATGAATTTCTTGTTTGTTCCAGGGGCTAGATTGACAGCCCAGGAGACTGAGGCCTTCTGTCTCCACGTGGGTGGGTCAGACAATGGCCCAGGTAGGTAGCTCAGAGCATGTCTCTGGGGAGTGGGCACAGAGCCCCTCTGAAGGAGGGGTGGAGGTTGTCCGAGGGCCCATTGAGGGCCCTCACCTTCCTTCTCCCTACTGTTTCCTGCTTGGTTTGGGTTTTATTTTGTGGTGGGGAATGTGTGGCAGGCTGTGTTTGTCCACTCTGAGTTGCTGTCCTTTCTTTTGTAAGTAATATACAAAAGGAGGAAGAGGAGAGTAGGCTTGAGGTCATGACAGGGGTCCAAAGCTTTGAATACATAAGGTCATTTTAGGGTTTATTTTTATCAGTTTTGTTAAAATATAATTAACATAGATGAATTTGATGTGTTCAGTTTCATTTGTTTTAACAATTGTGTCCACTTATGAAACCACTGCCTGAAGCAAGTGATAGAACATTTCATCATTCCAGAGAGTTCCCTCGTGCCCTTTTCAGTCAACCCCATCCCCTGGCACTGTTCCCACCTCCCACCAGAGGCAGTCACTTCCTGACTTCTGTCATCATAGATCACACACAGGGCCGTTTTAAAAAAAACATGTATTCACTGCAACCTATATAAATCCAAGAAGGGTTAAATTTTCTTCAGGACCGTGCTTTCAAAAATCAGAAAGTGGAGTTAAGAGCAGCTTTCCCCTTCCTGGGAGCAAATCCTTTGAGCTGCTGGGCCTTGACGATCTCATCTCTAAAACGAGTGTGATCACAGTTATTCCTACCCCATAGCAGAACATGGAAAGAATACTAACACACATTTATTGACCTCTAACTATGTGACAGGTGCTCTCCTAAACACTTCATTTCATTATCCTATTTAATATTCAAGACAACACCCCGAGATAAGTACTGATCTCCTTATTTTACACATGACGAGACTGAAGCTCAAAGAGATGAAGTAACTTGCTTGGTGAGAATTCAAAGCCAGGAGCCTCTATGTCCAAGGCTTTAACCCACAGCAGATCTATGAGTAAAGGATTCTCATTAACTAATGATACAGCTAAGCAGAGGTTGCTGTTAGTCAAAAGGCAATATATATTGGTTAGCTAGTATAGTCTTCCCTTTTTCTTTTTCATTGAAATATTTACATTAAGAAATTCTGTAGCTCCTCAAGAATGCTTGACATCAGTGGGGTTCTGTAACTTAGAACTATAGGTGCTAAGATTAAGCCTTGTGCTGCAAACAGGAAATTAAAAGAAAAAAGCTAGTATTAGGATTGCTGACCCTTCTACTAGTTTCTTTCCCATAGGAAAACACTGTTTTGAATTTATAATAAAATAATATATATTGTTATTATTTTTATACTATATAATTATTAACAATAAAATCATAGTTATTAATTGATAATAAAATTATTATCAATATAATTTAAAAATTTATAGCTACCATTTGAATGCCTAATATGTACCAAGCATATACTCAGCATTTGACATATATTATTTCTGATCCTCATTATAACTTTAACAACAGACATTTTGTTAGCCATCTATTGCTGCATAACAACCCTCAAATTTAGCAGTTTAAAACAACGAACATTTATTCTCTCACACAGTTTCTAAGGATCAGGAATCTGTGAGAGTCTTAGCTTAGTGGTTCACGACACTGCAGTCGAGCTGTTGGCTGGGTCTGTAGCCCCTGATGCCTTGGCTGGGGCTAAAGTTCTGCTTCCAGACTCACTGAGGGATATGTGATCACCTGCACAGGGCTTCCCACAACATGGCTTCCCCTGGAGTGAATGAGTGAGGATGCCCAAGGTGGAGGCATGGTCTTTTATAACCTAATCTCAGAAATGACATACCATCGCTTCTGTTGTATCCTGTTGTCATAGAGGTCCACCCTAGTAAAATGATAAAACACAGGAGGGGACAATTCTGTGAAAACCAGGAGGGAATCTTTGGGACTATCTTGGAGGCTAGCTACCCTAGATATTATTCATCCTATTTTACTGATAAGAAATGGATGCTCACAGAGGTTCAATTAACTCCCAAGTTGTGTATCTAGGAAGTGAGTAGCTGTGTTTTGAACACTGATCTGGGTGACTGCGTTGTGTGTATGCTTTCCAGAAGCAGGGAAGCCTGAAAAAAGAACATAGCACATATGACCTGGCCATGGATATCCTAGCTAATTCCTTGGGGGCTGTTTGCTCATAGCACTTACCTTGATACAGTTAGTGTGTCCCTGAAGAGCTGGACATAAACCATAGATTTGAAATTCAATTTTATTTAAAATGTATAATGGGAGTTCAATATTTAAAAGACTTCTGCTTACATCTTCTGTATCACTCACTCTGCTAGGAATTTGTAATTGTCTTTCTTTTCCTTTTCTTTATTTTTCCCTTTCTTTACTTTTTTTTCTTCCAGTTTTATGGAGATATAATTAACATACAGCAACTGTATAAGTTTAAGGTGTACAGCATAATGATCTGGGTTACATACATCATGAAATGATGACCACTATAAATTTAGTGAACATCCATCATCTCATATGATACAACATTGAACAAATATAAAAAATTTTTTCCTTGTAATGAGAACTTAGGATTTACCCTCTTAACAACTTTCACATAATATACAGCAGTGTTAATTATACTTATGCTGTATAGTACATCCCTAGTACTTATTTATCTTATGCCTAGAAATTTGTACCTTTTGACTACTTTCATCCAATTTCCCCTCCACTCACCTCCCACCTCTGGTAATCACAAGCCTTATCTCTTTTTCTATGAGTTTGTTTGTTTTTGAAGTATAATTGATCTACAACACTATGTTAGTTCCTGGTACACAACATAGTGATTCAATATTTCTATACGTTTCAAAATGATCACCATTGTAAGTATAGTTGTCATCTGCCACCATACAAAAATTACATAATTATTGAATATATTCCCTGTACTGTATATTTCATACTCGTGACTTACTTATTTTGTAACTGGAAGTTTGTACCTCTTAATCTCCCTCGTCTATTTCTCTCCTCCCTGCATCCCCTCCCATCTAGCAGCCACTTATTTGTTCTGTGTTATCTGTGATCATGTTTCTGTTTAGTTATATTTGTACTTTTGTTTCTTTGATTCCACATGTAAGTGAAATCATATGGTATTTGTCTTTATCTATCTGAGTTATTTTACTAAACGTAATATCCTCTAGGTTCATCCATGTTGTTGCAAATGGCAAGGTTTCATTCTTTTTTATGGCTGAGTAATATTCCATCGTGTACACACATGCACACACACACATACACACACTTAGATACTTAGGTGGTTTCCATATCTTGGTTACTGTAAATAGTGTTGCAGTGAACATAGGGGTGCATATATCTTTTCAAATTAGTGGTTTTGCTTTCTTTAGATATATATCCAGAAGTGGAATTGCTAGATCACATAGTAGTTATATTTTAAATTTTTTGAGGATTCTCCATACTGTTTTCTATAGTGCCTGCACCCAGTTACATTCCCATCAACAGTGCACAAGGGTTCATTTTTCTCCATATCCTTGCCAACACTTATTATTTGTTGCCTTTTTTATAACAGCCATTCTGACAGGTATGAGGTGATATCTCATTGTGGTTTTGATTTGCAATTCCCTGATGATTAGTGATGTTGAGCATCTTTTCATGTGCCTGTTGGGCACCTGTATATCTTTTTGAAAAAAATGTCTATTCAATTTCTTTATCCATTTTTTAATTGGGTTGCTTATTTTTTTGACTTCAGTTGTTATAAGTTCTTTGTATATTTTGGGTATTAATCCCTTGTTGGATGTATCAGTTGCAAATCTCCCATTCAGTAGGAGGCAACCTTTTCATTTTGTTGATAGTTTCCTTTGCAGTGTAAAAGCTTTTTTGTTTGATGTAGTCCCATCTGTTTATTTTTGCTTTTGTTTTCCTCGTCTGCGGACCCATATCCAAAAAAAATATTGCTAAGACCGATGTCAAAGAGCGTACCGCCTATGTTTTCTTTGAGAAGTTTTATGGTCTCAAGTCTTTAATCCATTTTGGTTTTCAAATACATGTTCAGATGTTGGAGTACACTAGTAGCATTCTAAATGGATAGCTACCGTGAGGGGAAGATTTTGCTTTTCTCTTCTGGGGTAAGTGTGGTACTAAATCCCATTTTAAAATATTTTGAGATCCATGGAGGACACTAATAAACCACGTGAAAGTCTAGCCATGTTTTAAGATTTCAGGGAGTTGGTGTGTAGATGGTGTTTTCCCAGACCATCCCAAGCCACCCTGGCTTACCACATCCAGAAAGGACATTTTTATAGTTGCCTCCTCTGCAAGAGGACCTGACCACTTAGATAAATCTCCCTGTCATGACCTACTTACGGAAATTTCATTTTAGGAAAAGAATTCAGGGAGATTATATGGTGTCTAGCTGGCCCATTAAAAATGTAAACATTTATGCACTTTTTAATGTCCATACCAAGCAGATAGTAAAAGTTACACGTGCTTCTCAAGCTTCTTTTCTTTGGAGATCTCAGAATATTTTAAACAGAAAGATGTCACCTTTCTTGTCTTGTTTACCAGTTCCTGCTTTTTATTATTAATTTGCCAATTTGTCCTGCTTATGTTACGGGAACTTTTAATTCGTTCTACTCATCCATTCATTTGACATTTCTTTTATACCTATTCTGTGCTAAAAGTAATAGGTATAAAATTCCATAACAGATGCTGAGGATAAAAAGATGAAAAGAGTAAATTTCTTGCCTTCATGGTGTTCACGGTCCAAAGGGAGATTCTAACAAAGACAAAGATAGTTACAGCCAAGGTAATTTTTCAGTTATTATAAATCATAGGTGAAAGAGTACTTTATTCTGGATGGGAGGTACTGGAAGATTTCCCAGAGACGATGAGGAGTTTGCTAAAAGAAGAAGCAAGGGAGGAAAAATGGAGGATTAGAATGATGGTAGAGGAATTTCAGGCAGAGGGAATCACTCATCAAGACACAGGAGAGACAGAGTGGCTCATTTGGGAATCACAAGTTGTCTGGACCCTAACTGATGACTCTATCTTCCATAAGATACCAGAATATTGTATTTCTCTAGAACTGTTCCAAATACAAACATGTCATTTACCCTAAAAGATACAGTGTTTAGTAAGAAGCTCAAAAGATGACAGTTTTTATTATTATCCATATCACCATTACTGATAACATTTTAAAACTACGTTTTCTGCTTAGTGTTCATCATGTCCCATGGGCACAGACACATGTAGGACACATCGTGCGGACTCACCATGAGTCAGATAAGGGAGCATCTTATATCCCACTGCCTCCTGTTAATCACACCCACCAGATGCTGATTCTCTCAGTGTTCCAGTTTGGTAAGAAGATCTGTGTTTGATTTATAACATTAAGATTTCCATCTTTTTGCATCATGAGGGCCCTATTAAAAATAGTAAAAGAAAGGTCTTTCTCTTTTTTTGTGGTGAGTTAGAAATAGCACTTGAGTCTGAAGAGATGAGTAAAAATCCATCTGATCTGGATTTCTGGGGTTTATGAAGGATGATTTGTACCAAAAGCCATAACACTTTATATTCCCATAAGCACGTTTAAATATGCTATCAGAGATGAACATCTACTCAGTGAGCAGTAGTGGTGTTTACTATTTTATAAACGAGAAAGCCTGAGAAGGCATGGGTGGCTACATGTTATTTCCCCAAGGTCACCAACCAGTGACCAGCAACTCCAGGACTGAAACCCAGCATTCTTTTTCCTACTGTAAAACCCATGCTTGTGCAAGTCCATATTGGACTTGAACCAGCAGCCCTGGGTTTGGTCCAGCTTTGCCACCACTAATGAGCCCCGTGAACTTGGACAAGTTGCCAGAGTTCTTTAAACTTTGGTTTTCCCATCTGTAGAATGGAGAGAGTAGGACTTGAGCCCCTACCCGCTGCATGCCCCACCCAGCTGCTAGAAACAGAACCAGGAAGGGCGCTGGGGATGGATGGGGGGTGACAGGAGACCCACAGCTGCCGTCACAAAGACTAGCTTTGTGGAAAGCCTGGTTACTCAAAGGCACAGTCCCTCCCTACCCCTGCCCTGGCCTCTCCACCCCAGGTGCTGGGAAACCGTTGTGTTTGGGTTCATCAGTTGCCTTTGCCAAGGGCCATCTGGCAGAAGAAAGCAAAAAAGCCACCCGGCGTATTTCAAGGTGGATTTGTTTCAATGGCATCAGCCGTGGAGGGTCGTTCTCTGCCTCCACTGTGGTGGACACAGTGTACAGTGGGAAGAGTGTTTCTTTGAGGGGTGATTGACTGTGCGTTTAGGCAGTAAACATCTTCTGGGCACAGTGTCGCTGTGAGGATTTTGTATGGAGAGAGCAGTGAGGCATGAAACCTCAGACTTCTGTGGTACTTCCTGCTACCAAAGTGATGTCAGAGGCTTGCAGTTCAGAGTTCCCTGGTCCATATTTCTCAAGTTCTGTTTCCATGGTGTGGGGTGAGGAGGAGGAGGCATGGTAAAATCTAACTCCTGGGAGGGAACACATAAAGGTGGGGCTGATTTTTGGCAATTTTATTTCAAATATATCTTAAGGATGTCTAAACAAAAGGATTTTGGGGGTTTTTGTGTTGGGTGTGTGTATGTGTGTTTCTTTGTTTTGTTTTTTACTGACTGAGTAGGGACTCCCACCTCCTCTGCGCTCCGCCACCATCTTTGCTAGATTTATAGGCTTCCTTGTTTCTAGGAAGTTAGGGAAACAGCAGTCTTTTCATTCAATTAGTGACATCAAAGGTATTGGTAATCTCTGGTAGTGCTATCCCACATGGGTCAACATCCATATTCTGACAGTTTACAAGAGAAAGCAATTTGATGGTGATGGCAAACGCCATTATGTGGCTCTCTGTAGTAACCCCTCCCATTCATTCATTCATTCATTCATCTGCATGTAACCTCCCACCCACTGCATACATCACACACATCTTACATTTGTGCAATTAATATTGTGAACGTGATGTTTATTCCTATCATGTTCAGGCTTGGGCTTCTGGAGCACAGGGAATATTTCTGGGCTGGGTGGTTTAAAAAAAAAAAAGAGGAAAGAGCAAAGAGGATCTGATTCTTCATTGTTTACACAAAGAAACCACCGCCACTGCCCTGTGCCTAATCCCTCCTTCAGGGCAATGGATTATGAGTTGGTGAAGTGGGAAAGGTGGAAATGGTAGTTACAAATATTATGCAAATTGTAGAATAAAAGCCAGTTTTCATTTGGTTGGAATCTGTTTGTTTGGAAAGTCAAAATCCTTTCTCTGGCAAGATCATTACAACTTAAATGTATTTTTTTTTTTTTTTTTTTTTTTTTTTTTTTGCCAAGTGGGCTAAGGTCCTTCAAATCCTTGTTGGGAGTGTGGGAAATCCTATGGTACTTGTTTTCCATTGGTCCAGAAAACTCTTGGACATGAGTTATAGGAGGTTTTAGGTAACATTATTTAAGCCAGCCTCGAATACCTTTAATAAAACGTATTCAAAGGACATATAACATTGACAAATTCTTATGGATGGCATGATTGTATCTTATATGTAAGTATGTGATTTGACCAGGGTTTGGGAAAAGTTATAAATCATGTTAGATAAAATCTCATAATCCCTCAAGGTAGGTATGGCAACCAACAGCATGGTAGTTGGCTGAAGAAGATCCTTGGACAGATTAACAGTGCTGCATTCTTGTAATATGTTTTTGTTCTTCCTTGAACACAGGCCTATTACTCAGATTTAGAAATACAAATAATAGTTATCCACATTCTTCTTCATTGTCTCTGGTTAGGTAGTGGGATATAATCTTGCCTTTATAGCTGCATTTCTGGACTTGAAACTTTGAGCAAAAGCTAACACCCACCACCCACAAATAAGCCCTATATCTCGGTCTCAATAAGAAGATGGTTAGACCCTGGGAAGAGGACCACCTCTGTTTACCAAGTTGGAGTTTGAAGTTGAGGCAGATGGAGTCAGGCTGATATTTTGGCACATGAAGTTTCCCAGATAGAAAAGGTGAGAACCAAGAATTGATATCCACCCATCTTACTTAGGTACGCAATGTACCATTAGCCTCTTTCTGAAGTCACTGAATCACAATTTGAGCTAATAGAGAGTTGTGAGGTGCTCTGTCAGTCTTTTCCCTCTCATTTTACTATATGAAATCCAGGACTCAGAGAGATAGACTCATTGGCCCTAAACACGTAGCTATTAAATTGACTTCCTTTTGAACATTGTTGGAAAATTTTAGAATTTTTTCTTTTCATCTTGATTCTAGATAGATTATGATTTTTTTCTTCTATTTCATCATATATCTTTTCTTATTTTCTTTGACAGTAGGTATGTTTTCTGCTCAAAAAGTGATACGCAGAAATGCAGAGATGGCATCTATGAGATTAGAGCTATGAGTCCTCTGGGTCCTGGACGGCCTCTGTTCAGCCCAGGTGATCACAGGGTTGCTGGATGGACTTGGAGGTCAGGACATCTAACCTCCTGCACTATGCGTCCCATATAGGTTGAATCCTTGGTTCTTCATTGACAGAGCACTTCCTCTTTAACTAAAGCAGCCAATCCCATTATTAAACAGGTTTCATAGTAAGTTATATTCATTCAATAACTTCTACCATATTGTTAAAAGAAACATACAAATAAATAACACATGTGCACCTTCTGAAGTTGTTTGGATAGCAGGTAGTATTTTAAAATGACTTCTTTGGCACCTGAATCCCCAGGGCTTTGCTTGAATTATGGTGGCTTTTCTGGAAATACGAGCAGGAACCCTCCAATGTTGTTTTATGTTCAATGAATTGAACTCCATGCTATCTGAAACCTTCTCCAATATATACTGGTTCCTCTTTGGCTCTGAAAGATTTCCTTAACACTTGGTAGGCACTAAAGAATGCTCCCTCCCTCTTTATTTTAAATTGACTTGTTGAACTTAAGTGTTCCTTCCTCATCTAATCAAGGAACTGGATTGTGTTTCCTAAGAATGAAATCAGGGTAAGGTGGTGATGTTGGCAAAGCACCAGAACTGACTGGCAGGAAGCTAGGGAAAAACTGACTAGTCCCTGGTTCCTTTATGAGACAGCTTGAAATTTCTTATAAGCAGAGGTGAGCCAGTCACTGGAAATGCTGAGTGATATCTGAGCGCTTTTAACCCTCTGCTCCAAGGAGGCTGATGTCCTCAAAACCCCTTAAGTATACCTTGCACATTTCCACCTCACCTCGGAGCCTTATTCCAGATGCAGAATGAAAGGACCAGAGTTCGAATTCTGACTCTCTATTAATTATTAGCTGGTGAGCTTGGGGAAATCCCTTAATCTCTTTGAGGTTAATAATAACTACCCCAGAGAGCTGTTAAATGTGTCAAATGAAGTAATAGGTGTGGGAATGCTTTATAAGCTCTCAAGGTCATAAAAAAGTGGGCTGTTGTTATTAACAGTATTTTCTGTAGAATTTCCCTAACTCTAGCTCTCAGGCTTTCGTCTTTGTCTACACTCATTATTGTTGCTGCCCTTGGCCCTTTCATCATCCATGATACCAGTTAACTCATCCCCTGGGTAGAGCTACTCTCTCTTGCAAGTCAATAGTTCTAAAAACTTTTAATTAATTTTGTACTATTTTGAAAAATATAAAATACCCTATGATTAAATAAAAGGGTATGCATAACACAGTAAATTTTAAATAAAACCGTGTTTTAGTCAACATTTATTGAGTGTTTATGAAATGTTTGACCTTGTGCCAGGTTCTAGGCATATCCAGACAAATAAGATAGTCCTTGTCAGGAAACAGCTCCCTGTCTGGGATTGGGGGGTGGAGAGCAGGGTTCTTGTTGAATGAACAAAGAAGGGAAGAGGCCTTTCTACTTGGTGAATTCTGAAAGTGTTCTTATTCTAGATTGTAAAGTCATTCACTATTTTAAATTATTTTGAGGATTTATTTACTTGTGTCTCAGTTTCCCCACTTTTTTCTAAAATGTAACCTCAGTGAGTCTTGGAGGTCTACCTTCAGTAAGTATTTTTTTGAGCACCTGCCATCATGATAGTTTCTCAATAGACTATCAGCTCCAACGGAGCAGAGATTTTGTCTTTCTCGTTCTCTGATATATCCCTAAAACAATATCTGGCATATCATGTATATAAATAATATATATTAATATATTACTATTAATACTATAATATTAATCAATATTTGTCAAGTAAATGGTCACATTGTATTAGTTAAGGTAATACTAGCTGTCATAACTAATAATCCTTGAAAACTCAAGGGCTTAGTATAATGGAAGTGGGTTTTTTTGCTCATGTAAAGACCAACTTGCAGCAGGTTGGGAGACTCTGCTCCACACAGCCATTCAGGGACCTAGGCTGATGGAGGTTCTACCACCCTCACCTTGCAGCTTCTGTGGTTACCTTAACGTGTTGTCAATCTCCAGTCAGCAGACAGGAGAGGGAGAATGTGAAGGGTTACAAGGACAGTAATTTTGGCCAGAGCTCACTTGGTTACCTGACCACATTTAGACAACTGAGGTGGGGCTGGGGCAAGACTTGTAGATCCTTGCTGGGCACTTCCCAGCAATAACTCAGCATCTTGAAAGGGACTCATGGTTCTTTGGACAGCTGTCCACCTCTGGCTTATAGACCAAATACCATTTGTCTCCTATTCATGACTGGGTTTCTCATAACCTGTGAGCTCCTTGGGGACAAAGGCTACATCTTATTCAATTCTCTATCCCTAGTTCTTAGCATACTATAACAGTTCAATAAATATTTTCTGAATGGAAATAGTTTTCCTCTTGAATACCTGGCACCATAATACTTACAAGTTTTGTTGCAAGGATTAAAAGAAGGAAAGAATAAAGCAATAAGAAGCCATCTGCCACAATAAGGTGTGCCAAGTCTTGTGCCTGGTGGTATGGTAAGTAATCAATAGACAATAACTGTAAAAGAAAGAGAATAGAGAAAAAGGAAAAGAGGAGGAGAGAGGAGGGAAAGAGGGAGATCGGGGCCTGGAGTGAGTGGGAGAAGGAAGGAGACAGAAAAAGTTAGAGGCAGACAGAGAAGGAGAGAAAGGAGTGAGGAGAAAGGAGTGAGGGAGGGAGGGAGGAGAGGGGAGAGAGAGGGAGAACACAGCAAGTTCTGGGCCTGATTCTCACTGAAGAGAAGGGTTTCCCCAGCCAGGAGGTCAGGGAAGTCTGCCCAGAGCAAACTGGCTTGTTGGCTTCAGCCCTTCCTGGTCCCTCTGCCTGACTTCTGTGTCTTTACGGTCAACACACCCTAATACAGACAGAAATATCTCCCTGTCCTCTGATGGGGAAATGAAGTTAATATATCTCCTGGCAAGTTTGTGCTTCTCTAAAGAAACGGTCCATAAAGTTCCCCCCACCTTCCCTCCGCCACCCACAGAGAAGCACCAGGAGGGGCGGAGCCCTCCGTCACACTCAACCAGCTCCTCCCAGCACACTGTCCTGGGGCAGGTTGTAAGGCACAGATCACGGGTGTGGAGCCCCTGGCCTCACAAGGCCCGAGAATACTCTGTTTATTTTGCCTCTTTCATCAGTCTGTCTTGCTTCTGGCTCATTGAGTTTCTCCCCAAGATCCACATTCATAAGTTTTTCCGAAGGTGATTGATGGCAGCTGCACACACACGCCTGGGTGTATGGCGTCAGATGCGGAGCAGAGTCTCCCACCACAGGCCCAGCGCTGGTGGCTGCAGCCCCACCGTGGGCACACGTGGGAAGTGTTTGCCTTTTATTTCCTTTTGTGCCTGTAATATCTTCCCCTCTGTGTGCCTCCTGAATTTGCACATTTATGGAGTGCGATACATTTTACCAAGTGCTTTCACACCCATTTTGCAGCATTCTTCAAAGGTGATATTAATATGCCTCCTTTATAGATGAGGGAACTGAGGCCCAGAAACATCTTGTTCATGGTGCCTGGCATCAGTCCACGTGGTTCAGAGCCTTCAACCCAAGACTTTTTCCAACAGTGAAGGACTCTGTGATCCTGATGTCACAGCTGTAGTCCTAAGTTCTGAAGGGCACTTGTGGATGTGGGTTCTGTTGGCACCAGGAAACGTAGCTGTATTTGGAAGACTGGAGTCTCACAGTGAATTTAACTCCAAGAGGAGAGGAAATATGCTTTATTCTCTGTACAGATACGTCTTCTGCTTGGTTGGGTTTTACAGAATTCTCCTGATTTCTGTGTAGGATTGGACAGAGTTTGAAACTGCTATAAAATTGCTAAAATCGTAAAGTGTTACTCTTGGTTTTAAATATGGAATCAGGTGAAGGAGTGTGGGAACTTCTCATTGTCAGAGAAGGGAAAATCACTTAAATAGCAGAACGGATACCATATGGTAGGTTTTTTTTTCTTTTGAAAAGGGGTGTTATTTCTTTCCTCCAGATTCTTGTAACTGTCTGTCACCACATAATCCAGGGCTAGGAGAAGTATCCAGGGATTTAGGATTTAGTGAGACTGGCGTTGCTGAAATTAACTTTGTAAGACAAGTCTATTTACTCTTTATACTAATTTCTATGCTTACCACTGACTCTAATTTGGTTTGAACAAAGATATTCTAAGAGGCCATTCTTACCCTGAAGGAAAGGAAAAGTAGCTACTGTAACTTCATTTTCTTTGACTAAGCAACAGATAACCATGAATCAGAGGGTGAAGCTGTGGGTGGTGAGAGCCGTGTTGCCCCCATCCCAGGGATCAGGAGACTGAGGCCTGTTATTAACATGAATGAAATTGCTGTTTTTCTTACGGTGAACATTGTATGGAAAACTGTGGAGAAAAAGATAAAAACAAAACAACCTGTAACCCTACAACTGAGAGGAAACTACCATTAATATTTTTGTCTTCCACTAGTGTATTTTCTATTTATACACATTATATATTAATTTGACATCTTAACGTAGGTATCTGTTTTGAAATGTGATTTTTAAAACCTTAAACATAGCAGGGATGTTGCTTCATGTTATCATTTCTTCATTCTTCATTCATTCAGCAAATACTGATGATAACTAATACTCAACATGTCTCTTTCTGGGTTCCAGGCTCTCTTCAATACACATTACAAACAGTAATTCATTCCAACTTCACAGCCACCCTCTGAGGTAGTAGTAATATTATTACCCCCATTGTACAGACAGGGATGCTGAGGCTCAGAGGGGTCCCACAGCCTGCAGGGTCATAGAGTTAGGAAGTGGCCGAGCCAGAACAAGAACCCATGAGGTGCGACTTCTCTGTTCCCTGGGACCCCGCATGCCTCCTGGCCCGCAGTAAATTAGCAACCCTGAGTGCTGAATGAGTGTTGGTGATTAGAAGACTGACCTGGCGAATGAGAATAGGATGTCCTGGTTTTGGGAATGCTCTGATTCATAGTTGACATGTGAATGAATCATATATGGTTCTGTGCCTGGCCAAGTTCAATGCCAGTGAGGATTCTGAACAGCAGCTGATCACCTACAGGTTTGCAGAATTGTAACACAGCAGCTTTACATTTCACCTTGGGTGGCTGGCTCTCTTTGACCTCCAATTTACACTCCAATTTACACTCCTTTACTAAATCAGTATTCTAAATCAGTATTCTGTAATAGAGGATGTAATACCAGTATGCTTAGGGGCTGGGGGCACTCCTTGACACTCCTTGATGTATTTTGGGGTTTCTAGCTAGCCAAATGGACCTAGCAAAAATTAATTCCACTTTTCAGATTCTAATAATGTTTTTAAATATTTCAGTGAGAAGATTTTGTCTTAAACAGTGAACAGCATCTAATTTCAAATGTATTTTTTAATTCCCCAAAAGCTCCCAAATACATTTTCCTGATTTTAGAGTAAAATCTTTTTGTATTAATGTTTTTCCCTGAAGGGCACAAAATTAAGCTTTTTAGTTACAAGCATACCTTGGGGATATTGTGGGTTTGGTTTCAGACTACTACAGTAAAGTGAATATCTCAGTAAAATGAGACGAATTTTTTGATTTCCCAGTACACATAAAAGTTATGTTTACATTATACTGTAGTCTATTTAGTGTGCAACAACATTATGTCTTGAAAATGTATATACTTAGTTTCAAAGATACTTTATTGCTAAAAAATACTAACCATCATCTGAGCCTTCAGTGGGTTGTAGTAGTAACATCAAAGATCACTGATCACAGATCACCATAATGAATATAATAATAATGAAAGAGTCTGAAACATTTTGAGAGTTACCAAAATGTGACACAGAAACATGAAGGAAGCAAATGCTGTTGGAAAAATGATGCCAATAAACTTGCTTGACACAGGGTTGCCACAGACCTTCAGTGTGTAAAAAATGCAGTATCTGTAAAGCTCTGTACAGCAAAACGCAGTAAAACCAGTATGCCTGTGTGTATTTTGCTTCTCTGAGGCCTAGAATAATTCATTCTCTTTCCATCCATTTATTAATGAAGACAATTCCCATAAAATGGAGGTTGTGCTAGGTAGTGGATGTGCTGGACCTAATGCCCTGCCCTCAAGAAGCTAACAATCTAGCAAAGAAGACAGATAAAGAATGGTGCCACAGTGTTCTAAATGTTGGGGTAAAGTACAGAGGGGCAAGGCGAGTGTGAAGATGGGAAAAGAAAAGACCTCTTTATGATGTGATGCTACTGAAACATCCAAACCATGATATAGTCAAGTGACACTTGCACAGGTTAGAATTCAAGGCTTTCCTAAATACGTTCAATCTGAGTCTGTAAGTGTAAGAAAAGAGCTTATCCTTAGCTTAAAAAAAATCCTTTGTCTATGAGAGGAAAATGTCTCTTAAAAGGAAAAAAAGAAAGAGTTGTCACTTGCAAAGTTTTAAATGTAATTCAAAAGTTTCATATGAATTAATGGAATCAATAGCAACCATCAGACTTGAGTATGCAATGATAGGAGTATCTGTGTAGTGCCAGATGTGTGACAGGAGCTTAGGGATCATTTGCCCGTGTCATTGAAAATACCCTGAACTGGGAGTAAGGAGGTGTGGATTCTAAATCTGGCTCTGTCACTAGTTTCAGCTGTGTCAGAATCTGCATTCAGCTGTGTGTTACAGAGACCTGAAAAATATTGGTTTAAAAAGTTATGGAGAAACACACCGTTTAATTTTCTCATGTAATGAAAAGACAAGATGGGTGGTAGAGACCTGACGTTCACATTTCACAGTATCTTCTGGGACTCAGACACATTTTCTCTTTCCCCTCAGTCATCCTTAGTGTATGCTTGTTGTCTTGTGGTCCTAAAGTTGCTGATCCACCCTCTGCCTCACGTTTATATACATATATATATATATATTTTTTAATTGAAGTATCATCAGTTACAGTGTGTCAATTTCTGGTGTACAGCACAATGGTCCAGTCATGCATGTACATACATATATTTGTTTTCATATTCTTTTAAATTAAAGGTTATTACAAGATATTGAATATAATTCCCTGTGCTATACAGAAGAAATGTGTTCATTTTTTAAAATCTATTTTTATATTATATAGTGGCTAACATTTGCAAATCTCAAACTCCCAAATGTATCCCTTCCCACCCCCTTTCCCCTGGTAACTATAAGATTGTTTACTATGTCTGTGAGTCTGTTTCTGTTTTGTAGATGAGTTCATTAAGGTCCTTTTTTCTCTTTTTTTAAAAAAAGATTCCATATATGAGTGATATCATATGGTATTTTTCTTTCTCTTTCTATCTTAGTTCATTTAGAATGACGATCTCTAAGTCCATCTGTGTTGCTGCAAATGGCATTATTTTATTCTTTTTTATGGAAAGTAGTATTCCATTGTATAAATACACTGCGACTTCTTTATCCATCACCTGTTGATGGACATTTAGGTTGCTTCCATGTCTTGGCTATCGTATATAGTGCTGTTAACATTCATATTCTTGATGGCAAGAAGGCGATGGGCAAAAATGTAGGCACCAACTGAGTCAGCCTCCAGTTTGTTCAGAACCTCAGCCTCCCCCATCCCAGTTACAACCAAGTTCATCTCATTGGCCAAACCAATGTCACATGACCACCTCCAGCTAGCTGCAAGGGAGGCTAGGAAAAGATTCTCAGCTGAGCCCACTGCTTCCCCAGTAAAATCAGGGTTCTATTATAAAAGGGGAAAAGGGAGATTCGATATTGGGTAGAAATCTAACAATCTCTGTCATATCAACGATGAAAGAAATGAACTAAATCAGTGGTTAGTTTTTTGGGTTTTTTTAAATGCACCCTTCTTCATGAAATGCACTTTTCTTCATTAAATCTTCACAGGTCCAATTCCAGATCCAGGTAGAAGTTGGCTGAAGCTGGAGGTGGGATGTCAAAGTTATTTTTCTCTCCTCTCTCCTTCTTGGTGATATCACTCACTTGAATTTTAAGTGGGTTCATTTGTTTAGTTGCATTCCATTTTAGGTTTAGTTTTATCCTTCCTGCTTGATTTTACTTATTTGTTTACTTGTGTTGGTTTGCTTATGTGTGAGACATTCATACAGTTTTTGAAAGTCAGAACTATACAGAAAGAAACACTCAAGGCCAGGCCCCTCCTCACCATCCTTCTACCCCATTCCCACCCTCCCATCGTGTCCACTTCTTTCCTACTCCCTGTCCCCTAGGCCAGGCCATCAATTTCACTACTTTCTGGTTTAACCTCCCTGTATTCCTTTGTGCACCAGTGTGCAGGCATGTGTGTGTTTTCTCATTTCCCCTACTTAATGAAAAGTGAGTAACTGTAGTTCTCTTTTGCACTTGAGGGTCTGTGTAGATAGTTGTAAGAGATGAAATAGTGCTGAGGCCAGGGAGAATGACAAATGTACAGTAAGAGAGGTAAAGCCGGACCATGCGGGAGGAGACCACATCTGCTCAGGGAAGGTTTTACGAAGGCGGCTGCGTTTGAGCAAGGTCTTCAGAATGGGTAATGCAGCAGGGAAGGGAGGGGCTTCTCTAGACATTGATGGAGGAGAGGAGGGAAAATAGCCAGTAGACTAGTTGGATGGCAGAGAAGGGGACCAGGTCAGGGGCATGAGTTCCAGGGAGCCCCTTAGTGGAGGGCCTGGATGTCTAGCTGAAGAATGCGAATCTTTGGGGGAGGAATGAGATAGGTTTGTGATTATGCAGGAAGCAAAACTGGAGTGCTGTGTGCTTTTCTTAGTTTAGGGGGTTCATAGAGAACTTAGAGATCATCTAGGAATTCGTTTTAGACTGTCACTGTGCCCGCGTGTTACAGAGGAGGAAACAGGCCTTGAGAAATGAGAAGACTTGCCCACAGTCTCACAGCCAGCGAGTGGCAGCATTGGAAACAGCCAGGCTCTTGGCTCACAGTCCCACAATCTCCTCCTCAGGAGCTAAGGTTTCAAAAGAGCACAAGGCAGCCCTGTGCCTCTCATAGCTGGTGGTTGTTTCCTTTGCCAGCTTGGTTTGGACTTTTCAGTTCAGTTAATCCCCAATCCCCAAATTCAACCAAACTAAAAGCAAACTTAAGCCAGCCTGTTACTAGCTGCATTGTGCACCCTTTCAAGATTCATATAACGAAATCCTAACCCCCAGGGACTCAGAATACGACAGTATTTGGGGATACGGCTTTTAAAGAGGAAATTAAATTAAAATGAGGTCACTGGGGAGAGTCCTAGTCCAATATGGCTAGTGTCTTTATAAGAAGAGATTAAGACATAGACGTGTGCAGAGAAAGGACCAAGTGAAGACACAGGGAGAAGGTGGCCATCTGCAAGCCAAGGAGAGAGGCCTCAGAAGAAACCAACCCTGCTGAAACCCTGTGCTCAGCCTTCTAACCTTCCAGAGGTGTGAAAAATTACAGTTCTGTCGTTTAAGCCCCCAAGCCTTTTGTTAGGACAGCTTGAGCAAATAAAGACACAGCCTTAATCTGCTCTTTGGGGCTACTGGTGGGGTCTCATGCCCAGCCTTTGGCATCCTAGCTCCTGGTTACTGTAGCTCCTTAGCCTTCCTGTTACCCTGTTGGGCCTTACTGTATGTCACCCAGCCAGCCACCTTGCTTCAAAGGCAAAGGAACAATGGAGGGGAGTCCACTATGGTGAAGAGAAGAGCAGAGGGCGGGTAGGAGCTGACGGGGCTGTTCATGGCCAGCAAATCCCTACATTCTGGGCTCCAAGGATGAGGGAATCTAGCCATTTCCCACTGCTAGATTCTATAAGCAGTATGGCAAGAAACTATTTGTTGGTTTTGAAGGTGCATTCAGGGACTGAAATGTATTTTTCAAATTATGTATTTTTAATTTTTTAAAACCTTTTTTTTCCCCCAAATGCTCTGCCTCACTACAGACTTGCATGCATCAGAATGTTAAGATTTTTAAATGAGGTGGTAGGATTATGAGTTGTTTTAATATTCTTCTTCAAGCCTTTCTGTATTTTCAGTTGTCTTTAATAAATGTACATGACATTATGGCGAAATTTGGGGAAGTATGTATCATAAGGGTGAAGAAAAATTCTAATCCTGTGTTAGAGTCAAACAGTAGTAAATGATGGGTGAATTAAAAAGATCTTCTTGGGGACAGGGTATAGCTCATTGGTAGAGTGCGTGCTTAGCATGCATAATAAGGTTCTGGGTTCAATCCTCACTACCTCTGTTAAAATATACAAACAAACAAACAAAGAAACAAATGAATAAATCTAATGACCTCCTCCCACCCCCTCAAAAAAACTTCTTAAAAAACCCTCTTAATCTCAAGGAGTTCCAAAAACAGATAGCATATTTCTAAATGAATGGATAATGAAAAGAGTTGTAGGGCAGGGTTTGTAAAACCCTTTAAATCATGAGTATTTAATATTTTAAAAATTCCTCTGTATATGGAAAAACTAATCTCTCTAATAATGCAAATGGTAATGAAACAAAGTGTGTACAATTTAATATTAACTGGCATATAGAGTTCAGAAGGGGCTGTAGATCTAAAAATAATAAAGTGTAAAAATACTGGTCAAGTTGAAGATGGATAAAGCTGTCACATGATGTCTAGTCATGATTTGTTAATTGGGTCATGACAAAGCATATGTGGTAATAGACTCCCACCATCATGGAAAAACTCGTTCTCTTGACATTCTGGCTTGGCCTCAATTGTACTGGGAAGAAGAAGGTGAAGATGAGAGTGTAATTTAAAATGAGGAAAAAAAAAAGGATTCAAAAATGATAGACATAGCCAGATATCCTCATAAGAATAATAAGAATATTTCAGCATAATTTATAGCCTAATTCCCCAAGAATAAAGCTGTTGTTATTTAAGTCACTAATAAGAAAAATCTAAAAAATTGAGGGTACTGGGACAACGTAGATAAGAGAATATTATAACTATTACTGATTACTAGTCACTGCTTCCCATTTAGAATGCCCTTTGATAATCTGGATTCTTGCTGCCATCTCCTGTAGACCTCTGCCAAACATAGGTAAAATACCACACCGTTACAATATGGGGAGGAACAGATCTCGGCAAGTGGGGTTGCTCAAGACTGTTTCCTAGGTCACTAACCAAAACACACTGGTAATGAAAATCCATCCACCTCTATCCATACACATTTCAGAGCAAACTGCCTGTTTGAACATGTGCCTGTCCTCATAGACACAGGTCCTGACAATCTGAGACCTCCTCTTTGGCATTGATTACAGACGTGATCACTCCTCCCATGTCCTTTCTTGTAGAAAGCCCGGATCTTTTTGGAAACATATGGTTTTACCTCAGAAGCACATGTGCTATCAAGATTTGTGTGTATGTGTGTGTGTTTGTAAAAGACATTTTATGTATGCCTTAAGTGACCTTTCCAAGAACTGCACACGGCTTGTGAATATTCAGGCCTGTTCCACGGATTTCTCTTAAATGCAAATCCAGCTGTGTCAGTTCCCTTAACCCGTCCTGTACCTGCTCATGGTTAAGCCTTGCAGGCAGCTCTTTAGTAAGTGCCCAGAGTGTAATTACCCAGATGCACCTGGGTGGGGTTTAACCCCTTGCACCCCCACCCTCTTGCCAGAGTCACGGGGGAGATTTCAGATGTTCAAGAGGCATTGGTAGTGAAATCGCTTCCCTTTCCTGAGGTAACTTGATCTTGTCAAACAATGCTTTTTACAGAACATATGTGCTTTAGTTTGATTTTAAGGTTCTGAAGTAACATTCTCCGTTTTGCTCACCACTGAAGCATATGCACAGAGAAGAAAACCCTTTTTTGGTTACACATGAAATTTTATTTTATTTTTCTGTCCGAAGGAAAGCCATACATTTCCCCAAATTAAAATAAAAGTGACTATGGCAGTGTCACTTTACCCAGAGCCAAAGGCAGGAGAGAAAAGTTGTGAAAATTGAATTTAGGGAAGACCAGGAGGAAGCCAAAATGATTTCCCCAGAAATGACTATCTAGCTGTTTTTCCGTGGCTAGATTTTGGGAGAAGAGAAAATAAGAGTTATTTTAAAAAAAGTTAAACTGCTCAGATTATGAACAGCTCTCTCCATCCCACTCACCCCTAGATGCCCTGGGTCGCATTTGTGCTGGAGACGAGGTAATGTCTCAGGTGTAGGATGTTCTAGGTGAAGGGTGGTTGTGGCCTCGCTTAGGACTCTGATGCGGTAGCAACACGCTGGACAGGAACTTGGGGAGGTCCCTGGAGGTGGAGCCTCACAAGTGAAAAACGTGGACTTTGGTGGCCTACTGCTGGGTCTGTTTGTACAACCTCCTGGCAAGTTGCTTATGCTTCCTGAGCCTCAGTCTCTCTCTCTGAAAAGAGGCCATTGATGCTCACCTCACAGAATTGTTTTAAAAAATGAAATGAAACCCAACTATGTCAAGCACTTTACAAACACTAGAGTGATAGCTGTTTTATGATTACAAAAGACATCTCTGCCACAAAGATATGTGACCCTGGGTAAGTCAGGCTGTGTAGGTTTTCTTATCTATAAAATGTGAAATTTTAAGCTGCAGTGCCTTCTGGTTCTAAAATTTTGTGAGTCTTTGAAGCCCCTCCTGGCAAATTCTAAGAGTATTTTAGTGCCTAGCCATGGACAAAGTTGGCAAAGTTCAGGTTAAGTTCTTGCCAGGTTACTAGAATTTGCCTTCAGTGTTAGTCAGGTCTCTTGATTCTGATACCAAGGCAAGGGAAAGAAATCTGTTCTTATTGCTCCGCGGTCCTAATGTGAGTCTAAAAATCCTCCCATGTCCAAAATCTGAGATCCTCCTCCTGCATTTCAAACTATCCCGATCTTCCTTACCACTTTTTAAGCTAATATCTAACGCACAAGTAGTGCATTGTTGCTTCCAGACCATTTTGATTTATGTTATGACGCTGGCTCCTCAGAACAATTCCATGGGAAAGATCTATTATCACCCCCAATTTACAGATGAGGAAACTGAGGGCTGGCTTTGCATGTAGCCAAGAATTGGCAGATAACGTGGTTCATACTCAGCTCTTTTTACTGCAAAAACACATCTCTCCCACTGAACCAGGCTCCCTTATAAAGTGCTGGAGCCTTTTGTTTACAGATGAGGAAGAGAGGCAAAGAAAAGGGTGACATCACAACTGGAAATAGGACACACAAATGCTGATTCCTTCATGACTCACGAGCTTGGGCCTGTGAGATTCTAACATCTTTTTGCAGGAGGACCTATTTTTCTTTTGCAATCAGAAGTTCATTATTTTTTTAAAAAGGTAAAATACAGATGAGCAAAAGAGAGGATAATAAAAAGCGTATCATACTCCAGTGATAACCACTGTTAACATTTTGATGTAATAACTTTCCAGGTTTTTTTTCATATTTGTATATTGATGTGTTTATGAATGTGTATTCAGAAAAAGTCTTTAGTTTGCACATACTGTTTCAGAACTGATCTTTAGTAGCAAAAAGTGATACAGGCTGCCCACAGAGAGTTGTATGTAACCCAGATTGTACACCGCCCCAGAATGGCTCACCTACCTGCCTGTCGGGCCCTCAGTTGCTTGCTGGGTGGAGAGCCGGCTGTCATTACTACCTCCTAACTCCCCGGGCCAAGCCTGCAGCTCAGTCTCTGTAGCTTCTCTGCAGTGGAGCCTGGCAGCATCGGCACCCAGGCCTGGCTCAGCCTGTACCACGGTAGCCCTGGTGTCTCCCACCATTGCCAGGGCTCAGCGGGGCTCTGTGAGTACTGGCTTCTCCAGGAGCGCTCTCCTTAGGGACTACCGGGTACAGCTCAGAAGTGCAGGGGATTTAGGACCCACAGGTGAACCTTAACTGCAGGAGGCAGGAGATGGGGAGACTGTTCTGCGCCATGGTGGATTCTGTACCTCCTTGTCCTGGTGACCCAGCAGCTAGCAGTTTCGTATGAGGTTGTGACAGCTTGGTAACTACCCAATGTGTCACCTCGTATCTGCTTTATCTCCTTTCTTGCCTCACCTCCCTTATACCCTCTGCATCCACCTGGGGGTTACACATCCTTCCCCCATAAAGCTTTAGCACATACACTTTCCCTCAGGTCCTTTTTTTTAACCTAGAAAATTGAACTGGGATGATGGTCATTACACTTAAGATATCTCTCTGTTCAATAAGTAAATACATATGAGAAAAATATCAAAAATTCAGGCACTTTTAGTGAATGTGGATTTTATTAATGACCACAGCATCTGTATGCACTTGAAGAAAAGCAGTATATTGAAGTTGTCTTCGGGTACCATTTGGTGATAGGCGGGTTAAAGGACCCCTTGAAGCCACACTATGCCTCTCCCAACCCCCTTGTTGTGAGAAGGTCTGAAAGGCATGGTTGGATTTTTAGGTGAGACATAGGTCATCACAGCTATTTTACCCTTCACTTGACCTTCTTGCTGTAGTTGAAGGCTCTCAGCCATAAACCTCAGTCCCTCCAGCCTCCTCCTCCTGCAGCCTTTCAAGTGTGAGGTCTTGAAGCCTGCATTCATTTTCAGAGTGAGGCACTGTACACATCTGGCTCAACTTTATTCCAGTTTTCTTTTCTCTCCGTCTTTTTTTCCCCTGAAGTCAATCAATGTGAGTAACTGCGACGTGAAACTGTGAAGAAAATGGAATAAATATGTTGGAAATGCTGGAAAGTGACCTGTAGTTGTTTATTCTTCTCAGTTTTACTTCCTGGGCTTGTTTTTAAGCATTCAAAGAGTTTCAGCAGTCTTTAAGGGTGTTTGGCATGCTGCAAAACAAAACAAAACAATATATATATATATATATATATATATATATGTATGTATATACATATATATAGTCTGTTCTTTAATATGAGAGAACTTTCACACTGTGCTTCCTGGTTTGAAGGTATGTGGGAGCGTGAGGGGGAAACTAGTCTCAAGGCACAGGGCCTCTCGTGTGCTGATTCAAGTTCTCTTAATAAGACACTTACTGTATTACGTAATTCAGAGCAGTTTTCACGGGGCTCCTCTTTGTTTCTTGAAGACAAGGATTCTGTCTTGTACATCTTCGTGTCCCCCAGCAGTGCTGACATCCAGTAGGTACTTCCTAAACTCCTTGAATGATGAGGTGGACAATGAAGTTTTCCATTGGATAAGTAAATAATGGTGATTTGCACAAGATGCCCATGCTTCAAAGAACAAATGTTAGAAACATAACTCAATGTGAATAGTTACTGAACAAGACAGTGTATTTATTTGGACAAGGTACTACTTTCAGCCGGAGCTCATTGATTGTCTTCACAGAAAGGGCTCATTTGGCTGGTTTAGGCAGAAGTGGGGAGAGAGAGAGCTGTGAAGCCAGGAATGGGGAAGGAAGACTTGTGTTCCAGGGTCTGATGAGGGGAGAGGGGACAAGGCAGTGGACTTACTGTCTCAGAATTCTGAGTTCGTGTCTGGCTTCTTGAAATCTGGTCTAGCCTTTGAAGCCTGCCCCTTCCATGTAGCTTTTCCTGACCTTGAATCAGACACCTAACCTTGTGTGACCACATAGCCCTGAGTTAGGACCTTTCTCTTGGATCTGCTTCAGGATGGCTGTTTGTGTTCTTGAGTAATATCTTCCACTAGATTATTAAGTAAGGGCTTGTCACTTTCTGATTCATATGACCCCCCCAGAGTGCCCAGCATAGTGCCTTCCACTCCAGCCACTGCACAAATGCTTGTAGAAGAAGCAGACTTACCAGCCCCACATTTCAGAATGATGAGGACATGTACCCCCATGCAGGGCTTTGGTTGTGTAGTGCATTGAATAGTGGCTCCTATAAAAGATGTGATCACTTCCTGGAATCTGAATGTGACCTTATTTAGAAAAAGGATCTTGCAAATGTGAGTTGAAGGTCTGTGCCTTAGGATTTTTTTTTCCTATGTGCAAGTTACCCTTATAATGCATAATCATAGGTGTAATGATGCTTATTTTGAATAGCTCACAATGAAATAATTCATGACACTTAGTATCAATGGGAATTACGAATGATGATGCTGAATGATCATCTCGAAACCACAGTGGGCCATGATTTTGGTCTATGACTTTACTAGTTATGTGAGTTGAATGGCGGCTCCCATAGTCTATCCCCTGGAATCTGTGAATGTGATCTGATTTGGAAAAATGGGTTTTGCAGATATAATTAAGGGTCTCAAGATGAGATAGATTATCCTGAATTATGTGGGTAGGCCCTAAAACCAATGACATGTGTCCTTATGAAAGACAGAAAGAAAGCAGAGAGCAGAGAAAGCCATGGGGAGACAGGCAGAGACTGGCCACCAGCCGAGGAATGGCTGGAACCATCCAAAGCTGGAAGAGGCAGGGAAGGGTTCTCCTCTGGAGCCCTGGGAGGAAGTGGCCCAGCTGACACTTTGATTTCAGATTTCTGGCCTCCAGAGCTGAGACAGAATAAACTTCAGTTGTTTTAAGCCACCAAATTTCTGATGATTGGTTATGCTGCCGTAGGAAACTAATATGTGTGGATTGGTCTGGAATTTTGATTCTGCCTCTAATTAGCTGTAAAATCCTCAAGGGCAGAGACTATGTCTTGTTCCCAGTGGGGCCTCAGTGCTTGGTGGAACCACAGACCCATTGTAGGCCTTCATTAAATGTTAATTCCCTTTCCCTTCCTTCCTCCTTTATTGTCCAAGTTTACCTTTTTGTTGGTAAGAGCAGAGGTGGTTCCAGAACACACTTCCACTCTTCCTTAATTTCCTATTTGTGACAGAGGTTGTAGGTTATCTCCCAATATTTGAGGTGGTTCTGAAACACACTTCTACTCTTCCTTAATTTCCTATTTGTGACAGAGGTTGTAGGTTATCTCCCAATATTTGTTTTCCTTTTCTTTGACTGGCCTTCTTTTGTAGCTGGGTATGGCTATGCATCTATGTTCTGGGGAGTTGTCCATGGAAATGTTAATGATGTAGCTTCTGGGGGTCTTCCTTATAAGGTAGCTGGTAGCTGTCTTTTGCCCCATCTTCTCCATTTTTCTTCCTCTGTCTGCCTGGAATGAGGTGCTACCATTTTGGACCGTGAGAGCAGGAGCCCCACCCACGGATGGTAAGCTGTGAGTTGGGAAGGGCCAGCATCCCTGTAGGGAGCAGAGCTGTCATACCAGCCCTGGGCTGCATGCTTCTGGATTTTTGTGTTAGAGGGAAATAAATATCATGTGTAAGCCATTGTTATTGTTTGTGTGATTGTGTGTGTGAAATTAATCAGCACCTGCAACTTTGGGACTCCAAGGGGATTATTTGCTCATTACATGAACTGATACCTTCAGATGTCTGAGGAGACGGATATCAAACAAGAGGTACTTTGAGCCTCTCCTTCACTGTGATGCTTCAAAACCTGTGGCCTCAATTTTTTAACTGAGGAAGCCCATGGCATAACTTCTGGAGTTAAACAGACTTAGGTTTGAACCTTGACTTGGTTGCACACTCCTGTAGAGTGGCCGACCCTCAGTCTTCTCATCTGTACAATGGAGAGACCAGATACCACCTCTTAGAGTCCTTGTTCTAGGCATTAGAATGATACCATGTTTATTAGTAGATCCTGTGAATTGTAGTATTGTATCTTTATTTTGTTTTAACTAGTGAAATCACTAAGGCTGATGTTTTAGGGGAAAGAAAAAAAAACCTGAATGAATAAAAAGTTAAAGCCATAAAGCATTAAAAGAAATACTTTGAAGCAAGAAAAACCTCAAGTAAACAACCTAACATTACACCCCAAAAGACTAGAAAAAGAAGAACAGTGAAGCCCAAAGTTGGTAGAAGGAAGGAAACAACAAAGATCAGAGTATAAATAAATGAAATAGAGATAAAAAGATAATAAAAAAGATCATTGAAACTAAGAGCTGGTTCTTTGAAAAGACAAAATTGACAAACCTTTAAGAAAAAAAGAGAGAGGCTCAAATAAAATCAGAAATGAAAGAGGAGACATTACAACTGATGCCACAGAAATGCAAGGGATCATGAGACTATTATGAACAATTATATGCCAACAAATTTAACAACCTAGAAGAAATGCAAGATTCCTAGAAATATACAACCTATGAAGACTGAATCATGAAGAAATTGAAAGGCTGAATAGACTGATTACTAGTAAGGAGGTTGAATCAGTAATCCAAAACCTCCCAACAAAGTCCAGGAGCAGATAGCTTCACTGGTGAATTCTACCAAACATTCGAAGAAGAATTCATGCCAATCCGTCTTAAACTCGTCCAGAAATAGAAGAGGAGGGAACACTTCTAAATTCATTTCACGAGGCCAGCATTACCCTGATACCAAAACCAGACAAAGATACCACAAGAAAAGAAAATTATTGGCCAATATCCCCAATGAACACAGATGGAAAAATCTTCAACTAAATATTAGCAACCCAAATTTAACAGTACATTAAAAGGATCATACACCAGATCAAGTGGGATTTATTCTAAGGATGCAGGGATGATGGTTCAACATCTGAAAATCAATCAACATGATACAACATATTAACAAAATGAAGGATAAAAGTCATATAATCCTCTCAATAGACGCAGAAAAAGTACTTGCCAAAATTCAACATCCATTTATGATAAAAACTCTTAACAAACTGGGTATAGAGGGATTGTACTTTAACTCAGTAAAAGGAACACTTTGACCTATACAAGAGATGTGCTGAGAGGACTGGGTAAGGAATTCCTACTCAAGCTGTCAGTATCAGGTTTTGGCCATGAGGATGAGATTGGATTTTTTAAAATTCATTCAGCAAACATTTCTTGAACTCCTACTATCTATCATGTATATGGGTATCTGTGGGGGTATTCGGAGGTAAATTAAGACATGGTCTTGACCTCTACCCTCAGGAGTTCACTGTCTAGTGGGGAAGATAGATTTTATTATAATGTAAGGAGAAAGCTGCTCTAAATGCAACATTCTGAGGGAACTGGAGAAAGCCAGACATGTTCCCATTTAGGCTGGGTCTTGAAGGATGAACAGGAGTTCACCAGAAGAGAACAGTCTAGGAAGGGTAGATCATATGTACAAAGGCAGAGAGACACAAAAGAGCAAGGACATGACAGTGGTTGTGCTGGCATATTCCATGTTAGGGATGGGAGAGGAGGGTTAGTAGGACATGAGGCTGAAGATGTATCCTTGACACTGCTATCTAAAGAGATGGATTGGTTCTTTTTAGTTTGGGGGGCGCCATAGACCTTTTTAAGGAAGGGAATGGTGTGGGCAGTTCTCTTCTGATGCTTATGGATCTCTTCTCCCTGTCTTTTGAGTTGGAATGCTGCCACTAAGGGCAGAGGAGGAGAAATCTTCTGGCAGTCATGGGAAGACACAGATAGCCTTTATCTTGGTTGAGATTAACAAAACAAATTAACCTCCGTGTGAGAAGAAGCCCTCCAGATAAGAAATGGGCAGACTCTACTGGGGTCGCTGATAGTGACACCAAATCTTCCTTATTTTTACTTGACTGGACCATTTGCTTTTACTTTTTCCCCCTCTCTTTAAAAACTGTTGTATTTCCAGTAAAAAAAAAAAAAATCTCCATCTTCAGGAATGCAGTATGGTTTTACTTCTGGTAAGAACTGAAGGAAATTTAGCTGGATTTTTTTGCATTTGATGAAGAGCATAGTGTGTAAATGGAGGTTACAAGGCTATATTTCCAACATAATTTCAGATTTAGAAAAGAAACTATATATGCATACATAATATAAACTGCCCTTTAGGGTACAGCATTTTCTTCTGTATTTTCCACATTTTTTTTTCAGAGAGCAAATAAATCTTAAATATCTTTAATGAAAGTTCTCAGTGTAATCCCTGTACTCACCCTCAGGAAAAAAAAACAAATTTCATGGGAGGAGGAAGGATAGAATTAGGAATAGGCTGTGTGTTCTGGAAAGAGTTTGACTTCTCTCTTGTTGATACCTTTTACTGGGCTGTTGGTGCAGATTTCGATGGTTCTTTTATTATTCAATCAGTATGTATTTATTGAGCAACTACTCAGCAACTAGCTACACCTTACCGGTCAGGCTTATTTTAGACTGAAAGCCAATCCCTGGCCTGTCCCTTCCTCTCTCTGGGATTTTCTTAGTTGGCTCAATGTGGCCACAACACCCTGTGATTCTGTCATCACCTCTCATGCTATGAGGGCTGCTCCAGAGCCCTCCATAAACAAGCTGTCCAGGCTGTTTGGAAAAGGACAGAGAAAAGACAATAATAAACTCAGGAGGATGGCATAGCCAAGGTGGTTCACACGGATGGGTTTTAATGGTTTTTCACACATGATGAGCACTTCATTGTCTGAACTTCACAACGCTGTCCTCACATGGCCGCCCTGTAAATGCCAGCCTCTCCTGGGGAGCCTTCTACAACTGAGCAGCCTCAACTTCAAGGGGAGGCCCTGGTACTTTCTTCTGAGAGCTAATATCAATATCAGAGCCTGTAGGTTAGGTGTGCAGAAGTGATGGCTAAGTTTTAGAAGCTAAGTTAGTTGTTTTCAAAATAGGTATTTGAAAAAAGCTTTAAGAATAAAAAAATGATTTGACATCACCAGCTCCCACTTTTTCTTTTCCAGCACCAGCTGAATAACCAGCACCCTGAAGTTGTTACTGAAGAATAGGTTCTTGTCTCATGCAGGAAAGAATTCAAGAGTGAGCCATAGTAAAGTGAAAGCAGATTTATTCAGGGAGATATATACTCCACAGACAGAGTGGGGACATCTCAGAAGGCAATAGAGATGGCCCTGGGGTGCAGGAATGGTTAGTTTTTAATGGCCTGGGTAATTTCATAGGCTAATGAGTGGGAGGATTATTTCAAATGTTTTGGGGAAGGGGTGGAGATTTTCAGGAATTGGGCCCCTCACCCACTTTTTGGCCTTTTCTGGTCAGCTTGGGAACTGTCCTGGTGCCTGTGGGTGTGTCGTTTAGCTAATACTTACAATGAGCCCATAATGAGGCTCCAGGTCTACTGGAAGTTGAATCTTCTGCCATCTTGGACCTAGTTGGTTCTAACCAGTTTATGTCCTGCCCTCAGTTGCTGTATCATTCTTCTAATGGTCATCCCCTGCCCCCTTTCCTTCTGTCTCGACATGAACCAGAGTATTCAGGAAGGTGAAACACAGAGAGAAATGTTTAATTAAAAGCAGGCTTTTTAGTTGTGACAAATGATATGTGAAATTTCAGATGAAGAACTACAAGGCTGTGATGGCTTCAAGCATGTTCAAGTGTGGCAAGTAGGAGGAACATGCTCTGTCTGGTTTATCATGTGGTTTCACTCCCTGCAGGAGACGGCAGGCAGGAGGAGAGAGAAAGGAGCTAACTCCAGGTTACTGCTGGATTCAGCCTGTGGCCATCCCCAGCACCCCAGCTCCTGTCAGAGTCAGAAGGCCTTTCAGGAGAGAGAGAGAGAAAGAGATTGAGAGAGTGGTCTAGCTGTCAGGCAAAGCTGAGAACCTGTCACTTGAGGTAGAAGACAGTCCAGGTCCCTTTGATGACTCTCAAAGTTTTTAATAGTCAGATCTTTTCCAGATTGTTCTGTTCACCTATCCTAATAGCAGATGCTTTGTGCATTAACCTGACCCTCTCAGACTCCTCTGCTTGGCAAACTCCAAGTCTTCCTTCAAGAATGAATGAGTTCAGAAGTCTGGGCCATTTAAAAAAAATTGGTTTCAGTCTGCCCTCTTCTTTCTCTTCATCCCTGCTCCATCCTTCCTCAGGGCAGAATCAGTCTCTCTGCTATGTTGCTTCCATGTGACCTGGCTCATGAACACTGTTAGAACTGACAGTCACAGCATGGTGAGCAGATGGGGCCTGGGGGAGCCTCTCAAGGAAGCTGGCACAGGATCTCATGAGACAATGTGTCAAAGGCTGTTTGTTAAGTGTAAAGCTCTGTACCCAGTGTGGTCATCACTCTCCTGTATGGAATAGATCATGCCTGGCATTTTCTCTTTAAATCCTCAAAATAATCACTTGAAGATAGGTATTATGATCACCTTCTTTTAAGATGAGGAGACTGAGTCTTAGAGAGGTTAAGTGGCCTGCCCAAGGCCATGTAAATAAAACATGGCAAAGTTGGAATTTAAACTCAATTCTGACTCCGTGGTCTTGACCCACAACACCATATTGCTGGGTCTGTGGGGAACTCAGGTGGGAAGGAGACATATCCTGGCTATCAAAGCTTCCAAGTCTGGGATGGAGAAGTAAGACAGTCACTGGCCAGTGGGGGTACAGTGTAGGGTAGGATAAGAGTTCTAAGAAGGTGAATGTAGAAATTGTTTGGAGATTTGAGTTATTCTTCAGGGGGAAAAAAAGAGGCTTTGTGTAGAGGGCTCACTTACCCTGCACCTTGAGAAAAAGGTAGGGAAGAAACTGCATGAATAAAGTCTTGGGGACTTAGGGGTTGGAGAGAAGATGGGAACGTGGGAATGAGGCTCCCTGGGTCACTTCTTGTTATTGTTGAGAACTTAACATTTCCCACCCAGTCCTCACCTCTCTTAGTCAGGACAGAAGATGGTTGCTAGCCAGCACGTAGGAGTGGCTGCTCTCCCAAGGTTTGGAAGCATGTTTGATTGTCACGATGATTGGAGGTGGGGTGTGTTGGCTGCGTGTGAAGCAATGTACTTCTGTTGGCACTCAGTACCCCCTAAACCAAATATGCTAAATATCTTGCAATGTATGGAGCAGTCCTGCCCAGGGAAGGATTCTCCTCCCCAAGGCCAGTCTTCTGCAGAGAAGCAGTGGGGGCTCTCTCTCTAAGAGTACACGTGTAGACATCCCCCACTACTCCAACCCTGCAAGCCACTGCAGTGTCTTTCAGGGAAGCCTAATTCTGTTCCTCGCGTCCCTCCCCACCAGACACATGAACACAGTCTAGTTGTTTTATACCCAATCCATACCTAACCTCCAGGACCTGCTATTTATACTGCTTCCACAGCTTATAACTGAAAGTGAGAATCCTTATCCTATTTTTCTTCCTCTGCAGCTGAGACCATTTAAAGAAAAGGCTGCCTTGGTCATATTTCATAGTCTTCCTTTTAGCATGAACAACAACTGCAAAATGATCCATCTGATCTGGCTACCACTGTGGCGGGAAAGAGGATGAAAAGGGCGTTCATTGGGCCAGGCACTTCTCAGCAAGGGCGCATCAAAGTGGAAAACCAAGTGGCACATACTTGCGGAGAAAGTATGAAAGGAGTAGGGGTGGGGGAGTGCTGGGGATTGAGGAAAGCCCTAATGACATGGTAATAAGAGATAACAGACTACAAAACCCCAGTGAAGCCGGGAGTAAAAGAGCCCAGTGCCTCACAAATACAGGATTGAATGAGTTTCATGTTTAATGTAAATACACCTGCCATTTGTTCTCTGAAGCGCTGGTTACAGGTTTTAAGATAAAATAGAGTTTTGAACACTGTGCCAGTGTAATTTGCTCTTGCCCTTGCACTGACTGTACATTTTGTTCCCAAATGGTCCCTAGAGACAAAATACTGCCTTGGCCAGCCTGGTCTCACCTCCTGCTGTTTTCCTCAGCCAGCTCTGCTTCTACCTGGCCCTTATCCTTAGACTCCTGGGCTGCTGACGGAGGGGAGAGAAGAGAGACAGTCAGCCAGGAGTAATACGTGCTCATTGCCAAAGCAGATCATTTTACTCTCAAAAATTTCCCACTGTGTAAAGGGTAAAGACTGAAACTCTCAGTCATACTTTCCTCAGGCTCTCAGCCCCAGCAATCAGACTCCCTTTCAGTTCCTGGATGGTCCTCTGCCTGCATCTCCCCTCCTTCTCCCTTCAGTTCTTCTCTCCCTAAGTCAGCATTCCATAGCACTTCTTTAGGGGTGCTTTCCCTGAGGCCACCCCCACACCAGGAGAGATCAGACTCCCCTCTTACATTTGGTCCAGCTGCCCTATGCTTTTCCTTCGTGGCTCTTGTCCTGGTTTATAATTATATATTTGTGTGATTACTTGATTAATGTCTCCTTCTTCCACTAGACTGTGGGTTCCGGGAGGGTAAATCATAAATCTGTTTTGTTCTCCCTCGTAATTCTGGCTCCCGGCACCAGCCTGAGATATGGAAGACACTCAATCAGTATTTAATGAATGAATTATTGACGGTATCACAAATAAATTAGAAAATACAAATAAGCAAAATGGAAGAAAAAAAATCTAAAAAGCAGTGGTAATCCTACAAAGGAAAAATACTTAACCATTTTTTGACATAGACCTTTTCTGATTTTTTTTCCTCATCTATAAAATCATATTATGATTTTTCACTTAGTAGTATTGTAAGCACGATTAAATACCCATGAAATTTATTCAGTTTACCATCATTTTACTTAACTAATCTATTTATGTTAGGCCCAAGTTTGGTGATATGATCTATGCTTCATGCAAACTGATGGGAAATAATATAAAAATTATATCATGTTTACTCACCCAACCCACATTTCACTTTATCCAAAAGTGAAATTAGGACTGGCTGTCCAGGGAAATGGAGACATGTGGCATATGGAACTCGAGACCGCATGGGGAGTGCCCTGGCCACGGGAAATGGCTGTGGTTGGCAGAGGAGAAGGTGGTGGGGCTGGGAAGAGTGGCCACCTGCTCCTGGTAGAAACAGTGTTGTTGTGGGGAAAGCCACAGTGCGGGATGGCAGGATCTTCACTGGCTCGGTGATGTGGGCAAGCAAAATGGCCACCTTGGGGTTACCTGGGAACTTCTAGGGCTGATGGGGTGGTGACTGCAGGTGAGGAGAGAATCCCTTCATGCTGCTTTCCTAGCCTAGCGCTGGGTCAAAGGAGGAGGAGAAACCCGGCCCTGGGAAGGGGGCTGTGGCTCCAAAGCCAGGAATCACCACCACCCTTCATCTCTCTGACCTTTGTTTAGTGCCCCTGGTGGCTTTCCTGGTCGTTAATTCTGACTGAGGTGCCTTGCCACCTGTGGTAAACCAGCCAGACTCTGGTTGGATTTGGGTGACTGGAACAGGAGGAGGTTTCGGGAATTTGTATTTGAGATGGACCATTTTGCGTTTCTGCGGAAGGGTCCCTCAGAGAGTCAGGAGAGTAGAAGGCTGACTGTGTTTCCACCACCACACTGAAGGCTTCTCAAGAGTAGACACATTATACTCCGTAAGTCCCGCAGCAGTCTCGTAAGGTAGTTACCACCGTTATCCCCAATTTGTAGACGAAATACCCGAAACTCGGAGAGTGTCACAACCAGAACTTGAACGCAGGTCTGTTTGACTCCAGACCCTGGGCTTCTGCAACCCCTATTTTGGAAGAATCTCAGTAGGTTCTTAAGCACGAGGCATGTTACTCCCTAGAGCATTTGTGACCCAACGGTATGAATCGAAACAAGGCCAGCTCTGTGCTCCCATTTGGGGAAAGTTAATATTTCACATGCTCTGGAGAATTTAGGAGCTTGGTAGAAACTTACTATTCAACAGGGATTTTCTTTAATTCCTTTTGTTTAAAGATTTTCATGTGAAACACTCTATGTACTGTGCCTCCCTCTGAGACGTCGGTGGTGCCAGAGACCGTTAGGGAGTTTGTGTAAATAGAGAGCGGGCCAAGCGCTGCCCACACAAGTCGTGAGGCTCGAGGCTGCATGTGTGAACAGCCTCACAGCCAGCCCAGGGCTCCGTGCCGTGTCCCAAGGCCTCATCTCGGTCTGCGGGTCTCTGGCCCCACAGTGCATCCAAGGCCCCGGTTGGCTTTGTTCTGCAGGAGCATCACACCCCAGCCAGCCAGGCAACCCAAGGCCAGTGTGAGGAAACATCTTTCACCATTGATGTTAAAACAGATAAGTTTGCCAAGGAAATAAAACCGGTTTGTCTCAAAAGATCAATATTAATTAATGCCAAATCGTATCTTGCTGATTTAAAAAAAAAACTGACACTTCCTACAAAAGACAGAAATAGCTAGAGAGTAAATAACAGGACAAAAATGCTTTGAAACATCTTTGAAATGATGGTTCAGTGCCCAGGGTCAAAGGATAGAACTGGTTCTCGTCAAGCGTTTTTTCCAAGTGCCTTGTTTTTAGTGAACATTGTTTTGGGAAGGACTGCATTCTATTGACACATTGAGGGAAAAAAATTACTTTTTGTTTTTTTAAAACTAATAGGGGCTTAGGCATTATGATTAAGGACCAAAAGGAGCCAACTCTGATGAATGCCTCCTTTCTTCAGCTACAAAATTTAATAGCTGCCACGGAGAGTTTTTTCTTTTAATCAGCAAAAAATTTATTTTGTCCTTGACATTTTACGCCAAAAATCAGCCTAGAGAGTGTGTTTTATGGCCTGAGCTAAATTGCCCTACAGGTAGAGTTTTCCTGTGAGCAGCATTCATTGAACTGGCTTTTTTGCATTAGATAACAAACCAGTATCAATTTATTAGATAACCCTTTCAGTGGTTCTGCAAGATAAAGGGAATTTAAGCAGAGAGAGCAGAGCATCATGGGTAAGCACCTAGGTTCTTAGGGTTTCACTGGCCCCACTACTTCCTAGCTCTGTGACCTTGAGTAAATCACCCTCCCAGAGCCTGTTTCTTCTTTCATTTGGGGATCATAATGGTGCCAACATCATAACCTTGTTGTGATGATTAATGTCCTGAAAGCATTTAGCACAACCTTGACACTTAGGGAGTGTACACATGATATTAGTGATGCACAGCTCTATATAACTAAAAACTGCCTCAGAGAAGGACTTCTTGTGATTAAATGACAATAGGAATGAGCAGAAAATAAGATGGTTCAACTCTCTAGAAAAACTACCCAGTATAAGTTTAGCACAGGCAAAATCAATGTAGCTTAAAATACTGAAAGCCGATTTTGTTTCTTAAATGTTACAGAAGTGCCGTTATGTTATTAAAAGTGATAGGAATTCCATCCAGAATCTCCTGTCCGTCTTGTCTCTGTCCAAACAGCTGGGGTGATCCAGAAACACTGAGTACCTGTTTCGTGCAAGGGACAGTGTTAGGCATATGAGACAACACAAAGAAATGTAAGGTGTAGTCCTTACCTTGGTGGGATTTTTAGTGTAACTTGTGAAAAATAAATAAGTAATAAAAAATCCCCTAGCTCCCAAATAAATGAGGAAGGAAAGACCCCAGGCTGAAGCATCAGTGATGGAGCAGGGGGATTTGAGCTGATTTTTACAGGATGGGAAGGAGGGAGAAGTGGGAAAGCCTCTTAGAGGTATGGGCTCACGGCAAAATCACAGGCAGTAAGGTGGGACATAACAAGGCACGAGGAAGGAGATGGGTTAGCAAGTGAAGGCTCATTAACGTGTAAGGCTACCTTTGAACCTGAAGTGTCTGTCTGCCTGGACTGAGTAGATCTGTCCATCAAGCCATTGTCCACCACCGTGATTCATTGCCTCGGGGTATCTTATTTTCATATCAAAAGTAAGAGGCAGATACAGATATGAGGAAGTACTTTGCTTTTCAGTACATAGTTTGCATACTGATAATGATAATGTGTCAGCCACCTCTCCTGGACAGTTAATCATTTCCCTGGAATCCCCTGGAATAATTTTTCAGTGCATCACAAAGTATGTTTCCGAGGGTCTATTTCTTAAGATGAGTCTGTA
This sequence comes from Vicugna pacos, assembly GCF_048564905.1. Lineage (NCBI taxonomy): Eukaryota > Metazoa > Chordata > Mammalia > Artiodactyla > Camelidae > Vicugna > Vicugna pacos. The sequence goes on along the minus strand of NC_132999.1, from coordinate 20,144,605 downwards.
TTCCTTCAGGTGGTGTTCCCACAAAGCTCCAAGGTGGCCTGTGTTACACGTTTCTTTGCAAAGCCAAAGTGGACAAGTTATGAATGCGGCTACCTCCATGCCTGTTGATAATGATGTCTAACACTTGTTGAGCACTTACTCCATGCCAGGCTCTGTTCTAAGTCCTTCATGTGTACTCATTCATTTGATTCTCTAGAATGGAGGAGCAATGTAGGAGAAAAAGAAGATGGGCAGACATTATACATGGACTGATTAAATAATTAATCATTAATTAGTTCTACAAATATTGATACAGTATCTATTATGTGCCAGGCCCCATGATTCAGTGCTGGCGAAATGAATGAATAGACAATTGAAGGGTGAATTAAGTTAGTAATTGCATCTGAACTGTCAGTATGGCATTTTTGGGGTAGGGGGAGGTAATTAGGTTTGTTTGTTTATTTTCCAGTGGAGGTACTGGGGAATGAACCCAGGACCTTATGCATACTAGGCATGTGCTCTACTGCTAAGCTATACCCTCTCCCACCGTCATGGGTATTTTATCAGCATCCCACATTTTACACTGACTGTTTGTTGAACACATTTTGAGTTTTTGAGAGCAGTGCTTATTTATGCTTTAATGTGCATATGAATCACCTAGGAATCATGTTAAAATGCAGATTCTGATTTGGAAGCTCTGTGGTGGAAACGGAGAGTCTGAGTTTCAAACAAACTCCTAGGGGATAGTGACTTACTCTTAAAGTAGTACGATTTTAGAGACCCGAGTAAATGGCAGAGGAAACACAAGAAAAGTCAAGGCAGGAACCTATTGTTACTTTCACATCAGAAGAGGCAGCAAGCCTGGATTTGGCCACAGATCTCAGCAGAGCACTTAGCTTGATTGTTACTGTCATTGTCATTACCAATGGCTCAGTTTATAACTTCTAACACCCGTTAAAGTTAAAGGAGCAACGTGAGCTCTTCTTAGGGACACGATTTGTAAGGTGTGTCAGTGAAAGTGGTGGACCAGAAGCCAGGAAACCCGTGGTCTCTTTGGAGCTCATTTACAAACACGCTGTGTGACCCTGCTTAAGTCACTGAGCCTTTCTGTGTCTTGGTTTCCATACCTGTAAAACAGACCAGTCACACCTACCCCACCCACGCTGGGCTGTGGACACTAGTAGAAGACATAGGATGTACAGAAGCTTATGGAAAAATCAAGAGTCCTCCAAATATGCATTTCCACAATCAGAAATTACAAGGTCCTCAGCAGTAGGCAGGAAAGAGAAGGTGTCTCATGGGCTCCTACTTCGGCTTATATCTCTCTGGGTGTTTGTTTTTTTTTAATAACTCTCAGTCTATTCTGTACTTACGAGATGTATAGACCTTCTGGGAAGCCTCCCTTTGATTCAAGAACAGGCATCTCGGCCTCCTCTTGAAAGAGAGGAGTCTCTAGACACCACTGCCTGTCCTTTCCTCCACTGAGCTGCAGAGGGAAGGTAATATTTATTGAGTAGTTTATGTCAGTTATTTTACTTAATTCTCACAATGATACCTCCCTCAAGGGAGGTATCATTGCAGGTTCACACATGAGACACCTAAAGCTCAGATGGGCTCATCTGCCTGGGGTTGCATTTTGTTCCTTATAGTAAAAGAGAAGCCTCTTCAACTTTGTAGCTCTCAAGATGTGATTACTGATTGCTTCACTTTCACAAGACTATAAAGTTAGCAAGCTCTGGTATCTGGTTAACAGTTCACCTGTGAGTTATTCCAGAGGTTGACGTCATGAGTTTAGGGTGAAGCCAACAATTTTGTGTGATACACACCCAACAGCCCTCTGAAGTTGGCTGCTTTGTTACCCATGTTTCAGAGAAGAAGAAACTGCAGACTTAGAGAGTTAAGGAGCGTTTGCAAGGCCTAGTACTCCCAAGGCGGGTCGGTCTAGACTTCAGTCCTGGTTTTTTGGGCTCTGACGCACATGCTCTTTTCCAGATACCACCATAGCCGATGGACTAACCACTGGCGTTGTCCATCCCGGTTTAGAAATTGGCCGTGGCTCTCAGTGAAAAAGAGCTACTTGAAGCTAATGATGATAATAGCAACAACAATACGGCTGCCAGCTTGTTCTGCTGCTGGTGGGGTCTCCTCTGTGGGCCCTGTCACATCTCATCATGTCACAGGGCATGTGAGATCATAGGGCCGGAATAACGCTGGGCGACTGATGTACAACAGATTGCATGTGATGCCTGCCCTTGGATTTCCCAGCGTGGTGCTTCAGCCCCACTTAGCTCACTGAGCTAAGCAGCAAAGTGCTTGGATCCCTGAGATGGTTTCCTGCAGACAGTATATAACTCTGCAGCTTCCATTGGAACAGGATCCCAGACTCCAGGGGATCTTGAAAGGCACAAATCACTGGAGGTGTCAAGTGCTGTTAGTTTGAAGTAATGGCTTAGTCTCTCCGAATCCTGGTTTTTTCATCTGGTAAATGGGGATAATGAGAGTGCCACCCTCAGAGGTTGTGAGGGTTGATTGAGCCGATGGTGCCAGACTGTTGGTAGGTCGACCATCAAAGAGCATCGTTGTAGCTCTCCTTCTTCTGGATCACATCACCCTTGATTTTTCTCTTTCCCTCTCCTCTCATTTACAATCCATCAGCACATTCTGTCACCTTATCTCTAAATTAGCCTTGAATCTGTTTTTCATGCCTAGCTCCCCTCTTAGTCCAGAGCAGCCTCAGCTCTGGCCTAGATGACGACCATAGCCTCCTACCTGGTCTCGTGCTTAGACTCCTGCTGGACAGAGCATCCAGAGTGATTTTATTAAAATAAACACAGGACCATTCATTCCCTTCCTGGAAACCCTCTGGTGGTTTCCCACTGCACATGAATCAGTCTGTACCTCTTGCCCTACATGTTGTTACCTGATCTGGTCCCTGCCCACTTTCCCACTGTCCCCTCATGCCCCTCGTCCCTGGGCTCACTGGGCTTCATTCATGGGGAACTTCTTTCTGTTCCATGGAAGCTCCAAGCCCAGTGGCCTGTGGACCTTTGTGCTTGCCATTTGTTCCTCTGCCTGGAATGCTGTTCCCAAGATCTTTGCAAGGCTTAGAGAGGCCTCCCAACTTCTCAACAGTCACCATTTCCTCTCCTTCAATTACTTTCTAACATGTTACTGTGTTTTAATTTTCTTCATGTATTCATCATGGGCTAAAATTTTTTGCTCATTTGTGGTTCATCTCCCTCCACTAGAGAGTGAATTCCCTGACTCTGCTCAGGATTACATGTCTAGTTCCTAGAACAGTGCCTGGCATATGTGAGGCATTCAGCAAACATTGATTGATTGAGTGAATACACATGATCTTTATTATAAATTAAAAATAAGTATAAACCAGTTTAAAAAAATAAGAGAAAGGCTTTCAGTATTTATCTTCAATATTTATCTTCAAGGGTTGGAGACCAGTGGCCATGCATAGAGTTAAGGGAAAGCAGTGAGTGGATGCATCAGCCGGGCCTCAGAGCACTACTGTGGTAAGAGGCCACCTCCCTCAGCCCACTGCCTCCATACGCTTTCATTTGTGTATTCAGTTACCTAGCAAGAGCCTGCTGCCTGCTGGACTGTGTGCTGAACTCTGGGCTTCTGGCAGCTAACCTCGGGAGACCTAGGCTACACCTGCACCGAGTTTGTAGTTTTCAGGGGAGCCTGGCATTGAGCATACACGTTTTTAGATGAATTTAACAAGGAGAACAGTGCAGCGGGGCCAGGGAGCATTTTGTAGGAGAGCCTATCCTGGAGGATCAGGGAGGCCTCCCCAAGAGAGAGGTATTGAAACCGAATCTGAAGGGTGATTTACTTTGCCCACATTGAATTTCTTATAATTAGCCCTTGAGGAGTGTACCAAGTTGTGCAGGCTGGGCCAGCAAAGGAGGTGCTTCTTTTGGAATTCCTTTACCCAGAGGACACCTATTTTTCTCCTCTATTTATCAAGTACCCCTTATGCACTACCAGTGTTCTTGGAGGGGTGTTCATATCTTCATTATAGATGAGGAAGCTGAGGCTCAGTGAAGCAGGGGAATTTGGTCCATGCCCCTAGCAAGTGGTGGATTAAGCCCACGTCTTCCATGATTTCCATGCCCTACACTCCTTTAGACAACTTTAGGCGTACTTGCTCCTTTGTAATCAGGAGGAATTTGATGTTCAGGGCATTCCGTCTTGTTGATTTTGTTTCCTCAACCACTTGGCCTGTTCTGGATTTTTAGGAGTTAAAAAGTTGGCTAATGCTTCTGTCAATCTGAACAAAATGTCTCAATAGTCGGAGTCCTTCAAGATCTGGCAAATGAGAAACCAAAATGCAAGTAGGTCCTTTTTTTTGCCAGCCAGCTTAATGATCTGGCACATGAGAGCTGAGTGATTTTGAACCTTAAGGCTGCCTCTGAGTACCTGCATCCCTACCCTGGTGCAAGTCACCAAAACTCTCTGTAAAGTGGCCAATACAATCTTAGAGAGCTGGTCAGGGAAATGCTCATGAAATTGATCTTGAAGTACTTGGCAATTGCAAGCTTCATAAGAATCTCTGGTAAGAATAATTAACTTATTTTGGAGGATGGATTTACTTAGGAAAGCTCCATCTGCTATGAGGGTGGGCCTCTCTTTCCTGTTGCTCCTGGCATGCGCTCTCCTCCAAGTAACATTTGCTGCAGTCTGGGTGGTTTGTCTGCCTAGAGCCATCCAGAAAAGTTGGTGGGAAAAGCCAGCAGGCCATTGGCACTTAGAGACTGGGGTTGGCACCAGTCACAGTGAGAGCATTGCTTTTATTAGCAACTTAGTCATTTTTCAGCAGGCAAGGCAGAAGTGCTTCACATGCAGACAGACTCAAGATGCAAATATGGCTCTGAGGGTAAGAGGAGCAGTTACAGCCAGCATCCCACAGAACTCCAAACTGCAGGGAGAGCACACCTCTCACTAATGTGGTGGGAAGGCTTGATTTAGACGCTTGCTTCTGAAAAGACTTGTCAGTCCCTCCTAGGTATTTGCATCCCAGTTCTGCTGCTTACTAGCTCTGTGACTTTCTGATCACATGACTAACCTCTCTGTTCTCATCTGTAAACTTGGGATGTTAATGGCAGCTACCTAGCTGTTTTAAGGCATAAGCAGGTTAATTCAGGTAAAGCACTTAGAACAGCGTCTTGCTCTCAGAAAGTGCTCAACATTTGGCTCTTGTTATTAAGCTGCGGCTGAATCTCCACACTATACCTCTCACTTGCTCCTCAGAGGCCTTTAAGGGATTCCTTGGGACTCCTTGGGTATTGGAGCTGTGTGGCCCTCTGCTCTTTACATCCCCCTAACAATGAAAAGACATAGTGTACCCTCAGATCAGCCCCAGTTATAGAACAAAGCTCATAAAAATCAGAGGGAAGGATTTGGAAATTTAACACAGCTGGGGCATCCCAGATGAAAAGGATACATTTTTAAAGACCCATTACAATGTATACAGGCAAACACACAAGTAGGCTGATTGATACTTCCTGCCTCAGGGCTGCAAGGCTACGACTTGACCCTTTCCAGTCCCCCTACCCCTTCCTTCTTCCTCTTCCTTGTTAAATGTAATTTTTGCATCCTTTGTCTGTCAGTAAGCCCTAAATATTGGGCATCTATCGTGTGGGGAACTGGGATTGCTGGTGTGATAAGAGAATTGTGGTTCCTAACCTGGGGAAATTTTGCAGTGTCAAAATGTATGCTTTTATTTATTTATTTTAGTGGAGGTACTGGGGCTCAAACCCAAGACCTCATGCATGAGCTCTACCACTGAGCTCTATCTATCCTTTTAAATGAATGCTTTTATGTCTGAGCACATTTACCCTGTCCAGATCCCATTCATTCTCCAAAACCCATTTCAAATATCACCTCCTCTAGGAAGCCTTCCCAGAATTCTCCTTGCACAGTTAGCAATTTTTTTTTTGGTTGCTTCCATAAAACTTTGACTTTAACCTCATTGAGACTGTGATTGTCTGCTTGTCTGATTCACTCATTAGCAAGGGAATCCCTTGAAGGAGGAGACCACAGAGACAATCTAGAGGGATACTGTGTAGTTCTTCTCTATCTTCATGTTCCCTAGTACTTAGGTACTCAGTACTTATTTGTTGAATGAAATGGTAAACAAATGTAAATGGTAAATAATAAAATAATAGCTAACACTTAGTGTATTTTGAAAGGCAGTTCTCAGTCCTCCTCCACTGTAATGGAAGCTAGCATTTCCTGAGGGCTTGCTTTAGTTCTTTGTGCTTTTCCTACAGGAGCTTATTGACCATCCTAACTGCCTGAAAAGGAAGTATAGTGTTGCCATTTTACAGGTAAAGAGATAGAGGCTCATTGAAGTTTGGAAACTCATGCTGGAATTTATACCCAACAATCTGACCCAGAACCTGGCCTCTTAACAGCTGCACTAAACTGCCTTGAGAGACTTCAGAGGGAGTTTTAGAATTTTTTATGGGTTCTCCTCTCTCTCACTTTGGAGGCAGGTATTCTGGCTTATTGGATTTCTTTGCCAACTGAGCTAAGTCAACTTACCTGTTCAACAAGGATCAGGTTCTTTTTAGTTCGTTTGGGAACTGTATCTCCACTAAGTGTATGTTACAATGAAAGCAAGTCATAGGCTAAATCTTTAACAAATACAAGCATTTTTTAGCCAGCAAGCATAAAAATCCCCATAAATCTCTTTCCTTTAGGCTCCATGAAATCCTTCTCTGTCCTGGAGGTCCACCAACCGTTCTTGCATAAAAAGTTGAGGCTGAGACCAGCATTATGATACTGTGATGTCAGAGCTGGCCAGTCTTCTAGCTGCATCGGGTGACAGAGTCCCTGTGTTGGCCACACAGGGCTTACAGAATTCTGGACCTAGGAGCTCCTTCTAAGTCCTTTACTTGCTAACACTAGAGATGCCCTTACAATGTTGGAAGCCAGTCATATTTCTTGAATGTTGCTTACTTTACCAATGAAAAACTCTTTCTAATGCCCCTTATTAATTAATGTTTATCCTCTATGCAGATTTAGATGACATTTGAAGTGCTTACAGTTGCATCCTTTATATTCTAACTAATCATCTCTCAGTGGGAATTCTTAATTAGAGTACTTGGAATGTTAGTAACTGCTCCCCGCTAGAATATAGATCTCTGTTTAGGCTATGTCATTGTTAACCCTCCATCCCTCAGAGGTAGATTGCATCTTACTTAGAAACATACGTGTACTTCTTATCATCAGTGCCGAAGGGCTTTAAAGTAAATCACAGATAGGATGACAGCCTTGCTCAGAGGTTGTGTAGAAGGGTGAAAAGAGGTGGGTTTAGAGGTCAGGCAGAATTTGAAGCCCTGTCCAGCTGACTCTAAGGCTCTTGCTGTGGAAGAGGGGCTGTGCATGGGTGTTTCCCTGCTGCCTTGGGGAAAGCTGGCCATCTGCTGGGTATTCATTCCACGGATTTTTACCTGAAGCTCCAGGACTGGACCTGGATGTGGAAGAGCAGGTGTGGGGCCAGAAGGGCCTGCTGGAGTGGACAGTGGCAGTTCTGAGTCTTCTTTGCCCACCTTCCCTGAGGCCCTTTATCCCTTCGTCTCTGCAGTAATCACCAGCAGACCCCGAAGATGCCTTCTCCCTGCTCAGTGGCAAGACCAGGGATCGTGCCAGACTTAATTGACTAGTGTTGAAAGTTGCAAGAACTGATCCTTCCTTTAATTGTCCCTAAATTAAACACTGTGGAAGGATGAGATGATGGGAAATGATGGAGAGTCCTGAGAAAGGATCATTGTAGTGGTGACTTGCCCTGCATCTCATGGCTGTGGGATCTTGGCCAAGCTTCTGGGCCTCCCAGAATGAGTCTAATTTTTTTTTTAAATATAAAACTAGGTTAATAACATTGGCCTCAAATCGTTGCGAGGGTCAGTGAGAGTCTTCATTTAAGTGCCTGCCACTAGGCAGGAGCTTAATCAATATCCATCCCTTTACATTCCTGGAAATGAGCCTTGATAGCCTAGTGTGGGTTTCACCCTCATTCAAATGTCTGGCATATAATAGGTGCTCAGTAAGTATTTGTTGAATGAATGAATGTGGTTGCTTTGCTCTCTTTCATGGCTTTTTGCTAGATCACAGAATGAATAAGAGACCATTAAAAGATCCTGCTTTTTAAGGGGCAAAGATGGTAAAATTTACTGAATACCATCTACCATCAAGTGGTTTCCATGTTATTTAATTACAACAGTCTTGAAAAAGTTTGTTATGCCTATTTTTAAATGAAGAAATTGGGGCTCTGAGAGGTATGGTGAGAAAGCCAACGCCTCCGAGCTAAGTGGCGAGGCTGAAATCTATATCCAGAGCTGGTTCCAAATCCTATGTCCATCCAAGCCCTGAGAGCGTTGAGCCTGCTTATCTCAGGTGAGACATACCGTCTGCTGGAAGTGAACATGCGAGACCCAGAATAAGTTCCACATCGTCATATCTGGATGTAAGATAGGTGTGGCTGATGTCCGATGAACTGCTGTGAGTGTGGAAATGGAGAGAGGCAGGGTGAGGGCTGGCTGGAGCCTCAGTGCTGGGGAGCTGGGCTTTGTCTCGGCTCCGGCCGCTGTTCAGCAGTGGCTTTGCAGGTACAGAACTCAGCGTGGGCCCAGGCTGTTGGTGAGGAGCTGTGTTTAGGGAGAACAAGAGGCAGTGACAGCAAGCACGAAGGATTTGATGATAAGGACACATTCAGGAGTCCCTGCGTGACCTCCAGTGGTAGGTCCCAGGTGGCCGTCATGGAACAAGGGGCCCTGGGACTTTGCAGCCAAGGCTCTAGCCCTGAGCAACACCCTCCTAGTTTGAACCCAGCTCTGCCACTCACTGTGTAAACTTGAACAAAGCCCAGTTAGCTCATCTATCAAATGACCCGATGCCGCTGATACCAACCTCATGGCCTCGTTGTGTGGAGTCCAAATATCACACCTGTACAATTTTCAACACGGCATCTGGCTCCAGTAGGCATACAAAGAAATGTTAGATATTATCATTGACCAAAAGGCCACATTCGCCCCTTAACTTTACTTATTTCCTGAATGGATCTTGTGGGATGATTTTGACAGATAAAGCTGTTTACTGAATTCTTACCCCCGGATTTAGATTTAGAAGAACTGCTGGGCAGAATCCAGTTTAACACATATTTAAATTTCACAGACAGAAAACATTTGGGTTGGCCTTGACAGGGTTTCCTTTTTTAAAAAGTTTATTTAAAATTTTTTGTTTTTGTGACATCAGAGTCTTGAGTGATGGACAGCCTGTGTCTAATGTCTGGGGCTGAGAAAATCAAGTAAGAGTCAGGCCCACGGGGTCAAATTGGCCTTGCAGACAGAGACTGCCATAGATTTTCTGAGGATTTAGACGATGTAAAGGGGAGTTAACCCATCCCACATTGTAAATTATTTTTTTCAAAGGAAAAACAAGGGAGCCAAGAAGCAATTTGTCATGATTCTTTTACATTTTGACTGGGCAAGAATCTAGCAATCTGCTATCCATCTCCAGCTCTGTGTGACCTGGGAGAATTTTTATAAAACAAATGTTTAAAAGTAATCTGTTTTTTTTTATTGAAATGTAAAAAATTCAATAATCCATCCACCCCCCCCCCCAGAACTACTGTCCCTGTGTTAGCTAGGCAGCAGTAGGGAAGGGATGGGGCTAAACTGTGCTTTATTTTGCAGAAACGAACCATTAAATGGCAGAAAGTTCCAAAAAGGTTACAGTGCATTCCAGTTAATAAAATACCACAGTGCAGACAACCAACCAAGCACTTACTTGCAGATTTTTGGCTACCTAGAGTAACCTCTGCCTCATTATAAGGATCATGCTTACCCTCTCATGAATATGCATGACCCCCAGGCTTAAAACTTCCTTGGTCCAGCAGTCTGGGGAGATAGTGCTTTGAGAACTATCTCCCTGTCTCCTTACTTGTCACAGGTAGCCAATGCTTCTGCTTTGATCGGGACTACTTAGTGCATTAATTGGCTATGCACCCAATGAGTCCAGTAACACATGTTCCTTGACAGCAAGAATTAATTTTCAGCCTTTGGTTAGGGAGACAGAATGGAGGGAACTTCATGCATACCACAGCTTTACCAGTCCAGGAGACTATTTGCTAACATCAGGTGGGCTGAGATGTAATTCTGCAACTTTGGAATTCCAAGCCCTGTCGGCTACTAGTAAAACCACCTTTGTCTTCAAAATTCAGCGCAAATAGTTGAGTACCTCTAATCTCACAGTTCTAGGGGATGAAAGTACAGTCATGAATAGGTGACACGGTTCCTGAAGGAGACTTCAAACTTAATATTGGTGATGATGATAATAGAGGAGGAGGAGGAGAAGCAGCAGTAGCAGCAGCTGCCATTCACGCAGCATCTGTGCCAGTCACTTCCTGCATCTTTTCTCATTTAATCATCTCAACAGCGAGTGCCTGCTTGAAGGAAGTATTTTTAGCCTCATTTAATAGATATGGTAAGGAAAGTTTCCTGATATTAAGCAACTTGTCTCTGAAGAAAGCAAGTAGATCAGCTTGGATTCAGACCTGGATCTGCCTTTCAAAGACTCTGCTTAAAACCAGGATGCTGTGCTCAACGGGGATGGGTAAGAAGATCGCTGGAATATACTGGTGTGTGTGTTAAAGCAGAGGTGTCTCAGGTGTTTTGGGAACACAGATGAGAGAGGCTCCTCTTTGCCTGGGATATTGGGTGTGGTCTCCTAGAGGAGGTTCCACTGGAGCTGGGTCTGCGGGGTGAGTGAGCAGGAGTTTCCACTACTGAGTGAAGGCTTTGCCAGAAGAAGGCACAGCTAGTGGGAGGTCATGGCACAGCTGAGGGGACACGGGGAAGCAGTCAGCTTAATTGTAGAGGACGGCATGGATCAGGCCTAGGTGCACCGATCTAGACAAAATCAAGATTCTGTAACTGAAACCTCCAAGGTGGTTAAAACACTCCAATCATTTACCACATGTTTTTTTCATTCTATGGTTTGGTTACTGAGAAGGCTTCTTCTCAGGATTATATATAATGTCCACACATTTGATTCCTGAGAAAGGAAGCCAAGACCGTAGTTAATCACAAACTGTACAGTGTCAGAAAAGGTCCCTGGTACCCTGTCTTGTCACTGCCCGGAGTAGCCGTAATTTACAGCTTGAAACGGCAGCTGGAGCAGGAGGGAGACTTTAAAGCAGTCAGATTTGTTGGTTAACTTTGGTTAACCCAGAGTTCAGAAGCAGGTTCTGTCTAGCACATTAGATAACTTCTGAAACGTTTGACATGTTGCAGGTAACATTGCAGGAACATCCACACTTGTGATAAAAGGAGTTATTTATGAGGTAGCTAAGGTTTCAAATGTAAAAGAAAAAAAAGTCCTGTAAATTATGAAGACTTTTGTAGCAAACCCCAGTTGAACGTTGCTAGCATTTCTGAGAGGGTGAAAGGGAGATTAGCCAGGAATAAAATGGGAAAGTCCATTTAAGTACTCACTGGAATTCCATTGGCATTACCTGCTGATTGAAAGTGACAGTCCAAAGAAATGTAAGTGACCATCATGGAGAAAGGATTAATGTCTTTCGCCTTCCGATTGGATGTCTTTTGTGCCATGAGTTACTATGGAAAACTCGACTGGTGTTTTCCAGCTGATCTAGTATTGTCTAGAAATAAGTGAGAAAAATCAATTGGTTCCAAAGACATTATCACAAAGCATTTATAATCTATTAGTTTCCTGCCTTGGTTTATCAAAGCTAAGAAAGAAAGAGGGTGCTCTAAAGTGAAAAAGTAGACACCTCAGATTCAGCTGCTTTCTGAAGTCTTTTTTTTCCCTCTATAGAGTGTTCATTGTTGTATTTTAACAACAGAGTACATGCTTTGGGGGAGGAAATAATGATTATATTTTTAAATACCCTTGCCTCAAATGCTGGAATTTTAGCCTTGTAGAGGTCAAGAATTGTTTTTCAACACATGGATTGCTGCTGGAAAAGTAGAAATTAATCAGGAAGGAAAAAAATGGCATTTAGTGCTATTTAGATTCTTTTCTTCTTTCCTTCCTTGCCTGCTGATGTGCATTCAAGACACAACAGGAGATAGCAGCCTGAGAACTGGCCTCGGAATAACTCGTCCTGCCGATTGATGCCACTTCCAGCTGGAGATCTGGGGAAAGTGCCATGACCCTTCTGAGCCTGAGAGACTGATAAGCACCTTCTTTAGCTCCTTACTAAGGTTCTTATCAGGATCAAATGTAGTTCTCTGTATAAGAGTTCTCTGCACATTTGTAAAGTGGCAAGCAGGTGTATGGTGATGAAAGTAAACTCTCTGAGGGCAGAGACTGTGTCTGATTTAGGCCCCTTTATATCCTCATTACCAAGCACAGTGCCCTGTGTTGGGCACTGTGCGAAGCAATCAGCTGTTGGACAACTTTATCTCATCAATGGCCCAGTTTTTATTACATGCCCAGTGTGTTTCCTGTCTGACCCTTTCAGTTGATAGTTTTAGCTGGGAGCAAGTGATGTTGCTTGCTCTCAATTAGGAGACGCCTTGTGATTGGCCAAGGATATGGGCAAGGGTGTTATTAATTTCCTTTACTTGACGATATGCTCCTGGAGAGCGAGGGGCAGGTCTACTGCATCTTTCTATCTCTTAGCCACTGAGGCTTAGCACAATGTGCTGCATTTGTCAGTGAGCAAGAAATATTTACTGGATGGAATTTTCCATGGCCCTGGACCCTCCTTTGCTGCCACCCCAGCCTAGTTTCCACTTCCTGTCCTGAATTGGGATTTGAAGCTACTGCAGAACTTTGGCAGGCTTGTGAGTTTGCCCTTCTTCCACTCCGGAATATCCTACAAGTGCCAGCCCTGTTCTAGGTGGTCTCTTCTACATTCTGCCCCCTGTTTATTGCATAATCACTAATTGCTCACTCAAGAGCCCAGATACTCTTCTAACTTCTGCAGATGTTATCAAAGATTTCGTTTTTGTTTTTTTTTTAATCACTCACTCTTCTCACCTTCTAGTGCAAGCTGCCTCAGATGGCCATCTTGGTTGTGGCTGGCTCCGAGAAGGGAGCAATCCTAATCCTGACCAGGGAGAGGGAGAAACCACACCGGCAGTACAGTTGTGAGTTGGAGTCCCAAGGTGCCCTTGGAAAGTGGGGAATACCTGAGCTTAAAGGCAAGAAATATGACAGAGGAGGAAACTAGTATTCTTTTGGCATGTTTTTGATGTTTGTACGACACAGATTACAAAGGAACCTGTTAAGTCTGTGAATTTTGACTAGTTGCTTCTCCCAGTGATTAAATAATTTCTGTTACCTTGGAACCCATTTAGACAGGTGCAGTGTGGCTCAGACATCCAGAAGGCTTGTAATTGGTCTACCACAATGCTCCAGCTTGAATATTAACCACCAGCAGCTTCGACTCATCTCTCGTCCCAAATCTTAATTCCTTCTTCTCTTTCCAGGCTCAGCTGGGATTTTACCTCCTTGAGGAAGCCTTCCATGATATCCACCAAGGCATATATATATATATATACACACACACCTGGCTTGATGCTCCTAGAGCCCCGTGCAGTCCTCTTAGTAACTTTCCCCAGTGACCATGGTTTACGGTACTTGAGGTGTGTCCACCTCCTCTCCACTGTATTACCAGCCCCTTGCCTGTTGCCTAGCCCTGAGTTGCTCCGTAAAAGCTAATTGGATCTGAAACTAACATAAAATTGTCAATCAACTATCCTTCAGTTAAAACAAAGCTGATTGGATTATTGTTCTATGAAATCTCAGTTTAGCCCATCATTTTAATCACTTCTTTTATGAAGCTACGTTTTAAGTTTCGGTGTGTTGTTAATTTTTGCTTTATTTTTTAAGTTTATAATTTTATTAAGAAACAAATTTCAGCCTTAATTTCATTTTCTGGAATACCCTGGCTCATAATAGCCTGAAGGAAAAAGGGTCAGGTTGATTTCCAGAATACTTGATCATTCCTTAATGAGAGAAGTGATTGCCTCTCCCACTTTATTTTCATTGTGTGTGGCAGTCGCTCTCTAACTCTGCTGTGTATTAGAATCATCTTGGTGGTTGGGGGGCATCTTTTAAAAATTAGGATGCCCAGCTCAGCTTCAAACCAATTAAATCATACATCTGGGGACATGAGCATCAGCATTTTTAAACATCCTATGTGATCCCAGTGTGTTTCAAAGTTAGGGTATACTAGTGTATAGGGGTTTTGTTGTTATTTTTATGAAGGTGGTATATCAATTGTAGAACTAAGGGATAAAAAACTTTCTTTTTTTCCCCCTAAGATCCAGCAAAACAAGTTCAAGTAAACAATTTGGGGGAATACATTGTGTATTCTATTTAATGTCCAGACAAAGTTACTATCAGAATATCAGGAAAAATTATTATTCAGAAAAAAACAATACAGGTTAAAAGTAAAAGATACAGATGGAAGGAAGCATATGCTTTCGAATCAGGTGGTCCTAGATTTGAATTCTGATTCTACAGCTCGTGAGCTGTGTAATCTTGAACAGGGAACATTACATTTCTCTGAACTGCATATACGAAAATAGAGGTGAAAATACCTAGTATGGAGGAGAATTGTAAAAATGACAAATAATGCCCTTAGAGGATCTAGTGCTAAATGTTGGCTCCATTTCCCATTCTCTTTCTTGTATGTTTTGAGTTGGTGGATTCAGCTGTCTTTCCTAAACCTTTCACACATAACAGATCTCCAAGCATCCCTGAAATTTAGAGAGATTCACTTTCCCAAGTACTTTCTGAATTTCCAAGGATGAGCAGTTCAGTGGGCTTCTGTACTCATTTTATTGTGAAGGGTGGAACCATAAATGGGGAGGGAAGAGGTTAGGTGTTGGATTTGTGTGTCCTGCAGACAGGTGTGGGTCAGAGGCTCTGTTCTGATATATCCATCTTTCAGGAAAAGTCACATGACAATTTTCTGGCTTTGCAGTGATTCATGAGCCCCACAGGGAAGGCAGATTTTCATTCATTCAGTCATTCATTCAATGACTACATACCAGACTGAAAATAGACAGGTCAGCTTTTGCTACTTTTTACTGTAAAGCATGAGGGATCCTTGAGAAAAAAGGCTGATTCCATTGCTGGGGCAGGGAAGGTACACATTAAGCCTGGAACATTGTGTTGTGCCAGAAAGTAAGCAAACTAATCGGTGATGTCAAGAAGATACACAGACCAGCTTGAAGGGGCTTTAGCTGGCCAAATCTGGGACAATTGGAGCTATAAAATAAATAAGGACAGTAATGGATTGTAAACTATTGAATGAAATAGGAGTCCATGAGTCAGTTCCATAACAGATAAATAGATATGTGGGAAAAAGGGAAGGGCTCTTCCCTGAAGCCAACTGGTAAATGTGGAGGAAGCAGTAGACTTGGAAAAGTCACCATTTTGCAACACTAGAATTGTTTGGGCAAGAATCATCAAAGGATGTTAAATCTAGGGGAGGGGGAGATTTGAAAAGGAATCGATATGGTTTTGAAGTGTCTACCTGCATACTGCTTATTGGTTATCAGTGGGCAAATGGTAACTCTACTGTGGAAAAAAATGGACACTGTCTTGGCCAGATGATGAGTCTGATACCACCGGTGAGAAGCAGACAGACATCATGAGGCATCCAGGTGTCCAGATCTAGATATGTGATCCATCGACAAGGGCACAGCATCACTTAGGTGGTACTCCGACTGGCCGTACATTCCCGGAATCTAACCATGAGGAAATAAACAAACAAGCAAGGACCTTTCTGTAAAATAACTTGCCTGTTTTCTTCACAAGCCAGTGTTATGAAACACAGAGGCTGAGGAACTGTCCAAGTTAAGGGTGACTAAAGAGACATGACCATTCATTGCAGTAAGTGACCCTGGAAAGGGTTTTGTACTGGAGGGGAAAAGATGTTACGAGAGACATTATTGAGATAGTTGACAAATTGAAATATGGCCTCCGGATTAGATGAAAATATATATCAATATGAAAATTTCTGAATTTCATCACTTATTTTAGAATCTTCTTATTCTTACTGAGATATAATTGACGTTATTACATTGTGTAGGTTGAAGGTGTACAAAGTGTTGATTGGACACATTTTTATATTGCAATGTGATTACCACCATAGCAGTAGCTCGCACCTCTATCCTGCCCCATAATTATTATTTCTCTTACGTGGTGAGAACATTTAAAATCTAATCTCTTGCAACTTTGAAGCATATAATACTGTATTGTTGACTATAATCACTATACTGTGCATTTGATCTCCAGAACTTTCTCATCGTCTAGTGGCAGGAATATTCTTATTCTTAAAAAATACACACTGAAGTGTGAAGGGATGAAGAGGCATCCTGTATGCAAATACTCCCCAGTAGTTTAGAAACAAACAACACACATAGCATGATAAAGCAGCTGTGGTGAAAGACTGAAAATTGACCATCCAGTTACCAAAGGGCATTAGGGAGTTCTCTAGAAAATGCATCTGCAATGCAGTCAACAAGCCCAGCCCAGCCACCTGCGTCTGCTTAGCTGTCTTAGTTCAGGCAGGTCATTTATCATCTCTGACCGTCAGTTTCCTTGCCTTTCAAATGGGGATGACATAATACCCGTCCTTTTTGCTTTGGGGTTGTGTGTGTGAAAGGCCTTCTAACTGCAAAGAACTGTAGACAGATTTGGGGACATCTTAATCTAAACACTTCCTCGCCTCCAGGGCTCTGGATTGATCTCACGTGTTTGGCTCCTGCTCTGTATACCAGCTACTTGTGTTTATGGCCTACCCCTCCCTCACTAAACTGTGAGATAATGGTACTGCTCCCAGCACTCCCACTAATACTACTACGAGTCCTAATGCTCGCAGAGCTCTCTTGCGCGTGTAGAGTGCTTTCTGTGTGTCTGACACCATTCCGATCACTTTGCTTGCATTCTCTTATGAAATCCTTACCAAAACCCTATTGGGTAGGTACCATTATCCCCATTTGACAGAGGAGGAAACTGACGCAAGAAGAGGAGGCAGAGCTAGGAATCAAACCCAGAGCTGCACCTGAGCAAAAGGAGCGCCTTGTTCTAAGTTTCCAGAAGTGCGATGGGGGCTGGCAGTGGCTCTGGGATTCAAACCCAGGCAGTCTCCCCAGTTTATGCTCTCAACTAGGACCCCTTACTGCTCCTGAAATCTGAAATCTGCATCTCCTGTGCCCAGCATCCTTCCTGGCACAATGTGGCACAGACCCAGTACATGTCTGTGGAACAAATACGGGGTGGCAGAGTGTTTTGGAAAGTACACGGGCTTTGGAAACGCAAGGACCTGACTTAGAATCTTCACTCTGCCTTCACCAGCTATGCTCAGCTGCTCTGAGCCTCAGTTCCTGTGTTTGAGAAGAACGGTGTTAGTACAGGGGAGGCTGCAATAAATGGTCATGATTGTCTTACTCCTCCTCTTCCTCCTCCTTCGCCTTTTTCTTCTTACCTTTCTTTCTGCACGGTGAATGGTGGACAGCATTAATGTTGCTTTTAAGCAGGCAATCTTTCCCTTCTGCTCCCATTAGGATTTTTCCATGCCATTTTCATAGTAATTGTGATGCCTTATGGTAGTTACTCACTTTCTGTCTCCACTTAGATTGATTTTCTTGAGGGCAAAGAGTCATGCTATTGTCATTTTTGTATCATTTTGAGCCATTGCTAGCTCACATCACACTTTTGTGCAATTTTGAAAAGGCACTCTCTCTGGCCAGGTACAGCTCTGCAGGCACAAGTCTTGGTCAGCTTCCCTCTGAAAAAAAGACACCCTTTCCTCTGCTGGAGGCCAAGCCTGGCAAGTGGAGCTGTATTTCACTCCCACTCTTCTCTGCCTCTGGGCACTTTGTGTGGTCCACAAAATAGTGACTGTAGGCAACAGCCATGCCCATGGGCTCCTCAGGAAATGTTTGTTGAATGAATGAGTGAAGGAAGAGGTGAACAGGTGACACCTCCCTGGATTCCTTTTCCCTCTCAGCTATGACTGGGCCAGAGAAGTGGGCCTGTAGCTGCTTTATGCAACCCGAGAGCCCACCACTACCATCTTGTTCAGATTTTTCACTTAATGATGCTACCGAAGGGTTTTTCTCTTCCTGAATTCCCCTCGCTGTGAAGATGGTTGCTCCTCTGTCACAGCCTTGGTGCAGAAGCCCAATGGAGACCCAAACCTGGGTCAAGGCACCGGCACCCAATCCTCAACTGCCCTTCCCAGGTCAGATCACATGGTTGCTGCGTGGATGTGACTCATGGGCCTGGGCACCACAGCCTTGGTCTTTAAGATGTGCTCAGAGGAACTGGTTGTCCTTGCCCTCCCCGGTGTGGTCTCCAAGTGCAGGAAGGGGAGAAACTTCATTTGGGTGATTGCTGGCATCGGCAGCACAGACACCAGGCGCGAGCTCTGCTCTATAGGCTGGAGCTGGAGTCCTATGGTTAACTGGAGTCCTATGGTTAACTGGCTCCAAGCTGGATGGTCACATTTGTAGAGAGAACCTTGACCTTGTCGTTTGGTTACAGGTTTGAATCATCTCTCCCTTTTATTTGTGATTTATGATTAGTCTTTCTCAGTCGAAATGTTTTTAAGAGCAAAGTGCTAAAACACTTGTTACAGAACAGGTGTGATAATACAAACAAAAAGGAAAAAATACTCATAATCCCATTCAGGCATAACCGCTGTAAATACCCGAGTTTTCTGTCTCCCCCCAGTACACACGCGCGCGCACACACACACACGCACACACACCATAGCCTCACCCCCATTTATTCATTGCATTTTGGAACAGGTTGGAAATTTAGAGATTATGCTGATTTGTAAAAGCGATTGAGTGATCTACAAATGTAAAGTGTTATTAATATGTTAGGAATGGAGGTGAGATTATACCTTAAGTTTCACAGATATAAGCTTCCAGTCCATCAGGCCTGAAATAAACTTTCTGGAATGTGAGTCTCTCTTTTATGCCACGCATACGCTAACCAAAGAACCTTCTTCCCAGGAGATTGGCTAAACCAAGCACGTTGTGTTCCATCTTTATGATGAAATACAGATTTCCCATTAAAAGGAAATCTCTTCCTTTCAGAAGGTTGAAAAAGATGATACTTACAAAAAAGGGAGGAGGAAAAAAATAAAAGAATCCCAGCTGGTTAAATTTAGGGCGCTGAAAGAGATCCAATTGGCAGATAATCCTTGGCCCTGGGCCCACAACATTTTCATTTGATTGTGCATTGGATACATTTTCATTCATTTTAAGCCCGTGCCTTTCAGTGTTCTGTTCCTTGGAGACAGCAAACTAGTATCAATAGCTCTCTTGGCCTCCATCAAATGGCTTGATTTACTTAAGTGGTCTATTTCGTTATTCCAGTAAGGAGGGACTTGTGTTTGTTGACGCATTTCTGAGAATGATCGTGCAAAGAAATTCTGAGATTGGAACTGTTTTTTGTCTGTCCTCTCATTGGTAGACTTGTTTTCAGCTGAAAGAAGTTGTGAGGTTAAGTGGTGAGTGTGGGACCCTGGGAGGAGGGCACTGGACCCGGGGTCAGGAGCCTTGGCTTCTCAGCTCTGACACTGACATATGGATGCGGCCTTAGCTGAATCTCCTAATTGCCTTGAATCTTAATTTCCTTGTCTATAAAACAGGGATAATCCTCTCTTCTCCGCTTTTCCCTCAGGGATGTTGTAAGGGTGAAATGACCTAATCCAGCGGCTCTCAACCTCAGTTGCCATTTAGAATTACCTGGGGAGACTGTAAGAAATACACTTTGCTAGGCCCTACCCAGACCGATTAGGTCAGACTCCATGGGTGTGGAACCTGGGCATGGGTAATTTTTTGTATCCCAAGAGATTCAGTTGTGGAATCAGGGTTGGAAGCCATTGAAAATCAAGGAGGTAATGTACTGGAAGGCCTGAGAATGCAAGTCCGGAGAAAACAGTGAAACCATCCACATGAGTGTGGTGTCAGGCAGTTTTCAGATGGTGTCACATGCAGACCTGTTAAGGGTTTACAAGACAGTGGGTTTCAAACTCTTTTGACTATAACCTAAAAAAAATTACATCCCAATATATATAGTCAGGTAACAAACACGTAAATGTACTCAGCTGCGTGTAAACACAGCTTTCAGGGAACAGTGCTTTCCCTTTCTCCATGTGATTCAATCTAATATATTTTTTTCTTCTTTTCTATTTCATTGCAGTTTAGCCTGCTCTGAATTTCATTTTCTTTCTTTTTATGCTAGTGGAGAGCCACAGAACTGATTTAACGATCTGCTAATGAGTGCTGACTTGTAGTTTAAAACACAGCGATAAAGAGATGGAGTACTTCTGGGAAGCAGGCTCACCCACCCTTTGATGTTTATTCCCTCTAGTTCCGGGTTGAGTCTTATTTGATGCTCAGATCCACTTCCCTGCTCTCCCTCCCACATCCACCTATTCTTACTGCATCAAGCGTACCCACCAGGGCTGTCCTGCTTCTAAATATATTTGGCCCTTAATTGGGTGACTTGGAGCCTTGCTTTCTCTTCCACATTCTAATCCCTGAAATGGTAGACCTTCTGTGTTAAAAATTATACTTTATGCCTCATCCAGGGTTTGTGAAACAAACTCAACCCACACTGTCAATTGAATCACATATAGTTTGCTAAAGAGGTTCCTTAGCATAAATACAAGAAATTACAGTTAATAGGTAGCTCTAGCCACCACATGGTGCCAATGGTAATTCCAGTCTCTCTAGGAAACTGGGGAGACCCTAGGTCACCAAGGGGGAACAAAACCATCTCCCTCTTGTTCTGCCCAGATCCTCTTTCTCGCATGCTTTCTACTTCTTTTCTGTGCACTGCTCTTTTCTAAGTAGGCTTGCTTCCGCTTCAGAGAATTCTCAGCTTCTCTCTCTGTTCTCATTAGCAGCTGTCACATGTCTTGAGCCTTGGCTTGCAATTACTTCTCTTTGCTAGTGTGTAGTGTGAGCTCCATGCTCTTAGTTCTCTCCCACGACATAGTCTCTAATAGGCAGTCTAATCGGATACCTACTGGTTCCTTCTCTCCACTTTATTGCCATGGGAGCTGGAAGGTTTGGGGAGATTTGGGAAGGAAGAGAACATTTCTAGGTATAACTATGTCTACAATTATCTCCCAGTTTTTTTCCCCCCGAGTCTAGAGCCTAAGTCTTCCACACAGGGCTCTGTATCTCTGGGACAGGCAGTCCTTGCTTCCCCAAGGGACGTTTGACCCAAGACAGAAAGATGGGTAGAAAGGTTTTCTAATGCCAGGCATGATCTTGGCAAGGGTTGAGATGGTGGGTACCACCATATGTCTGGTTCCCAAAGTGGATAGTTAGCCTTTACCAGACCTGTCACCCATCTACAGACTTACTTTTGTGAGTCAGGCTTGCCTGAGGCTGCCATGATGGACTAATATACCAAATCTTTCCGGGCAGCAGGGGCTGAGTTAGGCTGGGAAAGGAATCTAGTGAGAAAATAGATCCACCTCGCCCAACCCCTGCCCTGCAGGGGATGCAGGCAGCCTCTCTCAGACGGCTGTCTCGGTTCCACGGTGATAGGCGTCCTGAGTAAATACTCTGATAGACTAAACACACGTTGCCCGCGTTGGCCCGGGAGCACTCCCAGTACAGTCCCCAGTGTGGCAGCCCGAATTGTTAATCATTGCGCTGGCAGACTGACCAGGATGGAGATATTTAGCTTGGGCCTTGTGCGTTACCCTGTATGCTAATGTGAGCATTCTTAGAACTGTAATTTCCGTTCTGACCTCCATGGACAGTCCTTATAGAGAACACAGACATAAAACAATTTGTGAAATGTCAGGGAGAAATTGCATCTAATGGGGGTACCTCTGCCAAGGAAAACATACTTTAGTTTTAAAGCATTCCCATCCATACAGGGATATTTGAAAACTGCTCTTGGATCTACATTGGGGCCTGAGCACTTTTCCACGTCCTTTAATAAGCTGTAATGCATGTACCAGCCAGCTCCACTGCAGGCTCCCCACGGACCAAGGCCACCTGTGAAGGAGATGGTGTGGTGGGCCGGAGGTGACAGCCGAGACCTGTGTGAACTGCTATCAGCCAGAAATTCTTCCTGGGGGTCAAAATAAGAAGATTTACAATGGGAACAAATACTGTATGCCATAATGATCTACCTGCATCTGTTACAATGGAGAATATGATCCCCCGTTGGGTCTTGAACCCTTGGCCCTCCTGACACCTGAAACCAATAGCTAAGAAGCATGTCCTCCACCCTTTAGAGTCTTGTATTAGGAGACACACTGTCTGTCTTCTAAAATTGTGCTTGTGAACAGAGACCACTTAGAAAGAATAATAATTTATTGATAATACCTGCTGTTGTTATGAGTGTTTATAAAATGCCAGGAATAAGTACCTTAACTAAATTATCTCATTTTAACCCTTTCAATAACACTGCAAGATAGGTGTGGCTGTTAATCTCAGCTTTTCCAAAGAAAACCAAAGGAAAGAAATTGTCCAGGATCACACAAGGAGTCAATGGCTGACCTGGAATTTGAAAATTATTCTCTAGTCCTGTGCAGAATGGTCCACTGGGACAACAAAAGGAAAAAACAAAAAAGGAGTACTAGAACTTATATTTAGACTTACTTTCAATCTCATGCTTTATACACTTCTGTTTTATAAAATATAGTGTTATAGTAAAGAAATACATGCAAGTTCTGAATAAATAAATATGCATATTAATGGAAGATCGTGGTCAAATACTTTTTACTCACAACTCAGACCAATTTGGAGATCATGGCGTTTTAACCACTAAGTCCAATTGAAAGAAGAATTTCTTTTCCTGGTAAGGAGCTGATACTGATAATATCATGGGAACTCTGATACTTCCAGAGGCTATAAGCTCCTTGAAGGTAAATACTTTTGTCTGGCTTTTTCACCGCCTTATTCTCAGTACCAGACCCAATGCCTTGTCAGCATTCAGTATGGAAAGTGGCTGTGAAGTCTGGAAACAGGTGAACACACATCACGAGTAGGTTGTTGCTATCACATTATAACACGTAGTATGTTCCATGACATCACAATGTGTGAATGAATTATCCTTCACTAACAATGCAGAACCCAGTGTTCTGTGCAGAACTGCAGGGAGTGTAGTGTGATTTCATCAACCCCTACGCAAGCACGAACCTTTCCACATAATGAAGGCAGGGGTGAGGGTTTGGTAGAGAAAGGGCTTATGACAAGTCAGGGGCATGGGGAAGGGAGAGGGGAGAAGAGAGCCAAAATAAGTGAAATCAAACCCAAATTCTGTTTCATGACGTGATTTTCACTGATTCCTTATTGCTCTTTATCTGACCACTGAGGGACTGCTTTCCTTTTGCCCACTCCATCCCCAAAGAGAAAAGAAGGTTTTTATCTGAGGTGAGATAATGGGGAAGGTTCTAGCAAGGAGGTATGATTTGAGCCCAGCTTTGGATCGGTGGGGAGGAGAATAGACACATTTGAATAATGTCTAGTGTCCAAACCTGAACTTGTTTTATTCTGTGAGGTAGCCTGGTTTTATGCCCATTTTATAAATGAAGAAACTGAGGCTTGGAGTGGCGAAGCAGCTTGCCCACGTTCAACGCAGTGGGTGTTCTGATTACAATGCTGTTCTTTTTCTGCCGCACCCCCATGGGCTAGACTGCATTCCCGGGTTGGAATCTCAGCTACTCTAGAATTCTAGGTGCTAAGGACTCAGTGATCCACTCCTTCACGGTCTGTTTGGTTCCCTCAAAACTGGAAAGATTTCACATCATTTGATAGCGCTGAAGTTTCTTAAAAAGAATAACCTGGGAATTTGAGGACCTTTGTAATTTTCTCCTTCTTGAATACGCCAGTGCCCTAATTTGTACAGATTAAGGAAGATTGGTCGTGTGTGTGTGTGTGTGTTGGAAGTGGTAGTGGATATTTTTGTTTTTCATTAGACAACATTTTTTTAGGTGTATAAAAATACCTTTATTGAAATTTCATGCAATGAAAATAGCTTTGATATTGCAGTTCTGAAATTCACTACTCCATTCCCCTCTTCCCTATTTTAGCCTTGATTTTTTTTATGGTTTGATGAATTTTAGATTTTTTAAATTTATTTTTTAGATTTTTAATTGATGTATAATTGATTTACAATGTTGTGTTAATTTCAGGTGTACAGCAAAGTGATTCAATTATACATATACGTATATATTCTTTTTCAGATTCTTTTCCATTATAGGTTATTATAAGACATTAAATATAGTTCCCTGTGCTGTACAGTAGGACCTTGTTGTTTATCTATTTTATATATAGTAATGTGTATATGTTAATCCCAAACTCCTAATTTATACCCCCCCAACCCCTTTCCCTTTTGGTAACCATAGTTTGTTTTCTGTGTCTGTGAGTCTGTTTCTGTTCGTAAATAAATTCATTTGTATCATTTTTTTTTAGATTCCACATGTAAGTGATAGCATATGATATTTGTCTTTGTCTGACTTACTTCACTTAAGATCTCTGGTCCATCCATGTTGCTGCAAATGGAATTTTTATGGCTGAGTAATATTCTGTTGTGTGTCTATATGTATATATACCACATCTCATTAGACAACATTTTTTAAACTTTTTTAAATTGAAGTATAGTCAGTTTAGAATGTCGTGTCAATTTCTGGTGTATAGCACAATGCTGCAGTCATACATGAATATGCACATATTCGTTTTCATATTCTTTTTCACTGTAAGCTACTATAAGATATCAAATATAGTTCCCTGTACAGTATAAACTTGTTTATCTATTTTATATATGCCAGTCAGCATCTGCAAATCTTGAACTCCCAATTTATTCCTTCCCACCCACCTCCCCCCTGGTAACCACAGGTTTGTTTTCTGTATCATTAGGCAACATTTTAAAATGTACTTATTTTTCCTGAATTGTTCCAGTTGTTTTGACCTTTGCCTTCATTAGATGAATCTCTTGGAATCTGCGTGATAGTTTCCAAACTTGAGTGCCCATCAGAATCATCCGAGGCACTTGTGGAACACACAGAATGCCTTGCCACCCTCTGGAGATTCTGATTTAGTGGATCTAGGCCAAGGCCCCCAAATGTATAGTAGTCGAGTAGTCGCAAGCATCACAGTTGAATCTGAGAACAGCCAGATTCGGGAACCAGTGGGCTGTTCTACACTTTGAAAGGAACCATATGGGTTAACTATTCTGAAACCAGACTGAAGGGAGCAGAAAATGGCACTGAAACTTCATCAGAGCCTTGAACTTAGTTGAGGGAGATCACCACTCATCATGGGGAAGGATGAAGAAAATACAGCCAAAAGCCCTCGTCAAACAAACAAACAATAAATGTCATTAAATTTACTAGAGAGTCCTAGCACCTCCAAAGATAGTGTGTGAAATGTGGCCCCAAACTTTGCATCCTTTCTGAGCAAGAAGTTCTCTCTGAGTGTTCTGCCGAGTTTTTTTGAGTTAGAAGTAGAAGAAACCCAGTGAGAGCCACTAAGTGAATGGCCGTCTTTGTCATTCGCTGTAGAATGGCCATGGCCCCCCCTCTCAGAGGTCACAAGAAGCCATGGAAAAGAGGACAGCTAACCACCCAGTTTCCTTGCCCTGATCCTGTTTATCATTTGGGATTGGAGAATGTGGGAGACGGCTCGTTTGACTGGGCAGCAGATCTGTTCAGAGCACTGCTGTGTGGCAAACGTTGTTCCAGGCACGCGCTGTTGAACTAGACACAGTCTCTCGTGCGCTGACATTCCTGGGGTAAAAACAGACAAGACACAAGTAGAAGAAATAGTAATAAAGATCATGTCAGTGAACGAGAAGGAACATGAAGAAACAATTACAGGGTGATGGAGGGCGACGGAAGAGAACCCTTCTCTGAGGAGAGGGTAACTTTGAATGGAGGCCTGGCCGGCAAGGCAAGTGCCGTCTGAGGTCTGAGAGTGGTCCAGGCAGAGACTGTGTGGAGGAGGCTCTCTGGGGAAATGACTGAAGGTGATGCTCTGTCCTGAGCTTAATCTCACATACGCTCTTCAGAGATGCTAGAACTTTCTAGTAAATGTATTGACGTTTGCTGTTTGTTAGTTTGATGAAGGCTTTTGGCTGTATTTTCTTCATCCTTCCCCATGATGAGTGGTGACCTCCCCCAACTAAGTTCATAGCTTTGATGAAATTTCTGCCTGGGAGGAGCCTCAGCTGTTTTGCATGTGAAGATTTTTTTAAAGACACACCCCGCATACCTACCACCCCTGGTCACACAAGTTTCAGGCCCCACAAAACCTAGGTCTGCCCCTGGGAACACGAAGCACAGAGCTGCTGAAGTAGGGAGGAACTCGGAAAAACCTAAAGGAAAGAATATTGGTGTGGAGAGGGCTAGGCTCAAAGTGGAGTGTGGTGCTAGTTTCATACATTCATTCATTTGTTCATTGATTTATACATTCACTCATTCAACATTAATTCATTGAGTAACAAGCACTGACAACCAAAGAAAAGAAACTGAGTCCCTGTCCTAAAGGAGCTTCCATTCTAGTGGGAAGGAATAGAAAGTAAAGTAAAATATATATATATAGTGTGCCAGGTGACAAAGGTGAAGAGTAACCAGCCAAGGGAGATACGGGGTGTGTGTGCAGGGGTGGAGGGAGGTGGGAGGGTTTGCTGTTTTATCATGGGTGAGGAAGGAAGGCCTCTCAGTAGTTCCCGTTTGAACTGAGATCTAGAGGAGGTAAGACAGTGGACCACGTAGGGGAAGAATACTCCAGGCAGTGGAACAGCAAATACAAAGACCCCGAGGCAGGAACATGCTGGATCTTTTTGAGGAAGGTCCTTGACATAGAAGAGAGCAGGGCTAGGTGATGGAGGCCCCTGGTAAGGGATGGCTTTCATTCTAAGAGCAGTGGGTAGCTTTTGGACGGACAGTGCTTTAGGAGTCTAGGGAAGGAGAGAACGTTGGGTTTCAGAGGCCACAGAGCTGCCTTCAAGTTGGGCCTGAAAGGATCCAGTTGGGTAGGCAGAGCTTAGCATAAAGAGAAGACCAAGCAGGAGCCACAGCAGGAACCCAGGCCAGGAGCTGTGAAAGGAGACCTGTCTGGGGGCCAGGTGACAGGTGAGCACCATGTAGGAGAGCACTGAGGATGCGGTTACAGAGGCAGGATTTGCCTGAATCATGGCCAGCCTTGAAGCCAGGCCAGGGAATTTGGTATTTGTCATGTGGTTTCCTGGATGCCACAAGTGATGACTCCAGAGTTTCCATCTAGGAATGTTTAGGGAATAGCTCTCTGGTCAGAGATAGGAGTGATTGAGAGGGGTGGAGGATTTGTCTTTGAGCTCGCAAGCAAAAGTTTGTTTACTTGAAGGTGGCTTTGGGGGAGGGGTGGTGGTAAAGATTTGAGGTCTTTCCCTAGAGCTACGTTGCACAGCAACCACACTTTTTACTTGGATGACGTTCTATCTGGGGTTACTACGGGGCAGGGGACAATGAGAATTATGGGAGCTTAACCCTTGACTCTGTCTTGGGGGAATGAAAATTATACAATGAAAGCTGTAAGTGTGGGGAGACATTCATTCATCTGTCCATTCAGCAATTATTCATTGAGTGCGCCAATGTGCCAAATGACAGAATGGGACTTGGATATTGCTGAGTTCAAATCCTTATTTCTACCACTTACTATAGGTGTGTGACCTTGGACAGGTTTTATTTAATCTCCTAGACCCTCAGTTTCCTTATGTATAAAATAATAATATGTATTTTAGTGATTATTGTAATTAATGTGTATACACTGCCCGTCCCAGTGCTTGGCACCAAGTATTAGGTGCTCAGTAAATGGTAAGTCCTATTGGATTGCAGTAGGTGGGGGACCCTGGAGGCAGGAAGTGGTTACTGTGGCAGCATAGATTTGCCACAACAAAGGCCTTCATTAAGGTGTGGGTGGGGGACTGTAGAGCAGGGGATAATTTTGAGAGGCTTTGAGGACCAGCTTAAGTAGAACTTGGGACCAGAAGGGAAGGGTGCATTCAAAGATAACATGAAGCACAGAGAATAAGGAACTGTTACCTTCCCCGCTCCCCTCAAAGGGAACTGAGAAGGAATTGGACTGGGTAAGAAGTTCTAGTTGAGGCTGAATCTGAAGTAGTAACCAAGTAGAGATAGTCTTTATATTAGGGGAGATCCAGTAGATCTCAGGAGTGAGACCTGAGCTAAGCAAATGGATTTAGTACAATCAGCACCGTGACAGAGTAGTAGTCATGATATAAATTGGTAGTCACGATTTACATTGAGTTGCTATAACAAAGACCCCAAGTGGCAGTGTTTATGTAAGAGGGAAGTCAGAGCAGAAGTCATGTGGGGCTTTTCCGTCTCTTATCTTGTTGCTCCTTTACTAATCTGTAGTCTTCATTCTCATGGTCCCAGATGGCTAACCAGCATGCCTGCATTCCATCCAGACGGAAGGGGAAATGGGGGGTAAAAGTGAGCATACCCACCTCTCACATTGCATTGGCCAAACTTGGTCATATGGTCACATTTAGCTGTAAGGGAGGCTGGGAAATGTAGCCTTTTTCTGGGAAGCCAGATTTCGAGCTACAATTCTATTATTTTGGAAGAGGTGTTTAGGACAGCTAGCAGTCTCTGCCACAGGCTGTAGTAAATAAAGACCCCAGGTTGGGGGAGATCATGGAGAAAAGGGGTGAGATGGGAGTTACGAGTTGGACTTTAGCAAGACTCTATCATGGCAATGAAAGGACTTAAGAAGTGAATGAAAAGACCTGGAGGTTAGACCAGCAGGCAAAGCAGGCTGGTGGAGGTGGAGGGATGGAACAATGGACAACTGTGCCAGATCCTGCAGAGTCCAAGGAAATTGGGTTGGTGATTAGTAAGTCACTGGGGAACGTTCTCAGTGGTGAGGAATAGAGGCTGGACTGCAGAGGGGAAGGCTCGGACAAGTGGAAGCAGTGGGTGTGAGCCCAGTGGAGAGGTCTGGCAGTTGGAAGGACCTCGGAAGAGGTGGAACCCCAGGGGCCAGCCAGGTTAAGTGAAACTAAGTTCACATGTCTGAAAGAGTTTACAGATATTAATTTTACTTTTTATTTTAATTGAGAAGAAGCCTTTTAAAGAAAAAAAATTCCTCTTAACTGAAAAGAACTAATCCTTTTAGGGAGTTTACTAATGTAAGCATAAATTTTTTTCTTTGGCAGTTTTTTTTCCTCCCATCTCTTTCAGATAATCTTATCTCAATTTTGAATCAGGAATCTTATTTATAGCTTTTCTAAAGAGAATTATTTCAATGAGGGCAGATTCTTTGCCCTTTGGACTTATTTTCTTTTTAAAAACAGATAAGTTATCCCTCCTTTTTCTTGAGAGAGACAGTTAAATTATTAATTTAAAAACAATGACTGTGAGCTGAAAGGGGGTGTAAATCAAAGAGGGAGGAATAAATTCAGCTGGCTTCCTGTTTTTGTGTTTCTTTTTCTTTTTTTTTGGAGGGAACCTAAAAATGCCAAAATTCCATCTTTCCCTCAGGACTAGAAGAGAACTTAGTGCAGCTTACATCCTTAACAGACCTGGGATAAAGTGGGAAATGGTGTGGACTTCTCACACTCTTTCTCCCACCCTCCGCCTCCCTTCCCTCTGCCATATCTGATTTAGAGGAACAGTTTGGCATTCGAGGCTCTGAGACAAGCCGGTCATACGTGCTTTTTTTTACATTGCACTATAGTTGCTTTAAAATACTATGTTAGTTTCATGCGTACAGCTTCGAATTCTTTTCCATTATAGGTTATTACAAGATGTTGAACATAGTTCCCTGTGCCACACAGTAAATCCTTGTTGTTTATCTGTGTTATATATAGTGCTGTGTATCTGTAATCCCATACTCCCAATTTATCCCTCCCAAACTCCTTTCCCCTTTGGTAACCATGAGTTTGTTTTTTATGTCCATGAGTCTATTTCTGGTTTGTAAGTAAGTTCATTTGTATCATATTTTTTTAGATTTTACGTATAAGTGATACCATGTATTTGTCTTTCTCTCTCTAGCTTACTTCACTTAGAATGACAATCTCCAGGTCCATTCATGTTGCTGCAAATAGCATTAATATATTCTTTTTTAATGGCTGAGTAATATTCCATTATAGAAATATACCACAACTTCTTCACTCAGTCATCTGTTAATGGGCATTTAGGTTGCTTCCACGTCTTGGCTATTGTAAACAGTGCTGCTGTGGACATTGGGGTGCATATGTTTTTTCGAATTAGAGTTTTTGCCTTTTCTGGATATATGCCTAGGAGTGGGATTGCTGGATCATATGGCAACTCTATTTTTAGTTTTTTAAGGAACCCTCATACTGTTCTCCATAGTGACTCCACCAATTTACATTCCCACCAACAGTGTAGGAGGGTTCCCTTTCCTCCACACCCTCTGCAGCATTTGTTATTTGTGGTCATACATACCTTCAATAGCGATAATAATTCTAGTTCCTACTGCCTGCTTGCTATTGTGTGCATTATAATGTGTTGTGGGCTTACATACTTCCTCACCGTAGCCTCACTTCTTTCTGGTATCCTCTGTTTCCCCACTATCTCCCTATCCCCAACAACAGGGAGAATGTGGCTCAGGGGCCCTCTCAGCTAGAAAGGCAGCTGAGCCTGAGTTTGAAGGTCATCTGGGTCCTAGGCCTGTGTGCGTTGGTCACTGAGTACTTGTGTGCAGAGAGAAG
Source organism: Vicugna pacos (assembly GCF_048564905.1). Lineage (NCBI taxonomy): Eukaryota > Metazoa > Chordata > Mammalia > Artiodactyla > Camelidae > Vicugna > Vicugna pacos. The sequence goes on along the minus strand of NC_132999.1, from coordinate 20,113,891 downwards.
GCAGGGGTGCAGCTCCGGCTGTCCCAGCACCTTTGTGACATACTCTCCTGGTCTGGTCCTGTGGGCACTGTAGCTCCTGATGGTGGCGGTAGTACTGATGATGCCAGCCACGCTAGGGCACATGTGGTCTGGAGCTTGGATGAGATGATGTCTGAAGTCTCTTCAAGCTTTAGCACATTCTGGACCTTAGGAAAAGGAACTGTCACTGATTTTTCCAAAGGCATGAAGAGGGCATCTAGACCGAGGCTGGAATGAGTCCTGTCCCTGGATATGTTCTCTCTGCATCACTCCAGCAGGATGGCTGGTCCTCCTCAGTTTGATCACTGCCAACATCACAAAGACAAAGCTGTTTCCTAAAGAGGCCAAGGAATTACTCATCGACAGAACATGACCCTCAGGAAGCTGAAGAGGAAAGTGGTTGTCAACAGGGGACCCAAGAACAAATAGTCCCAGATTTTTACCCAGAGTCCTTGAATCTAATTTGTAGAGTTGTTGAGTAGAGGAGTTAATACAGGTGAAGTGTTTAACATGGTACCTGACATATTAGTAAGCATTCAGTAATACTGGCTGTTATTTATTATCAAATGGCCTGAATTCCACCCCAGTTCCCTTAACTCCTGCTAATTCAGCACATCTGAGGGGTCCTGTATCGCTGTCATATATTTACTTTGAGAATCACTCATCAGCATCCTGATACTTTGTGGTAAAAGCTTGTGGAACCACCCTACTGAGAAATACAGTTTTAAAACTCATTTTCAAGCATTTAAAAACTCATAGAAGGCTGTGGTGAAAGAATTCAAACCTGACTGAAAAGTAGAAAGTTAAGAAGCAAAGTCTTCTTCCCACTCTTCCCCTAATTCCCAGTCCCATTTCTTAAAGGTCAAAATGGTTACTATTTTCTTAGATAGCCTTCCAGAACTTAAAAAAATGTGTATGCAAACATAACGGAGTTGAAAACACTACCTCTTAGCTGTGCCGAGAAGACGTAATGTCTTTTTTAATAATTAGCTGGTCTTGCTCCTTCCTGGAGCGGGAAATAGACTTGGATTGAAGCCTTGACTTCTTGACGTCCTCTGCTTTGGGTTTGGCTAGGCCAGTCCTGGGCTGGTGTGTACTGAAGAAGTCTGTGGCTGGTGAACCTGCAGGCAGCTCTATTGGTGGAAACGTCATCCAGACTACGTATCATGACACACGTACTATCACCTGTCTACCATCACGACTGCCTTCTGTGACATCTTCCTGAGAGTCAAGGACAGCTTGGAGTACCCCCTGCAGCTCAGATGTGCCAGTGTTACTGTGCTGTTGCAATTTCATGCCACTCCAGGGTCTCTGGGTGTGGACGTCCCCCTGCCCTCCAAGAGTTCCTAGCTGGAAATACAGCGCGTGTTGGAGCGGCTTTTGCTTTCCCCCTCATGTGCATAACTCTGTCCTCCTTCACCTTTGTGGGATTTCAGTCCTCTATAGGGGATGAGGATCCATGATGCTAACGTGCATCCTTTTTTTTTTTTTTAATTGAGATACAGTTGATTTACAACGTTGTGTTAGTTTCTGGTGTACAGCATAGTGATTCGGTTATACATACATATATTCCTTTTCATATTGTTTTTCATTATAGGTTATTGGAAGATATTGCATATAGTTCCCTGTGCTGATACCAACAAGCACCTCTTTTCTCCTTCTTGTACTTCCTCACCAAAGGCAGAAGGATGGGGATTCCCCTTCCATCCTCTTCTCCTCCTGCCCTACTCCTCCCGTCTCCTGAGGTCATAGTAACAGAATGGCTGCTGGGAAGGAAATGAAAAGCATATCGGTTGCCTATTTTCAAAACATTGTATCCACTGCATGAGTCAGTTTGTCTGTCAGTCTTTCTAGCCATTCATGCATTAATCTAACTTCTCTCTGCAAAGTGTTTTGTAACTTGCTTTTTCACTGATCAGTATCCCTTGATGTGCTTTCATTTGCAGCACTTATAAGAGGACCTACCTCATCCCTGCTAACAACTGTTTAGAATTCAGTTTATGGCTATATCAAGATTTATTTTCTCATTTTCTCACTGGTTGACATCGATTATTTATGAGTATGCAAGTATGTCTGAAAAACACTTCATGCTTCCTGCTCTTATTTTCCTTCCTCTTCCTTTGCAAATTACTTTCCTTGTCACCTAGTACACAAACACGAGTGTGCCTGCTGGCTAAGGGCTTCTCCTTCCTTATGAGTCCCCCAGCTGTGAGCTGCTGTCCATTCTTCCTTTACACTTTTAATCCTTTGTTTGACTATTTTGACCCCAGAAACATGGGATTGTGGTTTCAAGGAAGGAGCAACAACAATGTCATATGCATGTTCAAAACCCCAGGTGCATATTTTTTCTGTAAGTGCATATTCTGACTCCTAAGTAAGAGAGGTACATTTTCAGAAAGCGTTGGTGTTTCTTTTTTTTTCCCCAGAGGAAAGGAAGGAGAGTAAAATTATATGGATGATGACTTAGAATAAATCTGAATAGTAGCTTTTACAATTTAAAGAGGCCTGAAAGTATGTGGCAATCCAAGGCCTAAAAAGTTACCAGGACTTTCTGCTCCAGCTATGTATGCTACATTCATAGCATGTAGTTTCCTCAGGTTCACAAGATGGCTGCTGGAGCTTTCTTCATCACATCACACTCCAGGGAGGGAAAAGTAGAAGGTAAAGGATGAATGAGTCATGTGTCAATTATCTACCTATTTAGGAGTTTCCATTACGTCCCACATAACTCTTATCATTATATTTCATTGGCCAGAACTTGGTCATATGGCCATATCTGGCCGCAGCAGGCTTCTGTTAGTAGGAATAAGGAAAGATTTGACACTGGATAGGCAGCTAGCTGTCTCTGTCTTATGTGGTTGGATCTATGGCTTGGATTTCTCATTTCACCAAGTGCTGACGTATATGGAATAGTAGTTGCTGCTCAGAGCAGAGATGTGAAGTAGCTTAAGTTTATTTCTTTGCTCCCTCCCATCACCTGGATTTTTGCCTCCTTCTTTCTAAAAGTCTAATCATAAATTGTTCTTTCCTGAATGATCAGGGAGCTCCAGTGTAGTACTTGGTCATAATGTAGAAGCACATCACATGTTCAAAATTTCTTTTCCCCAGCGTCCCCTTCAAAACTTACGTGTTCTGTGTCTCCTCTTTGCTGGGCACAGTTAGGCAATGGGTTTATTAATGGAATCAGTATGAGCTAAGGAGCTGGGAATCAATAGTCTGTCATTAGTTCCCATCGCCCCCTTTACACTTCCAAATTCTTACCCTCCAGTTGTGCTGAGTCTCCTTCTTTGGATTCATTGTATCCTTAGTAAGTCCGGACACTTGCACAAGCAGCCCCTTCTGGCTGAAGTGTCCTTTTTATCCCTGTATCCCTTCTCCAGGAAGAAGCCTTTTCTAATTCCTCAGCATTACTGTCTTCCCATCTGAACTCAAGTCTTTCGAGTGCCCTGCTGTCAGAGTTTATCACACTGAGTCATCAGTGTTAATTTAAGAGGCTGTCTTCCTCCCCTCCCTCACAGAGGCTGAGCTCCTTGAGGGCAGGACGGTGAATTTACCACTCGCCTCTTATGTCTAGAAGGAATCTTGTTACTGTTTGTCGAATGGATGAATGACAATGTTCAGTACTTTGATCCATAGAGAAAGTATGATTTTCCCTCTTTTCCCAAAAGAGAGAACTTTTGTTGATAGGAGACCTTCACAAAGCCATATCATGATGAAGGTGTCTTCCTACTTCATCACAGCATAAAGCATGCCTGGAATTGCTGCTCTATTAAACTTCTTAATGGCAGCTCTGTGGTCAAGATCGTCAAGGGAGAAGATCTTAATTTGTGCAGCTGAAGGGATTCATGAAACTCCATCAGCCAGCCACTTGAATAAAATGCTGGACTTTCTATAATGGTTTATTTTAGAATAGGAACAGATCTGTGGCATTAATCCTGTTTGAATCCTGGAGCTCTGTTTAGCAGAAAGATGAGCTGGAGACTTCAAGTTACATTTGTTGTTAAAGTTTGACCAAACATTTGGTGTAAGTGTGTGTCATGCATGACTTTGCTTAAGTAATTAACATTCCTGTCAAGGCTCCTTAGAAGGGGCTTGGGTTAGAGAGCCCCTTAAAAGACTGGTTTAAACCTTTGAACTCCCAGCCTTTCCATTTATTGCCAATTACTGATATACTTAAGTTTCTTTTTTCTGAAAAATACAAAAGGGATTAGATATTCTGGGGAAAATGTTTATTATTAGGAGAATCAAATTTGGGAAGTGGGGCAATTTCAAAATGAAGAAGTAAGCGTAGAAATGGTATGTTGAGGGGGAAGTCTAAAAATTTTTCAGTTGGGAAAAGAGAATAATTAATGCAAATATGACAACTTTCAAATATTTTAGGGACTCTCTGGAGGCTAAGCAATTTGATGCACCAGAGGGCTGAAGTAGAATTTAGTTACCTCCTTTTCTTTCTTCCCTTTCCTCTTTCTTCCTCTCTCCTTTTCCTTTTTTCCTTTACCTTCCTTTCTTCCTCCCTTCATCATTCCCTCCTTTTCTTCATTCCCTCTTTCCTTTTAACTCTTGCTAGGTGCCTTTAAGATTATAAGGTTTTTAAGAGTAGGGGACAGATCCAACTTGTTAATAGAGGTCCTCTTGAACAAAAGAAGGAACGAAGGATGCTAAACCATGCCAAGCACTGGAAATACTAAAATGAAAGACATGCTTGAGAAGGGAAGAGTAACACAGTTCACTGCAACGTGGAGACATAAGTACCTGGAGATAAATGCATGGGGGCTGCTAAGGGAGCAAAAGGAGATGGCAGCATCCACTCACAGCTGTGGATGGAGGAAGAGGACAGGGCAGAAAAGCCTCTGAGAGTTGGTGATGACTTAACTATGTCTTGACTGATGATCGGGTGTGAATCAGATCAGTGCATGGAGAGAGCGCCTCAGGCAGGACCAAGCAGGAGCAAAGACCTGCAGGTGAGAACATCATGACATAGGCTATCCCAAACTATTTCTGTGCTACCCGTGGGAAAGCCCAGGGCAGGGGTGGTGGGAGGTGGTGCTGTGAGAGGTCATGGGGCCACACAGTATATGGCCAGTGAAAGAATGCAGGTTCTGTCTGAACGTGATGGGACACGTGATGGCTTTTAAGCAGGAGGCTTTAAGGGTGCCTTTGAGGAGAAAAAGAAAATTCAGAAGTTGTTCATTTGACCAGAATAAGATGGTTCAATAAAACCAAGTGAAGGCCCAAAGTTAGATATGATGGAGGATGGAGGGAGGGGGCAGATTTGAGAAATGTTGGGACTTGGTGCCTTATCACCTTGGTTGACTAGTTAGATAATGGTCCCTTGTATAGTAGACAGTGGATTTCTCAATAATAGATGCCATATGTTAGTTTTATACCTTTAATACCTACATCAGTATCTGGTACCTAGTAAAGTTTACATTTTAATAATGTCTGTGTAATGAATGCTTTAATTAATTAACTATCTAATTATAGTAACCTGCATACTGTATGTGTCAAAGAGTGCTAGTTGCCTCCCAATATCTATTTCTCTTTTAGAGAAAGAACTCTGATTTGTAACAGGGTACCTTGTCTCCCAGGTAAAAATCTACATTTCCCAGTTGCCTTTACAGCTGGGTGTGGTCATGTGACTAGTTCCTAGCCAATGAGATCCAAATATAAGGGCTACTTGGAACTTCAAGAACATCTTCTAAGAAGAGGAGGCACCCTCGGCCTCTTGCCTCCCAGTGTCTGCTTTTCCCTTCCTGTTATCTAGACTGGCATAATAGCAGAATGCCTGGCATACCAGCATCCATCTTTCTAAGGATGGTAGAGCAATAAAATGGAATCTGAGTCCCTTCTGTAAAAACTGACAATGCAGTCTGAATTCAATTTTTCATTTCACCCCTTCTCTATCAAATATTTATGAGTCTATTGGATGTCGCATGCTGTGCCAGGAGCAGGGAAATTGTTTTAAAAAATCACATTTCTTGTCCCATGAGGAACTTACAGTTGATCTTCAGGGGTTCTGAAGGAGACATTTCCTTCCCTGCCTAATTTCTGAGGTGATGTGGATCAACTTGTGGATTTCATCAGTTTGTATGAGATTAGTTGGGCTGGTTCAAAGAAAGCTGGTACCCTCAGCAGTGGGGCACTGATTGTTCACCCATGCAGTGTTCTTGGCACACAGGGGTCCGATTTGGGTTGTGACTCTTGGTTTCTGAATGTGTGCTTGTATACTTCACCTCCTGTGTCTGAGCACCTGGATGTATGGGCTAGAGGCATGACCTGAAGCTCTGGCAACTTTTAAAAACTGAGGATGAGTTTCTCAGCTGGGCTTGATAAAGCTCACACTTGGAAACTTAAGGAAGGGGTTCATTAAGGATTCACTTAGGGATTAACTTTGGGTCCAAATTTCCCCATGGTCTCTGTGCCCTAACAGGTACAAGGAAATAGCAAGTCTTCTAGTATTCATTGCTGCTATTTATTGGGCACTTTTAAAATATGCCATGCACTTTACATCTCATCAACTATTACATTCTAACCACTCCATGAAGAAGAATCATATTTGTATTTTACAGGTAAAGAATCTGAGGTTAGCAGAAGTTTAGAAATCCCAGGACTGTATGACTCCAAAGCTCCCTTCTGAACTCTCCTGCCGCCTTTGGTGACTGTAGATGTGTACTCTTACGATCTTTCCCTGGTGAGGCTGGACAGGAAGGGTTAGACCGCCTGGCTTCTCTGCACTCACTCATGGAAAGAGTGACTATTACTGGCTGGTTATTATCATAAATAGTGTTGTCACTGGAAACCGCAATAACGATGTTTCTACACTTATTTTCCCAGACATTACATTTGTTTAGGAAAACACTCAATGTGTAAAACCTATCAGAGCAAACTGACCACAACTTGTCATATATTTTTCAAAAGAAGAAAAATTGAACCCTGGGTTTCCGAAAGCCCACCAGGGTGATGTGAGGACTCTTTCAGAGGAACTTACCTAGTTGCACATCACAGCCTGTGAGAATCACAAGTTTTTTGAGAGATTATTTTATGTTGTTGTGCTGTTGTTGCCTCATTCAGTATAACCCCAGTGTCTGAGTCTGTTCAGGTAGCTACAGCAAAATACCATAATCTGGGTGGTTTATAAACAACAGGATTTGATTTCTCACAGTTCTAGGGGCTGGAAGTCCAAGCTCAGGGTGCTGGCAGGTTCGATATCTGAGGAGGGCCTCTGTCCTGGCTTACAAACGACCATCTTTTTGCTGTAACTTCCCACTGTGGAAGGGGCAGCTAGCTCTCTGGGGTCTTCCTTATAAGGGCACTAATCCCAATCATAAGGAATCCATCTTCATGACCTAACCACCCCAAAGGCTCCACCTCCTAATGCCATCCCATTGGGCATTAGGTTTTAACATATGAATTTTAGGAGGACACAAATAATTCAGTCCATAGCACCTAGACTTCTACTTCCTATGTCTAAGGACTCAGTTTTTATTGTATCATTTGCATATTAAGAGGGTAGTTCTGTTTTGGAGACTTGGATTTCAAATTAGTTGGCGAAACAACAAATTAGGCTTGAGGTACCCCTAAACTAAATATGGGAGGAGGTGAATACCACAAACAGACCTGGATTTTAATTCCAGCTTCCTTACTATCCAGCTCTGTGACCTTGAGCAAGTCACTAAACCTCTCAGGCTCAGTTTGTTCCTCTTGAAAGTGGGGACATGACTCTTACTGACAGTAGCCCCTCTTAGGATTACTATGGGAATTAAGTCCTTTATTGTAAGTAGAGCTTGAGTGCAGTGCTTAACACAGGAAAACACTAAATACCTGTCACCCATGATCAGTTATCATTATGATCTTCATGTTCCATCATGTAATGTCTCAGATGTGGTAAAAACCAGTTAGCTTCTTTGGAAGTTGCCAAACAACTAGACAGTCATAAAGCACGTTGGAGACACTGCTCTGTTGGTTCAGTTACCCAGAACTGTCAGAGTGACAGCCAGAATCCTCTTCATTGAATGTCAGCTGTGCATGTCAAGATATGCCTCCTGGATCCCATGCATGTAGCTCCCTCACGGACTGCGGGACACACCCAAGCTCAGCATGTTGACAGAGACGCTACCTTGGCTTTTTGTGAGAACAGTCTGTTCTACCGTGAAGTCTTTGGGTTTTGCATAGAGACAAACAGATGCCTAGGTTTGTAAAATGTCCTGCTGGGTTACCTGGTATGGAGATATGATATATGAATATATATATATGAATACACACACACACACACACACACACACACAGGTATTTTCCAATTATTTTCCATTATAGCTTATTGCAAGGAATTGAATCTAGTTCCCTGTGCTATACAGTAGGTCCTTATTGTTCATCTATTTTATGTATAGTAGTATGTATCTGTTAATCCCAAACTCCTAATTTATCCCTCCCCTCGCGTTTCCTCTTTGGTAACCATAGTTTGTTTTCTGTGTCCATGAGTCTATTTCTGGTTTGTAAATTAAATTTGTATCTTTTCTTTTTTTAGATTCCACATATAAGTGATATCATATGATATTTTTCTTTCTCTGACTTACTTCACTTAGTATGATAATCTCTAGGTTCATCCATGTTGCTGCAAGTGGCATTATTTCATTCTTTTTTATGGCTGAGTAGTATTGCACAGTGCGTGTGTGTGTGTGTATACACACATACACATTACACCTTCTTTATCCATTCGTCTGTCGGTGGACATTTAGGTTGTTTCCATGTCTTGGCTATTGTAAATAGTGCTGCTATAAACATTGGGTGCATGTGTCTTTTCACATTAGCGTTTTCTCCAGATGTATACCCAGGAGTGGGATATGCAATCTTCTAAGACACTTCTGGCCAATCTCAACCAAGTAGCCCCAATTGAGAGCCTCTTTTCTTTTTTGTAATTAGTTACTCTTTCTAATTATTTGATTTGCTTCCCAAAATCTCCCAATAATTGAGAACTAAAATAGTATTGTTTCGAGTTAGTCAAATTTTAGTTTCCATTCACCTGAGGAACCAGCATTATATATTTTGAGGCTAATCTCCTTAACTGGAGAATGAACAAGCATTGAACCAGTCAGTTTAAAAGGGTCTTACTTCAGATCAGTTTCCTGGGCCAGTTGACAGCACCTTTCCAGGAGACCTTCACTCCTTGTTTTTCAGTGGCCTTTATTTTCCCCGCTTGCCTGCTTAGATTCTACTTTGAATAAGTGCTGCCTTATCAGATAGGATTCTCTAAGCTCTATGAGATTTGATTTATTTGACCTCATCACATTTGGGATTTTCTCAAATGAATTCCCAAGAAGACTTGCTATGATTTAGTAGAGGCTCAACCTAAATAAAATACAGTTGACCCATGAACAACATGGGTTTGAACTGTGTAGGTCTACTTATACACAGCTTTTTTTCAGTAGTAAATACTACAGTACTATACAATCTACAGTTGGTTGAATATGCATATGTGGAACCTAAGATACAGAGGAACTGTGAATATGGAGGGTTGACTATAAATGATAAGTGGATTTTTGACTGCTTGGAAGGTCGTTGACCCTCACGCCCACGTAGTCAGGGGTCTCTGTATAATAAGTGAAGGGCTTAGAATAGTGCTTGGCACATAGTAACCACTCAATAAATAATAGCACTCATGAAGGTGCTTGTTATTAGTTTATTATTTTATGAAACCTGGTGGCTATAATTATTATGTCCTGTATTCAGTTTTTGGAATAAATATAAGAAGTTTCCATTCCTTCTTAAGAAATAACATCATTAGAACCCAAGTTGAGAAAAAAAACAATTCCTGCATAAAATGGAAGGTGATGTAGCAAAGATTCTAGCCTACAGCTATCTCCACACTTAATACAGTACCTGGCATGTGCAAGATGTTCAGTAAGCATTGAAGTGACATAAAGCCACCTGTCATCATCCTCATTCTGCCATATACTATTTGTGTGACTCTTTCACCAAAGTAGATGATGAAATCCACTTTTCTTTTCTCTCTGGGCCTCAGCTTCCTCATTCATACAGTGGGAGAAGGAGTTTGGACTAGAGGATGTTCTGGGCCCCCTCTAGCCCTGACACCTCATGATCTGGTGTGGCACTTGGGTTCCCATGGCTGGTGGTGTGCTATAACATGTTATGAGTAAACATTCATGTGAAAGTGAAGCATAGTTTTACACAAATTTTTTGACAAATGATTTTGTTTTTGCTTTTTTTAAATCCTGGAAAATGAATTAGACCAAAATCTGTTTAGGAAGCTCTTCTTACAACTAATACATAATTCCTTATAACATTTTGGCCTCTTTAGACCTTTAGAAATTGGTAGGGATGTATGTGCATATGACTGCATGAGTGCATGTCTATGTATATATACTGCTGCATCTGTTTATAATTTACAGGTAGATGGTAAAATTTTTCTGTCAGATCAAAGAAGGTTAAATAATAATTACATTGTATTTGACCTAGTCATTTACTTTAGGAATCTGTTCTAGAGAAACGGCCTAGAATATAGATAATTTATGGACCAAGTTATTAATGACAGTCTTGCAATACTGAAAAAACACAGATACAAAGTAATGCTCAGCAGTAGGAGAATAATTATATAAATTTGATCTATACATAAAATATAATATTAAGAAGCAATATACAAAGACATTTTATTCAAGCTCAGCTATTTAAAACAGTGTATAGAAAGGGAGAAGAAATAACCCCAAATGGTAATAATGATTATTCCTGGATAGTAAGATGATGAAATATTTTTATACTCTCATTAACACTTCTCTTTCTGTGTTTTTAGCAATGAGTATTATTCTTCTTATGAGAAATCTAAAATATGGAAACCTATCCAAATATCTAAATATCTAGATGCTTGTGTATTTATTTAGGTATTTAAATATTTATATGTTTAGATAAGCCTTATTTAAGTATTCATATATTTAGGGAAACCTTATCTAAATATAGAATCTTATCTAAAATTTAGTTTATAATATATATATAATAATAAATATAAGTTATATAGAAATTATATAATATATAATTTAATATATATTCTATAACAAATAGTAAAAATATTAGTGTCAGTTTCTTTGCTGCGTGGGGAAAACCATACCAGAAAAGAGTGAGATGAATCAAACTGTCTCAGTCTCAAGTTTGTTGTACACACCCACTAGTTTCATACTTGGCAGCAGTCCCTTCTCTGAAAAGATCCTAGCGGTAGCATCCTGTGAACTGCCTAGCTGGGAACCATGTCTATTCCACACAGGCAGAAAGAGAAGTTCCCCTGTAAGCTGTTCTGCCAGTGACCACGACAGCATAGACACTATGTCTGCAGGAATTCACTCAACACAGGGTTCGGTATTTGCAGAAGGTGGTGCAGACCCAGAATATAATAATAAATGAGTGAATAATTTCCCATTAAGTGTTTTGTGACAAGGAGTATTAAACAGGAGCATCCTTGGAATTCTAGAATTATTCAGCTATCAGAAAACCTTCCATATCACTTCCTCCAGACCCTGGATTCTCCCAGCCCACAGGGAGAGAAATCCTGTTTGGAGTCTTCCAACTACTGTGGCTGTGCCACTTCCTGGTTGTATGAACTCACACAACGTACTCACTCATTCAAGAAACAGTTACTGAGTTGCTGCTTTGGGCCAGGCTCTGTGCCAGGTGCTGGGAATAAAATACTGGGCAAGAGGGTGGACCTGCCCTCATGAAGTTTAGTGCCCTTGTTTGTGTGTGTGGGTTGGGGGGATACAGACAAGCTGTTTCACTTTTTTGGCAACTCCTGTTTTCTTTACCTTTCCATTAAATTCTGATGCTTCTCATGGTTTGGTACCAGGTTTGGTCTTTTTTCACATTGCACAGTCTCACTTGAGAGTTTCATCCTCTCCCATCATTTCAGGCCATACCTGTTGAGTGATGACTTCCCATCTGTATGTCCAGGGTGGGTTGCCCTTCTGAACCACAGACTGAGCCAATTATTAGCTCCCATTGGGAGTCTAAGAACTATCTAAAATGCAGCTTATCACAATGAGTTTGGTGTCATCTTCTCCCCCTGTCCCCACCGAAACTAGCTTCTCTCCTGTTTCCTCTCTCTCTGTGAAGAGTCCTGTTGTCCATCCAGTGTCCGAGCCAGAAATTTCTACTTCTCCATTTCCTTTCCTGCCGTCCACATCAAATGAACCCTTCCAGTTGTTGATTTCCCCTCCTATGGAGATACTGTTAATTTGGGTCTCCTCTTTATCCTAATTGCTGCTTCTTTTCTTCAGGTTTTCCTGCCCCTAGTCATTTCTTCACATTCCAAACAATTAATCTTTCTTTGTGTAGCTCTCATTACATCATTACTGTGCATAGCGGCTCCCCACTGCCCTTAGAATGAAATCTAGTCTCTTTACTGTGGCTCTGCTGACTTCTCCAGTCTCATTACCTGCCCCATTTTTCCTTAAATCTTAAAGTGTCAGCCACCCCTTCCCTCACTTACTTGGACCACTCCATTTCACTCTTTAGATTGAGTCAGATATTACTTCCTCCAGGAAATCTCCCCCCAATTCCCTAGCCTGAGCTGGGCACCTCTACTCCGTGTTGCCATAGTCCCCCATCCATCCCTGCCCTTCAGCACTGTCAGGACACTGCTTGGTTCATCTCTCTCACCAGAAGACCACAGGCTCTTTGAGGGCAGAGACCATCCCCTTTTGTGTTTCTAGAATCCAGTGTAATAGTAGGTAATGGCAGGTACTTAATAAATTGATTAAAAATCAGTAATTTTTTATTTCCTCAGATCATATTAATCTGAGCATAAAGAAAAGTCAAAATAATAATGTAATAATGATAACAGAACAATTGTTCTGTTCTCTTGGTCCCTCCTTGGCTCAAACCCTAAATGTTAACTCTTCCCTTAGGAGGTGCTCCAATCTCTCTGGCAAACTGCCCCCAGGTGATCTACTCCATGGTCTCATAGACTCTACTTGGATGTGATGAAACCCTAAGATCAGCCACACTTAAAACTGAAATGAAACTAACCGTACGTGGATCTGCTTTGCTAGATTCTGGCTAGAAACAGGGAACAGTTGAAATAAGAATAATAGCTAACACTGGTTGACAGTATACCAGACACCATTGTATCTGCTTTCCATGAATTATTTTGATCTTCCCAACAACTCTCTGAGATAAGTAGAATTATTGCCATTGTACAGGCAAGAAAACTGAGGTCCAGAGAAGTTGAGTAACCTGCCTCAGGGCACAGAGCAGAGAGTGATGGAACCAGCTTGGGCAGTCTGATTCCAGGGCCCACACTCTCAGCCCCTGTTCTTGCTGCTTCCCTAGCTGAGCTCTGAAAGGCCTTTAGTTCTGACCTTCTGTGTTTCTCTGGTTCTCAGAAGCAGAACCAGTGCCTGTGGACAATAAGACATTTACTATTAAGGGTCTTCTCCCTCACACACTACTCCTGGTTGCCCCTGGACCCCAGACAATCCAGATGGGGTCAGCCCTCTCAAAGCCCTCTGGGGCCCCAACCTTCCTTCCTGGGTAGATGTTCATGTTCTTCATGAGAGGCAGAACAGCATATTGGTTAAAGGGTTGACTCGGCTCAAACCACAGCTCCGTCATTTATTAGCTATATAACCTTGGACATATTATTTAACCCTTCTATGCCTTACTTTCTTCATCTATAAAATGAGAAGAATAATAATATGGTGAAACCCATAGGCTGTGGTAAGGATTAAGGGAGCTATATATGTAATGCACTTCGAACAGGGCTTGGCACATAATAAGCACTAAGTTTGCATTAGCATTTTTATCATTTAAATAATCTTATTAATATTTACTCAAACTGGTATTAGGATGCTTTGATTATTAAGCACCAGGGTAGCTCTACTACTGTTCGAGATGTAGAAATCTACTAGTTCTTTCATCTCATTATGGGCTTTACAAATATGTATGTATTACCCAGCAAGATAAAAATAAATCATCTGCAAAACCCTACATGAAAGGTTTTCATAAATCTTGTAGAAGTTGGGCCAAGTTTAAAGTTTTCTGCTTAGGTTGATTTAAAACCCTCCGTTGCGAACATTCTAATGGGGGTGCTTATAAAGGGAGGATCTGGAACGTCTGGTTAGTGGGGTGTGTGTGTGGTCCCTAGAATCACGGTCTTTTATCTACCTGATGGGTGGGAGTAACAGGCGTTAGTTCAGGCTCAGGGATTGCCTGCAGATGATAAACCCTTGTCCTCAGTCATGCTCATGCCAACAACAGGCAGTTGATAGACCATGTGACATCAGATTTTTTGTCCTTAGCATGGCATTCACCAGCCACACTCCACGTCCTGATCAAACCACCTTTCTACTCTAGACTCTTCTATACTTGCACTTTCTTCTGCTTAGAGTTTTCTCACTCATATCTCAGTAAGCCCTGAGCCTGTGTGTGCCTCAAGGCCCAGATTATAACTCATTTCCTTCCTGAAGGTTTTTCTGAGCCTCTCAGCCTGCTGCATTCTATTCTTTCTTTGCACTGTGCCTCCCTCTCTTATGCAGTTTCACTTTCTAACTTTGGTTTACTTACAGGGAATTTCCCTCTAGCCTTGGGCTCTCCAATACATTCTTTCGTGTAACTCTTAAAACAGCTTTTGAGGTATAATCATCCTTATGTTCCTGATGAGGAGCCCAAGGTTCAGAGAGGTTAAGTGATTTGCCCAAAGACACCATGCCAAGTCAGACCAACTCTTTTTTTTCTGCCCCAGGCCCCCTTTTTGACGTCAGGTATGTGCCTTGGTCAATTCTGTACCCTCCTGAGATGCCTAGCACAGCTTTAGGCCCAATAAATTTCTTTATTCATTCAACTCATGCTTATTGAACCTAAGAGTTATTAGTTAGGTCTTGAGCCCTAGCATTGGATACATATAAATGATTAGGGAAGGAAAGAAGATAATGTTGTAGTGGCATTTGTATTTTACTTAGCAAGGTGGGTTTTATAGGGTTTACAAAGTCAAATGCCAAGAGGGCAGGTAGGCGGTTGGGTGAAGAAGTTTGGATGTGATCCATGGCAGAGTGATGTGAACATCACAACTGACATTAGTAGTCTGTCTAACGGAAATGATCACTACTTAACTCTAGCCCATTGTTGACATGTTGGATTATGGGCCTGGTGTTTTCCACAAGATTTTCCAATTTTTTCAGAAAAACTGGAAATCCAGACTTATTTGTACAATTTCCTTATATTCAATACTGGCAGTTAATTTAAGTTTTTAGAAAGACTGAAGATCTGAACAACCCCTGGCTGGTGGTTGCCACCTACTGCCTTGAAATGCTGAGCGCTGAGCTGACTGTGCTTTCCAGGCAGGGAGCCAGCGCTGAGGACGGGCCGGGGCCCTCCTCTCGTCCTGGTCTCCCTCACCTGTGAGCCCACCTGGCTTTGCAGCAGTCACTCCCCCTCCTTGCCGCCTGCCCCCTTGGCCTGTCCGAGGGTGATGGCTGTCCTGTCTCCTCCGCAGAGACCCCCGACACTGGATGCTGCTCTCTAATTTAGCTCCTTGTCTTTGTTGTGATGAATGGGGCTGAGCAGATGACAAGCAGAGATCACTGGGCAGAAGATCAAACGTTCCCCCAGGCTGCCTGGAGCATATTTATGACTTCGCTGCTTTGGGAAGTTCCACCCATGAAAATGCGGGGCCTGCAGAGAGTGAACTTCTACCCACCAGATACCTTACTGTGTCCCAGTAGGAAAAGAGATTTGTACGGGGACTGCCAAAGGAGGACCTCTGAAAACAAAGTTGATGACAACCTGTTTGGGATCTCCTGTGGCTAGAGCACTTCATAGAAATAAGTTCCAAACTAAAGTCCCTGTGGAGTCACTACAGCTTTGTGATTTGGTGACTCCAAAATAATATATATCAACACTTGTTTAAAGTGTTAATGGGGGTAGTTACACTAAGGGACTCCTGCCTCAGTAAATCGTATAGTCCCCAGTGTTGTGGCATGGGGTTTCTTGAAATATGACTTGAGAGCATCAGCAGTAGACATTCTGGATGGTTTGATGTTTGTTAAAAATGTCAGTTTCTGGACTTCATCCCAGATCTAGGCATGGGGCCTGGGAATATGCATTTTAACAAGTATCTCAGGAGATTCTCATGGGTGCGAGATTAGGAAGCTTTGAGCAATAATAATAATAATGATCAAGGGGGACACAGAGTGTCCTAAGTGCTGTAGTTTTACTCCTTACAAAATGGCTGTGAGGTGCCTGTTTCTCAAAGTGTGAAATAGATATCACTGTTGGCAGCTGAAATTTCAGATACCACATAGATGAACTTTTTAAAAATTTTTTTCAAAGCTTTATGTGTATTTTATATATGACTCAAGTACTTGCCCCACTAAACTCATAATTTCATGGATATTATATCTTAAGTGAAAACTAAATTTTAGTAAAAAATAGTAAATCTAATTAAAGGGTAATATTAAGTAAGTCATTATTCTGGTAACAAAATACTGGGAAAGCGGAATGTGAATAATTGAAGTTTATGAAGCATTGAAATGAGTGAAAAAGCTCCGTACTGAGCCTGAGGACTTGGGTTTAAATCTAGAATTAAATTCTTACTTAGCTGTGTGTCCTGGAACAAATCTCTTTGCCTCTCTGAGCTTTAGCTTCATTCTCAGCAAAATGGAAATATTAAAACCAACTTGACTGGGCTGTGCTGAAGAGTAAATGAGAAAACTTAAGTAAAAGAGCACATAATAGGTGGTCAAGAAATATTCTGGAACATGAATATTACTTGAATCTTCCTAAAATATTCATTGAATGTAAGTCTTTATGTGGACATTACATGAATCTTCCTAAGAAATATGTTGGGATATATAAAGTCTTACTTTCTCTGAGCTATGTCTTTACCACACTTACTAAGTAGTTTAAGGGGAAAGCACTGAACTGAGAATCTAAAGATTTGGATTCTAGTTTCAGCCTCTGGCTATCTGTGTGACCTCCAACAAGATATTTTGCTTCATTGTACCTCCATTTTATAATCTATAAAGTGGGTTTGCAATAGAAGACATCCCAGGTTTCTCCCAATCCTAACATTCTATTTGCATCAGAGCGATTTCTTTATTATCTGAAACAAATGGAGAGCAATCAGAGCACAGATTAAATATCATTTTAGCCCAGTAGGTGATTTGCCAGAACTACTCTCCAGTGGCCTGATTTCCAGGGGTTTTTTCTCAACATTCCTTTGGAGGTGCTAATGAACATTAAAACCAAATGGCTGGCAGAAGGAAGAAGAAAAAAGATGATACTGGAGCAAAAAATCTGGATTCCACATGAGAAATATCTCCCAAATGAATAAAACTGATCATCTGTTTACAGTACTGTAGTTGGATAATATTGTTAATGAATCATGCTAGCATTGGACTAGAGAGTGACCAGTCATTAAATTGTGTCCCTGTTTCTTTTTGCCTTAGAAACAGCAATGGCATCTGGATTTTTAAAGTGGAAGATCAGTCTTTAAAAAGTGAATTAATAACTAAGATGGCATAATTAGCTGCCTGGGTGAGTTCTCTGAAAGGAACTTTTTTGGGATCAGCTGTCTACCATTTCAGCCATTATGCAGAATTCTTTCTATTTCACGGCCGGAAGTATAACACAGAAAAATCCTGGGATGCTGAAATTGCTGAACACACACGAAGTGGTGCCACAGTGTCCCCGCCCTGTGCCAAAGCAAATTTCTGAGCATTATGTAATTTCTCCCTGGCTTTGAGATCTCACGATCCTGTCTGAGGCCGATGCTGTGTAATCTGCTGGGACAGTACTCCATCAGACATTTCCTTGGTGGGTGACGTCCTGTCAGTATTAGGGACCTGTGAGTAGGATCAGGAAGGAAGCTTCCATCATTTCAGTCCACATGCAGCATCTTGCCATCTTCCAAAATTCATGCTGAGGCATGCTAAAACAGATAGCATTTAATTGGCTGAAGCATAAATCATGACTTTCAAGGGTACATTCGTTCATTTGGAAACTATTTTTGATCATCCACTGGGCTAACAGTGCTGTGGAATTTGAAAAAAATAAAAGCACTTTATATGGTTTCAAGAACAAAGTAGATGACAGAGGTTTTGCCCTCAAGGAATTGAGAGCCTAGACATGTATTCATGAATTAAATAGCAACACATATGAAAACTAGATACCTACAATGCACTGGTGGTAGAGATGACAGAAGGTGATGTTGTGGAGTGTGAGTGCTGGTGGGGTGACCTTGTCTAATCCTCTTATGTTCCTGATGAGGAAACTGAAGTAAAGAAGATGGGCCTGAGCAAACAGCTGGGGAAGGGTTGAATGCAGATCTTCTAATGCCCTCCTGAGGCCTTTCTACTCCTCTAAGACTGTTTATTTCCACACAGGGAACTGTATTCAATATCCTGTAGTCACCTATAATGAAAAAGAACATGAAAAGAAATACATGTATGTACATGTATGACTGAAACATCACACTGTGCACCAGAAATTGATGCAACATTGTAAACTGACTATACTTCGATTAAAACAACTAATTAATCAATTAATTTAAAAAAAGAAGTTAGGGATTTTGGAAAGCTGTTCATACCCAGAGCAGGGAAAAGTGGCCCACTTTCAAAATCAGAATTCCAGTATTACTGCAGGAAATGCACAGAAACAGGGACACACAATTTGACTTCATATGATACACACGTCTCTCTTGTCCAGGGGCAACCTCATGCCATTAAGTCGACATACACTACCGTCATACTATGGTACTATAAAGCCATAACCGACTTTTCACCATTTGGGAGAGATTTCCAGTGTAAGAAGAACCTAGATCTGTGGTTTCTCATGGTCTTCTTTTTTTTTCCCCCTCTTCCTTTTGTCAGCCCCTTGATTTTATTGTTCATTACACCTTCAAAGGGATATAAGAAAATAAAACTAGTCAGTTGGCTGCTGTTTGGCAGCTGTGGAAGATTGCCCATCTTCACTGAATTTCCTCATCGGTAAAATGGAGACAGTAATATGACTGACCTCACAGAATTGTTCTTAGAATCAAGTGAGTTCACATGGCTTAGACCCGTGCCAAGCACACAGCAGATGCTGTGGCATTCTCCACCAGCTTCCTCATCGTCTCCACCATCACCGCGTGGCTCTACCTTAGGTGTCCCTGTCTCTGACACACACTCCCCTCAGGCTATACAGTGGTGGTCTGCACCCTGTACCCAAATTTTTACCTCTTTTCTAGAAGGAAAATATTCCTATCATCTTTTCCCTACCTAAAGGCTTAGCAAGAGTGCTTAAGTTCAACCTCCTAAGAAACTGACAATTTTTTTGCAGATGATTTCCCCGAACAGATTTTCATACCACTTAGTGCTGGGAGTACATTGGGGACCATCAGCAGTAGCCCTCTCATTTATGGACGAGAACAGTGAGGCTTGTAGAAATTATTTGTTCATCTATGCTGGAGGTTCACCCATGGTTATGATGAGCCTAGCTAAGATTAGAATTGGGGATTTTAACTTTAATCCCAAACCACCTCTTTTACTTCTGCATTCAGGGAGGGGAAAAGGAAATACAAGACCTGCTTTATAG
This sequence comes from Vicugna pacos, assembly GCF_048564905.1. Classification (NCBI taxonomy): domain Eukaryota; kingdom Metazoa; phylum Chordata; class Mammalia; order Artiodactyla; family Camelidae; genus Vicugna; species Vicugna pacos. The sequence goes on along the minus strand of NC_132999.1, from coordinate 20,094,301 downwards.
AGATAGCTGATGCTGGTTTCCTAAGTGAACCTAATGACCTGTTTAAAGGTCAAAGCTGTGTTTATTACTGTGATAAGAGAAAACACTACCTTGTAAGAGGAGAAAGGGAAAAGCTGTGATATTTATGACGTTTGGGGATTAGGGTTAAGATGATTCTTGAAGTGCAGGAACTTAGTCGAATTGTGTAAGGATCAAGATATGATAGTTTAGGGTTAGTAAACACAACTGTTGAGTGAGAATGATGGAGAATCAACAGTCTTTTCATGCTGTCTATGGAAAAGTTGATCAGTCTGAAGTTTATTAAATGGGATTTTCAGGAAGTTATTTTCAACCTTTATCTTCCTGGCCAACAATTTCCTAGAATAGCAAAATCAAGTTGATGAAGATGAATGGAATAGTAACGTCATATTAATGTGGACAGTAAGCTATGTGGTGTAGATAATTTTGGTCTCAACAAGAATTACACATTTCTTAGGCACAAATTTGTGCCAGATCATTAATATACTCTTTTGCTGAAAGTTCAGTATGGGCAAAGATTATTTTGTAGATTATTCTGTCACTAGTTCCCACACAGAGCACTTGGCACATGGTAAACACTCTGTAAATAATTGTAAAATGTTGTGATGTTGTTATAGCATTATGCTCTATAACATTATGCAGTTGGTATCATGCCATGACCCAGAAATTTCACCTCTGGTTATATAAACCAAGGAAATTCTCAAACAGTTCTCTAAGGGAGCATGTAAAGAATCTCCATCACAGCATTGTTGGCGGTAGCTGGAAATTAGAGACAGTATGGGTGCTTTATTAGTCAGAGTTCTCCAGAGAAGCAGAACCAATAGGAACAGTATGTCTATATAGAAAATGATGTATTTTAAGAACTTGACTAGTGGGATTTTGGAGGCTAGCCAGTCTAAAATCTGCAGAGTAGGCCAGAAGGCTAGAGACCAGGGAAGAACTGTTGCCGCAGTTCAGAATGGAAGAGATCAGCCTTGGGGGCACAGCGCTGGACAAAGCATGGCTGAACGGCCCAGGAAGGGCCAAGGACAAAGGACCAGCGCACATAGGATGCAGCAGTTAGAAGGAATGAAGAAGATACACTGATAATGACATGGATAATGACATCTGAAAGTACAATGCTGGGTAAAAATGACAAGAAACAGAAAGAGATCTAAAACACAATTCCAGTTACAAAAATTAAAACTACACACACACAAAATGACAACGCACATTTGCAAGGATATTTAGGAACAAAAGCCTACACATCAAATGTGGTGGGATGGCTGCCTGTTGGTATGGGAGAGGAATGTGGATTAAAGGGAATAAGCAGAAAAATAAGTAAGAGAAACGTCTTCCCTGGAGCAGTGTGGATGATGGACCATGAATGAGGAATGGGATTAACTCAGCCCTCTGCATCAAAGGTCTTAACTTTTTTACCAAAAGAAAAAATATAGTTGGTATTAATTTCTTTGTTATAAGGATGAGGCAGCTAAGGCCTGGGGGGCTTGAGAAACCGGCCTGAGATTGTGACGGTAGTGGGAGATCCCTCCAAGAAATGAGAAGCCAGGGACATCCTTGATGCAGACCCTTCTCTTAAGTTACACTGCCATGAACTCCCTCCATGAGACATTTAATCCACATAACACAGTGACTTAAGACCTATGTGAACTCACATCACTGCTGTTCCTTTTTTTATGTTCCTGCCTGCTGACCAGGAAGGAACTTCTCCAAATACTAAGGTCCCACTTTCAGAGTTTGAGAACTTACTTTAGAAAAGTACCACTGTTGACCTTATACCTATCATTAACCAAAGCTTCTGTAAATGGCATCATTTTGGGGGCAAGGTAATTGCCAGGTTGGGCCCAGGGCAGACACAGACCTCAGCGGTTATCTCCAAGGTCGCTTTGAATCTCTTGCCCTTTTCCATCTGTCAGCAGGCATCTTACTTGGTTTATGTTAAGCTTAGAAAATGGGGTTTGGGTTTAGCCAGAAGTCATGGATGGCCTCAGCCGCTTGGCTTTGGGAGGGAAGGAGGTGGGGATGGCCTGGGCCATTTTGAGGCTCGGTGAAAGGGGGCCGAGGAAAAAGGGTGCTTGTCTCAGGTGCCAGTGTGCTGTCTGCCCACAAACAAAATCTTCTCCACTGGAGAGCTCCCCATGCTGGGTTCTCCGGAGAGGGCAGTTATGGAAATGGCCCCAGGAAGCTGCAGTGATCATATTAGCAGATTGTGAAAGGAGAACGGACAAGACTTCTGATTCTGGGAATTATTAGAGAAACAGTATACACTTGTCTAGATCACTCATGCTGCCAGATCAGAGAAACTGGACTCACTTTGGTGTAATTAATAACAATAACAGCAGTGACAGTAATTATAAAATCTACCACCATCTATTTGTTCATCTGCTGTCTGGAAAGCACAGTGCTAAGGGCTATCCACGGTCTCATTTCATTCTCATGGTGACCCTTTTTTGTTACCTCATGGAGAGAGCGAACGAAGTCAAACAGGTTAAGCAGCTTACTGTGTCCAGAGAGAAGCCAGAAGATGATCTGGGCCCACGGGCTCCCCAGCCTCTGCCACTTCCTCACAGAGGTTCTGTCCAACTGTGGTAGTCTAGTCTGTCCTGGGACAGGATGGGGTGGGGCAGGACTGGAAGCCCAGAGAAGGTTGAAGCTTCCAAAGTAGGGCTAAGTGAGACCTCCCAGAGGCTGGGATGATGCTTGTCTTCAAGGCAGGATTTTCTTGTTGGAATTCTTCTTTCCTCTCATAGACTGCCTGGAGAGTGTTCCTTTGTTATCTTCTAAAAGAACCATTCCGATAAGAAGCGAGTTCATCCAGTTATCCAGTCAGGATGTAGATCCTCCCAGACTGGGCTGATGCGTGGCTCTCTCTTGGTGTCCTGAGAGCCTGGTGTCCTGGGATCCTTTGGCTGGGCTGGGAGGCTCAGCCTGGTCCCTGCTAGTGGGAAGATGGGTGGAAGGCAGAGTGGGGGTGGGCCTGGCCCAGGGCTTCAGTTTTGCTTCTTAAGAGCAAAGTTCCCTGGCACAGAACTGGGGGCTCCTGGGCTGTCAAAGCGAGTCCATATTCATTTCCCTTCCTCTGGTCCTGTTCATGGCTCACCCAACTGGAGTCACACATGCCCTTCCTTGGCAACCAGTGCCTAAAAGGGAATAAAAGCCCACTTTGCCCTTCATTTTCAGGACTTTGCTCTCACTGTTTTCTTTTCAGTTGTCTCCCTTTAATGATGTTTTGTCTAGTAGCAAATAATACTAAAAATAAAAATAATTATATAATTAGTACTACTACTAATAATAAAATATTTGGTGATAGGCACTGCTCTGATTGCTTCACGTAGACGATCTCATTTAATCTTCTGCATAACCTTGTAAACTATTCTGCCCAGTTGGCAGATGACGAAACTGAAGCTTGGAAAGGTTAGGGAACTAGTTCAAGGTTACATAGCTAGACTGTTGAGGAACAGGGAACAGAACCCTACTCTGTTTTCCTTCAAAGTTGGGGATACTTTCTGCTTGACCACATTGCCTATAAAATGGGGCTGGTAATAACAGATACCCTGCTTGCTTTGCAAGCCTGCGGTGAGGATCAAATGAGACAGTAATTGGGAAAGCACTTTGAAAATTGCAAAGCACTATATAAATATATGGTATTATTCTAATGTGTCACTGCCCTACAAAAACACTGCTCCAACATTTCATTTAGGAGAAGACACACCAGACCATTATTCAATAAGATAACACCACATGTGATCCTTTTATCGTTCTAAGAATGTTTACGAAGTCCACAAAACCAAAGCCATTAAGAAGGTTTTGTTTTCTGGGTAGACTCAGTAAACTTGGAACAAGCTCAAGACATCTTTAAATAGCCAGGAAGTTAAAGCAGAAGCGATTGCATTAAGTGTCAGAGAATTGAATGTCCTTTCACAGACCCTAGGAGATTAAAATATGTGCTTTTGAAAAATTAGAGTATTCCTTGGAGCTGCTTTCAAGGAGTTAAATGAGAATCCCTTTGGGACTAAAGGGAGCTATAATAATTATACAGGATAATAACAAAAGTAATTATAGCCAGTGGAGTAGTGAGAAGCACACTGGCATTCAACCAGGCTCCCTAGTTAACTTGATCTATAACCTGAGCAAATTATTTAATCTGTGCCTTAGTGTTCTTACTGGTAAAATGGGAATAATAGTAGAGCCCACCTTCTAAGGCTGTTGTGATGATCAGATAAGCAATTGAAACTGTGCCTGGCACATAGTAAGCACTCAGTAAATGTTACCTTGTACTATTACTATGATTTATTAAGCTCACAAAATATGCATGAATAACACAAGAAGAAATCTTAAAGATGCTAAATTCAGCTGTAATGGTTAAGTACCTCCAGTGCGTCAGGTATTAAGCTCTACACTTCATATGCGTTATCTCTGTGATCATTATAACAGGCATCAGAAAGAGACTTTATCATGGGCGGACCCCCAACCCCCTATTGTACAGATACGGAAACTGAGATCCAGGAGACACTGTGATAATATGAATTGCTCTCTAAAATGTCTTTATTCTCTTTTTTTCTTGTTTAAAAAATTTTTTTTTGGTTCTTTTGGTGGGGGAAAGTAACTAGGTGTATTTATTTACTTACCAATGAGTATACTGGGGATTGAACCTGGGACCCTGTACACACTAAGCAGTCACTCTACCACTGAGCTATACCCTCCCTGCTAAAATGCCTTTATTTTTTACTACTTCCCCAAGCGACCAAAGCCTGGCAGCTGGTAGCAAGTCCTCAGCTTGATATTGATGATATTGATTGATATTGAGAATGGGGAGGACTCTGCCCACACTGCTGAGAGATTGGCAACAAGGGGGAGAAAGACCCCCTTTAGAAGTGGTGGCTCAGAAAGTTAAGCCTGGCCTTTCCACACCTTTTCAGACTTCTGGAGCTATGATTACATTCCCCAGTCAGGACTATTCTTGAGGCTGCTTTGAGCTAGAATTTAAGGTTTCAGAAATATTCAGTAAGGCAGGCATACGGGGCTGGTACCTCGTAGTTCCTCAGGATTTCCAGTGGGGTTGATTTAGGACAATATCACATCAGACAACAGCTTTAAAACTTCCTTTAGCTTTCCATTGTCCAAAAGGAAAAGGCCCTAATTCTTTAAATATCATGGTGGAGCAGAGTAAAGCTTGCAAGGTCCCAGCAGACCCAGGTCTGAATCCTGGCTCCAGAGCATCAACCAGCTGCATGATTTTGAGTTGAGATTAATTTCTCAGAGCCACAATTTCCTCATTTATTATATAATGCTTCCTTGCCAGGTTATTGTAAAGATCAAATAAGAAGCAAAGGGATGCAAAGCCCCCCACTCCGTGTGGCTCACAGCAAGTGATTAGTAAGCACTAGTTCCCTCCCTTTCTTTTAGCAAGGCACCCGTGAGCCTTTCTAAACAGACCTGAGTCTACGTATTAATATACTCTCTATGTGCCCTATAGTTCATGAAGACCAAGCTGAAATATGTCATATTCCCATTTGCCACAGAAATGAGATCATTTATGTGGAATTGCCTAGCTTAATGCCTGGGACGAGATGGACTCTAAATAAGGTGGGATGAATGAGGGTGACTGAATGGGAGGGCATGGGGTACTAGGAATGTTTTCTTTCAGGGGGTCTCAGATTGAACCTTGAATTCAGGGAAGCCTCTAAGGGGAAATCAGGGAATGAGAAGAAAGAATCTGGTCATTGAAACAGAGTTCTGGGGCCTGAATACTGGTGCCCCCCACTCACCAAAGTATTTGCCCCCTCTGCCTCCTGGAAGCCATCGCTTTTAAAGCTTTCTGTTTATCCATCCTTGAAAGGGTGCAGCATGGTATAGGATTAAATTCAGGGCATAGTGTGTGCTTTGTGGCACAGACAGAGAATTGTCCCCGGCTAATTCTGAGTTGGATTCTAGTCCTGTAAATGTCATTAAGGTGTTCGAGCTAGCCACTCCTATTGACTTCATGTTGACTTTCTTTGTATCAAACATAAGCTCCTGAGAGTTCCTGTGCAAAGGGCCACTTAGGGGCTCATGCAGCCTTCAAAAGTTGGTTTGGGATTGCCTGTGAATACAGCCTCTCCTGGAATTGCATTTAGGATCCTGACTTAATGTATGTTTTCATGCTGATATTTCTTTTGGTGCTTTTTCCATGTGTTGGAAATAGACAAATACGCAATATAAAGTCTCCTTAGTTTCTATAGGAGCACATTTTATATCTGGCATTGTCAGCTCATTAGCTGGTCCACCTAAGTACATTTTCCAACTAATCAAAGCATTCCCCATTGAATGCCAAATGATTTGCTGTTTAATGGAAATCTTTTTAATGGATTGCACACACACCTCTGTCTTTGTAAAGAGGGCTACCTTTTCACGATAGTACATAGTCATCATTGTGAATTATTAGACGGTGTTGCCACAGAGTACAGACCCAGGGTCTGTTAAACTCTGTACTAATTGCCCCAAGATGTTAGGCTTTTTGAATCCTTGGGTCCCTGCTCTTTCTCCTCGGAGTACTTCCTAGTTTATCTGCCTCCATCTCCTTTTCTGCTTTCCACTTGTTGTGTCTAGTCAACTCTGGACTGAGAAATCTGATAACTAAGCTTGTGAAAAGTGTGTATAAACAGCTTCTGAGTGAAGACCTTTAGAACTTTCTAGGGAGTAAGAGGTTCAATGCATAAATCTAGGTTGGCTTCCAAAAACAGAAAGAGACCTTACTTGGACCATATTTAGTCAGATACTTGTTTACCTGGTCTGCCAAATGTGAGTCACAGGGACCCAATCCAAATGTTGACTGGGACTTCCAAGTTACTACTAGCTAAAGTAGTTCCTTTAAGTGGGATTTATACAAACTTCAAAAAGATTAATTCAGTCAGTTCTTGTTTACTGCCAGGTGCTGAGCTAAACATTGGCTATTTAGGAAGAACATGCCCTTGCCCTTGGGATGCTGAGAGTCTAGGTGGGGATAAAGCATAGCAACAGATAAACTTGAAAAACAGTATAAAGAGGTGTGTATATGGCTAGGTTCTGTATAGCGCAGAAGAGGGAATGATGTTGGCTTGGAAGGATGGAAGATGAGACAATTTGCTCCCTCTCTGCCTCCCTCTATTTCATTTATGTCTTTCTGTATTTCTCCCATTACATTCAATAAACATTAGCACCAACTATATTCCTTACACTGAGGTTGCAGTAGTAAATAAGATAGATATGATCTTTCTTTTATTTGAATATTGAAGAACAAATTAGGGGAGGGAAGAAGGATAGAAATGGGCATCCCAGTAAAGAGAATCAGGGAATGAAAGGATGGAGTGTGTTTCAAAAGGTGAGCTATAATTTAGCATGACTGGAACAATAGGAGATAAGATTATAAAGGACTACGCATGCTGTGCTGAGAGCTTTAAACGTTATCTCATATGCCATAGATGCCCAGGGAAGGTTCTAACCAGGAGGTTCTTATAAAAGTGTGGCCATATGGTGGGTGGATTATGGCATGGAACATAGACAGCAGTAGAGAAGAACCAACACACGCCATCTAAAAATTATATATAGTTTTCAGCTTCACCTTTAGGCCTTAAATTCTAGTTTCTCTGCCTCAGTTACTTAGAATCCATCTATGACTTAAAAAAATTTTTTTTAAATATAGTTGATTTACAATGTTGTGTTAGTTTCTAATATACACCAAAGTTTTAGTTATATGTATATATTCTTTTTCATAATCTTTTTCCATTATGGCTTATTACAAGATGTTGAATATAGTTCTTTATGCTACACAGTAGGAACTTGTTGTTTATTTTATATATAGTAGTTTGTATCTGCTAGTCCCCAACTCTTAATTTATGCCTCCCCTACACCCTTTTGCCTTTGGTAGCCATAAGTTTGTTTTTTCTGTGTCTGTGAGTCTGTTTCTATTTTGTAAATAAATTCATTTGTATCATATTTTAAGTTCCACATATAAGTGATATCATATGGTATTTGTCTTTCTCTTTCTGACTTGTTCACTGAATATGGTAATCTCTAGATCCATCCATGTTGCTGCCAGTGGCATTATTTCATTCTTTTTCATAGCTGAGTAGTGTTCTATTGTGTATATATACCACATCTTTTTTTAATTGAAGTATAGTCAGTTTACAGTGTGTCAATTTCTGGTGTACAGCATTATGTTTCAATCATACATATACATACATGTATTTGTTTTCATGTTCTTTTTTATTATAGATTACTACAAGATAATTGAATATAGTTCCCTGTGTTATACAGAAGAAACTTATTGTTTATCTATTTTATATATACTAGTTAATATTTGCAAATCTCAAACTCTGAATTTATCCTTTCTCTCCCCCCTCACTCTGTAACCATTAGTTTGTTTACTATGTCTGTGAGTCTGTTTCTGTTTTGTAGATGAGTTCATTTCTGTCTTCTTTTTTCTTGTTTTAGATTCCACATATGAGTGATATCATATGGCACTTCTCTTTCTCTTTCTGGCTTACTTCCCTTAGAATGGTGATCTCCAGTTCCATCCATGTTGCTGCAAATGGCATTATTTTATTCTTTTTTATGGCTGAGTAGTATTCCATTGTATAAATATGCCACAACTTCTTTATCCAGTCATCTGTCCATGGACATTTAGGTTGTTTCCATGTCTTGGCTATTATATATAGTACTGCTGTAAGCATTAGAGTGTGTGTATCTTTTCAAATTAGAGTTCCATCCAGATATATGCCCAGGAGTGGGATTGTTGGATCATATGATATATCTATTTTTAGTTTTCTGAGGAATCTCCACATTGTTTTCCATAATGACTGCACCAAACTACATTCCCACCAATAGTATAGGAGGGTTCCCTTTTCTCCACACCCTCTCCAGCATTTATTGGTTTGTGGACTTTTGAATGATGGCCATTCTGACCAGTATGAGGTGATATCTCATTGTAGTTTTGATTTGCATTTCTCTGATAATTAGCGATATTGAGCAGGTTTTCATATCCTATTGGCCATTTGTATGTCTTCATTGGAGAATTGCTTGTTTAGGTCTTCTGCCCATTTTTGGATTGGATTATTTAGTTTTTCTTATTAAGTTGTATGAGCTGTTTATATAATTCTGGAAATTAAGCCTTTGTCAGTCGCATCATTTGCGAATATTTTTTCCCATTCTGTAGGTTGTTATTTTGTTTTGCTTATGATTTCCTTTGCTGTGCAGAAGCTTATAAGTGTAATTAGGTCCCATTTGTTTATTTTTGCTTTTATTTCTATTGTCTGGGTAGACTGCCCATCTTCTTTATTCAGTCACCTGCCAGTGGACATTTAAGTTGCTTCCATGTTTTGGCTATTGTAAATAGTGCTGCTGTGAACATTGAGGTGCTTGTATCTTTTTGAATCAGAGTTTTTGCCAATGTGTGTCCAGGAATGGGTTTGCTGGAACATAGGGTAAGTCTATTTTTAGTTTTTTAAGAAATTTCCATGCTATTTTTCATAGTGGCTATACCAAACTTCATTCCTACCAACAGTGTAGGAGAATTCCCTTTTCTCCACACCCTCTCCAGCATTTATCATTTGTGGACTTTCTAATAATGACTATTATGATCAGTGTGAGGTGATACTTAATTGTAGTTTTGATTTGCATTTATTTGATAAATAACAGTGTTGAGTGTCTTTTCATGTGTTTGTTGGCCATCTGTATGTCTTCTTCATCAATGACTTTTCTGTCATTTTTGCCTCTTCTCTTTTTACCCCTTGGATGCTGTCATACAGACCTAAGCAGTCAGAGCCTGTCGGAGGCCAGAGAGCCTGCCCAACTCTGGGAATGGGCTGTTAGATGAGTCAGTCCTGGATTTGCTGTGGAATGATTTCAGCGAAATTTATTAATGACTGAATTACGTCCCGTATTGTACTGGTTCTTAACCCACAACGTGAGGATTAAATGAGATAATGAATGTGAAATTCTCATGCCTGACTCATAAACGCTAAATAAACAGCAGTTGTTTTAATTCGTGCTTCTTCCACTTTGTCGTGCTGGCTGCCCATTTAACACACTTTGCCTTTAAGGTATATGGGCTCTCAGTTTATCCCCACTGTTTTATTAGCTCCTCAACCGTGGGGACTGGCAGTGTTAATCTTTGTATCATACTGACTTTTAATTTAGGTTATTTAATCTGTCATATCCTGATTCAGTAGTGCAGAGACATACGCATGCTTTCAGAGAGCAACAGAAATTCAGTTTTAATGTATCGTGGCATTTAAACTGGAAGAAAACCTGAGGGAAGTATTCCTGGAGGTTTCAGTGAGAACAACATTCTCTTTGCATTATCAATGTTCCTCAGTCCCCACTTGGCTGGAACCACTACCTCTGGCTTCAGTTAGCTATTTACATTCCTCTATTTTTATATAAATTGTGCTATATTAGCATATATTTCACACTGTGACCTAGTGTTTCCCTGATCCTTTAAACCAGGCTATTTGTACATTAGTCAATGTCAACGGAAGTAAAATTGAAAATTGAGTGCAGACTATAGCCCTGCTACATTGCCCACTCTGTCATGCTGAAATGGATTCCTTGTTCTGAGAAGATTTGCTGTGAAATACAGTCTATTTACATTAAGGAGACCTCTGTATATTTAAGGCGTAATTGTTTCAGGGCGTTCATTAATTCTTGAACTGCAAGACCTAGGTTTTCTTTTCTTGTATCTTTTCTATAACAATGGAAGTCAGGGGTTTCCAAAAAAATAACAAATTGGTCTTCATTAAAATGGAGCTGGAAATGGTTTTCTGGTAATATGCTTTACAAACAATGAGAGAATCTGATTGTAAATCAACTCCAGGACCCAGCTGTCTCAGGGTCCAGGATGGGAAGCTCCAGGATAAAAGGTAGTGTATATTTTTTTGGAAAAAGAAAACAATGTTTTACTTCTGTAACTGATGAAGTGCTTATCTTGTCACAGAATTTTAGAGTTGGAAAGGCTCTCAGGATTCATTTAATGCAGCCCCTTCCTGGAATAATAATCCCTTCTTCAGCATCTCTGACATGTGAACATCTTGTCTCCACTTGAACACTTCCAGCCATGAACATCTCACTCCTAAAAATTTTGTGGTGAAATATACATAATGTGAAATTAACAGTTTTAATCATCTTTATGTGTACAGTTCAGTGGCATTAAATTCAGTCACATTGCTTGTTGACCTTCACCACCCTCCATCTCCAGAACTTTTTCATCTTTCCAAGCCAAAACTCTGTACCCATTAAACAAGAACGCCCCATACCTTCCTCCCCCTCAACCTCTGGCAACCACCATTCTACTCTGTCTCCATGAATTTGGCTACTACTCTGGGTACTTCACATAATCGGAATCATATCGTATTTGTCCTTTTGTGACTGGCTTATTTTACTCAGCATAATATCTTCAGAGTTCACCAATGGTGTAGCATGTGTCAAAATCTCCATCCTTTTTAAGATTTAATAATATCCCATTGTATGTATAGACCACATTTTATTTGTCCATTCATCTGAAGATGGGCACTTGGGTTGCATCTACCTTTGCTATTGTGAATAATGCTGCTATGAACGTGTGTCTACAAATATATGTTTAAGTTCCTGCTTCCAATTCTTTTGGGCATATACCCAGAAATAGAATTGCTGGATCATATGATAATTCTGTTTAATTTTGTAAGGAACTGCCATACCATTTTCCACAGCGCCTGGACCATTTTAAATTCCCACTGCCAATTTCTCTATATTCTCATTAATATTTGTTATTTTCTGGGGGTTTGAAACTCCTTTTAAACAGTAAAATTATAAGAGCAAAGACTCTAGCTTTGAAACCTGGCTCAGCCACGTACTTGTTGTGTGAGTTTGGACAAATTATTTAATTTCTCTGAACCTCAATTTATTTTTTTGTAAAATATGAATAATAAAGTAGATGTTGATGATAATAATAACTTAATAAAATTATGAGGAGGAAATTAGACAATTCATTTAAAACATATTTTGATGTCTGAAAATAGTAGACTACCAGTGAATATTTGCTTTTGGGTTTTTGATGGTCACAGATTGTTCCTTCTATTTTGGGGCCACTCTGATTGTTAGATTGTCTTCTTTATTTTCAATTAAAACTTGCTGTGGGATAACTTCTCTAACTTGTATAACAGTTGCCTTTAATCCATAGAGCCCTGATTTTGCTCTTGACAGCCTCATAGAATAAATCATATCTTCCTTCTGCTTATCACCTCTCTTGTATTTGAAAACAGCCATCAATCATTCACTAGCCTCCTGCTTTGACCAAGCATTCTGGAATTCTTCTGTATTTTAAGTGATGTGGTTTCTAGATCTCTCATCATGTGTCTCAGCCAATTCTGGACCACAGTTTGTCTGGTAGAATAGAGTGAATGGAAATTTCATCATCTCCACCCTCCCATTCTTTTGAGTTTTTTCCCTAACATGATGCCCAAATGGAAGAATGGATCTATGGATATTGATGAATTGGTTCAACAGACTAAACTATCCCTCATTCCTTCTCAGTGTTTCTTCTTCAGTTCTCAGAGTGCCTGAGGTCCATAGGACTTGCTTTTATTCAGTTTAGGATTAGTCCTGCATCATTTCGCATATCCTCCATTTTGCTTGTTCTCTCCTGGCTGCCATCTCCTTTAGAGGGAGTGGGTAGTCCCTGCTCCCATATACCTTCCTTGTGGTCCCACCAGCTCCCAAGGGATACTAGGGCTGTACTTTAGAAATAAAATTTTGTTGCACTCTTAGACATGGAGCTGTGTCTTCTGACATAGTCACGGGATCTATTGAGGGCCTTGACTGACAAACAGGCCTTTTTCCATGTTAAACTAAACATTTAAGACTTACCTGGGGTGGGAGGTTATTTTGGCTGAAACTTTGAACTTGGGTCTTCTGACGTGAAAGACTAGGGAGAGCTTGCTTTATCCCAACCCACCTTGTCCTGTAATGCACTGACTCTCCAATGCCAAGCTAAATTGCCAGTTTCCAGATTTGCCCATAGGAGGGTGAATGAAGTGCCTTGGAAATACCAGTGCTGTTTTTCAAAGTTCCCAAGTGGTTGAATGTATCCTGCATATTCCTGATTTACATGCCTAACGTAAAAAGGAGCTCTTTGGCCTACAAGAAGACTTTTCAGTTTCATTATAAACCTTTTTACACTTAAAAACAAAATCCTAAACCTCTTTTTAAGAGAAAGGAAGTTCTATTTTTATAGAGGGTAAACTAGCTGAATGGCAATCTCTCTCAGCAGCTCAACTGTGTTTGAAAACCTAGTTCCTCATGTATCTTTCTCCCAAGCACATGTCGTATGTTTATATAAAAAAAAGTAAAAGCCAGATTCTCTTCCTTTCTATAAAAACAAAAAAAGTGAAAGGGAAGACAGAACAACTCACTTTCTTGGCATTTTAATAGAGTACCCAGAATCCTCCTAACATAAGACACTATTCTAGTTGAAAGGCATGTTAAAACTATGTGTAAACTAAAGACCCTGTCTTTAGTAGAAGTCTGGTAGATTCACTTACAATTGATATACATGAACTTTATGGCATGGGTTTTGTAACTTCTACTTTAACCAGAACATTAAAAATATTTATCTATAGTTATCGCCATTTTTCAAATATTTGGGGTTGCCAGATTGCTGACATGCAGCTAAATAAGGTCTTATTTTGCAAAGTTAAATCCCTGTGGTCATTTCTCAGTTGGCCTGTGTAATATATATGCAGTTGGAGTGACGTCATCTGTGCCTGGCGATGCCCTAGCACAGGCACCCACACCTGGCAGTGTAGGAAATCAGCCAATCACCAGTCAGCAGCAGGGAGAGGCAGCTCCTCTTCACCCTTGTGGTCACCATTGTCTCCCATGACTCATCTGGGCTGCGGTTGGTTTATTTGGTGCAGCAGATTTCGCTTCTGTTACATTGTTTGTGATTTAGTTGCTATACCCATTGCGATCTGCTACCTGGGGAAGTTTGCAGACATCAGGAATTAATGCTTTTGAGTCTCTAAGGTAAAGAAAGGAAGGCCTCAAAGTATCTGCACCAAAAAAAAAAAACCACCCCATTGGAAACTGTTAACTTACAAGCATTTTAGTTAGGGAAGCCAGTCTACCATCAGCAACATGGTTGTCATGAAATGTGATGATCCTTCTCTCCTCTGTGTCAGCTTTGTTGTTTGACTAACTCTTCCTCTCATATTTCCCACGTCAGTGTGGAGGATATGACAATAGGAAAGGAGAATGTAAAAGATGATGTCTGCCGAGTGTGACTCAAATTCCTTGATCTTGTATTTTAACATTGCGACTTTTGGGGAAAATTTTCCTTGTTCCATGTTTTTGTTTTTGTTTTGTTTTGTGAACTTAAAAAAAAAATCACCACAACCCAAGCATATGTCAAACATAATTTATAATGTAAGTACTGAATGATACATTAAATGCCAGAGAATGGAACAAATATCTGTATAATAGGTTAATTATGTCTTGTAGACTTCAGCTCAGTATATTTGCATTTAAAGAGATGGAATATATACACACATCCAAATAAAGAAATTTAGTTAGTGATGGTTTAAACAGAGGCCACTGTAGAGTAGGGGACAGAACCATGGGTTCAAGTCTTAATTGGCCCCTTTTTAATAGTAACTTTTGGCATTCACTGTCTCGTTCTTGGTATTGTCACAACTAAAGTGGGGATAATAACACTTCAATAAATGTTTATGAAAACATGTATTGATGTGCTTTGCAAACTCTCATTGATATATGGATTGTGAGTGGTAGGATTGCTGGCTAGTTGGTGATGTACGTGCTAACTGCCTCTTCCTCCTGCTGATTGTCGCCACAGCTGCTCCTTATTAATGGGTGAACCATTAGGGCAGGTCCTGCATCTCTTGACCCAGGTCCTCTTCACCTATCAGTCAGTGAGATTCAGCAAATATTAGGGACCTAATAAGTGCCTGGCACTAGAGGATATAAAGATGAATACTCAGAAAAAGCAAAAATGATTGGATGGACCTAGAGATTATCATACTAAGTAAAGTAAGTCAGACAGAGAAAGACAAATATTTGATATCACTTATATGTGGGATCTAAAAACAAATGACACAAATGAACTTATTTATAAAACAGAAACGGACTCAGAGACATAGAAAACAAAGTTATGATTACCAAAGGGGAGAGGGGGCAGGGAGGAATAAATTAGGAGTTTCGAATTAACAGATACACACTACTGTGTATAAAACAGATAAACAACAAGGACCTACTGTACTGCACAGGGAACTATATTCAATATCCTATAATAAACCAGAACAGAAAAGAATATGAAAAAGAATATATATATATATACACATATAACTGAATCACTATGCTGTACACCACAGACTAACAGAACATTGTAAATCAACTATACTTCAAAAAAAAAGAAAAGCAAAAATGAACATGCAGCAATATATAATGAACTGTTTGTAGTTCCCCAAATTTGCTTTTCTCCCAGGGACAGAAAAGCCTTTTGTCTGCCCAGCTAATGTCTGCTTGTCCTTGAAGACTCCAGAATCAACGTCCCTTGACAACCTTTGATAATCATGTCTATTAACCTCCCACCCACTCTGATCAGGTGCTCCTCTTCTGGGGTCCCCTAACATGCTGGGCATCCCTCAAGGAAAACACTCATTATGTGAAGGAGGAATCATTGAGTACTCTTTTAAAAAACTGCCCTATTTTGCACATAATATAAAAATTTTAGAAGACAAAAGGATATGTAGGAAAAAGTAAGTCTTCTCATCACTGACCTGCAGCCCCCAGTTCCCCTCTTCAGAGGCAGACACTTCCCAATTTCTGTGTATCCATTTTACAACTATATATATATATATATATATGAATTATATTTATACATATAAGAATATATAGTATATGATTATGCATACACATGTTATATATAATGTATGTTCACAAATATAAAAACAAGCATTTTTTTTCTTTTTATGCAAATGATATTTTTCTAGATACACCAATATTTTGGCTTTGCTTATTAAAAATATAACTTAAGGATATATTTTGTGATTTTTTTCCCCCAAATCGTATATACAGAGTTTCTTTATTCTTTTTACAGTTGCATCATGTTCCATGGTAAATCTGGGAGACGCCATCATTTATTTAACCGGTAACTGGACAAATAGGTTGTTTGCAAACTTTTTCTGTTATAAACAATACTGCATTGAAAATCTTGTATAAAAATCATGTCATATGTGATTGAGGACATCTGTTAAGATACATTCTTAAAAGTGGAATTGCTGTTGACAGGGTATTTGCATTTTAAATTTTCATAGATATTGCCAAGTTGCACCAATTTATGCTCCTGCGTATCAGTAGTAAGTGTCCTTGTTTCCTCACAGCCCTCTCAATATAATAAGATATCAAGCTCTTTTAAAATTTCTAATCTAATTGGGGGGAAATGACATCACATTGACATTTTAATTTACCTTTCTTATATTATCAGGGAGCTTAGTTATGTTTTCATGTATTTAGTAACCACATATGTTTCCTTATTTGTAAATTGTCTGTCCTTTCCCTTTGCCCACTTATATGTCACGTTCTTGGATTATTTTCTTGCTTATTTGTAGGAGGTTTTGTTTACTGTATTATGATAGCTAGCCCTTTGCCTTTTGAGCTGCAAAAATTTTTTCTTCCCAGCTTGTTTTTTTAATTTTCCCTTGTAGAATCTTTTAATGCAATCAAACTCACCATCTTTCTTTTCATGGCTTTTAGATTTTGTGTCAAACTTTTGAAAAGCCTTTTCCACTCCAAGATTGCTGAATACATTTCCCCACTTGCTTGATGGGGACCTTGAGGCAGCAAGTCAGGAAAAACAAAGGCAGCAGGGAAGGCTTGTGGGGAAGGCCTGCTGCAGAGGAAGGCCTTCTCATGGCTGAGTCACAGCATGAGACCTCAACTGTGACCTCAGGGGGAGGCAGCAAAACAGAAGCCATCAGATGGCTTCCTTCTCCAGAGTGATTCCACCAGCCACAACAAATCCCCCCAGAATACCTTGGTCATCCCTGACTGAAAATGGATGCCCACATTCCATAGGGGGAAGTGCTATCCCTTCTCTGAGCAAAGCATCTATTAACAACATTCTCTTATCAGACAGAGATCAAGTCACCCATCTCGGGAGGTGACACACATGAGCAGACAGGCCACCCCATCCATCATGTGCACAGTAGCGCTGGTCGTTCCTGTTCACTGCCAGCGACTAGAGAGGCCTCCTGAAATCCTGCTGTTTGACAGCTGTGGAGGAGGAAGAGCCCTCCCTTTTCACGTAAGAAGGGCTCTTTGGCAAATCCAAAGTATGGTCTTACATTGGTGTGAAAAATTCCCATGCCTGCAGCCACGAATACCCAGGCTGCTTAAAGGCTGCAGGTAGGAGACTACATTTCAGATGCAGATATTGACAGCAGGGCACCAACTCCAACTGTTTCCATCAGGTTGGAAAACCAAAACACATGTGGCAGATTGATGGTGGAAGAGAATGGTCAAAATTAACTATGTGTAAAGCTACTTTTCTTTCTGATAAGAGAATGAAGAAAAGATATATTCCACAAGGGAATGACATCACCAACTTTGAATAGCAGTTGCTCTAAGTTGAGTCTGTGTTTATAGATGCATGAATATTATTCCTTTCAGATCATTGTTTGAAAGAGATCCTGTATTTTTGCATCTCTTCAGTCTGATCAAATGAGCTGCCAATATGTGACCCTGTCAGATGAGGGTGGCTCACTCTGGTGGGCGGTTCTCCATCATGTGTCACAGCGAGGAAAGGAAGCTCCTCCCCAACCTGTCTCTTGCCTTGAGTTTCTTAAACTTATTTCTGAATGCACAAGAATATTTCAAACTTGGTCAATTTATTTAGTCGAAAGACTGTGAGTTTTGGAATCAGAAGGACTGGATTCAAATCCTGTCTTTTTCGCTCTGTGTCTTTAGACTAGTTCCTAATCTCATTGAGCCTTAAGTGTTCTCATCTGTAAATGGATATCAGTTACCCACAAATAATGCAGCTAACAAACTACCCCAAAATTTAGTGACAAGAAACAATGGGCGTTTATTTATCTGATGAGTCAGTGTGTTGGCTGGGTGGGCCTTTGGCCTGGACTGGGCCAAGCTGGTCTCAGCACATCTCGTTAGCCAAAGCAAGTCACGAAGGACTTGCCCAGGTTCAAGATGGGGAAGTAGACTACGCCTCTTCATGGGGAGAGATGCAAAAAGGTGTCGGTACAGGGAGGAAGGAATTGTGGCCATTTTGCAATCTACCACACTACCTTATCCAAATAAATGTAATACCATATGGAGAGTGCAACTATTGTATCACCTCTACATTCAGAAAACATTTGTTGAGTGCCTACTATGTGTACAATTCAACAGTTGATGCTGTGAATAACATAGAGGTAAATAAGACCTCATTTCCAGCCTCGAGAAGCGTACAATCGCAGTAAAGTATGCTGAAGCAATTGTAGGTCACCTTACAAAGTGTAAAATGTCTTCAGAGAGGAATTGATAAAACACTAGGGGGTCTCAGAAGAGGGAGAGATTAAACTAACAGGCTCTGGGAAGGGATTCTGGTCCCAACTTCTGCTTAATGTTTCCCTCTATTGAATTTTAATTATTGATCTCCTTAGGCTGTCAATAATGACATAGTACAGGAAACCTCATCCAGATGGGCAAAGCATTTTAAACTGGAGCAATTTAAGGCAAATTAGTATTTGAAAATTGCCAGCCTTCTAAATCCTACATGGCCAGGCTAACATGGCTGGAACAAAACCATCTTACTATCTTGCAGGGTAATAACAATTCTCCTAAATTTACCTCTCTGATTAAAATAATTTCCACTAATCTAGGCATCCCTCAATCCCATTAACTTAAACACTTGGTTTCCAGGGACAGGCAGAAAATACGAATTATGCTTTCAATAGATTTTTTTTTCTGAAAATAGTTTCTTTTTAAAATTTTTTATTGAACTGTAGTTGATTTACAATGTTAGTTTCTTGTGTATAGCAAAGTGATTCAGTTATAGACATACATACATACATATTTTGAGAATAGTTTTTAAAAAAATGTTTACTCCCCCCACTTGGGAACTTTGAAATGATTGAATTAACAGTGTGCTAGAGAGGATTAGGGAAAAACAAAAAAACCAAACTTTCACCAGCGGGGAAACGGAGACCCTGAGTGCAGCCCGGCTTGGGTGAAGGAAGACCACGCTTGCGTTCTCCTGCCACTTAATGACATGCCAGGGGACTTTAGGCAAGTTCTCTGGCCGAGTCTGGGTTTCTTCAACTCCAACCAGGGTATGATTATCTCGGGCCTTGATCCTTCCCATGTGGAGTCATGAGCTAATGTCTGTTCTGTGTACGGGCTTTCTTGAAAGGAAAAGTGCTACCTAAATACAAGGTACTTGTATTCCTGTGAGGTGCTTGGAATCTTAATAGCTTTTTCAACTGCATCCAAAGTGGGCTTCTCTTTGTAAATGCTTTAAGTGGCTCAGAATCAAAGCTGAAAAGGGTTTTGTTTCTCCCTCTTCCACGCCTCGTGTAGGAGGGCTGTGCATTTCTAGAGTGCGCCCTGTTTGCTTATTTGGTGGAGAGCTCCCCAAACATAAAATCCCCAGCCTTTGAAATCCTATGTCATGTAGATACTGGTTGAGACAAAACTGCCCTGCTCTTTACAGAATGATAATTTTCCTCCTAAGAGTCTAATTGGCTAAATTGTTGGCCAATCAGTTAAGAGGACCTTCTAGTTAAATATACTTTGCTTTGAAAGATGTTCAATGGTACTGATTTTGTTCTTGGTTAATATTCATCAGGCTGTCTCAATATTGAGATTGCTGACTACTTTGGGATTTTTATGACAAAAACAAGAGTTAAGTTGTAGTCTGCCAACTTCTCTCCCCTAGGTTCTTTAATTAACTGAGAAGTTTAATGTAACTTAAGCCTTTCTGTGTTGTTTGGGTGTTTTGTTTGTTTGTTTTTACAGGCATATCATTATTTGAGTTTCCCTAAACTGGTGGGTTGTAGAGAACCAGTGCTCGGCCAGTTAATAAGACCCATCTAGGGAGACTGGGTAGTCTAGGGGTAGGGGTCCAAGAATCTGTATGTGTTTACCATGCTTCCCAGCTGGGTTTAGGAATCACTGCATTAAATACCTTTGAAATTGTATCCATGGTAAGTGAAAAAGCCTTCACCAGTTAGTGACAGCTGCTACTTTGCTGGGCACTGAACTCATCCCCAAATATTCTCCTAGTTAATCCTCATCACAGTCCTGCCAGTGCATTACTATTAAGCCCATTTTATGAATGAGAAACTGAGGCTTAGAGATATGAAGTAATTTGTCCAAGGTCACAAGCTAGTATGTGACAGACCTAGGATTTGAACAAGTCTGACTCTAAAGTCAGCAAAACACCTTTTGTTCCTCCTCTATGCTGCTTCTCATCTAGAATGTTCCAGGAACCTTTTGAAACCATGTAGGACACAAAGGAAGCATGAGACACGATTCTTGCCCTCAAGAAGTTTACTATGTAATCAGAATGAAAGGAAGAACACTTTCTTCCTGATGGCCAAAGGACACATGGGCCATAGGATTAAGTGCAAACTGTAAAGTAGAAAATTACAGTAACTCCAGGTTTTTTTCCTTGTCATTTCAATAGAACACTGAATATCACTGAATTAGCAGATTTGTTTTGTTTTCCTATTGAACTGCATGTTATTTTGCTGTGATTTAAATATAGACTGAAACAGAGGCATCCTATTTGAGGTTCAACTGTGAGAAAGATTTTGTTGATGTCAGCACTATGCTATTTCAAGGAGATGAAATTTGTGCATTAAATATTCCGTTTTATTTATTCTATTTTTTTTCCATTGACCTGGCTAAAGCAGAAGTTATTTAACTTTGCATGGAATCAAGTTGAATGGACAATTATTTTCTCTCTTTCCGGAGCCAAGGGTAAATTAGAAAAAGTAAAAGGACCTGGAAATTTAGAACCTCTTAGACAGGTTACACTAACCCTCCATTCCTAGCAGATATTTACATTGCTAAGGAGATAAAGGCACAAAAGACCTAGTCCTGGTTGAAGAATCGATTTAGGAAGTGTATAGGGCCGGAGCTAAATCGCTAAAGCTGGAAGAGGCGTTCCCTGTTTCTAATAGAAGACTCATTTTAGTAGCCAAGTTCTGCAGACAGGGGCAGTTCTGTGATAATGTGGAGCAAAGACTTACCTACTGTAGAGTTCTCAGTCTTTGTTCATTTTTTGCAAGTCTAACCAAGACTTTCATTTGTTTTGTAAGAGTCAAGAATAAACTCTTAGGCTATCATGGAATTGCAGCTAGGGAAGCATCATTCTTGGATCTCTTGTTTCTTTTGAGAGGCGAGTGACTTTGAATTGGCCAGGGGCAATTACAGAGTAATAGACTTTTATTATAAAATGGATTTTAGAATATGAAATGAAAGTGTGCATGGGACATACAAAGGGGGAAATTAAATGGCAAATCCCAGAAGACAAAGACAGATGAGACAGCAGGATGAGTAAGAAGGAAAAATTATCGGGGGGGGGCACTTTTGAGGGAACAAGTGTCTTAAGGAAGAGCAGTCAAGTGGAAACCAGAAGAAAAGAGTGAAGTTTGTTGATGTCATTGGCAATTAAGGGTGTCTGCATCACCCAAAAGGAAGTGCAATAAAACCTCTGTAGGGAGATAAGACCAATTTCTGAACTAAGCATTTTTCAGCATGCCTCCTCCTTTTTTCACTGTGTCTTTTGCCAACTTGTTCTGAAGCTGGAAATAAACTAGTTATTTTGTTGCAGTGAGCATCCATTGAGTCTAGTGGCACCATGGGTGAATGAGGAAGTGCTAACTTTGGGTCAATTCATTTGAACTTCTCTTTGGGAAAGATCAAGGTTTGAGCCATTTGGAAATCTCTCTTAAGACTTTGCACTGGCCCTAAGAAGATCTTGCCTCCCCAGTAATTAGCTGAGATGTTGTTTCCTTTTTGTCTTTAAAGGAAAAAAGCACCTGGAGACCCCTGGATTTGAAATTACTATTTGTTTCCCTTCTGGAAAAATTTGCTCCTGTATAATTGAGTATGACCATTATTGACTCATTTGCACTGCCCTTTAGTGTGCCGTAGGATTTCTAATACACAGGCCCCCCTCTCAGACTGAAACAGTCTTACCCATCCTTTGCAGTTCCCCTCCCCAAACTGGAGGTTGTGCTTCCCCAGTGCTGCCTTGGAACCCTCTGTTTACCTCTTGTACCTCTTATCACAGATTTATGTTTAGAGTCAAGGCTGATTTAACGTATTTTCTATTTTGTTTGCTTATTATTGCTTCTTGTATACAAGTCTTTCCACGTACTGTTATCCTTTTTGGCACCTGAGAATGTCCTTTTCTTTCAGTCTCAGCTATGCATTACACTTTTTTCTTGTGGTATTTACTTCAGTACTCTTGGTGTTTTTAGCCTGTTGGGGCGAGGTGGGAGGAATGACTTGTGGGAAGGGGAGACCATTTCTGTTAGTTTCTGTCATTGCCCTGGGACACTGTTTATAACTGTGTTCCTGTACTCCTTTCGCACTAGACTGTAAGTTCTTGAAAAATGTTAGGGACCAGGTCACGTTTTCTTCATCCCAGTTCTCATACCTAGAAAGTGCTAATACACGTGTGTGTTGAATGAATGAATGGATGAATGAGTGAGTGAATTTCTAGAGTTCCACGGAAGAGAGCTCAAGTAGAAGAGTTTTTAAGTAAGATCGTTTTCAAGACTACTTTCATTCAGTTTAAAGATGTGTGTCATTGTGGTGCTTTGTGTAGCATAATTCCTTTATATACAAGAGCTGTGTGTGATCCATAATATTAACTCAACAGATTTAAAGCAACAGATTAAACAATAGATTCGAAAGGGAAAAAAAGACATTTAAGTGTGATTCAAGAAATATTTCCTTTCCTCCCTTTATGTCCCCTGCCCTCTTTCTGGGGTTTAGAATCAGGGAGCCAAGCACTGATGGGGGAGGAGTGTGGCCTCTGGTACTGATTCTCACACTCTGTTCTGCAGAGCTTAGAGTTCACAGGGGTCTTCTGGGGCTGAAGGTGGCTTAAGCTGGAGAGAAGTGAGTACTGTCTTTCAGCAGCACACCCCCTCCTGCGCCCCTCTCCCCCTGCCCCATTTTGTCACAGTTGGAGACACTGGCTCTGCTGTCAGACTGCCTGGGTTTGATCATAATTCCCAGCCCCACCCTAACAAGCTGAATAGGCAAGTGCCTTAATGTCTCGGTCTCAGGCTCCTCAGTCTCAGAGTGGAGTTAACAATGGTGCCTACCTTGGAGATTTGTTGAGAAGATCTCTGAGAGTCAGCCTCTCTGACATTAAGGAAGCCTGGACAACTATTTATTTTATTTTATTGCAATTCCTTTTATATAAAAATATGAATAGCACCACAAACTTTGATACATTTTAAATTTCCCTTCAACAAATGAATGGCTTTGCCACAGGTACAGTAATTGTGCTATTTACAAAGTCATTATGGGTTTTATTTTTTAAAAATATGATTTCATAGTGTGGTGTAGGTGGTGTGGTTGAGTGTTTGACCAGAGTGTAAGGCTGCAGGACTGTGCCCTCTCCTTTCTTTGTGACTATACGAATGACTTACTTCAATGATTACATCAGAAATCTGAATTTGAGGTCATTGAGGATTAGGTCCTCGGAGCCACTGAGCATCATTCTCCACTCCTGACTGTCCCACAAGGGCTGAGGGAGGCTCTACCTCCCCTCTCCTCAGTCAAAAAGCTGAGTCCCCAGAGCGGAGTGGCCCCTCATTCAGGACCCTACATGTGCGGTGATTGTGAACCCAAGGCCCGAGCAGTGCCCGGACTGATTACCCCCAGTGCTGTTGGGGAAGGTGGCCAACCTGCCCTTCTAAGGAGAGCAGACTGTTAACTTTCCCGAACAGTTACCGTTGGTGAAGGTGGCTTACCTGGCTCTGGGCTTCTCCTCCACTGAGGCACTGGAGGGAGGAAGGAACCAAGGCTAAGAGCCTTGTGTCTAAAATGACACTGCAGACCAGAGGACTCGAAGCTATGAGCCCCGTCGTCTCCCCCACTTTTTCTTCCCCCAAGTGGTCACAAGCAGACCTTCTTTGACCACAGAAGAAACTGTTCCCCTTTTGTGGGACTGACCCTGGCTGTTTGGAAATTCCCCTGCATCTCTCTGAACTCAGCCCCTAAGGATGCATATCACCTGTTAGGGACACAGACAGAGGAAGATGGAGCTCAGTGAGGAGGCAGCGTGCATTTATTTCTAAGGCCTGGCCCCAGCTTAGAACTGTGATTTTGGCCAAGACACTGCTGTGGGCCTGACTTTCTTCATCTGTAAAATGAGGAAACTGTACCAGATAAGAGGGTTTAAAATGTTTTATTCAAAGCATCGGCGCCTTTTCCACAACACTGGACTATGTAAAACAGAGATGTAGACTTGTTTCTGTTGAAGGAGGATCTAGAGCCTGGCCCTCTCGTCCTCTGTACCCCCAAATCCTCCAGTGTCCCCCTGTAAAGATACCTCCAGAAATCCTTAGGCTTGAGTCCTGAGCTACTTGAACTTGTAAGGAATTAGAATACTGAAAATAACATCACATGACACATCTATTTTATATCTAAAGAGAAGAGGATCCACATACAGTTTGCCACATTACAGCATGCACCCTTTTTTTTAAAAGGTTGTAAATTTGTTAACTCTGAGGTGGGGAAAGCCCCAGAGTGGCTATTAAAGTGTGATCCACAAGAGGCCAAAGAAAAAAAAAGCCAACAACCAAAAAAACATAGTTTGATAAATAAGTCATGGGCCTCTAAGGCCCTCACAGATATAACTTTGGAGGACTTAGTGACACTGGTCATGAAAGGCACTGGAGTAGCCACTTCACACTTGGCCTTTGTGACCGCTAGGCTGGCCACTGGTCTTGTGAGAATGCTGGTCTGAGCCTATGTAATCTCAACTTATCACGGGATCAAGATACAGGATGTGTCATGGCCCGGTGCTTCTTAGAAGAGCCTCTGCATCCTATGAACATTGGGGCGCTACCTGCCAATGGCTGAGATGAACCAGTAATCCCTTTGGAAATCACAGGCTTTTATCAATGAGGAGGATTCAAGGCTTTTTTTTTTTTTTCTTTCCCTCCAAATAACACTCCCACTGTTCAGGCTTAAATACCAAAACCTTATGGTTTGCAGAATCAGTGCCAAAAAGTCAATCATTGGTGAAACTGCAAAGATAATAGCTCCTGTTGATCAAGTGGGGAGAAGAATGGCTTGCCCTCCTGCAGAGGTCAGGAAAGATAAGGGCTAGAGTTTTCTAAAACGTGCTTAATTTGCCTAAATTGGATAAAACCACATAAAAACACTTATGTTCTTAGAGAACTGGCGACCAATTCAGGAAAACCTTGCAAAATGACAAGATTGGCTGGGATTAGTGAGGAATGTAAAATAGAGTCTTTCTAAATGCTTGGCAAATGTGTTATTTCAAACTTAGACAGTGACATAGCCACGGGAGTATGTCCATGTGAAGGATGGCTTCCATCTGCCTTGCTAGACAGAGGAGAAGACATGAAAGATCTTGAGTGTCCATTCTATGCTGGGCACTCTTTTGGGTGCAGGACCCTTTCCATTGCCTAATTTAGTCCTAGGCACATTCCTGTGAGATGGCTTCTAATGCCCCATTTTACAGATGAGAAAATAGTGGTCAAAAGATGTTAAGTAACTTGCTCATCATGATCACAAATTAGTGAGTGGCAGAAATTAGTGTTTTAATGTAGGTGGGAATTTCTATTAAATAGTGTGTCTCCTTTGGCACTTACAAATTTATCATTACCACAGTAATTTTACACAAAGTGGCTGCTAGTCTGCTATTAAATGTCTCATCTTTTTGCCATACTGAAGAGACAAAGAGAGGAGCTGACTCCATTAGTGGAGACCTCACAGGACCAAAACTGATGGTCTTGTCTCTCTAAAGCTGCTGTTGACCCTGGAATTGGCACTCAACTTGAGATGTGTTGAATTTTTCTCCCTTAAAATTCAGCCTTCCTTTTGGGAGGTGCAGGGGGAAGCTTATTAAACCTCATTTTTGTGAGGGGCAATTACAAACATTAAACTTTTCACATTAAATAATCAGCCTTTCTTTTAAAAAATATGGCCTTGGAAGATATTTTTCAGGGAGATTATTCATACTTAACAATATTTTATCTGTCTTTATTATCATTTTATCTGAAAAGCTGAACACGTGATTATCTAAAGGAATAGATCTTGAGGCTGAGAACAAAATTCCTCAGAGTCATCACAATCACTTAATGAGGTTGTGAATTGAAATTATCTCTGCTATAGCCCAAGGACTGAGTGGTAATTAGTGTCCAGGGACACGTGGGGAACAAGTTCACTGTAGGCAGTTCCAAGAACCTGTTCATTTGTCATCAGTCCCAAATTATATTCAATCAGCAATTCAAATTCAGGCTAGAAAAACCAAGTGACATATAGCTAACTTTCTATAAAATTAACATGGTAAAATGAAACCTATGTTTCTGGCAATTTAGCTGTGAGCAGCAGTAAGATGAAGCTATGAAAATATTGAATGTAAATGCTGTCAAGATCTGTCTTAATCCCACCACTTCCCCACCCTTTGCTTCCTTGCCTGAGTTGCCACCATGGCTGCCATGCTTCTATTCCCAAGCTCCCCGAAGTCTGGATATTGGAGTGCCTGATGAGCCCTTTTATAAAGCGAACCACAGTAGTCCCTAATACTGCAAACAAGGGGCTTTTATTCAAGGAGCCAAAGTGGGTGGCAGCAGATTGGGGGTCAGAGTGGCGTTGTGGCTGGAGTCACATGTGGAGAGCTCCAAAGTGTAGACAATTAGCACTTCCTGGTAAAATCACCTGCGTGAAGTACCCATTCCTAGGACATGCGGTTGATAGGAGCACCGCCTTCTACTGTCGGTTTGTGTTAAGTGTTTTTCTTACTTGGGCAAACTTTTCTTTTTGGCTTAGTATTTTGTAATCCGATGTGCTGTAAGATCCCCACCACACTGCCCATCTGACTTCAGGTCCCCTTAAAAGAATCTGTGCTGTGGTTGGCTCAGGATGTAGGAGGTGACTGGGGCCATTTGGGGTGGGGAGGTATGTGTGGCTTGTCTGCTTTCTTTCCCACCTGCTTTCTCTCCCACCTGGACAGGGGAGACGTAAGCCAAGGAAGTTTGCACAAACCAAACAACCCTTTTGTCTCTGCTGTGCGTGGCAGGTTGATTGTAGACAAACAAGAAGTGGCCTCTGCAAGGTCTCACTGGGTAAACATCCTGTCCTTGGCAAAGCTCCCCCGACGATGACATGTGGCTTCTATGGCCATGTGGCAGACGGTCCCCATCAGTAAACAAGGAAATGTAGAGAGTGTGCTTATCTAGGTGAAAAGGTGAAGCCAGAGAGAGGTAAGGTGAAAACTACGTCAGGTTTCACAGACTTGAGGGCTGGCCAGTGTGGGCTGCTGGGATGCGTGGGTGGCAGAGTCAGACAGACCTGGATTTGAATCCCAGTTCTTCCACTTACTAAAGTTTACCTGCATTCCAACTCAGATCCATTTTTAGCAGCTACCTAGAGGATTGTGTTGAAAAGGCTATAAGGCAGATCCCAGGTTTAATAGGCAAAAGGGCCATAATTGATGACTGATGTCTGAAGGAAGGGGAAGTGACAGCCTGAGTACCTTGGATCTAATGACTCAGGCTCTGGGCTCTCTGGGATCCTGCCCAGCACTAAAGTTCTGTAATACTGTGTGTGTGTGTGTGTGTGTGTGTGTGTGTGTGTCTGCGTGTAGACATGGCCTAAGGGGAGAGTCGTGCAATCCTACTAGAATGTGCTAATAGGGTGGTGTCACGGCTTAAACCTTCAAAAACAAAAACATCATTTGTATATTACAGTATCTTACTGAAGAGTTTTTAAATTTTCCGAGTGCCTCATGTCCTTTAGATGATTGATTTCCATGTTTGCTTTATGGTGGTTTTGAAATTATCTTTTAATTTTATTACCACAAACGACTCTCCATATTCAAATACTGCGCTTTTGTTTGTCTTGTCTTAAAGTTTCAACATAGAGAAATCGATTTCTCTGTTAATAGAAGTGCTGTTGTTTCACAAGCACAAATGAAACCAGCAGCAGGAGCAACAACCTCTGGTTTCATGGGCAGACGTTTGACTATTATTTATCTAAGACTGGTCTTCTAACAAAAAAAGGAAGAGCTTGTGTTGGATGATGTTTGGTCATTTCTGTTGGTTGGGTTTTTGGTCAATGAAATACTTAATTTTCAAGCCTGTGTTTAAAGGAAAAAAACCTTCGAATCTGGCCTACAGTGTGTTCCTCTGGACAGCCTCTGTGAGGCTGGCGCCTCTGCCTGGTGAGCGAAGCGGCCACTCCAGTTTAATAAGCCCTGGGACCGTGTGGTCTCACTCAGAAGGCAAAGCCTTTGGAAATCTCCTGTAATGCTTCTAACAGCCCGTAAGTTACTCTGTCTAATATTGCCCTTGTCTTTTTCCCCTCCCTTCTTTTTCTTTTCAGAAACAGAGTTGTCAGTCACTGCTGAGTTAGTGCCTACCTCATCCTGGAACATTTCAAGTGAGCTGGACAAAGGTACACAGTGGGGACCCACAGGGGAGGAGGCCGAGGAGGGGTGGCGTGAAATTCCATTTTTAATCCTGGCGTGGCTGTCTTTGCAATCAACTGCTTTTTAGATCACTGGAAGGAGGTGGGGGCCAAAATAAATTCCCTGCTTGCTTTGTGATCATTTAACATTTAATTGCTTGGAATTCTATTATTTTCTGAGAGGTCTTTTTCCCCTCTCTCTCTTTCCTTTCCCTCCTTCCTCTAAAACGTTCCACCTGGGAAAAGTGCTTCAAGATGTGAAAAAGGGTAGTTTCTGACCTTCCTGACACTGCATCTAGTGGATCTTATTTAGAGGATTTGATTCCGCCTGAGCGAGGGTTGATCATGAGCTGTTTGCTGGGTGACCTTTTACAGTCAGTATTTGATGTGCTTGCAGGGTTCAGGGCAGAGTATTTGGAATGTTTGTAATTGCCTGTGCATACAGATGGCAGCTTCCTGTGTGCACGTGGAGAACAGGTTCCCGCTATGAGGTTGTCGTAGTATTAATTAAGCCCCGCCGGATGCTGAGCACTGGCTACTCTCTAGAGATCCTCGTCCTGGAATGATACATCAAGACACATTCAAAACCCCTGCAACTGGCTCAGCTTACCCTGTCAGCCTTTTTTCTCTTTAGTCCCCTTTATGCCCTTTTAGGCATCTCCAGCCAAATTTCCATTTCATCTTATATTTCCTGTGCTTTTCTGCTTCTCTGCTTTTGTCTAAGCTGTTCTTTCTATCTGAATTGCCCTTCCTTCCCTGCCAGTGTCCATTCTCTCCCCTCTCTAGGGCAATAAAGGACTTCTCCTTTAAATCTGAGCATACAGCCTGAATTAGCCACGGTCTCATCTAGTCCCTCAGCAGGAAGGGGCCTTTCTGTATCTGAAACTCCCGTAGTCTTTTTCTCTGGTTTTCTCTTAGCATTTTCTATGTTATAGCATGGTGACTTACATACCTGTGTATCTCGCCCCTGAAACTGGAAGTTCCTTGTAGGTAGGATGTCTGTTTTCTTTTTTTTTTTTTTTTCTTTTCCTATCTCTGTCAAAAAATCTGGTACAGGCTCTTGTTCATAGGAAATCCTCAATAAATATGTATGGAATGATGGATCACGCTGTACCTAGAGCCACATGGATGGATGGGTCTCATCCATATATGTGTGTGCAAATACCCACGTTCAACAATCTTACTGAGTTTCTGCTTTCGTTCAGGCATGAGTCTAGGTTCTGGGATTATAGTGATAAAAGGAGCTCAGAAGTCATTGTCAAAAACTACCTTTTGTGATCAGCCCTCTTTTGTCCACTCATGTATTCACTGGAGGTGGATTTCCTCTCTGAGGAAAGACAACATTATAAAACAGCAATCTGCCAATTTACTTTGCTGGTTATGCTTTTGAGGCATTTTGGGGTGGCAGGATGCTGTGAGATGTCTTTTCACCTTAAATCAAAAGACATTTGGGATCTTTTTTTATTGTCCAATTTGGTCTGGACATTCTTTTCCTAGTTAAGGATTAAAACAGGGACTCTACGTTATTCCTCTCCATCTCCAGCTCCAAGCACAGTGCTTAGGAGGCAGTAGACTTTCAACAAATATTCCAGGATATTTTTAGTGGAAAAGAAGAAAAAAGCACAGTGAATGTTAACTCAGTGTCTACTCTGTGCCAAACACTGTGCCAGGGGCTTTCAAGTGTGTGAACTTAATTGGCAAGCTCCTTATGGCACTCACTGAAAAAAATTCCATCATTGTACACTATGTGCTGCTTGCTGATCAGGTTCCAGTTTTGGCTATAGAAGGACATCAGTATGTGCTAAAAAAGGCAACAGATACCCCAGTCAAGAACCAAGCCTGCCAGACTTTGAATTTCTAGCAGACCAGCACTATAGTTAGTAGCTGTTGCCCTTCAAGAAAGAAGTAGTGTCAATAGTCATGAACCTACTGGCCAAAGGGTGGGACTAAGGCAGGCCCCAGACTCCTTTGATTGGTTAGCATAGCCTTCCAGACTGCTTGGATGGCTTTCCAGCGATTCTTGGTGTCTTTTTTTCTCCAGAGATAATCAGTGAATGGTCTTTACTTCCCATTTAGAATGAAAGAGTAAGCTGATTAATTCATTTATTCGTTTCTCGATCAAATCTTTACTGCTTCCTACTCCGTTCTGGGCACATTCTCAAGAATCAAAAGGATCCAGGATCAAAAGGTAGATCAGAGCGAAGTCTCTGTCTTCCATGAACTCAGAGCCAGGAGAGAAAGACTGAAGTCTAAAGGCATAATCAAAACCTTCTGGTCACTTCGATAGATTGAGTTGTCAAGGGACATTCCTTCTAATCACAGAGAGGTGCTGGTGGAAATACACAAGGAAAAAAAAAGTCCATCTCCAGGCTGGTATGCAGAAAGGAGAAATCCCCAGGTGCCCAAAATCAGTGAGAAGGAAGGAAACAAAAGGTCCTTTGAAAACATGGGAGGTATGTATGGTTTTTAGGGGCTGGAGTTTCAGAATCCCATGGGAATGAGAGCTGAGGCCATAGGAAACATGCTTCTTGCCGAGGCTGTCAATGAGGAATGCTGGGCCTGAGTATGAAGTAAGGAAACATCTGCTGGGATCTGGTGTGGAAGTCTGTCAACCACTTTGGGCCATTGGGATCACCCATAAGAAATCAAAACCCCAGCCTATGCTCTATGTGGGTATGGAGTTGAGGTTCTTCTCTCATAGGGCACGGGCCACAAACCAAGAAGATAATGTGAAAACTTGGTCTGGAATTGATTAAACTATGAAACCCTGACAGGGCACAGCCTAAAGCCGGGTCATAAAAATGTCTCAACAGCCCAGTACATGTGGGTCTCCCACTAAAAACAAAATTAAAAAAACCAATACCGCAAAACAACAAGACTCCTTCTGATGTTAAGTGTACTTTCAGATATCATAGTGTGTCTAAGAGGGAAAAAAAGCCACCATTAGTGAGAGTCAGACAAAACACATGGAGAAGTTCCTATCTTAGAAACTGAAAGCAATAGACCAATTTGAGAAAACAGATAGGTTTAAAATGTTTTATGGTGAAAGAGGAGGTAGAAACTATAGGGCAAGTAGACAATAATATGACCCCAAAGTAGACATTTGAAAAGAACTAAGTAGAAATTCTAGGATTGAAAAATAGGGTTACAGAAATTTAAAATTCATCAAATGGGTTAAACAGTGGATACACTGAGCTGAAGACAGAAATGGAGAACTGGAAGATAGATTCAAAATAATATGGTGTTTAAGAGAATGGTCTCTGGAGCCAAGGTGACTTAAGTTTCAATCCTGATTCTACTATTTGCATGCTGTGCAACTTCGGGCAAGCCACCCAACCTGTCTGTGCTTCGGTCTTCTCATTTGTAAGATGAAATAATAAAAGTACCTACCTCTTCTGGTTGTGAAAATTGATCCCTCTAGAAAATCTAATAAACTAATTGGAGAGTTAAGAAGTAATAACTGTTTTTGGTTAATATGGTTATTAGTTTGAGCTTGGTAGTAAAAAAAAAAATCATTGATATTTTGGCAGGCTTGTAAGGAAAGCATGTTTTAGGATTGGAGTGAAGATTTCAGACGCTGTTAAATTAGCCCATGTCAGCAGCTACCCAATTCAGCCTTCCCCGTGCATGGTTGTTCACTCACACCAACACCATGCTTCTTAGTTTGGTAAACCAGGTTCTCTACGGTCTTGCTCCTGCCAGCTCCTCTCACCTCACCCTACACTCCATACTTTGTACTGCTTTAATTCAAAAATCTGCCTCTAATTCCCTAAATACATCATTCTACTTCTAGTCTCTCTACCTTTGTCTATGGAGGTTCTTTGGGTTGGATTGGTCCTTAACTTATTCTTCACTTGACTGACCCTTCTTTCCTTTCACCTTGACCATCCCTTCCCTCCTATTCCTCCGACAGTGCTCCTAATGGCCATAGTGCTGAAGAAGACAGGCAGTATTCCTGCTTTGGAGGACCTTGCATTCTAGAGGGAGACACAGACAATTAATGAATCCTTTCATCAACCCTGTTGACCGTGCCATCAGCAGTGTCTTCAAACATTTAATATGTGGGGTAACGTGTCACCTCGGGTCTGTCTTGATCAGAATTCTTACCACACCGTATTGGCATCATCTGACGTGTGCCTGTCTCTTTAAATTCAGAGCTGTCTTATGTTACTGGCATGTTCCTATTGCCCAACACAGTGCCTGGTGTGTACTAGAAAACATGGTGTTAAACGGCGTGGGTTCAAATGCCATTTCATAGCTACCGCATGTGAATTCCTACTGGATGTGTCACCTGCTAAGCATGTGAATATGTCATTTGAATTCACTCCATCCTGTGCAGTAGAATGATAGGCACTGAGACTCGTGAGGATTAAAGAACTTGGCTGAAGGGCATAGCTGGTGAGTGGCAGTGCCAGGATTCCCACCAAGGCCTCTAAGGCCAAGTCCAGGGATCCATGTCCAACATAGCAGCTGGTTACACTGTCTCCCCACCTCTGGTGGGGCAATTTCCCTTGACATGGAGAAGCAGTAAAATAAAAATCCATCACTTGGTATTCTCTAAGGCCTTTCTCTTCACCGACCTGCTCTGTTCCACCCATCAATCCCACTCTGGCTCCCCAGCCTCACGCTGGTCCTGGTTTTCTGTTAAATGAGCCCAGTCAGTGGCATTAAACAGTTACCTGTTTATCCTTTCCAACAGGAAATGAAGTTTAAAAGAGACAAGGCCACCCGGGAAGAGCCGCTGAAAGCTACTATTGATGGGGCACGGGGGTAATTTCTGAAACAAATGCTTCAGAACCAAGTGCCTCCTAAAATAAATGGAGCTACAGGGGCCCAGGCCTGGCTTCCCCATGGGGTTTGGGGGGGCGTGATGAGGGCCCCTTTCTCCTTCTTCCATCTTCAGTCACGTGAGGTCTCAGAGGCTCTCTACAGAAAGCTAAATGTTTCTTTTGGAGAAAGCACTGGAAATTGCACCCGTAGGTAGCAGAAGGGGAGGGAGCCTACTACTTAAAAAAATACTGAGGCCTGTTTCCAAGTGCAAATAGTTCTCTGTGCTGACAGACTAGATTTGGGGGTATTTTGGTCCTGCTTTGCTTTTTTTTTTAATGGAGAGCTGGCTTTCTCTATCAGCTTGGAGCTTGACACATGCTAGGGAAGGGTACAGCATGGCTCTTATGAGCATGGACTTTAGAGTTCCTGTGACCCTGAGCTTCTTTTTGCTCACCTGTGGTGTGGAGGCCTGGGTGTCTAGCACCTAAGATTGTTTTCTGGCCAAAGAACACCTCTACGGGTTGCATTTGTGTTGTGCCCTAGCACAGCTGCTTGCACGGTCACAGTAGACAGATACGTGCTGGCCTCAGCCCCTTAGCTCACCGTCAAGGGCTATGACCAGGTTTTCTAATTCAGGAGCGGTTGCTTCCTCTTGTCACTTCTCTCTGTTACTTGATTTGTCCTTGGTACGTAAAGAGTCTATTTAAATGGTATTGACTGGTCTGTACTTGGGAGCTTGGCTCGCAGCCAGCCCTGATGGGGCAGCTGAGTCCTTTCTTCATGCTCCTAACTGTGTGTGTCTGCAGCAAGGACAGGGGGTGAAAGGGCAAGATAGGGGTGGACTGAATCGGGAGTCTTGGTACTTGGCAAGCTGAAGAATAGTCCTCCTGGGACTGGTAGCTGGTTGGAGGAATTTCTGGGGGAATTCCTAAGGCTAGCTATGTGGTGCTTAAAACAGCCCAAGTTCAGCAGGTTTTGGCCTTGCACAATGTCTTCTTAATATCGATAGCATTATTTTCTTTAAAGGACTGCTGTCATCCTGCTACCATTAACCACAAAGACTCTTGGAGCCTCTGTAGCCTCATTTGGAAAATGGGAAAAGGGGTATCACTCCAAAGGGTTAAATAGAGTCTAAAGCCCCATCCTTGTCCCCAGCATAGATAGCTGCTCATTTCAGGTAACTCTGTTGCCCCCACCCCTTCTTGTTCCCAAGGGGAGGGTAGTGTGATCCTGGGAATGAGCACTTGACAAAGAACCTGGATTCTAGTCCCAGCTCAAGTTCACAACCAGGTTAGCGACCTGTTAGTTAAGCTCTGGGCCTCAGTGTTCTGATCTGTGAGAGGAAGCTATCAATCCTTTTTCTGTGAAGCCCCCGTGCTGCAGGGTCCAGTATGGTAACCACCTGTGGCTGTTGAGTACTTAAAATGTGGCCATTCCAAAATGACATTAGTGTAAGTGCAAAACAGAAACTGAATGTCAATGGCTTCTTAAGCCATTGAAAAAGGACTTAAAATATCTTATTAATAATTTTTATATTGATTACATGTTAAAAGGATAATTTTCCATATAGTGAATTAAGTGAACTATATTATTAATATTAATTTTACCTGATCCCTTTTAGTGTGGCTACCAAACAGTTAAAAATTACACATGCCACTTGTATTATACTTCTGTTTGAAGATGCTGCTCTAATGAAACGGCAGCTAGAACCTCAGGTAAATCTCCTAACCTGTGTTTCCTCCCTGCACCGTGAGATGTTCTCATATCTACGCCAGGTTTAATGTACTAGGAACTGCTTTCTGTTGAAAGAAATTATTTTGAAAACTGATTGTGTGTATAATGCTTACAAATAGATCAAGTACTTTATGTGCAGCGGATAATCATTATTGATTATAATCTGACCATTAACTCTCTGAGAAGGGCAGTATTTCAAGCAATATCCCTCCTGTGGAGAAAAATTTTGTAGGATAAAAGTCCAAAGCACAGAAGGTTTATACTTTGGTGATGGTTACATAATGGATGGCAGTGGGACCCCAGAACAAGTGAGGAAACCCCAGCTTTGGGGCAGTAGTTGTGTGTATTATTCAAACAGGGCTCTGATGATCCAGCGTTGCCTCCACCTCTCAGACTTGACCTTGCACTGTTCTCTTCTGCTGGCTGTGCACCACCAGCCTCACTAGCTTCCTTTAGGTTCCTCTAGCAAGACACACTCTTTCCTGACCAAGGGCATTTTGATTTGCTGCTCTTTCTACCCAGAATCCCCTTTCTCTTGCTTTTTCCCTCCTTCAGGTCTTGGCATAATTGTTATCGCTTCAGATAAGCTTTTCCTGACCATCCAAAGTTCATTTCCTTTTCCTTTGTAGTGATTAAGAAAGAAAGAAAGAAATCTGGTCTAGGCCTGGAAGCAGTGAGAAGAACGCCTTCCTAATAAGAAAGCTGGAAGCTTCTGGCCAGCCTGCTGTGTCCTCTTCACCCCTCACTAACTCACAACAAGCTTTCCGTCCCTTTGCCTGGAACCCAGCATGGAAGCCTGTGACGTGGAGATCATTTCCTTGCCAAACAAGCTGCTCTCTCCAGGATTCTTGTTAATCCTTTTTACTTGACCAGTTCATTCACTTTTGGGAAGGCAACCTTCAAGATGAGGGCTATGGGACTTTTGTCATAAAATAGGAGGATGACCCTTTATGGTCAATGTTGATCCTTCCAAGCCCACTCCAAGGGGAGGGGTTCACATTGGGCACCACCCCTAGAGCAGAGAGAGGCCACCTGCCCACTCAGAATTCTGTCCAGCCCATCATTCCAGCTCTAGCCCCAGCTCTTGGTACCGGTCCCTCACATCAGCCCTCCCTCCCATCCCCTGTGTGCTGCTGTCAGTGAGGCATTCAGCTTAGAAGCCTGGGGCCCTGGGATGTCTGCACACGGCCATCGTGGCTGTGTGAGGAGCACAGACCTCCCTGCTCGCAGCAACCACCGCCCAGGTGAGACAGAGGAGCAATCAGACAAGCTTGGAAATGTTTGTGCTCCTGTTTTTATCATTTAGAATTGGGATAGAGATTTATCTACCTCGCATTATGAATCTCAGATTCCTTACTCCCTTGGTACCATTTTTGGTAATTCCTGGCAAAGACGAAGTACAATCCTGGACTCATACGTAATCAGGAAGCAGCAAAGGGAGCATTCCTTGACCCTCCCAGGCCAGCGTTGTCCTTGCCTGGTGTCTTAGTTTGGCTTTAAACGTGCCTGCTGAGAGAACCTACCTGTACACCCACTTCAGAAATGGCTTTGGAGTTTGGCCTCAAGATGCTTCTAGAAACTTGTGGACTGGGGTGCCGCTCACAGGGATAACAGAAGGCCTTAGTAGTCCTGGGCCTATGGCTTTGGTCAACTCTTGCTCAAAGACTGGTCGGGACTTTTGGACTGAGAGGCCTCTTGGCGAGGGAGGGAGAAGAGATCATACAAAGTGCTTTGCCTCCTGGCTCCTCCCCCTCCGCTCTGGCTGGCTGCTCATTGTTCCCCATCCTATTTCAGGTCTCTGTGCAAACTCTGCTGTTTGCTGCGGTGAGAGTGCCCTCCCACCCTTCTGTCATCCTTAAAGACCCTGTGCAGATGCACTGCTTGGAAGAAACCTTTCCTGACCCCACCTTGCCCCTTCCAGGGAAGGAAATCACGCTTTCCTCTGTGTTGTGTGTGTGTGTTGGTGGGGGGGGGGTAGTGGTTGCTCCTCACCACGCTGCTGGGTGATGCCGATTTTCTTGTGTGCTCTCCCTCTCCCTCCCCTTCTTCTCTCCTGCAGGAGATGCTCATTAAGCATCTTCTTCATGTCAGGCAAAGCCCTTCTGGCGCTCCCGTTCTAGCAGGAGGGTCAGGCAGGAAGGGCACTGTGGAGGGTGCTTTGAGAGAGGGGAGAACAGCTTGCCAGGCTGTGAACGTCGTGAGATCAGGAATTATGTCTAGTGTAGGCATTCCTGTAGCTCAAACTCTAGTGCTGGTGTCTGAATGAATGAATGAATGAATGAGTGTGATTTGAAGAATTTAAAAGCTCTCCAGGTGATTCTAATGTGCAACAAAGTTTGGGAACCACTGTTACAGAGTTCTAGGCTAACCTACCCTGTTGTCAACTCTTACCATAGTATTTTGACAAGTGATTTATCCAGGTATAGATGCTTAGAACTTTCTCCATTTCTGTCCTTAATTTTCTAAGGTAATATAGAAAAGAAGTGGGCTTGGAGTGAGAAATCCTTGGTTTCTATTTGAGCTCTATGGCTAAGTCAGGTTCTTGAAAAAATACTTCCCTGCCTTATGAAATAATACCACCTATTAATAGCTGCCATATACTGAGAGATTTTTATGTACCATGAACAGATAAAGTAATCTACATGTGTTGTATTTAATTCTCATAATAATTCTAAGAATAGTATGTCCATTTTATGGATAAAAAAACTGAGCCTTAGACAAATGTAATGGGCTGAATAGTAGCCCCCCAAAATATATGTCCCTGTCCTAATCCCCAGATCCTATGAACTTTACCTTAGCTGGAAAAAGGGTGTTTGCAAGTATAATTAAATTAAGGTAAGAATCTTGAGATGATATTACCCTGCATAGCCAAGTGGGCCCTAACTGTCTGCAGGGGTCCTTATATGAGAGCAGCAGAGGGAGGTTTCATATAGACCCACAGAGGAGAAGGCAGAGATTGGAGTGATGCAGCCACAAGCCCAGCAGTGGTGGGGCAGCCCCCAGAAACTGGAAGAGGCAAGGAATGGATCCTCCCCTAGAGTCCCCAGTGGGAGCAGGGTTCTGCCTGATTTGGGACTTCTAGCCTCCAGAATTGTGACAGAATAAATTTCTGTTGTTTTAAGCCACCAAGTTTGTAGTAATTTGTCACAGCAACATAAGGAAACTAAAAAAGCAATGTCAACAATTTGCCCCAAGGCAAAAAGCACTGAAGCCAGAATTCAAACCCATGTCCTTGCCCAATATATCCTATTGCCTCCAAACTGAATTGAAATTTGTAACAAAATAACTTGGATTCCTTTACTCAACAAATGTTTATTGAGTGCCTACCATGGACGAGGCCTGTTCTAGGGTCTGAAGATGCAATAATGAACTCAACAGAAACGGTCTTGTCTCCAGATACTCTAAATTCAGTGGAAGAGAGAGACTTTAACAATTAATTTTACACACATCCATATACTAAGAATCATTTAATTGCAGCAGTGATAGGTGATTTCAAGGAGAAGTATGAAAACACGGCTGTATAAAAACAGACCGTTACCCTGGAACAAAGGGTTCTCACATCCACCCTGACAAGGCCCAGCTAAGCCTCCTGAGATAGGGGTCAGCGCTGCATCTCCCTGGCCCGCTTCCTGGGAGCCTGCATGCCGACAGCTCCGTTTTAGCCCTCCTGCACTTGGGGAGGTCAGTCCACGAACAGGGCAAGACCCTTGTTGGGATAAAGACCTACCATAGGAGGAAGGCAGTAAGGCCTTCAGCGGGCGGTGAGCTCTGCAACCCATTACAGACATCGTTCTGAGGCAGTGAAGTGTGGGGAAACTGCTTTTAGACAAGGTTGGAAATTTTTACATTCCTGTGCCAGGCAAGATTTCCTGTAGGGCCATGAGAAGCTCACTAATCATCTCTTTAGTTCCAAGCGATATTACTTCAGGGCAGTTCCTGTCAAGGCCCCATGCTTAAATATCTCTTTGCCTGGGTTTATTCCATCAAATGCTTCATTTGCTTTAAGAAAATGCTCCGAGCCTTAGCTGGTCCAGCAGCTTAGGAAGTTCAATTTACTGAGTGCCTCAGAGGGCTTCCAGCTCTGCCCCTAATTGCTGCAACTCAGACTAACTTATTTTCTGACCATTTTCTGCAAATGATTTCATCTTGGGGGCCTTAAGTCAGCCACGATCAACTCTAGTCATTGGGTCTGGTTGTGTGTAGAATTCCAGTGAACTTCCAAGAAGTCCTTGTCCATGGTCTTTACTTGTTTTCTGAACTCAGAAAGCTGTGTTTTCCTAGAGATCCTTCCCAGGATTGTACTTTCTGTCCTTTGTCCAACATTTATTTTCACTTATTCATTCAGCAGGGTTTTATAGAGTGCCAGCTGTGCGCCAAGCGCTGTGCTAAAGACAGAGTGGTGAAAATACAAAATTCCTC
Source organism: Vicugna pacos (assembly GCF_048564905.1). Classification (NCBI taxonomy): domain Eukaryota; kingdom Metazoa; phylum Chordata; class Mammalia; order Artiodactyla; family Camelidae; genus Vicugna; species Vicugna pacos. The sequence goes on along the minus strand of NC_132999.1, from coordinate 20,054,668 downwards.
TTTCTCGAACCTCACTTCCTGTTGATACTAGCAAATCCCTGTATGGGAAGTACTCTTCCAGCTAATCGTTCCTGAATGTCCCTTCTGTCCCGGGCACTGTACTAGACATTTCACTCACATCTCTTTTAAGATGCCATAAAAACCTGGTAAGGTAGATACTATTATGCCATTTTATAGCCAGGAAGACAAGCTTGGAAAGGTGAAGTGACTCAGCTAGTAAACAGCAGAGCCAGAATTCAAATCTACGTTTTTCTGCCTATGAAGTCCATAGTCTCAGTGCCTACTTCATTCTAAAATAATAACCCATATTTATTGGCTAGAAAGAAAGAACAGGGTTATAAGCTTATAGAATATCCTTTCTGGATGAGAATATTCTGAATTACCCTTAGGTGATTTTTCTTATTGGTGTTTTTCCTGTAATTTCCACATTTCTTCAACAAATATCCCTATACTCTTGTAATCAGATAAAATATAAGTAAAATACATAAGAAAATAAGGGAACTCATATACACTCCCCAAGAATTGAAAACAGATACTCACTGTTCACAGTAGCACTAGTCAAAATAACCAGAAGGTAGAAGCAGCCCAAATGGCCATTAGTGGATGAGTACATTGACATAATGTAATATAGACATGCAGCGGAGTATTATTCAGCCATAAAAAGGAGTGGAATGCTGACATATACTACGAAGTGGATGAACCTCAGAAATGTTATGCTAAGTGATAGAAGTCAGATACAAAAAGTTCCATGTTCCATTCATGTAAAAAAATACCCGGAATAGTTAAATGCTTAGAGACAGGAAGTGAACTGGTGATCACCAGGGCCTGGGGTGAGGAGGGGGGAAAGAGAGCAACCGCTTCGCGGGTCTGGGGATTCTTTTTGGGATGAGGGGCATGTTTTAGAACTAGATAGAAGTGGTGTTGTGTAACATTTGTGAGTGTACTAAATGCCACTGACTTTTTTATTCACTTTAAAATGGTTCATTTCACCTTATGTGAATTTTGCCTAAATAAAACAAAAATAAGAAAACTCAAAAGAAATAAAATAGGCACACTGATAAGCTTTTATTCTACTATTCTTCTTTACTGCTAGTGCTGTGAGGGCTTTGAAAATTGATTTGATATCTCCTTGCCAGAACTGTTTTTACTTAGTGCCATAGCCCCTAACCCTAGTGAGATGCCTGGCATGGCTGCCACTGACTAATAAAGTAACCCTGGGCCGATCACTTCACCTCTCTGAACTTCAGTAATCTCGGCTGTCATGCAGAAATAATGTCCACTGAGGTCATTTTCAGAACTTCATGTGAAAATGTTGTGCTCTGTAAACTGTTTTTTATTTTTTAACATACTTTTTATTGAGTTATAGTCATTTTACAATGTTGTGTCAAATTCCAGTGTAGAGCACAATTTTTCAGGTATACATGAACATACATATATTCATTGTCACATTTTTTTTTCGCTGTGTCTGTAAACTGTTACATGACTTGCATATATTTTCCAGTCTTTATTTATATATCAAGAACGACTAGGGGATCAGGAATCATCTCCAACTGTTTACCAGGTATGTGTGTTAAAAGAAATGTGAAAGTAGGTGGTGAAATGTTGTTAATGTATGTATTTAAAGACTATGCTTTTTGTCATTTTTTTTAATTGAAATATAGTCAGTTACAATATGTCAGTTTCTGGTGTACAGCATAATGTTCCAGGCATGCATATACATACATATATTCATTTTCATATTCATTTTCATTAAAGGTTATTACAAGATATTGAATATAGTTGCCTGTGCTATACAGAAGAGATTTGTTTTTTAATCTGTTTTTATATAGAGTGGTTAACCTTTGCAAATCTCAGACTCCCAAATGTGTCCCTCCCCACCCCCTTTCCCTGGGTATCCATAAGATTATTTACTAGAAGACCATGCTTTTTGTTGGTGTTGACAGCAATTTTTTTTAATTTGTGGGTGCTTTGTTTTTGCCCTTATAATAAAGTCTATTTAGGGAAGTAGGAATGTTTGGGTTGGGGACAGGACGGGTGGGGAGAATAGGTTGAGATAATGGGAAACTGTTAATAGTGCTGCATTGAAGACAAGGGCTGGAAAGCCTTTGTTCTGGTGATGGGCGTCTCTCTGGTGACAGTTCCCAATGGGAATCAGGCTGATCACGATGGTCTAATCAAACTTTGGGTGCAGGTAGCATGTAAATCCTGGGTAGACCTTGAGATGCTGGCTTTGAAATGTTGCCACTTTGGCAACAAGGGTTCTTCCTGGAGTCAGAGTTGCCACTGTAGCCCATCCCTCTAGGGCTAAGCCAACCTGCTAGGGAGTGCCTGCCTTCTGGGTTCTCAGCACCCTCATCCTGCCGACAGAGATTTGGGAAAGAATGGCCTGGGGAAATCTTGAAAAACTGCTTCAGAATCCAGCTAAGTGGCTTGGGTCCTTTTCCCCTAAGATCAGTTGAAGTTGCTTCATTTACTCTTCTTTTGGGAATACTGAGGCCCCCAGGAGGCTTTTGTTAGGAAGATGGTCTCAGCAGCTCAGCAGTTTTGAGTTGAGATGGGCCTGGTGGGGCCCCTGCATATCTTGTTGCCTTTTCCCTTAAATCTTTTCCTTCCTGGGGAAAAAAAAGAAAAAGAAAACCTAGATTTAAAAACACTTTCAGAAGCTAAACATATTTGTTGCAGAAAATCTAGGAAACAAAACTAAGCCAAAATTAGTCACTGCTAACATGTATTCTTTTATTCCTAAAAGAGTCATAAAAATGCACACATTATTACACATGTAGTTCCCCAAATGAAATCATATTGGGACATTCTCTTTTGTTAATCATTTATCTTTTCACAACATCACAAACCTCTTTCTGTGTCATTAGATATTTTTAATGACATCATTTTTAATTGACCATACTAAGTATGTTCCATTGCGGGAGTTTTGTAATTTATGTAACTTACACACTGTTGTTGACAAATTAGGATTATTCTAGTTTTTTGTTGTTCTAAATAATACTGTGCTGAAAAATGCCTTAAAGGGCCTAGGACAGTACCTGGCCTCATCATGTTATCATCAATCTCTCTGCATATTAATAGTCCCTAGCAACAGTGTAGGAGCATGCACCATTCTACTTACTTTTACCAATATTAGGTATTGTCATTTTTTATTGTCAATTTTAAAAGTAAAAATGACATGTCGTTATTTTAACTTTAATTTCTTTGATAACTTAGTAAAGTTAATTTGTTTTCTATGTTCAGTGGCCATTTTTTTTCTCTGATGAATATTTATTCCTTTTTCTCATTCTATTAGTGTATTTACCTTTTTGACTGATTTGAAATCTGCATTTTTAAAATTAGCTTAGCTTTGAATTTTGCTTGTGGTATATATGTTTTTTTCACATAGATAACTTTCATTTTTATGAAATCGGATCTAACAGTCCTTTCCTTTATGATTTTTCACTTTGGTGTCATGGTTACAAAAGCCTTCCCTTCCCCAGGGCGAGAAGCATTTATATTTTCTTGAAGATATTATAAGTAAACTTTATTTTTTCAAAATTTGGATCAAGTTGAGCAATATTTCCAGTCCTATAGAGGGCAGCTAATTAATCTAGCACCAGAGTCAACTGTATCTTTGCAACCTAGATGCAGAGGATTTCCCAGATAAATGACCCTTAGAGGTCATGTCCAGTCTTCTAGCTGACTGGTGACTCTCTTCTTCTAAAAGTCATATAGATGATTCTACACTAACCTTCTACATCAACACTTTCTTTCCAGTTAGAAAGCTTTTATATAAACACTTTCTTTAGTGGCATTATAGAAGTCTACCCTACTGTTCCCTTCGAGAAGCCCTAAGGTGAGAAGGGTCTCTGTCTTATGCAGAGCCAATTGGTCTTCATTTTCACTCTTTCTGCCTTGTCTACTTCTTCTCAGACAGTATATGCAGGCTGTTCTTGGGACTTCGGGGTCATATTGACCCAGTTTCTACCCTGGTGCTCAGTAACTATGTGGTCTTCAGTAAATTACTTAACTTCTTTGAGCCCCAGTTTTATCATCTATAAAATTGGGATTCAAAAATTCCTATTATTACACATTCTAACTTTGAGACAGACAAAATTGAATGCTGGAGCATTTAACAAACTTAACAGTTGTGTGTCATTATTTCAGGCTTGAATATGACTGGAGATTTTCTTTAGTTCTAAGCTTCTGAGATGTGTATGCAGTGTTTGAAGCAGTATCTTACAGTCAATGATTAATAAAGAAAAGCCAAAAATATCTCCAGATAAATTTAAGTACATTGAAAAGAAGCAAGAGTTAAAAATCGATGTCATAATATATTAATACCAATAATTTGTTTAGAAACTTGTTACACAGATGTCTTCATTAGTTCCAATATTGGTTTGAGCTTTGGAATGAAATGACAGATAGCCTCTGGGAGCCTTTTCTGTGCTTAGGTAGAGGACTCGGCATATGGACACCTAGACCTTATGAGATTATTTTAAGAATTAGAGGAGATCCTACATGACTGTGGTAGTACATTATCATTATGATATTATTACTCACAGAACATTCTCTTTCTCAAGCTAAACAGTTACCATTCTTTTCATTATCTTTCTTCCTAACTTATTTTCCAGATCTTTCCTTCATAAGAGGTAGCCTCATGGAGTGAGCATACAATACTCCAAGTAGACTTGGACCATGTAGGATGTTGCAGGACCATCTCCTCTTTCATTTTGCACTTTTATTCTTGTAACCAAAATTCTCATTTTCTGGGTAGCATCATCTTATTGCTGACTTTTGGAAAACATGCAGTTAGCTCAATCTTCTCTGATTTTCTCATAATTCTTGCCACTTACCTGCATCTCTTCTTTCTTGTACTTGTGTAATCAGTATCTTATGTCCCAGTACTCACTAGAAACTGTTCCTGTTATATTTCAACATGTTTAATTTATCATATTATTTGATGCTATCACTTAGCATGCTTAAAACCTTCCAACTTTGTGTCTTATTTTAATTTGGTCCTCATCTAAGACATTGATATGACTGTTGGCTCGGAAAAGATATGGACAGAGCTCCCATCATGATTACATCTTGTCTTGTTGCCAGTATGGAGAACTGCCTCTCTTACAAATATAGATAATTCAGATCATGTTTTTGAGGGTCTGCAGACCTCTGTTAGCATCTTTCTGTTTCTTTGAACTTTGTAAAGTCAGCATTTCTATTTTGTTCCACTAATGCATTTGAAAAACATTTATTGAACTATGTACCAGATACTGTGGTAGGTGCTGGATACAGAAACAAGTAATATATATATGTCTATCTTCAAGATGCCCACAGTCTCATGGGAGAAACAAAAGGACTGAGTGTATGATAGAAGGAATGAGGGAGTTGTGGATAAGGCTGTATGGAGATGGTGACATTTGAGCTGGGTATTACAGAATGCATAAAAGTTCGCATAACAGAAAGCAGATCAAGGACACAGCTGGCTATGCCCCAAATCCCCTTTTCTTAGACCATATGAATGCCAAAATTATGTGTCCATTTTTTCTCTCACAGTCCATGCTGTTCTTGTGCAAATAATATTTCCTTGTTCAGAATTAGATTTCTAACACTGACATTCTAGGAGATGCAATTACCATCCAGGATTGTTAAGAATAGAGAATATGCACCATCTTTTAGTTAGTGGATACCTTTAAGAAGTATTCAGATCACTGAACATTCTATATCTCTCTTATGTCCTCCCTCAGTACAAGTTTTGTGATCAACAATAATTATGATAATATAGTAATCATTGCTAACATTTATAGAGTATCTTCCACATGCCAGACATGGTGAGTTGTGCTTACATATATTATTCCTTTCTACCATTAACAAAGAAGAGGTTTAAGCTCAGAGAGCTTGAGAAACTAGCCTGAGGTCACGCAACTAATAAATTAACAAAACTGAGATGTGAACATTGCTCTCTGTCTCCAAAGCCTCACTATTTACATTTCTTCATTCTGACCAGCTGGTCAATATACCTATCTACTCTCCTCTTAGGCCTTCACTCATTGATTCGCCTCAGCAGCCACCCTTTGTATTAGTCTGCTAGGGTTGCTGTAACAAATATTATAGACTGTGTGGCTTGAACAACAGAAATTTATTTTCTCACAGTTCTAGAGGTTGGAAGGTCTAAGATCAAGATCTGAGAGGGATCAGATCTATTGAGGGTATTCTTCCTGGCTTGCAAATGATCGATTTCTCACTATGCCATCGAGCAACAGAGAGAGACACAGAGAGAGAGAGAGAGACACAGAGAGACAGATTCCTCTTCTGATAAGACCTCGAGTCCCGTCTGACAAGAGCCCTACCTTTATGACCTCATTTAACCTTAATTGTGCACCCCAAAAGCCCTGTCTCCAAACACAGTCACATTGGGAGTTAAGGCTTAAACAGATCAATTTTAGGGGGACACAATTCAGTCCATAGCACCCTTTTTTTTTTTTAACATTTCATACATTTCCACTTCTCCATGCTTTTGCTTATGCTATTCCTCCAGCATAAGTTTTCTGCTTTCAAAATCCTTCTAGTTCTTGAGTATCCAACTCAAATGTCACTTCCCATGAAGCCTTCTCTGGTTTTCCCATCAAATTTAGTTCTTCCTTCTCCTTACACAATAATAATTCTTTGATTGTACTTTGATTTAGCCCCTATTTTACCCAGATGGCATTATATATTCAGGTTCCTTGAAAGCAGGGACCTTGCCTTAATATGCTCCCAATTGCTCTGCCCCTAATTCTATTGGTACTCCCAAAAGGCATGACTTCAGTTATTCACTAGTTCTAAGGAATGGCATAGGCAGTTGGGTGGGTTTCAGATGGAGAAGAGACTACAGGAAGCCTTATGACTGTCTTCAAATGTTGGTAGTGATGCCTTATAGAAGAGAGAAGAAAATAGTTCTATGTTCTCTGAGAGGTTTGAATTGAGACTGCCACATTAAAGTTATAAAAAAGCAGATTTCAGCCCAATATATGGAAGCCCTTTTTAATTAAAAAAAATGAAAAGGAAAAGACAGCTAACATTCACTGATAACCAAGAGCTAAACTGTTAACTCTACACACATTATTTCTGCTCCTACATAGTCTTGTAAAATAGTTCTCTTCTCTTATAAATGATAAAACCAAAGTTCCAGAAGGCTAAACACCTGGTATAATTTCATGTAGTCTGTTTCATATAATTAATCTATCTCTTTCACTCATTCTGTCTTGAAGAATCAATCTCCTGCTTTCTATTGAAGGAAACTGCATGACCATTTTTCAGGAATGCTGTCTCAGGAATGCTGGCGGGGGGTGGGGCGCAGTGCAGAGGGGTTGATGTAATCCAAATTTCAGTTTTCTTCCATCTCTTAAATCCTATGACTCAGGAATTCTCAGTCCCTGACATAAGTTTAATGGCAATAGACCTATAAAACCCATCTCCTGTTATACTTTTTTTGGGAAAGATACACTGTAAAACTCTTATTAAGATTATTACAAATTATCATCACAGTATTCCGTGTGTTATTGGTCCCGTTAGTTCATATTTCTGAAGCTCTTTGGAGAACACAGCTTTGGAAATGCCCGTGCTAATAAAGCGGACTTGATCCTAGCCAATGGTGGCTACAGTTTTAAAACAAGGGCTATTCTGTCTGGAGGAAAAATGACAATATGCTTAAGTTGTCACCTGACTCTAGTGGTCAGATGGATGAAGTACTTAGCTTCCTATCCTGATTACATTCCATACTGAAGGTGGGTCCCTGTAGATGGAGCTCTTCACCATCAGCTTCCGGGGCCGGCAGTTCTGAAGCAGCTGCCATTTCTTGGGGTGATTCATGTGTGAAAGTGTCCCCTCCATAAGAATTTGGGTCACTTTGTTCTTTCCAGAGCCAGACTCTTATCAGACCAGAAGTGTCTCTTCATACAAATGCATCCAAGTTGGGAAGTTTATGAATGATAAGGATAGTTGTTCATTCCAAATACATTGCTCTTTTCGTCTGTGACTTCTTATATTTGGCTACACTGCTTTGTGCACTCAACAGTATTGGGCCTTAGAATCCTGGAGCTAGGGTACATTTTGGTGTAGCTTTAGAGATAATTTCAAAATGATCATAAATCCCTATCTTCTCAATTCACGTGGTTTAACTATTTCTCTTTCCTGTGTGAAATCATAGTCTTGAATTTGAGCAAAGCCTTTGCTCCTGTGTGTGCATGCATGTGTGTGTGTGCACACGCATATTTTAGATAACATTTTGGCACACGCTATGAAAATCCTCTCTACTCTTTTCCCCACCCACCCTCCACCCCACCCTCTTCAGAAGAGGGATGACAACAACAGATGAAATGCCAGGAACATCTAAAAGCAGTTCAAGTTTTTGTTGGTTTGTTTTTTTATAAGTTTTTCTTTACTCCTGCTTTGTTTTCCCAAGAAAACTATCACAGATATCTTGCTCTTCTTCCACTTTTATTATCCAAAATACAGTGTTCCTGGTGGAGGTGGAGAGAGAGAATGATATTTTTTAGTAACTTACAAGGCAACAATGTCATCAAAACATTTTAATATGAAGCTGACACTACTTTGGGACCATTTAATCTAGTCAGCCTCAAGTTTAACAGACATGACTCAGAGAGGAGAATGAGTCATTCAATATCAAACAGTCCTTTTGTGGTAGGAGTGGGACCAGATCCCATTCCCTGGTCCAATTCATTGCACAGCCTTAAAATGTCACAGCTTCCAAGACGTCTTCCAGAATTGCAATTGAGACCAGACTGAGGCATCAGCCCCATCAGGCTTGGAGGAGGCCATCAGGCAGTGTGTCTTTGTTCCTGACTGACAGCTCTGTCGCCAATCTCAAGGATTTGGAACCCACAAAATGAAATCCTCAATTAACTGCCATTGTTTTCGGCACTCAAGCTTTAAAGACAAAGATGGAAAATGTAAGAAAATAAATAAGGTATTTATTGAAAAAGCAATATCCAGTATGACTCCACTTATGTGAGGTATCTTGAGTAGTCAGACTGATAGAGACAGAAAGTAGAATGGCGGTTACCAGAAGCTGGGAACTAGGGAGGATGGGGGATCATTGTTTAATGGGTACTGAGTCTTAGTTTGGGAAGATGAAAAAGGTTCTGTGGATGGATTGCACACAAGATGAATGTACTTAGTGCCACTGAACTGTACACATAAAAATGGTTAAAATGATGAGTTGTAGGTTGTATATATTTTACCACAATTAAAACCACAACAGCATCCTTGGTACCACCTGGAATCTTTATGCCCTTGTGTGTTTGCCTCCCCAGAAGCAGGCTATGATGTCCTAAAGAACAGTAATAACAAACTTATGCTATTTTTTATTTGTCTTCCATATTTTGTTTTCAAAGTAATTTCATTTACATGATAGCATTTTGTAGTCACCAAAACTATCCTAGGAAAAACATGACAGGTATCCTCATCCTTGTTTTACAGAGAAATCAAATGAGGCCCAAATTCACACAGCTGACAGATAAAAGGGTTGGTACTAGAATCCAGGGCTTCTGATTTGTGTTCCCGGAGCCATGCAAGATCTGGGGTAAACATTTTAAAATTGGTACTTAACCTATGCTTAACTGGAAAGTAGACTAATATATTTTAAGATGATTCTCAACACCTTGAAACACTGAAGTGGTTTGGAGGAGGTTTTTAAGATGAAGATAAATTAACTTCATTACCCCATTGTCTAAACATTCTAACTGAGGTCTTACTGTATAGTAATAATATTGACACTTACACAGGACTTTACTAAGTACCAGGTACTATTCTAAGTGCTTTAACTATACTAACTCATTTAACAAAGTGTATTATTTGTAACAGAATTTACTGAGACTGACATGTGCTGAACACCCTCCAAGGTGCTTTGTATACTTTGTATACTTTAATCCACATAACCACCTGAGGCAGCAGGTATTACTACAGGTTGGAGGTGTTAAATAATTTGCCCGAGGACACTTGCTAGCAAGTGACACACCAGGACTCAAACCCAGGTCTGCCTACCTCTCTGCTGCTACTCAAAACCCATGGTGTGTTGTGCGTCTTTCCAATCACTGTCGTCTCCAAATATTAATTATGTTATTCAGGCACACCGGGGCAGTGTCCAAGTGCGGATGCCGGCTGGCTCGTAGTTTGCTTCTGGAGGGACTTCTAAGTTTCACCCTGAAATTCTGGCTGGAAATTTGATTCAGTTGCTGAAAGCGGAAGAAATACAGCTTTCATGTTCATGCGCAATTTGCTTTTTCATTTTCTTTTATTATCCTGAGACTCACTGTAAATCACACTTTCCCATCAGTCCTGGGGTTCTGATTATGTTCCTGGGGTCCAGCTAAGAGCAAGGGCAGTAAATTATTGCCACTTTGTTTAAAAATTTTTTTAGCCACAGTACATTAGCTGCTTTTGTTTGCTTTTCCACTGGTGGTGTGCACGTTTTTATTTCAGAATTGGTGTTTCTCAAGTGTCCCGTTTGTGAATAACATAGCTTGCAAAATGGAAGGATTGGAGAAAAACTATGCAAGAGGCTGCCCTGTTGGCATCTGTAAGATTTGAAAGCACTTATAGCTCAGATGAGTTCCTGAGTTTTTTTTTTCTCTCTCTCTCTTTCACTCACACACATACAAACACGCATGCTCACCGTTTTCTGTATTCTCCTGTTTTCTCTGTTCTACATTTCCCCCGAAGCAATTGTGAGGGAACGACCGATACAGTGATGAATATCAGGTAACCATCAAGAAATGCCTTCTTCTAGACTTCTCTAGTATTTTTGTTTATTTAAAAGATTGATAGATCAGAGGGTCAGGGGACATGTTTTATTGTAAGTTTCTGTTCTAAATTTCCTGATATTTTCGGTAAGGGGAAAAAAAAGCAAAAGAAAAGAAAATCTTTAAAGCCAAAAATGGGGCTAATAAGAACCAGACCCTGAAGTGATTGTCAAAATGTCAAAATAACTGCTTTTCCTTTCTTCAGGAGCATTAATCTTCAGGTACCTACCTTTCCAATCGAATCTCCCTAATGGTTTGACTTAATTCTCTTGCTGGGCTATCCACAAATAAAGTGGCTGCTAAAGTGATACTTAGATCCTCAAAATCTTGCAGCAATTGATGTGGGAGTTTAGAGGAGTCATTTGTTGATGTTTTTCAAATCACATCTTTTGATAAAGTGGAGAGAAGGGAGGCCCTGACAACCCCAAGTGTGAAGGTCTCCTTGTGAGCTGGCATTGTCACAGTGTTCACAGTACCATCCTAAAAGTGCTAGAAAACAATGATAATTATGCTGGGCCTAGGTGAGCATGGAAATTAACTGTTTTTCCTAAAATCCACCAGAGTTCCTGAAACGGCTTTGGAAAGGATTTTAGTGCACAGGAAGGAGCTTAAGTTAGAGAATTTTATATCCTTATTGATAATCTATACAAGAGTTCTTTCATTTTCTTGAACTTTGTAACAGACACCTCTGAAAGAGATTACCTACTTTACAATAACTGCCCCCAACCCCCAATGTTGTCTGGTAACTGCTCCCTGGACCCTGCTGAGGACGGGTCCTCGGCAGCCGTTTTATATTATGTAACCCTGCCTCTCTGGGGAGAGTTGACTGGATCAGGGAGGAGACACCTGACCTATGTTGGGCCAGAGTCTCTTTCCTGAAGATTTGAATTGAGATTCAGAGACAACCAGTGAGTGTTGGTGAGTTGCTGGTAGTGCCATGAGGTTAAATTGGGGGTCATGAAATGATCTTCCACTGTGTGTGTAGAGAAGCAGGAAAGCTGGTTTGCAAAAGAGAGGAGATTTAAGCAGATTCATAGAGAAAACCAGAGAATGGGGGCACAAGAGGGAGTCCTGACCTGGTTCCTAGCAGCTTTCCAGTCTTGGTTCCTATTCCTCAAGACTCCTTGCAGAATTCGATGAGAAACCCTTGTGTCCTATGTTAAATTCCCTGTCCACCTCACCAGTCCCTCCTCATCCTTTTAAACTAGCTCGAGCTAGCTTCTACAACATGCAGAGTCCTAACAAAGATAGGCTGGCTCTATCTCAAGCATGTGTTTGTTTGATTACAGAGATGGCCAAGTGAACAAACAGACGAATGGTCATACTTACTTTTTGGTGCCCTGGAAGGTTTGAATTGGGAACAAACCTCAGATTCCTCTTGGTCCTATCCTCTCATTAGATAAATGAGGAAACTAAAGACTATAGATGTTAAGAGATTTACCCAGGGTCACACGGCCAGTTCTCAGGCCAGCCAGTGCTCTTTCTAGTATGGCTCCCTAGGGCCTTCCATCTATCCATCCAATAAATACATAGTGAGCAACCTCCTGCTATATGACAGGTCATGGAATCATGCTTTCTGTGTTCAACAAACTGACTGTGTGGTAAGATAAAGTTCTGTCTGCTTATTTTCACTTTATCCCATGGGGTTTCCCATCTGAAGGGCACCTGGCTACCTTTTCTAGCCCACCATCAGAGCAAATTCATCTGGAAATCTCCCAGAGTATACGCCTGTCACATATTCTCTATGCCTCTGTTGGAACCCTCTTTTCTAATATCTGTAATAATCTATGTTTGTGTCTTATCTCCCTTGGAAGCCCTTTGAAAGTAGGGACTGTGTGTGAATCATTGCCTTCACTTCCTAGCCCATAATCTGTCACAAGGCACATCTTCAAGGCACATCTGCTATTCTGGAGAATTTATTTCACTCCTTAGAATGTCCAGTGGAGACTGTGTATCAGTTATCTATTGCTAGGTAATAACCCAATCCAAACTTAATGGCTTCAAACAACCATCATTTATTATTATCTCTCACGATTCTGGGAGTTGACCGGGCTTCGGTGCTGGTTTTTGCTCAGGGTCTCTCATGTGGTTGCAGTCAGATAGTAGCTGGAGCTAAGGTTATCTTGAAGGCCTCGTCATTCACGCCATTCGCATATTTGGTGTCTGGACTGAGAGGATTTGGTGGTTGAATCAGTTGGGGCCCCAAGGGTGACTCTTTCCCTCTGTGGACTCTCCACATGGTGACCTCAGAGTACCTGGACTTCCTACATGGTGGCTGAAGGCTCCCAGAGGAACTGCCCCACGGGAAACCAGCCGAAGCTCTGTAGCCCTTTCTAACCTAGCCTTAGAAGTCACAGAGTGTCACTTCTAGAACACTCTGCTCATCGAAACAGTCACAGAGGCCCTGCCATGGACGAGGAAAGGAATACAGGCTCACCTTTTGATGAGAGGAGTGTCAATGGACTTGAGACGTTTCTGTGCCTCTGCTTTCTGCTTCTTCACAAATGGGAGGTATGAAAGGAAATAAATATCTATCCCTGGCCTCACGGAGCTTGCATTTAAGTTGGGAGCCATGGTTTTCAGGCAACTGCTACTTGCTGTTCCCCTTGACAGCTCCATCCTTTCCAACTCCTTTGTCACTCCTAGCCACAGTCACTTGCAGTGTTTGACAACTGTGGACTTGTAGCCTAGGAGTTAGTCTGAGCAGGCAGGTAGGGCCAGGCTGTCATTTTATCATGAAATTCTTGTGGGCTGGGTCCTATTTTAGGCAGTCTGGAAGAACAGACCGAAGACTCACTTTTGGGCCAAGAAAGAATGAGAGGTTTCTACGAGTGTAACTTAAGGATCTAACACAACAGGGGAAAAAGATTTAAGCTTAAAGGTGTGCTTTGAATGGGATGTTATTCAGTCATAAAAAAGAGAAAACAGCTTGCCATTTGCAACAACGTGGATGGACTTTGAGGGCATTATGCTAAGTGAAATAAAATCAGAGAGAAAGACCAAAAAAAAAAAAAGCATACATTGAAGCATTACTTTTTAAAAAGTCAAGCAATAGAAGGGGGGGCCAAATACTCAGGTATTGGGGGAATCCTTTCATTGTGATCTCTGATAGAAACCCGTCATCAGAGACCTGTGTCTACTTTCCCCCAGATTTCTTAGGTCACACCTACTTGGGGAGAAAGAAATAGGGATACAAAATTGGAACCTCAGGAAACCCTCCTCTACATCACAGCTTCTCACCAGCCTATCTTCCCTTCCCTGCTGGGTCAGCTATCACTTCCTGAAGCCCAGCTCTGAACATAGGTTTTCCCCTTCATTTGAGCTGGAGAGGTATAAGAGGAGGGGCTGGGAGCTTCCCATGAAGACATTCTCCAAATCTGGCCCCTTTTAAGCAACTTGTAGAGGTATTATGTTAATATGATGGTTATTAAGACCATGATGAAAAGATGCTTCAGGCATCCTCAATGTGATTGGTTATGTGTGATGCTGTTTCTCATTGTCCCAATGATTTTAGGATGCCGTTGACATTTACTGTGCAGGGGCCTAAGATATTAAACACCTTATCATGTGCAGGGCAGTCCTGCAAGATGAAGAACTCTCCTGCCTCGGATGTCAGTGATGACCCCACCGAGGAGCATGGTGACGCAAGGAAGCTGTGAGAACTTCACTGTGGCAGTGGATGCACATGGGACCTGCTGGGAGGGTCATTAAAGCTGGTATCTTGCTTGTCTTCACCAGCTGCACAGCTCTTGCTCTCTACGCTCCCTCCCTCCCCAGACTTGCTCTCTCTGCTGTTAGAATCTGGCTCTCAGCCTCTGCTCTCCATCAAAGCCCAGCTCAAGCGTGACCCCTCCTCTCTCAAGCCTTCCCTGATTTCTACAGCTGGACGTGCTCACCCCTTCCAGAGTGGAAAACAGAATTTTTTTTTTCCTGGCATCTTCCCTTGTTCTGATTATTTTTTATCAGTTTCTTTTCCATCAGTACTCTGTGAAATCCAGGAGAGATGGGCCAGGTACCGCCCTAGTGCTGACACAGGCGTTTAATAAGTATTTGCTTATTTTTCTTCTATTTTTCCCCCCTCTGGACTCCTTCCCTCCTCCAAATGCCTGCACATTCCCAGCCAGAGGACAGGAAATCTGGGGTTTCTCTCCCCATCCACTTGGCTCTGGCTTTTGCCCATTCTGCGTGATTAAAGGCAGGGGACCGCCTGGCCCCTCTGTCACCGCTGCACAATCCCCCCAGCCGGCCAATCTCAATCTCCCCTCCCCCCTCTCCCAGGCTCCCTTAGCACTCACCATCTTGACCACACACTTAGCTTTTATGCTCACTCTGACTTGTACTTTCAAGTTAGATCCATCTTCCTTCCTTCCAGATCTTTAGGGGCTCCTCAAGGACAGAGACCATATCTCTTCCTTTTTCAAAATCTTACCTGTTACTAAGTGTCACCTCCTTTGGAAGCCCTTCTCTGATACCTCTGGCCCAGAAAGCAGGTTGACTGTCCCTCTTCTAGGGTCCTCTGTCACCCTGAACATACTCAGACCATGTTCGATCAAGATTGTTTCTTTAACTGCTTGCTTCCACAGCCAGGATGCGAGCTCTTTGAGCACAAGCACTTGAATGCATCTGTTCATTTAGTCATCAAACATTTTATGCATCTATCCAGAGCAAACCTGTGCTAGATTCAAGGTGCTATAACAGTGAAAAAAAGCGTGATCCGATCCCCGCTGTTCAGTCTTGTGTGTTTAATTGATCGTTGCCACTTGCTAATCAGAAAATATTACCCACTTCAGTTTTCATCTGCAGATTTTCATCTCCAGTTTTTGTTGTTTTTAGTTTTGGTTTGGTTTGGTTTTTCATGTGTCAGACAGAAGTGCCAGATTACCCAATCCAGATTTTTGTCTCCATGTTTTTTTTGTTTTGTTTTTCATATGTCAGAATGGAAGCTTTCTTTCAATATACTTATTATTTTCAGATTTTTAATTGTTGCCACTTGCTACCCAGAAAATATTACTCACTTCAGTATTCATCTCCAGCTTAGTACTTTTCTGTTTTCTTGAAAAAGCAGTAGAGCAGATTATCTCTATATTTTTGAGAAATGTGGTTCAAAATCTGAGGGCAAAACCATCCCATTCATAACAGAGAGCATTCAGGTGACAAGGACTTTTCCAGGGTGCTACCTGGCTAACAGGAGATCTGAGATGTGGTTAACTCAGCAGACTCCAAATTGGAGATACAAATCCTGGATAATAAATGGAGATGGGTGGAAAGAATGGTTTGTGTGCCTTTCATGTTCCCAGAAGTTTATCTTCTGGGAAAATCTGAGCCTGGAATATTGGTCTTGGTGGAACCAAGCTGGAATGCTGACTGGCACACAGAGGGATTCGGGTCCTGTTTAGTCAAAATGTGACTTGAGAAAACTGAGAGGATATACTTGTGTGGTCCCTATAGGAAGAGGAATTCTTTGGCCAGAATGGCAAACTTTTATTTGGAAAACCACCCAGGCTCCACTCAGAGACATCAAATGCTTGAGAATTTATCATGACTGGCCAACCTGCTTTTCTCGGAGTCAGGTCCTGGGCAGTGAGAATACACAGTGACTTGGTCTCTGAAGGCCCTGAACGTGGCTTGTTTCCTCCTCACACAGGGCTCCCTAGCAGGTCTGAAAGCGCAGCCATTGCCTTTGTATGACGCAGAGTATCCACAGGCTTCCATGCCAAGTCTCAAGCATCCCGCTGGCTCAGAGGCGTCTCCTAGCCTCGGTATTGAAATTGCAGAGATGACTTAGGATGTGTTCTGTTTGTGTTGGCCCACGGCCCAAGCCAGCAACCCATCTCAGGCTTGGCCTCCTAGATCCTATCTCCAGTCATTTAAAAGTTCATTATGCAGACCCTCTCATCCTGCCCTGCTCCAGCGAAGGTCTGTCAGCTTTTGACAAAGGTTTATAGCTCAACCATAAAGGGGAGAAGGCAGTGTTCGGGTTGCAGCGTGGCATGCAGGGCCCAAGCCTGAGAGTCAAAAGCTTTTTGTTGTTTTTAAGTTAGAGCCTTACTAAGTGACAGTGAAACAAGGTAATAGCTGGGGGTTTTGCTGGTATTTTTTGGTTTGGTTTTGCAGGGCTGGAGAAAGCTGCTAGTGATGCCTTGGAATGTAGATCTGCCCCGTACCTGAAAAATTCTTAGGCCCATGAATTTACTTATCTAGTATTCAGTTCAAGATAGGAGGATGGGGGATTTGTTTAAAAAAAAAACCATTTTAAAAGTAGAACGGACAAAGATCTAGAGGGGGTCAAAAACAAGACTGGGAATATTTTTCTAAGATGCAGGGACCAGTTCTCAACTGGAAACCTTGTATCCTTGTGAATTTCAGTTAGAAGAGGTTGATCATATCAAAATCAAGGGGTTGTTCTGATGGTTAAGTGTGTTTCTGTTCATCATGTCTAAGTATTCTTATCATCTCTAAACTTAAATAAAATATGTATACACGATAATCATGAAGTAACAAAAATAATACCGCCAAGTAATAAAAATGGTTCAAACTTTGTGGTGAAATAAAATGGTTACTCAGAGGAACCACCAAAGTCCACATACATTCATGACTAGAAAAAATGTCGCTAGAGTAACTCTGTTGGCTGTTGTCAGCGATCTCATTAGGCAACCTCCTCCAGGAATAAAAATAAAGAATGGCAGGTAAAGATCATAGCATCTTTGCATGACACGGAGATTTCATGCAGGTAGATTCAGGTGAGTTGAGAGTGGAAGAAGTTCTTAATGACTGTGGAGTATAAAACAGTAAATTGAGACAAGATGGGAGTGGGGGCATGAGAAGGGTTACTGGATAGAACGGATTCCAGTCCCAGCCATAACCTAGCTATGCTAAAACCTCTGTAAGCCTTGTTATCTCTCTTAGGATGAGTCTAGAAAAACCTGCAGACATGAAAGGGTTCCGGAAAGGATAAAATACAGTAATGTATGTAAAGTGCCTGATAGAATCAGTGTTCAACACATGTTTATTCCCCTCTCCCCCGACCTTTATTCATTATAGCTGGGACACAAAGTAATCCAAAGGCTGGAGGCCAGCCACTCTCATTCTTTGTGGATCTTAACTACAAGGAAAAAGTAGTTTCCCTGAGCTTTGAAGAGTCTATTTACATACAGTTGGTCTACTTGTAAAAATGACCTGCTCTTTGAAACAAACGTCTGGGTAGTAGCAGTGTTTTCTTAAACTCTTTTGAGTTGCTAGGTGTACTTATTGTGCTTCCTAAGGAAAGACCTATAAAGGAGGCTGTCTTTTCCTGCTAGTCCAGATTTATAAGGGGTTTTGCTCTAAGTGCACATTTGTAGAACCGTTTCTGTTGTACATGTGTTTCCTCCCCCAAAAGGAGCTGCATCATTGACTGTTTGTTGTCTTTGGTGCTATGGACACTAAACCCACTCTTGTTACTCAGAGGTTGTGAGCCTGAGCTCAGCTTGATGCATTAGTACTTAAGCTTGCAAGATAATGTGAGTATGGGGCCAGGACCCAGCCTAGCCTAGCTCTTTTTTTTTTTTTTTTTTTAACTATTAACCATCATGTCCCTGGTCTATAGCAGCTTTGTTCAGCCAGAAAATGTTTATCTTCACCAAGCCATCTCTGTACCTGACTGGAGACATAGGCTTGAATCCTGGCCAATTCAAGGCAACAGTCTTGGTTGGAGATGCGGTATCACTGTTTATCAGTAACGTGACCTTAGGCAACATGCTCAGTGTCTCAGCCCTGGTTTCTTCTTCTGAACAATGAGGAAGGTAGTGGAGAATCTTCTGGAGGTTTTTGAGCTGTGAAAACAGGACTTAACAGGAAACCAGGCAAGCGTCAATGGTCAAGAAATGGAAGCGGTAATTACTCCAGCCAAGTGTTCTACGGTTGACTGTGAGAGTATCATTTGGGGAGCATCCTAAAAAATGCCTATATCCGGACTCCACCCAGGATCAATTAAATTAGAATCTCTAGGGTTGAGACCCAGGTATAAATGAGGGTTTTTTTAAATTACTATTCCTAAGGTGCTAGTGATGTTCCATGAAGGTTGAGAATTTCTGGCTCTAGCTAGTAAGAGCACCCTGTTGTGAATGCTTGTAATGTTCCAGAGATGGATGATCTCATTTAACCCCCACAACTACACTGTAAGGTAACTAGAATTATTAGCCCCACTTTACAGTTGAGGAAACTGAGTCTAAGAGAGGTTAAATAATAGCAAGTAAGAGGTGGTACCCAGACATGGCGCCAAGCAGTCCAATTCCAGAGCCACGTTCTTAAGGACCATGCCACGGCTCATTATCACGAATAGCATCTCCAGTGAGGCTCTTCAGTGGAACCTAAGATCCAGCAAGTGGGGTCATCCAGTGGTCTCAGGCGCTCTCCATACCTCCAGCTTCCCGACTTCCTGTTCCCCGCACGTTCAGAACTTCCCAGCAGCCCTGCGTCAGATAACAAACTGTGGTTATTCAGAAGTCCCTTGCTATTTCCACTGATTTTTATTAAATGCAGCTTGTGGCTCTGACTCAAGAATGCACAAGCCGATTTAGATTATATTTTGCATTGAGTTTATTAAGATAAAAAATATTTCCTGAGATAGTGAGTCAGAAATATTTATGGTGAAGTGTGCTGAAAGTGAATGCAGGTTGATAGCATGAACAGAATGTTCTCTCAGAGTCAAATGCGATGACCTAACCGTGTTTGGCAGCCTTCCTTTATGTTTAGCTAAGCATTTTATTTCATGTCAGGAACCTCCTCCCTCTTCTGAAAAGGATCGGTCCTGTAGGGGATGAGGATTTGGCATGTGTCTCTTTGATACTGAGACCCAGGCCCTGAGCCTAATTGTGACTGGCTCCCTGGCTGACTGGATGGGTTGCCATGGCAAAGGACTGTTAAACTTTTTCTATCTGGGTTTCTCTCACCTGTCCAAATGGCAATATAACTCTTGGCCCCGCCTCCCTCCCCAAGGAGAATGGGGGTCGCTTTGAAAATTAAGTAATAAATGTTGGGAGGGATTTGTGGATGTGACGTCTTGTCAAATGGGCAAGTAATAAATGGGGTGTTTCCAAAGCTCATTTGCCCGAAATACACTTGAGCCTTCCATTTACTTAATCAACTAGCATTTATTAAATGCCTACCAAGTTCACAATAACACATGGGGTGCTGGGGGGAGTTGCAAAGGAAAAAAGGAGGAAGTAGAGTCTCAAGTCCCAGAGTACTCATAAACTAACATTTTTTTCCTCGCAGTTCACTTTTTAAAGTTGATTAAGCATCAGGATGAATGATGCCTGTATGTATTTTAAAAATTCATTCTCGATGATGGCTTCCAGTTACGTCATAAGTAACTAGTAGTGTTTAGTTGTTCTCAGTACCAGTGGGTATTGTCTCAAGCTAGATGGACTCATAAAAAGGGCAAGAATATTCCATAGTCCTGGTTAGGGCTGAGAGGAGACAATGAAAGTCTGTAATCTAGGTTTACTGGGAAATGATGCATTGGCTAATAGTATGGTCTCTTGTTTCCAAAGGTCTGCTTTTGGGTCCTGGTTCTGCCATTTTCTAGTTGTGTGACTTTGGGCAATTACTTAACCTCTCTGTATCTCATTTCCTTATCTCTGAAAAAAAGGTAATATTAGTGTCTACTACATAGGATTGTTTTCAAGATTAGATAAGCAAATGTGTCAAGATGCTTAGAATGGTGCCTGGCACCTTGTAAATGCTCTGAAAAATCTTAGCTGTGATCATCACTTTCTTTGGGTAATGGAGGAAATGGTGGCACTGAAAGAATCCTGGCATTTCATTTTCTTACATTATAAAAAATAGCAAATTCTTTTTATATTCAGAGCCCCAAACTTTTGCCTAGATCTAACAAAATCACTTAGGATTGCTCCCAAATCCCAAACTGCTTATTCAGAAATAGAAAACAGATCATGCAAACCAAGCTTATGGTATTCAGGGCCTGAGCTAAACCATTTTGTTGTGAGAGCCTCACACTGGCCCAAGACCCAGCGGGGTGGCAGGGGGCAGCTGTGGAGTGTGATAGAAAGAGCACTGAGCTCGGAGTCCAAATCCTGGCTTTACCTTTTATGAGCTGGTATAGGTTGGGATGGGTCTTTAAGTTCTCTGAACTGCGGTTTACCCATCATGATTTGTGCAAAAGCAACGGTAGTTAAAAAGAAAATTCTGGGGCCTTAGCAAGAAACAAAACAGAGGTAACTGAACCAAACTGTACTAGAAGTAATTGTATTCTCCACCACCATGCACTTGTAGGTTTTTTTGGGGGGTGGGATGGGAGGTAATTAGGTTTATTTATTTTTTATTATTATTATTTTTAATTTAATAGAGGTACTGGGAGTCGAACCCATGACCTTGTGGATGCTAAACATGCACTCTACCACTGAGCTTTACCCTCCCTCCATGCACTTGTAGTTTAAAAAAAAAAAGAAAAACCAAAATTATGACTCACTATATTATACACCTGTGATCTATATAATATTGTACATCAACTGTACTTTAATTTAAAAAAGAAAAGCTAATTGCATTTAATGTCTTTGATGAAGGGGCAGAAATTATTAATTAAATCTTGACCCATGAAGGACTTTTTTTTTTAATGTTTTTTACTTATTATTATTTTTTATGTGTTTGGGGGGGGTAATTGGGTTTTTATTTATTTACTTATTTTTAGTAGAGGTCCTGGGGATTGAACCCAGGACCTCATGGTTGCTGGGCACTTCCCCTGAGCTATCCCCTCCCCCAGGGAAGAGCATCTTTTTTAATATTCTGTATGGTGAAATGGAAAGTATATGTAAGCACTTGTGCTGACTGGTGAAGTACTGTGGTTGTAACAAAGAAAAGCATTTTTTTACTTGAAAGAATGATTGACAATCAAACCGTGGCTAGTTATTCTTCAAAATTCTTGAAAATTAACAAAACAATACTGTGACTTGAAGGAAATAGAAGGTAGTATTAGTTGCCAATAATAAAATTTGAGCTTTCAAGCAAAAGTTAAAATTTTTGGAAAAATTTTAGCCACTACCATAAGCTTGACAGTTTCTCAGTCTTTACTAATGAGATAGATGGTGATATTAATGAATGTGATTTTTCTATATTACATGATTAAATGTGTTCATATCTGGAAGATCTATGTAGTTTAGTGAGCCAGTGTTTTCTAAATGAACAATGCATAGTGCCACAAAATCATGTGGGTAAAAGATCTGTTCAAGTGCAAGATAAATCAATCCATTTTAATATAACAGATTATGAAGAATTCATTGGTGTGGTTTCAAATTTCATATCACAACTAATCTTTAGGAAACTACCATTTGTCTGTTGGAGAGAGTGTGAAGAAAAAGGAACCCTCCTCCACTGTTGCTGGGGGTTTAAATTGGTACAGCCTCTATGGAAAACAGTCTGGAGATTCCTTTAAAAACTAAAAATAGACATATTTCACAGAACTAGAATAAATCATAATAAAATTTATATGGAACCATCAAAGACCTAGAATTGCTAAAGCATTACTGAAGAGAAAGAAAGAGGCTGGAGGAATAATTCTCCCAGACTTCAGACCATACTATAGAGCTACAGTCATCAAGACAGCATGGTATTGGTACGAAAACAGATATATAGACCAATGGAACAGAATAGAGAGCCCAGAAATGAACCCACAAACTTTTGGTCAACTCATCTTCGACAAAGGAGGCAAGAATATACAATGGAATAAAGACAGTCTCTTCAGCAAATGGTGTTGGGAAAACTGGACAGCAGCATGTAAAACAATGAAGCTAGAACACTCCCTTACACCATACACAAAAATCAACTCAAAATGGATTAAAGACTTAAACATAAGACAAGATACAATAAACCTCCTAGAGGAAAACATAGGCAAAACATTATCTGACATACATTTCAAAAATTTTCTCCTAGAAGAAATAAAAGCAAGAATAAACAAATGGGACCTAATGAAACTTACAAGCTTCTGCACAGCAAAGGAAACCATAAGTAAACAAAAAGACAACCTACGGAATGGAAGAAAATCTTTGCAAGTGAAACCGACAAAGGCTTGTTCTCCAGAATATATAAGCAGCTCATACAACTTAATAAGATACAACCAAACAACCCAATCCAAAGATGGGCAAAAGACCTGAATAAGCAATTCTCCAAGGAGGACATACAAATGATCAATAAGCACAAGAAAAAATGCTCAATATCACTAATTATCAGAGAAATGGAAATCAAAACTACAATGAGGTATCACCTCACACCAGTCAGAATGGCCATCATTCAAAAATCCACAGATGACAAATGCTGGAGAGGCTGTGGTGCAAGGAGAACCCTCCTACACTGCTGGTGGGAATGCAGTTTGGTGCAGCCACTATGGAAAACAGTATGGAGATTCCTCAAAAGACTAGGAATAGACTTACTGTATGACCCAGGAATCCCGCTCCTGGGCTTATATCCAGAAGGAATGCTACTTCAGGATGACACCTGCACCCCAGTGTTCATAGCAGCACTATTTACAATAGCCAAGATATGGAAACAGCCTAAATGTCCATCAACGGATGACTGGATAAAGAAGAGGTGGTATATTTATACAATGGAATACTATTCAGCCATGAAAACTGACAACATAACGCCATTTGCAGCAACATGGATGCTCCTGGAGAATGTCATTCTAAGTGAAGTAAGCCAGAAAGAGAAAGTAAAATACCATATGAGATCGCTCATATGTGGAATCTAAAAAACAAAAACAAAAAAACAAAGCATAAATACAAAACAGAAATAGACTCATAGACATAGAATACAAACTTGTGGTTGCCAAGGGGGTGGAGGGTGGGAAGGGATAGATGGGATTTTAAAATTGTAGAATAGATAAACAAGATTATACTGTATAGCACAGGGAAATATACACAAGATCTTATGGTAGCTCACAGAGAAAAAAATGTGACAATGAATATATATATATATGTTCATGTATAACTGAAAAATTGTGCTGAACACTGGAATTTGACACAACATTGTAAAATGATTATAAATCAATAAAAAAAGTTAAAAAAATAAAATAAAAATAAAAACTAAAAATAGAGTTACTATATGATCCAACAATCCCACTCATGGGCATATATCCAGAAAAGAAGAAAACTCTAATTCAAAAGGATATATGCACTCCAGTGTTCATAGAAGCACTGTTTACAATAGCCATGTTATGGTGCAACCTAAATGTCTATCAGCAGATGACTAGATCAAGAAGATATTTTATATACACATATAATAAACTATAATGTTACTCAGCCTTAAAAAAGAGAATGAAATAATGCCATTCCATCAGCATGAATGGACTTAGAGATTATCACACTAAGTCAGACAGAAAAAGACAAAAATCATTTATCATTTATATGTGGAATCTGTAAAAATGATACAAATGACTTATTTACAAAACAGAAATATACTCACAGACATAGAAAACAAACTTACAGTTACCAAAGGGGAAACAGGTAAGGGGGAATAATTTAGGAGTTTGGGATTAACAGGTACACATTACTATATAAAAGACAGATAAGCATTTTGGATCTACTAAATAGCACAGGGAACTATATTCAGTATCTTGTAATAACCTGTAATAGAAAAAGTCTGAAAAAGAATATATAAAACTGAATCACTTTACTGTACACCTGAAATATTGTAAATCAACTATACTTCAATATTTTTAAATGTCAAAAAAAAAGAAGCTACCATTTGTCAAATTTTGGCATAGTACCAAAGAATAATATCCTAAATTATCTAAAAAGGCTATAAAATTTTTCCAACTGTATGAGGCCATCATTTTCTTCAACCAAAACAACATATCTAAACAGATTGCAGAAACAGGAGAATCCAGCTGTCTGCTCTTAAGCCAATAATAGATGTACAGCAATATAAAACAATGCCATTTGTGTGTGTATTGGGGCGGGGAGGGACAAAATATAGTTATTTTTCATGAAAATATTTGTTAACAAGTAATGAGATTATTTCATTTTCAAATAAATTAGTAAATAAATATTTTAAAATTTTCTTTTTGGGGTCCTCAATATTTTAAAGAGTGTATTGGGAATCCTGAAACAAAGGAGCTTGAGAACTTCTGTCCTAGAACATGGACTCTGGAGTCATAATAATTTTTTAAGACTTTATTAAAGAGAAGTTTTATATTCACAGCAAAATTGAGAGGAAGATAATAGAGTTTTTTTTATACCCCCTACCCTCTCACATGCATAGCCTCCCCCATTATCAACATTTCCCACCAGAGTGGTACCTATGTTAAAACTGATGAAATTATATTGACATCATAATCACCCAAAGTCCATAGTTTACATTATGGCTCACTCTTGGTATTGTATAGTCTATGGATTTAGACAAATGTATTATGACATGTATCCGTCATTATAGTATCATGTAGGGTATTTTCACTGCCCTAAAAATCCTTCGTGCTCTGCCTATTCATTCCTCCTCTCCCCACCTTCACCCTGCAATCTCTGGTAACAATTGGTATTTTTACTGTCTCCATAGTTTTGCCTTTTCCAGAACGTCATATAGTTGGAATCATCAGTATGTAGCCTTTTCAGATTGACTTCTTTCACTTTGTAATATGTATTTATGGTTTATGGTTCCTTTATGTCTTTTCATGGCTTAATAGCTTATTCCCTTTTAGCACTGATTAATATTGCATTCCAGTCTAGATGTAGTACAGCTTATCCATTTACCTACTGAAGGACAGCTTGGTTGCTTCCAGGTTTTGGCAATTGTGAATAAAGCTACAAACATCCATGTGCAGGGTATTGTGTAAGTTTTCAACTACTTTGGGTAAAAACTAAGAAGTGAGATTGTGGGGTCATATGGTAATAGTATGTTTATTTTGGTAAGAAACTACCAAACTGTCTTCCAAAGTAGCTGTAACATTTTGCATTACTACCAGCAATGAGTGAGAATTTCTGTTGCTCCATGTTGTCATCAGCACTTGGTAATGTCAGTGTTACGGATTTTGGCCATTCTAATGGGTATATAGTGGTATCTCATTGTTTAATTTGCATTTTCCTGATGACATACGGTGTGGAGCATCTTTGCAAATGTTTGTTTGCCATTTTTCTTCTTTGATGAAGTGTCTATTAAAGTCAGCTCATTTTTTACTGAGGTTGCTTTCTTATTATTAAGTTTTAAGAGTTCTTTGTGTATTTTGGGTAATAGTCCTTTATCAGATGTGTCTTTTACAAATGTTTTCTCCCAATCTGTCTCCTCAGTCTCTTGACACTGTCTTTTGCAGAGCATTTTTAATTTTAATAAAGGCCATTTTATCAATTACTTATTCCATAGTTTATGTCTTTTCTGTCATATCTAAAAAGTTTTCAGCATCCCCCAGGTCATCTAGGTTTTCTCCTGTGTTCTCTTCCAGGAGTTTTACAATTTTGCGTTTTATGTTTAGGTTCATGATCCATTTTGAGTTAATTTTTGTGAAGGGTGGAAGGTCTGGGTCTAGATTCATTTTTTGCATGTGGGGGTCCAGTTGTTTCAGCACCATTTGTTGAAAAGACTATCTTTGCTCCTTTATAGAGACTTTGCTACTTTGTCAAAGATGAAAGTTGCCTATGTTTAGGTAGGTCTATTTATGGGCTCTCTGTTCTCTTTCATGGATCTATTTGTCTATTCTTTCAGCAGTACCACACTGTCTTGATCACTGTAGCCTTATAACAAGTCTTGAAGTTGGGTGGTGTCAGTCCTCCAGCTTTGTTCTCCTTCAGTATGATGTTGGCCATTCTGGGTCTTTTCCTCTCGTATAAACTTTAGAATCAGTTTGTCAACCTCCACAAAATAACTTGCTTGGATTTTGCTTGGGATTGTGCTGAATCAGTATTTGTTTTGCAGCATCCCATTTAGCAGACAGAAAGGAGTTCCAAAGATTTGTACAAAGTGAAAGACTATTACAGGCAGAAAGATAAGGGAGTAACTAGCAAAGAGTGGATTGTTTGTGGCAGGTCACTTTCCTTCAGGGGACAGCAGGAGTCTATCAGGAAGATTACTTCTCTAGTGCTGACCAGGTAATTCCAGATTGACTAGGTTTGTGAGTTCACCCCTGGGAGAGGTTGAAACTGTAATTAAGTTAGGTATTAAGTCTCAGTTTGGTGATGAGGACTTAGCACAAGTGACTTCCCTTTGGGTCTGTTTTCTCTCTTTTAACAGTATAAATAGGCAGGTTTAAATGTACAGGCCAAATTGCTTTGTCTGACATTTAAATTCAGTCAGTACCTGCTGTCTGCCATCTACTGGGAAGAAAAAAAAAAAACACACAACCTAAAAGCAAGAATTTATTTGGCGGGCTTACTGAGGACTGAAGCCCGAGATACCTCTGAGGGCCTCTAAGGGACTGTTCTGAAGAGTGTGGAAGAAGCCAGGATGTATAGGACTTTTGCAAAAACAAACAAACAAAAAACAGGTAGTCTGAACATCAAAAGATTGCTGCTAATTAAAGAAAAACAGGCATCTCAAACTAATGGATTTAGCACTTTTCTGTATGCGGGAAGATGCAAGAGTTTGGGCTTAATGAAATTATACCTTTGATATGTACCTTAACTATGAAGGGCCAGTATTCTGGATTTTTCTCCATCTTGAATCCCCTCAGCGTGCAGAGTGAGGGGGAGGGGTGGCTGCAGTGGCTGATAGCTTGATGGCCACAATGTCTTTTGTTTACTGGTATAGCAGGAGACATTCTTTGTCCACACTACCATCCAGTGCTTCTGTGGCTGCCCATACAGAAACATACACTATTTCAGGAGGTGTAGACCCCACCAGCCCATGTAATAGGTCATGGAGCCAAAGGCCAGGGGGCTAAGTGACTGTCTGACCCATGCAGCTAGCTAGTAGCAGAACTGGTTTCAGGTCCAGTTTACAGATTTCCTCTGCACTGGGCTGCTTTGCTGGGATGCTCAGGTGTTCTCTGAAGGAAACTTCTAGTCCAGAACCTGCAGTGGTCACACCTATGCTGAGTGTAGAGCAGAGAGCGGGTTCCTTAGTGTGACCCATGAGGCTGTTCCAGAAGGATCCAGCTGGTTCTGGGAAGAGAATGGATTATGGCCAGAAGCTTGTTAACAACAAGACTGATAGCAATGATGCAGACAAGCATTTTTATTTTATTTTATTCCAGTCACAAAATGCTTTCGTGTTGTTTAGACCAAATGTTGTTCTGATGCTTCTAGTCTTTGCCAAACTGAGGACCAGACCATTTGCTTGTTTTACTTACTAAGTGAGCAGCTACAGATGGCAAATAAATTGAACGTTATTCTTCATAGGTAAAAAGTTAAAACCAAATTCCCCGTGTTTATAGCCAGGCTCCTTTGTCCAGTAAACACAAAGATTTGTTTACATTTCTTTTGTTCTCCCTGGAAACATACTGCTTGGGCCAGCTACTACACTGATTTAAAGATACCCTGTAACCCTTGTTTTTGTCTTTAGATAGATATTATGTAGAGCTTCATGGACAAATGAACCACTCTCGCCTGCAGTGTGTTATGTAATCTTGAATAGGTGGCCTTACCCCTCAGATCTCCTTCTGTCAGGACTGGACTTGGCCAGGAAACCAATCAGTTGGATAGATAATCATTCCCTACTTTTAGGCATAAATTATTTGTGACAAAAAGAAAAGAAAAAAAATAGTTAATACAATAAGAGAAATTTTCCCATGTTGCTTTCTCTGTGCCAGACCCTATGCGAAGCACTTTCCATGTATTAATTCATTTAATCCTCGCTTAGCCCTATGAGAAATATACAATTATTGTACTGATTTCACACAACAAAACTGAGACACAGAGGTTAAATAACTTGCCAAGGTCACACAGCTGATAAGCAGCAGAACCAGTATGTGAATTAAGGCATTCTAGCTCCAGCGTCTGTGAGGGTTTTCATCAGCCCATACTAATTTGTTTTCAATAAATTGGAGTCCACCTTCAGAGTACAGTTGAAATACTTCCCCCCAGTGACAGAACTCTGTCTCTTGGCTAATTCATGCTCCTAGAAGAAAAAATGTCAAGTGTCTATGATTATAGTAGTGTGCAAAGTAACTGAGGTTTGGAGGCAAGAAAAAAATAAAGTGCCAACTCACTGTTTTCTATTTTATGCTATGAGAGCTTGGCCAAACAGCTTGCTAGGATTTTAGCAGCAACTCCCTATGGGGAAAAACCAAAGAAATAAAGTAGCATTGACTTTCTTTTTTGAGTAAAACTCAACAGTCATGTTAACCCCTGAGGCATGCACCCAGAAGCTGTCATACAGGCCTCTGGGGAGTGTGGCTGCTGTTGGCTGGCTTTGATATTTAAAGAAGGTGGAAATCCGGGAATGGGGAGCCAGGCTGTGGAATGCCTGGGCGATGGCACTTCTCACTGCTGTGGAGACCCCTCCAACTCAAAGCTGGACCTATGCTGCTGGAAGGACAGGAAAATAGATGTAGCCTTAAGGAGAAGGGCCTGCCAGGGCGTAGCAGGTCACGTGGGGTACTTGGCCTCTGGAGGGAAACCAGAACAGCAGCCAGAATGCATGGCTAAAGCTTAGACCCGTTAACCAGACCATCCTGGTTGGAATTAGGAGAAGATCACAGCCCTGCAGGTATGTGGATATATGTAAACCCCAGCTCTTCTTTAAGGGAGAAATTTGAATTCTGTCCCTACTCCTTGGTGGGGCTCAAGCTACCAAAACAATCTGATGGAGTGGAAGGAGCAAGGCTTTGGATCCAAAGAGATCTAAACTGGACCTCAGCTCAGCTAGGTGACCTTGGGCAAGTCATTTCACCTCCTCTGCTCCTAGGTCTCCTCATCGTTGAACAGAGATAACAGTACCTCCCTTGCATGGTTATTGGGTAGGCAAACGCTAAAGTAAAGCCCCTGGCATGTGGCAGGACTTAGGGTCCATCTGTTCTTACTACTATACTAACCTGCTGGCCCAGCGGGACTTGTTTGGGTGCTTGGCTGAGCCTTTACTGCTGGAAGCTTTGTGCACAGAGTACCACTTACTGTGTGACCACGGGGCAAGTCAGCTCATCTCTGTGACATCAGGTCATCTGCAACTGAGGATCATGGTCATTTCTGTGCCTTTCCTACTTCTCAGGCTTGTTAGAGGATAACAGGAGAAGAGTAACCTGCAAAGCGCTACCCAGAAGTTGTTACTATTATTATAAAAATAATAGAAGTAACATTGATTAACATTTTTGAGTGCTTACTTTTTGTCCTACACTAGTTTAAATGCTTCTCATGCCTCGCCTGCTATAATTTTAAACTTCTCACAGGTTTACCAGGTAGAATCTTCTCTATTATTTCTGTTTTTCAGTGGGTTAAACTAAGGTATGAAAGAAGTTACATAACTTGCCCAAAGTCACACAGGATTGAAGGGGCAGACAGTGGATCAAACCCAGTCAATCAAATTCCAGCACCTGCTCAATGGAGCATTAATCACTATGCTTACATTTACATTGTTGTAGGATTGCTACGTCTATGTCTCTTTCCAACAGAGGGTGCATAGTTACCCATTCTCTAGGCATGCGATGGACTGTAAAGCCATTGTGACAGCTCCATAAAACCACCTGTTAATTAGTCTCTCTGGACACGTCTCACACATCTTAGGAACACGTGTGGTTATATCTATGAGCAAACACATTCACAGGTTGACTATGTATGTATACAGATTCTAGAAACATGTTCAAAGATGCAGATTGGGATATAAATGCAAGGAAACAAGACCTTAGCAAAATCACTGATGGGCTCATGATTCTGTTATGAAAGACAATTAGTCATTGGCTTAAGTGAGATGGAAAGTGTCATGATAACACAGAGAGTGATAGTCATGTTTAATCATGATAAATGCCATTCACACGTGTGACTCACTTCTCGAGGGCTGTCCAGACTTTGACAACATCTCTCCCCAGTTTTTTTGGTGGAAAATTAAAGCAAATAATGAATCACTTACTTTTGGCATTTGTGAAAGCATGTCACAGTCACCTGGGTGGTTAAATTAGCCAGTTAGGTATCTTGAAAAGATGTTGTTTGGCAATAGAGTTTTATTAAATTCAACAAATTTACTGTGCTGTGCCTGTGCTGTCCAATACACTTAGCCACGTATGACTATTTAGTTGAAAAACTTACTCCTTAATCACTCTTACCATATTTCATCTGCTCAATAGCCCAGCCTGTGACTAGTGGCTGCCAGTTGGACAATGCAGCTTATAGAACATTTCCATCATTGCAGAAAGTTCTACTGGACAATGCTGCCAGACAGTAGGATACACTGAGGATGCACTGATAACTGAAACGTTCTAGATGCCTGCCTTTATGGGGTTTGTTACCCTGTGGTAAAGACAGCTGCTTTACAAGCCATCCCAGGTTGTGGGGAGAGGAAGGGCAGAGGGCCATGGGAGGGTGTGATAGGGACACCCACCCAAGGATGAATGGTCAGGAAAAATGAAATCAAAGAAAACTTCGTATACATGAATAGCAGACCAATTTTAAAAGTATCTTGAACTTAATTTTTAAAAATTAAGTTATTTTCTTTGTAATTATATCCCACAACTGATATCAACACAATATTTAAAATATTATATTATTGAAGAATAAGCTTAAATACAATTTATTCAATATTAAAATGTTTAATAAATCCCAAAATAAGCCAAATGCCAAATGTATCTATAGTGAGATTCCATTTATGTGAAATTCTGGAACAGGCAAACTTA
Source organism: Vicugna pacos (assembly GCF_048564905.1). Classification (NCBI taxonomy): domain Eukaryota; kingdom Metazoa; phylum Chordata; class Mammalia; order Artiodactyla; family Camelidae; genus Vicugna; species Vicugna pacos. The sequence continues at coordinate 20,023,144 of NC_132999.1, read as the reverse complement.
ATCTATGATGATAGACATCAGAGCTCTTGTTGCCTGGCATGGGGGCAGGGGAGTGGGTGGGAGCAGGAACTGATTACTAAGGATCTTGGGGGGACTTTCTGGGATATTGATGATGTTCTATTGTTCTGTAACTTGAGAGGGGCGTTGGTTACCTGGGTATATGCATTGGTCAATACCTGTGGAGCTATGTAAGGTCGATGCCTTTCCTGGAACAAATTATATCTCAATTAAAATTGAATACATAGTATTATATATTGTAATGTGTTGTGGTTGATATGAGTAACACTATGGAAGTAATTTCATTGCCTCATCACTTTGTCTGCCAGCAACCCGGCCTTCATTACCCTTATTGTATCATCACTGGCAGGGAGATTGCCAGCCTCTTTTCTGATCTTGGGCCATGTGGATATAAATAGATGGCTTCTATTTTTCCAGTTTTCTGTACTCTCTCTCTTTCTTCTCTAAAGTGGACCAACTGGAAGGATCTTTGCCAGAATGTTAAGAATGGTGTGATTTTGGGGTGAGGAGATTTGAGGCAAATTTTACTTCGTTTTCTTCTTCACTGCATTGTTTGAGCTTGTAACAAGGAACATATATTTTTTTTATCCTCTGAAATACAAACGCTCATAATGTAGAAAATGCATTTATCCATGGGTACTAGTCATTTGAGAACTTCGGGTTTTATACCATGGTTAGTAACAAATTTCCTTCCAAGCAGCAGGCTCTGTGGGTGATTGTTTAGTAGTCACAAAGTCTCAGGAGATGGATAATTTCATGCCTCATCTGTCTCCACCATGCCGCCCTCGTTCAGTCTCTCTGGTCTGGGGTGCATGGAGTGAATTTAATGTGCTTGGAGGTGCTCTCCAGCTGTCTGCGCCTCTCACCTACCCCCTTCTCCGTGTGCTCACAGATTCTTACCTGACCCTCGATGAGCCGATGAACAACATCACCACGTCCCTAGGGCAGACGGCAGAACTACACTGCAAAGTCTCTGGGAATCCGCCTCCCACCATCCGCTGGTTCAAAAACGATGCGCCTGTGGTCCAGGAGCCCCGGAGAATCTCCTTTCGGGCAACCAACTATGGGTCTCGGCTACGGATTAGAAACCTTGACACCACAGACACAGGCTACTTTCAGTGCGTGGCGACAAATGGCAAGAAAGTGGTCTCTACCACTGGAGTCTTGTTTGTCAAGTTCGGTAAGCAGCATCGCAGTTGGGGATGGCCTTTGGCCCTCAGCTTCCTTGGGGGTGAGGAGGGAGGGAATGAGCATGCACTGACTGTGCCCTGCAACACTGAAGCTCGGACAGTTGTACCCATTTTAGAAATAAGCAAACCAAGGTCCAGCAGTGAAGTACCATGCTCAGGGTCACCCAGCCAGTCAGTAGCACAACAGGAGCAGAGTCAAGATCCGTCTGACCACAGCCCTAATTCTAAATCACCACACCAGTGAATTATTCTCAGCAAGGATGTTCCTTGTGCAGCGAAGTTGGATTTCCAGGGCACATGCCCCTTTACTGTCCATTTGCCATCAAAGACCCCTGCCTGCTCCTGCAGTGTCCACGTGCTCACTCAGCCTCCCATTGAAACTCTCTGCATCTCGTGATGATGCCTCCTCTATAACTCATTTTTTTGACCCTTGTCTTAGCATTTTTCAGCCTCTGAGCTGTGGGATATAGACACATTCTTACTGGTATGTTTTTTCATAGAGGTGGTTGGGTGAGCTGGAGCAAAATAATAAATTGCAGAAAAATAAATATCACCTCCAGGAGGCTGAGAACTTTAATTTGTAATGGTTTGATTTTACCCGTGCTCACCCTCCAATAACCCAAACCAACTGTTTCCTTTGTTTTTCTTTCATTTCTTCAGGCCCTCCTCCCACCGCAAGTCCAGGATCCTCGTAAGTACTTATATCTCCTTTCTTGCCATTTTTCATTGTTTCTCTGGAGGTCTTTGGGGCAAAGGCAGTGTCCTCTGCTTGGGCCAAAACACTGTGTTTCTAGATTTCATTCCATTTTTGCCCTGCCCTCATTCCATTTTGCTTTTTTTTTTTTTTTCATATGAAGATTCACAGGAGACCAGTATTGACAGTAATCTCAAGCATGGTAATGTAGATACTGAACAATCAAAGCAAAAAATCTACTTCTGTGAACTATTTTACACATGAGCTAACATTTAGTTACAATGGATGTGGTGAAATCATATAAGACAGAAACAGTGCCGGCTTAGGAACCTATTCTCTAGCCTTTGCCTGAAAGGGGATCTGTTCTATGTTTCTGTAAGCTTTTCTGATACTTTAGTTATTGAACATGTCAACTATTAGGTGATCACTTTGTTTTTATTCCCTCTAAACAACTCAGAAGCAGCTCTGACTCCTAGGAGAAGGCAGCCCTGTGTCTGAATTGAGAGTTACATGGAAGCTTGATTCATTTCAAGTCCTTGTTAATAGAGTCACAAGATCCAGTTTCTTTAACCAACACTATCTTTGCATTTATCCTCTCTTCTGGCTAAGGGGATCTTGTCTTTCGTTCTAGGAGCATCCACTTGGGGCATTTTTCTTTACGTTTATTTTTATTTGGGGGAGAAAGACCCATTTATTAAAACTCTTGCTCTGCAAGAAAATATATTCTGTCTTTTGTAGATTTCTGAAGTAAAAGTCTCTGGGCTCGGACACGAGAGCATCCAAATGTCTGACTAGACTAAACCAACGGCAAACACAACAGCCACTTAATTTACTCTAATCCCCTCTGTGCCTCTTAATTACAGTGTGGGATATTTTAATATATTTGTGTGTGCCTAGAGGCCCAGTGGCCCACAATCCCATTAATAAAACAGGTAATGGGTAAAAATAAACATTGGCTTTCAGCCACACGGTTCTGCTATTTCATCAGCCGGTTAAACACAACTGTTAAAGAGTCTTTAAAATCACCCAAGTGCTAATTGCCTTCTACTTGCCCAGGTAGAAAATGTTGATTGATCTTAAAACAGGTCAGAAGTGTGACCACTCCGGCTTGCATTTCTTGAGGTTAATTTTTTTTTTAATGATCTCACTATTAGTTGATATGTGGAATCCTTTTGAAGTCTTATTTAAACAAAGATGAAAACTTCTGTTACTGGCTATAAAAATGCTTCCCACTCTGGTACCTTATTTGTTCCTGTTAATCTGTGTTTCAAATGTGGCTGATAATCTGTGTCCTGAGTTGATTAATGTGGTTCACTAATCTGCTTTTGCTATTAAGCACAGACAGGACTGTTGACTTTCTGCCTGTTGTATTTGCATCAGAGTTCCTTTTTTTATTATCAAAATTATTTTTAAGCCCCTTTATGTCCTTACTTCTTGAAGTTTTCATTCTTTCTTTGCTGCTGCCTTTCTGATGAGCCCAGCCTATCTTTCATGGATTTAATTTCATGCAAAGATAGTATACCACTTTCGTGAGCTAGTATCTATGGAATGGGTATTGAAATTCCTTAAAGATGCTCAAGCACAGCTAAAAGTATCCTTTGATGTCAGGCACCTCTGTTTTATGTTAGCTGTCCGATTATCCATCACATTAGTCAGCAATAGCATGAAATGTATAGTAGCCATGTTCAGAGGGAGCTGCAGTAAAATATAATCAAAGTTGGAAATCCCACAGGGCTTTTTGCCACCTAATCTTCATCCTCATTTTGGCATTGCCGGTGGATTTTGATACCCTTTTATCTCAGTCCCTTAGAAACTGGTGATGTATCTTGCTTTTTGCTCCTTTTTCAGCTGCCACCACCCACCCTATCTCTAACAGTTTCTCTCTTCCTGAGACTAACTCCCAGATAGGATGATAGTTCCCTTCCCTATCCTCACAGCCCTCAACAAGCAGCCAAACCACTCTGCAAGGGGACAGGCAGAACGTAACAAAATGATCGCTGTGGGGAGTATCACAGCATTGAGGAGGGCTTGGAAAGCCTTTTGTCAGACTGCACAGTCTTTCTCCAAGGTGGGAGTGCCATGCGGTCGTAAGATTGCTCTGTTTGCTTGAAGGTGGCAGAATAAGAGTCACTGCCAGGAAATCGAATGCAAGCCCGAGACACACCCCAATATTTGCAACCGTGAAATGTTGTGTGTTTCATACAGTATCAGGTGTGTGAAACGTGGGGAGAGCGGAGTGCCATTTGAGACCACAGGGCTGCATATCCCTCGGATGGGACAGGCTTGTAGCACCCTTGGGACTCTGGCCCCGGAAGACACAGTGTGTGAGGCCCTTGCCGCCCCCTCTTGGATCTGTGTCAGGTCTTCACATGAAGCTTCCAGAATGGCATTTTCATTTGTAGTAGGAGCAAGTTTGAGATGTTGGTTTGGCTTCTGTTCGTAGCTTCAGGCTTTCTCTCTTCTGTCGTTGCTAGGTCCTGGCCCACCCCTAACAATGCGAGGGCCTGGGGCAAGAGTATGAGCCCACATACCGCATGTCTACGTATTTACATGTTGTAAATCAAGCTAGCAAACTGTTCAAAGAAATATGTGCTGTCCTCCCGCATTGACAAATATACCTTCATAATGACAAAATTTTAAAAATACATGCAAAATTATGGTTTCTGTATGACTAGAAGCCAGGAACTATCAAAACTGACTACTTTAATCATTATTCTTCATGTCTGAATGTTCTGTTCGTGGGCCAATGATATTATATATAATTTATAGATTGTTATACATTAGTTCCATTAAAATTTTTTTATTGCCTTCATTTCGGCAGAATGAATACCTGTGTTGTTTTATGCAGGATTTTCACATAGCATGTATTCTTTTGACATTCTTTGGCTTGTAGGTGCACAACCCGTTTTTCTGCCTTAACACTCACATGATATTCTCCCTGTGTGTGTGTCTCTCCAAGTTCCCTCTTTTCATAAGGACACCCATCATATTATATTTGGACCCACTCTAATGACCTCTTTACAAAGGTAATCAAGCTACCCTGTTTCCAAATAAGGTCCTGGGGATTAAGACTTCAACATATAGGTTTGGGAGGACACGATTCAATCCATAACACTTCACATGACAGCATTTTTCTCAGCCATGTGAAACGCTTGCAAATATTACTTTAATTTGTGAGAACTTTCAGAAGATTGGAATATAAAGAAAAACAGGAAAATAGATGCTTGGTGATCCTGGGAATGATAGTTTGTTGTACAGGAGTCTATCATTTTGAAACTGGGAAGAAGCATTTAAAACTGATGACTTTATCTTTTCTCTTACTGAAGTGCTTTCACCCCTGCATGCTTCCTGGGCTCCAAGTGTCCATCAGTTCCACCAGCAGCGACACAACACACAGATCTTCACAGTGTACAATCACGGCTGTCTCCTGTTTCAGGGGACACAGGGCAAGAGATGTAGAGAGGTGACCCCTGGGACCGGAACAGTGTTAATCACGGGAGTAGATGTTTAAGGCTTAGGTCGCTGCGCCAGCGCTGAGTGCCAGATTGCAGGAAGCTGGGAATCCCGTGTGTACGCTTTACTCTTACTAGATTTATTTCCTATGTACTTTTTGTATGTAGGCCCAGGGCAGGGGCCTTCTTATTTTTCTTTTTTGTTAGATAATAATTTTACTGAGATATAGTTCATGTGCCATAAAATTCATTATTTTAAAGTGTAAAACTTAGTGTTTCTAGTACATTCCCGGTGTTGTGTCACCTTCACTGCTATCTCATTTTAGAATATTTTCATCAGCTCCCTAAGAAACTCCTCTCAGCCCCTGATACCCTCTAGTCTACTTTCTGTCTTATGAATTTACCTGTTGTTGATAGTTCATATAAGTAGAATCATACAATGTTTGTCCTTTGTGTCTGACTTCTTTCACTTAGCATAATGGTTTCAGGGTTAACCTGTATTATATAGCATGTGCACTGTATCGTATATGTGTATCATAGTATCAGGACTTCATCCTTTTTTATGGCTGAATAATATTCCATTGCAGTCCACACTTTCTATTCCTTGAGTCTGTTTTAGTGGTTTATGTCTTTCTAGGAATTTGTCTATTTCATCTAGTTATCTAAATTTTTTGACATAGGGTTGTTAATAATTTCCCTCATCATTCTTAACATTTCTGTAATATCAGTTGTGATGTCCCTTCTCTCGCTGATTTTAGTAACTTGTATTTTCTTTTTTTGTTTCTTATTGGTGAAACTAGCTAGTCTGGTTAAATGTCAATTTTGTCGATCTTTTCAGAGAACCACCTTTTATTGAATACTGGGCATTTAAATAATGTAATGTGGCAACTCTGGAAATCAGATCGCCACCCCTCTGTTGTTGAGTGTTTTTGTTGTTGCTGTTTGTTTAGTGACTTTCCTGGAATACTTCTGAATAGTCTATATTCCCCGTCTGTGTAGCTACTGAAGTCTCTGCTCAGCTCAGTGATCAGCTAACGCTGGACAGAGATTTCTTTAAACCAATAAGTCTCCCACCTTTTACCAAGGGTCTCCACGTGTGCTTGAGGGCATCCCTTTAGCACTCCAGCAGTTGATAATTCTGCCTTTGCTTTCATTTTCTGCTCGAGCGGGGCTGCAAAGTTAGCCAGAGGTGAGAGATTAGGGCTTTCTCAGATCTCTCCTGGGCAGGCACACATCCCTCCTCACATGAGTGTGCTCTTCTAGATCCCCAGGAGTGTGTCAGAGGTTTTCAAAGCCCCTTATGAACATCTCATTCCTCCCTTTAAGCTTTTGAGCTTTTTGGCCAGGCTCTTGTTTTCCCCAAGTGGTATTGTTACCCCAGGCAACTATGAATTTTTTCCCAACAAATGTCCTGGGGCTAGGACTTTTCCCACCTAGAAGCTCTGAGTCCAGTCAAATAAAAACAAGTCTTGTGAATGGGGTTTTTCCGGAAGGCTGCCAGACAGGTCAAGTCATGCCGGTTCTCTGGAAATGGGGCTTTGTGGTGCCCTAGCCCCCTCTGCCTCGTCTAGTGACTGCTAAGCTGCTGGTTTTCAAGGTGACCGTGGAACTCAGGAGATGGAGATGAGCATAGGGCAGGTGAAAATTCCTCAGAACTCTGATCTCGCCAGATTTCAGCCTTTTTTCTTGAAGAAATGCTCCTCAGAATGTTGCCAGCCTTTGGCTAATTTCCAGAGTTTTGAAAATATTGTTTTTTACAATTTTTTTTTTTTTTGCCAGTATTGCTGCTTTTATGGAGGAACAGAATTTTGGAGGTCCTTCCTCTATCACTGCATACTCCCTGCCTCCACTGGAGCCCTCTTACTGATGTCTGAGGACAATACAGGGTGGGTCTTAGGAGGCCTGTGAGGGCCCCAGGGTATTGTTCCTTATCATAGCTTTTCTCTTTGTTAAATTTCTTCCCTCAAATAAGGTAACAGTTGGGGTTTTTTTTATATACATCACCTCTCTGCTCCAAACTTGCTCTCTGGGGAAGATTTTTTTTTTTTCAATTGCAGTATAGTCAGTTTACAATGTAGTGTCAATTTCTGGTGTGCAGCACAATGTTTCAGTTGTACATATACATACATATATTCCTTTTCATATTCTTTTCCATTACAAGTTACTACAAGATATCGAATATAGTTACTTGTGCTATACAGTAGGACTTTGCTGTTTGTTTTATATATAGTAGTATCTGCAGATCTTGAACTCCCAATTTGCCCCGTCCCACTCCCTTTCCCCTCTGGTAACCATGAGTTTAGGGAAGATGTTTTGATCACTATATTATTGAAAAGGCTCACAAAGATTTAATGGCTTTAATTGGACCTGGTTCATATCCGACTTCTTCAGTTTTAATCTTCTGGGGTCATTATATTGATTAATTGACCCCAGTGAGGGCTGGGGAGCACCGATATTATATCATTCATGTTTACCTGAGGCCTCCTGGTACATAGGTCTTGAGCTTTCCAGCAGGCAAACAGATCCACTCCAGCCAACGTTAAGCACCAGTTCAGTGCAACAAATAGTTGTCAATCACCTACAAAATGCCAGCAGGCTCTTGGCTAAGCTCTGCAGAGACTACGAAGACTGAGCTTTGCCCTCTAACTGCTTGCCCAGTAGGCTGGGGCCTCCCACTGCACCAGCAAGTGCTTCCGACCCTCCACCCAACCCCCCCAACCCCCCACCTCACCCCCCCCCCTTTCTCCCCTCTCAGCCAGGCTCCTATCCCATTTGAAATTCTGTAACAGCCTCAGTACAGGTTAACCCTCTTCCACCCTTGTCTCCTACAGACTGTTTCTCATCACAGAAACCAGAGTGAGCTTTTTAAAAATACCTCTGCCCTGGTAGGCCCCTCACCCCACCAGGACTTCCCGTTTGGAACAGATTCCCAGCTCATTGCCCAGATGTGTAGGTTCCCTGCCGACCTCTGTAGCCTCTCATCTCTGTCATTTGACTCCAGCCACGCTGGCCCTGGTTCTGGTCCTTGCACCCTCCGGGCTTGCTCTGCCGGCCTGGGGCTTTCTGTGCTCACCGCTCTCTCTGCCTGGGAGGCTTTGTTCCGTGATCTTAACATGACTCACTCCCTTCTGTCATTCAGTTCTCACCTACAATTTCACCTCCTCAGATATGACCCCCGAATCACTTTCTATCGTACAACCCTGCTTCATTTATCTCAGAGCATTTATCACTACCTAACATTTTCCTTTTTTATTTATTTGCTTATTTGTCTGCAAAGTAAGCTTTATGAGGTGGGGACTTGGTCTGCTTCATATACCACTCCACCCCAGTCCTAGAACATAGCCAGCATTCAGTAATTACTTACTGGGGGAAAAAAAAAAGAAGAAGATGGAGGAGGAGGGGGATGAGGAGGAGGGGAGGGAGGGGAAAAGAAAAACAACATCTAACTATCCTCTTCTGTGAGAAGGCAGTAACAGTGCCTATCTCATAGGATTGTCATTGGCAGTAATTAGACAATGAATATTGAATCCTTAACACCGAGTAGAACTCAGTAACTATTCTTCTAATGAGTGAGAGAATGTTGACTGACTGACTCCACTATCTCACCTATCTTCTGACACGTGAAAAATCCTAGCATGGGGCCTGTTATATAATTAAAGTTCAGTGAATTTGAGTTGTATTTCTTTTCTTTCATCCTCTGAGGTCTCCTGCAGAATCAATCTGTAGGAAGGTCATGATAAAAAAAAATTATCTCATAGGGTCGTCATAAAGATTAAGTGAAATAATAAGATGATGTGTGTAAAGTAGCTAGCACTGTGCCTGGCACATATTAGCAGCTTCATGATATAGATGGATGTCTCCATCATCATTGCTGTTTTAGCAGAGAGGCTATGCCTTCTTTCCAGCCAGAGTCCTTCTGGACAACGTATCCTGCCATGAACCCCAACAAGAGACCTTGAACCTCTATTTCCTTTTGTCTCATTGGCCTTTGGCTCAAGTCCCTTTCTGCAGAAAGACAAAGTGACCAGCTTTTGATGAATTCTTTCTTTCTCTTATCTGCTTCCAAGTCTCAGCCACAGTGAAGAAGTGTAGCTGGGCACTGGCCCAGCCCAGGAAGTGATAATGTAATTTTCAATTCAAGATAAACTGAAGGATAACTTTCAACACAGCTACTCAAGCAGGTCACAGCCAGAGGTGCTTTGCAGAGGGGAGACCAGAAGTCACTCAACAGCTGGCCTAGAACACAGGGGGCCATTGCTCTAGTGAAGTAGCTAAACTCTATCTCTTCATCAAACCGCTTGAAACTCAGCACTCTGCAGAGAAGGGGCAGATGGAGGGAATGTGGAGAGATTAGATAAGAAGGATTTCCCAGTCCTAGGAGGATAGATCCAAAAGTCCAGAAGGTTGAGAAGCTAAGCTCTTACATCCCAGCCCACCCCCGTCACTCAACAATTCCCACTGTATGAATAGGGTGTGGAAAACTTCCAGTTAAAACGATACTTGTGAATATTGGCAAAGTATATTTGTGTGCAGGGCACATTTAAAGGGAGAAGAGGGGAGATAAGTCCTTCCTTTCTCGGAGCACGTGTTCTGAAATAAGCTCCTCAGTCTGTGTGTTAGTCATGAATATATCCCCACACCTAACACAGCACCTAGCACGTAATATGTGCTCAACAAACATGTTAAATTAAACATCTAAGAATCTCTGTCCTGAAATCTTTTCTCCACATGTGACAAGGTTTTATTCATTTGCTTATCACATTTTTATCAAGATCCTTCTATGTTCCAGGTGTCTGGATTCTTAGAAGCTTTTTTTAAGTCATACGAGTGGGTACCAGGCAGCAAAACCAATCTCAAAGTCGTCATTCTCCAGCATTTACACTTTCCCTTCCTGTGTTTATGAACTCTAGTATCAGCTTCTGCTCTAAGTCACAGAGCAAGTACTTTTCAAGAAATGGAGAACATCTCTACCCCAATTCTGGCTATAGGTGAACAGAGAGCCCCGGAGGAATCCAAGTGTGCTTTAGAGCACTGTTTCTCAAACTGTAATGTGCATGTAAGTCACGTAAGGTGTTGTTAAAATGCAGGTTCCAAAGGTGGAGGGCTGGGGTGGGGCCTGGGGCTCTGCCTTCCTAACAGGAGGTGCTGCTGCTGCTGCTGGTCCACATACTTTAAGAAGCAAAGGTCTAGAGAAAAGATATCTGTCTGGGTTCTAGGCCCTTTGGTGTCATTCACTAGCCAGTGCCCTAGACAGAATGCTTACTTTCTTTGAGCCTCTGTTTCTTTATTTGCAAACTGAAGAACTTGAGTTCAGTGTCATCCAAGAGTTCTAACTCTTAATTTTGTGGCTCATTGAAACTTAACTTGCTATTTCCTTTATTATAGTAAGACCTCTTCAAGTTCTAAATTTCATGCAATTTGCTCTTGGGTTCTCTTTCTCTGTTTTGAGGGGTTAATTGTCCTTTTTAATCTATCGTGTGCTTCTGTCCCACCCATTCCAAGCATGATGGTGTGTAGTTAGATCAATTAGAATGATTTTGCAGAGAGTTTCCACGTAGGAACCCCAACCATCACCATCACCATCACCAAGTTCTGCAGTGGCGCCCTCTGGGTGAGGGGGATATAATTGTTTTGCTGATCAGTAGCTGGCTCTGCTTGCAGCATTTTACTCCTATATGTCTTCACTAGGCTCCTGCCTTGAGGATTGAGTGCCACTGTTTGAAGGAGATTGCAGCAGGGGGCAGCGTGATGTAGTGTTGGAGACAGCCCTCTGGTGTCTTCATGTGGGTATTTTTAAAGCACTGATCAGATGACTTTGTTGCCTGACTGGCAGGCCCTGAAGTGTGGCTCACAGGAAAATAAGGACACTGGTTTGCATGTGTGACTTGTGAATACAGGTTCGTTACTGATTCTGTTTGTGCATTCACAAAGCTTTACAAGAGAAACAACCGAATCTTACAACAAACACAATAAATGAAATGTTATGAATAATCTTGACTATGCTAAGTGGGTGGTAATGCTACACAAAGATAAGCAACAGTTAGAAGCCACAGCAACGCCTAGACTGGCGGGACAAAGAAAAGAGATGGTTTTACCGGAGCCCAAGAGTAGGGTCATCTGGGGAGACTGGGATGATGGCAAGACTGCCCTGAGGGCATTGAGGCCATGAAAAGATGCTCCTACTGATCACCCAAGGCAGAAAGAAGTGGGGAAACAGCTTGGCTTCTCCCTTCCTCCCCACTTCCGAACATCAGCCAGTGCCTCCTCTTACGGGAACTACAAGAAGCCAGCTGACACAGGAAGCCTGAGAATTGCAGCCTGTGGAGGTCATCTCCTTTGTGGATGCTGAGCAGAGCAGGGGAAGGGCAAAAGGAGTGAATGTGAGGGCAGGCAGCACCAGCATGAATACCCCCAGAGATTGCTGTGCCACTAGAAAGCTGTGGGAGAAAGCAGGCTAGGAGGAAACTGTCAGTGAAAGATAGCATATAGTCAAAGCTGCTGTTCCTGCCTGGTCTTCAGGTGGTCATATGCAGTGGGAAGTTTGTGCTGGGGACTAGGACCCGGGACAGAGGTCAAGACTGAAGGGGTAGGCATGGTAATCATTTTGCCTAAGTCCATGGGCAAAGTTTTGCAGAGGAAGAAATTCCTGAGAGAGATTGTAAAAACGAACAAGACTAAGATCCCTTGTATTTGTTTGACTGTAATTTTCGGAGCATTTTTTCTTGTGTCTTTTGATCTTATTGCCATCCAGTAGCCTTGACCAGATAGCCTGATGTTTTACTTTCCTGCCTAGAAAAATAGAAAAATTGATAAGTGATCATGTCTGTGGTCTTTCTTATTAAAATAAGTTCTTTTTAATTGTGTAGAAAGGTGTTCAGACGCTAGACCTCAATAATTATGAACTCTTGGAGGCTAAAAACAAGGACAGAAAACTTCTAGAAATTTGCTTCTGGGACTCAACAGACAGAATTTGCTAACTGTGGCAAATACATACCAAGTGCTGCTCTGTGCCAGGCATCCTTCTAAAACCTTACATAAGGATGGACTCATCAAATCCTTTGAGGAAGGCACTATTCGTTCCCCATTGCACAGATTAAGTCACTCACTGTCTTGGTCGGTCCAGGCTGCTGTAACAGAGTATCACAGACTGGGTGGTTTATAAACAACAGAAATCTATTTCTTTCAGTTCTGAAGGCTGGCAGTCCGAGATCTGGTGCTAACGTGGTCAGGTTCCTGTGAGAGCTCTCTTCCAGGTCGCAGACTGCTGTCTTCTCGTTGTGTCCTTCTATGGTGGAAAGAGGGCAAGGGAGCTCTCTGGGGTCTCTTTTATAAGGGCAGTAATCCCATTCATGAGGGCTTCAGGCTCATGACTTAATTACCTCCTCAACGCCTCACCTGCTGGTACCATCGCATTGGTGGTTAAATTCCAACACATAATTTTGGGGGGACACGAACATTCAGGTAATGTACTCACTCAGGGAGACTCAGCTAGCAGGGGAAGAAGCCTCGATTTGAGCCCAGACTAGTGGACTCCAGGACTCAGGCTTTATGCCTCCTCTATGGGGAGACGATTAATTGATGAACTCTGACTGAATTACATATAGTTACTGTACGTGTTTGACTGCTGAAAGGACTCACAGCACTCATTTTATCCTCATAGAACAGTTTTATTACAGGCAAGGGATACAACACAGCAACAGCAGGACGTGGGTGTGCAATGCAAGGGGTCCAGAGATCTCAGGTGCAAACTTTGTCTTCCAGCTGGTTGTGCAGGACACCCTTTGTCTGCAGGTCCCAAACCTCTGCTGACATGCATGTGAAGCACCTGGGTGCCAAGAAGCCCCAAGTTAGCTCACCGTGGAGTTCTTTTATTAGTAAGCTGGTCACATAGGCACATTCCAGCCACGTGACACACCTCAACCATCAAAACCCCAAGACGCCACTGAAACCAGGTGCAGATCATAAATCCAATTATTATTACTAAATAATGCTGACAGGCAGACATACCCTGCCCTAAGTAAGTTGAACTCATGGTTACAGAACATCATTTATCTTCAGTAAATACATTCCATAGTGATCGCCACGGTCAGTAGCATTAGAAGATTAGTCTGGGGTCAATTCAGGCCAGCCGAGATTAACCCATGCTCTTCAACCTTCTTGGCGTTGCTTAGTGTATAAGTCAGGAACCTATTCCCAGAACTTGGACAATGGTGAAGTAACCTAAATGTGGATGCTTGCCATTGGGTGGGGAAGTATTCTGTAGAGAATGAAAAAGCGATCATGGGTCAGTTGTTACAAACATCTGTTACTTCAGCAGATGGCCTAGTATTTCTGTGGCCAACTTCTAATGTCCTTACCTTCTGCTAATTATTCCAAGACTGTACTGGGTAGCCATTCTATGTGTTCACATGAAACCCTAGCTTTGTCTCAAGACCATTAGAATATAATATGATGAGTGCTATGATATTTATCTCTGTCTCCAGAGGAATGTTGCCCATCAGAAACATAATGCAAGTTATATATATATAATTTTAAGCTTACTACTAGCCACATTTTAAAAAGTTAAAAGAAACAAATGAAATTAATTTTAATACATATTTTATTTGATCATGTCCAAAATACTATGATTTCAACAAGAAATCAATATAAAAATTATTGATATTTTGCATTCTTTTTTCTGCATTTTCAAAATCCAGGGTGTAACTTATATTTGCAACACAATTTGGATACTACATTTTCATCAGAAATAGTTCATCTGTATTTATGCTTTATAAAATTAACAATTAAAAGCATAGATTCACATCCCCAAATTGTTCCAAATATGCTCAAAATTTTCCAATAACCAAGTCTAATAACCCATAACCAAACTGAGTCCAATAACCCAAGAAGTCATTTTTCTTTAATATTCACATCCACATTACAAAACTGGTTAATCACTTTTAGAGGAAATGATTTGACTTTGAGCCGTAAGCATATCAGTTTCTAAACTATGTCTATCCACATTAAGTTCACTAAATCTTTCAACTTGGTATTATTAATATTGAATGTAAAGGTGTATTTATGCAACTCTAAATTGTATCAATACCAACAAAGCATTCTTCAAATTTTTCTTGTATTTTTTGTGGTAAATTTATGAAACTCTTTAATTACAATTAAAATCTTATGCATATTGATTCATGTTAAATGTATAAAAAAATCATGATTGTTGATTTGTATTATGAAGAGTCTCATTAACAACATACATTCCCATACCTGACTAGTTGGGTTACAAGAAGCTTTTCATTTCCTTGGAGCTGCAGGTTTAACTTGTTCACCTCCAGTGTGGCATCAGTGAGAAAATGTAAATCAGTTTGCCATTTTTTGTCTTTGATTATTGAGTATTTGGCAAGCATCCCTTCTGTTTCAATAAAGCCTTGAATTGGAGTTAACAGCAAAGTAAGTCACTGTAAAACTCTTCCACAATTCAATCAACAAGCACTGGCAACAAACACTACGTCATTAAATTGATTGCCTTTGATTTCTTTCAACATTTCTGTAAACTGGCAATGATTCCATTTGCATGTATATATGAAACAATTTTAACAGCTCTGTCTTTGATGCTATTCATAGAGCCTGCTTCAGTACACTGAACACAGATATTTTCAATATGTATCATACAGAACAAAGCAATAAGGAAACCATCAGTCTTGTTTTAAGATTCCACTAAGTCTAGATTTTTGACCTAACAGCTGGAGTACCATCGATCGTGCTAGAAATTAATTTTTTCATACCTGGCTGAAATTCTTTGACAAATGAATAAAATTAAAGACTACTCCAGGAGTTTGATTTTAATAGACTACAAATTGACATTTCTTTGTGAATTTGGAAGTCATTTAAAGTAAAATGCACTGAAAGAATTAATCGGTCAGTTTCTCTTATAACTCTTGACTCATCTATAGCAAAAAAAAAAAGTATCAACAATTTTTCAAAATATGAATCACTTGATCTTTGACTTTGTTAGATAAGTTTTGCATTCTACACTCTATCCATATCTAAAACAATCATTTCTTTTACCATCTCTCCATCTAAAAGTGGTTTTATATTTGGCCAAAGTAACAAGCTCAGATTCTGTTAAAATTGTATAAAAAAACTTTGTGAGACATTTAATTCTGACTTCAGGTGACCAGTTTCATTGATTCTTTTTTGACTGTTGAAAGGGAACTTTTTAAAGTCAAACTCAGTGTATTTGCTGAAAATGCCTCATTAATATTCTCTACTTTATTATCTTTAACTTATTAACACAATAAGCAACGTTTTTGTTTGGCTTTGCCCAACTGGTATTCATCATGAAATTTGCATGTCTTCTTCCAGTCTCTTTTCCCCATTATTGTTCTGATGTTAATACTATCTTCTAAATCACTCCTCAATTCTTCATCAGTAATATGCTTTTGTTTTAAATTTCAAAATTTGTCTATAGTTTTTTCAAGTAGAAAAATGAATTAATGATATAATGAAAATAGTATTTTGATTTAATTACCAACTATGATTTATTTGCATAGTTTTCCCCATCACTCATGCTATCTGCCTAAAATACTTAAATAAGCACATTATAATGTTACATGATGTACAGAAGAAAAATCATCTGAAATTAATCAATCTATTTATACCTTATAGATTGGTGATGTGTTAATATGTAATGATGGAAGCAATGTACTTGCTTGACACATGAAGTATAATAAAAGAATAAAATCTTCGGTAATACAGCAGTTAAATAAAGTAAAATATAGTCCTACCAGAACGATTAAGTTGTATTTAACAGAAAAATATTTTACATTGCTTCAGTTTTTAATTTAAATTTAAATTAATTAAAATTGAATAAAATTAAAAATTTATTTCCTCAATTGCGTTAGCCACATTTTAACCGTTTGGTAGTCACATATGTTTTGTGGCCACCCTATTGGACAGCACAGCCCGTAGACTGGATAGATCATCAACTCAGTGGCAGCAGTGACAGTGATCTTGTTCACCTGTTCACTCTTTATTCCCAGTGCGCAGTAGGAATTGAGTAATAATTTGCTTTGTTAAAATGAAATCATGGGTTTAACAGTGGCATTTAGTAGGTATTTGTTGAATGATGTGCCATTTGCTCATTCATTTTCCAGTGACCTGGACGCAGGCAGCCATGGCCCCTCAGGGAACTCACTCTGCACAGGTGACCCAGAAAGGCAGTGCACACTCAACATCGTGGCTTCTTTCCAAACAGTCCTGAAAGTTCCATCTCACGTGTGTTGTCCAGATTATTTCATTGACTTCAGGAAAAGTGATCAAGAAGTCAGAATTTCTAACCCTCACAAAGCACCATAATGATGAGAGCACAGGGAGATTTGATGTTTGGGGGCAAAATAAGAATCATTCTGTTGAACTTGAGAACTGGATGATGTTCTAGCTTTGGAGTTGGGAAGGTGTGTGAGGCATCTTCTAGCACAGGGCTCCACACGAAACCCTACCACATCCCCTCTTAGTTCTGGTTGAGAGAGACTTTCCTTGGTAAAAACACTGCAGAACTCACAACTCCTCCAGAATAATATTTGTTTGAATCAGTTTTCTGTTTAGGGCTAAAAATAGAAATTCAAAAAATGGGAGCCACAGTTGGCAAGATTTCAAAGCAGCAGTCAGCAGGCTACGTTTCCTCTTGGATTAAAAATATATATATATGATTGTTTAGGTGATCATCCTGATTAAAGAGAAAGAGTAAGTTACAAAGAGAAACGCTGTGAAGTTGCAAAGTAAAATGTTATTCTTTTAGATTAGGGTTAATTTTGAAACAGCCCACCACACTGGCAAGCAGATTCTGCAGAGGGTCAGGACCAGGGGAGGAGGCAGCACAGCTCCCGTATCTGCAGCCAGCACAGCAGAGGGGCCAAGGAGACCGAGGCTTGAGTGGGTTCCTGGGTCAGCTTCCAAACGGCTGTGGGTACCTGGCTTTCCTGGGGAATCTTCCTTGCTTTGATGATAATGATGATGGCAAAATATACATAAGATTTACCATTTTAATCATTTTAAAGTGTGCGGTTCAGTGGCATTTAGTTTATTTATAGTGTTGTGCAACCATCGCTGCAATCTAATTGCAGAACATTTTCATCACCCCAGAAGGAAACTTCGTACCCATTAAGCACTCCCCATCTCGCCCGCCCTCAGCCTCTGACAGCCACTAATCTGCTTTCTATCTCCCTGGGTGTGCCTCTTCCGGACCTTTTACATAAATGGAATCACGTAGCACGTAGCCTCTTGTGTCTGGCTTCTTTCATGTCAGCATGTTTTCAAGATTGATCCATGTTGTAGCCTGCATCTTCCTGGTGTTTTGATGGCCTTGGGAGACTACCCCGCATAGTAACAAGTGGCCTGGCATAGGAACTGTGCAGACCTGGGTTTGAATCCCAGGCCTGCCTTGAGCTTTGGTTTGTTGAGCCACAAAATAAGAATGTCCTGAGATGGCCACCCTGCAGTCCTTGGGAGGGTTCATTTGCTAATGTGGCCAATTCAGCAAATATCAATGGAGCAGTTACTGTGGGCCTGGCCAAAGCTTTGAGAACACATCAGCAAACAGGACCAGGGAAGTTCTTCGTCCTTATGGAACTCAGTTCTAATGGGAGACAGTCAATAAACACTGAAACAAATAAATTAAATAGGAAGAATATTGGATGATGTGTAATTGTCTGGGGGTAGGAAAGGGGCTGCTTTAACAGCTTGCTAAGCACAAGTTTTCCCTGAAGGGACTGACTTTTGAGCCAACATCTGAGGAATGGAACAGGCCAGACTGGTGAAGAGGTGGGGGAAGAGAGACTATTCTAAGCAAAAGAATAGCAAGAGCAAAGACCTGGAAGTGGGAGAGGGTTTGGCACGATCATGGAGTAGAAAGAAGGTCAGTGTGGCTGAAACTGGGCGAGTGAGAGGTGGAGGGAGTGCCGTGAGGTGGGAAGGTAAGCAGCAGCCAAGTCCTGCGGTGCCATGCGGCTGTGGGAGGTTTTAGCTGAGGGAGTGGCGCGTCATGTTCTAACTTACAATCAAAGAGTGCCCTGGCAGCTGTGTGGAGGCGGGGGTGGGTGTGAGCAGGAGCGGGAAGACTAGTAAGGAGGCAACTGGATTAGTCCATGTGGGAAAACTGGGTGGTTTGATGACTTGGTCTAGGCTGGGAGTAGATAAGTTGGAGAGAAGTAGATCTTAGATGGCCTGGAGAGGAGGCAAGTGTAAAAATCAAATTAGTATATAAAAGTGAACAGAAAGAATGAAATCAAATTAGAAAATGGATGCAAAATGCCAAATGCACTGGCCTAGGACAGAGCTGGTATTTAACGCATCCGCCTTTCCCCACCCCATCTGCACACCCATTCTGCACATACTCATAAACTTCGGCGACTCTTTGATGAAGCAGACCCTCACCTGGATTTTTCCATCATTAAGGATGAGGGGGAACTGCGGGAAGAGGGACATGAATATGTCTCTGATTTTCATGGGAAGATCACCGTTGTGTCCTCTACCCCTGGCGCAGAGAGGACGTTTGATTAATATGGGAACAATCAGTGAGTCATGGACACTCCAGTGCTCCCTGGCTGCAAGCCGAGAACTTCTGGGGTTGCAGGATCACCCGTGAGGTTTTTTCTCTTTTGTAGAAATGGGGATCATAACAGCATCTACTCAAAGGATTGTGTGGATTAAGTGTGATAATGTGTGTAATTCATTTTGCGCAGTGCCTGGCATGTAACAAGCCCTCGATGGACGTTTGCTATCCTGATGATTGGGGTTTGCTTTCTGTGGCTTCTTCTTTAGGGTTATTTAATATAAATGGCCCATGGAGACTCTTTGGGGGGCCCTGGCTTAAGAGGAGAATAGGGGCCAGTCTCTAGGAAAGAGGGGCTCTGGTGCAGGAACCTGACTGTGCTCTCCCCTTCTCACTGTCTCTGGGAACATGAAAGTGGAATTAATAAAGTGCCTTAGGTTTACCGCCAATTCCTTTACAGCCTGATTTCCTGCGTATTGTGTACCAGATGAGACATCAGGGATTGCGAATGTTAATGGAAAGTGGGATATTGTTAGCTGGGGCCAATATAAATATGTTTGCGGGCGAAGGCAGAACAAAGGCCTGAGGGTCTGATGGTGACAGAAACCATGTTATTGTTGAATATATGACATCATACTAGTAAAAATGAGTTCCCCCAGGCAGCCAGGGGATGGGAGAGCTGGATTCTCTGTACCTACACATTCCAGGAACGTTAAGAGGGGGTGTACAGCCTGCACGTGACCCTGACCCATCCCTCCAACAACCCTCATGGCATGTCTAGAGGTGGGGCTTAGCCAGTGCTGTCCACCTTGGAGTCAGAGGTCTGGATCCCACTCTGCCAGGCACCAGCTGCAGCCACAGCCTCAGTTGGGAGCCTAATGTAAATTCAGAAAACAACTGAACCTGCATAGAGTAATTGTGATGAGTAAACAAGATAAATAAGTTACACAAGATTTAAAAGAAATGCTAAGTTAAAGAGAGCCTTTGGTATATGTGCACTCACCTCACCTGCTTCTGTGTGCCCACCTTCCACCACCCCAGGAAGCACAGCAGTTTCTGGCTCCATCACCTGCCTCTCCCTCCCAACCCTGTACCCACTTTGCATAGTTTGTCTCCTCTCTGAAAATCTATTTTATTTCGTTCAGCCCTTTGCAGATGTGTAAGGGTTGATGGGCTAAGGAAAGCATAAGGCCAGGAAAACCTCACGTAAGGGCCACTTGGGGTCCTTATTCTTACCCAGCCAGCCAGAAGATTCCAGCTACTCCTCTGCCTGCCCCTTTAGTTTACCCATTTCCCCTAACCACAGATGCAAGCATGAGGCTTTGATGCGTGGAAATTCTTAGGCAGTAAGTTGAAGAATTTCTTCCATTTTAAGGACGCGGGGGCCAAAGAATGGCCTTGATGCAGCGCCCCCGTTTGCCATTTGCACCTTCCATTTTCTCCCCCCCCGAAAGTTTCAGCTGGAAATTCCCCAGCTTTGATTTGAGTGCTGGGCTCTGTAATCTTGGAGACGTTCAGCACACACCCCACAATTAAGACTTTGCAACTCCACGCAGCGTTCCTGAAGAGAAAGTTAGAGTCAATTAGATCATTTGAAGATGGATTAGCCTGCCGTCTGCACAACATTAAGAAAAATCACGTTGGCAAATGACGGGGCCTCTTTGAAGAGCTCTGAAGGAAAGCCACTAATGAGCTCTACACGGGGTTTCCCCTCTGGTCCCGAAGGGTTAACACAATTTGTGGGAAAGGAAAAAAATCCCCTGTGGTATTAAAATGCTGTGTCAGAGATTTGTAAGCTCCCCTTTGTAGCTCTGCCCCTAGGCCCGGCTCCCTTCAGTTGAGATCAGCTTAATAAGAGCTCTGTTGCTGCCTGGCAGTTCCTAATGGGGTTACAGTCCGGTGCCTGACCAGTGAAGAACAGTTATAATTATTGATATGAAAGTGTGGAGGAAGTTGATTCAGTAAGGTAAGGGACATCTGTTGTTCTTGCTTGCTCAGTATCTGTGCATCCTTCTTTTTGACAAGGGCAGCTTGCTTTTCCTTTGGGAAACACTGTCTCATGGCCACTCTCAGTCTAGGTGGAGCTGGCCCCGTACCTGAGCTGGGGCGACTACATGCCCAAGCCAGCTCAGTTGGTGTCGTTGAGAATCCAACCGTGCACCATGCCACTGGACCTGTCAGTTACACTAGCCTGTAAACACCTCTTCCCCCTACCCCTCATCCTCACTTTTTTTGTTTTTAGCTTCTGCCAAGTGGAGTTAGGTTTTCTGTTATTTGCAATAAGAGTCCTAGGTAATACAAATATTAAAGGAACTCGTACTGTACCAGGCACTCTGGAGGGATAAGAAAGAAACATACATAAAGTTGACTTATGCTTAAGAACCACCAATTGTAGAGGGTCAAGTCTTAGGTACATTAACTGAAGGATTAAACAACATGGAGTATAATTACATAACGGAAATTATGTTCTATGGGAAGTCAGGAGAGGGAGAAATTGATGTGGGCGTGTGGGCTTCCTGGAAGAGGCTAAACTTGAACTGGGTCCTAAAAGATGGAGAGGATTAGGTGAGACCAAGAGAATGCAGTGTTCTGCAGGAGGTGAAAACTCAGAAGGAAGGTCCTTTGTGGATAGAAGTGGAAAGTGGATTTTGACACATAGGGCAGATGCCAGAGGACTTGGAAAGCTAGAACTTACATGGAAAGTTCTCCAGTGCGGGTTTATCTACAAGTGGGGGAAATCCACAGCAGGTTGGGCTTCCAGTTTAGTCAGGTATGTGGCACCATGTATGTTTCCCCTATGTTGGAGAGAAGCTAGTACAGGCGAGGGGAAGGACTGCTGGACTTGGCTTTACCACTTAATAACTGAGGGACAATGGGTACATTCCTTAACCTCTCTGAATCTTAGTTTCTTCATCTGCAAAGTGGAAATACTAATAACTAAACACTCAGGGTACCTGTGAGGAGCACTAAATACAGTACCTGGCACACGGTAATAATAGCAGATAATGTCTGTTGTGTATTGACTAGGGTCCCCCGGGCACAGTTCTAGGCACCTGACATGCCTTATCTCATTGAATCCTCCCGGTAGCCAGGACTCAGCTGTCTACTGAATTTGACTTGGGGTAACATTTTCATTCCTGGCTTAATCAGACAGTAAGCCTTATCAGAGTTCAAATTCACTGTCCAATGAGATCTGAGCATATTATCTAAATATTCTTGGAAGTTATGAGTTCTAATTTAATACACTTTTTAAAATTGAAGTATAGTCAACTTACAGTGTTGTGTTAGTTTCTGGTGTACAACATAGTGATTCAGATATATATATATCTGAATATGTTTTTTCATTATAGGTTATTACAAGCTATTGAATACAGTTCCCTGTGCTATGCAGTAAAACCTTGTTGTTTATTTAATACACATTTTTAAATGTTTTAAATCTAATATAATCACACTACAGAACATTTGGAAAATAGATTAAAAGAAAAAAATGTACATATAACTGCCCTAAAAAAATGTACGTATAACTGCCCTACCTACAATACAACCGTGATTCCTAACAGAGAAGTTACGAGTATCTGCTTCCCCCAAGTAATGACAGTGCGATCTTAGGCAAGTTACTCTAACTTCGCTTAGCTTCAGTTTTCTCATCCCATTAAGAATCATCTTGATAGAAGCTTCCTCACAGAATTTTTTGGTAAGGATGAAATGAGATAATTCACGCTTTATTGAGCACCTGGCCCATAGTACACACTCAAATAAATGTCATCAGTACCTTTCAGTCATTTTCCCCGTACACCTTCCCTATGATTGCCATAACCATGTACGTACAATTGCTTCCATCTTTTCTTTTCCACTGAATGTTGTGCCTTAGATATTTTCCATATAGTGGCTCCATCTCCCTCTCTCTCATTACTGAAGTATGAGCAACTTACTCTTGACTAAAATCACTGTCATTTATCAACTTGTTCCCCTTTATTTAAACATTTATAAATAATGTATGTGTATGACTGAAACATTATGTTGTACACCAGAAATTGACACAACATTGTAAACTGACTATACGTCAATTAAAAATTTTTTAATCAAACATTTATAGATAATACTGCACTTCACATCTTTATACACGTGGCTGTTTGTAAGGATTGGAGTCTCCATACACTGTTTCTTTGAGCTCAGACTGTGATTCCATTCACACCTTTTCAGAAAGTGGCGAGTAAGAGTCACACCCAAGTTAGCAAAGACCTTTGACAAATTGTGGATTGTGCTGGTTTGATGCCACCAGAAGACATGGTTGTCATTATTTTTCCATCAGTGAATTCCCTGCAGTGTGATAGTATGTACCTCATCTTTAAGGAGGTCTTACTGTGGGTCTGAGTGTCAGCTCAGTCTCTCTGTCCTTCCTGCTGACAGAGCAAGAGGAATTCCAGCACCTTTTA
Organism: Vicugna pacos; assembly: GCF_048564905.1. Lineage (NCBI taxonomy): Eukaryota > Metazoa > Chordata > Mammalia > Artiodactyla > Camelidae > Vicugna > Vicugna pacos. Next base: position 19,999,817 of record NC_132999.1, on the reverse strand, counting down.
GCTGGAAGTTATTACTCTGATCTGTCTGAATCTTGTTTCTTGGAGTAGGAAGGACTCTGCAGAACAGTTTGAGGCTGTCTCTCTGTTGCAAATCAAAGCTTCAGCCCTTTATTTGGGTCCTGGAGTAAGAGTTCCCTAAGTACTTTGAAATCGGACCCTCCTGCTTACACCTGGCATCCCCGTAAGCCTGGCCCCGCAGATCCCCTGGCTGATGGACACACAAAGCTAAGGGCAAAGGTGAGCTTTTCCTTTCTTCCCCAGGTCCTAAAATTCCTTTGAAATCTTTATGATCTGTACCTTCAGGGATCGTGCAAACAGCTTGAGGAAATCCTAAAATTGTGTTTTCTGCAGCTAAGCATTCAGGTCAAAGGGAAGACCTTTGCGTGCCTTCCTGAAGAACAGAATCTTGCCTCAGTTTAGAAAACGCCACCAAGAACAAAAATGGCATTCAGCATTTATGCAGGACATTGAAAAATAGTTTTCGAAGGATAAGCAGTAAAGAATACCACCCTAGAGCAGGGGCACCATCCTAGAAGCCTCAGACCCCACGGATGCTGGGAGTGAATAGTGAAAGTCCAAGAACTGTTTATGAAATTTCAAAAGTCCTACTGATAACTGTATAGTATTATTACTATTTTTAAACAGCACAGGACAACTAGAGCAGTGAATTTATTTGTCTCATATTAGATCAATTAAATGAACCATCTGCATTTTCATGCTAATTAGTTTTAATTAACAGTCGTATTCTGATATACTTACAATATTTGTATGTTATATTTGAATAAGTTTTGGTTAACTGTTTTTATATTTTACAGAAATATTTATTTTAATAACAAGAAGGGGAACAGTTTTTCTTTTTTAAGTAATTAGCTGTTAGTTAATTGAGATCGTTTTAAAAGCTGTGTGACCTTAGGCAAACTGATTAACTACAAATAAGATCATATATAAGATGTGTGGTCCTGAATAAGTTACTTACACTGTCTGAGCCTCAGGTTCCTCATTTATAAAATAGAAATAATAGACTCTCCCCGAGGGTTGTTATAAGGAATGAAAGACAATATGCAAAGCACATAGTAAAGAGGCAAATTGCCTGACTCACCGAAAGAGTTCAATATATAAGAATTTTCCCCATAAAAACGGCAAATGTATATATTAGACAAAAATATTTAAAGCATAGGTCCTTGGGGGCAGGGAAATATAAAATTTAAAAAGGATTTGTATGGTGGTGGAAAAGTTAGAGGACAGCTCTTTGGCTCTGACTAGTGTTGGATGTGTAAGTAAAACAATTAGCAACAATACGACCAGAATGGAACATCCACTAGAATTCATCTCCACTTCATCGCTACCAAGCAACATTCTTTTGAGCACTTTCACACCTGGCAAAACATACCGTTCCTCCCTGTATGTTGGTGGCTGACATTACCCCAGCTCCTGAAGGCAGAAGTGGAGCTGAGTGCAGTGTCTGGGAAGAGAGACGCTGACAGGCGAGTCCACTGATCCTTGCCCAAGGGCCTGCTTTGAGTGGTGGCATCAGTGCCGCTGTTGTTCCACCTCCAGCGGCAGGCCCACAGCTGAACCTGGAGAGGCTGGCTGTTCAGGAAAATCCTGGTCCACCAAGGACAGACAGCAGCTGCTAGAGCCGAGAGTTCATTCTACCCTCAAGATCCGGCATGGTGCTTCTCCCCACTAGGGAGCCCATCTCAGGGAACACTGATTCCCGCTTTGGCATTCAAATCCATTCCACATTTCATGGAGGTAAATTGGAGGTTTGAAATGTGGTATCACTGCTGAAAAGGCCAGAACCATCAGCACAGAACCGGTATACCTTTGCTAACTATGACATAATAATCGCCTTGTACTCATGCAAGTGAATTGTCATTCACTCATTCATCAGATATTAATTGAGGTCTTACGAGGTACCAGGTGTTATGCTCGATGTTAGCGATATATAAATTTAAAAAATGACGTCCCTGCCCTTAGAATTTGTGGGCAGGTGCAGCAGTCGTTACCTGCTTAGACAAATAATAATATAATGTCCTGGAAACATTAATGCAGACCTAGAGAAAAGGAAATGGAGCCTGCCTAAGAGGCAGATAATCATAGCTACAGTTTATCAAGCATTTATCCTGTGCCAGTCACTGCACCAAGCACTTGGTATATGTTATTTTTTTTAATTCTTAAAACACACCTATAAAACTGATTATCTGATGGTCTGATTATCTTCCTACCTCTCCAGGGACAGCCTTGCAAAGGAGATGGCATCTGAGAGTCTTAAAAAAAGAATGAGTTTGCCAATTGGATCAGGGGGAGATCACTCCAGGCACAGAAAACAAAACGGTCTGTCTGGAGACCTTCAGATCCCTTGGTATGTAGAGAGCAAAGGGAGTCTGTAGGGAGTATTGTGACATGAGGATGCTGATTGCAGTGAGGTGAGAAATAAATGAGATAAGGCTTCAAATATGGGTGACTCTTGGCAGAGCTAAGATGTGGAGGGAGGGGACTCAGTACCATAGTCTCTAGTTAGAGGGAAGGATGGCCATGTTTGTTGGTTGATTTCTGTGATGGAGAGCCTACACAGAAGGTGGGCTGTGAGAAGGGGATGGTGAGAGGGAAAAAGTAAACACACAGAATAGGAAGAAAGGTTGGTGGAGATAGGTCTTTACCCTCATCAGACTGGAGGAAAGATAAGAGATCTAAAGACATAGGTAAGTTAGTCAGAATAGGTTTGGGAGAGAGGACCAAGTTAGGAGGAGACAGAAGGAATGGATATGATCTTGAGAGTTGTATCTATCTGATGCCTATTCTTTCTGTGAGATCAAAGACAAGCCTTATGAGGAGAATGAGCGGTAAAGAGGTATTTTCGGGCTATGATGACAGGGGTGAGGGTTTAGAATCATTGTTGAGTGCAGTTATGAGAGGCTGATGAGACCTGTTTGGATTCTGAGGAAGGAATCAGCATTCAAAGGAGGGAGAGAGTGACTGGTGGGGAGAAAGGTGATGGCATTTGAAAAACAATTGAATGTACTGGGAATGATTGATTGAAGTGGAGAAAAGATGTTGAAGGGAAGGCTTAATAGGTGACTGCAGGGTCTACTTGCAGACACCGGAATAAGGGAGTGGCTTACTGCATGTTGCTTCAGGATTTAGAACCAAGTCCAATAAATGATCATTACCAGGAGGTGGATTGCATCCCCCCAACACAAAAACTGATAAGTAGTGCTGCCCAATGATGAAATAACTTACCTTGTGATAGGTTTCAATCATCTGTCAAGGATCTTGTGCAGAAAATTTGATAAGCTTAATTAAATGCTGCCTTAGATCCTTTTAATATGAAGATGTTATGGTTATGTAACTTGTAAAGTATTAAAATAGAGGGAAGCCAGCCTCGGCATTCTTGCAGGTTGTCCCAATTTCTGAGCAAGAGAATCTTGATTATGATGTTCAGTAGGGTTTATGTAGTTCAATAACTGTAGAAACAATCTCAGAATTTTTGTTAATTCCAGGAGGATTTTTGTTAAGATTGGCAGAGGCCGTGCTCTGGGTAAGATGCTTAGCTGAGGTAGCTAGAGGAGGACCTTCTATTCTTATCTGATTTGGAGTCTTTTTCTCACAAGATGTTTTGAACATCTTCTGTGTCAAATAAATTTTCTTTTCATTTGCCCCCTGCATTGGGATTCACTGCTTTCTTTCTTGGAGACTATTAGTCTATTGCGGTGATTCTGACAGGGGTGGTTTTGACCCTCAGAGGACATTTGACAATGTTTAGAGACAGTTTTGATCGTCATGACTGAAGAGGGGTGCTGCTGGCATCTGGTGGCCAGAGGGCAGGAATGCTGCTAAACCACTACAATGCACAAGGCAGCCCCCACAACAAAGAATTATCCAGCTGAAAATGTCAATAGTGCTGAGGTAGAGAAACCCTGGTCTATTTTTAAATCTTTCTTCTAAATCAATTGCTATCAACACATTCTGTAAAACCCTAGATGCCTACTTTTATTTTCTAATTTGAGAATTGTTACATGACTGAATGCTCGCTCTGTCTCTGAATGGCACACCCCACCCATTCCTTTCTTCATGCTGTAGCAATGAGAGGGACATTTTTAACTCTTTTTGGCTGGAAAAATCACTTCTTGGTTGGGGTCCAAACAAGAAACAGATTTCTCTCTGGATAAAAGCAGGGATGCCATGATTCTTGGAGTAACAGCATCAGGTATCTCCTAACTGCAGCAGCTTTGGGCCAAGGGAAGGGACGGAGGACAAGCCACAGATACAGCTACCTGGTGCCATTTGTTTACTTTGAAGCATTAGAGTTCGGCCATGAAGGACTCCTGCAGCCTTTCCAAGCCCAGACAAGACCAAGACAGTAATACAGGTGCAAATGTGACTTCAGCCCAAATACACACTGAGAAAAGTGTACCTGACTAGGTTACTCCTAATCTGATTCTCAGAGAGGCCCCATACAACTCACGCTTCCTGTACCTACGCATCTGAATCCCAAATCATGCTGAAGTTTTCAGGCAATTAGATTATAAATTAGCCTTTTGTAGCATCCAGGTCTTCCACCCACTAAAGAATCCTAGGACAACATCCCTTCGTGACTCAGTGTGGGTGACCCAACCCAATAGGAGTAACTCGGAGCTGAGACTTCGCTTTTCACCTCTTATCTTTCACAGGCCAGTTGGCCTCAGGGAACTCATTCAAACTCCTAGAACCTAGATTTTCTTATCTCTGAAGTGAAGACATCTACTGTCCCATTTCTGGAAATCTGTTCTGAGAAAATACCCTTAAATTTGGATGAAACTTTGTGTACAAAGTGATTTATTGCTTTGTTATTTAACATTAGACATCATTATAAAGTAGATTAACTGTGACACATCTACAGAATGAAATGTGCCAGTGAAAAAATAATGTTTATGAAGAGTTTTATTGACTAAGAAAATGCTTGTGCTCTAATGTCAAGAATCAGGAACAAGATACAACATGCACACACAAATATAATATGATCTCAACTATATAAAATATGTGTAGAAAAAAGTCTGGAAGGAAACCCAACTATTACCAAAAGTTTATACTTATTTTTATGTTATACATATATGATATTTTTAATAAAATAATTTAATGCTAGGGTATACAATAATTTTTTCTTCCCTTTAAAAGCAGGGCACATAACACTCAAGTTAAAGAAACTTTGATTTAGAGCTCTGGACAGAACTGGGACTGTTATGGGATCATGGGTATTTCAGTAGAGGTGGATTAATGGATAAAATCATCCAGGACGAGCCTGTAGTGTGAGATGAGACAAGAATCAAGGACTGAATCCCGGGAAACCACAACAGTTGTGGAGTGAGTGAGAAAGATGAGCCAGGGAGAGGAATAAGCAAGTGTAGGCGGTAATCGATCTTGGATGATAATCTTGATGGATTAGAACAGTGGCACCGAGATGAAAGGCAGAATAAAGCCAAGAAGCATTTTAAAAGAATTTCAGAGTTCCAGATTGGATATAAGAGATAAGGATGTTGAAAAAGCCAAAGATCACTTGAAGTTATCGAGCTTGGAAGGTGGTAGAATGCCGATACCAAAGGCAGAGTTGGGATCATTTGAAAGGGAAGCATATGTGGCGGGGGAGGAGGAAGGAAAAACTTTAGTTTTGCATGGGCTGTGTTTGAGATTTCCTTTTGAGAGGGAGCCTGCTGTCAGAACTGCAGTTAGCTGACAGCCTCCAGCATAGCACCTTGGGGATCTGCCATGGCTCGTTGCACTCTCCCCAGGCAGCTCGCAGTCAATGGGTGACTGAGCTCGAAAGATAATAGAGCTGAGCTTTCTGTCCTGTGGTGGCCTCCTCTGATGGGCAGTCATTGCTCTGGGGCTCTCCACCGGGCTGGCCTAGACTTAGAGCTGCACCTCGGTCTGCAGCTCTTCCTACCCAACCCTCCTTCCTTCCCCCTCTCTCAGATGTCAGACCTGCCTCAGTCTGAAGCCTCTCTCTGCCTGTTTTACTCTTTTCCCCTTTCTCATCCACAAACATCACCCCTGTTGAATCTCTTGTAGTTTAAACTCCATCTTAGCAGCTGCTTCCTGAGGATAGGAGTTGACCCAGGTTGACCCAGGCACATCCGAATGCAGTTATGTTAGAGGGAAAATCATATGTGTCTTGAAGACTATCAGGATTGAGAGGTTAACTGAATTCCAGGGTCTTCCCAACAGCCTGATCAGAGGGAAGAATGGAGGGCCAAGTTTTGAGCTTTAAGTGACACTCTTCATTGGGAGGGGGTGCAGTAGAAAGGGATTTCAGTATAGGAAGGGAAAAGTTATTGAAGATTTAGAAGAAACACCAGGAAAGCACAAGACCATAGAAACCATGGAGGAAAGAGAGAGTGTTTTAGGAGTAGGTGACAAATGGATCAGATGTTTCAAAGGAAAATCTAATCTTACTTTTCGAAGCTAAAATTGTGGTTGGCCACTGAGAGATTGTTTCAGAAAAAGAATGGTGCCACATACACAGTAATCAAGAAGAAGCACAGTGGGAAGTTACTGGGGGTGATGACAGTAGACCTCACATTTAAAGTATCTGACCGGTAGTGGGAGGAAGGAAATTGGACTAACGCGGAGTAAGGCTGTGTGTGCCTTAAGGAAGTTCTGACCATTTCTGGACGAGACCTTTGAAGACCTTAAAGAGAAAAAACAACCGTTGTGAGGTTAAAATTCTGAATGCAGTGGGAAGAGAAAGGCTACTCAGGCGAGGTAGAGGGGTTAGATTTCAATAGGGAGAGAGAAACCTCTTCTCTGGAACTTGGAGGGAAGAAAGAGAACATTAAGAATATTACTAGAATGACAGAGGTGGATGAGAATAACGGGTGAGAACGAGGGACTTTATCCTCACTATGTCTTCCAGTAACTGAGTGACTCGGAAAGCCTCTGAAATTAAGAGAATGAGTTGGGGAAAATATTTAAAGAGTGGAGAAGGTCAGGAACAGCTGGTGTGCACACACACTAAGTTACCCCTTCAGAAATGTGATGGGGTGAAGGTCTTGTCTTGAATACACGAAGTTGGGTCTCTATAAAAGTACTGGTCCAAAGGACTGTGACCCTCATTCACAAGAAAGGACGGATAAGGACTGACATTTCTCTTAGAGTTTGTTTTCACAGCTCAAACGTCACCTGAATGTTCAGAGAAAGGGACTCAGACTATGAGATGTGCTGTTGTAATTATCTTCATGCTTAGAAAAGGAGCAAGTGCATAGATACCCATTTGCTTTCCTTGGGTAGCATTGTACTTTATTTTTCATAACAATGAACAATAAAGGTGATGAGAATGACTGAGGGTCACTATGCTCTATGTAAGAGCTGGCGTGATCAGAGAAGAAATGTTGCTCTTCAGCAAAAGCTCTATTTCATCAGCCTGAATTTGCCTGCTTTATCCTGGACCCTCAACTCCTATAACTATAAATAAAGGAAATCTTTATTATTGACATTCCTATAGGGAAAAAAATCACTGTTATTAAGTGTGAAAGTGCCTAACTCCCAAGTATTTTTCCTGTTGAAATAATTGTTTCAATAACATAATATCCACAAACTTGTGATATCTTAGGAACATGACTGTACATTTCGAGCAGAGCAGAGCCCAGAACAGTAGGCTGAAATCATCCAAATGGCAACATTGGCAGCAATTCTCATCAGGATCAGCCAGATGTGGCTCTAAGAGCCAGTTCACGCAGAAGCCTTTACACTGTTCTTGTGGAGAGAAAAGCACTGAAAAACAAAGAAATGAGCTAGGCATGTCAGTTTCTCCAAAGCTGCCAGCTGATATGTCTGCAAGGGTGACTGATACTGGCTAATTACCCCCAAAGTCCTACAACGGGATGGAGCTCTTTATGCGTCTGACTCTGAAGTGGAACTTGGAGACGCCTTGAGAAGGTCAGATCATAGGCCAGCTTTTGCCTTGCACTGGCCTGTGCAGGTGCTGCCTATTGGCTTCCAAGCCTATTTTAGTCCAAGGTGGGCCGAGTTTGCAGGAATGTCATGTGAAGAGATTTATAATACTCTCTGATTTCACCCAGCTCCAAATTGCTATATGAGTCATCTTTCTCATAGCATACGAGTAATTCTATGAGCAGTCTCAGCCAAAGTCAACGGAATGAGCAAGCTTAAGGAATACTTTTCCCCCCTTTTGAAGAAATTGTTTTGCTGAAGTTTTACAAACCTCATAAAAATTAAGGGTTCGTCTGAATTTGGGGGAAAGACTGGCTTTATCGAAACTCATTGGCCAAAAATATTTAAATGAGCACGTGCTGGATGTAAAAACGCCAAAGAAGTAGTATCAATTATGCCTTCTCAACCTCCCAGGCTCTCCAGAGCCCTGAAAACACAGCACTTTCCTACAGGTGTTAATGGGGTCCCGCAAAAGGAAGGCGATTTCAGGTAGGGTTGTGACACAGAGGCTTGTGGGGTGGGTGCTCTGGAACCCACTGAGGGCTCCTGACCACAGTCCCGTTCAAATGGGACAATGGCACCCGTTGTTACAAACCAGCATCGTACAAAACCAGCATCAGTCGCCAAAGAGCTGCCCTCACGGAGCGGAGCCCGGGTTTGCCTATTCCCAACATGGCCAGAGGTTTCATTCCTTGAGAATGTGTTTATTCAGCCTAGTAAAAACATTAAAAAGGGGAATAAATCTCTGCCGACCCCAAAATGCTTTTCACCACAGCTGTAAACCATAAAACATTTAGAAAAGTAAGCAGGACCAAAGATAATATAGTTCCCCAAGCAGCGTGGACCTGGAGGTGGCCCTTGCAAAGACAGCTGCAGCACACGGGGCTTCCCTGCAAAATCATTAAGAGAGGGACAGGTTCTAGAAGGTGTTAAATTATTAGTAGGATGGGTTTTTTTCTTTCTAAGGAGGGGAGGGCAATAATAAAAACCATGTGCTCAGCAGCCTGCTTGGCCATATAAAATAGAGAGGCCTGTGACTTTAAGTGTTGTAAAAGGGGTTAATTGTCGATTTCTGAATGTGGCAAGTTTATTGATCTTGTTAACAGCAACGAAGCATGTGCCGTTGGTAACCATGGAGGGAAAGAAAAACAGCCTTCCATCCTGTTATTCTGGGGACAACCTTACTGGTTTTGGAGCCCAAGTTAAGGGACATACGGGTAAATGCCGCATTCAGATTACTTCTTTCCACTTGTCTGAGTTTGTGCTCATCCTTAAGGTTCCAGTTCCTCTTTACAACTACATTTTTACTGCCGTTTTTTCAGGTGACTGCTGTGAATCAGTGCCTTTCACAGAAAATGTGTTCTTTATTTGTATGACAAACCCACAGTGTTGGGGGAGGGTGGGTTAGATAGCCATTTTACAGATAAGGCAACTGAGGTTAAGAGAAGTTAAGAAAGTTCTCCAGTGTCACAAAGCTATTGAGCAGGTATCCAAACTGGGTCTTCATATTCCAAATCCAGAGTTTTTCCACTAATTATTCAAACAATTCATTCATCTATTTACTCGGTAGGTATTTATTGACCACACACCAAGAGCCAGGCACTGGTCTCAGTGCTCTGGATAGAACAGTGGACACTAACAGCCATTGCGTGGTCTGTATTTTAAAAGCCATGACCCTAGCTTTCAAGACCTACCCTCTCTTCTAAACTACTTGCATGCACACAGTCAGCATCTTTAATTTGATGTTTTATTTTGCTGTTGACTGTTATTCTGTTATTTCATGCATGTGTGTTCCCTTTGGCTCCTTCAGCTAGAAAACAAGCCCTGTGAGGGCAGGGCTATTACCTAGGGCTTCTCTTTTTCACCCTCCGGCCCACACAGCCCATTAGATAGAGTGCATCTAGCTTGTTTTCTGCTGCAGAAAATCCTTATTACTCTGATCTCAGTGTCATTCAGGGCTTTATTTAGGGCTTAACTATCGCTGCTTCGGCGATTGAACACTTTGCTAAATGTTATACTTATGTTGTCTCATTCATGCTGGAAGAATCCAACTCTAAGTCCAATTTTCAACTGAGGCAATTGTGGCTTATGGAGGCTAAGAAACTTGTTTAAGTTTTCATTGTCAGAGCAGAGCTGAGATGCCTGTATCGGTCTGACTCAAAAGTCCAGTTTCTCTCCAACACGTCCCTGAGCCGTAGGGAATCGTTGTCCACCTGAAACACAGAAAGAACGTCAAAGCACTCTTTTGTGTGATATACGAGATGAAAATAGGGTGAATTTAAAACTTGGGTCACTTTAAGTCTACCAGTCACTGATTCATCCAGTCACTCAAGCCTTCATGGCAAAGATCATTTTGAATCTCAGCTCCCTTCCCCACCCTCTATTTTGTGATCCTCTTAAACTGGCATCTGTCTGAGTTTAGGTGCTGTAACAGAATACCGTAGAGTGGGTGACCTGAACAGTAGAAATTTATGTCTCATGGTCTGGAGTCTGGAAATCCAGGATCCGGTGCCAGCATGGTTGGGTTCTTGGTGAGGTCCCTCTTCCTGGTTGTGTCTTCATATGACATTTTTGGTTCTTGTACATAAAGAAGGATATCCCTTGCCGCCTCCTCTGGTTATAAAAAGAGCGCAGTAATTCTGGCATCAGGGTCGCACCCTCATGACCTAATCTAACCTTAATCCCCTCCCAAAGCACAAACCTCCCACTGGAGGTTAGGGTTTCAATGTATGAATTCGAGGTGGACACAAACATGCAATCTCTTAATAGCACCCTTTTTTAAAATAGAGCACTGTGCAAAGGAATCTCTGTGTTCTTAGCAAGGTGACAAATCAGAGACTGGCTAAAGTCAGAAGGGAGATGGAAGTTTCACACCTGCTTGTGATCACTGGCTCATTAAAAATAGCACACAATGGATTGGGGTCTGAAACACCATAGTGCGTTAGCAGTTGGCATCCCTTCTGAGCAAAGATGGTGGGACAAAGCCAGAGCACGAGCCAGCTGCTCTGAAACTGAACCCAGCTGGAGCCACCAGGGGTCCTGGAAACTGGAGGAGGTTTACCCTTTCTTTTCAGTTTTGAGGGCATAGTTTCCACCTTAAGTAATGTGGGCTTAATCTTCATTTACATTCTTCGATCTCCACAGAAATGTATTTATTACTGTCTTGTGATAAGCGGTAATGCTGACGGAAAGCAGCGCTCCCTGAAACCGCCTGCACTTTCCAGGGTCTGGTCGTAAAGATGCAAAACTGTAGTGAGGCCTGGGAGTTTATTAAGAAAAAATCAAAACAAAACAAAACAAAAAAATGAAAAGAAATGAATGCTAATCCTTTTGGAATTTTTATCAATCAGTCTGTCAACAAGCAACTGATAACTTCTGTATGTGAAGACTGGGGTAACAAATGAGTTACATGTGTAACGAGGTTTTGTTTGGTTTCTGCACGCGGATAATGACTCTATTGGTGAGGACGGTCAGAGAGCAGCAGTCTAGGAGACTGGGTCTCCTGTGAATGCTTGTGTTTATTTAATGAAAGGCCACTGCTTTCACTGGCACTTGCTGGGAGAGCGGTACCTTGCGAAGCTCTGTTTTTGCCAGTTGTGGTTTTGAGATAATGATTTAAAATTTGTGCACTAAACTTACAGTCCACAGTCTTTTTCACATAAACATAATTCAACCGTCTTCTTAATCAAATGAACATGATGGTAATTATTGCTTCTCAGTATTGAACATGAGACAATATAAGGAATGATCCAGAAAGGAGTGATCTGTTTGTATTTTACCCCGGCATGAAGGGATCACAGGCTTGTATTGTTTTGAATGTCCAGAGCAGCTCCTCTCACTTTGGAGGAGAAATGTCCCTTCTCACCAACTATATGAGTCTTATGGGCGTACCGACCAGCATGCCTCACACTCAGACCCCAGACTGGTCCAAGGAAGGGCAGATGACAGAAGCCAGGCCAGTCCTCATCCTTCCACAAAATTTTCTAATGTGGAGCTGACAAAAAAGCTCTTTTGTGTTTTTGGATGTGTTATTGCAGGATACATTTGGAGCTGCCTACGGTTGTAAAGCCAGGAAGCCAAGATGAGAGACGGATAGGAGTACTGATTCCTTGGATGTAGTCTTCCCTGAACCAGCTCCACCCTCGATTTTCTCAGGCATTGGCTAGTGAGCCAGTAAATATTCCTGTACTGTTTAAAGTAGATCAAGTCAGGATTCTGTCATTTGCAGCCAAGAATCCTGAGTGATACAAATGGTTAGAAAGAAGATCAGGCTCAGAGAAATGTGATCCTTAGAAAACTGATAATTGGGAAAAGCATTCAGGCAAGGCTTACATTAAATAAGGAGGACACATATGCAAAAAGACAGGACACTTCAAGACATTAAGGGCTAGTTTGAAATCTTGGAGGAGAAATACAGGCCACAGAATATAAATCTTGTCAGAGGAACAACCTCTACAATGTTTTCTGTAGAACTGAAAGAGCTTAAAAATGACAAACCTAGTTTGTTCTGGATGCAGGTTTTCAAGAACATTTTTTACTATGTTTTGAAATATATTTCCAATGTGACTAAATACTATTATTGGTATTTTTTTAGGAGGATTACACCAAGGGTAAAATTACTGTACTCAAAACTATGGTACATTTTGCCTTTGGTACACTATTTTATTTCTCAAGTTAGTGGTTACCATGTTAGCTGCCTTTCATAATAATAGCTAAATAAGCAAACCAGTTAGGTTAAAAAAAAGTTGGTAGGGACAGGCTCTGCTTAGGGATATTAACCAGAGAATAAACAGGCTGGAATATTCACATCAAACTCATTTTTCGTCTTCTTTGAAAATATTAACAATAGGTGGGGTGCATTTCTGTGTCTATATCTACACTTTTCATAAATGAAAAAAGAATATGTGAAAATCTGGCCACAACTTATAGCTTTTGGAGACAGGAAAATATTTGATATTCACAGTGGACGAAGAGAAGTGTAACAACTCTTCTGCAGATTGAAGAGAAACTGCCTATCGTGTTCCCCATGTCCAGATCAATTGCATTTATCCCACGTTTAGGTATGTCTCATGGCTCATTGAAGGAACAACCACAGTGGGTCACGTGACAGGCCTTTGGGGAGAAACAGAATCATGTTCAGAAGTGTCTATTAAAAAGAGCAGAGGATCTCAGAAGTCACATTTGGATGAACTTTAGTTGATTCATTGAAACATTAATTATGTCAAATATCTCATGAACCCTAAGCTGCCTCAGTGAAAACTCTTTGAAGCTCTGCTGAGTCAGTGCATAAGCACCTCCGATGGTTGTTAGAAGTACATAGAGCAACAATTAAAGATGAACAAATAAACAAATTGGGATGTGATGTCATTAGAGTGCAAGGAAATGACCCCAAAGCTCAATTGTCTAGAATTAAGTGCTTTCCAAGAGGAAATCAGTTCCTACCCCATGTGGTCATTGTTACAGACTAAAATCTGGATTTTGTTTGCACTTGATTACACAGAGGAAGAAAGTAAAAATATGTTGTCCTGGTGAGAAGCAAATGGTCAGGATGGTTTTTCTCAGTGAAAATCAGTGTGGAGTCTTACTCCCAGGCCTACCAACAGGTGAGGAAGTGGCTATTTAGCTCACCAGTATCATTAAAGTCCCCCCTTTTTCCCTGGTCGTCATCCTTTTTCTAATTTCATGGCTTGGTTCTCTCCAGGGGCTCTCACATCAACTTCTCACTCTTACATGGGGCTGTTGTAACAATGGCCATTTTTATGTATTAATGCAAGCACTCTTCAGAGCAACCCTGTTAGTTTGACACATTTGTTATCTTCCCTGTTGAAGACTCAAAAAAACTTAACTATTTGTCCAAAGATGCTGTAGATGGTTAGAGGCAGCTAAGATTTGAATACCAGTCTGTCTGTGTCTGAAGCCTGTGTCTTAACCACTAAACCCATTGCAACATGTAGTTCACTCCCACACATGCCGAGTTGCTGCTTCTGACCCAGGAATGCTTAAAAAGTTATTAAGGATGAGCTGGGGCTGCCTCCTTCACAGCCAAGACAGGCACACTTTAGCATAGGGGTATAAGTTTGTGAAAGGTCTCAGTAGGGTATAAAATACAGATGGGACCCAGCCACAAAACAAAACTCTCTGAAGCTCCGTTGAGTCAGTACATAAGCACCTCCAATGGTGTTTCTTTCACACTTTGCATTAATGCACCTAGAAAGCTGACCAGAGACCATAATACTAGTGTGTTAGACTGTGTGGCAATCAATAAACCCCTTTGACTTTGTTAGAATTCAGCATATTTGTAATCACACTTTATAGATGAAGTCACTGCTAGGGAAGAAAAGAAAATGACAAACTGTGACCCCTTTGTGTCCTGGGATCCCAAAGAGTAGTCTCAGTGTCGCCAGTCTGGTCTTTGATATTCCAGGGCACGTGGCCCAATTTTGGGCCAGTGGGGTGCTGGAAATACTCTTTCAGGCACCATCCACCCACACATAATGCCTATCTTGGATTCTTCCTTCTCACCCCAACCACTGACCACCATAGTATTCCTGCCTCTCCTCCTCTCCTGCCTCCTGCCCTTCTCTCCCTTCCTCTCGGTCTCTTTCTTTCCCCCATTCTATTCCCAAGGTATAATTTAGCATCAAGCCATAACTTTTCTCCTCAATAGTGAGTTTCTTGATGTCTGGGGTCATTCACCCCTGTATCCCAGCAGCAAGTCGTATATCTGAAAAGAGTCTGTGAGTTGGATGGATGGGGCCCTGGACCATTTAGTTCCTTCAAGACTCACTGAAGACATTGAATTTAGTAAGCAAATAATCATTTTGATATCATATTTTCTCCCCTTTCAAATTGCTTATCTGTAGTTTTGATTATGACTCTATGAAGGGTGGGATAGTTGCCCATGCTTTTAATGTTGAAATTTAGTTCTTTCTTCCCTCCCTCCTTTCCTCTCTCTCTGCCTCCCTCCTTTCTTGTCCTCCTTCCTTACTCCCTTGCAAATATCCTTTAGTCAAGCAGAGGGGAAAAAAAAACGTCACTGAGACTTTTAACAGTTTGTATCTGATTGTGGAACTCCTAAGAAGTGAAATGCAGATGCTTTCACGTGTCTTTGTAGAATGACTCCATGTTCTGTAATGGCAAGAACACTGAGCTGGACATCAGGAGGCCTGGCTTCAGCCCTGCTCTTCCTTTTCATTTTGCCCTGAATTCTGGGCAAATCTTGGCCTCTCTGTGCCTGGTTTTATCATCTATAAAAAGGGAAGGTAAAACTAGTGAGTGATTTTCAAATTGTTCGCAGGGGCCCTCAAATATTCAGGAAGGTGCCTTGGGGTCTGTCCCAAGAGGGATGTTTGGATAGAGAAGGAGTAGGTTGTACAGAACAGGCAGGCCTATCCTCCCCCAACCCCCATCCGTGCTTCAATCAGAAGAAATGTTCTTGTTAAACTGTTTTTAACTCTATCCCATTTTTGAGCTTCTGCTAGAAAATCTCTTCCAAAAGAATTTGAAAACTACTGGAGTAGATTATCTTTAAAGTGCCTTTTGGCATATCTGATTTCAATATATAAATTATCTGCTTGTGATCTTCCTTTACAGAAAGAATGGAGGCTTTCTTTTCCTCATGTCATTTTTCCTTATGAATGAATTTCTTACCGCAAGACTGATCTCCTCTTCATCCTGCTTCCTACCTGGCTCAATACAGCACAAAATGCACAAGCTAGATCGGTTGTCCCTTGTGAATATCTTCTGTACAGAACGTCTGTCAGTGGTGGGTTGGTGAAAGACATATGTGTTTTCACAGTTGCCACTCAGGGCCAACTGTTTTAGTAAGAGTGACCGTGTCGGACAGCTTTCTTTGCACTCTTGAGCTGTCCCCTGTTAGCTGGGAAGTCACAAGCCATCATCAAAGCAGAGCACAGGTTGTTCATCCACTTTGAGAGAGACATCTTTATGGTCCTGCTGACATTTCCTTTGCTATATTAATAATGCATTTTGAGAGGGTATGTTTGGTTTGTTTTCTGGACAAGTTGGATGAGTCTCTCTGTTTCAGCCATGGCCCTTTGTAGGGTTTGTTTTTCCTGCCGTCCCAAGGTGGACACCTTAATGGGTTGCTGAAAATATCCAGGCTGCTTCTGGCTCTGGAGGTAGCTGGGCTCCAACAATGGAAGGCATTTAGCAGAGCCGCATGTTTTAGAACAGGAAAGACTCCAGAGGGCATGTCATCTGGTGTTTTTCAAGATGCTTTTTAATTTTTTAAGCAGCATACTCCCCCCCCCAAATAAATCTGATGCAAAGCCTCAATTTATAAAACAGATAGAAGAAGGGGATGGAGGTAGGAGAACTCCACCAAATTGCACTTCCCTTGCTATTTACCCTTCCCCACACTCAGCAACACCTAGGCACTTATGGGGAACCCTTCAACTTCTACAGGCAGTTGATATAGCCTCACTGATATAGCCCCATCCTGAACCCCTTTTTTGTTTGTCAAAAAAATGAGACCCAGTGAGTTTTAGTGATTTGTCTAAGACCCCCACAGCTACAGATGACAGTGTCAGATTGCAAGGTTTCTTATGCTGGTTTAATCTCCCCACCCCAATCCCTACTACTGCCTTGACTTTGCTATGCCACCTCACCTTTAACACTGGAAAAGAGCAGGAAGAAAAATTATGGGCCAGGCAGTGTGCTTGATACTTATATATCTGTCTTTAATTCTCAGAGCAACTCAGTGAGGTGGGGCATGATTATTATTTCCATTTTACAGATGGGGGACGTGAAGAAGAGTGGTTTAGTAACTTGTCCAGTGAAACTCAGCCAGAAGTGATGAACTGGGATTGAGAGCTAGTCCTATCTGATTTCAAAAGCTGCTCTTTCCTGCTATAGCACAGGATAAAGAATGCAAACTAGTGCTTGGCAGGAATAAAGCCCTTAACATGGCAAGCTGAGATTTCATGAAATGTTTTGTAGCTCTTCTTAAATAACTACTGTAGGCTGCCTTTCTCCAAGGTTTGTGTGTCTGCTTTGAGCACCTGGGAGGGTGTTTTCCAAACCTTGGCCAACAACACCCCTTCTCAAGGAACCACTCCCTGTCACTCCTTCACCCCACGCTGTCCAGAAGTTGTGGCTTCAGGAAGCCATAATTTTCATGTTTGATTCAAGTCAAGTCTTAAGTGGGCCAAGCTAGGAATGAGGACCAAAAGAGAGTCAGCATGGAAAATCAAGAGGCTTACTCGCCATATGCATTGAACGATGGAAAGAAAACCAGAGCTAGAAATGGAGAGCTACTGTGTGATGGCTTCCATCTTGGTTCTATTCCTGGCCTTCAGTTCAGTGAGTCCCCTTCTCACCATATAATGCAGTCTGCCTTTCCTTTCTTAAGCTGTGGTTTCTATTGCACAAAATAGAACAAAATAAAACAGTCCTATTGAATATATCATCAAGTCCAGGGATCTGATGGTTCTTCAGGTGGGTTCACACTACCTTCCTATCACAGTCATGGCTGTACATACAATCCATCCAGTGCTGCCTTTATTAGAGGCCTCAGCAATCAGCTGTTTCATTCCTCTTTGTTTACACAGAAACAACTGACTCTGTAGAATCCCTTTTCACACAAATAAGGTACAATATCCAGAGAAAGTTAATCTTGCTCTGGCCCTGTTGACTTTGTCTCTTCGACGTCTCCCTGTTGGACAGAATATGTAAAATATGCATGTTCAAAGTAAATAAGCTAAGAATACAAAGCTAAATTAAGTAGCATAAAATGCTCTATATTTTGCAAACAGATTAATTTGAGAAGTAAAATCTAAGTTATAGTTTCCAGATGGAAACAGTCAAAATTTCCTTAAGAATGGAATAGATAAATCAATTATGGTATTCTGTAGTCTTAGCATATTGGATAGCAGCAAAAAGTAATGAATTACAGCAACAGGCAACAACGTGAATGAATCCCACAGACATGTTTTAAGAAAGTCGAGTGCAGGGAAGTACAAATTATATAATTAAGTTGCTCTAAAGTTCAAACAGATGGAAAACTAACATAAGGTGATAGAAGTCAGAGCAACAGTTACTTCTGTAGGGAAGACCAAGAGGGCTGTAGGGGAAGTCACTCGGTGCTTTAATGTTCTAGATAGTTAGATGGTTGTTACATGAGTGTATTCACTTTGTAAAAATTCACCAAGTTCTATATGAATGATTTGTGCACATTTCCGTTTGGATATTATACTTCAGTTTTAAAAGCTTATTCCCAAAAGTCTGACTTACTAGAAATTAAGCACAAAAGTTCTGTTAGGTCTTGGTCTCACATTATAGAAAGTAAGAAATTAAACTCAGCATTCTTAAAACTGGAAGAGATCTAAGAAAGAGTATCTATAGTTCAGTCATCAAATATTTTACAAGAAGAACGACCAGGGCCAAAGAAGTGAAGTGCTATGCTGTAAAGTTTACAGCTTATAATTGGCAGAGCCAAGTTTAAGGCTTAGATCTTCTAGCTATGTTAACAGAGATATTCTAAATAAACCTCTTCAAGAATAATATGCTAAAATCAATGGACTCTGAAATGTACTTTTGTATTAGGAACAAAGGGTTTGTAAAATAAATAAATAACGTGAACAGCGCTATCAGTGTTCGCATAGAAACAATATGATCGCATTCCTGAAGATAAAATCCCTCTGCAACCCACTCATGAGAGAGCCATCTGGTTTAGTTGCTGAGAATTTTGGCAAAATTATATATTGCTAGAAATCTCATTCCCAGGCTCATATTTGTGATAAAGCCTTGATAATGATAATGATGGTGATGTGAAGGATAATGACAGTGTCAACAGTGGTGACGAGAATACAGTCTTATACTTGGGTAATGTATTCGTTTCCTAATTTGCTGAATTAGTTTCCTGGTTGCTGCTATAACAAATGACCTCAAAGTTGGTGGCTTTTTTTAAAATTTGCGTTGTTTTAACAACACACATACACTGTCTTGCAGTTCTGGAGGTCAGAAGTTGAAGATGAGTCTCACTGGGCTAAAATCAAGTTTCCTTCTAGAGGCCCTAAAGGAGAATCCATTTCTTTGCCTATTTCAGCTTTTAGAGGCTGCCTGCCTTCCTTGACTCCTGGCTTCTTGCGTCTTCAAACCCAGCAATAACCAGTAGAATCCTTCTTGCACTGAGTTACCCTCAGTGACTTTTCTGCCTCCTTCCACATTTAAAGGATGCTTACTACTACATTGGCCCCACCCAAATAAACCAGGATCATCTCTGTATTTTAAGGTCTGCTGGTTACTGATCTTAATTTCATCTGCAGTTTTCATCCCCCCTTGCCATGTAACCTAATGTATTCAGAGGTTCTGGGGATTAGGACATGAAGGTCTTTGGGGCCCATTATTTTGTCTACCACAGGTAGGAAGGCATTTGTGCATTTTCCAAACACTTCTACGCATTTTTTTCTTTTTTAATCCTCAAAACAATGTTTTGCCTGCAACAAAGCTATTCCCTTCTGGGTATGATTATGCTCATTGTACCAAGAGAAAAAGAGAAAGAGAGAAAAGTGAAGTCAATTGTTTACATTTCTGCAGCTGGTTAAGGCAGAGGCAGCACTAGAAGAAGCCAGATTTCCAAACCACTGCCTGTGACCTCATTCAGTGAAAAGCGGTTCTCTGAACCCAACTCTGGGCTCCTTCAGGCTCTAGAAGCTCTTGAGCTGTGGTGGAGTTTGAAGCATTTGAGGTGTGATGGAGTGGCGGTTGCTGCATAGTAATTGCCCCTTGACGGGCAAATCTCTAGAAAGAGCAGACGTCTCGTTCAGTCTGTACACAATTGCTACTCATCTGTAAGGTTGAACATCTGCCTCACCCTCTCTTGTATTTAAGCCTTAGCCCAAGTCATGTGCTTGTTACAAAGTCATATTTCTCTGGCTTTAGGAAAACTTCAACCCTTTCAAATCTGTTCCAGGTAATCTGGGGAGTCCTTAAGACAGTGATGAAATTAAGTGAAAGCAACCAGTTGACTGGACCTGGGGGCCTGCAGGTTGGGTGTGAACGCCACACAGCATGGTCAGGGAGAGAGATCATATCACAAGCATTTGGGCTTCCAGGGGTGCTGTGCCCCCACCCAAAGTCAGGCCCCTCTGCCAGCTCATACCCCTTAGTCGTGGTGCCCTCCCAGACCCCCTCTGAGATGGCAGAAGAGGATCAGGTTGTGTAATCGAGCAGCTCAAGTTCTTTACTGTCTCAGAGATAAAGAAAAGGGATGTTCCCAACCCTTCTCTTAGCCTGAGGCCTGTCTTACCGAGATGCCACTGGCCCACCTCTCGTGTTCTCCATACGCCAGTGTTCTCAGGTGCGTGGAACCTTGGCACAAATTGGGACTCCAGGCTAAACAAAAACAGCACAGGCAGAAGTGAAAACACTTTGCCAGATGCCGGCCTGGCTTTGTCATTGCTCTCTGTGTAACCTGTTGGGGTTTCTTCCCAGTGATCACCCCTCCGTGTTTATGTGGACGCAGTCTGAGGCTTCATGATTCTTCAGCACCAGTCCTGCAGAGTCTAGCCAGAGGGAACCACTGTTCACAAACGTGCTATGTGCCTGATCCTTTCATCCCAGCTCTACGTGTGGCAGAATAAGTTTTCTAATGTTGTTGTAGAGCCAAAGCAGACCCTGGTTTCCTTCAGGACTTTGTCAGCCTGGAATAATTTTCCTCTTAGTCATCAATAAATCATTTCCTCAAAAACTATGAGAAATAAATATTAGGGCTATGGGGGAAATAAGTTGTGGGAGAGAATTAATGTTGTAAATAATCATCATGGACTCTTGTGTGTTTCACCGTTCCTGAAGCATTTGCACGTATATTAGCCACTTCATCAAGAAATGTTTATGGGTGGGACCCCAGTGCTGTGGGTGCATCAGGAAGTGAGGCATAGTTTATGCTCGCACAAGGCTCACCCACTTCTGGAATTACACTGTGCATTTGCTGAGGGGTGAGCCTGTAATCTTGAGTATCAGAGTACACCCCCACCACTTAGGTATACTCCACTCACAGCGCATGTAATTACAAACAACGCTGTGAGACGGGCAGTCTTTTACCTCCATCTCAAGGATGAAGAAACTAAAGCTCAGAGTTGTTAAGAGTCTGGCCAGAGCCCCACAGATCTGTGGGCTGGATCTGCCTTGAGCCCTAGCGGTCCTTCCAGTGCAGTGCTTTGTTGTGAAGCACAGCGCTTGGCCCTTAGGAAGCCCTCTGTAAAAATGAATTGCTGCTAAGCGCTCCATCAATGCTGGTTGCGATTATGATTGTTATTGTAGCGTGAGAAGGATGGGGAAACTCACTGGAGCATCTGACCTCATCAGAGGCCACTGAAGGAACGTTCTGCTCCGGAGCATTTGCAGTTGAACTGAAAACTGTAAAAGCAAAACTAAAGTGTTTATATTTTCTAGTCGATCGTAAATCGAGTCATAATGATAAAAAACGGGTCAGTTGCCTGATCCAATGTTTTAAAGTTTGCATGTTGAGCAGTATTTTTTCCCCTGAATTAAATAATTAAAATAATTAAAAGTTCAGGCAACACACACTCATTTTGCTGAAATAAGTTTGTAGGTTTATTGTTGCAACGAAATTAGGTGTTTAGTGAACTGAATATTTTAAAAATTGGAAAAAAATTTTTGAAAACCATTTTACATGTGACCACAGTAGATACTTAATAATTGTCTCTTGAACTAAATTGAATTCAACTGAATCTCTTCATTTTATCATGTTTTTAAATGTCTATCAATAATATCCCCAAATATTACTGTTGATACTTTGATTTAGAAATAGTTGCTCTCCAGTGATTTCATACCAGCATCACTTAATTTTAATAAGTAAATACTCTGAATGTTCATTCTGTCTTTAAGTCAAGTTATCAAATTAAGCTGGAAAAATATGAGAACCCCTGCTGGTGTATATTCTCCAGTAATCAAGACTACATAAATCTGAGTCAAAACAAATCTGCTTTAAAGGGTATCGTGAACACTAGTGATTCTCCCTCCACAAGAAAACATCTAATTCTGTGGAGTCCAGAGTTAGTCCAAAGTCAAAATCCAGACACCCTGGGGCCTGTAATTCAACCTAGGCAGGTGCCCTCTGTGGGCCTGGACCGTGGAATAGATTGCTTCGTAAGATTGCCACATCTCAGGAGACGAGTCTTTTCAGGGGCACTCGGTGATCAGGCCAAGTTATTTGGGAAAACCAGTCGCTGTATTTATTTTTACAAGCCAGATGCCTGCGCATAGTGCATTCTTTTACAAAAATAAAAGGGGGTTGAGAAAAAAGAAGGGTTCAGGGTCACAGATGAAACCATGAGAGTAGTTTACAGTTTTATGGGTAGAAATTCTCCTTTATTTTTACCTTCTGTGATGGTTCTGGAAAAAAAAATTTCAGCTGCTCTGAATATAAAAAGTAAAGTAAGAGTTTTAAGTTATGCCCAGTGTACGATAATGACCTTAAAAATAGGACTTCAAGGGACTCTGCCTGAGTATGTGGAGAGGGTGACCGTGCCATGCGGTGGGGTGTAAGGAGTCTCTGCTCAACATGAGCCTGTCTCGTTCCTAAGGAATCTTCAGGAGCCCTTAATTAGGCTGCTTTGATAAACACTAGGTAATAACTAGATGGAACCTATGGACTTGATTAGGAGAGGAGGGTTTAACTAATGCACTAAATAACCCATCATATGCTGGAGGAGTAGGGGAGAGGTGATCATGGTACAAGTTCCTAACCAAGATTAACTGTGAGACTTTCCCATGGTCCACAGTATTTACTGAGTGCCTGCTATGAGCCAGTGACTTGTCCTAGGAACCAAGAATATAACAGTGAGAGAAATAGGCAGAGATTCATTTACAGCAACATGGATGGACCTAGAGATTATCATACTAAGTGAAGTAGATCAGACAGAGAAAGACAAGTATCGAATGACATCACTTATATGTAGAATCGAAAAAAAAGTGACACAAATGAACTTATCTACAAACCAGAAACAGACTCACAGATGTAGAAAACAAACTTACAGTTACCAAAGAAAAAGGGGGTAGGGGAGAGATCAGTTAGCAGCTTCAAACTACTGTATACAAAATAGATAAACAACAAGGTCCTACGGTATAGCACAGGGAACTATATTCAATATCTTGTAATAACCTATAATGAAAAAGAATACATATATGTATAACTGAATCACTATACTATACACCAGAGGCTAACAGAACATCATAAATCAACTATACTTCAATTAAAAACAAGAAGAAATGGGCAGAGATTCTGCACTATCCCTTGTGGAGCTGACACTCTTGAGGGCGAAGCCTTCGAGGCCAGGAAGGGATGATTGCTTAAGAAGAAATAGAAAGCAGAATAGAGAAAAACGAGTGCTGTGGTCACAGGCTGCTATCTTACTTAGGTTGGCGAGGCAAGGCCTTTCTGATAAGGTGATGTTTGGGCAAATGCTTGAATGGAAGGAGTGAGCTGCTTGTCTATCTGAGGGAAGAGTGTTCCAGACAAAGAGGACAGCCAGTGTGAAGGCTTCTCGGCAGAAGTGGGCTTGTGTAATCAAGAAGTAGCAAAGAATCTTGGAAGTTGATAGAACACAACTTTAAGATCAACTCTCATCTTTTTATCAGCTTGTTGGAAACTTCTGTATGCTGTAGAGTTATCCGTCAGACACTGAGAGCTAGAGCCCATTAATTACTGTACTGCAGCATCTCTGGTATCCAGGCCATGAGGAGAGGAGGACGCTGCCCTGGAGAAGCGCAGAGTGGGGCTGGAGAGAGGTCCGGGGAGAACGGGAGACTGAGGCATCAGTGGCTAACTGAAGACTTCAAGTAGCAGAACCCTAACCTCCGCATCCCTCCTGTTTGTTTTAACAGCTCTACTTGCAGTATCACAAGAAGCAGTGTGGAAAGTGTGGAATCAGATCTGTTTGTTCAGTTTTTACATTTCAGACGATTAAGTGAAATGTTAAATGAAAGCAAATCTCCATTCCTGTCAGTGTGAGGCAGAGAAGGAAAATAAACTCCAGCTCCTGGTGTAGACAAGGGAAGAGTGACACGAGCAAACCCAGCTCCTTCACACCCTCTCCCTCCTCTGGTTACCAAGAGCAGGCCCTCGGAGGCCCTCGGAGCTTGCGCTAGCTGTGTCCAGAGGGGATGGCAAGGGAACTCTGTGAGCCCTAGGAACTCCAGGGCCCGCTGTTGGATCCCATGGCTGGGCATTTATTCAGCGGTCTTTTATGACATGTCCACCATCAGCCAGCATTGTGCTTAGCGCTGTGATGGGAGAGTACGTGCTCAGGCCCATGGTGTCCAGAGAGGGGCTTCCAAAGATCAGATTAGAAAATGCTTCCTGAAGAAGGCAGTGTGTATCTCAAAGCCAGACAAGCAGGATTTGATTGACTTCATTATTTTTTAAATAGTTTATTGTTCATCTGCTAAAGTCATCTCAGAGCCTCGGTCTAGAATGGGATTTCTCAACCCTGACACTACTGAAATTTGGGGCTGGATAATTCTCTGCTGAGGGTTGGGGCTGCCCTGGACATTGTGGGATGTTTAGCATCTCTGGCCTCTACCAACTAGATGCCAGTAGCTGCTCAGCCCCCAGTTACAATGAAAACCAAAAATGTCACCAGACATTGCCAGATGTCCCCAGGGATGCAAACTTGGCTCCTACTGAGAACCACTCATCAAGAAGTGGAAGTCCCAGGCCATGCCTGATACTGCTTACAATCTTCAGGTGTATAAGAATGAAGCTCTTCTGATGAACAGCTGGCCTTGTGTTCCACTGATGCCTGAACAATGGAAAACAGGCTAAAGAGGCAGCAGGAAGATGTTAAGTTAGCCATGCAAAAGAATTCCCTGCTTTAAAAGTCAGTAAAAACATAGAAAACCTCAATACAATAGCTACAAAATTTCCTCCACTTTAGGTATGTGAGTAAAACAAAACCTCACTAACGTGCTTATTAAAAGGGAAGATTAATCTGCATTAGAGGACAAAGAAAAAAAGTTGTTTTTAAAAACATTGCCATTTCAGTTCTTTTTCGAGGGAGGGTAATTAGGTTTATTTATTTACTTCTTAATGGAGGTACTGGGGATTGAACCCAGGACCTCGTGCATGCTAAGCATGTACTCTACCACTGAGCTATACCGTCCCCTCTGCCATTTCAGTTCTTTTGAGTAGTTATCAGTTTAAATTTGCTTGAAAATGGTTGGCAGTAGATGTGTTTTTTGTGCTTTGATAAATGTTTAAGAAGTATTTGTATTTAGTATAGAAATAGAATGTAAATGACTTTCACACGAATCTTTATAAATAGCATGTTTTCCTAACTGAATCCATTGTCCTCTGGATAATTATGGACACTGCTAACTTTTTTCATGTTACTGAAAATATGGACTCTGGTTCTGCCATTATTTAAATTAATACAATTTCCAAATTAGTTGGGTCTCGCCTTACCAAAACACACACACACACACACACACACACACACACACACACACACAAGGGTTTATCCAAAAGGAAGGAAAGAATTAACATTTAGTGAACACCTATTATATGTCAGGTGCTGGACTAGGCCAGTAGTTCTCAACCAGGAGTGGTTTTGCCCTCCAGGAGACATTAGGCAATGTTGAGAGACGTTTTTGGCTGTTACAGCTGGAGGGATAGTGTGGGCATCAGTGGGTAGAGGCTGGGGATGCTGGTTAGTATCTTAACAATGCACAGGACAGCCCCCACAGCAAAGAACTGTCCAGTCCAATGGGGGAGGGTATAGCTCAGTGGCAGAGTGCCTGCTTAGCATGCACGAGGTCCTGGGTTCAATCCCCAGTACCTCCATTAAATAAATAAATAAACCTAATTACTTCCCCAACAAAAAAATAAAATAAAAAATTATTCAGGCCAAAATGTCAATAACACTGAGGTTGAGGACCCCTGGACTAGTTATCTATGTTATCTCATGTAATCCTTAGAACATTCCTTACAACAGCCTTTGAGTTATTAATCTCGTGTCGGAGATGAAGAAACTGAGGCTCAGAGGGGCAATGTAACTTGCTCAAGATCCTAAAACTGGTAAATGCAGGGCTCAGGGTTCACATCCACCTGGACCCTCTGGTCAGTCATCTCTACTACAGCAAGCTGCCTTCCTGTAGGTAGGTTTTAATTTATTATTGTTATTATTTTGACTTAAAGCCGTGTGTGGTGAGACTTTGCGAGGAGGATACTGATAAGTCAAAAAAGAAAATCACAGATCTTGTGCCCAGGGCTACGCTAAGCCACAGAGCACGAGGCTCCACGTGTCTTATTCCCTCATAGGGACGCAATTCTTGGTGCACAGGTGTGGTCATTTTTTCCGCTTTGTTTTCTTCTGTTTTCTAAATGTGCCGTTTTTTTCCTGCCTCTGTGCATGTGCCAAAAGTCCGGAAGGCTTTGCCTTCTGTCCACCCCTCCTCAGAGTCCCTCCCTGACACGGAAGAGGAGCGTGCAGTTGACAAACCACGTTGCCGAATAAACTTCAGTTTTCTCATCTGAAAGAGGGACAACAACACTTCTCTCCTATGATTGTCGAAATGATCATATGAAAATAATCATAGGGGGAGGATATAGCTCAAGTGGTAGAGTGCATGCCTAGCTAGCATGCACAAGGTCCTGGGTTCAATCCCCAGTACCTCCTCTAAAAATAAATAAATAAACAAACAAACAAACAAACCTAATTACCTCCTCCCCCCCAAAAAAGAAAATAATCATAATAGAGGAGCCATATATTACATGCACGTTATGTACTCGGTATTATATTAAGTGCTTTACATGTATTATCTCATTTAATTTTTAGAATAACTTTTACAAATAGAGTTGAAGCGCAGAGAGGTTATGTAGTTTGCTTGAGCATACACCCTGAGTAAAAAGTACAGCCAGCATTTGAACTTGGGGTGTCTGGTTGTAAGGCCCAGACTCTTTTAACCACAGAGCCCTCTGTCCAGGGCTACACAGAGGTGAGGATTATTAGGGGCAATGATAACTAGTTTAGGTGATTAGAAAGCCGTTGTCTGTGCCAGAAGGTCTTCACGGAGCAGTCATAACCAATTCCTCTTCCACTTTTAGCTCTGAGATGATGATCTTTGTAAGGTGCCTGTTAGATTTCACATTTCTGTTTTTCCAACTTTAAATGGGGAACCTGGGGACCCTTTTTTTTTTAAATCTGGCTTTGTTAATAAATTTTCAAAACACATTTTAAAGTGCCAGCAAATTAAGTACTGTTCTGGATTTGTATAGATTTTTTTTCATAAGTTCGCTTTTTGAATTTCTATTTTAAGCCCTCCACTTAGAGCTGATTACAATAACCCATATTTATAAAAGTAATTGTACTGGGCCTCACCTCTGAGGTATGTTCAGATTTGGTCTCACTCACTATATCACTAAGTCAAATAATCATTCATCAAGTGGGGGTAGAATAGAAAAAGAGCATATTTCTGTAGCCACCTCTGTGTTCTGAGGGAGCCAGCCATAAATATTCAGCATCAGTGGTCAAAGTTTGGCCCTGTGCTAAATCTTAATCATTTTAATGGCAAATAAATGGCATGCTTTATTGTATTACACAGTTGTATAAATTTTGGTTTTGATTTGAGCGTCACATTTTTGCCATCTGTTTTTCTTTCTTTTTTTTCTTTTTAAGTCACTTTTTAGTTGTAAGTACTAGGTCACAAAACATGAGGTCACTGGGTTCTAGCAAAATCTCAAATAACCAGAACTTTCAAATAACCCATGTTTGCAGCTCTTCACTTCTAGGATAAAGCAGTAAGTGATGTGGGCAGAAGCTGGCAATGGGAATTGCTCTGGGGCTCCTGGACCCTGGGCAAGTCAAGTTAAGTAGCCTCCCCTCTACCCACCACACACACACGCGTGCACACACACATGCGCGCGCACACACACACAATACAACATTTTAAAACAAAACGGTGGATGGGATATCGATCGTTAATGACAGTCTTGAAGGAAAGAATTAGGGAGAAGAGATCTCCAGTGGGTGTCCCGTGTCCTGGGGTTTATGCATAGAGAGGGGCAGGAGGGAGTTGTTTGGCAACCAGTTTCAGTGAGCTTCTGTTACATAGGTCAGTCAGCCTTACAGGGTCATGAGTATCCCTTGAGGGAACTGTTAAAAATAGTGTTCAGGAGTCCTAATGAATTCAAATCTCTCAAGGAACTAGGGGAAATGAATATTTTAAAGGACTTCAGGGACCTGGGACCCACTCTAGAACTATTGAATCAGCTCTCTAGGGCTGGGGCCAGGGCACTGGACTGTGGGTGAAGCTCCGCAGGTAATTCTGATATAAACCCCAGCTTTAGAGGTACCTCAGGGTCCTTCTCTTCCTTAACTCTGTTTGGGAGGGTGACACCTTCCTGCGGCCTAGCCTAATATTTCTCAAAATCTAGAGGGCAGTCCACATGCAGCTTGTTAAAAATGTATATTCCTGGATACCTTTGGAATCAGACCTCTGGGCGTGGTTCCTGGCAACCTGCATCTTTAGCCTACCTTCTTAGATGCATCTTATGGGCACCCCGGTTTGAGTAGCACTGTACCAAGTATTGTTCTGAGTTTTATCAGAACAGGAGCAGCCTAAACTCCTACACTTTGTTGATCAGCTCAATGAACATGGACATGAAAACAGCTTATATTAGAGTTTACACAGCACTTGCACATTTCCTATTTCTTTTGGTCCTCACAGTCCTAAGAGGCTGCTGTGCCTGGAATTATATATGAAGACAATGAGATTCAGAGAGTGTAAGTGACCTCTCTAAGCTCATCACAGACTCTGAGCAGTAACAGAGTCTGGACTGTACACATCTTTCTGACTCACATCCTAAGATCCATTCCCTACGCTCTTAATTTTGTACCCAGTGCTTATACTGTACTTTCATACACAGGACCTCCTTTGAGCTTACAAGAACCCTGTAAGATAGGCAAAACAGGGATTATGCCTGCTTATAATGATAAAGTGGCGTCACTAAGAGATTAAGTTCTTTATTCAGGATTGTATAAGCCACCACTGATAAATTTGCTATTGGCACTGACATCTGGTTCTTATTGCCAATGTGGAAACACAGTCACAGGTTCTGTGAGACCCACAGTCAGCAAAGGATGATTCTGCTATATTCACTGACCCTTTTACCAAAACAGGAAGAAAAGTCCATTGATAGAGCGACACATTTTATTTTTTACTTTGTGCCATGCATTGTGTGAAAGAGATTCAGGAGGGGTCTCGACATTGAAGAAAAAACATTATTTCCAGCCCTCAAGGAGGTCACAGTCAAGCAGAAAACAGACTTAAACATTTCAGGAAAAAAATCAACCTAAAGGGTTCTATATAGCTTTCACTTCCTGCTAGAAAATACAATAAACTAGAATGTTCCATTCAGTTGACAATCGATATTTTGCAACTCCGTCAGTGTGCCAAGCACTGTAGTAGACACCAGACACACAGAGTTCACTAGTACTGTCACTACACTTGAGAACGTAAACTGTTTACGCTTTGGGGATGTGTGGTATTGAATGAAAGTAATTTCTAAAGAGGGAGACTCGTCCCATCCAGAATCTCTGCAGCTGGTCCCAGATTTCCCAATAAAGTACTTCCTTAGGGAAATAGCAGTACAGGAGCATTAAAGAGAATCATTGGGAAAGAATGCGATATTTTAAAAACATTGCAATGGTCATGATGGGAAAAAGTAGAGCTTTGTGGAACTTGCTGACCTCCTCCCTCCCTCCCTTCCTTCCTTCCTTTCTTCCTTCCTTCTTTTCTTCCTCCCTTTCTCCCTCCCTCCCGCCCATTCACTCATTCATTCATTCATTCATTCATTATATGGTGGCATGGGATGGGCAAGTAATATGTTGTCTTTTTTTGGCTTTTGACCTCCAAGGGTCTTACTCTGGCCTTCCAGCAGATATAACACAGACCAGAGATAACCCTATATATCACTCTCATATACATACTTGAAACGTGTTTCCATCTGCTACCACTAAATAATATCTCCGAACGGCATTTATAATCTGGGCTGCAATTAGCAAACTGTTAGTGCCTTTGATCTGGGCAGAACCAAAGACTCAGAAGGATTTGTTCATTTTCAAGCACTGAAAGTAATTATTGTAAGCACTTACTGATCACTTGTAGGTCTGATGCAAACTGTACTAAGATATCTATTTCCTTTGTGTTATTGCATCATAAGATTGAATCATAATCATACAGACCTGCATTCCATAAGTTGCCTTTGGGTTAAGAGGAGAGATCAAGCTAGCTGCCATGAGTTCTAGACCTTAATGTTACCTCTCAGCTGCAAAAATGATCATGTTGTTTAAAATCTTCCTGTGTTTTTCTTTTGCCTTCAAGATAAAGGACAAACTCCTTTCCTTGATTTAGAAAGCCGTTCCTGATCTGTTCTGTCCTTCTTTGCCACTCTAGCCTCTTCTGCCCTGATCCCCATCCCCAGTCTCTCTCTACACTCTAGGCTCCTGAACTGCTCAGTTCTTTCTTGCCCAACAGTGCTTGCACATGCTGTTCTTTCCATCTGGAACTCTTCCACTCCTGCTCTTCCCTTTCAGCTCTCTGTTTAGACATCACTTCCTTGGGGGAGACTTTACTGCACCCCCAAGTACAAGGTCACGTGCCCTTCTCTGGACTTCCCGGGCTCCCTGTCTTTGTCCCCTCCACATGGGACCCTCCGATGTTCTCCAAGTATTCTCCCTATGTACAGCAGGCACCTACAAAAACTTAACTAAGTATTTCTGGAATGAATGAATGAGTGAGCAAGTGGAATTAGCATCAGTGCATAAATCCTTCTAATATCCAAAATAATGAAGGCAGTTCACTTTCCTCCTCCACCTGTTCTAAAATCCAACCATTCTCCTCTTATCCTTATTGTCTATTTTAACCAGATTTTATGTGCATGGTGATGTGGGAGAAGAGACTACTAGAGGCAAGTACCACTTCCTCCATTTGATAGTAAGGAAACTGAAGGTCAGGCATAACTTTCCCAAGGTCACACAGCCTTTCGGGTGTAGAGCTGGGATTTGAATCCAGAGCTGCCTCACTTCTGAGCACCCCACGAACAGACAGTATGACTAGTGAGTGTCACAGCTGGGGTTAGAGCTCAGGACTCCTGATCCCCATTCTCTTTATTCCACGTGGCTGCTGCCTGCAAAGCAGAATGGCTAATGATAATTGTTCTTGTTTTTCATTTCTAGGTTAGTACTCAATATAGTTCAAGGAATGGAAATCATATGGTATTCATTGGCTGCATATTCCTTCATCTCCTTGTGAGGGTTAGGCGCTGCTCTCCCTCATTTTACCAGATGAGAAATGAAGGCAAGGAAGTTTAACTTTCTCACAAGCTCCTCAAAAGGCTCATGTATCTTGGAAGCAGAATACAGGGTAGCCCTGGAGAGGCCAAGAGTAGATAAGGATTAAGGGAATACGTTAGGAGACGTGGGATAAAGACCTTTAACTTGAAACCATTACAGAATAAATACTTTCACACCATATTTTTGTGAGCCCAGGTAATTTCTGAGTTCCTGATCCAAATCCTTTCCTCCAAAATGCGTGCTAAGAAACTCAGGGGGAAAGAAGCAAAAGAAAAGAAAGGACAATGATGCCATTCAGAAACTGGCTCCAAATCCTTGTCTCTTTCTTCTATCAGAAATCCTCTGTTGCCAGTCCCTGGCATTCCCCGGAGATCTCCTTCACAGCAGCATTCTTGTGTTTTTACCAAACTCCTCCTGTAAGAGAATGTTTTGTTTTTAGGAGCCAGACTTAAGAAAGCAAATCGGTGTAAAAATACATTTGGTTGTAATTTTTGTCTGTGCTGCCATCTGACAGGATTTGAGGATGCTTCCATTTCTGCCGGGATAATAGCTCTGCTATCTGCTGAGATCTGCAAGAACTCTACAGCACAGGAAATCTGTGTCCTGGCCCCCTGCTCCAAATTTAGCTCATGCATTACCCTAAAATTGGGTTTACACAAGGAAAATTACTTTAGTGCTAATCCAGCTGACTTGTAAGTAAATTTAGCTTCCCCAGGTTCCTGCGTCCACAATCTAAACTGATTGCAAAGGTAGCTTTAGCCGTCTTCCCACATTTCTCAAGAACACTCAGGAGCATGGGTCTCCAACAGGCTGGCCACTGTCTCTGGGTCCACTTCAAAGCATTAGGGAGATGTTCTTCAAGCTGGTGATGTTTACCGCCGTGGCACACGTCCATGGCCCCACAATTACACACTGCAGGATGAGTCTGGGAGTGGGCTGAGAGACGATAGCTTTGGATTAGTCATTTCACATTTTTGTGCCTCCATCTGTAAAACACTGGTGACAAATGAGGTGCCACATAGCAGGGAAACAGCAGATCAAATTCTTTGAATCCATTAACAGAAAACCTGTGGGGGAAAAAACCTATGATTAAAAGTAACAAAATCTTCCTATGTTATTTTTTTCCTTGTTACCATGCGTTAGATCTGGGTTCACTTTCCACGACTTACAAACCAGTCAAATGTGATGGTTTTTAAGACTTGTTTACTGTGGTTTACCCAGAGCTCATCAATAAAAAATCCTTCCATTTCCAAAACCTGGTCAGCTTTGCAGCAACAGTCCCAGAAGATGGTATAATTCACATGACGTGCCTTCCCAAGAATTCCACCCCCGTGCCTTGGGTTCCATTACAAAGCAGTGGGTGTCCTGTGTGAGTGAGGGCCTGGTAGAGGGAGGGAGAGGTTGATCTGATATGTAGCCTCTCAATTCAGAGGACAAGAGATTTTGAAAAACGGGCCATTCTAGGTGGATTGGCCTGTATGCAGTAGCTAACACTCGTTGATGGCTTGTCTCATGTCAAGAATTGTTCTGTGGGCTTTGGGTTTATTGAGTCCTCATAATAATCACAGGAGTTGGTAAAGGTATGGTCCCCAGCTGAGGCACAGAAAGAAAGATTGAGTTGTCCAAGTTACACAGCTAGTAAGTGGCAGAGCTGAGATTCAATCAAATCCAGGCGTTCCATCATGGTTACTGGTGGCCAGGAGTCGTATGATTGTAGTAACTTGCACTGGACCGGGGAGTGCTGTGTGCTGACTCAGCAGCCTCGAAAAGCTCCCACTTGATCCGTCCAGTGGTTCCATCTCGGTTTCCAGTGTACTTTACCTTTGTGGAAGGGGACGCGGCTGATTTCACTTCCTGCTGCAGTATTTTTTCCCCCTTCTCTCCATCTCTCTGAGACCATCTTTTTAGTCTGCTCTGCTAATTCCTCTTTTTCTTTCAAGCCCATGTTTGTGGACTCCCCTGCAAGTTTCTATCCCTGCCCTTCCTCCTTCCTGCGCTGGTTAATCTCACCTGTATACCTGGGTAAGCCCATCAGTTCCAGAGCTTCGGCTGCCAGCCCTAAAAAGATGAATGAAGTCTGCCAACCAACCTTGACTCTTCCGAACTGAAGACCTGTATTTCCAACTTCCCTTTGGACATCTCCCCCGATAGACCGCCTGCCAGGGTTTTTCATTCACCCTGTCCACATTGGCCCAATAACTTACATGGTAACCAGCACATGATAAGTATGTGCTAAGTGTTTAGTGGATGAATGAATGCATAATTTAATGGGGCAGTGGCTAGGTTTCATAGATTTTGTCTTTCAGATTGCTCTTAACTATGTTGGCTTCTTCCATTTTCCTAAAACCCCTTCGCGTACCCTGCTCTAAGGTCCCAAAGCATCTTATGTTTCTCTTTGTTCTGGTGCCGATTTTTTTCCCCTACATTCTGTTACAGTTATTCGTGTAAATACCTTTTCTCTTCAAGAATATACATACTTTGAAGGCAGAAATTGTATTTTATTCCTTTGTGTCCACCAAATAGCCTGACTATGTGCTTTTCACATAGAAGCACTTATTTCTTGAAAGATGAACCAGTTAGAAAAAGTAGATCTAGCATTTTGCTGTTTACAAAGGGCTTTTATATTGACCTTTTTAAAAAAATTACAGAGTACACTAAGAAGGTAGATGGTTGAGTCATTAGCCCCATTTTACAGAGGAAGAAGGTAAAGGTTTAGTGTGGCGTTACTGGTCCAGGATCTCACTGGTCACAGTTGGTCTTATGATTCTAAATTGGAAGATAGATTAACCTGTCATCATGACTTTCCCCTCCATGTAATCAGGAAAAGTGAGGGACAAACAAAACAGAAGTTTAGGGGGAAAACTTGCACTGGGAACAATTAAACATGTGTCCCAGTTGGTACTTGGCATGTCAAAACCACTTACCAATTTCCACATGTCTTTCAAGAACCTTTATTTAAAGCTCCTAAGAGAAACTCACTTCAGAGGAGACCCAAGTACAGGTTATTCTGGGGAGTTCCAGGATTTCATCTGTGATAAGAAAAGCATGAAGTTAAAAATATCCAAGGATTTTTCTTTTAAGTCAGACAGATCAGGACTGGAGCTCCAGCTTGAACATTTAACAACTTTCTCCTCATCCTTACCCTCCCCCACCCATCTAGAAAATGTAGATAACAACACTTGGACTCATGGGGACATGTGCAGATTCAAAGTGCCTGGCGTGGCTCCTGCCATGGGGAACCCAATCCATCTTCTTTCTCTTCCCCTGAATTGTACCTCTGTGTCTTTTATTCTTTCTATATGTGAGATCCTGACCTGTGAACTTGGGCCAAGTAGACCTTGACCTACTGGGAGGAGAGAGACGAAAAGACCAAACTAAGGACTAGAACAAACTAAGACTGAGATGGTGCTGGGAAATGTCCGCTGCTTCTTGCTCATTTGTCACCATGTTTAAGCAGCTCGAGGCCATCTGCAACTTGCAAATGACCGACACACAGCTGAGTCACACTAGCCGAATTCCTCAGCCTCGTATGCCACTTGTTCGACTGTTAGCACCCATGTGATACTATCTGTAAAATACTGAGAAGCAAAAGGGGAGAGAGCAGTTTCCAGAGGAGTGACTGGAGGGGGAGGGTGCGCCATGGCGAGAGCAGAGGTGCCGAGGCCCGGGTGAGCCACGGAGCCAGCTTCCGTGGAAGGTTTGTCCTGAAAGACTTCCAGCCCCACGGCCCTACAGCTCCTTTAAAGAAAGGGTAGGAGAGACACGGTTAGGTAGTCTTTTCAGCTGTACAGCAGGGGCCCAGGGTATTGACAGTGCTGACAGATGAACTGAGAGGTGGTTTAAGGTGGCGTTAACAAGACTGGCGCATTGCCTTTTCTGATTGACAAGATTCAAGCGGGCATCCACTGCCTTTCAGTCCCACTGAGAAGTGGTGAGTGATGAGAGGATCTCAAGCATCCCGGGGAATTCCTGGCAGGGACCTTGGACCATCTTTCTCGTGAACCATCTCCTCTCTTCACAGATAAGACATCATTGGATATGTGATAAATTCTCCATTTGGGGGAAATATTACAGTGAAAAACTAAGAGTTTTAAAAAACAATTGTTTGCCTTTTATTTTGTTAGAGTCCAACTTTTGTTAAGTAGGAGTCAATTAGGCAAAAATAAGATAGTTGGGTTTTTTTTTAAGAAAAGTAATTTTAAGTAATATCTACAGTTTCATATCTGATGCTTTGCTCCACTACTGCCTGACTAGGTGACCTTGGATGTTTCTTAACTCTTGAATCTGTCTCATTTTACTCATCTGTAAGAGGAGATAAACAGAACTGACCTCTTAGGGTTGTAATGATAATTAGATGAGATAGAGCAAGTATATCGCTTAAAAAGTATACGTACTTGATAAATATTGGCTATTTTTAAGAATATGGCTCTTGTTTTCTGCTTTTGCTCTCTCTCTGTTCCACTCACATCAAGGCTGAGGGTAACCTTTCTAAACAGAGGTTGGCATCATGGGCATGGCTATCATGTGGGCTTGACTGTGAACTTCGGCAAACTGCTTCATTTCCCCAAGCCTCAGCCTCCTGTCTGTGAAATGGGAGCAGTAACATCTGCCCCTAGTGATTGTTACGTGGTGCGAATGCGATCACCTCCCTAAAGTGCTGAGCCGTCCACGTGGCCACAAGTGGTCGGCGTGACGATGTTTATAACAGGGACTCTCAAAGTGCTACAAAGTACAGAATCATCAAAGAAAGCAGCTCTTCATTCACTCAGTATTTATTTCTCATGCACTTACTCTGTGCCAGACACAGAGTTTGGCACTGGGAACCCAGATTTACAGTGTGTTGAAACAAATAGGGAGTTTCTTGTGAACTCTCGTCACTAAGGAAACGAGGTCGTCCCATTCCCCCGCACTTTCAAGTTAATCCACGCTCTCTGTAGAGTCCTTACGTTCCAGCTGCGGGATGGCTGTGTTTCATATCTCCTCAGATCAAAAAGTATTTCTGTGAACAGTGATGTTGAATATTAAACTGACTGCATCAAACTTGAAAGGATGGTGCAGGCATTTTGTGTCACAGTTTTTCAAATGTTATGCCTGGTGGATCTGCACATGGTAGATATAAAGGAGGTTTCAAAGAGGGCAGCTTTACTACTTGGGCTTTTAGATTGCCAGGCTGCATTTTTGGGAGAACCACATGAAAGAATGCCTTTTTTTTTTTCTTTACGAGTATTACCTCGGAAAGTATAGCTCTTTCACAAAAGCAGTACATCATTCTGAGCACTGTCCTCAGTGATTTTCCTGATATTCTGATGGTCATTGTGACTAACATATGAATTGACCTCTCAGATAACAAACATTCACAAAATCCTATCTATTTGCCACAGCTCATATCCAGCAACCAAGCATGTTTGTGTGTGTGTGTGTGTGTGTGTGTGTTTAAAGTCAAAGGGCATTTTATTGTTATTGTTTTTTATTTTGGAGGGTGGAAATTAGGTTTATTTATTTAACAGAAATGCTGGGGACTGAACCCAGGACCTTGCACATTGCTAAGTGTGCACTCTACCACTGAGCTATACCCTCCCCTCTTTCAAAGAGCATTTTAAGTGTATGATCTACTCCTCCCTCTGGCACCAATCTGCATAGTAAGAAGAATAATTGGCCAGAACTCAGGATCTGGCCTCTGGCCTCCATTCAGCCATAACTTTGAGGGGAAGCTCAAGTGCTACCTCTTCCAGGAAGTTTTCCCTGACCACGCAGCCTCCAGTGGCCTTTTCCTGCACTGAATCTATTACACCTTGGTTCTGTGCTGTACGATTTAACACAAGGCCTCTAATTGTTTCAACAGTTGATATCTTACCTGTCTAGAAAGATTACACACTCCCTGAGGGTACGGGGCAACTCTTCTGAACCCTCTGAGCTATAGGACAGTGCCAGAAGGTAAATATTCTCCTGGACAAACACATGATTAACCAATAGGACCAGTAACTGATCAGTGATGTTAAGTTATATTTCACTAAACGTTTTTTGGGCAGGGAATAAAAGGAGATGGTAGAATGGAAGCTGGGCTCAGAGGAAACAATGAAGAGGAAAGGATACCAGATTTAACATCAACAGACCTGGTATCGAGTCTCCACCTTGCCAGAAGATCAAATAGAAGCTACTGGATCTCTTCAACCTCATTTTCCTCCTCCTTAAAATATTTGCCTCATAGAGTGACTTTGAGGATCAAATGAGATAATGAATGGAAAATACTTTGTAAGCAGGAACCCACTTGGCAATGTTATTTTTTCATTCAACTTACAATTTGCTTTTTTTTTTAATGGATACTTTTATTTCCTGAAACCAATGAGGGAGGGAAGAAATGATGAAAATCATATTTTCCAAAATTACTTGGTCTCATAGATGAAGTCAGATCTCCCCAGCATTGCCCGTTTCTCACACCAGGCCATCCACTGCATCCACTGATTAGTCTGGAACATTTACATAAGGGTTTTCAGCTCACAGGAGCATTTTCACATGCATCGTCATACAAAAACCCTGTGATACAGGCCATGAGGAAGGATGTCTTCACATTTCATTCATAAGCAAAATGAGGCTCAGAGAGGTTTACAAAATGCCCCAATGTCATCCTAGGAGGCTTGAAGGCCTGCCTTCCTCCCAGTCTTGTCCTCTTTCCAAACTACCACATCATCTCTGCTGTGCGCACATCCTTCCCACGGTGTTTGCAGTCACTATTGTGTTTACAGTCTGTGTCCTAGCCAGGGAGATCGGTTCCCTAGCATTTGTCTCCATGAAAATCATTAAAACATTCAAGCTAAAATTCCATCCAATGTATACGTCTTTACTATTTTGGAATAAATGTGATCATTGCACACCTGGCCCTTCTGTATTGGTAGCCGCATGGCAGACCGGTTAAGAATTAGCTGGAGCCGATTCTAACCCTCGGTCTGCTGTTTGCTGAATCGGGGCCGGGGAGTGTGGGGGACTGAGAAGCCACTATGAGCCTCGGCAATTTCAAGGTGACAGTACGCAGCTACCCAGGGTCTGTGGCGGTGAGAGCGCCATAAAGAGCTTGCTTACTTGTACTTCATGGATGAAAGCTGCTGGTGTTTCAGCTGTTCCCAGCCCTGTGAAGTAAAGTAAGGTTTATGCCTGAGCCACGCGGGAAGGTGCAGCATTTGGACCTGTAGGTGCTGTGGTGGTTTGACGGTGTTAATGAAACATTTCCTTGCACATCAGCCAGCATCACCTCGACAGGCCATCTCTGGCAGATGGAACCCCAGGGCCGATGTGAAAAGGACATTTCACTAAGGACATATCAAGCTGCCTTGTTTTTCTTCCTTCTTGAAGAACCACTTCAATTAATGTTTTGTCACGCGTAATGCTCACCCCTGAGCCTCCAGGTAGAACACTGGGCGTGCACTCTGGGAATTTGGACTTTCATTGTGTGCACCCGATGAGAATGTGGTTCTCCTTTGACTGCCTCTCCCAGACCACCCCCCCGTTGGCAGAATTTTTCCATGAGGCAATGAAGCAAAGGTGATTCATACCCCTGTATTCATATATATATTTTTATTCTTCTTTCTAATTCTGAACAGCTTCTTAAAAAGGATGGCTGGGGGCCTGGGGTCCATCATCCAACAGTTGGCCTGAATCCATGGCACGTGTGTTAAAGGTGGAACCATGGTATGAGTTGTGGGTAATGGTATCCTGGCTTTGGGGATGAAGAAATGGATACGTGAAATTGCTAAGTAATTATTCAAATGCCGCATGGCTAGGGAAAGGCAGAGCTAGGATGTGAATCTGGTTTATCTGACTCCAAAGCCCTTGCTCTTAGATATTATAGCTTTAAGAGTTTTTCAAATGCCACTTTCTTTAACAGGGGCCTTCTGGAAACAAAGACTTTAAACTTGAAGGCAAACCTTTCATGAGGGAAGTTCGTGTATTGTGGCAGTCCAGTTTGGAAGAGGTTGTGTTCTTTTGAGAGGCAGAAAGTCTTTTGGTCCTTCTCCACTGCTCTGCAAAGAGGCAGCCCTGTACTCTGTCCACATGTAGAGGCCTCCTTTCCTGGGTCTTTAAAGGAGTCTACTGAATGATCATGATTATCCTTGATAAATCCTAACACCCAGAGAGCAGGACTCTCCCGCATGAACAGGGCCCTGGAAAGACTGGGATTGGGGGGCCTGGGGAGACAATGGCACAGTGGGGTCAGCAGGCTCAGGGGACAACTGGGTGGAGGCACCATGAGGAGCTGGTGGGAACCTAAAGGAGCACCATCCAGTAGAAACATCCTGTGAGCCACAAATACCAACCACATATGTGATTTTAAATTTTCAAAGAGCCACATTTTAAAAAGCAAGAACAATGAAACTAATTTTAACAATATATTTTAATGGTATGTTTTATTTAACCCGATAGATCAAAATATTATCATTCCAACATGTAATCAATATAAAAATATTAATGAGATATTTTACATTCATTATTTTTGTACTAAGTCTTTGAAATCCAAGTGTGTTAATTTACACTTACCACACATCTCAGTTTGGGCTGGCCACATTCAAGTCGTCAAAACAAGCACGTGTGGCTAGTGACAGTCATATTGGAGCAGAGGGCTCTGACAGCAACACTAGCATTGCAACCCTCTCCCCCCTCCCCCCCGCCACCTGCCAGCACTCACTCTCCCTCACCCCCGCTTTGTTTTTCTTCATGCCAGTTATCACTTGATAAACTATATATTTCCTTTATTTGTTTTTAGTCTATCTCTCAGTATTAATTAGATACAATCTAAGCTGATGTAATAAATGAGTAGATAGATAGAAAGATACATAGATAAAGATACAATGGCTTAGACAAGACAGAAATTGATTTATCCTCAGTCCCAAGGAGGCTGCTCAGAGCTGGAAGGGTAGCTCTGTTCCCCATGCTCACCCTGTGACCCAGACTCAGTCTACATTGTTCCTCTGCCAGCCCCAACCTGTGACATCTCTCTTGACCCAGATGCCTTCTTCAGCATCTTCCTGGCCACACTCCAACAGGGGCACATTCTTTTCTTTTTTTTAAGGACACAGCCCTCTCTTCTTCCTTTCCTTCCTCTCTTCCTTCTTTCTTCTCTCTGTCCTTCCTTCCTTCTTCTCTCCTTCCTTCCTTCCTTCTTTCTTCTCTCCTTCTTTCTTCCCTCCTTCCTTCCTTCCTTTTCTTCCTTCCTTCCCTCCTTCCTTCCATCCTTCCACCCTCTCTCCCTCCCCCTCATCTCTTTCTTTCTGCAGGTCCTGAGCCAGAGATAGTACACTTCACTTCTGTTCACATCTTTTTGTCCAGAACATAGTCACATGCGCCCTCTCGCTGAGGTCTGCTAGGTGAGCCGGTGGACAGCTGCTGTGGGCAGCTCTATTACTGGAGCTCTGTTACCACCCTCCCCCACAGGAATGTCAGCCCCACAAGGGCAGGGATTTGGGGAGGTTTTGTTCACTACTAAAGCCCCAGCAGAGGTGTATGACGGGCCAGGCAATGGGGGCAGCTCCCTGACTGGGAGGAGCCTTTCATCTGACATTGTTTGAATTGCCTGCACAATCTGATAATAAAAGCAGACTAACTCAGAGTTGGTTTCATGATTGTTTTTATATTCTCCACAGACCCTAAACCCTGTATTGGCTGCAACCAAGTAGACTGCTCCCCTGCCGTGCCCTTGGTTCGCCACCGAGCCCTGGCACCTAGAATAGTAGCAGGCACATAGCAGACACTCGATATCTGTAGAATGAGCAAATGGAGCTACTGCTGCCTCCTTTTCTGCCATTTCCTCCTCACCAGGTAGTAGCCCATGTCACATGTCCCCACAATGAGCTCCTCTTTAACTGTGAGTTCCTTGGGCACTGGAACCTGCACCAGCTGCCACATGCTGGCTGGCCAGGTGCTCAGTTGATGTGGTTGGATGAAAGGACAAATACCATCCATCGAAGGCTGCCTCCCTGGCCTCCTCTAGCCTGCACTTAGCCAACCCCGGGCAGGAGTTTTCTATCAATTCTCTTTTTGTCAGAACAGTGGAGAATAAGACTGGAAAGAGAGACAGGCTCCCATGTGCGAGCTACCTGCTGCATCAGGTTAAGGAATTCGCACTTTATCCTAAAAGCAGTAGGGGACCATCCACAGAGTTTAACCAGGTGGAGTTTGCATGGAGGTGTGATTTGGGGATGTGAGAATGGAGAAAAAGGAACAAGTTAATTGGCCCTTACTCCTCTACAC
Source organism: Vicugna pacos (assembly GCF_048564905.1). Classification (NCBI taxonomy): domain Eukaryota; kingdom Metazoa; phylum Chordata; class Mammalia; order Artiodactyla; family Camelidae; genus Vicugna; species Vicugna pacos. The sequence goes on along the minus strand of NC_132999.1, from coordinate 19,958,310 downwards.
TGACTTCAGTGTCGGTACTGGCATTTCCTAGTTGTCTTCAAGCCATTTCTGAGGTCATCCTTCACTGACCGTTCCAACCCAAATGTTCCTCCCTTGCCCTCCATCTTGGTGAGTACATCCTCTGACTCATTCACTTCTGTACCCGTCCATCCTCAACAACCAAGTACTGGATACCTTGAGGACATATGCTCCTGTAAGGCTGGGACTCTGTCTGTCTACTGCTGAATCCCCAAGGGTGAGAACAGTGCCGGGACCGAGTAGGCTGTCACTAAATGTGTTCTCTGACTGATCACTGATCGCCATGTGCCAGGAGATGAAGAGGGAGCTCAGAGAGCACACCTGTCTGGTAGAGGACACCGTGTTCTTGAAGCACATGAGGACTGTTCTCGTGTTCCCTCAAGTCTTCTCCTCTCCAGGCTGCCCTCTCTAGCTCCTTTAGCCATTGCTCTCGTGACATGACTTTAGGTCTGTTCACCAACCTAGTCTCTTTGCTCTCCATGAATGATGGTGTACATGGAGCCCAGTTGAACTTTGGTACCCAGAGTAAAGCCTGATGCTCCAGGTGAAGTCTGAGCAGTAGAGAGGAAGGCAGGACAGCCCCTCCCTCATTTCAGACAGTGCACTCCTAGTCATGAGTGCCCCTTCCATCAATCAGCTTTTTGGTAGCTACCTTTCCTCCCTCCCTGACGAGTGGAATTTACTGTCAACCAATACACCATCCCCATATACCACAGGAAGCATCACCTTCCTCAGCATCTCTCCTCACATCTCTGCCTACAGGTTTACTTTGAGTCTGTCCATCTGGAAGGAAAACTAGAGCTCGTTCAAATAAAACACATTATAAGCGTGGCTATCAGGCTATTGCTATGTCTCTGCAAATATTCTAAGCACACAATTCAGTGACTATTCTCAAAGACCAAAGAGATATTTGATACCCTTCGTGAGGGACTCTGCACCTTATTGTACTATTGTAGATTTTCTTGATTTTATTTATTTTGGTATTCAGTGGATTTGGTGTTGCGGTGCTGGACTTAAGACATTATGGTCCTTGGAATTTATAAAAGAACCCTGTGTCTGGCATGACATGAAGTCGACTTAAGGCACACACACACACACACACACACATTTGCCAGTTAACTATGTGATCTTGAACAAATTATTCAGTCTCAAGATCTCTGCCTCTTCGCTTAGTAAGAATCATAATACCAACAGTAGGATGGACAGAAAAATGCACAAGATGTGCAGATAGTTTACATAATAACTAACACAAATGTTTTGCAAACATGGAACATATGAAAAAGATGTTTAACTTTGCTATGGATAAACATCAGGTATGCTCTTAAAAAGTGATAACAGCTTGTAGGTACTTTAGCAGGCACTTGTTGGCAATAAGTACAGAGAAATAGGCCCTGTCCTGCACTGATGGTAGGAATATAAATGACAATAATTTTCTTAAAAGACTCTTTGGAAATACATCTAAAAAGCCTTAAAGATGTGCATACCTTTGACCTAGAAAATAATTGCACTCATTGTTTTTATCCTAGAGAAATAATCATAGATGTATATAAAGATTCATACACAAAGATATTCATCTCCACGTTTTTATAAATAATAAAAAGTTGGCTACAACCTAAATGTTTTATTGCAACCACTAAAAGCCATGTTTTAGAAGAAAAATGATATGGAAAATACATATTACATTCAAAAGAAGAAGTTATGTCTAGTATAATTCCAGTTTTTAAGAAGAATTCATTGGTGTGTTTATATGCATGCATAAAAAATAATTTGTTAAAGTGGGGAGGGCATAACTCAGTGATAAAGTGCATGCTTAGCATGTAGGAGGTCCTGGGTTCAATCCCCAGTACCTCCATTAAAAAAAATAAATAAACCAACAACTAAACCTACCCCTGCCTCACTAAAATTAAGATAAATAAATAATATTTTTTAAAATTTTAAAAATATTTGTTAAGAGTGGATTATCTGTAGGTCCTGGATGTATGGTGATTTTAATTTTCTTCTTTGTGCTTCTCTTTATGTTTCAAAATTTCCACAACCAACATTACTTTTTCAAGGGTGGATTAAGAATGGGAATTTGAAGATTGCACCTCTAGGGGAGTGATGGAAATCTTGATTGTGGTAATGGTTTCACTGGTGTATACATCTATCAAAATTCATCTGATTGTCTGAAATATGTGTAGTTTACTGTACAGGAACCATACCATAATAAAGATGTTAAAAAAATGCCCTTACATATCATACAGGAATGTGGTAGGACTCTAAATTTACTTATATTGAAAGATCATATGAATTTATTTCACTATCATTAGAGGTTGTATTCATCTCCAATATTGCATTTCTTTCACACTTCCTTTTGGTTCTCCCTCCTGCCCTTGCCTCTCCCTCCCTCTCTCTGCCTAGCACTTGCCTTTTCTTCCCTTGGGCTCTCTCCCTTCTCCGGAGGCTCAGCCTTTTTCTGGTTCCTGGTTCCTGTCCTTCAGGCATGGCTCCTCTACCCCTGGGAGTCAGAGTCAAACAGTTGCTGGCCCTAATCTGAAGCTCCGGTGATCCAAACTGAGCAAGAAGTGAACAAGTTTCTTGCATTTCCTCACAGACCTCTAGTAGCCCTGACACACATCCTGGGCTACTTGACACTGTACGAACCGTCTGTCCCTCAGTTCAGATCATCTAGGTCCAAATTACCAACTTCTCAAAAACTGCTGGGAGGATGGGAAGCGGGACCGCTCTTTCCTCCCACATCCCGAATGCTGGACGCCCCTGCCTTCCAACACGACTCGAAAATAGCTTTGTCAAACAAAGCATGAACACTCGGAGTTTCCTGACATTTTCATAACTACGAGCATATGATTTGCAGTTCACATTGAATAACGATGTAAGAAATCTGCCAAGAAAGCTCCCAATTCTATTTCCAGCGCTGGTTCATAACCAGTTACAGCTGCCTGACCACAGAATGTGCGCACAATAGACTACCAGGTTCCGTGGCTCTCCCACTTGCAGAGTTTGTCTTGAGTTACTGGGAGTCATGCTAATGGGAGAAGTAACTCTCCTGGAAAGCATTTAGGATGAATAAAGCTAAGGGTTTAATGTACTAATGAAAAAATTTGTCAATATTTAAATCAAATGTGTGAACACTAAGTGTTTTTACATATGTTTGCTGCAGAGGTTTCAAGGCAATCCTTGGCTTTCCAAACACAAATAAAGTAGATAGATGCGCTGTTAAATTTTCAAACAATGACAAAGGAAAACATGGAGTAATTGCTTCACTCAAAGCCTGCCAGGAAATTAATTGCCTCAGAGATGTATTTTATGCAGTGTCCAAAAAACTGCAGCATCTACGGGAGTGGCTTGCTTTCGCTGGGAGAAAACATATGTCACCTCTCACCAAAGATGTTTATGTCTTCTCACAAACCTGTCTTTCTTCAGCCAAAAGACATTCCAACTGGAAATAACTACAAAGCCAGGAGTTGATAGGTTAGGGGTGTTTAATAATGCTTAAAATAATACCCTCATGGAGTCAGATACGATAATGTACCGCCAGCCCTGTGAAACAGCAACCTGGATCCCTGGGACCTGGAAGCCTTTCTTGTTTCTGGTTAGAGAAATTGGTGGGAGGGGGTGGCGAATGGTGAGCCTACCTTTGACCTGCCAACTCTGGAACTCATGGATCTGGGGCTGCAGGGCTCTGGGGGAGCTAGCTAAGTGCACTTGAGAAACAGGGATGGAGCTTGCCTTGAAATACCTTTGGATTGTATTCCAATGAGGACTTGCTATAGGCTCATGGTGTTGAAGGATGAAGGAAGTCTGCACAGCCACGGCTAGGAAGCATGGCGTGCAATTCCAGAGACATGTATGGGTGCGTTGTGCAGACCAGGTTAAACAGATTGGGCTCTGCTGGGAGTGAGATTGGGGCTCTCACTCAGACTACAAAGGAAAATAAGAGCAGCTGCTGCAGTTCAAGAACATCCGGCCTGGTAGAGGAACAGACGTCGCAACAAAGACTCATAGTATAATTAAGTAAGTTCAGGATGGTAGAGAGAACACATCTTCTCATGGACTTCTTGATTACAAGGGGTTTCAGGAAAGCATCTTAACTGGAGCTGGATGGATGAAGAGCCAGGTGAAGAGAGGTAAGAATGGATTTCTTAGTAGGAAATAGCCAAGGCACAAATGTCAGTAACAGTGTGGTATGTTCCAAAACTACGAGCTGGTCTTTATGAATAGGGCCTGCCCTTTGAGGAGGGAGATGGCAGGAGATGGGGCTGAAGAAGTGGCTGGGGCTGGACATTCAGGGGCCTCGTGACCTCTGTTAATGTGCTAGGACTGTCATCGGGGGCTTTATGCAGTGGAGAATCACTGCAGTTGTAAGAAAAAAAGGTGATCTGATCTACATGTTCGGTAGCTGATTCTGCAGCAGTGTGAAAGGTCAACTTACAGGGTCACGAATGGAGGTCTAGAGACCAGTTAGGAGGATACTGCAGCTGTCTTGGTGGGACATGATGAGAAGTCAGACTAGAGTAACCATAAAAGGTTGGAACTGAAAAGAGCATTGGAATTGGAAAGAACATATCAGATAATTCAGCTTCTATATTATACAAGTGGAATAACTCAGGACAAAAAAAAGCGTAAATGACCTACCCAAGGTTACATGGAAATCAAGCTTGTTGGCAGCCAACTCAGGACCAAGGACCCTGGTCTTCCAGTTTCCAGCCCAGTGACTTCTCTACTCGGCAGTGCCAAGATCGGTCCCAACATCCTGCTTGTCCGGTGATGCCCTAGAGAAACTTCAAACTTACTTGGCCAGCATTTCTCCTGTCAGTTTCTGGGAGGTGGGAAGGCCCTTGCTGGACAGAGAGACCCTATGTTAAGCCAGACTGCCTGGGAGGGAGCCTTTCCATTCACCCTCCTCCTCTCTGGCTTTAGATCTCTCCCTAACCGTTGCCATCCTCTCCTCCAGAAAACCTTCTCCAACTACTGCTGACAAAATTCCTCCCTTCTGCTGAGTCTAAGCAGTGTACACAAAGTTGAGCACCTTTTCTCGAGCTTGTTTTCTCAATATGTTCATTTAACTGCTGTATTATCGCTAAGCACTGGGACAGTTTGGAGGGCACTTGGTTCAATAAAAATCCAGATCGACTATTTCCATCCAAACGCCTTCCTTGTGTGTGTGCATATAACCATTTTACGTCGCAGCATCATCTGTGCAAATACTCTTTGGTGTTTCTTTTTCATTAGGTCATATCTGGGCATATTTTCATATGTTTTTTATTAGCTTTATAGTATTTCTTATAGTGAAAACATCAGGAAGTTTGGAGTGAGACCTAAAGCTTGGGGCAAGAGACATATTTAATGTCTGAACCTCAGTTTCTTCAACTAGAAAATGCAGATAGTACTACTCTCTTGGAGGTTCCTGGCACATGGTAGGTGTACAGAAAGTATATACCCAACCCCCCCCCCACTTCTGCCTTTTTGGGGTTGTTTCTGGTTTGGGGTAATTTTGTATTTTCATAAACATCTAGGTATGATTACAAAGGATACTCATAGCTAAAAGTCAAAGGCCACGTTTCTTTTTTTAATTTACCTCAACGCTGAGAATATTGTTGAGGAAAGAGTAAAATCTTGAAAACTTGTGTAGGTAAGTGGAAGAAATGGAGAAGAGGAAACCATTTTAACTTGAAAACTGGAAACCATTTTAACTTGAAAACTAAATTAGCTAAGAAGTTTGTGGCCTTCTAATCTAATAAACATGGAAGTAATCAGTATTTATCGTATACCTGAGGATGGCAGTGTGGTTTATGGAGCGCTTCAGGAACTCCCCAAATTTCCAGGTTAGGTGGCCCTTTGGCAGCTTCAGGGAGGGTGGATTTGGAGGAGCAGAAGATTGGAGGTGGGTCTCCCAATTAGGGGAGTAGCCAGCTGAGGGGTGGTGGGCACCTGAGCCTGGAGGGAGGACAGGGGTCAAATGCAAGAAGTGCTTTGGAAGCCAATTTAGTTTTCAAGTTAAACTGTTGCTATTCTTAAAGGTTGCCCCTGGGAAGGAAGGAAGGAAGGAAGGAAGGAAGGAAGGAAGGAAGGAAGGAAACTTCCCTTCCCTTCTTCTATGTTTCTTTCATTTAGCAGAACTAAGTGCGTGGGGAGGCTGAGTGGCTGGGGTGTGGAAGTGGAACGATTGTAAATTTCAGGTTGCTAGGTAAACTCAGGTTCCCTCTTTGTTGCCACTACCCGGAAATTAAACTAAAAAGTGGGAGAGATTTAATTCACTCATTAAGCATGTATGTATGTATGTATGTATGTATGAATGTATCTCTGTCTGTCTGTATGTATATATTAAGTGTCAACAACTTGACATTTACAAGATGCTGTTCTATGCAACAGGGACATGGCGATGACCAAACCAAAGTTCCTGTCCCCTGAAGTTTGTATATAAGCAATAATTAAATGTATCAATATCTGATGATAATAAGTGCAATAGGTAATAATCAGTCAGGTAAAGGCAAGGAGGAAAGTGGGAGGTGTGAGGTCAGGGAGGCGGTGGTGCTGGCAGAAGACTATGTAAGGACATTATAAGGACTCCAGTTTTTACTTAGCATGAGAAGAGAAGTCTTTGGAGGAGTTTGAGCCGTAGAGGGACATAAACTGATTATGTCCTACAAGGATCCCTCCAGCTGCTGTGCTGAGAATAGACTGGGGGGAGTGGCCAAGAGTGGGAGTAGGAAGACCAGTTGTGAGGCTACTGGAAAAAATCACGCAGAGATAATGGTGGCCTGAACCAGAGGGTAGTGATAAAGATAGGTTTAGGATAGGTTTTGAAGGAGGAGGAGAAAGCATGGGCTGATGGTTTGGATATGGTTATGAAAGAAAGTATAAAATCAAGGGGAATGCCGAAGTTTTTGTTGTGAGCAATTAGAGGAAGGAATTGTTACTTACGGAAATGGAGGGAGAATTCAAGAATGGTCTTGGAGGGAAATAAAGATTACAGTCACATTTCAAATGATATTTCTGTAAGTTTATTGCATTTCTACAATAAACTTATTGATTAAAGATAAAACTACAGAAAAAAAAAAAGAAGAGTGACGAGCTGTGTCAAATGCTACTGCTCGGTCACATTCGCTGTTGGATTTAGTGGTGGAGATCATTGACCTTGACAAGGGCTCTTTCAGGGGAATGGCAAGGCAAAGGCCGGATTGAGGTGGATCCAAGAGCAGAAAGGGGAACTGGAGAAAGCAGGTGTAGGCATCCTGGAGAGGAGTGTTGCTATAGAAGGGAGCACAAAAATGTGGAGGTAGCTAAACAGGGACACTGTCTGAGAAGAATTTAAGATGGGAGATGTGATAGCACATTGGTGTATTGATGAGAATGATCCAGTAGAGATGGGAGAAGTGAGGATATAGCAGAGAAAAGGGACCATTCTCAGAGCAATGTCCGTGGACAGGTGAGGGGGTGGGATCCATGCCTCAAGCTGATGGTCTTTGGGCCTCAGAATGGAGCACAGAAGGTCCATCCACGGTGATGGGAAAGGAGGCAGAGTTTATGGAGCAGACCCAGGAGGGGTAGTTCAATCGAACGTCTCTTCTAAGAGGCTAACCTCTGAGTCTTGGCCTTTCTGATTCATAAATCATCCCCACTTCTGTCCCTGACATGTCCAGAGTTCACACACATGCATAGTTTTATGTATGACTAATCTTTGATACAATGAGAATGAACTGCAAGATACAAATTATTAAAAAACAGAGTGAGAGAAAGAGCCTCCAGCTAGAAATCTAAGCTAACGTAAGCTTTACAAGAGTGGGGATTTTTGTCTGCTTTCTTTTCTGCAGGGCCTACAATAGTACCTGGTAAATAGTAGGTAATTTGGCACACATATTTCTAGAATAAATAAACAAAAAGGGAACTTCTACTTCATAAACAACTACCATGAATAAATACTTGGTCTACATGATCTTATTTAATCCACCAGTTTTACAGACAAGAAGATGGAGGAGATGAGGAGATGACACATCTAGCCCAAGGCCACACACAGGAAGGCAGCTCTCAGGACTGCACCCAGTTCTGTGAGTCTGCAAAGCCCTGGTCTTGCCCCTGCTCTGCACTCTGCCCATCCAACTGCTTGGTGAACTTGGTCAAGTCACACAGCCACTCCCTCTTGCTTCTTTCAGCTTTAGAAGGGGTTGGGACAGGCCTGAAAAGTCCCCTTACCATTTGCTGCCAGTTCTAACATGGGCTCAGCTTTCTCTGTGAGACAGCTGGAGGTCCTGTACTCTGTGTCTTGGGTTTATTGCCCTTGGGCAAGGTTATGGACAAGCTGAACCTGCCATCTTGGGCCCTCCTCTCCAGCATTAAATCTCCAGCACCGCCACTTGTTCCTCTGTCACTAGTGACATCACTTCCTGGTGTCCCCTTGTCTTCACTATAAAATCCACCCCCCCTCATTTTTTAATTATAATTTTGAGGTAGCAGATTTAACTAAGACTATGTTAATAAGACTTTAAAGGAGTCTGAAAGCAAAATTTGAGTCCACAGAGAAGGTAATGGTATGCTGGACTCTTTACTCTCCCAGACACTCCGGTTAAGACCCTCCCCTTGGAGCTGTCCTGCCCCCCGTCCCCCCATTATTCCCATTAGGCCTCACTCTGTCTTTGACTCCACTTTTCTTGGCTAGTGTACCATTTAATCCACGATCTGTTGAGCGAGCCCCCTTTTAAGCTGTCACCTCCTCCAGAAGCCTTCCCAGCCTCAATTAGATGCCCCTTCTTTTAGTCTCACACAAGCCTTCAACAAACTTGTTGGTTGAAAAGAAGGAGGAATGGGAAAAGAGAAGGAGGGAAGGAGGGAAGGAGGAACAGAGGTATTTGTCACACTTTCCTTTCTCCCCGACTAGACTGTAAAGTGCTGGTGAATAGGGATCATACCATTGGTATCTTAACGCTGAGATTATAAGGAGCCCCCTTTATCTGCTCCATGCTTTCCCATTCTAGTTAAAGCACCCCCACAAATCCACCCTCACTCCTCATTTCTTAAAGAACACATTGGATTTCACAACTCTGTCCCAGAGAGATGCCCTCTCTAACAGGTATCGCTTGTCCAGTTACAATATTCCCCTTTGGTGCATCACAAATCAGTCTTTATTTTCATGTGAATTCTGCCTCTTTTGAAAAAACGTTTTTTTAGTGTGTAGGTTTCCACGTTTGACATGGGCACCTCTGTGTTGCCTTATTTGGGGTTGGGGGTTAGAGGAGGCATTGTACTCACCATTGTTTTGGGGGGGGCAGTAGTCTCTCCTGACTACCATCAGCAGAAGGAATGAGAAACAAAGCTGAGGTGAAACAGAAAAGCAAAAATTGGGGATTGGGTTTCACCCCACTTCTGAGCAGTAAGATGAAATCAAAACCCTCCTAAGGAGTCCCTAAGTTCCCTTCACCACTCTTTCCGCAGACCTCCTCTTTTTTTTCAGTCCATGGCCGTAGGCATAGAAGGAAAGTGAAAAAAATATCAAAGCAATCCTTGTAACACTTATGGTAAAAAATCTGACCAGATTGGTATGTGTGCCTGTCATATTATCCTAAACTTCCATTATTCTCAGTGGGCAAAACTGGGGGGTAGTCTGAATGCCCATTTGGAGAGCTTCCAAAGAACATCCAATGGGTTTCTAATGAGAATAAACTTGGGGGCTCCAAGCCCCAACTGTGTGCTCCCAGCTCCAGCCTAAGCTTAGGGGCAAAGTAAGCTTTTCACAGGAGGAAAAGCCAAAACACCCCAGGGCTTCTTAGAAGGTGCAAGGCTACTTCACCACGAAAACCTCAGTAAATAGGAGGGGGCCAGAGTCACTCACTCTTTTCATTAGTGATCGTCCATATTCTTACAAATACTGTTCTTGTGCAGTCCTGTCATTTCAGATGTGTGTTTAAATAGGAATAAAATCTATTACACGCACAATTTTCTTTCAAATTACATTTGTGAGATACAAGCCCGGGTAATTCTGCTCCTTTTCCAAAGTGAAATGCAACCCTTGTGTTTCTTCACATCGCTATGAAGCAAAGCCAATACCTTCCCATTGCTTAGTTGGACACAAGTGACTATTATGTGCTGCTCTGGAAACTATGACAGAACGTTATTCATCTGTTTGTTTTAATGGTTCATGGCCAAGGGAAAAAAAAACTTTTAAAATTTAATTTAATTTTTAAAGCAAAAAGAAAATGACGTGAGAAAGAGCAAGGGACTCTTTTGCTAAGGAAATAAATGTTAATAATCGTCACTGTCTGGATGTGGGAAACAGCACAGCATCCTTGACACAGCCACCTCTAAGTCGCTCGCTCCCAAAGGCATTCCAGTAAGAGGAGGGGTATTCGTATGCACTGAATTCTCAGCCTTGTCGATTGATGTCTCTGAGTCATCGCCCCTCTGGGCTGACATGCCTTGATAGGCTCACTTTGAAAGCTGATCTTAAAGGTCAAGTATTAACATGTTACCCTCTTTGATGCCCACTTTCAGACTGGTCTTTAAAAACAGTTTGTAAGATAACATTGAGATCACATTTTTAACCTGTAATCTCTTGACCACAGCCAGCCTGGGGCAAAGTACGTTCAGTGCCCCACGTTCCTCTTCCAAGATGCTTACTTTCTCTCTGTCACTCTGGCCAGCTTTTTCCATGTCTCCACCTACATTTGTCCTGAGGCCCCATCTCCAAGGGCCTTGTCTTCCAAGGTGCGCAGTTGGAGCTGATGTGACTTGAACTATTTTCCCTCCTCCTGGTTGGCAGTTAACCAAGGATGCTTCAAGGCTCAAAGCCTTCTCAGGAAAAGGAAGGAGGTGTTTTGGGAGAAGTGGTTAACTTTTTTAGACCACATCAGATTATATTCTATTCTTCAAGTTTCTGTGTCTCTGAGCTTTTATCCACACTGGGTAATTCTGCATCTTTTAACGTGGATTCTTAATTTTATCACATATCCTCCTTTTTAATGAAAAGATAGAGCTGGTTTTCACCTTTTAAGGGATCTGACTGCACCCCCACCAGGGAGAACCCTGCCTCTGAGGCAGGAAGCTTTGCACCTGGCCCCACGCTTACTAGAGCCAACCCTGGGAGCACCGTGGTTGTGGACCTGCCGCGGCTGTGCGCTAACCAGATCAGCTAATATGTGGCCTGATTTACAAATTTTAAAAGGGATACCTGCCATCCACTTATGGCCACGATGGTCTTTTGGGAAGTAAATATAACTTACCAGTTATGTTTGCACTGGTAACGTGAAATTACTTCCCACAGGAGAGAAAATAACCCGCACTTTGCTGAAGTGCTTACACACACCTAGGGATACTACATCTATTTGAACTGCGGGATGGATTTCCTCCAAACCAAGATTCAGGGCTTTGGGGACAGGCATCTTGATGGGATTTCATCTCCATGGCTCAAAACGGAGCTCCTAAGACACATGAGTGGGGTAAATGCAGGAGTGTTGGATGATTTCACTCAAGGTGGCCTGTCCCCCACGAGGCTGCCATGCTGTGGGCTGGAAGAGAACTCGCCTTGGTGTCCCAACTGAAGAACCATGAGAGTCAGAGCAAAGAAACCTGCTGGGGCTGTGTTAATTTGCCAGAGCTGCTAGCTCATTCATCTGCTTGGAAGCAACCACAAAGCTACCCCCAAAAGTCTCTCCCCAGCTCTGTGGCTTAAAATTCTAACTACTTCTCCTCTCTGTTGCTCCCTCTACCTTGTCCCTTGTGTATAAATAAGATTTTTCATAAAAATTGAGGTGAAATTCACGTAACTTAAAATTAACCATTGAAAAGGGAGCGATTCTACAGCAGTTAATACATTTACAATGTTGTGCAACCACCATCTATCTCTAGTTCCAAAACATTTTTGTCACAACAAAATAAAATTCCACACCCATTGAGTAGTTACTCCCTATTTCTCCCTTCCTCCAGCTCCTGGTACCACCAATTTACTTTCTGCCTTTATAGATTTATTTATTCTGGATATTTCATACAAATGGAATCATTTAGTATGTGGCCTTTCTCATCTGGTTTATTTCATTTACCATAGTGGTCTTAAGATTCTTCCACATTGTAACATGTTTCAGTACTTCATGCCTTTTCATGGCTGAATAATATTCCACCATATGTGTCTACCTCATTTTGTCTCTCCATTCATCTGTTAATGAGCATTTGGGGTTGTTTCTACTTTGGGGCTATTGTGAATAGTGCTGCTGTGCACAATGGTGTACAAGTATTTGAGTACTTGTTTGCAATTCTTTTGAGTGAGATTTAATAGTTAGCAAAGTACCTTTAAGTCCATCCTCTTACCACTAAGAAGAGGCATCTATTGTAACTGGTCTGATGACCCCAAAGAGGGATGGTGTAAGGCCTCATCCATCAGCAAGAATCAGTTCAGCTGACAAAGCCTATTAGGCCTGCCATACCATTGTGTAAAATCGGATGTGGAAGAAAGTGCTTTCTAGTTTGGAAAGTCTTTGAGATGTGGAGAAGGATCCATGTCTGTGAGCTAGCTTAGTCACATCCCCGTCTGTTGTCTTTTACGGTTCTGTTGATCAGTCTGTGCGCAATGTGGAGCAGCGGGCCGGGGGTAGGAGCCAAGACAGCTCTTAGCAACACCCTCTCCCTTCTTCAGCTCTTGTTGACTGAGTTGTGCACAGTAACAGGCCGAATGAGACATGGTCCTTGCCTTAGAGTAGTGTCAAGCGGGCCCTAAACAGAAAAGCACAGTATGAAGTCAGAAATGTGTGGGAGAGGTGTGATAAAGGTGCTGGTTGGGTAGGGGGATGGGGTGGGTGGGCAGTGACTAACTTTCCTGGGAGAGTTACAGCATCTGGTTCTTAAAGATATAAAGACAATCATGAGGTGAGAAAGAGGATGGAGGGCACCCCAGGCCTCAGGAAGAGAATAGGCCAAGCCAGCAGAGGAGCAAAGTGCTTTCCCTGTTCTGAACTAGCGAGGTCCACAGCATTGCTGGTGTCATCAGGTTCACAGGCTTGTCAGGCAGGGAGTGAGGCTGGACAAGTGGGCAGGAACTTGGGAAGGGCCTTGTGCCCCGTGCTTTAGGGAACTGAGGTGACTTGGAAACTAGGATGAAAATTTGGGCTGGAAATGACCTGATCTAGTCTCTGCTTTGAAAATACCCCTTTGTGACAAAGTGAGTGACAAACCAGACGAGAGAGAGATCTGCTCTATGAATGACTCCCACATCCGCCCTCCCCGTCTACCTGCTCTGTCACCTCCCTGGCACTAGGCTGGGCTGGGCCCAAGTGCAAATTCAGGAAGATTGCTTTCCTCTTCATACGCAGACCTCTCCTCAATTGCTCTGCCTTCCTTGTACGTGACTTTGAACAGATATGTAAGTGCCCACAGCAGCTAATAAAAATCAATCTGTACTGAGCTTCCTGAGCAAGTAGGTCATTTCTCCTGGAAGTATTTAAGTTTAGAGGTAGGCCAAGCTCAAACAAGTAAGTGAACTGTGAATGATGGGAATTTGGCCACCCAGGGATAGACCCAGAGGGAATTTTATAAGGTTGTTTTAAAAGATTCAGTGAGGTCGTCTGATGACCTTCCTGACACCCTCACATCATAGCATCTTCTGTTCATCTACATACAATAAGATTCCCATCCCCCATTGTCCTGTAAGACTTCCTTACTTTTTTTTTTAGTTTTTACTTTGAAATATTTATATTTAAGAAAAGTTGCAGAAATAGTACAGTTTCCATTTGCCCTTATCCCATTTCCTCTAATGTAAACGTCTTCTGTAAACATGGTACTATTATCAAAAGTAAGAAATTAACACTGGTCCAGTACTACTAAGTAATCTGTAGACTTCATTCAGATGCCCCCAGTTTTTATGAATAATAAGGGTTTCTTTTCAAAACGTGTGTCTAAGACAACAATCAAATTTGCTCTTGTGTCTTTCTTAAATTGAGGCACGCTTCAGAAACCCTGCCCTCCCCGGAAGCACTAGAGGTTGCTGTTGGGCCTCTCATGGTCCAGACTTGGCACAACTCCATCTCAACATCCATATGGAGTATTCTGCATCCTTTAACCCCACTCTACGCTGTCCACCCACCCATCCTTTCTCCTCCTTTCCTGTTTCCCACTCTCAGAGAACTGCATCTTGGGCTTCACAGACCCCACGCTATACAATGCACTGTTTTCATTTTCAGAGAGCCTTCTTCTTTGTTCCCAGACCCAAGAAGTTTGCCCAGGAGTTTGCAGCTATTGACTCCCACTGTCACTGTCCAACTCCCGTGGGCTGCGACTTGCAGTGGCAGCATTTCCCTATCCATGGTCCATGGTCCACGGTGCCTCCCAGGTGGATACTCATATGGCTGCCACACTAGTTGCCATCCCTCTTAGGCCTGTGTGACCATCCCTCATAGGCTCCTTGCTCTGGGGAATGGGGAGACCCTGGAGATGGAGGGCAAACTGAGTTTGTGTTTCCCTATCACATGACAGCAAATTTGGAAGGTTGTGGGTGTTTGGCAGTGTGGTCACTAGATCACCTTTATGAGAAACAGGAATGCCCATCACAAAGCACCCTGGCACCTTGACATTGCGGTGAGGTAGCCGGCGCATGTTGGTGCCAGCTGCTGGGATAAAGGGCCAAAATTCCCTATGCCCTCTGCTAATGCATGTTTCTTCTGCCTAGAACGCAGCCTCAGGCATGCTCACCGCAAGTGCCCTTGCACTCTTGCTGCCTTGCTGCTTCATGTTTTTAATTTGCTGAGTACGGAGGACATCAGCAATGAAAGAGGTGTGAGCTGGAGGAAAGCACAAAGCCGATTAATGTTGGAGGAGCATTTGTTCCCCTCCAGCCACAGCAGCAGGAAAAATGGAAAGGATGGAAAGGCGATGGTGACTTTATGTTTAAAAGAAAACCTTTTTGCCACCCCACAGACAGCAAAGCATCTTCACAGTAGAAAGCCCCTGTAAGCGATGTAAAAACTTCCGTAACCAGCCATTGGGAGACAGCTGTGAATTGTGGCTAGAAGCACTAGTTTGAGGCAAATCTAGCTCTTCTACTGGCTGTGTCACTTTGGACAAGTTCTTTGCCCTTTCTGACCCTACGTTTTTCTCATCTGTAAAATGGGACCTTCATCTTCTGTGTAAGACTGTGGTCAGGATTAAGTGACTTAATATTGATCTTACATGTCAAAGAAATTTAACAGGGTGTAACACAGAGTAAAGGCTCATTATGAAGTCACTTATTATTAGGCTGATTTAATTTAAAGGAGTATCTAAAAGTTGAACATCGACACAGATCTAATAACCTGGGATTCAAGCTTGGACTTGAATTCTAAGTTTAAATCCTAGCTCCACCACTTATTGGCTTTGTGACTCTGAGCCAGTTACTTAACTTCTCTGAACTTGAGTTTCTCCCTCGGATACATAAGGATGATAATTCCACACAAGGGGCTACTTTGAAGAAAGCGCTTAGCATAGTACCCTGCACAGAGAGTGGCAGACACTTTCATACATGTTGGTTTTACTAGGGCTGTAGTTCTCAACCACATTCAAATCACCTAAGAGCTTTTTAAAAACCATGAATCCCTAAGCTGCCTTCCCAGAGACTATGCTTTAACAGGTCCAAGGTGGGGTTTGGGCACTGGTATTTTTGAAAGCTTCCTGGGGAGATTCTATAAGCAGCCACGGCTGAGAACTACTCCCTAGAAGATGACACTATGGTACTGTTTTGTTGTGTTTGGCTTTTTATATCTGACCCCAAGAGGCCAACCAGAATATCAAGAATTCTGGGCACAGTCAAAAATTTCATACACCTGCAGCTCTAAGCCCCTGATAAGAAATGAGCAGCCAAGGAATTGCATTCCATTTGATTCTGAAGAACAGTATTCAAAGAGGCTTTTTAGAGTCTTGAACTGGAAAGGTGGTAAGAAGTTTAGCCTAAGCCTCACACATAAAATATGGGAACTCCCAGTAGGTCGGGGATTTATATCTGGAGGTAATTCCAGGGTTTTGTCCTCCCAAGAGATCTAAATTGAGGCCTTGAGAGTTTAATGTGAGGGAAGAAGAAGTGTTCTCATCATGACACCTTAAAAATCCAGGGCTCTGCTAATTCCTTGGGGTAGAAAAGCATCATCTGTAATAGCAGAGGGGTGCAGTGGGGGTACATTCTGGTCTCAGGACTTCAGTTTCTAAGATCCAAGGTTTGGTCATCTAGAAACTTCTTTCTCCCCATAGGTTTATGGTATTAGTTACCCAATAAAAGTGGGGTTAATTTTACAACCCAAGTAAAATTTAAGCCAAAAAGGCTTCAACATTACTCTAGGATTTATGAAAGTAAACATGTGGAGTGCTTGCAGGATTTTGCAACATTAAAATTTCAATGTCTTTATGTCAGGTATATGATATATCCATTTGTACGTGTAATCAAAGGTTACGTTTTTAAGAGCTTTGCACTACAAACTATTTGGGAGACTAAACTGAAGCTACGTCCCCCATCTCCACCTTCACAATGACTGTTTTAGTTAGTAGGGAGTAGAAAGCAGCTGAAAACGAGTGTCTTAAAGCTCAGCTCTCTCAGATTTTTTTTTTCACCTGGTTTCCTGTTCTAGTGGACTTTATAGACTCCGTCCCTGAACCCTCAAGTGTGGAAGCCCAGGATCAGAGCACTGACCACAGTCGATTTTACAGAGTAGAAGCTTAGTAAACAATTGTCCTTTAAAGATATGTCTTCTTTGGTGACTGTAGATACTTTAATAATAATCATGTGTTACCTCTGTGTAGCACTTTTTAAAAGCTTTTACACAGTTTGATAGGATGCTCAGGACTTTGACTTACCGGGTAGAGAGTTCAAATATTATCTTCATCTTATGCATAAGAGGACCACAGCTTAGAGGACTCGGGGATCTTGCCTAAGGATATGCAAATTGTTAAACCCAGAGAGAGAATTTTGTTCTCCTATATTTTGCTCTAAAGTACTTTACCTTAGAAGAAACCCAAGAGGGAAAATGTTCTTTTGTTTAGACGATGCGTTGATTCCAGCCAGGTTAATAGAGGAGGAACATCCAGAGTGGAAGTCAGCCCATAAGTGTGACAGACAGCCTTCCGTTTGGCTGCTGTCTGCCTTCCTGAAGCAGATTGATATTCTGCACCCTGGAGTCCTTGTGCTTATGACAGGCCCTTGTGGTGGGTGATGGACTCTGTGCTTTCAAGCTGAACCCACCATCTTAGGTCCTATGCTCCAGCCTTAGGTCTCCAGGCATTTGCCACACTGTCACTCATCACATCACTTTCTGGTATCCCCTTGTCTTCAGAATAAAATCTACATCCTCTCTTTTATTATTATAATTTTGAGGCAGCAAAATTTTTGAAAGGTTTTTTGTTTGTTTGTTTTTGGGGACCATGAAAGCATGTTTCCATTGACATTTTCTCTGGATTTCCTAGGACTTCGTGACTCATTTGAAATTGTCTAGTCCACAGTTTGCCTTGGACCTCTCTTTCTGCAGGGCAGAGCTAATGGGTCTTAAGCAGTGAGGAGCCGTGTAATTGGACTGCCCCCTGGTTTCTTTCCAGCTGCACCCAGCTTCTCACCCCATGGAGCCTCCTAATTGACGTATCAGTCAGAGTGGATCTTGGGGATAACGCGCCCACGCCTTTGTAGCAAATGAAGCAAAAATAAAATCTGTGCTTAAAAAACAAAAAACTGTAGAACATGTGCCCAGATTTCCGACTCATTTCCTCTTTACCCTTACAACTACATCATCTTCCAGCCCACCACCAGCTGCAAAAATAAAAGTGTTTTATCCCATGTTTAAGGATGATTTTGTGCTTCAGGATGATTTTCGAGAGGTGAAGGAAACTTGACCAACGTGACCAACAGATGTTTGAAGCGGTGGTTGGAACTGAGGAGAAAGCTGAATTCCTTACTTAGCCCAGTCTCTAGAATACTGTGCCCGACGGTGCCCCCTAGTGACTGTCTTGGGCATCGCTCAATCAGAGCCCACATGTGTTTACTTCATCAGCTAATGTCTGTGCTCTGTTTTTAGAGATGAGTACGAAGAAGATGGATTCTGTCAGCCATACAGAGGCATTGCGTGTGCAAGATTTATTGGCAACCGCACTGTCTATATGGAGTCTTTGCACATGCAAGGGGAAATAGAAAATCAGATCACAGGTAGGTCACGACAATGCAGTTATATTTACACCTTGCATCACAATTTTTCTCACCAGCAGTTTTATTGAGCTCTTCTCTTGACAAAGGATTAGGCTAGGCAGAGGGGTTAGGAGCAGAGCTGTAAAGAAGCAAGAGATATGATCTCTGCTCTGGAATTTACATTAGACTAATTTATTGAAGGTTGCCCTTAGAGGAAAAGGAGGCTTTGAGAAGTCTCACATTCATTCAAACACTCAATAAATATTACTGAGTGCTTTTGGCAGACTGGGAACTGGGCTGGGCACTCCGCATGTGATGGTGTGGCGGATCAGCCAGGTACATCTCTGCCCTCACAGGGTTTACTGTTTGGAAGCAACATTGTACAGACTGACAGGGGATGAATTTAGAGGCTAGAATTCTGGATACTAATCTCAATACTGCCATTACTGTGACTTTAGGCAGAAATGTCTCCTTCTCCATGAAGACCCCTTTCTTTGTCTGGGAAGTGAGTGAGGAGGCGGGATGGTCATCGGTCTCTTCCTGCTCTAGCTTTCTCTATTTCACCCTTCACTTTTCTGAACTGCATCTTTCTAATGGCAGCCTAATAGTGAAACCGTTTCCAGCACGCATGAGGCAGGTAGCGTGGGCCACCAGGCACGATTCTGTACACCTAGTCACAGCAGACTGTGCATCTCCCATTAGTGTAGTTATGATGTCTCTGTGCCACTAAAATGGCCTTTCTGAAATTCTCATAAGGTTGCCAGCTTTAGCACTGAAAGATACAAGACACTCAGTTACACTGGATCATTTTTTACTATGAGTATGTCCCAAATGTTTATCTGAAAGTCAAATGTAACTGGATGCCTCGTAGTTTATCTGACAACTCTAGGATTTAAGAGAGGCAAGAACAAACCCAAGCAGGCACACAGAACAGCAAAAAGTCCAGAAACTATGTACCGTGAAGAATTCGAAGGAACTGAGAGGGGGCCAGGGGAGCTATTTAACCTGGAGAAGCAACTCTAGGAGGATGTTAGTTGCCACTTGCTAAAGCCCTCAGGCTTTCTAGGGGAAGGGCTCAGTGAAATTCCAGAGCAGAAGTGTGACTGATGGGGAGCAGCTATTGAAGACATGTTTCAAACCTAATAAAGGGACATTTTAACATCCTTTTTGCTAAGTAGTCACAAAAATAACTGGGAGTTCTGATATAAATATTTGGTCACCCATTTGTAATAATCCTCTCTTGGACATTTTCAGTGGATATCGCTTACTGGAAAGTAATAGTTTCTTTAAAAAGAATCCATTTACCTTTGTTTAACCAAGCATTTCCCACACTTGTTTGGCTCTGGAACCCGTTTCTCAAATACTTTAAATATTCTACAGAATGAGTGTTCTAAGGAACATACTTTGAGAAGCAGTGTACCAGCAGCCTCGTCGGAGGCTGCCTTATGAAGTGTAAGCTCCTTGTCAGTAGAAGTCTGTGAAGGGAGGCCAGTGCACTTCACAGGGGTAAGGGGTTAGGCTCAGTGACCCCTAATATTCTGTGATACCCTCTGGAACAGCTGAGTTGTGCCCTTCGAGAACTTCCAAGTGAATTGCCTCATTTTCAGAAGACGGAATAGAAAGTATTCAATCCCCCAAAGAAATTAAACAAGTTACCCAAAGTCATCCAGCAACTCAGAGGCAAGACTCAGAACTAAATCCCGCGTTTGGTCTCAGCCATCGCGTAAAGCGAGTTCTGCCCTGCAGCTGTCAAATGTTTTAGAAGCCTCACAAAACTAATAAAAAGGACTGGATGAAACACAAAGTTCTGTTGCTTTGTAGTAAAAAATGAAAAATATATTGTACTTTAATGTAATTAATTCTTTTTATTAGGAAACGGTACATATGTAACTTAATCCTGTTTTTTTAACTTTGTAGTCAAAATGATTTTTTTCAAGCCAGTGAAAGTAAGCTGCTTAGACATCTGAAATGAATCTCCTTCTCCTGGCCTTGTCTATTTGAGTACTGCAGATTCCTTCCAGTGTGTGTTTACATCTGATATCTGTGGACTAGATACCCAGAGGAGATAAACCCTGCCCCGGCAGTTAATAATTGTGTTTGTTTTCCAGCTGCCTTCACCATGATCGGCACCTCCAGTCACTTATCTGATAAGTGTTCTCAGTTCGCCATTCCCTCCCTGTGCCACTACGCCTTCCCATACTGTGACGAAACCTCGTCTGTCCCAAAGCCCCGGGACTTGTGTCGCGATGAATGTGAAATCCTGGAAAATGTCCTGTGTCAAACAGAGTACATTTTTGCAAGATCAAATCCCATGATTCTGATGAGGCTGAAACTGCCAAACTGTGAAGATCTCCCCCAGCCAGAGAGCCCTGAAGCTGCCAACTGTATCCGGATTGGAATTCCCATGGCGGATCCCATAAATAAAAGTAGGTGGTAGCCCCTGACCGTCTGTGCTGCCTTGGGAGTCAGCAACCCCATGGCACAGTGAAAACCGTGACCCCCAGTAATTCTTCATATTGGTGGTCAGATTACAAAATGTTCCAGTGGGCCAAATACCTTGTCGGGGCTGGGCATTCAGCAGTGGATTAGATGCAGTGCCTATCTTCGAGAAGTTGCATGAAGATGGTAATTTAAAAATATGATTTTTGGTTCCTTAATGACTTAAAAATAGAATTGCCATATGTCCCAGCTATGCCACTCCTGGGTATATATCCAAATGAACTGAAAATAGGTGTTCAAACAAAAACTTATACAAAACGTTTTGTAACCACTCTATTCACACTAGCTAAAAGGTGGAAACAACCCAAATGTCCATCAGTGGGTGGGTAAATAAACACAGTGTGGTATATCCACATAATGAAATATTATCCAGCCATAAAAAGGAATAGAATCCACATGCTTTAACATGACTGAACCTTGAAAACACTATCATAGTGAAGGAAGCTGGACACCATTGTATAAGTCCATTTCTACAAAATATTCAGAGTGGACAAATCCACAAAGATAAAAGGCAGATTCGTGGTTGCAAGGGGCAGGGGGAAGGGCGGGGGTGACTGCTTAATGAACATAGGGTTTCCTTGGAGGATGGTGTAAGTGTTCTGGGATGAGATAGTGGTAAAAGTTGCATAATATTTTATGTTCTAAATGCACTATTGGTAAATTTTATGATATGTGTATTGTACTACAATTAAAAAATATATATATATATGAGGGTATGCCTCCATCCTCCATCCTCTCACCACTGTCAAACAAAAGACTGTTTTTATGTGCATTTCTCTTTCATCTATAATTAAATTCACTAGTAATATTTTGGTTTCCTTTTGGTAGTTAATACTATTTTATTAGTTAAATAAGTTAATGCACCTAAAATGCTTAGAACTATGTTTAACATATAATAACAACATCGTCATTATTACTGTTGTCATGTTCATCTTATTGTTACCCATCCCAATTTCATTTTATTTCAATTGAATAGATTTTGGCAGTGCTTTCAAGCAGCAGGGAGGAAGACTTAATAGAACCTGCTTCTCAGGGGTGCCCAGTGCATCACAGTGATGGCCCTAACCTCTGCCAGAGACTCAGAGAGCACTGCCGCTGATAAACATTTGCTGTGAACTAGATTCTTTATCACATGACTCATGTCTAAGGTCATGAAGCGGAAATGCAAGGTGGAGTCCCTGCGCCATTCAGTAGGAAGTTACTCCAGTGCCCCCACATCCCGCCAGAGTTCTGATTTTTTCCTGTGTTCAATATCAAAAATACTTGTGGAGGGACTGGTTTTCTTCCTGAAGCACAAGCTGTAAATCCTCCCAGGAATGTCCTTGAGAGGCTGGCTCTGTGCCCCACCGCAGCAAGCGAGGAGGCTGCCGTGTGGCCCCTGGCCAGCAGGGAAGCTTTGACCATCAGGGTAACCGCGTGGCCTCCCTCCAGACACTGCTAGCTGGGACAACATCTCCTCTGTTTCTTTCTCAGTTTGGATTTTTTTGTTTTGCATTTCAGATCACAAGTGCTATAACAACACAGGTGTGGACTACCGGGGGACCGTCAGTGTGACCAGATCAGGGCGCCAGTGCCAGCCATGGAATTCCCAGTACCCCCACACCCACACCTTCACTGCTCTCCGCTTCCCAGAGCTGAACGGAGGACACTCCTACTGCCGCAACCCAGGGAATCAGAAGGAAGCTCCCTGGTGCTTCACCCTGGACGAAAACTTTAAGTCTGATCTGTGCGACATCCCAGCATGTGGTAAATACCAAGTCATTGCCTTTAACATAGTCAATCACTTTTTTTTAAATCCTTCTTTTCCTTTTTTTTTTAAATATATTTTTATTGAAGTATAGCCAGTTTACAATGTGTCCATTTCTGGTGTACAGCATAATGCTTCAGTCATACATAAACATACATATATTCATTTTCCTATTGTTTTTCACCAGAAGTTACTACAAGACAAGCACTTTCAAAGCTCCCCCAACTCCAGGCCCCTTCCCTTAGGAGAATCGAATAAGGAGGCAAAAGAGAGTGATAGTGTTCGTTTGATCTCAAACCCTGTTTCTAGGAGAGATAAGCCTTGCTGTTTTGATGCAAAACACCCTTTAGTGTACCAAAGCACACTCTCAAGATGTAAACCACTTTTATCCCTGCTGCCATTGTGTTAGTGGGTATAACTGGCACCATCGCTCCAGAGGTACAGGTGGAACAGCTTATCACAGTCATTCATGGAGTAAAAGACATTACCCACAATGGTCCATGTCCCAGAGCACCCTCCTTAGCACAGCAGGTGTACTGGAAGCAGAAAGAGAAGTGTTTTCCCTGTGTCCTTGAGAACAGCCGCAGGGAGGAGGAATCTATAGCCATTACTCAGCCATCCAGAGCATCACTGGATCAGTGGTGGATAAACAGCGTCCTTTCATCCTTTTATACCACAGGAGTGTAGACAGAAAATGAAATTTCTGAAGTAGTTTGTTCCTTTTTCTAGAAAATGTTTGGAGGGTAGGAGAAAGTGAATGAAAATGCTGGTGAAACCTGGGAGTTTTGCACCGTTTTGGAACTGATTCATCTTCCTGATCCTAGTTCTCATAGACGATGTCACCTGAGTTTTCCAGGCATCATGGGAGGGTCAGGATGTCACAGGAAAGGGAAGCCACACCAGTAAAATGGAGATAATGATGATATACATGTAGGGTCTATTGTGAAAATAAATGAGGTGTTCCCTGAAAAACTATGATGTCTGGAGGATAGTAAATGTTGAATAAATATTTTCTAGTGTAATTATAATATAGTCAATATATAAAGAGGAATCTATTATAACTTATATATATATACATAGTCAACACTTATAGAGGAATGTTCGTTCTCTGTTTAACAAATATTGTTTGAGCCCACTATGGAGTAGGGAGGTTGAAAAAGGAAGGTGTGATTCATGTACGATCACAGTGCAGTGTGTATGATATGGTAGGCGTTGGCACAAGTGCTGTGGAGTGTAGAAGAGGAAGCTAAAACATACTGCAGAGGTCATTAGGAAAAAGCAATACAAATATTACAAGAACCCTTAGTGAGGAAAATTGGGGAAACTCTTACACTACAGTTTCCTTCTTTCACGTTCTCTGTACCATATTGTTTTCACCTGCCAGACGAGTTTCTGGAAGGTGAAACAAGCTCTGTTTGAAAAAGAGGGGGATCAGATTCTTTTTGTATTGCCGGGCTTCTAAATGCCTTCGTGTGCAGCATAAAGAACAGAGTGTGATGTTAACTCTTCCAGAGCCACCATGGGCAAGTTCAGAAAAAATTATCCTGTATTTTTAAAATGGTTTGTGCTTAATACTTTATGACTTTTCCCATATGCATTATTCAACATTAACAGGAAGGAATACAATTAAATGTAGATCTATAATCCTTTTCTTGGTTGCCCCATCCCCTCTCCTAAACCAGGTGGGTGTGAGGATGTGTGAGAGAGCCAGGGATAAAAGCTGCTTTTACTGAGCACCTCCCACGTGCCGAGAATAGTGCTTGGGGTTTCACAGGCTTTATTTATACTCACCTTCACACTGTGACAGGTATTATGAACCCTTTGTTGCTGGTGAAGAAACAGGCTCAGAGAGCCTCCAAGTCACCCAGCTGGTAAATGGCAGGGCTGTCTGACTCCAGGGCCATCTTCTTGCTGCTCCCCTGTGCTGGCTCAGGATACTGATGTGTGTCCTCAAGGAGACCAAATGACTGGTTTTAAGGAAGAAACACATGGTTCACGCAGCCCTAGGTGAACACCGTCGTCCTTTAGGGGACTTCTGACCACTGATTTCCAACTATAATGCTCATGAGAAGCAGGGAGGTAGTTTGCTCATAAACTGGAAGATTTGTTGATAATTTGGTTCAAGCTTTATTACAGTTAGTTTAAGTCAAGACTTGAAATGATGCCTAAAAAATATTAGTTTTCATTTCAATGACTTTCCTGAAGCTGTCAAGCCAAACACACTCTGAGGGACGAAGGAAACCCTTGAACAGTCTTTCAGACTGTAGATGGAGAAAGACCACCGGCATTTGCAAAACACCTACCCTGTGCCTACATGGTTCTCCGTGCTTTACATACTCACCTCCATGTAAATCTCATCACCACGCTGTGGGGCAGGTGATATTCACATATTCTGCCAAGGTTCAGGAGGGTTAAAGGACTTGTCTAAGTGAGGCATTGGACCTTGAACCCTTGTCTCTTTGCATGGAGCTCTGACCAAACTCAAAGCTTGTGCTGTTTTCCCAGACACTTGGCTATTTCCCAGTTAAAGATTTTTCAGAGACAAATAAAAGAATTTTCGGCTCAACCTCTGGATTCCAGTATACTGATTCCCATAATCTGATATGACATCAAAACATGTTCCCTTGCTGATGGAGAAACCCATCACAGTATTACTCAGTATTTTATTGTAGTATTAATCAGTACAGTGATGTTGGAAACCCCTCGGATATTTCTTTCTGAATATCAATCTACAGAATTCTGAGGACTGGTCAATTCTAGTCACATGAGAGATAAATTTAAATGAAAGCTAAATCTAGAGATGACAAGGCAGTTTTCACCACTTACAGTAATAATTTTTTTTTAAAAAAAAAAGAGCATTTTCATTTCATTTTGAAAGAAAACAGTTCCTTTTGAATTCTTCAGGCCAAGCCACAAATATATCCATGAAAGGAGCAGGGAATCCTTGACATGTGATCAGTAAGAAGCTGCTGAGAGGTCAGCGGCTCCCCAGGGTGTGAATTAAAGAAGAGAGCAGGTCAGCATCAGCTGTTCCAATGCAAGGCTTCTTGTAATTGCCCCTCCATCGCCCACCTCTAACAAAATAATCATAGCACAATCCTACTTCTCTAACATTGCTTTAGAGCATTTGATTTCTTTTCTCGTTTCATCCTTACAAAAATCATGACAGATCAAGTAGGAATTTCCTGCCCTGTTTCACCGCATGAGACAACCAAGGCCAGGGAGGTGGGAGGACCGACCCAAGAACACAAATCAGTTAATAGAAACCAGGTCTCCCATCTCTAGGGACTCTCACCGTGCTTTGTTGCATACCAGGGATTCTCAAAACAGCGGAAGATTCCAGGGAAGATCTGGCAGTGTTTGGAAGCATTCTGGTCATCACAGCTGGGTGGGGTTGGGGGTGCTCCTGGCATCTATTGTGTAGAGGCTGGGACACTGCTCAGCACCCCAGAATGCACAGAACAACCCACACGAAGAATCACCCTGCCCAGAATATCAGTAGTGCCCGGTCTGGGAAACCTTGAGACTGAAAAAGAATTCTACCATTTGGACTGTAGAATACAGTATGTCGTGTATACTGTGTGCATGATACGGTGTAGACTGTAGAGTAACAATAATATTACGGAGCAGTTACCATTTATAGTGAGCCACTGTGCTGAGTTTTTTATGCATTATCTCGTATATAATAGTTTATAATTGTATGAGTTGAGTTTTATTCTACCTAAGAAGAGAAAAATGAGGCTTAGAGAGATTAAATATCTTGTCCAAGGCCACATGGTTAATAAGAAGTAGACCCAGGACTCAGACCTATCGCCAGTCTTGTAAATTCTATGATCTATGTATGTATGTGAGTGTGTGTTTGTATATATAGGTAAGTAGGTAGGTAGGTAGATGGATGGATGGATGGACAAGTACTGAGAATAACTTTGCATCTTATAATGAGTTGCAAGCTTGTGGGGCATATTTGAAATGAGTCCTTTTCCTCCTTCCTCTCAAATGGGATAGAGTCTCATGAAAATATCCCTGCATTCTTTAGCTAAGTCAACGTTAAGGAGATTTCATAACCTCCATGGGGTTTCTCATTTTCCTACTGATATCTTTTGTTTTCGTTTCAACGAAGTAAAGCTAAAAGAAGTATAGGCCTAATTAAATGCAGAATGTGAGCATTTGTTGTACTTTCTAGAATAAAGGCACTTGAGAACAGTCTGCCCCAGATGGTTTTATCTGTGAACTTTCACTCTAAAAGAGAACATAAAATTAAACACAACCAAATATGTCTGCTGTGAATTCTGGGAACTAGCTTAGCTAGGACTGTGTGCATGCGCCCAGGCAGTGCTTGGAGAAAGTGAGAGAACAAAAGATAGTTTGAGCAAGACTTGGCCTCTCGTTGTCCCTGTCTTTTCTTGCCCGTCCGACACATCGAACGATTACAATGGTTATTACTTATTCAGTCACTTACTGAAACCAATACGTGTTGCACTTCTACTATGCCTTAAACTTTGTGAACAAGCTAGATCAGACCATGTCCTCGTGTAGTTTACCATCTAGTGGAAGAATCAGATAGAAAAAATATAAATCACATCAAGCACTGTTTTACAGTTTCCAACATTAATGTGGGCTGTTGTGTGCTTTGCTATTTGTGCTGTGATGTCTGCTATGAATTGTCTACCGTCCTAAGTTCTTTACAACAGCATCTGGCCTGCAACTTAGTTGATGCTCAATAGAATGTGTTGAATTAACCCGCATAATAAGCCACAGGATAAAGGTATCTCCTCCATTTTGCTGTGAGACAATGTTGTTTTTACCAAAGCCAAGATCAGGTCCACAGGACCATCACTCTGTCCACCATGCTACAACTAGTTCAGGAACAAATTCTAGCTTATTCAGAGGAACAAACATTCCTTTATCATTTTCCTTTTCCCTTTGATCATTAGGAGCTCTCTAGGTCTTTGATTTTCTTATTTGAAGCCCCAGGGATGTAGGAATGGAGCCCCCAGCCACAAAGACATCTACTCTGAGACCCCAGGATGCTCTGCTTAGGCTCAGCCCTGATCTGGACCAGCTCCCCCAGCAGCTCCACCCAGGTCTCACAGTGTTTGCCCTTTTCCCATTAAGTCCTTGGGCTCCTCCCTTCCTGGCAGCCCCAGGTCCCCAGTCTTCAGAGTTGGCCATCTTCCCTGAGATCCTGCCTGCAAACCTTCATTCACTACGCTTTCACCTCTAGTCCCTGTGGCCACCTTCCAAGCCAAATAACATGGGCTGGGTGGAAACTAAGTCGAAAAAGAAACATTTGCCTGTGTTCTTTCCAGCTGGCACCTAGGCACACCTCCCAGCTTCACGGTTTCACTGCAGCCCTTATCACTGCTTTCCTAGGCAGCTCTGAGGGTGGAAGTGCAGAAAATGTCTTTCTCTGGGAGCTCCTTTTGCAACCATCTGGCCATTTCCCTTTGGCTGTGTTCTACCATCTGACTTACGTTCCTTCTGTCTCCCCAACTAATTGAGACCCCCAATTTGTTTCTTTCTTAAAGTGTATGGGGAAGCAGAACCCTGATTCCATTGGTGTTTTCATATTCAAACCTTCGCCCTTTATTTCACTCTAGATCAAGTCCTGAGGCCACATTTCCTCCCCTACCAGGCCAGCATATCTGACTCATCTCTAAATAAAGACTTCTCCGTCTACCAAACAACCAGAACTTCCCAACAGTGGTATTGTTTTTACTCTTCAACCAGCTTGGCTGAAGAGTACCCACTAATAAAAAAGAGTAGTGAACCATTTGGCTCCATTTGGAGTTTTCATACCTGGTCTGTTGCTTTTGTAATTCCTTTTAAGTCCTTGCCTTGCAATGGTTTGCCAAAGGGCACATTGCCCAGTTCTGTGCCTGAATAGCCCTGACTTGTCCCATAACCTTACAAATACCCACCCTGGGTTCTGCTTTGTCACAATCCATTTTCTCCAACATGGTGGTTTACAGTTTGGGGCAAGGCAGATGTTTTCCAGATTGCGAACACTGCAATTTTTAACTCACTCTGTCAGCAGCCTTCTCCCATATTTCATAGAGGACCTGTTGTAAGGCAATTTGTCTTTCAGCCATTTCTTCAAACCAAAATTGAACATTACAGTGAATTGGATGGTGGGGAGGGGGAGAGGAGGAAGGAATAGAGCACTGCTTTGTAGAGTTTGAAGTCTTCCGGAAGAGTTATTTTTTGTGCTATAGAGATTTTCAAGATGTCCTTTGGTCTCCAGTCTTTATATATTTTCAGCAGAGTAAAGAATGATAGTTACCAAAAACTTATAACTAAGTCATGATGCGTAAACATTCTTAACCATAAAATAATTTTCTTTAAAGTTTTTTTTTATTGCCCCCAGTATATATGGAGTCATTGATCCAATGTGTCAGCTGCTCTAGCAATAAGCTGTTGGAAGCTGTTAACTGTTTGAGCCCACCACAATACCAATAGGAAGTGTTCCTTGTCATTTTAACCTTTTGGTGGCAGAATTCTGATATGACACAACAATGACTATTGCTGTTGGCTTTGTATCAGTCAAGGTTCTGGCAGGAAACAAAAGGCACAAGCAAATAGACTAAAGAGAATTTTATAAAGAGATTGTTTTTAAAGGTGTTGGCAGAATTAGGGTAAACCAATAAGGTGCAGGACTGGGGCTAGCAGAAGCGAGATGACCATTCGAGGCTGGGAGAGTCAAGGGAACGATCGGTTATCTTACCCAATAGAGTACAGCTAAGGTTGAAGAGAAGGCTGTCCATTGCCTGCTGTGTGGCCTTTGGTGGAGGGATGCGGGCAGCCCTCTGCAGCCCAGCGAGAAGGGAGCCAGGGGAACAAGCACACCAGCCATACTCTCTTCTGTCCCTGGGATTCTTCTTATCATGCCAATGCCTCCCATCCGCTGGACCTAACTGGAAACCAGAGGGCAAGGGTGCCCATTAATATTGTACATGGAGGTCAGCCTCAGCACACAGCAGGATAGTAAAGGACTAAGACTGGATCTGGTGGGCTGCGGACACCAATGAGAAATATTCATCACTGGCTTTAAATCAATTGCTTCGTAAGCGAGTCAGAAGTTCAAGAGGGTTGTAAGTAAGATAAGTCAATGCAGTTTATAAATTCGGAGAACCTTGAGATGAGCCATAGGAATCAACCAGCATCTGCTTGAACATGCCAGAGACCTCCAGAGACAGGTACATCTCTCTACCCCAAAGTGATTATGGGATGGTTCCCCCTGCTCAAAATCTGCCTGGTAAGCCAGAAACCTAAACTTATATGTGAAATCTCCTGATTAAAAAAAAAAATGTTAGCCACTAATGCAAATTTAAAACAAAACAAAACAAAACCCTAGTAAGGGACAAGTCTACATACTAGATCTGGCTTTTAACCTCTGGTGTCATTTCTCATCCAAATTTGAAGACATCTGTCACATCCTTCATTTAATTTTTAGTTTGGTCTGAAGAACATGTAACTATTCCCACCTTTCCTTACTCATCCTCTTCCTCCCCTCCCCCTCCTCTGGATGTTTTTTTGCTTCTTCAAAGCCCCTTTTGGGATGAGGGTATAGCTTAAGGGTAGAGCACATGCTTAGCATGCACGAGGTCCTGGGTTCAATCCCCAGTACCTCCATTAAAAATAATGATAATAATAAAATAAAGTTTATTTATTAAAAAAAGATTTTTAAAAAGCCCTTCTTAAAAACATGACTCTTATAGTAGAAAACACTTTTTGGTGTCTTTTAACCAGAGCAGACCAGAAGAAGACCATGATGTCCTTGACCATGACTCCGTGCTGCCAATGAAGGCTATCTTGTTGCTTAGATGTGCCATCTGTGAAATTTTTTTGAGCAATTTCATCATGCTGCTAGGTCCCATTGAGCCTCCAGGTCTTCACTAAAACTTCTTAGTCTTCTTTTATTTGTTTTGAATTTGGTTACATCAAAAGTTACTTGGTAGATTTGCTAGATCATGGACTTCTCTAGGTGTTTAACCTAACTGCAAGCTACAATATTTATATGTAAAATTTCAACTGCTGGTTTTGGGTCATTATTTTAGCCCATTGTGTATAATTCTCTAAATTTTTACTTCTGTAGTTAATTAGGTATCTTTCCTAGATTCAGGCCATTTTCAAGTTTGATGAACAAGTCATCATCCAGAAGTTGGTGATAGTGTTGAACAAGCACTGTCTCTTAAGGACGGCCCTCTATAATTCGACATTTAACACTATTCGAGTACAGCCATATGGTGAAGTACAATTCATCTATTGGTATTATTATCTAACCCTCCATCATTTGTCCATAGGATATCATGAATCACTTGATCAAATGTTTTACTAAAGTTAAAATGTGCTTGGCCTACCACGCCAAAATAATCCTCTCAAAAATGAAAGAGATTTAATTTTATAAAACCTATGGGATTTTGACACTTAGAGATTAACCCAATTAAAAAGTGGGCAAAGGATTTAAATAGACATTTCTTCACAGATGATATACAAATGGCCAACAAGCATAGGAGAATATGCTCAGTATCGTTAGTCATTAAAGAAGAGCAAATCAAAGCGGCCGTGAGCTCTCACCTCACACCGATTAAGGTGGCCACTATCAAAAACAAATGGAAAATAGCAAATGTTAGCAAAGATGTGGAGAAATTATCATCATTTTACACTGTAGATAGTAAGGCAAAATAGTGAGCCACAAAAGAAAACAGTATGGATGTTCCTTAAAAAATTAAAAATAGAATTACTGTATGATCCAGCAATCCCTCTTCTGGGTATATAGCCAAAAGAATTGAAAGCAAGATCTCAAAGAGATATTTGCACACCCAGATTCACTGCAGCATTATTTACAATAGCTCAGAGGAGGAAGCAAGCCAAATGCCCACCAATGGATAAATGGATAAAGAAAATGTGGTGTATTCATACAATGGAACAGTATTCAGTCTTAAAAAAGAAGAAAGTCTTGTCACATGCAACAACATGGATGAACTTGAGGACATTATACTGAGTGAAATAAGCCAGAAAAAAGACAAATACCATATGATTCCACTTATATGAGGTATCTAAAGTAGTGCACCTCCTAGAAACAAAAGGTAGAATGGTGGTTGCCAGGGTCTGAGGGGAAGGGGAAATAGTTGTTGTTCAATAAGTATAGAGTTTCAGTTTTGCAAAATGAGAAAGTTCTGGAGAGCAATACAACAGTGTGAATATACTTAATACTACTGAAATTTACACTTAAAATGATTAGAATGGTAAATGTTGTGTGTTTTTTTAACCATAATTTAAAAAAAATTTTTTTTAATTAAAAAGGAAAGATTAGCCCGACTCTTTCCTTTCGTATAGGAGGAAACTGAAGCCCTGAGATTTAAAGTAACTTTTAGTGAACTTGTGTGGATTCCAGTGACTAAGGTTTTTCTCAAGTGCTCACGAATGAGTTACTGCCCCTAACCTAATGTGGATAAAACATTTTCCGAAGAGAAGTATTTTAATCACTGTGTATGCACTATGCAGAGTCTTTTAAAGAAATCATTTGAGAATACACACGGCAATATATCATCTACTTAGATTTTCCATCGTTAAGTCAAGAGAGCGAATGGCTGGGCCCAGCGTGCCAACTGAAGGCCTAATTACCACGTTTTCTCCTTTGGCTTCCAGGTATGTGTCAGATACCACCGGTGTAGGCCCCTATCTGCTGTGGACCCACTTACTATGTAGTTTTCAAATAACGAATGGTGGTGATTCCTGTTTGTTTTCTATGGCTTTAAAAATTTTTTCAGACAAGATCGTAATTCAACTTGTTTAATCTCCTTTGAAATTCTGTAAGATTCCTTCCCACCTTTGCCAGATTTGCAATCTGAGTGTTTTCTTGTTTTAACTCAAAGTTATATCCCAGATGATGTTTCACTTCATAAAAGTACCTCTTGAATGAGAAATCATGTTTACCTTGCTTTAAGCCCCAGGAGACAAAAGAAGTATTTTCTCCATTATTTTTAATTACTAATCAAAGTATTGAATATCATTGTAAAAATAAAAAAGGAATGTCAGATGTGAACTGTGATACCAAATTGTTGATTTTTAAAAGGAAATTAATCATGTGGTCCGGACTAAATTGTGGGTTTCAAAAATCCCAAGTATTTAACTTGATGTAACTAATACATGCATTTAACTTTTAAACAGTTATTCCAAAGTATTAAAAATCTTCCCCATTCTAATTTTCGGCCAACTTTCTTTGCAGTGTGTTGTAGGAGTTCATTGCCCTTTAACGTGGATAGTAAGAATACTGTCCATTGTTCTTATGTGACTGTTTTTAATAGTATGATTCCCACTAGATAATGAGTCAGTCCTTACTGAGAAGAAATCTTGGAATCTTTAGGAGAATGAGGAAAAACAATTTTATATGGTATTTTAATTATTATTAGTCATGTGATTTAAAAAGCACAAAGGCATTGAAGGCAGACAGCCTTGCCTTCCAACTGAGACCCCACCACTTCCTAGCTTTGGCGAGTTGTTGTCCTTTCTCAGCCTCAAGTTGTCTGTGTGTAAAGCCAAGATAAACCCAAGTGCTAGGTTAAAATGAGTAATAAAAATGCTAGGACATTAAAGAGGGGTTGGGCAAATGTTAGTTTTCTAATGTTGCATGTGTAAGGTTAGTTGCTCTGCTGAATGTTTTTATATGGAGTTTTTTGAGCCAGACATGGACTCCTCTTCTGGCCAAATGCAGAGAGCCGCCTGGGAAAGGAAGCATGTTGTAAGACTCACAATAGGCCTGAATTTGTTTTTTGTCACTTCCAACACGACCACGTCGTGTTCTGCCTGATTATTTCACTTGGCAAGGAGACATCATGCTCGTTTGCATATCCTCAGTATAATCAGAAGGAGCCAAGTTTGGCGGTGTTTAAAGGATTTAGCTTCTTGAAGTTTGTTCTCCTGCAGACCTACCAGGGGATTTGTCCCAGCCCTCCCGTGTACAATCAAAGGCGTTCCGTGAATAATCTGTTACGGAATGAGTACAGAATAGACTCCTTTGTTAGCCAGACAGGTGAGAGCCTTATTTTCTCTTTTTGCTAAAAATGTGGGCCAGAAAAATGACTAGCATTACTTTCGTACTAAATTAGCCTCATTCCTTTTGTAATCTTACCCTCATAATGATTTCACTGAAAATCCAAGAATAACAAGAGGGACTTTTCCCCCCTAGGGTGCTGAGAAATTTGAAATTTGTTTTAAAATGTGAATGCTAATCATAGCATCCAACAACTGTGCGCCAGTTTTCAATTTTCCAAGATTCCTTCGTGAATGTCGTTGCTCACATGAACTAAATGGGATTGGTAGAGTAGGTACTATTACTCCCCTTGAATAAATGAGGCGACGGAGGTCAGAGAGTTGGTTTTTTGCTTAAGGTTATTTAGAATTTCCAGCCCAAAGCTTTTATTCCCTGAATCTTTTCCTGGTCTAAGAGTGGGGGGTAAACATGGAGTGATTGAGTTGTAACAGGTGCTAGAATAGAGACTTTCCATGTTACTTCATTTATTGTTTACAGCAGTTCTCTGAAATAGTCCCATTTTACAGATGAATGTGCTGAGAGAGGCTTAAGTGCCACTCATGGTTACATAGATAATGACAAAGGCAGTCTTCAGAGGTTTCTCACTCTAAAATGTAATCTTCCTTTACTCTGCTACATTGTCTGTAAAGTGGGTAGACAGATATGTAGACAGAGAGAGATATGCTGTCTCTCTGTGTCCACCCCTCTACAGACATGCCGACACAATTGTTACTAAAACGCCCGAGACCCAGTTCTAGTGACTAGAATGATCAGAACAGCCTCCAGAGATGCCTGTTCACCTGCTGCAGTGCCCAAAGTGGGCAGTTCAAAAGCAGCCCACCTGGCAAAGCGTCAGCGCTTTGCTTTCAGACCTCCTTCATCCTTCCCACCTCCATGAAACAAGAGCAGTCCTACCATGAAAAATCGGTGCAAAACAACAGCCACTCTGAAATTACTAGCAGTCTAGAGTAGTAGCTGGAGCAGGAGGTGTGAAGCAAGACCAACAGGAGAGGAATCCGAGCTGTTGAATTTCTAGCTGCGTGTCCTTGGACAGGTAAATTAACCACTCTGCCCCTCTGCTTCCTCGCCCATAAAAGTGGGGTTGAGGGTGGCGTCTACCTCATGGGGCTGGTTGTGAGAATAAAATAAGTGCTTAAAGAAAAGTGCATGCTTACTACATGCACCCCAATGTTCACAGTGCACTATTTATGCTAATTATTGTACAGCTTGGAGGCAACTTTAGTGTCCATCGACAGGTGACTGGATAAAGAAGATGTGGTATCTGTGTGTGAATATATATACATACACAATGGAATACTGCTCAACCATAAAAAGAATGAAGTAATGCCATTTGCAACCACATGGATGAACCTGAAGATTGTTGTACTAAGTGAATTAAGTCAGACAGAGAAAGACAAATAACATGGTATCACTTATATGTGGAATCTAAAGGAGAAAAAAGAAACAAATGAACTTCTTTACAGATAGAAACAGACTCACAGACATAGAAAACAAACTTGTGATTACCTGGGGCAGAAGTGGGGAGTGGAGGAATAAATTGGGATTTTGAGATTTGCAGATACTAACTACTACATATAAAATAGATAAACAGCAAGGTCCTACTGTCTAGCACATGGAACTATATTCAATACCTCGTAATAGCCTATAAAAAAGATATGAAAAGGAATACACACACACACAGACATATGTACAACTGAATCACTATGCTGTACACCAGAAATTAACATGGCATTGTAAACTGACTACATATCAATAAAATAAATAAACACAAAAACTGAAAAAAAGGAGGGGGGCTTAGAACAATACTTGGCCCATGTGAATGATTAACAGTTAACTTAATTTTCTTCCAGTAGAAAACACTCAATAAATACTAAAACTGTTATATTTATTATACTCAATAAGCAGATTTTACTCCTCCCCAAGCTCGTCTGAGGGCTGACCCACAGAGCACAGTCCCAACCCCCAGGTTTTGGTGCCCTTCCTAACGCCTTGTGTTGAGCCTGTTTGTGTGAAGAGAAGGTGGTGTGATCAGTTACTGCTCTGTCTCACTAGACAGCAGGTTCCCAAGGAAGGTGTGTGCAAGTAAAAACTACGTGTAGTGTATTCTCATTTCCATGTGCTGGGAAGCTCACTGTTTAAAGGGACTTTTGGGGTCTCTTCATCACTCTTTTCATACTTCCCTCATAGGACTTCTAACAGCATATTGTAATGATCTTTTCTCTGTTTTCCTAACCAGACCACAAGCTCCTTAAGGGCAAAGGATTTAATTATGTATTTAATTATGTATTCCCAGTACCTAGTAGAGTGCTTGGCCGTAGTAGCTTTTGTTTATTGACTTACTGAGCAAATGGGAGGATGAGGGAATGGATGTGTGGCTAATTCTTTTAAGTAAATAATCATCTGTGAATTTTGTGTCAGTCTGCATTTTCACACTTTGGGTTTTCTTACAGCAAGAAAGCTGATGAGGTTATTGGTGATCAGAGCATGTCATTATGTAACTCCTCCAATTACTGTCCCACAATGCTTGCATTTGTTTTACCAGTCAAATAATTCATTAATTATAGTATGCCCCAGGGCATTTAGTTTAATGGTCAGACCCAAACCAAAAAAAAAAAAAAGAAAAGTATGTGTCCTCATGTCCTTCTATACATGTTACATTCTTTTCCAAGCAATGGTAACAGTGGATGTATAAGATTTCAAAAGTATACTTTCAATTGTTAGCGCTCACAATTCTTGAGTTCATATGAAACCATTTAAGAAGAACTCTTGAGTTTCAAAATAGTGTCAGGTTATACAGTGATGTTGTGCTAGAGGTTATCATAGACACCATCCAAAACAGATACTTCACTTTTGTGGATGAGAAAAAGACCCAGAGAGGTGAGTGGTTTGTTCAGGATCACACAGCTCATCAGAAACTGAGCTGGCCCTGACTTGGGGTCCCTGTCATCTCAGGCCTGTCGCTTTGTGGACCCTGTGGACCTTTGGTGATGTTGATTCTGGAAGATGCAGGATTGGCCCTGTATATCCAAACCAGCCAAGACACGGGCATGACTTCTGGTTGATTTGGGCTAGCAGCCAACAGAAGAAGACCCCTGTGGTCCACATTAATGTTCTTGGATGTATACAGTCCATCCACGTGGCGTTTAACTTTTAAGGTGTTGGAGAAATGCAGGCTAAAGAGATGCAACATCTGAGGGGGACCCAGACACACGCAAAGTCTTCATAATGTCCCTCTGCAATTTTTAAACGTTTGAACTTTAAACTTTAATAAATCACGTTGAAGGTTTGATGGAAACAAATTGTAATAAGCAATGGTTCCTTTTTCTCACAATACATTTTTATGTATAGAAGAAGAGGAGGTCGTTTTAAACTCTGCAGTGTAATATCATCCATGTTATTTAAACTAGTATAACATTTGCTCTTTTCCATTTCTGCACCCAGATTCAAAGGATTCCAAGGAGAAGAATAAAATGGAGATCCTGTACATCCTGGTGCCGAGTGTTGCCATCCCCCTGGCCATTGCTTTGCTCTTCTTCTTCATTTGTGTCTGTCGCAATAACCAGAAGTCATCGTCACCACCTGTCCAGAGGCAACCGAAACATGTCAGAGGTCAAAATGTAGAGATGTCGATGTTGAATGCATACAAACCCAAGGTAAGACCAGCAGTATGGAGCTGCATTTGTTCTCTGGACTTCAAGTTAAAGCAGAACTTATAGCCCTCCCAAGCTTAGAAATCAAATGATACAGAGTCAGAAGTTTCTAAGTGCTAGAGTTCCTGTTCAGCGTAACCACACATCTCTAACTTTGACCAAGGCAGCTTGAACGTACTTTCATCAGTTTAACCACTTGAATGTTGAGCCAGTCACATGACTGCCTTACCATAGAGTTTGGCCTGGAAGAAATCCTTATGAGATCATCTTTACCAGCCACTTTGGATTCAGAATGAGAACTATTTTTCCAAATTTTAAAGAAGGAAATTCCATACTCTCACAATCAAGCTGAAAGAGATGAACAGAGAGAGAGAGAGAGAAACTGAAAGTTGTTCACCAACTTCACTGTCAAAAATCCTTCTGATTGCACAACAGTGTGCATATACTTAACACTACTGTCCACTTAAAATGGACCATTTGATGTTACGTGGTTTTTACCACAATTTAAAAATTCCTTTCCATGTCTAACCTAAACCCCTTTCTCTTTAGTTCGAGCCTATTTTAAGAGAAGTGCTCTCCTTCCTATAATCTTTGAATGCTTTTTTAGGATAGCCCACCTTAGCCTTCTGCTCTCAGTGCTAAATCAATCCACTTCCTTTTAGCTTTTCCTCCACATCTTTCAATATTTGAGTTGCTCAAGGTCCTGGCAGGAAACCCAGGGTCACTAGCCCTTCCCTGAAATGGAGCACACACCACATCTTGGAGCTGACATACAACAGAGGCTTTCTCTCCGAACAGCCAGCACCTCAATCCCAGACCTCTCAGCAAAGAGATTTCATTTAAATAATTTAGGATTCTTGCGTCCACAAAAGCCTGCCTTTTCTTCATATTCCAAGTCCATAGGAACATTCATTCAACAAATATTTATTTTCTCCATGGGTTAGTGACCATATTATTCTTTTGACCCTCACAAAGAGGATATGCATTGTTTTTAATGCAGTTTTAGGGAGAAAAATGCCTTCACACCCAAATCAATCCTTTTACCCAATAAGTAGAGTAGCATCACTGGGCTGACACATAGTCCTCATTTAATTTTATTTTGCTTTGCTGCTGGATTTTTTTTTAATTTAATTTAAGAAGACTTAAAATATTTTTCTACTGTAAAGTCATATTTGTTGGTAAGGTTTTGGGGTTTCTTAAATGCTGAAAATTCATTTTTAAGTCCTCTGTCCCAAGTAAAACCACTGTTCACTCAAGTGTGAATTTTTACCAGAAAAAAAACAAAAAACAAAAAAAACAGACCCTGGACACTGTAGAGTTCACTTAGTGTCTTGGGGGAATGGGTGGAGGTGGAGGTTTAACTCTTGACATCCAGGCTGCTAGCGAGGCAACTTATAGTCACTGTAGCATGTTATATAACACCACACTTAATTCTTACAAATGTAGTAATAGAGGAAAACAGAAAGGATACTACTATTGCACATGCATGTAGTAATAACTAGTTGACCTTTTACGTATCTTGTGACTTCAAGCCTCTAGTGCAATAGTCTTTGTCTATGAGAATCTTTCCCTGCCATTTCTGTTATTAAATGTTAAGGAGCCTTACAAATACCAGAACTCCAGGTAGGAGAGAGACCCAGATCAGTTTGTTTACAGTCATCAATGGGCGGTAGCCACCATCCTGGGGAGGTGGGTTCCTTGTATCTGTGGCAGGAATCATAGGAAGAGTCCTTTCCATTTGGGAAAAAATGATCAGTTTTGTAGGTCAGCCTCAATCTGCAACTCAATTCCATTTTTACTGGAGGTTTATTTTGCAACACATGATGTCCAACAGGCACAATGTTTTGGATTTATGTAGTTTTTCAAATAAAGATTTCAGAGAGCTTTGTGGCACAGATAGAGAAAACTAATATATATTGAGTGGTACAAATTATCAGAAACTATTCCGGGAGTTTTTACATTCGTTCTCTCACTTAATCCTCATGCCTATTATAAAAGGTCTGCATTATTATCACTCTCACACAACCAGGGTAACTGAGACGCCACCCAATTAGGTAGCTTGCCTTAGGTCAAAGAGCTAGTAATTGGAAGGGATGAAGTGTGAACGTAAGATTTTTCAGGTCTAGGTAAAGCCCTTGCACTTGCCCAACCTTATGATAACTTTTTCACAGAACAAATCATGCTGGGAAGGGGGGTTGAGGGGCCAGGCAGACAACTAAATATGACTCCATTTGGTCACTCTGAGCTGAACACTAGCCACAGGCCTCATCTGGCTTGTGACAGACCTCCTGAAGAGGTCTGGATGACAGTTGCATTATACAGCCCCGGTCCTGCCAGGGACATGTGCAACTTGAGCAGAGCAGTAATGGTCCTTTATTGTCCATGGTCACGGAGACCAACGTAAAATATACTCGGCTACATTTTTCCAAAGATTTGGTGAAGCAAACTTTGTTTTCATCATTTCTGGATCATTTCTGAAATGTGCCTTGCAAAATATTCCCAGTGTCAAGATTTCTCCAACACAAGGCTTAGAATTTAGCCTTAAACAGCTCCCAAGCAATCCCAAATCAGATTGGAAAGGGGAATGGCTCAAGTATCCTTGACTGGGTCAAGAAGGCGAAAGGAAACAACAAAACAAATGCTAACTTTTTTTCCTCCTTACTCTCCTAAGAGATTTGGCTCCAATCAAATTTGAGTTATTCAGCTGTTTGTTTTGGTTCTTACTGAGTGCCTTTCCTGGAAAAAGCACAAAGGACTTTGTAGACCTTAAAGAAAATTCCTCAATGTAAACAGTCAATCTCTAAAACTGCTTTGAAAGGTCACTGACACATAAATATTACATGTACCTATAAAATCTAAAAAGAAGGGACACACATAAGAAAGAAAGAGAGAGGGGGCAAAAAACATCCTGAAAACAAACACCCTACCAGAGTAAAATCAAAAGGATATTTGGAGGCTGGAATGCAAAAGAGAAATGAAGAGTAGAAGCTGGTCTGCCCTGGCCTCATTCTCATGTATCCAAGTGAATGTGCCCTTCAGGGTTTAAACTATCTCTTTCTGTCTCTCTCCACTTGTTGAGCTGATTTTACACCCCCACCACCCCTTCCACACCCCACCCCAACCCCGAGTGTTTGGATTAAGAAGAGGCTCCTCTGGGGGATTAGGAATTCATACTCTTCAGCCAGGACAATAGGCAGCCGCAGACAGACTGGCTGCCCGGACCTGGCTTGCGTCCCCAGAGAGGTGGACGGCGCAGTTGGAAGTTAAAACTTTTGATGAGGCACAAGTCTCCTTCTGATCTGTGGGGAAAGAAAGCCAGTGGACCAGAGAGGCATTTTAACTCTGAGCCTTGAACATTCAGGAAATGGAGATGCTCCCCTGGCTCTGCCTCTCACTGCCCTGTGACCCTGAGAAGCCCATGAGCCTCTCCGTGTCTCAATTTTCTCAGCTGTTCAGGGAAAGAAGTCGACTGCATCCCTGCAGAAGGACGGCTTGTTTATTTTCCTTTTATTCTGTTCAGCAAGAGATGTCAAGCCATTCAGCTGGATTAGATAATCTCCTATCATTTCCATCTTTAAAATCCTCTGACAGGACTCTGGTGATGCAGGAACTAAGTAGGACTTTTATATCTTACATTACACGTTTTACAGTCTGAGTAGGTGATTTTTTTAAAAAGTACTGTGGAAAATGAACCTTCTCCAAGAAGCCTGGAAACCCTAACTTCTCGTCTCTCTGATTCTTTCCCTTTGCCTCC
This sequence comes from Vicugna pacos, assembly GCF_048564905.1. Lineage (NCBI taxonomy): Eukaryota > Metazoa > Chordata > Mammalia > Artiodactyla > Camelidae > Vicugna > Vicugna pacos. The sequence goes on along the minus strand of NC_132999.1, from coordinate 19,917,477 downwards.
TCCCCAACCTCACCCCCACAACTGTCAGGTGTGAAACACAGAGCAGTCTCGGTGACAGAAAAAAGCTGTGGGGCTTGCTTCTTGGGGAGTTAGAAAGGGGGTCGAGCCTCCCCCTCAAGCGCAGGGTGAGCCCAGTTCTGTCCTTCCCTGTGGGACGCACCTCCGTGAGGTTTAGACATGCAGAGAGGTTAGGGGGTGGAGAAGCCTGAGGATGAGGGGCAGAAAGACTGGGCAGAGGGCCTATGGGTCAAACTGCAGCTCCTGGCTGATACAAGGAACAGTTAGGGGAAAGCAGAACTTGCCTATAGCTTGCTGAAGCTGGTGGCTGTATTTTATTTCTCAACCAACCCTCGTCTCTTGCCAGCTTCTCTGTTTCTTCACTTCCAGATTATTCATCTCTCCTTTGCCTCTCCAGCCAAGATCATTGCTGAACGTCCTGACACGTATGTTCTCTGGGCCTGTCCCTTTTGCTGGCAGCATGCTTCCCATCTCAAGATCCCTGCTGCGATCTGGCCACCCCTCTGAAACTCCTGTCCTTATCCAGTGTCACGACACTCAGTGCTAAAATGTCCTCAACAACTTTTACACTCACTCTTTAAAGCCTTGGTGTCCCAAGGCTTCTGAGCTCATCGTTCTATTGACATGGCCTCTGGGGAATCACCAGTGATGTAATTTAATCCAGTGACTGCTTCCAAGTCTTAGTCCTCTTTAATTTCTCTGGAGCATTCGGCATTCTTAACCACCATCTTGAAATGCTTTTTCTCTTGGCTCCCCTCCTGTCTCCTCCTGCTTCCTTCACTAGTTCTTCTTCTTTTAACTCCCTACTTGGAGCCTGCTCTGATGTTTGTCAGTTCTCTCTCCTCTCTGTCTCATGCTGATTTCATCCTCTGGCATTGCTTATCTCCCACTTGACATAAGGATTCCCCAGTTTGGAAGGACCAATCTCAAGTTATAAAATTCTTCCTGCCGGGCACCCAGGAATCTGTACTTTCTGGGCCTAACTTACCCTTCCAGCCACGTTTGTTCTTAGTTTACTTCTGGGAGGTAGTATGATAAATTTTGAAGATCAAGGATTTAGAGACAGAAAAATATGATTACAAAACGTAGCTCCATTGTTTACTTGCCATGGGAACGTAAGCACACTCTCTGAAACTATAAAACAAGGATACAAACTGTCCTTAAAAAAAGACACTTTTAAATTAATTTGTTTTTATGGAGGTATAATTGACATGCATGACATTAGTTTCAGGTGTATAACATAATGATTCAATATTTTTATATAGTGCAAAATGTTCACCATACACCTAGCTAACATCATCATACGTAGTTACAAAATATTTTTTCTTGTGATGAGAACCTTTAAGATTTACTCTCTCAGCAACGTTCAAATATGTAATACAGTATGATTAACTCTATTCACCAGCTGTACATGCCATCTCCATGACTTACTTATTTTATAACTGGAAGTTTGTACCTTTTGACTCCTTTTACCTGTTTTGCACCTTCCCTCTTACCCCTCACCTCTAGCAACCACCAATCTGTTCTAAAAGAGATGTCTCTGACATTGCAAAATAGTGTGTCTGGCCCCTCACAGGTACTCGACAGCTAGAGGTTACTATTATTTTTGTTCTGGTGATGATGTGAACAATTACAAACCTTTTGATCAGCTGCCAAATGCTGTGTACAGGATACTGCCGGTTGGGGAGGAAGCTATCGGATCCAGCAGCCCACAGCATTAAATGGGGTGAGGACAAGGGAGTCACGGCAAAGATGATAGAGGTAGCCCTTTAGATAGCGCTGGTGTTCCTGTGGGCATCCTCTGGCCCCACACCCTGTTCACTCCCTCAGGGTGGAGAGGGTCTGGCAGTGAGGACTGGGAGGCTGCCCAGCACTGCACCTCCGCTTACACCTGTGTCCGTAGAAGCTTTACCTCTAGGAAGAAGGAGTCTCATAACGGGATATGTCAAAATGGGAATCATGAATAAGCCGAAGTGCTTCACACGCATTATCTCAATAAATCTTTATAATAACCTCTGAGGTTGGTGCTAATTTGAGCCTGATTTGGGGAGTGAGAAAACTGAGGCTTGAGATGAAGAGTTTGCCCAAAGGCACACAGCTAGTAAGTGGCAGAGCCAAGACTCGAACCCAGGTCTGCCCAGGTCCAGAGCTCAAGGGTTCCGCATTCCACTCTACTCCTTCATTTCCAGGCTGACTGAAACGCACAAACCTAAGTTACGAGCACGTGGTGGCTCAGGCTGACGTTAAAATTACTGGCATCTGTTCCAGGCAGAATAGAACCTCTCCTGCTGACATTAATAGAGTAACTCCACCACAGAATCAACCCTGGCCACCACCACCAGGCATTCAGATGAGCCATCGGAAAGTTACATTATAAAGAACTGTTTCTGAAGTGAAATCACTTCCCGAGAAGTGCCACTGAACTCTGAGCAAATGTGGCAAACTCTTGGCTGAAACTCCCTCGAGAATTCGACTGCATGAGCCAGGGGGCACTTAGTTTGGCTGTCGTCCTTGAAAATGTCCATAACCTCCCCAGATAAAATGGTCGTGGCCGTTAAGCTTTCGGAATGCAATCATTTCCGTTTATGAGTGGAGTCGGTTGTTTCACAACTCAAACGCTGTTTACCTAAGAACCAGTAATATGCATAAGAAGGGAAGACAGGCTTTGGAGTCAAGGAGATTCCTGTCAACAGCCAAGTCCAGATACTAAAAAAAAATTTTTTTTTTAAATCTCAATTTCATATACTCTCCAGGGCTTCTGTGCCCAACTCAGGTGAAGGCTGCTGTTGAAAGATTTTGTTCATTTATCCCAGTCAACCAATGGGACCAACAAGGCTCAACCAGAGAGCAATTATACCTTGACATTCCACTTTGACACCAATGGGCCTCATGCTTTTCAAATTGCAGAGTCCTCTGAAGATCAAATGAAAACTACCACTAATTCCCAGAAAAGTGCTCCATCTTTGGGGCCAGACATAGTTGGAGCTGAATCTTGGCATCACCACTTAATAGTTGTGCTTCCTTGGGCAAGCTGCTTAACCACTGAATGCCTTCATTTCTTGATCCATAAAGTGGGGAAATCATAGTATGAATCTCATGGGTTTGTGATGAGGATTAAATGAGTTGATGCCCGAAGCCCTGAGAAAGCAGATGAGGGAGTGTCATCTAGTCATGAGGAAGACAGACTCTGGAGTTTGAATTTGCAGCCTGCTAGTTGTGGGATCGCTTAACTACTCTGTTCCTCAGATTCTCCGTCTGTAAAATGGGGTTAATGGTCATAGCAACCAATTCCATAGGGTTATTGTGAGGATGAAAAGAATTAATATGTGTAAAGTACTTTCAGCCTAACACATAAACACTTCTCACTGAAAATCATAGCCATTATTACCATCTCAGTGTCTGGCACATGGCAGGTAGTCAAACATGGTATCTGTTGTTAATCTCAGATTACGGACACCTAGAATAGGAGCTATGTCCTCTCTCCTCGTGGTTCTTGCATGGTTTCTCATCTCCTATTCTGTGTGTATACTCTTTGGTGTTTGGTATATACAGTATCAGTTGACTGACTGGTATAATCAGCTACTAAACTATATCCCACACAATTGGCTGCCCATGAAAATAGAATAAACTGATGACACGGCCCCAGCTATAGAGTGATTTCTATTTCAAAAGCTTGAATCTCTCTAAGACAGTAGCCATGCAGAGTATAACCCAGTAAAATACCAGTCGGTGGTTCTTGTATTTTTCTCTGGCTAGCATTTCCCAAGCAGAGTGTTACTGTTTCTGCCTTGTGTCAGTCAGAATTGCTCAAGCAAGTTCTTCAGAGACACTGTGGTCATTCATCACGTAGATAGCAAGGACCCAGACACTCAGTAACTGTCTGATCCAGAAAGTCATATTCTTTTTTTTTTTTTCTGAAAGCTATGTTCATTTATTCCAGTGGTTCTCTCATTTATTCCAGTCCAAGAGCATCCTTATCACCTGGGAACTTGTGAGAACTGCAGAATCTGACTTACAGAATTAGAAACTCGGAGAATAAGGCAGTCTGTGGTTCAACAAGCCCTGTGGGGGGTTCCAGTGCCTGCTCTGGTGCAGACTCTGCTGGTTAGTACTTGAGAGTCAGAGCGTAAGTCCCCAGGGAATACAGTTCTCAGAGAAAACTGTGCTTCCAAAAAGAAACAGACCTAGTAATGTCTTGCTGTTACCCAGAATACCCCTCTAATTTCAGCAAGGCCAGGATCTGCTTCCTTATTCCTCTAATAAGACTGAGGACAAATGCCCCTGTGTGGGGTCTGCTCTCTTCCCGCAGATACTTGTGTCCAGCTAGAATCGGCAAATGTAGAACAAAAGAGAGTTGTAAAACGGCAGCCGTCCCAGAGCATGAGGGATGGGAAAGGCACCAGTACAGGCTGCAAAGACTACAGGGGGAGGTTTGGGTCCACTGTGGGAGTATCAGCCTTAGTCCTTTTCCAGCACCTGCTATTCGAGCCACCTTCCTGTCCCAGAGAACTGCCCTGGGCTCTGGTTCCCTCCACCCTCACGTGGCTCTGCTTTTTATCTGTGTGTCTATTTCAAGTTGGACTCAAACGTAGAGCAATCAGTCATACCCTGTTCAGGTTACAGGTGAAAAGTCACAGAGCAGGATCTGTGCTGCACGCAAATGTTGGTGGTCATTGCAGAGTCCTCCTCTCGTCTCCTATGGTAATCTCTTAGGGCAAGTGAGCGGGAAACGGCAGTCCAGTCGCAAGCTGTGTCACCCAGAGGAGTCATTTCAAGTGTGTTATCGCCTAAGGTGTAACTTCCCAAAAGTGAAAAGAGAGAAAATCCCTGAGGCTGCCCTCCTTTTCCATCTGCCATCTACATAATTACAATTTTTAAAAAGTCTACACATGGTTCATTGCTTTCATACCTAAAGTTAATGGCTCTAAAAGGGGCACCTGTCCCCACTTAGTACTGATCACACAGGTGAGAGAGCCACCAACATCCACCTGGCCTCTCCAGCCACTCTTTAGACGGGACTGCAAGACTCGCATCGGACCCACATCTCATGAATCACATCTCAGATGTTCTTTCATTTCCTTCTATGAAGAGCTCATGTAAACTCGAATACAGTTGCTGTTCAAAAATTCCTCGAGGCAGAAGCACAATCAGATTTTAGAATCCTGTATCAACTTCTGCATCCAACTTTGATTTTTCTCCTCCCACCCCTCTAACCCCGCCGCCCAAATTTATATAATTTTTTAAAACCGCACTGAGGCAGATGTGTGTTTACTTTGAGGAGTAAAAATGTTAACATTTAAACTGAAAGCCTGTTTCAGTTTTAAGGTACTTAATTGCCTTACAGCATATAATAAACGGAGCCCATCCTGTCATTCAACTAATGGAGGGAGTGATAAAGAGATAGGAGCCCAGGACCCTATTCATTCCAGTTTTCCTTTGTACTTGGTTTACTTTGGCATCGTGCCTCATGTGTATTTTACACTTCTTTACATTTTGTACATCCCTGTATGACAAATACTTGTCAAACAAAAACTAAACAGATTTATAACCCCTTAACTTGAAATGAGCCAAAATTGAACTGCCAAAACTTTATGACTTCATTTTCTTTCATAGTTTTCCACTACATTGGTTCAAACAGACAAACCCCACTTGAGGTCAAGCAGAGGTCATTTCACTTTCATTACGAAAATATAATTTACAATATGCCAGACCTAAACAAGTTTAGCCTAAAGGGTTTGTATAATGTAAACCATCTGTTCCTCAACAATACAGCTAATTTCCTGCCGTCACCGTACAGTCTACTGACTGCTTCTTTAAGGTTTTTATGCTTTTTTAACTAGTTCGGGATTTATGTGAAATTTGAAAATGAGTCTCTAGTTAAGACTCATTTGTACCAGATAACTTGAGCATTTTAAAAATGCAAATCACTGTGCAAATTGTTCCCCTGAAACCAAGCTCTGAGCAGGTTTTTCTGTTGTTTTTTTTTTTTTCTTCTGGGTCTTTCTATTACTGGCTGCTGCACAGGTGTTCCAAGGAAAGGTTTTGGGAAATCTGCCTTTTTAGTTACTTTGTGTGCTTCTTTCCAAAGCACATCCCCAAATTTGGTCATGACCAGCTCTGGTGAACTACTCCTTCCTTCAATCGGCTGCAGAAGACGTGGGACTCTCTGCTGTCTGGCCCGCCGGGTATTGGTGACATGTGACAAGACACACTTTGAGTCAAAACGTACTTTGTCATGGGTCTGAACAGGGAGAAAACAGTTATCATTCCACGGAGTGACCACACACGGAAGGCCGACCTCCTAGCCCTGCAAGGTGTCAGGCCGCAGGCTGAGCCTCCAGCGACGTGCTGTGTCCAGCTGGGCTTGCCGGCCAGCAGGCTTCTCTGGTTTCAAACAGAAGGCCTTATACACGCAAGTGCAGCTCTTTTTGACTCTCCTAAAAATTCTTGATACTTTTCTAAGCCTCTTTCTCCATCTGTAAAATGGCAAGAGTAGGAGTTCTTCTTCCAAGGGCAAATACCAGAGAACTAATTTGCTTACCTCAGTGGAGGGGAATGCAGCCGGCCTTCTTCGCTGTGAAGCCCCAGGGGCCATGTGTCAGGCCAGCGCCAAAGTCCTGTCCACCTCCTCTTCTCTTCCCGTCCCCACAGGTTTGGCCAGCTTGCTTCCTTTTCCCATCTGCCACCATCCACTCTTCCACCTCCGTCTGCATCTCCCAGAACCCTGAGAGGAGCAGGCCACAGGCCACTCAAATTCTTGCCCACCCTCAGGCTCCAAAACAAACTCTGTCATTTTTAAAGAATTAAAAAAACAAAAACAAAAACCAACAACTACCGGAGAACAGAGAAAGATTAACAAGAAGAAACTTAAACATTTATTTTAAACATAGAATTGTAGAAGACTATCTAGAACTATGTAAGGCTCTAAATGGATCTAAGTCATTTGCATTGACTCTGCTTTCTGGATTACTTCCCTAATAAGGACAGTAAAATTGATTTAAAGAGCACTTATTAGGTGGAAATTACTTTCATACATTGTTACATTTCATCCCTACTGCAATTATGGAAGCTAGATACTACATTATTTCATAGATTTGGAAATAGAGGTTAAAAGTTAACAAACTCACCAAAGGTCAGCCATCTAATGAATAGGTTCTTTCCCACAGGGTTGGGGTAGTCAATGAGTTAATATTTGTTAAGTAGTTAGAACAGTGTCTGGCACATAGTAAGTTGTCTATAAATATTAACTATTCTTAATAGAAAGCAGCAGGTCCAAGATGCAAATTCAGATTTGTGTGAGTCCAAAGGTCACATGGCTTGAATTGCCCCACCCTGCCTATGGGTTAACCTTGGCAGGGAAGGGGAAGGAGGCCTAACTCCTCATGAGATCAGTCTACTATTCCTTGGGTTTAGTTCCTAATTCCCAGTTTCCCTCAAAAGTAGTTTATTACTCAGTCCCTCACCCTTCTCTGTCACCAAAAGCATGAGGATCCTGTTTAGGTCGAAAAGTAAATAATACCGCCCGTGCCATTCACGGGACTTTCACATAAATTGGATTCATTTACGTCATTAGGAAAAGTTCCGTTGAAAATCCCTATCTTAATGTCATGTGGGAAAAATTCACCCTGGATTATTCTGCCCATGAAAGCAAAATCATTGAAGGGCTTCGAGAGAAAAGAGTAGGATTGGTACCTGGTTACTTTTCCTGTCACCCACATCCTGTTCTCCCAAAGGAAGTCCCTCGCACCCACGGAATCCAGACCCTAGAAGCCAAAGGAAAAAGAGTGAAGCAACTGTGACTGTAGATGGAATTTCCTGGGTTCAGTCAGATGGAAAGATATGTCTTATGTTTTTAAATTATTCACTTTTTTCATTACTAATATGTTCACCTGGTTCATAAGTGTAAAGGGGTCAGAAAGCACGAAGTGAAAAATCTCCCCCGTCTGCCTCCCGCCACCCACCAGTGCCCCCTTCCATATTGATCCAGGAACCACTGCTGTTTCCTGAGCATCCTTTCAGAGTTTCTTTATGCCTGTGGAAAGAAATATGAATATATTTGTTCTTTTTCTCCTCTGCTTTCATACAAAAGCAGCATACAGCATTCACTGTTCTTTTACATTTTATTTTTAACTTAGGATTTTGGAGATCTTTCCATATCAGTACATAGAAAGTGTCCTCATTCGTTCTTACAGCTTTATAATATTCTATTTACTGGCTCCACCACAATTAATTTAATCATTCTCCACTAAATAGACAGGTTATTTCTAGGGTATTTCTAATCTTTTGCTGTTACAAAGAATACTATAATTAATGGGACTGGATTAATAAGCTTTAATTTCCTGAATGTTTAAAGCAATGGGTTGCCGTTACTTTCAGTGGAAGTAACTGTACTACAAAGTATTTACAGGAGGTAGGGTATAGTTCAGGGGTAGAAGTGCATGCCTAGCATGCACAAGGTCCTGGCTTCAATCCCTAGTACCTCAATTAAGTAAAATAAATAAATAAATAAACCTAATTACCCCCCCCAAAACAACAAAAAAAATTTTTAAGACATTTACATATACAAACTCCATAAAATCTGCTTTAACAAATCAGTGAGACCTATATAAAATAAGGTGTTATTTACATGGAGGAATTAATGTTTCAAAATCCTCAATTCTATTTCATCCGTTTAAGTGGGTATTTTGCTGCAAGTTTATTTACACTTACCATGAGGCTGATGGGCATTTTGCCCTGGAAAATATCAGCCTAGAACAGAACTAATCATCATGAATTTTAGATTAGTGGAGTTTGGTTTAGAGAAATGTTTTACTTAATTTTCTAAACTGTTGCTTTAAACTCTGTATGGAGCGCTCTGAATTCCATATGTATTTGCAAAATTGTCAGCTTCATTTGGGATACTCACCACAGCAGTATTCTTTATCTAAAAAGTAAGGATTGAAAGTGCATTTAAAGGGATTATTTTAAAAATCAGTTTATGAACAAATGTATTGCTTTTATGACTTTTTCCCTAACAAATTAGATTAAATGTCAGGGTAGATTTCAGGTGAATTTCAAAGAAATAGTAAAAACACATGACATAATAGACATTTACTGTCAAGATCAAATGTCACAATTTAATACTTATTTTCATTGTGAGCTGGATGCTCTCTGCTGTCTGTTTTAAGACCAATCAGTAAACAACCCACTTGCAAAGCCGTAGATAATCAGTTGGTATGAAGGGCAATGCCTGCCTTCAAAAAATTTAAATCTGATTGAGAGGACAAAATATATTCATAGGAAGAAAAGCAACAGCAAGGTAATAAGAGCTAAAGGTTAAATAGCATGAAGTTCACAAGAACCCTATGAGGTAAGTACAATTGTTATCATCCCATTTTATAGATGGGGGAATTGAGGCAAAGGGTGGTTAAATAAATACTGTAACCAGGGTCACACAGCTGGTAAGTGGAAAGGGCAGGATTCAGACTCAAATTGTCTGGCTGCGGAGGTCATGCATGTAACCAGCCACCTCACTGTGTCCTGCACGTAGCAGCATTCAGACCACAAAGCCAAAAGGATTCCAGATGAGGCAACGACCAGAGTGGTCACGGAGAGTTTCAGAGCAAGGATTTGATAAATAGAGAGGAGCACATTCCAAACCTCCCCACTTCCACTATGAGCACCTCAGGACAGTCTTTTGTTTTGGTTTCTCTGGCTTTCAGCTCAATATATACCTTAAAAATAGGAGAGCATTGGAAGAACAAAAATATTAGGCAAGAATGTGCATGGTGCTTGCATGTGGACACTGAGGAGACCTGTTTAACCAAAGTGAGGCCATCACTTAGAGGTGTAGCAAGAATAGGACCAAATCACAATCACTCCAAGTGCCAGGCTAAGAATTCAAGGCTGTATCCTCTTGCAGCAGTGCTTCTCGCACACTGACGTTCACTCAAATCACCGGGGGTCTTGTTAAATGCAGATCCAGATTCCATAGGTCTGAGGTGGGCCCAAGGGTCTGCAATTTGTCGTGCGCTTCAGGTGATCCTGATGTGGCTGATCTCAAGACCACTCTTGGGATGGCAAGACTCTAGGCAGCAGCAGAAAACCATTGTTGGTGCAGGGGGTATGGATGGGGAGATAGGGGAGTGACGGACAGAAATTTGCCCACGGCACTTCCTCCAAGTTGCAGCCAACAATTTTAAAGACTTATAGGTGTACGATGTTGTATTTAATTTAATTTATAGAGCCTTTCTCAATATGCCCACCCCTCCTTTTAGATGCCAGGATGTCTTGCCTTAAGAAGTGTTTTAAACCACTCTTTTCCTTTCTCTTGTACAGAGCAAGGCAAAAGAACTGCCCCTTTCCGCTGTACGTTTTATGGAAGAATTGGGTGAATGTGCCCTTGGAAAGATCTATAAGGGCCACCTCTACCTCCCAGGCATGGACCATGCTCAGTTAGTTGCTATAAAGACCTTGAAAGACTATAACAACCCCCAGCAATGGACAGAATTTCAGCAGGAAGCCTCTCTGATGGCCGAACTACACCACCCCAATATTGTCTGCCTTCTAGGGGCCGTCACCCAGGAACAGCCTGTGTGTATGCTTTTTGAGTATATGAATCAGGGAGATCTGCATGAGTTCCTCATCATGCGGTCCCCACACTCAGATGTTGGCTGTAGCAGTGATGAAGACGGGACTGTAAAATCCAGCCTGGATCACGGAGATTTTCTACATATTGCAATTCAGATTGCAGCCGGCATGGAGTACCTGTCTAGTCATTTCTTTGTCCATAAGGACCTTGCAGCTCGCAATATTTTAATCGGAGAGCAACTTCACGTGAAGATTTCAGACCTTGGGCTTTCCAGAGAAATATACTCCGCTGATTACTACAGGGTACAGAGTAAGTCTTTGCTGCCCATTCGTTGGATGCCCCCTGAAGCCATCATGTATGGCAAATTCTCTTCCGATTCAGATATCTGGTCTTTTGGGGTTGTCTTGTGGGAGATTTTCAGTTTTGGACTCCAGCCATATTATGGATTTAGTAACCAGGAAGTGATCGAAATGGTGAGAAAACGACAGCTGTTACCATGCTCCGAAGACTGCCCACCCAGAATGTACAGCCTCATGACGGAGTGTTGGAATGAGATTCCTTCCAGGAGACCAAGATTTAAAGATATTCACGTCCGGCTTCGGTCCTGGGAGGGGCTCTCAAGTCACACCAGCTCAACTACTCCTTCGGGCGGAAATGCCACCACGCAGACGACCTCCCTTAGTGCCAGCCCAGTGAGTAATCTCAGTAACCCCAGGTATCCCAATTATATGTTCCCGAGCCAGGGTATTACACCACAGGGCCAGATTGCTGGTTTCATCAGCCCACCGATACCTCAGAACCAGCGGTTCATCCCCATCAATGGATACCCAATACCTCCTGGATACGCAGCGTTTCCAGCTGCCCACTATCAGCCACCAGGTCCTCCCAGAGTGATCCAGCACTGCCCACCTCCCAAGAGTCGGTCCCCGAGCAGTGCCAGTGGGTCAACTAGTACTGGTCATGTGACCAGCTTGCCTTCATCAGGATCCAATCAGGAAGCAAATATTCCCTTACTCCCACACATGTCGATTCCAAATCATCCCGGTGGAATGGGTATCACTGTTTTCGGCAACAAATCTCAAAAACCCTACAAAATAGACTCAAAGCAACCGTCTTTGCTAGGAGACTCCAACATTCATGGACACACCGAATCAATGATTTCTGCAGATCTGTAAAATGCACACAACTTTTGTAAATGTGGTACACAGGAAAAACTAGAAAGTCGTAGAAAAGATTTATATTCAAATGTTTTTATTAAAGTAAGGTTCTCATTTAGCAGACACTGCAACAAGTATCTTCTGTGAAGTTTAACTGTGTCTTACCAAGCAGGGCAGACACCAGCCAGAAAAAAAACACACTGTGGGATTAACACTCCATCAGGGAGTGTGCCATGGCGTTGGGATTGGCACATCTGGTTTCAAGTACTGAAAACTGCAAACCAGTGAAGAGGAAAAGAACCTTATGATTAAGCATGAAACCAAAAAGGAAAGTTAAACAGTGCTTTGTGTATTCACCTTTGGTCGCCATGACTGGTCTTGCCCCAAATTGTATATACCGTAGCATTTGTCTACCTGCTGCCTTTTCTTCAGGACAGATGTTCAGGAATTATGTTGACTCCATTTAGACTCTATGCATGTTTGTATGGAAGTGATGTTCAGAATCAATGAGGAAAATTTAGGCCAAATTTAAAATCCCAGATGGAAACGAGCCATAAGACAAATGTAAGTTTCCCTGAAGCCTTCTACTCAGTGGGGCTTCTTTGGGAAGGTGCAGAGTGTGCCTCTCTTTGAATCTCCTCTGCTGATCATGAAGGCCTTTTCCACAGTGTGTTTACACAAGCCCTTGAAATCACATAGGACATCAGATCATAAGAAGGCCAGATGTGGATGCTAAAATTGATCGTTGGTTGATAGTTCACTTTGTTGCATTAGAAATGAGGCACCAAAGGCAGCACAGTCAGGAAAATGGCCCCTTGGCCTAGATCAGCATCCGTGGGAAAGGAACAAGGGTTCCCATGGGGACAGCCTCACAGGAGCATCCCTGGACCAATCATATTGAAGCATAGCGGCGTGGCTATAGACCAGCCCATCAGTGCTTGCATGCTCCTGCTTATGAGTTGTCCAAGGTATTGGAGTGCTCACCATCACTGGACTCTGGGGAAGCAGGAAGCTCTGTGACAGCAGTATCTAGTTAATTTAAAGTTTCTCTCACTTTTTTTTTTCTGATCTGGAAATGTTCACAGATTTTGTTCCAGCACCAAGAGTTATGACAATTTATTCATAGAGTTACTTGGAATCCGAAGACTATGAATTCTATTTTGCAAAATACTTCAGCATTAAAAAAGAAAACAAGTACTGAGTTCTCACTTCAAAGAGTACTATGAGCTGAATTTTTTAAGCTGGTAAACAGGAGCAACATGATCATTTTCACCTTAGAGGAAGGTATCAAATGTGCATCTCATGCCTTACCTGTTAGCTGTCTTTTGCCAAGTTTAGAATTCTTAGGGGTTTCAAGTTCTGTATAGGAAGGAATGTTATGATTGATTTTTCTCTTGTTACAAAACAGCGCTCCTTTCTTCTAAGAACAATGTCTCAAAGTCTCAATTTTTTTATTTTACAGCTAAAGAGACTTTATAAAGAGACTTACAGGATATAAAGTAATTCCCGGAAATGATACTTGATGAGGAGAATGTAAGAGAATTAGAAGCACGTTGACGTTTCAGTTTTGTTTTAAAAAAAATTCAAAAATGGATGAGAAATCAAGGAAATATGTTTACCAAAATGGTGGCAGTTTTCCCAAATACTGAATCTTCAAACAACAAACATGGACTTATAGGTACTGTGAACTCAAAGAATTGGCTCTATTCAGATTTATTGGGAGATAAATTAAGGCTTTTGGGGGGCATACGTAAGCTGATTCAGAAGTTACATTTCTTAACTTTAGGTAGAGGAGAATATTTGTATCCTTTTGTTGCTATGCAACTGTTTAATGATGAAGATTCAAACCACAATTTTGTATATCATACGACAATCAATTGTTTTCCAAGAATATTTATTATTTTAAGTAAACACAATTTCAGTGAATCTGAGTTTTTCTAGGAGTCCCTTAAAGGGAAATTAGCATTCCATGAGCCAGTAAAATATCTTCTCTGGAAAAACATTACTATGGTTAAAAAATAATTCCAGTTAGTTTTTTTATAAAGAATTATAACATTTATTTTGAGCATTTTATAATTACTGAAGTCATTAAAGTTAGCAAGCGAAATTTCAAAACCACTTGTAATAATGTATTTTATAAAGCACTGTGATACTATATAACACAGTCCCCTTTGTATTAAAATAGTATTTTTTTCACAGACTGAAAAATATCTTTCGCTTTGTTGACAGTGTTTTGTAAGATGACTTTATTTTCAGATCTTTTCCCTTTTTTGCACAAAACTATGTTTAGGGTTTGTATCACAGAAGTGAAAATATATCTCTGCATTTTTACATTGGGTCTGTTTCCTTGTTTCCTTTGTTTTTAACTCGATGTAGATTTTCTTCAAATATATAATGGCAATATTCAGCGACCTTGCCCTGTCACACCTTTCCTTATTTTCACTGCATGCATTTAATCACTGTGTTACGTAATGTTTGATTTGTTATTATGGGCATTTCAAATAGACAAGCATGGGATTGTAATGACAAGAAGCCTATCTTATATTGAGGTTATATGCATTTGTATTTCACACACCAGAGATGATATTAAACACTGATTATTTTAGGCTGCTGTTTATTAAAAATGTTTACCATCCAATATTATTTCCTGAACATTGCTATCATGGAGGTATTTGGGAATCTTAATATTGTTTCTCCTAATGTTTGACATTTCGTAGAAAGCTGAATCATGGCTCCTACTTACTATTTCTTTGAAATGATTTTCTGTAAGTAGGCTTGTAAAACAGACATGGGCATTCTTTTGCTAGTGACTAGGTAGAAGGGAGAATCTCAATGAGTTTATGACCACATATTACCCACCTATATATGGCAAGATTTTAATTTTTAAGATCAAAATAATATATTGAATAATTACGATCAAACAGAATGTCAAAGTTGGGTTTGACTGTTGCATCTCTTTCTGCCTTGCTGTTTCCGTGTGAACTTCAGACATCAGCAGTCATCTTAGCAATCTAAAGAAGGAAAAGCTGTGTACATCTTATCATGTTCAACGTAGATCCCAATCATATTGATAAGATAAACGTGGCCATTTGATTGTCACAGCTTATCTTTATGACCTTATTTGCCCCAAAGAAAGAGCTCCCCATGTGGTGATGAAGACACACTGTCAAGGAAAATGAGTATCATTATGAAAGTTCAAAAAACTTGTCCATTTCTGCTGTTTAATACGGAAGAGAACACAATAAAACCTTCAGGGCCTTATCCATCTGTCTTAGGTACAGCTCTTGTCACCACCTCAGCGATCAAACTAAATAGAGCAATCACTTCACATGGCAGTGCGATTGGTGTCAGGTTGGGTTTCTCCCTCTCACTTGAATTCCTCTGTCTGCCCTTAACTCCCATTTCCTTTCTGTGCCTCCAGGCTCTTCCTTCCCACCATCCCCAGTTCCTTCAACTCTGTGATCCAGGCCTTACCCTTAATTCCCTCATCACCAACATCTGCAAGCTCCCAGCACCATCTCAGATAACGCCTCCTATAAATCACTGAATACTGATTAAAGAGGGTCTCAGTTATCTACACACCTTCAAAGATGATCTATCCTGTTAGTTCTCAAAGTGTGGTCCTCAGACCAGCGGATTTGGAACTTGTTAGAAATGCAGATTCTCAGGCCCCGCTTCAAAACACGGAATCAGAAATTCTGGGGTGGGATCCAGCAACTTGTGCTTTAACAAGCCCTTCTATAGTGTCAAGATAGAGAATTGCAGAACCAGCCTAACTGAAAGGCCTGGGGGTGAGAGGTGGGAGGATGGTCATTACATCCTTGATAATGGACATATAAACATTTAATAACATTTCAGCTGCTTTAATCTCTTTAAAGGTACTCAAGTTTTACTTTATCAAAAATTCAGCCCTAAAAACTTTTGCATTAATCATCTGACAATTGGGCTGGGTTTTTTTTTTTTTTGTAGTTATTCACTTGGATAGAAGGGTACCTAGACTTTCCCAAGAATATACTCCTTGTCTAGTTCACTCAAGCCCACATACTTGGATAGGGACCAAAAGCTTTTTCTTTTCTACACACAAACTCAAAAGAGTTTGGTATCTTAGTGTACCTTTCTTTGACTCCTTGCGCGCAACTTGACAAAGTTGAGGTCACAGATAGGCTGGTCTTTCTTGGGAGGAGGGAAGGCCCAGCTCCCAGTAAGCATCAAGCAGGAGCAGCTGCAGAGGCTCCGGGCCTCCCCTGAGCTTCCTGTGACAACCCGACCCAGTTGGCTGATGCAGTCACCTGTGGCTTGTTCCACTGTGTTCCTTTGCCAGCTGCAGTCCATCATTCCCCCGCTACCCCGGGCTGGCGGTGAACTCCTCGCTCAGGCTAGCTCCCCACCGCCTTCAGAGGGCAGCAAGCTCTGGAGAAGGACAGCAGCGGGGAACTGAGGGAGGTGCTAGAGGTGAAGCTCATACTCTGCTTAATTTACAGAGCATTTTTTTTTCAACCAATAGTACAAACGTGAAGGAGGAAATGCTCTATTAGAGGAGCAGAAGGAGTGAGGGCACACACACATAAGAGGAATTTTTGCAGCCAGAATATGGCTGCACCTGAAGTTTGTTACCATAAATGCCAAGAGCATTAGGATGCTGTTAACTCAGAGGAAGGAGCGCCTTACAAACCATCAAAGCACTCAAGGTCAGTGTAATCCTCTGGGAAATTAGGCTGGGAAGGCTTAAAAACATGGAGACAAACAGGGAGAAGGTCTGTTGACATATTTACGACTAGTTGAATTCTAGGCACCTATGAACTGTTATTCACACGAGGACTAGAACTTTTGCTGACCAGCCCTGATGTGAGGCCGATCCTTACCCACGTGACCAGGTTAGTAGCTATTCTTATCCAAGAATGATTAAATAAGGAGAAAGACTCCTCATTAAGATCACAGAGAGTATTCCTGTATTTACACTTTTTAAAAGGTCAGTATCTCAAAAGGTCAACCTGATGAAATAAAGATAATTCAGGGGATAGTCAATTTGAAGGACAGTGACTCTAAGTATCCATCTTCAGGGACCTCTTCTTTTTTTGTTTGTTTTGGTTTTGGTGGGGAGAGGTGACATAACTAGGTTTATTTTTTTAAATGGAGATGCTGGGGATTGAACCCAGGACCTCATGCATGCTAGGCATGCATTCTACCACTGAGCTATACCCTCTCCTCCCCCCATACACACACTTAGCAGTCACAGATGCACTTAGATATTATGAAATGCAGTATCTGTCAATGATTCATGTTCCCATGTTGGAAACAAAGTGAAAGGAGATGGGATTCTCCTGTAACACTTCAGCGCATGTAAAGTACCAAGCAGGCAATGCATTTCTTCATCATAGGCAGCCCTAAAATCCTCTCCTGGTGTAATTCTGAGCATTATGTTTCATAACTTTGATTATGAGGTTTGAGCACCAGCCTGCCATGAAAAACAAATTCAGTTCCTTTAAACACCAACCTCCAAACACAAGTAAACAGTTGTTACCAAGTTGCCTATACAACTCCCACCCTGAAAAGGTCCTTGATGCTCAAGCTAGGGTGACCAACGGCACCAGCTAGCCAGGGATTATGCCAGTTTTAGCACTGAAAGTCCTTTTCCCCAGGAAATTCTCCCACCCCAGGCAAAGCTGGACTCTTGGTCACTCTAGTTAAGCAGAGAAGGTGGAAGAAAAGTCAGCATGTATTGATTCTGAGCTCCCCTCTGTTAGGTAGATGCAAATACAGATGTAACAGTGATCAAGGGCTCCCTGCATCTTAGGTCTCTGACAGGGAGAAACCAAATTATTTTGCAGTTAACACAAATCTGAAATTTGGGGCAGCCTGCAACTTCAACTTTACAAAGGGGAACCAAGCATTTCTTTGAGCCTAGGCTTTGAGAAGTTAAAATCAAATTTTTAAATGAAAAATTTCAGGAATTCAAGTCACTAAACTATGCTGCCCACCTCTTTCTTCCTGTTTGATCTTTGAAGATTAGCGTTCAGTATTTTTCATGACATTTATATTGAGGAAGGAATATAAGATTATTAAAAGCAGAGAAACTCAATATTGGGAAAGCACATCAAAAGTTCTTCAAGACAAAGGAGGGATCATATGATTTGAAACCAGAGTTACTAGAAGCATGTGTGCCGCACTTCATTTTCTAGTTAACAGCGTAACATATGTCAAAATATGATTTAAAACACTTCTCACAGCTGAGCTGACATTTGGCGATCCTCAGCCTTCTTCTGCTCTTGAGGATGGGGGTTCAAATCCAAATGAGGTTAACACTTTGTACTGGTACATATTCCTGGTGGATGAGGAAAACAGTCTTTTCGTTTAAGTAAAATGAAAACATCTGTTCCAGTCCTGAGAGAAAGAACTGTTTTTAAAAAGAGGGGGTGGGGAGGCTTGGTTGTTAAACCTAGAGATGGCCTCGGTAACTTAGCAAATATGAAGTAATCAGACTCTGAGGGGCCTTGCTCACCGAGAATGATGCAAATTTGGGCATGACTCTTGGTTGACTTCATTTTTCAGGATGCCATACCCATGTTATCCCTGAACCCTGTCTAAAGACATATATTTATGCCTATAAACTGGTCCCAAGTTCTTTTCATACTAAATCAGGTAAGCCCAGCTGAGTTAGTGACTGACCTTTTTTGCCACATAATTTGTCTTGGTCAGTGGCTGTACACTCTGGGTAAGAAGTTGTTTAAGTTAGCTATTGCTGCATAACAAAATACCACAAACTTAGTATCTTAAAACAATATCCAATTTTTAGCCCACAGCTTTCTTTTAGCCCAGCAGATCTGGGCCCAGCATGACTGAATTCTCTGCTCAGGGTCTTACAAGTATTGGCCACATTGTGTTCTGATTTGGAGTTCAGGTCCTCTTCCAACTTCATGTGTTTGTGGCACAATTCAGTTGCTTGTGATTATAAGATTGAGGCTCTGATTCTCTTGCTGGCCAGCAGCCGGCAGCCACTCAGCTCCTATAGGCTGCCCATATTCCTTGCTACATGGCCCCTTCCATTTTCAAAAGTGTCCACAGATGATCTCCCTCACGTGGAATCCCTCTCACACTTTCAACTACTCACTTCTGGAAGAGCCCAGTTCCATTTAAGGCTCACCAGATAAGGTCAAGCTCCCTTTCTTAAAGTCAATTATGCCATATAAGTCAACTTAATCGGAGGAGGATACGAGTGTTTTCTCCTTCCCAGAACCCTATGCCTTCAAGATTTTGTATAGCCGGCCTCTTCTCATCTTTCATGTTACACAAGCCTTCCCTCTGACTACCATTTTTAACCCTTAAATACCTCCTCAACTCTCTATCACATTACTGTTTTATTGTCTATATAGCACTTACGATCTGAAATTATGGTTTTTGTTTTATATACTTGTTTTGGTTTTGTATACTTGTTTATTGAATACGAGAGCCAAAAAGGCAGTCACTTCAACAGAATCGTTCCACATGATAAGTGCTAAATAAATATTTGTGAATAAAATAATTGAACTGATGTTCTGTTTCCATAAAATCAGTAAACAAATAGTAAATAATTAAAAAAGAATAGTCTGAACAAGGATGACAGTTTCTGTAGTTGACACTGGCAGATGAATGCCTTTAACAGCTCACAGTTTGCTGGAGAAAACAACAGACAATTGTGATACAACACGATAAATGCTAAGAAGGAGGTAAATATAGGGTTCTCCAGGATCACAAAAGAGAAGCCTAAACTTAAGGGATCCCCTAAGGAATCAGAGGCAAAGGTAAATATGAACGATGAGTAAAGGAAAAAGGAGGGGAAGGATGGAAGGAACATGGTAAATGTTTAGATAGAAGAAACAGCAGGTGCAAAACTGTGCTAGAGATGAGAATCTGAGAAAGTTTAAGCAGTCCCCTGTTGTGGAGAATTCTCTCAGAGTAACTGTAGGATTCGATAAGATAATAATGTATGTGAACGTATTGTGAACGCTAACGTGCCATATAAGTTATAAATAAGTTCAGACCTATACTACTAGTCACTTTTTGCTTAATAATTTCTGATATTCAAAGAAAAAGAAAGGATTATTTCACAGAGGAACTTCCAATGAAGGCTTCTCTGACTTACAGATTTACACGCTCGATCCTCTGACTTTACCCCCACCCTCTACTCTAGTTGGGGAGGGCCCAAAATTGGTGAACCGAGCAGGCGCGGGGTAGGGGGAGGGAAGGGGAAAGGTTGCCTTAACAACGGATCTCATTGGCCCTTCAAATTGAAACGGTTGGACGATTGGCTGCGGAGATTTCCAGAGGCCGCCGCAAGTCGCTGATTGGATGAGGCGTGACCACGCTCCTACCTCCTTCTCTTTAGTCGGACAGGGTCCTGTTGCTTGGCAACCGATTTGCGTCCTCCAGCTGAGCGGGCGCCTGGTTATTTATTTACACCTGTGAAGCGGAGCCAACGACTGGCTACAGCAGCCCTACGCTTACACCTCCCATGCCCACCTCACGTGCAAACAACGTGTGGTCCCAGGTGCTCATTCCAAGTTTGCCTTCAGCCTGGGCTGCGGGCTGGCATTGCGGCGAAACACTGCTGTCGAGAAAGCGCCTAAGTTTTCCTTCTGAAGTTCTCCTTTAGAAGACTAAGTGGAGAAAAGAAAGTCACTGTTATACACCCAATTTAGAGTCACTTACCTTGGGAGCACAGCGTTCTGAGGCTCGAGAAAGCAAGTAACTTGTCAGTTAACTAGGTGTGGGAGGGGGACCCTTAACTTCAGACACTGCCTCAGAGTGAAGCCGGGGAGTGCAGGGGCAAGTGCCAGACCGTTTGTTGCCCTGTCATGCTCAGCAGAGCTGACTACTTGCTGCAAAGAGACTTCCGAGAGTTGAAAAAGAACAATTACGAAGTGAGTACTGGAGACCTGGAGGGTGTGTTTCATTGGGGTACGAATTTTTAAAACCAGTTTGATCTGTGTCTGTTCTATAAGGCATAATTTAGTTAAACCTAATTTGCCACTACAGAATTGTTGTCTAAAGAACCTTTTTCACTATAACATATTTCATAGTAATAACAATTATTAGTATTTTACAATAACAGTTAACAGTATTGAGCACATTGTGCTGAGTAATTTATGTGCGTTTAAACCCTGAATATCAGGGTCTATCAGGTAGTAAGTGACTAGCAGGTGAAGGGTTGCACTCCTTAATTACAATACTATAAAATAAGTAAGTAGTGTTTTGTTTTACCTACCAGAAGCCTAAGCCTCAGAAAGGTTTAGTAAGTATTTGGCCCCGGGATTCCATCACAGGATTTTCTGACTCCAAAAATCCCTTGCTCTTTAAGTCTTAGGTTCTGCTACTTCCTGTCTAATGCACTTTTTGTGAACTCCTGTCACATACAATGCATAAGTGCCTTTCACTTATAAAAGACAGAAGAAGGCTTTGCCCCAAATGCCACCAATGAGGTTATCAATGAGGCTATCCACGGGTGCTGTTTCATCACATATGATACGAAGAATTTAAAAATGGAAGAGGGGAGGGAGTAATTAAGAGAAAGAATAAAAAACTGTGTATAGAAGGAGGGTATAGCATGCCTAGCAACACCTGCTTCAGGTGTATTCAATGGCATTACTGCCACAGAGGTATTACCTTAACAGGAGATGTTAGGAACAGACATCCCAGAGGCATGGAAGTAGCATTTGATAATGTTTTTTCTCCACCTGGACTTTGAGGTTCTCTCTTGAAAGAAAATCTGATGAAGGAAGAAATGATATGTAAATATAGAAAATGTAGATAATAGAGATATAATGTTCATCCAGACTAGTGCTTAATGTACCTAATAACTATGTGGGTGCTCAGAAGTGTTTATTGACTATATTTAAGTGTATTCCTCAGTGTAACCAATAAGGCTTTCTATGAAACACAGTCTTGTTCCTCTGTTGGAATATCTCAAGAGTAGGAAAATTTTATTTATATATATAAGCCTAATTTTGGAGTTGTGTTTTCTTAATGCATATTTTCTTCGTGCCTTGTATAGCATTCATATAGTTTTTTTTAAAAGCTTTGAAGAAATATGTACTTTCCAACTATTTCCTTCTTTTCGAATTTGAATCTTAAATTGTCTGTTAACTAACATAAGCCACACATTCCAGCCTTGACCTTCCTGTCCCTCTGGTGATTTCCACACTAATGATTTATTTTAAATGTACTATTGTGTGTGTTTTCTGGAATCTACCTTAACTTCTGTGTAACAAGACAACATATAACATTTCAAATCAAAAAATAAATAAATTTATCAGGAAAAGAAAATGTAGAGTTTTTGGACTTCATTGTAATCTAAAGCCTGATTTTCAAAGCTGCAATAAATATTTAATCTTTTCTTCCACTTTAATTTTTCTTAAAGGGTATCACTGCCTTTCCTATAAGTGAAGATATGATGGAATGGGAAGCTGATATTGAAGGTCTACAGAATACAATTTGGCATGGTTTGTGCTTTCAAAACTAATTTACTTTTTAAAAAAGTCTTTATATTATTAGACTGATTTCTTTACAGTTGCATTATATAAATTTTCTAGAATTCCAAAAGTATTCACATGTTATTTTTTCATCATATGGCTTGATTTTTTTTTTTGCCATTTGTCAACATGGATAGAAGTTTCAGGTTTGAAGTTTTCTTTATGCCAGATCTTAATGTTATCATGTTTTTAAGAGGCAGACACAGGAAAGCCAATCAACTGAGAATGTCATCTAACAGTCTTCCATGAAATCAGAGAATAGCTATTAAAATGTCTACTGGCATAAAACCCCCACAATTATCTCTCTTCTTTTCCTCTACAGTTTTCCCACAAGTTTCCATAAATCAAACTCTTAAAGACTGGGCCACTATAAACCTGAATGCCCATGCACTCTCATAGTTGTGGATTAACAAGATGTACTTGTTGAGTGAGGGGGGGGGGAACATGGAAGTGGATAATTACAATAAAATATAGCATGTCCTATTATGGGTTTTGAATGGAATGCTGAGGAGGCAGTGATTAGTTAATTTTGCTTTGGAGAGTCGGGTTTGGCATCTCAAGGAAGTGACAGTTGAGTCCTGAAGAATGTGTGAGAGTTTGCCAGGTTTAGAAGAAGGAAAAGGAAATTCAGGCAGAGCAAACAGCCTGGCAAAAGCCTATATACAAAAGAGGGTTCTGCAGCAGGGAGTTCAGTAAATACGAGAGACACAGTGAAGGGGGCAGGTGTTGGGGGACCATCAGCGGGTGGGAGGGACTGGTGAGAACGCGACTTGGGATTAGATTGTTAGGAGTCTATGCACCCTGTAATCCAATTTCCTTGTTAATAAAACTCTAGGGACCTTGGGGAGGCTAAACTGTAGGAAGAAACCTCTGCTAATCAGGTTAACCAGTAGAACATGACACTTGAGTAAAAATGCTTATTTCCGTATTGTAGGTTCATTCTTCCAATTGGTGATACATTTTACACCGGCGTACAATTTTGTCCCTCCAGTTGTGAAATTTAAAACAATTCCTTTTCATCCAAATGGTAAGGAACAAATGAAATTTTTATCATCAAGAACTCTGTCCCTGTTAACCTTGTTTTTTATTAGTGTTTAATATTATCTTTCAACATTTTGTTATAATCACTTAATCATTTTGTTATGATTATAAAAATAAGCATGCTTATTGGGGAAAATATTAAAAGGCAAAAAAAATTATCACCTGAATCCTAATTCAGACAGATTACTATTCTCAACATTTAACCAAATTTATTTCCTTTCTATGTATGCATTTTTCCATACTATTTTTTCAATAGTTGAGGTATTACACATAAAGTTTTATATCTTTTTAATTTAAAATGACATGTTTATTTCTGCAGTATTAAACAGCCTTCAAAAGATAATTTTTAGTGACCAAATGATAAACTTAACCATTTCTATATTGTTCAATATTTCAGTTGGATCTGTTTTTTATTATAAAAATGATTCACTGACAAATTAAAATTTTAGAAATAAATAAGATAGATTGTTACTTAAGTTATAGGCATAGTAAATTCCTGATCAATTACAAATGTAAAAATTTTTAATTTCTTCTAAAAAGAAGAAAATGTAATAGAATTTTTTATGGGCTTGGTGAGGAAGACTTTTCTAAAAACAACAAAACCTAGAAACCATGAGAAAAGCATGACACAAACTACATAAACTTTTAAAAACTTCTCTACAGCTAACAACATTATAAACAGAAAATATACTGACTTCTGCAAATGGAGGGAAAATATTTGCAATGCATAAAATAGAATATAATATGTAAAGACCACTTGTGAATCAATAAGAAAAAATACGAAGCAGTAGAAAAATGGGTAGAGATTATAAACAAACACTGGATGGCAAAAACATGGTGAAAATAAACATAAAAAGATGTTCAACCTCACTAGTAAAATAAATGTTAAAGATAATATATAATTTTAGTAGGGATGGGTAAACAAGTGTTCTCTGACATAATTAAGAGCTTAGTGCAAACTTTTGGGGAAGTTTGACGACAGTTCTAATCAGATAAAAATGCAAATAGCTCTAAATCCTTATAATACCATGTTTATAAATTATTCTGTAGAAATACTAACACAAGTATGCAAGAATATGTTATCTTTTCATTGAAGCATAGATGATTTACAATGTTATGTTAGTTTCAGGTGTGCAGCAATCTGATTCAGAATTTTTGTAGATTATACTCCATTACAAGGTATTACAAGATAATGGGTTTAATCTTAATTCCTTGTGCTCTACAGTGTATTGTTGCTTATGTATTTTATACACAGTAGTTTGTTTCTATTAATCCCATACCTCTGATTTGTCCCTCCCCACTCCCCTCTCCCCTTTGGTAACCACAAGTTTTCTTTCTATATCTATGAGTTTGTTTCTGTCTTGCATATACATTCATTTGTATTATTTTTTAGATTTCATATATAAATAACAGAGTATTTGTCTTTCTCTAACTTATTTCACTAAGCATAATATTCTCTAGGTCCATCCACATTGCTGCAAATGGCAGTATTTCATTTCTTTTTATGACTGAGTAATATTCCAGTGTGTGTGTGTTTGTGTGTGTGTGTGTGTGTGTACAACACATCCTCTTAATCTAATCATTTGTTGATGGGCACCTGAGTTGCTTCCATCTCTTGGCTATTGTAAATAGTGATGCTGTGAACATTGGGGTACATATATCTTTTCTAATTAGTGTTCTCATTTTTTCCAGATATTTACCTAGGAGTGGAATTGCTGGATCATATGGTAGCTCTATTTTTAGTTTTCTGAGGAACCTCCATACTGTTTTCCATAGTGGTTGTACCAATTTACATTCCCACCAACAGTGTACAAGGGTTCCCTTTCCTCCACATCCTTGCCAATATTTGCTATTTGTAAAGTTGTTGATGAGAGCCATTCTGACAGATATGAAGTGATATCTCATTGTTTTGATTCACATTTCTCTAATAATTAGTGATGCTGAGTATCTTTTCATGTGCCTGTTAGCATTTGTATGTCTTCTTTGTAAAAATGTCTAATCAGGTCTTCTGCCCATTTTTTGATTGGGTGGTTTGTTTTTTTGATATTAAGTTATATGAGCTATTTGTATATTTTGTATATTAACTTCTTGTCGGTCACATTGTTTGCAAATATATTCTCCCATTCCGTAGGTTGTCTTTTCATTTTGTTGATGCTTTCCTTTGCTGTGCAAAAAAATCTAAGTTTAATTAGGTACTATTTTTGGTTTTATTTCTCTTGTCTTAGGAGACTGACCCAAAAAACTATTGCTATAATTTATGTCAAAGAGTATTCTGCTTATGTTCTCTTTCAGGAGTTTTACAGTTTCTGGTCTTACATTTGGGTCTTTAAATCATTTGAGTTTAATTTGTATATGGTGTGAGGGAATGGTCTAATCAAATTGATTTACATGTGGCTGTCCAGTTTTTCCAGCACCCCTTGTTGAAGAGACTGTCTTTTCTCTATTGTATATTCTTGCCTCCTGTGCTGTAGATTAATTGACCATAAATGCATGAATGTATTTCTGGGCTCTCTGTTTGGTTCCATTGATTTATGTGTCAGTTTTTGTGCCAGTAAAGTGATGTTTTGATTACTGTAGCTTTGTAGTGTAAAGTCTGTGATGATGATACCTCCAGCTTTATTCTGTTTTCTCAAGATTGCTTTGGCAATTCATTGTCTTTTGTGGTTCCGTATGAATGTTAGGATTGTTTGTTCTAGTTCTATGAAAAATGTTCTGGGTATTTTGACAGGGATTGCATTAAATCTGTAGATTGCTTTGAGTTGGTATGACCGTTTTAACAATATTAATTCTTCCAATCTGAGAGCACTGGATATTCCATTTTTTGGACTCATCTTCAATTTATTTCATCAATGTTTTATACTTTTCAGGGTATAAATCTTTCACTTCCTTGGTTAAATTTATTCCTAGAATTTTTTTGTGTGCTATTTTAAACAGGATTTTTTTTTTCACTTTCTGATAGTTCATCATTAGTGTATAGAAATGCAACAGATATCAGTATATTAATCTTGTATCTGGAAACCTTGCTGAATTCATTTATTAGTTCTAAAAGTTTTGGTGGGGAGACTTTAAAGAATATGTTTAATATTCTTATTAATATTTAATTACTAAAGAAGTTTCTTTCCAGTAACAATGTTGGAAATACGGGAAAGGGAAATAACTCCAATGTCCATTAATACAGAAATTTTTACATAAAATATCCTATAGCTATATACATTGTTTTTAAACATAAGAAGGAAGACATGTGAAGACCATACATTTTGGTCATTGTTATACCCCTAGAATCTTCACTATCTGGCATATAATTGGCACTTAAATTTTTTTTGAATAAATATATCCAGAAATATGCTGACAATTTACTATTAAATGAATAAATACTTTTAAGAATAAAATGTAAAATATAATTCTATTTAATTTAAAAAACCCTAAAAACTCTACAATCTCACACACACACACACACACACACAGAGATACACGTGTGTGTGTATGTGTATTTGTATAGACCAATTGGTAATAACTCTGAAGAGTGGCATTAGTAGGCAGGGAAACATTCACATCTTATTTTGTATACTTTATGTAATTTTTTCCAAGTACATTATTACTTTTGTAATTAAAACCTATTTTTAAAGGATAAAATTAAATTTACGGTACAAAATTAATTGTGTTATTTGCCATTATTTGCTTAAAATAAACACTTAGGAGTAAAATTAGGAAATTAAATATAATGGGGTGGCGGTGGGGAGGGGGCATGCTTATCCCTAATCCTCATGCTTCCCATTTCCATGCAATGGAGAGAATGTCTGTCTCTGAGAGGGAGAAGTATCCGAGAGCTTGTGACTGCTCTTCTTTCCCGCCCTCCCTCCTCCTGGGGTGATCTGTCTAACCGGGGAGAGGGAAGAAAGAAAGCCATGCCTGTGTGGCTCAGCACTTTCTCAACACTCTTCTTTCCAACACTCTTAGGATGGGTGCAGTCTCAGTTTCTCCTGGTAGGAAACTTAGGCAGACCTTCTGCTGCGGGGTTAAGTTCAAGTCGGGGTGACTTTTGTGGAGGTGAATTAAAGCTGTTGATCAAGTGCATTCTCCATTTCGGTCTTATGCAAAGTTGTTGTTTTTAACTAACATCTTTCAGCACTTTGACCTATTTCATTATGTATGAACCTGGGAGGAGAGGAGTGTTATTCATCAGCCCCCAAACTCCGAAAGATGGCTATGTATGGTTCTAAATTTTTAGATACATAAAACCTAATTGCCTCTCGGGATATTATTTTCACTTCCACCAGTAAGTGTATATCAACTTCTCATTTTATCGCTCTTCGAATCTGAGCATTGGAACTTGGGAGAAATTTTTTGCCAATTTGATAACAGTCTTGCTGTTATTTTAATAAACAGTTCTTTGAATACTTGTGACTTAAACATTTTTTTCACATCTGTTGATTATATTATTTTGTAAATTGTCAGGCTTATTAACATTGTCCTAGATGTTGCAAATATTTTCCTTTGTCACTAATTTTTCAATTTTGTTTATGCTGCTGTTTTTTTTTTCACATCTGAGATTTTAAAATGTCTATATAGGTCATATCTACTAGTCTTATCCTTTGAGATTTTTGGAATTATCTTTAAGCTTAGAAGGTCTTTTCCCAAATCACAATCAAATCATCATTTTAATATTCTTATAGTTATTCTGTGGTTTTATTTTTCATATTTACTTGTATTTTTTCCCAAATACTGATTTAGTTACTTAACGGTGTTAGGGCATAGAAGCCAACCTTCTTTATGTCTTTCCAATCTATATATAATAGAACGAAGCTGGCAGGGAGGTTTTTGCCATCCTCAACATGTGGGTTCCATTTCTGGTCAGTGGGAAGGGGAAAGAGAAAGAGCCGAGGGCAAACAGCTTCCTTAAGAAAATATGATCCAGAAGGTACACGCTTTACTTCTGTAGATATCCCATGATTAAGGCTAAGTCACATGGCCATATCTTGCTGGAGGAAAGGCTGGGGAAGTGTGGGCAACCACGTATTCATGTAAAACCATGCTGGGGGATGGGGATGAGTGGAGGCACCATGTTTCTTTTTATAGAGAGAAGAAAGGAAGCGCAAATACTGGAGGGCGATGAGTAGTTTGCACACGCTTTTTTGTCGCATTTCTTGATAATGTCTTCTTTCACCACTGAGTCATAACTTTACTTTTAAGTTACAACAGTTTTAATACAGACTAAGACTTGTTCTGAATTCTCTTACTGCATTGTTCAGTCTCATCTTGTGTCCCACTGCACTGTTACTATTACTATGGTTTTGCAATACAATGTACTAAATCCAAGACCCCTCTTTTCACCTTTTCAAAATTTTCTTCCCAGTTCTTACCTTTTTATTGCAAGATTTTTCTACTGGAGCATAAATGGTTTTATTATTCATTTATAAAAATTATTTATGCATTGATAAATGTGCTATTAATAATAATAGCCATCCTTTTGAAGGGATCCACTATATGCCAGGTAGTCTACTGAGGACTTTATTTTCTAAAATTCTTTTCAGTGAAGGTGGGGACATAAATCATATCCCCGTTTCACATATTAGGCAAGTGAGGCCCAGAGAGTTAAAGTTAATTGCCCAACATCACACAGCTGGTAAGTGGAGAGGTCAGTGTTGCAATTTATGTGTGTCTGACACCAAAGTCCATGCTCTTAACAGCTGCCCTGTATTAACTCTGTCACATTCTTTGCAAATAATTCTCCTGCTTCCTAATTTGCTTTCTAATTTTGCCTATGATATGCTGATGTTCGTAAGTTTTAAATAATAATTTTATTATATGTATCAATATTAATATGTTATGTGAATGCAGTAGACCCACATACTGGCCAGCCCTGTATAGATTTTTTGGACAACCCTCATCAGTGGAATAGAAGCTATACATTGAGCAGCATCTTACTTACCCTCCAGGTAAGAACGGATTAGTCTAATCCTCTCTGTAATATTTTTAATTACCCCAGTTATTCAGAATATAAGGAATAAGGTGTACGATGCATGTTTAAACATTGAAAAGACTTGAGGAAGCCTGTATACATCAGTAACATTTCTACATCAAGACTGTAAAATGGAACTTGAATTATACAGGCTATTATTTTTAAAGTGAAGTTGATGGCTTAGGCCCTTCAAAAAGAAAGAAAAAGAAGTACTGTTTGGGTGGTTTCAATTCTAGAAATATAGTCTCAGGTTTGCTTTTGGCTCCTAACTTCACTTCATAATATTGAACAGGCCTTTTAGGTCTTCCCTCATTCATGAACCTTGCCATCCTCAGAGAGGTGAATCGAGTGACTTCAGTGTAAAATATTCAGTTTTATCCTTTGTTTCTGACAGTTCTGGCAGCCTGCTCTTTTATAAGCTTTCATATCAAACCCAGTGAACAAATTAAATGAGGAACAGCCTCCTCTCCTCAGATAGATGCCTGTTTCTAGGATGCACCCTTTACCTCCTGGGCCCATGGTCTTTAGAAACAGGCCTCAGTGTCGTGTTATTCCTGACTCCTCAAGAGCCTCATCTTCAGTGAGATGCTAAGAATTGCAATAACACTTGCTTTGACCACTCGCATCTGGCTCAGGAAGATTCTATCCATGGACTTACTCATTATTAATAATATCTAGAGATAAACTATTAAATTTTGATTATCTGGAATACCTGGAGAATATAGTATTCTGGCTTAATTGAATTTTCTCAGTAGCGAAGAGTTATAATTCAAATTCCATCTCTCCCATTTCTTATCTTTGAAAATGAAACAAAGCCAATCATTGATTTTCTGTCTAGTCATCTTGGTATGCTGAGTAAAATTCACTACTTAAAAAAATTCAGTGTTCAATTTATTTATTCAATTCATTCCTTCTACAAATACGTATTGAACAAATGTACCAGTGCCGGGCCATGTTCTAGGAGAGAGATTCGAGCAAAGACTTTGAGGAATTAAGCAGGACATGCGGAGCTCTGTGGTGATCTTTTGGATTCCTTCCAACTGAGTTGTTCTGTCTCTTCCACCCAAATAAAACTTGCCTTAAGAATAGTAAAAAATCAGTGCTCTCAGAAATGTAGTGAACAAGAGCAAACCAGAATAAAATGGTGAAAATTTTGAATCGCAGAATCATTTAATAAAAAGTAAACCGGGGGCTGTGAGTTTAGACTACTTGGCTTCACATCTTGGTTCTGCCACTTAACACCTTTGCACTGTTGGACAAGTTTCTTCACTTCTCAGTGCCCCAGTTCCTTCTCAGTAAAATCAGGCTGTTAGTAGCTACCTCATGCAACTTGTGAGGACAAAATGAATTAATACATGTAAAGTACCTAGAACCAGGAGTGGTCCAAGAAAAGAACTCAAGACAATCCAGTTAATATCTTGATTGTTCTTAATCTTAACCAGTAACACAAAGTTACAACAAAGTATTACCAAATACGTCATGGAGAGCCAGTAGATTACATAGGTTTCTTCTTCAAATAGATTTGTAAAACAAATATGCCCACATTAGAGACAAATTTTAAGATAGTAGAAAGGAAAAGAAAAAGCACTGGTAATCATAAAGAAAATTCCTTACCCTATTGTTATTAGCATTTTCTTCTTCTCTGCTGTGTTGCAGTTGAAAATCTTCAGTTCCGCGTTCACTCAGTGTCAAGCCCTGGCAAATGATAGTTTCCTTTTGCCTCACACCTGGCTTTAGACTTTCCCAGACACTGCCATCCCGCTCGTATTTATATCTTCATGCTCTTCTTCACTCACCATACTTGGTTCAGTGCAGGTTAAAAAGCACTCATAGAGTTCCAGACACTAAAGTTACAAACTTCAAGTCAGTCTTGGACCTTAGGAAGTGCTCAGTCCAGTTCCCTATCTACCTAGCTGCTTCCCCTCTTTCTCAGTCTGTCTGGCAAGCAGTTGCTTATATTGTAAGAGTCGGGTCAAACAAACTGTCCTCTGGGATGTCTTTCCTGATTTGCTTTCCTCGGTGAAATTATTGGCTTTGGTTTAGGGGAGGGGAGAGGGACTTCCTCTGCGACCCACAGGGAGTGGTACCCTGAGCAAATCTCCATCAGAGCACTGTAGTGCCATTACACACCTACTGTTTCCTTACCAGTCTTCCTCTTTTGGGCTGCAAGCTCTCTGAGGTCAGGAAACAAGTCTAATTCGTGTGGCAGGTACTAAGGAACGTGATGGAAGCAACAAATCTGAATTTTTACACTGCTGCAGTGATGGTATATATGTACACATTATATAGCCTATTTCTTTTCCACTTAGCATTTTATCTCAAGTAATTTCCAGATTTTTACAATTGGTGCTTTAATGGTTGTTTAATGGTCCTTTGAAGGTCAGTGCTGCCCAACAGAACTTTCAGCACTTATGGAAATGTTTAATATCTGCAACATCTGAAAGTCATCGTTCGCACATTCTACTGAGCACTTGAAATGTGGCTAGTGTAACTGAGGAACTGAGTTTTTCATTTTATTGAATTTTAAGTAATTTAAATTCAGATTGCTTTCTGATTACAATCTTTTGACTAACATATGAAACATAAGTATAGTTACCACATTGTTATCCAAGTACCAAGGGAATGGTACTTGAAATGGTGTTTAGAGTATTTTAAAGTCTAAATACGCTAATCATCTCCTCCTAAAATTTTGTATAATCTTAATTTCTTTGAAAATTTGTACTTCCATATACAGTACAAAAGTAAAATCATCTCTCATTCATAAAAGAAATTCCAGATGTATGGGCTTTAACTAATTGGATACTGCAAAATATACCCACTGGTACAGTTGTTTATTGATGCTTCAGTTTTTTGTATTTACCCTCTGGATAGCTTTTTATGTAATTTCATACTGTCACATGGCTAATTTAAAAGTTGGACTTTTTTTTTTTTTTTTTACTATTTTAACAGGATGTCAGATTTGTACATTTTAATATATTCCTTATATTCTAGTTCTTAAAAAAACACTAAATATACTTAATAGCTTGTGTACATATTATATGAAAAGGTCTTAGGCACAGTGGGCAATGAAAAGACTATTGAATGAACTTTACCAAATGTGCCTCTCTGAGTGAGATTCTCTCTCTAGTCAAAGACCAGAAGCTTACTCTGGAAGATAAGTGTCGTCTGCTTCCCACCTACTTTGAATGATATATTGCAACCTACATTGAATCCTTATTTAAGGATTATAATATTCTTGGAAATATAGCCCAATGTGTTTTCTAGATAGGCAAAAAAAAAGCAGAAAATTCTTGTTGCTTTTGAAATATCAGATGTCAGATTACTGCTTTAATAAGTGGAAGTTTACCATCATTTCCATGACTCTTAAACCACAATAATCCACTTTCACTTGTATCTACACTTAGATATCCTGGTGGCTATTATTTTGGCTATATTTTATTATCTAGTTTGTATATAATAATGTAAGATTCAATATACTGAATTATTCGATGGATATTTCAAATTTGGACTAATACTAATTTTGAGATGCTAGATAAACAAGATCATTGTCCAGCAAAACTGTTAAGTTTTGGTTACTTCTGGTCACCTATTTTGTCCATATGTACAGAGACTATTGTAGGCAAAATTCTGAAGATGTCCCCAAAGACTCCCATCCTCTGGTTTTTCAATCAAACTAACTTAGGTGTGAAGGAACTTGGCAGATGGAATTACAGTTACTAATCAGCTCGTCTTAAAATAGAAAGGTTATCCTGAATTATGCAGGGGCACCCAAAGTAATCGGATGAGCCCTTAACAATAGAAAAGGATGACAGAAGAGTCACTCAGAGAAATGCAGAAAAGAAAGAGAAAGGATATGGCAGGAGGGATCCAAGCATGAGAAGGATTTTTCACAACTTTACTGCCTCTGAGATTCAGGGATGCAAGTGTCAGGACTGGTGAGAGACATCTTAGAGCTGAGGGGAGCCCCCAGTGAGCTGCCAGCAATGAAGTGGGAAACTCAGTCCTACAAATACTGAATTCAGGAATTGAATTCAGCTAACAGACAGCCAGAATGAGCTGGGAAACGACATCTTCCCAGAGCCTCTGATAAGAGCCCAGCCAGCTTGTTAAACACTTGTTAAATCTGGAAAAGAGAAACCAGCCCAGCTAACTCCGACTTCCTCTTACCTGCAGTAATGTGAGATGATAAATGTTGCTGTTTTAGATGCTAAATTTGTAGTGATTTGTCACAGCAGCAGTAGAAAATTACTACAGATGCAAAATTAGTCATTCAGTGATCTGGAGGGATATTGAATTGCATGCAATCTTTAATACATATGTTTGTTGATTCAGGATCTAAATATGACCTCATGTTAAAATGTAAGTTTGTATGCTTTAATGGAAATGTTTCAGTGTTTCCTAATGTTTAGTTCCCTTTATACATAACTCAAATTAAACTTATGTGATAGGAAGGAATAAGGTACAGGAAGGTACTTGTAACTTGCTTTGATCCTAATGTTTGGCTCATGAATGTACAATATAGAACCAAGATAGATCAAGAGTTTCTTGAGAGTAGGGATCATGTCTCATTTGTCTTTGTATCTATCTACAGGTGGATACGTTATAGGCATTTAATAAATGCTTCTTGAATGTTGCATGTGTTGGTCTGTCTTTTTGCTCTAAGAAAGTTACTTTAAAAGCCCTATGTTCTATATATTTTCCTACAGGTTATGCTTTCTAATCCAGTGTTAGAAAACCCAGTGAATGTGGAAGCAGCCCATATACTGACTAAAGATGAAACTCTGTACAGACTAATAATTCTACAACTTTTCCACCAGCCATTACCATGTAAGAAGTGCTGACTTATTGTTACTTGCCAATTATTATTTATAGCAAGTAAGTGAGCTATAAATAACTTATAGATGGAATATTTTCTATATTCATTTCCCATAATGAAATTGTACTAAGATCTCTCCTACTATACTTCTTTGTGAGACCCATCAGTAGTGTGGTCCCTTTTTAAAGATTATCAAAAATCATAAGCTTAGTAACTTTAAATGTAATGGTCATATGGACGAATGATGCAAATGAAACCAGTCTACCCATCATAAAGATAAGACATCTGTTTTGAACCCTCTGTAAAGGGATCTACAGTGGATATTTCCCAGACTTCACCTTCAGTACCCTAGATCTTACTGATCTGGGATCCTTTCCCCTGGATTAACAAAAT
Source organism: Vicugna pacos (assembly GCF_048564905.1). Lineage (NCBI taxonomy): Eukaryota > Metazoa > Chordata > Mammalia > Artiodactyla > Camelidae > Vicugna > Vicugna pacos. The sequence continues at coordinate 19,883,018 of NC_132999.1, read as the reverse complement.
GTTCAGCTTTTTTTTTCTGAAGAATTCTCCCTCCAGGTATTCCTTCAAAGTGTCTACATGGAAATGAAACCTGAGGCTCTTCAGTCTTTCTGTCTATCGACCAATGTTTTTCTGATACCCTTGGTTTGCTCACTCTCATCCTGCCAGCAACCTTTGCATGACTCTTAGCTCCATCACCTCCCTTCCTCCCTTGCACTCTCTGTAGTTAGCAGAGCAATGCCTTGGCTCCTTATGCCCAGAGGGGTTTGTCACAAGTGAGGGCTGGGCTCCTAGTAACTTAGCTCTTTCCTTTATGTTCTGCCCTTCCTTTCAGCAGAGCACAGCGACCATGCAGAGCAGCTGGTATTGCTGCCTCCCCAGTCAGCAGGCTCTGCTGTTCAGACTCTGCCAAACTCATCTCTCTCATTCTTTATCTCTCAGATGTCCACAGTCTCTTTTTCCAGTCCTCTTCTAGGACCTGCCAGTCTCTTCATTTGTGACCAAATTCAAGTGCTCCTCCACAGGGCATCTGGGTCTGATGTAATATTGATCAGGCATCTTTTTCAGTATCTTCAAATATGTCATGATAGTTGCAGAGGTCCTCAAAATTCCCTGACAGTTTTGAGGCTGGTTTGTACACAGAGAAATGGTACTGCTTCATTTGGATCTTATTCCTGACCTACCAGAATACTGCAGCATCCACTGTTGTGTCCTCTGCACTCAGTGAATATTTGTGGAATGAGTGAGTGAATGATATGTATCCTTTAGCCTTTAATGGAGCCCTACTGTTCTATCATTATACAGAAATATTCTATACAAAGCTATGTCCATATTCTGGTAAATGGAAATTTAAAAACTAGTTTCAAAATTTTTTTCTACAGTAAATGATTCTGTGCAACAGATTTTGGGTTTGCCCTGTGGAGAGAAGGATGGGACGACACCAGCAAACACATTGGCCCTCTCTTTGTCTTGCTCTCAGCTGGACATCGTCCTTCAGACATTCCAGGTCCCTGTTTTGCCATCAAACCAGACAGGAGAGCTGTCCAAGTTGCTGAATCACCCAGCAAATGAGCAACAAGGCAAATAGTGCCTTGACGGGTTTTCACTTTATTCTTTATTTATGTTGGTGAAATACGTGGAAATCCAAGACAGCGAATAGTTGTCAGCTTGCTTGCCATCACAGCAGGACTGGGAGTGGTACCTGCTGTGCCAGGAAGAGAATGATCTACCGCTTCACGGGGAAAGAGTGCGGTGGCACCGCAGAGCCAGCTGCTATGGTGGGAAATGAAGACGTGCACAAAACTCATTCACTCTCAATTAGATGGTAGTCTAGTGAAATACTATGCGGATTTCTGTGCAAAACAATATCCAATGAGAATGAATTACCTGTAACAACTTGGGGGAAAAAAAAGGTCTCTGCTCCAAGAATCATCTCTCATATACATTTAATATATTAATAGATTGAGAAAATGCATAGAAGAAATTACTGTCCCATTTTTAGATAACACAAAACTGGAGCAGGTAGAATTCTATACATGAGAACTCAAGAGGCAGCTAATTGTATCATCTCTGTAGGCACTGATTTCCAGCTACAGCAATATTCTCAGTGCCAAGTATAGCAGTGTCTGGCTCTAGGTACTGAATAAAAATTTATGGATTGAATGAATGAAAAAAATGCACATAAACTAGATCCTAATTTTACTTCATGGTTTACCAAGTGCTTTCACTTACTTTTTTAAAAAAACATTATGTATTTATTTATCAAATATATGTGTTTTTTGTATATATATATATATATTTTTTTTGACATATAGTCAGTTTACAATGTTGTGTCAATTTCTGGTGTACAGCATAATGCTAAAGTCATACATGAACATACGTATATTTGTTTTCATATTCTTTTGCACCATAAGTTACTACAAGATACTGAATATAGTTCCCTGTGCTATACATTATAAACTTGTTGTTTATCTATTTTATATGTATTAGTTAGTATCTGCAAATCTCGAACTCCCAACTTAACCCTTCCCACTCTCTTCCCTCTCTGGTAACCATAAGTTTATTTTCTATGTCTGGAAACAACCTAAATGTCCATCAACAGATGATGGATCAAGAAGTTGTGGTATATTTCTACAATGGAATACTACTCAGCCATAAAAAGGAATAAAATAATGCCATTTGCAGCAACATGGATGGACTTGGAGATTGTCATACTAAGTGAAGTAAGCCAGAAAGAGAAAGAAAAATACCATATGATGTCACTTATATGTGGAATCTAAAACAAACTTATTTACAAAACAGAAACAGACTCACAGACATAGAAAACAAACTAATGGTTTGACATATTTTTATGCATCTGATCCTCAGCCTCTTCCTCTGTGAGGAAATTGAGGGTCACTGATGAAGGGGCTAGCCCAAGGCCACACACAACAAGCTGCAGAGTCAGAGACCCAACCTGGGCATTCCCACCTCCCCTAGGCCTCCAGGTTTAGTGAGGTGAACATAAAGTCATTAGGGCTCAAAGAATTAAAATGTCCAAGCACAGACTAAAAGAAACCTGCCTTCATTGCAGAACTTTAGTCTATGCGAAAAGCCTTAGGGAGCTATTTGAACACAAGTGTAATGTGAACCGATAACAGAAAGTGTCCTTCTGCTGAGCCTGAGTGACATCACCTTCCCTCCTCTGGTGAGGAGGGCCTTGCCCTGGAACCCCGGCACACTCTGTTTGGAGCATCACATTTCCTGTGGCTGGAGAAACTGAATGTTTAGCTAAGGGAAGAAAAGATAAAATGCAGTTGTAGAAGCTGTTTTCAGATATTTGAAGGGATTTCTTAGAGAACAGGGGAATTTCCTTCTCTGTTGCTCCAGGGAACTAAAGTCAGACTAATGTTGAAGCTACAGGTCAGTCATGCCTTCCTCCGGCCTGCTAAGTTGTCTCCACTGATGTCCAGAACATACAAGCTTGGCTCTGCTTGAGCCAGAACATACCTTGACTTTTTCCTTGTAATAGGTGGTCTGGAATTAACTCTGGTTTCCTGAGCCTAAGCCTGGCATTTGGTATGTCGATATGCAAATGCTTCTCATTCCCCAAACTTTCCTTAACATCTGTTCTTTGCCTGAACAGCGAGGTCTTTGCGCTGTTGTATTGACATGAATACACAAGCTTAGAGCCCAACCCTCATTGGTGGAGGTCCCGACAGCTTTCCCCTGTCCTGGCAGCCTCTTCTTTTGGCCTGGCTCCCTTTTTCATAGTTCAGGGGCTCACACACACCAGCCTGCCTAGGGCAGACCTGGCATCATTGCTTCCAGTTCTCCCTTTCACTCTGTGTGGCAGTTTGGGCAATAAATTTTATGGTCAGTTGGGTTAACTGGTCTTTCCTAGAAGCAAATGGCACTGTCATTGCAGCATCCCTCATGGTACAGTCCATCCAGGCCCTAGCTGGCCAAACGTGAGGACAGATTTTCTTAGAATTCAAGTTGCTTGAGCATGGGCAAGGCCGTGTCGGCAGCTGGTAAACACACTTCCACTAAAGGTGTGCCTTTATAACTCGTGTTCATGTGACAGAGCTTCATGACTCTTTTTCAGGGATGTTATCAAAGAGCTTTTTGCTCAGTGTGGGGAGTTGAACAAGGAGATCTTTCAAGTGCCTTCCAAGCTATACTTCAGTTTGTTTTACGAAAACCTGGAGGTCTGGACGGAGACAATGTGTAACAACTGTTTTGCCTCCTAGATTCTGAGTATTGCTACTTACTTTCGAATTTGTGACAAAGTAATTTCATTTACAGCAGTTCCCCCTCATCTGCAGTTCCACTTTCCAAGTTTTCAGTTACCTGCAGTCAACCATGGTCTGAAAAGTGTTCAATGAAAAAATTCTGGAAATAAACAGTTTGTGAATTTTAAATCATGAACCATTCTAAGTAGCATGATGAAATCTCTTACCATCCAGCTTTGTCCCGCCCGGGACGTGAATCATCTCAAAGAGCACCTCCTGCCCATTTTTCACTTGGTCTCCATCTGGGTTATCAGATCAACGGTCTGATAGCTGAGGCATTGCACACAGTGCTTGTGTTCAAGCGACCCTTATTTTTCTTAATCACGGCCCCAAAGCACAAGACTAGTGCTGCTGGCCATTCAGATATGCCAAAGAGAAGCCATAAGGTGCTTCCTTTAAGTGAAAATGTGAAAATTCTTGACTAAATAAGAAAAGGAAAAAAATCACGTGCTAAAGTTGCTAAGATTTACAGTGAGAACAAATCTTCTACCCATAAATTTGATAAGAAGGAAAAAAATTCGTGCTAGTTTTGCTGTCTCACCTCAAACCACAAAAAATGTGGCCACAGTGTGTCATAAGTGCCTAGTTAAGATGGAAAAGGCATTAAATTTGTACAAGATATTTTGAGAGAGAAAGAGACCACATTCATATAACTTTTATGATAATTGTTCTATTTTTTGTTTATTTTTATTTTTTTACTGAAGTATAATCAGGTTACAATGTTGTGATAATTGTTCTATTTTATTATTAGTTATTGTTGTTACCCTCTTACTGTGCCTAATTACAAATTAAACACTATCATGGCTATGCACCTATAGGAAAAAAACATAGTGTATACAGGGTTTGGTACCATTCCTGGTTTTAGGCATCCACTGGGAGGCTGGAATGTATCCTCTGCCAGTAAGGGGGAACTGCTATAAGCTCTTCCATCTTTTCCCCAGTTTGTCCTGGTGAACTTTTACTTCTATGTGGTTGCATGGTCCAGTTACTTTATTTTCTGTTTATCATGTTTGTTTTGATATCTAAAACATAGGGTTCACATACTTTTTAAAATCTTTTGTTATCTTTCATGATATTGACTTTATTCAAATATCTACTGAACTTTGACTATCCATTCATATGTTGGACACACAATGACTGGAAATCAATCATTCGAAGGATTGGAAATTTTGAATACAGGCTGGATTCGATGGTTTTACCTCATTAGAGTTGTCCAGTGAGATCTGACCTTCCCATTATTTAGGCTTGACATTTTTGTGAGATGAATCCTCCAGTCTTATGCTTGGAGAGAGAGAGAGAACTGTTTACATTCTAGGGGCCAAACAAGGGGCGACAGTAAGGAATCTTACCTATTCAAATAATGTATTTGATTTATTTCCTGCCTTCAGTCCCTTACCAGACTCTTGTTCTGCTTTGTAGCTAGTGCTGAATCTGTCTGGCTCAGTTTCTCTAGAAATAAACGTCCCCCCACCTGCCTGGGCAGTGCTGGGCACCTGGTTGCAGGCGAAGGGTGTAAGTCTTTGGTGTCTGTGCTGTGCACTTCTCCTTTCAGAGGTATCTGGGACCTACGACTCCTGAGCTGTTTCTCAAGTTCTGAAGTGTAAATCTGCTTGCTCTTCACTGGCCTCCCCTCATCATGTCATTAGGTTTCACACTGCCACGGCCTGTCACACTTGACAGTTACCACTTGACATCTGCTTTCTATCTTGAAAAAATTCTCTGGCCATCTTTCATTTGCTCTCCTTGAGGTTTTATACCTTATTTTCATTCCTTTATTATCTCACTGAGGCTTTATAGAAGGAGGGCATATAAGGCCATATACTCAATCTTCCAAGTAAACCAGAATCTTTTCATATTTTTCTTTGCAGTGAAAGGTGACAGTTCTGAGCCACTTGAAGACCCTGATAAAGTTATCAGGTAAGTTTTTCTTTCTACAATTCTATAATTATAAAATATATATATACTAAAAGAATTATTAAACAGTTTTCTATCATAATTGTATTTTCATTTTTTTGAATTAGAAAATTTTTCATTTTTATTTAAATATATTTTTTCTTACAATTCCTTTTTAAAATGTTTTACAAAAGAATGTAGAAAATATTGACTTCTTTATAGACTAGTTAAAAGTTAATGCAGCTGTGTTAACTTGCCTTTTTAGTTTTCTTTTTTTATTGCTGAAAAGAAAAAAAAAATTTGTCTACATTATAGATCACAAAAAACCCAAGCAATTTAGGAGACGATAATGCTCTGGACGAAAATGGTGAGAGTTAGGGCTGAAGCCATTGTGCACTTGGGAGATAACCTGACAGTATGACACTAATTCAGCCTTAAACACCGGGACAAGGTTTAGGTCTATAATCTCAAATATGGTTCTGCAGCATTTAGCTCCTCCAGCATTTCCATCAGCCTTTTTTGGATAGTCAGTCAGATGTGGAAAAAAGCCAACTAACTAGTGTTGAAATAATACTTGATCTATCTTGGTTTTATATTGTACATGCTCCAAAACAAGGCTCCTCTTAGTGGATTAATAACAGTGAGATACTCCCAAGAGACTGAAGTCAAACGAGGACATTGAAGAAGCCCTCAGGTCGGGGCTCTGTCCCAGAATGTGCAACAATGTTTTATCAGGGGACTTTGTGCCTGGACGCGTTAGAAGCTCAGAATTAGAAGATGCAGAATGACTGACAGAGTGACTAGTTGGGACATGACAGCAAGAGCATCGACCTTGTCTTCCTGCCGGCACACAGATGAGAACCAGCCAGTAGCAGTGGTGGGTCTGTCTCAGGCAGGAGCAGGAAGAAGGGAAACCCATCATGGGGAGAGAGCTTTGGCCCTTTGACTCTTTGTCTGGGACACGGAGGACCTCATCAGACAGGCAGCAAAGTAACCAGATGGCAGCGTGAGAATCCAGCACTGATCACAGGACAATAAAACCTGGGGTCTGGGGGAAAGATTTAACTACCAGGAACCATGGTGTGGTAAGCTTGTAGATGGTGTTATCTTGAAAAATCAAGATTTGTGAAATTGAAAGGGGAAAAAGGAGTGAGGAGTTGGGGGAGAGTGGTATCTTACAGGTGCAGTGAGATTCTAGGCAGAGGGAGTAAGGAGGGCACAGACCCTAAACTGGATATGAGCATAGTGGGTTAGAGGATCAGAAGGAAGGGCACTGTGGCCAGAACACAGCGAGGGGAGAAGAGGTGGGTGGGGATGAGGTGAGAGAAGTAGGGCCCGATCACTTAGGGCTTTATAAACCAAGGAAGGAGTTTGCATTTATTAACCTTGCGGTGGCAATTGGGATGCAGCTGGACAGCTTTTAAGAAAGGGCGAGACGTAATCAGGTTTACACTTTAAAAGGACTACTTTAACTGCCGTGTGGGGAATCCACTGCAGAGGATCTCGGGTGGAAGCAAGGAGAAGAATTATTGGGTTATTTTAGTAGAGCCGAGGAGAGCCGGCGGTGGCTCGGGCTAGGGCTGAGGTCACAGATGTGGAGAGAGAGACAAGTGGAAGAAGTGCGTGGATTCCAGGCTTAGTTTGATTGATATGGGGAGTGAGAAAAAGTGGAACCTAATATTACTGCTGGATTTTGGGTTGAACTGTATGGGTACTGCTGTGACTTCCTGAGATTGGGTGAGGGGTTTGGAAGAGCACGCCTCCGGCTAACACTAGCAGCCCCAGTTGTCGATGAGGATGTGTGGTCCCCGGGGCTCTCCTGCAGCGCTGTACACGCCGCTGTGCTGTTTGACGTGCCCACAGCCACTCTGGAACAAATTCAGCAGTTTTGTACAATGTCAAACATTCACTTGCCCTCTGGCCCATTCCTAAGTATTTACCTTAGAGAAATGAAAATATATAGTCACAAAAGGACTTGTACACAAATGTTCCTAGGGCCTTTATTCATAATATCCGAAACTGAAAACAACCAACATGCCTGTCATCATTCAACATTTTATATTCAGCAGTGTAATATATAATAAAGAAATTGCGCTGTATTTATAAATTGAATACTCTCAGCAGTGAAAGTGAATGAACTGTTGATACTTGCAACAACGTGGGATAATAATGCAGACATTGTGTTGAGTGGGAAAAAAAATACCCAGACTAATAAAAGAGTACCTGCTGTATGATTCAATTTACATGAAGTTCTAGGGCAGGCCAAACTGATCTATGGGGTAGAAATTGGATCAGCGATTACCCAAAGTGTCGAGGGAGCTGGACTGGGAAGCGGCAGCAGGGAACTTTCAGGACTCATGAAAATATCTTGGAATAGGGAGAGACCGAGGTAGAAAACGATTAGGAGGCTGCTTAGAGTTTGTGGGGAGAAAAATGACGAGGTACTTGTCCAAGGCAAGCGAGGAGACCAGCTGATGCCGAGTGCTAAGGGCTGCTAACCCCACCTTGACTCTCTTCTTGCGTGATGTCATTGATGGCTCACGACCACCACTGGAGAAATTTCTCTCTCTGGAAATGTGGAAGGGTTAGGTAACTTTCCCAGAGTTACACAGCTAATAAGTAATAGTACCAGAGTGTTTTAACCCAGGCCAGCTGATTCCAGAGCCTGTCCTCTTGGTCATGATACTGCAGACTAATATCCAGAGAGATTTAGGAACTCAGTCACTAGGTTTGGTGATGGCTGGGATGTTGCTTCCATGAAATAGCACTACCATGACTCTCTTCTTCCCTTAATGATCCTTTTGGTTTCCTTCACTGGCTCCCCTTAAACTCTGAATTGGTTTCTGCTCTTTCTTTTCTCAACACTTACTTACTCTTTAGGAGTTTGTTTTCCCTCATGGCGTCATCTGTTAACCTTCATGTTGATCTGACCCGCATCTCTATTTCCAGTCCTAATTTCTCAGTCACACTCCTAAAGGGCGTCACCTACAACCCATGTTTAAAATTAAACTCATATTTTACTTCAGTTTCTCTAGACACTTTCTATTAATAGCAAAACTAACTGGTCTTCTGGGCTTTAGGGGAATATTTGACCCTAAAATTCCTTCACTTTTCACACCCTATCAGGCAACCAGCTCAGTCAGCTCTTTATTTAGCATTAGCGTAGATTCATCTCCCCTTCGTATTCTCTGCTCCCACCCTAGTGTTAGTTCTCAGTATCTCTTGCTTGAATTACTGAATTTAGTTCCTAACTGGCCCCCCTGCATTTAATCTCTGCTGTAATCCACTCTGCATACTAATGCCAGAGAGAACTCTCACTCAAACACTGGTTTCATTATTTTCTTGCCTTGTTTGAGAACTGATTACTCTCTATCACCTAATAAATCAAGATTACTGAATCCACTCTAATCCATTCTCTGCCTAAATCTGAAGACCCAGCATTGCCTAGTTTCACTTATTTTTATCAAATTCCAGTTCCTCTGAAATTGGAACTCTCCACTCTAGTCAATTATCTTGTTACTATCACCTCTTCCCCCGAAATCCTCTGTATGCAGACGTGCACACACCATCCTCCTTGCTACCTAAGCTGTTGCTAATACTGTTTCCCTGGCCTAAGATGCCTCCTTCCTTTGTCCCAGGTCCGTATCCCAAGTGACTCTTTCCCTAATGGCTCCAAAACAAAGTTATATCTCCCTCCTCCAACTTCCTTCGCTCACTGCCACTGCCAAAGAAGCATCTGTCACTGTAGTCTCCAAATGTCTATGTTAAATGATGTAACAGTTTATTATGTTAATGAAAAATATTCTATTTACTAGTTCAGATATATATCTTATTTTCCCAGCAGGATAATAAGCTCTGATGTTCAGTTTAAACTTATGTCTTCTTTTTCATATTCTTAATGCCAATGGTAATACTCAATAAATTTCTGTTATTGGTTGAAACTATAAACACATGTATTTTTTACCTATATATATTCTTGTAAACTTAGTGACTTATCTGAGTAATAGTCAATAGTTACTGTTCTCTTAAGCTAAGGGGCTATTATTTTTTTATAGAACTGAAAATGCAGATATTCCCAAATGTTTAAGGCATTCTGTTTTGTATATTCAAGCCATACTAACGTTATACCTTTTAGGGTACTATTTTTAATTATTCTAAGGGAAAAAAAAGAAAGCCCCTGAAGGCTAACAGTTTGAAATTGAACAGGACACCGTTGGGAAAGGAGAGGGTCATGGGTCGTAGTCAAACAGACAAAAAACAATGGAGATGATTGTGCCTGAAGACGGTGTATTTTTTTTCATGAGACAGTGTGTTGACAGTTTCCTTCCTCTTGGGTCATTGTTGTCTGCTAAATGATCTGTGACAGCAAATTGATCACAAGCTTTTTCATGCAGGAGATATAATGCAGCCTTTCATTTCGTTACCTCCGTTGCCAAATGCTGAAACATTTCGTTGGCAAATTAATGTTAGTTCAGTATATCATTTATTAATATAAAGCACTACATGTAGCTCTGGCAGCAATAATACTAGTGATTAATTTATCTTCACCAAGTTTCAGATTTCTACTTAAGTGTGATTGCAAAAGCAATAACACACTGAAAAATGTTAGTCTTAAAATTAGGTGTCTGTAATTATTATTTGAATAAATGAGTGCATTAACACATTTAGATATTGCCCCATTAATTTCAAAATTGAGTCAAATATTTAAGGTATCTATAATTTACCTATAAAAATTAATATTAGTGAGCTGTTCTAACTGAAAATTTGCTTCTTCCTCCAAAGAGCTAGGAATTTAAAGTTAAAGCAGACGTAAGGCCTTTTACATTTGATGTTTAAGCATCTATTTAAGCCAGTTAATTGGTGATTTCACACATCTGAAAAATATCCCAAAGTAATGTTTATATAGAGTGTTGATAATCTCTGCATTCCAAAAATGTGCAGGAAGAAAAATTGGAAATGCAATTATTCAAGAGTGAGAGAGCGTTTCATAGTTCCTGCTTAATACTTTGTAACAATCCTTGCTGTTCCATTAGGATATGGTAATGTTAGCACAGGGAAGGAAATGTGTAGGCAGTAATATTAGAAAAGAGGTTTTGTGGGGGTTTTTTGTTCGTTTTATTTTTTACCCTCTTTGAAAATGGCCATATTCCATGTGAAAATTAAACTAATCTCAATTCTGGTATTTTATTTCTCCTCACAATATTTAGTGATTTTACTAAAATATGGCATAGAAATTTAACAAAGTTGTTTATTGTAGAAAGAAAATGTTCAGGAATGCTGCTTTACTTAAAGTCCTTTTTAATGGTAGTCACAAAAGGTAGATATCTTAAGCCTGTATTTTTTCTTTTTATAATATACACATGGATGCACATTTATACTTATTAATGAAAATGGTCTGAACAGATCTTTTTTGTGATTTGCATGTATTAGTGGGAAAATTGTTAGATTCGTTAGAAATGAATGTGTTAGAATTTGCAAATCAGTCTAATGTCTTGTGACTAGATGTCTCAAAGAGTCTGCTCTGACAAGACAATTTTAAAAAGCAAACTTGCACACTACTCACTATCTGATTTTAATTTATATTTTCAGATCAGTTAAATCCATCTCATTTAATGACTACTACAAGACATGGTCTGAAATAGCCACATCAAAAGCCATGGAATATTACAGAACTCCATGTAAGGTGATCTAGCCTCGTCCTGTTTTGGGGGGAGAATGGGGAATGTTAATTTCTTAATTATTCTCAGCTTGTCTCGCTTTCAAAGACTAATTGACACATATTTGGAATTTGAGGGTGATAAACTTCTCTGCTGGCTCCATATAGTGATCATTCAACAACTAGTCGTTTAGTCCCACTTTTGTAGGGAGTCCTAGTCTGATTAAAAGCCAGAAGAAAACGTAGGCAATTGGAGGAATAAAAGACAAAGTTCTCAGTCTTACGAGGTTTACTTTAGTCTCTTCACCCCTGAAGGAAGCCTTCAGAGCAGGAGGAACTTTTGTGATTCTAAACAGAATTATCCTCAAAGCCAGAGATGTTATTAAGTAGAAGGAGAGTAAAAAAAAAAAAAAAAACATACTTAAGGCTGCTCAGTTATATCCGTCTAGGGAAAAATCATCCGCTACCATCATATATTAAGAACTTAGAAAACAATGGGGAAGCTGGACAACTTTCTGGTCCCATTTAATCTAATCTTTATGCTTTCATCATTTGTATCGAGGTAGTTTATCCAGTGTGCACACATTTACTGAAATATGACTTTGCTTCAGCTATCCTGCTGAAATGGTGCATTCTAAAGTTACTGGTGACTTCCAAATTCCTATATTCAGTGATTACTTTTTTTAGCCCTTATCTTATTTGAACTCCCATTGGCCATGCTCTCCTTGAGCTAGATGACATTGTGCCTCCATGATTTTCCTCTTACCTTCCTGAGCACTCCTCTGCATCTTTCCTTAGCAGTGGTTTCTCCATTCAGTGTTCTCTACCCAACTCTCTCTCAGAGACCTCATCCATCCACCATGGTTTTCATTAGCCTGTTGTGAAAAAATGTGTTGCAGCTCGATGTTACAGCTCAGTTGCGACAGCAACCTGGATCCCGGCGAGAGACCGAGCAGCACTCGGAGAGTTGGGGAACTCAAGTTTATTACGCCAGTGGGCCCAGAGGAGTTAACACTCCAAGCTCTGGACCCCGTTTGTAGGTTTACACAGGCCTTTTATAGGCTGCCAGTTTTACACTTTGCAACATCATATGAAAATAAAGTACAACAGAAGTTGACCAACCAGGAACAAGCTTTGTAGAAATAGGCCAATCAGGAGTGAGCTCCATGCAAATGAAGTACTACAAATGGACCAATCAGAAGTTAGGGAAGTGGACCAATCAGAATTGAGAGTAATAACCAATCAAGAGTGAGAGTAATAACCAATCAGGAGTGAAGGAAATAACTAATCAGAAGTGACCTCAGGGAACCAATAGAATTCTAGGTGTAAGCCGCTTTAGAGGCAAGAAGTGAGATAAAGCCTCTGGGCAGGGAACCGGTTGGTGCTGGGAGGAGAGCAGCGGCCCTGCCTAGGGGTACTGCTGGTCTTTTTATGGGGCTTCCTGCCTCAAGCCCACATGCCAATAATTCCTTAGGCCTCATCTCTAGCCAGGTTCTTTTCTGAATTCTGAATGCACATTTACCACTGTGCTTTAGAAATCTCACCCACATGTGTGATAAGTACCTCATACTTAACATGTCCCAAATTGAATTCATTATGCTGCCCCCAAACCTATTCACCCTCCTTTATTACCTCTCTTGGTTAGTGGTAGGTCATCATTCTTGCATTTACTTGCCAAGCCAGAATCCCAGACATTTCCTAGTCCTTTTTGTCTCCCTCATTAAGCCTTATTGATTTTATCTCCTGCAACATTACAGCTGCTTCCCCTCTACTCCACCTCCATGACCACTGTCCTAATCTGTAGTCTCACTGTGTTTCATCTCATCTTTGTGCTAGTCTACTAATTGGTTTTTTTTTTCATTTTTATTGAAGTATAGTCCATTTACAATGTTGTGTCAATTTCTGGTGTATGGCACAATGCTTCAGTCATACATGAACATATATAGATTTGTTTTCATATTCTTTTTCACCATAGGTTACTACAAGATACTGAATATAGTTCCCTGTGCTATGCAGTATAAACTTGCTGTTTTACTATTTGGTTTTAAGAGAACAAAATGTCATACACGCAAAAAAGAGTATCTAGTTTTAAGACACAAATTAGAGCAAAAAGTAGTACTAAGCTTGTTAAGTATAAAAATGTTAAGTTGGATCAATAATTTATAAGAAATTACATGTTCTTTCAGGATGTTGCTTATTAGTTTGTTTTAAAACATTTTTTATTGAGTTATAGTCATTTTACAATGTTGTGTCAAATTCTAGTGTAGAGCACAATTTTTCAGTTATACATGAACATATATATATTCATTGTCACATTTTTTTTTTCAGTGTGAGCTACCAAGTTATTTTGTGATTATACATTATCCTCCTCACTGACTCATAGATTCGTGGTTAAGAAAAGTAATTTCTTTAAGGTACTTTAAGAAATACAGTCTTTAACAACACTATCAGTGTGAAGAGCTTTATTGATTTTGATACCGGGAGATATGAATATTTACTTCATTTCAAAGGTCTTGATTGGGTGCTTCTTGATCAATTCTGCAAACACATCTTGAGTACTTGCTACATATGAGGCCCTGAGGAGCTCAGTGGGGTCCAGGAGGTGATAACCCTTAACAAACATGACGTCAAGACAGCTGGCATGCTCCAAGAAACAATTCAGTGTCTGGGTCCTTCAACGAGAAAACAGATTGTTACATGATGGCACTTTATGGAATAGCATGTAAATGTAGAGAGGCACTTGGAAACTCCAAACTGCTAGGGAAAGAAAAAAAAAGAAAAAAAGAAGAAGCACAAGCCAAAACAAAAAAATTTGGAAATGGCTGTCTTATGATAAAAGAACAATTTTAAAGAACAAGGAAGAAATAATGAAGCATCACTGAGAGCAATTTCTTCTTCAAAAGAATTTGACACCAAAATATTTAATGTGGTTCTTGTTTCTACATCTGTCACTAACCTAGTATGTAATTCATCCGTCTTTGTGATGGCAATAGCTGGTAATAGTTACCTCGAGCCCAGAAGGATTTCTGAGACTTTAGTTCTAGCTTTTGGTGCAAGATTCACAATCACCCTGCCTTTTTTTCCTATAGGAATTTGTTAAAAGAATGTCTCAAAAGCTTTCCTTCAATAATTACCAGCACTTAATTAAAAAAATTAAATGTAAACCTTACATGTGCTGCTGGCCATTTTGTCTTTGGATCATTCAGCTGGATGAGATCCAATGCTATCTTTTTTAATGGCCTAATTTCCTGATAATAATAAAGATGAAGCTTTTCAATTACAGAATGCTTCAACTACTCAGAAATAAAAGGGAAACTTGTAATAACTTCATTTTCTACAGTTATATTTTTATCACTGGCAAGTTTATTAGACTCACGCATATTTTAAGAAGCTCTTTATTTCATGAATAATGATGAGTGATTATATTTTGATTTTCAGTATTAACTTTATTGCATATCTTTGTGCTACAAATCTATACATAATCATGGATGCCATAATAATAGCAAATGTGTTCTTGAATAATACAGTTTAGAGTATACTCTGCATTGGGTTTTTTTTTTATTGAGGTGCAGTTGTACAATATTATATAATTATACAACATAGTCACAATTTTAAAAGGTTATGTTCCATTTATAGTTATTATAAAATATTGGCTATGTTCTCCGTGTCATACAGTATATCCTTGTAGATTATTTTATGCATAGTAGTTCATACCTCTTAATCTGTATTTTTTCAGTCATCCCAATCTTACCATCTTTTATTCACTTATCAACCAATATTTATTGAACACCTAATATATGTCATGCATGGTTGGAGATCAACCCAATGAGCTAAGCATTGTTACTATTTTTACTCCGTTTTACACATGAGAAAACCAAGACAAAGGGAAGTTAACTAATTTACCTAAGGTCATACACGGAATATCATATGTTGATAAGAGTGTATATTCTGGATGCATATTGCGAAAGTTTAATCCTGACTCTACAATTTACTAGCTGTTTGACCTTGGATAAGTTTCTTGATCGCTCTGTGTCCCAGTTCTGCCATCTGTAAAATGAGAATAATCACAAAACATACCTTGTAACGTTGAAGCACTGTAACAGTGCCTCGCACAGAGTGAGCGCTCAGTAAGTATGGTCATTATTTTTTAG
Organism: Vicugna pacos; assembly: GCF_048564905.1. Classification (NCBI taxonomy): domain Eukaryota; kingdom Metazoa; phylum Chordata; class Mammalia; order Artiodactyla; family Camelidae; genus Vicugna; species Vicugna pacos. Next base: position 19,867,566 of record NC_132999.1, on the reverse strand, counting down.
TACAAGCAGGCTGTGACTCAGAGACTTGAACAAGATCCTCTGACTCCACATTTGTTGTTTTTTCTTTTATATTAGCTTCCCTCCATAAGATGACATAAAATTATTATCTTTGTTTAACCTGAGATTTAAATTCAAAACCTGAAATATATGCAGTACATAGTCAGTAATTATAATTACCTGTTCCTAATCACAGGCAATCAGGTGGGTAAATGTACTGGAGAGCCACTGTTCTCTGTCCATCACTGTAAATGGCAAATAAAGAGTTTGGCAGAGAACAAACCAATACATCTGGTTGTGGGCAACAGCACCTTAATGATAGAATATGATCCCCATAGGAAATGTTTATGTTAGGGGAAAAGAATGTCTTCAGACCAGTGCACCCTGTGATAGCGAGCGGAGGCTTCCTGATGTTTGTCTGCTGCCATCAAAACAGACCAAACAGCCTGAAGCATCAGGGGGGTGCTTGCTTTCCCTTGGCAGACTTCCCTTCTTTGAGTCTCTGAGCACGCAATGAGGGCAGGTATCTCCAAAATGCACTTAGATTCAAGAAGCTGTACCATCCACTTCTAAAGCAGTGGTCTCGGTCTTGACTGCTCATAGACTCACCAGAGGAGTGTGTGAAAATTCCCACATGAAGTGTACACCCTCAGATCAGCTGCACTGGGGTCTCTGGGAGCAGGACCAGGGGGTGGTAGTTTTTAAAGCTCCCCAGGTGGTTACTGTGTGCAAGCAAGGTTGGAAAGGGCCTGGGGGAGGAGCATGAGATCACAGGTTGGGGACCCTAGCCTTGCACATACAATGAAGTGAATTTAGGTCAGTCATTTAACTCTCTGTACCTCATTTTTCACTTCTACTCATTGACAAAAACATTCCACTCTATTTTAAGTTACTCTGTGGTTAGCATCAGATAGTATGTGTGAAAATAAAGCATGCTGAGGTAAGCTGGTGCCTGTATATTGCTTTGGACATGACAGTCCCAGAGTTGGAAAAAAAAATTCAGATCAATATATACAGATATCAGATAACAGGTGTGTCATAGGAAAAAACAGAGGAGAAGCGATGTCCAGTAAGCCTCAGAAGAAAAGGAAGGAAGAACTATGTTACGGAGGCAACAGAAGACACTTTTCTTTTTAAAAAAATTAATTAATTAAATATATCATTATTGGCGTATAGTCAGGTTGCAGTGTTGTGTCAGTTTCTGGTGTACAGCACAACACAAAAGATGCTTTTCTATCACAGGCTACAAAACTGCCACAAAGGCAAGATGTGGTCGTGATGGGGGAGTTTTAACTTCAAGAACTTCTGACAGCATTTCACTGGTCCTCATTTCTTCGTCATTTCCCTCCCATCACACCATTCACTGAGCATCTTCTATGTCTAGACAGTGGGCTGTGTGTTGGACACAAAAGGATAAGCATTATGATAAGCTTCTTGAGGAGTTTACAGCCAGATGGCAGGACACAGATGAGTGGAAAAGGTAAAGGGATAAAATAGGAAGCGTTAAAATGAAAGTTTTGAGAAATCCGGTGGCATCTTTCATCTCTCAGAGAGTAGAGAAAGCAATGAAGAAAATGAGTCTATGATATAAAAGTAATGAGAATATTCAAGAAAGAAGACAATGCCATTTGCGGTTTCATAATATGTAAGGAAGAGACTGCCATACGTGTTCAAATGGAAAATGCGGGGAAGGCAATTCCACAAAATTAAGGGAAGACATGAATTATCCTTGACTAGAAGCATCAAATAAATTTTAAATTTTGTTTAAGTAGCCGTGAGTAGTCCCAGTGAGAAGACATCACTCAACCTCTCTTTGTCTGTCTGTTCATCTGTGAAGTGGGCATTATAGTGGCTACCACTGCACATCTACCTCCCAAGTGCCCCGTATCTGGTAAGAACTCTAATATTAGTTATTGTAGTCAGCTAAAGTAAACAATGAAACCTGCTGAGAACTCTGGGGAGTTCAGATTTGTTTCCTCGGTGGGAAGAATGAGGAGTGTATTCCAAACAACAATAAAAAGTATTAATGAAGTCTGTAGGAATATGTACATATGTGTGTTTGAAGCAAGAAGATAAAAGATAGGAACATTGCTGGTGAAAATCATGTAATATTAATAGAAGAAAAGGAGGATTATTCAGTTTGAATGTTTTTCTGTCAATGACAAATTTCATCAAGCTGAAACGGTTAATTAATCATTGTTAAGAAGGAAGCTCCAGGTAAGAACAAGACTGGTAGGGAGCATGTGCATGGTTGAATAGTTCCGGATTATAAACCCAAGACAATTAGAAGGAACAGGGTAGGGAGGAGAGGGAGGGAGAGAGAGAAAAGGGAAGATGCATGTGTGTGTACGAATGATCTGGCTTAACAGGATTTCATATAAAAACTACCAGAGCTTAAGCATAGTAGGTTTTCAATTAATTTTATGTCAGTTTGATTGAAGACATAAGGCTTATAATTAACCACAAACGTATGAGCCAGGGGTGTCATGTGATTTCCAGAAACTACTGATGCCGATCTGAGCTAAACTGATGGAAGTGCAGCACACAGACCAAGGGAGGCAGTAATCCCACTTGCATCTTGCTATTCATATGAAATCAAGATTCTGAGCCGGTTCTGGATGAGAACTTTACTAGGAATATCAACAGAGTTCACTGCTAGGATAAGGATGGTTATGTCTCTAGAAAATCATGACTTAAGGAAAAGGAAAAGGAACTGAGACGACCTGAGAGCTGTCTTCAAATATTAGAGGGACCTCTCCCATGTGGGACGGATAAGCCTACCCAGGGTTGCTCCAGAGGTCAGAACTAGGAGCAGTGGAAACTCACAGCCCTCAGATTAAGGAAGGGCATTGTGACCTTACTGCCTGTCATTAGAAGCGGAGGTCTCCCAGCAGTAGAGGCAAGGGGTTCATTTAGAGGCTGGGTGATCGTCTGTGGCAGATTCTTGCTTTGTGGAAGATCAAGATCAAATCCAAGATTTTAGTCACTCACTTGAAATGCTAAATTAGAATTTTGTTAAACTATAGTGTCTGTAATTTCTATATGAGTTACTTTAACGCTGTCCTGATTTCTGTACATGATACATAAACAAATATCATTATAATGAAAAGTTACAAAGTCACAATCTAGGTATTTCAGACAATACCCAATATCACAAAGTTCAAGGAAAAGGAAGAAATTTGGAAAAGTGTCTGAGGACTGTGCTATGACTTGAACTGTAACAGTGCATATTATTGCCACATATCAACTCAAAAAGTGAATTATTTTAACCTTGAACTATTAGTAAAGGACATATGCATAGCTCCTTTTAAAATTACTCTGATTTCAGTGCTTGAAGATCCAAATTTCGTTGGAGAGTATTACAAAAGGAAGAAAAATGAGGGAAAACATCCTACAGAATGTCATTTAAAGTAAGTAATTTTCAGTGTCTAGAATATGACCCTATTAACTTGAAATATCAATTAGCCACTTCCTACTAACTGACCTATCAGAAGAAACCCATTGGAAATAACAGCTTAGGCTCTTGCCCAACCATATGAACAAGAAGAGTAAGAAATATCTTCTTTCCTTTAGTGTGAACCCAGGTGGGAAACATCTTTGCTGCTAAAGATGGAGCGAGGGCATGAGCCACACTGAAGGCATCTCATAATACCTTCCCTATTACTCCTTGCATTTCCACCCCCCTTTTCCTTATCAAAATATAACTGAGAAATGGGGGGGGGACCTACTTACAGCTCATCAGTTAGGGTTTCATCCTTCTCGTGGTTCCTTTATCTTTTCCTCTTTCACAGATCTCTCACTCAGGAACCAAATATAGTAAATCTAATCAGAAAGTATATGATAAAAATAGAAAGAAAAATTACTACAGTATCTTGAGAAATCGTGGACTCCTAGACCACATTAAGGAAGGAACCTTAATCTCATCTTGGTCTCTTGGCTCCAAAAGGCAGTTTTTCCTGCTTCGCCATGCTGGCGCACAGATGTGGTTCCAGCTGTGTGTAGTGGCCCTATATTCTGATGTGCTTATTTCAAAGTGTTTGGCGAATGTGCTACCACAAAGCCAGGGGAAGTTAAAGATCCTATTTTTTGTATTTATCTCTTTTACCTCATTTTTTAGCTTCTTGGTTTGTTAGCAATGTGACCTCTTTCCTAGATGATTAGATTAACGAAAATAATGGGCTCTATTTCAGATTTGTGTAGAAGTCAAGGCTCTTAAAATAGACTTTCCTATCTTTTAATGTCATAGTCCAGATTGGGTTTTTCGATTAGATATTCTTTTTTCAGTTGATTTCTGCAACAACTTACCTTCAAGCTAAAGTAGAGAAAAGCTTTTGCACTAGATGCTTTTCTGCTTTCAGACTAAATTATAGGCAGTAGAAAAGCTTATTATTAAGCAGAATTTGAAGGAGTATGAACATGGTGTTTTTCTTGAAGGCAAGTTTCAAGTTTCGTTTAGAGTTGAAGAAACCCACTTAGAATATAAGGTTAATTTTGCTTTGACATGACTTCCTTTTTGATTTCCTTTAACAGAACTGCTTTGTTTTATTTGTTTGATTATTGGTTCATTATGTAAGGCCAGCACCCCACAGAACCGAAAAAATGTAAAAAAAAAAGTAGGACTGTGTCATTTTCAGCGTATCCAACCACTTCTACATATGGCTGAAATAATTGCGAGCTGTTTGAATGCTAGAACATTTCCTCAAATGCATTATTTTGAAGTTATTGGTCAAATTATGTGCGTGGTGACCCTGTCAGGATACAACTCTCACACCTTATGCCATCTGGTGGTTGATGAGAATGTATTTAGATCAGATGATAACACAACATCGATTTAAACATTATTTAAATAACGTGTTTAAAAGATATTTATGTAACTTTATTGCAGCATAAATATTTGAGCATGCAAAAATATAAAGTATAGTGGAATAAACTTCTTTGCAAATAATTATTTAAAGTCTCATGTTCGTCAAAATACATGAGGTATAATAAAATGGTCAATTCATAGAGATCCAAGTAGGAAATGTTTGGGAATCCATGGAAGTGAGTGATTGGTCTGTATGAACATGCAGTATAATACCATTTGCGTCTCTCTGTTTTTTAATATTTGAAAGTGCTTGCCTTGTGCTGAAATTTCTCATTAAAAAAAGACAAATCAGAAAATGCAAATTGAGAATCTTTCCTCTGCAGGGCGTTAAGGAAAAAGAGACCTGTCTGTCCTGCCTCATATCCCTCCTCCTACTGTCCTCCCTTCCCCTCATCAATCAAGACCCGATTCTAAAGCCACACGAAATTTCTTTTTTCTTTTTTTTAAACTATTATTTGGGAACATAAGCTCTTTTCACCGCTTTGTGCCTTCTGCCTGGGATATCTTTCCCAGCAGGGGCTTTGCTGGTGGTCTAAAGTTAGGACTCGGTCTGAGTTAAAAGGTGGAACGTGGAGCCCTGAAGCTCAGGGACACCGGAGCCAGGCCGTTTGGATGTGAATTCGGGCTCTGCCGGGAACCATCTCCGTGACCTTGGGCACATCATCTGCCCGCTTTGTCCCTCGGCTTCCTTATCGGTGAAATGGCAGTAAAAAACCCTGCCTACCTCCCAAGGAGAGTGTGAGGATTAAATGCATGAATACAATCGTGTGAAACACTTCAAACAGTATCCGGCACATAGTAAGTGCCCCAGGTTCGCTGTTATTCATGCTTTCCTTTCCGTGGCCCTAGTTCAACTCTCACGTGGAAAATTTTTCTTTGGAGGCCACATGGGGAAAAAGCACAGGCTGTGGTGTCCAATGGATCTTGGAGAAGCTCGTACCACCCTGAGCTTGTCTCCTTATCTCTTAAATGGGGGTACTACCTACCTTGCAGAGTTGTTTTGCATTTAATCTCTTCAATGAGACCATGTATGTAAAACCACATGGGGTTGGCATATGGACACTCAATAAATATTAGTTCCTGAGCCAAGGGGGAGAAAGAAGCCTATGACCTCCAACCTTTCAGAGAATAAAAATAGCCAGACCCATGTAGAAATTGTAAACTTTTCTCAGTCTAGAAACAAGAAAACAGCGCTGATCACATTTATTTTAGCTTCATTAGGCTCAACTTTCCCCTCCTCTGTCCCGTCATCTCTGCAGTCTGGCAAAGTGCTTCACAAGGATGCACAAAGGTCCAGCTCAAATGTGTCTTTGTGGAATGGTCCTTGACTCAGGCTTCCATGTCCCCCCATCATCTCCTTCCCTAACCCTCTGCTCCTGTCTCTTTCAGCACCTGTGGTGGGCAAATGCATCTGTCTGCAGAGTGGCAGGGGCAGGCCCATTCTTGTAGCTTTGCGGTCTCTGCACTTAGCCTGGTACCTGGCAGCTAGTAGGCACTCAATTAGTGTTTGTTGAATGATGCGCACTTACCCTGTGTCCCCACTTAATAGGAGACTTAAATGTGAAGGCAGTTAATTTTAAGAAAAATCAAATGTAGGTGCTGAACTTCTATTAAGGCTCATTCTAATGTAGAGATTATGGTTATATTTTGGGAATTCTAAGGGTATAGTCATAGAACGGTGATTAAAAACTGGAAATGTAAATGACTTGTCATGAATATTTTATGCAAATTGTGGAGTTTTACACATGTTTTCAGTTAGCATTAACCCATTGTCATTATAAGCAGATCATAAATATTCATGAATGGATCATTTGTTTTGGTGTTCATTTCTAAGGCCTTTTTTTCTTTCCTATTCCTCTGCCTGTCTTTTGGCTATTCGTGCAAATGCTTTATTCCTACTGAGACATGAGGAAGAATATGACTCTAGAACCTAATCAGGAGCTCATATTTATTTTCTCTGGAGAAATTGGAAGGTACAAACTCAGAAAACAGTGCAAGCTATTCTTCACCATTCTTTTTTATTTTTTTTTCTGTAGTTGCTATACTAGACTAAGCATACTCAATTTATTCTTTTTTTTAACATTTTTTATTAATTTATAATCATTTTACAATGTTGTATCAAATTCCAGTGTAGAGCACAATTTTTCAGTTATACGTGAACACATATACATTCATTGTCACATTTTTTTCTCCGTGAGCTACCATAAGATCTTGTATATATTTCCCTGTGTTATACAGTGTAATCTTGTTTATCTATTCTACAATTTTGAAATCCCAGTCTATCCCTTCCCACCCTCCGCCCCCTTGGCAACCACAAGTTTGTATTCTGTGTTCTGACCGTTCTTACTTAAGCACGTCTAACACTACTTTTACATCCTACACTGTACCCAGTGATTGCTTGTGCGGTAACGGAAAGAACCGTGCCAGTCACCTAAGCTTTGTCAGCCTTCAGGTTATCTAAATAAAAGTTATCAGTTCTGGAGAAGTTTTACACTCTATGTAGCTTCAGAAAAGAATACTGCTCTTGTCTATACTTTGAAGCACAAAGGAAGCAAGAACTGACATGGTGAAGCACCTACTGTGTGCCAGGCACCTCCCTTCATTTCCTAATGTAGTACTGGCCACACTGTGGAGTTAACAGTTATACCTCTAAGGGTAAACACACACCTCTAAGTGGAACCCACAGGAGTATCTGTCGGCCTCCTTCGAAGCCACAAACAGCCAATCTACACAACAAACCAATTAAAACTTTCCTTGTTATACAGACACAGCTTCATGACAAGGTTCCTGGCCTCCCTCTTCAACTGGTTTCTTTACAAAAATTCTGGAAAAGCAGAGGTAGATGTATCTGCAGTTTACTAATAAGAGAAACTTGAGGCACAAAGAGATTAACCATCTTGCCCAAAGTTATTGATAAATACATACTGTTTTTGAAGACTAAAACTAAATTATTCCCTATCTGCCTATTAATATGTGCTTATTAAAAGCTTAAATTTTTCAAGTACATGTAAGAATACTGCCTGCCCAACTGTGAGTACAAATCAAGTCCGCCTTTTGTGGAAGTTCTGTGTTTTGGGGGGTAGATCTTAAATTCTATTATTAAACAAATTTCCTCTCTTATATAAAATAGTTAGCATTGTTATATCAGATACCTGCATAAAACCTCCTTCTACTTATAAAATACACTCTGGACTTAGTTGTACTGTATTTTAAATTAAGGAGTTAATATGTAGTATTTCTAAGTTCCTATAGTGTCTGGTTTTTTTGAGTATGTGTTTTAACTCACAAAAATGTATGATCTTCCTTTCCCACAACTATGTTTGATTCCTTTTTCTCCAATTACATAGAAAATATTTATGCTGAGTACATTAACTTAGTGTATGTTTGTGCTGTCCTTTCAGGGTTATTAAGTTAAACACTGTTCTTGTAGGTTTACATGATATATTTGATGCATTTTTAAGGAGGAATACTTTTTTATTCCCCAAAAGATTAAACCTTGAGTGCCATCTTGTGGTGAAAGAGAGACTAGGCATTAGAATGAAAATTGAAATTGTCTCTTTTAAAATAGACACGGAGATTGGGACTTTGTGCTGTACATCAGAAACTGACACATTGTAACTAACTATACTTCAATTAAAAAATAAAATAAAATATAGACATGGAAAAAATTAGTCAAAGAGGAAAATTCCTTTAAAAATAACTTTGTCTCTGCTTAAATGTTTTTAGAGATAGGAAGCTCAGTAACTTCAAGGAATCTTCAGACAGCTCTAATCGTCCTTATTTCTAGCTTATATCTAACACCTTATGGTAGTCAGCCATTCCAGATTGCCTTCATTCATTTAACAGACTTTTATAAAACACCAACCATGTGCTTTTACATTTGTCTGTAAAACCAGACAGAAAATGAGAAATTACCTCCATTCTATCAAGAAGTTGTACAGAAAAAGTTAAAAACCAAATTCCCTAAGGTTACACACTCCAGTAAATAACAGAGTTGAAATTCCAGACCTACCAGATGCTATGACCCGTGCCTTTTTTCTGTTGCATCAAGCATCAGCTCAGGCACTGAGGATCCAGGCATGGATTTGGATACGGGTAGAGGACAGGATTCAAAGGATGCTGTTATGGCAGAAAAGAAAGTACCACCACCTGTCCTTGGAAGCAACAAAAGTGAGCCTCTTCTGCTTTGTGGACTTGCCCTTTAAGTCCCAGAAAATAAGTCATGTTTTTCACCCACTTCCCCTTATTTCCTCTTTTTCAGAATAAACACACCCAGTTCTTTCAACTGTTTTTTAAAAAATGAATTTAATACTCTTTATTGTTCCCCCCTTATGCATTTTTTATTGAAGTACAGTCAGTTACAATGTGTCCGTCTCTGATGAACAGCACAATGTCCTAGTCATGCACATACATACATACATTCATTTTCACATTTTTTTCAATGAAGGTTATTATAATATATTGAACATAGTTCCCTGTACTATACAGAAGAAACTTTTTAAAAATCTATTTTTATATATAGTGGCTGACATTTATAAATCTCAAACTCCTAAATTTATCCCCTCCCACCCCCTTTTCCCCAGTAACCGTAAGATTGTTTACTATGTCTGTGACTCTGTTTCTGTTTTGTAGATAAGTTCATAGTGTCCTTTTTTTTTCTTCCTTTTTTTTTTTTTTTTTAGATTCCACATGTGAGTGATATCATATGGTATTTTTCTTTCTCTTTCTGGCTTACTTCACTTAGAATGACGATCTCTGGGTCCATCCATGTTGCTGCAAGTAACATTATTTTATTCTGTTTCATGGCTGATTATATTCCATTGTATAAATAAGCCACATTTTCTTTATCCAGTCATCTGTCCATGGACATTTAGGTTGCTTCCATGTCTTGGCTATTGTAAATAGTGCTGCTATGAACATTGGGATGCCTGTATCTTTTTGAATTAGAGTTCCCTCCAGGTATATACTCAGAAGTGAGATTGCTAGATCATTTGGTAAGTCTATTTTTAGTTTTTTGAGGAATCTCCGTACTGTTTTCCATAGTGATTGCACCAAACTACATTCCCACTAGCAGTGTAGGAGGGTTCCCCTTTCTCCACAGCCTCTCCAGCATTTATCGTTTGTGAACTTTTGCATGATGGCCATTCTGACTGGTGTGAGGTGATACCTCATAATTTTGATTTGCATTTCTCTGATGATTAGTGATATTGAGCATTTTTATGTGCCTATTGGCCATTTGTATGTTATCATTGGAGAATTGCGTGTTTAAGTCTTCCCATTTTTGGATTGGGTTGTTTGTTTTTTGTTATTAGTAAGTTACATAAGCTGTTTATATACTCTGGAAATTAAGCCCTTGTCAGTCTCATCTTTGGCAAATATTTTCTCCCATTCCAATAGTTGTCTTTTTGTTTTGCTTATGGTTTCCTTTGTTGTGCAAAAGCTTAGGAGTTTAATTAGGTCATGTTTGTTCATTTTTGCTCTTATTTCTATTGCCTGGGTAGACTGCCCTAGGAGAACATCGCTAAGATTATGTCAGAGAATGTTTTGCCTACGTTTTCTTCTAGGAGATTTATCGTGTCTTGTCTTAATATTTAAGTCTTTAAGCCATTTTGAGTTATTTTTGTGTATGGAGTGAGGGAGTATTCTAACTTCACTGATTTACATGCAGCTGTCCAGTTTTCCCAACACCACTTGCTGAAGAGACTGTCTACTCCATTGTATGTTCTTGCCTCCTTTGTCTAAGATTAATTGACCACAGGCCTGTGGGTTTATTTCTGGGCCTCTAGTCTATTCCATTGAGCCTTATGTCTGTTTTTATGTCAATACCATGCTGTTTTGATTACTGTAGCTCTGTAGTATTGTCTGAAATCTGGGGGAGTTATTCCTCCAGCTTTGTTCTTTTTCTTCAATATTGCTTTGGCCATTCTGGGTCTTTTGTGATTCCATATAAGTTTTAGGATTGTTTGTTGTAGTCCTGTGAAAAATGTTCTGGGTAATTTGATAGGGATCACATTAAGGTTGCCTTGGGTAGTATGGCCATTTTAACAATTGTTCCCCTCTTATGGAAGTAATTTATTTCATCAGTTTCTCAGAATGTTGCCCCCAGGTTTTACCATGGGTTTCTGATTGTAGCACAGAATCTGGTGGAGCCTCCTGTATTATAAACAGTGTGGCTTAATACTGCTTCCCCTACATCTGTCTTCAGAAACACATACTGGGCTTTTTTTTCCCCTAAAAGAATCTCTCCTTTGGTTCTGCTCCCACGTAGAACACTCTTTTGAGGGAGGGGCCTCTCTGTCTCTTTCTCTCTCTCCCTCTCCCCCTTGCGTCCCCCCCCAACAATCTACCCCACTGACCCCCCAATCTCCCTTCTCCCGATACCTCCCACTCCCTGTGGCCACAGAAATGTGACACATGGATTGACTTAGGCCTTGGTCTGAGCAGGGGTGAGAGTGAGGAGGACGATGGTTCCCTACAGGCACATCAGATTCTATTTTACCTGAAGGGAGAAATAAAAAGGAAGCCAAGAAGGTCCCTTAGAACATGTTACCACAAGTCAGATTACTAGATGTATGCATCTAATATACAATATAATAATATACTAATAGATACTTATAATAATGTATATTATATATTAATATATTCATAGATACAGTAAGTTTTATGATGCTTGTTGTGTACGTAGAGTGGCTTCTCCAGACCATGTAGCAACTTACAGAGCCACCAAAATGATAGGAGAATTTAAAATGAACAAGCATTGGGGTTTTTTGTTTTTCTTTTAACTTAAACTTCCTCCATAGTCATTTAAATCTCACTTTGAACATTTTTGTTTTTACAATTTGTGTTTTCAGTTCTATAAAGGCAAATGTTTGAAAGAAAAAGGAAATGTCAATACTGTATAGTTTTTTGAGGACAAGGATTTATCATTGGGGGAGAAAACGTATAAATCAAGTTGTGTTGTTTTCTAAAGTCATATTTGCCTTGAAGAAAATAAGATTCTAATGATTCTGTTTGTTTGCTTTGACATTCACACAAGGCTCACAAAGGCTAGAAATAGTCTGGGTTCCTGCTAGTTAGAGTGGCAACTCTTAAGTCAAAGGACATGAGACAGAGACTTCATAGGGCCATACCTTAGTAGTAGGGAAATACTCATCTCCAAATAAGTGCTCTTCTAGACGCATATGGAAGCTTAAATACAAACATTGGAGATATCAGACTGGTTTGCAAGATACTAAACTTCATGCCAGCACAATAGACAACCATATATAAAGGAAAATAACAAAATTCAGCACCCAGCAACATAAAATTTACAATGTCCAGCATCTCATGAAAAATCTCCTGTCATACAAATAGGCAGGAAAACGTGACTCATAACCAAAAGAAAAATCTTTCAATATAAATAGATCCAGAAGTAAGAGATTGACAGAACTAGTAGTTATGGACCTTAAAGCAAGTTCTATACATCTTAGAAAATATATTGATGGGTCCAAAGAAAATCATAAATGTGATGAAGAGCAATGGTAGATATACAAAAGGCCAATGGACCATCTAGAGGGAAAATAAATAAAAACTGTTTTAAATACTGTGTGGAAAGAACAGCAAATTAGGTACTGCAGAAGAAATAACTCATGAACTTGGAAATGCAGCCATATAAACTCCTAAAAATAAGCATAGAAAGAAAAAAAGACTAGAGAAGAAAAGCCTCCGTGAGCTGTGGGACAATATTCAGTGATACAAGATACACGTAATTAGTGTCCCAGAAAAAAATCAACAGAAAAAAATGTAAAGAAATAATTATGGCTGAAAATTTTCCAAATTTGATGAAAGGTATAAACTCAAATCCCAAGAAGCAGAAATATAAAGAAACCGTTCCAAGGCACATCATAACCAAATTGCTGTAACTTAGTGATAAAGGGGAAAATCTTGAAAGCAGTAAAGGAGAAACACACACACACACACACACACGCACGCACGCACGCACGCACACACGCACGCGTAGAGAAACAGGAGAAAAAAAAAAAACAGCCAGTAACTTCATGTCTGAAAACTTGCAAGCCAAAACTAATGGATGACAATTTTAAACTGTTTAAAAGAAAGAGTTAACCTGGAGTTTTTTCACATTAATCAATTCAACCCCATAGATGAAATAAATTTCTTGAAAGACAGCACGTACCATGGCTCACTTAAAAAAAGGTGGATAACCTGAGTAATCCTGTCCAAAAAAGGAACTGAATTGATAGCTAAAAGCCTTCACACAAAGACATCTCCAAGGCCAGTTGGCTTCACTAGAGAATTTTCCAGACATTTAAGGAAAATAAAATACCAACGTACACCAAGTGTCTCAGAAAACAGAAGAGAAGGCAGTACTTCCCAATGTAAGTTGTAAAGTCAGCATTACCTTGATGATAAAACCAGACAGTACAAGAAAAACAAAAACCAACAAACAAAAAAACTACAAATCAATACACCTCGTATACATGAGATGAAAAAACATTTAGCAAATTTTGGAAATATGTGTATTTTAAACATTGTTTTAACATTGTGAATATTGATTTTTTCTCAAAATGTTAAATCAAGGTTACATTCCTGGTATAAACCCACTTGGTCACAATTGATTATAATAAATAATTAAGGTAATTATACATGACGAGGTGCAGTTTATGCCGGGAATATAACGTTGGTTTACTATTTGAAAAATATGAACAATGTAAAATAGAATAAGAAAGAAGAACCGTCTGATCATTGCAACAGGTGAAGAAAATTTCATCATCCTGACTTTGAAAAAAGCTCTCAGTAAATTAAAAATAGGAAGGAAGTGCCTCAATCTGATAAAGCGCATCTGTGAAAATACTACAGCCAGTGCATGTGATATTGATAAAAGACTGAATATTTTGCCCCTAATGTCAGGAACAAGGCGAGGATGTCTGCTCTCAGTCCTTCCCTGCAACATTTTATTGCAGGTTTTATTTTCATCATAGTGCATATCACTACTGATTTATCTTGATTTTTTGCATTTGTTCATTTTTGTCTCCTCTTGATGGGGCCAGGAACCTGTCTGTCTTGTTCTTCCTGCACCATTAGTTCCTAGATCAGCACCTGGCACAAGGTTGGTAGGTGCTCAATGAATATTTTTCAAATGAACAAACTTTTCAGCAGTATTGTGTAAGTGAGGTACGCTTGTGGGACAAAAGCATTTCTATTCCACTTAATTTCAATGACAATAAACCCTATTTCCACCGAAAGTTTTCTTGTCATAATGTATTTAAGAAAAACATTTAGTCATCCCCAAAAGAAATTTTTGTAAAAATTTTCATTTCCATGTATGGACTCCTTCCCTAAGGAAGTGATGTGGTCACTTGACGGGCTCCTTGAGGTATCCTGCCAGGTGGCGGTTTTTCCCAGGATATGCCGTGAGTTTTTCTGATAGAATTGTTCCTCAGTCTAAGTGGGTTGAAGTGTTCCTCAAAATTCATGACCATGCAGAACCTCCGAATGTGACTTCATTTTGAAATAGGGCCTTTGGAGATATAATTAGCTAAGATGAAGCTACATCTTCATCTACATGGGGCCTACACTAAGGTGGGCCCTACATCCAGTGCCTGGTGTCCTTAGAAGAAGAAGCGAGGACAGAGACCAGGGAAGAAGGCCATGTGGTGGCAAAGGAGGAGATCGGCGCGAGGAAGCTACAAGCCGAGGAACTCCAAGGATTGCTCGGAGCCAGCAGAGGCTAGGAAGAGGCAAAGAAGGATTCTCGCCTAAAGCCTTCAGAGGAAGCACAGCCCTTGACTCCAGACTTTATCCTCCAGAACCGTGAGAGGTTAAACTTCTGTTACTAAGTCACCATGCTTGTGGTCATTTGTCATGGTGGCCCTGGGAAGCTAACATACCTTGCTAAACCAAATGATGTTTTTATTACTCTTAAAGTACTCATCTGACGCCGTATGTGTTCACTTTCCTGAGTCCTATGCTGTTGGGAAACACGTGTTGGAATAGTTCAGTTTACCATCGCACTAGTCTGTACTCAGAACGGCGCAGATATCCAAAGTCCATTGCTCTGCTTGACTGATTTGATTTGTTTGCCTTACTTTTCTCAAAAGTAATGTACACCTCCCAGGATGCATTTGGGAAGTTAGAGAACTTCTTCTTTTCATTGTTCTAGGTACACGGCTGCCATGGCTCGGCTTGCCAGGGAAAAGAAAAGGCCTTACAAAGCCGGTTATCCAGCTGAAAGACGTTATCACTGCACAACGCCAAGTAAATTGAGTTCAACCTGTTTGTTTCACTTCGTGTTTAGAGCTAAAATACTAGTCATAGTCATAAATTTAAATTTTTGTTCCATTCAGGGAAGTTTAAATATATGAGGCCTACTCTTGTGTTCTCCTTTTAAATTTACTTTCACTCTTTCTGACTAACAAAATAAATTCAGTAAATGACTTAGTTAAGAATTGGAGCTTTAGGAAAAAGAAAAAGAATCATTTATACTTTAAAACTTTGTAGCCTTTAATAAGTGAGTATACACTTTGAAAATCTAAGGCTAAGTTTTAAAATGTGTAAGTGCAGCAAAACTAAACAAAACACTAAACAGTGGAATTTTAGTGGCTGTGATGTGCTCAGGGTTTGGGAAGCGTTTGTGCAATGTGGCTTGCTCTTTTTCACTTCTGCCATCATCACAAGGACGTGCCTGGACTAGCCCTCTGGTCACCGAGCTTCCCGGCCCGGCTTCCCGGCCATCCCCAACCCAGATAAGCCAGCCCTCAGCTGACCAGCTGGTGTGCGACCTAAACAGCTGCTTGCTGAGATGTCCCTGAGATCTTGTGCTTGTTTATTACGTAGCAAGAGTAAGCTTATACAGGATACCAAAGAGAAACAGGACTCAACTAGGAAAGGAATGACCTTCCTGCTTCCCTTTTGCGGAGAGTTAGCGTGTCATATCTTGCCAATGGGAAAAATCTCCTCTGTGATATCGGGGGTACGGGGGGTGGGCATTGTCCTTGAGAAGCTGTGTGTATCATATATGGCAGCTTCCTCAGACACAGCGGTTCCATGCAACCCTTCACAGACTCTCTCTTTACAGCTGTGATGGCTTCACAGCTTCTCCGTGACCTCGCGTTTGTCCCACTCGGGGTGGCTAAGTGTGTGCAGCTCCTTGTACCCCGTGCACTCCTGGTCTTCCTGCCCGCATCAGTGCATCAGGCTAGTGGAGGTGCCGACCGTTCTTCCAGCTCTCCATCTATAGCCCTGCACGTTTAATCCCTGTTTCATGTATTAAACCCCTCACTCTCCTGTTACTTGTGGTGGCTCTGTTTTCCTAACTGAACTCAGATGGATACAGACACGAATGGAAGTAAACCATTTGGCAATAATCAGAGCCCACCCATCATAACACATTTTAATATCTCCACACATTAAATTATTTTAAGATTAGAAAACAATTCCAAGAAGCAGAGTTTTTAGGATCCATCCCAAGAAAGGCACGCAAACCATAAAGCAATAGAATTTGTGTTTCCGTTACTTACTTTAACATAGTATTGATTCCAACTGGCAAATCCAGGGTTTCTCAGAGGGATTTATAATACTTAAGATTTTCTGGAGGGGAAAAGTTCAAAATAATATTTATTTTTTTCTATGTCATGAGGAAACATTTTTTATTTGGTTTGCATTATGCTCTTCTAATCTAGCCAGGATTTCTTTTTATGCTTCCTAGGAGTTTTGTGTTTGTTTTGTTTTGTTTTGTTTAACAGCAGGAAATGAGGGCAAATGGTTAAGGTCATCGACTCTGAACATTCATTCCACTCCAACAACTGGTGTTGGCCAATGGTGGTAATCCCATTTCCCGTGCAGGGACTAGTTTCAGAGTGGGATGTGACAATCCAGCCTGGGAGGAAATACACTAGGGTCTTCAGGATGTAGTTGTCCTACTCTTAATAATGAGCCCCTAGAGGGAAGACCCCTTTTTCTTCTGGATGTTGCCATGTCTGATATGAGTCCTAGAATGGCCGCATCTCTCTTGCTGTGACTCTGAAAGATGAAAATAGCACCGAAGATGGCAAAGCAGAGCAGTGGGGAGAACTTGGCAGGATTGTCCTGAATGACGCTGTTGTGTCACCGTAACCATTAATCCTGCCCTCCCTCTGATCTTCCTCTCCTGTGAGATAAGAGATTTCTCTGTTGTTTAAACTGGTTTGAATTGGGCTCTGTGTTTCTCATGACCAAAAACGTATGAATTCAGAAGAGCTCCAACATGGTTAGAAAGAACTGGAGTTAACCCATCAATGATATGTTCATAGAAAATAGAACAAAATAAAGGGAAGGACAGAATTTAGTTTTAAATTAAGGAAAGCTAGAAATTCATATTAAAGTATAAAAATAAAATTTCAATCATGGGAGACCTCAGGCTTCTTATAGGATAATGGCAGTTGCCTGAACTCAAATTCTGCTAAAAATCTTTCCATAAACCAAGGAGACCAAGAGCATAATTCATTGATAACCCTTGTCTATAGCACAACTAGAAGACAATGAATATTGCAAGGTTCGTTTGATATGTAATTGGGGAAATGAACATATGAGACCAACAGAATTTGCCCTGAAGCCCAAGCTGGGCAGTGAATTTGGAGGCGGTAGTTACGCAGAGGGAGGAGAGTGCATTGGGATCGTGGGGGTAACAGAATATCAAGAGCACCAGCTAGGGGTCATCCCTGGAAAGCAAGCTCCCCACGCTGAGTGGAAATACTGAGAAAAAGATACTGTATCTACATTCTTCTTTTAAAATAGAATCCATCTAATTCCCTGTTTACGAGACCTGTACAGTAAAGATGTAACTCATTTGTGTGACATATGCGGCTCTCCTAATCTGGCCTCAACCTAACTAGCCAGCTCCACTGAGCTCTCCATGCACTGTAACACAGTGATCTGGGATCTGATGGACCCGGGATTAATCATTATTAGCTGGATGTCCTTGGGCAATACTGCAGGTTACTCGGTCTCAATTTCCTCCTTTTTAAAATAGGGATAATCATACCTGCCCATCACAAGGGTTGTGTCTAAGTTAAGTTATATTTTACACATTAGCACATGCTTAGCACAGCACCTGGCAGAGTGTAAATACTGAAGCATCAACTCTGATTACCTCTAAACTGCCAGGTTCTCTTGTACCTCTGCCCTTTGGTATGTGCTACGTCCTCGATCTAAAGTGCTCCCCTCTCCCTTCTTTGCCCTTCTCTGTTTAGCAAACTGCTCCTCCTCTTTCAAAGTCCGACTCTTTTTTCATGTAGATACAGCGATTCCATTCTTGTGCTGTGAGGCCCCCATGGACACCTTTTCCCTGACACACCTACTGGCACTTAGCAGGGACTCAGTAAATACATGAGCATAAAAAGATTGACCAAAATGGAAAGAATGATTTATGACAAGTTAATTGCAAAATGTGAAATTGAGAAGTTTTAAAAAGTTTGAAAGTTTTAAAAACTTTAAAAAGTTTACTTGCATTCAGTTAGATGACATAGGCATTCTGCTGCAAGTGTGGGGACCCTTTCTATTGTTTTGCCTGCCATGTCTATTAAATTTCTGTGTTTCATATTTCCCATTATAGCTCAAACTTTTTCTGATTCACAAGCTGAAACAAATACTGTCACAAAGATGAGTGTCATAAAGGAGCGGCAGAAGAGAAAAGTTTTACCAGATGATGTTAACACAAATGAGCCATGGGAAGAAGAAGTGGCAAGTCTGGTCGCCTGGACCAACACTCTTGATACAAATGCTTTAGAAGATTAAGCCTAATGCTTCAGGATTTTAAAAACTAAACAGCCTCACAGCTCAGCTTCATGGAACAACTTGGAAGAACTGGGATTCCTTTTTTTTTTCCAAATTAGTCTCATCTCTCACTTCAAGAACAAATTAGAAATATAAGTGCAAATCAGTGAATATGTTGCCTTGAATTTTTTGAGCTCTCCTTCACCGTTTGACCTTACATTAGCCAAGTAGCGCTGCTCATTGTGGTGTTCCAATCAATGGTGTTATACCCAGAGCTTTCGGCTGCTGGTTGCGCATTTTTACAGGCAGGATGTGGGTCAGGAAGAGACTGGTGTAGGAGGGGAGCACTCGGGAGCTCTAGAGGCTGGACATTAACCCAAGTAGGGGATCTGTACATTTATCTACATCTGCCTAATGTAGCGTCTTGTTTCCTCCATAATCAAGGGGTGGGATGTCACCTGTCCAGCCCACCAGTGTTCCTCTTCTGTTTTCTCCCAGAACACATGCTCTGCTGTATCTTCAACCTTAACCAACCTTCCCCTCATATTTTCATATCTTCATTTTCTCCCCCTCTGTCTCCTGTGTTACCCCAACCTGCAAATATGCTTGGGTCTCTCTTGTTCTCAACTATGTCTCCACCTTTGACCCTGCGTTTCCACTTCCCTCAACACTGTGTCATCCATATTTTCTCAGTCAGATTTATTAATTGTAATCTATCATTTCCTCTCTTTATTTCTTCATTTCACGTTTGCAGCCAATGCACAATAAAATCTATCTTCTGCTTGTACTGCTTGGGTAAATACCTAGAATTGAAATACCTGGATCATATAAGTTTTTAAGAAATGGCCAACTATTTTTCAAAGAGATTTTACTATTTGACATTCCCACGAGCAGTGTATGAGAGTCCTAGTTCCTCTACATCCTGGCCAACACTTGCTCTGTTCAGTCTTTTAAATGTCAGTTATTTCAAAAACTGTGTATTGGTATCTCATTGTTTTAATCTGCATTTCCGCAAAGACTATGATGACAGGCATCTTTCGTGTGCTTATTTGCCATCCTTATATCTTCTCTGATGAAATATCTGTCCAAATCTTTCACCCATTTTTTATTAGGTTTTTTTTTTTTCCTGTTACTAAGTTTTGAGAGTTCTTTATATATTCTGGATACAAGTCCTTTAACAGATAAATGATTTACAAATTTATAATTTTCAAACTAGTCACTACTCTGCCACTTGTTTTTTCATTATCTTAAGAGGGTCTTCAAAGAGCAGAAGTTTTCAATTTTGATAAAGTCCAACAAAATTATTTTTTCTTTTGTAGACTTTGCTTTTGGTGTTGTATCTAAGAAACTCTTGCCTAACCCCCATAGTCACAAAGATTTTCTCTTATTATTTCTTGTGGAAATTTTACAGTTTTAGGTTTTACATTTAGGTCCAAGCTCCATTTTGAGTTCATTTTTGTATACGGTACAAAAAACAGATCACAGCTGGACATGTGTTCCTTCCTCCTCCCTCCCTCCTGTGCTCTCTCTCTTTGTTCTTTCGCCATTTGTTCAAAATACTATCCTTTCTCCACTGAATTATCTTTGTACCTTTGTCAAAAATCAGTTATCCATATATACGTAGGCCAATTTCTGGACTCTCGGATCCGCTGACTTGAATATCTTTACATCAATACTGTATTGTCTTGATTGGTATGATTTTATTATGTATCTTAAAATAAGTTAATGTTAGACCTCTAGTTTTCTTAGTTTTTTAAAAAACTGTTTTGGCTATTCTAGGCATTTTACATTTCTATATGAATTTTAGAATAAGCTCATCAATTTCTACAAAAAATCATGTGAAGATTTTTTATTGAGATTACAGTGAATCTATGGGTCTTTTGGAGAGAACTGACATCTTAATTATACTGTCTTCCCACTCGTGAATTCTTCTTTATTTGGGTCTTCTCTCATAGCTCATCGGTGCTTTTGTAACTTTCAGTTGTCCATGTGTTGCGTATGGAAGTTGGACTTTGTCAGATGCTTTTTCTGTGTCTACTGAGATAAGCATGTGATTTTTCTTTTTATTAATATCGTAAATTACATTGGTTTAAAAACAATTCAGCTAACTTTGCGTTCCTAGGGTAAATTCCACTTGGTCGTGGTATACTGTCCTTTTATTTGTTCTTGATTTGATTTGTTAATATTTTGTTCAGAATTTTTACTTCAGGGAAATCAGCTATAGTTCTCTTCAAATGTCCTTGTGTCTAGGTTTAATATCAAAGTAATGCTAGCCTTATAGAATGAATTGGGAAGAATTCCCTACTTTTTAATTTTCTGGAAGAGTTCTTGCAGAATTGGTATTATTTCTGTATTTGGTATGATTCACCTGTGTAGCCATTTGGGCCTAGAGTTTTCTTTGTGAGATGTCATTTAATTACAATTAATTTTTTTAAAGGCTTTATGGCTATTTTGATTATCCATTTCTTCTTGAGTGGCCTTTGGTAGTTTGCGTCTTTCATGTAATTTATCCATTTCATCAACGGAGTCTAATTTTTTAGCATAGAGTAATTAGTAGTATTCCCTTATTGTCCTTTTCATATCTGCAAACTCTAGTTATGTCACTTACATCTTCTGCCTTTTGTCCTTCTCAGTCTGGCTAGGAAGTTATCAATTTTATTGATCTCAAAGAACTAGCTTTTGGTCTAATTTATATTCTCTATTGTTTTCTATTTTACTGATTTCTACTATAATATTTATTATTTCCTGTCTTCTGCTTGCTTTGGGTTTAATTTACTTTCCCCCCCCCCCTTAATTTGTTGAGATGGAAACTGAGGTCACTGATTTGAGACCTTCCTTCTTTTCTCACATAGGAATTCCTCAGCACACATTTCCCTCTAAGCACTGCTTTGGCAGCTTACCATTAATTTTTATGTGCTATATTTTCAATTTCATTCGATGCAAAATACTTCTAATTTCCTTTTAGATTCTTCTTTGACCCATGTATTATTTTACAGTGTTTTATTTACTTTCCATATATTTGGAGGTTTTCCAGAGGTCTTTCTACTGATTTCTACTATAATTCCATGTGAAAAGAGAACATGCTGTGTATGATGTGAATCCTTTAAAATTTACTGATACTTGTTTAATGGCCCACAGTATGATCTATCTTGGCAAATGTTCCCTGTACATTTGAAAAACATATATATTCTGCTACTGTTGAGTAGATAGTTCTATAAATGTCATTTAGGTCAAGTTGGTTGATTGTGCTGTTCAAGTTTTCTATATCTTCACTGATTTTCTGTCTGCTTGTTATCAACTTGAGAGAGGCATGTTAAACTCTCTAACTGTGGATTAATCTATTTCTTCCATCTGGTCTATCAGTTTTGCTTCATATAGCCACTCCCGTTTTCTTGTGATTACTATTAACATGGTATATCTTTTTCAATTCTATTACTTTTTCTAAACTGAAGTATAGTCAGTTTATAACGTTGTGTCAATTTCTGGTATACAGCATAATGTTTCGGTCATACATATGCATACATATATTTGTTTTCATATTTTTTCATTATAGGTTACTATAAGATATTGAATATAGTTCCCTGTGCTATAAAGTTGTCTGTTTTATATATAGTAATTAGTATCTGCAAATCTCAAACTCCCAGTTTATCTCTTCCCACCCATTTCCTCCACCCATAACCATGTTTCTTTTCTATGTCTGTGAGTCTGTTTCCGTTTTGTAAGTAAGTTCATTTGTCTTTTTCTTTTTTAGCATTCCACATATAAGTGATACCATATGGTATTTTTCTTTCTCTTTCTGGCTTATTTCACTGAGAATGATGATCTCCAGTTCCATCCATGTTGCTGCAAATGGCATTATTTTATTCTTTTTTATGGCTGAGTAGTATTTCATTGTATTAATATACCACAACTTCTTTATCCAGTCATCTGTCAATGGACATTTAGGTTGTTTCCAGACATAGAAAACAAACTTATGGTTACCAGGGAGGGAAGGAGGTGGGAAGGGTTAAGTTGGGAGTTAACTATTGTAAAAAGTGCTGCTACGAACATTGCGGTGCATGTATCTTTTAAAATTAAAGTCCCCTCTGGGTATATGCCCAGGAGTGGAATTGCCGAATCATATAGTAAGTCTATTTTTAGTATTTTGAGGAATCTCCGTGCTGTTTTCCATAGTGGCTGCACCAAACTACATTCCCACCAGGTGTAGGAGGATTCCCCTTTCTCCACCGCCTCTCCAGATTTGTCATTTGTGGACTTCTGAATGCTGGCCATTCTGACTGGTGTGAGGTGATACCTCATTGTAGTTTTGATTTGCATTTCTCTGATAATTAGTGATATTGAGCATTTTTTCATGTGTCTATTGACCATTGGTATATATTCATTGGAGAATTGCTTGTTTAGGTCTTCTGCACATTTTTGCAATGGGTTGTTTGTTTTGTATTATTAAGTTGTATAAGCTGTTTATATATTCTGGAAATTAAGCCCTTGTCAGTCTCATCTTTTGCAAATATTTTCTCCCATTCCATAGGTTGTCTTTTCATTTTGCTTATGGTTTCCTTTGCTATGCAAAAGCTTATAAGTTTAATTAGGTCCCATTTGTTTATTTTTGCTTTTATTTCTATTGACTGAGTAGACTGCCCTAGAAGAACATTGCTAAGATTTATGTCAGATACTGTTTTGCCTGTGTTTTCTTCTAAGAGGTTTATAGTGTCTTGTCTTATGTTCAAGTCTTCAAGCCATTTTGAGTTTATTTTTGTGTACAGTGTGGGGGAGTATTCTAACTTCATTTATTTACATACAGCTGTCCAGTTATCCCAACACCATTTGTTGAAGAGACTGTCTTTACTCCAGTGTATGTTCTTGCCTCCTTTGTCAAAGATTAACCAAAAGTTTGTGGGTTCATTTCTGGGCTCTCTAATCTGTTCCATTGATTCATATGTCTGTTTTTGTACCAATATCATGCTGTTTTGATTACTGTAGCTCTGTAGTATTGCCTGAAGCCTGAGAGGGTTATCCTCCAGCTTCGTTGTTTTTCTTCAGTATTGCTTAGGCAATTCTGGGTCTTTCGTGATTCCATATAAATTTTAGGATAATTTGTTCTATCTAGTTCTGTGAAAAATGTCCTGGGTGATTTGATAGGAATCGCATTAAATCTGTAGATCGCTTTGGGTAGTATGGCCATTTTAAACAATATTAATTCTTCCAATCCAAGAACATGGGATATCTTTCCATTTCTTTAAGTCATCTTTAATTTCTTTAGTCAATGTTTTGTAGTTCTCTATGTATAAGACTTTCACTTCCTTGGTCATGTTTATTTCCAAGTATTTAATTTTTTGGATGCAATTTTAAAAGGGATTGTTTCTTTACTTTCCTTTTTTGATATTTCATTGTTAGTGTAAAGAAATGCAACTGATTTCTGTATGTTAATCTTGTATCTTGCTACCTTGCCAAATTCTTTTATCAGCTCTAGCAGTTTTTGTGTGGAGCCTTTGGAGTTTCTCTGTATAGTATCATGTCATTCTCATATAGTGACAGTTTTACCTCTTCTCTTCCAATTTGGATCCCTTTTATTTCTCTCTCTTGCCTGATTGCTATGACTAGGACTTCCAATACTATGTTGAATAGAAGTGTTGAGAGTGGACATCCTTGTCTTACTCTGGATTTTAGCAGGAAGGCTTTTAGCTTTTCACCACTGAGCACTATGCTGGCTGTGGGTTTGTCATGTATAGCTTTTATTATGTTGGGGTATGTTCCCTCTGTACACATTTAGGTAAGAGTTTTTATCATAAATGGGTGTTGAGTTTTATCAAATACTTTTTCTGCATCTATTGAGATGATCATATGATTTTTGTCCTTTCTCTTGTGGATGTGGTGTATCACATTGATTGATTTGTGTATGTTGAACTATCCTAGTGTCCCTGGGATGAATCCAACTTGCTCGTGATGTGTAATCTTTTTTATGTGTTGTTGAATTCTGTTTGCTAGTATTTTGTTGAGGATTTGCACATCTATGTTCATCAGTGATATTGGCCTGTAATTTTTTTTTTGGTAGTGTCTTTGTCTGGCTTTGGTATCAGGGTGATGGTGGCTTCACAGAATGAGTTTGGGAGTGTCTCCTCCTCTTCAGTCTTTTGGACAAGTTTGAGAAGGATCAGTATGAGCTCTTCTTTGTATGTTTGATAGAATTCCCCAGTGAAGCCATCTGGGCCTGGGCTTTTGTTTGCAGGGAAGTTTTTTTAATTGCTGATTCTATTTCACTGCTAGTGGTTGGTCTGTTCAAGTGGTCTATTTCTTCTTGATTCAGTTGTGGTGGATTGTATGTTTTTAGAAACTTGTCCATTTCTTCTGGATTGTCCAATTTATTGCCATAAAGTTGTTCATAGTATTTTCTTTTCTTTTTTTTGTATTTTTGTAGTGTTGTAATTTCTCCATTTTCATTTCTTATTTTATTTGCGTCTTCTCTCTTTTCTTCTTGGTGAGCTTGGCCGTAGGTTTGTCAATTTTGTTTACTCTTTCAAAAGATAAGCTTTTGATTTGATTGTTTTTTTTGTATTGTTTTTCATCTCTATCTTATTTATTTCCTCCCTAATCTTTATTATTTCTTTCCTTCTGCTGATTTTAGGTTTTGTTTGTTCTTCTTTTTCTTCTTGTATGTGGTAAGTTAAGTTGTTTATTTGAGATTGTTCTTGTTTTTTGAAGAAGGCCGGTATCACTATGAAATTCCTTCTTGGACTGCTTTTGCTGCATCCCATAGATTTTTCATTGTCATTTATCTCAAAGTATTTTTTAATTTCTTCCTTGATTTCATCATTGACCCACTGGTTTTTTAGTAGCATGTTGTTTAGTCTCCATGCCCCATGGCTGAGGGCATCTCCTGATTTGGAGAGAAACATCTGGTGTAAAGTCGAGTTCCCCCAGCCTCTTGGGATTGGCCCAGGCACGTTTGGAGATGGGAGGAGAAAAGCAGCAGGACATTCTACTAAAATTTTTTTCTATAATGTTTAGATTTACAGGCGTGCCTTTTTTATTGCACTTCGCTTTACTACACGTTGCAGGTAATGTGTTTTTTACAAACTAAAGATTTGTGGCAACTTTGCGTTGTCAGATGATGGTTAGTATTTTTTACCAACAAAGTTTTCTTTTTTAATCTCTGGTAGTTCTTTCTTAAAATTTGTTTTTCTTGCAATTTTATTAAGATATAATTGACATTCAGCATTGTATAAGTTTAAGGATGTACAGCCAAGTGATTCTACTTACATACATCATGAAATGATTATCATAATAAGTTGAGTGAACATCCATCATCTCATATAGATACAACATGAAAGAAATAGAACTTTTTTTCCTTGTGATGAGAACTCCTAGGATTTACTCTCTTAACTTTCATAAGTAACATATAGCAGTGTTCATTATTTTATCATGTTGTACACTTCATCCTTAGTACATATTTATTTTATAACCGGAAGCTTGAACATTTTGAGGACCTTCTTCCAGTTCATCCTACTCCCACCCACCCACTGCCAGTAACCACAAATCTGATGTCTTCTATGAGTTTGTTTGTTTCTTTTTGTACTATAATTGACCTACAACACTATGTTAGTTCCTGGTACACAACATGGTGGTTCAGTATTTCTACACATTTCAAAATAATCATGATAAATCTAGTTACCATAATAAAGTATTTTTAATTAAGTTACGCACAGTGCTTTTTTAGACATAATACTATTGCACATTTAATAGACTACAGTATAGTGTAAACATACCTTTTATATGCACTGAGAAACCAAAAATTTCATATGACTCACTGTATTGCAATTTTAGCTTTATTGCAGTGGTCTGGAACCTGCAATATCTCCGAGGTAACGCCTGTAAGTCATTATATCCTTAGTTAAGTGTTTTAAATTTGCTTTATTTTTTAGAGTCCTCTTCCCCTCCAGATGGCGCCGGTTAGCCATGCACTCAAAGTCAGGGTGCACTAACATTTTCCCTGGAAGCCGGGCACCCCATCTTCTTATATTTTTAAAGGTTTGCATGGCACATGAACATTTTATAAGAGTGGGAATATTTTGCTTTACCTCCCCAGAAAGATAGTTTATGCAGCACTAGGAAAGGTTTACTAACAGGAAAATAACCCAGAGCTTACAAATTATGCACATTGATAAAATCACAGAACCATCCTGAAGAAATCAGTCAGTTCTGACCAATGCCTTCAGGCAGGACCACACAGACACCACCCTCTCAGAGATGAGAATGAGTACAAAGAGAAAACTAGAAAAGCTCGGTGTTTTGTTTAATGACTTCCAGACACCAGTGCATCCACTGAGAGCTGTTTTGCCTCCTACCTGAGGGAGGAGGGTAGTTCTCTAGGGGCTGGCAGAAAGCCAGAAGCCTTCAGGGCCTGTCCCCACCCAGATGGCCTTTGCCTCCTTGCCTCTCACTTACAGGCCAAGAGTAAATACTCAAGTATCTTTGCACGTGGCGAGAGTCATGGGAGACCCTATCCTGTGTATGTTTGTTTATTTATTAACAAAAGGCATAAGAAAACCCAGAATTTAATTGGAATTTTGGGGGGAGATAATTAAATTTAGTCACTATCTCCAGAGAGTGAGATCCAAATCTTATCTAAATATTTAATTCCAGGAAGAATAGTCAATATTCACCTTCCAGGAGGGAGTTCTTCTTGGCTACTCTGAATTCCAAATGCAAAAAAAAAAAATGTATGCACATTTGAGAGGAGAGTTTTCATCATAAATGATGGAGAACAGCTGCCTCTCATTTTCTGAACAATATCCCTTAATAGACCTGAAGGCTAATTTTAAGTGTTCCACACTCATCTGTCTGCACTAACCAGCCCCAGCCCTTTTTGCTTTTTATGATGGCCTGAATGTCCAAACCATGCCTCTGACTCTTCATTTCCATTTTAAGTTCTAGAGGCCAGACTCGAATCCAAATGAAAAATGATCGCTCAAACAGCCAAAGATAATTATATTTACAGGTTGAATTCTATTTCAACAAATACAATTAGAACATCCAATCCGATCTCCTGAGGCTTTTTTACGTGTGTCAACAACTAGCTCATGTTAACAGTGCGTTACTGATAGAAAAAAATGTTTTCTGTAGAGGAGAAAATCATATAAAATAGATGTGTTCACAAGTTGCTATGTATTTTGGAGTCAAATGGCATAAGCTATTTTGATTAAGTGTATGTATAATAATTTATAAAAGTCTAAAATAAACCTCAGTCTGTGTCACGGATGAACACTATTAATATGATAATAACCACTTTCATTTTCAAAAGTGTTCAGATTATAAATGGTTCCTCGTAGTGCGTGACCACTAGAAGAAAAAACTTTTTCATATTCAGCTGCAAATAATGGAAGGCCTAACAAAGAACTAAAGAAATAGAGATTCACTTTTCTCACAGAAGGAGTCCTGAGGTGGGAAGCTGCTGACAGAGGTCCAGCTAGTTGTGCAATGATGCCATCCCAAACCAAGCTTTTTCTGTATTTTCAGAGTATTGGAATTTACCTTCATGCTTTTTGTTTCATGGTTACAAGATGGCTACTGAAGCTCCAGACTTCACATCTGTGTTTAAGATAGAAAGAAGGGGAGAAAAGAAAGGGGAGTGATGCTGGCTGCTACCCCTGTTCCAGAGCAAAGGGCTACCTGAAGATAACTCAGTGTCTTCAATGCTAGAAAATAAAATTGCTAGAAATTTAAAATCAGTTCTGTTAATAATACACTTTATCCGGTCATTCATTTCTTCATTCATTGTTGATTCAGTAGGTGGTTTACCATATCCTTTGTCATATTTTAAAATGCATTCATTGATTAAGAAAGGAATGAGTGATTATACATATCAGTTTCTTTTTTGTATTTTTGTACTCGCAAAAATGACCCACTTTGAAGTAGATGAGAGACAGACAATTAAGACTACAGAAATTCTAGGCATTTATATCTTGGTTAGTAACCAAATATCCTGGGTGGCCTAGGACAGGTGCTTTTAACATTTTCTGTGAAACCAGCAGATATCAAAAGAGTTCTAATACAGGGTCCTCCTTGAAGTAATTTCTTCTCAGTCATAAAAGCACTGGGAATGAAGGTATCGTGGGATGGTTAGACATCAGAATTTGTAGGCTTCAGTGATGTGACAGTCCATTGGCATCTCATAAAACTAGGATGTGCTTAGAACTTGGCACACAACACAGGTAGCAGCAGCCAGGGATGGTCAGGCCCAGGTTGGCCCCAGAAAGAGATGGCTAAATGTCAGCATCCAGTATAAACTGCAGCCTAGAATCCAGGAGACCTAGACAGGATCCAGGGAGAACAACATTCTTGTGGTCAAGAGCAGTTTAGATAATTATCTAAGAGCAGTAAACTACAGTGTCCTGGAGCTGAGGAGTTGATGGGAGGGGTGGGGGTGGGGAAGAGTAGGATTCAGCATTCAAGATTTTGACATATGGAACTGATTTCACTCTGTAAATACGAGCATTCTGAGACTAAGATATCCAACCCCGCCAGCCTTGGGCTTTCCATTGATTGCCCTCGTGATAAAATAAGTCCAGTGCCATTGTTCTGTATTAAAAATCTGATGTGTACAAAGAGATAACCAGAAGAGCTCAAGAATTCTTTTTTTATCTTTAACTTGGGATTGAATATAATTTGGCCAAAAATTAAAAGAGAACCTCATCAAAGAAAGTCTAAAGAATATTCAGGGTCTCAGGAAAGCTACATGAAAATGGACTTTTACCTAACTCACAAATAAGTAAGCCTCAGGAACGTGGTATCTTGTTTTGGTCAGAGCATCCAAAAGATATCCTATCTATGGCAAAAATAAATAAGTTAATAAATACAATTAGTTACTATTAAAGTAAAGAATTTGGAAATGGAAAAAATAAAGTCTGAATTTCATCAAGAAGCTTGAGAACTTTAGATCCAAATAGATTTGTCTTCCAAATTCAATTTATCTTGCAATTTAAATAGAGATAAGTAAATTTAAAGAACAATATAAATTTCCACACTTTAAAACACCAGCTCATGGTTTTACCAAAATCCATCAGTTCAGTTTGTTCTAAAGTCAAGTCATCAGTACAGTCTTTCTATGGACCAGTTACCTATTTTTGCATACAGATGTTATCCCCATCGTATCTATCCTAACGTATGGTATTGGGATTTGTTGCTCACAAAAGGAAGGGATCAAATAGTGTATCAGTTAGCTTTTGCTGTGTAACAAACTACCTTGAAACACTGTGGCTCAAACCTACAGTCATTTATTTAGCTTACAATTCTTCACTTTAGCAGTTTGGACTGGGCTTTGCTGCACAGTTCTTCTGGAAGCACTGGACTCACCCACGTGTATCTGCAGTCAGCATCCAGCTTAGCTGAGGTCTGTTTGACTTACTGAGCCCCAACTGAGATAGCTTGTCTTGCTCTTTTTGGTCTTTCATCCTTTAGCTGACTAGCAGTCTTGTTTACATGGCAGCTGGACAGATTTCCAGAAAGAAGATGGAAATGTTCAAGGTCTCTGGTAAACCTGGGTTCAAAACTGGCAGACCATTACTTCCACCAAATTTTTTCAGCCAAAACAGGTCACAAGTTTAGCCTAGATTTGAGGAGGGGGCACAGGGAGTGTTGTGGTGCAAACTGACTCCATCTCTTAATAGGAAGGGCTACAAAGCCACATTCAGAGGGCACGAATACAGTGAGGAGCAAAGAACTGTGGTCATTTTTGCAATCCACTGCAGAAAGGGTAGATGAATCAATTCAAGCCTCTCTACCACTAGATAAAGGCCTCATTTGTTCATCCGTGTGACAGGCAGTGGACTGTGTAATAGGGGTTGTGCAGGAGATGCTCTAGCAATTACACTCTGCCATGTGAGGCATGAAAGGATGGGGCTGTGCTAGGTAAGTGAAAGCTACTTGCCCCAAGATGTTGTACCAAGAGCAGTTTCTTTGTTTATTTTGGTAAAAAGTAAGCACTACCATGTTATAATGTAAATAGATCGATTTTTAAAAAAATCAATCAGAATAATCAGATCTGATATACAATGGAATACTACTTGGCCATAAAAAAGAATGAAATAATGCCACTTGTAGCAATATGGATGGACTTGGACATTATCATATTAAATGAAGTAAGCCAGAAAGAGAAAGAAAAATACCATATGATAGCACTTATATGTGGAACCAAAAAAAAAAGTGATGCAAATGAACTTATTTAAAAAACAGAAACAGACTCACATAGAAAACAAACTTATGGTTACCAGAAGGGGAAGGGGTAGAGAGATGAATAAATTAGGAGTCTAGAATTTGCAGATCCTAACTACTATATATAAAATAGATAAACAACAAGGTCCTATTGTACAGCACAGGGAACTATATTCAATACCTTGTAATAGCCTATGATGAAAAAGAGTATGAAAAGGGATATATATATATAAACATAGCTGAATCACTATGTTTCTTCATGCTGTACACCAGAAGCTAACACAACATTGTAGACCAACTATACTTTAAAAAATAAAAAAATAAAAAGAGTAATCAGATCTGGAGATTTACCTCCTCCTTACGTTCCATAAAGACTTGGATCTTGTCTGTTTTCTTCACTGCTCTCACTCAAGCCTTGTCCAGTGTCTGCCATAAAGGAGACACTCAATAAGTCTTTGCATGATGATTTAAAGTCTCTTGGAAATGTAACTATGTGGACAGAAGGCCAGAAGAGGGCAGATGACAGTGGTGCTTTTGTGGCGGGGACAAAACCATTCTGGATGTTCTCATTGCTGTACAGGGGTATCTCTGTTCTTTTTTGTTGCTTATTTAATGTTTTCTGTTGCTATTGAATAAGAGGAAGTACAGCAGAGTGGATGTTGCCCACCTGGTGCAGTGATCACCATTCCCAGCTACAGCTGGAAATGGAGTGGGATTGGGGTGGGAGTCAGGGGTTGGCCTCATACTAGTTTGGAATTTGAATCAGTGTGTTTGCAAATGCAGGCGAATAGGGCAGTCATAGAAGAGAACAACCAGAAAGGCAAACACGCAGTTTTTTTTTTTTTAATTGAAGTACAGTCAGTTTACAATGTTGTATCAATTTCTGGTGTACAGCATCATGTTTCAGTCATACATGTATATATATTCCTTTTCATATTCTTTTTCATTGTAGGTTACTACATGGTATTGAATATAGTTCCCTGGGCTGTACAGTAGAAACTTGTTTATCTATTCTATACATAGTAGTTAGTATCTGCACATCTCAAACTTCCAATTTATCCCTTCTCACCCCCTTCCTCCACCCTGGAAACTATAAGTTTGTTTTCTATGTCTGTGAGTCTGTTTCTGTTTTATAAATAAGTTCATTTGCAGATATTCCATTTTTATTCTTCAGCTACTAAAATTTAGATCTTACATTCCCAACTGCTGACTAATGGCAGTGACCTTGGAGGGAAAGAGGGAGTTGTATACAGTTAGCTGGGGACCAGTGAGGGACAGTGGGACCATTTGCTCATTCTTTTGTTTATCCATTCCTTCATTCACTCATTTATGTATTATGATGGTTAATTTTATGTGTCGACTTGACTGGGTCACAGGGTGCTCAGATACTTGGTGAAGCATTCCAGGTGTTTCTGTGAGGGCGTTTTGGATAAGCTTAATGTTTAAATGGGTAGACTGAGTAAATCCCTAGTGTGGTGGGCCTGGCCAATCAGTTGAAGACCTGAATAGCTCAAAGAGGCTGATCTTCCGCTGAATAAGAGAATGATTCCTGTCTGTGGCTTTGAACTGAGATATCAGCTCTTCCTGGGTCTCGAGCCTACCAGCCTTCACCTGGAACTAAATCATCAGTTCTCCTGGGTTCCAGCTTGCTGACTCACCCTGCAGATCTTGGGACAGGATGGCCTCCTTAATTACATGAGCCAATCCCTTATAACAAATCTATTTCTCTCTATATACATCCTATCAGTTCTGTTTCTCTAGAAAACCCGAATACATGGACATATTCATTCATTCAGCACATATCTATTGAGTTAAGTCCTGGGGGGAGTGATGAACCCTGCCCTCACTGAGCTTATACTTTAAAGGAGAAGATAAACAAACAAATGGACAGGGGTGATGGGTGAAGTTGAAGCTGGACTGGTGTTACAGGGACCCTTAACTGAGACTTGGGGGCCAGGCAGAAGCTTCTCAGGGGAAGTAAGGTCTAAGCTGAGCCCTGAAAATTCAGTGGATTTAAGCAGACAAAGAGGAGATCTGTGGAAAAGTGCATGGGCGGAGGGAACGTTTGTCTAGCAACCTGCCTGAGACAGGTGGCAGCACACAACACCTGAGAAGACCTCACAGTAGTTCAGTATAATTGTTTCACACAGTAGATGGGCAAGAGATAAGAAGAGTGAGGCAAGAGGAGGAGGCAGGGGCCAGATCATGCATGAGACAGCGGGCCAGGTGAGAAGTGATGGGGACCTGACAAGGGCAGAGCAGAGAGAAGACAAAGACGTGGACGGATTACGGGTTATATAGAAGGCTGAACTGACAAGAGTGGGTGATGAATTCGACTTGAGGAGAGAGGGGTCAGGGCTTCGGGATGGCCTGAGGGACAGTGGGGTCATTTACTGAGATGGGGGATTAAGAAATTTGGGGTGAGATATTGCTAGTAATCCCCACAGATTATCTGAGTTTTTTTTCCAGGGTCAAATTTAATATTCATTTTAATCTGATCTCAAGTGGGTAAAGCTGGCTTCTGGAGGGAGCCAGACTCAGTTCAGACTTGGGCCTCTCTACCTATGGGCTGTGAGATGTGACCTTGGGCAAAACACTCAGCCTCTTTGAGCCTCCCCTCCTTCATCATATGGTGGAGAAAACAACAGTGCATCTTTCACAGAATTGTTGTTGGAGTCCAATAATAAATTGTATATAAAGTGCTTCACACAGTGTTGAGTTCAATGAATGCTAACTACAATTATTATGTCTGAAAATGGGGAAAGAGAAAGGAAAAAAATTAGACCCAGAGGCTGTTTAGAAAATTCAGGAGGAGTCAGAACGAGGCAGGAGCATGGGGGAGAGTGGAAACACAAGATCTGAGGAAATAAGGTGGACTCAGGCCCCTTGACTGTTGTCTTAATCTCGGCTGAGACACGCCGTCCTTGTGAGAGGCTGGCCATAGACGCACTTGCTCCCGGCCCCAGACACACACTCCAAGCTGCTTCTCTCTGCCCCGTATTGTTCCTCAGTATTTGTCTTTTATCTGTTCCCCAAGTTCCCAGCGCTGCATTAGATGCTACTGTTCTGAAAACTATATATTAAAAAACTTCCTTCCTTCAGGGATGTTGAGGGTAGCAGAATATATACGTGTGGGTGAGGAGGGCTATGTACAAACTCTGTATTTTCTGCTCAGTTCTGCTGTGAACCTGAAACTGCTCTAAAAAGTAAAGTCTACTAATAAAACAAACAAAACAAACAAACAAACACTTCCTTCAACAAGAAAGATCACGGGTTCTGTGGCCCTGCCCTTAGGTGCCTGGCTGGAAAACCAAGCTGCCAGGACTCCCATGTGACCGCCACCCAACACTGGCTTTGGTAAGTGATCTCACTGTGCCCTGGTGTCCTAATCTGTAAGGTAAAGATAACAGTAGTACCCACCTCGTGCGGGGCGAGGGTGAGGGGTCCATTGGGAGTAAATGAGTTAGTATTTTCAAAGTGAGTAGAACAATTACAGCTTCAGTAAATGTTAGCCGTTATTACAGGGTCAGAGGGAAAACTAGCGAGCCAGCCCAGGGGGTCCGCAGGCCCTTAGGTCCTGAACTGAAGCTGTGTCCAAACCCAGCCCTGCTGGGGTGGTAACAACAGCAGCACCGTTATTGGGCGTTATTTTGTTTAAGTTCGCAATTCATGGAGGGTATTTGAAGTTAAAGATCTCTGTTGGGATTAGAACCCAGGGCTTCAGGAAGGTCCTATTAACATTTGATTCTGTTGGGGGAAAAGCTACAAGTAGATCGGAGACAAGTTGAAGTGTAGACTGAGAGCCTACAAGTAGCCAGAATCCGCAAATGGCCCTCGCTAGAAAACCTGGGAATAAAAGAGAGTCGGAAACCGTAGTTCTGGTGTCCTAGGCGAAGGGGATTCTGCTGTATATGTGACGACAGCTGGCTCTCCAGGCCCCTGCAGTGCCCCCAGCCTGGCAGGAAGATCACATCTGCCAGCTTCCTCCTCCTCCTCCTCCTCTCCCAGCCGGGCGGAGCTGGCGGGCCGCCAGCCTAACAGCCAGAGCATTTGATGAGGCCTGATTTTAATACATTTCTATTTCCTGTAGAAAACCGGTTTTTTCAGTGGCTTTGTAACCCAACCATTCTTGATCACATCAGGACTAAAACTGGCAGCCGGCTTGGCAGCTTGTGTGCAAATTGTACACAATGGTAGATTGTTTCGCCTTTATTGCAATCCAGAGCAACTTCAGGAAAAGGGAGGGGGGAAGCACAGAAAGAAAAAAGTGAAAGAAAGGAAATAAGCCCAAACCTCATACATAGTTACAGAATACAGTGAAGTCCCAATTCTCTTTAAGGAAAATACAGAATCAGTAGTGTCTCCCTCCCCCTCTCTCTCCCACACACACCCACACATCAACTTTAGAACAGACAAATGATGGATTCTAAGTTGATGTCTTTTTTTTTCCTGTCTTGTCTTCTTTACCAACACATCTCACATCCAAGGAGAGCTGAAGGAGTGAAAATCAAGGCTTGAGGGAAAATAGCATATTTAAAGGATCTTAGACACTAGGAAGAGACATAGGAGTGGGTGTGAGAGGGCAAGGGAGAGGATGAAAAATCCAAATGAGTAACAAGTATCAGCATATTGAAATTACTGGATTGAGGGACAACATGGAAGTAGAAATTATATGAGTTGAATGGTCAGAAATGTCCTATTTCATGCCTGTGTTCTCAGAAAAAGTGTTACATGTGAGTTGTGTTTTAGGCCTCCCTTTCTCAGCTTCATCAAGTACCCCTGCCCTTTTCTATATGGCCCTGGGTGGTCACAAATACATGTATTTCAGGGGTTCTTATTCGAGTTCCTGCCCTCAAGCACTAGACAGACCAGCTCTTTTCTTCTCCCATCTATCAAAGCTGACTAGACCTGTGTTCTACCCTCATGGCCTACTTCTGAAATAACTGAATAAACTGAGTGTTTACAGATGTTAATACCGTGTTATGTTTGCACTACCTGAATAAGAAAATACATAGTTGCCCTATTAGAAATTCTAGGTACTTGGGCAGGTCTGCTGGGGAGAATTTTTCTGGGTGAGCAGTCCTCCTGTGTCCAATCAGCCCTATCACAGGGAGACCATGGTTCACGCACAGTAGGATGGAGCTTGCTGAGTATACATCATTACCAAGGGCAAGGCCGAAGTTTGCTGGCAGCCAGGGTGTGCTTCAAATGTGATGCAGGGCTTACATCGATGGTCTGAATAAATCAGAATATACTGATTGAAAGGATGTAGGATTCTTTTTTTTTTTAAACACTCTTTTATTGAGTTATAGTCATTTTACAATGTTGTGTCAAATTCCAGTGTAGAGCACAATTTTTCAGTTATACATGAACATACATGTATTAATTGTCTCATTTTTTTTGCTGTGAGCTACCACCAGATCTTGTATATATTTCCCTGTGCTATACAGTATAATCTTGTTTATCTATTCTACATATGCCTGTCAGTATCTACAAACTTTGAACTCCCAATCTATCCCTTCCCACCCTCCTCCCCCTTGGCAATCACAAGTTTGTATTCTATGTCTATGAGTCTGTTTCTGTTTTGTATTTATGTTTTTTTTTTTTTAGATTCCACATATGAGTGATCTCATATGGTATTTTTCTTTCTCTTTCTTACTTCACTTAGAATGACATTCTCCAGGGACATCTATGTTGCTGCAAATGGTATTATGTTGTCGGTTTTTATGGCTGAATAGTATTCCATGTATAAATATACCACATCTTCTTTATCCAGTCATCTGTTGATGGACATTTAGACTGTTTCCATGTCTTGGCTGAAAGGATGTAGGATTCTAATGAGGGTAGGGGCCTTTTGAAAATTAAACTATAGTTGATTTACAATGTTGTGTTAGTTTCTGGTGGTTGGCGTAGTGATTCAGATATACATATGTATATATATGTATTCTTTTTCATTATAGGTTATTATAAGATATTGAATGTAGTTCCCTGGGCTATACAGTATATCCTTGTTATTTATTTTATATATAAATAGTTTGTATCTGTTAATCCCAAACTCCTTATTTATCACCTCCCCCTTTCCCCTTTGGTAACCATAAGTTTGCTTTGCATGTTTGTGAGTCTCTTTCTATTTTGTAAATAAGTTCATTTGTATCACTTTTTTAGATTCCACATATAAGTGATATCATATGATATTTGTCTTTCTCTGTGTGACTTACTTTACTTAGTATGATAATCTCTAGGTTCATCCATATTGCTACAAATGGCTTTATCTCAATCTTTTTTATGGCAGTGTAGTATTCTATTGTATATATAAACCTCAATTTCTTTAGAAATCATCTATTAGTGGACATTTAGGTTGCTTCCATGTCTTGGCTATTGTAAACAGTGCTGCTATGAACGTTGGGTGCGTGTACTTTTCAAATTAGAGTTTTCTCTGGATGTTTGCCCAGGAGTGGGATTGATGGATTATGTGGTAAGTCAATTTTTAGATTTTTAAATTATCTCCATACTGTTTTCTATAGTGGCTGCACCAATTTACATTCCCACCAACAGTGTAGGAGGGTTCCCTTTTCTCCACACCCTCTCCAGCATTTATTGTTTGTGGACTTTTGACTGATGGCCATTCTGACCAGTGTGAGGTGATACCTCATTGTAGTTTTGATCTGCATTTCTGATGAGAGTAGGTTTGGAAGTCACTTATCATGGATTCCAGTGTAGAGAGATAGTTAAGCAGGCAAATGAAAAGACACAAGTAAATTAAACTAGGAATACATTTGGAGACATGGTAGGGTCAAAAGCTAGTTGGGTGGGAAATGAGGTATGGATAAGGGAATGGAAAAGAATTTTTAATTCAACTAAATGATTTCCTGTTGAACACCACCATGTCCTTGGCATTGTGTTGAATTCAAAAGTATAGGTTATGATATTTACCATCAGTATTTTAGTTTCTGCTGGGGTGGGGGTGGGGGGTTGCAGTGCAGATACTTGAAGCAATTAGAAATGAGTTCTTAACTGAGGTGGGAGTTGGAAAGGAGAACACAGGAATCATCTAAGAAACTTTTTCAAAACATTCTAGATTTCATGAGCCAGCGTCTCTGAGATGGGTAGGGATGAAAATGGGCTTGCCTGGCATGAAAAGTTTCCCAGGACATTCAGGTGTGTAGGCTCGTTACAAGCCTTTGAATTAGATGAGCCCTTCCCAACCTTCCCAACCTTCCCTGATCATAAGAATCACCTGAATTGCTTATTGAACTGGCTCCACCCACCTGCAGAATTGCTGATTCAGCAGGTCCGGCACAGGGCACAGAAGTGTATGTCTAATAATTGCTCCATTATAAATGGATAAATTTGAAGACTACCAAGTTAGATAATACTTATTTATTCAAGAACTGCTCGTTGAGCTCCTCCTTTTGTGTTGAATGCTGGGAAGACAGAGGCATTCGGTCCTTCTGGGCGGCAGGAGCCTGCAGAGGAGGCACATACGAGGCAGGGGAGATCAAGGGCTGGGCGAGAGGAGAACGGGGGTTTCAGTCAGGACTGTAGTCAAGGGAGATTCGTTGAAAGGGGTAAGACTTGAACCGGGTTATGAAGGACTTGGCTCTGTGGGAAGGAAGGAGCGGTCAGGTGGACAGAAGATAGGGATGCGTGGCATGCTCTGAAACACGGGGAAGGGAGAACTGGCTGGGAAGCCTGAACAGCCGCCTGCCTCTGTTAGGAAGGAGCAGCCGAGCAGTCCTCCTGTCTGATGGTAGAGCTGCAGAGACGGGGAAGCCAGGGCTCCAGGGTAAGAGCCCGTGTTAGACTCTCAGCTCTGCCACTGTCTGCTGTGTAACTAGGATGCAGTATTGAACCCACGTGTACCTGGTTGTCTTATTGGTAAAATGGAAACAGTAATAGGCGTCCTAGGTTACTGTGAGGTTTAGAGAGTAAGTGTACTCCCTAGCATTTCATACCAGTGCTCAATCATGTTAGCGCTACTGTTATATTTTACAACGTCTACTACTTAGAGTGCTTTCACCAGCACAAAGTCATTTGCCTCTCACAGTAGCCTGGAGAGGTAGGTATTATTATTAATCCCCTTTTACAGATGAGACAATTGAAGCTAAAAGAGGTCGATAAATCCAAACAAGCTAATCAGCTTTAACCTGAACCCAAGTCTCTTAACACCACATAATCTACTCCTTCTCTTAGGGCAAAATGAGGTATTCAGATTATAGAGGAGTCCTTGAGTGCCAATTTAAGAAAGTTAGATTTAATTCTGCACATAGTAGGAAGCATTCAAGCAGGAGATGGCTATGTTGAAATTATGTTATGAAAAGTTGAATATTCTGGATTAGACGGAAAGTGGGCACCACTGGGGGCCTGAAGGGAGAGAGAGCTGAGTTAACTACAGTATTTGGGGAGCAAACAGAATCTAAGGCACAATGAGGGTGGTGAGGAAAGGAAGAATAGGGACACGGGGACTGAAAAGAAAAGGAAACACAGCCTAATAAGCAGTGACAATTGATACACAAAGTGCTTGGAAGGGGACAGTCCAACATTAAAAATTATAGCTGCTGTTCTCACTTGTAATTGCTAGGATCAAAAGCTGAGAGCATTACATTCTGTGTCTCGTGTTCATTCTGCATGCTTGAGCATTCTTTCTACAACTTTGCACAAAGCTTTATATTTGCCAAGCACTGAAGTCATGATTATTTATTGTTTCTCACATCAAGGGTCCAAGGTCTCAGCACTTAACTCTAGAAAGTAGTATTAGAATGCCCTGGGGACCTGACTGTGGGGGGTGGGGAAAGCTTTTCAGCATCCTAAACATAAATATCTTCCAAGTAAAAGCATTGATTGGGAAGCCTGGATGGATAAAATTAACTGCTGCAATCTTAAAGACGTCTGGTTCACATCCTGGGCAAAAAGGGGAAGAGCTTTATGGAGCCTATTAACGTCAGTTTTATTCAGTGACATGAAACAGCATTATGCTACCCTTCTCCTCAGATTCCATCTATTTCGTTATCTACTGCTCCTTAGTGCAGTTCAGGGTCCAGGAACGTCCTCCATCGCACAGCCAGGTGGAAGTCCTAGGCTGCCTGCTTCCTTGTCAAGTGATGGATCTGATTTCTGGAGAGGTTACATTGGTTGCTGAAAGTCACAAGCTAGTGAGTTGCAGAGCCAATATTCAAACAAGTCTTCCTATCTCTCTTTATTGCATTTTTAGGACTTCTGAGAAATATAGTATTTAAAATCATTTTTAAATAAAGTAGGTGTTGATGGAAAAACTAAAATGGCACTGTCGGCAGCCTTAAGTGAGTAGGCCGTGTAGCCCAGGCCAAAGTTCACAATAGCTTGCACCTGGTAAGAAGTAAATGTACGCATGCGCCAGTAGCATGCGTCTGCATGATGAACACCACGCATGCGCCAGTAGCTTGAGTCAGCATTATGAACACTACGCATGTGCTACTAGCATTATAAAAGGACAAGTGTGTACATCTGAGCACCGCCCGCCATGCGCGCCACCCGCTTGTACTGCAGTGAAGTGCTGTTTTGCTCCAGGTCGGCTCTTCGCGCCTTCTTCCAGTTGGGGCAGCTCACCTCGAATCCCTCTCCAGCCTCCGTCGGCTGACTGGCACAGAAGTGCTTGAATCAGGAAGCAAAGTCACCTCTCCCCTCCCCCTCAGAGATCATCGCTGCTCCAGTTTGATGACTTCAGATACTGTCTGGTGCACATAAGTATCTTCTTCAAAAAAAAGTAAGAAGGCTCGTTCATAAAACTCTGTAACCTACTATTTTTCCCCCTCAACAGCACATCCCAGGCAGCTTTAACAGGTAGATCTGCCTTGCTGGCCTTCAAAGCTGTTTCCCAAGGCACCAAGACCTATTCAGCCAATTCCCTGTTAATGGGCATTAAGGGTGTTTTTTTTTTCTTTAAAAAATACTTCTTTATTGTTGGCCATATGTCTTTGTGAACTAGTACTTGTTATGGGGAAAATTCCTAGAAATTGAATTGTTGAAGCAAAAAGAATGTTTATCTTTTATTTTAATGGATATTTCCAAGTGCCAGATTGCTCTCTGCAGTGCTTGTCTCAATCTATCCTCCCAGCAACAGAGTATGATGCTAGTGCTCCATGTCCTCACCACCACCGAGTGTTACTGATCTTTTAAAGTTTTGCAGTGTGATAAGTGAGATGTTCATTCATTGACTCTTCCATTCATTCATTCAAGCAACACAAATGTACTGAGTGCCTACCATATGCCAGGCACCATTCTAGTTCCTGGAGACACTTCAGTGTAAAACACAAAATCTCTGTCCACACAGAGGTTAGCTCTGTTTTAGAGATGAAAGAGGTAGTAAATTTAATAACAAATATATACTGGGTATATAAGAGGTCAGGTGGTAATAAGTGGTGAAAAGTACAACTGTGTAATGGTGATAGGGAGTGAGGGAGAGGGCTAGAATTTAATAGAGTGTGCATGGGGAAGGCCTCTTTTTCAGAGACATTTGAGCAGAAACCTGAGTGAAGTAAGGGAATAAGCCAAGCCTTTGTCTGAGGGAAGAGCCTTCCTGGCTCAGAGCAGAGCAAGTGCTACCAAAGGCCCTGCGGCAGGAGCCACTCGGTGTGTTTGAGAACAGAGAAAAGGTGGTAAGACTGGAGTCAAGTGAACAGTTGGGGGGTAGTGGCAGGAGGCTAGGAGCTAGGACAGGTCATGTAAAAGCCTTTGGGTTTAACTCCCAATGAAATGGAAACCTCTGGAGTGTTTAGAACCAAGGTGAGGCACATTTCAAAGGACTGCCCTGGATGCTGTGTGGTGAATAGACTGTCCAGGGCGGACGGGAGGCTGTGAGATACGTGAGGAGACATTGTGAAATCTAAGGGAAACATGGTGGTGGCGTAGGCCCGGGTGTAACAGGGAAGGTGAGGAGAATGGTCAGATAGTTTTGAATGTAGAGTTTATAGGATTTACTGGTGGTTTGGATGTAGGGTATGAGAAAAATAGGTCACGAATGTCCCCAGGGTTTTTGGCCTGAACAACTGAAAAAATATAATCACCATTTACCGAGATCGGGCAATTGCGGGAGGAGCAGGTTTGGTGTTAGGAGAGAAATAAAGAGTTTAATTTCAGTCATGGTAAGTCTGTGAAGAGACTGTGTCTATGACCCCCAGAGGTTTTCTCTGAGTTGCCTGGTGATGAGCTCCCAGGGCCCCCATCAGGAAGGTCAGGGTTCTAGAGGCTATCAGTCAACACCTCTTTCTCTCTCTCTTCTTTCTTCCTTCCTTCCTTTCTTTTAATTTGCCTGGAATCCTTTTTTTTAATTGAAATATAGTCAGTTTACAATGTTGTGTCAATTTCTGCTGGATAGCATGTTTCAGTCATACATATACATACATATATATCCCTTTTCATATTCCTTTTCACTAGAGGTTACTACAAGATATCGAATATAGTTCCCTGTGCTATACAGTGGATCTTGTTTATCTATTTTATATATAGTAGTTAGTAGCTGCAAATCTTGAACTCCCAATTTATCCCTTCCCACGCCCTTTCCCCACTGGTAACCATAAGTTTGCTTTCTCCCACTTTCTTAATGAAGCAGGAAACAGTAAAGGGAGAAGGTACTAACTGGCCATCTAGGAGACTGGGAGAGTAACTGGAGAAGAGAAATGCAGTGGTGGGATTGCAGGATTGCTCTGTTAGTCGTATGCATTATTTGCATTAGTCGTGAAGTTCAGCTGTGTGTGTGTGTGATCATCACACATTAAGACTGGCTTAGACAATCTTTTGGGTTCCACCTACCTCTAATTATCTGCTTGTAGGAATAAAGCATCCTTGAGTTAAACTTTTTATAACATCACTATTCTCTTTTAGTAAAAGTGTAATTCACTTATTACATTTCAGGTTGTCTCTAGTTGTCACCTCTTTACTAGGAAAAATTGACTATATTCTGCTTTTAGTACACCCTTTAGTCTAGCCTATGAAGCACAGTGGACAGGCTGATGCTGACCAGAGAGTGGCCTCTCCACTCATCCACCAGTTGCATCCTGTAGAATATAAGAGGAGTTACCTTCAGTGTTTGCCATGTATTGTCCTGAACCTCATGTCAGGGGCAAGTACGTTTTAGATGAATCCAGTCTTTCATACAGCCCCCCTTTATTAAGCACTTTCTAGGCCCCAGAGAAAAATAAGATCTAGTCCCCTGTCCTCACTGGGTTCACAGTTCAGTAAAGGAGACAGGCTCATAAACATGATGATAATAAAATGAGGAAAATGCAATCAAGAATATTATAGGAACACAGAGGATGAGGGTGTGGAGAAAAGGGAACCCTCCTACACCATTGGTGGGAATGTAGTTTGGTGCAATCATTATGGAAAACAGTATGGAGATT
Source organism: Vicugna pacos (assembly GCF_048564905.1). NCBI lineage: Eukaryota > Metazoa > Chordata > Mammalia > Artiodactyla > Camelidae > Vicugna > Vicugna pacos. Next base: position 19,824,372 of record NC_132999.1, on the reverse strand, counting down.
CTTCAAAAAACTAAAAACAGATGTATCAGATGCTCCAGCAATCCCACTCCTGGGCATATATCCAGAGGAAACCTTAATTCAAAAAGACACCTGCACCCCAATGTTCATAGCAGCACTATTTACAATAGCAAGACATGGAAACAACCTAAATGTCCATTGACAGATGACTGGATAAAGAACTTGTGGTATGTTTATACAATGGAACACTACTCAGCCATAAAAAATAATAAAATAATACCATTTGCAGCACAATGGATAAACCTGGAGATTATCATTCTAAGTGAAGTAAGCCAGAAAGAGAAAGAAAAATACATGATATCACTTATATGTGGAATCTGAAAAAAAAAAAAAGATGAACTTATTTATAAAACAGAAACAGACTCACAGACATAAAAAAAAACTTATGGTTACCTGGGATGGGAAGGGATAAATTGGGAGTTCGAGATTTGGAGATTCTAACTAATATGTATAAAACAGATAAACAACAAGTTTATACTGTACAGCACAGGGAACCATATTCAATATCTTGCAGTAACCTATGGTGAAGAATATGAGAACGAATGTATGTATGTTCCTATGTGACTGAGGTATTGTTCTGTACACCAGAAATTGACACAACATTGTAAACTGATTGTACTTCAATAAAAATATATTTAAAAAAGAATATTACAGGAACACAGAGGTTGAAAACCTAATTGATCCTGACAGAGTTTGGAAATCTTCCAATGGAGATGAAATAGGCAAGACTTAAGGATGATAGGTGTCTTCAGGTAGAGGAGACAGTTTGGGCAAAGGTGAGAAATTACATGGAGCACTTGAAGAGCTCCATGTGCAGCTGTGTTGCTGGAGTTCAGGGCCAGGAATGGCAAACAATGAGGTTGAAGGCTCCAGCAGGAACCCCCTGTGATGATGGCCTCCTGTACTGGGTCCAGGAGCTTGGACTTCATCCAGGGCTTGGGAAGCCAGTGAAGGATTTACATGTGACATGGGCAGGTCAGCCTTCCCTGACAGGGCTAATACACATGTTATTGGACTTAATGTGTTTTTAAAGAGAACTCTCTAATGCCCTGCCCTTTCATATTAGATAAGAAAAGCAGAATAATACTGCAAATCCAGCAAAGGACTTGGAGCCTGACTCCTCTTCCTACTTGAACAGGGGCTAGTCAACAGCTCTGAACCATAATTTCCTCATCTATAAAACTGGGATAATAATCTTTATATACTTTATGAGATTTTTGTGGGATCTGAATGAGCAATAATGCACATAAAAGCTTGTGTAAGCTGTAAAAGCACAATTCAAATGAAAGTTGTTAAATTTCCTTAATACACAGTACTCTATAATAACAGATTTCATACGACCCCATGTGTCAGTGCTACTTGTGTTTGTCTTCTCTACTATAACGTGAGATCCTAGAAGCATTTATTCATCTTTATGCCCCCTTAATGTGCTGCATCTTGCTTCGTTTGGACTGTGTAGATGCCTAAATCATGTTTTGAATTGAATCGAGGTTGGTGGTCACTTACCCTCCTTGTTGCTAGATTTTATAACGTGACACCTAGAGCATAGAAGGGTAGGTCTAAGTAGCATACACAACACGTCTCAGGTGTTTCCAGGTGAAAACAAGTCTTTTGCATTTGTTTATTTGGCTTTCTGTTTAGAATTAATGCTCTCCCTCCTTTGAAAAACACATGAGACATCTTAGATGATTAAACAAAATGTTAAGGGACAAGGATCATCGAAACAAAATGAATCCCATTAAAATGAACAAAGGAATTCAAAGAGCAGAGAAATAGTATCAAGCACCTGGAATGGGTTAGTTACTGGCTTTAAGATAATTAGTGCTGAAAGCATCAGTGTTTCTCTTTTCTTTGATATTTTTCCATAGTGGACGGGTATTTTCAGGGAGGGGAAGGAACCCAGTATTTCATCTCAGATTTGTTTTCTGCAGAGCATTGATCGATATAATCTCCATATTCCACAACAACTCTGTAGAAAGTGTTCTGGTGAACTTCCTGTCGCTGGCCCTTGAAAGTGTCATCTTTGGTGTTGAGGTGCATTCATTCTTGAGGCAACTGTGTCTTCATTATCATGGTACATTAATTGTTACAGAACTGCAGAATTCCCTTGGAAAAGCATATTACAACCTCATTAAAACCACATTAGTTTGTCATGATTTATAGTGAGAGGACTAGGAAGTGAATTATCGAGTAACTTCTTGTTAACACAAAAGAAGTTTCACACAGAATTATATACTGTAGTTTAAGGCATCATTAATTATGGGCTTCAGAAGCACAACATGCAAAGGTGCTCTTCAGTCCAAATGCCCCCACTACCCAAGAATGGTCATAGGCCTCCTCAACGTCAGTATCTGCAGAAGGACGATGTGGCTCCCAGTTAGGCTCTTTGCAAATTATTTATACACAAAGGAAACTTAACTACACAAGTTGTTATGAGATAAATAACGGCTGTAGGGCCTGGTGCATTTCTGTTCAAGGGAACCCTCGAGGTTCCAGCCTGCTTTAACCGCTTCCAAGAATCAAGCTCCTGTTGACACAACTGGAAAATCTGTGGAAAGAAAAACAAGCCAACAGCTATGCAGCACCTGCTAGTCAGCACTGCACGTGCATCTGACTTACTCTTCACAACTGCTTGCTCAGCACCCTGTTTTTGAGATGAAGAAACTGAGGCTCAGAGGGGTAAAGAACTTGCCCAAGTTAGTCAGGGATGGAGTTGAGATTCTGTCTGACTTCCAAAACGCCCTTCACCATACATCTATCGTTTATCCCTCATGCTTGGGAGGAGAGGGATACAAGATAACTGAGGTTTTCCCTTTAGGCACATAAAATTTTAAATGGAAATATTTCTAGAATATGTTGCTTGGCTTCCTTAAAAACCAGGATATTCTGAATGTAGGCTAACCTTTCTTGAAATAGACAGCCATTATATAATGGTTCACTTATTGTGCTATAGATGTAGGTTGACGGGAACTGACGTGAGCCCTTCCCCATGGCTAAAATGCAGACCCCGTGGTCGGCCATTTTGTACTGTATGAACAGGATCAACATCTTAGGGAAGGCCAAGTGACAAGAGAGTAAGATCCTGAGCCCCTGAGGACTTCACAGTGCAGAGCCACTATCACTGCTTATATGTTTACACAAAAAAGAAATGACTATACTAGGGATGGGCAAATTTTCTTGGTAAAGGATCACATGATAAATATTTTAGGCTTTGCAAGCCATACGATTGGTGCTGTGATTGCTAGCTCTGCTGTCATAGCACAAAAACAGCCATAAATAAATAGATGTGGGCATGCTCCAATAAAACTATTTACAAAAACAGGTGGTGAGCCAGAGTTGGCCCCATGGCCATAGTTACCTGACTCCTGATCTGTATAATTGAAAACATGCTATTTTAGGTCTGTCAGTACAACTGAACCTATATTCTAAGTTATTCTAAGTGCTGACCTGAAACTGGTTAAGTCTGTTTTCCTTACCATCTGGTTGCTATCTTGCCATTTTTCTTTTCTTTCCTGAAAGTACAGAGAAACAGTTTCAAATGCGTGTCCTCCTAAATAGAGTATTATGATCATCTTTCTATGAAATTATTAATTGCATGAACGTGCATAGTAGCTTGTCCCTTCAATCAAAAGAACCATCATCTTCACATTCTTTATCAATTTTGTTTTTTATTTTGGCAGAACTCAAGCACTATGTTTTTTTTCAGTATCACAATCCCCTTTACAACTTTGTCAGCTTCAACCCATTTTCCTTTATTTAATAAATATTTTCAGGCACACGTGTCAGGCACTGAGGTAATTTTCTTTCTTTCATTTATTGTTCTGTAATGTGGGAAATTTAATTTACATGGGCAAAATTTTCCTTCTTATAAATTTTTTAAAAGTTTATATTAAAACAGCCATTTTTTGAACTATAGCATCAATAGACTTTCCATCTTAGTTTCCATTTATGGGGCTTAGTTTTTTGAGCCTCTTTGGTTATGTCCAAGTTCATTGTAGTAACCTGAGAATCTAAGATCTTTTTTTATGTGTATAACTGAGGTTTTATTGTAAAACAGAACTAATGTATGACTTTATGAGAAAATGTATGATTCTTATATGTAGAATCTTTCTACATTTAAAATTAAATTAACTGTAGCTAGGATGGAGTAACGTGCAGCAGAACAAATAGATAAGTGGAAAAGGTAAAAGACAAAAGAACAACCAGATAAGTAGGAAAGCTAGATTAAAAACAGAAACAAGGAAAAAAAAAATCTGCAGGAAGCCATACAGCTACAGCAGCAGCCAGGATGTGAGGGATCAAGGTCCTAGTGAGAAGGAAATATTACTGACTTGAGCCTGACAATAGGATCATGACTTTCTCCTCTGGAGCATTCACTAAATATTAAAGGGTGAGGTGAGAGGCTGAGAAGATGGGTAGAAGACAGCTGATAACAGAAAACAGAGCTTTTAGCAGTCTCATGAGACTGGGGAGACAAAAGGTGGGTTTGTATATCCTACGGCTGCCATGACTTGTGGGGCCAAGCTCCGAAGAGAAAAGCGATGCAAATAGCTGAGACCAATGCTTTACTCCTGTTTTGCCTCAAGGAAGGTGTTATCTTTTAAGCTGGGTCAAGTGAAAGGCTAAGACAATGAGGAGAATATGACTGGAAATTAGAGAACAGCTTTTGACAGTTTTGTGATGCTGAGGAGATAAGACTGGATTTTAGGATTTGCCAAGGGAAAGTACCCTGGTAAACAATCCAGTCCCTCAGTGGAAACCCCACTTTAGAGCTAGGGGCAAATCAGAGGTAGACCCTGTCACATAAATTCCACAGCTGAGCCTCAAGGATATGTCCCAACTGCAAAGCCACTCAATCCCTGATTAGCTTCAGGCAATCTGCCTCAGTCTTAGCTGTCTGCCAGAAGATAGGGCAGATCTTCTCTAGAGGAAGAGAACGTTCAGAGCCTCACAATTTTTCTTCAACAGTTTCTATCATTCAAAATTAACAAGCATACTAAAAACTAGAACAAAGAGAAAAAGCAGAGAATAAAAACAGACCCACAGGCAACACAGACATTAGAGTTATCAGGCACAGACTTTTAAATTGCTAATTATTTTGGTCCAAGAAATTGATGACAAGGTAGAGAATTTAATTTTTTAAAATGTCTCATTTGAAAAATAAAATGGCTTTTCTAGTTCGGGTAAATAAAACAAGTGAAATTTAAAACTCAGTGGGGAGGGTATAGCTCAAGTGGTAGAGCACATGCTTAGCATGCATGAGGTCCTGGGTTCAATCCCCAGTACCTTCTCTAAAAATAAACCTAATTACCCACCCTCCTGCCAAAATAAAATAAGTAATACAATAATAAATAAAATATTTTAAAAATTCAATTGATGGATTTGACAACAGATACAGAACTAAAGACTAAAAAACTCTGTAAAAATACAGAGCTACGTGACTTGGAATATAGATCAATAGAAGTACTCAGACTAAAGCATGGAGAGCAAAATGTGTAGGAAATGCAGAAAAGACCTTAGGAGACATATGGCACATGGTAACAGTTTCACTGAAAGAAAAAACAGCCCCAACTCAGATGCTAGGACTTGAGAAACAGACATTTAAAAGGTAACAACAGCATAATATAAGTAATATGATGTCAATAAATTTGAAATTTTAAATAAAATAATCAAAGTCTTTGACACACACAAATTAGCAAAGTGATACAAGAGTAAATTTAAAATCCAAGTAGTCTTTTTTTCCCAATAGACAAGTTAATTTTGTAATTAGAAACCTTTTCACAAAGAAATCTCCAGACCCACATGGCTTCGCTGGTCAATTCTCCAATCATTTAAGGAAGAAATTATACCAACATTGCACAAACTCTCCCGTATATTAAAAAACAAATAAACAAACAAAATACTAGCATAGCCTTGAGATGAAAAACTGATAAGAATATTACACTATAAGATATGAAAATTCAGGCCAATCTCTATCATGAACATAAATACAAAAAACCCCTAAAAGTATTAACAAATTGAAGCTAGCAATATATTAAAAAGATAATATATCATTACCAAATTGGATTTATTCCAGGATTACAAAGGTAGTTTAACACTGAAAATCATTCAGTGTAATTCACTGTAATTAACAGAATAACGGAGGAAAATTGTATCTGTATCCATGAATGAAGAAAAAGCATTTGACAAAATTTCACATCCATTCAAGATTAAATACATATTGAGGAATAGAAGAAAATTACCTAAATCTGATACAGTATTTGCAAACGAAAACAAAAACTACTCCTACAATATTTAAAGCTTTTACTCTAGGATTAAGAATGGGACGTGGGTGTCTGCTATTCCTATTTCTAGTCAACATTACCATGTCAAAAGCAGAGGGTTAGAAGATAGAGCAGGTAACACCTTAGAATCATGAATGACATAACCATTTTCCATCCCTATTTTATGCTCCCCCCAACATTATTCCACACCTACTTCTATCACAGCACCTACGGCTATTTATTTATTTGCAAGTTGGCTTCCAGTAAGTGATCTATAAACTCTTTGACAGTAGGAATCTTGTTGATGCTTTGTTATAATCCCCAGAGCTTTATACAGTGCCTCACACATGGAAGACACTACATCAGTTGAATGTTTTGTTAAACTGTAGCGTTTCCCCAAGCTCCTTGTCCAAGTTACTATTGCTGTGTAATGAACTATTTCAAAACTTAGAGGATTAAAATGTTAACCATTTTATTAGAGCTCATGGATTCTGTGGGCAAAGAATGTCAGTAGGGCTTGGTCAGGTGACTCTTTCTGCTCTTTGACTGTGGCACTCAGCTGGCACATGGGCTAGACTGGAGAGTCTGAGACTGTTTCATCAACAGGTCTGAGTCTTAATGGGGACAGCTGGAAGACCAGGCTTATCCGTGACTGTCAACCCAAGTGTTTACATGTGGTCTCTCCAACACAGAGATCTTGAACTGGTCTGGCTCTTGTCAAGGTAGCTGGCTTCCCCTAGAAGAAGAGACCCAGAACAGCCAGGTGGAAGGTACAGGACATTTTCTGACATAACCTCAGAAATCATACAGTATTACTTCTGCTGCATTCTGTGGGTTCTCAGTCACTCAGAAGATGAGCTCAGATTCAAAGAGAGAGAAATACGCTCTATTTCTTGACGAAGGGCATGGCAAGGTCACTTTGTAAAACAGCATGTGGGTTGTAGCCACCTTCAGAAATCTGCTACCCCCATCTTGTCTCAAGTGGTTTCCCCCAACAACCCAGCAGAGTTTACTCCATCATTACAAATATATTTAAATAAAATATTCACAATATATGTTAATAAGAAAAATAATACAGGAGGTACTTGGAATTAACTAAGCCATACCCTTAAAAAATTTTACCCTCTATAATTAGACTGTAAGGTCAGCACGTCTGCATCACTGCCCCTTCTGTATTAGGAACTTGACCTAGCACCCGCAGAACTGGAACTCTATGAGAGCCCGAGTTCTTTGCTTGGCTCTCTTCAAAATCAGTCTCATGTGGCTGTACCTGATGTCTAACTACAAGGGAACCCGGGAATTTGAGTTTTGACTTCAACACTGCGGAGGCTGAACTCATAACTTAGGAATTCCCCAATTGTAAAAAAGTTACTCAAAATATGGGCAACCCACGATTATGAGTGCCAAGCTGCATTGTGTAGAGTTAGGATCATAATCGTTTTTCTGACATATATTTTTCAAAGACTTTTCCTAAGTTTGTCTTTTCCCTTTTGATCTTACTCATTTTTTTTTTTTGGTTTTGGCTTTAGTTTTTTACACAGAGAAAGTTATATCTTTCTCTAGTCATATTTATTTATTATTTCTTTGTGCTTTCTAACTGAGAACCTTTCGAATATGTTTGAATTCCTAAGTGGTCTCTCTACGCAGAGAGAAAGAGCCGCCTCATGCGCCCTGGTGCATTCTGACCCATATTCCCCAGTGTTTTATTTCTAGTGGTGAGCACCATACTGAGATGCTTTTGTGGTTACTATCCAGTGCGTGGAAAGAGAAATCACAAACTTAAAATCCTTGTTTCAACCTTCCTTAAAATTAAATTAAAATATAAACCATAAAGCACCATGGTATTTAGTTGGAAGTCAGAGGAAATCATCTTGTTGACATAAGTACTTTGACATTTCAAAGCACTGGGCTAGTCATTACCCGCCTCGTGAGATAAGGCAAGGAAGCTGGGAACATTTACATTTCTGTGCCCTCACAAGCACAAGGACCAAAAAGTCTAGACAGGTGGGGAAAAGGGCAATTGAACTGTAACGTATCCTGTTTGCTCAGTTACGCATAAAATACCTCTGGAAGAACAAGGCCAAGAAACTAACAGTAGTGGTTTCCCCTACAGAGCGGAATGGGAGATGGTGGGATGTAGGGAAAGACTCTTCACTATTACATCATCATCTTTTTTGAGTTTTTAATCATGTGCCCATGCTACCTACAGAATAAATGAGAGAGCTTTTTTAAAATATGTTGAAATAATTAGGGATTTTAAAAATCTTATTCTATTATCAAGAAATATCAAGAAGCTTCTCATGATATTCAAGGTTTTAAAAAAAATTCTTCTGGGACTATTCAATTCAGAATTTCTGTTTAATCCCACAGGAATGTAACCTCCAACTGTAAGACATAGGTCGACCACAAAAGCTGATAAATATCTTTTTGTCCATTTAACCTCTAGCATGTTTGTAGGAGGAAGGAGAATTTGTTCTCTTAAATTGCAAATCAATCATCCAGCCTTGTGTTAAACCAAACCATCACTATATAAATCAGGCAAGCTCTCCCCTTCATTAAGAAAGACCTTAGACCTACATTTTCTCCTTTTTTTTTTTTTTTTTTGAACAGTTGAGGCAGTTACATTTCAGTAAGTCAACAGGTTGACATCTGGATTTATATTTTGGCCTTCTATGAGTTTGATTAATAGAAATAAATTCCCAAGATTGATAATGCCAGCCTGGTACTTGGCAGCCAGATGGGCAGCGCCTCCTGGTGTCAAAAATTTGGTCAGTAGCACTGGGAACTATATTCAATATCTTGTAGTAACTTATAATGAAAAAGAATCTGAAAGCAAATATATGTATGCATATGTATGACTGAACTATTATGCTGTACACCAGACATCAACACATTGTTATCTATCCTTCAATAACACACACAAAAATTTGGTCAGAAATTCTATATGTAAGTAAGCTATTCCTTCAACTGTATAAAAATTTGGGTATCTGTAGACAGGAGCTAAAGGATAATAGGGAAATGTAATGACAATGACGTTATCGGCTACCATTAATTGAGAATGTACTCTGTGCCAAAGACCTATCACACAAAGACCTTTACAGAGGTGATCTTCTCATTTTCAAAACCACATTAAGCAGAATTGTTACGTTTGAGGTGAGGAAAATGAGGCTTTGAGAGGCAATGGAACCGGCCAGGGTCCTGTGGCTCACAAGTGGCAGAGCTGGGATTCAAACCCATGCTTATCCCAAGACAGTGATCTCAATCAGTAACTACTGCTGACAGGGAAAAAAACTGGGGTAGGATGAAGGAGTTATGGGAGACATTTTGCATTTTTGTAAAAACTTTACAAAAAAATTTTTAAGACATTTCCAAGTTTAAAATTCGAAAGGAAAGAAATGTTTTCTGCTGGGTTCCTGGTAAAATTATAAATACATTTGAGAAGTGAGTAATAGGTCCACACAGCAGGAACTGTAATAGATTACTACCATCTGGCGCTTCTGGTAACTCACCTTCAGCATCAGAAGCTAGGATGGGGCCTCTGAGGGCCTGGAGCCTGGTGAGGCCACAGCTGAATTAGGTGAAGAAAGAGGCCCAGAGCAGGGGACCATGTCAAGGGTGGCTGCTTCTTCCAGGGGACTTCTGCACGTGTGAGACAGACTGGGGAAGGAGAAGTGACACAGCATAGCCATCAAACTGCAGCCTTTGGGGATGTGACCCAGTGAGTCTGGCCTCTGTCTTCCCTGTACCCCTATCCAGATCACCCCCACGTCCCAGGACCACAGACACTGCCGAAGTGGGGGTGGCCACAGCCCAGTAGCATCTGCCCGAGACTTCCAGTGGGTCAGAATGAGAAGAGGAAGCCTTGAGCCTGTCTGTACCTGCAGCCAGCCTCTCTGGCCTTAGGATGTATCTCTTGTTTACTCCATCATTCATTCTTTCAGAGATGAAATACTTTTCATTATGAAAAACTTCAAACATGTAGCAAAGTGAAATAATTTTACAGCAAACACACCTATATACCCACCACCTAGATACTATCATTGACATTTTGCTGTATCTGCTTATCAGTTACCTACTTATCCTTCTATCTACCCACAAGTGAGTCTTGATTCTGGAAGTTCAGGATGGTGCAGAAGAGAGGGCCATCCTCAGGGAGGAAGCAACCTCCAGTTTGACCACTCAGTGCAGTCCACCCCAACTACTTGTTTGTCTGGGGTCTTATCCCCTTCCCACTCCTCCGTTCTAGCTACTCTCAGACTTTCTTCCTCACTTTTCTTACCATCCGTGCTAGTCCTCAGCATCTTCATTTGTAAGATGTTTGCTCCATAAAATCTTCAGCAGCGAAAGGAATTTTGAAGGTTAATAAGGTCCACTCCTACAGAGTAAATAAACTCCCTTAGGCATCAACATCCTCACAGGGATAAATTCTGTATAATAATAACAGCCTTCATTTGTATGATGGCTTGGAGTTGCAAAAGGGATTTCACGTACAACCTGGCACAAGGAAAGAATGATGACATCCATGAAGCACGCTGGGATAAACCAAGACAGTTAGTTCATAAGTTTTGGTACCTCAGACTCTGCTCGCTGCCCCTGGCTTAAGGGAACTGGAATCTCAGTACACTAATAACCTATTCCAGGTTGAGAAATTCCTTTGCTCTAGGAATTAACAGCATAGGACACTTACTAATCAAGGAAATCGCCCATCATCCCTCAGTCTCAATTTTTTCCCTGAAGAATGGGGCTATTGCTATTAACTACTTCAAAGGATAACTGTGAAAAACAAACACATAAAATTCACTGAGACCTTTGCTAACCAATTTATTTCCTTCATATTATTTAATCATCTCACTAACCTCTTAGTAGTGGGGAATGTTATTTTCCCCATTCTAAAGATAAGAAAACTGAGGACCAAAAATGTTAAGAGTAACTTTCATGAGGTGGCATAGTTAAGGTAGGGGTCAGTGCCAGGACTTGAATCCAGGTTGTCCAGGCTGCAGTGGTCACCCTTTTAACTTCTGTACCAGTGGTTCTCCCATCTGGAGCAATTTCACCTCCAGGAGCATATGGTAATATCTGGAAATACTTTGGGGTTGTCACAACTGAAGTGCATGATACTAGCATCCAGTGGGCAGAGAGCAGGGGTGCTTCTAATGCCCTACAATGCACACCAGCGCCCCTCACAACAACACACAATCCAGCCCAAATGTCAGTAAGGCAAAGGCTGAGAGACCATGTTCTATATTTATTGTCTCCAAATAGAGGATAAATAAAAATCTAAAAAAGCGTAGGTTTGGAAGCATTGATTGTTGTTTTAGGATAACCCAGGGAAGAGGGGGGCAGTCCCCAGTCAGGATGAACATTCCCATGGGGATGCTAATGGCAGGCCCACCTGTCAGGCATCATCCCTTGTTGCCTGTGATAACTTGGCAAGAATCTGTGTGTCCACAGCCACATTCATTCCTTTCGCTATAGTGTCTTTTGTGACAAATTGTGTGAAACATGGCATCCTCTCAGCTGCAGCCTTGCTCTGAAGCTCTGGGTGCTAGATGATGAGGGACAAAGTGAGAATTCTGTAAAGAAGCAAAGAGACAAGCCAGCCAAGGAGCCAAAAGGAATTTTTGTTGTCGCCTTCCTTCAATGTGATTTCTCCAGCTGCTGCTCCTTCCAGCGCCTCAGCAGGGAGGTTGTGGCTGAGGAGGGCAGAGCAGCCTCCGGGCCACAGGAGGCCACGTGGGGGCCAGCCCCGAGTCTGCAGAGGCTTTTGTTCAATTATTGATGTCTGGGGAAGGAAGCCGGCGGGCCAGCGGGGCCAAGGTGGCTGACACAATCCAAATGAAGTAGGAAAACCATCAGGAAGGGAGAAGAGGGGGCCTAGTCAGGTCCGGCCATGTTGATCGACGTGAAAACACAGCCAGGAGAGGTGATTAAGGGGAAAAGCAGCTTACAGAACAGCTCCAGGGGTGAGATCATTAGAGTAGAGCGTGTGTGTGAGACAGAGAGACACGTTTGATAGATGTTCGCCAAAAAAGTGAGTGTTTTGAGTGGTGGCTGTTTCTGAGTGGTGGGATTTTGACTAATCTCTACGTTCTTTGGGCTTTCTGGGTTTCTCTGCTGAGACATAATTACTGTTTTTAGAACCTGGCACACCAGTGATGGTCGTGCAGGGGTGGGGAGAGGAAGGAGGCGCCGACGAGGGTGTGTGGAGCAGCAGAAGCCCGTCAGGCTTTCAGGCACCGCCTGGGCCTTAGCTGCCGCTGAGGGGCCGGGGCCGGGGCCTCCCCCGGGGAGAAGCTCGCCCACACGCCCGGGAACCGCCGGCCCGTCCCGGCAGGCGGGGGGGAAGAGGCGCTGTTTATGGAGAATAGAGAGGCCTGGCTCCTGCCTCGCCCCTCTCAGTGCGGGGGCCCAGGCAGCCAGCCGTCTCCTCACAGAGGCTCTCCTGCTAAGACGAACGTGCCCTTAGGTGGATGGTACAACTCAGCATCCAAAACCAGGACCGCCTTCCTCGCTAGAAACAAAGCTCTACCTGAAAAATGTCCAGGGTCCCACGGCGGAGTCACAGAACCACACAGTCGCAGGGTGGAAGCCACCCCAGGCGTCACTGCCTCGTCTAACTCCTGCCCCTCCTGAAGCTTGAGTTCCCTCCGTCAGGTAGTTGATTACCCTGGGCTCGTGCCGCCCGAGGGCCAGGGAGCCCCCAGTTTCAGGTCCCCACGGTCCTGGGGTTAGACAGAGTTAGTGTTAGGAAGTCCTCTATTCTTCTGAGCTTAAATCAGCCTCCATCTAACCGCCACGCTTTGGTCCAGACAAAACAATTTTAACCACCCCCCCATTCACCTTCCTTCTTTTTAAATTGTTCTGAGGCCTTCCATCACCTTCAAATCAGCTTTAAACTGTTTTCCTGGGTGTAAAGAATTCCTCAGAGCTTGTGTAATAAGGACCGAGGTTGATGGGCTCTAAGGGAAGCAGGAAGCGGCGGAAACAGGAGGACCTCATGGACCCAAAGAGCGGGAGTCCAGGGAGCTGCTGGGACTGAGAACAGGGGTCTCTGAGTCTCGCCACCTCTGTTCCCCTGCACATCCATACTTCCTTTTTTTCTGTCTGTCAAGGCCACATGGTAGGAAGGACTGGGCCTCTCACTGCTCCTGAGTTTACTTCTTCTGGTTTCAACAGTCCAGTCCAGGCCAATCTGGAATCTCTTGGTCCCAATTTCCAAACTCCTGAGAGATTATTACTGGCCCATATTGGATCCAGTTCAACCCACTGGGATCAGGGGAAAGGGGTAAAATGTGTATACATAGCTCCTTAGAGTGTCTGGTTGGAGGAAGCACTTAAAGAGGTTATGTGACCTTACAGACACCCCTGAAAGTGCCACTTCAGCACACAATATTCATTATGACCCAGGCCTTGCAGACCTCTCTTACATCATCCCTTGGCTTCTGTCCTCTTGACATGTCTCTGTCTCTTGCTCCTTTCTCTGCCACTTCCCTTTCTTTTTAGAAAGTCAGTCAAGTGTAGTCATTAGATCACAAGTTCTACAGCCAGACTCCCTGGTTGCAAATCCAGTCCTGTCATTGGTGGCTGTGTGTCCTCGGGTAAGTTACTTACCTTCTCTGTACCTCCAATTCATTTTTTATAAATGGGGGCAATAAACATGCCTACTTCATAGGATTGTTATGATAATTAAATGAGCTAAGAGAAGGAAAGCACTCAGAACGGGGCCTGGAACATAGCAATCCCTTGATCGGTGTTAAGATGATTACCCACGCCCACCCCACTACTCCAGGAATACTGGCTGCATTAGTCAGGGTGCTCCAGAGAAACAGCACCAATGGGAAATATATGTGCATTTATATTTATAAATTATAAGGAATTGGCTCATGCAGTTATGAAGGCTAAGAAGTCCCAAAGGCTGCAGTTGGCATGCTTAAGACTGAGAAGAACTGATAGTGTAATTTTAGTCTGAATCCAAAGGCCTGAGAACTAGGAAAGCTACTGGTGTAAGTTCCAGTCTGAGGGCTGTCAGGTAGTCAGGCAGAAGGCTCTTAGCCACTTCTATTCAGATCTTCCCCTGATTGGTTGTGACCCACCCACACTGGGGAAGGCAATCTGCTTTACTCAGTTTATCATCAAATGTTAATCTCACCCAGATACAACCTCGTAGACGTCGCCAGAATAATGTTTGACCGAACATCTGGCCACTCTGTGGCCCAGTCAAGCTGACACAAAATTATCCATCACACCAGACAACCAGCATTCCCTCAGACACGCAAGAAATCGAAGTTCCACAAAACAGTACTTATCTTACACATTTTTAGAATGTCCACATATTTTGCCAACCTACCATCAAGTCCGTTTCTCCACTGCTTGATCCTGGGTTTGGCCAATGGCTTGTTTGGGCCATTTGGGAATTAACAAGTGAATTGCAAACAGAAAATGGAAAAGTGCACGCCCTCTGCTGCTGCTTTTGGAACCCAGCCTCCATGTAAAGAACCTGGGCTAGCATGCTAGATGCTGTGGACACTGTGTTGTTCCAGCTCATCCCCAGATATGTGACTGGGCCATCAGTGATCCTCCAGCCCCAGTTCAGCCTGCCCAGATCAGAAGAATTACTCAGCCAAGCCATAGAGTCTTACTAACTTTTTTTTTAAAAAAAGTATTAATTATTTTTTAAGCCAGTTAAGCTTTCTGGGCTTGTTACACAATAATAGATAACGGATGCATAATTGGTACCAGAAGTGGGGTGTAGCTATTGCAGAAACCTAAAACAAAGTTAGGTATTGGCAATGGGACCAGCTGGTGAGAAGCTGGAAACGTGACGAGGAAACTGTTAAAAAAGAAAAAAAAAACAGGAAAATGATGAGGACATCACTAGTGGAGACTGGGCAACCACTGAGGGAACTAGAACAGCAGGCTGGGAATGATGACCCATGTTCAATCGTAGCAAAACCATTCACAAAGGGTTGCCTACAGTAACCTAAAAGATAGAAAATCACTGATCGGCTTTAAAAGCTTTCCGAATGGATGCTGAAGGTGGGGTGCTTTCAGCTGTAACAGAGAGGTGAGCTAAAGAGAGAACTATTAGGTTTTCAAACAGAATTTAAAGGAAATTAAGAGGGGTGGGGAGGATATAGCTCAGTGGCAGAGTGCGTGCTTAGCATGCAGGAAGTCCTGGGTTCAATCTCCAGTATCTCCATTAAAGAAGTCTAATTACCTCTCCCTACCAAAAAAAAGAAAGAAAACTGCAAATAAAATTTTTTTAAAAGGAAAAAAAAAAGCCTCACAAAGGAAATTTAGAGAAACTAGGACTTGCTAGATTGGAAAATAAAACAGTTTCACATTTTTAGTCTCTCCAATGGGCCAGAGAATTTCAAAGTGAAAAATGGCTCAGAGCAAAGAACAAATCGAGCATCTGACTATAAGACTGTTTGCTAAGGCTTCCAAAATATTTAATTTAAGGTGCTGCCAAGTGTGAAATAATAGAAAAGATGTATGTTGGCCAGAACTCAGTCTTGTGGCCACATAACTGCAAGGAGGGCCTCCTGGGAAGATGCTGGATCCTAAGCCAAATGCCTAGAAGACGGAGGAACGGGTGGGTGTGGAGGCGAGAGGCAATTGGAGGACATTCTGAATGACAATGGAGGTGAGAGAGTATCAAAGTTATCATGATTATTATTATATTTTCATTATTGGAGACTTAAAAAATGTATTAATTAAAACTCAAATATATGAAGCATTTCAAGCAGAGCATTCTCTTTGAAACACAGGCTTTGGAATGAAGCAAAATTGGGTTCGTATGTAGCGCCTGCCACTCGGCATCCAACCCAGGCTTATGAGACCCTGAATCCAACGGTTAAGAGCTGGCACTTTGCAGCCAGCCAGAGCTGGAGTCAATGCTAGTTCTGCTGCTCATTAGCTGTGGGATCTTGCTTTGTTTTTCTGAGCCTCAGTGCAGTGGCCCTAATCTATAAAATGGAGATATTACCTGTCCCGTAGGAGTGCTGGGAGAATTAAATGAGTATTATTATGTAAATTGTCACTACTTGCCTGATGCATTGTAGGGTAATCAACATGTGATAGTGCATTCATTATTGTTCTTCCAAGAAGCAGTTCCCCAGGGGTGGCTCCCCAGGGAAGAAAGCTGAAAACCTAGGTCAGGATGTACACAAACACTAGCTAGTCCACCAAAATTTCTTTAGTCCTCTGCCCATAAAAGAAATTAAAGGCATTCCTGACATTTCAACAACAGAGGGCCGCTCATGCAGGTGCCCGGGGCAGCCTGTGACCAGAGTTACTCTGGAAACCTCAGCCAGATTCTCAGACCCCGTCCCAGATGGCCTCAAGTGCGGAGGCTAATGCTTCTCATTAAAGACACAGCCAAACGGTACTTTAAAAGCCTTCCTCGTTTTATTGTGAAATTCCTCACTCCTCTCCACTCTCCCTGCTTTCAAATGAAATGTACTTTCGACAAATAAAATGAGACCCTATGTGCTGTGGTTTTTTAAAAGTGCAGCACCTTATCTGCCATATCATGATACAGAGCTAAAACCGGGGAGGAGATGGAAGTAATTATCAAGAAGCACAAGGAGGTGGGAGGTTTTAAAAATGCAGAGGTATTAATCTCCTTGGACTGATTGATATTAGGACGAGAAGGATCCTTAGCAATCATTCAGTTGGTTGCTGTGATTTTCAAGCCAGGTTATTTAAATCTGAATCCTGATTCCACCACTTAATAGCAACCTGGCCTTGGGCTAGTCTCATTTTCCTCAACCATAAAATGGAGGTAGTAATAACACTTACTCCTCACAGTTGTCCTGAGGGTCAAATGAGATCACATGTGGGGAAACTACAATGTAAACTGTAAAGATCTATATGGGCGTGAGATGTTGTTTCCATTATATCATCTCAGTTCCACAAATACTGTGAATCCTTAAGACCCTTTGTTTGGCACAGGAGATACAGCGATGGACAAGGAACCCCCAGTCTGGTGTGGAAGAGGTGTAATTAATTTGACAAAATGCTGGAAAGGATGAATCCCAGAGCAGCTTTCCCGTCCGGCCCTCACCCGCCCCTGCCGAGGACGCGGACTGGTCCACTGTAGGATCGTCGCTCACAGCTGGGAGGACCGCCGCGGCCCCGTGACGTAGCTGGGCCCATCAGGTGTCCTTCCCAGGCTCTTGGACTTGGGCGCATGTTGGGTTACTGGGCTGGAGGAGCAGCGCCTGTGAAAGCCGTGGACTTGGGAGCCAAGGTAGGCATCTTGGTTGGGGGCTGCATGTTTGGGGGCTTTGTATGCTGAGGGGCAAGCAGAGAACTTGTTTGCAAAGAGAAATAAGAGATGGGAGCAGAAGCATAGCAAGAAAAAGAGACAAAAGAGCAGGTGAAAGACGGAGAGACTGAGGCAATTCCCTTTGGGTCTCTCCAGGTCCAAAGCCCGAACGCATTCCTACTCTTGGGTAAAATACAGTGTTCTTGTATCATGGCCCTCCTCGCCTTCCTTTCTCCCTTCTAAATTGATTTTGATTGGGGTTCTCGTACTTAAAATCAACCACCCAAGGTAAAAGAAGGTAACTATATATAATACCCTGGGCTCCTGAGAACGGAGCCTTCTCCCAGGACGAGGCGGCGTCCAAGGGGGCTTTGTGGTCGAAGACCCTCATTTCACAGAGCTGGAGACCGTGACCCAGGTTGCAGTGATGTCTCTGAGCTCACACAGCTGATGGGTGTAGAGCCGGGACTTCAACCTGAGTCTGAACTCTTTTGAGAGGAAGATTGGACTCCAGGCTGTCAGTCAACTGAGAAGATAAATGCAGACAAGAAGGCCCCTTCTCCTCCTCCCTGCTTGTCGAATCTCAGCTTAAGTCCAGGTGACACCCCACCCCCATCTCTGTGCTATTCTAGTTCGTCCTGTCTTCCCCGCTTATTTGGCCACTGAGCACATACTTCCTTTCATTGCTCTTTTATGTTTCATTCACCTCCCAACCTGTCCCGTCAGGGGATGACCACATCTTGAATCTTTTACTCAGCTGCCGGGCAGAGGTCTGTTGCGAAAAGGGCAAATCTTAAGGTCTTATCTGGGGTCAAATCTTGACTCTGCCTTTCACTAACTGTGTGACCTTGGGACACATACTAGTTAATGATAATGGTAATTATTTACTGAGCATTCATGAAGTACCCCGTACCATGCTGTGTGCTTTACGTGTGATCTGTTTAATAGTCACAACAACTCCACGAAATAGGGGTGGTTATTCTATGTTTACTGAAGAAGAAACTGAGCTTGCTAGAGGTGTGAAAGATAACGCAAGCACACGGTTGACCAGAGGCAGAGTGGTGCTGAGCGGTGCCAGCTCCACAGCTTCTGTTCCCGATTAGGGGTTGCAGGCTGATGGTGAAAGGGTGCTTGTGAACTTGATTTAAATTTAAGTTTGCATAACAAGCACATTAAGTTAGAGTGTTTTTTATGTAGTAATAGGAACAGAAAAAAAAAAAAAGTACAAATGCTGAGTCATTTTTATAGAAGATTGAGATGAGATCAAGGGCCCATATCAAAAACCAAGGACACCCAAAGTGGTGGCTCTGGGGTGCTGACTACCAAGTCATAGCCCTTTCAGGAGTGTGGCCAGGAATCCTTGCCCTCCTGGGGGCAGCGCAGCGCTCCTCCAGCCTGCCTGATGCGTGCATGATGGAGGGGCTGTCCCCCAAAAAGACAGGAACAGTGGAGGTCTAAGCCTGTTTCCTGTGGAATAAGCAAAGGGAAATGTCATAAAATCAGTTGAAATAGTTAATCTGTGATTAATATCTGGGAATACTAAAGGATTTCCAAAATAATTAGACTAACTTAAAGGGCCCAGCAAAGCCCGCGGTCTCTGCTCTTCATTTGTTAGTTGTAAATGAAGCCACAGAACCGTCTGTGGCTGGACTGGGGTCGAATAAAAGCTGCAGTGTTTACATTTTCTGTTTTAATATTTGGCAAAAAAAAAGTATCTAAACCCACAGTCACCATTCAGATGTCAGCATTCAGAGCCTTTATAGATGCTTCGCACTGGTGTTTATTTCCTGTCCTCTGATTGAAACAGCCACTGAAGGGACACTGTTGACAAGATGGCGGGTGTGACAGCCTGGCGTTCTCCCTGGAGCCAGCCACCCACCGCCCCTCCAGACCTTGGATCTCGTTCCTGCCTCTGGGGCTTTCCTGTTGCCTTCTGGACCCTCTCCTGAACTCACGTCTCCCATTCCTGCCCTCCTTCTCTTCCTCATCCCATGTCCCCTCCTGACTGGATGTGTCATACGAGGCCATGTATGCTGAGGTGTTCTGCAAATGGCAATATTATGACAAGACCTAGATGAACCATGTCATTTCCATGGCTGGGTGGGGTGTCAGCAATGGGACTGAGTACTGGACTGTCTGGAATGTGTGGGGTGAACCATGGGGCAAGTAAGGTTGGTTGAGGTTAGTGGCCAGCACCTATAAGGATGGGAAGGCTGCTGATTACAACCTTGCTATCCGGGAGTGCTGCACTTTCGGGAACCCCACTGTTAAAGCCAGATGTCTCTGGAAGGGCAGTTTTTAAAGAAATCATACCGGGAACCATACCCAGAGGCGATTGCGTTATTACAGGCACTGGGTTGGCACTGCTGTGGTTTGAAGAAATTGGAGGTTGATAATGGCACTGACCACCTAGAAGGGGCACCCATCAAAATGCAGAGCATACTGGCTAAGAGTATTCCTGAGGAAAGAAGCTAAAGGGGATGACTTAATCACCTGCCCAGATGGCTCCCCTGCCATGGTGAGGACAAGAAGACATGATCCAAAAGACTTTAAATCGTGTGACCTCCATTTTCTTCAACGGGTGGTTTGGTGTTTCCTTTTAGGCAACTGTGGTCTAGTAATGTGGCAATGAAGAAGTAAAACAGTTTAGACTTATCACCAATTTTTTTTTTTTTTTTGGCTAGCAGAGGTAGGTTTATTTATTTATTTTAATGGAGGTACTGGGGATTGAACCCAGGACCTCCTCGTGCACACTAAGCCTCCGCTCTACCACTTGATCTATACCTTCCCCTCCTGGTATATCACCAGTTTTTATGTCAACTTGGAATAAACGGTGAGGGTAGCCAGGGAAATCACAATTCCAAATTTCCCAAGTCTTCAGGAAAAGATAAGCCTTCTTCTTCTATAAGAGGTACCAGAGATACTTTTTTCTTCCTGATTGAAGTGATTAAGGAATAAAGAATGAATGAGTAAGGAAAAGTGTACCCTGGGAGCTGCTGGCACCCTATTGTACCAGGAAAAGTACTGTCTTATACAGGAAAAGTCTGTCTAAGAATGAAACATTTAGGAGAGAGAGGCCAGAAATGGAGAGAGAGAAAAAAACTATATCCTGATCACATTGCCTGGGCCCTGGATCAAGCAACACCTGAAAGTGTACCCCTGGTTTTCAGATAAGAAAATACACTTTATTATTAAAGCCAGTTTTAACTCTAATACTGGCAACATAAAGTGTCCTACCTGCTACAGGAAGAAAAAAAAAGGAAGATGTTAAATTTTCTCACCTAAAATGTCTAAGATAAATATAATTCGGTATTCAAAGGAATATTTGCATTTATCTGTAAAATTCATTTATCTAGGATTTTTTATTCCCCAGTGATGTCGGATTATAAAGACATTACTGTAACTACCTGCCTGACTGGATGACAAGCTCATTAAAGGTAGAAACTGTTCATTCATTTACTCATTCCTTTGACAGAAACTGAACATCTTCCAAAGGTCAGGCACGGCGCCAAAACAAGAAGATAAGGTTCTTGTCAAATAGAGAAAACAGACACATCTGATCATCCTCTATGGCATCTAGCAGAGCCCTGCACATCAAGGGTGGGCAATAAAAATCGATGAATTATTCCAGGACTTCTTAAGTGCAGCTGCACAGCCGCTGCGAGTTGGTTACCAGGAATAAGACAAAAATAGGAAACTGGAGACTGTAAAGAATGCTAATTTGGTCCAAGTCAAAGGAGCTGTAAAGGGAGTTATAAAAGAGAATGCCATTTGTGAGACCAGGTCACTTAGAAAAGACTTGGATTCCGGGGCCAGCCGAAAGGAAAGCTGACCAGTTAGGGACTAGCTGGGAAACTGGAAGAAGCCTGGAGAGAAGGCATGGTGGGTTCCCTAGACCCAGCGTGAAGTAAGCGTGGGCTGACCAGGTTAGGGAGGAAGGAGCCAGAAGCGTTCATCCCTGACCATCCCGATGAGCCAGGCCAGGGCGACTCTCAGAAGATCCTGCACTCTGCACTCCCTCCTTCCAGCTCTCCTGGATGCCCCCTCCCTGGCACCTTGCAGAGCCTCACCTAAAGCCTTCTGTGGCCCTGCCCTGCCTATAGAATAAACTCCTTAACTCCTTAATACTTGCCCACATCCGTCTCTAGACTCATTTCTTACCTTTAATCCATGTAGAACTTGGATAGTCCTGTTTTTATACATTGTTTATCTTTTCATCTCTCCCATTATTTTCTGGGCAGGGACCATATGGTAGTCATCCCCGTGGCCCCAGCACCTAACTCCACCACTGATATCTAAGGACTTGGTAAGTGACTGATGAGGTACTGTGGTCAGATGGCCAGATGGCTAGGCAGGGGGGCCCAGGTTTGATGCCCGGTTCCTGTACTTACTCGCTGTGAAATTTGGGGCAAGTTATCTGCTTTGTCTGCCCTTGAATTCCTCACCCCTACTTGGGGATCTTAGTTGTAGGTACCTCTGGTTGTTATGAGGGCTACGGAAAATAACACGTATAAAGAAGAGAGAACAGTACCTGGCGCAGAAGGCTTAATTTAAAGCTAGGTATTATCTCTGCTTGAACTTGGGAAATTCAAGGTTAAGCTCCGACAACTTTTAAAATCCCAACCCAACTTTAAGAGTCGGGTTCTATAAAATCAATCATCGGCGCAGCTAACGCTACACATTTGTGCGGCGCGCACCCTGTGCTTAACAAGGCACGCTTTGTCCTTTTCCAGCAGCCCTAGCCCAGCACCAGCACGAAGGGAGCAGACTTTTAATAAGTGTCTGCACAGCAGGACTCAGGAAGCTGCCGGCCTTTTCTCAGTGCGGGTGGACACCAGGTATTAGTGTCCTAGGGCGGCTGTAATAAGTCACTGTGAACTCGGTGGCTTAAAACCCCAGAAATTATTCTCTCCCGGTACCAGAGGCCAGAAGTCTGAGATCGAGGTGTCCACACGGTCACCATGTCTCTGAGGCTCAAGAGGAGGAACCTCCTCACGTCTTCCACCTCCTGGCAGTTCCTGCTGTCCCCTGGATTGCAGCAGCACTGCTCCAATCTTGGCCTCGGTCCTCACGTGGCTGCCGCCCCGTGGGTCTGTGTCTTCTCGTCTGCTATAAAACACTTGCCATTGGATTTAGGGCCCACGTGGGTATTGTGGGGGATTTCATCTCAAGATCCTTAAATGAATTACAGCTACAAAGACGATTTTTTCCAAATAAGGACACATTCACGGGTCCCAGGTAGACATATCTGTTGGGTGGGCCACCATTCCACCCGCTATGTCAGGGATGACCTCAGAATAGGCCACCTCGGCTCTGGCAGGAGCCCTGGGTCCTCTTGGATTCACAGAGGTAAGGGGAGCAGGCCCTCCTTGCATAGCAAGGCCATCCCTCCCTGCCAGATTTTGACTGCTGATTTAAGGGGATGGAAATTGCTGTGAACCCAAACCCGTGTCCCTGAGGATCACAGTTAGGGTGTGGAGGATGGAAGTTAGAGCCTGACCAAGGTTAGCGTGCAGAAGGGCACAGCAAAGATTCTCACCAGGAAGGTTCAACCTCTCACCGCCTGGACTTGAGGCTGCAGGATTTTGGACCCAGCTTCCCAGTTAGGAGTTCTGATTTGAGAAGTGTCATGAGTGTGAACCAAGAGAGAGTAGGTTTGGAGCCAAAAGAAGGGGGCACGGCTGGTGTGTTGGCGAGGGTCCCAGTGGCAAGGGAATCACCGGAGCAGACGGGCATCCGAGTGACCAGGCAGGACCAGGCACCATCAGGTGAGGCTGAGGAACAAGAGCAGCCAAGGCCTGGCCAGATGCTCTTGTTTACTGTCTCTGCTGGGCATCTGGAAGCAGACTGATCTGAGGAAACTGTGAGCTCATCGGGCAGTGGACTGAGAGTCAGGAGGGAAAGCATGTGTTAGGATGGACTCGTGAGGAAAACAACAGAATCCTATAAATAAGGGCATGTGAGAATTTAAGTTGGAAAAAACTTACTCTCTAAGCTAGTCATAAAATGCTGGCATTTGAGCCCTTCCTCTTAGGCACTGTTCTAAACATATCACATGGATTGATTCTTGTACTCTGAAGTCATCATCTTACGATGTAATAATACCATCCCTATTTTACAGATGAGGACAGTGAGGTAAGAGAGACTAAGTAACGCCCAAGGTCACACAGCTAGTGGGTAAGCATTTGGACTAGATTTAAACCCAAAGTGTCTGACTCTCATCTGGACTTGTCTCCACCCCACGCTGGCTGCCAGTCATGCCGGCTATGTTGGTGGGAAGGAGAGAATCTCATGGAATCTTGAGACCTTCCCTGTAAAGTAGGCAAGGCAGAGATTATCGTCTGCATATTGCTCTTTGCAGATTAGAAAACTGGTGTTTGGGGAAAGTGAGTGACTTAGTTAATTTCAACCAGTGAGACAGTAGCAGAACCACCATTTGAACTTAGGTCATCTGGGCCCAGTTCTGGGCCACTTCTTCTCCAGGCTGCCTTCAGCGGAAGTGCTTTGGTGCCCAAGTGCCTGCCTGAGTGTATATTCCTCTGTCATGGGGCATGCCCAAGAGAAAGAAAAAGGGAAGGCTGGGTTTGAAGCACTGCTTTGTTGAGTGCTGAAACCTGTGCATCTTCTTAAGGGCATCCAAAGTTACTGATTCAGTTAAACCAACAAATACTGAGCCCCTGCGGTCACCAGGAATGCAGAGGGATGGGGAGCTCCACCTTTGGGGATGGTCTAGACCATACCACTACCACCACCACGAAACTGGCACCCTCTCCAAAGTCTGCACGTGCTCAGTCCTGGCCAAGCCCTTACCACCAAATGAGAACAATGCCTGGATCAGTGAGAGAGCCCAGGGATGCAAGATTCCAGCTCTGGTCTAATAATCTATAGAACCTTTGTGTACTTCAATTTCCTTCTCTGTGAGATGAGAAAAATGGGCTGAACCATTTTTAAGATGCCACCATATATTAACTTTATAGGAGTCTGTGATTTTCTAGATTAGTGTCCATGCCTTAATCTGTGATAGAAACTGATCTGTTATGATAATAACACTCTCCGTGAAAATGACACACATCCCTGGAGCCTAGCACCCTGGCAATTTAGATTTACCTATAAGAGAGCTCATGAATATTCAGATAGGACATTTCACCTGTGGAGTGTAGCCATTTTCTGGTTTGAGAAATTCTAGCTTGAGTGTGGTCAGTCTAGCATACTGTTGGTGGTGGAATGTATACTTTCTGTAGAAGACATCTATTGCTTTATGTGTCTGGCATCCCTCCGTTTTATTCTAAAAACAGAATTCCCTTTTTTTTTTTCCCCTGGGAAATCCTCCTATCCCAACTTCATCCCCTTATTTTGAGTGGGGGTCACTATGTTCTTGCAATTGCTGTTTCAAGTCACAATGGAATAGACCAAGGGTAAGCAAATCACTCAAGCTGAGTCCCCTGTGTTTATTCTTGACACCAATGAGAGAGGGTGGATCACTCTTCCTCTGGTGGTAAACAGAAGCCACAAGCTATGAAATTTGGAAATTCTAGCCAGGATCTCCACGAAGCAAAGGAAGCCAATCTGTAGGGAAAGGTAGTGACTCAGTATGCAGAAGAAGGGGAAGAAAACATGACAGCAGTTGACAGAGATCCTGATGAACCTCTGTTCTCGCTGGCCTTGGTTCAGTTCTTCCACCAATCTCTTATTATAGACCTTTCCCAGCCCCATTCCTATCAGAAGTCCTTTTTCAGTCTAAAGGAGTTCTCAGTTTGATTCTCTGCCACTTTGTTGGGTTTTTGCGACTCAAATTTCCATCACTGCTTACCTGAGGGCATGCAGAAAGGCCCCTGTCAGACAGCTTTCTGGAAATTAAAACCCTGAAATTGTAGAGCTAGAAGCAGCCTTACAGCCAGTATTTGAGATGGCAATTATGGTGGGGAGGGGCACTAGGGAAGACAGAGTATGGAGGGAAAGAGAAAGAAAACTACTCACAGAATAACTATTTAATGCCATATATGTTAATTTTATTAGGTTATGTAAACGTCACAATAATTATAATAACTGTAAGAGGAGTTATTCTAATTTCATAGAAGATAAAATTGATGTTTGGGCAGATTAAGTAATTTGTTTAAGGATAATCCATGGTTGAAGTGGAGTTAGGATTAACTCAGTCCAGTCCATTCTATTCTACTGGCCCTGGAGTTGGCCCAACAGTGGGAAACCAAGAGTCTGAAAGCAGAAGATCCTCTCCCTGCCCCTCACAGCCAGCACTTCCCCCTGCTGGCTGGTCCTGTCTGATAAAGGAAGAGAGGCAGTGCCCTTTTTAGTGTGTTTCCCTATCTCCCCACTCTTTAAAAAAAAACTCTATATTTTTATTAGGAAAACAATATTAAGACAAAGTATTCTGTACAGATGTACAATGATTGTTCCTTCTTACATTAAGTCTGGAAAATAATGCATCTGTTTAACATCCCGACTGTTCTGGAATTCTCATTGAAAACGTTTTTAACAGCGTATCCAAGAATACCGTTTCCTCTTACTGAATCATTTTTTATTCCAGTTTTATTGAGAAATAGTTGACATACATTACTGTATAAGTTTAAGGTGTACAGCGTGATGGTTTGAGTTACATGTATTGTGAAACGATTATCACAATAGATTCAGCTAACATCCATCATCTTATGTAGACAGAATAAAATGAAAAGAAAAAAGTTTTCTCCTTGTGATGAGAACTCTTTGGATTTACTCCCTTACCGACTTTCCTATAATGTACCAAATAGCAGTGTTAGTTATAGTCCTCATGTTGTGCATTTCATCCCTACTACTTATTTATCTGAGAACTGCAGGTTTGTACCTCTTGACTGCCTTTCTCCAATTCCTTCTCTCCCCATCCTGGTTACTTCTGGTAACCACATGTCTGATCTCTTTTTTATGAGTTTTTTTTTTAAGTTTCCACATATAAGTGAGTTCATATAGTATTTGTCTTTCTTTGTCCGACTTATTTTACCTAGCATATTGCCTTCAAGGATCCATGTTGGAGCAAATAGTAGGATTTTATCATTTTTATGGTTGAATAATATTCCTTTGTATTTATATTACAAATTCTTTATCCACTTACCCATTGATGGACACTTAGGTTGTTTTCATGTGTTGCCAATTGTAAATTAATGCCGCTCTGAACATAGGGGTGCAGATATCTCTTGGCAATAGTGTTTTCATTTCCTTCAGGTTTATTCCCAGGAGTGGAATTGCTAAATCATATGTAGTTCTATTTTTAACTTTTTGAGAAACCTCTATACTGTTTTCCATAGTGGCTGCACCAATTTACAGTCTCACCAACAGTACACAACAGTTCTCTTTTCTCTGCATCTATGCCAGCATTTATCTCTTGTCTTTTTGTTGATGGCCGTCCTAAAGGCCTGAGGTGATGCCCTATTGTGGTTTTGATTTGCATTTTCCTAATGACTAGTGATGCTGAGCATCTTTTCATGGACCTGTGTTAGCCTTTTGTATATCTTCTTTGGAAAAATGTCTGTTCGGTTCCTTTGAATATTTTTTAATTGGATTATTTGGTTTTTTGCTATTGAATTGTATGAGTTCTTTATATATTTTGGATATTAACCTCTTATCAGATGTACGGCTTGCAAATATTTTTTCCAGTTTCATAGGCTGTTCTGTTCACTTTGTTAATAGTGTCTTGTCTTGTACAAAAGCTTTTAAGTTTGATGTCCCACTTGTTTAGTTTTTATTTGTTGTTTGTGCTTTAGGTGTGATTTTCCAAAGAATCATTACAAAGACCCATGTCAAGGAGCTTTATTCCTATGTTTTCTTCTAGGAGTTTTATGGTTTCTTGTCTTCCATTTAAGTCTTTAATCAATTTCAACTTAATTTCTGTGAGTGGTATAAGATAGGAGTCCAGTTTCATTCTTTTAAAGCTGCATATCCAATTATCTCAGCACTATTTGTTGAAGAGATTGACTTTTCTTCATTGAGTATTCTTGGCTCCCCTGTCAAATATTAATTGACCTTATATGCTTTAGTTTATTTCTGAGCTCTTTATTCTATTCCATTGGTGTTTTTGTTTGTTTTGTGCCAGTATTATACTGTGTTAATAACTATAGCTGTGCAGTATAGCTTGAAATTAGGAAGTGTGATGCCTCCTGCTTTGTTCTTCTTTCTCAGGATTTCTTTGGCTATTCAGGGTCTTTTGTGGTTTCATATAAATTTTAGGAGTGTTTTTCCTATTTCTGTTTTAAAAAAAAAATGCCCTTGGAATCCCCACCCTTGATGTTTTCTCATGGGTGTGGACCCAGGTGCACTGCCAGAAAATTACCAGTTGGTGGGCCAAGAGAGGGGCAATCCCCACTTGGACCTCCAGCCCTGCTTCACCTTTAAACCCTTTAAGCAATTGAGTGTCCAGCCTATTTAATGAAAGATTACTAGGGGAGGAGATTATGTAACCTGCTTGAGTAATAGATCTCAGTTCCTCGTAGCCCTTCAAAATGAGTTTACTCTCTATATATCCATAATCACTCTTGCTGCAATAAAAGCCAATGTAAAAGAGCATGCCCGCTGGAGTCAGACAGATGTAGGGGCAGGTCCTGTGTTTACCTCCCTGTGCAGTCGTTGGTAAGGTACTTCATCTCTCTGTGCCTCACTTAAAAAACAAAGAGAATACTAATAGCCACCTGTGAAGATTCTGGTGCGACTGCCTGGCATAATGCATGCAAGTACCTGGCGCATAGCAGCCACTTCAAATGTAGCCATGGAGGTTGTGATTTTTATTCTTGTCCTTTGTGGAAATAAAGAACACTACCATGGAGGAATCAGAGGCTTTTGTTTCTCCAATAAATTTTTTTTAAATTTCACCAAGATGCCAATTGCTCCCTGCTTTCTGGCTGTCATCACAGTCTGGAAAGGGCAACATGGGAGATTTAAAATATGTAGCCTCCTCTGATGACTTTTTTTTAAACTGGGAAACCAAGTTGGCTTTTGAACCCAAGTGGAGAGATTCTCCCCACCCCTCAAACAAGTCTGAGCTCCAGCCTGTCTTATGTAGGATAGATGTCATCTTCTAGGAATGTTCTAAAGCAATAGCTTGCATACTTACAATGTTATCGGCGGAATCCTTTAATCAAATGAAAACTAAGGACCCTATCCCGTTATGGGGACCCCACCCTCATGACCTCATTTAAACCTCATCACTCCCCGAAGGCCCTGCCTCCAAACAACATCACATTGGTATTACTATTAGGAATTAGGGCTTTGGAGTATGAATTTTGAGGGGACACAAACATTCAGTCTGTAACACCCTTCTCACACTCAAATTACTGTTGAATATCTATTGAGCTTCCCTGTTAGACTCTAAGCAATTGAGAAAAATGGAGAGTGATTTGGATGTGTGAAAAACATTTCACATTATTGAATCCCTAATGCTCAATGAAGTACCAGAAACACAGTGTCTACTCAGTAAATACTTGTCAATGAATAACTGAATGAATGGAAGAGAGATACATTGTACTCCATCAGAACTTTCTGTCATCTACAGGTGAACTCAGGCATATGCAGAATACTTACATGTTGTTAGTTATTTGACTGTAACAGTTTAGAGTTATACAAGCATCCAGCAAGTACTCGTTACTCTTTTCAACTTTGGGTGAAAAGAAATGGGCACTTCCAATAGGAAATAGTGGCTTTTATATTCCTAAATCAGAAATTTCTATCAGGTAGGCAGAATTAACTGCGAACTTTATCATTGGAAAATCTCCTTCCTCCTCGCCACACAGAGATCCAAAGCGCTTGCTCTTGGGAAAGAAGAATGGGGAATAATTTGGCACATGAAAAACATTTCTCACCAATCCACAGACCACTCGACACTCTATGTCTGTACTGTTGAGAATAGAGAAATGAAAACTTCAGCGTTCTTGCCTACACATAACTATTAGAAACCACTCAGCAACTGAAACACGCCCACCCATCAAGGCTCTATGAAGGTGCAGTGGTCGCAGAGGCAGTAGGGGAGTATTTTGCTTCACTGGTCAAAAGCAATCCATCTGAGAGCTATTCCAAGCCTTTGGTTGTTTCACGGGGCACCGTGATTTTTTTTTTAATTCACCTACTCTCTTTCATTTTGCATTTATGTATACAAAGATACTGTCCTAGGCTCTAGGGGAACAAAATTCATTAGGTCTTGGTTCCAATCCCCAAGGGAACTCTGAGTCTTTTGAGAACGATGGACAGGTAAATAGGTACAGTACAGTCTAGAACCATGTGTTGAATACGTTACAGCAAAGTCTGAACATCTCAAAGAGCCAACAAAACAGTGGCTTAAGGAACAAAGAAGTGTGTTTCTCTCTTAGGTAATAATCCCAGGAGGGAAGGCATCTTCCACCCCACACTGTCATTCAGGGATCCAGGTCCTTCCATTCTACTATTCTACTGCACCCCGCCCCACTATGGTGTTGCCTTCATCCGTATGGTTGAAGCTGGGCGGCACCATGCCTGTACTCTCACTGGCGGGAAGGAGAAAAATTAGGAAAGAGCCTGAGTGACACATTTGGAGGCCCTGGAATAGAAGTGGACTGTCAGTGACATGGCACTAACATACACTTAGTCACATCAACACCTCTAACTGCAGCTTGGGTGGGCTGAGTGATACCGTTTCTGGTGTGTGCATGTCAGGTACCACTTGTCCAGATACCACTCTGCTGTCGTAGAAGAAAGAGAAGAGAGATACTGTGGGTAACTAACCACCTCCGTCAGATAAGTGAGGGTGTCGCTGAAACACAGGTGCAAGGTGCCTGCCCCAGTGTGAGGGTACTGGGGAAGCCATGGCGGAAGCGCCTCTCAAGCAGTGTCTTGAAGGATGAGGAGGACACAGTCATTCAGGGGATGGCAGAGTGCTTCAGGAAGAGCAAGCGCAAAGAAGGATGACTAGTCAGGTGGGGCTATGATGCAAGGGAAATGGATGAAACCACAATCATATCTCATGGCTTTTCAGCTCATTCTGAGATAATGCAAAGCCCAGCCCAATCTAGTCCAGTATATAATCCAAACTCCAGACACATCCATTGTGAACTTCTCCCCTGCCCTAGACCTGGTGGTCTGCACACGAGATGGAGACGTGGCTGCTGCTTCCTCTGTCCTTACTCACCTTCTCCCCCTCTAGCTGGTGGCTGCTTTGGACCCCTCAAGGATCAGAAAGAAGTTAGGGATAAGAAGAGTCTTACTTTACTGATCCAGTTGTGCCCTGGCTTTGGGCTCCCTTCATACAGCAGAGGCACAATTGCTGGCCCTCTCCTGCGGGCACTTTAATGGGTCCCTTGGAGATTCCTTCCAGGACCTCCTTTCTAAAGTTCTGGGCAGGCATCGCTTCTTCCAACTGGCCAGAGAGTGGCCCACCCCTGTGTTGAGTCACATCACCACTTCAGGTAGTCTTCTTGGGGTGGACGCCTTTCAAGATGACCCCAGGCTGGCCCTTCCATGAGGCCTTTACCTAGTCCACAAGAAATACCTGCCTCGGCTTGCCACAGGGGGAGGCACGGCATTCAGGACAGCCCTTCCTGCACTTTGCTCTGCCACGTGCAGCAGCCTTTAGAGTTTCTCCCTTGAGAGTCCCTGGGTCCTCGAAATCCCAGGGGATACATGTCAGTCTCCCTGAATGAGTCTCTCAAAACCTTCTCTTCACGTGACTCAGGTAAAGGGAAAGTAGCATGGGGGTAGATAGGAAAGAAGCAAATGAGCTTACCTACAGTTCTCTCCAAAACAGTCCTTCCTGCTGACCTGGGTGAGGAGCTTGTGCCAGGAGATCTCTGTGCCGGCACCGCCTGAGGATGCGCGAGTGTTCTTGGCTTTTCGGTCAACTAACATAACTCCTGAGAAAGCAGGAGCAGTCTCACTTAACATCTTATTATCACATACAGTGAAGTGGTTTTTATTTTTAGTAAGCATTTTAAATTTTCAACATTGTGTTTATGGATGCAGATTTCAACATATGCATTTTTAAATTTATTGCTTCCTCAAAAGAGTGAATTATTATTTGAAAGAGAGGTCACTGTTAAACAGGTACTTTAAAAATGATAACAGGAATAAAGATGACTCACATTCTAACCCACCATGATAAGGGACACTGGCTATTCCCTGGCCAGCATCGGTGACCCTCTTCTACTATAGGGTGAACCAACCCCTCTTTCTGATTCTCCCCCTACTCTACCTCCAGCCTCAGGGACGGTCATTCATCTAGCAAGTATTTACCACACACCCACATCATGCTGGGCACTGTCCTAGGTGCTGAGGAGACATTTCTGTGCAAAACAGATAAAGTGCCTGCACTCAAGGAGCTTGCCTCTCAGTTACAGAGAAAGACAATGGACAAAATAAAGAAGCGTCTGGCAGAGTCGCTTGTGATAGGTGCTCTGGCAAAGCACTTCACATGTGCTGTTCCAAGTGGGGGAGAGATTTGTAACTTAGGACACAGTGGTCCCGGGAGCTGGCATTCAAGTGAAGGAGAATGGAATGTAAACACAATTATAATACAATGTGCTTAAGTGAGTCAGAGAGCAAGGTGTGTACAGAATGCTGTGACTAACCCTGCCCAAGGGTGTCAGGGAAGATTTCACTGACTTTCTGTTTGGAGAACACACTATTGTGTTATAGAAAAGTAGCGATAACTATCTTCAGATGTTAGCTCCTAGCAGCTTTTCCCTGAGCCCCA
The DNA here is from genome assembly GCF_048564905.1 of Vicugna pacos. Lineage (NCBI taxonomy): Eukaryota > Metazoa > Chordata > Mammalia > Artiodactyla > Camelidae > Vicugna > Vicugna pacos. Next base: position 19,792,121 of record NC_132999.1, on the reverse strand, counting down.
GGCAGCTCCCAGTGCGTGCTTCAGCTTGTACGTTCATTTCTTCCTCCCTTTCAGCACTGAGGCCAGAAGCAGGTCTAGATGGAGAGTTCCTTCTCCCAAAGTGCCAGCATTCTGATAAAAAGGCTTTGGAGGAAGTTGGAAGGGAACATGCTGGAGATACCTGTGGTCAGTCCGTGGGACCCACAGAGGAGGTGGTCCATACACCGTGTTCTCTCAGCTGCTCCAACTGCCCCGCAGCTGACGGCACTCTCTCCGTAAAGTTCAGTCCCAGGGAATCCGACTGTGGACATACTCGTCGATGTGTTTCTTTAGATGGGGAACTCCTGGGACATACTCTGTCTTACATACATCTTTGCATCAGTCCACAAAGCCCCTTATGTCCCCAACCCTCCAAACCATGGCAGTGGCTCAGTGGCTCACTAAGGAAAGCTGAATTGTAGTAAAATAAAGTACTCCAAAGGCAAAGATGCTGCTCCTCGGAGATAATTTGTTGCTTATTGGGATAATTTCGGAGTCAGATAGACTAGGATTCTAAACCTGATCTCTTCTGCATGGCACTGGGCAAATTACCCAGTCTCTCTGAGTCTCTTCCCCTATATTTGTAGGTAAGAGTTTGATGATGAAACAAGATAAGATAATGCTTGGCACAGAGCCAGGCATGTAATGCTCGTTGTGTACAAGGCCACCATCACTAATATCAAGGACAGGAACTACAATGAGGGTAGTTGGCGCTCAGTAAAGGGGAAAAACGCGACTTAATCATTACAGTTTACCAATAATCTCAGTGACTCTTGACAGTGAGCCCCCATCACTGGAGGAATTCAAGTAATGAAGCTGGACGGCAGTTTCTCCATTAGAAATTTCTGTGCTAGGCGAGAGCTGGGACTCGATATGCTTCATATGCCTTCCAAAGGTAAGGTCTACCCAGGTTGATTCTGAAAGATAGGTTATCACTTAGAGCCTGGGTTTTAGAAGCAGACAGGTTGGATGCTAATCCCAACTCTGCCACTTTACCAGCTCTGTAATCCTGGGAAAGTTGTTTATTTGGGGGCTTTTGTTTCCTTATTTGTAAATTAGTGGTACCAGTAGAACCTAGCATGCAGAATTGTCGCAAGGATTAAATCAGTTAATGCTCATTTAGTCAGCTCTTAATAAGTGCTCAGTAAATACTGGTCATTATTTTGTGGATAGTGGCTCTTCTGGTCTCAGGCAGGCAGTGCCTCCTGACATCTGCATGGTGACCTGCACCAGGATTCAACCAATCATGACTTGCTTGAGGTCTCAGCTGGTCTCCCTCCCACAGATAATCCATACCTTGATTACATGGAATTATTAAAGAGGAAGTTAATACAGTAGTATCAGTGTTTCCAGGCAAGTAATAAAAATCTATCCTGAAAGTTTCGAACTCTGGAAAATGCAGGGTAATAGTGGCTGTCCAGTGCCACTCAGGTTACCTGATGGCCAGAGAGGGTTAATGCGGTGCCTCTCAGCGCTCTCCACTCCCCCACACGTAGCTTGTTCATCTCATAGGATCTTGCCAAATGTGTTTGGAGAGCCATATCCCAATTAAAAGGCCCCAGAGGAGAAGCTCCTCCACACAAAGACACACACACACACAAAGACACATGCACACACATACACACACACTCACACAAAGGTGTCTTGAGAAAACTATGGTAAATGAGTCACAGCATGGGGAGTCATGACTAGGATACCTCCAAGCACTACTCATGTCATCCACCCAGTTGAGGAAAGTATAATAGGCTTGGACAGAATCCTGTCTTTGAAGCAAATCCTTTGCCTCCCTTTTTAATCCCTCTTTCTCCAAGATACCAGGAAACCCTCACCACACTTCAGGTCCTTCTATTGTTTTGCTTTCTGCATCCTCTTCCTCCAGAAGAACAGAGAAAGACTTGTAATTAAACACTATACTGTATTATTGACTGGCTGAAGATGTGCCTGAAACTCATGCACTAAGGAGTTCTCTCATCTAGGTGTTTGCATGGTATAGGGGCTTAGTGTTTCTGTGGGCCCTGCATCCAACTCCACTTCTCTGGGAAGAGTTTCTCTGTCGTCTTTCAGAGATCCACTTCTCCTCAACCCCAGGTCATGTGAATCAGGGAAACCTAACTCTTCCTTCTGAATTCAGATGTGGGCACATTATCCAGACAAGACCAATAAGACTACTAATGCCTACGGCCACAGTAATAAGTCAAGGGATTGATCCAAGACCCAAACTGGCCAATGAGAGCTAATGAACATTAGCCTTAGGACTTTTATTGAGAAGATGTCACCCTAAAGCTGCTGTGGATACAAGAGAGGCTACCCTGTAGCGAAAGCTCACTTGAAGATGAAGCCAGCACCAAGGAAAACAGATCTGAGAGCTATAACAACACTAAGCATTGCTTGTGCTCCTAGATCCAGCTATACCTGAAGCTGTTGCTCTTGAAATTTTCACTGTGTGAGCCAATAAATCCCCTTTTTGCAGCTGAAAGTCTCCTGATTACCATACAGGAACATTTTTTCAACTTTTTTTTTTTTTGCATGGAGGGCTATTCTGTTTGCCAAAAGAAATGTAAATTTCAGGAGAAACTGTGAAGTTATTTTTAAAATAGACACATACACTGGGAAAGCATCAGTGATTTCACATTGGCTGAGAGAAAAAAATCTATCTTAAAGAGACAGCACTGAGCAAGACCCAAAGGCTGTGTAGGAACTGGGCATATGAAGCACATAGTTCAATAGGGAGTACAGGGGCCCAAATAAGGGCCATTAGAGTAGGCGGAGAAAGGCAAGAAGGGAGAGTAAGGGCAGATTCTGTTCATAGAGTAATCACCTCCTCCCTTTACTTCTGTGTCTAGAAAACATCTGACAAACAGTAGCAGTGCAGTGCTTATTATCACCATCTTTACTGTTATTTATGGATAGTGGCAGGGCAGAGGCAACCCCAGGCAGGAGTATATTAGTCAGAACTCATTTAATGAGTTCCAGTGAACAAAACCCAACTCAAATAGCTGAAGCAGAACGGGAGAATTCCTTAAAGGCTCAGAGTGGGGGCTTAGTGGATCTCAAGGCAGCTGGAATAGTGAATGAGGACAAAAGGATTCTCTCCTCCACTCATGTTCACTTTTCGTGGTGTGTTGGCCTCATTTTTTCTCATAGCAGCCTAGATTTATTCGAACAATGGAGGGCAGCGCCTTTCCCAAGCAGAGAGGAACTGGCACTCACTCTCCCTCATCAAATTCAGTTTCTAAAGTATTAGGAAGGTGTGTGACTGGCCCACTTCGAGTCAGGTATGGAAAGCTGAGGAAGGAGCCAGACTTGGCAACCAATGGCAGACACCATCAGTGCCCATCCAGATCTCTCAAACCCTTCCCCTTCCAACTACCAGCATCTGCATCCCTGTGTCGGGGGGCTTCATTTCCCAGAACCATGTAAAGTGGCTCTGTGCCAGTGAGTGGCAGACCAGAAGCACTGGGGAATTCTCAGCCCCCAGCAACAGCCCTCAAACAAAGACTGTCTGGCATTGGTGTATAAATACCCCAGCTCCCTCGCTTCTTGGGGAGGATAACTCTGAGGCATGTGTTTTGCATTGTTTCCTAGAGCTTCCCTGCAGGGCAGTGGCCCAGTCACCGTCTGGGGTGACTTCATGAGACACACTTTATTGTCTGCCTTCCCCTCCAACCAAGGTCACCTCCACCTCCCAAACAAACTACTGGCTCAGGCTCTGCTTCTGGAGAAACTCAAACTAAGACATAAGCCAAAGAAGGACCAAAATCGGGTATCAAGAGCCTGACTGAAAAATCAAGAGAATAAGGATGACAAGTTGGGTAAAGAAAGGAGAAGGTGGTCCAGGGTAAAATGCCTGAGATGGGGCTGCTCCTCTGGTTGGCTCTATAGCTCTCATGGGGCAAGGTCTTGGACAGGAATGGGAACAGTTACGTGGATGATGCCAGAGACAGACGTTGCAGTGTGTTTTCTTCCAGTGAATTCTAGAACTAGAATTTCCCACTAGGCCTGTGTATATGGAGCATGTGCATGGTGTGGTTTGTGGGGTGTGCACTTCTGTGTGGCTGCGGTTGTACTGGGAGGAGATGTGTGCAGTGGTCTGCTTTCCCTCCCCCCTGCCTGCCTCCCATCTGGGGGGGCTTTGTCTGCACACACAGCAGCGGCTTTCTGTGTGACTCAGTCATTTCTCCAGAAGCAGGGAAATGAGGCCCTGGAGATGGATAGGAACATTGAAGGGTGTGGTGCTCCATGGACTTGTCAGGAAAAAAAACCTTTAATAAATAAAAAAAGGAAAGGAGGCACAGCGACAGAGAGAGAAACGTGAAACGGGAAGGCTTCTGTCCCTGGCTCTAAATCAAAGCACCTTGGGTCCTGAGATGGGAGACAGCTGAAATAGTCCATGGCCAGGCCTCCTCTCTTCCCTGTGGCAGCCCCCAGACCAACAGGGTGTGAGGCCTTCACCTTCCTGCTCAAAGAAAGGGAAACTATAGGGAGCATAGGACAGCCCCCGGCCATGCTGGTAGAGTCTCTGTGTGTGTGTGTGTGTGTGTGTGTGTGTGTTTGTGTAGTTGTGTGAATGTCAGGGAACAGATTTGAGGTAGCTTTTAGCTGCCCCTTGAAAGTAGGCCACTGTACAGGATTTCAAGAGCCCAAACTAGTTACCCACCATGGGGGAAAAAATAGGTTAACACATCTTCCTGTCTTTAGAAATTTCCAGAGAACATTCGGAAGAAGTAGTTGATTGCCCCACCTCTCTTTAGAAATAAAACAGAATTCCAAAATGAATGGATAATGTGATCTATATATCAGACTACTCCCAGCCCTCCCTTTAAAATGACTTTTCTAGCATCACAATCATATGATGCAGTGAAAAACCCAGCTTCTTTTAATATTTAGTTGATTTTTTTAAATTGAAGTATAATTGATTTACAATATTGTGTTAGCTTCAGGTGTACAGCAAAGTGACTCAGTTATATGTGTATTTTTTCAGATTATTTTCCATTATAGGTTATTACATCACATTGAATATTGTTTCTTGTGTCACAGAATGTAAAGTGACTTGTCCTTGGTTGAATGGCTGATAAGAGCCAAGCCAGGATTTCACTCAGATCATCGAGCTCCAGATTCTTCATCACTGTGGTGGGCTGAATAAGGCTTCCCAAAGATCAAAAAATCCCTAATTCTTGAAACCTGTGAATGCTACTTTGTATGGCAAAAGAGACTTTGCAGCTATGATTAAATTTAAGGATTCTGAGCTGTGAAGGTTATCCTGGGTTATCTGGTGGACTCTAAATGAAGTGTCTTTTTTTTTTCAATAACACCTCTATTGTGGTGTGATTCCTGAACAGTAAACTACACATATTTCAGATGTACAATTTGATGAATTTTGATAGACGTATACACCAATGAAGCCACTACCACAATCAAGATAGGTAACATTTCCATCACTCTCCAAGAGGTGCAAATTTTGAATTCCCAATTTATCCCTTCCCACCCTCTTTACCCTCTGGTAACCATAAGTTTGATCTCTGTGAGTGTGTTCCTGTTTTGTAGATAAGTTCATTTGTGTCCTTTTTTAGATTCCACATATAAGTGATATCAAAGATATATTTCTTTCTCTTTCTGACTGACTTCACTTAGAATGACAATAGATTGAGAGAGTCAAAGGGAGACTTGACTGCAGAAAAGGAGAAGGTAATGTGACCACAGAGGCAGAGATTGGAGTGATGTGGCCACAAGCCAAGGAATGCAGGCAGCCACCAGAAGCTGGAAGAGGCAAGGGACAGATTTTCCCCCGGAGCCTCCAGAGGAAGCATGGCCCTGTTGACACCCTGACCTCCGCCCAGTACAACTGATTTTGGGCTTCTTCCCTCCAGAACTGTGTGAGGACAAATGTGTTGTCACCAAGGTTGTGGTAATTTGTTACAGCAGCCATAGGATAATACTACAGCCACCAAATGATGCTGCTTGCTAAAGGAGGGGTGACTCTGAAGGGCCAGAGCTGGAGGACTGAGAGGAGTTGGGGTGCGGGACAGGGGGCTTTGCTTCACGACTCTAGTCACGTCTCAGGAAATCTTCACCCACTCCTGCTGACCTGCTGCCTCTGTTGACAGCAGTCGTGTCTGTGTGTCCCCCTGGGCCTTCTCTAGGCTTTGGAGTTTGAACAACATGAGACAGCATTTGGTAGTTCCTGCTTTAGTGGTTTTGATTTTTTTTTCTTGTTTTACATTTTTAATGAGCTGGGGAAGAAGGTGGTTAGAGGGGTACTTCCTTAAGTCATAAGGATCCCTTGTCACCGTGAACACCACACCTCTCCTTTTCTCCCAAGTCAGATGGAAGGCCCAGTGACTGTTCCACCAGGCAGCTCTGCTGTTCTGCCCTGGCTGGGAGCTGCACCCCACCCTCAACCTCCCCTGCACAAACAGGAGCATTCGAGCATCTGCACTTTGGTGTTGCTTGGCTGGCTGTGGGAGACTTGGAAGCTGAGCTTTCTCTTATTTGAATTCAATTTTCTCGTTGGTAAAATGCAGGTTGGCTACCCGGCCTGCCTACCTCTTAAGACTGGAGTGAGGATGACAATGACACACCACTGGCCAAAGTACTTGTTGAACAGTAAAGCCGCTCAGCACTCCAATTGTCTCATGAATAGGGGGTCTACCTCCCCCCAAATTATAAACACTTCTCATTCCTACTAACAACAAGTGTAAGGAGAGTTACTATTTATTGACAGCTTACTATGCACCAGACATGTTTCATTCATCCACTGTTTATTCACTAATTTATTCAAAAAATATTTCTTGAGCCTAAGTTCCAGGCACTGTGTGAATATACAACAGATTAAAGAACAAAACTATAAACAAAACAAAAAACCAACGGAATGGGAGAAAATATTTGCAAATGATGCGGCTGACAAGGGCTTAATTTACAAACTATACAGACAGCTCATGTAGCTGAATAACAAAAAACCAAACAACCCAATCCAAAAATGGACAGAAGTCCTAAACAAGCAATTCTCCAATGAAGACATGTACATGGCCAATAGGCACATTTAAAAAGTGCTCAGTTATATGGAACCATCAAAGACCTAGAATTGCTAAAGCATTACTGAAGAGAAAGAAAGAGGCTGGAGGAATAACTCTCCCAGACTTCAGACAATACTATAGAGCTACAGTCATCAAGACAGCATGGTATTGGTACAAAAACAGACATATGGACCAATGGAACAGAATAGAGAGCCCAGAAATGAACCCACAAACTTTTGGTCAACTCATCTTCGACAAAGGAGGCAAGAATATACAATGGAATAAAGACAGTCTCTTCAGCAAATGGTGTTGGGAAAACTGGACAGCAGCATGTAAAACAATGAAGGTAGAACACACCTTTACACCATACACAAAAATCAACTCAAAATGGATTAAAGACTTAAACATAAGACAAGATACAATAAACCTCCTAGAGGAAAACATAGGCAAAACATTATCTGACATACATTTCAAAAATTTTCTCCTAGAAGAAATAAAAGCAAGAATAAACAAATGGGACCTAATGAAACTTACAAGCTTCTGCAGAGCAAAGGAAATCAGAAATAAAACAAGAAGAAAACCTACGGAATGGGAGAAAATTTTTGCAAGTGAAACCGACAAAGGCTTGATCTCCAAAATATATAAGCAGCTCATACGACTCAATAAGAAAAAAATAAACAACCCAATCCAAAAATGGGCAGAAGACCTAAACAAGCAATTCTCCAGGGAAGACATACAAATGATCAAAAAGCACATGAAAAAATGTTCAATATCACTAGTTATCAGAGAAATGCAAATCAAAACTACAATGAGTTATCACCTCACACCAGTCAGAATGGCCGTCATTCAAAAATCCACAAATGACAAATGCTGGAGAGGCTGTGGAGAAAGGGGAACCCTCCTACACTGCTGGTGGGAATGCAGTTTGGTGCAGCCACTATGGAAAACAGTGTGGAGATTCCTCAAAAGACTAGGAATAGACTTACCATATGACCCAGGAATCCCACTCCTGGGCTTGTATCCAGAAGGAAATCTACTTCAGGATGACACCTGCACTCCAATGTTCATAGCAGCACTATTTACAATAGCCAAAACATGGAAACAGCCTAAATGTCCATCAACAGGTGACTGGATAAAGAAGATGTGGTATATTTATACAATGGAATACTACTCAGCCATAAAAACCGACAACATAATGCCATTTGCAGCAACATGGATGATCCTAGAGAATGTCATTCTAAGTGAAGTAAGCCAGAAAGAGAAAGAAAAATACCATATGAGATCGCTCATATGTGGAATCTAAAAAACAAAAACAAACAAAAACAAAGCATAAATACAGGACAGAAATAGACTCATGGACAGAGAATACAGACTTGTGGTTACCAGGGGGGTAGAGGGTGGGAAGGGATAGACTGGGATTTCAAAATTGTAGAATAGATAAACAAGATTACACTGTATAGCACAGGGAAATATACACAAAATGTTATGATAAATCACAGAGAAAAAAATGTGACAATGAGTGTGTATAAGTCCATGAATGACTGAAAAATTGTGCTGAACACTGAAATTTGACACGACATTGTAAAATGATTATAAATCAATAAAAAATGTTTTTAAAAAAGTGCTCAGTATCATTAATTATCAGAGAAATGCAAATCAAAACTACAATGAGGTTTCACCTCACACCAGTCAGAATGACCATCACTAAAAAGTCATCAAACCATAAATGCTGGAGAGGCTGTGGATAAAAGGGAACCCTCCTACACTGCTGGTGGGAATGTAGTTTGGTGCAGCCACTATGGAAAACAGTATGGAGATTCCTCAGAAAACTAAAAATAGACTTACCCTGTGATCCAGCAATCCCACTCCTGGATATATATCCAGAGGGATCTCTAATTTGAAAAGATACGTGCACCCTGATGTTCATAGCAGCACTATTTACAATAGCTGAGACATGGAAGCAACCTAAATGTCCATTGACAGAAGAATGGATAAAGTTGTGGTGCGTGTGTGTATATATATATGTATACATACACACAACAGAATACTAGTCAGCCATAAAAAAAGAACAAAATAATGCCACTTGCTGCAACATGGATGGAGCTGGAGATCGTCATTCTAAGTAAAGTGAATCAGAAAGGTGCTGCCCAGCTGCTCACTTCTTGCTCTGGGACCAGGGAGGAGGGAATTCCAGGGGACTGCTGCCCTCTCCCCCACCACCCCCCAACCCCTCACAAAGCTTTGAAATGAAAATGAAATCATAAAATCTCACAGAATCTGTTGAGACTTCCGTTCCTTTTCATATGCCTCTCCATGGATATTCAAGCAGCAGACCTCAACAGGTTGTAAATCCCTGTGGTGGCTGCCATCAGAGCAGTTTCACAAGCAGGGGAGAAATTCTTCCCTGCAGGGAGCCTGAGCCTCCCTGTTGCCAGCCGCCCTGCAGATGCGAGTGAGTGCATTCTCGGTCATTGCACTGACACTCTTCCTACTCTGGTGGCCCCCTAGCCTGAACCGGAGGAGGGGCCGGATGGGGTCCAACACCTCTGCCGGTGCGCCAGAGCCAGCCAGGCTGGATGTGGAAATCCTTCAGGAAGCAGTGGCCTGAGCACAATGCCTAACTCCCCATCTCGATTTCGCCATCAGGGCCTCAACAGTGTCTTATGGCTTCCCACAGTGCCTCCCAGAGAAGAGGATAAACATTTGTGGAAAGAAAGAATTGTTGGCTACATAAAATAGGAAATGATGGTAGATACCTGGCAGTGTAGTCAAGGTGATTAAAGGAAGTACCAGCACGTGGAAACTCCCAGCAGAGGAAGGACACAGCGTTGCTCCCCGCCTGCTCTCCCTTTTTCTCTCAGCTCCATTAGGAGTAACATCCCTTCAGTCCCTTTCTGCCTCCTGCTTTGGAACCTCTTTCTCCTGCTTCTATTTTTAGCAGGTAACATCTCTACCTTATAAGCTGGCAGAAGAGCTGAGAGCAAAGCTTTACCAAGCAAACTCTTAGAGCCAGGGATCTGGTAGCAGCCCTCCAGCCAAGGGCTGGAGTGATTCCCGCAGCCTGTAGAGGTTTCACACAAACAAACACAAAGAGTTTGAAACTAAGCTGTGTTAGCCCCCTTGTATTCGACTTACGTTTATCAGCACCAGCTCTATTTTAGCATTTACGATTGAAACTGTATTTTTATTGTTGATTTATAGTAGATGCTTGTCTCCCCTGCTAACTCAGAGCTTCTCCAGGATAAAGATCGCCACACTCACATCTGGTATATAGTGAGCCTCAAAAAAGAAGCCTGTTGAATAAATAAGTTTATTTTGTGCTTACGATATGCAAGGCCCTGCTAGATAAAGATGAATGAGAAAAGGGTTCAAAACTCAAGAAAGTCGCAACCTTCCAGGGAAGATACCTGTACAGCCACAAATACGAGTAGCTGTCATTTTGTAACAGTAGATACTATGTCACAGAATCCAGTATTCAGTATTAATCAGCCTGCCCATCATTACTTACTCCTTAAAATATAGTCAGTGCTATAATAAAACCTTTTTTTTTTATCAGCAGGAACAGAAAAGGTGTCATGTGAGTTCATCATTTTGCAGTTTTCACTGTTCAGATGAGGCCAAACTAACCTGACACTTTGCCAGGTGAGCTGGCACTCCAGTATTTATTAGCATTTCATTAGTATTATTTATAATACCCATATCAGGTAACAACGTTGCCTAGGAGTGGAGTGATAGACGTAAGTCAGGTTTAAAGCCACCCCCATGCAGTGTCATTCCCAAGGTCTTCTTTGAATCTGTACTTAATGATTACTCTCTCCCCTCCTCCCACTACATCACCATCACTATGAAAATAAATCAGAAGTTGCAAGGCCTGTCAGAAGCCTGCTGGGGAACTGTCTGCCTGTTTCTTAGTTCTCTCTTCCTTTGAGGTTTCAATATAATCTTTAGTTGCTGTCAGCTCTAAGAAGGAAAAATATCAACACTATATTGTATTGAAATCCACAAGGACATTTTTCAGTTGCCTCCTTGAAGATTGGGTCTACAGGTTGGAAATGGACCATGATTCAGTTACACACTCCAATTTTCAACTGGGGACCCGTAACTCACATTATGATCTGTGATATGTGGCAGGAAAGCTTGTGCTATAGGGAGCACGTTAAGTACAAGACATGAAAAGGTAATAACAGTGGATTCTTCCCTCTGCAGAACTAATCAGGCATCCCTGAAAGGCTTGGCATTGTAATAGCAAAAGACCCAAACTCAAAACCAAAACCGCTAAGGTATGCAGACATGAAAAACTTGTGCAATCTCCTATCTTAGTAGGAGTAAAGTCTGGCTTCCAGGATGGGCTCTGCCTAACAGTGATGGACACTAATTGTTACATCAAATAAAAGTTTGCAGTTTAAGAACCATCTAGAAACCTGGCCAAGATCAATTACCTATCTCATTTTTCATCACTAGGGGCACCAAACATTAACACATTTGCCTAACAGCTGCTGTTATGTTTTGTATCAAGAGCATTTTAGTCTGAAGCCAGTGACTTTTCCAGGAACAACAGATCCCCTTTGATATAAGACCTTCCACTTCTTTACTGCTTGCAGTATTTCTTCCCTCCCACCCCTACTCTCTTGTTTACATCATGGTAATCATGGTAGCTGCCCTCTTCCATTCCAACTCTGAGACTTCCCTTCACCTAACCCAGGGAGATAGTTTAAGAATAAAGTACTTGGGAATAAACTTAATGAAAGAGGAGAATGATTTGTACACTGAAACTACAAAATGTTGCCAAAAGAAATTAAAGAAGACACCAATAAGTGAAGGCATCCATGTTCATGGATTGGAAGACTTAATATTCCTAAGATGCCCATACTACCCAAAATGAGGCCAAGATTCAATGCAAGCTCTATCAAAAGCCTAATGGCATTTTTTGCAGAAATAGAACAACCCATCCTAAAATTCATATGGATTCTCAGGTGACTCCAAATACCCAAAACAATCTTGAAAAAAAGGATGTTGATGATCTCACATTCCTAATTTCAAAACTAACTGCAAAGCTACAGTAATCAAAACAGTGTGTCCTGCATAAAGACAGACATATAGGCCAATGGAATAGACTAGAGGGCCCAGACATACACCCTTGCATATGTGATCAAGTAATTTTCAACAAGGCTGCCAAGAGCATTCAGTAGAAAAAGGAGAATCTTCAATAAATTCTGTTAGGAAAACTAAATATCCACATGCAAATAAATAAATAAATAAAGTTGGACCCATACCTATGACATGTACAAAAATTAGCTCAAAATGGATTAAGGACCTAACCATAAAGGCTAAAACTATAAAATTCTGAGAAGAATATATAAGGGAAAATCTTCATGACATTGGATTTAGCAATGATTTCTTAAATATGACACCAAGCAGGGGCAACAGAAGAAAAAGGAGATAAATTGGACTTAATCAAAATTTAAAACTATTATACATCAAAGAACACTATCAACAGCATGGAAAGTCACAAGAATGGGAAAGCACATTTGCAAATCATAAATCTGATTAACCCAGAATATGCAAAGAACTTCTACAACTCAACAGCAAAAATACCAAATAACTTGTTTTAAAAATGGGAAAGGACTTGAATAGACATTTCTCCAAAGAAGATATACAAATGGCCAATAAGCATATGAAAAGACTGTCAACATCATTAACCAGTAGGGAAAAGACAAATTAAAACCATAATGAGATAGTACATCACATCTGTTAGAATGGCTGTCTCCAAAAACCAGAAAATAACAAGCGTTGCCAACTATGTGGAGAAATTGGAACTCTGGGTGTTGCTGGTGGGAATGCAAAATGGTGCAGCCACTGTGGAAAACAATGTAGTAGTTCCTGAAAAAATTAAGTATCTAATTACCATGTGATCCAGCAATTCCACTTCTGGGAATATATCCAGAAGAAGAAAGCAGAAACTTGAACAAGTATTTGTATACTCATGTTCATATAGCATTATTCACAGTAAGCAAATTGTGTGGAAACACCCCAAATATCCATTGATGGATGAATGGATAAACAATGTGAGATAGAGAGATAGATATAGATATAGATACCTTTGGAATATTATTTGGCTCTAAAAAGGAAGGAAATTCTGATAAGTGTTACAACATGGATGAACCTTGAGGACACTATGTGAAGTGAAATAAGAATATCACAAAAAGACATATAGTGTATTATTCCCCTTATATGAGGTACCTCGAGTATTAAAATTCATAAAGACACAAAGTAGAATGGTGGTTGCCAGGGGCTGGGAAGATGGGAATGGGAGGTTATTGTTTATTGGGTATTAAGTTTCAGTTTAACAAGATGTAAAAGTTTGGACATGGATGGTGGTGATGGTTGCACAACAATGTGAATGTGCTTAATGCCACTGAATATTACACTTAAAAATGACTTAAATGGTAAATTTATGGTATGTCTATTTTACTGTAGTGTTTTTTAGAAAGATAATGTTATCATCTGGAGAGGAAAACCTGCTCAGGCTATTGCCACTCTTGGACAAGAACAAATCCTGATAATAATGAGAAATTTGAATTTTATCTTGGGACACAATTTCCCTAGATATATCTGTCCCTGAGAATTATGTGAATTACACCTTTGCAAAATACAATTGCATTTAATGAGTTCTATTTTGACTAGGTAGGATAGTGGGTACCCAGGCTGAGAACAAGGTAACCTGTTTCTTTTCTTTTGAAAAAGACAGTGTTGCACCCCAATGTTCATAACAGCACTATTTACAATAGCCAAGACATGGAAACAGTCTAAATGTCCACCAACAGATGAGTAGATAAAGAAGATGTGGTGTGTATATGTCTATGTGTGTGTATGTATATATACATACAAACACACATATACATACAAAGGAATATTACTCAGCCGTAAAAAAGAATGGAATAATGCCATTTGCAACAACATGTATGGACCTAGAGATTATTATACTAAGTGAAGTTAAGTCAGACAAAGACAGATATCATGATATCACTTATATGTGGAATATAAAATATGATACAAGTGAACTTATTTACAAAACAGAAATAGACTCACAGACATAGAAAACAAACTTTGTTACCAAAGGGGAAGGGAGAGAGGGAGGGATAAATTAGGAGTCTGGAATTAATTTAACTAAAATGGATAACCAACAAGGGCCTACTGCATAGAACAGGGAGCTACATTCAATATCCTGTAATAAACTATAATGAAAAAGAATCTAAAAAAGAACAGATTTTTACATATATATATAAAGTATAATATACATATATATGTATAACTAAATCACTTTGTTGTACACCTGAAAAATTGTAAATCAATTATACTTCAATTAAAAAAAAGGAAGAAAAGACAGTGTTTACTATAGAACGCTGTAAAATGGCATAGGGAAATTCTCCAGAAAATAACTCTTTCTAGGAATGGGTGAGAATCCCCTCTGGAAATAACTGAAACCAACATAGATGATAATAGCTAGAAGACAGTCCTTTTTTTAAAAAACTGTTTTTTATTGAGTTGTAGTCATTTTACAATATTGTGTCAAATTCCAGTGTAGAGCACAATTTTTCAGTTATACTAAACATACATATATTCGTTGTCACTTTTTTTTTTTCGCTGTGAGATACCACAGATCTTGTATATATTTCCCTGTGCTATACAGTATAATCTTGTTTATCTATTCTACATATGCCTGTCAGTATCTACAAATTTTGAACTCCGAGTCTGTCCCTTCCCACCCCCTGCCCCCTTGGCAACCACAGGTTTGTATTCTTTATCTATGAGTCTGTTTCTGTTTTGTATTTATGTTCTTTTTCTTTTTTTTTTAGATTCCACATATGAATGATCGCATATGGTATTTTTCTTTCTCTTTCTGGCTTACTTCACTTAGAATGACATTCTCCAGGAACATCCATGTTGGTGCAAATGGCATTATTTTGTCAGTTTTATGGCTGAGTAGTATTCCATTGTATAAATATACCACAGCTTCTCTATCCAGTCATCTGTTGATGGACATTTAGGCTGTTTCCATGTCTTGGCTATTGTAAATAGTGCTGCTATGAACATTGGGGTGCAGGTGTCTTTTTTTGAAGTAGAGTTCCTTCTGGATATTTGCCCAGGAGCGGGATTCCTGGGTCATATGGTAAGTCTATTCCTAGTCTTTTGAGGAATCTCCATACTGTTTTCCACAGTGGCTGCACCAAACTGCATTCCCACCAGCAGTGTAGGAGGGTTCCCTTTTCTCCACAGCCTCTGCTGGAGGACAGTCTTACAGATTAAATAGTCCAAGTCTTCCTTTTTTTAAAAGAAAAGATTATTTATGTAAGAAAGAAGAAGAAGAAAAAGGGAACTCCCGCCTGAAGGTGTGGGAAGGGCCAGGCACATTCACTAGCTTTGCCCACACATGAAGCAGTTCATGGACACCCTCACTTTTCTCATGGGAACAGGTAGCAGCCTACCTCCCGACTGTTTGGCATTCATCAGCTTACTGTGATCTCCAAGAGCCAGCCTCTGTCCCCAGCCTTGCCAGCTGAGACACGTGATGTGTCCCCACACTGACTAACGTCAGGCCAGCTCTCAGGAGCTGACTCGCATTAACACTGCACTCACAGGATGGATTTCGGGAAAAGAGAAGGCCCATTCATGAAGTCACAGTGAGATTTTTAAATGCCACTGGACCCAAAATATCCAAAGCCTTTTGGACCAGCACGTTTTCCTCCCCATTACATCTTTCTGGGAAGCCAAATATTAATTAGAGAAGATTGCTTGGTGAATAGGAAGTCAGAAGCCAAGTATTCAGTGTTCAGTGATATCAGGCCACAGCAGTGTTTCCCAAGCCCCAGGGAGCTGAATTGTTCTGGTTGCACCCTGGACACAGGCTGTGAACCACTGGGACAGTGTAAGCTGATGGAGAACAAGGTTAGGGACTGTCTACCAGATGTCATTTCATGAAGGTCCCCTCTTTGAATAATGCTTGAGTACTGCCAGTGTCTGCCTCAGAGACTCTTCTTTTAATTCCAGGTGACCACATGCCATTTTTTTTCTTGCAAGTTCTCATTTTACAGAAAAATAAAAGAGGTGAAGTGATTAGCCTAAGGTTATACGATCAGAGGCAGAATCAGAACTAAAATTACAGTTTTTCTGAACTAACTCAGTAGTTTTCCCACTTCACCTGGCCTTCTGAGGGCTCTGCGGGGACCTTACAGGATTGCCTTGAAGGAACTTAGGTGTTCACAAATCTTGTTAAGTCTCCATAGTGTGCACGTCAATGGCTTTTAGTTTCGTGAAGTATGAGTTTTGGTAGGGACAGAGTTCATGAGTTCTGGTTGAGACATACTTGCAGTCATCGGAGTCTCCACAGATTGACGACCCTTCCTCTGTGCTCCCTACCATACTGTGTGTTTATCTCTCTTACCAACTAGGTTAATTGTCTAATTATGTGTCCATCTCAGCCATTATCCTGTTTATCTTGGCACCCCTAATTTCTGGCACATGCCAGGCTCATAAGTAAGTAAATTATGCTAAGCCATCATGTAGTGGATGGGTTGTTCTAGAGCTCAGAGAAGGGTCCAGGCTAAAGACGTCCGTACAGGCAGGCAACGCATTATGTGATGAAGATTCCATCAGGGAAAGTTCCCATCTTCCAGGCCCTGGAAACTAATTCTCTTCTGGTCTCTGAGCCTGAATTACACACCTAGAGACCATTCATGCCTTTGCGGGTCATTTTTTAGTGAGAATTGGGGCAAACATCTTGTTCACATGATGGCAAAGTAATGTGCACTCATTGTTTGGATGTGCTACGTCTCTAGATAGCTATGATAATAGGCTTCTTTATAAAGGACAATGCCTGAAAAAGTTGAATTGAAAATATGGGCATTCTATTAATAAAAGGTACAGTAGACTTGTTATCAGGACTCTAAATAACTTCAAATCAGCAACAAATTTTCCTCTGTTTCCTGCATGCTCCTTTTTTGAAAAATGTAAACAATATGCCCCTTATTTCTTGGATGTACATCAGGATATGGAGTCAGGGAAGATTCAGCCCAACCACATAACACGTTCTGGTAGAGGGTAAGGATCACTGGCGTTTGACTTTGTAGCCTGTCAATGCTTTAAAATTTTGGAGTGTCTTCAAACCACCAAAGCATGATTAAATAATATTCTGAATAGCCGTATGTCAGTTACACTCCCATATTCTGAATTTTTGAAAAATTAATAATTGATGCATGAATGTATATTGACATCAGTTAAAGTGAATATTTACACTTTCTCTACCATTTTTGGTAGGTGGGCATTTATTTTATTTCTCTTCAGGTGTTCGGCCCTCTCAGCCACTCTCCTCAGACACATATCACTGAAGCTGAAAAGTTTCCATGCTCTGTCTTACTAATATTTTTCATTCTTTCAAAAACGTACAGGAATATATTTTATTATTTGCTTTAATTTTATTTTTCCATTGTACTCATTTCAATATGAGAATCTTTGCATTATTTTTAAAATTTAATTTGTATTAAATTAATATTTGAAGGTCATTCTTTAACTCAGAATTGTGTCCATAAGCCTGGTGCCTGAAAAGGAGCTAAGCATTATATTCTCCATTTTAGGACAAGGGAAACAAAGTCTGTGTCTAACGAAAGAATCCACCTTCTCCAGTTTCTGCAGCTACTTAAAATGTGTTGGTTCAAAGAGAAGCAGTAGACCAGGCTTTGGGTCTTTGTGACTCAAAGGGCAGTGTCAGTTTGAAGAATCAGGTTTTTTTCTGTTCCTTCTCTCCATTCCCATTGACACAAAGGCAAATATTTAGAACATGTAGATTTAATTGAGATAGATCTCAATAGCTGTTGTATAAGATTCTAGAATCAAAGAAATTAAAATTGGAACTAATTAGTGGAACATTTAGCTTAAAGATGACAGATGTGACAGGGACTCAGCTCCCCCTCAGCTCCCCATCTATGGCAGACATCACTAATCTGTTACCGAGCCTAAATGTGGCCCAACAGATGTTTTCTACACAAGTCCCCCAGCAGCTATTACCAAGTAATTGGAGTTGCCAATGAGTCCCTACCTAAGTGAATCTAACCATCTTACATTAGGAGAACACTGAGACCCACAAAGGTAAGATGACCGGCTCAGGCTCACTCAGTGGCTGACAAAGAAGCCTTGTGCAGTATCATGTGGGCTTTGAGTCAATTCAACAATGTCCCAGCACCCAGCAAAGGCATAGAAGAATTTATGTAGGATGGATCATTTCTACCTGGGAAGACAGACACCTGACAGCTAGGGACAGACAGCAGAGCATGACTGTTCCCTTTCTATCCCAGGGAGAGGGCAGGGATGAAAAAGGAAAACTGAGATCCTTTCACAAGCCTTAAAACCATAGAATTCTTGAAATCGTCCCACTCGGTAGTGAGGAAAGAAGGATGGCGTCCCAGTACAAGCAGCAGTCCACCAGAGGGGGCGCCCGACTCCCTCTAGACTTGTTCAGGTCTCCACAACCACAGTTTGGAAGTCCTTCAGAAAGGATTCACTTTCCACACTCTAGACTAGAGCTGGTGGTGATGAATGATTAGTTGGGATGGGAGTTGAATCGGACTTAGGCACCAGGTAAGAAGTCACCAAGATGAGGGGTCTGGCTGGCTCTCAGCTTGTTTCTGAGAAGGCAGAGATCCTCGTCTGCTGCTACCCCAGCTCCAGAGACCCTGAAGTAGAAGGTCTGACTGTGAAGAGGGTGTGTGAAGTGAGTTTAGCAGCAAATGAGCCATAGCTGATTGAGTTTCTCTGGCCTTTCCCTTTGAACTCTGCGTGGGGTTTGTGGTCCCTGTAATTCAGAATGAAAATTAGGGTAACAAAGCTTTCTCAGAGAGCCCCGGGGGACTTGAAACCCAGGCGTTGGGTGCTTTTAAAGGACCAAGGAGGAAGGCAGTATTGGGGCAAAGGCAGACTTTGAACATACTTCTTCTTTATTCAGGTCTTACCTGCTCCTAAAAAGTGCCCATAAACCTATCTTGACAGAAAAAGGCTTTAAGATTTAAACATAAGCAGCAGTCAGAGGCACCGAGAGAGAATTAGAAGCAACTGGGGAGAAAAATGTGAAAGACTTGGGACGATAAGACCGAATTTTCCTTCCTATAAGAGGGTGGGTAAAGAGAAACACTGTTTCTAACTGGGATAGTCTATGTATGGTTTGCTTTTTGAGTTGAACACTCACCTTCCCTCAGAATTCAATGATCGGCAAATACAATGGCCGTGGGTGTGATAAAAGGAAGGCAGGTCCCTTAAATCCAGTTGGCAAAGGATGGCCATTTACAGGTCTGCGGGCGCTCCATGCCCGTCGATACACAGCCCTTTGGTTTGCCAGCTGAACTCGTATCTGCGTCTCAGAAAAGGAGAAGTGACTTCAGAGACTTTGTCTCTGGGGGTTTCTCCTGGGAGTTTCTTTGGGGGTTGTCTCTTTGGTTTATCAAGGTTGGAAGGACCAGAAACTAATTTAATATGCAACTGGGACAAGGGCATTTGTTGACTTGTTACTTTTATAAAAGTATTACCATGTGCCGAGTGCAGTGCTTTACATGGACTTTCTCATGTTCACCCTCACAGCGACCCCCTAGACAGGTAATCTTCCCGTTTGCCAGTGAGAAGATTGAGGCTCAGAGAATCAGGTCCCAGACCAAGACCCCACAGCTGGTGAGAGTCAGAGTCCAGATTAGAAGGCAGGTTGGTCAGCCTGACACCACAGCCAGCTCCTGACCAGGGATGGTCACCCAGCAGGTCCACGTCATTCAGCGATCCGATTAGGAAGATGAGTTTGGTGGGAGAAACCAGCACTTTGTTATAACATGAAGTAAACTAGAAAACAACAGAGGACATCTTTATATAGAGGATAAGTGCTGGTCTGTGGTACATTTGTATTAATTATGTATGTACATGGTATCCTTGGCAGTGATGTAAAATTGATTTCTTACTGTGGATGATCATCAAAAAAGTTTCTGTTTGTTAAAGCTGCCCAGTCTGTGGTATTGTGTTATGGGGAGCCGAGAAGACTGAGTGCCATGGAGAGAGAGAGAGCAGGAAAATGCAGGGAAAGGCTTTGCAACTTTAAATTGGGTGGTCAGTGCAGATCTGACAAAGGTGACGGCTGAGTCAAGCTTATAGGAGGCGCAGGAGTGAGCCGGCAAATATGGGAGTTTCAGTGCACCGGGAGCATGCTGTTCTAGGAACAGCAAGGACACCATCATGTTTGGAACAAAATGTGTGTGAAGGAGGACGCATTGGCCCTGTCAGTCATCGCAGGAACGTCTGCTGTTACTCTGAATGAAGGGGAGAGGAATTGCTGGACTTTGAACTGAGCCACGCCTTGATCTAACTGATGTTTTAATGTGTTCCTCTGGCTTCTGTGTAAAGAAAAGATTGGAGGGAAGGCAAGACTGGATGCAGGAAGGCCAGTTAAGAGATGATCGGGTTGAGGGTGGTGGTTGCCAGGGACAGTAATGGGAAGTCAGCCTCTTACTTGGACTTTCAGAAGCAGCGTGCTGGTGCGTCAGTCTTCAGCAGAGCTTCACCAAAACACTTTTTGTCTGTAGTGGACACAGTGCAAAGAGCACTAGACAGAAGCTAGGAGACCAAGTTAGAGGAGAGATGAGCGGCAGAACGGTTAACCTCTGGGTCCCAGGCTTAGTCCCCTCCAAGTCTGAAATTACACTTTCATGAGACTGTCAGTAGGAGGTGGATTTAAGACAAATGAACAGCTAGGTTACTGTTTATTTTAACCTTGAAGATTGCAAATGGGGAAGAAAAAGGAAATTGCAGAGCTTCAGAAAAAAAATGACAAGCAAATTGATATCATAGGGAAAAACCTCATATTTAATCTTTAGGCAGCCTGGGGCCAGAGAAGGTGAGGGATGTGCATCGCTCTGTTCTCCCAATGCAGACGAACAAAACAGTTCAACCCCCAGTCAGACAAGATCCTATTCCTTAGGGAGTAAAGTGATGTTACAGTTTTAGAGACAGTCCAGTCACTCTAATCTCTCTCCATGTACCCACATGTCAGGTCCAATGTGCCCTGACAAGGCGTTGCCCCTCAAATAAAGGGATTAAGGAGCATTATTTGCCATCTGTGCCACCCACTGGAAATCTACCGGAGGAGGCTGATCAGAGCCAAATAAGGCATCCTTCAACATTCACGTCAGACAGGTTGAGACTTGGTGACAACTGCTTCCAGAACCCCATCAGGCAGTTTGCCCAAGAGAAAAACACATTTATACCACCAAGTACATGTTTTAGTAATAAAATTACAATTTTTAACAGTTGGGGGGGCAGTGCAAGGGGGTTAATATTTTTGGATTGTCCACTGCTTACCAGGTGCCCACCTACGTTAAATCATTGATTCCTCAAAATGACCTCGGGAGACAAATACTGTCATGCCTGTTTGTCAGAGGAGGGAAACGAGCCTGGCTTGCCTGAGGGCACACGGCTGCTAAGTGCATTCCTACCCCTGTGCTGCTGGGTAATGAGTTTTGTGTCAGGGGCTGGTTCTCATCGCTAAGCTTAATGTTCAATGAGCCCCGAATTGAATATCAATCACATTATCCACATTCTAGTTGTTTTCATTCTGAGAACGAATCTCAGCAGTGCATTGGGGAATATCAGAGCACCAAATAAGTTCAGAAACTAAACCAGGCTGGGTAGAGCTGCAAAACAGGTTACAAGACGATGGAGAGCGGTTGCAAGGTGGCAGTGGCCTCTGTGGTCCCACTAGTCTGGATTCAAACCTTGACGCCACAACTTAGTATCTGGGTGACCTTGGATGGGCAAGTCACTGAACCTCTGTGAGGTTCAGTTCCTTCATGCGTAAAGTAGGAACAGCCGTTGTGTCTGACTCATGAAGTTTTGTGTGTGTTAGCTATGAAAATTCGCATGAATCACTTAGTGCCTAGCACATAGTAAATGCTCAATAAATGTTATATGGTATTACTGTTTACCTAGGGAAAAACATCTTTGATGAAGGTTAGCTTCTTGGCTGAAGCTATTTCCTTGTCCTTGCTGACTTTTCAGGCTGCAAGTTTTTGCACATTTGTTTGTTTTTTTAATAAATCTCAGAGTCTGACTGGCGTAGTTCTCTTCCCCCAGAGTTATAGCGAGTCTTGTTCTTCACAGTCCAGTTCCCATGGAATTGGTGACATACTGCTTGTCAGTTCAAATCCTGGCATAGGAAATAAGCTTCTATCTGTTCCACGTCTGTCCCAGAACTCTGGCTTTAAATCCACCAGGACTAGATTATGAGCAAACTTCTCTTTAAGTACACTTCACAATGTCGATACCTACATGGCCTCCCAGAAATGTGCTCTTATTTTTTCAGAGACATTTCTGGTCACAGAAATAAGTGGGATGGTCAGGGCGGGGAGTGTTGCCAACTGGGCGGGGGGTGGGGGGGTGTGAATTGTTAAAAGGAGGTAGTTGCTGCTTACTTCTGATCAGTCCTGGCCCTGCAAGACCCAGGGTTTCAAGAAAAGCAGGAAATCCAGACTTTGAAGTTCTTCCTTTCCATTTTGGGTGGCAAAAATGCTTTTCAAATGTTGACAACTAACTCGGGGGGAGCCCTGGGCAATTAATCAATATTGATCACTAATTAAATGTTGGCAACTAATCCAAATGGGATCATAGGCCAATATTTTGTTGTTGGTGGTGGTGTCGGTCTAGTGTAGCGCCCTGATGTGAACGTTTGAGATTATTAACAAAAGAACAAAAGAGGAACAGATGCAGCCTCAAGGGGATAAAAATCTTCGGGGAACGTGTTGTGATTTGGGACCAAGAGCCTATCATCCAGGCATATAGGTTTAGACAGGCCCCAAAAAACTGCCTATAGAGCAATTCAGATTAATTCACCAGTGCAAAACCACTTGAAACCACATGACCAGGGATGGCCTTGAAGACAGATAGCTCTAGAAAATAGCTGGTCCCCCATAGTTCCCAACTTAACTCAGAAAGCAGAATGGATTTTGGAACAGCTGATCTAAAGCAGGCCTAGGGGGGCTGGTTGCCATTTAAAATTAGAACCTCGGAAGTATTTCCTAGCCCACGTGGAACTCTTGCTGTGCCGACTTGCATTTTAAAAGCAGCAAGTATTGTTCTTTGTTATCTGCATTAGTCAGAGTAGACTCGGTTATCTGCGGTAACAAATGAACTGCGCTCTGCAGTCTCCCAGAGTTCTCCAAAGGCATTTGCCCACAGTTGTTAATGGTTTTATAATGTATCCTTTATTCACTTCCTTTCTTTACCTCTCACTGTCTTGTGCCTCTAATGGCATTTCCTCAGATGACCTCCCAAATAAATGACTTGCATGCAAATCTTTGTCTCTCAGTCTGCTTATGTAGAAACCAAACTGAGACAGCCACCTCCCACTTACCATGGCAGCATCTGACGTTTGTCACAGTATTCATTGATATCTAGAAGTGTACCTATACTGTGATGAAACAGTTTTATGTGCAAGAAAATTGGGGGGTGTATGATTCAGCTTAGGAAACCATTCTGTCTGCTGTAACTGGCTCATACAGATCAATCTATCCTTAGGTGGCTGCCAGCATAGGATATATACTGATATGCAGTGATTCCTTTTGTCAGGCATTAAAATTAGTTTCAAAATAGAGGTATGAAAGGTTGGAGTCACCCTAATATTTCATAGACACAGATATTAGAACCCCTAAAGATTTAATTTCTCTATAACTTTTTGTAGTAGATAAGCCTCTTGTGTGAATTAAGATTGTAACTACCTTATTTAAAAAAAATAAATAAACAAACCAGGGGAGGGAGAATTTATTGATTTACATAACTAGGAAGACCAGGGGTAGATTTAAACTTAGACATGACTAAATTCAAGTGCTTACTTAATATTATCAGACCCTTGTCTTTCTCTAAATAGCTTAGACTCTTACATTATGCCCCCGACCCCTCTCCTCACCCAATGAATCAGGCCTCCAGTATCCAGCCTTTGGAAAGACTCTGGACTTGACCATGAAAATTGCTTTGACCAGTGAGATATTAGCAGAGGACTGAGAAAACATTGGGACTTGCCCTCTTAAAATTCTGCCACCACCATGTGAAGAAACTGAATCGATACTGAAGGAGAAAGACCATGCGGTAGCGTCTGTGGTTTCATAAGCCCAGCAGTCCTAGCTGACTTGCTAGAGAGAGTAGGGACCTTGTCTTAAACTTTTCTGTCACTCCTAGACCACCTAGAGAGAATGGGGTAGATGTTTGATAAATGCTGACAGATGGATTGATTGGATTTAGAAGGAAATCTTTAAATCTCTGGGTAATCAAAACTGCTCCTTAATGGGGGAGATGATGAAGGAAGATACATTGTTGAGCACAGATGTGTGTCAGGTCACATGGCCCTCAATGGTCATTAATATGGAGTTGAATTTGTTTGCATTCTCTTTCCTAAAGCTTCAGGTTGCTAAAAGGCACATCTGGTGTTACTTGGTTAGTAAATCAAATAAGAAATTTCATAATTAACTACATCCAGATTTAACCACTAACAGAAACATGAAAATTCAGACAGGAGAAACCTCCCATTGAGGTAGAGGGAGCACTTGATGAAGAATGTTTATGCCAAATTAATAATAAATTGATAGATGCCACAGAACCATAGAATCTATGTCCCATTCATCCAACAAATACTCAAGCACCTACTGTATGCCTGCCACTTTTAGTCCCGGAAAGGTCAGCAGTCATCTAGTCTACCCACTCAGACACCCCACTGTCCAGTTAACAGATGAGAAAACCAAGGCTAAAAGAGAAGTGTGACCTTCCCTACATATCACACCCAGAGCTAGAATTCAGTTCTCTTCCTTCATGGGCTAATGTGTTATCTCAGGATGCCTAAACAACGGACCAGCTTTGTCTCTAGTTGTGTGACATTGATTCAATCATTCACCCTCTTAAATCTCATTGTCTGTAACACAGTGGGAATGGGCCAGATGAGGTCTAACAGCTTTTTCAGGTTCAATCTCTGTATAACCTATCCATCTCCTGAAGGAAGGTTACTATAAATGTGTTTGGAAGTTTGAGCTTTTAAATGGGAGCCACAGCTATGCACCCTGGGGGAGTAGCCTTTGTGTATGTGTAGTCCCAGTTTAATCCACAGTAATAAAAGGGGACTTTTCTGTAGGATGGATTAGATGGCCCTTGAAGTGGAGAAGGAAACTTTTAGCATAAAGTCCCCTAGTTGAGAATATCTGTTGTTAAAATCTGATTTGAAAAACAGTCTATTCTGAATATTTAGGGGGAGGGAAAAGCACTGTTTTTTTTTTTAATTATTACTTTGGTAAAAAATACATACATAAAATTTATGATCTTAACCATTTTTGAGTGTACAGTTCAGTAGTGTTAAGTATATTCATAGTATATTGTTGTGAAACAGATCTCTAGAATTTTTTTTACTTACAGATCTGAAACCCTATGCCCATTAAACAGCAATTCTCCTTTTTCTCTTCCCTCTACATGGTAACCACTATTCTACTTTCTATTTCCATGAATGTGACTACTTTAGATACCTTGTTTAAGTGGAATCACACTGTACTTGTCTTTTTGTGACAGGTTTATTTCACTTAGCATAATGTCCTAAAGGTTCTTCCATGTTGTAGTATGTGAGAGGACCGCCTTCTTTTTTAAGGCTGAATAATATTCCACTGTATGTATATATCATATTTTCTTTATTCATTCACCCACTGATGAACATTTAAGTTGCTTTCACTTCTTGGCTATTGTGAATAGTGCTGCTGTGAACATGGGTGTGAAAATATCTCTTCCCTGCTTTCAGTTATTTTGGGTATCTACAGGAGTGGGATTTCTGGATCATATATAGTTTCATTTTTTAGTTTTTAAGAAACTGCTGTACTGTTTTCCATGGCAGCTGTACCATTTTGCAGTCCAACCAACAGTGTATAAGTGTTCCAATTTCTCTACATTCTCAGCAACACTTGTTAGTTTTTGTTCTTTTTTTCTTCTCATAGTACCCATCCTAATGGATATAAAGTAATATCTCATTGTGGTTTTGATTTGCTTTTCTCTGATGATTAGTGATGTTGAGCATCTTTTCATATGATTATTGGCCATTTGTTTATCATCTTTAGAGAAACGCCTATTCAAGTCCTTTTTTCCACTTTTTAATGGGAAATTATTTGATTTTTGTTGTTGTTGAGTTGTAGGAACTCTTTATATATTCTGGATATTAACCCCTTATCAGATGTATGATTTGTAAATATTTTCTCCCATTCTATAGATTGCCTTCTCACTCTGTTGATTGGGTCCTTTGATGCACAAAAGTTTGATGTAGTCTCATTTATCTATTTTTGCTTTTTTTAGCTGTGCTTTTGGTATAATATCCAAGAAATCATTGCCAAGTCCAATGTTGTTAAGCTTTCCCCTTGTTTTCTTTTAGGAGTTGTGTGTGTGTACATATATACAAAATAGAATATTTCTCAGCCATGAGAAAAAAAAATGAAATCTAGAGGGTATTATGTTAAGAAATAAATCAGACAGAGAAAGACAAATATTGTATAATTTCACTCACATGTGGAGTCTGAAAAATAAATCAGATAAGCAAAACAAAACAAAAACAGATTTATAGATAGAGAGCACAAGTAGGTAGTTGCCAAAGAGGAGTAGGGGGGATGAACAAAATAGGTGAAGAATATTAAGAAGTTAAACCTTCTAAATGTAAAATTTTAAAGTTACGAGGTTTTTGTATAGCATAGGGAATAGTGTCAATGGTACTGTAATAGGTTTCTATGGGGACAGGTGGTTACTAGACTTACTGTGGTGATCATTTCATAATGTATTTAAATGTTGAATCACTATGTTGTACACCTGCAACTAACATAATATTGTACATCAATTATATTTCAATAAAAATAACTAAAAATATAGCTTAATCATAGACTGTAATAAAGACAAAGAAAGACATTGCATAATGATGAAGAGATCAACCTAGCAAGAAAACATAATGTTTATGAATATACATGTGCCCAAAATAGGAGCACCAAGATATATAAAGCAAATATTAATGGATTTAAAGAGAGAAAGTGAAAATAATACAATAATAGTATGGGACTTTAACACTCCACTTACATCACTGGATATAGTATCTAGACAAAATCAATAAGAAAACATCTGACTTAAAGGACACATTAGATCACGTAGACTTAATAGGTATCTATAGAACATTCCATTCAATAAATCACAAGAAAAAAAGGGAAAAAACACACAAATATGGAGATTAAACAATATGCTTCTGAACAACCAATGAATCATCAAAGAAATTGAAGGAGAAATCAAAAAGTACCTAGAAACAAAAGAAAACAGAAGTACAACACACCCAAACCTATGGGATACAGCAAAAGCAGTTTTAAAGGGAAGTCAATACAGGATTACCTCAAGAAACAAGAAAAATTACAAATAAACAATCTAATTTTACACCCAAAAGAACTAGAAAAAGAAGAACAAATGAAGCCAAAAATTAGTAGACAGAAGGAAATAATAAAGATCAAAGTGGAAATAAATGAATAAAAAAATAGAAAAATCAATAAAACTGAGAGCTGATTCTTAATAAAGATAAACAAAATTGACAAACCTTTAGCTAGACTAACCAAGAAAAAGAGAGAGGACTCAAATAAAATCAGAAATTAAAGAGAAGTTACAACTGATACCATAGAAAGACAAAAGGTCATAAGTGACTACCAAAAACAATTATATGCCAACAAATTGGACTATCTAAAAGAAAGGGACAACTTCCTAGGAACATACAATCTTCTAAGACTGAATCATGAAGAAATAGAAGATCTTTATAGACTGATTACTAACAAGGAGATTGAAGCAGTAATCAAAAATCTCCCAACAAATAAAAGCCCAGGATCAGATGGCTTCACTAGCAAATTTTAGAAAACACTCAAAGAGGATTTAATACCTATTCTGGTCAAACTCTTTCCAAAAAATTTTGAAGAGGAGGGAAACCAGCCAAACACATTTTACAAAACCAGAATTACCCTAATACCAAAACCAGACAAGGTCAACCACAAGAAAACTATAAGCTAATATCCTTGATGAACACAGATGCAAAAATCCTTAACAAAATGTTAGTAAACCAAATCCAACAATACATTAAAAGGATCATATATCATGATCAAGTGGGATTTATTCCATGGATGAAAGGATGGTTCATCTGCAAATCAATTAGCATGATATATCACATTAACCAAACAAAGGGTGAAAAACATATGATCATCTCAATAGATGCAGAGAATGCATGTGGGAAAATTCAACATCCATTTATGATAAAAAATAAATAAAAATAAAAACTCTCAATGAGTAGCTATAGAGAGAATGTAACCCAACACAATAAAGGCCATAAATATGACAAACTCACAGCTTACATTATAGTCAATGGTGGAAAGCTGAAAGCTTTTCCTCTAAGATCAGAAAGAAGACAAGGATGCCCAGTCTTGCCACTTTGTTTCAACAGTCTCAAAAGCCCTAGCTACAACAATCAGACAGAAATGAATGGAACAAGTAATTCCATCTCTATTTATAGATGGCATGGTACTAGAGAGAGGGAAACTTAAAAGCTTCCATCAAAAAACTATTAGAACTAATAAATAAATTCAGGAAAGTTGGAGGTTATAAAATCAACATACAGAAATCTCTGGCATTTCTATATGCTTATAGTGAGCTATCAGAATGAGAAATTAAGAAAACAATACTATTTAGAATCAAATAGAATAAAATACCTTGGAATGAATTTAACCAAGGAGGTAAAGACCTGTACACTGAAAATTATGAGACTCTGTTGAAAGAAATTGAAGACATAAATAAATGGAAAAATATTCTGTGTTAATGAATGGGAAGAATTAATATTATTAAAATGTTCATACTACCCAAGCAATCGACAAGTTTAATGCAATCCCTATCAAAGTTTCAATGGCACATTTCACAGAGCTAGAAGAAATAATTCTAAAATTTGTATGGAACCACAGAGACCCTGAATAGCCAAAACAATGTCAAGAAAGAAGAACAAACTGAAGGTATTATGCCCTGATCAGACCTAATCAAAATATTAGATACTGCACAAAACAGATCAATGAAACAGAACTGAGAGCCCAAAAATAAACCCACACATACATGGACAATTAATTTATGACCAAAGAACAAAGAACAAACAGTGGAGACATGATAGTCTCTTCAATAGATGGTGTTGGGAAAACTGGACAGCCTCATGCAAAGGAAGAATGAAGCTGTAGGCCACTATCTTACACCATATGCAAAAATTAACTCAGAATGGATTAAAGACTTGACTGTAAGACCTGACACCATTAAATTTCTAGAAGAAAACACAGACAGTAACCTCGACATGAGTCCTAATGATATTTCTTGGATTTGACTCCAAAGGCTAGGAAAGCAAAAGCAAAAACAAACAAATGCAACTGTATCAAACTGAAAAGCTTCTGCTCAGTGAGGGAACCCATCATCAAAAGTAAAAGGCAGCTACTGAATGGGAGAAGATATTTGTAAATCCAATAAAGGATGGGCAAAAATGGGTGAAGGGGGTCAACTCTGTGGTAATGGATGGTACCTAGACTTGTGGTGATCACTTTGTAGTGTATACAGATGTCAAATTATAATGCTGTACACCTAGAACTCATATATATTATACACACATATATCCACATACTTTAAAAACAGTAAATAATTTCTCTGAAAAAAAAAAGGAAAGGATAAGTGGAGACCAGAAGGGTAAACAAAGTAATGCACTGTAAAAACTTTTTGCCCTTCCAGGGACAAAGGGAAAGAGATTCAGCTAATCCCAGAACTTTGGTAATAACATTCAAGACAGAGTTAAGATGTACATCCCAAAAGCAGCCCACAGGAAGAATGGCAAAAAGATGAGAGTTTCACTAGGCTGAAACTGGTTTTCTCCAAAAATAGCTCAAACTAGTATAATACTCAACCACAAATATTCCTTTATTTTTTGAAGATGACACCATTTAACAAACATGAGAAATCCATATTATTAATATTAAGAATATTGGTCTTATTTCATGTGAAATAATAATCCTGGCCATTATTATGCTAAAAATGATGCATTGCCCCTGCCCCACATCCCTGTCCTGGATTCCAAATCTTCCTCACATTCGCTGACATCAAATTAATCTATTCCTTCTCTTTATTTCTATGACTTTCTCCAACCCTCCATTTTTAACATACTCTTGGTATTTGATAGTTCATTGTTCTTGGGTTTATCCAAGAAAAATACCCAAGTTCTGTGACCTGGTAATTGGTAATCTTGCTCTAATGTGAATTTTAATCATGAGTACTTTGAAGATGGTACGAGACTAAAATTGTTCAGTTAATAAGCCTAGCAAAGTAGCTCTCAGATTTTACATTAGGAGTTTAGGGGCTGCAGTCTATTTGGAGGCTTGCTTGGCCAACATGGTCTTACCTTTGATCAAGAGAAATAGTAACTTTTTGTTTTTAATTTCTAATTTTTTGTTATACACTAGGACCTTGCTGTTTATCTGGTTTTTTTTTTTAAATTAAAGTACAGTTGATTTACAATGTTGTGTTAGTTTCAGATTCACAGCAAGTTATTCAGTTTTAAACACACACACACACACACACACACACACACACACACACACACATACACACTCTTTTCAGACTCTTTTCCATTATAGGTTATTACAAGATGTTGAATATAGTTTCCTGTGCTATACAGTAGGTCCTTGTTGTTTATCTATTTTATATATAGTAGTGTTTATATGTTAATCCCAAACTCCTAATTTATCCCTCCCTCCCCACTTTCTTCTTTGGTAACCATAGTTTGTTTTTTATGTCTGTGAGTCTATTTCTGGTTTGTAAATAAGTTAATTTGCGTAATTTTTTTTTAGAGTCCACATATAAGTGATACCATATATTTGTCTCTGTCTGACTTACTTCACTTAATATGATTATCTCTAGGTCCATCCATGTTGCTGCAAATGGCATTATTTCATCCTTTTTATGGCTGAGTGGTATTCTGTTGTATAAATATACCAAATCTTTATCCGGTCATCTGTTGGTGGACATTTAGGTTGCTTCCATGTCTTGGCTATTGTAAATAGTGCTGCACTGGGGTGAATGTACCTTTTTGAATTAGAGTTTCTTCCAGATATATGCCCAGGAGTGGGTCTACTGGAGCATATGGTAATTCTGTTACTAGTTTTTTAAGGAAACTCCATACTGTTTTCCGTAGTTGGAAATTACATTCCCACCAACAGTGTAAGAGGTAGCAAGATTTTCTAGAGGTGTATTTATTCACTTTTTATATGAGAATCAGAGAGTGTCAATTGTCCATCCTGAAGAATCCTATTACTATTACTGTTGGTAATTGGATGTCTTGGAAGAGGGTTTAGAAAGCAGCAGGGGACAGGGGAGAGTTTACTCCTTGATGCTGTTACTGCTAGCAGACCACCCAGAATCCAAAGCTCAGTGTGGCTTTGTTGTTCTCATTATCAAGCATATAGTAATTCTGGTGCTATAACAGAAATGTTCTTTGTGAGAAGAAAGCCAACTGATAGTGCTAATGATGGCAATAAATAGAAACTTAAGAAGTTTAAGAAAGTGAGAATCTTTGCATTTTAAAGATTAACAACTATTTTAGGATATGGCTCCTGCACATGTCAAGAATCTGCTTCAAAATGTACCAGTTGTAGAAAATTTGGAAAGGAAATGCACTAAACGGAAGGAGCATACCCATAAATTTATCATCCCAAAATTACAAAATTTATGTTTTTGAATGTGTATTTCCAGTCCTTTTTCTGTGTTTTAAATATAGTTAAGGTGAATAGCACCCTACTTTTTCCCTCTAACATCAAAGGCAAGTTCCCATACCAATAAAAAAACTTCCAACAAATGTATTTTAATAAAATGCATTCTATTCTATTACATTAATATAATTTATTTAATAATCTCCTAATTAGCCATTTCCAGTTTCATTTTATTATAAATAATACTGATGAACATTATATAAATAAATTTTATATAAATTTAAAATTTTTTAATTAAAAATTTTTTAACTAAAATTTCCTTCTTTAACGTGTGTGTATGTCTATATATGTATATGTGTGCATTTATCTAGAAGTGGAATTGCTGAATCTGAATGCTATGGACATTTTAAAATCTGTTAATTCATATTACAAAATGCTTTCCAGAAAGCTTGATCTAATTTGTACTCCTACTAGCTGTATGAGACAGTATCCATCTCACCACAGCCTTGTGAGCATTTTTAATCATTTGATCTTAGTGATGATATGAGAGAGGATCTTAATTCATTTTGATCTAAATCCGCTTTGCAGTGTTTTAAGAGCTATTCTTTGACTGCACTTTTCCTTCACCACTGGTTTACTTTATCTCCTTCGTTGTTAAAATTATATAGGATACAGTCTTTTCCTGGGCTTTCTCCTTCTGTTCCATCTCTCTGATTTTTGCACTTGTGCCACACACAGCTAGTGACTTGCTATAATTTCGTAATATATTCTGATGTCTCGTGGAGCAAGTCTAGGTCATTAGTCTTTTTTGTATGGTTCTAAGTTAATTTCACCTTTCTAGAATACTTTCGGTTTTAACCTCTGCACCCACCCTATTTTACCTTAAATTATGGCTACATAACTTTCTCCCTGAACAGGAAGCTCCTTAAAACTGGAGATCTTTAAATCTCATTCTTCAAGTCCCCCTTTCTAAACCACAATTATTTACTCATAAAATACAGTGAAGGTCTCTCAACTGTAGGCAATTGGTCTTGGTCAGGACCAACTCCAAAATTGGCCATATTCTTCTCTTTTCTGAATGTCTTGGAACCTCGAAGCAGCTACTCTGCCCCCCTCTAATTCTCTCTTTCCCCAGTCACAGTCCAGTTACATCCAGTGATCCCTTAAGCAGACAACATAAAGAATTCACAATTACTATTGAGAGTAATTTGTTCGGCGTGCTGCCCTCTGCATGTCCTCCCTACCCACAGGCACTACTGAAAAATGAACTAATAGGTCATTATCATTATACAGGATGAATGAAGACACAGCTAAATATTAATGAATTTTATTCAGTAATTGCCCACATAAGAGACAAAATTATCATTTAAAAGAACTGTAGTTACTAATTAGGCTCATTACTCCTTCAAGGGTGAAGGTTCCAGTGAGCAGAGGTTATTACATTTTGCTCTAAACTAAAACTAACTCTACCTATCATCAGGGATTTTTTTTTTTTTGGTGTCTTTAAAAATGGTATGGAAGTTAACTAGGGATATTTTTAAACCAAATGAGTGGACTTTATTTGTTTAAGAAATGTGCTTGGTCAAAGCAGTAATTCCCAAATCAAGCTGTGCTTTGGAA
This sequence comes from Vicugna pacos, assembly GCF_048564905.1. NCBI lineage: Eukaryota > Metazoa > Chordata > Mammalia > Artiodactyla > Camelidae > Vicugna > Vicugna pacos. Next base: position 19,758,646 of record NC_132999.1, on the reverse strand, counting down.
ACACCTGAGGACTAAAAATGCAGATTCTTTTATATCACTATACAGTGAGCATGTAAGGCCAAGGCTGGAACCAGGAATCTGGGGTTTTTTTCTTTTCTTTTTTTTTCTTTTCATTTTTTAAATTCCCTTGGTCATCCTGATACAACCTTTTGGGAATTTCTAGGCTAAAACACGTTAGCAAGGCTAAAACACGTTAGCAAGGCTAAAACACGTTAGCAAGGCTAAAACATGCATGAGATCGTGCCAAATATACACTCATTTTCTCCGAGACATAAATATTTTGCAGAATTCTAGGCGATGCCATTATAATGTTGCAGGGAACCCACAGGAGTTGATTTATAAGTAACTTGACCTTCGTGTAGAAGTGATAAGAAAAATACAAAAGGAGAATCTATGTTGGGATCACAGAGCTTTTCAATCTTTGTAAACTGAACTTTTAATTCTTAGATCAGAAAGGGATGCCCAGAGCTGGTCTTCAGGTGAGCAGAGGAGGGAATTCCAGATGGAGGAACAAACTTAAGGACACCAGGTAGGTACCATTGCTTCTTATTCCCTTCCACCCAACCAGCCCTTTGGCAAATTATCTCCCCTAACTGCCATTACAACTTTCTAAAATCTTATACTTATAAATCCATTCCTTTGAGTCACTCCTTATCATCCTATTCATTCTACATGATAACTGAGCATCCAGAATTACTGGACAAGATGCTCGTCTCTGGCAAGTGGGAGATGAGAGATTCAGTCTCTGACCTTTGGGGAATTCAAGATTATTGTGGGAACCATCCCTAGTCATCCATAATACAGTGTGATATGTGCTGGAAGAGAAAAGGTTTTTGAGCCCAGAAGAGAAGGTTAAATGAAGAAGTGAAAATCCAGGGAGTTGGGCATAGCTCAGCGAAAGAGCACATGTTTAGCATGCATGGGGTCCTGGGTTCTATCCCTAGCACCTCCATTAAAAATAAATTAATAAATAATAAAATGAAGAAGTGAACATCTCTCAGCCCTGCTGTTAAAGTCCTCAAAATTCTGGCCATGTTGTCAGGAAGTCAGCAGGGTTGTCACTGTATACACAAACACCACAAGTTCCTTGACGCTGTTGTTGCTGCAGTTAGAGGGTTCAGGGGTAAGTGGCCTGAATCCCAGCTGTTAGCTTCCCTTTTCGGTTGCATTATCCAAGGCTGCCTGGCTACAAGCCCCAGGCCAAAGCCCTCTGACCAGGCACGTGGCCAGAAGCTACCAGGATAGGTCGATTACACTTTTATGAGGCACCCAGCTGCATGAATGCAGGGCCTGGACCTGAACTGCTTAGGAGCAAGTGTAGCCGACGCCGAAAGTCTGAGGAGGCTGATGGGGGCAGGAGGTTCATAAGGACAGTGTCAGTTATAGCAGGTCACCAGGGTGGTGGGGTGACAAGAAAGATGATGTCACTAAGTCTTCACAGACACCGCTGAGCATTACAAATGAAGGGATGGGTGTCTGTCAGGTGACAGGTGTCCAAATTTTTCTGGACCCTTGTCTTTCAGCGATTTGCTAGGTTTCTGGCTTCCAAATGATAATGCAAAAGCTGAGCTTTGATGGAATCCATTGTCTTCTCCAGGAACATAACCAGCACGTCCGTCACTCTGCTGTAACACAGTCCTAATACAGCCATCCCAGGCCATACTCTGTTTTCCTTGGGCATCCTTATCCGCATAAGCATTCTGAGCTGCCTTTTTATCTGACCCAGATGGTCTATAATAATTTCCTGTGATTAGTTCTATATTCCTTTTATCTTTTATTTCCATCCAAATATATTTTGTCCCACTGCCAACTTACTTATCATATGACATTCTTTCTCCCTTCAGACACAATATCCTCCTTGACCCAAGTTGGCATAATTCCCCCTAGCCTGTTGTGTCTATCTCTTATATAAACGTTCCATCTCCAAATTATTCTGAATCTGTTTGTGGTTTGAGCCTCTCCTTAGTAATCCTTGTTACATAATGTGTCTATTATATCTCTTGGTATTTGTTTTCCTTCAGTTCACTTCTTACCATGCATATGAAAGTCATTTGTAAGGGGAGCTGTTTAGAATTTGCTTTTATTTTTCCTTTGGTTTCTTTTAGGGTTTTGCCTCCATCCTTTAAGTTCTTTCCATCTCTGATCCTCCTCCCTTTCTCCAGCCCCCTTGATTCCCCTGTAACATGCTAGTTTATACCTTCGTCCCAGATGCATGCAATTTTTACCATTGTGGCTTTGTGTATTGCTGTGTGGTTTTGCAGAAGAGTTGGCTGTCTTTCATGTTAACTTTTCAGTCGCCACCATTCATTTGTTTAGCAGGAACTCCATTCAGAATCAGTTTTATCCCAATCATTAGCATGTGCCTAGAGCCTGAAGGAAGTCTGACAGACTGAAAGAAAGGGCAATAAACTCATTTTGTTTTCATGAGACTTTAGCTGTCTATAAAAAGTCCAGAACAACCCGTTGAAAATGAAAATAGTTTAACCCCCTGCCTATTCTGTTTGGTCTACAGGGAGTTGAATATTCCCTCATTAAATTATTGACTCTCTTCCCCGACTTCCTCACCAAAATGTCCTTTCTGTTATTGTTGTTGTTTTGCGTGTTCAGAGTTTGTATCACCTACACACTCCCTTCATATTTATGGAAAAGCTATCGAACAGGATGTCACAGATAGAACTATACTTCCTGGACCATTGAATTCAGCCAACAGAGGTGAGGGGTCATGGCAAAAGGAGCCAGAGAAAGCAGTTCGTCTGCATGGAAGTCTAGTGATAGCTCAAATATTTTCATGAAATGTAAATTTCCTTGAGGGGGTGCTGTCTTTAGTCGTCTTTGCAACTCAGATTCCCTGGGCCTCAGTTTCCTCACTTGAAAATAAGGATAGTGTTAACAATACCTCCTTGACAGGACTCTTCTGAAGACTGCTGAAGCACGGTATAGGAAGAAACATTTTATTAATGTTGAGCAGAGTAACAACAGGCTGTGACTAGGAAGGCACCTGGGTATCATTCAGTAGCTTTTTTGCCAGGGAACTAGTGAGTAATTCAGTAACCTTAAAAAGAAAGCAAATTTTTCCTAAGGGAATAATTTAGTGCCTAGGAGAATACAGTGAAGTGTAATTACCACATATCATTGTTGAAAGTACCTGAGGGCAAAATTACCCATAGGAGAGCCCATCCTGACAGTGATGTGGTTTCAAGTGTAGACAGGACAGAAACCAGGAGAGGGAGCTCTGATTTGGACATTCCAGTGTTGAGACCCAACTGGTGTTGACCCAAATTTAGTCAACAAAATTCCCCAAATAGTTTTGCTTTTGAAGTTCTTAAGCCAATTGCATTTTAACTTTATTCAGCAACATGAAATTTAGGGGGAAAGAAATTTTTAAGTTGGTATGATTTGGATTAGGAGCCACAGATTCTGGAGTTCTGCTGCTTCCAAGAAAATAATAGCAAAAGTGTTTACTAGCTGTGTGACCTTAGGCAGGTTACTTAACCTTCCTGAGCCTCAATTTTCTCAGTTGTAATATAAAGAAAATAATAGTACTTTCCAAATAGAGCAGCTGTGAGGGTTTTGTTTTTTTTTTAATGTCTGGAAAACCCTTATCACTGTGCTTGGCACATAGAAAGCATCAATAAAAGCTTGAGTGCTTTTATTTTAGAAGCTGAGGTCCAAAGAGAATTTCATTTGCCCAAAGTCTCACAAATATACTCTGCAGAGGATGAAGTCAAGATTCATTTGGTTGATGTCAACAATCTGGCTTTTTCTACCACACGCTAAGCCTTCCATATTTGTTGTTGGTACTCACCTTCATCTGGTACCATTCGTCACCTCTAGTAATCTTTGGCATTATGTAAATTATTCAGAGAAAAGAGAATCCTTATTACTCTAGGCAGACATTTTAGTCAAAGGTAAAAGGCCATTGTTCGGGTAGACACGTCTGACATCTTTCTAGCTGACAGTCTTAACCTGTTAGGCATCACTGTTCCCTCACCTTTCAGATGGTACACTCATTGAAGCAGGGTCCACATCTTATTTACATGTGCAGACCCCAACCATGCCAAATTCTAATTGTCCCCTATATCTTCCAAGTATGCTAGAAATAAAAAAAAACTCAATAGTATTAGTAATCATTTATTACAAGTTGTTTCTAGCATTTTTATTATATATATTTCCCTTCCATTTCTCACTACATCCCATCTTATGATAGAGAACACCAGCACTCGAAAGAGGTAAGTAGCTTGTCCAAGATCATCCTACTCATAACTGCCTAGCAGGAACGCAAACCCAGCCTGACTGACACCACGTCTGCATTATCAGAAGAGAAAGGGTGGGGGTGGGGAATTCACCCACTGTTGAGTTGCAACTTAATCTGATTAAAAATCCATTTCTACGAGAATATGCACACATTTTTATGAGGGAAAAAAAACATATTTCACATGGCTCAATTATCTCAAGCATAGGTGAGCTTATTTGTTGGCACAAAGTTAACTCTTCCTTGACCAATACCATCTATGTGTTTCTTTTTTTAAAAAAAAAAATAATAGGTTCTGGCTGATTTTGCAGTACAAGAGATGAGATCAGTATTAGCCTAGAGTTTAACTGGTGGTAGGATAGTTATGTTTAACCCAACCCATAGCACCATTTAATTGTAGAAGAATCAAAGTTATCTTTTATGTGATGTTCTTTCTCTCTTCAAACACTGTATCTGTTTTGATCCATCTGGGCCTCATGTTGAGGTTAGCTTTAGAAACTGTCAAAAACACTTTAAACAAGCTTGTTATAAATCACTCTTCCAGGAGAATCAGCTGAGTAGATGGTGTCTCAGCACAAGGAAATATTCTATGATCACTATAGTGTTTTAAAACAAAGACCCAGAGAGCTATGGAAAAAAAGAGAAAGGGAAGCAAAGTCTAGGGAATTCATTGCAACTTTATTTACATCTGAAATGATAACATCTCATATGTATATTTTGTGAACCATCATTACCTTTTTCACCAGCCATATTTTATGACTTCATGCAATTCTATAAAACTTTCCTCAAAACATTGAAGTCTATTCAAAAACTGAGACTAAGTTAGACGAGTAATGAGAAGATCAACAGAAAAATAATTTGTCAACAGAAAGCCCTTATCCCTTTATATTAAATATCAAGAAAATCAATGGTTTTTACTTGTGATGAAAGTGAAAACACAGTTTTAATCTTACTTTAGAGCTTCACTTTGATCTAACTAGTCAGCATTTTAGTTGTTTTATTTAGCAAACTGGATATTAAGTATTCTATGTTCCTCAGCTTTCTTATCAGCACAGCAAAGGCATTTTATAGCATAGCACCTTTGCAAGTATTTTTCATATGAGTGATTTGCTACAGAGCTTTCCTTCAATTAAAGCTGATTTTATTGGAGAGAGACATTCTATTTTTTATTTAATATTTTCCTTACAAAGTCAGGGTTTATATTATTCTTTCTTTTTTCCACTATCTTAATATGACATTGGGTTATTAATCAGTTAGGCAAGTCCATCAGGATTTTATCTTTCAGGGATTGTGCTGTCTTTGGGGAACTGAGCCAGAGGATACTGAAATGAGGTAACATCTCCAGCAGAGAAAGGGAGACCCTACTACAGATAGTTAATGGGATTCCAGAAGAAAGGAAAGCTTAGATCCCACAGAAAGGCTTTAACTAGTCTCCACTAAAATCTAGTACCCCTGCTCTCCTGACTCCTTTTGCCTCAGCAGAGCAGATGGAAAGCAACACCGTCCTCAAACTACAGCTCAGGGAAATGAAGGCAAACTGACATCGGAGAAGATGGAATTTATCATTGTCCTGAGTTTTTTGGACTTCCTAAATCTGAGGATCAGTTGTTGTTGTTGTTGTTTTAATTCTGGAAACTTTCAAACCACTGAATATAGTACCCTGTGCTATACAGTAAAACCTTGTTGTTTATCTTTTCTGTACACAGTAGTTCGTATTCTGCCAATCTGAAACTCCCAATTTATCCCTCCCTCCCCGCATCCCCCCGGTAACCATAAGTTTGTTTTCTATGTCTGTGAGTCTCTTTCTGTTGTGTAAATAAGTTCATTTGTGTCATCTTTTTTAGAGTCCACATACAAGTGATATATGTTAAAACTTCTCGCTCTTCAGTGCCTCTTAATCCCTCTCTCCCCTAATTTTTTTTTGCTTAAAGGGTGTTTCCTTTACAACTTGCAGTAGCATTACAAAAAACCGACTTCTAGCTAAATATAATTGGAAGTACAAAGCCCCAGAAAGGGAGTTGGAAGTAACCAAACATTGTTCTATCACAGTGCAGAAGCTCGATCTTCAGTCAGACCTGAGCAAGCTCATTAGCTATCTTGCTTTCAGAGCCACACTGGCATCTCTCTGAAGGGATCACTCACACAAAGTCCCTTGGTCCTCCACACAAAGGCTATGACCCCCATCCTGGGGAAGAGGTAAGTCAGGCAAATACCACATTGTCCTTTTTCTTTGTTCACCAACTAGAGCTTCTCTCTGCAAAGGCAGGAGATGAAGGGGGCATGTGGTCCTTCAGATCAACCTGAGTTATCTGCTTCAAGCAGAGAATGCTATTACTGAAAAGTTGTAGAAAAATGTAATCCATGCCAGCTAGCCAAAGCCTAGCCAAGATCCCATATCGACTCCTTTGATTTACTTTCAGATTGTTTGTTGAGGTCAATTCCACCTCCAAAAGGCTTTAAGAAGTGCTCATGCCATACCTAATTCCTGTCACAACATCATAACTCTGCACCAGTTATTTTCAACACAGAGACAGCCAGACACCATAAGTATGATTTCCATTTTCTGATGCTGAATTTAATGGGTTTGCTGTCAGAAATTCTATCTCCCTTTGTAAGGGCAGCCACTACATTCCCCCATTGCCCTACTTCTAATGGCCAGACTTGAAGAATGACACACAGCTAATCCTCAAAGGACTTGGTGCCCTTTGCCTGGTCTGCCATGACTGCTCTTGTCATGCCCACTTCAAAAGCAGAAGTCAGTGTAACTGAATAATTGTCCTGGCCATCTCTCTCCAGGCTCAGATGACAACACACAACACAAAACACACACACACACACACACACACACACACACACACAATTTCAGGTCCTTTTGCAAATGGATATTTAAAATAAATAAAAACAAAGGCTTTCTCTGGATAACATTGAGTCTGGATATTTGCCATAATATTGACCTGGTGTCAATTCATTTATACTATGAAAGCAAGTGTTTTCTATGATCTCCATGGCATTGAGTCTAGGTGGATTTTGTCTTTATAATTGAGTCGACAGGACAAATGTAACAAAAGTTCTAGAAAAGCATTTCTTGAAGTGTGCTGCTCAGAACAAGAGTACTTCGGGAAATTAAGAGGTGTTATGTAAGAAAAGAGTTCCATAGTCAAGCAATTCTGAGAAGCACTGCATTAAAGTTAACAAAGTTAAATAGGCCTCTTTACTGCAGGACTTTTCAGAGCCTTGAATATACTAATGTATATTGTAAATCATAAGGAAGATAATACGTAGCATATTTTCAAATGTCTTTGACAGCAGAGTACGTCCTTGTTGAACATCTTAGTAAGATGTGTTCCATAAAGCAGACTTGAAAGCCTTGTTGGAGGGTAAGCATTGCTTTATTGCTCAACTTTCTTCCTTCTGAGGTAGGAAAAAACAACAAACCCAAGAGAATCCTCTCTTTAGGAGCCATCTGGTGTTGATTTTTCATCTGTCAGCTGGAATAGCTCTGTCACAGCCATCTGAAAGAGATGTTCCTTGCCACAGAGTGTTTTGTCTGATCGCTCTGAGCAATCGCAGACCTCCCTCCCTGCTTCCCCACTTGGTCTCCCAAGACAACTCCAACCCAGCCCTGTTCCTGGACTCTACTCCCCATGTCTTCACTTTCCTCCTTTGGCTTTCAGCCTTTATGATTTTCTAACTCCACTGAACTCTGTTTTGGCCTTTGATGGCTGCTGTGATTTGCAAAAATCCATTCTCTTTCTGGCCTTTAGATTTGAATCCTGCACTGTGTTTCAGGAGAACTCCACCTCCTGCCCCTATAATATGCCCCATTCCTGTTCACCCACACTCAGCAACTAGTGACTTCTTGCTTCTACTTCCCTATACATCTTTTTCAGCTTCTCTGTAGAAGCTTCTTCTAGCCCTGACCTTGACCCTCACTAGTAGCATTGCCCACAGCTATGAGGTAACATTGGTTACTGATGATTGCTATGACCACAGAATATTGGAAGAAACTCTCTTGCCACATAAAAGATCTGCCCAGATACAGATGGAGTGCACCTTGAGTCCTAAGCCTCAACATTAGTGTTTGGGTCCTTTTAAGTTCCCCGTGGTTTGGAGATTATATGACATTAGTCAGTGGGTGTTTTAGAGTCACTTTGTACCAATAAACCATGGAATTATAAACACTTGTTCCTTCTATATTTTTAATATCTTTTATCTGTTACACAACATTCCATAAACCTTGCTTATTTACATGTTATTAGGAGTCATGGCATCTCTCTGCTTGTAGCCCAGAGATTATGATCAGCCTGTCATTTTACTTCATCTTTTGCTTTTAGCTATTTTTCCTGTTTAAGGGCCCAGAGCCCTACAGGCAGAAGTGCCTTCAAATTAAAATGCGTTGTTAATATTCTAGACCACACACACCTGGTTCTCCGTGTGGCTTTGAGTTTCACTGCTGAGATGATTGTGCGTGACCTTCTCATGGTGAGAAAATGTGCCCAACTCAGCCTGTTTTGCAGGACTCTTTTGTTCCCTCAGGCAAACTTGGCATGGTTTTGTTAAAGGTTCAGTTGGGATAAGCCGTGTTCTTTCCCCAAGGTCACTTTTCAAATTCCTTGTCAATCTGTTTAATGAAAGGTAGGTAAGCATCTGACTTCAGAGTAGCCAAACAGCGTCAGTTTCTTGGGGCAAGTGTATGTGAGCGTATACATGTGTGTGTGTGTGTGTGTTTTCATGTGGTGGGGAGAGTTAAGAGGAAATTACATGTCCCTCATTCAGTGACATCATGAGCCAAGAACATTTAAATATGAAATTGACAAGACTATTTATCAGTTGAGAGACAGGTACCATCACATACAGACTTCAGAAAGATACCTCAGTGCTTATTTTCATTAACTAAGAAGAGTATGTTTACAAAAGATTTAGAGGCTGTTGTATGTCCTATTTTTAAGGCGTATGACTTCCCATGCTGAAGTAAGCCAGATTCCAGAGCCACCCTCAGAGACACGTGTTCTTGTCCACCCAAGCCTGTCCGTATCTGTTCCTTAGAATCACTTCATGCTCCGCAAGCATATTTATCTTCCAGCCTGGACCATGTGCCTGTTCCAGGCTGCTCTTTTCCAGCTTAGCTCATCTATACTTTCTCTCTCTGGATACATCCATCCACACATTCTCACCTCTTGAGTCAAGAGTACCTGGCAGTTATTTCCCTGCATGGACTGGCTCTTCTTCTTCCTATCCACTTAGCCAAAGCTTACTCATCTCTCAATGTCAAACTCACACGTTAGATTCTAAACTCCAAAAGGGTGGAGGCTATGTCTGCTTTATTTCCAATCATTTACCCGGTTGCTGGCATATAATAGATTCTCAAAAAAAAAGTTTTTTTGGGAGGTGAATAGCAAATGACTGTGTTTTAACATGTTGATTGCCCACTGTGGATTGGATGCCCCTGAGGAAACACAGCTGCCACCCAGATTTGGGTGATGTGACAATCACTGCTAAAGCTAGGCTACAGAATCAGGAAATCCTGAGTATTTAACAAAAGGTCAGGTTGCTCCCTGCCCTGAGCATCCCATCCTACAGAGGGCAGCTCTAATTATTTATCTATTCATTTCCTTGGTTTGTATGTAGTAAGCCCAACTGTGAACCAACACTTCACCAGGTTTTGTGGGAAATACAAAGTTAAATCAGACTTGACCCCTCTTCTCCGGAACCCTGTAGTCTGGGAGGGGAAACTTGATATGCACGTCAATAGCTGGAAGGTAAGGTTGAAAGGGACAAAAACCCACAGAGACAAACTATGATGGATGAGAAGAGGAAGGAGATTAATTATGTAAGAGGATGTTACAAGGAGACTTTGCCATGTCACTTTGAGAGCCTGAAAGATGCCAAGTACCTCACGGTGACTCCACTGCCCTAGAGCAGGTGCCGGGCCGTTTACACAGGGCATGCCAGGAGACCCACCTCAAGGCACAGATGCCAGGAGACCCACCTCAAGGCACTGAAGAGTTGACTTGTCAGAGGCCAGACCGTGGGATTTCTTTGGAGAGAATAGTCAGTGTGCTATGCATTCCTCTCCCGCTGGTCCTCCAGGTGGAAGATGGAGGAAAAGGACTTGCTGTCCTTCATCTCAAGCCAAATAATGGGGTTCTAGGGGCACCTCAGAAGTCCGAGGAACAGGAGGACTTGTGTATTAACCTAATTGATCATTTAAAGGCAGACCACCGATCTGGCAGCAGTTCGAAGAGAGAAGCATGTATGGGGAATAGGCTGCAGTTCGCTTCGCAAGAAGGAAAGATGTCAATTCCATGAGAAGGAGCTGATCGGGAGTCTTCTCAAAATGGATCTTACTCAAGAAGATGCCCAGCAGGGGGAAAGTATCCTAACAAAAAGGGTCTGCGTAGGGTGTGTCTGAAATCCCAGGCCTGGAATCAGTGCATTCACAGCTGCCAGAGGACCAGCGTTGTGTGCACTGGGGAGATGCCATGTGAGGTCTCCCTGGGACGTGCCCCAGAAAACCCACAAAAGTGCTTGAGGAGAGCCAGGGTCTAGGGCAAACCAATAGATCACTGCAGCTGCTTGGGCCACATGAAACGGTGCCATGTCCCCTAATCCTCTCTGCCTTGGCCCCACTCTAAGGGCTTAGACAAGCCGGCAGCAAGTGAGCAGAAAAGGAGAAGCCGGGGACTGATGCAGAAGCCAAACAGGAATGTTCTGCCTCCTCTGTGGGCGCCAGGCCCAAGTCAGGATTGTGCTGGGGGAGGGAGACACTTTATATTGCATAAATTTTGAAGTTTTGATGGTTACCCAGGACCAGGCTGAAGTTATGTGATTATTAGGCAAGAGTGGACTTTTTAATGACAAAACAAAGGGACTATTTATCCATTATCTAAGCATGACTGGAAAAGCTATGGGACCTGCCCAATATTTCATCCAGGGTGAGTTTTAAAAAGCAACAGGAGAGAAAGAAAAACGTTGCTGTCTGATCGCATCTATCCAGTGACAGTTCTTTCAATAAAAGTAGTTATAATTCTTCTAGCTGAGGATCGAAAGGAAGGGAAGGGAAAAGAGATTATTTTTTAACTTTGTATTAAAATATAGTATACTTACAGAAAGTGCATCTATCATAACTGTATAGCTTGATACATTTTCACAAATCAAGCACATCCATGTAACCAGCACCCAGATCAAGCTATAACACCCCAGAAAATCCCCTTGAGATCCCTTTCAGTCACGATTCCTCCCCCAAGATAAACGCTGTCCTGAGTTCTATCAGCATAGATGAGTTTTGGCTTTTTTGTACTTTATGCAAATAGAATCATACACTGTGGGCTCTTTTGTGGCTTTTCTTCTGTGGCTCAACATTCTGTTTGTGAGATTCATCCATATTGTTGTGTGTTGTCACAGGTCTTTTATTTTCATTGCTGTGTAGGATCCTTTTGTGTGAACATACCACACTGTATCCATACTTCTACAGACAGGCATTTAAATAGTGTTAAATAGTATTGCTATGAATGTCCTTGTGTGTATTTTGTTTCTATACACCCAGAAGAGGAACTGCTGATGGAAAGACTATGCACATGTTCAGCTTGAGTAGATGTTGCAAAAATGACTCCATTTTCACTCCCACCAGCAGTGTATATGAGTCCTGTTGCTCCACAATCACGTCAACACTTGGAACTTTCCTTCCTTTTTATTCTAGCCATTCAGATGGGAGGAATGGTATCTCATGGTGGTTTCAATTTACTTTTTTTTTTTAATCACTTTGTAAGAGTTCATTATATAGGTTTAGTATGTGTCCTTTGTCAAATACATATATTGTGAATATCTTCTCTCAACCTGGTTGCATCTTTACTCTCAAGATATTTTGATGAACAGGTATTATTAATTTTAACATAGCCCGATGTATAGAGCTGGGTACAAATTCAGGTAAAAAAATTTTTCTCATGTCTATCTCTAGTTCACTTAACACTGTTTATGCAGAAAACTGCCTTTGCCCTGCAGTGTTGCATTTGTTACAAACCAAGTGCCACGTATGTGTGGGTCTGTTTATGAACTCTCCCTATTCTGTTTTATTGGTCAGCTATCTGTTCTTGCATCAATATCATGCTGCTTTAATCATATACTATAGCTTTTCTAACAGATAATGGTATCTGGTAATGGAACTATCTTTTAAGAATTCCTTAAAAATTCTGGACTCTTTCAGTGATGGACTTTATTAGATTGAGGAAGTTCCCTTCTAGTTCTGTGTTGCTAAGACTCTTCCCAAGAAAAGATGGTGAATTTTTTCAAATGCTTTTTCTGCATGTAGAAAGATGATTATATTATTTTCACCTTTTACTTAAGTAATGTGGTGAATCACATTAACTGTTTTTTAAGTGTTAAACTGACCTAGCATTCCTGGGATCAGTTCTTTTGGTCATCATGTATTACCCCTTTTATATATTGCAAGAGTTAATTTGTTAATATTTTGCTAAAGATTTTTGCATCTACTGTACACAAAGGCTATTGATCTTTATTTTCTATTTTAGTACTATCTTTGTCAGGTTTTGGATTCAGTATTTACTGGCCCCGTAAAATGAACTGGAAAAAGTTCTACCATCCTCTGTTTTCAGAAATAATTTGTATAAAACTGATACTATTTATTCCTTAAATGCACAATTGAGTTCCCAAGTACAGTCATCTGGGCTAAAGATTTCTCTGTAGGAAAGTTTTGACATTTTCTAAATAGATGTAGGACCCCTTAGATTTTCTATTTCTTCTTTTGTCAATTTTGGTAAATAATGATTTTCAAGAAATTTATTCATTTCTTGGGGGAGTGTATAGCTCAAGGGGTATAGTGCATGCCTAGCACACACAAGGCCCTGGATTCAATCCCCAGTACCTCCTCTAAAAATAAACAAATAAGTAAGTCTAATTATCTGCCCCCTTAAGAGAGAAACAAAATGTATCCGTTTATTAACAGTTGTTGAATTTATTTGAATAAAGCTGTTCATAGTGTTCCCTTATTTTATCCTTTTAATATCTGTAGGATCTGAAGTAATTCCTTCTTTTTTCATTTTTAATGTTTGTAATTTGTGTTTTTATTTTTTTTCTTTTTTTCTTGACTGGTATTGGTAGGATTTATTTATTTTGTTAATCTTTTCAAAATACTAACTATTGACTTTGTTAACTTATTTATTGCTTGTTTGTTTCTTCTTTTATTTTCACTCTTTTCAGTTTCATTCTATGGACTTAGTGTTTAATTTGTTGTGCTTTTTCTAACACTTATGTGAAGATCTTAGATCATTGCTTTTAAACCTGTCTTCTTTTATAATATATTCATTTAAAGCTATAAATTTTTCTCTAGTCATTGCTTTAGCTATATTTTTAACTTGTGTTCTCATTATCATTTAGCCACAAGTATTTTCTATTTGTGACTTTTTTCTTGACCTATAATTTATTAGGAAATGTTTTACGCAGTTTCTGAATATTTAGAATATTCTAGATAATTGTTAAGGATTAATTTCCAGTCTAATTCTGTTCTGATAAAACAACATACTCTGTATGATATCTAACTTTTGAAATCTATTGTGATGTTTTTACTGGCAAGAATATTGTCCATCTTGGTAAATGTTTCACCTACACTTGAGAAGAATGTGTACACTGCAGATGTTGTATATAGTGGTCAATTAAGTCACGTTGTTGGTCTGACCATAGCCTTATTGATTTTTTTCACTACTTGTTTTATCAATTACTGAGAAAGGAGCGTATTAAAATCTTCAGCTATGGTTATGATTTTTATCTGTATTTCTTCATATTCTGACATATTCTGCTTCATATAGTTTCAATTTCTATTATAAGGTTCATACATAATTAGAATTATGTCATGATCTTTATATCATTGTAAAATATTTCTCTTTATCTCTGCCAATACTTCTTATTTAGAAGTCTACTTTTTCATATATTGACATAGCCCAACCAGCTTTCTTGGGCTTAGCAACTATAATTAGTATAGTTGATTTACTGTGTTGTGTTAGTTTCTTATATATAGCATAGTGATTCAGTTACACATATATATATTCTTTTTCATTATAGGTTATTATAAGATGTTAAATGTTATTCCCTTTGCTAGATATTAGAACTTTGTTGTTTATCTATTTTATATATAGTAGTTGGTGTCTGTTAACCCCAAACTCCTAATTTATCCCTCCCTCATCCTTTTTTCCCTTTGGTAACCATAAGTTTGTTTTCTATGTCTGGGAATCTCTTTCTTTCTTTCTTTTTTTTTTTTTTTTGTTGAAGTATAGTCAGTTTACAACATTGCATCAGTTTTTGGTGGACAGCATAATGTTTCAGTCATACATATATATACATATATTCCTTTTCATGCTATTTTTCACTATAGGTTACTATAGTTCCCTGTGATACATAGTAGAAACTTGTTATTTATCTATTTCATATATAGTAGTTAGTATCTGCAAATCTTGAATTCCCAGTTTATCCCTTCACACCCCCTTTCTCCCCTGGTAACAGTAAGTTTGTTTTCTATGTTGGTGAGTCTGTTTCTGTTTTATAAATAAGTTCATTTGTGTCTTTTTCTTTTTTAAGATTCCACCTCTAAGTGATATCATATATATCATATGGTATTTTTCTTTCTCTTTCTGGTTTACTTCACTTAGAATGATGATCTCCAGGTCCATCCATATTGCTGCAATTGGCTTTATTTTATTCCTTTTTATAGCTGAGTAGTATTCCATTATATAAATATACCACATCTTCTTTATCCAGTCATCTGTTGATGGACATTTAGGTTGTTTCCATGTCTTGGCTATTGTAAATAGTGCTACTAGGAACATTGGGGTGAATGTATCTTTTCAAATTAGAGTCCCCTCCAGATATATGCACAGGAGTGGGATTGCTGGATCATATATAGTAACTCTATTTTTAGTTTTTTGAGAAATCTCCATACTGTTTTCCATAATGGCTGCACCAAACTACATTCCCACCAACAGTGTAGGAGGGTTCCCTTTTCTCCACGCTCTATCCAGCATTTATTGTTTGTAGACTTTTGAATGATGGCCATTCTGACTAGTGTGAGGTGATACCTCATTGTAGTTTTGATTTGCATTTCTCTGATAGTTCATGATACTGAGAATTTTTATATGTCCCTATTGGCCATTTGTATGTCTTCATTGGAGAATTGCTTGTTTAGGTCTTCTGCCCATTTTTGGATTGGGTTGTGAGTTTCTTTCTGTTTTGTAAATAACTTCATTTGTGTCATTTTTTTATACTTTACATATAAGTGATATCATATGGTATTTATCTTCCTCTGACTGACTGACTTTACTTAGTATGATAATCTCTAGGTCCATCCATGTTGCTGCAAATGGCATTATTTCATTCCTTTTTATGGCTGAGTAGTATTCCATTATATATATTAAAAATGCATCTTCTTTATCCAGTCATCTGTTGATGGACATTTAGGTTGATCCCATGTCTTGGCTATTGTAAATAGTGCTGGGGCTTAGCATTTTCATGGTATATCTTTCTTTTTTATCATTTTACTTTCAAATTATCCATATATTTATATTTAAAATGCATGTCTTATAAACAATATTGAGTCTTCTGTTTTTAACTAAACTGACAATCTCTATTTTATAACTTTAATATTAATTCATATACATTTAATGAAAGTAATGATGTATTTGGGCTTCATCTTGCTATTTATTTTCTATTCAGCATTTCTGTTTTGATTTTTTCCTCTTTTTGTATTTTCTTTTGTGTTGAATATCTTTATTTTATTCTATCTTCTTTATTAGCTTTTTAGCTATAACTGTTTAAATGACCTTTTTATATATAATGTACCTTAAAGCAGTATAAACTCATTCACTCCACTTCCTGTTGGTGCAGTTATTGTAGTGTATTTTGCTTTTATATATAGTATAAACTTTCACAATACACTATTATTATTTTTGCTTTAAAAGTTTAATTTTCCTTAGAGAAATTAAGAAGAAAATGTAATCTATGTTTCCATATATGTACCATTTGTGGTTTTTCAGAGTCCTTCCTATAGATTGAAATTTCCACCTGGTATCGTTTTCTTTCAGACTCAGTTTTCTTTAACATTTCTTTTAGTGAAATTCTGTAGAAATTATATCATCTCAGCATTCTTTTATCTGAAAAATCCTTATTTTTCTTCATTGTTGAAGGATATTTTACTGGATATAGAATGCTAGTTTGATAATTTTTCATTGCAAAACTTTAAAGATGTCATTCTATTTTGTTTTAGCTCCATTATTTTTTGATGAAAAATAAGATATTCTTATAATATATGTTTTTCTCTGTGTTAAAATGTTTCTCTTTATCTTTGGGTCTTAGCAGTTGAACTATAATTTACTTAAAAGTGGTGTTCTTTGTGTTTATCCTTCTAGGATTTCTCTGAGCTACTTAGATTGGTGGGTTGATGTATTTCTACTAAATTAAAGAAATGTTTTATCTTATTACTTAAGAAGAAAAATTCTACCCTATATGCACTCTCTCCTTTTTTTTCTGTTACTCCAGTTATTGATATGTCAGTCAGCTTATTGACCCAAAAGCCACAGTAGTTTGGCTAATTTTTTCAGTTATTTCTTTCTCTATTCTTCAGTTTAATAATTTCTGTTCACTTGTCTTTAAATTGACTCTTTTTCTGCAGTAGTGAATCTTTTAAATTCTATCTAGTAATTTCTTCTTGTTTGATATTGTATTTTTAGCTGTTGAATACCAAGTTGGTTCTTTTATAGTTTCCACTTCTTTTTGTAGTCTATTCACCCATTTTGCTCATCTTTTCTTTTTACTCTATTGACATATTTATAAAAGCTATTTTAAAATTCCTGCTTCAGTGCTGACATAAAAGTCATCTATGGATTTGCTTCTCTTGACTATGCTTTCTCTTCAATTGATCATTTATATTTTCCTACTTCTCCAAATGTCTAGTAATATTTTACTTTGTCCTGGATATTGGGAATGACATGTTATAGAGATACTGTGGCTTTGAAAGAGAGTTGAGTTTGTATTAACAGAGGGCTAAGCTATTGGTGAGTCACATTAATCTTTTTTTTTCAGTTTTATTGAGAAATAATTGACATACATCACTGTATAAGTTTAAGGCATACAGCGTGATAGTGTGGCTTACATATGTTGTGAAATGATCATCACAATAGGTTCAGCTAATGTCCATCATCTCATATAAATACAATGCAAAGAAAAGAAAAAAGAAAGGGAAAAATACGGGAAAAAATTCTCCCTGTGATGAGAACTATTAGGATTTACTCTCTTAACAACTTTCCTGTATGTCATACAGCAGTGTTAACTAGAGTCATGTTGTACACTGCATCCCTAGTACCTCTTTACCTTGTAACTGGAAATTTCTGCCTTTTGACCACCTGGCTCCAATCCCCCTCCTCCCACTCTCTGCCTCTGGTAATCGCATGTAGGGATCACATTAATCTTAAGTGGAGGCTTGTTTTAGGTTTTGTTATAGTGAATTTATTTTCATTTTGCATTTAATTCTAGATTGGATCCCTTAGTCCTGGAATTACTTTATAAAGTATGACTTTCCTGAGGTTTTAGTGAAAAGTCTAAGATATTTACCAAACCCTTCTAACTTGGCAGAATTTGGTTTCAAATTCTTTCTCCCCAACTCCATGTAGTTACTAAAATCTTTTCTTCTGGTCACTTTTTGCTAGGCTTCTTGTGTTGTCATTCTGCATTTGCAGTTTTGTAGTCATTAAAGGATTTAAGGGAAGTTTGAATGCAGAATTTGAGGGGTGGTACACAACTATTGATATAAAAGTTATATACCTCATTACTCAGGATAGGCTAAATTATTGTGTAATAAAAAACAGAAAATCTCTGTTCTCAGTAGCTTAAAAGCAATTAGAGTAGTAATTTGCCTTGAACTAACAGTCCAGCTGATAACAATTATAGACACTAACCTCTGAGCTTTCTTTTAGTGGTTATTTTTAAAAAATACAACGATCACACCAATCCCTTGATTTTAATCATATTATTTTAAGTCAATTTAATTAAAATTAAAGTAGCCAATTTATACAAAAATATGAAGAAAATAAAGTAAAATTGATGCCTGGAAATAAACAAAAATTCTGAGGGTGGTATCTAAGCCACTGATGTATGAGAAATAGAGGTATATATTCTCTTAAGTCCAGAGCAAATTTAGATCAAGAAAAATAGTTTGAGATGGTTACTTGAACAATAATGATTAATTAAAGTACTATGATTCTTTCTATTAAAATTGACTATAGTTTTGGTGGCACATCACTAAGGAGGTGTAGTCTTATAGAAATATTGGGCATATTCATAAATATTTAATGCTTTAACTAATACTGCCGTTAACTTTCCCATGATTTTAGGTAAGTTGTAACACTGAGTGAAGTAATGACCTTTCTACTTTGGATTTCTTAGTGTCTAAGTTCAAAGTTTGTAGAATAAGCCATTACTGTAATATATTTTGAAATTTGCCAAAGATAAGTAAAAAGAACAAGGGTTCTTAAGCAAGCTTATATAATTTTGACTTTGGCCATGAATATTTCACTCCTTTGCAGCTGCCCTTTCTGCTGTTTCTTAAATGGCATCCCCATGCAAGATTGATGGA
Organism: Vicugna pacos; assembly: GCF_048564905.1. Taxonomy (NCBI): domain Eukaryota; kingdom Metazoa; phylum Chordata; class Mammalia; order Artiodactyla; family Camelidae; genus Vicugna; species Vicugna pacos. The sequence continues at coordinate 19,739,762 of NC_132999.1, read as the reverse complement.
AGATGGCAGGGATCCACATGCCACTGTTGTTTAAATGCAAGTCCATGACAACTTGAATCTAAAATGAATGCTCGAGTCAGTGTTAATGAATCACTACATTCATAATTGGAAAATAAGCCCTTTTCTCCCTCCCCCTGACTTGGTGATACCTCTCATTAGCTGGTGGTTCTGAGAACGCCTGTGATAAGCATCTGTAGGCAAAGTTGGATGGAGAAATATCCTAATCCTATTGATAGCAGAAGAAAAGGGAAAGGAGCTGGGATTTGTCCCCCTATTTATAGTATTTTAATTAAGCTAAGACTTTGTTGTGTCATTTACAACTAGGAGGAATACACAGGCAGCTGCATTTTACATATTGAGTGGCTATAAATGGAAGAATTATTATAGAAAAGATTAAAAAGCTATGTGGATAATGGGTGTCTGTTACCTCCTGGAACACTATTATGCTTTTATTAAAGAAGGCCAGTCTGTGTACCTGCTTTTTTGAAATTAAATTTTCTTAAGCTAGAAAGATTAGATCCAGAATTCCAAACCTGGGGATATATGAGAAAACCTCCTTTAATTCTCAGTTGAAACGCTCTAAGCACAATTCATAATTGTATATTAGTTGTATGACTTTTTATTTAAAGTCTCTCTTTGCCTAGATAGCTAGAACCTATCTCTTTTTTTGCTCACCGCTGTAGCCTCTGACATAGGGCCTGGCACAATGTAGATTGTTAACCAGTATTAGTGAAACAGCAAAAGAATAATTTTTAAAGAGACTGACTACATTAAAGTCCTGCAAATAATTATCTGACATAGCAAGTAATATTTAAGGGACAAATGCAAACCTCAACATGTTAGAGAGAGAGAAAGGAGAAGAGGATGAAGTAATTAATATGCACACTTTTTCTAATAAAAATGCCAATATTATGAAAATAGATTAAATAACTTTTACAAGGAATCTGTAAACAAATTTTACAAAATTTTCTAAGGGACTGGTGTAGTACTACTTTTTCTGAATGTTCTCTTCCTACAATCTGTGTGCCAAATACTGTGTCAGGTTTTGGGTGGGACACATAGATCTGGAAAACCTGGTATCTGAGTTCAAAGGAGCTGGCAGTTTGGGACCCATGATTAGAATTCCAAAAAGAGATCAGAGCTGCAGAGTAAGATCTGTGAATATCTCTCCTGAAGCAGCAAGATTAGTAGATTACTTGGTGAGAGAATGTGCTTGTGGTTATATAGATTTTTCTATAAAAATATTTCTGTTAGAAATAAATGCCGTATCTCTACATTTTTTTAGATACGAGGTGAATTTTCAGTTAAATGTGTAATTCACTTAGTTCTCAAAAGAATTAATACTTTATATAGTTTAAAATGTTGATTAAAAACAAATATGAGATATTTTCATATATGGAAAAATATATTTGAAATAAGTATAAATAGATAAGGACACAAAATCAAATGCATTCACTGATTACATTTAAAATACACAAAAGCCTTTTAATGAGGATTAAGAAAAATAGACATGTTAATGATTGGGTTTAAAAAAAATTTATGGCATTTTTTTTTTGCTGACAAGTTAATATAAATGTTTGTAGAAGAAATGTTTCCAACTTGAGATAATCTTTAAATCAGTTACTAACAAAAATTTATTTATAACTTTCCTTTGGCTCATAATAAAAAAATGTTACCTCAGTTTTGCTCTCAAATTGTGGAAATGTCCATTATTTGTTTTCAAGTGGAAATCATCATACACAACATATTTTCTGAATTTAGAGGATAAACATATTTAAAGTATGATGTATTTAAGGAAAAATATTATCTATGTCTTTGCTACAGGCCACCACATCCAGAACCAATAACTGAGACCCTGTGGTAGCCCACATCTCATAATAAAACCCCTTATAATGAATCTTTAAAAAAAACAAACAAACTGAAATCTAGTAAAAATAAAATGTTCAGTGGTTATTCCAAAACTTTGTGAAGATCTAAGAAGTTCCAGGAATTCTGAAACTCTCTCCCAGACTGGAGAGCAAAAATAGACTTTTAATTTCTTTCAAGTATCCTTACTTATCTAGTAGTTGCAAACTGCTCAACAGCAAGGCAGACTCAGTAATCTTTCAGTGCACTTTATTTAGAATGGCTTCAATTAAATGTTCCTTCAATGATACATTTTTAAATTATTAGTATAATGTAGATGCTTTCACAGACTGCAAGGGACATAAAGAATCCACTCACTATTATAACTATTTTCATGTCTTGTCAATTTTTGATTAGCTTTATTCTTAATACACACAGAGATTGGTTCATATTTATAATCAAATTTGTTTACTTACCACATACCTATTTTTCAATATTTAGCTCACTTCCAATTTTTTATTCATTTCAGAGTCTGCTGAATACATTTTTATGTAAATTGCCCCCTTCACTTTGAATTATCTCCTTATGAGTGATTCCTTAAAAGTGAGATTACAAATCAAAATTTAACTAACACTGATTGACCACCTGCTAACTGACCTTTCTGTGGTGCTTTTACATGCATTATTTTTAAAGCAAAGACTATTTACACATTGGTATGTTTTTTTCTAGTGACTTTTCTTTTGAATATAGATTTATTACCTATAGATTTGGATCCTATTATCCATATAATTTATATTATATAAAATATAATTTTTAAAAATATAACATGGATATCTTAAACATTTTTCCTGATACTAGAATCTTCATATAACACCTTTCAGTGGCACCATCAAGTGGATGGAATAGCTTACTTATAAACTCCTCTTTGATGGGCCATTTAAGCTGATTATTGCTTTTCATTATAAGAAAGAAGAATGACCTGAACTTCTTACATTCATTTCAGAGTTGTGAATAGCCAAACAAGTATGTAGCACAAAGCCTGGACTCTTGACTTGTAGCTCAGCTGGTTTATAGATTGCCTCATGGCAAGGATATCAAAAGGATGACAACAGGGGAGGGTATAGCTCAGTGGTAGAGTATGTGCTTAGCATGCATGAGGTCCTGGGTTCAATCCTCAGTACCTCCATCAAAATAAATAAACCTAATTATTCCCGCCACCAAAACAAACAAACAAACAAAAAACAACAAAACTTAGAATAAAGAGAATTGGAAATGATAACTTAAGAAGAAAAAAATATAAAAATACATTGGGAAAAAGAGCCTGAAAAAAAGGATGACAACAAGGTTAAGATAAAAGATCAAGAAAACAAGGAAATACATTCAAATGATTTTCACTTTTTATATCTCAGCATTCTTTCCCCTCTTTTTTTATCTGCGTTAAGTGTCTAACATACTTATTGCAGAAAAGTTAGCAAATGCAAATAAGTAAAAAAAGAAAAGAAAGTCACTCTGTATCATACTACCTCGAAACCATTAACACTGCGATACAGAGCTTCAAGAGAAGTAAAATTTGGAGTACTGGAAAATCATGGATTCTTGTGTTTTATTTGATTAGTGTCTATATCACTCCTGCTACTTTTTAGCAGCTCTGAGAAGAGCTCCTACTGGCACTGGACAGAAAAGTACAAGATTTCTCTAGAAGATGGTGTATAAAGTCTTACCATCAGCCTGAGGGTAACTCACCCTCCTCCATTTACCATTCATCTGTAACCCAAAAAGAACAGGATTCAGTCCAGCCAAGTCTCATTAAAAAAAAAAAGTCCTTATCAGATTCTCAAGTTGTTCTACCCTCTCAATCATATCATCTAAAGCATCAGGTCCCAATTTTTCCCCCAGAGAACTTTGTCCCAAAGACCGCCTTCCTCCTCTAATGTGGTCTGGCTTTTCCTATAGCTGCTGGTGATGCTCATCCTAGAACTTTTCTTCACCACTCTACAAGAGAGGTCCAGTGGGAGATCTACCAGTTGCCTCTTTGGGAAAGAACCTCAAGTTTTAACTGGGCATATTGCTACCTGGTGTAAAACACATTTCTCAGCCTTCCTCAATTTGGTATAGCCATGTGGCCACTCTGGCCAATGAGATGGAACCAGAAGTGTGGTGTAGGACTCCTTGCAAAGCTTTTTAAGGAAACTAACTCAGCAGCCTTTTTGCTTTCTGCATTCTCTCCTTCCTCAAGCCAAAACTGTGACATCGGGCACTCCACTATCCATCTTGAACAATTATCTGACCTTGAATATGGGAGCAAATGCTAGGGCAGTGGAACAGAAAGATAAGTCTCTAGGTCCAAAATGGTAATGTGTAGACATAGCATCAGTACTCTATTGCCTGCCTCTGAGTTTCTTTTATCTGAGAAAGTAATACGTATCTATTCTGTTTAAATTACTCTTTTTTTTTTGTCAATTGCATGCAGCATATCTGATTCTATCTGATATGGAGCCACAGTTTCCAATTTCCTATGTTTTCTTCTTTCTTGCTTTTCTGAGTATAGTCTTATACTCTCCTGTAGCATTGGTAATTTGTTTTCTACCCACTTTCTAATCCTCCCTTTGTTTAGAGAATTCCCTAATTTATGAATCTTGATAGGGGAAAAGAGACCACTTCGCTTTATAAAAACTGAAAATGCCAGATAATTGCAGCTAAGTCACAAACATTTGCTAGAACATCATAGTTAATTGCATCCAGAAGGAGGAAGGATAGGGAATTTGAATAAGGCACAACCCAATTCTTAAAAGCCTTGCTCTAAGAGGGACCCACGTCACTTTTCATGCACATCCCATTGACAGAGACCAGTCAAATGGAGTCATTTAGAGAAAAGAGTGGCTGAGAAATTCAGTTTCTATCTAAAAATCTGCTATAAAGAAGGAACATAAATTTTGGAAATCCGTTAGCCATCTCTGCCATAATTCGTAACATGAACTATTTTAACATAGTGTAAAGCATTATCATTTCATCTTTCTTTTCCTTGTGTGTATGTATATAGTTATGTTAACTTACGGTTGATAATCGTGGTCCATCTTTCAATTGGGAGCTCAGGAATTTTCTCCACGGCATCTGTGAGCTTTCCATAGCAATGGACATTGATTTTTTACCTGTCATGTTTTTGAAAATTTGTTCCCCAGTTTGTTATTAATTTCTTAATTATATTTATGATTGATTTTGATTTATAATATAAACAACATATCGAATTTTTCAATTTGCAATTTTTAGTCTTTGTTTTTGAATATTTTCTTATGTTTTAATATTTTCTATTTTTTTCTCAGAGATCAAAAAATCTCTAGGTTTTTATAAGTTTCAGGGGTACAGCATTGTAATTCGACATATGTGTTCACTACAAAGTGATCACCACCGTAAGACTAGTTATCATCCTTCACCATACATTTTACCCCCTTCACCCATCTCCCCTACACCAACCCCCTTCTACTCTGGTAACCACTAATCTGGTCTCTGTACCTGTGAGTTTGTTTTAGTTTTATTTTATTTGTTCATTTTTTAAAGATTCTGCATATGAGTGAAATCATACTGTACTTATCTTTCTCCATCTGACTTATTTCACTTAGTGTAATACCTTCAAGGTACATCCATGTTGTCACAATGACAGGATTTCATTCCTTTTTATGGTTGAATAGTATTCTGTTGTGTATACATTACATCTTTTTTTATATTTATATGTCAAGGTTGCTTCCATATCTTGGCTGTTGTAAATAATGCTGCAATGAACACAGAAGTGCATGTAACTTTTTGAGTTAGTGTTTTTGTGTTCTTTGGATAAATACTCAGAAATGGAATACCTGGGTCATGTGGTAATTCTATTCTCAATATTTTGAGGAATCTCCATACTATTTTCCATAAAGACTGCACCAATTTACAGCCCTACCAACAGTTTACAAGGGTTCCCCTTTCTCCATATCCTCTCCAACATTTGTTATTTCTTGTCTTTTCAATAGTAGACATTCTAACAGATGTGGAGTAATAACTCATTGTGGTTTTGACTTACATTTCCCTAATAACTAGTGACACTGAACATTGTAACATCTTATCTAAATAGTAGCCTGTTTTAAGTTGGTAACAACTTAAATTTGAACACATTCCAAAGTTTTATCTTTTTTCTCACCTCCACATTTTATCTTTTGATGACACAGTTCACATATTTTTATTTTATGCATCTGTTAACTAAATGTGATCATTTTAGTTAATTTTACTACTTTTGTCCTTTAACTTTTAAGCTTGCTTTATAAGTGATTGATCCACTACCTTTATTATATACATATCTTCTCCAGTGAAATTTTTACTTTTGTATGTTTTCTTATTATTCATTAGAACTACTTCTTTTAAGCTCTAAGGAAAACCCTTTACCATTTCTTGTAGGGGCGGTTTAGTGGTGATGAACTTCTTTTGCTTTTGCTTATCTGGGAAACTCTTCATCTCTCCTTGAATGCTGAATGATAACTTTTATGGGTAGAGAATTCTTGGTTGAAAATTTTTTCCTTTCAGCACTTTGATATGTTGTGCTGCTTCCTTCTGGCCTGTGAATTTTCTGCTGAAAAATCTGCTGAGAGCCTTACGGGATTTCCCTTGTATATAACAGGTTGTTTTTCTCTTACTGCTTTCAGGATTCTGTCTTTTTCCTTAGCTTCTACCACTCCAATTATAACGTGTCTTGGTGTGTGTCCCTTTGAGGTTTTCACATGGAGCTCTAGGCTTCCTGGACCTGGATGCCTGTTTTCTTCCCCAGAAAAGTTTTCAGCCACTATTTTGCCGAATCACTTTTCTGGCCATTTCTCTCTCTTCTCCTCCTGGAAGTCCTGTAATGCGAACATTATTCTGCTTGATGTTACCCCGAAGGTCTCCTGATTTTCACTTTTAAAAATTATTTTTTGACTTTGCTGCTCTGTTCAGGGAGTTTCGTGGTTTTTTCTTTCAGCTCACTGACTCATCCGTCTATCTCACCTAGTCTGCTGTTGACTCCCTCTAGTGTATTTTTCAGTTAAGTTATAACATTTTCTGTCTCTTTGCTGAAGTTCTCACTCTGTTTATCCATTCTTCTCCTGAGTCTGTGAACATGTTTATGACAATTACTTTAAACTTTTTATCAGATTGATTTTTAAGTTTCCATTTTGTTTAGTTCTTTTTCGGAGGTTTTATTGTATTCTTTCAATTGGAACATATTCTCTTTTTTCTCATTGTACCTAATTCTCTGCGTTTGTTTCTATGTATTGGGTAAATCAGCCATCTCTCTCAGTCTTGAAGGAGTGGCCTTACTAAGGAGCTGTGCTGTGGGTCTCAGAAATGCAGTTCTGCCTGACAAGCAGAGCCAGGCACTCAAGAGGTATCCCCTATATGGGCTGGATGCACCCTCCTGTGTGGCAGCTAAGGCTGCGGCTGTAGTGCATCTGTAGACAGGGCTGGCACCTGGACCCGCTGCAGAAACTGGCCACGACTGCTGTGGTGGGTGGGGCTAGCTCCTGGACCAGCTGTGGGTTCTGACTGTGGCTGCTGTGGGGACCTGGTGGGTGAGGCTGGCTCCCAGCCAAGCTCTGAGGCATGCCCATGACTACTGCATGCACTGGTGGTTGGCCTGTTGCTCCAGGCTGTGACACTTGGTTGAGGATCACGAGTGGACAGGGCTCTCAGTGGGTAACCTACTGGCACTAACAGTTTAGAGAGAGAATTCCAAAATGGCGCTGGCCAGCCATCAGTCCCTGGGGAAGCATCCCAGTTGGTTTCTGCCTCTCTGGTGCTTCAAGATGAGTAAGTGGGTCCCCTTCACCTATGATCCATGTGCTTTTCAATCTGACATTTTTGCACTGGTTTTCAGGTCTGACTCTGCACAAACCCTTTAAGAATGGGTTTCTCATTTCCTACAGTGTCTATAGTTTTAATGGATGTCTATTCCCCATTGGTTTTCAAAGCCAAGTGTTTTGGGGGCTCATCTCTCCTGTGCAGGATCTAGAGTTAGAGGTTCCTGATGCTGGGGTTCAAATCCCTCACTCACCAGGGAACAGGTCCATACCTTTGTGATGCCTCCTGATGGTGGATCTCTGTGGCTGGAGTGTGGTTTTTCTCTTGTTGAGAACATATCTCTGCCTCTCTTACCTAACTGGATGCTGTCCTTTTACCCTTTGCTGCAGAGGCTCTGTTCATCCAGTTTTCAGGTCCCCTTCTGAGGAAATTATTCCATATGTAGTTATAGATTTGTTGTGTCTGTGGGAGGAGGTAAGACAGGATCTTCCTCTGCTGACATCTTGAACTCTCTCTGTCCCTATGGTTTTTTAAATAAATTAATTTTAATTAAAGTTTAATTTATTTTAATAAATAGGATAAGGTAAGAATTAATTTTTTTCGGACCATCCAGTATCTATAACACTCTTTACTTCCTTATTCTTCTTTATATATATTAAGCTTTTATACATACCAATGTCAGCATCTAGGCTTTTAATCTGTTTAATTGACTTTCTGTCTACTTTGAATCAGTATTTTGAATCAGTAAATTTTATTTATTTTACTTTAATTGTTAGACAATTTTCCACCAAGAGTCATCTTTTTCAAGAACTGCTTATTCTTATCTCTTCCTTTTTCCAGACAATTTCTAGAATTATTTGGATAAGCTCTTTAAAAGTACAGTTTTAGTTAAAATTTTATAAAATCCACAAAATCATTTCTTGGTGCAGAACTAAACTACATCTCCCTGCACCTTTGCTTGATGGTAGACCCGTGTGACTTGTTCCAGCCAATGGGATATGGCCAGGTCTAATATGATCCCCCAGGTTCTTTCCCTTGGCTAGCCAGCTGGCTGAATACAGAAGATCCAGCAGAGAAATTTGATGCCCTAAGGAAAGCAAACCGCTGGATGGAAATGACCCCCTGAATGACTCAGTGGACCAGAGCCTTGCCTATCCTCCTTCCCATCACACCACACACAATGCCAAGTGTGATGTGAACAAGAGATAAATCTTTGTTAAGCTACTGCATTTGGGAGTCATTTGTCATAGTGATTGCATAACCTCTCTAGTAAACATTCCAAATCAACTTTTTAAAAGTTTTCATTGAGAATACAGGGTAAAGTTTACTGGGTGACTTTTCAGCATACATTGAAGTTCTCATTTGATTCTTATGGTATTTTCAGTTAACAATCCCTTGGGTAATGCTTTCCTTTGATGTTTTAATCTTGCTGTCACCATATGGTTGTATTAGCTAATGCCTAAAATAAATTATTTTTCTATTCCTAACATTTTAGCTGGGAGGTTTTTATTTTCCTTTGATTTTACAAGGTATGTAACTTTTTTATGCTTTTCTATTATACTGTTTTATAAGATATTGAATATAGTTCCCTGTGCTATATAGTAGGACCTTGTTATTTATCTGTTTTATATACAGTAGCTTGCATCTGCCAATTCCAAACTCTTGATTTACCACCCCCCACCACCCACTTTCCCCTTTGGTAACCATAAAGTTGTTTTCTATGTCTGTGAGTCTGTTTCTGTTTTGTAAATAAGTTCATTTGTATCATATTTTAGATTCTACATATAAGTGATGTGATACATGCTATTTGTCTTTCTCTGACTTACTTCACTTAGCATAATGCTCTCCAAGTCCACCCATGTTGTTGCAAATGGCATTGTCTTGTTATTTTTTATGGCTGAATAATATTCTATTGTGTGTGTGTGTGTGTGTGTGTGTGTGTGTGTGTTTGTGTGTACACACCACATCTTCTTTATTTATCTGTCGATGGACATTTAGGTTGCTTCCATGTCTTGGCTGTAGTAAATAGTGCTGCTGTGAACACTGGGGAAACATCTTTTTCAGTTAGAGTTTTCCCTGGATATATGCCCAGGAGTGGGATTGCTGGATCTTACAGTAACCCTACTTTCAGTTTTTTGAGGAATCTCCATACTGTTAACCATAATGGCTGCATGAATTTACATTCCCACCAACAGTGTCGGAGGATTCCTTTTTCTTCACATCCTCTCCAGTATTTATTCCCCGTAGACCTTTTAATGATGGCATTCTGGCTGGTGTGAGGTGATACCTCATTGTAGTTTTGATTTGCCTTTCTCTAGTAATTAGCTGAGAGGTTTTTTTTAATTTGTTTTGTTTTGTTTTTAATCCATGTCCCTGAGAAGTAGTATGACATATTGAGAAAAGCATGGGTTTGGAGCCAGAAAGATCTCACACTGAATCCTATTTCAGCCAGGGACCACATTGAGTTTGACATTTAACTGATCTGAATCTCAGTTTTCTCACCTGGGTAATGATGCCTACCTTAGAAGGCTTTTGTGAATTTTAAACAAAATAGTATGTATAAAATACCTGGTATATAGTAGAACCTTAATAAACTGTAGTTATTATTATTGCTCTTAATTTGACCATAATTAATTCTCTGTCTCCCTCCCTCCTTCTCTCCCTACTTGTGCCCTTTTTAGAACTGGGAATGTGTATTCATAGAGAAGACAGGCACTCTGTTTAGTTCCAGTACTTCCTCAAATCAATCAATTAGTATTCTGTTCCCTCCGATGTCAACAAGACTATTTACTCTTAGATCAGGTGTTCAAAATCTGAAATCCACTTCTTGCTCATTGTAGTCCACTGACTTCATCAACTGCCTGAAATTGCGTGTGACTTTATAAACCTCCTAAAATTGAATGTGCAGTGTTTTATGGAAATGTATTTCCTTGGGGGAATGATATATAGCTTTAATCAAATTCTCAAAGGGATCTCTAACCTCCTAAAATGTTAAGAATTTCTGCCTTGAATTCAACAACCCATCTCTTCACTAACCTACCACTCCTCCAACTCTATCATCATGATATAAACTGTTTGCCCCAGAGAGACAATCAGTCAGATTTTCTGGTAGCGTTTATATGCAGATCCCTTCTTCTATCTTGACAGTCTGTCTTTCCTTGACATCTTGAAACTCTTTCTTTACTTTTGTCCTCCAGCTACTTTTTTGACCATTCTTCTATCTCTATATCTGGCCTTCTTTTCTCTGGATAGCCTCTGTAAGTGGCTGACATTAAAATCTTTCCACTTCAACTACCTTCTCCTATGACCATCTCTCCCTATGGCAAAGTCATCTACTTTTACAGCTCCTAATCTCACCTCTTTGAAGATAACTTCTAAGCTTGCCCTGCAGAAAGAGTCTCTCTTCCCAGCTCTAATCCTCCCTACCAGTTGCACTCTAGTGTGGCTATTCTGCTGATACTTTACCTGAGCAAGTCCCAGACCAGACTCTTCAATAATCCCCAACCTAGCTCTTTCTTCTGACTTCCTTCACCTGTTAACAGCATCACTTTTCCCCCTGACACTTAGGATTGTAACTTTGGGGGCATCTTTCTCTCTTCCCTCTTATTCCTCCATGATATCCATTGATTGCTAAATTCTGTAAATTTTAACTCCACAGTGTCTGTTGAAGTCATTCCCTCTTTTCCAGGAGACGACACATTTATTCTCATCTTTACCATTCGAGTAGCAGCCACTCTAGTTCTGACACACATTTTCTTCTCATTTCGACCATTGTATGGTCCCTGCATTGGCATCGCCCCACACAGGCTTCCCTTCACCAATCTATCCCTTTCCAAAGAAATCATCCCAAAGCATGACTTTTTTTTCTTTCATTTTCCTAGTAAAAACCTCTCAATGGCAGGTTATTATCTGTCTGAATTACGTGAAAACTCATCACCCCGTCAGTCACATGAGATTGTATTATACCGTCACCACATACCTTTTCAGCTTGGGCTTTCCACTGAGACAGGTTGGGTTCAAATTCTGGCTTTGACATTCCCTGAATAAATAGGTGGAAGAGACCTTGTGGGATTTATGAGCTTCAGCCTCAAGAGGCCTTGAGGATCCCACTCTTCATGCTTGAAAACCCAAGACTATCCTGTGAAGGAAGTCAAGCTAGCCTTTTGGAACAGCCATGCAGAAGAGCAGCACGGCTCCCAGCTGGTCCTTCCACCGACTGCCAACCACTAGACATGTAACTGACACCGTCTTGGACCATCAAGCTCCAGCTGATCCACTGGCTAACTATAAGATGCATGAGAGATTCCAGGCAAGACTAGCCAAAGAACTCCCCAAGTTGAGCCCAGTCCAAACTGCCAACCCACAGAATTGCAAGCTAATTGAAGCCATTAAGTTTTGGGGTGGTATGTTAAGCAGTAAAAGGTAACTGATACGTCATCTCCCAGGGTTGCTAGGAGTATCAAATGAGACTCCACACATGAACGTCTGTAAAATGGTATCTCACACAATAAAAGACAGTTATTACTATATTATTCGTCATATATTCTATGAGCCAGTCTAACTTGACTATTCATTGTTACCTAAGCTCTTCCTATTCATTCTTGTCCAGGTACTTTGCTTATGAATTTTAAGCATTGGGGAATGTACAGGCATACCTCGCAGATATTGTGGGTTTGGTTCCCTATAATTTATTTTTTATTAATATAGCAGTAAAGTGAGATCACATGAAATTTTTGGTTTCCCAGTGCATAGAAAAGTTATATTTTCACTATTCTATATTCTATTAAGTGTGCAATATCATTATGTCTAAAAATAATGTACATATCTTAATTTTAAAATATTTTATTGCTAAAACAAAAATGAAGCAGACTCAGAGATATAGAGAACAAACTAGTGGTTACGAGTGGGGTGAAGAGCAATATAGGGGTGGAGACAAAAACAGGGTTGTCATGGGATTCTATGAAATCATGTGTGTAAAACCTTTGAAAGTTGTAAAGCCCTATAGAATTTAAAAAAATCTTTCATTCAGTTAAAAAATCAATGAAAAATAAAACAATTTATTACTGAAAAAAATGCTAAATGTCATTTCAGCTTTCAGCAAGTCATAGTATTAACATCAAAGATCACTAATCGCAGGTCACCATAACAAGTATAATAATAATGAAAAAGTTCAAAATATTGCAAGAGTTACCAAAATGTGACACAAAGACATGAAGTGAGCAAATGCTGTTGGAAAAATGGTGCCAATGAACTTGCTTAACACAGGGTTGCCACCAATCTTCGATTTGTAAAACCCTCAATTATCTGTGAAGTGCAATAAAATGAGGTATGCCTGTACTTCTCTGTCTAATGTGTCTAATCCTACTCATGATTCAAGCCTCATCTCAAATGCCTCCTTCTTCATGAAAATGTTCTTAAATTTATAACTGGTTCAGAGCAGTAGGAAGGATGGGATGTTGAGGCCAAACAGACCTAGGCTGAAATTCTACCACTTAATCAGGTATGCAATCTTTGGTTACTATTTTTTTTTAACTTTTTTGAACCCTATCTTCCACCCTTATAATAAAATGAACTATCGTGAGGGTTGAATGGTAATATAAAGTATCCAGCATTTTCAATTGTATAAATGTTAGCGCCTCTCTCCCTTTCCTTCCCCAAACCCCTGCAGCTCTGTCTGCCGTGCCTCCTGGTACACAGCATGTTCTGCATTTGGTTATAATTTTGAGTACTTATTTTATACTCCACTTAGGTTAAAAGTGTCTTATTTATCTTGGAGTACCTTAGATGGCAATTTGCACATGGTAAACACTCAATAAATATTTATTGCATTGAAATTTTTAAATTGCCAAATTATACAAGCAACATTAGTGGAGGAAGAGCTCATTTTCACTGGGTGGTCAGGGTAGGATTTGTAGAGGACTTGGATTCAAAGAAATTTTTAGAAGGGGAAAGGATTTAGAGAGATGAAGAGGGAAAGGGAATTCCAGAAAGCTGTGAGTAAAAACACGGAGTTGGAACATGCATGACTGTTCAGGGGACAGAATCAAATGGTCTGGCCACAGCAGAGGACTGATGGCAAGAGAGAAATATTTTTTTCATTCCGTTATAAAAAGGGAGGTAAAGAGCTTGAGAGTCTGCCCATGGGGTATTGATCCTAGGATAGCTGGGGAAGCTGGGTGGCATGGGGTGACCTAAAGGCAGTGGCGTGCAGACAGTTAAAACAGGGCTACGATACCTGCACATGAATGCCACGTCCCTGCTTTGGCTGTCTTTCAAGGTTTATTTTCTTCCCAGTGATTTTTCTTTTTAACTTTCTCAAAGTGATAATCAAATATATCCGATGGAGATGGGACTTTAAGTCAGTCTGCCTGTCTACATTTCAAGAGGAAAGGTGATTCCCCCTTGATGTCGTACATCCCTTAAATTCGTAGGCTGCCCAGATCAGTCCCGGCCTGAAGCAGCAATGGGTGATGCACCCAGCAGCCATCAGATATTCCTTCTAGGAGCCTGGCTTCAGGTGTGAAGCCAGAAGGAAAGCAGGGAAAGGAAGAGTTAGTGCACACGGTCAGCGTGAGGCAGATTGTAGGAGGAGGAATTTAAGCTCCAAGGACACACAGTCGAGGGTAAAGGGATCTGCAGGGAGAGGTGCAGACAGGAGAGCAGGAAGGAGAGGGAACCCGGGAGGGGCCTGAGTGTGTACCACTTTGCTAGCACATGACTGCACTTACATTTGCACAAGTAACGCAGCAGGTACCTACAACCCCCAGAAAGGTCAGACCCCCAGACATGTGCAAAAATGCTGAGAGCAGGGTCTGGTACATCATCTGGGCCAGAAAACTTCATTCTAGTCCCTTCTAACTGATTTTGCTATTTTTCTATAATTTCCTTTCTCCAGAAATTTAGAATTTGCCACCTCAATCCAGTTCTCCGTGTGACCTGATTTGAGTATTCTGCTTAATCTCAGGACTAGGATAAATCAGAAGATACTTAGTTAAACTGTTGGTGAATGCAAGAATACTACTCAGAGCATTTTATATTATTTCTGTTATTATAAGTCAGTTTTGCCACTGAAAACAAAAAAAAATTTTCCCCAGTTTTCTGAAAAGCTTGGTGTGTGCATTGTAGTTCTCTCAGTAGCAGATTGTGTAGAAAACACGCCTTTGATGTTGCCTCTCTCGTCCCAAGGCACTCCTAGGAAATACAGAAATCTATTTTTAATACAACATTTGTTGACAACTGTGCATATCCATCAGGAATAAATGAAGCTGGGAGGAAATTTTTGAAGGGAGGAGGCTAAGAGTACAGGGAAACAATACAGGCAGAGATTATGCTTACGAGAACATTTGCTTCCTTCTTGACTGGATGTGACTGGAATATTTCTTTAGCGGATACTAGAATAATGACAGTTTCTTAGAAAACATCGTGTTCTGGAGTGTAAGTACAAGGAGAAAATAAATGCAGCTAAAACATTCGCCAAAAACCACCCTACAATCTAGTAAATAAAAATGAATGAAAAAATTGCTGGCTTCTGAAAACCAGACACTGGGATCACTGCAATAGCTGGAGGAGAAGAGGCTCTTAATGGAATACTTAGTCCTGCCTCCTACCGTGTATCCTTAGCCACACCGCCAGGGCTGAGGGAGGGCATCTCCAGATTTGTCTGCTCCTGTTTGCACCTCAGCTGGAACTGTGGCTGTTTAGTGCCTTGGCCAGCTGGCCTGCCCTGATGCACACCCTCCACCTTTCTTGGCGTTCAAGACTGGACTCCAGTGTCACTTCTCTGACCGTCCGCCGGAATGATCTCTGCTATTTAAAAATCCCTTTGGCACAGGATTTAGAGGGGAACTCACTGGGAGTCACCTCATAATCTGTTTACACTCCTGGACATAATGATTAGCAACTGAAAACAGCCACAGAGACCATGGACAGTAGGGCTCCCTTTATGTGACGTTCAGAAGAAGCAGCCATAGAAGTCAGAGGTGCTACTACTAGCAAGGAGTAGAAGATGGGAAAGAGCGTGAGGGAGCTGTCTGAGGTTGTTGGGAATGTTCCAGATCTTGACTTGAATGGTGGCTGCCTGAGTGTCAGTGTTTGTAAGAACTCATTGAGTTATATACACTTTAGATTTGGTCACATTGTACGGTGGCTCCTCAAAAAATTAAAAATAGAGCTACCATATGACCCAACAATTCATCTTCTTTGGAATATTTCCAAAGGAAACAAAAACACTATGTCAGAGAGACAGCTGCACTCCAATGTTCATAAAAGCATTACTTACAGTAGTCAAGGCATGGAAACAACCTAACAGTCTATTGACTGATGAATGGATAAGAGAGCTGTGGTGTGTATACACAGTGGAATATTATTCAGGCATAAAAAGGGAGGAAATCCTGTCTTTGTGACAACATAGTGGACCTTGAAGGCATTATGCTAAGTGAAATAAATCAGTATATGGTCAGGCTACTCAAGATGACTGTTCTCTTGCTCTGTACATCCCCTTCTCAACCAGCACCAGCTTCACCTACACCCAACACACCTGACTGACCTTCCTACATACTTGCCCCTGGGCCCAGCTAATAATTGGTCTAACTTTAGCTACCATGATAGCTTATCAAAGGGGCAATGAGAAGCATGCCCCTCTCCTGGTTTCCCTGGTAACAGATGAGCTCCTATAACTGGTAACCTCCCCTTCCCCCCCGGAGAAAAGACTACCACTATATCCTGCCCATTGTCTGCCACACACGGTGGGCTGTTGCTCCAGGACCTTGCCTCAGACATGTAAGCCTCCTATCCACTAAACCAGTGATGTCTCTGTTGCTGACTCTGGGCTCTTTCTTTGGTCTTGAAGCTGGGTAAGCACAGGGCTTGTGCACCACCCTGCAGGTGCCCAACCATCAGACAGAGAAAGACAGATACTGTGTGATCTTACTTCTATGCAGAATCCAAAACAAAACAAAACCAAATCTCATAGAAAAAAAGATCAGATTTATGGTTGTCAGAGGCAAACTGGATGAAGGTATTCAAAAGTGCTAATTTCCAGTTATAAGATAAAAAAATACTAGAGAGGTAATGTACAGCATGATGACTATAGTTAACATTGCTGTATGGTTTATATGAAAGTTGTTTAGGGAGTAAATCCTAAGGGTTTTACACAAGGAAAACATTTTTTCTTTTTCTTTCTTTTTTTTTTTTTTGGTATCCAAATGAGATGATGAATGATGGATGTTAACTAAACTCATTGTGATAATCATTTCATAATATATGTAAGTCAAATCATTATGCTCTACACCTTAAACTTACACAGGGACATATGTCAATTAAATCTGAATAAAACAGAAGTAAAAAAGATTTGGGTACTCTATGTATGTTACTCATCGAATTCTTTAAACAATTTTAAACAAATGTCAAGTTGACAGTCTAGTAAAGTCTTTAAGAAAAAGACTTTGGATCCAAATTTTGGGTTGTATCAGTCTACCACTTACTAGCAAAGAGAACTTGAAGCCATTACTTTGTATCTCGAAGTCTTGATTTCCTTATATGTGAGAAGAGAGAACAGTAATGCTTATGGGGTAACTGAAAGGATTAAATGAGTTAGTTGAGCACAATTCTTGGTATATTGTTGGGCAAAAGATGAAGCGTGCTAGAAATGGTATCTATTATTAGCAGTACTGTTGCTACTACTATAGTAATCAGTATTACTGAAAGTGGTAATGGAGATGAATCTCTCAACCCATGTTGATTTTAATTACCGAAAAGGCAGGAAAAGGTAATATGCAATTGAATGCTTGACAGACTTTGTCTGATGATGCTCTGATAATGTGTAGTCTATAGGCCATGTGATGAATAGCCCTCGTTACAGGAGAAAGTATCAAGGAACCAGGATTTACTGGTTATGAAAAGGCACTAGGTTTTCATTAGAAGTAAGTGGTCAGGTGGATAGTGTCACCAGAATCAGTGGCAACCTGAGTCCTGGATGTAGGACAAAGAGCTGTGGTTGTTGAGGAAAGCTGAGCTGCTTACTGTGAAAAAGGAACAAATAGAGGCAGAATTTGGAAGCCAATGGGCCAAGCCAGACTAGAGGTCTAGAGCAGCTTCAAATGAGAACAAGACCATAAGTGGGGGTCAGTTTTAGATTAGAGTCAGAATATGTAGTTAAGTCACAATAGGACATATAAAAGAAGTAGAGTCAAGACCGTCAAAAACTAGAAAGGCAGGTGGGGCCCATGCATTTGGGAGGGCTGGCTAAGGTGGATGTATTAAGTTTGCGATGCCTCTTGAACACCCAAGTAGAAATGCCAAGTAGACTTGAATTTCAACACTAAAGAGGTTGGAGAAATGAATTTAGAACTTATCAGCACAGTATCAGAAAGCATAGCACAAAGATCCCCTAGAATGTGAAAATAGGAGAAGCCAAGGACTGAAACATGAAGCTCTTCAACATTTCTTTTCAGAGAAAAAAAAGTAAAGGATACTGAATAGGAGAAAACACTGAATTAGGAAAATATAAGCAATAGATGACCCAAAACAAAGTGAAGAAAATGCTTTCAGAAAGTGTTTTGAGTGGTGTCGAATGGTCGATAAGATAAGGACTGAACGTTCACCACTGCAGGATGGAGGTCACAGACCACCTTGACAAGAGCCATTATCAGTGGAGTAAATAGTAGCAAAGATTTAATTAGAATGAGTTATAGAGAGATTTGGGGTTGTCAAAATTAGAAGAGATGAAATGTTAGAAGAATTCTGTGAACGGTAAAGTGGCATACATATGATAATTTTGTCACAACTAATAATGGTGGTAAAAGGTACTTAACCTTAATTCTTAAGGCTTGTTGGTATAGATAAGTGAGTGGCTGGTAGATAAAGATAGTCAGGTGATGACAGGCAGATAGTGACAGAGGCAAATCTTAAGAACACATTAAGGCTGCAAAAACAGTTTGTTTTCCTCCCTCTGGTCCAAGTCTCCATGCCTTATTAGCTGAGAGGGGTTGACAAGTGCAGTAAACAAAAGTAAGGCAGCTCTTTGAAATGGAATTGGTGCATCAGCAAATGCAGAGTTTGTACATTTGTAGGTTCGAGTATAAACTTAAGCAATGATAATTATCTTCAGACATTAAAATTTGGTTAACTAGAAAGCCATGGAGTCTTCCACTAGCTGTGGATAGTAAATTTGATAATTCATCTAACAATTACTTGGGCAGAGCAAGTTGTAGATTCCTATTTATCCACTCAAATTATTTACTAAAATATTATTTCATGGCTACTACCTGTAAGGTGCTCGGAGCCAAGTCCCTACTAGTAAATACTGACCAGTCAAATATTTCATAGCATAAGATGCAGAATACGTGAGAACTTTATAGCTTTTTAAATATTTTCTGATGAGCTTAAAGTTCCTCACTAGAATCCATCTCATTGGGTAAAAGGAAAAATATACTTAAATGCATCCATCAAAAGTATCTCCTTCAGTTTGATTTGTCTCTTTAGTTTAAACTTACTCTCTGTAGGGTAACTACTCATCTTTCAGGGTCCCCTCCTTTCCTCCTTCTCTCAGGTTAGTCTTAGTTGGAGGATAACTTTCCTTTTCTGGAGACAGAAGGGCTCCTGGTCCCCATGCTCTGGGTCTTTGTCAGCCTCTGATGCAGTGTGGCTGCTCTGCTCTTGTCCTGAGCATCTGGCTGGCACGCATTGCTACAGCTTTCAGCCAAAGGGACATCTGGTCAATTCACTGATGGCTCCAGCTGCTGGTATCCTCATATGTTCATGTCTCTGGTACTGGTAGCATCTTGCTGCCAACTCTATCAGGTGGCCCATTTTCTAGTGCCCTCTTGGGACTTTCCTCTTCAACCTCTAGGCTTTAGGAATTGTACAGAGATAGAAAATTGGGCCCTTGGGTTCCTAGTGGCAGGTCCATGCCCCAAGAGCCCATAGCTCTTGGGGAGCTGGTGGACAAGGCTCAGGCCCCTGCTGTCTTCCAAGTCTTCTCTGGGAACAGCAAATCTAGGAATCCTCTCTTTGCCAACCTGGGATCCTTGAGAAACTAGGGGAGATCTGTCTTCTGCTACATTGCTGTGCCTCTCTGCTATCCCTGAGTCACAGCTTGGTGGCACAGTGATCACTGCAGGTCTGCCTGGGTCAAAACTGCCTGCTTGTTTTCAAGTTACTTCTCCACCCTCACCGACGGGGGTTTCAGGCCAGAGAAGACAGCTCAGCACATGCCTTCCCTCCCTACCATACTCCTCTTTTCTCTCCTCCAAGGCCCTACCTCTTCGTGTCAAAAGGACTATCTTTTCTTTTCCTTCCTCTACATCATTTTCTCCTTCTCCTCAAGGTGATTTATATGTTCCCTTTTCTGAGGCCAGAATAGCAAAAGAAAACTGGAAAACCAAGAAGGGAAAAATCCATTGGGTGACATTTTTTAGAAAACAGTATAAATGTTCCAAAGAACTGAGTATCTGAGAGGTTGCTTGTCCTCAGGGACTTTATAAGCTAATTGGAGAAGTAAGACAATATGTGAAAAATGAAGCAAGGCAAAAGTCCATCCAGAGGTGGGTTCAGATGGTAGAACTGAGCTGGAGGGCAAGCTAGGAAGCCCCCGTCCCTGAACACTGCCATAGTGGACAACCCAGAGAACACTGGGTGCGTATTCCACAGGCTAGCAAAAGATCCTTAGAGAATCTGGGCAGCAACTATTAATTCCTTTTTTTCTCCCAGAGTCATACTGCCCTGAGCAAAAGGAATCTTAGGCAGACTGTCATTCTGCAAACTGATAAATGTGAACTAACTCTAGCCCAGTAGAAAATATCCTTTATTATTCACATCTTACTTTCAGTGGAAACATAACAAGGATGGGGCACATTCTCAGAGTTTTCCAGAAAGGAACTTAAGCCTTCAAGGTCCATTTAGGCTTTTCCCTATAAAGGAATGTCCTTGTGAAAGCTGTGTGTCTATGGCTTATGTTTCAGTCGTTTTTCCCTGGGTATTTGTTCGTGTGAATACAGTTACAGATACACGCCTGGCAATTCAATTTTCTTACTTTAATAATACATTCATTCTTCTGTTCATCTTTATTATTTTATTCAGCAAGTTAGGTCAATATAATGTCAAAAAGGCAAATTAAAAACTAAAGAAGATATGCATGTCTATATTTATAAATATAATACACATATAATATTATATAAACATATCTCTATATTTATATGCAAATGTATAGTATACAATGTCTATAAAATATAGGTATGTAGTTATAAGTGTGTATATATGTATAGAGTACATATAAAAATAAATACATATACACATACATTATGTATACACACATATAAATACCATATACATATACACACATACATTTGGATTAATACAAAAGTATTTAAATTAGTGTTGATGTGTAAGCTACATGCCCACATTTGATGCAAATTAAATGTTTTGTGCCTTCGAACCTTTGTAATATGTTGGTTCCTTGGGTCTGAAATATTCCTCCAATCCCCTTTGCCTCTCAAACTCCTACTTAGTCTTCAAGAACCAGCTCAAGGTCCACACCTCCACAAGGCTGCTGTTACACTGATTTCACCGAAGAATGCGTTCCCTGTGTGCTTTCATTGTTTTATACACCCGTCCCTCCTGGACAATGAGCTCTTTAGGTGCAGGAGCTGAGTCACATAAGTGTTTCCTCTGCCCTGGACCCGAGCCCTTGGGCACATACTAAGTACTCAGTAAACATTTGATGAATGAGTAAATGCAGCCCTGGAAGAATAATTAAGACTTTGATGTAAACGGATAGAAAGCACTCCCCTCACACACGGTGGGAACGGGCTGGGACCTTTTTCCGAGGCAGAAGTTAAAGGACATCGGCTTGCTTTGGGCAGGTACTTGGAGGATGGAAACCACCTACTTGGGTAACATAGAGTGATGTCATGCCAATAGTTTTTGTGTCTAGAACTTTGAAAAGTTAAGCGATAAAAAAAATATATATATATATGATTACTTTTTGAAAGTTAGAAGAACCCAAAAGAAGGTCAAGCTCTCTGAAAATTAGATATGTTGGTAGTGACTTTGGAGTTGGACACCCCCTCTACTTACCACGTGACCATGGCAGGTCATATGTTTCCAGGCCTTAGTTACATTATTTGTAAGGGAAAGGGTACAGCAGAGAATAGCGTCTATCTTACGGGACGAGGAAGAAATGAGAGATTTTGCCAAAAGTGCTTTCTGTGATATATTAGTGTGAGTCAGGATCTAGTCAAGAAAACTACAACTACTTTAAGTATTTAGAACAGAGGAAATTTAATGTGGGGACTGGGAATCAAACAACCCAAGGCAAGAGACAGAAGATGAGAAGATTCAGAGATCAGCGACAGCCGGAAGCCACAGCCATCCCTACGCTGCAGACATCAAGGGAGAGGCCAGTGTTACCAGAGACCAAGAGCTGAGGTCGCCCAACAGAAGATGAAATCCTGTCCAGCGGGAGCTGGAACGATGGAGGAGACACCGCTGTTGCTGGAGAAGCCGCCATCCGAGGTAGAGAGCAAAGGAGACTCTTTCCCTCTGCCTTCTTTCCCTCTGCCCTGCCGTCTCCCATCAGCACTCCCCACAGACTGAACACAGGGCTCAGCCCCTTTATAATAAAAGCGAAGCAGGAAAATAGAGAGAACTGGATCTGAAAGCAAACACACAATTCGTTAGCACAATTAGTTTTGGCCCTGAGGGAGAGAACATCCAAAATAACAGTGGCTTAAGTAAGATAGAAACTTGTCTTTCTCTCATATAAAAGCCCGAGTAGGTAATTTAGGGGTTTTAATGACGTTTTGTAACTTCAGATACCCAGGGGGGTTCCATCTTGATACTACTTTTTGTGTGACCTTGATCTCATGGTCCAAAGTGGAGGCATCTTTGTTTCAGGCATCAATATGGTAGCATGGACAAGGGAAAAAAAGAGGAGTACATATATGTTGTCTGATAGAGTAATGTTTGTGAACTGCGGGTCATGACTCACTAGTAGGTCATAAAATCAGTTGAATGGGTAACTTTAAAAAATGAAATAGAATAGAAGATAGAGGTTTTTTTTAACTTTTTTTTTTAAAGGACTTTTTATTTTTTAAAAGCCATTTTAGGTTTACAACAATATTGAAAGAGATTTGGCAGAGATTTTCCAAATACCCCCTACCCACACACAAAGAGACCTTCCCCCATTATCAATGTCACTCACCAGAATGGTACATTTTTTTTTTACTAAAGATGAAGCTATACTGACACATCATAATCACCCAAAGTCCGTAGTTTACCTGAGAGTTGTAATTTTTTAAAATTTTATTATTGAAATATAGTTAGTTTGCAGTGTTTTGTCAATTTCCAGAGTGTTTACCCCACAGTAAAGGGAAGTATTTCTACATAAAACTTTTGTTTCAGAAATATATATGTGATATATACATATGCATATGTATATGATGCATATAATGTAATGTAAAATTCATTTCTTATGTAGGATGCTGTCAAAAAAGTTTAATTGTCATACAGAAAGTTCCTGGAAATGCCCGACTTCTGTTTCATCCCATTGGCCAAGAACTTATTCATGTGGCTCTGGAGAATGGCAAGAAGGGCTGGGAAATCTCTCTCTTCTGCAGGCAGCCATTTGTCTGGCTAAACTAAGGATTTTATTAGTATAAAACAAACAGAGCTTCAAAAGTCAAGGGCAACTAGGAGTCTCTGCCACATAATCATTACTGTTTTTATCACTGAATGTTGTTATTGACTGAAACAGCCATCTCGCTCAGAGGGTGATTCTTGGTTGTTTAACACAGTGATGAAAAATTTGCTGCCAAGACCCATATGGTCTGTGTGTGAATCCTGCCTTGTCATTTAGTTTTTTCATCTATAAAATGAGGAAAGTAATAGCATCTCCCTTATCAAGTTTTCGGAGCTATTGAATGAGGAGGAGGGTCAACTGTTTAGCAGAGCACGTGGTACCCACAAAGAGCTCACGGATGTCGGGTGTGGATGTCGGCACTGGAGCTTAGAGACAGAGTACGTGGGAGGGCACCAGAGGGTGGTACACTGTTTCCAGCCAACACCCATTCTGAGGGGGAAGCAGTTGCTAGATTCACGGTAAATGACCTTTGGTCCATAACAGCAGAACCGGACTTGGGCCAGGAATGGGATATCAACCAGCGATGAGGAACAGTGGAGAACATCAGAACTATCTGGATCCGTCTTAGAACTTGACCTTGGGCTCTTCACTGACCAGTAGCAGATTGTTACCCCCAAAAAGAGGGCTCCAGCTTTGGCACTTGGAATCCTCTAGGAAGAGCTTCATCAAGATCTGGTGTTTCTGCAGCTGTCCAAGCTTGTCCCCCTCACTCAGAGCCAGAGCCACATTCTGGCAGATGGCTGTCATTCAGTTGTCTCAGAATAAAATTGAGGGGTGAACTAAAAGCAACTCCCAGGGTTCAAGGAGAATTGGAGTAGTAGCCACAGTGCCTGGCATAGTGGGCCTAGGTTATTTTTTGGGTGAATGAATAACTGAATGACCGAAATAGAGAAGATGTAAGCTAACTAGCTTTTTGACTATGGCATAAACGTAAATTTTTTTTCTCCTGTTGCTGACGTAGCATGAAAAAGACAAGGTCATATAAATTTTTAAAAAATCACACGTAGGTTGAATGCACTTTCAAAAGGAAAATAATTGTCACATTCTTCGTTAAAAATACCTACCCTTTTCTTTCACCTTCTGCATATTATGGTTACTCTTTTAACACTAATTAAACACCCACCATGTGCTAAGTGGTAAACAGAACACGTGAGCAACAGTGTTCTGCTCTCATGGTGATGGGCAGAGAAACTTGGCAGAGAGCTCAGTAGGAAGCATGAAGGTGAATTTGATGTTTTCATATTAATCTTACTGGCATAGTATTTTCAGGGAAACTTGTGAAAACTCTTTACTTGGAAATACAAGAAGAAAAAAAAAAGATACACCTTCATCTGTTGGCAGAAGGGGAGAGTAGATGGTTTTTCCAGGTGACTTCTTCATCTTCAAAGAACATCTTGTGCCCAAACCAGAGGCCACTCTAGACAGGACATGTGTTCCACAGGGTCAATGAGTGCCTTTACATTACTGCCTGGTCCCTGTGAGCATTTCAACACCAAGTAGACTCCAGATCAGTAAGAAGGCTAAATAGGAAGAGATAGACTCAAGTGTTCATTAACTGAATAAATGTTTATTAGGTCTCCACTATGTGTCATTTGCTGCTGAGAATTAAAATATCAAAAGGCTAAAAACAAGTTGCTTTTCTCCTAAAGGAAGTGACTGCCCCGCAAGAAAGATAGTCAGGAGATACAGTTGCAATACAGAGTGCTGAAGGGGATAGCTGGAACAGGTTGACAGAGCCTGGAGAAGAGGCATCAACCCTTATGATGGGGTAGAGGGCAGACGTGTGTTCATGAGCCCACTTTTCAGAGCATTAGTTTTCTGTGTTGCAAAACCGATCTGGTAAGAACACCTGCTTGTTATTATGAAGCAGGAGAGCACTGTAACTAAGAGTGACAGCCTGGATTTAAATAATGACACCGTCACATGTTACTTGCGAAAACTTGGGCAAAGAACTCATTCTTACTGTGCCTCAGTTTCCTAATCTGTAAATAAGGATGACTATACCTACTAGACAGGGTCTTTGCAAGGATAAAATAAGATATTCCATTTAAAACATTTAGCATACCACCTGGAAACAGGTGAGAGCTCAGTAAATGTTAGCTATTATTATTGTGACTCATAGAGTTTTAGGGATTAAAGGGGATAAATCCATGCAAAACACATAGCATCATGCCTAGAACCTAGTAAGCACTCAGAAAGTGTTAGCTATCAATATTATTTCCATATATAGTCATCGTTTCACGATGCAAACCACTGCTTGTGTAATTCATTTGCTTTGTTCCATCTCTCCTATTGCAGCCTCGATCTGTGGTTTAAATCTCTCAGTGCTACTTCACTTTGTGTATTTCTAGGCTTGCCTCACAAGCTGGAGCATAAACTCAGAGCAAGTAGCACAGTTTTTTTGCATATAGTAGATTCTCATCCCATAGTTGATTTGGTTTATTGATAATTCTATTACTCTTAAATCGTTTTTAGAAAACTTTCAAACTTTAAGATGGAAAGAACTGCACTGCCGACAATGTGCAATCAAGGGATTACCAAGTCCAGGGAAAGAAAACGTCATCTGATTGCAGTAGAACTAACTGAGAGTCACTTCTGGCTCCTGGCTTTCTAAGACTCCCTAAGTTATGTTTAAGTTATTCCTATTATGCTTATAAAAAATCGTGAGGGATCTTGCTGCATCTCTGAGGATTTTTAATTTTTTGTCTTGTTTTGATTTTTTAACCTGAAATCCTATGTTGTGCTTTTCCCTTAGAAATTTCACCATCTAATTAATTAGATATCTTTAATACTTTTGAGTTTCTGTTCAGTCAATGAGTCTGAGTAGAGTCCCTGCCTTAAATCCATCCTTCATACAACTATAGTGTGATCTTTCGAAACTGTCACTCACCTGCTTAAAACCCTTTGTGGTTCTCTGTCTCTCATGGGAGAAAGTCCAAGTCCCTGGGCCAAGGGCCAAGGGCCAAGGCCTCTGTCTTCATCACTGGCTTGTCCACTGCCCCTTCCCACTTAATGCTGTAGAAACCCCAGACTTATAGTTCCTTTCTTCATGTTGTTTTGTTTGGTTCTTTGTACGTATTTTAATGCTTTTCTGTCCTCCAGGGATGCCTTCCCTTGGTGACACTCTGAGTGACCTCTGCCTATCCTTGGTGACACTCCTCAGATGATACCTCCTTTAGGGAACTTCCTCTGACTTCCCTCCTAGGTTAGATCAAGTGTACTTCCCATTGTACGTGATGCATAACCTTCTTCTCTAGAGCATTCCATCTTCTATTCATTTGTTCAACATATTTCTTGAATACTTACTATGTGCCAGGTACTATTTCAGACACAGAAACCATTGCCTCCATGGAGCTTACAGTAAATTAAAAGCAGATATATATGCTGTTAGATAGTTCAGTGGAGAGATAGGACGTAGGAGCTTTCCAGGGAGAGGGTTCCAGGGGGTACAGTCTTGAATGGTAAGGGAAGGCGGCCCCTCATATTTGAGTCCAGACTAGAGAAAGGCAGTGTGGGGACCATTGATTTCCTGCATATTTTGCCTGCCTTGTGAGCAAGGTATTATCTGCTGTATTGCTCCACACTATATTTTTAGGGATGTTTGGTGAACAGCCTTGGCAGGTAGAGATAATGTCTGTCTTCAGAGAATGGAGGAAATTTGCTTTCTGTCCAGTATAGTAAAGATATCTCCCTCTGAGGCAAAAGGCAGTTTTGTTTGCATTTTATTGTAAATAAGATTTGGGTTGTCTAAGCTTGGGATTCCTCTTCTTCAGGGATAGTTGAGGTGTGAAGGTGTTACCTGGCTCTCTTCACGTTGCCAGTGAGAATTAGGGCTGGAAGAACTGGCACCAATGCTAACTCTGGCTACTGCTATCACCGTGAGTAATAAAGTAATAAAATCCTTTGTCTCTAACCCTGGAAGCTCGTGTCTTCTGCCAGCATCCGTGAGTCTGTGGTACGCGGACTTGTTGTCTTGCAAGTAGGGTAAAGTCTCAGCCTCCACAGTTCTTGACAGTGAAATGCAGGTGGCTGGAAAAAGAGCATTCAAGGCACAGGGAACAGTAAGTGGAAAGGCCATGAGGCACTTGCTGTTAAGTGCTATTATCTGTCTTAAAATTCTCTGACTTCCCCAAGAACAGTAAAGTTCTTATGGTCGACCAGTCTCGTTTATCTGTGTATCCTTAGTTCCCAGTAAAATTAGTGGTACAGAGCAAATGCTTAATAGATGCTTGTTGAAATTAACAGGGAAAAATAAAGTTATTGCCTTAGAAAGAAGGATGTTTCTTAGGCAGAGATCTATGGGTGCCAATTATTATTATTTCTGTTTTTCTTTATTTCTGTTTTCATTCAGAGAGGTGCAATGATAGGACAGCAAAAGAATTGAATTTGGAGTCAAACAAACCTGGATTTCCACCCAGCTTCACTGTTTACTAGCCTATCACATTGGGCAACTTAGTTAACTTTTCTGAGCTTCGGTTTCCCTGTGTATAAAATTGTAATAATAATCTTGTCTTCTCTGTTTTGATGCTTAAATGATGGAACATAGGTAACATACTAAGAGTTCAAGAAATGGTATGTGGTGTGCTACAAAGTGTCCTGCCCACGGTGGGGTCTCGATTTCTTGTATCTATTACTGTTCTGTCATTGTGAGATCCCAGTTTGAAGGAGAACGGGAAACCTGATGATGCCTAAACTCAGCAGGAGGGATGTGGAAAACAGAGATGCTCTGTGTTCTAGGATCCATGATCTAGACCGTTAACTCTTTCCACTTATTTAACATAAAGCACACTTGCTGAGATCTGAATTCTTGTAGAAGTTAGGGAGCGAGCACTAATTTCTGCCCTTGAAGTTACCGATTCTCTTCTCCTGAGCTCCCTGAGTTCACAGATTCAAGATAGTTTGCAGCCAGTTATTATTTTGAATGGGAAGCCTGCCAGCAGCATTAGGCTGAGAATTTGTTAACTTGGCTCTGTTTCCCCTCAAAGGGGAATCGTGGTGGCTTGGAAACTCCACACCACATTTTTGGAAATCTGACCAAGAATTCCTCAAAACAGTTTGACATGGAAGTTTTCTGCGGTAAGAGTCTTGGCCCGTGAGTACCCTGAGGTGGTCTATCACTGGAGTGGCTTTGTACCTCCCATACGTTGGAAGAGCAGCCTGTTTGATGAGGAGGTTTGGCCCATCCTTCTTTAGTAGTCAAGGAACAATATTGTTAGTTCCCCTTTATGCACAGAGTTAATGATTAATGGATTTTCCTAAATTTTTTTTTCAACCAACATTTCTTGGGTTTCTACTCTGGGTCTAAGTTTTGCTTGTCAGTGTGGCAATGAATAAGGCAGACACAGTCCCTCTGAGGGATTGTGCTGTAGGAGGCTGTAGACCACACTTTGAGAAACAGTAAGATGAAGAAAACAGATTTACAAACGGACAGTTACAAGGCTGCCTGTTAAGTGCTAGAGCTTATGGAGAGGAAACAGATAATGAATAGGTGTCCTACACAGTCCCAGGCAAGGAGTCCAGGAGCGCTCTGGGCTTGGCTATCATGGTGGTCCATTCTATGGTCTTCTAGGGACAGCTGTGGCCCCCTTACCAGTCTTTTCCTCATTTTGTAGTTCAAACAGCTATATAGTCAACAGTGTCCTCTCTGTAAGAATGGATGATTAAACTCGATCCTTAGAGTTACAGCAAGACTAAGGGGAGGGGAAAAAATGCCTGCTATTAACAGAGTGTGTAGACTTGAATTGTAATGGGAAAGTTCTGAAATCCATTTAGCTCTGCGTCTCGGTCATGGTCTTTCACAGGCCACACATTCTGTGTACTCTGCTCTCTCTCTCTCTCTCTCTCTGACTGGCTGTCTTAGCTCCTTTGTGGTGTTTGCATCCTCATAGCTTCAGCCTGCAGAATCATATCCACTATTTATGGCGTGCTTCTACGTACCAGGTGTTCTGCAAAGTGCTTTATGAGCTTTTTCTCAAAAACTTTGGATATTATTGTTTATACCGTACAGATGAAGAAATGGAAGCTTAGAGAAGTTCAGGGTTACTGAGATGACACAGCTACTAAGTACTGCCCTTGGGATCTGAACCTAGCGTTTCTGATTCCAAAACCCATGCCCTTAGCTCCATTATATGGCTATATGCACACGTGCACACATACACAGCCACATATATATGTACACGTATTTGTGTGTATGTGTATAAATATTTATATATAAATATATATGTATGTATGTTTATAGCTATATATTTCCTGCAATATGTACTATGGGACTCATGTCCCCTGTGACTCCTTCTCATGTCTTTTTAATTTCAACTGCCACTTCTAACTGCTTTTTCCTCTTATATTTCCTAAACTTTTCCAGAATGAAAATTTGCCCTTTTTTTTTTTTTTTTGCCATGTCTTAGGTGCTATAGATTGGCTACTTGATGTTATAAGCCCACCCAGGTCTAATCAGCTGCCCCTCACCAGAAAACAATCAACTGGTGTTAAAGCGGTTGATGGTAGGACAATTTTACTTAAATGCACTGGAGACATTATAGAGTAGTAGTTTATCAGGTAACACATTTTTATCGGTCTATCATGTACTGGTATATATGTATGTAAACATTTTTTCTAACACCAGATGAGTAGCTTAGAGCTTGCCATTTGATGACCTGGGTTTGCACACTGGCAGTATCATTTAAAAATTGTATTACCTTGGGCAAATGACTTTATTTTTCTGAGACATTTTCCTGTTGGTGATATAGGAAAAGTTACATGGCCCTTCATGGGTATTGAGATTCTACTGAGTATAGGCACTGGACTAAAGGCTAGAGCTCCTGGATGAGTGAGTTAACATTCTGGGGAGCTTGTCTGCAGTCTAACAGCAGTTCATAAGACTCATGGGCAGGGGGAGGGACTGTAAAACACACATTCCAGGACCCAGCCCACCTCCAAGATTCTGCTTCAGTGGACCTGAGATGGAGCACAGGATTTGCAATTTATTAAGAATGCCCTGAGGCTACAGGTGGTTGGTGGACCTAATGAGAAGCATTAGGGTGGAGAGAACAAGACTTTCCAATGGATAATCAGTGCTAAGAGAACTGAGAGCTTGCGGCACCTACGGAGGAGCAGTAAATTATGTGGAGGTTGGTTTCAGAGAAGCATTCACAGAGGCATCATCTCAGCTCAGTAGGGGCTTGTCAGGTGGGGAGAAGGGGGGTGCTTTCAAGATCACCAGTGAAGGTGTTTTCTGGGGATAGTGAGGGTTGGGGGAAGGAGAATGACTTCAATAAAGCCAGAAAGGCAGATAAGCCAGAGCGCAGAGAGACTTGTTTGTTGTGTGAAGTTTATTTCTGTGATGGAACGTCAGAAGTGTTTAGGTTAGTGAGAGACAAGTTGAGATTTGACTTCTAGAAAGATGATTTTGGTTTCAGTGTGTAGAGTAGGAAGATGGGGGTGAGATGGACTCTATGGAGACCTGAAAGGAGACTGCAGTCATACTCACAGGTGAGCTGTGATGAGGAGTTGAAGTCAGCCAGCTCATCAGGGATACAGATGGCGAGCAGGGGATGGATAAGAGAGAGATGTCGGGAGTGGAAGTAGTGAGTGAGGTACCTAGCTTGGAGCGTGGGTAACATCCAAAAAGATTTGCAATAGAGGATAGATTTAGGTGGAGAGAGGGGATAGCAGGAATGAGTTTTAGTTCAGGTGTTACCTAGTAGAGAAGCCAGTAAACAGTTGGAATTTCAGAAATCTTGCTGAAAAGGGAGATGGAGCTTTGTTCAGAAGTTTCCAAAACTCTGATGTCTTGGTGATAACTGAAGGCATGAGTGTAACATGAGTTCTCAAAAAAAAAAAAAAACACCTTAAAGTAAAAAAAGGGAACATAGGATAAGAATCCCCAGAAATAGGACAGTATAGAAAGACTGGGCAAAGATGGAGAAGCCATTTTGATGGAGCTTCAGAAGGATAGTTTAGAAATGTGTGATAATTTCGGTGACAGTAACCTTGAAGAATCTAAGACAAAAAATTACTAATGCTAACTGCCACTTATCATTTTTTTCTCTTCCACTTACCACATGGACTAACATGTTTTGTACCACTGATTAACCATCATATGCAATGGCATAACAATAAAAAAAAAACCCAGACCTTATAGGATCATCTCACTACCAAATGTCAATTCAACTCTGAGAATGGAAGACAACAAAGATTTTTTTATCTTATAATTAATTCAAGAATCATTTTCAAAGTGTCTGCTCTGTTCTTGGTACTGAGCTAAGTGTTAATGATGGAGAGGTGGATTGGTCCCAGCCCTGAACAAGCCTACCTTAGTTCCAGGATGCGTTATATAAAACAATAGGTGCGTTATATAAAACAGTAGATAATAGGTCCAACATGCCTCTCCCAACAGGGCATAGCATGGAGAGTGTCACAAAATGAAAACATATAGTATAGCAGAGAGAATACTGGGGAATTCAGAACTGAGAAACAATCACCAGTTAAAATGGGCCAGGGAAAGCTTTACAGAAGGTGAGTTTTTAATACAATATAGTCAGAGAAGTAAAACAGGTTTGCTGCAAAGAGAAGAGAACACCAAATCCAGGTTCTAGTCCTGCTGCCCCCTCTGCTAGGTAGCCTTAATTGTCCTGGACATGGTTCTGTCTTCTAGGAAACTACAAGCCGGAATCTTCCCACACTGGGAAGAACAGCAGCTTTACCACCCCTACCCCCATTTTCTTGTTCCAGGTGCTTCCAACAGGTGATTTCTCAGAGAGCCTGAGTCAGGAGTCCAAAGGAAGTAAGCGCATTGCCTCCCCAAGCTTCAGAGAATAGATGTGTGGGGCTAATTCCAGCTCAGCAGTTTTGTGGGTTTTGTTTTGTTTTGTTTTGTTTTGTTTTGTTTTGCTTTTGATGGGATCAGAAGGTTCCTTTCCAAAGAGAGTCAGAACTATGTCCTATTTAAGAGCAAGAGCCTCGGATCTGCTAAAATTCTGGATTTGCCTCTTATCCCCTGGGTGACCTTCAGCAATTTATTCCACCTCTCTAAGCCTCAGTCTTTGTTACCTAAAATTTTGGGATAAAGGTACGTACCTTGTAGGGAGGTGCGGGGATTAAAGGATAATGTATACAAACCCCAGAGCACTGGGCTGGGCACACGGTAGTTAGTTTAAAAAAAAAGGAGAGAAGTCTGTTGATCCAACGAATGCAAGCCATTGTTACTAATCACACCGAAAGAAAAGCAGGGGACGCACAAACGGCAGTCCCTTCCTTCCCAAATCTCTGCTAGGCAGAGAGCCAGCGTCCTAGAACTTCAAGGGACTTTGATGGGTGGAACCTAGAACGGGTGGGATCCCGGGGGCCCTCCGGTGGGCGCAGGCGCTGAGAGCAGAGGTGGGTCGCTGTCTCCGGCCAGGGGCAGGTCCCTGGGACACCCCCCCCTCCCGGCCGGGCTGGTAACCGAGTCAAGAGCCTGCTCTCGGGCCCGCGGCGTCTCGAGGGGCCGGTTCTGAGGCGGGAGCGAGGCGGAGAGAGGAGGGGCGACCGGGGGAATTTCCCCGCCTCTCTCGCTGCTTCCATAAATCACCGCAGCTGCGGCGGCGGCCGGGCCGGGAAGTGCACGGAGCCGGAGCGCAGCGTGGTGGCACCAGACACCTCCCTTTCCCCCGCCGCTGGCTTTCTTTCAGTGTTTTTCTTTCTTTCTTCTTTTTTTTTTAAACCTCTCCCCGTCCTCGCCTGGGTGGCTGCCCCAGCCTCGCAGCCCGATAGCCGCTCCTCCTCCGCGGGTGCAGCCGCCCGCCCTCGCCGCCGCCGCCGCCGCCTCGCTCGCCCCGGACCCGCGGGAAGCGAAAGCTCCGCGGCTCCGCCTGTCAGCCCCGCGGCCGCGCGCCCGGTGTGGCCGTCGCCGCTCTCGAGAGGCCCGCTGCCCTGCGGGGGCCGCGCCGGCGCCGGGGTCCTGAGGACGGCTGGGGCGGCCGCTTCCTCTCCCGCCTCAGCCGCCGGAGCCCGGCGATGGTGGCCGCCCGCGCTCCCGCGCCGTAGCCGGGCGCCCCCTAAGTTTGGGAGCCGCCGCGGCGCCGAGAGGCGATTGCCGCAGGGCGAGAAAGTTTTGCGGGTGCGCCGAGCGGGCCCTGGGCGCTCCTCCCGCGGCTCCCTCCCCGCTTCCCGGCGCCTGGAGCCCGTCGGCGGGGAGTGGGGGGAGGCGGCATGGCCCGCGAGCAGGAGGAAGAGGAGGCGGCGGGGGCAGCCGCACTGGCCCGCGGGGGTCGGGGCTTGTTCCGCCGGGCCGGGGCGCGGCGGCCGCCCCTCTGGCTGCTCTGTCTGGCCGCGGGCTGGCTGCTGGGCGCCGGGGCCGACGCCGACTTCTCAATCCTGGACGAGGCGCAAGTGCTGGCGAGCCAGATGCGGAGGCTGGCGGCCGAGGAGCTGGGGGTCGTCACCATGCAGGTAAGGCCCCCCTCGCACCCGCGAACTTGCTAAGCATCCCGCCTCTCTCCCCCTCTCAGAGCCCTGTCCCATTACCAGTACAAGTCCCCGTGACTGTGCACCGACCTCTCTGGCATGCACAGAGCCCCCCTTTCCCTGGACACTTCTGCCCTCTCCACGAGCCCGCTGACTACACACCAACTCCTCTTACAGGAAACTCCCCAACCCCTTTCTCTCGTCTGCAGAAGCCCCTGCCCTTTGCACAGAACCCACTTCCCCAGCCCCTCGGCTCAGCTCCATTATCTCGGCCAGGGTACTCTGGTTGCCTTGCACCTCCTTCTCTAATTTGCACGAATTTCCCTCGCAGTCTTGTTTTATCCCGCCACCCTTGCAGACTCCCCTTCCCTCTTTGTGTACCCATCCCGGGGCAGGCGGCCCCGCCTGGCTCGGTTGATTTTCCGAGGCCACCAGTCTACCCCCTTGACCACCTTCTGGGGTCCCTCCGACCGAGGCGTACCGGTGGGTGCCGGGAGGGAAGGCAGCTGCTCCAGGGCCACCTGGGTCCTGGCGGAGAGCATCCGCGGGAGTGGACTCGGAGCTCCCTTTCCCCGCCCGGGGGCATTGGGGGAGGGGCTGGCCTGGTAGACTTGTCTTGTGTGGGGGACTTTTTTTGTTGCTTTCCGCTGTTGCTGTTGTCGGGTGCGCGCTGTCCGCTGTAGGATTTTTATTTTGTTTTGTGTATGCCTTTGGGGGAGGAGGAAAAAGGGAATGTAGTGAATAAGGTTCTCATTTCTCTAAATTGTTTACCATGTCAGTCCTCCCCAGGAGAGAAAGTGGGGGGGGGCCCTCAAGAAAGATTGCCTGCGGCTAGTATGGAGTCCTGAAGACGTTACTAATAACCGACAGTCGTAAAAAAAAAAAATTGCTAAACAGCAACCACCTGGAGATTCTGTCTCACCGTTATTTTAACCTACTTGGCCAGAAGGCCCTCTCATTTAGGAGAGGTTGAGACGGCATTTTGAAACCTTTGCTTATAACATTCTTTACGAAAAATAACCTCATTCTCTTATGTATTCTACAATAATGGTGATGGACATGGTCTTCGAAAGAACGAAGTTTCCAGGAATGTGTTCTTGGAATAGATTTCTGATTTTGATTCTGCTGTGACCACCCTTCTACCTCCTAGCGAGAGAGGTGTTTTAAGTCACTTGAGATTAAGATTTCTGGTAACCTCCCTCCCTGTCCCCTCTTCCCTCCCAGTCTCCTTCCAGGATGATACAGTTTTTCTAAAGCCAGTCCCACAGACCTGTACCACTGCGGTGAAAGACTATTGTTTTTGTTTTGATTTAGGAATGAGGTGAGGTTGAGGAATGGCTGGTGTGTTGAAAGGTAAATTCTGTGTTTATTTGAAGATACCAGCCCTGAAGTGCAGTTGAGTCGGTTTTTTTTTTCATTTGCACAATAGACAGGCTTTTAAGATACATCGTTTAACTTTTCTATGTAGATCTTTTAGGTTTTAGATTAAGTTATAATTTTTTTCTCTGCGTTTTCTGATTTCTGATGATTTCTGAGAGTTCTTAGGAGTGAGGTGACTTTTAGAGGAAATGGAACTAAAATGTTAGGAAAAAACTAGGATTCTTTTTTCCACTGGTGAATGCTTCAGTTCAGAGCATGAACAATTGTATTTTTGCATAGACATTCTTAATAAAGGGAATTTATTACGTTGCAATTCTAGGCTGTGCTTGTAAGATCAGTATGCATTCATCACCTTCATCCCATCACTAGAGCTGGAGGAGGGACTTTAGGATTTTTTTTTTTTTTTTTTTGCCCCATCTTCCTCATATAAGCTAAGGACTAGCTTTTTTCTAAGATGCTGACAGCAGTTTTACTGTTTCTCACCCGATCCTTGACAAAAGGTGAAATCGGATCCCAACACATTGTCATTCAGGTAGGGATCCAAAGCAAATGTAGTTTTAAAAGGCTTCCCTGTTGAAAAGGAGACACTTCAGGAAAAAAAAGCTCTGATCAGTGGGGGGTTTGTGCCCAAATGGCCCTTTATCTCCTCCCAACTGGCCTCTTTCTAACACCTTTGCAACCTCATTGTGGAAACTGGCCTCCTGGGGACAGGGTTTTGTCTGGCAAAATGTGAAGTGGCTTCTCTCCTTTTTTGAAAGGAGCAGCACATACTGTATTTAAATTCCTCTTCTTGAGCTGTACATTGATCTGCCACTTGCCTCCATCTGGGAAAATTGGGAAAGAGTCCCTTTTTAATTTTGTTAGACTGCCAGCTTTTCAGGGGAGGGAATACTCATAAAATAAAGTCTAAGGCACGTTAGATTTCTGGCCCTTGAAACAAAGGTTGCAAGCCTCACATTCTCCTCTGTAAACCTGGGATTTGTTCAGTGGGTCTGAAATTATGCGGGTCTAGTTGCCTAAAGTGCTGATTGTATAGCCCTGCCCTGTGACATGTTAGATTTTATAGCTGTGGAGCTAATCTGTTGCTCAGAGGTAGGTAGCCTCACATGGACATTAAGGTGAGCGGGATCAGACTTCCATCCTTAGATGTGAGGGGGTTGGGGAGAGATGATGTCTCTTTGCAGGAAAAGACTGTCCTCCCTCCATCCAGGGAGTGACTTCTTTCACTTGACATTGGCATTTGGAGCACGATGCAGACCTTTCAGGACAGCATCTTTTTTGACAAGAAACTTTCTGTAGGTCACTTCTGTATGTTAAAAAGCCTATTTACAGAATTTTGAGTTACTGCTGCTGAGATTCTCCAAAGACCGTTTTTAATTTTGAGAAATTGCAAAGTAGCCCCCAAAGGAGGCCTGTTGCCGCCTCTTGACTGACCGCCCATACTGCTCACAGGCGGTCGCAAGGAGTGATTTTACAAAAACGAAACCCAGGCCTCCTTTCAGCACTGCAACGTCCCATGGCATAGTTTTTGTGCTTGCTAATAGGGAAGATAGTTTGAAAAGCGGTCTGTCTTGAAGATTTTCTTGGAAGGGTTTTCTCATGGAGGCTGCATGCTCGTGTTCTTGTTGTTGTTCCTTTTTAGTAATGGACAAACATAAAAAAATCTAAATGGTTTGCATCAACCAATTTTGCCAGTGCCCCGGGAAAGCTGCCACTGAATACTGCCCCCACTGGCGGCAGACCCCTAGATCATGGGTGAAAGTCAAAAACTTAATCATTGTCCCCTCAGCGGTGTGGTGGAGTGAAGCCATTGATGACCTTAAGATCTGGGGAGCACAGGATGGCTGTGTCTAGGGAGACTTGCCTCTTTGTTCATGCAGCAAGCTTTTCCCAAGGAGCATCATGGAATGGAAAGAACTCCCCATTGGGCATTTGGAGACCTGGTTTCCAGTTCTGCCATTTTAGAAGTTGGGTGATCTGCAAAATTGGAGATGGTCATCCTTCCTAGAGATTGGCTCTGTGGACTTCATGGAAATGGTGGATGTGTGTGCATGAAGGCACCTGTTGATGTGAAGCTGGGGCTGGCGCTGTTGGTGGACGTGGTTGTTCTTAAATGGAGAACTATTAATTGAAAGCTGGCTGGGCACAGGGCACTATGCTAGCTAGGTGTCGGGATTTACAAGGAGGTATTCCAGCACAGTCCCTTAAGGAGTTTACAATTTGGAGGAGGAGGTCAGGTTGCACAGGTAAAACAGTTAAGCAACAATGCCTGCTTGTTAGAAGGCATATCTGGGCTCTGGGAGCCATTTCACCAGGCACTTATAAGGCCCATTTAACATTATATGACAATACAGGCTTCCTAACAGCAAGGGCCTGGCACACGGCCAGTGTGCCCGCCTTGATGTTAGCTCTGACTCGGCTCGGCTGGGCTGGGCATAGTCACTGGGAACTTGGCAGACACACCAGCAGGTTGGTCAGACAGCTGCTGTGTGGGGCCTGGAAGAGGGGTGGGGGTGGGTAGGGAGGGTCCTTCCGATAGGGACAGAAGAAATAACAGAAGCACAAACTAGAGCTTCAACTCAAGTTGAAGAAAGAGCAGCAGCCAGGACAGACGTAACTCCAGGAACTGAAGGGCGCAGTAGGGGTGAGGCGTTGACTGGAAAGAGAGAGCAATGTTGGAAACAGGGGCTACAGCTGAAGGTGAGAGGGGAGGCCTTCTGTGTATGCCAGGGAACAGCATGACACAGCTTTAGTGTTCGTTTTTCCATTCATTCAACAAACTTTTTCGGAGGCTTCTATTCTATGAGGGGCCTTGGGTTAGGCTAAGCCAAGCTGGGGATACAAGGTTAAAAAGGTCTGATCCATGCCCTTAAAGCTCTCAACTGATGATGCAGACAGATACAGAAGAAGGTGGTATGACAGATAGAGGAGGGGGTTAGCAAGATGCGGAGAGAGGTGTTAGGAACCAGTGGGCCAGTGCCATGGTAGAGAGGGGAACGGGGCATTATGGGAGGTGAGGTCGTGAAAGCCGGACACTCCTCCCGAGGCCTTTTCAGTGGACTGTGAACTG
The DNA here is from genome assembly GCF_048564905.1 of Vicugna pacos. Taxonomy (NCBI): domain Eukaryota; kingdom Metazoa; phylum Chordata; class Mammalia; order Artiodactyla; family Camelidae; genus Vicugna; species Vicugna pacos. The sequence continues at coordinate 19,701,588 of NC_132999.1, read as the reverse complement.
TCCACTCACAGAGGCCAGTCCTGAAAGCAGCCACAGCCCCAGGCATGAAGGGTAACAAAATCAGTAGTTCATCAGACATTCTTACTGCCTTCTGGTGGTACTGGACAAGGAAGTTGGTATAACTTGCACGCCTGAGTAGGGGGTGGCTGTACACGTGGTCCCATGTTTTATTTCTTTGGCGGTAATACCTGGAGCTTCTGTGCTTATTGGACATAAGCATCTTGGTGGTTCTGCTGTAACTGCATGCTGATTTGAGTTCTGTTTAGGTAAGGTTTGCATTTTCCTCTTAATCCGTGTCCATCCTACCAGGAGTGGCATGTTTTAGGGTAGTTTGAATGCGTACTTAGGCAATCAAGAATGTTTTAGGGAAGAATGCAATAATGCAAATAATGTTGTTTGATTCTATGCCTTGTGTGCAATATAAGCCCTAGTGGGAAAACTGCGGTCTTGCTTTCTTCTGAGATTGAACATTTAGAATAGAAGAAAATTGACCACTGATGGATGACTCTGAGTTGAACTTGGTAAGAATGAGCCCAGGGAAGAGAATGTTTAATCACTTCTGATGGACTCTGCCCCTGGTGTGCTTAGTACTTCCTCCCCTTCCTCTCCACTAATACCTGTCTTAGCTGGCGTTGTCGCCTGTGCGTATGTTTTTCCTGCCAATCTTACTTGAATCTGGAGGGATGTGGGGGAGGGGAAGGAGATGGTTTTACACTTTGCAACTTGGTGCTATTTCTGGTTGCTGCTTGAAGAGTTCCTTCCTTGAGCTTAAGTGGATGAGCAGACAGGAACCTTGCAGAACTCTGGAAGTTTGGTATTATGTGCAGTGGGATTTATTTTGGATTTGCTTGGACCTGGTATAAAAACGTATTGGAAGCCAAAATATGAAGGGGCAACAATTTTGACTCAGCTAGTCATTAACTATGTAACTTCCAGCGTTTCATTAAAGCACTCTGAACTTCAGTCTTCATGCTTCATTTGGTTAATGGAGGGAAATACCTTTTAGCACAAGGTCTAACATAGAAACAGTCAGTAAACAAATAAATACAGGACAGCCTGCTTAGTGCCAGGGCACAGATCCTGGAAGGCAGCAAACATGTAGCTCCCAAGCCTGAGTGAAACTGACATCTAATCTTCAGAACCTGCAGATTTCCATGTGGTCAGTCCTCTGGCCCAGGGGTTACCAAAGTGTGGTGCATGGACCTCAGGGATGTGGTACAAAACCATCCTTTGGGGTTTAGGAAGAAAGTAGGATTAGACCTACTATATTCATACTTACTTACTTTTAAGCTTTTTTAATACAAAGATTTGACAAAATACACAGAAGGAAAGAGAATAGCATGAGAATGCCCTTGTACCTCTTGCTCGGCTTAAACAGTTCCCAACTTGTGGTCAGGCTGGTTTCACCTCTGCCGCTGCCTCCATCTGCTCTTCCCTGCCCCCCAGATGATTTTGTAGTAAATTCCAGATACATAATTTCATCCATAAGATTTTTTTATTGCCTAATTTAATTTCTATATTAATGTTTTATAAGGTATATGATATATTGGTACACTAGTAGATAGAATCTGAAATCCATAAAATACAAATATTTTGAAGGGTGTATACTTTCAATTTTTTATAAAGATGTGTCTGGGCAAAGTGATTGCTGTGTACTCCAGCCCTTCACAAATACCTAGTACCTTTGCCCCGCAGTCTCCTTCACCTTCCAGGTGTGACGCCCTGCATTCCTTTGGGGAAGCTTCTCTGGGGCCCTTCTTTTCTCCCTTACACATACCACTTGGCCCTCGTTTTCATGCCTGGCTTTCCGCACGAGCCTGTGAGGTGCTTTGTTTTCACAGTGGCCTGCTTACAATCGTCTGAGCACACAGGTTTGACTCATGCATCGTGGGCCCCGTCTTCTTACTCCCGCTCTCTCCCTCTTCCAGAGGCGGCAAGAGTGAGAAAGAAACAAGGCGAAATAAGCTGGAAGAGTAGTGGGGTGGAAGGGAGGTTGACGAGGAAAAGCTGGATGTTATACATAATTGTCTCCTGATGAGTCTGTCAGCAGATACTCCCTCGGTGCCTCATGGCAGAATCGGAGGCTAGGAGAGTGCAGGGAAAGCATAGGATACCGATTGCTTTCCCTCCAACAGTTCATTGTCTTGTTAGGGAGGCTAAACCAACTTGTACGGGTCAAGACAGTGTAGAAAGAAATGCTACAACATGGGATCAAGATTACACCTGGGTTTGCTAACGCTAACATTTCCAGGGCTCAGTTGGACAGAATGCACGAGGTGGGCCAGGTGTAGGTCAGTAGGGAGTGGTGTCGGCTGTTGTAAACAGGAGGGCGCGTGCCAGGTGCTCCTCAGGCCCTTCCAATTGCTGTCCAGTGACCATGTGGGGCCAGTGTTGCCACGTGACTGGTTTTCAGGAGAAGCTGGGTCTATGATTTTTTTATGATGAAATCTCTTAATTCGTAAAATGTTGGCAACTAATTCAGATTTTTTAAAGAAAGACTGTGAGCTAAACCAAACATGTCTGTAGGCTTATTCATTGAGCTCCAGGAGGTCAAATCAGTGATTGTGTGTAAAGGTAATGGGGAAGCACCTTTCTGTAATAACAAAGGAAAACTTTCCGATAGAAGAGTTCTCAATTGGATTGTTAAATAGTTTTTGAGTGTTTCTTTGGTGACTTGCCCTCTGTGAGGGCTGAGAAATCCATCAGTAATTTCCAAGGCAATGACTGTCATGAGACAGGAGATTCTGGATGCTTGGGGAAAGTGTGTCAGGGATGTTAATCTGCTTGCGGGTGGAGAGGAATTCTGGAAGGCCTCCCAGAAAAAGCGGAATGCATAGGAGTTGGTTAGTCAAAGAGCGGCATCCCCAGAGGCTCCTTCTGCGATGGCGCCTCAAAGCAGGGGAAAGACAGCACTAAGGTTTGGAGTTCAGAGAGCCAGAGGGAAGAGGGTGTACCAGAAGAGGTCAGAGATGTAGCCAGAGGTCAGGTTGTGGGGTCCTTGGAACCGTCATGTCAGTCAAGACATTACGTGGCAGGTGACAGAACACCCAGTCTCCCCTGGCTGGGACAAGGGAGGAACAAGCTGCCTCACGCGATTGAATGGTCTGGGGCAGACCTTAGGGCAGAGCTAGATGAGGTCTCAGACAACGTGACCAGTACCGTTTCCCTCTTGCACACCCCCTTTCTTAAACAGGTTCTCCCCTTTGTTTCAACATGGCTGGCAGTAGCTTACCAGTAAGTTGGGAATTAGCCAATTATGCCCAAGTCTCATATTTGGAGGAGATGTGCTCTGGGGGAGAGGGACTAGGAAGCTGGAGAATTTAGCAGCGTGGTGCCTCGAAAGCTCAGCTGAAAGTGATTCAGGATTCAGACACTGGGAGCAGCCACCAGCTCCCAAGGCCTGTTCCACATCTAGTTTCTGCCTCCTCCAGTCCGGTTCTGGGAGGGCCTGCTCTGCAGTCTCCCTGCTCTGGGCCTGAGCCCAGGCTGGCTGGCCTCCCACTGTGGTCCTGGGGCTGCCCCAGGGCTGTGCACATCCAGGCTGAGCCGGCCTGCCCTTGGCACGCCTTCTCTCCCCAACCTGCCAGATCCACAGATCGCTGGGTGCCGTGAGAACTGGGAAGGACCAGAGAGAAGGTCAGATCTGCCTCCCTCATTTACAGATGAGGAACGGAGGCCCAGTGGGGATGTGACTCTCCAGCGATCCCGCCAGTAGTACACTCTTCTAGGACTCCTGTCTTATGGGTGCTCCATTATTTCAAGAGAAGATTGCTTGAAAATGGGAAGGAAACTTGACTTAAGAACCTTTACATTCCTCTTTGGAAAAAAAACGATTTATTTTATGGTTGAAAACTTAAGCTGATAGTCTAATTTGACAGCTGACTATGTTGGGTTTCTTCTTTTTTTTTTTTTTTTTTAGGTTGTTATTTAAATACCTAGAAGTCAGTGAGCCACTAAAGAAATAAAAAATTCTGAGTTACCACATGATGTTAGATATTTTTAGATATGTTTTAAAAGAACAAATTTAGGTGGCCAATAATTATTTATAATTGTGACCTTGTACCACCAAAGTGATTTTCTAATTAAAAGGTAAAGCATAAAAAGAAAATAAAACTTTAGGGGAGAAACAACTTTGGTTTTTTTGGTGTTTGTTTATGTAAAAGCTACACGAGGAAATTGCACCTGTAATTTTCAGGCAGAGTTCTATTTTGGAATTGAATTTCAGGACTGCATCTCTCTCCCTAGTTATTAGAAGTATGAAGTTCTTTCTTTTTGTGTGTGTGTGAAAACTGTAATAGTATCATTCCTATGGAGGGGTTGTTTATTTGATTTGATAATGAAACAAAATAAATGGCATTTGAATGCCTCTTTACCTTGCCCTCTTTGTTCTAGGTTCAAAAGAAGCTTCCCCCTACTTCAGATTTCCACAGTCACATGATTTCCGAGTTAATTACAGTTAGAAAAGTACCAACACCCCAGAGTGGATCGACTCAAAAGTAGCTTCTGGTCCATACCACACAATAGTGTGCTTTATTGTCATTGTAGAGTAGAAGCCAGTGGAGGAAATTCTTATCTGTTGTATATGATAACATCTTCATTCTGTTCCAACCATAACAGTCATTTTAAAGACTCAGTTAAAGCCCAATCCTGCACCACTTTTTTCCCCTTGGATATTTTTTTTTTCAATTTTATTTTTGCATGGAGTATTTTAAAAGATACTTCGAGGTCCTGGTGGAAGGGCAGTGAAAATCGGCCAGCCGGTGAGAATGAATCTGAATTTTTAATTAGGCTTTGAGTTGTTTCTTCAAAGTGCGGAGACATCATTAGTGATGTAAGTCTTGTTGCATTAGCTGAGACTGACATTTCACTTCAAACGGGGAGAGTGCAGCTGTCCTGTGCAGATAAAAGTTGCCAAGTGCGGAACAGCAAGGTGGATTGGTAGATAATTAGCTGTCCCACATTACTGCAGTGTGGAAGAAGCCTGCCAGTCATGGGCAGGAAGGAGGAATTATTAGCGGGAGAAAATCCAAGTGTGTCATAAAGCAATTTGGAATCACTTCAGCTGTGGCAGAGCTGATAAGGCGTATGTTAAGGAAACAAGACAAACTGAGTCTCGTTTATGATGGCCAACTTTTTTTTTTTTTTTTTACAAATCTTAATTCAAAAGAGGAATGGCCAGAAATTAATGATCCATAAACACGCTGAAGTAGAGATTCATCAGTCTGGCTTGACTCCTCATATAAAATAATTAACCAGCTTAAAATAGTCTTCATATTTCCATGTCACTTGAAAATAAAGTGAGGATTCTATATAGGAAAAAAAAATAACAGGGAGGCCATAAAGCCATGACAATTACCGTGGTGTGTATAAGCATGAAAAGATATTTGAAGAAGAAAGGTTGAAGTCTGTCACCTCCCTGATAAGTGTTGCAATATTTATAAATGGTTTATGGCCTTATTGGTGAAGTACATGTTTGTATTTAAATATTGTTAAAAGTTTTTCTGTGATCTTCGCCTTCATCTCCGGGAAATCAGAGGCGTAGGAAGACCTGTTGGGTTTCTTGTCCATCCTCAAGCATTTGCTAACCCAGCTGGAACTTCATGGGATTTTTTTGTCCCCTGGATTGCTTGCTGTGCCCCTATCAGGATACTGGACTCCTTTGTCCTAACTGCATCCACGTTTACTAATTGGTTTTCTCCAAAGCCTGTGGCTCTCCTGGTAGTCCAGGGGCGGTAGGTGCTGAAGTGGTCACGGCACTGCATTCTTCTTGGATGGTGTCCTCTCCGAATGAGAGCTGCACGTGGCTGCTGCAGGAGACCCAGTTTTCTACTTTTCTGCTCTCTTGAGGACCATACTGGGATGTTGCTGCCCTGGGCAGTTTTGGAGAGAGCTCGGAGAACTGAGGTTTTTGGCAGTCTTGGCTACTGGATGCAGAGTTGGTTTTACTGACCCTTCGTGGAACAGGAATATTTGCTTCTTTGTGGTCTTGGTAGTTAGGGGGGACCAGATTGTGCTCTGATTTGTGAACCATCTCGTTTGTGAATGGGTTAATATCCCAGAGTTAGTGTAAATTCAGATGACCAAGGAGGCCTGGAAATTTTTATTTGCATACATGTGTAATCAGTTAATAAACATGGGCAAGAATTGCAAACAGTAAAGCTTTGTACAGTTGAGAGTTACTAGAGCATGAGCTCTCACCAGAAAAAGCCCACATTTATTCATCTGTATGGTCCTGGTATGGTTAGCATTGTCTCCGGCACTTGAAGATTCAAAAAATGTCTGGACTATAGAAATCGTGTGGCCATCTTTAAACAGTAACTTTCTAACAGTTACTATTGTGAATTTAGCTTTTACCACTATGTTTCATGTGTCAGTTTCATTTCCTCCTCTGGACTCAAGTGTCTTGAGCCTGCACTTGCTACCAAACATTTAAAATGTTCCAGATAAGTGACAGTGTCTAGCAGAGTAAGCACATTAGGACTTTTAAGTATTAGTTGGTTCTCATGTCTAATTTCTTCATGTTACAGGAAGTTGAGGTATATAGATCTAGGACATTTAGGAATCTAAAAAACACAAAATAGTGTGTACTTGCAGATTATGTACTTGGAGCTACTTTATCCTAGAGGTTAAATTCGTCAGTCCATTTAATGAATATTTATTGAGCACATACTATATGCCAGATACTATGCTTGGATTTGAGTTCATGGTTAAAAGGAGACAGGAGCTCTACTTGTACAGAGTGTACCACCTACTAGGGGAAATAGACAGTAAGGAAATAATCATATGAATAAATATAAATTATAAACTTTTGAGTAGTGTTATAAAGGAAACAGGGGCTATTAGAAAGACTTAGAGGGAGATCCTTTAAGATAAAAATGTCACTTCTCTGCTTAAAATTCTCTAAAGGTTCCCATCTGACCCAGAGTAGAATCTAAAACTACAGTGGCCTTCACAGCTGATGTGATCTGGTCTCTGATATGTTTATGGCCTTATTTCTTCTCTCCCACACACACATGAAACGTTCCTCCAAAGCTCCAAGCAGACACTTGCCCAAGAGCCTTTGAACTTCCCTTTGGGAACAGCAAACAAAACTTTTCCTGCCCATCTTCTTTAAAACCCCCTTGACTCTCCTCACTCTTTCTCCTTACCCTGTTCATTTTGTATGTCACCTCCCCCAACCTTCCACGGGTAAGCTTTATATTTATTGTTCACTGCTGTTTTCCTATGGAATGGTGCTTGGCATCCAGAATTACTCAACAAATACTCATTGGTCAAGGCTAATGGGAGTGATAGCTCAGGACTGGGTGGCATGGAAAGGAATCAGAGCCAATCAGGGGAGAGGTTTGGTGGGTGGGGGTTAGCCAAAGAAGGGGGAGCCAGTCAGGGAGGTATGGGGGCTAGCATTCAAACAGAGAGGAGAGCCTGTGCAGAAGTCTTGAGAGGCCAGACTTTGGTATACTTAAAGAACTGAAAGAAAGCCAGGCAGCTGATGTATTAGCATGCCAGCAGAAGGACAGTGCAGATGAATTTGAACCTCGTTCCTGATCGATGCAAGTATAATTGTTTCTCTGTATCACTTTTGGCCATGTCTTTACCAGTAAGGACCCATTAGAAGGGTGAAGATACATAGTGAAAGGCCCTGGATCTGAAGAGGTCTGGGGGATGGAAAATCTTTGGCAGGCCCTTTGTTTCTTTCTTCCAGTTGAGAGAGAAGGGGAGAGGGGAGGAAGCTTCATTAAAAATTAACATGGCTTCACTGTTCCATACGTATAAATTAATATATATGTGTGTGTGTGTGTATGTATATGTATATATGCTCATACTTCCCATGTTATTTCTTCTTTTTCTTGGGAAAAAAAACTTATAGAGCAAACTCTGCCTACAACACTGAAGTCCTGCAATGATGATTCAGATGTACTTTTCCCCATTGTATTTCACCATTTATTCACTCACTCATATAGATAGATGGATGGATAGACAGAAACAGATTTAAACATAGTAAAATGTACTATTGTTTTTTTTTTCTCCCTGCAGATAGCAATGATCACTTTTTAAGGTGGCCTTGAAATTTTAGAACTCAATCTTTGTGAAGTGCGTCCAACATTTTCCATTTTAATTTCAAAATTATAAAATGTATGCAACATAAAAATTTTTTATTTTACTCATTTTTGAGGGTGCAGTTCTGTGGCATTGAGTGCATTCACATTGTTGTGCATCCATGATCACCATCCATCTCCAGAACTTTTTTATCTTCCCCAACTAAAACTCTGTACCCATTAAACAATAACTCCTCACTACCCCTTACCCCCAGCTCCCGGCAACCACCATTTACTTTTGATCTTTATGAATTTGACTACATTAGGTACCTTGTATATGTGGAATCATGCAATATTTGTCCTTTTGTGCCTGATTTATTTCAGTTACTATTTGTCTTCAGGGTTCATCTATGTGATAGCATGAATCAGAAGTTCCTTCTTTGGAACCCTACTTCAGGATGACACCTGCACCCCAGTGTTCATAGCAGCACTATTTACAATAGCCAAGACATGGAAACAGTCTAAATGTCCATCAATGGATGACTGGATAAAGAAGATGTGGTATATTTATACAATGGAATACTATTCAGCCATAAAAACTGACAACATAATGCCATTTGCAGCAACATGGATGCTCCTGGAGAATGTCATTCTAAGTAAAGTAAGCCAGATAGAGAAAGAAAAATACCATATGAGATCGCTCATATGTGGAATCTAAAAAACAAAAACAAAAAAATTATAAATACAAAACAGAAATAGACTCATAGACATAGAATACAAACTTGTGGTTGCCAAGGGGGCAGAGGGTGGGAAGGGATAGACAGGATTTCAAAATTGTTGAATAGATAAACAAGATTATACTGTATAGCACAGGGAAATATACACAAGATCTTATGGTAGCTCACAGAGAAAAAAATGTGACAATGAATATATATATGTTCATGTATAACTGAAAAATTGTGCTCTACACTGGAATTTGACACAACATTGTAAAATGATTTTAAATCAATGAAAAATGTTAAAAAAAAAAAAAGTTCCTTCCTTTTTAAGGCTGAATAATATCCCGTTGTATGTATATACCATTATTTTGTTTGTCAGTTCATCCATCGATGGTCCCTTGGGTTGCTTTCACCTCCTGGCTATTGTAAAAAATGCTACTGTGAACATGGGTATATAGATAATTGTTTGAGTCTCTGCTTTCAACTCTTTTGGGTATATACCCAGAAGTGGAATTGCTATATCATATTATAATTCTATGTTTAATTTTTTGTTGAATAGTCACACTGCTTTCCATTAGTGGCTGCACCCTTTTACATTCTTATCAACAATTCACAAGAATTCTAATTTTTTCCACATTCTTGTCAACAATTATTTTTGTTTTTTGTTTATAATAGTCATCCTAATGGGTGTGAAGATGTACTCTTTTTAAAAATATTCTTTTCTACTATGGTTTATTACAACATATTGAATACAGTTCTCTGTGCTATACAGTAGGACCATGTTGTTTGTCTATTTTATATATAGTAGTTTGTATCTGCTAATCCTAAACTCCTAATTTATCCCTATCCCACCCCCTTCCCCTTTGGTAACCATTGATTGTTTTCTATGTCTGTGAATCTTTCTGTTTTGTAAATAAGTTCACTCATGGCATATTTTATATTCCACATATAAATGATAACATGATATTTGTCTGATTTACTTCACTTAGTATGATAATCTCTAGGTCTGTCCATGTTGCTGCAAATGGCATTATTTCAATTTTTTTTTGTGCCTGAGTGATGTTCTGTTGTATATATATACATACCATATCTTCTTTATCCATTCTTCTGTCAGTGGACATTTAAGTTGCTTCCATGTCTTGGCTGTTGTAAACAGTGCTGCTGTGAACATTGGGGTGTGTTTATCTTTTTGAATTAGAGTTTTCTCCAGGTATATTGCCTAGGAGTGGGATTGCTGGATCATATGGTAAGTCTATTTTTAGTTTTTTAAGCAACCTCCATACTGTTTTCCATAGTGGCTGCACCAATTTACACCAACAGTGTAGGAGGGTTCCCTTTTCTCCACACCCTCTCCAGCATTTATTATTTATAGACTTTTTAATGATCATTCTGACTGGTGTGAGGTGATACTTCATTGTGGTTTTGATTTGCATTTCTCTAACAATTGTTGAGCATCTTTTCACGCACCTATTGGCCATCTGTGTGTCTTCTTTGGAGATATGTCTATTTAGGTCTTCTGCCCATTTTTGGATTGGGTTATTTGTTTTTCTGTTTTTTGTTTTTGTCATTGAGTTGTATGAGCTGTTCGTATATTTTGCAAATTAAGCCCTTGTTGGTTGCCTTGTTTGCAAATAGAAAATATACTCTTTTTGATGTAGAGTTTCATGAATTTTGGTAAATGCATACCATGTAATTCTCACCATGATCCAGATACAGAAGTTTCATCACCTCCAAAATTCTCTGATGCTGTTTCTTTGTAGTCCAGTCCCCTTGCCACTCTCACCCCAACCTGGAACCCGAGAAAACCATCTTCATCTCTGTAATTTTGCTTTTTCCAGAGTGTCATATAAATGGATGCATTATGGTATGCATTTTGAGTCTGGCTTTTTAAATTTACCATAATGCATTTAAAATTCATCCATGTTGTGTATATGAGTAGTTTATTCCTTTTTATTGCTGAGTAGAATTCCACTTTGTGGTTGTACCACAGTGTCTGTCCATTCACCAATTGAAAGACAGTTGAATTTTTTGAAGTCATAAATCTATAAACATTTCTACTGTAGACATCTTGACAAGTTTTTGTTTGAACATAATTGTTCATATTTCTAGGGGTGGGATTATTATGTTAAGTGTATGTTAAACTTTGTTGGAAATTGTCAGTCTGTTAAAGGGGCTGTCTCCTCATGTATTCCCACTAGCAATGGATAAAAGTCCAGCTCCACACTCTCACCAGAACTTGACTGGGTCAGTCATGTTAATGTTGGCCATTAACATGTGTGAAGTGGTATCACGTTGTGGTTTTAATGAACATTTTCCTAGTCAATAATGCTGCATAGTATTTTTTTTTCATTTATCTATTTGCCCTTTGTGTGTGTGTGTGTGTGTGTGTATGAAATGTCAAAACCTTTGCCCATTTTTACATTGGGTTGTTTCCTTATTCCTTATTTAAAAAAATTTACTGATTTTTATTAAATTTGTAGATTTGTACAATGATCATTACCGTCTAGTTTTACAACATTCTATTACTCCTCAAAGTTCCTATGTGCCTGTTTGTTGTTGAGTTTTTGAGAGGTACTTTAAAAAAAAAATTCAGATGTACTTTTAATTTTCCTTAGGAGTGCCAAATTCTACTGTGTGGTGGGGTTTTTTTTTGTTTTTGCTTTTGTGACATTGTTTTTAAAAGAAATTGGCTTTCATAGCTTAAAGAATAATGATGCCCGGATTAGAAAGAATAAAGCAGAATCGAGGATAGATAAAAGTCTTTAAAAGAGAGCTATGGATTTTGCAGTTGTTGTTTTCAGCTAAAAACAAAGCGTTATGTAAGAGTTTGGGCGAACGTGGCCTGTGTGGGTCCTTAGACTTGGTCGCTCTGTTAGTGACTATTGGTGGATCTCTCATCGGGCCCACACTGCCCTGGGTGTGGGGTACGCTGAGGAGCAGGACAGAGTCCTTGCCTTTGAGAGGCTTACATCCTGGAAGAAGGAGATAGGTATTTATGCAAAAATTAAAGCAAGATAATGCTCGGCTCTGATCAGTTCTGTGAAGGAGTTAAATTAGGCTAATGTGTCATTAGAGGAAGCCTTTTGGGGGAGCTGATATTTGAGGGGGGGCATGAATGGGATTGGGGTGGAGGAGCTGGGGGAAGGAGAGGGACGCACAGGGCCTGAGAGGAGAATGAGCTGGCGTGTTTTGGGGGCTCTGAAGAAGGGTGGGAGTTGGAGGGAAGAGGAGAGAGGGTAGGATCACTGTGGGGACCAAAGAGTTTGGATTTTATTCTGGCTGAAATGGGAAGTCATTGGAGGATTTTAGGCACGAGAGTGACGTGGTTGTGGTTGATTTTTGCTTTAGACATATCCCTCTGGCTATGAGGTACCCTGGTGTATGGGGTGAGGACAGGGGTGGGGAAAGGCGGAAATGGAGGCAGGGAGACTGTTAGAGAGGAATGAAGGTATTTACTCTTCATGGACAGGTATTGCCACATCTATCATTGTGATTTCACTTAAATCTGATGGAATATTTTAAGTTTAATGCTTTACATCAACAAAGGCCCACTGGGCCAAGGCTGTGATTTGAAAGGAAGTAGGACAGCTGCAGCAGAATAAAGATTCAGGACAATAAGACTTTTCAATATAGAAAATACGAAGCGACGTTGGTAATCTCCCTCCTGTGTACACATACTCAGCCCCATGATCAGTCATCAAAGGCAGCTGAGGTCTTAGCTTACCAGCTATGTAACTTTTGACAAGGTCCTTTTTTCTCTTCATAGCCTCAGTTTTCTCACTTTATAAATAGGAAGATAATACCTGTCTCAACCCTGGGCTGTTGTGAACTTGGTGATGTACGTATGTCATAGACTCATCACCGCTACCACCACCATAGTCCTCGTCACCTCTGGTTCTGTAAGGAAATTTTGAATTGCAGGTAACCACCCATCCCGACACCCATGAAAACTGCCTTGAGAGATAAAGAGAGTTTGTTGGCTTAAATAACTGAAAGATTGACATTTTGCAGAGTGTGAACTTCAGGCACAGGCTCCATGCCCCCCTCCCCCGTCACCCTCTGTGTCAGCTAACCCTTAGGCTGGCTTTGCCTGTGGGAAAATGAGCGCAGGGCTCCCAGGTCTCTCAGGGACACCTCCCCTCTCCCCTCATTGTAGGATGGATAGTAGAATGCAAGAGGGTTGGGACTACATTCCTTTGTGCCAATCAGGACCTGTTCTAGAGCTGGACGTGGGGTTGATTCCACCCACGTCTCATGACTGCTACACAGTCAAGTGATTTGGGCAGCAGGGAGAGAACATACATGTTCACCACAGTCATCTCTGTCGTCATTCCAATGGCAGTCGAATATGGGAGTGATTTTCATCATTTTGGCTGGTGTCTTAATTATACTGGACTCCATTTCCCCCCTTAAACATTTCAGTTATTTATGATCACCTACATGAAGCATACAACGTACTTGATGGTGTTATGTCAGCCTGATAATCTGAGACTGCTTCATCTGTTTGGTTAGTAGAAGAATCCAAATCAGTTTAGACAGCAATTCTATTCATTTATGTGTTAGAATGTAATTTTAGCTTGTTTGAGGTGATTACGAGTGGGTTTTTTTGTAGAGGTTTACACTTACAAAAACCATTGCCATCTATTTTGGATGAACTTACAGTGAATCTGTTGTTTAGGGAATCTCATTATGACGTAGTAAAATATTATCAAGGAGACAAAGTGTCAAAAGTACCGTTTTTTAGTTTATCCTCCAAAAACTTACCTTCTATTTGATCTGATTCAAGAGTTCTAGGACTTGAGTGGAATGCAGTGACTTCTTGTTGAATTTTTATTTAGCATATTGATAAATTATTGAAGTAAAGATTGTGGTGGTATTTCCCAAAATATCTGATGTCGAACTGAGATGGACACTTGGTAACATAACTGCCATTGTTCCTCCATCCTTTCTTTGAATCCACTTAAAATGTGCATGCAATCTACCAGGCAATATGCCTTATTCAGGAATTGTAGATCTCTTTCATTTAATTAGAATTCCATTTTAACACATTGGTTCTCTTAGGTAAGAGACTAAGATCAAAATTGTATAGGCGGACATTGGACTATTTCTTCTCAGTTTTATTGTCTCATTAGAATTCTGTAAATACTTTTTTCTTCAAAACATTCACATCACTACATAACACCTTTTAAACTTAAGAAATGACTCTTGTATCTAAACAGTGGAACTGGGAAATTAATAAGTAAATGGTGAAACAAGCAATACTTCATCTCACTGTAGTTCATGTCTACTACTAGCCAGGTGTTCTTGTAGGTGTTGAAGACAGAGTAATCAACAAAATACAACCCTGCTTTCCTGGAGCAGGGAAATGCATCCCATTCTACTGGGATGATTAGTAAGCAGACTGGGAGCAGCAGGGGGACGAGGGTCAGTCCAGGGAAATTATGTGAATGCGATGGTCAAGACTTCTGCTTGATGGATGCGGATGGGTCACGTGGCCTGGAATTGTCTGGGGGATTAACTCTTTTCAGGCTAGTCTCCCCCAAGCCGAATTTCTTATTTATGGGCACTTTTAGAAGACTCACAAGTGGCCTGTAAACAATTACTGTGCTTTACTCTTCCTCTGTGTGTTTCCTATAAACCCTTCACTTGGATTTTTCTTTTTTTCGGCTGAGCTGCCTGGGATCTACCCCATTCTCCAATCTCCTAGGACTGTCTCGACAGGAAAGGGAATGCTTACCTTCTTGGAGGTTTTGTGGATGTACTTTAAACTAAAAGCCATTTTTAAGTAGTGCAGAGGCACCCCCAAAGGTGGCAAGAGACGTAAATAGTGCCAGCTATCCTCAGTTTACAAACAGTCTGGCTTCCAAAGCTCATTTCAGAGTCTATTGTTTAGAACAGCATTCAGCCAGAGGGGTTATAGAAGCAAACCTAGTTCCCAGGCCAGCTCACAAAAGCCTGTGGGGAGAAACTCGGATTTTAATCCAAGCTTGATTCTCACTGCTCTTCTGAGCTCAAGTTCCTCCCTATAAAAATCGGGGGTACACCCATAATTGTTGTAGGATTTATACAAGAACGTCTGTATGCACAAGGGCCTGGGGCCAGACATCTCACAAAGTGTTAGCTTTTCTTTTTGGAGAGAGGTGCTGCTGGGTCTTGCGAATTCCATGCTCCACCCCTCACTTCTAGGTTTCCTGCAGCCATGAGGGTCCTGGGTGTGTGTGGGGCTGAGAAATGAGTAGGATGAACCCTCTGTGTTGTTAAAGGCAGGGAAAAAGGGAGTGTTACAATGTGATTCGCTACTGTTACTGAACGTTGACTCTGCACTACATATTGTGCCAAGCACAGGTTAAATTCTGGCTCTTAAATTTAGCTCAGACATAGCCCAGTGGACCAAGGTTTGTTGCCAAAGTGTCTGTTCCTAACCACTTTGACCAAAGAGGGTGGTTCTTCCCGTACCAATGGCCCTATCTCGGCCCCTGCCCACTTTTTTTTTCCTTCTTTTCAATTTAGCCCTTGTCTATAGATCAAGAATAACTATTCGGGGACATTTCTGTCTGTCACTAAGCAGTTTCAGCAAAAAGGAAGATGCTTTTCAAATTCCCAAGGGGCCGAACAGCCTTCTCTCAGGTACTGCAGGCCTGACTGGGCCTGGTTTCCTCTTGAAATGTTTTCCTGTGATGTTATAACTTAAAAGATGGAGGGCCGTTTGATCCAAGCCCAGGATTTGTTGGCTACAGGGTTTTTGTTAATAGAAAACACTCGTGCACCTCTGGGGGGGAGAAATTAAAGCACATACTTCTTCCTCTTTGACCTTCGAACCCTTGCCATTTACATCAAACACTTGCAGGGAGAGAAGGCTAAATTCATAATCTGTGATAGCTCCCTCTCTAACAAGCCTGACTTTAAACTTGGCATTTTCTCCTCAAGCTGATGAGTTTCCGTCTTCTCAGAAGATGTGTGTGCCCCTCAGACATCTGAGAGGAGGCAGTGCACTTTGTGGAAAGCACAGAGCTTTGCTAGCACCGTCTTCTCCACTCAGCGAGATTCAAAAATATTTTGTCTTTCAAGAACACTTCCAAAGTAGTTGTACAAAGGCTGAGTGACTTGGCTTCCCAGCCTCAACGTCTTTGTCTGTGAAATGGGGAGTGAGTACTAGGTACCTAAAAGGCTGTGGGGAAGATCAAATAAAAGCATGTACGTAAGAGTGCTGTATCGTGCTTTTCAGATCTCATGTCTTACTCTTAGGGGCTGTCTGCAAATGGTGGTGGGACTAGAGGTGTAGAGTAATATTTTCTCTTTTAAAATGGAGGGTCGAAACTCTCCTGCCCATGAATTTTCAGTAAACCTTTAACCCTCTGAGGTCCTCATGTAAAATCAAACGATGAAATCTAGGAAACTTCACTTAAATTAAAAAAAAGTAAATAATCAAATGTGTCTTATAGTCCAGAGAGGCCAGGGTCACGTGACTGTAATGATGCTGATGATAATGCTGCTTTAGGGCTTGGGCAGGGCTTGCTTTCAGATGGTCCAGACGATAAACGTTCAGTCTGTGAATGTCCAAGTCTCTATACAGAACCCAGAGCAGTGGGAAATGAGGTACCTTTCTTCAAAGACTGCCCCCTCTTTAAAAAAAATTATTAATAAAAATGAAAGATGAGACACTAGCTTTGTCGTGTTCGTCATACATTCTCTTTGATTTCCTTAAAAGAGGTTTCCTTCGTTTTCTTACTTGACTAAAGATGGTTTGAAACTCTGGAACTCTTCATATTTCTCCATGGGTTTGAAAAGAGTGGGACTGTTTTTTAGAAGTTCAGAATGAAAAAAAATGAAGAAATTGTTTCAGCTGGGCAGCATTTTTCATCTGGGAGAAAGATGGGGGTTGAAAAAGATATTCTGTAGCCTCAATATAAAAAGCCTGTACTAGTGGGGGGATGTTTTGTCTTTAGTGAAAGCCACTGGGAATCTTTGTTGCTCCAGGAGTAAGGGCATTTTTATAATGTGAGAAAAATACGGGCACGAATAGCCTTTATCCTGATACCATGGAGTTGGGTTCTCCCATTGTTTTCTTAGAACAGGCCTTGGACCAGCAGCTCTGGCCTCCATGTCCCCTCTCCCAGCCTTGATCCGTGGCTGTGGTCCCATGGATGAAAGACCCTCCCCCTCCCACCAGGCTCCAGACCCCTCGTAGGAGCTAACTTAACTTCCCTTGTTTGAAATCCTCTGTCACGTGAGAATAGTAGGCTTCCGTTTGTAGACTACCCACCGGTGCCCACTCCACTGACTTTTTCTTTAGAGTTAACACGAGTGGCAAAGACAGCTCTGCCGCTGGGACTTTCTGGGTGTGCCATGCAGCTGTCTTCTGGAGTGAAGACCACCATCGGTGCGTGTCTTGTTGACCGCGTGTGTGAGGCTGGTGAGTCGTGGGAGGCACTGGGTGAGGAGAACACTGGGTTTATCCTTGAGGACCCAGTGCCTCCTCTAGAAAGTGGTCTGTTTTCTTACAATCCTAATATTTGGGTTGAGTGTTGCCCCTTTGTGACCCCTTCGAACTCTGTACTTGCTCGTGTGCTGCTGCATACGGGTAGACTCTTAAGTTGGCTCTCCCTTCATCCTCAGTACCTTAATCCTCAATACCAGTAGTTTCCAGGACAAGAGTAGACCCTCAGCAGAGAGTGAGTGAATGAATGAATGAACAAACTTGGAAGCATAGACCTGGGGCTCTACCTTAATCTCTCTGGGTTTTTGTCTCCGCCTATAACATGGGAGTAAATAATACTTCACAGAGCTGTTATATCAAATGAGCTGTCCCTAAAATGCCTTTGTGAATTATTAAATAATTTACACATCTTATAAGAGTTTAGAAATACTTCTTGAGGAAAAAGATTTATCTTTTTACATATGTAGATAAATAAAAGGACATTCCATTTATTACTATGGGTGGACTTGTTCTTTGAAATAAGAATTTCACCCTTTTCCAAGAAGTAATTGTATAATGAAGAAATAATGAGGTGAAAAACATAAGCATTTATTAAGTCAAATGATGTTCCATGAGTGGTTTAGTAACTTAAATATATAGCTGGGCACCTCACTTACAATGTTACGTATTCTGAGAAAAATGTATCGTAAGTTTTATTGGAACATTACTTGCTATGTTTTATACTTCCTACTTCCAAAGATTTGAGGAGCAGTTTGAAAAGTGCATGTTACTGTACAGGGCATTGTTACAGCTGTCTTCTGCCTTATTCACAGGAAGGAATACTTTGAAGGTCTTATGGCCCATAGCTGGGCAATATGAGAATGCAGGTGTGGTAAAGGAATTGTGCAGGTACCAACGAGCTCAACGCTGGAGTTGCAGCAGCCTTGTTGGGTGCTTTTGTCGACACCTTTTCCCCTGGGAATTACCAAGGAGCAGAAAGCCCCCTGCCACACGCACTTTTTCTCCTCCCCCCCCTGCAGTGGGTTTAAACACATTTTGTGGGGGCTAATTTAGTGAGCTCGTGGTCCTCATAATCTCCTTACAGAAGTGTATGCACATTAAGAGGAGGTATTTAACAGACTCGACGGCCTCTGTGAAAGAATGCTTTGTGGAGGACAGCCTTTGTGTATTTCTCCATCTCTCAGCAGTTCCTGGGGCACTTCCCAAAGTCTCCCTGACTCCAAACGGCAGGGTGGGAAGGACCTGCTCCAGAATAATGGGAGAGAGGGTTGGAGCGGGGGAGGGAGGAGGCTGAGCGGTGGAATGCAGAGACCCTTGGTCTTGACACTCCAGAGCTGAGCATCTTAACATTTTCTCTTCTTCTTACCCCCAGCTGGGGATTTTGCATTTTCAATGAGGGCCCCACTACCCTGAGCTCCAGTGAAAGTGGATCGCTTTAAGCCTGCTACAATGGTAGCTTCTTATCCTCTTAGTTTATGCTTTAGATAACTTTCCTTTCAGACCAGGTAGGGGTTTACGAAGTGGCGCTGTAGTTCTGGCTTTGCCTGGTAACACACAAGAAATTTTCTCATCCTTTCCAGCTATCGTTCTTTCCCTGCTTTCTTTTAATTTGAGGGGCATTTTTGGACAAGTCAAGCTATATTAGTGACATATCATGAGCACAGAGAGGATTTAGTTGAAAAGGAGAGCAATTCTTGAGTTCCCAAACAACATCCCAAAGCTTTGTTGGACGAAGGATTTACACTTTCTTTTTTCTTTCAATTTTTCTAAGCGCAACTCTAGAGTTTAACTAAATGGAAGCTGCTTTTAATCCACTCTCTGTTACCTACCAGTGAAACCACAAGGATTATGCCTGATATTTTTTCCTTTCCTAGCAATTTAAGGAACTGTATCTCCCAAGGATGGTATTTTATTAGTAAATAGTACTTAAAACAGTGTACATTTTAGAAGCCCCTTTTATGTGCCAGGCATTAGGCTAAGGGCTAGAGTTCTATTTCAAACGCAGACAGTTATTTCATAGAGAGTAAACTGGCTTGTCCAAATTTTGAAAGTCACAAAGTGGAAGAGGTTGGATTCAAATCCACGTCAGCGTCTGCTTGAGACTTACATTAGTTGCATTATTTGATTCAGCATTTAATGAGTCTCTTAATATTTGCCGTCTGCAAAAATCTTGTTTGTGTAGGGGGCTCTAGAGAACATGGGAGTGGGTTACCAGAGAAACTGGCATTCGTGTAGCTCAGTCAACAGGAAATGTTTAACAGATCTCGTGGTTGAAGACACATTTGTTTTAGTTCATTCCTCTGTCCCAAGTAGGTACGTATGGGAACCACCCCCTACCCTGCTGGAGAGAACAGAATGTATAAGGAAGTAATTCAAAAACTGGAAATGGATGGAAATGTAAAGTGTTACTGTCATCATCATTAGCAGAAAGAGAACCTAAGAACATGATGCCAAATTCTAGTCTCAGACATGGTGTATATACATTGTCTATTCTGTATTCTGGAATTCCTTCCTAATGTGTTAGGAAAAGCTCTCCTGTGTAATCTTAAATTTATTTCTTCTCAGCCTTGCCTGTTGAAACAGATAATGGGGCTGCTGTCATTATACACAGGCTCTTCTTATAGTTGAAGGACTGTTACATTCTCTGTTATCTTCCAAGTTATTACTGTACAAAAGGGTGTGTTCCCTGTGTACTTCGTCTCTGCCTGGATTGAGGTTGATAGAAGGACTTTGTCCCTTAGTTGTTGATTGGGAGAGAGATGGAAAAATACATTTAGACAGAAAGGGAGGAAATAGTTTCTTTTTTATTTGACTCAGACCTAAGAGAATTACCTTTTTGTTTTTTTTTGGACCCAATTTGAACTTAAGTTGCTATAAGTTTTCAAAGGGCTCCTCACACTCATGTCCTCAGATTTCTTCATCTTGGCCTGCTCCCGCCCCCGCTTTCTATAAGCTTATGGCTGAGTCTCCACCTTCTCCATTTCTTCCCAGGTTTGTCTTTTGTAAGGAAATAGAACAAAAGTTGGAATACCTAAACAAATTAAAAAAAAAACATGCATGGACTTCTCCCCCTCTTTGTTGGCTAAGAACTTGGTAGCTGTATTTTAGTTTTACTTTAATATATTTGAATAGCTTTGAGTGTATTGCCAAAGGCAAGAGGGCACTTAATACCTTTGCACCTTGTAATGATTTGTTTGCCAACCTGGCTGATGTCCCAGGCAAGTGCATCCTTAGAACTTGGATGGTTGTGAAAGTGACTTGATGTTTGGTGCTTGTTTGACTACTTTAGAACTATCCTTTTAAATATGTGGGATATTTCACTCCTGCTGGCTCAGGATTCTATGAATGATATCAGGATGTTGTAAAATTACCTCACCTTATTCTTACTGAAAATATATTGATTGATTTTTAGCTTAATATCATCATCATCATCAAGTTTAGCCAGCATGGTATATCTAAGACGTGGTATGCTAGGGAGTCAAGGGAAATCTAGCAGTCTTTGAGGTAGGAAAACGTATTTGACAGCTAGCGGGGCCTTGAGCTAATTGCTTAACCTCTCTGTGCTGTATTTTCCTCCTGTAATCTACTAGACCCTTTCCCAGGTCAAATTTTCTCGGCTCATGTGCTAACTCAACATTTCCCAATCTTTGTTGCCAAAAGCATCACATTTCAGTACTTGTCACACTTGAAAATTATAGCTTGCAAAATTCACTGACTTTGGGTAAAAATGGAGTGGACCTTACTTAGTATACAGAATCCTTGTTCTACCGAACAAGGATCTTAATCATGGAGCTGGAGCACTGGGGATTGAGAATAAGTCTGTTTAGAGACGGGGTGAGGCGGTGTCCTCCAGCTGAGCCAAGCTAGGGATGCTTTATTGATGGGTCAGTCTATGGGTCAGTGAAATCATGGACATGCACTACTTCCTTATTGGGATAGTTGTGCATGGAAGCCCAATTTCCTTAAACCTAGATTTTCCTCAGAAGTTGCCTCAAAAGAGAAAAAAAACCAAAACAGCTTTACCTAAGTGGTTTCCTGTTCTTAAGTTTTCCACGAAAAGAGCATTTGCAAGATTAAAGGACTCTAGCTGTCATTTTTAACCTGAGGGGTCTTAAGATTTATGTTTCAAAGCAGGGTGGAAATTTAGTTCTAGCTCTGTGTGTGTGTGTGTGTTTTTCCCCCAAATCACGTGTTTGGGCAAATTTACTTTTTCATCCAAAGTACCAAGAGTCTAGGAGTAATCAGCCCATTGGCTACTGATGAGTTGTTAGCTTTGCAGTAAAGAAAAAGAGAAATAATCTGATTTTCCAGTGCCTCTATTCTCAGAATGAAGGCTGGACTTTCTTCTTTCTGTTGGCTGTAAGGCTGCAGGGTTTTGGCCAGCAGTGGTCCTTTGATTGTCTATTTGTGTGGCCAACATTTTCCAGCCCCTACTCTGTGCTCCGTAGCGCCTTGGGAGGCCCTGTGGTAGACACAGAGAAGGGCACAGGCACTGCTTATTGTGCTGGTGGGCTGGGCAAAATCAGAGTTCTTCCTAGTTGTGAATTTTTACTTCCATGATTCTAGCCAGCAGTGGTTGACAAGGACAATGGAGAAGGGCTGGGAAGGAGACCCTTAGCCAAGAACAACTAGGAGGCGTCAAAATCTGGTGAAATTAATGTGATGGTTCTAAGAACTGAGGCTATTTGGAATGGTATAGTTTAGGGGGAACAACACCTAGAAAAGAGCCTGGAACCACCAGACATTAAACCCTGACTCATTCTCCTGATTATCTGAAGAGCCCTCTACTTCTAGTAAACAGATCAGCCCCTGGGGAGGAAATAATCAAAACAACAGGATGTACAGGGACAGCACAATGGGGCAGGGGGAGTTTTCCAGGGGCCAAGAGTGAGCACAGGCTAGATCTCAAACCCTTTGACAGACCTTCAGGCATTCTAATTTTCTCTAGATAAACCTGCCCTGATTCTTCTAACCCTGGGGAAATAGACCCCTAAACGAGATAGCGTTACACCCTTAAGGAGCTAGCAAACAGTCAGACCAGCAGTTAGGTATAGCATGGAGAGGGCTACCAGAGAGAAAGCAGAGGGTCTCATGATAGCATCCAGACGTTGACCAGTGCAACATCTCAACTTAACATAAGTACAGGACCAAATACAGTGCCTGGCACAGCAGTGTGGTTCACACACGGGAACTATTCATTTTTCTCCATTTGAAATGGGGATACTCTGTTCCATAGAATGTTCAGTTTAAATCTGTATTTGATTATAGTTTACAGTGATACTCTATATTTCGTTTCATCATCTTCTTGAGACGTCAGAAGTTACCAAATCTTTATTTTTGTGTGGGAAGGTGCCTTCAAAGTTAATTTCTCCACTTTAAAGAAGGGGAATCTGAAGCTTGGAGCAGTGGGTTTTCTTCCACATTTGCTCAGGTAGCTGGACCCAGGATCTAGAGGAAAAGCCCGATCTCCTGACTTTGATTGGTGGCACTTTAACCACAATACATTACCTCATTTCCTTATTTGAAATGTGAAATAAGATGGATTCCCAGGCCTCACCCTATTGGTTCTCAAGTCTTGCCCGAGTCTATCAGTTGATTTCAAATATTTCAAATATCTTCCTGATTCTCTGATCCCTTATCTCCCTGTCAAGACTGGGAGCCGCAGCTCAGTTGTCTACCGTGTCTTATATTCTTGAGTAAGGTGTTGACTACCGTGCTAGGCTGACTTAGGAAAGTATAGCAATGGTCACTTTTCCCAGACTGGGTGATGTTCATGATGTCAAAAGACTTGACCGGTCCCTTGTTATGGGCTGATTCTTATTAGTTTTCTTGACCATTGTCTTAAAGGCACCTGCCTCCATAAAATCGCTTTTTAACAATCTGAATGATATTCTTCCTTAGTCAGTTGCAATCATGTGAAAACAGTTGGTGTGAACACAAAATAAAATGACAAAAACTCAATGGTGGCAGAGAAGCAACAAAGGAATATGGCCTGCACGGTGCTACACACCTAACTAAAGAGAGCCCAGGAGAGCTCCACTGAGAGCTTGTGGTGTGGCTCTGTTAGTCAGGAGAGCATAACATTTGGAGGTTTTATTCTGGGCTCCACAAAATTTAAGGACCCTATGAACTTGATGAGAAAAAAAATTATAACATAAACCTCTAACAGAAATTTAGCATTTCTTTTCACTATGATATAAACAAGTCTAAATAGTCTTAGCATTACCTGGGGCTTTGTCACCAAAACAAATCAAAGATATCCCATAACTTGCTGGAAATACCACAGATAACTTGAAATAGCATGAGCCTCACTACTTTGAAATTATTACGGTAGTTGGTAGACACATGGCTGGATCCTGTTGATGAATGTGTTGTTATTTATAGAAGCACACATTACTGTATCCTAAGTTAAACATTTAGAGTTGGTGTTTTTTACAGTCTTGTGTGGGTTTTTTTTTTTAAATGCATTTTAAACACATAATTCTGAGAAGAGGTTTACATAGTTCACTGCTTTATCCCAGGGCTCTGGGACATGCCAAAAAGCTAAGAGTCTCTGGCCTAGACTGGGCTTTGGTAACGACCAAGTCCCTTCATCTCAGTGATACATATTTCTTATTTATTTAATTCCTTCTAGGAGTCTTTCTCTTGACACCTTAGCATCTCAACTTAATGATGTCTAGGTTTTTCTCAACAGGGCAAAATGGGCCTGGAGAACTCACCTTTATTCTTACAGGCTTCAGTTGGTAATGACATGTCACTTTTTAAAAAAAGTTTTTTTAAGCACATACCAGTCATCTTTTGGAGAGCATTAATTCTCCATTAGGATATGAAAGAATTGAGTGTCCAAGGAGGGTTGCCAAAACAATGAGAGTCACGGTCAGTAATGCAGAGTAGTTCTCACCACTCCTTTGCTCTTTGATGATACTTGTATAACCATTCACATTTGAGTTCCTTGTTAAGAAAGGCAGCAGTTAAAATGTGTAAGTAGCTAGAACCTTAGAAATCCTCAAGACACTCCCTTTCTTCATATTGCCCTACTTGTAACACTAGTAGTAACAGGCTCCAACAGTGCCTTTAAGGGGTGAAATTCCACATCAGTAGCCAGCCTGGCAGCTCCCTATTTTGACCTGAGTCTCAAGATCCATGAGTTTCTTCTCCTTCAGGTATGAATGATGCCTTCTTGAAGTCCTGGGTGTACTTCTGCTGTCACAAGTCACTTCTGATCACAGCCATTGGCCATGGTGGGTCACATGTCCCCATCTAACTGGGATATGTGGGAGAGCACTTGGGATGTCCAGCAGGCAGCATACATCTCTGTTTCTCAATGGTATACTTTTCATTGGCCGGATGTGTTCCACATGGTATCTTCAATATTGAAGGTACCTAATAAATATCTACATTATAAACAGTGTCCTTGATCGGGCATGCAAACAAACGAAACAAAACTGAGAATTGAAATTTCATAAAATCCAATATGGAAGTTCATACACTAAACAAGAACTAACCTATTCCCATGTAGGTAGTGAGAGTTAGACTTTCTCTCTCTCTTTGCGTTCACCCTCTATTTTAATAAATAAGGTAGAAAGTGCGATGAGCACACTACCATTGCGTTTTCTAGGGGAAAGAAGTTAAAAGAAAAATACTAAGTTATGACCAGAATATAAATATGGTTTGTCTTGATACACTGTATTTCTTGCCTCTCTTACAGTTCACAACCCCTTCTACCAGCTCCGTCTTTATTTCATGTGTTGTTTCTCTTGGGGTAAAACCACCTTCACTCATCATAACCAGAGGCATTCAAGTCTGTTTGGTAGCTGTATTCTTGGATTTACTTTAGTCTAGGTTCACTACCTCTTTGAACTGATTTATGCCATTTTGTGTTGATGCCTTCAGCAATTAATTTCTTATTTTAAGTGGTTTTTCTGTAAGAAAAATACTATCTAAATGCCTTCTAGAAATGTCTCCTACTTTTGGGGAAAAAAAGTAGTTTCACTAGAGGTAATTTATTTCTGGTGTTTTGGGCACATAAAGACCGCAGCATAGTAAGTACAATAGAAAAAAAAAGACTTTATAAGATTGCCTACCAGTACTGTTCTCCTAAAATCAGGGACTATCTTCCTGAAAAGTATAGAAGGATGAATATTCTACTTTCCTCAAAGGCCGATGAAAAAGAAATATAAGAGATTTCCAGTTAGAAATTATCAGCTTCATCTTATTTTTAACAAAACAGAGCCAGTCTCTTAGGGGCATAAGTGTGGATTTTGAGGGAGGAGCTAGAGAGCATGTGTGAAGCAATACTAGAGGAGAAATTGTGGCCAAGGCTGGTCTAGATGCCTCTTGGCTGGTACCGAGTAAATGAACTCAGGGACTTAATGACAAAAGGTCCAGAATTCAGGTGTTATTGCCAAAAGGTGTCCTTTTTTCCTTCTCTATAGAAATTGTCCAAATAGCAAGTTGGATGTACGTGACATAAGGCTTGGGCTTACTTTAATAATATTTAAAGTTAATTTGGTTTTGGATGTTTTCCCAGTTGTTGTTCATTTTTAAATCTAAAAAAAAGGAAGAGCACAAATACGTCCTTATTTTGAATAGAGAAGATGTATAACAGCCTAAACAGGACAGAAAGGATTGCAAGTGGGCTCCTTTCCCACAATGGAGCTGTGAACTTATCCTGTAATGTACACTTCAGAGCTGTCTTATTTGAGCAATCCTCCTGAGCCCTAAAATTGATTTGTTGTATTGCTTCCACGTTTTTTTGCCAACAGTTATTTAGACAGAGCTGAAACATATTAAACACGGGTTGAGTTCCCCATTGTCCTGTCTGGCACTCTGTTTCCATCCACAGTGTACACTGGTGTACATTAGATCACTCAGGGGCTCATTATTACTGAATTCCAGCCAGGACTTCATTTCCTAAACACATGTGCTTGCCTGGTATTGCTCTACTTTTCCCTGGTGTGTGTGTGCGTGTGTGTGTGTGTGTCTTTGTTTGCAGAGAATAGGTACAGCAAGAAATCTTTTTAGATTATTTTACATTTCTGTTTCTGTTACACATTCCCTTATGTTGAAGGGATTTTAGGCTAAAGAGGAGAAAAACAGCTCTGTCTAGTGAATGTCAAAACTGGGATAAAGCAGAAGTGAGGAGAGGTGAAGATTTGTTGGAAGTGGGAGAGAAAGAACAAACTACAATTAAAACCACTTAACCTATAGTTCCTTTTCTGGAACCCAAGTGAAAGCCTTAAAACTGACACCGAATTATGGAAACTAAGCTGAAAAAAGGCTTTGGTTCACTGCATCTGTCAAAGTACTTTTCCCATTTTAGGTGTACAGATCTCCCCGTATTCCTTAGTGTTGGTGGGAAAATTTGGTCGAAAATAATAATTACTTTTTTATTTAGTTGCATGCTCTTCAGAAGACAACAGCAAGTTTTCATTAATTTCCATCTGATAGAGCTGAACTTTTTTTTGGCTAAACAATTGAAACAGGAAATGACCCGAGATACAGTTTCCATGACACCCTGTCACTTGGATCCAGTTTTCCACAAGATGAAAGACCAAAGCCGGCTTTTGATAGTGAGTAACTAATTGGACTGGCTGATAGTGGGAGTTTTTTAATGTGAAAAATAAAGGAGAAAAAACTGGAACAGCTGTGTTTTGGTACAGTTGTCTAATCCCCAGATAAAACACTCCAAGGACATTGAAATTGAATAGTGCCTTTAGTTAAGGGAAAAAAATCTGAAAACCTGTCAAAGCACTTGGTTTACTTTAGAGAAAATACAGAATATATTTGTGTGGAAAAGCACACAACAACAACAACAAAAAAAGATTTTTTACAAAGCCAAGATACTAAGTGGTGCCTTTTAGAAATAATCTTTGCTAATGCAAAGTATGATTTCATATTTTTAAGATGTCTTCATGCACTCTTGCCGGAGGAAAAAGACTACCTGTTGGATTACTTTTTCAGTCCACATTTCCTAAACATGCTTTCATGTAGCATAGTCATTAGAGCTAATGAGTTTTGTTGGGAGGACCAAGAATATCTGTAACTTATGTTAAATGAATTGATATTCAGTGAGAAATGTTTTTATTGGCCAGTCCCTCCTACACACACAAAATTAGGCTTCGCTGGTATTTTGCAGCTGAAGAGGTTCTCTGGAGAATTAAATGCGAAGAATCCAGGGGTTTGTTGGGGTAGTAGGTAAAACTTCCTGTATACTCTTGGGAAGATCATTGGCTGGGAGATTTAGGCACTAATTTCTGGCCTTGCCAGCCGTCTCCCCAGGGACCT
This sequence comes from Vicugna pacos, assembly GCF_048564905.1. Classification (NCBI taxonomy): domain Eukaryota; kingdom Metazoa; phylum Chordata; class Mammalia; order Artiodactyla; family Camelidae; genus Vicugna; species Vicugna pacos. Next base: position 19,674,109 of record NC_132999.1, on the reverse strand, counting down.
GAACCTCTGTGGGACTCTCTTCCTTTCTCTTCTAAATGAAGAGTTTGGAGGTAGTCCTTATCACTCTGTCATTCTGTGTAGGCCAACTCCCAAAATACAGGTAACAGTGATGAGCATAAGAGAAATGCAGATGAAAAAGTTAAAATTAAAAGATGGAGAAAACATCTTACTTAAGACACTCTATATCTTATCGGAGGAAACCTAATGGTATACGTTAGAACTTTTTCTTATGTTTGAATCATGAGGAACTTCATCTTTGAGTTAGTGAATTTTCTGGAAATTCTCAAGTACGCTTGTCTGAGTGTACCAGAATCCTGTCCATCAATTTTTCAGCCTTGGATTTACCTGCTGGGCTTAATTCTTTCATTTTGTATATATGTGTCTGTCTTTGGCTTCATTTTGCTTTCCCTAAGTAGAAGGGAAACAGATGTTAACACTGAAATCCTACTATATTTAAAGAGGCAGGGTGTGGTGGTAGAGAGACTGATCTAGGCATAACCAAGGGCAAACTACCTACTGTAAATTTCCTCCTTTGCAAACTGTACACACCTCTGGGTGGACTTTAAGTTTCATAAAGCCTGGCGCCGCCGCCCCCCCCCTCCCCCGCCTCCAATAATCCCAGCCACCTGGCACAGTGCCTGTCCCATAGAAGACATTCATTAGATGACTTCATGGGTTGTGAAGACAAAGTGAGATGAGGTGCACCAGAAGTTCAATAAATGGTAGTAGCTCTTATAGTTTCTTTTCCATGACAATATATTATAAGGCCGTTGGTCCCAAAAAGCAACTCTTGACACCAAGACTGCTAAATTTTTTTCTGAAAAAGATGTTTTTGTTCATCCAGAAGAGTGTTTCTGATTGTAGGTAGAATTTCTTCTTGACATGCGTCTTAACTTGGTGTGAAACCAGAACTAACTTTCTGTTACATTCGATTTTAAGCTCCAGGTATCCATGCAAAAACAGCCTTTTGTCTTCTCAGGGCCATCGCCCCCTCGTGCAGGAGGAAGGGACAAAATACAGGCCAGTCAGGAACCACTGGTGAGCCAGAGGGCAGGTACCTGCTCAGCGGAGGGAGCCACAGGCAGTACCGCCATCCTGGCAGCACCCGTCTGACACCCTTTCCCAAATCGCACTGAAAAGGGCTTCTATCCTCTCTTCCCGAAAGCAGGAGGCTGCCTCCTTTTCTCTCGTGGGCTAATCTCGCAACCGTGAATCTTCGGCGGGCGCTGGAGGGGTACCGGACAGTTCTCCTTCAGCTCCCGCTGTGGGCCGGGCAAGGTACTCCGTTAGCTCAGAAGCCTTACCAGACGCAGAAGATAGTGGCCTGCGAGTCGACCGCCCCCGCCGCCCCCCCCGCCGCCCATCCCCCAGGCCGCGCCCCGCCCTCGTCGCCCTCCTCGGGCCCCGCCCCCCCGCCCCCCACCTCCCACCCCCGTCTCTCATTCCCCACCCCAGGTCTGGGTCTCCACCTCCCCGGCCGTTCCACCCCTCCCTACTCCGCCTGCTGCGGTCCCATCCGACCTTCCAGCTCTTTGTTCCCTCCCTGGGGCATTGTGCAGTTCCTCCTCCCGGCCGCCCAGCTCCTTTCTCCCCTCCGCGCTCTGCTCCTCCGGGAACCCCGCTGAACTTTGCCCCGCCCTCCCCGGGGCGCGGCGACCTGGGCTATCACCTCCTCTTGTGCCGCCAACAGTCCCGGCCAGTCCTACCCGTTTTGGGCTGCGTTTTTTGTTTTAAACCAAGGGAGTCCCCCCAAAATAGGTGCTTTTCTAAATGGGAGAGATTTTCCACGGCCCTTCACGGGTGTGTTATTATTTTATTCAAGCCCATTTGAGTGCCAGGTGGCAGTGATTGTCTGGCTGATAAACAGGCCAAGTAGGAACCAGTGATCGCCTTCACCTGTCTGAACTAAACTGCCGCCTGCCACTCGTTCATCTACTGTTTAATAAGTACTTAACGCTGTGCTGAGTGCTGTGCTGGGCTCTAGGAATTAAAAAAAAAATTACAGAGTCCACGGTTTCTCAAGGATGCAGACAGGTAAGGTAAATACCATTTATTGACCATTTACTAAATACTTTCACCTACATATCTTATGGTATCCTCACAGCGTTGCTACCAGGTAGGTATTATGATGGACCCTCTAATTACAGTTAATGAGTGGAAGAGCCGGCATTTAAGCCTAGGTGCTCTTGCGCACTACACCAAACAAGCCTAATGCAGTGGTGCAATGTCCTGAGTGCTTCTGGTGCGCCAGGCAGTGTTCTAGATACTTTGTGTATATTAATTTGTGTAATCTTCCCAACCACCACTGCGGTGTTAATGCTATTGTTACTGTTTGAATACAGGAGAGGACATGGTGGGGCAAAGATGGAATAACTTTACTCAGGGCCACTTGCTAATGGCAGCAGAGCCAGAAGTGAAAGGTAGACAGGGTGTAAGTGGCTCTAGTGGGGGAAGTGGTGTTTTCTACTTAAGGGGTGGTGGTGGGGGTGACCCTTATGCCCAGTGTCCGGTGTATTTTGTGTATCATCATTGTGTTCCTGCCCAGTACACACTGCTTGTTTATCGAAGCTCAACGGGTACCCCGAAAAGGTTTTAAAATGGACATAGAACTAATTAATACATGTTTAATATCTGGGCTTGAATTTTCCTGATTAAATACTATGAAAATTGCCAGTCCTTTGTGGGAGCAGCTTCCCTTATTAGAGCACTTTTTTCTGTTTTGTTGGTGCAATTAGGAAAATAACATTTCCAGAGTGGTTGAAAACGATTGATAGGAGCAAAATTTCCTTTTCATTTCTTTTTATGACCATTTTTAGGCAAGGATTTCAACTTACTCATCTGTAAACTGAGGTTAATAGTAACTCCATCTCTTCTTGTGAAATGTGAATGTTACTTTAAGATCCTAGGCAGAAAGGTGTTGGAAGCACATCGCTCGTAAATTTATATTTATTTTATGCATCCTGCTTTGGACATTGTTCCTGATGTGCTAGGATTGGACAGGAACAGACTTTTAGGGTCAAACCTTCTGTAAATTTCTCCAGCCAGAAACAGTTCCTTTCACTCTGCACTTTATGCCTGTTATACCACTTACTGTTAGTCCTCCGCACTTCCTCCTGCCCCTCAAATTAGGTGTTCCTTGAGCCAGGTACTGCCCTGCTCATCTTTGCTTCTGGAGTTTGAGACTGCATAGAGCACAGCCCAATTGCATCGAACTAATCGACTGCCTGGTTAATGTTGAGATGAAAAGTGATGTTTTTAGTTTTTTTGTTTGTTTTTTTGTTTTGTTTGTTTTTGCTATTCTTTTACTCCCCGGGGAAGAAAAGAAATATCTTGCATAGGTATGGGGAGAGCATTGGCTCCGAGGCCTCTGGGGAAGAGGTGGGGCAGGAGAATGGGGGAACTGGAGTAGGAGTCTGCTGACAGCCCGGGAGATAGAGAATGTGGAAACTCAGGTTGAATTAGGAAGATGAGCCAGAAATAAGATAAGAATGAGCTTTCAGGAGCTAGGAGTGAATATGGAACTTGAGCTCCATGGGAAATAGCAGAGAGAAAATAACTTCCTTTTATATGTCAAAAATGTGACATTAAAAGGAAGGAACATATCTTTAAAGAGTCAGAAAACTCGAGTTCTTGTCCTAGTGTATGCCTAGCCAAGTCATTTAAAGTTGGGGCCTCCATTTCTTTACAGTGGGAAAAATGGTATGTCCCATCTTCTTCCTGAAACACTTTTGTGGGGATTACATAAGAATGCCCACAGAAGCACTCCTGTAATAAGTGTAAAACCACACAAATACTGGTGTGGAGGTGGCCGAGAGAGCTTCCTGCCAAAGAAAGAGTGCTGGATTGAAACTCAGGGCTTGTGGTCTTTTCTGTGCCCTCAGATTAGCAAATAAATTAGTCTCTGAGCCCTCAGTTTCCTATAAAAGGAGGATAATACCTACCTTCCGTGTAATAGGCCTGACAGGCAAAGAACGTACTCGAGCTGGGACTCTTCTAGAAAACTTGTCGCAGAGATTGGCACTAAATGTTTGCTACACTCTCACTTAGCTGTGGTCCTACTGCGTTCACAGTTGCTTCTCTCACTGATGAAAGACTGGGCTAGGTGAGGCAGAGGTGTGAGTCATACCCATACACCAGAGCCGTAGATGGTGTTCTGACCTGAGACCTCCAGGTCTGATACTGGTTTACCTCCAAAGACTTTAAAGACAAAAGCAAAAGCAACCCCCCAAAACCTCTTAAGCCCAGGATAATCTTCTCCAACCTGGATTAGTACCTCCTTGGTTCTTCGTATCCTTGAAAAAGGCCCTGAGCTCCCAGTCACTTGCCTTTTCCTTCGGTGTCTCCTGCCATCTCCCTTCTTAGGGTTCTTCTCCCTCTATGATTGGCTGCCGCTTGTCCCATCTCTGCTGCCCAGATGACAAGCACAAAAGAAAAAGAGCTTTTCTTTTTTTCCTTTTAAGGCTTTTATTGCTAATTATAAGAGAGAAAGCAATAGGGCATCACAGAAGGACTACTCTGAGGCTCAGACAGGACTCACAGTTTAATGAAGTTCAGGCTCTCTCTGTTACCTCCCTCCTAACTATATGTGTGGATAGAAAATGCTTTTTATTCCTGAGGGTTGGGGCTCATCACCTCTTTGAACTGTCATTAGCGAAGGCCCTATAACTTCCTCCATTGTGGGGCCTTTCATGCCTGTGGTTCCCGCCCCTTGTAAGCATGGAGTTTTGATTTTTTTTCCAGAGATCTCCAGACTGGGTAATAACAAGTTCTCTTGGGCTCGGCTCTGTCCAGGAGAGACTAATTGCAAAGCAAATCCCAGGCCGTAATAAGGAATTGTTGAAAGAACACCCTCTTTAATCCTTTCTTTGGCATCAGCCACTTACTATTAAAAAGGTAGATTTAAATCAACTAAAGATGAACACTCTAGTTCATTTATCTTTCTTGGCTTAGGAAAAAAAATAAGTAGGAAGGAAAAAGGTCTTAGGGTAAAACAGTGAAGTTATTCAGTTAACTTATAAGGCTTTAGTTTTCTTTGACCGTGAAATTCATCCTAGGGTGCTTTTTAAAGTAGAGAAATTTTGTTAAATCTCCAAGCATAGAAGAAAAACACTACAATATTATGTATAAATATGAAGTTAAAACTGTGAGGTGGATTTTATGAAAATATCTTTTTTGAGAAACTTAATATATACACCCATTTTAATAGTAGCGACGTTTGCATCCTCTCTGTTTAGTGGAAAGATTAGGACATGGTAGAACTGAGGATTCTCAAACAAAGCTCCTGGATGTATTCTGTGTTGCACAACCAACTGCTAAGATGTTTAAGTCGAGGATTACAAAGAAATGATAGGCTTCAGAAAAATACAGTATTTGAAAAGGTTGCTGAAAAACTGATAGTCTGGCTATAGTACATGCTTCACGTACACAGTTCAGAATAGTGAAGAGGGATTAGAATATTCATTAAAAACCCCTATATTTGGGGCAAATTAGGGTTCTTGTTTAAAGCTGCTTTTTAGAAAGATTTGAACTGAGAGTCAAGACCCAGGAGTCTTGGATGGGCTCTCATGCTGGCAGTTGACTGGCTGCATGAACTTGAGCAAGTCAGTACCTCCTCCTGTCTAAGAAGGAATGGGAGGAGGTACAGTAGAATGACTCCCATGGGGTTTTGATGAAGATTCAGTGGCTCTTTGAACGTTTGTTGCTGTTTTGGCTGCCCTGCATCTTGGGCACCCTTTTTGAGGAAGGGCAGATGATCCTTCTTTTTCCCTGCTCCATAAATGTCTAGGGTGATCAGACAGTTAATGTTTCAAGCTTATGGAGAAGAGATGCCAGAGACAGGACAACCAGGTGTTCATGGTGGCCTTCTAGGGAAGCTGTTTTAGTGATTTGACCTCCTTGGGGATGTTCTCAGCTATCTAACCTCTAAGTTCCTGCGTCTTGTTATGTTTCTAATGTCTTTCTGACAAATTCCTTTTCCAATTAAGGTAATTTCCATCTTGAATTTTTTTTCCCATTGCTGGTCATCATCCAGCATTGTACAGAGAGATTGGCTCACTGGATTTAAGATGCAGATAAATTCAAATAATGTCAAGTGCCCTCTTAAGTCTCTCTGCAAGGTTGTTGTCTAGTTTAAATGAGATATTGCATATTGGCGTGCTGTGGAAGTTCAGTGCATTTGTAACTTGTTATTCCTGGAGGTTCTGATGCAGGGAAGACCTGTGGGATGAATATAGCTGTGGGTACTGTTTGAGATTTAGAAGGTCAAAAAAGGGTATAGGATTTGGTAATGGTTCTGGTCTTTGCATTGAGAGCCCATATTGAGCCAGAGAATACAGGACATTTTTCTTTTGCTTATAACTATGTGGAAGTAAAATGCACAGATAAGTTTGTGACTGTTCCTATTTTTAGTGAACCTTAGATCTCTGCAGGCACTCCAGGACCCTAGGGCAGATCGTGAGAGTGTGACTGTGTAGTAAGGAGAGTTGAGAGAACATTGCAAATGAGGAAGACTGATATTTACTGAGCTCCTGTAGATCAGGCACTATATCTAAACTATTTTTCTCATTTTGTGTTACTTTATTTATAGATGAGGAAGTCCTCATTGAGAGGAAGTCTTAGTAACTTGCCCAATATCAATTAACAATTTTTTTGGAGACTGAACATTCATTTTTCAGGGCTTTTCTATGTCAAAGTCCAGGCTTTTTCCATGCTATTCATGCAAGATAAATGGAAAATAAAGAAGGGAAATGAGAGAAGACTAGAGAAAGAATAGATCTTACCTAGGAAAATAGACAATCATTAGGGTTCCAGAGATAGATTATTGAAAAATCGGGGATAAAGAGTCATAAAATTGTGAGACTGGAATGGACTTTAAATGAGTAAAGCTCGTCAGGCTTTCTAGCTGGTCACTCCTCCACTGAAGTGGTCACTCAGCCTCTTCCTGCAATAGTGATGGGGAGCCATCTTACCTCGTTAGATGGTCTATTCCATCTGTGGACAGCTCTAGCCATCAGGAAATTACCCTCTGTGAACCGCAGGACTTCTTGGCCCCAGGTTTACCTCTCTACCAGTAATAACCTCTTAGCAGTTAAAAATAGTCATAAGCACTGTGAATTGATAAGGCTATGTAGCAAAGTGGCTGTGAACCAGCTGTCTAGCATTGAATTGCTTTGGTTTGAAACCCTGCGCCTCTGCCGTGGCTGTGCTGCTCCCGGTGCTGAGGCTGTGGCCCTGGAAAAGTCACATACCCTCTCTAAGCCCTCATCCACACGTAGGGGCCACCCTGCACTGTTGTTACAAAGATCAAATGAGTTACAGCAGGTGGCACAGTCCCTGGCACATAGGCTTTTTGCAAGGGTTTGTAAAGTTACTAACTATTGTTCCTACTTTCTGTAACTCTCTGAGCTGGAAATTATTATTCCAATTTCCCAGATCTCAGAAATGGATGGAACTTCCTGAGAGTCACAGGAAAAGCAAGTGGAAACCCTGAGGTTCAAGGGCAGATGATTCAACTTTTGCTCTTTTCTTCTTCACACTTCCTACCGCTGCCCTACTCTGACCAGAGAGAGGCTACACAAGGCCAACTGGAATAACAGGAAAAAAAGAAAAAAAAAACACCCTGCAGATGTGACAGTCTTGGGCTAAATTCAACACTTCCACACCTCAGCTTGCTACACTTTCCTCTTTTTTTTTTGCCTCCTTAAGAGGAATTTCCTTTTAAAACTGTTATTTCAGTCATTCTCATTCTCCATTCGTTAGCACATGGATTCGGTGTCACTTCATGCATTTGTTCTGAATAGCTGGTCATCAGCTCTTCAGGGAGTAGAACTTTGTTTTTCAGTATATGTATGTGGTGAACTTGACATGAGATACTTGGTGGAAAATAATAAAAAACCGTATCTCCCAGACTCTCTCATTATCAGGCCACACTATATATTTTACAAAAGATGGGACATACTTTGTTGGCTAAATGTTAATCTTTGGGCTGTGAACGTCCTTATACAAGTCCATGCCAAACAGAGGCACAAGTTTCCATCCTTATTGTGTTCTGTTTTTCTATCATCAATTGCTGTTATCAGATTGTGAGAGGCTGGAGCCAAAGTTCAAACCTTGATTCTACTGCAAACTGGTTTACCTCGAGTAAGCCAATTCAGAATATGTCTGCAAATTTATCCTCATATGTCTTACCAGGGTTGTTCTAAGCCGGGTTTTCTCCACCTTGACACTAAGATATTTAGTGGTAGTGGTGGAAGAGGGACCACTCTGTGCGTTTTAAGCTACTTAACATCTGTGGCCTCTACCCACTAGATGCCAGCAGCTCCCCCATCCCAGTTGTGATACCCAAAAATGTTTATCTGGGAGGGGGCAGAATTGACCCCCATTGAGAGACACTGTTCTAACGTAGAACACTGTTGTTCTATATGTAAAAGCGTGTTGCCTGATGAAGAGCTGTAAGATAATTACTAGGCAATTTGTTAAATATCTACTCAAGGGAAAGCACTGTGCTAAGTGCTGTGGAGAAAAGGGACTTAAAATAACCATGTGTTAAGTTACTATCCCTGCTTCTGAGCAGCTATGGCGGAGGTGGTGCAAGGTAGAATCTGATAAATCTGCAAGGTTCAGTTAATATGTTAAAGGCAAGGTGACACTTGGCGTTTGAATTAAACCTTAAAAGGAAGAGTAGAGAGGAAAAGGACTCCAAGAAGAAACCAGTGCTTCTAGTCTTTTGATGGGTTGCTAGTCAGAAAACAGAAATGAGTGAGGTAGGCCTTAAGTGCGTACCGGACACTGGAGATTGTATGACCCACTTAAAGGAGACAGTTACTAGTCAGTGGAAGTCAGTTGTTGGTAGTCTGATGTTGCCAGATCTTCCAGGTTTCCACAAGATGTTGGAAAATCCAGATTTTTGTTAAATGTGAAATTTCCTGAATTTGAAATACTGGCTCAGGTTAAAACACCAATAGCATTGTGCTGATCAAACAGAAGAGTGATGCAGGTCAAGTTAGATTGCCAGTTTGCAGCCTCTGTTCCAGGTACTCTTTTCAGGGTAGGTAGGGCGTCTCCCATTCTTTCTCTTAAAAACAAAACAAAACAAAACAAAAAATTGTTAGGAGAAAAGTTATACTGGTAATTTCCTTCTTATTGTATACTTTTCATTTCCACCTATGTTTCACTTTCTCCATTTGAGCCTTAGCTAGCCGGATAAAGTTTAGATCTAAAGTTTTGACTTAGCTCAAATAAAATAACATTTTTGGAAAATGTGAGCATCTTTCACTTAAGAATTCTCCAGGGTCCTCAGCTAAAAGTGAAACCTGGAATGGTTGCCAATAAATGCCTTTTGTAGCCTTGGAAATTCAAAGTGATTTATCACTTGGTGGTAATAACTGGAGACCTCTATATACAAGAGAGAAGTTAAGGGTAAAGAGGCCAAAAATAACAAGTATAACCATATGGCTTTTTTCAAGAGGTGTCCATATGGCCATCTAGCTAAAAGGAACTCTTGCCAGCTTGACTGTGAGTTTCTTATCCTTTTCCTTTTTCTTTGTAGCTTTACAGAAAAGTGTTTTAACTTTAACACTGTAAGGAAGGAATTTCTCCTCCTTTTCACTCCTAGATTTTGAAAAACTGAACTTTGGAGAAAGAATGTATCCGAAGGCAGCAGAGCTAGATTCATAGTTGACCATAGGATTATTGATATTTACCTCTGCAGCAAAGCTATGTGATAACCCCTGTTTGTATTCCTTTAAGTCTCCGAAAATGGCTTAGCTTTTTATGATGGTGTCCAAGTTCCATATCTGATAGTCTAGCTCAGTGCACCATCTTCATCTCAAGGATGAAGCATGAAATACTTCATCAAAAGCCTTGAGAAAATCAATTAGGTACTAGTTCATACAATTTCTACCTGTATAGTGAAGCGAATGGCATAATTTGCCCTGATTTGTTCTTACAGAATCCTTATCTGTCCTTAGTAATTATAATTAATCTGTTTTATTATTATGCCGAGAAAGAGCATGAAGTTGACTAGTTCATGGGCTCTTGAGCTCACATGTCCTTCCTTGGTCATAATGGAGATGTTTTCTCCACGTTCAAGCCCTCCAGGTCTCTTCATTGGCATGTTGGTGTCCATGTGATTTTTGTCACGTTACAGTGTTAGATTTGGAATACATACCCATACAGCCTAGAAGGGTAAAAATTAGGGCTCTCCATTAATCTGACTGGTATGCATTCTTAGGTTTTTCACTCTTGTTTTTATAATGAATCTCGAACTCTCATTAATACAAACTATTTAACAATTTAACAATGTCTACTCATCTTAATTGAACAACATACTTCTGAAAAATAATTTCTTTGGGATATACTTTGGAAAACAGGATTGAGGAGCTGTGGATGTTTCCCTTTCAGATTATAATGAAAACCGATAGGGAAAAATACAGACCCTACCACTTTGTGTGGGAGACTGAACTTAAATTACCCTAAGAGTCTCCTCAAACCAGATGCATTTCCAGTCTGATTGGTTTGACATTTGTCTAGGACCTTTGGAATATAAGCTTATGCAATTAAAAATGAAAATGAGTTTCTGTCCTTGCAAGTTCAAAATATCTCAAAGCATTTTTTTCCCTTCTTAAATCATTTTGACTATTAGCATTTGTGGTGGTATGACTTTCTCATATGAAGAATGCTATTATGCAACAGCTGTAGTTGTGTTGCCTGAACGCATGCCAATTCTGTTCAGATTGAGCCGCAGGGACTGCTTGTTAGTTCTCTGGCTGCCTGGGAGAGAGGGTAATGTAAAATTAATATATGAAGAAAGGCCTGTTATCTGACACTATTGGGGGATGCAGGTGGTCTGAAGTAGTGTACAGAAATTAAACTAGCATGCTAATCTTTCTATGTTTATGGAAAAGTGGCTGGGATTCGTGGTTCCAACTCTAGGGTTCACTGATTTTAATTTAAAAATTGGGGAAGAACATGGATTTCACCCCTTCCCTTGCCTAGCTCTGCTTCCTGAATTTAAAGCATGTATAAAGCCTGAGATTTTGAGATGTTCAAGTTTTTGGAATTTAGGGTGTGCTGCATGGAGGAAATAGTAGAAGAGATTAATAGGGTTCTCACATACAGACGACAGATATCTGCAAAATTTCATGTTTATTCAAGTAGTATTTTTCTTGATAAGTAACATGAAAACTAGACTGATGGCTGAACATTTGCAGATTAATTCTAAGCTAAGGATAATGTAACATGGCTTCTTTGTTCATCAGTGTAGTCCTAATTCTTCATCATCCTGTCCTTCTCATATTCTTGTTTTCTGGTGATTTGGCTATCGGAAATCAGTTATCTCTTCATTCTCACTTTAGCCAAAGCAGTTCATTTCAGCATTAAGTGTCCTGTGATGTCCACGTAACTCTCATGTTGTTCTAGAATAGCTGGTTTGCTGACCTGCCTCATCTCTAGACTGGGAGCCTTGCTGTGTAACAAACAGTCCATCTTACTGTGTTTGTAACCACCACACCCAGCATGGTGCCTGACATAAACTAGGTGCTTAATGTTCGTTCATTGATGAACAAACAAAAGATTCTGTGGGTGAGGTAGGTGGTTGATGTTGGAATAAAGGAAGGACCAAATAACGAGCCAGATTTTTTTTTTTGTACTTTCATGAAAATTATCTCATTTAATCCTTAAAACAGTCTTGCACGATAGATGTCATTATCCCTGTTTAATCGATTATTAGCCCTGAATGATCTCAGGGCTGGTTAGGAAAAATGAGTCTGGATTAGAACCTACGTTTTCATTCTCTGACTACTGATCTTGCTGCTTTACCACAGGAGGATATCTTCTGAAACGTTTCTGGGGAAACTTTTTTTCTAGAGACTTATCTCTTGAAATTTTCTAGAGCAGTTCTTTTTTTTTTTTATTCCAAACCCTTCTCCCTAATAAATGCTGGTGGAGTTTCACCAAAAACAAAACCACAAACACTGGTCTAGCAGAGCTGGAATGGAAAATACAGCATTGGTGTTAACTGGAGCCAGAAAGACCTGGATTTTCATTCTGGCTTCTTAGCTTACTGGTAAAGTGACTTTGGGCAAGTCATTTATGCCCCAGTTTTATCATATGTAAATTGGGAATACTGTTGGTATCTACCTCATAGGCTTGTGAGATCACAGGAGGTAATGCAGGTAAAGCACCTGCTATATGTCTGAGACATAATTTCTCAAATGCTTCCTGCTGTCATTAGCACATAGGTGGATTTATTCATTCATCAAATATTTGAGTGCATACTTTGTACTGAGCACACTTGAGTCCTACCAGTTCATCAGTTATGTAAACAAAAACCCGTTTTGGCGTGGCATTTACCTCCCAGCTGTCCAGCAAGGAAGAGCTAGACAATAGACGTAATGAATGCTGGTAATTCAATTAGATTGTCTGTTGGAGAGTGCCTAGTGCTATTAAAAAAAAAAAAAACTAAAGGGAGATAAGGAGGATCAGAGAGTTTGTAGTGCTAGCGTGGCCTTTGAGGTTGTCATGAAATAGGGTATTCACTTTGGCCTTCTTTGAGAAGATGAGTCTTGGGCTCATGACTTGAAGGATGTGAGGGAGTTTTCCATGTGGATCTCTGGGAAGAGCCTGGCAGAGGCTTAAGGCAGTAATGAACAGCGGGGAGACCAGGGTGGCAGGAGGACAGGGAGGGGGGTCACTCGGGCTTTAGAGGCCACTGTGAGGGTAATGGGGAGCCACTGAGGGGCCTCGAGCAGAGGAGTGACATGCTCCATCATCATCGCCGTGCTGCTTCTCATCAGGAGGAGGGACGTGGGTGGTGTCCCTGGGTGCTTCTTGCTCCTCTTTCTCCTATTAGCTTAATCTTTTATACCTTAAATGTGTGGGGGAAAATTGTATTGCACCACCCCAGGGTAGCTGCCTTGCCTACTGTGTGTCATTGATTGAACTTGGCAGTCCTGTGGCTGTGGTGGTTGTATTCCTTGGGAAACAAAGGAAATGATTAGGCCTTAAGAGGGGAGGGAAGTAGAATCCTGCGGTAGCACAGCTTGTGATCCTCTTTGAACATGACTTGATGTCTTCCAGGCTCCCTGTACTGAACCGGGAAACCTTTGTAGAGGGATCCTGGGAGGTGTTGGTTGGTTTAGTGTTTTTTAAAATGTTTGTATCTCCTTACAGTGAGGAGGATCCATTATGGGGTAGGAGGAAGAGCTTAAGTGTAGTAATTTGTCAGCTCATGACCTATGCTTAACTTCTTTCATCCAAGATAGAAGCAGCAGACACACTTTCAACACACACGGGAGTGGAAGACGTTTCTGCGCTATGTTTCCAATGAGAAATCAATGACTCCCAAACCTGGCTTCAGCATCCAAGATCATCTGCCGCTGTTCTGTGTCCTGTTACTCTCAACCAAGTTAATATGTAGTCTTTTTTTTTTTTTTAATGCACGCAGGGGAATATAGTGATATGAGGGAATGGTAGATGGGGTGGAAGTGGGCCATGATGCAGAATTTCACACAGGATCACATGGGATTGGAGTCAGAAGAGCTCGGTTCCATGCCTGGCTTTGTCAAAGTAGCTCAGTACCTGTGACGTCTCTGAGTCTGAAGTTCCTTTTCTCCGAATGGATTAAGTCTATGTGCTTTTTCTGTCTCGTGGGATACGGACAAAATGAGGTCTATGGATGTCACCAAGATACTAGAATTGCGACTCCAAATGTTGGGATCCATTTTTCTGGCGAAGTCGTTGTTTGGGAATGGAGAGAGGGTAGGTTCCCCCTTTTGTAGAGAGCATCAGTGTGTCAAGCGTGGTGTTGCTCCGCTGCCTCGCTCCCTGGGAATTGAAGGGTTTGGCTTTCTTTCAGGTTATTTACAATCCATTGCTCTCTAGAACCCTAGAGATAAGGGCCTTGACTAGGCCATCAGCCTGTACCTTCCAACCTAGTCCTAACAAGACTGTCCTCTGTTTAGTGGTCCTACTCATATCTTTTACCCCTCAAGATACCCCATCTTTTGCCCATTATGTTAACTATTTGAGATAATTTTGGAGATAGCCATCACTTAGTTGAGTTAAAGCTTTATGATTGAGGGGTTACTCATTAGCAGGAACTTTTAAAAATCTTATTAACCCCTTGTTACCCATTTGATAATAGACTTAGTGGAAGAATTTGCTCAAAAGTCTCAAAGAGACTCAAGTAGCTTTTTGGCCTGATGGATAAACTTTTTGCCTTCAGCAATAGAAATGGGGAGAAATTCCAGATGCTAAATAATCTGGGGCCAACAGGTTGAGAGAATGGAACCTTTCGTTTGAGGCACAGCCAGAAATTGCTACGAGTAGCATCAGATACCCTGAGGAAGTCTGATTTCAGAAATGGAAATATGTGGAACACCTTCGAAAAACTATTTGTCTGCTCCAGGCCTCAGTTTCCTTATCTCCGAAGAGAAAGGACTGACTAACTCAGTAATAGAGAACTCAGGATTATTTCTAATTCTTTTAAAATGCCTACCAAACTATTTCTGAATTAACTTGTTTTTTCCTTCCAGCAAAAAGTTATCAGTGACTGCCCATAAACTGTCAATCAGATTCTCTGAACAGCTTTAGTTAACCAGAGTTAGAATGCTAAGTTGGTACAATTCCAGAGCAAACCAAAAAACTTGATGTTTTAGCTTGTCTTATGGCAGGCAAATTTTGACTTTTTTTTTTCCCCAAAGAGTCCTCATCGCCCCCTGTTGTAAACTGACCTATGCCAATTTGGTTAGGCACAACTCCCTAGGGTTTTAAGCGGAGGGAGAGGGGGGTGGCAGATTTTGACAGCAGCCACATTATTTGAGGTGAGTGGGGTTTAACTACTATCCCACAAGGTCTGAGACATGATTCTGCTACACAGAGAGATGCTAATGAACAGCCAAACAGGCACAGAGTAGTTCATGCAAATTTGCTCTGTATGCTTGATAAAGTCCCCCCTCTCTTCTGTTATCTGCTCTGAACACCACCTCACAGGAAAACTGCGCTCCTAGACCTGACAACATTCCAGAGGAGCATTCTCTTATCCTTAATAATCAGCACCAAGCAGCTGGCAGCCTTTCAACCATAGCTGGACTTGGGGCCGTGTAGGGAACAAGCCTATTAGGGCTGCACTCATGTTCACGCTAGCGTCGGGGGCACTCTAACGTATTTTGGCCAATCCTTGTAACTTGAATGTAGCATTCATTTCACGGGTGGAGACCCATTTCTAACATAATGCCTGTTCACAAGCCACGCATTTCACAGGTCCCACCCTAGTCAACCTCTGACATTCACTTTGCTAACTTGCAAAGGGTCTGGTGCTGATTAACATGGATGACAGAAATATTTGCAGTGCCTTTTCTGAAGTACAGGCTTCATGGTTAGAGCAGGAGTCATGTGCCCGTGGAGTGGGCCTTCCTGAAGACGGTGCCAACTGCATTTGAGTTGTAGTTGAACCTAATTAACTCATGCATGATATCACATTACCTGTACTGAATTATTGCTAAGTTAATTAGGCATCTTAACATGGTCTTTAGAGCCCCATAGTGGAAACCACCACAGACTGATGGCAGCCTGTAGGAGTGAGACTTTGAAACGATTTGTCAGGATTCCTTTGTTCAAAAAGCTTTGCTTCACTTCTGCATACTCAGAACCATCTCTCGTCAGAGGGTAGAAAATCACGTTACTATTTATTGAGCACTTATTATGTGTCTGTACATACTTTATGTGCTTTGTCTCGACTTATCCTCTCAGCTACTCTGTAGAGTAGAGACTCAGCTCCACTTTGTAGACAGAAAACTGAGGCTAAAAAAGAGATGCAGTGGAACCCTTATCTAAACCAAGGTCTGTCTCTGTAAGCAGGGCTGTCCTATGACCCCTGCATTAGCTTCTTAATGCTATGTAACAAATTACCCCAAACTTTGTGGCTGAAAACACCAGTTTATTATATCGCAGTTTCTCTAGGGCAGAACTCTAGGCAATGCATAGCTGGATTCTCTGCTCAGGGTCTCTCTGGACTGAAAGCAAGGTGTCAGTATAATTAGCATGTGGATTTGGGGGTCATCTTCCAAGCTCACTGGTAGAAATCCTTTCCTTGTGGTTGTAGAACCAAGGTCCCAGAATTTCCTTCTGGCTGTTGGCCAGCAACCACTCTCAGTTCCTATAGGCTCTCTCTGCCTTGCCAGGTGGCTTCCATAGACAGTGCACACCATGGGCAGTGTTTCCTCCTAGGCCAGCCAGAGTGTGCCCCTCTGAGGCCCCTTCTGGCACTAGCTGGAGAAAAACTCTCTGCTTTTAAAGGGTTCATGTGATTTGGTTAGGTCCACTGGCTAATTTCTTTTTGAAAGTCAACTGTACCATATAGCGTAACCTGATTACAGAGTAAAATGTCAGTCCCAGAGATTGTGCAAGGCCTGTACAAACAGGCACCAGAAATCTTAGGGCCATCTTAGAATTCTGCCTACCAAACCCTGTTTGGAAATTTTCATCTCGAAGGAAGAGAGATAAAGAAAAAGAGGAGCTGGAACCCTACCCAGAGTTAGTGCCACAATGGGAGCTCCTAATCATGAGGTATGGAAGGGGCCTATCCGAGGTGACAGGTGCCTAGATAGAGAGGGAATAAATTCAGTGGCTTCAGACTATACTACAAAGCTTCAATAATCAAAACAGTATGGTGCTGGCACAAAGCCAGACACACAGATTAATGGAACAGGATAGAAAATCCAGAAACAAACCCATACACTTATGGTCAATTTATGACAAAGGAGGCAAGAATATACAATGGAGAAAAGACAGTCTCTTCAATAAGCGGTGCTGGGAAAACTGGACAGCTACCTGTAAAACTTTGAAATTAGAACATTCTCTAATACCATATACAAAAATAAACTCAAAATGGATTAAAGATATAAGTGTAAGACCAGATACTGTAAAACTCCTGGAGGAAAACATAGGTAGAATGCTCTAACATAAAACATAGCAATATTGTTTTTGAATCAGCTCCTAGATTAAGGGAAATAAAAGCAAAAATAAACAAATGGGACCTAGTTAAACTTAAAAGCTTTTGCACAGCTAGAAATGCCATCAACAAAATGAAAAGAAAACCTACAGAATGGAAGAATATATTTGCAAATGATGTGACCGACAAGGGACTAATTTCCAAAGTATACAAACAGCTCATACAGCTTAGTATCAAAAAAAAAAAAAAAAAAAAAAGGCAACCCGGTAAAAATGGGCAGAAGACCTAAATAGACATCTCTTCAAAGAAGACATCCAGATGACCAACAGGCACATGAAAAGATGCTCAACATCACTAATTCAAAACTACCACCTCACACCAGTTGGAATGGCCATCATTAAAAATTCTAGAAATAATAAATGCTGGAGAAAGTATGGAGAAAAATCAACCCTCTAAACACTGTTGGCAGTAGTGTAAATTGGTGCAGCTACTGTGGAGGATAGTATGGAGGTTCCCTAAAAAACTGAAAATATATACCATATGCTCCAGCAATCCTACTTCTGGGCATATAACCAGAGAAAACTATAATTCAAAAAGACACATTCACCCCAATGTTCATAGTAGCACTACTTACAATAGCCAAGACATGGAAACAACCTTAAATGTCCATTAACAGATGACTGGATAAAGAGGATGTGAGAGAGAGAGAGAGAGAGAGAGAGAGAGAGATGTAATGGAATATTACTCAACCATAAAAAAGAATAAAATAATGTCATTCTCAACAATGTGAATGGACCTGGAGATTGTCATTTTAAGTGAAATAAGTCAGGAAGAGAATAAAAGGCAATATGATATCTCTTATGTGTGGAATCTTTTTTAAAAAAGACACAAATGAACTTCACAAAACAGAAACAGACTCATAGACAGAGAGCAAATTTATGGTTACCAGGGGTTAAAGGGGGCGGGAAAGAATAAATTAAGAGTTGGGGATTTGCAAATACTAACTACCATATATAAAATATATAAACAAGTTTCTTCTATATAGTATAGGGAACTATATTCAATATCTTGTGGCAACCTATAATGAAAAGGAATATATGTATTTATATGTATGACTGAAACATTGTGCTGTACACCAGAAATTGGCACAACATTGTAAACTGACTATACTTTAATAAAAAATGCAAATTAAAAAAGAATGCCTTCTTGTACAAGGTTCTGAAGCACCATTGGTGCTTTTATATCCTAGGTCATTTTTGTTTCCGTATCAATCAAATCAAACCCATTGAGTACTTACTGGGTACTATGATACACATCTCTCTTTAACAGAGATCGTGATGCAGGTAGGGAAAGCGTTTTCACTCCTCCCTCCCCTTCCCGGCAGAGTGTTTTCCTTATATCGGTGGTAAAGGCGATAAAAGAATAAAGTGTTTTATGCTCCAGACACATCTTTCTTTCAGAGGTAGTAAATGAAAAGTTTTGATGTTGCCCTTTGGCTGTCTCCTTCGAACTTATAAAAAGCCTGGTATCTCCAAGAGCCATCTGCACTCCCCTTGTCCTCCTTCTGTAGGGAAGTGATGTGTACTTGACCGTGGCCAGGAAAGACTCATTAGAAGCGCAGAACTAAGGACTGAAAGCCTGTAGTGCAGGACCTTCTTGTCTTTTAAAATAAATCTATGCATTTTATCTGTTTTTAGCAGCTTAATTGAGGTATAATTTACAAACCATGTAATGCACCCAAAGTGCACAATTCAGTAGTTTTGAATATATTTACAAATATTAGCAACTCTCATCACAGTCAATTTTAGAACTTTTCCATCCCCACAAAAAGAAATTCTGTACCATTGAACTGTCACCTTCCTATCCTCCCTTTCCTCTCTTCCAGCCCAAAGCAACCAGTCATCTACTTTGTTTCTATAGATTTCCTAGTTCTGAATATTTCATATGAATAGAAGTGTATGTGATCTTTGTGACTAGATTCTTTCACATAGCCTAATATTTTCAAGGTGTATCCATGTTGAAGTATGATGTATCCATACTTGATTCCTTTTCGTGACTAAATAATATACCACTGTAGAAGTATACCACATTTTGTTTATCTTTTTTTTTTTCTATTTTTTTCCTGTTTTTTCCTGTATTGAAGTACAGTCAATTACAGTGTGTCAATTTCTGGTGTATAGCACAATGTCCCAGTCACACATCATTCTTCAGTTGATGGGTGTTTGGGTTGTTTCTACACTGTTGGCTGCTGTGAACACTGCTATAAGGATTTGTGGATAGATTTTTGTGTGGATATATGTTTCATTTCTCTTGAGCATGTACTTATGAGTCACATTGCTGGGTCATATGGTAATTCTGTTTAGTCATTTGAAGAGTTACCAGACACTCTTCCACAGTGGCTGCACCATTTTACATTCTGGTCAGCGGTGCATATAGGTTCTGATTTCTCCACACCCTCGTCAGTACTTCTTGTTAATGACTTTGTGTCTAACCATCCTAGTGGATGTGAAGTGCTATCTCATTGTGGTTTTTGATTTGTTTCCCTGATGACTGATGATGTTGAATATCTTTTCATGTGCTTATTAATCATTTGTATGTCTTCCTTGGGGAAATGTCTGTTCAGATCCTTTGCTTATTTTATGCTTATTTTTCTTATTGAGTGGTAAGAATCCTTTATATATTCCAGGTATAAGTCCATTATCACATGCATAATTAGCAAATATTTCCTCCCATTCTGTGTCCTGTCTTTTCACCTTTTTGATAGTGTCCCTTGATTAATTTTGATGAAGTCCAATATATCTTTATTTTCTTTTTGTTGTTCACTCTTTTAGTGTTATATCTAAGAATCTTGCTAAATCCAAGGTCATAAAGATTTGCTTTTTTGTTTTCTTCTAGAAGTTTTATCATTTTGGCTCTTACATTTAGGGTTTTTTATTCATTTTTTAAAGTTCACTTTTGTATAGGGTGTAAGATAAGGGTCCAACTTCATTCTTTACATGCGACTATCTAGTTATCCCAGCATCATCTCTTGGAAAGACTGCTCTTTCACCATTGAATGGTCTTGGCACTCTTTTTAAAAATCAGTTGGCCATAGATGTACGGATTGATCCTGGTTCTTAAAAACCCTTATGCTAGAGGTTATTGCTGTGGGAGGTGGGTGAACAGTACGTGGGAACTCGGACTATATTTGTAACTTGTAAGTCTGAAATTTTTTCAAAAGAAAACTTTTTAATTGAAGAATAGTTGACATACAGTATCAGTTTCAGATGTATAACAAAAGAAAACATTATAAAAAATGTTCTTAGGGTATAGGGAAAATTCAGGAGATTTGATCTCATTTAATAGTTTCCTCCTAATTATGAAAATACCAGTGAGGAAAATGGCTTCCTGTATTTTCTTCTGGCATGGCTTCTTTTCCACGTGAAAGAACATTGCATCTTAGCTGCAAGAGAAATAGAGGACCCTTAGTAGAGCTCGGCATGAACTGAGTCCAAAAAACTAGACCATGCTGCACCCTCAGGGCTGGCACAGTTTTAAAACAAAAGCATAAATGACAGTGATGTCCTGGTCCTCATTGCTGCTCCCATTCTTCCCAGTAGAGCTTCCCAGTCTGTAAAATACAGCAGTTAAATTGGACCCTGACTGGATATTTGATGGTATTCAGGAATTATTATTAGTGTAATAATAGTATTGTGATTTCTACAAAAATAGTTTTCATCCTTTAGAGCTTTATGCAGACTTTTTGGATGGCATTGACTCTCTTTAAATTGCTTCAGAAATAATTTAGGTTGGGGAGGTGGGGATATGGTGAAAAAGGCTACGAGTTTGTCATGGTTGAAGTTAGGTAATGGGTATATGGAGGTTTGTTATACTGTTTTCTCTTGTACAGATTTTCCATAGTAAGAAATTAGTTTTGGATGGGTTCTTTCATTGTTTTCTGTTTGGGGGTGGAGGGGGTGGTAATTAAGTTTTGGGGTTGTTTTTTTTTTTTTTAATGGAGGTACTGGGGATTGAACCCAGGACCTTGTGCATGCTAAGCACATGCTCTAACCCCCCCGTTCATTGTTAATACTGCAGTGGAAACGTTTAGGAGGCGTTTCCCTTTAGAGCTGTGTTTGTTGTCCATAGAAGTGGATCCCTTCTGGGTTTGGATGTCCTTGCCTACACTGGGATGGATGGGCTCTTAGGAGCAGTTCCTGGAATGCTCACTCCTCAGAGGCAAACCTTAGAGGCTTTCTGGAGCCATCTGAGGTCTGGTAGAGCCTAACAGAATTCATCTGTTGCTTGCAGTGCCCTTTTGGTCTGTATGTTGGAGATGCTAATCTACAGTGCTCTTTGTTTCACAGTTATGTGAGTTTATTTTTTAAAGCTTTTTAAACCCATGATTCTGTAAATCTTTACGCTTTTTAAAATGGAAGTTTATATATAAAATATACATTTATGTGTGTACATAGAGACTTGATAACTAAAAAAAGCCAGAGATAGTCTATAGAGAATTTGGCCATTTGGGAGGTTGAGCTGTATTCTTTTCCAATCATTAATTTCTGTTTGTAGAAGAGACTTTTTCATGCTTTATTCTTTCTTGCTCTCTTTCTAACGGCTAGAAACCTCAGTAAATGCAGTGTTTGAGTCTTTATCCAAGAACGAGATTCTTGCATAAAATCGTTACAGCTCTGTGTTCAGATGGCTGAAGCTTTCAGAACAATGTTAAATTGAAAAATCTGTACAAAAAAAGGGACACCATCTGGAAATTATTCTATGCTTTATTCTTGGTTTTGCTAGTATAATGAAATCCGAGCGTTCTAACTTCTCGTAAATTGTTGAACTTTGTGATGTAAATGGTGCCAGGCTCTGAAAAGGCTTGTAAAGGTTTTGCTGACTTTTTTGTTTTGTTTATACATATTTTCAAACGAAACTATCTGTGCTGTTTTAGCTGAAAGAAGGAGCAGCTTCAAACAGCTCTGGATTATTTTACTACTTGAATAGTGATAAGTACAAAAGGAATATTGACCTCTGTGAATAGCTTGTACGTAGGACGACTTCCACCTTTTCTCCAGAAGTGAGCTCACTGTGGCGTTCTGTCATATTGTGCTCCATGTCCAAGATCACATAGCACCATACATTGCGTTTTTAACCCTTGACTGCATGACCTTGCCCATATAATTGGCCCATTTTCTAGTTCATGGGACTGACACAGGATTAATATACTGCTTAGCACCTAACTATGCAAAAAGTACTTTTAAATACGCTGTGTTTGCCAACTCCCTAACTGAATTCATGCGACAAGTGACAGCTAGTAGTTTATTACGAAAATCCAAAGAGGAGTTCTCAAAAAGGAAGATTCTAGAGATGACTTTCTGTATTATAAGAACAGCTGAATGGCAGAATGAG
The DNA here is from genome assembly GCF_048564905.1 of Vicugna pacos. NCBI lineage: Eukaryota > Metazoa > Chordata > Mammalia > Artiodactyla > Camelidae > Vicugna > Vicugna pacos. The sequence continues at coordinate 19,651,767 of NC_132999.1, read as the reverse complement.
GGGGGAAATTATCCTTGAAATATTTTTTAATCATGTATTTAAATTACAAAAATAATGCAGAAAAAACTCTGGAAACAAAGACCGTGATGGTGGTGGTGGTGGTGGTGTTTGTAGCTTTATTTGTTGTGCCTGTAATATCCCTGGTTTCTTACTGCTTTCCATGTATTGGTTTTTATTGGACTTTGATTTAAATACAACCATTCCATGGATGAGATGCTTATTATTCCTATTTTTCAAATGAGGATATTGAGCCAAAATGACCAGGTCCCTAGCCCAAGGTTGCATTGCTGGTGAGTGGAGAGACAGGATTTGAACTTTATGCTAAAGAAGAGCTTGGTTTTCTGTATTTATATATGTGGTACATCCATGTATATATGTGTGTGTTTATTTATATATACATATGTGTGTGTGTATATATGTATATACGGTACACCACTACCAGTGGACAGTCTCAGCAGATGTCTCCCCACTCAGCCCTTTTTATGGATATATTGTCATATTATAAAATCATATCATTATTTTGTATACTGCTTTATATTTCATCTAAAATTTTGTAAACTAGACAAGTTTGGTATTAGGTTTCCTGTCAAGAAAAGCATTGAGAAGTTAAGAATTAATGATCAGAGAGAGAAGGAATGAAAATATGATCCTTCAGAGGATTAAAATGACAGATAGTGAAAAATCTCTCAATGATGATTACACAGTCAAAGAATGTCAGATAGATATTTACCCCCAATTGGAAAACCAGTAACTTATTTGGACATTTCTTTCTCCCCTTTAAGATGAGTTGGTCAGATAAGAAGCTCTGAAAAATCTTGTCCGGCTGTGATGTGCTGGTTCTCCATGCAGCTCACTTACTTCCTTATCCTAGCTGTTTTTTTCTGTTGCACTGGATTACTGATGACCAAATACAGTAGCCTGAAGTGCCTAAACCTTTAGAATTATAACTGTTCTTTAGTTTCAGATGTAGGTCAGACGTTAAAGGGGCTGGCTGGCATCTTAGTATTTTCCTAAATATAAAGGTCATCTCCACCTAATTGATCCCACATGTGCAGTGTGCTGTAACTGGTTAGAGCTCTCTGGACGCTCAGGTTTTCATTAGGTAATGGCCACACTGCCTGTGAGATTGCACGGAGACCCATATGCAGAAGGGAAGCGGAGGAGGGAGAGCCTCTCTGAGTAGAGACCACTGACTGCTACTCATTTTATTATCGTTTAGTTAAACTGTTTAAATAATTTTCAAATTTTATTTTATAGTGACTCAATTTTTACGTGGTTATAAAAATCTTAGGAATGTAAGCAACATTTGTTTTTGTTTTTGTTCTGGGTGTGTGCTTACATGTAAAAATTGTTACTGCTTTTCAAGGAACAGATGATCTGAGAACTGGAAAGAATGGCACCTGCATTAGGTGCCACTAATAGGACCAAATAAAAACCTGCCTGAGTGTTGCTTTATTAGATCTATGGGCTGAGCTTCCTGGGATTTAGGGTCAGAAGATGGGAGTTTGAGTTTTGAGCTCAACTCATTTCAGACAAGTCCCAGCCCTTCAAGAACCCACGCATGTTGTGTGCTAAGATGGGCATAATTGCAGTGGTGTCCATCCCTCACAGAGACTGTGTGACCTGTTGCCTCTTTATTTTTAAAACTCTACATGGTATGGGTTCCTGAGTCATACTTAAGCTGCATGTGGGATTCCCAGTTATGGGTGGTTTCTCCTCTCAGCAACCCTTTCTTTTTCATTCATCTCTCAGTGGTGAAAAACGGTAAGACATGATTCATGTCCACCCATGTCTACGGGGACCATGAGGACTTCATGACTTTCTAAAGTGGTTTGAGAAAGAGACAAACACAAGGAGTTAATAACAGTAACAGTGTTCTTCCCATAAGAAAACCTTCCAGCCTGCTATGACTTGTTTTGGAATTTGTGAAGTCCTGAGAGGGGTGACGGTTCTGTAACATGGTTTCTTTTCGAGCCTAAAGTTTAAAGAGACCCGGGGTGGGAGGAGAGCATTAAGGAAGGAAGCAGTTAAAGTTTCAAAACTGATGAAGTGAAGCAATTTCCCACTCCTGTAAGTGCAAAGAGCTCTCCAGATTCATTTCTTTTTTCCATATAAGTCAGAAACCTATTCTTTTGCTTCTGGGTGTCCGGAGCCCGGCTCTTTGAGCGCATAGCTCCTACAGAGAGAGAAATGGTCCTGTAGAGACCATTTCTTCGTGCCCCTTCCTTCCTGAGAGCCTCTAGTTTCGGTTTACATCGCTGGGTGGTGGAATATCAGCCTCAATTAATTATGATTCTTTCACAAAACCTCCAAGGAAAGGATGGCTACATGCGTCATTTAGCCAGAGCATCCTGAGCAGGCGGAGTAACTAGTGGAACTTTTCTAGGCACTTAGTGAACCTTCGGTGTGGAGATCCTGCCTGATTTTTTTGTTGGGTAGAGGGAAGGAAACACACAGGCAGTTAGAGACGGCTTTGTTTTTTAAGGACATCTTTGGCAAAATTGGTCAGAAAAATAACTTGATTCCTATTAAATGGCCTGAAATGGGTGAGTAGAGGACAGTGGAGCCAGGTGGGGGACAGGTGCAGGTCTCCTTGGATTCGAAGAATGGGGATTCTGTTTCCCCGTCTACCTTCCCACCTCTACAGATAAGTCAAGGGTGCCCAAATTTTGAATCCTTGAGTGCAGCACTTGTGGCATCTGGACAGCACTCCTAGCTGGCATGTCTACAGTGTGCTCCTTACCGTTTATTACCCAAACATTGTGAAGCCACTAGATTCCTCTTGACTGGGGTCTTCACCACAAATCCGTAGTCCCCCTTTGCTGACCTGAGGTGAGAGTGGCTGCTGCCTTTCTTGGGGAAGCCTCGTGATTGTGTTTGTGTGGTAACAGTGCGAACACACTTTCACACAGTGCTATTGTGAAAGCGTTCTGTGTGGTGGCATCTGCTGAGTTTTTAAGGCCTGGAGGAACTGAATTTTGACCTGATATGGTCCAGTCTGATAGTCTCTGAGTCTTGGAGATTTTCTATTCTTTCTTTTTTTTTCCCTTATACCTTTCCTCTATTCTTTTCATCATCATTGAAAACTGATTTCCTTTCTCTCTATTTGAAAGTAAAGCAGATTTTGCTTTCCCTTACAATATTAGAATGAGTATCCATACCTATAAAAGGACTGTTTTGTTTCTTGTAGTAGAGGTCAGTAAGTACTGACTGCCACATGGTCTGTGACCTTCTAATTACCAACTCTTTACAGAAATTAAAGTGGGTTTGCTAAGACCCCTCCTTAGTGAGGGTCCAACGGTGCCCCCTGTTGCTCAGTTGTCATCTTGCATTGCTAACTGGCCCAATACCGCGGAACCTTAGTGTCTCTGCTCCTGCCAGCACTGACTTATCACATCCATTGTGTATGTTAATGTATGTTGCACGATGCAGAATGAATTCTGGGAAGGAGAGGGGGACAAGTTTCTGAAAGATTATCTCCATTTATAATGTGAACTGCACTACTTCAGAATTCTACAGTACTTAGTAAGCCTGGTATTTAAAATCCAGTCTCTTACATGGTCTAATTATGTGGATAGATAATTATTATCTCAATGTCCTAATGTGAGTTAAGTTTAAAGACTTTTTTTTTCTTTCCTGTTTCTGAAAGGAGGTCCAGCTTATTTACTGCAAATGAAATAAGAAGTATTTTGGAGGAATTGGTTGACATTTAGCATTCGGGTTTGAAATCCCTCTGACTGTTAAATATTTAATGTGCTGCAAAGCATCCTTAAAAATTAAATATGAATGAGTTTTAGAAAACCTTGCAGTGGTATAAAAAATTGAGGTTTTTTTCACCCCTCATTTCAAGTGTGAGTGTCTGCCTAGGGAATCTTAATTATTTTTAATGAAGATGACATTATATATTTGATCAGCATGGGGATGTCTTAAATCATGAAGTTAATATAAATAGAAGCCTTCTGAATAATATCACAGCAGAGATGTACTTTGAAATAAATTATTAGTTTTGTCTCCAGAGGTTAATCACTCTGCCCTCTTTTTATTTTTGGTGTAAAGTTAAAGAATAAAGTCAAATGACCAGAGAAAATATCTCTGTTGGAAAAAAAAATTTTTCCCTAGGTTTATTGCTTTGCTAAAGCTAGTGCTTTTGTAGACTCCTGAGATTTGGAGTTTGTACTATACACATTTTTGTGGAATCTCTGAAAAGAAGCGTGATTATCACTACTGTTATTATTCAAGAATAACTTTGTTGATGTTGATATTTGTAATCACATAATTTTCTTCCTTTTAAAAAAAATCCTGATAATCGATGACATTCCCGTGATTTAATGGCATGGGAATAAAGTAGGAGACTCTTGGGTTTCTTTTACAATGCTGACATATGACATTAAAAAAAAATCATACCTATATAGTTTCTCACCATATTTTCCTACTTTTTGTTGGATAATATGCTACTGTAGTTGCACGCTGTCCTAAGTATCAGTTATGGGTGGGGAAAGGGAGATTTGAATCCGTGAGTCTGTAGTCTTTTTTGTTTTGTTTTGTTTTGCTTTATGTTTTTCTCCTGACACAAGAAGTTTTATTGTGATAAAATTTACCATTTTAACCACTTTGAAGTGGACAATTCCCTGGCATTGAGTGCATTCACATTATTGTGCAGCCATTACCACCATCCATCTCCAGAATTTTTTCATCGTCCCAAACTGGGACTCTATCCATTAAAGAATAGCTCTTTATTCCTCACTCCCCCGAAGCCCCAGCAACCCCCATTCTACCTCCTGACTACTCTAGGTACCTCATGTAAGTGGAATCATCCAGTATGTGTTCTTTATGACTAGTTTATTTCACTTAATACAGTGTTTGCAAGGTTCATTGATGTGGTAACATAGGTCAGAATTTTATTTCTTTTCTTTTTTTTAAACTTTTTTATTGAGTTATAGTCATTTTACAATGTTGTGTCAAATTCCAGTGTAGAGCACAATTTTTCAGTTACACGTGAACATACATACATTCATTGTGACATTCTCTTTCGCTGTGAGCCACCACAAGATCCTGTATATGCTTCCCTGTGCTACACAGTACAATCTTGTTTATCTATTGTACATTTTGAAATCCCAGTCTGTCCCTTCCCAACCCCCGTCCCCTTGGCAACCACAAGTTTGTGTTCTATGTCTGACTCTGTTTCTGTTTTGTATTTATGTTGGTTTTTTTTTTTTTTTTTTAGATTCCGCATATGAGCGATCTGTGAGTCTATAGTCTTGATGCTTACTTTTGTAAAAGAGTGTGTTATATGTGTTTCCAAAAAATGGTTTTAATTAAATTTCATGAATTGTTCTTGAGAAACCCCTTTTGTAAAATAAATGGCTTAATGTTTGTGCTCTTGCTGTTTGAAAAGGATGGGCTAACTTTCAGGAGCTACGCTTCTGATTTTTTTTGCCTTTGCAGTGATTGTAGAGAATATTGCTTCTCTGTCTCTCTCTCTTTTTTTTTTCATTTTATCTAGGTAAAACTAACAAACTAAAAATGGAACCTATCATTGCTGATCCTGTAATTACCTAGCTTTCAAACTTCTTTGGCATTTTTGATACATCTCTCAGTAGTCCACAGCCATCAGCAACTGAGAGCTCAAAAATGCCCCTTGTGTCCATTTTCCTTCTTTTAGTTCTAGAACCATCCCTCACTCTAGCCCTGCATACCCTGCCCACCTTTGGTGCATTACAATTCCAACAACAAAAGTTATCATTTGTTGAATACATACCTTGTGCTGGCTACTGTGTTAGTGAGATAAATGAATTATCTTATTAACATATATTAATCCAATTAATAATATCTAATAACAATGGTCCTGTGAAGTAGGAAATCAGGGGACAGAGGGGGTGCTTAGAGTTTAGGTAACGTGCCTGAACTACTCAGCTAGTGATTGGCAGAGCTAGGATTTAACTCCACAACAGCCTTTGACACTGGTGTCCATGCCCAACACTATATTATGGTCTCACTTGCTAATAATGGGTCATATTTTTATCTGTTACTGCCAAATTATTCTACTTCAGGTCCAGATCTGATCACTTCACTGCCTGGCTCTATAACATTACTTCAGAGGCTCCTTACTGCTTCCGAGCCTTCATAGCCTTGCTTCTAGGTCCTCCGTGATCTTACCTAAATCTGCTTTCTCATCCTTGTCATTGTTTGTGATTGATAAGGATTGACAAACTAGAAGAGAAGCAGAAAGGAAAAAAGATGCCTTTCAGACTAACATTGATTTGATCCAATGAGGGTCATTTGGTGTCTCCTGAAGGAGCACAGTGCCTGGCATTAGTCAGGTGTCCTTTGTGGTCAGGATCTGATAGCACAGAACTCTTCTTTTCAAGCTTACAATTGTGTTCAGCATTTTGCCCTGTAGTTTAATGGGAAGAACTCTGGGTGCTGCACTGCTGGTTGCTGGCACCTGAACAATCCAGCATTACCTGGGGCCATTTGATTTTCCCAGTCTTGCGTCCACAGTGAATCTCAACATTCCTTCCTAGAGGTTTAAGACTAGCAACTTTTAAATGATAGGCGAAAACTTAGCTTTAAGAAATGACATTTGAGATGAAACTCAGTCATTGACCAGATCTTAGAAATCTCTATGTATACATCTAGGTGGGGAAGTGAGAGAAAGACCAAATTTAATAATAGTTCAGATGAGAAGTGAGGCATACCTTGAGCCTTATTTACGGGTAAAGAGCAATCCAGGGTTTTTCTCTCCACCATTATTAATGGGTCACCTTTTTTCTTGAACAGTTAATTAGTAAGAATAAGCTCATTTTCATCTTCTCTTTTTAGGAAATAAGAATGAAATAAAACAAATACTTCTTCCTTTTTTCTCTTTCTTTAGCAGAAATTTGTTCTTAAAACCTTACAGGCAATTAATTGTGTATCACATTCAGCTAGTTCTGTAATGCAGAACAAGTCTGGTCGTTGCATGGAATGTTTCTCCACTGGCTTCATATCTTCAACTTGGGATCAGTGCCTTGTGGACAGAATGGAAAGCAGCCTTATTTAATGCCTGCCCCAGACCCTTTTGAACGACGACACTGATTTTCAGACCGCTGCAGGGAATCCGGTTCACTGCAGTCTAATGCGGTGCTTCCGCCAAAAGCAAAATATTCACCTGCCTGCATTTTGCCTATGGACTCTTCCAATTATTCATGAGGGTTGAAGGGATTTGAGAAGGGAGGAATCCAGACCAACATCTAATTTGTCAGGAACTGAATCCCAGGACTCTTGATGCCTGGCAGTTACCTCTGCCGTCTACCTCACCTTTGCCTTCACTGGGGACGTAGGGTGGATGAGAATCTATAAACAGGCTGTAAGTGCACACAGGCGTGAGTGCGCGGGCGTGAGAGAGAGACAGGTGGGAAGAGAGAACTGGAACAATTACAAAGAAGGCCTCCTTGAAGAACTTACTTTGGGGAGGGAAACAAGGTCAACGAGAACATGACCTCTGGCCAAATTTCCATCTGTAGAGGTGTGTTTAGAATGATTCTCAGCTTGCTTATTACTCCCAGATGTCTCTTTGTTGTTCAGACATAGAAGTGTTTGCTGCACCAGCACAGGTGGAGTGTGTTTACACACTGATGGGCTCGGTGGGTGATGCTGCTTGCTGTCTGTGGCCAGAGAATCTTCTGTCACAATATTGGTTAATGCCAGACTCACACGGTTACCTCTAAACTGACAGCTTCTGTGGGACATATTAAAAGGTAGCATTACACCATGTAGTCAGCAACAGCATGCCTACCAAGAGAATTCAAAGATGAAGGAGAATCAGTCCTCGTCTTCTAGAAACACAAGATGTCAGGGGTGGGGAGAAGCTACGTAAACAAATAATTGCAGTGTGTTTTGTTAAGTGTTAGGATAGTGGGATGCCCCAGTTACATAGAGATTAGGAAAGACTTTCCATGGAAGTGAAAATTAAGGAAGCCTTAATGATGAATATATCAAGAAAATTAGTGGCAAAGTACATTCTAGGCAGGGGAAGTGACCTCTTTGAATGATTCCCTGTGTTATGAATTCCCAGTGGGGTATGTTTGTCTCACGATCTGTGTACAACTTGCGCCCTTCTCATGAATTCATTAACTGCGTGGTTCTAGCTGCTACAGACAGTGGGGACAAAACAAAGTCCCTGTGCACTTGTGGCATACATGGGAAAACAGACAGCAAAGAATAAAATATAGGTCATGGGAGATGTGACAGGAGCTACTGGGCTTGCTCTTTTGTATAAAAGAGTATTTGAGCAGAACCCTAGAGGCAAGAGGGAACAAGTCCACCCAAAGGCAAATATTTCAGAAAGGGGAAACAGGAAGTGCAAAGGCCCTGCGGTTGGAAAGTAATCTACAGGTCTGAGTAGCAACCTGGAGGCCAGTGTGTCTGGAGCAGAGAGTGGGGAAGAGGGCAGGAGAGAAGTCAAAGGACACACAGGATATGGGTAGGGGTTTTGGAACCAGGGTAAGGACTTGCTTGTGCTTTTACCCTGAATAGGTTGGGGATCCATTGGAGAGTTTGTGCCTGGAAGTGACAACAGCCTTGGCCTTAGAGTCAGACATATCTGAGTTTAAATCTCTCTGCCACTTTTACTAGCTCTGTCTGATTCCTTACCTATAAAATGAGGCTTATTCTTCTCACCTTGAAGGCCATAATGAGGAGGAGTGGAGTGGTGGTGGTGGTAGTGGTAGTATTAATAGTAGAAGAGGTAGATAACAGGAAGAGAATTTGTTTCTATTTATCCGTATCTTAAGAGGCAGGGTGTGAATGAGAGATGACTGCAGGGTGAGGGCAGTGACTTGAGTGTGAGAGGTGGAGTTCTGAACAAAGCTCCCAAATCAGGCCTTGCAGACACTGGGCTGTGGTTGCTGTAGATGAGGAAAAATGCAGATACCTGGGTAGCTGTGGATAGTCGTGTGTATCAACAGCAGCTGGGCCTTTGGGAGACTGAGAGCTGTCCAGCCCTCCTCCAGTTTTGAAGTGCTGTATTAATAAAGAAAGAAATGTGACAGTTACCAGCACTGTTATATTTGAATATTTAATATTTAAAATATTTTAAATATTTGTACTTAACACATTAACTCCTAGGCAGCATAATTGTGCCATTTATGAGCTAATTTCAGTGTTTATTTTTAAAGCATGAATTTCGAGGATACTGTACACGCTTGGCGTGTTCTGTTAATGGGATACAAGTCTAAAGTTGTGCTATGATTTTATCTCTGTGACTGTGTGTAACGTCTCATTAGGAGAGAAAAGCCAACGTATAGATTTGGGGTTTTTGACGACTGTGAACCCCAGGCCAAAAAAACCAACCAACCAACCAACCCCCCTGTTATCTCCCCTGCTCTGCACATCAGGCCTTAATATTCCCTTTTGAACACAGAGACCGAAGCTCCAGGCAACTTCGGGTGGTGTTTGGATCAGATGCGCCTTCCTCGTGCTGGGCACTGCCCACAGCTTCTGCAGCGTCTGCTTACCCCTCCCCCTTCTCCTTTGCACTGTCGTCTCCCGGAGGGTGGGACTAGCTTAGCACCGCGTTGTCCAGAGCCTAGCTCAGAGCCAGCCCATCGTCTGTGCTCAGTAACAGAAAACTGAGCTGGGCTACGGGAAGGTGAGCCCCTCCAGAACATCCAGCTGGAGAAGGCTGGACAAAGGAAGCTCACCAGCTGCTCTAGGAGTTTGAGGGACCAAGAGAGCTTGATCCCAGATTCGAGTCATGGCCTCCAGGGAAGCCTAGAGCTGAGGCTAGAGCTGAGTGAGCCCATCCTGCATGGATTGGATGTGCGACTTTGGAGGAAGCTGCCTCCTCATTAGTTTCCTCTTTCCTCATTTGTAAAACAGGGATGCACCCCGCCCCCCGCCCCTGCAGAGTGGAGGTAAGGCAGAGCATAGCAAATCCGAGTGCTCCTTCCTTTTCTTCCTCCTGTCTTTCCAGGAAGCCCCACCCGAAGCTTATTTCATGTCTAATTCTGAACTTGGTGGCTGCAGGTGGAGAGCAGCTGTTAGCGCCTGGAGATCTGGAACGTGCCCCTTTTCTCCCTCCACGCGGTCAGCAGTAGTGGGACTTGCTCTTTCCTTCCCCCTCTCTCTTTTCTTTCTTTCTTTTTTCTTTTCTTTTTTAAAAGACATTTCTTTTAGCCAGGCCATACTCTAGGGAGATGTGGATTTATACAAAAAATTGAACATAAGGAGACTATTACTGATATCTCAAGGAGATTCACAGTAGGAGTGTTTGATTTGAGAGGTTCACTAGTGTAAGACTTCTCAAGTGGCGATTAGTAGGCCACCTCCATCAGGACTTCCTCCAGGCTCTTGTACGTACTGGCCTCCCTGGGCTTGTGGACTCATTCACTATGGAGGTAGGGGCCCAGGAATCTGCATTTCATTACAAGCAAACAGGATTTGTTTTGTAGCTCTGAAGTTTGATATCTACTGCCTTAGTGATGGAAATCCAATTTGTATAACTTACTGAGCACCTACTATGTGGTCTCATATTCCTCACAGTGACTTAAGTCCTCACAGCTATGACCCTAGGTGAGGTATAGTTTACGGTACATAAAGTCACCCATTGAAAGGGCATAATTCAGTGATTTTTAGTGTATTTCCAGAGTTGTACAACCATCACCATAATCTAATTTTAAAAACATTTTCATCCTGCAAAGAAACCTTATACCCATTAGTAGTCACCGCCCAAGGATAGATATTATTACACCCATTTTTAAAGACGGGAAAATGGAGGCTCTGGACGTTAAGCAACATGCCTCCAACTCCCACAGTAAGGAGTGGAGCTGAGGGCCATAGTCTGACTTCCTTGCTTCCAGAATTCATGCTCTTTCCACTAGACCATGCTCCCTTTCAGGAACTCAAGACAAATTAAGTATTTACATGGCAGGGAGGGTAATTTGAAGTCTGGTTTTATCCTCATTTTGTAGTTTTAGATAATATATTTTCCCTACCCATTCTAGCATTGTAGGATAAATAAATAGGTTTTAGTTTTTAGTTCATTGTTCAGTGCAGTCCAATTTTAAAAGTTCCGTCAGAAATCAGCATGACTGAAAGTCGGGAGAAACCAGCGTTTGGTCCTGTCCCTGGTTGTGACCTATCATGTCCCTTCTTTGAGACTCGCTTTCCTCTTCTGTCAAATGAGGAAGTTGTACCAAATCTTTTCTTTATTCATTAAGCATTTACTGAACTTTTAATGGTGGTTACACTGGATGCTGGCTATTCAGAGAAAATGGTGACCATTTTAGCAGCAGCTATGCCTCGTTGGACAAAAACAATATGTCACACACTGCCCTAACTTGTCATCGCATCCGGTTTTAACTGCAAACCTGGTAGGTAGTGATTATCGCTGTTCTGTCTCTGTGGGATTGGAGGTATGTTGCTTAAATCCTCATGAGGAAACTTAGGCTCAGAAGGTTTAAATAATTTGTGCTGGTCACACAGCTAAGGTGGATGAGGTCTGGATGATTCCAAGGCCGGGACCTTAATCCCCACAGTCCTCTCCAGGTGAGCAGGAGCTGTTTTTGCCTTCTGTGAGGTCACTGCTAATGTATCTAAATAAATACTTGCAATCCAAAGTGAAAGTAAATATTCAGTTGGTGGCACTAAAGGAGGTTTAATCTTCTGGCCCCTTTTTGGGTAGGTCTGGGAAGGTGTCTCAGATGAGCCCATGGGTTCTGTTGGAAGCACAGCTGATTATTGCATTTCTCCCTCTCCTGTAGCCCCTATCGGCTTAGCATGGGCAGGCTGGATTTTTAGGACTACTTTCCTCCCCCAGCGCTGGCGCTACTCTGCAGGAGGTAAGGAACTTTGTCTGTTGAGCTATACTAGGCCTGGAGGGACCAGCGCCTCCGCAGTAGATTTTCCAACTTAAGTTTACTCCTTTGGCCTCCTTGGCATGTGTTTACAAAGCCTCAGGGTCAAGTAATCTAGAGATTTAGTGTGTGCTCAGACAGGTGTTCCCCACCAAGTACTCAGCAATCAAAGGGGAAAGTCACTTTTTCAAGGACCCAGCTTGCATGTGGGTTTCTAAAGAAACTTGAAGAAGCCTGTTCACTGAGACTAGGAGCTCAGCTTGTCAAGGCACCGGGAGCTAATTTGAAAGCCATTTCCTGAAAATAGAGCGTTTTAGTAAGTCTTGTTGCTGTGGAAGGCTTCAGAAGTACTGATATGGGGAAGGGGTCCCGACATTGGGATGAGGACATGGGAAATCTCAAATGACTTTTTATTCTTGGAAATAGTTGTTCTTTTTGAAGGATTTTTAAAAATTACGATTTGTTGAGCTCTTAGTGTGTAAGGAATATGTGCTATACATGCAGGGAAACTCACAAAACCCCTAGGAGCTCACTATTATTATCACCTCTGTTTTACAAATTAGGAAATGGATCACATCTAACCTCTGCACAGCCACCCAGCAGCTGGCAATAGAGGTTTTTTGTTTGTTTTTAAACTCTCCTTTCACATTCCTATTTTTTTTCAGCCCTAAAAATGAAGAAAAAACTTAACCAGCACTTATTTATTCATTAAAATTATATTGTGACTGAGCCCAGAGAGCCATTGTTTGTGGAGAGGTTAGGTAAGGATTATTGTTGAGAATCCTGGCCTGTCGTGCTGGAGCCGGTGCTGGCAGGGTTGTTGCCATGGCATTCGATATGCGTAACAGGCACCCTGGCTGTGAGAGCCTGAAAGACGATACAGCCAGGAGGACCTGGGAGACGTTTGTGTAATCATGTTAGCATCACATTTATTCCATGAAGGCTAACTGCTCCGATTCCTGTCTTAATTTATACTCACCGTGTTCAAGATTGATTTTCTCCATTTAGATTTTCATCTGAAAATATTCATCCTTGAATACGTGGCCATCCTTCTGCAACAAGTTTTAGAGATATAACGTCTTTCTTGACAGTTTAAGTCAGATTTCACCAGCAAATTAATTTTCTTAAAAATCCGTTTCATATCACAGAAAGACCTCGCATTAGTAGTTTCTCAAAAGTCTAACAATTGGTATTTCAATAAGATTCCAGCACAATAGTAGCATGGGAATTTTAGGATCACCAAGTTTTATATAATCTAACCCAGGTTTGTTTGTTTTTTTATAGTTAAGTGAAATTTGGCCTAGGGAGGCTAAATGACTTCATCAGGCATAGAGCTAGTTTATACAGAGTTGCAATTTGACATTATTAATTATTAGCTTTTGTGATAAATTATGATTTATAGTTTCCATACTAAATGATTGTACTAAAAAGGCATCTCTTTAAATAAAAGAATACACTAGAATGGCATTTATAAAAATTCTATTTAGCTATGGCATATATGAACATTTCCTTTGAAAAATATCCAAAACAGCCACAGTAGTATATTTTGAAATGTCAAAAACTAGTTTTCAACTCCGAATGCAACATTGCAACTATGCTTTAAACCCAGACAGTTGTTTTTCATTAAGTTATTTTTATATTATTGTTTTGAGCAAGTATTTCTCCATCTCATTCCATAGTACTGCTCTGTGCAAGTGCTGTAGGGATTGTAAAATTGAACAAAACAGTCCCTTCGAGGATTTTACAGTTTTACGGAGGCGATAAGACACCTGGGAAACTTGAATTCAAGGTCCCTCAAGTGTCACACCAGGGATCGAAGACGATCCAGTTCGTTTGGTTCCTAAAGCTGCCACAGATCCTTGGGATAGTAATTGGTTTCTAAACGGAGTGGATTGGTTTCTTTGTGAGAAGGCTTAGGAACAGTTGAGGGAAGGGGGTGCATGGTTCTGAGCATGTAGAATATAAACATTCTTAAAGCTCCTAGTTCATCATGTCACTCCCCAGCTAAAAAATCCTTTTAACAGCTCTTTACTTCTTGGCAAATAGACCTTTATTCATTTACTCATTCAAAAAATATTTACTAAGTACCTACCATGTGTGTCAAAATCCAACTCCTCTTCCTGGATTGAAAAACCTCTACAGCCTAGCCTCATCATTTCTGTTCTATTTAGTTCAGTTTTCTTCCCAAAAGCTCCCCTTATGAAACTGACTTTGTATCATAATTGCTGACTTCAGGTTCTCTCTGTAACACTGTGAGCTTTTCTAGAAAAGAAGTAATCTGCTCATCTTTGAACACCCCATTTCCAAGTACACAGGCCAGTGCTTAGTAAGTCCTTTTTAAGGGTTTTCTTGAGGCCAAAGGATTTAGAATGTAGGGTCCAATGTGGGCAGGGATTTTGTCATGCTCCTTTCTTGTATCCTTAGTGTCTAGAACAGTGCCTGGCCCAGAGTACTTAGTACTTGGGACAAACCCTTTCTGCAATGCTCTCGCCTAAGCTCTTTTTCTCTTTTCCTATTTAAATCCAACCTCACATTCAAGGCCAGGTCTCATCTCTTCAGATCTCTGCTCCTCAACCCCCGAGAACTCTTGACAGTGCCTTGGGCGTGCGCCAAGCACGCTGAGTGCACCGAGTCTCTATTGCACTGTCACTCTTCCTCCTTTTTAATTTTTAATTTCTTCTCCCAACTAGAGAGCGAGCTCCTTAAGAATATGGAGCTACATTTTACGTGGTTTCCTTCAGAAAGGACATGATGGATTAACTGAGTTATTAATTAAACATAGTCATTTAAGTCTGGAAAGTTAAGCATTTCAGGGTTTCCAGTTCTCTTTATCCTTAATGGATGGATTGATTCCCGAAGACCCGACCATTTGTGTGGGTTTGTGCACACAGAACACTGCATACTGAAGGCTTATCCACTTAAAGTGCCTCTTTCTAAGAATAAGTGCACGGCCATTTAAGTACCTCCCCGCTTTTTTCTTCAAGGTGAAATTTTTTAAAAGCCTTAATGGAGATCTAGGGGGTAGGGAGTGGGGAAATTAAGAGTTAGGGGAGTGGAAGTACGGGAGTGGAAATCGGGCACCATCTGCAAAGCATTTGGGGAACTCAACTTCCCATTTCTGAGAGGTTGCCATGTGCATTGTCATGAATATTACTTATAGTCAAGTTACATTGGCTAACGGCTGAATCTCACCAACATGTGGAACTGATTTACTTGCTTTTTCCCCTCTTACCCCCTTTGAAAGCCAAAACAACAACAACAACAAAAAGTCAATAACCCTTCAGTAGCTTTATTGCATTTAGGGAAGTGTTTCCGTCTCGTTTTGCCTGCCTTTATTCTCCTGGTTCATATTTACCCCCTGGCTCTCCTGGTTTGAGTACTGTAACAGGAAATCAAGTGATCAAGGCTGGAAACTTTGCTTGCTGAGATGATTGCCTTAGATTTTCCCTGCTAAATCACACTGCAGGCTGTTCCTTTTCCCCGGTAATTTCTTTTGAGGGAGAGAGTGGACCAAAACAGGCAGCCCTTTGTAAAGGTGACACTTGTCACCGACTTGTGACTCTCCCACAAGCTTTCTTGCTATTCAGAGCTCATGTTGGTTTGAAGGGTGTTAAGTTAAATACCATCAGACTAAGGAATTTATAATTTGAGTTTTTTGCACTTGAAGGGGCTGTGTGTGTATGTACTCAGACCCTAAAGATGACAGGGAAGGAAAAAGAGAAGTGATGAGGGGAAACTCTATTAATAGATTGTTGAGAGAAGGGGAACAGTTTTTTATCTTAAAGAGAAAGGATGATTTCTTTCTTTCGTTTTTTTTTTTTTTTTTTTTTTTTGGCTAGCTGGTCGAGTGACCATCTAAAATCATGGTTTGGTTGATTTAATGCCTAGACTAATGGATACATACTTGCTTATTTATGCTTACTATGTATGATGCACTGTGCTAAGGAATCATGGCCTGGACCCGTTGTCAAAGAATCCACAACAAAGTTGGAACCTAGGAATCCGAAAGAGTGGAAGGAAATAAAGTATAATGTAAATGGTAGTTGGTTTTTCACGAGTGGTCAGACATTAGCTTTGTTTTCCCCTCTTCTTCCTTTACATATTTTCAAAATTTCTACAGTGAACACATTGTTTTCATTGTAGCATAGGCAGTCTTTGCTGCAGAAATTCATAGAAGAGAGGGATTACCTTTGGGAGGTTGTTAAGGATGAGGTGGAACTGAGTTGGTAAATATTTATACAGGGTTTTTTCTCCCTCATACCTCCAACTATCATAGAATAACTGTCGTAAGAATATTCTTAAGAGATTAACAATAATGGTATAAAATAATAGAATAACTATTAGGACTGTTTGAATAATTATCACAACAGTATGTGAAATAGACTCAGTGTTTTTAGTGCACTCTACATAAATTCATCTTCATATTTATGAGGGTAAGTGAGTTAAGATATGTAGAGTACTTAGTGCTGGACAGATAACATGATATAAGCAATAGCTATTATCGTTATTTATATATAGCAACCTTAAAACAAAATAAGGAAGTCTGTTGGGGTAGGACATGAGTGCCTGGGGTACCATTTGCACAAGGTCATCTATTGTGTACTGGTTCATCTTGTTTTAAATTCCTAATCTAGGCCTCTTCCTCTGCCATGATTTTTAGGACCTACGCATTTCCCTTTGTCATAAAACTGGAATAGCCCTGTTTCTTGTAAGTCACTGTGGTATTCAAGATTGTATTTTTATACTGAGGATGAAGCAGGAGCCCCTGCATTTATTTTTTCCTCTGAAAGCTCTTAGGGTGATGATATAGTGCAAACGGTTGTTTGTAGAGTTTAGTTGTAACTCTGAATGTCTGTCCCTTTTTTGTATGTGTGACAACTCTTTGCAAAATATCATTATCCATCATATAGGAAATACATGCTCTGTTTTGAGATTAGGGGGAATGGGGGAAAGAATGTATGTTCTGGAGTCATTAGTCACAGGTAAGCCCTATTACTATTTTGGTCACTTTCTAGATTTTACCTAAGTTTTCTCTTAGTATGATTTTTACATAGAGGATGAGACAAACTTTGGAGTAAGGCACAGTTTGCATTCAGACTTGGCTACGTTCTTACAATAACCTATACTTGAGCAAACTAAACTCAGAACCTGTTTTCTCATCTGTAAAATGATGACATAGTAACTGTTATGAAAAGATGTTGTGTTAAGTGAGATAATGTGTTGCAAAGCACATGAATTCATTCTGGCCCTTGTTAATATACACGGAAACACAGTAACACTGTTATGTATAATGTACCCCTCCACATACACACATATAATTAGAACAAACTTTGTGTATTTAAATGCTCTGTTAAAAATATTAACAATAACGAATCATTGTAAACACTTACTAGCTGCATAATGTATTTTTGGTTGGATGAAGAGTAATCAGTCCCCTATTGTTGGATATTCAGGTTATTGTTGATTTTTATTTTTAGAGGTAACCTTTTCAATATTCATGGTAAACTATTTTCCTGAGCTACCCGTATCCGGAATGAACGAGTTAGAGATTTTTTTTTAAATGATGGAGATTTACGGCGCCAGATTTGTGACCTCAGAATGATAAGCCTCCTTAAAGAGCATCATTTTTCTAGATTCCATATGTTTAATAGCGTGAGGTTAAATAAGACGATGTCTAATCTGGGCAGGAGTGGTCCCTTAAAACCTAGTAAAAGTTTATTCATGGCATATACTTAGGGGAGAATGAAGTCAAGCATGTATTTTCTTTCCTGAAACACTTACTTCCTTGTCCAGTGCCATTAATTCCCTGCCCCGTGATTGTTGGAGTTTATTTTAATGGCAGCACTTTCTCTTTTAATGGTCATTGTTGATCATCATCATGTTGAGAGAACAGTGGTGATCTATACTTTCCTCCCCTTTGGCCACGATTCTTGGAATCGTAGGAAGAGATCCGGAGCTGAATGAAGCTGTTAGTGAACTGTCAGCCAAATTGGCTTGGGACAGAGACCTGTAAACATCAAGAGAATAAGCTTTTGAATAAAAATTCAGTCCTGCATTTTCCTGCAAAGATCAGGGAGGAATACCAGCAGAATCTCATTAGGCTTGTAGAGGTATTTATTTCTTCGCTGTGGTATTGTGCTGGACCATTCATTTAAATATCTAGTTAAAATTTGGCAGAGCTGTTAGAGGAGTGAAGGTGGGGCCAACTGTCTGGACTGACCATCTTATTAAACACTCATGCAATTGTTCCTGTTCCAGTGAAGTGGAATTCTCTTGCCATCTGCTAAGCAGGTTCAATTAAATAGAGAGATTCAGGAGGGAAAGATTGCCAGTAGGGTGAGTGGGTCGGTGAAGTGAGGACCTGAGTAGGATTAAGGTGCAGCCTTTAAGAGGTGGGAAAAAAGTAGGCTACATGTGTGCATGCACGCACGCGCGCGCACACACACACACACGCGCACACACACACACACACACAGCAGGATGTCTTTTTTCTTCTCTTACATGAGAGGTGGGGGGAACTATATTCCAGTGTTACATGACTCTTTAATTTCCAACTTAATTTGGGTTGAAACTTCTCTTTGGTGGAGGAGGGGGAAAGCAATGCTTAGGGAATAAAACAGCAGAATATGCAAAGAGATTTGATTAAATTGTGTTATGTAAGTTTAGAGCATGCAGGTTGGATGAGAGTCAGAGCAAGGCTCCTTTTTTCCTGCAGAAAATTCAGGTTAGTACAGTACCATTGGATGGGAAGCTGAAGAACTAAGTCATGTTAGGCACTTAGAATATGAGGGAGCAATTAGTATGTAGCCTCAGGGAAGGCTCCAGAGACCTTATCCGTGAATTTCTAGGTGGCTCTCGGCATTGGTACAGGCCAATTTCATCTGGATTGCAGATTGGGGTGTAGATTTTTCAGTATTTAAAATAGCCCTTATTAGAATTTATAATTATATAGATTCTTGTCCTTTTAAAAAATCCATAAATCATTTAAAAATATATGAAAACATTTGACAAGGGTGTATTTTAAAGAGACTGCCTAGAATGTAAGCTTCAAGTAAATTTATTGAAGTATAGTGTACATACAGCAAAGCGCACAGTTGTAAGTGTACAGCTTGATGAATTCTCACAAAAGTGAACACATCCCTGCAACCAGGACCCAGATTAAGAAACATCATTTCAGCACCCCGAAGCGGGCTTCATGTCCTGTTCTGTTCACTCTCTCACAAAAGGTAACCACTATCCTGGCTTCTAACAGGCTAGATTAGTTTTGCCTGTTTTTGAACTTGATATAAGTGGAATTAATTGTGTTCTAGGGTCTGGCTTCTTTCACTCAGTATTATGTTTGTGAGAGTCATCACGTTGATGCGTGTTGCAATTGTGTGTTCATTTCTCATCTCACCTGAATATTCCACTGTGTGAATACACGCGATTTGTCTCTTCTCTTGCTGATAGGCATTTGGATAGTTTCCAGGTTGGGGCTCTCTCTTATGACTTGTGCTGCTATGAACATTCTTAAGCTTTTCTTTTGATAAACATGAACACATTTCTGCAAGGTATATACACCAAGGATGGGGAACTGCTGGGTCATAGGACATGCGTATAATTAACTTTGGAAGATAACTGCCAGTTTCCTAAAGTGTGTGTTTTAATGAGGGAAAGGTCAGTTTTGTTTTTAGATCAGAGTACTCAGTTGTCCTGGGCGTAAGTATAAGCAAGTCATCTTGTTGTATAAGCAAGTCATCTTGTTGTGGTGTTCTTTTGATTATGAAAATAAATATACCTGAGAAAGAGGATTCAATAAGCTATTTCTCCTTAAAATAACCTGTTAAAACCCCTCACCCATTTTAACGACCTTTTCACTGTACAGTAAAGCGTATGTATTTTTACTTCTAGTATTTGATGAGAATGACAAAGAAGACTGATGGGCAAGGACAAGCAGTATCTTTGCCTTTACTTCCAGGGATTTGTACACCGAGGAGAGTTACTTGAGAGGTTGTGCTCACATTAACAGTTCAAATTTCTGGAATTCCTATGGTCCTTCAGGGAACTGAAATAAGGGAAAGTGACAAATTGGAA
This sequence comes from Vicugna pacos, assembly GCF_048564905.1. Classification (NCBI taxonomy): domain Eukaryota; kingdom Metazoa; phylum Chordata; class Mammalia; order Artiodactyla; family Camelidae; genus Vicugna; species Vicugna pacos. Next base: position 19,631,857 of record NC_132999.1, on the reverse strand, counting down.
ATAGAATGTGGAATGCCCACCTACCCACAGCCCCTGTTAGTGAAGGGATTGCTCTTCTTGTCTATGTTGTAGGAAAACTTTTTCCCATTTCTATTTTTCACGTCCTCTAACAACTAAGAAACTCTTGAGGTCACCAAAATGTCAGCTCCGTAATGTCATTTGGAATTCCTGACTCAAATGAAAAAAAGTCTCCAGAAAACTCTGTATTCTATTCCTTTCACAGTTTTAAGTAGTGATAGAAAGTAATGAAAGATTAAATCTTTGTCTAGGACACTTACACTCCTAATGTTGGTTTTATATATATATGTGTATATATATACACACATAACACACACACACACATATATATATATATATATATATATATATATATATATATATATATATATATATAAAACTTTGTGTGTGTGTGTATAAAATCATACCAGCATGTTATATCTTGCTTGAAATGGATAGAAAAAAGCCCCCAAGTTCTCATTTTTTTCCCTATAGTTGGTATTAGGAGTCCTAGATTATCCTGAACAAAAAGGTGAGCTGAGTAAATTTAATAGCTTTGCTAGAAGCAATGCCTGTTTTTAACTCAAGCCCTAAATTTAGACCTCAACACTTGAATTTTTCACCTGTGATACATTTTCTGACTTCTGAGCCGTAGTTTTTAATCTGTAAGATTGGTTTCAGATCACTGCCTCCCACACAGGGCTGTTGTGGGGATCAAATGGGATCATTAAGTGAAATTGTAAACTAAGAAAGCACTGAGCCTAATAATAATAAGCCTTTGAGAGCTGGGTTTAGCAGTCCCTGCATTTTAAGAAAGATTGCAACTGTCCGTTAACCTAGCGCATAATGGAAACTCACTCTGTACCTTGAAATCTCATGCGCACAACTAAGCCTGAACTTTTAACCTTGGGCCAGACGTGACTGGCTGACTTGTTCAGTTGTGAGTTACTTGTCTAGGTTCTGCTGGCCTTTCACTAACACCGTTCCCTCTGGGGGGAAGGAGAGGGGCAAAAACTGCTTGGTGGTAGCACCAAACTATTCGAGAAGGTCAACTATAAATACCCATCAGTTCAAGTTAGGATGTACTGCCAGTAAGCTCAGCTCATGTCATTTTGCTAGTAATGTGTTATGCAAAACTTTTGCTTTTTCAGAGCCTTTTGAATTTTGGAATTACACTTAAGGTTTTGTTGATCTGCATTATGTTTGGGTGTTAGCTCCTAACAGGAATGTTTCTCATACGCGTCAAGCAACCATGTAATAAAGGCTTAGGAGACAGTGGGGTTAGTAGCGCCATAACTGGTATCACACTGCCTGGGTTCAAATTCCAACCTTGCCAAGTGACTTCGGGTAAGTTATTTAATTTCCCAGGGTCTTGGTTTTTCATCTTTGGAGCTGCAGTAATTTTCTTATGAAGATTAAATAAGGTATGTGCGTGAGGTACAATGTGCATTGCATTAGGCACTCAATAAAATATGCTTCTGTTTCCTCACCTGTGTAATGGACATAATAGTGTCCATCACAAAGGTACTTTATGAGACTTAAATAAGCATACAGATGTAACATCTAGTGTTTGCCCCACAGTAAGCATTTAATAAATAGTAGCCAATATCATTATCACCATTACAGTCTACACCTTTCCTGTCAGCAGAGTCATTTTTAGGAAAGTAAAGGACAATAAACACCTGTTGAATGAATGAGCACTGCATTGAGAAATTACAACCATTCATAATTAAAATTTGCCAGACTAATTCCATCTCAATCCTTCCCAAGTATGTTTGCTTCCCTTCCCCCTCCCTCCCTGCTCTGTCCTCCCACAGCGCCAGCGCCTTGATCTTCCTTCATTTGCACAGCACTTGATGAACTTGGTGCTTGTGTTCCTCACCACAGCCGTGCAGGTTTGTTAGGCTGTCTGGGAAGCTGTCCCAGATGCTGACAAACCTTTGGCAGTAGGATAGAAATGAAAAAGGGAAATTTTGGCTGACATCTCCAAGTCTTGACTCCTTACTCATCTGGAGAGAGTTCCAGAGCTATCTTTAAAGTTTTAGGATAAATGATGAGGCTGCTGGGGTTTTGGTTTTTTTTTTTTAAGCCTCTAACAATACATTTCTTGGATTCTCATTTTTTTTTAGTTTGTTATATGTTAACCTCTTGTGATTGGCCAGTATTAGTGGGTTTGGTAAAGTCGTAAGTCTGCAGAGATGTTGTAAATGGAGGCAGTGTCTGCAGGAGTGGGTGCTAGCCAGGCAGAGACCAGTGGGAGGATGTGTGTGCTTGTGTGCCGCAGTCTGGACTGGTGTCTTGGCACGGCTGTCACACTTCCTGGCACGTAAGAACTAGATCCTCTCTTAAGGCCACACATACTTGGCAAGCCCTATTACATTACTCTTTCGAGGGGGTGCTTGGGTATTGAAGGTGATAGATAATATTGGGTAGGTACCAGTTGGACAGGGACATGAGAGAATATGGAAAGAATCCTTTTGAAAGAGCTTTATTACATTAGATGGTAGTGTCTGTAAACAATTAGGGCATTCACGGAGTGCAGGATTTAAATGAGAAACACAACTTTGTCAGATTATACCAGTCGGATAAAATGGCATGGGCTCCGGAAATCTATAATTAAATGTATTTTTGAAAATGAAAAATACAGTGTAACATCTGGTTTATTTCACTACAGAAGTGCCTGGGTATTGCTTACATATGTTTGATTGACTTTGGCTGATATTTGGATTTCTCTGTGTAAAATAACTCTTGATTAAATTTTTCTGCTTGACTCTATTTGTGTTGTAAACAGATTATTCACACACACACACACACACATTCTTATAGAAAATGGCTGTCTTATTTAGAAAAGCTAATGTTCGTTTTCTTTTCCTTGCAGCGGATATTCAACTCCTTTGTTTACACTGAGAAAATCTCCAACGGAGAAAGTGAGGTACAGCAGGTAAGAGGCTACTTAGTGCTTGACATTATGTGTCTTGTTTTTGGACGTGGCTTCATTACTTTTCCCAGTCTCTGCATGAGGTTGTCTGTGGTTCTTTATATATGATTTCATGTACATCTTAAGCAAGATGGTGACAACCTCCCACTTCAAGTACTTATAAGCAGTTGAAGTTACGGTTATATATGGGTGGTTTTCTGCCATTTGTGTTATACTTGGAAAATATTATCTGTTTCCTTTTTATTGTTTTGGAAATTCCTAAATTACTCAAATTTTAAAATATTAAAAATGATTTCATCTGACATGGGAAAAAGTGCCCAGGCTTTGGACTCGGACAAACCCCGGGTCAAATTCTGGCTTTCCTGCCTACTCCATGGCCCCCAGTAAGCAGTTTTAGCCTTTTGAGCTATAGTGTAAACTATACGTTAGCCTCTGAGCTAAATCAGGTGAACATAATATCTGCCTAATGGGGTTGTGAGAATTAAATGAAGTAATGTCAGAATAACTGAAGGGAAATCCTTCAGTGGACGATTCTGGCCTAGAAGCAGCTGAGTGGATGTTGGTTGCTTTTGTTCTTTACTTTTCTTTCCTCTTCTTGTGTTCTTCCACTGCCTCTTTCCTCCCATCTCCTTTTAATGCTCTGTGGGGTCAAGAAGTTCTGAGGCCAGATTCTATTTGCTTTATTTATAGCTGGCTTCAGATGGACTGACTGCTTCCTAAATTAAAACATAGTGTGGGTGACCTTGGTCATAAATAATGCATCTGTGCTTGAAAAGAAGAGTGGTAAAGAGGATTCTGGGTTTTAATTTCAGCGAATCCACCAACTTCATTACACTGTGTGACCGTCAACTGGTAATTTGAAGCTAGGTTGGAAACTTAAGTGAAAAACGGCCCAAGCTAAAAACCAGAATGTAGCAGAGTGCTTCCACAGAATAGAAAGAGAACTATAGGAAAATACATAATAATCAAAACTTTCTGAGGTTTGCCGCCTTTATTTTATTCATGGAAAACAGCTTGACTTGATGGGAACTTCAGAAGTGCTATACAAGAGGGAAAAGTTTTGCAACTGTCATTGAAGTAAAGTTATTTATAGGATATTTATTTATAATAAATTACTGTGGTTTCTTGAAGTTCAGCATTTCCTGTTTATAGACATTAAAGATTTTTTATTGGTTTCTGCAGGTTAAATTTAGAGGACACAGCCATTATATAGGAACCCTTTTTCTTAGCTTTAGATATTTTGAAAAATGAGTGACCTGAAATTGTAGTGAATATGGTTTGCTGTATCAAGTCTTATCTTCATAATTCCAGTCTTATTTTTATTCTAGCAAAGTGGAAAGTGCTTTAGGGTCATGGAATTCAAAAGGGTTTTTTTTATAGGGAAAGTTTTCTACACATTCAAGAAAACTTTTTGGGAGACCAAAGGCCATTTGATAACACTTTAAAGAAGCTGATCCAGGGGTATCAGTTTGCCTCTTTCCTTGAAGTAACAGATACAAGTTGTTCCTTCAGCTCTCTTTAAACATGAAAGTTGTTTTGTTTTCTTGATCTGATGTCATTGCTTTACTTACCTCGCTGCGAACAAGTCTGGAAGCCTTCCAAGACAATTTTTAAAAATTACAGCAGCTGATGGAGCACTTACAGAACACTGGTGATTTCAATATATTATTACATTGATTTTTCCATGTAACCTTGAAGGAAAGACACTGTCCTTATTACAGATGAGTTAAGTGAAACTCCAAAAGGTAGAACAAGTCAGCTATAGTCTAATGGCTAATAAGAGAGAGAGTTTCAAAAATAAGTTTGACACTAAGTTATATTACCTGTGTTTTTATTTCAATGGAGTTTATTTTTTTAGCTGATATTTTCATACAAAACAGGAGTCTGCTGAACTGTCTTTAGCTGAATTAAGTGAAATGAAGGAGAATCACCACCTTGTCATTCCTACATCTCCTCTTTGATTGGCAAAAAGTTCTCTCTTCTCCTGACCCACAAGTTACTTTTAACTTTCCTCTAGTCTATTGAGTCTGTCCTCTGGAAGAAGCCTGAACAAACTAGATCTTATGCCTTTTTTGCATCCAGTCTTTGGAGATACGTTATCATTCTGCTATCATTTATAAAAGTTTGTATTTCCATATTTACAGGATATTCTGCTCTCACTTCAGTATCATGGTACTCTTGTGACTTGAATTGGACAGGAGTTATCCCCCTTCTAAAGTGAGAAAACAGAGACTCCTGGTGTCTCCTCGTCTTCTTGACTTGATTAATAACTGCCCAGGACCTCTGGGCCCTGTGATCCTGGACGGTGCCCAGGATGAAATCTTGAGGGCAGTGCTTACTTCTTCTGTTCCCTCTTCTAGAAAACAGCCCCCATCACAGTCGCTCACACTTTCATACGTTATCTCCCTGAAACTTCAGAATAACTCTGTAAGGTCAGGGGAGTTACTATTACTAACCAAGTTCTGAAAGATCAAGGGTCCTAGCTAATAAGTAAGCTGGCTTTTTTTAAATTATGGAACGCATCAAACATGTAAAGAGCAGAATAAAGAAATTCTATATTAAAATGAGCATCTCAGCCTACTACCCATCTAAAGAAATACAGCATTACAGTACTTAGAAAGCCCTATTTTGACCGTCCCAGGTGGTATCTCCCTCCCTCGCCCAGAAAGAATTCTATCCTGGTTTTTCGTTAGCCATTCCTTTGCTTGTGTGTGTGTGTGTATTTGAGAGATACATATATGTATATATGCATATATACGCATATATATCAATATCCCTCAATTCATTATTTAGCTTAGATGGGGAGAGGGACTGTTGACCTCAGGTTAGGAATCCCTCTCTAGAGTAGAATTACTGGGTATCAGAGTGTTCAACGTGACTAGACAATGCCAAACTGCTTCCACAGTGGTTGCCATGGGTTACTTTCCTACAGACAGTGTAGAAATGTGCTGCTCTGGACCATCTTCAGTACTTGGTATTGCTGAGTTGTAATCTTTTGCTAATGGGGTGCCTGAAATTGTATCTAATGAGTTTGTTTTACTCTGATTACTAATGAGGTTGAAATGACTTTGTATATATTTATGGTACATTTTGTGTGTATGTGTGTGTTTTGTTGTTGTTGTCAAATATCCGCTAACATCTTTTGTCCATTTTTTAAACTGGGTTGTCTGTTTATATGAGAAGTTTAAATATTCAGTGCATGTTCTTGATGAGCTCTGTCCAAGAGAGCTTCCTGTGATAATGGAGATGTTCCGTACCGGTTGGCACTAATCAAGCAGCTGTGAGCCACATGTGGCCACTGAGCACTTCAAATGAAGCCAGGGCTATTGAGTAATTAGATTTTAAATTTTATTTAATTTTAACTGATTTTAATTAAAATAGCCACATATGGCCAGTGGTTACCATTTTAGATTCCCCTGTAGGTTTATGTTTCATAAATGTGTTTTCCCAATGTGTGGCTTCTTTTCATTTTCTTTATGACATCATCACTTAAGAAACTGAAGTTTTGATTTTAACAGAGTTAGTTTTTTCAGACAGCACTTTGCCCTTTGGTTCTGATTATTTTGCATTGTTAAATTCTTTTCTGACCCAAAGATATAACGATGTTCTCCTATATTGTCTTGTAAAACTTTTGCCTTTCTCATTGAACAAATTAATGTTGATTTTGGTATATGTGAAGTAGGTATTCATGTACCTTGCTGCTTTCACTCAGCTACTTTTCCCCTGTCACATATTCATTTCCAAGTGTTCCTGCACCATCTGTTGAACAGTTTGTCTTTTTTAAATCTGTTTTCCATCATTAGTCAATTTCCCACGTATGTGTGAGTTTCGTTTGGTTCCGTTGATGTATCTGTCGTGGTGCCAGCACTATATATTTAGAAGGGTAGCACCATCCCCTTTATTTTCTTGAGAGCATCTGTTGCTCTTTGCCGTTACGTAAGAATTTTGGACCCTTTGTTCTTATGTGTGAATTTTAGAATTAGCTTGTCCAATTAAAAACCCTATTGGGATTTTAATTGGCATTATGATAAATCTGTCGATCAATTTGGGAGGGTCTCTTTATTAACGTGATATATTTCTTCATTTACTTAGAAATTCTACAATGTCTTTTAGCATAGTTTTAGAATTTTGTTCACAAAAGACTTGAATATTCGTGCATGTCGGATTTGTTTCTAGATTTTTTTTGTTTATATTATAATTAAAATTTGTATTTTTCTGTTGCAATTGAGTTTCACATATTTATTTTACATCCAGTTATCTTCTTAAGCTATCATATTCTAATAACGTACCTGTAGATTCCTTTGGTTGTCTATGTAGATAATCATATATGCCAATTAAATTTGATTCCCTCATTCTCATTCTTAGACATTTTATTTCTTTTCTGTGTCCTGCTGCACTGACCTCTGGAAAAGTATTGTGCCAGTATGGTAATAGTGGCTACTTATGATACATGTTATTTTTATTGTTTAGTTTTAGGTGTATTCCAATTCTCATTGTCATTTCTTCTTTGATCTGTAAGTTGTTTAAAACTATCTTCTAAAATTTCCAATTATCTGTAGAGTTTTTCTAGTTTTCTGGCTGTCTCCTCTGTATTCTCCTGTTATACTGAGAGCATAGCTCTTTGGGTTCCAATTTTATGCAGTGTCTCCTATCAGATTTCCCATCTTGGCCAAGCCCTGAGGTTTATCTCTCAGCTTTGGTGATCTGTGCTGTCATCGAAGTGGATGCTCAAGATCTCCAGATGATGCCCAATTCATAGGGTGACATCAGGGTCTCGCACTGGCTTACTTCCCAGATCTCTGGCTCTGACCTGTTCGGGGGACTCAGTCCCCCTAGAGGTCGTTTCCACTTTCATCCAGGACACTAACCTCTTAGCAATTATAGGAGCAGTTACAACTGCTTGTAAGATTTGTTTGATAAACCAAAAACAGATTAGTTATTCAAAGGAGAATATTGACCTATGTCTTCTTAATTATAGCTCACAGTCTTTAGCTGGAAGGGAACCGTTTCTTTATGTGTGTTTTTGTATATTTCGTAGTATCTGGAATACTGACTTGTGTTTTCTATCCATCATTTCTCCTTTGGGGTAATGAAAACTAGAACCCTTGGGTTCTTGCCCTTTCCTTTTACTAATCAAATCTTATTCAGAGTTGGATCTAACTTATGTATACTATATAATTTGGCAGTAAATCTAACATGTTAATATCCTTCTGGTTAGGGGAGCAAAGTAATTAAAACTAATAAAAAAACATTTTGTGATTTTTGACTCTTGCCACAAAACTCTCTATGGTATAGACTTATCCTTGTATAGACCTTTTCCTCATTATTTCTTTTAAATTAACCTTCAGAGTGTGGTTCTAAATTGCCTAACAATGTGTTTTTAATCTTTAATTAGTTCAGTATATTGTAGCTTCGCTGCCAAGAAAAACTATGACAACAGCCTTGGGAAAATAAAAAATCCCATGCACATATTCTCGTGTGGAGCACCTCCCATAGGCTCCATTTTTTAATACTTTAAGAAATTAAGTTGTGTGATCACATAAGGGCATTATCTGAATTGAACCTGCATCAAGAAACATAAATTTTGATCAGGTGCCCTGGGAGATAGCAAAGTATGATCTATAAAACACAAAGCAGTGAAGGAAAAACAAAAGGAGAAAAAGCTTCTTGGGGCCTCGATTGGATGACCAAAGGAATCAGAGCTACCTTGGCCACATTGCAAGAGTTTGCTCTCATTTTTCTCAAGTGCTCTAGTGATTTATGTTAACCATTTATTCAATGAAATGGCAAGCATATTGTCATAGTTAATTCAGTGTTTCATACACTACTGACTGTTGGCAGAGGCTGATTTTAGAAGATGTCGGAACTCTTGAGATGGGCGGGTTGGTAGGAGAACTGGATACCTAGAGAGGAGACGTACCTGACTTGGGCCAAAGGCGTTCCTCCAGTGGTCTCCCCCTCTGCAAGGGGATGCATTTTTGTTTGTCAGGATGACGTCCTTCAGCATGGAAATATGCTGTTCTATCTTAAATACACAAATTAAAAGCCCTTCCCTTGACACCACCTCCTCCTTCAACTACTGTCCTGTTTCTTTCTTCCCCTTTGAGGCACAGTTCATCGCAAGAGGTGTCTATACTCACCAGTTCTCCCATCGAGGGTCCTCATTGTATTTCACTAACATTGTACTTAACGATTAATCCCTTCTGTCTCCCTTCATAAACTTTCCAAACATTGACCTTCAGAATGCTACAGTTGCCTCCTTGCTGTTTCTTGGCACATTCCTGCCTTAGGGCCTTTGTACTCATTCTGTTCTAACATGTATCCCCATGGCCCTCGCTTCCTTCAAATCTTTCCTCAAATATCGTGTTCTGAAAGAGGTAACCACCATAGTTATAACTGCAGCCCACACTGCCCTTCCAAACTCCTGATTTTCCTTTATTTTTTCTTTTTCCTTTATCACTTGTCACTTTTTGGTTTTAGAGTACTGGCTTTACAAAATTAGTTGGGAAATATTCCCTATTTCTTTACTTTCTGGAGGAAAGTAAGATATTAGTCCTTCCTTCGATGTTTGGTAGAATTCACCAGAGCAGCACCATCTGGTCCTGGAGTTTTCTTTGTGGGCAGGATTTTGATCATCCCATTTCTTTCATTGCTATGGTATTGGGGGTTTTCTGGGGATTTTGATTTTTCTTTTGTTTTTTTTCTTTCCTTTTTTCTCCTTCAGATTTTCTGTTTTGATAAATTAATTTTTCCCCCTAGAAATTTGTCCCTTTCATCTAAGTTGTCACATTTATTGGCATAAAGGTATTAATAATTTTATTAACCTTTTAATATTTTTAGAAAGACAGTAGAGAACAATCAATACAATGAAATGCTGGTTCTTTGAGAAAGCTCAGTATAATGGATAAACTGGGCAACAGAGAAAGTGAAAATAAATGGGAAAAGAAATTAATAATCAATTTTTTTAAACTCAAACTTGGCTTTCTTTTTTTTTTTTCTTGTTTGTTTCTTTTTTCACGGACTTATGCTCTTTGTTATTTCTTTCCTTGTATTTTAGGTTAATTTTGCTCTTTTTCTTTCTTCTTAAATTGGAACTCTAGGTCATTGGATTTTAGCCCTTTCTTTCAAATAGAAAAATTTCAAGCTAACAACTTTCCTCTGAGCATGGCTTTAGTTACACCCCACAAAGTTGGACATGATATATTTTTATTATCATTCAGGTTTTAAATATTTCCTGATTTCCCTTGTGATTTCGTCTTTGACCCATGGATGACTTTGAAGTATCTTGTCCAACTTGCAAAACATTTGGGGTCTTCTTAGATATCTTATTGTTAATGATTTCTGATTTAATTCCATTGTAGTCAGAGAACATACACTGTATGATTTCAATCCTTCTTAATTTATTGAAAGTGCGATTTTATGACCCATATATGATCTGTCTTGGTGAATATACCATGTGAACTTGTAGAGAATGTGTGTTATGCAGTTGTTGGTTGATATGTTCTTTGTATACCCATGAGGTTAAGCTGGTTGATAGTTCAGATCATTTATTTTGGGGCTGATTTTTATTTTGTCTAATTTTATCATTTGCTGAGGAGAGTATTAATACCTTCATGTATAATGAACTGTACATTTTCCCCTTTAATTTTGTGCATTTTTACCTCATGTATTTTGAGGCTTTACTACTGGGGACGTATGCATTTAAGATTGTTAGGTCTTCCTAATGAGTTATTAATTGTAACATTTTGAAGTGTCATTCTTCATCTCTGGTGATCATGCTCTTTCCTTGAAGTCTATTTTACCTGATATTAACATAGTCACTCCAGCCTTTGTATCTTACTATTTTTGCGTGGTGTTTCTTCTCACAGCATTTACTTTCGATGTCTCTGTTGCTAAAAGTGTGTATCTTGTAGCCAGAATATAGTTGAGGGGTTTTGTGTTGGTTTTTGTTTTGGAGTTTTTGTTTTTGTTTCTGTATGTGTGTATGTATTTATTTGCTATTCTGACGATTTCTTTTAATTGAGACTATTTCATCAATTAATATTTAGTTTGATTGTTGGATTTGGGTCAACCATTTTATTATTTGTTTTCCATTCCCCCCCCTCCTTTTTTATTAGTACCTCCTTTCCCCACTTTGGATTTTTGAATTTTACCTTTTTAGCTGTATTTCTTTACATATTTTAAGTGTATACTTTAGAAATTACAGTGTACATCCTTAACTTGTTATAGTCTATTTAAAGTTACTATTCTATCTCCTCATGTAAAATCTAGAACCTTCACAAACTTATAGGTTTGTTTTTCCCACTACTATCATTTATGCTACAGCCATCATATCTATTACATCTACAAATATTACAAACTACACCAGAGAGTGTTATTTCTTTGGCTTTAAACTGTCATATGAATTTAATAAGTAAAGGAAAGAAAAGAAAAATCTAATATACTTAGCATTCCCAGTGCTCTTAATTTTTTGGTAAGGTTAAAACTGATATTGAGTCTAAAGAATTTCTTTAATATTTGCTTATAGTACAGACTTCCTGGTGACAAATTCTATTAGTTTTTCATGATATTTTGTATCCAGAAAATGTCTCTATTTTCTCTTAAAAGATTTTTCTGCTTGAGACAGTTTTTTATCTCTTAGTACTTTAATGCAGTGGACTCCATGGTTTCTGTTGAGAAGTCAGTGAACATTTTTGTTACTCTGTATGCATTGTCATCCCCCCACCTCCACCCTATAGCTGCTTTCAAGATTTTTCTCTGTATATTTGGTTTGCCGCAATTTGGCTACAGATGTCTATGAAGACATAGAAGTCTTCATATTTATCCTGCTTGTTTCTTGTTGAGCTTTCTGAATTTGTAAATTTATGTCTTTCATCAAATTTGCAGACTTTTGACCATTATTTCTTCAAATGGTTTTTTCCACTACATTCTGAGCTCTCTTTCTGGGATTCTATACATATGCTGAACCTTGATATTTTACTACAATTTCCCAAGATATCTCCTTGTCTTGACTTTTTCTCTTAATTTTTCTCTGTTTAACCTTCAGATCAGATAATTTTTTTTGATTTTTAACTTCACTTCTATTATCTCCATTCTGCTGTTGACCTCTCCAGGTGTAATTTAAAATTTTCAAGTGTTGTATTTTTAAGCTCTAGGATTTACATTTGTTTCTTTTTAATAGACTTTTCTTTTTTTTTTTTTACGAAGATTTTTCTCCTTTCATTCACTGCAAGCATATTTTCCTTTGAATCCTTGAGCATAGTTATAATAGTTCTTTAGAATCCCTTTTGCTGATTCTAACATCTGCGAATGTTTGAAGTTAATCTCTGTGATTGTCTCTTTTTCTTGAGAATTGGTTATACTTTTTTTTTCTGTGTCAGAAAATTTGGTTTGTATCCTAGAGATTATGATAAACTCTGGATTCTGTTATATTCCTATGAAAGAGTGTTGATTTTTTTTTGCTTTTTGTTTTAGTGGACAGTTAACTTGGACATAAACTGCTGATTTGTCTTTTTGTCAACAGTTCAAATCCTAGCTCAGTTTTTTATCCTTTAGACGCATTTTACCTCATACATGATCCAAGAATTTTTTCTGCCTCCAAAGGTATTTCAAAACACTCCAGCATTCTGTTGCAAGTCTGGTTTTCCTTAATTATTTTAATGAATTATTATTTGATACTGACAGTTCTGCCTGAAAGATCTCAAGTTTAAGGTTTCATTTCACCAAGTACCATTTACTGGGATATAGTAAAGGAGAAGCTTATTGGTTTTAAAAGAAATTTATGCTGAGCAGGTGCTAATACTCCAGATTGTTATTTTGTATGAGTATGAAATCAAGGCCCCAGTCATGAGGAATTCGGACCAATTTGTTCAAAGCAATAGATTAGGATCCATCTGAAAAGCACGATACAGATTTTGCACAAAGTTATATCCTTTTCTTCATAGGACAAGAAAGACACTCTGTAGCAGAGCAATTTACATGTGGCCTACAAACATGAAAGAGCTCTTTCTTCAAAGAGATTATGCATAGAGAATCAATTTTAAAGAGAAAACACTTTATATGCTAAAATGTAAATAACCAGTCCTAACTGGCATGATCTTTAAGAATTTTAAAGCAGAGACCATAGGTATAAGATCAGAAAGGCTAGAAAACTTTTCTTTTTTTCTTTTTCTCTCTCTCTTTTTTTTTTCTTTTTTCTTTCTTTCTTTCTTTTTTTTTTTGACAGCCCTTTTGTAACTCAGAATGGAGAAGTAAAGAACGTCATCTTTCGATTTGAAAAACTTGAGCTTCAAGCAGGACTCTATTGTTTATTATTTTGTTTGCTTTTTTGGCATGCTATTTAACTTTTTCAGTGTCTACACCAGTTTTACCTGTAAAATGGGAATAACAGTCTATCTTGCAAGATCGTTTAAAAGATTATGTGGTTGGTTCAGAGTAGGCTTTCAGTGTTTTTTGTGTTGTGCTTTCAGAATACAAAAGGATGGTAGAGTGTGGCTGTAGAGTATACTGGGGAGGAGATTTGCTAGTCTTTGTTTGCTGTTTAATCCTCTTAGGTAAGATCCAGAAGGAAAAATGTGTAAACTTTAGAAGGAGAGTTTCCAAGAGAGAATGACCACAGAAAGACCTCGGGAAGGGCGAGTGGGAGCTGTAAATAAAAGCCATGCTAGTTGAGAATTGTGAGACTGGGCATGGGATCTGTGTTGGCTTTGCGTTTGTATTACATGTTTATTCCTGCTCCCAGAAACTCTCCACTGCAGAACAGTTTGGTTATGTTGTTGAACTGTGCACTGGACCAAGGGAGAAAAGGGACAATGGTTAGACAAGAAAAGGAGGTATTGAAGGGCTGAACACTTGGGAATCTTTGAATCTTTGAATTCTGGTTCCCTGTGCCTGGTACTAGGTAGGCATTTAGTAAATATTTGTTGGGATTAAAAAAAAGAAAAAACAATGATTGGAGATACTCTTGCCCCTCAGCATTTATATTTCCAGAATCTAGGTTTGTTTCGAAGTTGCCTTGCCAAGTGTAATCTAGTGTGGCGGTAGCCTGAAGGCTCTCATTTTGTTTACAGTTACCTAGTGAAATATGTTGAAGGCTCAGACTTGTTCAGACTAGAGGAATCCTGGAGGCGGTATGGGTTCCCTGCTTTCCTTGCCCCCAGTCTTTCCCCCACCTTTCCACGGGGGATTTGTTTAGGCTGAGTCCTGGTTTAGTTCACCCCCTCACCCAAACCTATACTTGACTCTGTGTTTATTGTAAGTATTTATTAAATGTTTGTTGAATGAGTGAACAAAAAGCACTAAATCTGGAGGAAGGCAAAAGAAATATTGAGGTGTATTGAAGCCACCCGGATGGGGAATTTATAATGAATCAACCGAGGAGCAGAGCAAACAGATGACTGTTCTCTCAAACCAGAGCCCCAGCAAGTTGAGCTGGTTAGTGTTTAGGTTTCCTTGATTGGAAATCAATCTAGGTCTGTTTCAGCTCTTACTGTTCTTGGTCTGATTCTCCAAAAGAGAAGTTATTTTTTTATCCTCTTCTTGGGCTAACTGTCGAATCCCTAGATGCCTTGTTAATAAGATGGAATGGTGGGCTGTCATTTTGGAAAAATAGTACGAGAGGGGATGCAATAGTTGTGATATTTATGTGGTTCTCTTTGTCTTTCCTTAATGTTCCCATGTATATTTTCTCATTTTCATCCTCTTAATGACATTATAAAAAAGTGCACATATTGTTATCCCATGTTCCATGAGAAAAACGTATCTCAGAGAGGTTCAAGTCTTCAGAGAACTCATAAAGTGGCAGAGGCAGAATTTTTAATCCTAGTTTTGTGCTTTCCTTGTTAAAATTATATTGACTATGATAATAATCGGCATTATTTATTGAATATATATTACTAATCAAGAACTGCCCTTAAGTCTTTTCTCAGATCCACGTGGCTTGTTCCCTTCCATCCTTTCAGTCCTGACTCACTGTTACCTCTCAGAGAGGCCCTCCTGGACCACCCACTTATAAATGTTACTAATTGTACCCACCTATATTTCTTAACACTTTCTTGCTTTATTTATCTCCTTACAATTTATCACCTAGGGCTTACATATGCATTGTTTCATGGTATATATTTTAAAACATAAGCTCTATGAGGACAGAGATTTTGGTCTGTTTCAGTCCTAGATATGCCCTCAGTACCATGAAAAAGTACCTGAACGTAGTAGATGGTAGGTACTCAGTAATTATTTGCTGTATGAATTAATAATCCTCAAAGCAGCTCTACAAGTTTTACTAACAAGGAAAATTACACCAAAGAAATATCTTGTCCAAGATTATCCAACTGAGACAAACTCAATTTGGAATTCAAGTAATTGAGATTCAACACTCCAATATACATTCTCAAATTTCATTTCCTAAGGTATGAGGGAGGTACTGCAGAGGCTGTTGCAGAACATAAGGGGCCAGGTTCTGTCCTTTGCCTCCCCATCCCGTCCTCTAGCAATTTACCTTACATATCTGATGTATTGAAGTTTAGTTATGAGGTTTTTTGTTTTGCTTGAACTGTCTATCACTTTCAACAGATTTTCAAATCATTACACTACATCGTGCTGCTTTCCAAAAACAATCACGCAAGGTTGAATTTAATTTGTTTTAAAAGAAATAGAAAAATACTGTGATTAGTTTACTCCTTAAACTTTGGAAGAGGTAAGAAATTACTAAATACTGTAGATGTTTTTGAGCAGAAAGAAAATTGTGGTGTTTGTTAGCTCTTCTCAAAAATTCAAGTTGAGGGAACCTAAACTCCTGCTGGTGGGGACATTGTCAGAATGACTCACTGTAGTACTTTATAGACATTGGGGAATGAATGGGTAAACTGGAGTATGAGCTCTTTAAGAGGGAGATTCTGAGCGCACCTCTGGTAAGTGGTAGACAGTTGAATTCAGCAAACACTTGTTGAGGACTTACTGTATACTTGGCCTTGTAGGAAGAGAAACAGAGAGCTTATCCCAAGGACATAGTTAAGTCACAGGAAATACGTGTTCATATATTTGGTATATCTTGCTAGTCTCTTGCAGGTGATAGCCCAAAGGAGAGAAATGCCGTCTTTAGGCATTTGTGAGAGGCGGTCTAAATGGACTGTGAATGCCATCAAGTGGGGCAGGATTATTAGTTACGTTCAAATTATGTATGCTTTTCTAGAATTTTAGTAAGTGGAGGAAGGGTACAAGAACTAGTATGTACCTAGGTTGTGTTGCATTTTGGAAAAGGTGATTTATATCACCTGATAGTTCATGGTCAGTTCACAAGTGCTGCTTCACCCAAGTTTTCATTAAATTTTTGCCACAACCCTGTGATACAAATATGTTCTCTTTTCCCTGTTTTAGGGCTGAGGAAATTGAGACCCAAAGATACTAAGTAATGATTCTCCAAATCATTCTTGAATTAGGTGATAGCAGCAAAAATTTATCAATGTGCTCTAACTCTAAAATCCATGTTCTTAACCACTATACTGTGTTCCCTTTCATACTTCTTCCACTGCTGATTCTTTTCTATGTTTTCAACTTTTTTAAGAGGAAGGCAGTTTATTCTCTCCTGGGAGTATTACACATTAACCAAAGTAAGATAAATAATACGTCTAAACATTGTAAGTACTGTGATGAAAACTCAGCTGCTAAATGAGGGAAAGATGGAGTTTAACTGCTCAGTTGACATGGGCCAAACAATGGTGGGGGTGCCTTCTGCCTTTTAGCTCTAATAAATCACGAGGATATAACTTGTGCGTGATGAGGAAGAGCATTCTATTCCTAATGGACCATCCTGCAGGAACATAAACAAGATATAAAAATAAATGAAGTCCTTGATTTATTTAAAGAGAAGACACCTTTGTCTTTGCCGCAGTTCATCATTATTCCATTATTAACACAACCTTAAGGCAGTTGCTTCTAATTTGTGTCATTGTGGAACTTCTATAGACTCTTGATTTTTTTGTTTTGTTTTGCTGGGGTTTTGTTGTGGGGGGGGTAAATAGTACCCCCGAAAAAGAACTTTTAGCTAATTGAGTGAATGAAAAATTGCAGCTGTTGGGCTAGTAGGATTTAGTTATAAGACAAGTGAGCTTTCTTTCTGTTGCCCATGAGTAGAAGTTGGTAACTCTTTGGAATTCTTCGTGTAGAGTTGTGGACGGTAAAGCTTTTGTTAGTGCAGTTTCCATGGAGAATGTAACAAATCTTTTAGCTGCCTCAGAACTCCCAGATTCTCTCTCAGTATGAAGCTTTGACGGTGATCAGGGATACTGGGGGACCTGCTCAGCCAGCTTCTTGGGGGGGAAAAACCCAAGGTGGGCAAAGAGAGAGAAAACAGCTTGACAGATACCATCTCACTATGTAAGAAATAGCAATTTGGAATTTGAAGTATTGAACTATTTTCTTTATAGATTCAGGAAAATATATATGCAGCATGTGCTCTGTGTCCTTGTATATATTTGCAAGTTAAAATATGTATGCATGCATGAAAGCTTTAATTCCTGTACTAAATATAGACCAGCTGACTTCAGGGGTACATATTGTACATTAGCCAATGTATGCCTGGTGTTGAGATAAACTGAGATAATCCTGCTCACACACACACACACACACACACTCACGCGCGCACACACACACACACACACACACACACACAGTCCTCCTGTATACCTACACATTTTACTACAAAGTATATCAGTTGCTTATGTATATGAATTGTGTCTATGCATACACTTACAGTATTTACAACAGAGTTTATTTTTTACATTTGTATATACACACTCCTACCAATGAGAGAAAAATGGAATTTTCTGTATCTCCCACCACAACCACACACTAATATTTAAGACTTGACAATTATGATTACAAGTTTTTTTGTGTTGTTAGTTTGGCAAAAACCCAGAAAAATCTATTTCTTTGTTCCCTTAATTCCCACACTTTGTGTTCCAGCTGTGTGTAAAGGAACACATGAATGGGCTGATACTGTTTCTCCATCAGCAAAGGCAGGGGAGAGAGCGATGTTGCAAGTAGGCACAGCTGCAGAGAACAGTCTGCAGCCAGGAGAGCGGCTGGCCAGGCCTTTGGGGCAGAGCAGGAAAAGACATGTAAGCCATGATGTGCATCTCGCCCTGCTGCAGCTTTTCACATAACTCTGCAGTCCATATGTGTGCACATGCCTTCTTTCAGTGAAGCAGACCCTCGAAAAGTATGAGCCTGGGCTTTTGAATCAAATGCTCAAAGCTTCTTTTAAGTAGAAGGGTATAGATTGAGTCTAAGTGCTTATTCTAAAAGCCAGGAAGACTTCATCATGAGAAATGAACATTCCACTAAAAATGGAAATAATTAAGTTCATGGTACATACATTTCCAGTATCTCGAGGTTAGCTAGTACTGGAAAATGCTGAAGAGAAGATGGCAGCCAACACCGCTTCAAATCCTCTCCACCTCCCCCTAGTTCCATCCTCCACCTGAAACTGCTGCTTCTACTGAAAAAAATAAAATAAGCTCAAATCATCTACACTGACAGAATGCATAAACGGAAACTCAGAGTGTATTCTCAAACCTGGCAAGCAACTTCAGAGCAGGGACTGACTTATCCCTAATATGTTCCTTGGTGCAATAGGAAATGCTTGTGATCATGATGCAGAGGAATTAATTGCTGCTAATATCAAGAACTCCTGAACTGGCTAAACACTTTGAAAATCTGGATCCATGAAATAACATGTGGTATGATAAACTCGGAAACTTACCAACAACTACAGCTTTTTTTTTCTTTTTTAAACTTTAGAAGATTCTGGGCAGGTAGGGATCATGCTGAAATAGCTGCTTACGGGCCTTCTCTCTGGTTATTCCTTAAGCACTCTCTCGTCCTTCTAAATGCAGCAAAGTGTATGCTGGCTCTTCTGCAAAGTCATCCCAGGGTCCTTGTCACATCCGCTGACACCCGTGTCAGGCACCACCCTCTGGGGGAAGATGTGATCAGTGAGTCCTACAGAAACAAGCAGCCAGTGGAGAGCATGCATACCCTGGTTCTTCTGTTTGCAATCCTCCCTGTCATCAGATAGGCGATGAGAAGACCTTCCTAAATCCAACTGTGAGTTCCAGAATGATATCAGACGCAGCTTGGCAAGGGAACACACAGAATAGTTCAGAGAAGGATATAATAAAATTGTTGTGGTCGAAGCAAATATCTTCATTCCTCTGCGGTGGAACCCACATGGGAAACATTACTTTTTGTTGTTGTTTCTAGCAAGTCTTAATAGCAATGCATTTCCCGCGAGCGTCGAACATTTGCACCTCATCAAAGCAGTGTATGTGAATGTTGTTGTTTTCCCTAATTATAAAAAACAATGAAAAACAAAAACTCACATCTCTGGCTTAGTACTTTGAGCTCTAGGCCTGCATTGTGGAGGCCCTCGACCTCAGGGGCTAGTATCTGGAAACTAAAGCCAAGAAGTGGCTTTTCTATCTACGGAGGTAAGTGTGTTACAAGCTGGCTTCATTGTATGAACTTAGGACCAGGTAAGAGAGTGCTTCTGCCTCCTGAGATTGTCGGGCCACATTGAAGACTCAGATGGTTACAGGTAGGCAAGGCCAGTCTTCAACAGCTGAAGAAACCAAATGTTTATAAGATGCTTGCTCTTGTACTAGTATTTTTTCCTTAGTTTCCTATGTTGTGAAAACTTGTTACTCAAAAAATGGAAGGTGCTGTACATCAGGTCTGCCTTGCACTGACACATTTTTATAATGGGGAGTAGGAGAGACCTTGTACCTACTGCAGTTGAGCTCTGATGCTGCTAGAACTGTGTATCACTGAAGCACTAAAATGGCACCTTATTATATTCCATTAGAAAGGTAAGTCAACTTATTAAGAAAGAGGAAATGGGGCAGGGTGGGTAATAGCTCAGTGGTGTAGAGCACATGCTAGCATGCATGAGGTCCTGGGTTCTATCCCCAATACCTCTATTAAAAAAAAAGAGAGAAAGTGGAAGTGGAAACATTGAGGTTTTTTTTTTTTTTTTCCATTATGTCTCAAGATTATCTTCCCAGGAATTGGATTTAGTGAATTCTTGGCCATGTTGAGGTTGAGGAAGCGTTTAGTGGCAAGTTTTTGTTTCCCTGCCAGTCCCATCTTTCCACTTCATTGCTGAGCTAATTGACACTTGCTGGCAAGTATTTGACAGATATGCTCTCAAAGGGCTGGTGAAGAACCCGAAAACATTCTGGTCAGTGGCCTCTAACTGGAGGCTAGGTCAGATTTTTGGCTGCGTTTATACAAAAAAACATTTCCCGAGTCCCTGCAGCATGCCAGGCTCTGGCCCAGGTTGCAAGGTTGGTTTAAGATTTGATATGTTATTTGCATTGGGTGTGGGGAGAACAGGCAGCTTCCCAGAGCCCTCCCTGCTGACCTCGATTCCTCTAATGCACCCCCTCCCCACCCTGTTACTTGGAATGCTTCTGAGTTATATTTGGTGTTTATAAGTTATGCACAGATACACTCTAAATGAGAGCTTTACATGGTGGGAGTAATGGGACTGGGTTTTCTTTCCTTTTCTCTGTGTCCTTCATGGGCCACCAGAGAATTCCAAAGTTCATGAACCCAGGGTATTTTAACCCGTTTCCTCCCTGATTCATAAACTAAAAAAAAACGTATCTCAAAAACTGTAACGTAAAACGTCAGATTCTTCCTTATGCTGTGGCTCCTGCTGCTCCCCCGCTCCCCTGTTCTTGGCCTCTTGATTCTTTTGAAGGTTAAGACTAGGTTAAACTGCCCTTTCCTTGTGAAGGAACGGGCTGTACACTTTCCAGGCCTGAGCTCTTGCTTATTTGGGTTTAGAGGAACCTCAGCCCCGGGGCTCCTATTACAGAGAGAAGTGAGAAGTGGGTTGAAGCCTGCCCTTCCCTTTGTTTCTCTTGTTATGATTTGGTTGTTCAGGGTAGAGTGGGGTGAAAAACAGGGCAAGAGCCCACTGAGCCCTTGAGTTGATAACCTTGGCCTCCAGGAGGCCCGGGTGTGTGTTTCCCTGACTCTCTCGGAGTATCTAACACAAGCTGCTGCCCACACCCAGCCCCACTAGAACTTTTAAGCAAAATGCAGAGCAAAGCTGCTGCTCTCCACCGTTTCCCAGGGCTCAGCCTCCACCGGCTCTCTGGCATGTCAGCACTTGCCTTCTGTTTTTTCCATTGCACTCCTCCCCAGCTCAGCCACAGGGGCCCCACCTCTCCCAGGATCGGGGTATGTGACCCTGGAGCCCAGACAGCCTTGCACATAAATCTTCCTGGTCCACCTGCAGTTCATCTGTCAGCGGCTGCCCCACTTCTCCGTCGGATGTGCTGTTCCCACACATCCGTCAGGCAACCCTGCGGTCTCCCGGGGCTGTTGGAAATTCAGACCAGCCCTAGCCCATCTCTAGGTCTTCATTTATCTTGTCCTGTATTGTTCGTTGCCTGCCATGCCCAGGCTTTTCCACACTGAGACCCGAACTGGTAGTGAATGAGCAGCCACGTCACAACTATGGCCAGATGCTGTGGGGGTGCCTTCTCTGAACTGGTGCTCCTTATTCAGCAGGACTTACTCCAGGGCAGCTGAGATGATCCGAGAGCCAGGTCAAGATAGGGAACTAGACCAGCCCAGAGTTTCTGATTGGCTTGAATCAGATATGAGCAATATTCCTAGGTTATCTGCCCTAAAAGACCTGGAAGCAGGTTTTTTTCCAATATGGCAAATGAGGGTGGATTGTATGAGGGGAAATGAGTAGAGTTATGAATGTTTTGAAAGCTCTCCTTGATGCTAGGTATACATGAAAGAAAATGCATGATGCAGGTGGTTCAAGAGCATGGATTTGATCTAATTTTTATTAGCTGTGTGACCTTGGGCAAGTGAATCTATCAGAACGTTCTATAAAAATAGCATATAGCAATTACCAAGAGCTGTGTGAGCACTGAAAAAAGGCATCACATAAAGTTGCACTTTCAAAGTGCCTGGCGCATAGCAAGCAATCGATAAATGTTAATGACTTATGTTATTGGTTTCTTGGGGGGAAATGGAATCTTTGAATGAGGAAAGATCGACAGTGAGTGGCACAGGTGCTGAGTCCTAGGCAATCTGGGGAAAGAAGGGCCTGAGAAGGCTTCGAAGAGACAAAAGCTGGTCTGGGACTGGAAGAATAAGTAGAACTTAGATAATTTGATCTGGGAGGGTTCACATTTTTCCTGCAATTTGGTGAGAGCTTGTAGCAGAAAGACAGTGGAGCTAGGAGTTCAGAGTAATGGTCTCTTTGTTTTCTGCACTTATCCTGTGTGAGCTCGGTGCACCACTGAGCCTTGATTTCCTGGTTGTAGAGGAGCCGGGAGTATCTGCTCTGCCTAGCTCACGGGCTGGTTAGAAGGCACACATGAGACAGTCATGTAAGAATGCTGTGAAAATGGTAAAGTGTGACACAAGAGTCAAGTCCTTATTAGATCCTTAAGTTTAGAAAAAGAAGATCCCAGAAGAATCCCAAACTCCCTAAGACTGGACTTGCATAACCTGCATGACGCAGCGCTGGGGAAGGGGCCCTGACGCCCCAGTGAGGTCACAGCCCAGCGTCAGCACACCCGTCCGGCCGACAGTTCATATGCTCTTTGGGATTCTCCGTTCACAGTGCCTGAGTCAGTACATCAAGTCGCCCCTCCCCATAACAACAACAACGATGATAATAGTAAACAGCAGTCGCAACAATATTGGCACATACAATCTGTTAGAGACTCTGCCAAACACTTCATAAACATTATTCCTCTTAGTTCTCAAACGATATTATGAAGTAGCTATTGTTATTTCTAGTTTAGAGGTAATTAAGTTGAGGCTTAGAGAAATAATTTACTTGGTTCCATTTAGCTAGTAAGTGACAGAGCTGGATTTAACTCAAATTTATTTGACTCCAAAGCTTAAGCTCTTTGTGCCGTTTTGCTTAATCTTAAAGGAGGGGGGAAAAGCCTTTTTACCCCCTAGACCCTGTGCCAGGTTTCCTTTGGAGGATTAGGCATGAGGATGAGTTAAATGAATGAAATGGCTAATATTCGGGTAGTCTCTCTCCTTTTATTTATAGCTCTCTTATTAGAAAATTTAGATCCCACATTATTTTCTTATCACCACCACACGCACTTCCCAGTCCAGAGACAGGGCGCAGCAGTGAGGATAATCCCTCGTACTTATCCTGGGCTTTGTATGTTCCTTGCTTCATTTGATCATCAGGACAAGCCCTTGAAACTGTTACTCCTGTTTTACTCATGAAGACATTGAAGCTAAGGGAAGTCAAAGAACTTGCCTAAGTTCCCAGCTAATAACGGGGAGAGCTGTCTAGAATGTTACAACTGTTACCAATAATAATAGCAAGGGTAGAATGTTTCTTCTATCCTGTGTACAGTGTACAGCATGAAACAAAGAGAATGTTTCCTACTTGAACTTTGGAATGCAGTGGTGTGACGTGCAGAGATATTGAATATTTGTGCTTGAGTATTCTTAAAATTATTTCTATGTCACGTACATTTAGATAACCAAATCCCAAAACTTGCTGGGAAACGAAGGGTTTATTTTCTTGAGTCATAAGGCTGGAATCAAAGGAAAGGGGGATCAGCTATTAAATTCTTATCATGGCACAAAGGTTTTTGAATGTCAAATGTTAAACTCTTCTACATTCAATAGGAATTTTTGCTATGAATCTTCAGTCCCCTAGGGTACCTTTCCTGTCTGTGCCTGTCAGCTTCATTGTCATGTATTTTAAATAAAGCTTTCCCTAACATTCAAAACTCCTTCCGGCCCTTCCTTTTAGGAAAGAGACATAAAAAAAAACCGTGTACCATGCCGTTGCATTTTTGTTTTCTTTTTACCTTGTTCTAACCGTGTGCCCACACCACCCCCAATCTTCAGAAGTATAAAGCTAAGGTAAAAAGAGCCTTAAAAAAGCCAGGCGGAGCGGTGGCGGGGGGTTGGGGGGGGACTCTGGGGAAGTATGCAAATGACAGAAATGTCTATGGGAAAATTAAGGGAAGTGAAATTCAGCAAGAAAGAAATTCATTGATGTTGTGATGAAACGTTGTCACTGGAGATGATGACAAATTAGAATCCGTTCCCATGGGGACGGTGCACTACCTACTCATCATTTGACCCATGGCTGGATGCTGGCTAGCCGGAGAATTGACCCAAAAGATGACAAGATGGTTTTAGTCCCGTCGTCTCATCAGCATTCAGGAACCCCTTAGGGGATGAAGGGGAGAGGATAAAGAAGGATAAAAGATGAAAGCTGAGCTGTGGAAAGAAAAATGTTTTTAATTACACTGAGGAGGATTGTGGGTCCACCTGTAGCTTTTTGTTGTGAACGTCCTTTGTTCTCTCCCATCTGCAGGGATCATGGCAGGATACAGACCCAGAATCTGGCCTCTTGGAGATTCTGCCTTGGTAGCCGGTCCTCTTGAGTTTAACAGATACATTCAGGATTTAAGCTCTCTGTGGGCTACCTCTGCTCTAATAGATTCTGTTATGCTTGCCGAGCAACCTGGATTTGGTTGGCTTGCTTAAAAGAGATTGCTTTTCGAGAGGAGAAAACACGACCCCACAGTGGAGTTCCTACAGTGAGTCCCCGTCTCAGTCCTCATCCGAAGGGCATGGGACATCTCGGGCAGTGGGGTCACAGGAGGCTGGAGCAACCCCTGGGAGTCCAGAGACCCTTACGTTCCACATGCCTCTTTTTTCACACGTCAGGTGGGAATTAAAATTTCATCTTACTGCCCTCTAAGGACAGATAAATTAATTCAGATCAAAACCCAGAGGAAAAGATTGAAGGGTACAGTCACTTGGTTCTCCCTCCAGGTTATGGACAAATGCACACCCTGGAGTAATTAGAATGATTTAAGTTAGGTCGGTGTAACTTACGCTGCGATAGCCAGGTAGTAACAGATAGGCACAGTTTTCAAGAAGACCTTATTTCACTTTTTGGCCCTGTCCATTTTTCATGTTGGTGGTAGAATTCAGCAATTCTCAACTTCCTCTAAGTTTTGATTTTCATTGGAATTATGAAGAATGCTAAGTGAGATATCAACTATTAAAAATCAAATTCTTATTATGAAGCAGTGAGATTGTGTATGGTTTATGATATTCTGCCAAGAATTTCATAGCGTTTGTTAAAATGGGTTTGAAAAGAAAAGGTGGGGTAGGTTGTTGGTGTGCATATTACAGAGAGAAATGCTGCAAGAAGGTTGAAGCTTAGGCTCTGAAGCAGAATGCTGTTTTAGGTCCCAGCTCTCCTGCTTACTAGCTTTGTGACCTTGAGCAAGTTTTTGAACCATCAGTGTCCACCTCTGGGAGATGGAGATTTGTACTTCAGAGGGTTCCTTGGATTAAATTGATACATGCTACTGAGGTACTTAGAACAGTGCCCTGTGCATAGTTTGCCCTCAACAATTGTTGGCAATATTATTTTTAAACAAAATAAGATGGGGTGTACAACATGAAACACTGAGAAGTTTCTGGCCAACAGGTGCGAACCCAGGTAGAGGGAGCTTACTTTTGAGACTTCCTGTTAATTGTCACGTGTGTCTGGGCTCAGCGTGCAAGCTATTGCCTCCACTAATGAAGAAATCAGCTTGAGGCCCACTGCAACCAGGAGACCGAAGGCAGATACCACCCGCCCTTCCTACCTCACCACCAGGCAAGGGCCCCTCTCCCATCAGCCAGAACCCCCAACCCATCCAAGGAACTCTTAGTCCCACAGTCAGCCCACTCTGTGCCTTGGCTGATGATGATAGCACGAATTCCATTCCCCAGATTGTGTGATTTGTCATCATTTTTAAATTTCAAGCCACTATTGCAGCTTCTCTTAAGTTTGGTTTGTCTGGGGCAGGTGAACACACAGATTTTATGGACAAGACAGTTCTGAGTTCGAACGAGTGAGTGAGTTCTTTTATTTTGTGGCTCGTTGATATAAACGACAATCATTACATTGTAGGGTCCTTCTGCTTTACAATTTTCTGAAGAACCCTGAGATCTCTTTGTAACGGGTTTATAATTTGCACACTACAATCCCGATAATTCTGGTGACTTAGATGCAGTGCTTCCATCCATGCAGCTTTGTTTAGCTTAGCGTCAGTGTGTTTATCTTACGATGGAATCCAGCCTGTCCTGGGTGTTCTGGTTGCTTGTTGCTCCGTAAGAAGCCATCCCAAGCTTTGTGACATAAACAACTGCTTCTCTGTGCCTACAGATTCTATGGTCCAGGCATTGCAAGGATGACTTATCTCTGTTCCATGATGTCTGGGGCTTCATCAGAGAAGACTTGGGGCTGGAATTATCTGGAGGCTTCCTGACTCATATCCGGAGCTGGGGCTGGGATGGTTGGGGGACTAAAGCTGCCGACCAAGCACTTAACTGTGGCGTCTCCATGTGTCTTGGACGTCTTGCAGCATGAGAGTTGAGAGCATTCCCAGAGAGGCGGGAGCAGCGTGGCCCTTTGTGGCCTAGCCTGAGAAGTCACAAAGTATCGCTTTCTCTGTGCACTACTGGTAGAAGAACCAAGCAGTGGAAGTGGAGGGACCCCGTTTCTAAAGCATTAAAATAATTGGAGCAAGTTTAGAGGGGAGGGTACAGCTCAACTGGCAGAGCACATACTTAGCATGCACAGGGTCCTAGGTTCAATCCCCAGCACCCTCTCTAAAAATAAACAAGTAAACCTAATTACCTCTCCCCCAACACACCAAAAAAAGAAAGAATTGTTGCAAGTTTTTATAAAATTACTGTAGTTAAGGCTCAATCTTGGACATGAGGGGCTTCTGGTTTCTTCCTACAGCAAAGCAAGCCATTCGGTCTATATTCCAACTGCTTAACTCAGCCGTTATATAATGAAAGCAGCCATAAACAGCATGTAAACAAATGACTGTTTCAATAAAGCTTTATTTAGGGACAGTGATGTTTGAATTGCACATAATTCTTAAGTAGCACAAAACACCTCTTTAAAAAAATTACATTTAAAAATGTAAGACTCATTCTTAGCCCCCCCCCAAAAAACAGGCGGTGAGCCAAATTAGAATATCATGATCAGCGAGATCTAACTTTTTTCTTAAGTTAGAATTCCCCAAATGTTTTTCTCAAGTGTTTGTATGTTTGTGTATGTGTGAGAGAAAGAAATGATTGCCATTTCCCTTTCCATTTCCAAGAAGTGAACTTGGGAAGGTATTATTTGGAATTTCAGTCCTTTCAGGCACACCTTATCTTTACCCTGTTACAAAACGTTTGTTCCCAAGGGCAATGAAGGACTACACTTGTAGGTGGGAAACTAATGGTATCTGTTTTATTTTAGAACTTAAAGAAAAAAAGAATTTGTTCTTAATGAAGTTTCCAGAAATACATATTGTTGTATATTTTTAAAATAAGTATCACATGTTTTTAAAGAGGTGGTGATCCTTAGACCAAAAGATAAGGTTGATGACTCTCTGGAGTATATTTTTTTTAAAAACCATTATTAGTTCAATCAATATTTTTGTCTTCCATCCATGCCGGACAGTGTAGTAGGTGCTGAAGCTACAGAGAGGAACAAAAACGTGTAGGACCTGCCCTCGCAAAGCATACAGTCTAGTGGGGTAATGGGATGTTCAACAGATGGTAGCCCAAGGGACAGCAGTATGAGAACACAGGTCAGGTTTTCAAGCTTGACCTGTTCTGTCTCTCATCCTCACTGCCCACTGAATGTGAGAATCTAGGGAAAAAGGATTGTTACTTACTGCAAACTGCTGTTAAACATATCAGCACGTCTGCTGATAGTGAATAATCCTATCTCTGTGTTTGGGTTACATTTTGAAGAACTACAGGCATCCTTGATGGCCTCTTTAACCATCTTCTCACCATGGGAAAGGAAAGACAAAGAACTAAATAGAAATACATAAGTACTGAAATGTGTTAGATTTTTTTTTCCTCCTTAAAGAATCATTTTGAGTGGTGGAGAACTAACCTAGAAGAACAGTTTGGGACCTATTGGCTGAATTACAAATTGGGGTGCTTATATTTGATTTTTCTCTACATTAGATTTTCTGAATGGGGTGCTGTTGACTTTGGTGGGGGCATATAATTCCTGGTGCTGTGTGTTGTAGGATGTTTAAGAAGGGTCCTGGCCTTCGCCAGCTGGATGCCATCAGCACTCTGCACCAAGCTGTGACTACCAAAATCATCTCAAACTTTATCCCGTGTCCCCTCTGGGAGGCAAAATCACCAATAGTCTCAAGTAAGATGGGAAATTAAACTGTGTCTCTACATTGTATTGCAAAGACCTCAGTGAGAATAAGGGACATTTTTTTTTTAATGGTCAGGAATCTAGCTAGTTGAGGGAGTAGAATTGCAGGTGGGCTTGTTAGTTCCTTTGAAAATGAGGAAATGAATTTGGACAACCTAGTATCACGTTAAACATGACACTCGTACTCTTTTCTTGTGTCTGGAAATTTTTCTAAGCTTCATAGTTTGTGCATCATATAGCAAGAATGAGAACCTCAGTTACTTAATGGAAACTCTGAAAGTGCCTGGATATCACTGGAACAAAATCAAATTTTAAAATTTATTTGAGAATAACAAATGAAGATACTCTGATTTGGCTCCATGTTCTCAGTCTGTAAGCTGTTGGATGGTGTGAGACTCACAACCCAAAGGAGACGATTAGTTCTCCTCTGGTGTGCTGATAATGAACAGCTCTGCAAAACCAATTAGCTATAATTCTATCAGTCGTTTCATTTGGGTAACATTTTGTTTAAGGGGAAGAAAAACAACACTGTTTTCCTTGGAGATCTGTAATTAAGCTGTGATATTTGGTGGGAACAATGGAGGGAAAAGCGATATGCTTAGCAATTTGCTTTTGCTATTCCCACGTGAAAGTAAATTATGATGAAGTGCTCTGTTCATGGCAGTTAAGAAAGGCATTTGTCCATCTTAAAGGTGTAACAGACCAAACCACGAGTATATTTCTAACTATATATTTTGTTTTATGTGGATGTCCGCATTGCACACCTTTAGAGATTTGCCATTCACATGGAAGACTGAGTGGCGCCCCCTAGAGTTGTGTAGCAGAAGATACTGAATGTCATTTCCCTTCCTTCAGGTATTTTTCTGAAAATAGATCTGAAAAATCTTTGTGAATCAAGAACCATCAATGGTGGTGTTTTTTCTTCCAATTGCTGTTGCTCTGTAACTTCTAAAACCCACAGTCATGCTGACAGTAGTATCAATAGACTGTTTTCCTTTCTCCAGCAAGGCATTTTACGGATCAGTATTATTCTATTTGAATTTGAACTCATGAGATGTGCTTAATGTATCATCATCTGAGACAGAAGTTATTATTTTATCGCTATTTGAATATCCTTCTGTGACTTCTGGGCATTTTGCAATTTTTATTCAATTATGCACAGTGATGTAAGACTTGGGTGTATATTGTTTGTTTTACTGGAAGTTTAGTACATTCCAGCCTGTGACACAAATTAATTCGCTTATTAGAAAAAGTAGAGTGAGTTATTGTCCTGGGCTTTTGATTTATTTTGCTTACTGTCATCCCACAGCTAGCCAAAAAAATCCGAGAGAAGTTCAACCGTTACTTGGATGTGGTCAACCGGAACAAGCAAGTTGTAGAAGCATCCTACACGGCTCACCTGACATCTCCACTAACTGCAATTCAAGACTGCTGCACCATCCCACCTTCCATGATGGAGTAAGACTCTACATTTCTTTGCTATTGTTTAAACCAGGAATTGAATTGCTTTCCATTCATATTCAAAATACCAGTTTGTTTACTGCAAAATGTGTGGTGTTGCTGTCTTAAATAAGCCCCTTATCTTTACATAGACCATTAACTTTTAAGGAAGTGTGACTCTATATCCAGGAAATTCCTGGACCTTCCCTGATCACCTTTCTGTCATACTGGAATCCAGGTTCAGAAGTGTCAAATAGTACAGAGTTGACTAAGTCTAGACAATTGCAAACATTTTTTCATGTGTTAATTAATGCGTAACCAGTAAGACAGTCTCACTGATTCTGGTAATTTGCCTAATATAAGGGAATGCTTTTTACATTTGATAAGAATAGCAAAAATTCCCACTTCATACTTTAATGTCTTTAAAACTGCCAAGGTAGATGTGGCTTCAGATAATACTGAAACATAATTAGCGTCTGAATGGCTAAAGATATTTTTATTTGTTGGCATAGTGATATATCTGGAGGGTGTAGGGTCAGGTGATGGTGGAAATTGTAGCAGAAAGAACACTTACCTAGGGGTACACAGAACTTAATTTTGATTTGGTCTCTAACTAGCTGTGTGACCATAATCGGGTTACTTAATGTTTATTTTTATGCACAGTTTGCTGTCAGTGGGTAATAATCTTTATTACACCAATTAGGGCTGGCTATTTAGAACGACTAAAAGATGTCAACATGCTTTAAAAATTATGAGTGTAAGTGTTACCATAATTAGTATGTGTCACTCTTTTTATACAATAAGTGTTCTTGAAGCTACGCAAGGGGCAGAGACAACATAGTTTTCTGGTGACTAAATGATGCTTTGCTTCCACAAGCAAGTTTTTACTTATTATAGCTTCTTGGTGGGTATGTAAGTAACAGAGCATCCTCAAATCATTTCGTTCCTTCATCTGTGTGATACTAAGACAAGCCTTTCTCTCTGGCTTATCCTGTCAGCAGCCTAGAGAAGATCATATTAGTTGTTAACTAAACTAAATGGAAAGGGTGTACAATTTGGAATGTGACTGTTTGGATATGAGTCTCAGCTCCAGGACTTAATGCTCAGGTGGTCTCGGGTATTTGATGGTTTTGACAACACCCTCCCTCATCTCTAGAGTGGGAACAATAATGGATACTTCACAGGGTATTGTGAGCATTCAAAGAAATCAACTGTGAGAATGCTTTGCAAACTGTAATGTTCTGAACAAATATTGGCCATAATATTTATATACTTTCATATCATAGTGAACATTTTTAATTAGGTTTAATCCAAGAAGATGTCCTTTTTTGTATCTGGGACATCAGTAACAGTATTTTTGACAATTCCTCTCTAATCTGAAAATAAAAAACAAGGTCCAGCTGCATTTTGAACCAAAGAAAATCATTTTCCTGCCAGAGAGAGGAGATAGTATAGTAAGGGAGAAATCCTCAAAGCTAGAATTCTGCTTAAAACGGTGGTGCTCAAACAGGGTGACTCCCCCACTCCTGTCCTCTCACCCCCAGGACATTTGGCAGTGTCTGGAAACATTTTCGGTTGTCAACGTTGGAAGGTGGGGACCCCTGAGTTGAGGTCAGGGACGCTGCAAACATCCTATAATGGACAGGACAGCCCCCAAAGTAAAGACCTGTTGGGCTCAAAATGTCGGTAGTGCAGAGATAGCCGCAGAAGGTGGGAGATCTTCATGAATTCCTAAGTGGAACTGCAGCTCTATATGAAACAGAAAGCTTGAATTGACCGGCGTCTACTTGTAAATCTGCCCACTTGTCTCCTTCCCATTACTTGCCCACCTCGTGAATTTCTATTACCGTTTCAAGAAGTAACTCAGCAATTTGCTGCACTCCATAGCTTCCTATTACCTCTCTCTTTTTCTTTTTAACCTCTCTTTTTTTCCCCTTTGCCCCTGGGGAAATTCATTGCTCCCCAGTCTTTGTTCCCGCAGTAAGTTTGCTACTCCTCTGTTACGGTGTAGAACTGAACGAATCACATGCTGTTCTGGGCAGGGGTTACACCTCATCCAGTTTGACCCCAGTACCTCGCAGTTGTGTTTGATTACTATTTGTTGGAATCTGAAATGATCTGAATATGGGGATGAGTGAGGGGATGTCGACTCTCAAGAAATTTAAAAAATTATTGAGTGAAGGCCAAACACTGAACATAATTAATAGTTAGGGCAAAATGTGACATAGCGGAGATGTGCTGTGGTTCCTTAAATCAGAGAAGTATACCAGGTGGATGGCATCACAAAGAGTCTATGAACTTTAGAAGCAACATCTTGGGCTAGAGATTATCGTACTAAGTGAAGTAAGTCAAACAGAGAAAAACAAATATTACGTGATAGCACTTAATATGTGGAATCTAGAGAATAGTACAAATTAACTTATTTACAGAACAGAAACAGACTCACAGGCATAGAAAACAAACCTATGTTTACTAAAGGGAAGTGGGGGAAACGGATAAATTAGGAGTATGGGATTAACAGATACGCACTACCGTATGTAAAATAGGTAAACAACAAGGATTTACTTATGGCACAGGAAGCTATATTAGGTATCTTATAATAAACTATCATGGGAAAGAATCTGAAAATAATATTATATGCACATATATGTATATGTAACTGAATCACCTTGCTGTACATCTGAAACTAACACAATATTATAAAGCAGCTATACTTCAGTTTCTTAAAAAAGAATGCATCTTATTTGATCTGGTCATCTGGAGGAATATCATAAGAACATGTTGACATGTTTACAAAGATAAATTTGTAAGAATGTCACCGTAGTGCCGTTTAGAATAGAGAATATTGTAAATATCCTACACTTCTAATAATAGGAGATTTGTTAAGGGAATTATATCACAGTCATAAAGTGGTAACATGATAAGATACAGTCTTGCTGTAGAAGAGAATTTGCTGAGTTGTGAAACTGGCCACACATGTGTACACGTGTGTACACGTTGAAAGTTTGGGGAGACTTACATCAAAATGTTTCGGGGTAAAGACAGTGACTTCCATTCTGAATATGCTGAGATAAGGGTTGAGGTCTGAGATGCAGGCCATCTAGATGCTTGGCAGAAATCAGTGATCTACCTTTAGGTGAATACAATAAAACATAAAATGTAGTGTCTGCCCTCCAGGAATTTCTCATTTAGTTCAGTTTAACGTCTAGGAGACCACAGTTACACTCCTGGAAGGGTAGGTGCTGA
The DNA here is from genome assembly GCF_048564905.1 of Vicugna pacos. Classification (NCBI taxonomy): domain Eukaryota; kingdom Metazoa; phylum Chordata; class Mammalia; order Artiodactyla; family Camelidae; genus Vicugna; species Vicugna pacos. The sequence goes on along the minus strand of NC_132999.1, from coordinate 19,598,969 downwards.
GGAAGCAGGTTAATGTGAGACACTGTTCCTCCAGAGGCTGGACCTCTGTGTTTGGTTGAATGGGAACTCCTTGGAGCTGCATTGTGACCTTCTCTCCTCACTAGGAGTAATTGACAAAGCTAAGAGTAGTCATTTGGGCTGAATCTAATAAAACCTGAACAGTTCTGATGATAAAGCTGAGTAATCAGAAGATGTACAGATGAGCAAAAAACAGGTTCCCTCTAGCAGCGTATTTAAGAGAGACATGATCACAACTGTCTGCAGCAGAAATTGGTTAAGTGACAGTGACCCTTCTCTTAGACTGAGTCTTCTTGGCTTTGCATTGAGTTTACCTACTTATCAGGGAAATGTGTGAAGGGCCTTTTGGAGTGAACTCTGAGCTGATGCTTTTCTAGCCATTGACTGAATACAAATGCTTTCAAAAAATTAAGAGGCTTTCTCAACGTTTTTAATGAAGAGTCAAAAATGGGAAGTTCGTAGTAAGTTATTGCTGTGAACCAGGGTAGGAATCCTTAGCTGCCTTTTCCCCAGGCTCTCAAAAAACGCTTTCATCTGTATTTTCTAACTATTACGGTATCCCACTGAGCACATTTTCAGTTCTCTTTCCTATATTCCAGGCCCTCCAAAAAAAGTCTGCATTTTGAATCTCAAGGAGTTCATGTTGGAGTTAAGTGCAGAAAGGAACTCCCAGTCTACGGAAGCAATTTAAGGACTTGACTAAAAGCAGGTTTTTTTTTGTTTTTTTTTTAATGCTAGGCAGATTTGGTTTTGAATCATACCTCTTTCATTCATAAGTTGACCTTGGAAAGTCACTTACTTTTGAACCTCAGTTTTCTCATCAGTAAGATGAGAATATTGATACTACCTGCCTCACAGGGTCACTGTAGTGAGATGCTCTAGGTCATTAACTTTTTTATTTGATAAGGAGGGATTTCAATATTATCCTCTATGTCAAGAGATACTGTTTTTTCTCTTATAGAAATAGCATAAAGTTTCTTTTTGAAATCAATGTACCTAAATTAAAAAGTGAATTAATTTAAATGAAAATAGTGAATGTGACCAGAGTTTTGAAGGCGATCGATATAGTAATGACTGAAATTAGTGAAAAGTGGACTCAAGCTTGTTGTTAAAGCTCTTCCAAACTGTAAGATTTTACTGTTCTATAAAGCAAATTCTTTATACCCATGAATTGGCCTCAAGCATATGCACTGATACTGCCATTCTAATAAAGAAAACCCATTGGACTTGAGGTAAGAGATTGCCGGTCTTAGATCTGGATCTTGTCTGTTCTTCAGTGTCTGGGGCCTGTAAACATTTTTTAAAATCCAACACTGGCCCAAGAGCACTCTAGCTGTTTGTTACTGACATTGTTAAAAAAAAAAAAGTGTCTGTAGCCTTTTGACCTTGCTTGTCCACTGTGTTAAACGTGGGTTAGCCCTAGACCAGTATTTTTATAACCCATTTTAACCAACGGCTGTTTTTTATTTTTTGTATTAGGCCTACTTTGATTTTTACTGATGTATAATACATACTTGATTTTTGTCACTGCAGCTTGATAATGCTTATTTTAAAAAAAAGAAACTAGAATGCCCAGTTCTGAAGGGAGAGGGACTTTAAAGCATTTTGTTAATAAATATTCTGCAGAATACACCCTGAAGGCTATACTGTGATGACAACAGAGAGAACCTCCAAAGCAGCAGAAAATCGATTTTTCTGGTGATTTTGATACTTCCCTTCTCAGACCTCCTCTGACTTAGGAGCCCCGGAAACTAATGACAGTGTACAGGGTCCTGCATTGTGATTAGGAATTCCGACAGTATTTGTTGAGGGAGTGATCTGAAGAATTAATATTCTCTGATGTGGGGGAAAAGATAGGTTATGGCTTACTCTAGGACAGACTCATTTTCTGTGGTATCACTTTAAATAGCACACTTTTGAGAAGGAGGTTATATTTACTCATGTAATTTAATTAGCAGCTCCCTTTATGCTGTAATGGGGTAGGTGGTGAGGGACCGCAAGGTCCTGGGCTCCCTCACAAGGATCACACAGACACACAAACACACGATAACACTCGTGGACTGTATCTGGCCTGCAGATGTGTTTATCTTGGCCCCACAGGGTGTTTTAAAGGTTTTAAAATTTGTAAATTTTTAACTCTCTTGCCAACATTTGAACTTTGGAGGAATTACACATTTTAAAAATCTAAATTTCTGACCTCTGTAAAATCAGATCTGGCAATGGTGGCTCCACATGCCCACTGGGCAGTGGCTGCTGTGAAGAGCAGCTCCTTTCAAAGACAGGGTGTGCATTCTCTCATTCACCACCACCCCCATTAGTCCCAACTGCATTACACCCAACCCAGTCCCCTGACTTCCATGACCTACTTGGCCCACATTAGCATGTGATTTTGCAAATTCCTGATCTGGAAAGACTATAACATGTTAATAAGTGTTTAAAATGTCTTATCCATGTGCGTTCCCTGGTATGCCAACTTGAACACGCATGCTCCTTCTGTCAGGTTTTAAAGAGCATAGCTCCTTTATGCATAACACTGAGATTGTCTGTCCCGAAACCTGGCTTGCCCCAGAGATGGGGTTCTGCCGTGCACATCTGAAGCGATGCTTAGCCAGCAGGCCCTGCTAACCCTTGGCTTTTACACAAACCAATCAATAACTTTATCTTCCATATCTCTTAATCCGTTTCTCTCCTCCATTCCCCAGTTTCTTCTGGAGGTGTTCTGCCTGTTGGCATTTCTGATCTTTTATTTTTGATGTCTTTATTTAAGAAGAGAGGAACAATGGAGAAGGTGAACGAGGGAGGAGATACTGGGAAAATGAGCTTAGATTTTTTAATTCTTTTTTGTGTCTCCAAGTGGGACTCAGTGCTGTTATCCTCCACTCAATTAATGCTCGTTAATTGGCTAATCATGGTGAGAACTGGCATTAAAGCATCCAGGCCAGGTTGGGGATGAGCAAAGTGATACTCTGATGGCACTACAGTAAGTAAGCAACTTGTTTCTAAGGCTGTCTGAAGCCAGCCACCTGGAGCTAGGAGACTTCAGCTGCACAGAGAATTCTCCCATACCCATCAGGGGAGACTTAAAAAGCTTCATTGATTCCCACAAGTGAAGAAACTGTGGGAAATGTTGTCAAATTGGATTCCTGCTATTTTACAAGTTGCTCTTTGAGTTGGGGCATCCACTGAGATGGATACAGCCACTGGGGAAGGCATACAGGACTCATCTCACTTTCTGAGAACCCAGATTTAGTGCATCCCTTGGCTGGCATCCAGGAGAACTGTATGATTGCAGGAATCAGGCCTTATCACTCACCGGTTGAGGGTGTTGTGCTGCAGGCAGAGCAGATGGCATGCGTTCGAATGCAAGAGCACAGCCTCCTCATTACAGTTCTCGTGAATAAGCCCCTGTTATGACTCCCCATCAGTCAGGGTTCTCCTGAGAAACAGAACCAGGAGGATGTGTGTGAGAGAGAGGAAGAGAGATCTACTGTAAGGAACTGGTGATTGTGGGGATTAAGTCCAAAATCTGCAGGATCGCCCAGCAGGCAGGAGACCCAGGAAGAGTTGCAGTTCCAGTTTGCTGGCAGAATTCCTTCTTGCTCAGAGAGGTCAGTCCTTGTTCTGTGAGGGCCTTCAGCCACCCAGATAAGGCCCACCCACAAGGCCGCTGACTTAAGTGTTGATCTCATTCCAATAGTCCCTTTGCAGAAACACCCAGAATAGTGTCTGACCAAATATCTGGACACCCTGGCCCAGCCAGACTGACATAAAGCTGACCATCACACCCTCTTCGAGAAAGAATAGAGAATTGAACTGCAAAACGCACCACTGGAGTTGAATTTTTATTAACCCTCAGATTTAGATTAGAAGATTCCAGACTCTCATTCCTAGAACTTTCTAGTGTTCTCCTGGACTGCTTCTCTTTAAAAAAAAAAAAAAAAGTTAATGGCCATAATAATAAGCTATCTGCAGAGTAGTGTGGACATTTGAGTTAAGTCTTTATCCATGTAAATTGGTGGTATATTTTGTGGCATGATTGAGATGTTGTGCAAGTTTCTGGGTTCACATTTTAAGTCCTTCAAGTGTTACACACAGGAACCAGAAATAAGTTACTTAGGGAGTTGTTTTTAATTTTGTTGATGAACATGCTGACCGATCTGATTTCTGTACGAGGCTCTTGGGATTCTTCAGGGACTTAAGAGCATCAGGTCGGGGATTGTGTTTTGCCTTTTTTTTTTTTTAACTGAACTCAAACATAAGCATTCTTTCCTTTTTAATAAGAGGCAAGCCTCTTCTTAAGTTTTTAAAAATTTTGAATTTTAAACCAAGTCAGTCTCTACTGTGGTGAAGAAGAAATACCTGAAAACGGCAGAGACAGTTTCCCTTTCACTTTAAGTTCAGCTGTGGTGCATATCATGGGACTATGGTGCTAAGACTAGTTCTGCCAGTTTGCTATGTGATCCTGGAAAGTTCGCTTAGCCTCTTTAGTCCACAGATTCCTCGGCTGTGAAATAGCAGTTTAAACTATACTCCAGAGAGCCACCTCTTAAGATTTCATTAATTTCCCTCCGCCTTCTTAGAAGTTTTGTTTTTGGAGCCATTTGCCATTATCGGCAACTTTTCTTACTGCCCAAATTGGTAAATTCTAGATTCGTTAGGGAATTTGTTTTCATCTTTTTGAGAGCTTCCTAGAGGAGGGGAAAAAAGAGATGGTATTATGCATCAAGGCCTACAGAGATTAAATGACTCACTCATTTAGTCATTCATTTTCAAAAAAATAAACATTTGTGGAATGGTTTATGGAAGAAGCATTTCAGCTGAGTGTTGAAGTGGGAAAAGGATTTGAACATACAGGGGTATGGAGGAAGAGCTCTCTGGGAGAGAAAGGTCAGTTTGTAGAAAGCCCTGTGAAGGAAGTGGCCAAGAGCGCTGAGGAGGACGTTGTGTCTGGAGGAAGCGGTGGAAGGAGCAGCTGAGAAGCCGGGTTCAGAGCAAATGCTGAACTTTACTTAGGAGACTCTGAGCTCTTCAAATGACATCAAGGACAATTCTTCTCTTGCTTCTGTGTTGACACATAGTGGACATTCAGCGGATACTGGTTGCTTGAATGAGAGAATTTAAAATTTTTGAGAAATGGAATGAAATGATGATCCTCTTAAGGGAATGTTACTTGTCACCCATGTAGCCACTAGAAGACATAGTCTGATTTCGTCTATGTAGGCAAGGAACAAGAGGGGCCTGAGCTTGGCTGTTGGCACCCACTGCCTTGGTTGTTTGGAAGAGGGAGGAATCGGGGTGGCTGAGGCTGATTCTGGGTAACTGTGAAGAGTGGTTGATACCAGGTTTTCAGTCCTATTTGCATCGAGAGCACCCTCTCATCTTTCTTCTTGTTACACTCGAGTTCAGGGACCCTGTCAGATTCAACTTTGTATTCAGTACCTCAGTATATATTTGCTGGAGGAGTTAGTGTGTGGTAGCAAACCTAATTTTGTCTTTACTTTGAGTATTGATAGTGATGACGATTTCCAAATTATTGAGCTACTTTACCTCCAGGCAGAAATTCAAGTACTTTTATGCCCATTCAGAACAGTCATTGTTTTCATCTGAGTATTATTCCCTTGAGCTCTGATAGGAAACTTAAGTTAATGTTGACTTAGTCATCTCAGTTATTAGATTTAATCATCAATAATAACAGTAATGGATATGAATAATTATAACAAATACTAATAATTGTATTCAGGGTAAATATAAAAGCACAAAATTTCCGAATATCTATGTATGTATCACTTTCAACTCAACGTTCAAGGCAGTTAAATGTGCGTGACATTGTGCTAGACACTGTGGCAGACAAAGATGAACAGAACAGTTGGTACCTTTTAGGAGCTTGTGGGACATATGCAGAGTAAGCTAAACAGACTGTGCCAAGTGTCATGAGAAAGCTGGACTCTTTTAGGAGAAAAAGTGATTTTAAACAGAGGTCTCTGAGCACTCAGGCTTGATACAAAAGTGGTAGTTGAGGCCTTGAAGAGTGGAGCTCCTTCAGGCAGATCTAGGGGAAGGATGCTTCAGACCAGAAGACAGCAAGCATCATAGCGCATTGAGGGTGGTGAAGAGGAGGACGCAGCTAGATTGGCAGATAAGAGATGCATGGTAGTGGCTCAAAGTCCTTGGTTGACTGGACACATTTCCCTCCATAAGCAATAGATTTTAAAGCAAAGGAAGGCTGTAGTCAGATCTGAAATTAGGGCAAATTAATTAGTTGGCAAGTGAAGGATAAATTGTGGTGGAGAGGCAAGTTGCTTGTCAAGTTGGACCGTCCTAATAATCCAGGAGGAAAGTAATGACACCTTAAGGAAGGATTGTAGGAAAACAAAAAGGTGTCCTGGGCGGTGGTGGGTTCCATGGAATATTATCCATAGACAGGGAGTATAGAATAATATGGATTCTGCCAACTAGACTTTACCGAAGATTTGAGTTAGGGGGAAGATTTGAAAAAATGGTTCTAAATTTTAAATTGAATATCTCAGAGGAGAGGCATCTATTAACTAGCACAGGAAAATAAGAACAAAAGATATTTAAGAGGAAGATCAATTCAGTATGAACCACTGATTTTGATTTTGAGTCACACGTGGATCATTCTTAGGAGGTGTTTGGCAAGCATTTGAGGTTAGCCTGTAGCATCATTTTATTTTCATCCCATGAATATTTTCACCCCCACAGCTATGTTCTGTACATGGCAGTTCAGGAGAGAGGGCAAAGTGAAACTGTAGTTTCACTGTTGAGCTAACGCACAGTTAAGTTTTGTATAAAATGATGTTTCTAGATGTAACAGCTGACCCACATGTGGGCAAATCCAATTTTTTTTAACCCTATTTTAAGGTGGTGCACATGAAAAAACGATAGATGTTTAACCCAGGGGTGAGGGTATAGCTCAAGTGGTAGAGCACATGCTTAGCATAGACAGGGTCCTGGGTTCAATCCTCAGTGCCTTCTCTAAAAATAAATAAGTAAACCTAATTACCTCCCCCCACCAAAAAATTTTTAAAAAATTAAAAATTTAGGGGAAAGGGTATAGCTCAAGTGATAGAGCACATGCCTAGCATGCACAAGATCCTGGGTTCAATCCCCAGTACCACCTCTAAAAATAAATAAACCTAATTACCTCCCATCCCTCCCCAAAACAACAACAAACAAATGTTTAACCCTGTATATGTTTTATTTCTTACTGTTACTGTTCTTATGAAAAACAAAGCACTGTGACTTAGCCAGGTGCTTTTGCACTAAAGGCTTTTGTTCTTTTGATGTCACAAAGTCAAATAATGTGACAAGCGTGGTTCTTGACCACTGAGTTTAATTTTATCACAGTTCCTATTTCCCCAGGAAGATGTGTTTTGTGTTTTTGCCCCCAAAGTACTGAATGGCGAGTCTCAGTCTTTCAAGTCATTCTTCCTGCCTTGTTGGTTAAAGATTATTATTACCTGCAGGCAGGCAAAATGTTACAGATACAGTCTTTATGGATATCGGTACCAGAAGGACTTGAGCTGAGCTCAAAATTGAACAAAGATTTTGCACAACGCTTTGCATTTCAGAAGGCCTGCTCAGTTACAGTATTTAAATTATGTAAAGGAGTTACGTATGTTTATACCGCAGTAACGTACTTTCCTCTGTATACGTTATTTTACTTACATGACTTTCTTCCTATGATCTCAACAGCTCAGCAGGGTACAATCCACCAGCTCCCCCATCTTGCAGGTGAGGAAGTGGGCACAGAGAGGTTGTGTCTGGACTCAGGGAGCTGGGTTTTGAATCTAGGGTTCCTGATTCCACATCATTTTGCTCTTAGTGACAAAATGTTTTGGCCAGTGGTAAAATTGGAGTGGTGTATTAGAATTTCACTTGAGGCTGTTGTATGACCCTCAGTAGGCTGACGATAAAGCTCCCATTGTCTGTTTAGTCTGTTTTTCAGTCTTAAAAGTGTGTGCTGCAGTAGTTTATGTCATTTCCCTGTGTGTGCGTGCGTACGTGCGCTCAGATAAACATCTTCAGGACTGTTGATGTGCACTCTCATAGCAGAAAGCACCAGCGTTTAGGTCTGCTGACAGTCCTGCTTTCTGGATTTTCCTTGAATGACCTTCACTGAAGGAGGGACAGGAGACCCGCCACACTGCCTAGAATACTGATTTCATCAGTGGCCTTTTATGGATTTTAGAGAGTCTTGGTTTTGTGGTTTTCCTGCTTGCTTCCTTCCTTCCTAGCTGTCTGTCTGTCTGTCTAGTCTTTAAAAGAAAATACCTGCTAGACTATGCTAGCTGTAAGAAATAGACCCCGTTGTAGCAGAGGACTTCCCTTGAGATTTTCATACATTTTTGTGCAAAAATATCTGTTTTCAGAGAAGGTCATGTTTTTAAAGTCGCTGTGTCCATAATCTCTCTGGGAGACTCGACTGGTCTGGTCTGATGATGGACCCAGTATCTTCACACTCGTAGCTTTATTAACTTTTCAATATTGGGTCAGTAATTTCTTTTGAGGACACATTAGCTGTAAGTATTTCACATCTTATGTTTCGTGTTTCTTTTATGAAACGGGGATTTGGACAGACCTTGTCTGTCTCCGGTGCGAACGTGCCTGAGAGATTGAGCCAGTTCATCTCCAAGGTCGTCCGCCAACTCTGAGGTTCTTAGTGCCTCTCTTTGATGTCTGTATCGCACCGCTCCTGGTTGTCTGCTATTTCCTAAGTACGCAGCGTATGTGCAGGAAGAAAACCCACGAATTTACAAGCTCTGGGCTCTAAGGCTCTAATCCCGGCAAGTCTCAGCCTCTTCAGTTTTTTGCATTTTTTTCATTCAGCATTTACTAAAATTTTACTCTTCACAGGCAGACTCTCTAGGCTCTAGGGATAAACATGGGAAAGGATCTCTCTTATATCTTCCTGCCAAGGGATAAAGTATGTAAATAAGTAACTGTGAAGTAAGTTAAGTCCTTGTTAGAGGTCAAGTGGGAGGATGGACAAGGCAGAGGCTACGGAACAGCACAAAGGGAGCCTATGGGTCCCACCGGGCCTCTGTCCACCTGCCTGTTTGCTCTTTTATTTTCCCAGATACCCTTCTTTCTTCTTCACGTGCCCCTGCCCCAACCTGGTGACGAGGCAGTGAAAGGATATATGTTTCATGTGGTGCTGGGGCCAGTTCCCCCAGATGTCACTTGTGTGATTTTCCAGGCTTATGTGAGAAGGCAGATTACATGGGATCTAGGAGCCAAACACAGGTCACAGCAGGGCCACCTCCCAGGGATCTGCTGCAGTGGGGAAAAGAAATGTGGCTGATTTGTATGATATTTAGATTTTAATAGTGAGGGAGACACTTTATTGCTCAAAAAGCCTTACCTTCCAAGGGCATACGAACCCAGCCTGGTTTCCAGTCTGGCTGAGTTGCTGAACCCTGCAGGTTTAATCCTTATTACTGATACGAATGGAAAGAATGTGACTTATCTCTCCAATCTCCACGGAGATGGAAGGAAAAACCATTTCTCGGAACATGATTACACATTATTTGACAGCTTTTCAGTTTGCCCATTAATTTAGGTGTTTGAATAAGTAAACTCAGTTGGGGGGGAGTCGAGGATCATTTACTTTATAAATGTGATAGTTCCTTTTTGAAGTGATTCCACTCTTACCCCGTCCTCCACCATTCAAACAGAGTTTAAATATTTGCCAGTGCAGATGTTTGATTTTTATCTTAGCTCTTTCTTTGTTTAACTTTATTCTCATGGGTGGTTAAGTGGAAGATAAGGGGGTTCTTGTTTAATTCTTTTCAACTGGTGTTGCTCAAATATTTGGAAAGCAGACACTTCCCAGAAAGAATGAGCGGGAACCTGGCAGAGTGGAGGTGAAGTGAAATGTCTTCTTGTCATATCTTAGCGAACCAGACACTGTTGGGCCGTGACTAGGACATTTTTTGGTGTCCAGACCTTCTTTTTAAGGCTCCTGTAGCTACTGGTCAAGGGGTTTGCCTTCTTTGCGTCCCAGAAAAATGTGTGCTGCTCTTAAAGTGGAACGTGGCAGTTGGGTGGCAGTAGCAGCAAGGGTCTGCCTTGTGCTGGGAGCTCCATCAGAAGCCTCACAGCATTTGTTCCACACCAGCTTCTGATATGGCACCAGATTTTGCTTCTGTAAGAAATGGTGGGGTATTTTTTTTTAACCTTTTGTACCTGTCTGTAGCAGTGATGAAAAACAAGCCAACAGGGAAAAAATATCCCCTACTCTACTAGCTGTCATCGTATAGGCTTTATTTATGGACTCAACTGTCAGTGTAAGCCTTTCTTTTCTGAGATAGACACAAGGATTTGCTTTTTAAATTATTACCTGGAAAATGTGCCCATGAACGATATACTGCATTTCACCGGCACCCTTGGAACCCACATCGTTGGTGTGGGTTTTGCGTGCTGTGTGACAGATTGGCCAGACTTCGGTGGAAATGTTGGGGAAAACCCAGGTTTTGAGTGATTTTCCCTGGCAAATCACCATCCATAGGAAATTTACACAAAGACCAAGAAAGTGATTCAGGAAGTAAACCCCAACTGGGGAATGTGTCTCTCTCCTTTATATCTTTTTCTTTCAAAACTGGGACTCCACTGAAAAGTTGATTTACACTGTGAATTGAGGCTGAATGAAATCCAATTGGAACTCACTTGAACACTGTTTTGATGTAAGATTCAAAGCTTCTGCAAATTTATTTTATCTTCTACATTTGCTGATCTCCTGCTTGTAAATCCTGTTGAAGGAGAATAAAAATGACTGCAGCCTGATGGGAATTAAATGTCTGAAGTTCAAAGCAGTTTGCACATCAGAGCAAACGTCAATCAAATGAACATCTTGCAAGCCAGGCAGGGAGTGAATTTCTCCATGGGGAAGAGATCAAAGTGGGAGTCACAGTTCTGTTTTCTCCCTCGGGATGCAGTTTCGATCAGTTGTTCATGAAAGTAAATCTAGAAGGAAGGTTTTTTTTTTTTCTTTTTTTAACTTAAGGGGTTATAGGAAAGATGGAGTTATTGCTCTTGAAACTAAATTTCAGGCACTGGTTTTATCTTATGAAAATAAATATAGAAAGCAGTCATAATCCAATATCTCCCTTTTTTAGAATGAGAGTCTACAGAAGATTTATATAGGATTGTTCTCTTACTGTTATTTCTTATTTTAAAAGACAGATATAAAGATATGTTGAATCACCTACTTATTTTATATAAAAATCTATAATCTGACCAGTTCTTAACCTTTCCATAAACCTGAAATTTGATAAATGTGACTAGTGGCTAATATACTTCTCAATGAAAAATCTTTGAGGTAACCCTTAAGAGTAATTGACATATTTTATGAAGTATTGTAAGCAGCAACTTTACAGTCCTCACAGTCTCCAAATCGGGGTAAGTAGCACGTTTCTTTACCTAAATCGTTTTCTCAAAGACACGTGTGCGTAAAACGGGTTCCTGTCTTAGGCAGGGCAGCTGTTCCTCTGGGGCCCGGAGGTAACTAGTGTAGCAAGGATAGCTGAGCAAGTTTTACTGCTGTGTTTGGAGCCCAGAAGAGAAGCAAGCATTAGTGAGTGCAGGGGAGTGGAAGGTGGAGAGAGAATCAAGGACTTTTGCTCACGTAATCACTTCTAGCTGATTCACCAACTTGGGACACACCCGCCTCCTGTATCTCTTAAGCCCTCTGTCAACACCTGCTTCCATAACCCAACTTGCACATCAGCAGGGCCGGCAGCCGTCAGAGCAGAGCAAGGTTTATTTCTGGGCGTTTCATATTAACTCCACTGGGGAGTGCATGCTCCAGAGCTGACTTCAGCACGTGTGCAGGAACTCATCTTTACATTGCCATGTAAAGATTCCATGCAGCAAGAAGCAGGGGGAAGCAGAGTGGTTAACCTGTCTCTGAATCCTTTAAATATCAGATGTAGGCTTGATAGGAATAAATTAACTTGGAACCACCAGCATTCACTGTGTGCACATTACCCAGGGAGCAAGAATTAAATCACGTTCTGAAATGAGGTAACAATCTGGTTTCATCCTTTACTAGTAAACTTTCAGAATCCAGATGTCCATCAGCTAACCAGGCACTAGATCAAATTGCCCTCTGGCTGAGGTTCTCCTGCAAAGTGGTTATTTAATTCTCAAGCATCAGGATTGTTCTATGGATTCTTTCAGAAAAAGAGCTTCTTCGGGTATTTTACATTTTATTTCTAGGTCAAGTTAATTTCTGAAAGGCTGTGTGTTTGCACCACATCAGCTAGGGCTTCCCTGAGCTGTTGCAGTATTACATCTTACCCACATTTACTATAAAACTTCAATTGTGGCCGTTGTCCATTATGTTATCCAGCATCCTGAATTCATTGTCCTGTGTGAGAACTTTTCAGAAATTTGGTGAAATTTCTTCTTTCTTGGCCATTTCTTATTTCTATTTTATCTTTTTTGTACATAAGTTATTTGTTTAAGGTCATCAGATCACCAGAATGCGCAGGTCTTTCTCTTGGAGGAGGAAGTTGGTACCAGGAAAAAGAGACATTGGTGCAAGCTGGCACCAGATCTGCTGTTGTCTCTTCTCCATGCAGAAGATGTACACGCTCTTCTGTCCATCTGGAACTTCTAGCTGCCACCCGTTCCCTGACACCTCTCAGAGTTCAGTGGTGGATGGGAAGGGAGCTTGAGGTTTTTCTGGAATGAAATAATAAAAGATAAACCCACAAATGGCCAATTCCATAGGAATGCCAGTGGTAGACATTTTGAAAATCTCAGTTATCTGCAGTTGATAGAGAACACCTGCCTTTAATAGCATCTTCCTCTTCCTCTGCATCCTCGTCTTTGTCCATAGAGTTCTTTCTCTGTAGCTGTCCATTGTGAAGCTTTATATTTAGCTACTGTCATTTCCTATTAAGTAAAAAGCAAAGGTTTCCTCTAAGCCCCAACAAGCTTTGAGAGTAATCTTTTCCTTTGAGAGAACTGAATTCTACTTCAGCTGTTTTAGCTAGAGTTGATGATGATTGATTGATTGAGATATAGTATAATATATTCATTATGATGAGAAATTTATGTTCAAATCTTGGTTCTGTTACTTCCCATCTGTGAACCTTGGGCTTCTTAATTTAACATTTCTGTGCCTCAGTTTCTTGGTCTTCGGATGATAATAGTAGTATTTCCCTCAGGTTTGTGAAGATTAGATGAGTTAATCCACATAAAACACTTGGAATAGTCTTGTAATAGTATAATGTAACACAGTAGCTGTTAACTGTTACCATTACTAATACATCCAATAGTAGTTCTCATTATTTATTTAATGTTTAGTGTGTACCAGGCTCGTTAAGAGCTGTTTTCTGATTATGAAATAGGTACTATTCTTATCACCATCTTATAAATGAGAAAAATGGGTGTTTAGAAAACGTGGGTTCTATGCAAGAGTTCGACAGCAATAAGCAATTTAACCCCAAACTCCAGTCCAGGTCTTTGTACCTCTGAAGCCATGCCCCTGACCAGGACATACCATGCTTTGGCAGTTCCTTGCTTATCATAGATGTTCATGAATATGACTGAATAAAATATACAAACTTTCCAGTGACTTAACCCTCTTCCACATTAGTCAGCCACCAATAAGAAAATGTGAGGAGAACTATACTTTCCCAGCAATGTACTAGACCCAAGAAAGAAGTGCAAATCCTCAAGTAACTAACAATCCCATTGGTAGAACTCAGACTTCTCAAATAGGTGAAAGGTTTTAGAGAGAATTGGGAATTGAAGTGCTGTGGGGTAGGGTTTAGACAGTAAGTTTTCCATAACAAAATATCTTGACATTTCCCCTCACTACACCCTTGTTAGTACATGGGGAAGGCAAAATAAAAGTAAGATAACTTGCTCATTATTTATAATCAATCTTATTTTAGAATTTTTATCTGTTAGTCTTTTGTTGATTTAAGCAGAATCTAAAACTAACCAATCTGTTTCTCTCAGACATCAACTATGTTGGCACTATGTTAAGCCTGATTACAAAACAAAACTTAAAAACTAGGGGAAGAGACACAAGCATGAATTCAGATGCAGAGTGACACCAATCATTTAGAGGAGAAAGGGCTCAGATAGGCTGGGACTGACGAGGAGTTCCTGGGAGGAGAATGGGAAGGGCTGGGCTTTGTACAATGGGCGCAGTGGACCCTGCAGAGCATCACAGTTGGGACCCAAGAGGGAAACATGTGTTGAGGGACTGGTCTAGTTACAACTGGAGGTTGGGAGACGGTGGGAAGAGAAGGTTGGGTAGATTATTGGTGACAAGCACAACATTGTGAAACCGTTTTATGACTGACAAATGTTTACTGAGCACCTACTTTCGTTAATGTGTCACTTCCATTTTTATTGTTATAAAAAATGTTTTCTTGAATGCTCTTAGAGGTGATCTTTTCAGTACAAAAAGGAAAACAGCCTGTAAAAATAGTTCTGTGGTCTCCCTGGTCCCAGGAGCAGACATTTCACAAAGGCCCAGGGAATCTGTATGTTCTCAGCACTGGTCCTCAGCCTTCTCCAGGGGTGGGGCTGATGGCACGGGTCCTGGCGGTGGAGACTCCATCCAGGGGGGACAGGGGCTCTCTGCAGGCTTACGCTTCTCCTGGCAGAAATTATCAGTAACTCTCTTGAGTTGCCTGCTCCCTTTAGCGAGTTCTTTCTTCTGTGTCACTGACATGAAGCAGTGTGGTGTGTGGCTCATCCTTGAACAGGAAGTTAGGTGACACAATCAAGTCTCTCTTAGGTCCCTGATGTGCTGCGCGTTCCTTGGTGTCACCTTCCTCAACTGTGAGAAGGGCAGGTTTAAAAGGGGTTTGTAATTTGTCCAGCAAAGCCCAGCTGTGAGTCTCAGGCATCCCTGAGAACGACTCTGTTCTCTTGATTCAAATTGGAAGACCCTCTGTCCCTGGTCTTTCTGAGGTGTACAGGGAAGAACCCGTGCTCACACGGAAAGCCATTTTACTGCTTTATTTCTGAAGGAATCTGCATGACAGGGTTGCAGGACTTCTCATTCCTGGAGAGCCTGTCAATCAGATTCCAGGGCCTCACCCCAGCCTCACTAAATCAGACTCTTCCAGGGTAGCTCCCAGGAATCTGCATTCTAGCATGACTCCAGGTGCTTCTGATACGGCCAGACTTTCAGTAATTAGGAGCCATTTATCTGAGTCGTGGTCCTCAGTTATTGGACTTCTGGAGCCTTCTGGGGGAACCCAGAATAGAGCTGATGGATGTTCACAGAAGATCAGTTAATATGAGTGCTTGCTTTTGGCAAGAACAATACTGTTACATCTACACAGTGGAGAATAAAACCAACAAGACGTGGTGTCTGCTCTCAAGGGGCTCTTGTCTATTCATGTAGCCTGACCCATAAAAATCCACCCACTAAAGAAATACACAAATGGAGCCATAAATTAAACATTATGCATGTGCTTTGAGAGAAGTCGGGGACACTTCTAGTCTAGACAGATTGGAGGAGGTCCAAAGGAGTGTGACCACATTGGTGACGTAGACTAGGAAGTCCCCCACAGTCAGAGTCGGCCTTTCTCGGGAAGTGGTAAGTGAACATCCTGTGGGATGATGAAGCAGATAATCAGGAGAACCTTCTAGACTTGCATCATCCAGTGTGGCAGCCACTCTTCGGTGACGATTTATATTTAAATCAAAACTAAGCAAAGTAGAAATTTTAGTATCTCAGTTACATTAGTCACATTTCAAATGCTCGGTAGCCACCTGTGGCTGCCATATTGCCCAGTATGGAAATAATACATTTCATCGTCTCAGAGAATTCTCTTGGACTGTCCTGGTGCAGACCATGGGTAGTGAAACAAGTCTGGCACACCACCCACCTATCTTTGAAAAGTAAGTTTTATTGGAACACAGACACACTTACTCTTTTCTAAATTCTCTTTGGTTGCTTTCACACCACAGTGGCAGAGTTGAGTAGTGGTGACAGAGACCATGTAGCCCTCAGAGCCTAAATATGAAATGTCTTTTATTTTAAAAGTGTGTGAGGGAACAGGTCTAATGGGGCTATCTAGCGCATGGAGATCAAGTGAGTTCCTTGTAGAATGCTGCTCTTGCTTCACAGATGTTAAGTGCTAAAACGAGAGAGGGACGGTGGAATTATGCTGCTTTGCCAGCGTGTGCACAGGCAGCTGCCGGTGTATTAATCTCCTCTTCTCTCTCCATCTGTGGCTTTTGAGGCAGCAGTCTTCTAGTCTAGACAGGTTGGAGCAGGTCCAAGGGAGCATGACCACATTGGTGAAGCAACTGTGTCCTTAGAGGCACAGTTGACAATGTTGATGCAATTCTGTACTGGGTGAGAGGCTGGATGAAAGGTCTCTTAAAATCTCTTAAAAGGTCTCCTTCTTTGAGTTGATATGTATCAAAACAAAACTGTTGAACTTTTGTTTTGGATCTCAACACACTTCTTGAAAACCTGCCCCTTTGCTCATATAATCAGTTCAACTGAGTAGTTCTTACATATTGTAAGATCCAGAAAATCAAAGTTCATGTGAATAGTCAAGCAGATCTTGATTTTTAGCATGATATTGCCAGGGTTACATAGCTTTTCTACCTGTGTTCATGGAATTTCATTAATGACATTTATCATCTGAGATACACATTTTAAAACAAATTAGGTTTTAGAAACCTAATTTCATGAGTTTATTTGTGGGTAACTCTTAGAAACCTCATGAGTCTTCTCAGTATCTGAAGTCGTAAATATGTTATTTAGAAGTTTAAGATTTTTCTCTTTTGCTAATTCCGGATTTAATTCACTTAAAAATACCCCTAGTGATTGTACATAAGTGAGTCGGTACGTTTTCCTATTATTTTCTTGTGGATTGTTGTTTGCTCTGGCACGAGAGTCACTGATTACACTAGTATTTATTGAGCAGCTGCTAGCCAGAGGAATGGCGTTGCTCCAACTCTGGTGCTAGCCTTGCGCGGGAGATCAGGAGAGACCTTGGCCGCATCTGCGTTACCACCTGGAAGGTGCAACTGTGTGTCGTGTATCATGAGAAGAACTTTGGTACGTTACTGACAATCTTTTTAACAGCTTTAGAAAATAAGTTTTATTATTTTTTTCCCCTCATATAAGAAAACCGGGTCTCAGACAAACTGAGGAACTTGTGCAGTCACACATTTAACGGTGACAGAGCAAGGTCTGAAGTCTAGACCTTTCTCCTTCACTATGCCTGTTGCTGTTCCTGGGCTTTGGTTTCCAGACAGGAAAATGTAAAGAATTGCTTCACGTACCACATCCGAGCTCATCTGACTTCCGTCAAATCTGTTTTCCGTATGGTTTTATTCATGGTACCTGACTCAGATTCATTGGTGGAAGAGTTGGCTTGGAGGAGGGTTTTTTTTTTTTAATCTCCTTAGAGTTGAACTTGATTTCTAAAACCTTCTAGATGCAGATGTTATTTTTTTCTCCACTATTCTGAAGTGATTTTCTTTTAATATTTAAAATTTAATGGCAATTTTACTGTTCATCGGCTGGCCTATTTTGTACACAGTACATATGGACTATTACTTTTGCTGGTTAGTTTTCTGGATTGAATAAATACCGAATACTGCTAATTTTCTTGTTTCAGATTTGATGGGAACTTTAATACCAATGTATCTAGAACAATTAGTTGTGATCGACTGTCTACTACTGTTAATAGCCGGGCCTTCAATCCAGGACGAGACTTAAATTCAGGTCAGTAATCTCTTGGTTTTTATAAAGGTGAACTATATTACACCACATTCAGGTTGAATAAATGTATTACTTTAGATATTTCCTTTTAGTTTTGAAGAAAAAATATATATATTTAAAATTGGGTATTTCTTTCTGGAAAGTTGACACTTAAGGGAAAAAGAAAATCCAGCAGACATATGTGGGGCATTTATTTTACTATGTGCATCTGTATATATGGAATATATATGCCATGTACCTTGTTAGATTCTTCAATCCATTATCTTCTTTGTTAGCAGTTTCACATCTGTTACTTTAAAAGTTAAGAGACCCAGTTATCTTTGCATTAGGAAATATTGAATTTTATTTGTATTCCCTATTTAGAATTTTAAATTTATTTGATTTTTGATGAGGGAGCTTTTCTACTAATGAACGGTACCATGGTGCTATACAGTCATCTCTTAGTATCCGCAGGCAGTTGGTTCCGAGGACCCCCACGGATACCAAAATCTGCAGATGCTCAGTCCCTCATATAAAATGACATAGTGTAATGAATACACTTGGCCCTTTGTATCTGCAAGTTTTGAATCTGTGGATACAGATGACTGACCATATGTCGAGGTTGAACTTCCCTCCTGGTCTTGTTGAAACGCAGTCACGTGCAGTAGTAATAACTACCAGGGTGCTTGTAAGCATAGTTATGTAGAGCTTCAAAGCAGTGCAGTGTCTCTGCTCTCTTGCTCTGGAGTTCCAGTCTATATTTCTCCTGTTATTTGTCTTGTTACGTACACTTGCTGACTGATGAACCTCAGAACCTGAAGGTTTCACTTTTTGAGAGCTGGAGGTACCTTTAGAAATCACCTGCCAGCCTCAGTCCTAGGATTTTACCAACGAATTATCTGAGATTCAGAAGGGTCCTGAGATTTCCATCATTACTGGAGAGATGAGGGAACTAATCCTTAGACATGAAGAGCTATATTTCCAAAATTCCAGGTCTGTTGGAGACATGTAAAACCCGAGAGGAGCCAGAGGACCAGAATATTTACTTTTAGAACCCCTTCCAGTATTGGTCCAGGGAAAGAATTCTAGGTATAGTCTTTGGGCATCGTGCGTACAAACCAGCTAATCTCTTAGATCTGGAAAGAAAGAACGGCAAGCTTTCGATCACTTAAGGACAGTAAAACTGTAGCTGCTAGCTAATGTGACCCAACCCACCCGCATACTGCCTGGACCAACATTTAAAGAATTCAGACATTTAAAAACAAAAAAGTTGGAGAATCTGGAGGCCTTCGGGAGCAGGTGGGGTTTACTCCTGGAAAGGAAGCTCAGTTGAAATATTTTTCATAAAAAAATAACTGAAGACAGTAGATAAGGGCTTGGAATGGGCAGAGAAAATGAATGATGAAAGATTGCAAAGGTGGCACAGGGCAGAACTGGAACTTGAGTCTTCGATGCCCAGATTCAGTACTTGCCCCCTTTCCCTCGGGTGTGCTCAGGAACACAAGGCATGTTGCTGGGCCTGAAGCCTGGAGGCTGAAATAGCAATCTTTGAATAGGATCAGTTTAAATGTGTCCCAGAAATACCCATGCATCCAACATTTTATGTAGTTAAACTTCTTACAGTACATGTTAATTTGTGGGCTTTTGAATTAATGAGAAAAATATAGTGCGTTACTCTTTTATTTATTTAAGATTTAGAAGGGCTCACACAAATGTTGATACGTCTCTTTAGTGAGGAAACAGTAGGGTATTTTTACTTATTAATTTCCTGAACTTTGACCTAAGCATGAGTTGTGCTTATAATCAGGAAAAATAAAGCAAGAAGGAATTGCAGACTCATTTCTAGTGTATTTCCACTTGTTCCTGGTAGACAGTACCTTTCTTAACACATCTCTTATGGTAGGTCCTCAGCCTGGGGCTGAGGTTCTGCGTGAAGCTCGTTACCCTCCTGGCCGTGTGACTGGGACTGTGAGAAGGCGTAGGCTGGGGTGGACTGAGGGTGGTGGGTGCTCAGCTGGGAGCCAGGATCACGCACCTCAGTGGGCCTGACCTTGAAGGATCTGGAAGCTGCTGCCGCCTCCTCATTGCCTTGTGTTGTGTCTGTTCATTGTTTCTAATAATGAGCATATGGTTGAGTTCTCACTCCATCATTAATAGTCGTACTGTTGTGCACTTTTCTTAGTGAACACAGAAGCCATTTTGCCAAGTAATGGCTTCCTGCCTGCTAACTAGAATGAATCAGTACAATAAGAATTCATTCAACAAATTATCTATTAAGCACTTTCGATGTGGTAAACACTCTCCTTTGCAGAAGATTGGCTGAAAACAAAATGCTTATATTCTGGGAGCCAGGGGACATAGATCTTAAACAAATGGACAGATAAATATACATGTCAGATGATGGTGAGTGTTACGGCGGGGGGGAAATAACACGGGGATGAGACATAGGGGACACTGTTGGCGGAGAGGGGGACGGAGTGGGAGGGAGGAGGAACCTTACTATTCTAAATGGGGGCTCACCAGCGAGATCTAAGTGAGTGGGGCTGTAAACTACAAGGAAAACTGGAGAAAGTGTATCCCAGGAAAAGGCTTTGAGTTGGGAAAATGGTGTCCACAGAAACAGCAAGAAATTCACAACAATTGTGGTTCAGTGAAGAAGATGAATGTAAGAAAATGAGGCCAGGGAGCAAGATGGGGGCCAGATTACCAAGAGCCTTACTTTACTGGCAATTATCAGGAACTATTGCTTTTGCTCTGAATGGAATAGAAGTTCTAAGGGGCAGTGGCGTGGGGTGGGGAGGAAAAGGATTAGCAGAGAAATGACATGATTCAGCTTAGGTTAAAAGGTTTACAAGCTGTTGTGGCAAGAATAGGCTATATATAGCAAGGCAGGGAGACCATTTAGGAGGTTAGTCCAAAATCCAGGTGGCAGATAATGATGGCATCAATAGTGCGGTAACAGTGAGTGTGGTGAGAGGTTGTTGGATTCTGAGTATGTTTTAAAGGTAGAACCAATGGGATTTGCTGATTATTGGAGTCGGTGGGGGCTAGGGTGTGTGAGAATAAGAGTCGGGAAGGATGTCCAAGGTACCAGTGAGTAAGACACAGTTGCCATTTACTGTGATGGGGACCTGGGGGAAGAGCAGGTTTGTGCGGGAGGCAAGGAATCAGCATTTCAGCTTTAGGGAAGTTAAGTTTGAGATGGGTATTAGTTATCCAAGTGAAAATGTCTCAGAGACAGTGGTATATACAAGTCTGGAGTCCTAGGAATGAGCCAGACTGGAAGTTTATCATTGAGATTCATTGTGTATAGGCAGTATTTAAATCATGAGCCTAAGTAAGATCACGTAGCAAGTGGCTGTGGATAAAAAAAGAGAAATGGTCCAGGGACTGAGTCTTGGGACACTTTACCACATAGAGGTCACCGAAATGAAGAGAAAGCAGTAAAGGAATCTGAGATGGAAGTCAGTCTGGTAGGAGAACCAAGAGAGCCATCTCCCTGAAGCCGAATGATGGAAGTGTTTCCAGAAGGAGGGGGAGAGACCAACTTTCTTACGTAGGCCCAGTAATACAGACATGGAAAACTTATGGTTACTGGTTGGGGGGAAGTGGGGAGGGAGAGATAAACTGGGAGTTTGTGATTGGCACATACAAGCCACTATGTACAGAATAGACAAACAACGATGTCCTACTGTATACACAAGGAGCTATATTCAATGGCTTATAGTAGCCTTTAACGAAAAAGAATCTATGTTGTGTATATATGTGACTGAATCACTGTGCTATACACCAGAAACTAATACCACATTGTAAATCAACTATACTTCATTTTTTTTTAATGGGGAAAATAAATAAAACACACCATATAATATAGGGGGGGAAAGATGAAGGCTAAGAAAACTGACCATTGAATTTAGCAATAAGAGGTTATTGGTGAACTTGTCAAAGGTTGTGGTGGAGCAATAGAATAGAATGATAGGCTGATTCTCATTGGTTCAAGCTCTTAAGAATGGAGGGAAGGAGGTGGAGATAAGAAGTACATGAACTCCACTTATGTGTGGAATCTACAGAAAGATACAAATTTTATTTACAAATCGGATATAGACTCACTCAATAGAAGGCAAACTGGTTACTGGTCGGGGAGGAAGTAGGAGGGATAGATTAGGAGTTTGGGATTAACAGGTACACATTACCATATATAGAATAGATAAATAACAAGGATCTACTATATAGCACAGGGAACTATATTCAATTTATTGTAGTGAGCTGAAATGAAAGAGAATCTGAAAAAAATATATAGGTGTGTATATGTAGAACTGAATCACTTTGCTGTACACCTCAAACTAACATTGTAAATCAACTACAATAAATCACTTCAATAAAACAGAGAATTAAAAAAAGAAGAAGTACATGAATTCCAAAAAGGGGCCTTCCTACACTGTTGGTGGGAATGTAATTTGGTGCAGCCACTGTGGAGAACAATATGGAAGTTCCTTAAAAAACTAAAAATAGAGTTACCGTTTGACCCAGCAATCCCACTCTTGGGTATTATCCTGAGAAAATGCTAATTCAAAAAGATACCTGCACCCCAATGTTTGTAGCAGCATAGTTTACAATAGCTAAGACGTGGAAGCAACCTAAATGTCCATCTACAGATGACTGGATAAAGAAGTTGAGATTTATGTGTGTGTGTGTGTGTGTGTGTGTGTGTACACATATACATATACACAATGGATTGCTACTCAACCATAAAAAAGAATGAAACAATGCCATTTGTGGTAACATGGATGGATCTAGAAATTATCATACTAAGTAAAGTAGGTCAGACAGAGAAAGACAAATATCATACAGGCAAAACTAATCCATGGTGATAGAAAGATGGTTATCTTTAGAGGAGAGGGGTTAATTGGGAACCCTCGAGGTGCCAGAAAATGTCTATGTCTTGATTTGAGTGGTGGTTACATGGGTGTGGGTACATGTAAAAATCCATTGAGCTGCACATTTAAGATCTGTGTACTTACATAAGTTATACTTCAATAAAAAATAAAAGGAAAACATCATGTCACTTATATGTGGAATCTTAAAAAGTGATACAAATGAACTTATTTACAAAATAATAATAGATTCACAAACATAGAAAGCAAACTTATGGTTACCGAAGGGGAAAAAAAGGATAGGGGAGGGATAAATTAGGAGTTTGGGATTAGCCAATACAAACTACTGTATATAAAATAGATAAACAACAAGGTCTTAATGTATAGCACAGGAAGCTACCTTTAATATCTTTTAATACCCTGTAATGGAAAAGAATATATATGTGTGTATAACTGAATCACTGTGCTGTACACCAGAAACTAACACAACATTGTAAATCAACTATACTTCAATAAAAATAAATAAATGTAAATAATCAGCATTTTAAAAAAATACAGGAACTCCAAATGTTTGCTGAAAGGAAAGCTGGAGGGCCATGTGAAGTCAAGAGAATATTTTTAAATTGAGAGAAATTACAGCAAGGTTATGTGCCAAAGGTAATGATCCCGTAGAGAAAAGTGAGGCACGAGAAGAGACAATTGCTGGAGCCTTTTCCTTGATTAGGCAAGAGATGGTGGGATTCCAAGCAGAGGATGTAGAAGCCCAGAGGATTCATCCTTAACGGGGGGCGGGGGTTGCGTGTGTAGAGGTGCCCTAATGGTCAGTGTAGTGCCGGGACACCGGGGACATGCCCTGCATAGTGATTCTGTTTTCTCAGAGAGTTAGGAAGCAGGCTCATCGGCTGGGAGTGAGGCCAGGGGAAGAGGCACTGAAGACCTGTTAATTATAGCCAAGATTCTCTTTTGTGACTGAGGTTTTAGAGTAGAACTCAGCTACACAGATGATTGGGGGTCCGACAAAATGCTGTTTTATTGCGGTATGTATTTGTCAAGGGAGAGGTAGGGAGGAAGAGGATGTGAGGGCAGAGGTTTGTAATTAAGATCAGATCTTGAATTTTGCTCTTTGCAAGAGCATGTCTCAAGTCTGAGATACTGCCTAACAAGAGTTGTTCTCAGAGCTGTTCTCGGTGCAGCTGACGTAGCTAGATTTACAAGCAGTTTTGGGCAGTATTCAGGTATTTGAGAACTGACTTGCTTGTATTTGAAGTTTTGCGACATTCCACCAGGCAGTGGCTACATCCCAAAGTCCACATTCTTGAGCAGTCATTTGTAATAGGAGAGGAGTGGTGGATGGTGAAGGGTGACCTCAGAGCTCCCCCTTTTCCTCCTCTCCAGCTCATGAACCTTTTCAGAGCAGAATTAATGTGCTTCGTAGGCTATCGCATGTCTGATATTTACATCTGTAAGATGTCCAGCCTTAGGCTCTTTCAGACTGTATATAATCCATCAATGGGTCCCTAATTGATAACACAGTTTCAGATTGCCTCTCAGACTAGCTGGAAACAGACTCACATAAACTGTAAACCATTCTTAGATTCATTTATCCAAAACTAGGTCATGTGTCCGTCCATCCAACACACATGTGTATTCTTTCTCTTAAAACCACCCCTGCCAGATCTGTACTTTCTAAATTGACTCCTTGTCCCTGATTCCATTCAAATAACTAAAGTTTGACAGTGCATGTGTTACATTATGGTGCTGGTAATGTTTTGCTCAGGGTCTTTCCTGCTTTTATCTCTAGTTTCTCTCACTTTCTCGCTCTTTTTTTAAGTTCCTGCTGAGCTATTTTCTTGTGTGTAGCCTGATCCCTAAAGAGAGTGTATTTGAAGAGTCCAAGGAAAGTTGCCTCTTGCTCTCTTGCGTTATGTAATCGAGGTGAGAGTGGAAGTGGGAGTTAGTCTTTCTCACCAAAAGAAAAAGTGTCTGGACTTTCTTTATTGTGTTTGATTTAAAGAGCATTTGAAGTTGCAAACTTCGATCTTGGCCGCATTGCGGTCTTCATTGAGAAGCGGGAGTCACGGGGTGCAGGGGGCGTTTGCGAGTCACGCTACAGCAGTACGTGCTCCAGGAGGTACAGGTGGGCACTGGAGGCTGTGGACCGTGCTGCTCATTTCAGTGACTTCATCGCTTCCTGCTGTGAATGACAAAGACTGGCTACGTGCTGTCGGCTTACCGCTTTTCTTTAAAACACCTTGAAAATTATCTGTTAAGGGTGCTAATACCCATGAAGTGTAAAGCTATGTTCTACCTAAAAACTTAAATAGAAGAATAAAAACCAACCAAACTAGGGATTTCTAGGGTTTTTTTTTTTAAATGCCTAATTACTCCAGCTTCATGATTGCTTTATTATCATAAAAGATTATTTCTATAACATCTACAAACTACAGTCACTTAGAAATCTAGATTCTTGAGGTTATTTAATTCAGTTTACGTTCATGTGTGTGGGAATGTATGTATCCATGTATGTACACAAAATTAAACACACAGTGCCTTGCCCATAGCAGGTACACAGTAAGTGCTTCTTGAAGGAACAAATGAATGAAGAGAACTAGGATTTTCTTTGTCCTTTTGTTGTCTCATCTTTATAGCAAGATAACCAAGACTTTAGAAAGGACTTTTGTGAAGAAAAGAATGTAGTTGTGATATGCTGTAAATTAGCACTGGTTTCCTTAGTTTAACAGCACATATAAATGTCTCAGGCATATGGAGACTAGAGAGAGAGGCCATCCAGATGAACAATATTATTTGCATGAAGCTAGCTATAGTGGTTTCATATAATGCACACAAGGAAATTGATCCGTTTCTTCTTGGAACCTCAAAAACCATTTTATACTTTTGTCTTATTCTTAACCATGGATACCAAGGAAGAATATTCACTCAATATTATAGGTGAGAAAGAGGCCCAGAGAACTTAACTGGGCTTCCTCAAGTCAAACAGCAAATTGTTGGTATTGACCTGACGAAACTTCTGTGTCCTTATCCAACGGGCTCCTTACAGTAGATGAAGACATGTCTCTCCGTCACTGCATTCTGCCTTCTGATAGTTAACACTCTTTGTGTCCTGGACCAAACCTCTCATCTCCTCTCTGCCCACCCAGGCTTCCTCTCGGCCCCGGCTCCACGTGTCAGGTAGCACCAAACCCTGAGACCAGGACTAACCCTGACTCCTTCATCTCTCTCCCTCAGAACATGATGCTCTTGGTGACAGCTTTATGGCCATTTCAATGGCAGACACAGGGTGACTGAGGCAGTTCCTTCCCTCAGAGAGCTCACAACCTTGTGTAAGTGTGTGTGTTTGGGGGCCCAGAGAGGAGGAGGAAAATCAACAGACAGACAGGGTTAAGGTGCTAAATGCCATTGTGATAAAGATAAACCTGGGGCCCCTGACCCAGTGTGTGAGATTGAGCTGAGTCTTAAAACACAACAGTCTTGTCTTTTTTTTTTTTTTGGAGTATAGTTAGTTACAATTGGTCAGTTTCTAATGTACAGCATAATGTTTCAGTCATACATATACATCCATATATTCATTTTCATGTGAAAGACAGTAGTCTTAAAGGACACATTTCCCATTTTGGAATCCGGAAGTGGGCAGCCAGCGTGGGTCACTGTGTGAGGGAATAAGCAACAGAAACTGAAGGCAGCACTAAGCCAGACATTGGTGGGCCTTGTCTATCAGTCTGATGAGCTGGGTTTGGGTTTGGTGTTTTGTTTTTCAGCTTGACAGAGTCAACCACTTGACAGACTTTCATTTCAGCGGGGCAGACGAGAGAGCTTTGTGGAAGGTGGGTGGAAGGGTTGTTAGCCTGGGAGAAGAGGAAATTGCAGGTAGACTAGTTCATCCAGAGGTGGCAAAAGCAAAATGATTAGATGAGGGGTGAATGGATGGCAAGAAGCGGAGAATTCGTGTGGACCTCTTTTCCAAGTGGCTTGGTGGAGAAAAGGTGAAAGGTCACTGATAATTTAGGAAGATGTAGGATCGAGGAAAGGTTTCATTATCTCTGCTGCTGCTAGTTTTTTAAATGAGGACAACTAGAAAATATTTATACGCTGAAGACAGAGCATCTAGGAAGCAAGTAAAGCTGAGGAAACATGACAGGACTTTAATGCCTTGGTCCAGTTGTACCAAACCTGACTGATCATCAGGGTCACCTGAAGTGCTTTGTCAAAAATACCTATTCTTTGTCCCCTCAACCCAGACCTAGTGAATTAGAATTGGCTGATTGGCTTGTTAAAGCTTAGGAGCCTATAGGTTTCCACAGCTGATTGTGATGATCAGCCAGGCTTGAGAACTTCATCTTGGTTCATTTTCTCTTACTCCTTCCATGAATGTTTGGAGACCACCTTGACCTTGGGGTCCTCTGGGAATGGTCTGCTAGAAAGGAAAAAGGTAAAGCAGTAGATCCTGTGCTGATTCTGGATCGCCCCAGAAATGTATTCTGGATTATCGTGAGTCCGTGACCAGGCTGTCTCAGCTGAATCGAGGACAGAATACCCTGGGTATTTTGCACTATATAGTCAGCTTAGAATGGACCTGATGAGCCGTGAGCTTGGCACAGAGATTTGTGGATGTCCTCTCCTTAGTTTTAGACTAAAGTAAATACAGTGAGAGAGTTGGGTCAACTGCTGTTAAATCTAATTTGGCAATGGGCTTCAGCTAACATGATCAGTGTGGTGGAAGAGTCAGAGAGCTACGTGGCCTGGATTCCATTCCGTGCTTGAAGCTTGAGTCACACTTAACTTTGAGCCATAATATCCTTGGCTATAAAATGGGAATAACAGTATCTCTTTGGTAAACCTCCACCTTCCGGCTCTTGCTAGCTACTGTATACTAAGGAAAACTAATCTCTATATGCCTTAGATTCCTGAATAATAAGTAAAACCTACCTTATGGGGTTGTTGTAAGAATTAACTGAGATAATACAGATAAAAGACTTAGCAAAGCACCTGGTTCACAGACAGACACTCAGTGGAAGATCATGAACAGTATCTGGGGGTCCATGAAATATGGCCCTTCCAGAATACATGGTAAAATGATACTCAGGATGTGAGCAAGGAGTAGGAATTGGAAAGATGTGATAGGGTATAATGCCAGAAACTTTGTCTAGCGTCCTCAGAATGTTAGTGTATTTTATTCCCTTCCAAAAGGACTGCTGTTGCACAGAGCATTCCTGAGAGGTGCTACGTAATTTCTGGCCTGTTGGGGAAGTTTTTGTGTGTGCAACTCTGTGTATTTAGGACAGCTCTTATATTTTATTTTTGGCAAGCTCTGGGAGGTGGAGAGCTTTGTGTGTTTTGCTGAGATAATGGGCTGGGCATCAGAAAGCCCAGAGGTCCTCCACGGGGGAGCACGGCCTTCTATTACAGAGCAGTTCCCTTTCGTCCCTATCTCTGCTGGATAATATTATTGAGAAAACAAAAATCACAACCCAGCTACAAGTGGTTTGTAATCCATCTCTTTCTCATTGGCGTGGTGGTTTAAGCATTAAAGAAGGCAGGCAAGGGGTCAGGGGACATGGTTGGTTTTGTTTTGACTGGAGAGGCCGATGACATAAGAACCAGTTAGCTGTAGATGATAAAATTGGAAGGAAAATAACTGGGGGCCTTGGAGTCTGGGGCCCATATGTTAGAATTACCCACAGACAGTTCAGTACACTGTATGCAGGTGGATCTTGAGACTCAGTGGATGGGAGGTAAAGAGGGCCTGGAAAAGGGAACGGCATGGTTTTTCAGCTGCTTATCTGATGACAGTTTGTTAAAGGAAGAATAAGTCAGTGGGTGTGGTAAAATTGTTGGTCTTATAATTAGCATAGGATGTATAAGAGAGAAATAGTCAATTGCTGAAGGCCTTACCCAGAAGAGGGTGGAGAGAATACAGCTTGCCTTTCAAGAACCAGGAGCTAGTAAAAAAAAAAAAAAAAGATACACATGAACTTACTTACAAAACAGACTCACAGACAGAAAACAAACAACGGTTACCAAAGGGGAAAGGAGAGTGATAAGTTAGGAGTTTGAGATTAACATATACACACTACTGTGTATAAAATAGACAACCAGCAAGGGTCTACTGCATAGCACAGGAAACTATAGTCAATATCTTGTAATAACCTATAATGGAGAATAATCTGAAAAAGATGGAAATATCTGAATCACTTCGCTGTACACCTGAAACTAACGCAACATCGTAAATCAGCTGTACTTCAATTTTTAAAATTAAAAATTGAAGAAAAAAAAAAAAGAACCAGGAGCCATTGCAGAGAGCTCCTCATTCTTTAAAGGCTAATATTAGCTTTTCTCCATCATCCTTATTTAAACGTTTCTCGGTGCTGTTTGAACACTTCGCGAGTGTTGAACCACTACTGATAATCTCATAGTGCTGGCCGACAGCTTCTAGGCCAATAGGAAGTGAGAAGGCTCCTCCTTTTGCCCTTTCATGAACTTGATCAAAGCTCTTTGTCTCTAGTTGTAAATCTCTGCACTTCCTTCCTATTGGCCTTCATTCTTTACCCTCTTCCCACCTTTCTCTGGATTTCTAAGGGG
The DNA here is from genome assembly GCF_048564905.1 of Vicugna pacos. Taxonomy (NCBI): domain Eukaryota; kingdom Metazoa; phylum Chordata; class Mammalia; order Artiodactyla; family Camelidae; genus Vicugna; species Vicugna pacos. Next base: position 19,569,761 of record NC_132999.1, on the reverse strand, counting down.
TCTTTGGGAACACCTTGTCCAAATCCCACTGCTTTACAGTGAGGAGACTGAAATCTCATGGGCACAGAGGTGAAGAGCTGTGGCCAAGATCGTCATTCACTGGTTCCCTCCACACCCACTGACCAAAGGCGTCCTAAACGCTGGGCCTGTGCCGGGCTCTGGGAATGTGCTGAACAAAACTGGCTTGGCCTCTGCCCTCCTGGAACTTGACAGCTCCTCTACCTGAGAGTCACAAAACAAAGAGCTTCAGAAATAAATATACCCAGCTTACCAATCTGCTATGAAGGAAAATTCTGGGTGCTCTGAGGGTGGTCAGGGAAGGTCTCTCTGAGAAGGTGAAGTTGTTCTGGGTCTAAGGGTCACCTTGTGCAGAGATTGGCATATTTGCAAAACTGAAAGAAATAGCCCTTTCTATACAGTGTGGTGAATTGGAAAGGGGAAAGGTGAGGTTGGGGTACAGAAGAGGCCAGATGGTACAGGCCTGATGGGGTTTGGATGTAATACTAGGTGTGGTTAAGAGGGAAACCTTTGTAAAGTTTTAAACAAATCAGTGGTGGAATTTGATTTCCATTTTGGAAAGATGCCTTTGAATGCTATAAAGAATCAGTTTAAGGTCGGTAGGCTTGCCAGTCAGAGATGGGACTTAAACCCATGGCTTCTTGTTCCCAGTCCATCCTGATTTATCAGGGTCTGTCTTCTGGTTCCTAAGTGCCAACCTGAATTAAGAACAAAGTGCAAAATAACATCGGGCCCGTGTCCAAATGGCTTTCGTCTGCTTTTTCAGTTTGACAGTGAAAGGAAGACACATAAGGCTCACATCTCTGCCCTGTGGAGCACCTACAAAATAATTAAGAGGTCTCAGCTCTGTAGTTTCTCTGTCAAATGTTCTATTATCTAAAACATGCCATTTATTGTTTGATGGCACGCACAGTCCTGCGTGCTGTAATTACTGCTGGCTCTGCCTTCTAAGCTGGACCCTGTCTGTGCCTTTTTCCAGGTAAGCCAGCCTGTGGGGTTGAAGACAAACCCCATGACACTGGGCTTCCAGCGGGTGTGTGCCGGTGTTGGCAGTTCAGCGGTTCGTTTTTTTCTCACGAGATTAAATGCTCATTTTAGCTTTATCTCACTGCAATTTTGAAACCATTCCTTTTTGTCGAGTGTCTCCTTAATTGTATTTATGTACGCTGTGTATTTACAAACTGAAGCAACTGATTATTCTCACTGGAAACCATCAACATGTTTTTTATGTATGTATTCTGCCTCTCAAGAAGTACTCAGTGTGTTCTTTATCTGTTGATTGCTGATTCATTCAGGATGTATTTATTGACATGTAGCAGCAGTGTAGTGTTCTGCAAAGAGCAAGGACTTTGGAGGCAAGACACCTAAGTCAAGTCACAGCCCTGAGCAAGTTCATTCTTTATCTGTAAAATGAGTATAATAGCAAGCTCATAGTCACTATGAAAAATATCAAAACTATATATAAAACTGTTTTGTATGATGCTCAATAAGTGTTCACTATTGTATTATGAAATCAGCTTTATTGAAGTATAATTGGCATCTGATAAACTTCACGTGTTTAGCATATGTGATCGGTATGTTTTGACTTGTGTAGTCCTGTAAAATCAGATGAGCAGACTTTCTCCACTTACCTCATTTTATACTGTATTGGCAGTTGGGAGAAGGGAGAGTTTATCATTTTTAAAAGTATCTAGAATTATTATTGCTCTGTATTGATTTAGTCACAGTATTTCATTTATGTTTAATTGGATTTGACATTAGAGGAAAGTAAGATTTTAGAATTTATCAAACAACAGTTATCAAAACATATTTGAGAAGCAAGACTTTGACGCAGATCTTCTCAGCCTTTGCACGGAGTGTATGCCTTGATGTGAAAAAAGCTGGGAATCTCTGCTTCAGGGGTAAAGAGATGGCTCAGATTACAGATCTCACCCTCAAGGATCTTAGAATCTAGGGATGGAGGATCGGAAAGTGATCTGTATAGGACAATAATCCCACCCAGAAGGTGGGAAGGGGTAAAATGCCGGAGGATGTCAGATGGTGTGATAACTTCTGTCTTGGGGATAAACTGCAGTGAGGAAAAACCATTGATTGCCTCCTTCACGTGTCTGTCTGAGCTAAGTGTGCAGAGCAGCTTAGATACAGACCCTGCTCGATGATGACCTAAAACGTAGTGCTGTGCATCATGGGTGACAGGCTGGGCAGACACCCAGCTTTTTTCCCTGGACGGCTTCCAGCATTTCTGAGGAAAGAGAGGGGAGGACCCCAGCCCCAGTTATCCAGTGGGCAGAAGGCCTAACGAATTCCTATGAATGAGGGGAGCCCCCTCTGAGTCGCCTGCATAGATAATAAGGCTATCATCTACCTCCACATGTAGGTGAGAGAGGGGCACACCTCGGGTGCACACCACGATGATAGATTGCCTCTGGGCCCCGGGGTCCTCATTACCATCGTATCCATCATCTTCTGCTAGTGCTGGATAGTAGATGAAATTTAATCCGATACCCAAAGCTTTCTCAGCAGGAGGGCTTGAGGAACCTTGCTTGGTACTGAGGCTCTGGGGCTGGAATGATTGTAAGGAACCAGAATGATCTTTTGTGGTGAGACTAAATGCATCACGCACTGTGTGAATTCTGATTTCTTTTTAAAACATTGTTACTCTCATTGGCCCCCCTTTTAATGGTGTCACTGTAGCTTGTTTATTGTTACAGATGTTACTTTTAAATGCGGTCACGGAGGTTTCCTTTACTTCCAAAGGCAGTGTTTGCCTTTTCACTGGCGGGTTGCCAGGGCTGCCGGGAGAGCGGGGCTAGTACGAGATGAAGGTTAAGGCTCCGGCTCCCAGGAGACGAGGCAGAGAAAAATCCTCCTCCACTCCCATCAGCCGTGGGTCTCCGGAGAAGGGTGGTCGCCTGAGTCCAGGTCGCCTGGCAGGGTGGAGAGAGGGGACAGGCAGTCATACCCGAGCTGGACTCCCTTCTCTGCTGTGAAATCTCTCTGCCTGTTTTGTCATCTGTACCTTGGGGAGAATAATTGTTTGCCACCAAGACTTTTGTGAGGGCACAGGGCGCCCTCACTCCTTGGTGTGTGGGGGCAGGGTAGGTGCTGCAGGCCTGAGGCCCTGGTCGTGCTTGAAAGCCTCTGGGTAGTGCGTTTTATGTGGTTGGAGGACCACTGACCAAATCCGGCTTGCCACTGATGTTTGCAAGTACACTTTAATTGAACACACCCACCCGTTCACTTACGGCTGTTGTGGCTGCCTTCGCACCACAGGGCAGTGTTGGCTAGTTCAAACAGAGACAGTATGGTCTGCAAAGCCAGGGCCACTGACTACCTGGTCCTTTACAGAAGTTTGCTGACCCCTGAGCCAAACTAAAACGTGACCATGTGGCATTCAGACCTTTATATGTATTTTTGTCAAGGGCACCTCACACTTTCTTTTTTTGCTCCATTTCCCTCTGTATAATTCTTCCCGCATATTGTTTATTACAATAGGGCATGTTTTCTGCTCATCTTTGTACATCTTGCAGCATGTAAAGCAGGACCCCACACACAGTAGGTGCATAATACGTACATTGGTGTGGAGTAGAGTGAAAGGTCATCAGAGAAGAGAGAACTGATTGCAAGAGAGGGTAAGAGAGGCTTCAGTGAAGACTGGGGACAGGATTACACCCTGTAAAGGAGCTGCCATTGCAGCTGCACTTGAGTGGCAGGGTTGCAGTGCACTTAGGACGGGAGGCAACACAGGTGATGTGAAGAGCACGAGAGCCAGGACACCCACACTTCAGTCCCAGCTCAGCCAGCTACTGATGGGGCCTCAGACAAATTGCTTGAGCTCTGGAAGCATACTTTCTCAACTTCCTAGTAGGGAATAATAATACCACCTTCATCCTAGGGTTCTTTTGTGGATTAAATGAGGTACTATAAGGCAAAGCCTCTACTCCAGTGCTAGCACATTTGGAATCACTCTGTAAGTTACTACTAAGTGATTATAGTTTTGGCCTTTCAAGTACCATCAATGCTGTTTCCCTCACTGTGAAGTGAACAAGGTCAAGGTCACAGGTCTGGTCCCTCTGGGGACAAGCCTATGAATATTACTGTTTTACACAGTTAGAGAACAGACCCCAAGCCAGCAAGTATACACTGGCCCAACAGGGACCAGCCCAGAAAGAAGAGAGATTAATGCAAATGAATCGTTCTTGCTGGAAAAATAATCCAGGACATATAGTGTCACCATACAGTGTTAAGAATAATTGCTTCACTGGACTGAAACGTTTATTACATTTTTTATTCATGGAGTATTTTTTTTAAGGGACAGAAAGAAAATGTTTAGTAGAAAATTTACAGCCTTCTGTCTAGTGGGATTTCTTCATACTACAAACCATTTATGCAGAACAGATGCCGAAGGAGCAGTGTCTGTGTGCACCTGTGGATTTGCTGGTTATATTTCATTTTTCCCACTCCTCCAGTTCTTGCAGACAACCTGAAATCCAACCCTGGAATTAAGTGGCAGTATTTCAGTTCAGAAGAAGGAATTTTCACTGTTTTCCCAGCACACAAGTTCCGGTGTAAGGGCAGCTATGAACATCGCAGTAGGTATGTTGACTTGCTTCCTAAAGTTTTAATGACTGCTTACGAGAAATCTGTATAAAATAGAGACTCCTTGCTTATAGACATGGCTCTGCCTCTAAACCGTGGTTTCAGAAACTCGAATTTGTTCTGAAATGACTTCACCATTTAACATACGTGGACATGGAAATGCTAGGGAAGGACAAATGAGGAAGCCTAGAGTTATTCCAGATCTATCTAACAAGCCAAATAAAACAAGGCATTTACTAAACAAAATAAAGGACTATTTTGAGCTCCAGACACGAATGATAATACCTTCTCTGAAGTGCAGCCCTAGAAAATTGTACAGTGTCTCAGAATTGAGTTTGTGATTCTCAGCTTTCCTTTCAGTGATCATGTGCTTAGCCATCCTTCTGAAATTTACATGCAAATCTCGCTACTGGAAGTTTTAAGGTTGTCCAGAAAACCCTGGATTAAGGATTATTAACATCCTATCCTGCTTTTCTCAGGAAATGACTTGAGATGTTACCACTTAGCCAGAAGGGCGGCAGTGGTGAGACCCTCTACATCCTTTGAAGTGTGGGGAGGGGTTCCAGAGCACACCAGACAGGACCCAATCACACTATGAAAAGCGCCTCCCAGATTGTACATTTAATGCTACTATTTATGTAGACACATTCTGCTTTTCATTTATTGAGTTGAGTTGGAAAGAAGGAGGTATGTCACTGGGAAAAAAAATCTACTCACCTACCTTGATGACATGGTTGTATGACAAGGCTCATCAATATCCAGAACCCCTTGGGCAAAGATGCTTTTCTTTTGAATCCCCCCAGTTTCTTTTTTGCAGTGTTAGATGTTTGGTGCCAGAACTTCTGGAACCTAGTGCAAGTTGCTCACTGGTCATGCCATCTTTTTAGTCTAAATTATCCACCATTTTAGCATCTCTCCATCTTTAGTTGAAAGCAAAACTATTCACTAAACTTGTTGTGATCATCACTCAGTGATGTATGTAAGTCAAATCATTATGCTGCACATATGTCGCTCAATACAACTGGAAGTGGGAAAAATGGTATCTAAAATTTTATTCCAGGCAGATACTACTTCTGTGCTTTTCCTAGAAAGACGTTTGTATCATTTGTACAGTTTCTTTTATTCCCTCCCCAGACAGTATGGTGAATACTTGAGCATCTTGGAGACGGTACCAGAGTCTGTGACTTTGGGTTCTAGTCTAGCTCACGTCTCAGGAGAGGCCAAAGACACCATGAACCATCTAATTCTCACTGACTTCTAAGAAGGTAGATGACATGGCATTCTGCTTGTAATGAATCACCTGTGAGGGATAGTCCAGAAGGAAAAGCAGCACCTGGTCACAAGTCAGCATTCACCCACACTTGGAGGTTTTTGTGCATTTCTACCCTAACTAGGCATTAAATCAGCCCTCAAGCCTCTGTCTCCTTGGCTGAGTCATCCGAGTTCCTCTCCTTGCAGATGGCCACCGCCATGTCTTTACCTGTCCTGCTCTCCTCTGAGGCCTTTGCAAGCCCTCTACGTCCTTTGAAGTGTGGGGAGGAGTTCCAGAGCACACCAGACAAGACCCAATCACACTATGAAAAGCGCCTCCCAGATTGTACATTTAATGCTACTATTTATGTAGACACATTCTGCTTTTCATTTATTGAGTTGAGTTGGAAAGAAGGAGGTATGTCACTGGGAAAAAAAAAATCTGCTCACCTGCCTTTATGACATGGTTGTCAGTGTTGGGGTAGTCAGACTTCCTTCTTTTCTGTTCCCTCTTTCGTTTCTGTAGCCACCTCTCCCAGATTCTTTTTCTCCCATTTATTTCCCTACTTAGCTGAATGGTATTGACTGGTGAAAATATAGTAGTACTTTAGTATTGATGTAGGACTTTTGGCTTGAGAACAATTAGTGTAAACTTGGCCCGATTTTGAGTTTTCTTGGTACCTCGCCTGTATTTCTCAATTTGTGCCCAGGCTTTTGTGACTCAACTGGCATCTAAGATTTCACAGAAAAATCGAGTGTTTTAGGGGTGTCAATAAAGGAGAGAATTCTCTCGAGGCTGATTTGCTCTCTTAAGCTCCCTCTAATTTGTTCCAGCTTTAAAACTGTGAATAGAGACCTCATTAAACCTCTTCTCACAAACCTGCCCGCACTGCACACTAGCAGAAGGCGGCATTTCCCCTTTGGAGTTCCCCCATCCACCCCCACCCCCTTTTCTGAATGTTGGCAAACAAAAACTTGGCAAAAAGAGTGACTATTACAGGCTTGGACAAATTTGATGGCATGGTTTTAAATGCTCAGATAAGGGGCCTTTTGGTGGCTGACCTGTGTAAATTGCTTCAGAACAGAAAGGAAAAAGGCCCTCATAGCAATGGCCTTTGTCTGTGGAGAGAGAAACCAAACTTGCTATTCAGAGCTGCTCAGCATGCTCACAGATTACAGGCTGCCTTGGTTTTAGCCAGGCTTCTCTCTGAGTCTGCAGAAGTGGACCCAGCACCGGCAAGTGCACTTTTCCTCTCCCTGCTGTGCTTTCTCTGCCACCCGTGGGGTCACCGGCTCCATTTCCTGCAGCAGAATGTGGGGTAATGGTGAACAGCATCACCCCCCGCAGCTGAGAGGCTGGACTTTCACATGTGCTGAAAAAGCCAGCCTTGCAAAGTGTTGGCTTCTTAAAACCTTCTCCCAGTTGCTTTCGTCTTTGGAAGACCTAAGTTACCAATCCCTGTTCTGCAGAAACACATGGTTGTCTTAAGGTGTTGTTTTCTGTGCACCAGGATAGCGTCTCCTTCCGTGTTGGTCTCTCCATCCTGTGCCATCCCCAGAGAAACGTGTGGAGACCAACGTGCCTGCCCCTCTGTACTCATAGCTGTGTCAGGTTGAGGCTTCAACCTAAACCAGGACTGACCCCAGAGAGCTTCTCCTCTTCTAGGCCTATCTACGTCTCTACCGTCCGGCCACAGTCAAAGCATATAGTAGTGATCCTGGACCACGGGGCTTCCGTGACGGACACCCAGCTTCAGATCGCCAAGGACGCTGCCCAGGTCATCCTCAGCGCCATCGACGAACATGATAAGGTGACCATGATCCCATTGGCCCCCACCCCCTGCCCCATGGCTTTGAGTCTTTCCTGAATACCTTTTTTAAAGTACTTTCTATTCTGTGATACATATCTTTAAGTCCATTCATAAGAATGACTTGGAGAAAAGAGAGTGGTTTAGTTTTTATTCTAGTGTTTGAGGAAACAGCTGCCAACACTGGTTCCAAATCTCTTCTTAAAACCACCCCCACCAAATTGAGTCTTGCATTTCCTTTGTGGCTCCTGTTAAGACTTCTAATTAGCTGTGACTTTCACAGTGGAAATTATATTAAGGAGGAACAGGGCGAAGGCTTGGACATTGGTGGATGGCTGGAGTTTATCTCAAAATTGATGGAAGGAAAGGAGACAAGAAGGCTGCTAGAGGTTTACCAATCTTTAGGACACCTCAGAGATAGGTGTGTTTACAGCTAGCAATGATCTGTTGCCCGTAAACATTTTCTGCTGCATCATTTTGACTTTTCCAGCTCCTAAGGTTTTTTTTCACTCACCAATCTAGTTGCTTAAAACATACACCCTATGCCTTTACCCTCACTTCCAGTTGGAAAATCAAAACGGTTAGTACTTGCCAAAATTTTTCTCTATGTGAAATACTGTTTTTAATGTTTAGATGAACACCATACTGCTGACTTCATTTTGGAACAAAAACCAAACTTTAAGAGTCCCTATCCTTTACCAGTCCTTACCTAATCCTCTTCAAATTTAATAGATTTATACCTTCAGGCATTTGTTTTTAAAGTCTCCAAAACTGTTGTGTAGAACTTCTCACTCCTTGGGCTCTTCCGAAACGTAAAAAAGCCTTTCCCTGGCAGGATAACAAGTTTTTTTTTGTTTTCCCCTCTCCAGATCTCTGTGCTGACTGTGGCAGACACTGTCAGGACCTGCTCGCTTGACCAGTGCTATAAGACCTTCCTGTCTCCAGCCACCAGTGAGACCAAAAGGAAAATGTCCACCTTCGTTAGCAGCGTCAAGTCTTTGGACAGCCCTACCCAGCACGCGGTGGGGTTCCAAAAGGCATTCCAGCTGATTCGAAGCACAAACAATAGCACCAAGTTCCAAGCAAGTAAGTGCATTTGCTCAGAGGACTCATAAACTAATAGATAAAGGATGGCAATAGAAATAATACTGTGAATTGATCACACAACTATGTCTAGAGGTATTTTTTTCTAAATTGACGGGATGAAATGTTCTTGTGCTGTCATAATGGTCATCTCATACTAGGATCTTACTAGATTTGATCTCATCTTTTTCAATCAAAGGTACTCCATCTGCATGATTTCCTCACTCACAGAGCCTCTTCTTCCTGCCCTTTATTAAGAACATACTCCCATTTATTTCCTAGGGGAATGCCCACATCCTTTTTAATGCTAATTGTTAGCCTTGCCTCCTCAGTGACTTTGAGGGGATGTCTGCTTGTACGCATCTGTGCAGAAATGGGCAGCCGGAATTCTTGCCTTGATCCTTCCTCCTCCTAACCAGCTGTCATGTAGATGAGCACAGCCCTTCAAATGCACAAAGGCACCCTAATTTAATTTTCATGTATTAAAAAAGATCTGGAATTAGGATGCCTGCTAAAGTAAAGGGAAGGAAATTTGAAATAAGACACATGCTTTGAAACCACTGAAAGGAATCTATGTCATTTTCTCTTTTATATTCGAAAATCTGTCTGCAGAGTTTTTTTTTTTTAATGAATGTATCCTATTGAGATAAATTTAAAGCATATATTTTCAGGCTCATCAGTGTGTCTGCATTAAAACTAAGACAACATTGAGAAGTACACAGCTCAGTGCCTGGCACATGGTGGGCCCTTGAAAGATGGAAGCTGCTGTAATTATTACAACTAATGATGGTGGAGGGCGAATCAGTTTGATGGTTCTGTGTATTGTTATCTCACAGTTTATTATTATTATCTCAGTTTCCCTGGGTCAGGAGTCCTGTATTACTGAGCCTCTCCCCTGTCAGGATCGCACAAGGCTGCAGTCTAGGTATCAGCCAGGTCTGTGGTCTCATATGACGTTCAGAGTCCTCTTCCAAGCTCAGTGGCTGGCAGAATTCATTTTTGGCAATTGTAAAACTCAGAGACAGCATCTTTTCTTGAAGCCCCTGACTTTGGGGAAGGCTTGGACCCTCTTTAAAGGGTACATCTGATCTAATAGGGCTCACTCTCCCTTTTGATTTAAGTAGGTTACTCGCCCTTGTGATTAACTTAATAGAGACCTTAACTGCATCTGCAGAATCTCTTCATCTTTGCCGTGTATGTCCCGGGAAGGATATCCATCGTCTTTGCCATATTCCTATGGTCAGAAGCAAATTACTGGTCATGTCCACACTCACGAGGTGTGTGGGTCACTGGGGTCATCTTAGAATTTTGCCCACCAGCCTCGGCAAACACCAGCTATCCACAAACCGGTATTCCAGGATGGCTGAGGGTAAAGTTGTGCACAATTCAGTAAGACCAAAGGATAAGGCTGACCTCTCAAGTATTCCAGACAGATTGGCTCCTTGGTCATTTACCAGCTGCCAGCTGCTTGTCAGCATTCCTCACCAGATGTGCTCTGTCCGCTTGATTCTTCAGTCATCAAACCATCATTAGAGATTAAGTCCAAATTTGATTATTACACAATGTTTAAGTAACGGAGAGAAATGTTAAACTGGCAGCGGCCAGGCAGTGAGCGGCAGTCCCGCGAGCACGAGGATTGTTTGGGGAGCGCAGTGAGCTGGAGGGTGCGTGCTCCGTCAGGAAGGCGGCGGCCCGTCTGTCCAGCCTCGTTGCCTTGCAGGAATACCTGTCCAGTGTTGCCAGATCTTCTGATTTAAGAGAAGCCAGAAATTTTTATGTGAAATCCCTTGATTTTCAAATGTTGACATTTCTTCCAGCTTTAAAACTGTGACTAGAGACCTCATTAAACCTCTTCTTACAAACCCACCTGTGCTGCACACTCGCGGAAGGCCGCTTTGAGGGGAAACATCTCTCTAGCTTTTGGGTGTTTTCTTAATGTTGGCGAGCGAAAATGTGGCAAGAAGAGTGACCATCAGAGCTTGGACAAATTTTGATGCCATGGGTTTTTAAATGCTCGGGACAGTCGTTTTTAGTCCACGTGAGATGCTTCTAAAGTTTAACTCACCGGCTTCCACTTCACAGCTTCTACTAGCAGATCAGAGAAAAAAGAATCCAAATTAGGTTACATTAAAAAAAACACGCCAGGAATTAGCATTACCCAGTTTATTAAGGAGAGGCTTCAGGTGCTGTCAACGTAGTATAGTAGTTAGGTGTGTGGGTTTTGAATTTCAATCAATGTGGGTTCAAATTCCTACTCTGCAATTCTTCTAAACTTGTAAACTTGTGTAGATTATTTGATTTCTCCAGGCCTCGTTTCCTCATCTGCAAACTGGGGGTGAAAAAAGGTACAGGGTCCCATCATGAATATTAAATAAACATTAACCATAGTTATTATGATATTCAGTTTCCTGTAAGACTTCTAGCTCTGGCTAAAGGGGAGCAGACACCCCAGATGTCCTAAGTTGACTCCGAGCCCAAAGGTGTCCACGGACCGTTGGTGGCTTTGGCTACAGCGCTGTGAGGGGCCTGTGTTCTCCTCTTAGGAGCTTGGACTCTACATCGTTACTCATGTTCACGCCACAGGCAATTATTTAGCATCTATTGTGCACCTGGTGCTGTTTGAAAGGCCATGGGGTGGGATTATTCCAACGAGTAAGACCTACCCTGTAGGGTTATTGTAAGGATTAGTCTGTGCATGGAAGTCAAGTGTCTGTGCCACGTTGGTGGCCATATGAATAAAAGCCACATGGCATAAATCATGGTGGCTTTGTACTAATTTGCTTTGTACTAATCAGAAAATCTGAAACTTTTATCCAATGCTGACTCTCTTTCAGTCCCATGGTAGATCTATAACTGATGGCATCAGCACATTTGGGTTGTTTGTTCTGGGTTTGCTTGGAGGGGCAGCTGGTTGAGGGGTCGTTTTGTAGCAGAAGGAATAAGATGGTTAGGAGTGGGGATCTAACAGTGTGGGCAAAGCCCAAATTTGAGTTGTTCTTCCCTCTTTGATAATTGACCCCAAGGTACGCTGGTGGCTTAGATGGGGACTTGTGAAATGAAGAGTGTTGTATTTTCTTCCAGGTATATGCTATGTCTTTACTCTGCCCCCAAGTCCCTATAATTACTCATCCCTAACATTACGAATCACAAGGCTTAACATGCCCATGAGCGGCTAGACAGGGGATAGCCTAGTAAGTAAAAATAATAATAGTATAAATCAGACCAAATTTGGCAGGTCTGATATATAAAAATTAAAAAAAATTCAATTTTGCCTAAGGATAGGACAGGAGTAGAGTCGGGGGCTGGGCAGAGACAGTGAGGATGCTTACAGAGTGTATGTCTTACTTTGGGGGTGGAAAGAAAATACACTCAGCAGCTGAAGGAGTCGCAGGCTGCAAACCTTCTGGCTGAAGGCAGCTCTCAGTGACAGCGTATTTAATCCAGAGTCAGAAAATTAAGTAAGAAAACTCAAAGGGTTCACTTTAGGACAGTCTTCCAGGTATCCAGGAATTTATCACATCCGGTGCCTTTGCCCTGGACGATGGTTTGTCTCATACTTTAGATCAGCTTCATCGTGTATCTGTATTCCACCTACTAGGGAGTCAAGTAGTAGTTTTTTTCCCAGTCTGAAGCTGAAGTGAGCTATTTAGCAGCCAAGAAAAATAATTTACAGGAGTATATTTCCAGCATTGGAAAAAGATTGACACCTAATTTAATACAGAGATATTGCCTAGCTTATGATTATTTTTTGGGTCAGTTTTCACTTCCTAATTTCTGATGAATAAATATGCAAATTAGATTTGCAGTTAGTATTTATTAGAGAATTATTCAAGCATCAAAATTGACTTTAAGACTTGCTTGTATATTAAGTCTTAGTAATTAACTGTTCAATTCTGCATCGTAAAGGATGCTTCAGCGTCTAAAATGGAAATTTACAAATGGAAGAAAATTTAGTCATTGTATCCTCATCATTGTTAGGATAATTTTTAAAAGGATAACTGTATTCGTTATCTATTCCTGGATAACAAATTACCCAACACTCAGTGGCTTAAGACAATAAACATTTATTGTTTTAGTATCTGTAGGTCAGGAATCTGGGCACAGCATGGTTGGGTGCCTCTGGCTACAGGTGTCCCACGAGGTTGCAGTCAAAGTGTTGTCCAGAGCCGCTGTCATCTCAAAGTTCAACTTGGAAAGATCAGCTTCCAAGTTCACTGACACGCTTGGTGGTGGACTCCATCCTAAGGGCCTCCATCCTTGCCTCTCATAGGCCAGTTCACCATGTGCTCTCTGGCTTCCCTGAGACAGAGCACACAAGGTGGAAGCCACTGTCTTTCCCTAATTTAATCCATCTCTTGACTCCCCATGACTGCTGCTGCATTCTGTCACAATAAGCATATACCATATCAATAATTATTTCTCAGTAAAAAGGCAAACTTCTGTGCAGAATGTCTAAAAAATGTATATTGATTGAGAACCTCAGATTAGAAAGACAATATAAAGGTCCAGCTCGCTAACTTCCCCCCTTCCGTTAAAGCTGCATCTTTACTGTTAGGAAATGCACCACTTTTATTTGTTAGTAAATCCTCTTGAAAGGAGTTTTTCACACTGAGCTAAAATGACTTAGCTGCTCTGCCCATTCGCCGTAGTTGGCACATAGTTTTACTCTGGAGTCATAGGTGCTGTTTCAGGCCAAAACAGGGGTTTTGTTTTTGTTTTGTGTTTGTGTTGAGGTTTCTTTTCTCTTTTATCATCTATTTACCATCACCCTTTTGCTTTCACTCTTAAATTAGCCAATTAGTCCTTACAGCGCCCCTGTGATATAAATGCTGTCATTATCCCAGTTTTGTTGTAGGTAAGGAAGTCTAGGTGTAGAAGGGTTAAGAAATCTACCTGAAGTCACCCACAGCTTGAAAGCACAGCTGAGATATGAACTCAGGCAGCCTGGCTCCTGTGTCCGTGTTTTTACTGCTCTCCTGCATTGATGAGTTTTAAAAATAAATGTTTGGGGAGCTACTTGGTATAGAGACAGATAACCCTGCGTGTCGCTGGAAGAACCATCATTTTGCAGCCTAGTCCCCACCCCCCCAAATGTATGTTCCTGGTGAAGACCCTGAGTCACTGAGAAAAGGATAAATCAAGGTTCTGAGCCCTCCATTCCAGATGGCAGGAGGGATGTCCGTTTGGATGGCCAAACTGCCACAGCCGTGGATGGCTGAAGGAACCACCTTCTTACCTAGTAAACTCATTAGGAACATCCCCTTACCTGTCGCTGGGTCGGTGAGGACCCGGGGCCCACCTGGGGCAGGACGGAAGAGGAGCAGAGGCAGGGAGATGAGAGCCCCAGCATCAGGTGGGCAGGTGTGGGGACCGGGCAGGTCCTCGAGGCTGGGGGGTCCGGGGGAGGTGGGAGAGGAGCTGAACTGCTGCCGCTGGCCGGGCTCCGACGCAACGTTCAGTTTGTATGTGTTTGTTTAGATACAGACATGGTCATAATTTACCTGTCAGCCGGCATCACATCAAAGGACTCTTCAGAGGAAGATAAAAAGGCGACTCTCCGTGTCATCAATGAAGAAAATAGCTTTCTCAACAACTCCGTAATGATTCTCACCTACGCCCTCATGAACGGTAGGTAGTGTTTGGAGATTCTTTTCTTTCGGATGAAAGTTCTCTCTAAGTGCATGCTGCTTTCAAAAAAAATAAATAAATAAAGAACCATCACGGTGTGCTTTGATGAGGGTGTAAGACGCAGATTCCTCCCCAAGCCTGTCTTCTCTCCCTTGTGTGGATAACTCAGGTCGTGTGTTGGGACGTCCCTTTCCCCTCGTCTTGCTCTCCAGCTAAGCACTCATTTCCAGGCCTTCTCCAGGCATGAGGTCTTACACAGTATTCTGTACAGCTCCCCCCCTTTTTTCCCCGTTCTGCTTTATTTTATTGGATTTTGAGCCTGCATGGAGGTTATTAACCTATCTCATGGATTTAAGCTGCAGGAAACCAAAGTACTGACCTAGATTCTCTGTATAAAGAAGCCCATGACTATCACATTTTCCTGCGGAGTCACACTGGAAGCCTCTCTGGCCGCTCTCTCCGCCTCCCCGTCCTCAGCTGTGTCAGGGAGCTAGGAGTGATCTACTGGACAGGCTTGTTGAAGACTGGCACCCAGGTACAGGGAACACCCAGGACGAAGCCGGGCACGTGCTAGGTGCTCATTAAAGTTGATTCTGTCACTGTGAAATCAGACAGTATGTGAGACGGTTTAGTAAACTGCCAAATCTGAGAAAAGACTCAATAGTTTTCCTTCCAGAATTTAACCATCCTCAGTCTGATGACAGCCCAGTTTTCTAGCCTCTGCCCACCTGTTAATGCACAGCAACCTGTCCTCTTCCTCTCTGGGCCCCTGTCCTCAGTGTTCAAGGTGCCCTCATCCCCTTGTTAAGAGACCATGTCTTGATCCAGCAGCCCTTCCCACCTATGGTCTTTTGTTTCCCCCACCCACTTCCAGACTTCCATGTAGAACCATGTGGCTTTAGGGACACTGGTTCTCATATTTTAATGGGATAAAGATTACTTGGAGACTAATTTTTTAATGCAGACTCCCAGGCAGTGTCTACAGATTTGTATTCAGACCCTTTTAGATGGGGCCCAGGACTCTGTGTTTTGGCCAGCATGATTATTTTCCAGATACTTTGTGGGCTGCATACACGTGGAAGAACACAGGGGCTGGTGTCTAGAGGTTCTCTGTTTCAGTCTCCATTTGCTAGCTGTGTGGCTCATGGCAAGTGGCTTAATCTCTTTGAGGGCCTCAGTTTTACCTGTAAAGTGGAAATAATAAAATGTACATGAAGTTGCAGTGATAATAAACACACAAGATGTGCTGAGAGTTCCTCACACAGTACCTGATCAATAAAAGGTCCTCAGTGCCAGTGGGAGGAGTGAATGGAAAGATTGTGTGATTTCCCATCTCAGACAGCACAGCCCAGAGGTGGAGGTGCTTCTCTCCTGCTCTGGTCCTGATCTGGGGCCAGCTCTCCGTTCCAGAGTCCCTGTCCCCCTCCCACATGCTATGCTTACTCCTCTTCTGTGCATCCCGCATCACACCGTGGTGACGCACTCACATCTGCGCTCCCCTCCTTCTCCCACCACTTCCCCCGAGAATGGGAGCCTCTCTAATGTGAACCATGTCCTGGTTTTCTCTCTACTCTGAGCAATAAGCACAGCCAGGGTTGGGGGACTTGGTCTGTTTTTGCCTGGGATACATACCCTGTTCTCTCTGGATACCTTTTGTTCTTTTTGCTTACAGTTTAGCTTGTAGCTTGTTTCACTTGAGAGGGAGGGAGGGAGAAGGAGACAGTAAAGGTGGAATAAAATTCATTGAGCACCTACCAGATGCACCATAGTGCACTGAGGTTTTAGAGCTGTTTTATACAACATCTCTGTCTCCAAGATGCCTTTAATCCACTGAGGAAGACAGACAAGGCAAGTGGATTAAATGCAAGAGGACAGGAGTAAGGAAACAGAGAAGGAAGTGATCACTTCTTGTCCGATAAATTTGAAGGTCTGCCCAGGCAGATACTGAGTAAAGAAATTTTCCTGCTGTCATCCATCCCTTCACTGATCCTAGGTCTTTCCACAAGTATCTTGTGCGCCTGCTGTGCCCCTGATAATTCCATTCTTTAAGACTTCAGGTTACTTCCCTCTAACCACTCTCATCTTTTCTCTTTCTCCCCTTAATCTAGCCAGACACACATCCTCACCACAAGTGCTCCTCCTCTCTAAGAGGGATCTCTGAACATTGTTCCCAGAGGTTGACACACTCCCTCACTATATCAGTCAGGGCTCAGAGAAGGAAGCAGAGCCATTGTGAAAATTTCGGTATAACAAATTTATTATTAGAATAAATGGTGTGGATGAAAATTGGTGTAGCCACTATTGAAAACAGTGTGAAGTTTCCCTAACTAAAAATAGACATACCATATGATTAGCAATCCCACTCCTAGGCTTATATCCAGAAAAGACAAAAAATCTAATTTGAACAGACGCATGCACCCCAGTGTTCATAGCAACACTACTGACAATAGCCAACACATGGAAACAACCCAGGTGCCCATCTACAGATGATTGGCCTTAGATATGCTATGTTCATATGTATACAAAGTGGAGTATTACTCGGCCATAAAAAGGGAAATACTGCCATATGCAGCAATATGGATGGACCTAGAGAATATCATACTAAGTGAAGTAAACCAGAAAAGAAAAATTTTATATGATATCACTTATATGTGGAATCTAAAAAATACTACAAATGAACTATATACAAAACAAACAGACTCACAGACATAGAAAACAAACTTATGGTTACCAAAGGGGAAGTGGGGAAGGGATAAATTAGTATGAGATTAACAAACTACTATACATAAAATAGACAAGCAACTAGGATTTATTATAATAACACAGGAAACTATATTCAGTATCTTGTCATAACCTATAATGGAAAATAATCTGAAAAAATATATATAACTGGATCATTTTGCTATACGCCTGAAACTAATGCAATATTGTAAATTAACAATATTTCAATTAAGAAAAAATAAGTGTGTACACAATTGTGGGGAAAACTTGAAGAGTAAAGATGCAGAAAGAGGAGTTGACGACTCAGGAGTTGATTAACCAGCTCTGGTCTGGGTAGACAAGTTGGAGCTTGCAGGGATGTCTGGAAGCTGGCAACACTGAAGACCACTTAGGAGGTCTGGTGCAGAAGTCTGTGAGAGGCTGTTGGCTCTTCCTGGCTGCTAACCCTGTGAATTCTCAGTGAAGCATCTGGAGTGGACCTGGGGTTGCCCTTGAGCAAGCCAGCAGGTGGGAAAGGGAACTGAACACAAATCAGAAGACTGGAATGAACTGAAACATTCTAGTCCTTCATGTCTATCTCTTAACATCTCTCACTTAACCTCTCAAATCTTACAACACTTCACTTTTGGCCACCTTTGACCTGGAAGCATTGCAAAAAGTGAGATTCTGGGAAATGTAGTTTCCAGCGTCACCATGTTGATGATAGAATAATCCAGTCTGCCACCCCTTCTTAACATTTCACAATGGAGTAACATAAAATACTGGGTCTTTGATATCTTTCATCCCACACTGCTCTTCTTTGTCTAGTAGGTGTTCTGTTTGTTACTTTTCTTTCACATTTTGAGAGAGCCAAACAGTACATGACAAAGAAAGGAAATGTATTTAATGCACTGAGTTGTCTGCTTTTATCACTCACCTCTTTGAGCTTCTTTAAGGCAGAAGATCAGGGATCAGTCGCATCGTTTGTGTTGTCTTTTACTCTGGAGTATACCACTCACTCAATTCTCATCTCTCTGTCAGACAAAGGCGACAATAATCTGGCTCTGACTTTAATTTTAGCATTGCTTGAGTGGAGCAAGTTCCAAATTATCTAAATAAAATCTGTTAAAAAAAATTAGATCCATTAGATCCCAGCGTGACTTTAGAAATGGACTTCCAAGGTGGAAGTGTGTACACTTCCAATTTAGACATGATAAAGTCCCGTAAGGTAGGTAATCCATGAACTCTTCAGATTTTTTTTTTAATGACTAAACAGTTCAAGACCATGAAGCAAAACTTTTTAAAAACTCATCAGTAGAATCTCAGTAGTGACTGAAATCATTTGAATTTGTTTGCAGTGGTACCCATATGGGATCAGTTACTAATCCTTTTGACTGAGTTCCAACAATAGCAAACCAAAATTTTAAAAAGGGTTTATTAGATTTATTTCTGTGCTATAGATTACAGATGTTGTAGGACAGTACATCCCAGTCTGCTTAAATCTTTTACAAAGATTTTTAAACTCTCTAAACATAAAAAATATATGTTAAGTAAATCAAACCCAGTATTATCCTAACAACATAAAACATGAAAACATTTGTAATTAAAATGAGCTTAAAGAAACAGGGTTTGGAGGCATCACTAAATACAATCCATAATTCTTTCATTTAGTTGCATGAGAATTTGGCAAGTATTTAATAGGCAAAGAGGTAAGAAATGAAATGGTAAACCTCTGTCCTTTAAAGCTCCTACAATTTCATCTACTAATTTAAATTAAATGCAGACTTGTTAATCATTACTTTTGCTTCCAAATATTAAAGGCAGAAAAACAATTTAAATTTTATAATTAAACTTCTAGGGAAGAGCATCCTTGCTGAATAGGGCGCTTTTATATTTACTCATGTGTTTTTCATCATTGCCTTTTGAAGACTCCCTTTGCCCTCTTGAGTGTCTGAGGAAAGATGGAGCCTCAGGCTTTGTGCCTCAGTGGGAGCTGGTATCTGCGTCCTGAGTCCAGGTTGTCTCTGCAGAGACCCCTTTGGCATTGTTAAGACGTCATCTAGACCTTTATTGGATCTAAATGGCAACGTTTTTTATCGACATACACCATTTTGTTTCACCTCGTCTTCCCTGGGCTTTCTGTTTCAGATGGGGTGACTGGTTTGAAAGAGCTGGCTTTCCTGAGAGACCTGGCTGAACAGAACTCGGGGAAGTACGGCGTGCTGGAGCGGGCGGCCGTGCCGGTGATTAAGGGCAGCATGATGGTGCTGAACCAGTTGAGTAACCTGGAGACCACGGTCGGCAGGTTCTACACCAACCTGCCCAACCGGATGATTGATGAAGCTGTCTTCAGCCTCCCTTTCTCTGATGAGATGGGGGATGGTAAGTTTGGAGAAAAGTTCCCACTAAAGGAGGGGGAAAAGCAATGGACATGCGTCTGGCAGTAACTTTTAAATGTCGTTCGCTATTCGCCATGTGAGCTCTAAGGGGGTCTGGACAGGCACGGGAGTGGACGTGCCTTTCCCCGGTCAGAGCGTGGTGCAGCCAGCCCCCTGCCACTTACCTGGTGGCACTGTATCCCCAGCCCTGTTTCTTCCTCATTGTCCCAACTTCAGTCGACACAGTTGGTTTATCTACTCGGGAAGCTTTGTGAGGATTCCCCAATATCTAAAAGTTAGTGAATTGGAACTAAAGAGTAATTTTGCGGAGCAGTGGTAAATAAATAAGGTGCTTAGGATTCAGCCTCGAAGGCAAAGCGATACGATGTAGTCAAACAAATTCGGGCTTGGCATTGACAGGATTTCAGATCCCGTTCTGCCACTTAAGTTGTTATCCTTGCTAATTTATTTAATCTCATTAATTCACATTTGGTCACCTGTTAAAACGACATCTTTTATGTAACAGATATTTCAGTTACCAGGATTATAAGACCTGTTAGTGCCCAGCCTACGTCTCAATGATAATGACTGCCCTTGCTTTATTAATTGATTATTTTACCCTTGTTATTGTTACTATCATCATCATCCTCATGTCACGAGTTACCCATTATATGATGGTGGGTAGAGTGTTTAACCCTCACCTAATTAAATTTTTTCGGTCTTTAAAGTGGGAGAGGGAATGTTTCCCTCATAGCAGCTGAGAAGATGAAATGCCCTGGTGTCTGTAAAGCACCTCGAACAACGCCTGGCCAACAGTGTGTGCTCAGCAAAAACACAACTTTTTTTTTTTTCCTCCTCATCTTGCCTATCTTTTTCCCTCACATCCTTCCCTCTCTTCTTTCTTGATAGAAAAGAATTGAAGAGGCAGCTAATTACTAGGCAGACAGCATCACCCTATGAGGTCTTGCTTTTGTGTTCCATTAACTAGGAACTCTCAGAAATAGATACTCAGAGAAACGTCACGTGTGAAAGATAACAAGCCTTACAGAGACTACGTTTTCTAGAAATTAGGTAAACATGTTCTTCCTGTAAGGAAGAAACATGGTAGCTACTGCTACACCTCAGTTTTTTTTTTTATTCCTTCCTGTTTCTGACAGAGCCCACAGGTGTGTATAGAATAGAAAAGTCCCACCTTTAGATAAAGCCATTTCCTTTCACAGGGAAATGTCAAGTCTTAAATGCGAGTGACCTGTTATGCGTTTAACCATCATGACCGCATGCCAGCCAAGCACTGTGTCAGGCAGTGCTGAGTGAGACACATATCCCACCCTCAACAAGCATTCAGGTCTGATAAGACAAAGATGGTTAAATGAATCATGATAATTCTGTGTGGAAGAAACAGAGACAGACGTAGAAACTGAGTCCTGTATCAGCACCAAGGATTATGCCATTAAATTCTCTTCCTGTTAGCGGTGTCAGGTAGAGTAGAAACCTGTCTGAAATTTACTCTGCAAGTCAGAAAGCTACCGTGAATGCTTTAAATCAAATTATGTGCAAATCTTTGGTTCCCTGTTGGCTGATGTGTTCCAAAGTTTAGTCCTCAGGCCCAATTTATGACTCCTATGCAGTGGATTTCAGATAGGTTTACTGGTCTGTTGCATTCCCCTACTAGCGTATGTCATTTTCATCTTCGCATCTTCAGTTCCTAGAATTATTGGGTGACGACCCCTTTAACTCCATGACAAGAGGACGGGGCGCCTAGGGAAACTTGTGTTTACCTGGCTCTAATTCAAAACCTCTGCAGATTAAAATATCAGTTACTGTACATATTTCTTTTACAATGCAAGTCTATGTGCTTTAGGTTAAAGTAGGGAGGGCGTTTGGGGGTTTCATTAAGTGTGGCAAGAGCTTAGCATATTTTATTTGCCACAATAGGATAAAGAGGCTTCTGTCCAAATTGATAATTGAAAAGTAAGACTATGTTTCTTTTATCAGGCTTGCTCTCGGTGTATACAGTGGAGAATAGGAATTTGAAGTGAGCATGTGGTCTCTAGAGTATGTCTGCTATACTTTACTGCTCTCTGAAAATGGCTTTAATCTTAGGCTGAAGCCCAGGGGAATGCGGCGCGTGGACCATGACCTCTGTCTCCCTACTGGCCCTCGCAGTGCTGATGCCACCACTTATGAGCCCTTCGTCCAGAGACACCTGGGCAAAAACCTCCTCCAAGAGACATTTTGAAAACCTTCTTAAAAACCTATTATCTTTAAATGCTTTAAAACTGATAGATAGCATTCTAAATGTTGACTGCTTAAAGAATGCTTCTGAAACAATAATAGCCACCCATTGCATAGCTTTCCTTTTTTCCTGTCTTACTGAGAAATAATTGACATACAATGTGGCATTAATTGTGGGTGTACAACATAATGATTTGACACATGTATATGTTGCAAGATAATTACCACAATCAGCTTAGTTAATACCTATCACCTCACAAGTTTTTTTCTTGTGTTGAGAACTTTTAAGATCTACTCTTTTTGCAACTTGGAAATACGCAATCTTGTGTTCTTAATTGTAGCCCCCGTACCGTACATTACATCCCCAGAACTTACTTATCCTATAACTGGGCATAATGTTTCACAGAGTTTTTCAGTGTTGTATCCACTTCTTCCTCCACCAATGATGCACCAGTGATGCATTCAATTGGCCTTTGCAGTCACAGCAACTCAGTAATACTTTGAGTTTACATCAAACACAGTGTCTCTGTAGAAGTTCTTCAAGATTATCCAAATTCCTTTCCTAGGTGTTGATAGAAGAATGGCTTTCTGATATGCCGCTAAGGCATGAATGTGTCATCAAGCACCGGAAAGTACAAGAGCAAGCTGGAGAGAAGTTATCCATCTTTTTGTTTTGAATTGTACTTAGAGCCGTAGGACGGCAGAATCTAGGGTCCTAGAGATCACTTTGTCTCAGCTCCCTCTCTGATACAGGAAGAGACGCACTGGGAGAGGTGGCAGCAGAACCAGGAGAGCCCAGCCGTCCTGATGCCTGGGCTGTACGCTGACCACCATTCCTGCCCTCTCCTTCTGAACGTTCCCCTAATTGTCCTATTGTTGTTATATGGCTTAAGAGCTCAGAAGGGTTTTTACATTTTCAAAGCTTTGTTTGAAAAAAAGAAACAAAAAAAGTGTATGCAACAGAAACTTTTTGGCTCACAAAGCCTAAAATATTTCCTGACCCTTTACATACAAATGCTGAACTCCCAGCCCAAGTGACTAGAAATACATTCCTTTGGAAACTTAGTGACTCCTTTACCTACTCAGAGTTCTAAGTGGTCAGGTAATAAGATTCTGTACCTTTCTAGGTGGTTTTTTATTTCCGTCACCTTCCTGTTTCCAATAAAATGCATTAATACGTTAATAAACTGTAATACGTTATAAGCTTTCCTTTATCCATAAGCTCTTTCATTGAATGACTAGAAATTAGTAAGGCAGTTACTACTGTGTCCTTTAAATAGACATGAAAATCAAGGCTCAGAGTTATGTCTAGTGTCATATAAATGATACACAGGGATATAGTAGGGCTAGAACCCGGGATTTTGAGACTCCTCGTCCAGCGGTCTTTCAGACGCAGCGGGGCCTTCCTCACTTCGGGAGGTAGAATGATGCATTAAGTGCCACTGACGTTTTACACTGATCTGGAATGTCATATCCTGTTAGGTGAAAAAATTGTGGAGAATGTGCAGCTTGCTTCCATTTACGTTAACTAAGATATCTGAATCCCCAAAGGACTCCGTGTTCCTTGCGGTCTAACTCACTGAATGCTGTCTGCAAAGGTGGGGCTTGGTGACGGAGTCACAAGGGAAACCTTTCTTCAGCACGGAACTAAGATGGGGGATCCTGGCCTTCAGGATTCACTCGAGCACGCAGCACAGTGCTTAGTCTTTGTTCAGTGCCTTCTCTGCTAGCCTTTGAATTGTTTTGTTTTCAAATTTTTTTCATTTTTAACTCCTAGGTCTGATAATGACTGTGAGTAAACCCTGTTATTTTGGAAACCTCCTTCTGGGAATTGTAGGTGTGGACGTGAACCTGGCTTACATCCTTGAAGATGTGACGTATTACCAAGACTCTTTGGCTTCCTACACTTTTCTCATAGATGACAAAGGTAACCTGCTAAAAATTCATCATAGGAAAGAACGATTTCCTCAACAGCCTGAAGAAAAGCATCTGTAGCTATTCTGATACTAACAAATAAAGAAGGGAAGTGAGAGTTTTTATAGAAAAACAGTGTGACTGGAGCTACTCATTTCTCTTAGAACACTGTAAAGATGGCAGAATGAACCTGAAAATCAGGCATTTGTTTCTGTGTTGTGTTGAGAAGTAGGTAACAGTTATTTTGTAACATCAGAAAATTAGACTTGACAGTTGAGTTACACATCGAATGTGATTCCTTGGTGGTTTGGAGGGGTGGGTTTTGGTCTGTCTGTCTTTTTTTTTTTTTTTTTCTTGTCTCTATTGTTATCTTTAGATTTACTGGCATTAAGGTTTATGATAGATTAGAACATTTTATAAAATGGAAACCAAATGACCAATACCTCCAAAATATTCTTGATTAGACAGATGTCTGATAATTTAAGACATCTTTCTACACTTCCAGAGTTTTACGCAAGAACACATAAAACAAACTGGGATTTTATTAGACTGGAGAGTTACAGACTGAGAAGTTGAGTGTTGGGCAGTCATCCCAGAGTATCCCACGTTTCAAACCCATGATGGGCACTTCTATTAGAATCAGTACTTCCTACATGTTTCCCATAGCATGTGTTTCTGTTTTCTTATTTCAGGGTATACCCTTATGCACCCATCTCTTACCAGGCCATATTTACTGTCAGAACCCCCCCTTCATACTGACATCATTCACTATGAAAATATCCCAAAATTTGAGTTGGTTCGGCAAAATATTCTAAGGTAAGGAAAAGGTGAGGGTGGTCATGTTTTGTTTTTCTCTGAGAGTAGGACCCATTAAGGTCAAATATGAGTGTTTATAATAGGATAGAAAACAAGAGTATATAGATTATTTTAATGCTATCAAAATTATACTCAGTAATTTTTCTCCAGGAATAGTAGCCAAAATTTTGTTTACTTTGTGAAATAGGTAAGGTCTCTTAAAAACTATTATTTCGGGGAAATGTCTTGTATTCAAATTCTTGTTCACATGGCCTTTAATTGTACAAATCAAATCTATCTTACCTCATTTTAAAAAAAAAAATTCGCCAGTTATATCAAATTGAAAAACATTAGCAAAAGAAAAGGTTAAGTCGAGGACCAGCTCTATAGCGTGCCAGAAAAACCACTTGGCAAAGTGGTGTCCATTCCAAGTTGACAGCGCAATCATACAACATTTTCTCTCGAAATAAGGAACAGATTGGATTTTTTCCAACCGTGATACATTATTTTGGCAGATGGTAACCTATGGAGAAACAGGTCTTTGTGCTCATTGGTTGTAAATTAATGACTGAGTGATTTGAGACAAGTTAGTCTCTGGAAAGAATTAGAATTGGGAGGAGGGTGCAGGGTAGAGAGTAAGGAATGTTTTCAGCGCAGAGCTGACATAATGCTTTTACAGAATTGAAAATCTCACATTATCTCTTTCAAAAGTGATGAGCTTCATTGCTTTTCAAAATCAGGAGGTGGTCACTGACTCGGAGCACCTTCCCTGCCTTTAATTAAGGGCTTCATTTTATCTTTTGCCTGAAGTATTTCATTCTGTTTGCCAACACAGCCTCCCTCTGGGCAGCCAGATTATCGCAGTCCCTGTGAACTCATCCCTGTCCTGGCACATAAACAAGCTGAGGGAAACTGGAAAGGAGGCCTACAACGTCAGCTATGCCTGGAAGATGGTGAGCGGGAGGAAGCCTCCTTTGCCTGCGGAGCTGTGGGGCTCAGACTTCTTCCTTACGTGGGAATCCTGGGGAGCTTCGGTCTGACAGTGATACTAATCAGTGTTAAAGTGATTGGAAAAAGAGAAGCGATTCCACAGAAATTATTTTTTTTCCTTTTTTTGTTTATGAAACCAGTCATTGTTCATGATGAGTAAATCAAACCATATAAAAAAATATAAAGTGGAAAATGAACTATGTCCTTCCCCCTCCTGACTTGGACCTCCCATTTCTCAGAAATAACCACTTTGATCAAGTTCCAGAAAATTAGTATGCACACACAGGCATGAGTCTCTGTGTGTATATGCGTGTGTGTGTGTACACAACTTTAACGGCTCTGTAGTATTGGCATTATATAGATGGACCAAATTTCTTTAAACAGTCCCCTGTGAATACACATTTAGATTGTGTCCCAACATCATAAGCAGATTGACAGTTTAACCATAACTGTGGTACCCACTTCGGCTTTCTTTCACTAGCCTCGTCCAGATGCTAGGCCTCGAAGAGTCACAGAGAAATAGAATCTAACACACACTGTCCACCTTACTTACGTCTTTGTCCTCCACTCCCTCGTCCAAGCATAGCATCACAATGCTATTATGGGGCCCTAAGTGCTGTAATTGACCAAAAGAAGAGTGGACTTGGATTTTTATCATCAAATATTAATCATGAAACTTAAAATGCAGTCATACTTGAGATCCCCTTGGACAGCCATATCTGGTGTTTTGCCTGTCGTTGACTCCAAATGCATCTGTTTATTCATCCCTTTGAGAACTGCCTCTTGAACACTGACTATGAGCTGAGAAGGATGAGGAAGGATGATACCTTCTCTGCCCTTCATGGAGCATCCAGCTTAGCAGTGGGTGCAGACAACTCAGCAGCCCCGTACAGTGTCTGCATAGGATGATAGGGATCAGGAGTATCCGACGTGCCTTTAGACTGTCCTCTGACCTTCCTGCTTCACTCTTGAGGTGTCATCATAAGGAAACAGCAATCTCTAAAGTGGAAATGAAAACTAACAAAGTAACAAATGAGATCATTTGAGAAACTAACATTCACAAGCCTAATTCTACTGATATTTTACTGATAATACAGATTTTGGAAAAGGTTAAAATCTATTTGAAACCCTCTGAGTCAGCTCACATTCAGGAATGTTTTTTGAGAATGATTGCACCATCTGCCCTTATTTTTATAATTATACAATTTTAAAGTAAAGACCAATTGCTTAAATTTCACATCAGGAAGAGTGACACCAGAATTCTGAATTGGAAAATACTTTTATATTTGCTATTGGACATTGTTTACCGACAGTGTACCCTGACTGAAAGCAGCTCAGTTACATCCGGGGAAAGTATCTATACGTTAATCTTTGTTGGCATTAAAAGAGAAAGTTTATTTACTTTATACAGTAAATAAACCTAATGTTAACATTTTGGAAAGCAGTATCTTCTTAAGACAGTCTTTCTTCAGTGATGCTGGTAAATTCTTGCCACTCTACTTAACCAAAAGGATATAAATAACTTCAGGTAGAAGTGGTAGCTTTCTCAGAGTTCTGAAATTGTCAAGAATATCACCGTTAAGTGAAAAATTAAAGAGATTAGCAAATAGTGAGATTGAAGTCTAAAAGGCTTGCCTGGTTACCCGGCAATAAGAGAAAGTGTTTTTAAGCTGTCTTCAGTTACTTTGGGGAGAAGGGGAAGTAGGTACTCATCTTGTCCTCAGGAATGAAATGGATTCCTCCACTAAATATAAGTGAAATAGATTTAGCTTATGTTGATAATAACTGGTTAAACTAGCTTAGCATCCATAGCTGTGGCAGATACTGGTGGATTATTGTCCTGAATCAACTTAAATGTAACTTAAGAGATGAGGTTAGCAGTGATGAGAGACTGCTGCTCTGTCACTGAGTAACTCAAGCCCATCTTTGAGGATCTGGGGAGCTGCACGCTGAGACAGGAGGAAATACTGACTCTCAGAAGATACTACACTATTCCTGTGTCACACAAGCATGGGTCACGTGAACGCACGAATCCCATGGGCAATCATGGAGAAAAGAAAACAAAACACTCCCAGGTCATGGAGAACTCTCCTGGATACATTGCAGAGCTCCTCCGTGCAGAGACTCTTTTTTCAGCTAAGGACATGATAGAAAAAACTGTACTGAAATCTGTTTTCCTTTTCAGCTAAGAACTATTTATGAAGTGTTGCTTTTAGGTGGTTAGAGTGATGTTTTTTTCTCTCTTATAGAAATAACTGAATTATAAAATTATATTCTGATCATTCCGGTAAACATTTTGTGTTTTGGTTCCTTAGAACATGCCACACAGGAAACAGGCTCAAAGGATGCCTGTGTGAGATGGAAAGGAAATAGTCGTTGCCACTTCAGAACACTTTGTCACTTCCCAGTTTGTTGGGTGGAGGAAGAGGATTAAATTTGCTAATCTAATTGAATATCCTTGGCAGCAGTACTTGAAAGCAGTTCCAGGAAGATGCAAATTTCCCTTGTGTTTAAAAAGATTCTGCAACCATTCTCATAAACTCTACATTGCACTTAACTCTAACCTGCCTGGTTAAAAACTTTCTCCTTGATCATTAAGTAAATCTTTTCAGCTGCTTTGGTTCTGGCTACCCTTTAGTTCTGACTTAACCGGTTATCACTCCTTACATTTATTTACAAGCCATCTTGTAAACAGTTTCTGTTCACCTCCCAATATAATGGACTTAGGGAAGTGTGGCTTTCTTGTATTTTTAAGTCAGGGAGCTAGATAAGTAGCTTTCCTTGGCTTTTGATTCTTTGGTGGACATTTTTGCCACCAAATTTTATTCAAGCATCCGTTTCTAGAAGCAAAGCGAATTTGAAAGTACTTCTGTCTCTCTCTAGACAGGAGCCTAAATTAGGCCAAGCTACAACACGTTTGCCGTCCCCCATCTGAAAGGCCAAGTCAAGCTGGCTTTGTGAGGGGGCCATAGGATTTGCACTTTTCATGAGTCTGATGTCCTTGTCATCTCCAGCCAGGAGAAGAGAAAGCGCTCGTGGGGAACTGAATGAATAAACCAGATTCTCCACGGGCTGTGTGTGTGGATTCATCACTGGCATTTTAAATAGTCAGTTCTCGGAACACTCATTGCAAAACTAATGATACATTTTTAAACACACTTCAAACCCAAACAGAAATTAAGTGTTGTATTCTTACGCCACGTTCCAGCTTGTATCCATTAGCTTAAGCAAGCAAAAGAGGACGAGGGTCGCTGTTTCAAAAGGACTGTATCCTGATCCCTTCATTAGCTCCATGATTTTCTGTTACCGAGATTGATTTCCCTCGATCAGAAGGGAAAATAGAAAGTAGACAGTGTTACCCTTTGCCAGAACCATTCCTATTACCCCATCTTCCTGCCTTTCATTCAATCACCAAATACTTTTCTGTGGGGTCAGGGGAGACAGAAACCGCAGAAAACACTGTAGCTAAAGTCTCCATCCCCAGAAGCCTTTGTTTTCTGTAAAAGAAATTCTCTTGATTTTTTTCCAGGTACAAGACACTTCCTTTATTCTCTGCATTGTGGTGATACAACCGGAAATACCTGTCAAACAACTGAAGAACCTCAACACTGTCCCCAGCAGCAAACTGCTGTACCACCGGCTGGACCTCCTGGGCCAGCCTAGCGCCTGCCTGCACTTCAAACAGCTGGCCACTCTAGGTAAAGCCCTCGCGTTCCTTGGCTTGCTTTGTGCTCCTACAGCAGCTCACCCTCAGTGTCAGTTTGAATTAAGGTGTTGAATGCCTACGGTGCCTGGGTTGGGGTAGAGATGTAAAAACAATTTGAGTCCTGGACTTGGATCGGGTTTTCCATCAGACACTGAGCTGAGCATTGGTGGGCTGGTGATTTATTAAGGACAAGCTCTCAGAAGAAACTATTGAGGAAGTGAGGAAAACGGGATAAGGAAGGAGGAGAAAGCAAGCAAGGGTTGGATTTTAGGTGAAGTTCCAGCCTCCACCTAATCCTATGGGCAGGGTCGGGGGGTTGGCGAGGGCTTAGAAGTGTAAACTACACTGCGGAGTTTGCCCGGGTTCAAGAAAGGGAGCTGGACTTTCATGTTCCTTAGTCACTTCTAGCCTTCTGCTAGGGCTGGGCAGAGAGGTTTTAGCAGGCCAAGGAGTGTCCATCAAAGAGAGTTGCAGGTATGGTCCATGAGAGGCAGGCCCACAGATGTGGGGACGAGGACCTGCAGGATAGGAGAAGGGAAAATGGTCAAAGGGTCCAAGGGTGGCACACCTGTATATCTACATAGCATATCTGCCACAGGTCCCTGTCTTCAGAAGAGATTAGGAAATAGGAATAATTCCAGATAATTCAAAGGAAGCAAAATGAAATTTACATTTATATGCCAGGTTTCTACACTCAGGATCTGGGTTGACCTATGACAGGTGAGGACATTGGGTTTATCCAACGCCACAGCTTTCCCAAGGTAACACAGAAAGTAGCCAGGCTGAGATGTGATTCGTGCTTCTCCCAGGCCTGGTGCCGCCTCTTATTGCAGGCCACCCTGTGACGGGCACACGCTAGGCATCAGTGGTGTGTGTGGTCCACGCACTGCGGTATACTCACAATACTGGAAAACAGGCATTCTTCTCTTCACCATTGAAAACACTTCGGGTTCAGAAGTGAATAACTAAGAATCACGGGACACCTGGCAGACTGAGTAGAGGGGACACAGATGGGAAGAGGATCAAAAATGGAAGCCACCAATCTCTAGGTTCCAAATGAGAGCACTCGTGTTTGGGTTTCTCCTTTAAATTCCATCTGAGTTTCTGCCTGGATATGAGATCGAGAGAGCAGTCTTACCTGCCCCGCGTTCCAGCCCTGCAGACAACTTGGAGAGGGCCAGAGATGCCAACTTGGATTCTACATTTGTTTGTTATCGTTTAGGGAGCTTTTGGGGGGGGGTTGCCTTCTGATTTTATGCAGGAGTATGTGTACCCTTTAAATTCATATTTTTATGAACTGCTTACTGAAAAGCTAGGATGGGCTTGATTCTCTTAGCCACTGTGGGAACCAGCTAAACAACCCTACACTGCTGCTGGTGAAGAGGAGGTCACTGTTTTTACCTTTGAGACAGTGAAGTGTAGCAGTTTTTCTGGATGAGAAAAAAAGCTCAAGCCTAGATATTTTTTTGTTTCCTTTGGATAATCCTTCATAGCTACACTGTCCAATACGGTAGCCAATAGCCACATGTGGCTCTTGAGCACTTACAGTGTGGCCAGTCCAAGTTGAGACTTGCCATTAAGTGTAAAATACAGACTCAGTTTTTTTCTATTGGTTACATGTTAAAGTGATAATGTTTTGGGTAGATTGGATTCCATAGAATATACTAGCAAAATTAATTTAACCTGTTTGTGCTTTTTCTTCATGTGGCTACTGGAAAATTTTATATGACCTTTGGGGACTGCATTGTGTTTCAGTGGGACAGTGCTACCTCACAGAGACACCCAGAAAATGTAGACCCTTTCAACTCCAGTAACTTCCATTGGACTGGTAGGCTGATCCCAGGGCACATGGACAGACCTCATGCCAGTGTCTGACTCTCAGTAGGTGTTCTTTCCACCAGACCACCATTCAGCTTCACCTTGGCCATGGAACTCCCCCAGGACAGTGTGTGGAGGAGTCTCCAGGGGGGGTTGGTGT
Source organism: Vicugna pacos (assembly GCF_048564905.1). Classification (NCBI taxonomy): domain Eukaryota; kingdom Metazoa; phylum Chordata; class Mammalia; order Artiodactyla; family Camelidae; genus Vicugna; species Vicugna pacos. Next base: position 19,538,678 of record NC_132999.1, on the reverse strand, counting down.
CAGCTGGTAACGAAAGTGAAGCAAGATCATTGAAATATTGGGGGGACAAAAGGAAAATAAGGGAAACAATGGCAAGTAAGTGGTTTCCATCTCATTTCACTGATGATGGGGATTTTGAGGCATGATATTAAATGTATGTCAGAGCTCCCGTCAGAAGGGCTGAAGGAGGAACATTGTCTTTCTTGGTACATAAAGGGGAACTTTTTTAAAATTTTTTTATTTAAGTATAGTCAGTTACAATGTGTCAATTTGTGGTGCACAGCACAGTGTCCCAGTCATGCATATACATACGTATATTCATTTTCATATTTAAAGGAGAATTTTTAAAGAGAACGTCATCCAATGCAGTGAAATATGCAAGTATGCATGTAAGTACTACGTGTCTTATGTAGATGAGGGCTGTGTGTCTCGCTCCTGGACATAAAGCTTTGGATCTTGTATCTTGGTTTCTCCCTCTCCTTCAATCCATCTTGCTGCACCAGCTGTTTCTAAAATGCCCAGTCTCTGTCACTACAAGAAAGGCCCACTCCCCAAGCTCCTCTCTTCCCCTTCCTCTGGCCTAACGCTTTTGTCTCTGAGACATTTCTTACGTTACTGTGTTCATCTATTGTTTTCCTCTTTCTTCTTCAGTCTTCTCTCTCCCACTGGCTCAAGCTCTTTGAGTTCCAGGCCAGTCCTCCATCTCTGGCGCATCCTTGCTCGGAGGGCCCATGAGCACCAGGCATGTGAACGCAGAGCGCCCTGCCAGGCAACCTACCCTTTTTAAGTCTCTGGTTTTCTTCTCCTTGATAAGAATGTGATAATAATCTCCCAGGCCATACCAGGATGATACGAATTAAATGACACATGGTATTAGTGGAAGCAACTTCTTCTGGTAAAGGCAGACTAGGTCATTCTGACCCACCCTGCTGGGTTCCACCAGAAATCCTGGGTGGAATCTTTTTTCAATAAATCTTTTAGAAAAGCATCAAAGAACTAACCTGAAAGGTAGTGGACCAAAGTCTAGGAGAACATAAGAACCCAGAGAAGAAAGCCAACACTTAAAGCTGCTTTTACAGTGCACATGTTTACCGAAAGAAGAAACAGCCATGAAATTAAACTCTGCTTTAGGTATCTTCTTAGGGCTGGAGAGAGGCAGAAATCAAATCCAAGATCCCGAAAAGGTGGAGACGAATAAATGAAACCACTTCCTTTCACCCCTTACACACATGCATCCTTTTAGCTGAGGTCCTAAAGGACTGCATTACTAGGGTAAGGGTGGTTGGAGCTGAATCAGCCCTTGCCTTGGGATTCCTGTCATCTGAGCTGTCTGAAGAATCTAAAGCATTAGCTAGTCATGGACTAGCTGAATACCACAGCCTCACAGGACAGCACTTAGGCCAGTGTCCAGTCTCCTTGTTGAGAACTCTTTCCGCCTTACCATGCTGCCTCATCTTGGGGTGGGGCACCTGGTGGAATCAAACAGCGGTCCTTTCTGGAGGAAGTTATTCCTATCCTGTTGGGGCTCAACAGTTCATACAAATTTGTTTTTGTTTTTTGTTTTGGGGTTTTTTTTTTTAGTTTTTATTTTAACATTTTTTTATTGCCTTACAGTCATTTTACAATGTTTTGTCAAATTCCAGTGTAGAGCACAATTTTTCAGTTATACATGAACATACATATACTCATTGTCCCTTTTTTTAATTTGTTGTTAAATACAGTGTGCAGCACAGTCAGATAGCCAGGCCACAGGGAAACAAGACACCATGAGTGAGAGCAAGCAAAAGGAGTAGAAGAGCACCACAGATTTAATGATAGGACGCATGACAGTGCTTTTTAAAGCTTTCAAAAATATACGATTGAAGAGTAGGAAATTTCAAAGACAAAGATGTAGTGTTTTTTCTCATAATGTAATTCATTCACTGTGAGGATTTATCTTAAATAAAGAACTGGACTTTTCCTCTTTAGCTAAAACCATAGATTAAATACGTGTACATCACCTACTTCATTTCCACTGCTCCTGTTTATGCCACGTTGGTATCCCCATCTGTGAAAATAATTTTTTTAATTAAGTTTTGCACCGACTTCACTCTTCCATGTTTCTTTCTTCCTTGATGATGATACTAATATGAACAATGAGTTAACATACAGAGGGCTTGACCTGTGCCAGCACTGGTGAAAGTGATTTGCGTTTGTTAACTTGTTCTCTTTCTCCACTTTGCAGCTGGGTAAAAACATCACGGGTATTATAACTTGCCCAGCATCACACAGCCAGGAAATGTTGGTGCTCAGGTTCATCCCCATCCGGCTCCATGTCCCATGCTGCCTGCTCAATGCTAAGGAGCGTAAGATACTACGTGTAGGTCTAAGGCATGCTGAGCATTTGCCAGCATCTCTCTGGGTTCACTGACAACTGTAAGCTCCCTGCAGGGAGAAGGTCTGGCACTTTTTCTTCCAGCCTGGAGTTCTTTGCTTTCCTTATAAAGGGAAGACTTCCAGGCACCGCAGCTGGCAGACTGGCAGAGCCCTCACCGTGCTTTTGTTTGGGCCTGAGGTGAAGCCTCAGTGTTCTCAGGCCTGCTTTGTTTGCTTCTCTTTCAGAAAGTCCCACCGTCATGCTGTCTGCGGGCAGCTTTTCCTCCCCGTATGAACACCTCAGCCAGCCGGAGACCAAGCGCATGGTGGAACACTACACGGCCTATCTCAGTGACAACACCCGCCTCATTGCTAACCCGGGGCTCAAAGTGAGTGCTGGCCGGGGCTGCATCTCTGGTGTGCCCCTCTGCAGGCCCAGGGTGGGTGCTGGCCGCGAACCTTTGAAGTGGGAAGCCCGGCCCTGGGTCTGTGCCTCTTTCTCAGCTGGAGGGCTGGCAAGGCAGTGTGTGTGGCCCAAAGCAGGCTCGTCGGCAATGACCCTTCAGATGGATTAAGCCCTGTGGGCCAGATGAAGAAGCTCTTTCAAGCCTTAGATGCACCAGGGCTTATCTAGGTAGGGGGGTGTGAGTTAGAGACCAGGGAAACTTTCCCAGCCCCATTTTTCCTGGGGGAAGAAGTAAAGTGCCCCTACTGCCCGTTGAGGTAAATATGACGAAGTTTAAGAAGCAGAAATTTAGCAGGTGCGTGTGCGTGCATATTTGTATGTGTGTGTGTGTTTAGTGATGCTTCACTCTCAGGTCGTTTTCCTCTTAAATGCAGAAAGCCTAGCAAAGATGAACAACTGAGTAAATCACACGTCCACTGGCTGTATTTCAGTAAGCTTTTGTTTTCCCCAAGTTTGGCTGTATCCATCTGCTGTGGAAAGATTTTTGAGAAGTAATTGGGCTTGGCTTCTCTGCAAGAGAGCTTCGGGAAGCTCTGCCAGCAGGCCACTCTCTTTTCATGTGGGTCTTAAAGGATCCCTGCTATGTCTTCCTTTGTCCCCCAGTTCTCTGTCAGAAATGAAGTAATGGCTACCAGCCACGTCACAGATGAATGGATGACACAAATGGAAATGAGTAGCCTGAACACTTACATTGTCCGCCGTTACATAGCAACGCCCAATGGCGTCCTCAGAATTTATCCTGGTTCCCTCATGGACAAAGCATTTGATCCCACGAGGAGACAATGGTGAGTTTTAGGGGCTTACATTATCAAAAGTTCCAGCCACCCCCTCAATCCTGGAGAGCCATGATCAATACATACAATAAAGCGACTTGAAGCAGTCATATTTAAAGAAGATACTTTCATGGCAGTGAAAATATGGTTTTGAATAGTTTGGGTTTTGTTTTGTTTTTTTTAATGTATCAACAACAGCTTTGTGAGTTTCCTCTGCTTACAGTGTTTTTATCTCTTCATTGAAATTTTGTGACTGAAATGCTTTATACTTGGGCATTTCAATTCCTAGTGGAGTTTGACTCCCACCTTGTAGGCAGTGTGTCCACAGTGGATACACTTAAGGGCATGTGTGACCCACAGAAAATGAACACATGTAAACCAAAAAACAGTGTTTTACTTCTGGGCTTTTATTTTTATTCTGATTTTCAAAAGCAAAAGCTAGCCAGGTGGTACAGCAGGGGGACAACCTGGGCATAAAAAACAGGATTTCTAGGCACATGCTGCTTAGTATCTGAGTCACTCATGAGTCAGTTACTGTTTTTACTGCCCCTTCCCCCACCCTTATCCCCCAATCCAGGGTGCATTTTTATGTGCCAAATTGTATTAGTTTCTGCTTCACTAATTTTTCTCTTAGCCTCTAGAGCATCTGTACTATAGATAATTTTAAAATCTGATGTGTGTACTGAGTTCAGAATCTTTTTTAAAAAGAGAATTTCAGATTTCCTTGACCTCGTGTGTAGATGCTGCAGTCAGTCATAGAGCATAGGAATCCTCTTGAATTCGAATGTTAACATAGGCACGATTTATAATTTATAATTTTTTTAGGGTTACAAGCTCACTTTTCTTCAAAATTTGCAGTTGTTGTTGTCCGTACCCTAAGATGACATGACTTCCTTTGTTCTCTGTTAGGTATCTCCATGCTGTAGCTAATCCGGGTTTGATTTCTTTGACTGGCCCTTACTTAGACGTTGGAGGAGCTGGCTATGTGGTGACCATCAGTCATACCATTCATTCATCCAGGTAATATTTCAATTCATTTTTCACTCATTTCTTAAGCACATCAAGGATATTTTGAAAATTTAAATGGAATAGTAGACACCAAGGATTAGTATGGCCTTTGATGTGAGGCAGGCTTGGGTTTGAATATGCTCTCTAGCTGTGTCATCTCAGATTTCCTAAGCTTCCTCCTGATATCTGTAAAATGGGGATAATACCTCACAAGGCTATCACGTGATTGAGTCCGTCAAACATTAGCCCAGTACTTGGCCACGATAGTGTTTGTGAAGAAGGACAAGATGTTAGATTCAGTAGAGCAGTTCCTAGAAGTGCTGGTCCTAAACCAGTCAAAGAAACAGCACTGAGAGCCTGAGAACTATTACTACCAGAGAGTGTTTTCCCAAGCAAAGAGTAGTTTTAATGAAGGAAAAAAGGTATCGAGACGTGGAACTGTTACCCCTTGTATCTGAGTTTGTTTAAAATTATATAGGAGTTTGTTGTTACCATTGTTGTCATTGGCGGTGGTGGTTTCGTTGCTGGTTTTGCTTTGTGTTTGAAAAATGAAAAGGCATTTTGAAAACTAATTTTCCAAGAATGCGGTAAAATGTCAGGATCACTGTAAATATATTTAGCGTGCTTTATATTTCAGGATTTTAAGGTTTCAGTGTCTCAACTACAAATGAAATGTTGAAATAGAAGTGAAATGCTGGGTGGAGAGGCAAGTCAAACACATTGTTTTAATCTCTTCTTTATACAAATAGCTATTTTTTCCCTAGCAACCAAGAAAGGCCATATTTTGACTGGTATCTGTAATGATGCCTTAACATTTATGGGGAGACAGATTTTCTTGCTTAACTTTATGCTTTTCGCTGGTGCTCATTATGTATCAAATGATTGACATTCAGTAGAATTCTTCTAACGCCAAGTTCATTGGGAGCACGAATCGGGAAGCAGTACTGTGTGGAATTTCAATATGACCTGTGTCTTCACAGCAAGCAGGGCCCTCCCGCCACCCAGATACTGTTTTATTATTTCCAGGACATGATATCTGTTCAGCCCCGTCACATATAAACAAGTAAACATTCATTTAGAACAGATCTTTTCAGTGTTTTCATTCACAGACCATCTGTAAGGTATATGCCTACTACTGTCTGAAGAGCAACACTTGTCATCTCTCCTGTATATTCTAATCAATTGAGAAAACGTAAACAAAGGTGGTTTCTTTGAGGGAATAGAAGTCACCTTGGTCTTTGATGACACTGACACGGGTGATGATGATTGGGCTCCTAAAGGTGTTGTTGAGGGAGCAGGCAGAGAATTGCCTACCTGTGTGTCTGTCTGTCTCAGTCTTTGGCCTTCCATCCAGCTCCTCTCACCTGCCACTCATTATCAAGAACTGTTCATTTTTCCTTCTACACAATATTTTTGTTGGGGGGAAGGGGGGTCACAGAGAGGTGTAGATTTTTTGTGCTCGTATCCATGTTTTTGTTAGAATTTGAATGAGTGGAAGAATTTTCATTTAGGTTATTCATAAATATGTATGGTGTCAGTCCAAATGAAGCATGATGAAAATATAGGCATTCAAGTTAGGAAAAGACCTGGGTTCAAGTCCCTTATTTGGTTACTGTTTATAGTGCGCTTACCCTACAGAAGTTCAGCTATTTGAGTTTAATAAGAGTTAAATGGCCCTATAAATCCTCAATCCTGACCATCAGTCACTTGGTGAGAGTGTATTCCAGGAATAAGGATCTGTTCTTGCCTTGATCTATATGCAGTCCCATGGACTTGATCATTTGAACATTTTCCTTAGCTGAGAATGTTATTAATTAGAGCCATGTATTTCATTCAACATAGTTTAGAATGCAAATCTATGACCACTTCTGGATTTCAACCAAAGCAACTGTAGCCTTAACAGATGTATTCATAGATGAGCTCTGCAGAGGTCCTTCTTTCAAATGATAACCAGTGGTTTTGGCCTCATGTGCCAACTTGAGAACCCACCCTCCTCCTGAGATGTGATTCCATTCTGAAAAAGCAGATTTGCCATTTATTATTCGTATGACTGTAAACAAATTCCTTTCTGCCTTGGACTCCTCACCTGTGAAAGAGAGATATTAGGGCCTGTCTCAAATGATCGTTTAAGGGTTACATTAAATAATATATGTGAGGCTCTTAGAACAGTGTCTAGCACATGGCAAGGGCTCAACAAATGTTAAATACTTTTTGATGATGATGATGATGATGGTCTATGACTCTCTGAGCCATGTATGTAAAACAGTTAATAATGCCTCATTTGAACTGATACAGTGAAAATTAGAGGTGATGCCTGTGAAACGCTTAGCACTGTACTTGCCAATGTCAAGTCCCAAGTAAATGATAGTTATTCTTGTTGCCATGCTATTCGTGCTTTAAATTTCTGGCATTTTAATAGCTCAGAAGAGAGAGCTTAAGCTCATTTTCAACTTGTCATGAAGCAATCTCACTCTCCCTTGGTTTTCAGAAGCAGTTGGGCTGCGGGCTTTTCAGTGCTCACTTATCAGTTACTTGTAGTAACTGTGCTGTGATTCTTTCATCAGCATTATTAGTGGCCCGAGAACCTAGGCACGCATTCTTTGGAGGATGGTAATGCGATGATGCGGTAGAGATGGTGGAGTACCATCAGTGACCGGGGGGGCTGTTCAGGCAGATCTTTGGCAGTGAAAACCTCACCAAAGTGCTGCAAGCAGCATGGGACCACTGTGCTGAGAAATGTAGGCTTGGTTTGATTTTTCCATGGTATTCTTCATGAGTTGCTATGGTAACCATGTACATTTTTAAAATGCAGGTGAAAATATGAATGCTAGACTTCCGTGGACAATATATATGCCTTTACTTCAGCATGTTGATCATATTGGAGCAGACGGCAGTTGCACAGGGGAAGTCTAGAAACAAAACCAAGTTGTCCCCAAAAACCTGAGTTGTATTTTTCACTGAGGCAGCTGTAGTATTGTAGAAAGAACCAGATTTCATACCGGTCTCTAAAGCATCAACAGTACATGATCAGTCTTCTTTAAGTCTTTTAACTATCTAAGCTTAATTTTTCATTTATAGAGTGGAAACTATACCTCCTTTCTGATGTCTTCACAGGAAATTAAATAGATGATATAAAACTGCTTGGAAACTCGTGAGTACCAGGCAGATCTAAGGAGGCAGTGTATCCTATTGGTTAGGAACACATGCTTTGGAGTTGAAGACACTGCGTTTAAATTCCTGCTTCCACTAGTTATTCACTGTGTGACTTTAGCCAAATACTTAACCTCCCCAAGCTTCAGTTTTCTGAAAATGATAACGCCTCATAAGTTTTCTGTGAGAAGTAGTTGAAATGATGCATTCACATGCCAACCAGAGTGCCTATAAATTGTGAACGTTCAGTATATGGAAGCCATCACTGTTACCATAATGATGGCTGTTTTTTAGACCCATCACTCTTCCCTGAACAAGCAAGAGAAGTTTAAACTTTTTTTGACTAATACTTCAGCAGTGCATTATCTGCAGCAATGCATTATCTGCTGCAATGCATTATCTGCTGCAGTGCACCTGACCTCATAAGGTAACTGCATCTTGGATTTCTTCCATGGTAGAATTTAAGTTACCAAGGTAATAATAGGGGCTCTTATTGAGGCAGTAACCTCTCAAAGACAATCCCATAACATGGTCTTCCCCCATCCCATGCCAAACACAGTTTTGACAGCAAAGTTCTGATAGAGATTACATTATGGGTCATGGTCCCATTTTCCAATGCTTTTGTCAGGGGCAGAAGGAGTGAGGGTTGGGTTGATATAAGTTAGTATCAATGTTGACAGTAACCAGTTGTCTACATGGCAAAGCTAATTTCACTCCCAAGTTTTGAGTTTCCAAAAGAGGATTTTACTTTCGAAAATTTCTTCTGAAGTTTCCAATGACTATTTTTAAGATTTTTGTCAATAATGGCACTAGTTTTCTTTTGGTATTTTCTTTATGAAGAAATCAGGTGGGTAGAAGATGGTAATGATGAGCTCTTGGAACATGTCATGTTAAGTAAACCCTGCAAATTTTCAGCCACAAAAGTATAGGAGTTTGTTGATTGCACCAACCCTAACCCCTCCAACTACCCAGGAACATAAACGAAAAAGAAACTAGGTTCCAAGTAAGGAGTTTGTTTCTGATATATCTAGCAATTTCTCTGAAAGAATAAAAAGTTTACTCTGTGCAGGACTGAGCTTTAAGCCCTGTTTAGTTTTCTTTAGTGTGACTTTTTATTGGGTGTTTTCAGTATGCTAGGTAGCTTGCTAAGCATTGTAAACAGACTCATTTAATCCCAGTTAACAGCCTTTTGACATAGATACTACTATTAACCCCATTTTCAGTTGAGAAAACTGGGCTTAGAAAGGTTAGATACCATCCCAGGAACCACACAGATGGAAATCAACAGGCCAGGATTTGACCCCAGGTCTGCTTGATTCCAGAGCTAAAAGGCTAACAAGCACTGTGTAGCATTGCCCAGCTGTATCCTCCTTGGCTCCTGTTTTGAGAGTAGGGTTTGAGAATGGAGACAGAACTGGCCTGTGAACCAGGAGAGTCTTATTCGAGAACATGAGCTGTGTTTTGAGTAGAATCAACTGTAGTGTTACAGAAAGAAAGCCATTGTTTTTACTAAGTTTTGTGGGACCTAACACTAGTTAGCTAATCTTTATGAGATCTCAGTTTCATTATCCATAAAAATGAAAGAAATGATTAGCTCAGATTCTTTGTCTAAAGGTTCCTTGATGGAAGGAACCATAGTAGCCACACGTCCATTCTCTCACCCCACCCCCATATTCTTGCCAAGGGAAAATCCAGCTGTTGTCTGAGCACCTGTTGTCAGGACCAGCCACGTTCTACAGCTGCCAATGTTTGGGGCTAGTCTTATCAGAAAGTCCTACCTTTAATCCTGAGTTTTTCTCTCATCAGATCTCCATGTTATGCTGAATTAGTTATTTAGTTGATTGTTTCTGCAGGGGCGGAAAGTAGGGAGGAACGGTGGGCATGTGTTTCTGACGCCGTCCGACGTCCTTACGGCTGCACGTAGCTCTGAACTTTAAATAAGACCTGCCTCTTATTCTCTCTGATCTCTTTCACATGAAGTACACAGCTGTCTTCCGGGCATACTGTGGCTGTGATGGGCATTGACTTCACGCTTAGATACTTCTACAAGGTTCTGATGGACTTACTGCCAGTTTGTAACCAAGATGGTGGCAACAAAATAAGGTAAGTCCTTCAGGGACACCATATCCTATCTAGCTGCAAAATACAAAGAAAAGGATGTCAAGTGTCTCTAGTTGAATGCCAGCCACGTTGTCATAGTCAGCATTAGCCCATGGCCTGGGTGTTGTATTAGGGAGGTTTTGTTCTCATTTTTCTAAGGTGCATGCCATTTGTGACTTAGACTAACAGATCTGGCTTGTAACAAGGAGAGTAGCAGGGGCACAGAATTCTACAAAAGCTCTTGTTTCTCTAGGAGTCAGTAATTAGAGGTTTCCCATACCTCGGGTGCTAGAAAGACCAGAGGGGGTACCCTTGGGTAGTACTTTTGATGTTAACTTAGTTATTAAACCAAAGTCTCTGTGAGATTTTTTAGGCGCTTAGACTGTTCCTTTGTACGTTTCCCCAGAAAGAGGTTCATGGAACTAAACGTCTTTGCTGCCTGAATTTCAAAAGAACATGTCTGATCAAAGCAAGGGCTTTCCCTTGATTTAATACAGGCCACTTTTTAAAAATAGCTTTCTTATTTCAATCTCATGGCCCATGCTTCATGTCACTGCTCAATTTCATGCTGGCCCTTAATGGGGAAATGCAAGATCCACGGCAAACTGTAATGACCAACACAGAGTAAAACAGAGCAGAATATAGTCCCGACTAGAGCCGTTCTAGCTTCACTTCATCAGGGTTTCCATCAGTGCTGTTGTGTGGAAACACTGAATGTTGTATTTTCTGTAGGTTTATCATTGAAAGAAAAAATGATATGGTTTACTTCAAGTTGGGGCCCACATGTACTCAAGGCCGCTGCTTTCAGAATCTCCCTCCCCCAGGAAGAAACTTCCCACTTTGTACACTTCTGCAAAAGATCTTTGAGCCCCTCTGACTTAGATGGGGTGGTCGCACCTGATATGAAGCACGCAGGGGACCCCGGAGTCAGGTCTGACTCTCTCACCTTAGACCACATGCCTGGTGATCCAGCACTTCAGGAGTAACGTGTCTGTCACGTGACAGCCAGCCTGCCTGCCTCCTGGCCATGAATATTTCTTGAGAACCTGAGAGCAGTGCAGTTTGTTTCAGAGCTAGACGGATGAACGCCCTCTGAAAGCACAGAAAAGCAGTTTCTATAAATGGGGATGCCCTTGTCTTGGCACAGGTGCTTCATCATGGAGGACAGGGGGTATCTGGTGGCACATCCAACCCTCATTGACCCCAAGGGACACGCGCCCGTGGAGCAGCAGCACATCACCCACAAGGTAACTGCCGTGAGGCTGGAGCCCAGTTCCCCAGCAGGCTGCAGCTCGCTCATCACGTGGCGTCTGTCTTCTTTCTGCTTGGCCTTGTAGGAGCCCCTGGTAGCCAATGACATCCTGAACCATCCCAACTTTGTGAAGAAGAACTTGTGCAACAGCTTCAGTGACAGGACGGTGCAGAGGTTTTATAAATTCAACACGAGCCTCGTGGTAGGTTGATTCCTCAATCCTCTCCTCTCCCTCCATCCTGCTGCGGGATGTGCAGTGGAATCATGCTTTATTTATGTCTGAATGTTAGTTACTCCTCGCTGTTTCGTTGCCAGGGGGATTAGGGTGATAGGACCTGCCAGGACCTTAGTCCCCCTCCACAGTTGGACGGTTCTGGGACATAAAGACCACAGTGGAGAAGCGAATGTTTTAAGGTCTCACACTTGGTATTTTGTTTTGGTTTTGTTTGTTTAAAGTCCCACCCAATTTCAGCCCTTTGAAATGTCTGCTGAAGTCTCTTCCCACACTCTTGTATAAATATATGTGGCACCATGTGGTCCTCTCTTCCTGTCTTTTAGAGATCAGTCTCCTTAAATTCCTAAAGCCAAATTGGGTTAGTTCTTGGTCATCCACCCTGTCAGATGAAAGCTCTTACGCAGATCATCCAAAAATAATTTTTTTATTCTTAGAATACTCTTATGACTTGAGGTGCTGCAGACTTATCTAGAAATGGTTAAAGATCTTAAGGATGTTCTTTTTAATTTGTAAATAATCCTAGCTGAGAGAGCACTAAAATGGGTAGTGACTGAACCAACATTCAAAAAGTTATTCACAAGAAGTAAATGTGTTCACAAATCATTACTTGTATCATTTTAATAATAATTGGAAAGATGTATTGGGTTAAATGAAAATCCTTAACTTAGTCTCAGAAAAAGCAATTGCAAAAACAATTGTCTGAGGAAATGGAAGAGTTTTTTAAATGAATACATTAATAGGATAGTGTGTTCAGAGCAAGGGAAATCAGACTCTGTTCAAGCCCCGTACCCGTTCTGAGGAACACTTTCTTTGGAGGAGACATTGACAAACGTGCATGTGATCGGACAGAGGCCGCCCAGTAGGGCTGTCATGTGAAAGTCTGCCGTACTCCTGTCACTTGTGCAGTGATTTCCTGAGTCTTCAGCAGACAAGCCGGGATACTCCAGTAGAAATTTTTTAGAAATGCAGATTTTAATGGAATATGAATTAGTAACTGGGCATATATCCAGAAGGAACCCTACTGCAAGATGACACCTGCACCCCAATGTTCATAGCAGCACTATTTACAATAGCCAAGACATGGAAACAGCCTAAATGTCCATTAACAGATGACTGGATAAAGAATAAATTCTTAACGGCCCAAGTTACTCCAAAGTGGAGTAAGTTGCATTCCTGGTTATTGGTGCTAACAGGCGGATAAGTCTATGTTATTGCTCATATTGTAAAGGTGGGCATCTTGTAGGCAGTAGGGAAATCATCTAGACCTCGGAGAACCCATTCAGTGCCGTGATTCTGAGTTAGGTTTATTCCCACCGTGCACACATGAGGCACGACTGGCATGGAAACAAACATGGGGTTCGGTAATTGGCCTGCTGCACACAACACGTGCAGAAAAAATGACCATCCTCGACTCTACAATGCTGCTTTCGCATCTTTGGCTTTCTAATATTGTAGATGCATCTGACATTTCATGAAGCTGGCTATCGCAGTTTCTTGTTACAGAATGAAGAGAAGGATACTGGCTTTAATTGGATTGTTTAAATATTCACGAAGCAGGAGACTGGCCTCTTAAAGAGTCTTTGGTTTCTAAATAATTTTGTTATTCTAGAAAAAGAGAGGTTTGTTATCTAAGGGAGGGCAGGGGGGAATGCATGTTTTCTGACTGATTAGGTTTTCCCTCGAATACATTTTAAACTAATCCTTACCTGAAAGTTGTCTTTCATTGCTTCTTGAAATTATTTTCATTTTATAATATGTTGTTATGGGTTAAAAGATTGCAAAAACAGCTATAAAAATGTTATCTATGTAAGTATAGACAAAAAACATGAATAATACACTTAACAGTGTTAAATGAGAATGGTCTCTGACTGATGGTAATTATGAAAAATTTCTGTTTTCCAAATTTTCAACAAAGACTATATACTTACTACCATTGTAATCAGAAACAACGTTCTGTGGTAAGCTATTTGCTGCAGTTGGTTGAAGGTTTGTTTTCAGGATAGGAGAGCTGAATCTTTGCGTTGTTTCTGTCACTGCTGACACGTCGGCTGTCTGTAGGGGGATTTGACGAACCTTGTGCACGGCAGTCACTGCTCTAAATACAGACTGGCGAGGATCCCAGGAACCAATGCTTTTGTTGGCATCGTCAACGAAACGTGCGACTCTCTTGCCTTCTGTGCCTGCAGCATGGTGGACCGGCTCTGTCTCAACTGTCACCGGTAAAAATGGGATGGGTCATATTTTCATTTTACCATACTGTTAAATATTTCAACTGATGCCAGTCATTTTGAAGTGTCATCTGCAAAATAAACATACAGTTCTCAGGTGTGTCCTAGAGGAAAGGAAAGTGCTGGTTACAGAAGCACTTAACTCTGTGTTGTTTGCAGCATCCTTGTCCAAAGAGCAATAGATTAAGGCCAACTGAGTATTTAAACATTTGGTGATAACTTCCTTTTACTGTCCCTTTTAATTAGCTCATGGTGTCTTTATTTTGCTTCCCTCAGTGTGTATAAAACATACAGTTTGTTATCAACCCTTTACGTAGTAACTTCCTTTTTGCTTTTCAGAATGGAACAAAATGAATGTGAATGCCCCTGTGAGTGCCCTCTAGAGGTCAATGAGTGCACTGGCAACCTCACAAATGCAGAGAATAGGTAAATAAAAATGTATATGGACATACATATTTACCCTGGCAGTAGAAATATACTGGGAGTCTTGTTTACAGATTTGTTTTGGGTTGGGAATATAAGAAGGTGATTCATTCTAATAGTGGAACTGTTCCAGTGAGCCAATTTTCAAACTCTGTAGTGCCTTAGAATGAAATCCACTTTCAGGTTTAAATATAAATGTTACAAAATTGCTAAGAGTATACATGATACTTAACAAAAAATATGAGACTGTTACAAGCATTAACTAAGTGCCTAACATGTGTCAGATACTTTATGCCAATAAGTCAGTCTTCAAATTAACCCTTTGATAAACATGTAGAAACCTTTCACACACATTGTCACACATAAGATAGCATTACTATATTACTGACAGATTTTAAGACCAGTAGTTAAATAATTGGCCCAAAGTTTCATATAGCTGAGTAGCAAAGCTAGGGTTCAGACCCACATCTACTTGACATGGTCAGGGGTCGAGGGCCTGGTGAGTCTGGAATGTGGGTGGTATTGATCCTAACCTCTAGACTTGCTCCTGCATAGAAACCCGAGCTGTGAGGTCCACCAGGAGCCGGTGACGTACACAGCTATTGACCCTGGCCTGCAGGATGCTCTTCACCAGTGTGTCAACAGCAGGTGCAGTCAAAGGATGGAGAGTGGGTAAGTGGTGCCCGGTGCTGAGTTCACATCAGTATCATAGCTGCGGGAGCAGAACCTAGAAAACAGTAGGGACCAGCAGCCTCATGGGGCTTTTCCAACTGTTACTTCGCATTCCTATCCTTGATGATTTAGAAAGATCTACCAGTTTTTCAGATCTAAAACTGATTTTTAGAAGTGTTTTATCCACCAGGCTTAATGTCATCCAGTTTCCCCTTGTTACAGCTACTTGGTACAAGTCCCATATGTTAGTAGCCTCCTCTGTGGATGGGGAAGTTGTTTTTTGTTTTTGTTTTTGTTTTTGTAGTATTTAATTATTTTACTTTGGCAGGGGGAGGTAATTAGGTTTATTTATTTTTAGGGGAGGTACTGATTGAACCCAGGACCTTCAGCATGCTAAGCATGCACTTTACCACTGAGCTGTACCCTCCCCCCGGGAGAGTTATTCTTGAAATAAGAGGAGTGAGAGAGAAGTGGCATGAAGAGACAAAGGCAAGGGGGCCGGAACTCATGGGTTCTAGAAACGGAACCCAGCTCTGTGTGTGACACACTGAAGCTCATCAGCTCTTCTTTCTTAGAAAGCAGATGTGCTTTCGCTGGTTTTGAGAAGTAAAAACTGTGTGTGCCCTGCTCCCTCCTTCTCCCTGGAGGGCATTTGGGACTAGGCAGCTGCAGGGTGATATTTGATTAAATAGTCAGCGGGTAAAGGGGGCAGCAGCCAGTTCCACTTCCAGTGATACATTTCATCAAAGGAATGGTAGGGCATCAGGAAGATTAATTTGATATGTTATGCAGTTACCCAAAGCCAATTAAGCTTGAGAAACACTGCATCTATTCCCTTAGAGTGTCATAATGCACGTAACGTGTCAAAAGTTCTAAGAAGCTGCTAGCAAGGACATCTGTTTATCTTACCCAGTATTTCCCAAACTTGTTTGATCAATTTTTCCTTCCTGCCTTGCCTCTTTTTTTTTTTTTCCTTTTAATGACAGTAACCTGGGGAATATTGGGCCAAAGTCTAACAAACCTGGGGCCATTTGTTCTTTCAAGATGATTTTGAGTAACCCTGCACTAATCCTTGACCTGTGGATTTCATGGTGGGATTCACAGAGAGCAGTTGCATTTCTCTCATCTCCAGGGTGTTGAGGGACATAAGACAGCTCTCCCCTGGCAGATGCTTGCTCTTCTCCTTTTACAAGTTACAGCACTAGTGAGTCACGGAACTCCTGGTGGCTGTCTGAGGCCCATGTCCACGTCCTCTCCCCTGCCTGACACCGCTTTCTGGAATCTTCAGCATCGTCTTTCTGGCAGGGACTGCTTTGGTGTGCTGGATTGTGAATGGTGCATGGTGGACAGCGATGGCAAGACGCACCTGGACAAATCGTACTGTGCACCCCAGAAAGAATGCTTCGGGGGCATTGTCGGAGCCAAAAGCCCCTACGTTGATGACATGGGAGCGATAGGTATGTTTGTTGGGAACCCAGAATACTTTGATCCCTGAATACCTTTCTTCTTGCCTCAATACTAGGACAAAAATCTCAAAAAGATTCTCTCCCCTACTTTCCTGATTCCTTGGCCAGGAGTTTTTCATTACCAAACCAAGCCAGATAATTACTTTCAAAGCTGGCTAGATCGTCTGTGCAGAGTGAGCAGCCATCTTGCCTGCCAAATTTTGCAGGCCTGGAATTCATTCCCATAAAGCTTGTTCTGAGAACTATCAGGCCTGCTTTCCGCCCGGCTGAACTGTGCCGTTTGTTTGAATGTGAATCCCAGCTGTCAGAAGCGCAGAGGCGGTGACGGGCGGAGTGACCACCGCACACTAGTTGCCTGCTGCTGCCTTCCCTCACCACTTTTGAAAGCAGAAGCCTTATGGCTGCAAATCCGTATTTACAGCCTTGGGGTCAACAGAAGTCAGCGCTATCCAGTGCAGCGGGGCAGCCGGGGATGGGGAGGGTTGCGGACAGGGGACACTGTTGAAAGAAACACCACTGGGATCAGGCCCCAAGACCTCAAAACTGCTACCTGCAACCTCCCCTGAGGTTTTCTCAGTGTCCTTCTGGAGTTAGCACAAGCGCCTAAAGCTTAGTTGGCAGGTGGGTAGACATTTAAACCTTTAGTTAATGCCTTGATTTTTAACATCTCCCCACATTAGCCTGTCTGTAGAAGAAAAGCTCTTCCTATGTGAGGAAGCGTTCTGAGCTCACATAGGACTCCTGGCCCAGGTCAGGACAGGGTCGAGGGGACCTTGCTCTAAGAAGTCACTTTATACGCCTACCTGCAGTGTCTGATCTGAAAAGCACAAAAAGCATTTTAAAGGGAATGCATAAGCTTTGAAAGGTGGTCCTTCGGGGAAGTCATGTGACTGATCGACTGGAATAAATGGCACCAGGTACAGTACCTGTGTGCAGAGAGGCCCCCAGGGCCCTCACCTCTGCACTGAGAGTAGCCCACACACCGCAGCCGGGCTCCTAGACCGGGCCCTGCGTGTTTATGTGCTTCTCGCCCGCTCGCTTATTTTACCAGCCCTTGCCAATCATGTTCTCGCTCTGCCAAGCAACCAACATTTCATTTGAGAACTAGGAATTAAAGGAAGCCATTATTCCCACGTCCTGGTGGGTCCTCTTCGAGGAATTCAAAGCTTCAGGCAGCTGCTCTTACGTGTCTTCACTAGAGCCCTCCCCACTGGATTCCTTCCCGTCTCGCCCCAGGCCCCACCTCCCACCACACTCAGGAAGTCTTTACGAGGGATGTGTGTTTGTTGACTTTAACAAAGGTGATGAGGTGGTAACGCTGAACATGATTAAAAGCGCCCCCGTGGGTCCCGTGGCTGGAGGCATCATGGGCTGCATCATGGTCCTGGTCCTGGCTGTGTACGCCTACCGCCACCAGATTCACCGCCGGAGTCACCAGCACATGTCTCCTCTTGCTGCCCAAGGTGAGCTCAGAGTGGATCCCGGGGCCCCTCCAGGAGGCAACGGGCTTCCTCGGGTTGTTCCCGGGCTAGGAGTACAGCTACCAGTTGTTAGCCTTTAAGCGATGGTCAGAACAGTGCTACGTTTTCTGCTTCCCTGGGGCGGGTTTGGGAGTGCTCACAGCCCACTCTCCTCCTTCAGCTCACAGCTCGCAGCTCGCTCTTCAGGGCCTAACCCTGCAAGCCTGGGGCTGAGCCCCCAGAAAACCCCTACATCCTGTCTCTCCTTACGCAGCTTTAGCCCACCACAGCCTGCCTCTGAAGTAAGCCAGTCAGGGGAGTGGGGAATTCTATTCTTCACTAAGCTCAGAAACACTACCTTTGCTTTCCCCGAAAGACAGGCAGAGCGGAGATACCCCAGGTCACTACTGGCCAGAACAGACTGTGTTTTTACCGCAGCTGTTACTATACAGAGTGAATGAACACACACTCAAAGGAATGATCACTTCTCTGAAAACAGGATAAGTGCTTGAAGGCAGATACAGAATGATGAATTGGTAGTCATGGCTTCCATACCAAGAGTTAAATGTGGTATCTGTGCTCGTTTGCAAGAGACAAAACCACTTAATGACCATCCTCGTCCTCCATAAAAGCCCCCAGGGGTGTTACCCTGACCTTTACGGAGATAAGGCTCACTCACCATTTTTCCTGGACGTTTTCAGGGCCTGGCAGCAGGCACGATAAGTTGATGTTGGAATGTTTCACTGTGGTTACAGTCCTCAGGGGACCATGGGATCACGTTGTCTGGTTTAGTAACAGAGCTGACCACAAACCCCCTTTCCTCTTGGTGAGATCTGGTTAGAGGATAAGGATGACTGCCCTTCAGTGTTACCTTAGGGCCTGGTCTTATATAGGACCCTGTGAGTCCATTTTTTCCAGCACTGTCAGCCGTGGCTTTAGACCCCTTCCTCCTGTTTCCGCTACTTCAGGAGAGGATGGGAGATCTGTTGGCCTCAATCAACTTCTTTTTTCCTGTCTCCAGAAGTCAACCTCAGGGCCCCTCTTGATAATTCACCTCTTGTCCTTCCTCTTTTGACCCCTGCTCCCTCCTCCTTTAAAAAAAAGAAAAAATGAAAAAAATTAGACGGGGCATCAGTTCATTCTTGATGGAATGCTGTCACCCAGCCATCAAACGAGCACTGTGCAGGGTATTAAAGAGGGTGGTTTTGTTTGATTAAATAGTCATGTTTCTCTCTTTCTAACGATGGGTAGAAATGTCAGTGCGTATGTCCAACCTGGAGAACGACCGAGATGAAAGGGACGACGACAGCCACGAGGACAGAGGCATCAGTGAGTACTCAGGTGGCCCCGTCGCCGGCGGTGTCAGCGGGAGGATGATCCAGAGTAAATATTCCCTCTTAGATCCTTTGGCTCGTATGAAAATTTAAGATGCTTTGACAGGATGGGGTTCTTCCCCCAGCCCCCCGTTTTCATGAGGAATACGTATAGGAATTTGCTTTGTTTTAGAAAACCTCAAAAGATTTCGTGATGTTCTTTGTTGCATCAAGTGCTTTGACCTAAAGCACCTCACATCTTACCCTTCCTCCCTGTCACTTCCTAGCACAGTAATTTAGGAAGGGAGCCATCAGGTATGCGTTTTTTTTTTTTTAATCCCTTGAAGATATACAGCTCGGGGGAAAAAAAGAGCATTTCTGTATGAAAAGAGATTCCCTTTGTGTTAAGATACTACGTACAGTATATATGCTTTTTTAATTGAAGTATAGTTGATGTACAACGTTGTGTTCGTTTCTGGTGGGCGAGAGTATATATAGTCTTGATGCATGTTGGAGATTTGTAATTAGGGACCTCTTGCTGCCCCAGCGCTAGAACCCACTCCCCTAGATCCTCAGAATTTTTTTTTAAATGACTCACTCTAGCTCCCCTAGAAGTAACTCCCCCACCATGTGACTGAGGCTGCCCAGAGCAAACACACTTGATGCAGTAAAGACGCTGGCAGAGGAGTGACTCACCATCCTTGCCTCCCCACAGTCAGCAACACTCGATTCATAGCCGCAGTCATCGAGCGGCACGCACACAGTCCAGAGAGGAGGCGTCGCTACTGGGGCCGCTCGGGAACAGAAAGCGATCATGGTAAGGCCTAGCTCCTTGTGCGTGTGGGCCTGAGGGCCCTGGTGCCATCCCCGTGGGGTGGTGCTCACACCCACCCTTCTCTGTCCTTCCTGTTTGGTGCTCAAGTCAATGATGTTGACATACTTTTCCAAAAAGACACATCCCAACATGACACTTTTATAAGAGCCACAAGGGAGTTTTGCTTATGGCTCTGCACTCCCAGGCATGTGTGAGATGACCTCTGGGCACCCAGAGCGCCCCTTGGGGTTTCTCCCTGAATAAGGATGCAGATTGTGTAACGGAACCTGCCTACCGCCCCGTTTGGTTCTCAGTGAACTGGCATCCTCATAAGTCCTACTGCCCGGTGGTGTTGGCTGGCAAACACCAGCATCGTCAAGGGCTCTCTCAGCCACAGACTCTCGGGGCCTGGCAAGAGTCTGAGCTGTCATCTGGCACCCCTGCCCTGACCTCCTGCCTGGCCTGGAGCCTCAGGGAGGGCTTCACCAAAGAGACGACACTTACCCTGGGCCCTCCAGGATGACTGAAGAGAAGTGAGGGGCAAAGGACATTAGAGGTAAAGGGACTAGTGTGTACAGAGTCATGGAGGTGTGTAAAGGGCCTGGAAGCTGCTCAGGAAGGGCCAGGGCTGAGCTGTGAAGAGACACCGAGTGCTCAGTGAGCCGGCCATTGTCAAGTTCACGTGCTGCACCAAAGGCGTGGCCACCACGCACTTTCTCACCTTCCCAGCGTCCATGCAGCTTGTCAACTCGGAGACCAGCAGATGTGTCCTGCTCTTCAGGCATCCCCGCCACCGTTCCACACAGATACAACAGGCGTGTAGATCCTTGCCTGTAATTGTCAAATGTTTTCTGTTTTTCATATAGCTATTTAGTTTTCCAGAAATCTTCCTTTTCTTCCCAGAATCAGGTCTTTTTTAACAGCATGAATAATGCATTTATGCTTTTTTTTATTCTGCTCTCTCCACATCTACCCTGGGGGGGGGAAATGTCTTCAAGCTGTGGGCTCCCACACCTGTGCTAAAAAATACAGGAGTGGGTACTCGTCAAAGCAACCAATGTTGCCTTCTACACAGCGGCCAGGCATTCAAGCTCCCTTTGGAAAACAGGAGACGCCAGAGCTCTGGTTTATAAATTGGAGACTCTTAATCTGGGCTCTGAGTGACATTGTTTTGCATCAAGTAAATAGAAACTTCAGGTTTCTATGGAGAGTCAAAGCAGAACTTAAATTTCTCAGTTCCTTTGACTTGCTGCCTTTTTTCCAGAAAAACCTTTGAACCTGCATAAATTCATTCTGCCAAGCAGTTCTGTGCCTCCTCTCCTTTGAATAATAAAACAGGTTTGAGGCTACTAAAGTTCAACAGAAATAATTCCTTATTCAGCAGAAATACTGAGTCCTTTCTCTCTCTCTCTCTCTCTCTCTCTCTGTCTCTGTCTCTCTCCCTCTCCCCCTCTCCCCCTTCCTCTCTCCCCCTCTCCCCCTTCCTCTCTCCCTCCCTTCCTCTCTCCCTCTCTCTCTCTCCCCTGATGGAAATGGCTTCTGTACAAAATTGGAATTCTAAGTGACATCTCCTTGTTCCGTTAGCCTCTCCCATTGTCTTAGTAAAATGGCGTATGAAGCAACAGCTGAGACAAAAGGAATAGTGTGGTGTCAGGATCTGAAAGCCAAGGAGTCTAGCTAAGGGCTTGCTTGCTTTCATTTTTCACAATAATTAGATCCCTGTTATCCCCAAGGAATGAAAAATAGTTTCCCACGCAGGCAGAATGCAACACCGAAAGAAGTGAAAGACCGTGACATTCCACATAATTCCAAATGCACCGCAAAACACACAGCATTTAACCGCATGTTGTCATATCCCTGAACCTGTATGGTGGGTCCCCAAAAGCGGTGACATCAAGTTAATGTCCCTGTGATACCCAGAGGGTAAGCGATAGGTATGCGTTAAAACACGGAAATCTGATCTCGCGGTTTTGTGGCACGGGACTTGCTCGTGCATTTGTTCTCGTCTTTGGTGGACATGTTGCGCGTCTGTAGTTTGCTTGGCACAGCAGACGGAGTTGGGGAAGGTGGGGGCGCTTATTTTTGCCAGGCAGTGTGACACAGAAGCGCTCACTTGGAATCCCACCTCCTTCCTCCTTTCCGAGTTTGGAGACCTTAATGAAGCTACTTGGACTTCAGTTCCTTAATAATTAAAATGGGATTAGAAATTCCTCCCTGGTAAAGTGGTTGTGAGGATTCAGTGAAATAATTATGGCAGGCGTGAACTCAGGGCTGACCTCCTCACCCCATCCCTGCTCTGCCCTTAAGGAATTGTCAGTCCAGCAGAAAACTATAAATGAATGCATGTAGTCACAAGGCTGATAAACAGCTGAAAACGACAGCTTCCTTAAAGAAGTGGAAGAAAGAAGAAGACGGAGAGATAGTTCACTTTTATCTGCAAGTAAAGCATGGAAGACCCTCGGGGGAGGGGGTAGGCATTGGTGCTAGCCCTTGAACTGGTGGCACCATGGTTCTTTGGCACCCAGTGAGCACATTTCCACATGAGTCCTTGGGTCTGACACAAAAGAAAACCTCAAAAGAATAAAATATGTAAATATATAAGTACCTGAACAGACTAGACTTTCATAGTGTAGTTCAGAGGGGTGAAATTCCTAGAATTAAAACTGAATGTTGTTGGAAGGGAGGGTATAGCTCAGTGGTAGAGTGCATGCTTGGCATGCATGAGGTCCTGGGTTCAATCCCCAGTACTTCCATTAAAAAAAAATCAGTAAATCAATACACCTAGTTACCTTATTCCCCTGACAAAATTTTTTTTAAAAAAAGAAAAAAGAAAAGAAACTAAAACCCAAAAAACTGTATGTTACCAAGCTAAACTTGGAGGCTTTGGGTTGCATTTTTAATTAGAAATATTTCATGTGGCCGACAGAGTTTTGTATTTTAAAGGAATCCAGTTTTAATTCTTATATCTTAAAACTCAAAATAAGAATGGCTTTTGAAAAGTACCGTCATTTTGGTCAGTATTCTAACACCACACAGAATGATTGTTTTTCAGCACTCAGCTATTAACTGTTCCACTCTGGCCATTATTTCTCTTGAAAATATCATGTTCTGTGAAATCATCTACTGGCTTATTTTTAAGTTAAAAACTGCCAGTATGTATTTGTTCCTTGTGAATCTATGTTTTAGTTACCATCTCATTAGAAACTTTAAGCACAGGTATATTAAGCAACATTTTTTCTTTATAAAAGAGAAATTTTCCCCTCGTGAAATAAATTCCAAAAGACTTAAAGGCAAACGCTGAACTGGAAAATCTGGTCAAAAAGTCCACAGCAAAACCAGTTTCTAGAGGTGCAGGTACTCTCCTGCAGTTACGCTCTGTGACCACAAGGTGGTGAGGCCCCAGAGAGCCCTAACATCCCTTGCCATCAAGAGAGGTTTCTTGAGAACCATCCGATAAGTAAATGAGCAGAATGCCAAAGAGCAGAAGCCTAATTTGACTCTTCTCTTCCTAATGGATGCCTGGCCTCCCTCCTGAAACCTATTTCTCCCTTAACATTGTCTTGGCAGGAACTTTTCTACATATTCTTTTGGATAGTAAAGAAGTTTTTCTTGAGAAGTATTTGTAAATATCCTCTGTGTTGTAAATAGTGCTTCCTCCTCCATGAGTCAGGGACCGCGTCTGTCTGATGCATCACTGTCCCCAGCATCCCACAGAATGGCCTGGCACTCAGGAAACACTCAATTAATTTGCTAAGTGAGAGCGTGGGTTTGGCTTTCTCCTGCTGCTCCACAACGTCCTACTCCCTCCAGATTCCCATTAATTATTGAGATAAGAGGAAGCCTGAGTAAGTGGCAGAGGGGTTGAGCAATAGTGTCCCACGGAGGAAATAAAGCACAGTTGCCCCAGAGTGAAGGGTTCACTGTAGAAGGGTCTCTGCTCTCATCAGAAAGCATCAGGGGAAATGGGGGTGTCCCCACGTTGCCTCGGGGACAGCTGCGCCATCACCAACACCCTGGGCCTGGGACCAGCCAGACTGAGAGCATCCCTGGACTCTTAAGTCACAGCCCCAGATGGGGCCTAGTGAATCCTAGAAGGTCTTCATTACTAGATGAGACTGGTAATTGTCACACCAGACAGAAACCTCAGATCCCTGAGAAACTTAGTGATGCCATTGCTTAAGGAAATAGTATGTGATTTCTTTTTAATTAAGTGCCTGCTTTGTGTGAGGCATAAGTCCTTGTTAAGAAGGAGTTTGCTAATAGACAAGACAGCCCTATATCTTATTGTAAAGCAGTGAAATCTAAGATTGGGCTGTGCACAGAATGCTGTTTAAACTCGCAGAAGGGACGCCAGAACCCTGTGGGCTGACGTGGCTGGGCAGGGTGGGTGTTGGTTGGGAAGGCTTCCCAGAAAAGACCTTCACACTGAGCATGAAGCACAAGAGCAAGATGAGGGAAGGTGGTGGTGGGGGGGTGAGCCAGGCAGCAGGACCCCTGTAAATTTTACACCGGGGCTGTGAAAATGAACTGTCTGTCACAGTGGGAGCCTGTAAATGAGCAGAGACAGGAAGACCTCCAGGAGGCAACCGGAGGCCAGATGAAGACAGCCCAGCACTAGAAAGGTTGGCCAAAAATAATCGACACACAGACCCTGAGATTTTGCTAAAACGTGTTTTCTAGTACTTTAGTCCCGTATGTGTAGAGCGGTTGTAAGTGAGGTTTTAGAGCCTGCGTTACATTCCAGACTTAGCACTGTGGAAGATGAGAAGCTGAGAAGCTCATTCTGGCTCCTGATCTCGCACTCTTGGGTAAAAGCACCACTTTTACCTGCGCTCCGAGAAACCTCAAGGATGTTAACCCCCCTGGCATCTTCACCAGGAAGTCGGTCTGATCACCAAAGCCAGCCGTCTCTGCACTGGAATAGCTGCATGTCCCGCGGCAGGGCTTTGCCATTTCCTCGGGCCAGTGCTGCAGACCCCCGCCCTCTGGTCTGTCCAGCCCCCTCACTGCCACAAGGATCGTCTCTGTGCACACGTTGTGTCACTGCCATCCTCCCACCGCTCCGAGCCCATTGCCGAGTCCTAACTCACAGCTTGGACCAGCCTTCTTGATCCGGTCTTAGCCTGCCGGTCCAGCCACATCCCTTGCTCTTTCTCCCACCCACGGAGCTTTTCACCATTTCCTCAGGTCCTCAGAACCTTTGTGTTGGCTGCATCTTTGCATACGCCGGTCTCCCTGCCTGTAGTACCTTCCACCCCTTTTCCTCGTGAACCCCTTCTCTCCCACGAGGGCCATCTTAAGTGTCACCTCCTCCGGGATCCTAAGCCAAGTTCATTGGCTTTGGGATTCCTTTGGTATGTCTCCACGTCAGCGCCTGTGTTTCCCGCCGCCTTTTTTAAAAATTTGGGTGGGGAGGGGGATTAGGTCTATTTTAAAAATTTTTTTAATGGAGGCACTGGGGATTGAACCCAGGACCTCATGAATGCCAAGCACGCACTCAACCAGTGAACTATATCCTCCCTACTGTGTTCCCCCTTCTTGACTGTGGGCTTCTCAGGAGCTGGGGCCCCACCTCACCCCTTTTTCTGTTGAGCCTCCAGCCTGGCATCTGGCACCAGCAGGGCACTCAGTCATGGCAGGCACACAGCAGCGAGCTCTCCCTCTGCTGCCCTGACTTATGGCCGGCATGCCTGTGGCTCTGGCTGGATACCTGCACGTATGTTAACTCACAAGCTCTCAAAATCAAGGTGTGCAAAAATAAAACTCACTTCCTTCCCTGAGACCCAGGGTCTCCAAGTCTCCTCTCATCATTCTGACTATAAGTTGCAGTCCTCTTTAACCACCCCTGACCCCTAGCCCCCTATATCAAATTACTTACTAACTTCTGTTTTTACCCTAGAGATGTCTGTCCAACCCCATAGTTTCAACAGTGTCCCTCAAATGGGCTGTTGTAGTAACTTCCAAACTGCTATCAGAACTCTTTTTAAAATACTCAAATAATCATGCCTTTTTTTTTTTTTTTTTTTGGTCTGCTCAAAATCTTGTATCGTCTCCTAATTTTCCACACGTTGCTGTGGCCTGTATGATCTGCCTTTAACTCATCTCTCTGCCTTCCACCTGCCCTCTTCGGCCACCTGCTAGCACTCATCCCAGCCACCTGGCAAGGAGTGCCCTGGTATTTCTACACCTCTTGGCCATGCTTATTTGTTCCCTTGCTCAGATCCGCTTAACCAAACTCCTACTCATCCACTTAAGCCCAACAGCAGTATGAGTTCTTCTGTGAAGCTTTCCCATTTCCCCAGCCAGAACTAGTTACTCCTGTTCTGCATTTCAGTTATACCTCAATTGTAGCTCTTAACCATTATCTGCACTTGGCTAAGCCTAACTTTGTAAATATGTGTCTTTTCCTCAGTGGTGGGATCCTTAAGGAAGAGAGACATCCTTTATTCATGTTTCGTAGTCTCGCCTTTCAGCCTCATGATGGTCTTCAGTAATGAATAATTGCATTGAACTGTGCTTGTGCTTGTTTTATTTCTTGAGCACTGGCTTATGAGGTCCTAGTACAGGGATCAGGTTTTCGTCTTGGCGTCTCCTGCAGTGCCCAATACAGTGTCTTGTATCTAGTAGGTGCCCCATAAAGATTTGTGGAGTTGGACTGCCATTTGAGCCACACTTCATTGAGGACAGAGAATCGCCTTTCTTATTTTTGCATGAAGCATGCATTTTCACCCACAAACTATTCCTGCTTGGCTGCATGCAAGCACGTCAGTTTTGCAGCCACGACTGTGACTAGCACTGCCCACGGGTGAGTGCTGACTGATGCTAACTGCAGATGCAGCAGAAATATTAATGAGCTGTCACTTTTCAAAATTCTTAAAGGGGATTTTTTTTTTGCAATATTTAAAAACAAGCCAAGGTTCTTGGAATGGAATCCTTTGATCAGCAAGGGCATTTTCTTTTGAAACATGTATTACTTAGAATACTAAAAGAAATTAATCTTTAAATACAGTGAACAGCTTACACAGAGAATAGTTGACTCCTTTGCTAGCTGTTATGGATGTGTGTGGAGCTGGTGCTTCGTTAGGGACTGGAGCTTACCTGATCATCGTTTCCCTCACCTGCAGAATGGCTGCTATGACCCATGCCTTTTTGCTGCGTAGGTGACATCAGTTTCTGCCACACAGCAGGTGTGCAGATGATGGTGGCAGCTGTGTCCTTACTGTGACATCACATTCAGGCTTTTGGAAGGTCAGCTTCCCCCGTCAGCCCCTGACTGACCTGAGTCCTGTTAGGACCTTTTTCTGGAAGCTTTCTTTTTTTCTCTAAAATTTAAAAAAAAAAAAAAGTCTTTATCTTATTTCAGGGAAAAGTGTGGGAGAATATTTCCCCCAAATGTCAGTTGTTACCTACGGATCAAACAGGGCTGGAGTGACTGGAGGTTCTATTTTCTTGGTTTGGGGATTTGGGGAAATGGTCCTTGTTTGTATTGTCTAAAATGATTATGTGTTTATTGTGTAACTGCTTTAAGAAAACAGTAAAGGAAAGATTTCTTTAAAAATAAGTCACTTCAAGTGGGGACGGTATAGCTGAGTGGTAGAGCGCATGCTTAGCATACACGAGGTCCTAGGTTCAATCCCCAGTACCTCCATTAAAAAAATTAATTAAAAATAAACCTAAATTACCGCCCTACCCTTTCCCTCCCCCACCCCCTCAGTCCTTCGAAAAGAAAAAAAAAGTCATTTCAGCATCTGATGGCAGCCTGAATCGTGGGCACTTACGCCGTACAAAGGTAGGAACACCTCCCAATGCCTCAGAAATCAGAAGCGCCATCTCCTCCCTGCATCTGGACGCTCTCAGCTGCTTGTTTGTTCCGTTCCTTTTGTAGGTTACAGCACCATGAGCCCCCAGGAAGACAGTGAAAACCCCCCGTGCACCAGCGACCCCTTGTCGGCCGGGGTGGACGTGGGGAACCACGATGAGGACTTGGAGCTGGACACCCCGCCTCAGACTGCTGCCCTCTTAAGTCACAAGTTCCACCACTACCGCCTGCACCACCCCACGCTCCATCACAGCCACCACCTGCAGGCGGCCGTGACCGTACACACTGTTGACGCGGAATGCTAACGGCCCCTCACCTCCATCAGAAGACGGGACGGGGAGATACGGAATGTTCTGGAGGGAACCAGAGCCAGCGTAAAATCCACAGCAAGAGACCCCCTGGGTCTGTGCTCTGCCCAGAGTCGTTTAACTCATTTCCTGCCCGTCAGCATCCTTCACCATCAGAGAAACAACAGGAGAATCGCATTCGTGAAGATGTGAGGCTGGCTCTGAGGTGGAGGGGAAATAAGTCCGATGAGTGAGCCCACCTTGATACCAACGGAATGAACAGGAGGTAGACCTCTCAGCAGAGGGGAAACCTACACGTGAAACATTGGGAACCTTCGTTAAGCTGAGCCAGCGGAGTGTTCCCAGGAGCCAGAAACACTGGGCTCTCCTTAACTGGAAGAGAGCAAAATCTGCATTCTCGGAGATGGGAACCCAGCACATCCAGAGAGAAATGTGTGCTTTGAAGATTTCACTTGGTTTCTCAGCGGTACCTGGCTACCACAGTTGCTGTATGGAACTCATGTTAAGCTCTAAATGATGCATCTCAAAATTTCTAAGTAAAGGATTATTTTTCTACTATTTATTGAACTTTCAAACATGCTCAAACTTTGGGGAAAGAAGAGGAAACGTGAGAAATTGTCAGCAGTTATCCCTAGCTGTTCTGTGTGTAATGAAGTGGTTCTTTGATTAAGGAGTTCTATTTCTTATTTAACTGATACCATCCCACTGCCTCACTCCACAAAATGGGGAAACGAAGATATCTTTCTCTCTGACTTGTTCACATACATTTCCTTTAGAACATCATTTCACAAAAATGCATCTTGATTTGCAATGCAGTATTCTTTCTCAGCATTTGACAGAGGTGGGGAGGGGCAGAGGAATCCAAGAAGCTTTTAAAGAAAGTTGATGTTTCTTTTTACTCATTTCCACTTCCCATACAGTGCTTTCTTTAGGTTTCTACGAAACCTAGTATTATAACCCCGTACTTTCAGCTAAGGGAGGGTTGAATTTATTCTCCCTGTGTTAGAGACTCTACATTTTAAAATGTCCCATTTTGATTCCAAGAATATTGACACCTAAAGGAAGAAGTTTTTAAAATTCAAAATGTTGGTTCTTAAAGATTTTTCTTGAAATCATAGTTAAAAGCTGCTGCCGGTTACCCAAGAAGATACCCACCAACGTGCTTTGTGATGTATACAGCGGTCAATCAAATCTGGCTACTACAACATGGGGCATTGTGATTTCAGAGTAGTGTTCTAATTACAGTGATGTATTTTAGATTCACAGGTTGTGATCCAAATATGTTATAAAGACATTCTTGCACCGTGTGTGTGGTAAATTTCCGTTTATATGTAGTTGGAAAAAATTCACTGAATAATGTTTTAATGATAGGATGTTACACTCTAATGTAAGAAAAAAATTGGTTCTTCAGCAGTACAGAAAGTAAACTATATGTGTGCTATCAGGAAACCTCTTCATACTGTGTATAAAATTGCAGTCTAGTGAAATAAACTGTATGAACGGACATCTTAGTGGCTATAGTGGTTTGTGAATGTACCACTTCTCGTGCCTCAAGGCGACTTTACGTTCACTCTGTAACCCAGCAGAGCAGTTGCCAAACTGAAAGGAGGCCGCCTTCCAGTGCTACGTCAACTTCACAGGTTTCCTCACCATCTTGAATATGCAAAGAAATTTAAGAATATAATGGGATAAAATTAAAAGCAAATAAATTGTGTGGAACATAGCTCTCGCCTTCTGAGCATCTAAATTCGTGTCTTTAATAGTGAGTAAGTGGCTATTCTCTAACTCCTGAAGGGAGTGAATGACTTTCCTGTCCTCCCAGGATATTAAACCTCTCCATGTAACACCGGGGTTTCTTTTTGAAAGTTGAGAACCTTTGTGTTAGGGCACTAGCCTCTTGATGGAGGGGAACTTGGTGTTTTCAAGAAAAGAATCACAAAATGTAGAGCTTAATGAATAAAATATGGGCAGCCTACTCAAAGACAAAAAGAGAAGTGTTTTTTGTGTCTTTTGTGATAAGAATCTCTCCGCTCTCCTGAACTTCAGGGGAAAGCAGTCAGATGCTTATACCTAAGTAAGAAACACCACCGAGTTCTGCAATTCCTGTGGAAGATGATGTGCGGTTTTGTGAAGTTTGGGCTGGAGTTTTGATCTTCTAGGTTACCCTTTGTCTTCTTCCCCAAGCATTGCATGTAGTTTGTTGTTTGTGTTCTTATTGTCATTTAAAGGGGAAAGTGCGGTTTTGGAAACTTGATCATGGCAACCAATATTGTCTTTGTTTGCTCCACGGATACCATTGCTTGTTAGATACACCATTTTTTGTGACATCCTGGAGGAGGGCCCCATCAATGCCTTCTCATTCCCTAAAGTCTCTTCACACCTGTAACCATTATTGCTTATCAGTGCTGACAATTCTCAAGAGCTGAGGATGTTCCAGGTCACTTTTTACAGCTAGACAAGGAAATTTCCTATTCGTGGCCCCAACGAAACAGGCTTCAAACTCATACTCATTCTTCTGTCAGGTGTTCATCTGCTTTTTTGGATACATTTATTTTAGACATTTTGGAAAATGTGTTCTAGTTTTTCTTCCTCTGCTTGATTTAATGTGAACGTTCAACTAAACCTCATTAATATTTTTATTTTAAAACCTTTGTCAGATTTACTCTGGTTTATTTTGCCTGCTAGGGTGACTGGTATGTGGAAAGAAGTCCTGGAAGGTCACTTAAGCTCATTTCTCTGTGGCAGTGGTCTGTTCTAATGATTACATTTTTTAATGTATATCTGGTAGAATAATCGAGCAGACCAGCCCGGCCTCGTCTGTGTCCTCTGTGAACAGAGGAGTGGCATTTTTCCTGTCTGAAATACAATGCCATATTTAGAATTTTTTCAATTTTTCAGTAAAAAAGGATCTCAAGTTGAAAGATGTATTTCTATGGCTATTACTTACAACTTTATAAGATGATCTGTTTAATAACCAAGGTGAGTGTGTGTGTGTGTGTGCACGCACACGGGTATCAGGATACACAGAGAGATACACACATCTGAGATTTTTCTTGATTTCCTCCAACCTTCTTCAGTCCTAAACTGCTCATTAGGGCCTCTTCATCCCATAATTCAGTGTTTGTCTCTTTTAAAAAATTAAATATTACCCTCCTTATAAAAAGAAAATTTTGATTTAATTAAAATTTACCGTAACAAGAGAAGTTACGTACTAGAGGGTAAGATCTGCTGTAGCTTTGGAGGGCTACAAACCATTGTAATATCTGGTATCTTTTCATTCCCCTAGAATCAGTTTTCACTCCTTCGTGGGCACCATCTACCCCATTTGAGAATGTGTGCCCTAAAGTTCTGCCCTCAGCCCCCTTTTCAGTACTTGCTTGGGATGGCAGAGCACTGAAATGAAAGCAAGGAGGCCTGGGGCTCTGATCCCAGGATCAGAACTGTCTTGCACCTCTTTATCTCCCTCCTATTTCACATCTGGTCAGTCACCCAGTCCAAAGTCTGAGCAAACAAGATCACTTGCATTCATCCACCCCTTTCCTTTTTTGTGACTGATTTGTAAGCCATTTGTATGTCTCCACTGAATCAGCGGGCTCTAAACTGGTTCCCAGACTCTCTGCTCCAATTTTTCATTCATTCACCAAATATTCCCTGGGCCCCTACTACATGTCAGGCACTGCCCTAGGAGCCGAGTGTACAGGAATAAATTAAACAGAATGATCTTTTCCCCCCACTGTGTAACAATGAATGTGACTCCAGGAATCGACCTCAGTCCTAGGATTGGATTTCTTTTTAATCCTATTACAATCATAACAAAGTCATCCTAGTTGTTTGGTCATAAGCTTAGACTTAAAGCAACCAGCATAAGGCGTTCTTCCAGCATAAGGGAAGGCATGTGACCTGAATCCCAGTCTACCTCTGGGTCCTTATTTGAGTTGCCTTTTTAATACCTGCACCTGAAAGCACCCAATGTAAATATTAAACAAGCAAATACAAAAATATAATTTCAAACAGGGCTATTTGCTGTGAAGGCAAAAGAAGGGTGAGAGACAAAATAACCCATGGGGGAGAGTGTGGACAAGGAGAAAATCTCCTTTAGATTAGATGCTCATGGAGCGCCTCTAAGAGGGCGATGTTGAAGCCTCTGCTGTAGCGTGGGGAGGAGCCAGACAGCTCCTGACTTGTTCCCGACTTGGACAGTTACCCCGACAGTGGCGTCGCTTTCTGTGCTGGGGAGACTGGAGCAGGAACTGTTTTGGGGGGAGAGTAAGGAATGTTCTAAATGCTGGGTGTGAGGCGGCAAGTTCACCCTGCACACTTCCGCCGATTAACTACCGATGACTTTGACTGGTACGGAGCATTTGCTCAGTGACAGGCGTTGTGGGAAGGTGTTCTCGTGTGCTGACTCACTTCACATGGTTTAGCTCCAATCAGTCAACACCATATAAAAGCTTTCAGTCTTACCTCTCCCTAATCCTCTTACCGGCATGCTCCACAGTTCATAGCCTGCTCACCCCTTGTGCACTGCCGCTGTGTTCCAGCCAACTGGTCTACTGGCTAAACACCTGACTTCACTGATGGGACATATGTCTTGCCTTTGTTCATGCTTTGTGTGCCTGTGTGTGTGTGTTTTTTTTTTTTCAGCTTTACTGAGGTATAACTGAGATATAAAATTGTGAGATATTTAAAGGGAACATCATGGTGATTTGATACACGTATCACTGTGAAAGAATTTCCCCTTAGCTAACACATCCGTCACCTCACGTATTTGTCTTGTTGGGGGAGGGGTGGGAGTGAGAGCATTTAAATTCTCCCTTAGCAAATTTCACTTGTACAGTACAGTGTGGTCAGGGATCATCACCGTGTTCCACATTAGGTCCTCAAGCGTTACTCATCTTACAGCTGAACTTTGGTACCCTTTCCCAACCTCTCCCTATTTCCCTTACCCCCAGCCCAAGGCAACCATTTTTCTACCCTCTATGTCTATGAGTGTGACTTTTTAAAACTTCCACATATGAATGATACCAGGCAGTATTTGTCTTGCTCTGTCTGACATTTCACCTAGCATTGTGCCCTCAAGGTCCATCCATGTTGTCACAAATGGCGGGATTTCCTTCTTTCTCATGTCTGAATGTTCATGGTTTTTGATCTACTTGTATGTTCTCTTCCACTTTTAAGAGAGATAACTGCTCCTCTCACCCCCGGCAAGTCTCAGTTCAAGGCACCGTGACCAGGGGTCTTAACAACCCCACTTACCCACTCCCACAGCTGATAAAAAGTGAGCTCCGGCCATTCTAATCTTCTAAAGCTCTTTCTTCTGCACCTGTCGTGAGCTTCTAGCTCATCTGGGCTTGGACGTCAGCTGCATCTTTGTATGAACTCTTCCGTAGCCTCAGCTGGACTTCAGCTTTCTAAGAGCAAGGACTATTTCTTATTCCTCTCTTGTGCTCAAGCCTGGTACTTTGCAGGGCCTTAAATGTTTGTTGAAAAAAATTAAATTTCTAGGGTAACAATTGAAGCTGTAATTAATTAGCTACAACCTATAGTAGTACATACAGTATTTAAAGTAGTAGATGAAGCAAATTGATTTCTCCCCAGTATTTGCTTAACCA
Source organism: Vicugna pacos (assembly GCF_048564905.1). Lineage (NCBI taxonomy): Eukaryota > Metazoa > Chordata > Mammalia > Artiodactyla > Camelidae > Vicugna > Vicugna pacos. Next base: position 19,505,245 of record NC_132999.1, on the reverse strand, counting down.
ACTAATACAATAGTTTTTTTTACTATGCTGTATTGACGATGAGTACAATGCTACATGTTTGGGGATTTTTTAATGTTACCTTTGACATAAAAATCCTCAACTTCCTAAAACACAGTTTCAGTACATAGGCCTTTAAAATGCCACCTATGTATTATTAGTTTTTTGACACCCGTACACATATAAGAGCAAAAATGATTCCTGTTGGCTAGTTTATATGTATCATTACTTATCCAATATGCAGTATGGTTTTAAATAGCATTTCTTTTGAAGAAAGAGCTTACAGATGGAAGGTTTTCAAATCCTCCTTCTCATAAGACTTCTTGTATTTCTTTCTCACTATTCCCATTCTATTTCTGGGTGCTGCTCGATTAAAGTGTTTTCTGTAACAATATACCCACTAGGATTATGCCTTAGTTCTTACTTTGGCCCTAGTGCTTTTAGAAAAAAAAAATTACATAACAAAGTTTGGCTCCCTGACAGAGGTATGTTCTTGACTTTCAGGGCTCCTTGGCAATCGTTTATCCAGGCCCAGTTTACTCTCCAGTAAAAACCTTCTGCAAATCCGTTCCCAGATGTTTCCATGCTCTGCAGCCCTATGCTCTGCAGCCCTGTGCTCTGTCCTGCCACAGCCACCCTGCAGCTGCCGTGCATCCTGCCCTCTTGTTGGGATAGAAGCCCCACAACTTGTACACCTTTCACATCAAAATTGCTCCCAGACCTCATCCTCTTTCTCTGTTCTCAGAAGGAGGAGTGCTCCGGCTCCTGCCCAGAGCTAAGCCTTCCGCGGTTTAACTAGTTCATCAAGTACGCACATCCTCAGCGCCACTTCCCCAGTCAGTGCCCCCTTAGCCTTCAAATGCAAACCATCCCTAACCCTGCTTTCCCCTCAGCTTACTGTTAGGTGGTCCTCTGTCTGTCTGGACCAATATTTCGAAGTTGTAGGGTTTATTCAATATCTCACCCTGGCCTCCCCATGCTTTCTCCTTGCTGGCTCCCCTCCTGCAATGAGATCATACTTTGCTGTGACTTCACTAAAAATGGTAGAAACACCCCCTCCTCCCAAAGCGACACCCAGACCTTCAGTCCTCCCTCTCCCTCTCCCTGCCCTGAAATCCTGATCCCCTGTCCGGTTGCCTGGGATCCACCACCTGGATGTGTCCCAGGCAGTCCCAGCACCGGAGATCCCATGGTCCCCACTCCGAGTTGCTCTCCTTCCTCACCTGGACCTGCAGCAGCTTCCCTCCTCTTCTCCCATCACCACCCTTGCCCCTTCCAACTAACTAGTTCTCTACCTGGAGGTCTAAGTAACCTTATTTTTATTAAATTTCATGTACCATAAGAGTAACCATTTTGAAGTATATGATTTAGTGGCATTTAGTACATTCAAAATGGTACATGGTCATCTCCTCCATCTAGTTCCAAAACTTTTGCAACCCCAAAGGGAAACTCTGTACCCATCAAGCCGTCACTCCCTTTTCCCGATTTCTTATCCCCTAGAAACCACCAATCTTTCTGTCTTTATGGACTTTCCTCATCTGAACATTTCAACTAAATACAATGTGACCTTTTGTATCTGGCTTCTTTCACTGAGTGCAATGTTCACTCGTATTGTAGCATGTATCAGTACTTGATTCCTTTTTGTGGCTGAAAAATACCTATTGCGTTGTATGGAGTTACCACGTTTTGTTTATTCATTCAGCATGTGATGGACATTTGGGTTGTTTCCATCTCTTGACAATCGCGGATAGTGCCGCTTTGAGCATTTGTGTACAAGTATCTGTTTGAGTAGCGGTTTTCAATTCCTTTGGATTTAAACACGGGAGTTGAATCACTTAGTCACATGGTAATTTTATGTCTAACATTTTGAGGAACTGCCAGACTGTTTGCTGGAGTGACTGCTTCATTTTACATCCCTGCCAGCAGTGCACAAGAGTTCCAATCTCTCTACTTCCTTGCCGACATTTATTTTCCTTTTTTCTTTTTGATTAGAGCCATCTCGAAAGGGGAACAGGACCCTGTGGGCTACCCCTCCCCTAGCCCCTGCCTTTTGTTTATAGAAAATCTGACGTCCCCCAGGCCTCCCTGAGTCACAGAAGAGCAGACTCAAGCCGTTGATTAGGACAAGCCTGCAGGCACTGGGGGATGGCAACGACTCCAACCTCCTATCTCAATGATTAGCTGAGATTATTCCTTCATTTCCCTTTAAACTTTCATGGCTGAACATAATCTTTGGGATGGTTTTTTGGGGAGGATGCCAGTTCCACTAGAAGGAAGGCATACTAATTAAAAGCAACATTCCTCTCTGTTACCAAGGCTGTTGCCCCTGGGATCATACCCCTGCCCCTCCCTCAACTAGAAACCAATTACTGTTATCTAAGTCTCCAGGAGACAGCTGCAGAGAAGGAACAAAAACTGGTTAGAACTCACCAAGTCTGAGATGGTGGAGAATTTGACTTCCAGTGGACATTGAGCCTCATTAGCCATGATAGTAACCGGAAAAGCCCATACAAGGACTGAGTGGCTCCATCACACCCAGAAGGAGGACTTACTGGCAGAAGCCTCCTGTAAAGTCCACGTGGCCCAATCCTTATCAATGGGCAAATCCATCTTTATGCTGGCCCTTCCACTTAACAGAGAGGGAAAAAAAGACCAAAATTCTGAATCCCTTGCCAGTTTTTCTGCAAAAGGATGAGTCGATTGTGTGAAATTGCTCTGCATAATAAACTGTGAATGAAGCTTCTGAAGGGATTGGAAAGCAAAAAGGTGGGAGATGTATGGAGAGACTTGGGGCAGAAAAAGGACACCAAAGCCAAAGGCTCTGGGAGCCACAGAGAAAGGTGACCAGTGAAAGATACACTAGGCACTGGGTGGTGAGGAGGCTGAAAGAGTGTTGGGTTTCCATTTGTCTATCACATGGATGCTCACATCTCCCCACCACTTCACTGGAATTTCATAAACACAAGCCTTGAGTGAGTGACTTCAGGGGAAATCAAGGAGAAGGGACCAAGTTCTGACAGGGATCAGAGACAAGCAAAAGAGCTGAGTGAAGCGAAAACTCAGAGCCAGAAGCAACAAAAGCCCTGAGGAATTCACAGAAACTTTGGGAAGGTCATTGGACTTCCACAGGACCTGGGACAAAGCTCCAAACCAATTTTATTTAAGTCTCCAAGGACAGTCTGACCTCAGCTGACATCTGGATATCACAGCGCTGGATTCTCCTCCATGCTCATGACACTCACTGTCTTATGGCTGCCTCCCCGCCAGGCTGAGCTCTGCACAGTCTGGGGTATCTTTCTTTCTTTATGCTGCATCCTGGTGCCTATCTCAGGCAGGCATCTACAGATATTTGCTGAGTGAATACACTTTTTTTTCTGACCAGAATTTAAGGTGGTTTAAAAAAAAGGAACAAAAGATACTAAAATGGGATCATTCCTTACTTTTTATTTAGTCCCCCGAAGTAGAAATAGAGTGAAAGATACAGCTGAAAATGGAAGATGCCTAACATGATAGGAGTAAGGTTACTTCACTAAAAGATTGGAAGAGATTGGAATTGCCTTATCGGAATGTTCCACAAGCACATCAGAATCCATTCTCCACTATAAAAATATCAGAAGGAACTGAAACCCCGTGCTTAGGACCTTGGTGAAATTTTTTTAAATAGGATCTGAAAAAGGAAAAGTCAGAAGTCAAAGATTGGTGTAATTTAAAATCTCTATACTACAAAAATAACAAAAAAAATTGGCTACAAAAAAATAGAATAGACAAAGGCTTGGCACTGAGAATAATAGTATATATTAAGACTAACCTATTAGGGGGAATAACTTTAATAAAACTGTTATGCAAAAGAGAAGTTATCTAATGGGAAAACCTGGCCAGAAGTGCCTCCTCAGTGAAAAGAAAACACAAATAGCAAGTAATCATATACAGAAATGTTCAGCCCCTCTAGAATGAATGAGACAAATTGAAATGAGGTAAGATTTTTCTCACTTACAGATGGGCAAAAATTTCAAAGTTGTAGAACACTCTTAAGTATTAGTAGGGTACGTAAATTGGTATAGATACTTCGGTAAATACTGAAATTTAAATACACTCTGACTTAGAAGTTCCACTTCTCCACATCTGTCCTACAGAAACACTAACTCATGTGCATAAGGAAATTTGACAACTATGTTTACTGAAGCATTTATTGAAATAGGATTGGAAACAATCTCAGTAATGACTAAAATGTGGGGCATCTATATTATGAAATGCTTTGTGTTAGTTGTTTTAAAGGGTGGATCTCTACACAAACACGGTTTTATCTGCAAAACATCTTGTTGAATAAGAAAAGCAAGTTGCAAGGAGGTACATATAATGTGGTACCTACTGTTTAAAAAACCACAATAAACAATCTTACATGTTTTCTAAGGGGACATATACACGTATGTGAATGCATAGGGGGAGAGGCTTAAAGGATCTGCACCAACAGATCCCAGTAATCATCTCCAGGTGGAAAGAAGAAGGGGCAGCAGTGGCTGCGGGATACTGGGCTTCTTACCTGCAATGTTTCAGATTTCTGCAAGGAAAAAAAAAATCATACACTGTTTGTATTATTAAAATAATTTAAAATTAAATGCATAACAGCAAGACACTACTCAGCAACGGAAGAAATGAGCTACTGATACACACGCATCGTGGGTGGATCTCACTGGCAGTAGGCTAAGCAAAAGAAGGCAGACACAGGGAGTGCATTCTGAGCAAGCCCACTGAGATGACATTCTAGAACAGGAAGAACTAATCTACATGGAAAAAGAAACTCAAAGCTATGGTTTCTTCTGAGAGTGGGGGATATGGGTAAGGGGCATGAGAGTGAGGGCAAGATGTGGGTCACGTGAATGAATCTGTTAAAACAGGGCAGTTGCAATCTGTGCATTTTAATGTGTGTGAAAAGGTAAAATTCACAGAACTGTGTCTGGTTTTGTGTCTGTCATGAGATAATGTTTAAATTTTTCATCTTGTGACAAATTAAATCAGTTCTTCCTCAAGCACGTGCACCCCCTGGTTCCCATCTCTGCCATCTTTTCACTGGTTACCAGTCACCAAGCTCAGCCTGCGCTCCAGATGAGGGTGGCCAGGCATCTAGGGCCACACACGGAAGATGGTTGGAGAAAGAGAGGAATGTGTTCCGTTTGTTAAATGGAGGTGGTGGCAGGTGTTCTGTTTGTGGAGAATGTGTTTTGTGTGCTGCATGGCCAGCGCCATGAAGGAGACCCAGACAGGACAGGACTTGTGAGTCATTTACTGTGCAAACTAATTGGTGTGTGTTTTGTGTTCAGGAATCAGTTTACAGAGAGGGGAAGCAGAATGGATGAATAGGAAAAGGATACCAGTTCAGCCTTTTAATTATGGAAAAGTTGGAAAGAGCAGAGAGACAAAGCCAATGGGCATGTACTCTTGAGAGAAAAAGATGCCACCTTAGAGCTGTTCTCTGTTGGCCTCCAAAGAGCCAAAGTCCTTTCAGATTAGGTCAAATCTTCATATCTTATAGGTGCAGGGATGCAAATGTGGAATTTCAGCAAAGAAGGGACTTGTGCTGGGGTGGGTGGGAAGACAGGTCAGGTGAATACCATCCTCGCAGGATGATGACTGGAATTCCTAAAAGGGATTTGAACTTTCAACCAAATTAATGAGAAGATTTAAACCGTGAAGCCCTTGGGAGTTGCTAGGAATGAGTGAATGTTAAATGAATCTTTGCACAGGAAAGGTCCCTGGCATTCAGTGGCAGTCCTAAATGGTATCCAGAAGCAGGAGCAGCAGCCCGAGCAGGAGTAAGAAGAAGCAAACTGAGATGCAGACTATTTTTGCCTTTTTCAAACATTTCTAAGTTCATTTTAGTTTCGAAAACTCCAGCCTGTCTTCGCTGGAAGAAAAGGCAAAGAGAGAATACATTTTTCCTGCGGGGTCCAGATTGATGGGGATGTGGTAGTTTCCTCCTTTGGGTTAGAGACAGATGGTGTAGGCAGCCTGGAGACCCTGCCAGTCCCCCGAAGGAGGCAGGGCCAGACTGTGAAAGAGCGTCCAGGCAAGGAGTTTAAGAGAAGCATGAAGCCAAAGCACTTTGGCATCAGAGCTGTCCTAGGCGCTCCTGCCCTCTCCTCACTGTCTCGTAAGCCTCACTGATTAAGGGATTGGCTGACTGACCGCCAGTGTAAGAGGACTGTCCAAATCTATGTGGATGCTTTTCTATTTTTAATTTAAAATTTGTATTATGGTAAAACACATGTAGCATAAAATTTGCCATCTTAACCCTCCATAAGTGTACAATTGAGTGGCATTCAGTACATCGGTGATGTTGTGCAACCATCACCACTGTCTACCTCCAAAACTTTTCATCACCCACCCTGTGGGGGTACCTGTTATTCACCTCCCCTGACCAGCAAAATGATAATTCTCTAATTGTAGAGCTGAAGGACCTTGGAGGCTCTCTCCTATCATTTATACAGATAAAGAAATTGATACTCTTAAAGGTTTTACTCAAGGTCGCAAAGTGAGATGAGGGCAGAGCTGGAACTCAAATCCAGGATTCTTGATTCCTAATCAAGAGTTCAGTCCCCAGGGACTTGTTTCTACTGTACCCTCTATTCTGCATCAACAATCGCAAGTTATCCAGATTAATTAGTCTAATGCACAGATCATCATGCTGAATGCCCACCCAAGTCCACAGGCCCAAGACTGACATCAATAGGTATTTCCTGGATGAGCAAATTAATATATCTGACAACCTGAAGAGGTTAATAAACCCCCCTCTAAACGAGGGCAGCCAGCTTTAACATTACTGCCATGCAGATTGGCAGTTAAAAAAAAAAGCGAACAATTTAGATTTGTATGTAAGATGTCTTAATAATAAACACTACCTGTATTTGGAGACCATAGTCATTATTCAGACTTCTGTACCTCCAGGAACCCAGGTATGCTGTGTAAGAATTACCTGAGAACTAGGAGTCCCCAGTAGCATGTAATAAATGATGGATATTTACTGGATAAGTGAATAAATACATTGTGAATTCGCTCCATCACACTTCCTCCTACGGCTAGGACACTGGCGGTATTCAGGAAAAGCCTACAGAAAAGAGTCTTGTGTTTAATGGGAAGTTAGGAAATTGACCAATGATGTCATTTATTTACTTATTCATTAATTTATTGATTCACAAATCATTGGTCATACATTGTATACCAGACACTGTGCTACATGTTGGATATACGAAGAACCAGAATACACAAGCTTTACCCTCCAGGAACTTACAAGCTCCCGGAAACAACTTTAACACAATGTTATAACCATTGTTGGAAAGATGGTGCCCAGTGCAAGTGTAAAGGAAGTGCACAGAGTTTGAGGGGCTCCGGGGAAAGATGGAAGGGCTGGAAAAAATGAAGAACAGTTTACAAGAAACAGGCTGCAAGTGGAGAATGAAAAAGAATAGGTGCTTGGGTGGATGGTGGTGATGACTGTAAAATTTGACATTTCTCTTGTCTGTATTAGCAGTGTTTCTCATAAGGGGTGGTAAGCCTTGTTGTTCAATTAACCTTTTACTCTGCTTCCCTAAGAACACATATCTCTAAAACTTTACTTTTGTCCACTTTTTAGTGGCTAAAAGTAATGGTTAAAGAAGTACATTAAGGTTTATTTACAATGATATTTACTATCATATTATCTCATTTTTTTAGCAGTAAAAAAATCAGAAATGAGAAAACCATAGAGAATTGATTAAAGAAATTATGCAGTGAAATACTTGCAGTCATTTGAAGTTATTTTTAAAGAATAAATAATTACACAGGGAAATGTTTAAGATGTAATATTGTCTTGAAAAATACAAAATTGTATGTTTAATACCAGATTTTAAATATATAGAGTGATAAGTTTGCATAAATAGAAGAGTTAAAAAAAATTCTAAAATGTTAACTAACAGTAGATTTTTTTGTTTTATAATGACAGATGGTTATATTTTCCCTCTATGTTTCTTTATTTTCCAAACTTTTAACAATGACTATTACTTTCTTGGTTAGAAAAAGTTAGCTTGCAGTGTTACTTTGGATACATATGAGGTTATCCGTTCAGCTAGATAACTTGTCTGGGAAGGATCCCCAGACTGCCACTCTAAATCCACACGATCATGGAGGTGACTCATAAGACCCAAGAGTGTACAAAATAGCCCTGTTCCCTTGGCTACCATCAGTTGGTCCACGAGTGGGCATCTGACCCAAGCTACGGCAATCAGATGACATTTCCTGAAAATTTGGAGATTAAAATGATTCCCAAATCAGGTGTCCTTTTGAATAGAAGAGCAATAAACTTGAGAGCTGGAGAGTGACCCTTTATTCTGCTTTGTGAACTAAAGAGTAAAGTAGAGGAGAAAATGATGTTGCCGACGTGCAGAGGGACAGAAGGGAGAGAGCGACCAGGTGTGGCCAGATTCCCGTGACAGACGTGACCTACATCCTGTCCTCCCACAGTGCTACCCCTAAATTCCATGAGATCTCTCTCTGCTTTATAAGAACTTTCCCTTTTTCGCTTCATCTGAATTGACTTGGCTTCTATTTCTTAAAACCTTGAGGTCCATGTAATAAATATCTCTGGGAGCAGATGGAGAGAAGCCAAGCTCACTAAGAGGGCTTCAAAAATGACACTCCTGCTCCACGAGGACAAGGACTGCGTTTCTCAAGTTCCCATCACCTGACCCAATGTCAGGCACGTGGCTGCTGCTTGGCGTGAGCTCACTGAGTGACAGCCTGTGAGAATGGACAGTGCATTGCTCTGCCTTCGTGCCTACTTGCTCTCCATCCCTAATTCGTGGTTAGTAAGAATATATCAGGGCTAGTGAAAACGACATTTCTGAGGTCCCTCCCCTCCTTCTTAAAGGAAAAATACTCAATATATGTAACCTGGGAAATGTCATCTTTTGTTAAATGTCTTGATAATTTTATCAGCACTCAAATTCCATTGTAATGAAAGGTTAGGCATAGGTGAAAACCTCTCCTTCGCTGCTCAGGGGCAAAATGCCTCATTTGGAAAATACAGAAAGTTTTCCATCAAAGGAAAAGAATACAAATTGACATATAAATGTAATCAAAAGACACTTTCTACCGTTTTTCATTCCTTTGTCAGACATTCAAGAGCAGCCACAGTATGCAGCTTGCTGCCAAGCCATTCTCTATTTTAAACATCATGGTGAGTTAGAGAAAGTGCAGAATCATTTGAATGGAGTCTTTTCTCCAAGGCAATAGGACAAAATATGTATGGTATAGAAATAGGGTAACTTGTAAAAGTTTGGAGTTTTTTGAAATGATGAAACCAGGTCAAATTTCTAAAGTTTCCAATAACTCCAAAATCTCACTTTGGAAATAGGAGCATATGTTTCAAAGTTGCAAAACCAGTGGCAGTAACATCATTACCGAATGTTTTTAACAGTGTGAAGCCTTTAAGAAGTTGTCTGACCTACTTAATTTAAATAGGAGGTTTAAGAGGCTCTGGAAATTGTGTAAGGTACAAATTGCAATGTCAGGCTGTTAACTGATAGATTTAACTGCTAATCGAAAACTCTTCTGCCGCACGCATGGTTTATGTAATTATATAAACCCGAAGGGAGAGGTTGGTAGGGCCAACAGCAAGAAAAAGGAAACTGAATCACAGCCATTCAAATATTTTAAATGCATCAGCTTTGACTCTTTGGGAGATAGACTTGTAATCTTCACTCAAACAGAACCTTAAGATTTGAGGGTTAATACTTGTATTAAATTCCTCTGTAGATCATGAAGATGCCAGGCTGAGCACTGGGGATACAGTGATGAATGAAAAGGACAAACTGCTCTCACATGGCCAACCTGATAAATGACCTTCCAGTTAGAATCTGAAGGATGAATAATAGTCACGCAAACAAGGAGAGGGAAGAGTTCCAGGCAAGGGAAGAGCATATTGGAAGACCTGAATGAAACAGTAAGCATCTTGAGTTATAGTTTTAAATACATGTATGTATTTGACAACTTGGGGACCAGGATTAGCTACTTCCTAGAGAATGAAATGTGTCTGTGATATACAGACCAACCAATCCTGAGTCCATGCTTCCACCTGCCCACTTTTATCAGGCTTCTATAGTCCAGGACACTATCCCCCTGTCCTAAAGCACCACAGAGCCAGGCACACCTAGGGGCCACCCCTATAGCCCAGAGCCCACTGATGTTATTCAAACTAGCCAGTCCTAAATCTGCTCACCCCACCTTGTCTTTCCCACAGAAACCACCATCAAGGCTTGTGTCCATGTCTCCTCCACATTCCCCCAGCCTCCTGACCAACCCTGGTGTTTCCCCAAGGGGCCTGGCCTGGCATGCCCTCCTCTCTTGGAAACTGTGAGTAACAAACTATCTATTAATCCAGTTTTATTGAGACATAACTGACATATAATATAGTATTAACTTTAGGTGTACAATGTGACGATTTGATACATGCACAGACTGCAAAATGATGACTGAAATAAGTTTAGTTAACAACCATCAGACTGTCTCTGAATTAATGGCCATCTCTGGAGCCACTGGCCTCACCATATCTAAATAAAAACAAAATCCCTGATGCATTTTTAGTTTTTTATTTACCCCTGGTGCATTTGAAAGCAGTCCTTAACTCACATGTTGTCATAGAATAACCAAAACTGAAAAAAAAAAAAACCATCATCAAGATAAATCTTGACAAAAGAAATATCTGTACATACACTACTGAAAATATTTTGAATGAAAAACTGGAAAAAAGTCTCTTGTGAAGATGCCGTACAAAATAGAGACAGGCACTCATTCACTTAATGTGTATTGTGTGTGTGCTGAGCACTCTATGCGCCAGACACCTTGCTGGGTACTTGGACACAATAGTGAACGAAACAAAGGTCTCAGTTCTGTGGACTTTAGTGGGGAAGAGAGAACATTTTTTAAAAACCATAAAAGATGTAGATATAAAAACATGTTGAATGCTAAGGGGAAAAAATTGCAGGAATGTCGTGGTCAGGGTGAGCCTCATTGAGGAGGTGAGATTTGATTAGATACTTGAAGGAGATGAGGGTCATGTGGGGAAGAGCCTTCTAGGCAGAAGGTACAGCCAAGGAGAGGCCCTAAGATGGGATCAGGTGTGGCTGTTCAAGAAACAGGGAGGGTAGAACAGTGTGGCTGGAATGAAGTGAATGAGGCAGGAAGACTGATCAGGCTCGAGGAGTGCCAAGAACGGAGAGACAAGAAGTCAGAGGTGAGGTAAGGGAAGATTGTGTCGGGCCTTGTGCCCCATTTGAAGGACTTCGGATTTGACTCTGAATGAGATGGAGAGCCATTGGAGGGTCTTGAGCAGCACAATCTGAGTTAGGTTTTTACAAGATAACTCTGGATCTTATGTTGAGAATATTCAACCGAGTGCCAGGGAGGAAGAAGGGTGGGGACGTCTACCGTAATAATCCAAGTGAGAGGTGGTGGGCACTCAGACTGGGATGGTAGCTGTGACGATGGTGAGAATGGTCAGAGTTTGGATGTATTTTGGAGGTTGAGTCGAGAGAATTTCCTGACCAAGTGGATGGGCAGTTTGAAAGGGAAGAGTCAAAGATGCTGTCAGGGTTTTGACTGAGCAGCTGGAAGATGGAGGTACCATCAACCAAGATGAAAAAGATTGTAAGGAAGAGACAATTGGGTGTTTGGATCTGGAGAGGAGAGAGAAGCCTGTGTGGGTAACATAAATTGGGGGGCTGTGTCAGCATAGAGATATTGGCAGTCATGGGACTGGTTGAAAGTGTCTGGAGATGGGGAAGAATGATGACGGACTCAGCTCTGGGGAGAAGAACCTTCATTCATGATGAAAATTAAGTGGCCAATAGGAGGAAATTGTGCTTATTGACGTGAAACAACAGTATGAAGCTATGAAAAGTGTTTAGATCCTACAGAATATGGAAAAATATTCATAGCCGTGGGAACAAAGCAGTCTACAAAACTGTATCTAAATATGACACGTTGTTGTCGTGTGTGTAGATATAGATGTGGACATACTGATAGGTATGTATATTAATTAATGACGGAGAGTGAGAGGAAAAACATACAAGGTTGTAAGCATCAGTTTTCTCCGGGTGGTAAAACTACAGGTAACTTCCCTCTACTTTATAATTTACTATATTTTCCTGAATCTTTTTCAGTGAATATGCATTACATTTGTAATCAGGGAGAACTTTTTTCAAAAACTTTTTCATTTTTAGATAAAAATGTCATTTTTTTCCATAACAATCATATTTTTTCTTCAACAGTTTTTTCAGTAAACTAAAGTACCTATGGGTTAATTTAGTAGGTTTAGTATGTTTGTGTCAAGAATTCCATAACAATGGATTTTTAATAAAATGAAACACATGACATTCTCTTACAGTGAAATATTGGTGTCAAATCTTGCCCCAGCAAAACTGTAACATAATTACACAGAGCTTCTACTCATGCCCCACCTGAAACCTTGTCCACATGAAGTCTTTCCCCACATCAGCTGATGCCTTCTCCATTCTTCTAGTTCTTCAGGCCAATAATCTGGGAGTCACCCTTGATTTCCCGGTTTCCCTCACCTTCCATCCAATCCATCAGGACATTCTCCTGGATCTGTTTTCAGAACATATGCAGATCTGGTCACTTCTCATCCCTTCTGCTCTCTGTCCAAGTCACCATCATTTCTTCTCTAGATTACTTGAACAATCTGTTCACCAGCCCCCCTCTTTTGTCCTTGATCTCCTACAGCTTCCACACAGCAGTCAGAGTGCGGAAAACTGAGTTCAGATGATGGTACTTCTCAGCTTCAAACACTGCAGTTGCTCCCCATCACACTCAGGGCAAGTCCTGCAGAGGTCTGTGTGGTCCTTCCGACTGAATCTGCTTCCCTGCACACAGCTCCCACCCTGCTCCCAGTTCAGTCTTTGATGTCACTCATGGCCACTTGCTCCCCATCTCACTTTCTCTACTCCAGCCGTGCTGGCCTTGCTGCTGCTTGAACGAGCCAGGTGTGCACCATGCTCTGTCTTAGGGTGTTGGCACTGCTGGTCCCCTGCAATGTCAACTCCTCTTACCCCTTTCATGTCTCTGCTCAAATGTCATCTCAGCGTTCCTGGTCCCCTCCACCTGAACTAAAAATTCCCTGTATCCTGCTCTTTTTTTCACCTAGTACTTACTCTACCTTAACAGGTGATACAGTTTACTCGTTTATTATGCTTGTTATGTGTTTTCCGTCTGCCACTACTGGAATGTAATTTCCACAAGGGCAGAGGTTTTCATTTTTGTTTACTGATGTATTCTGTATGTCTAGGACAGAGCCAGCTTATAGTAAATATTTATGGTTAAATTACCCCATTATTATAGGGTGCATTCTACACAGGCCGCTTAGCAGCCCGTCAGGTCCCTGCGGACGCCTGTGATTCTGGTGCACTAAGGAAGAGAGAACAGCTCTCAAATAAGTGAGAATAATAACAACAGCTGAGGCTTCCCGAGTGCTCACTCCAGGCCAGACACTGTTCTAAGGGCTTCACTTAATTCTCCCTATAGGCCGGGTGCTTTCATTGTACTCATTACAGAGGTGGAAACTGAGGCACAGAGAGGTTAAGGATGACGTCCAGTGTCACACAGCCTCTGAGAGGCAAAGTCAGCATTTAAACCCAGACAATCTAGAACCAGAGTCTGGTCTTCAGGACTACTTTCTACACCTCTCACAAGCACATGCATTCAGGGAATAAAGCGCTGTATGAGTCCAGATTCTAGACATAGCAGGACCAGTATTTGCTGACGGCAAAATGGCATCATCTCCCAAAATGTTAAAAAACTAGTCAGAATTTTTTTATTCATGGAATTTTAAAAGATTAAGTTAATAAAGACTTACTTTAATATTTCACACTTCTTTGTTTTTCCCCAGTAGAGGAAAATAACTATTTTTTTACAGCGTTCATCTATTATTTACATATTTCCTTCTGTAAATTATTTTCCCAAATCAACTTCTTGCTTAATAATTTTGATATTAAGGGAAAAATTGCTTTTAAGGAAAAACTGCTATTTTTGTTAATAATAATACTAAAGTAAATATACATCCTGAAATACCTAATTGAATGTATATGCCTTAGAAGTACTTTTTAACAGTGAGAAAAAAAGTAGTACACTGTGCCCACCAAACTTATTTCCTCAAAATGGAAACTGGCCTTTCCAGTACTGTTTGGATATTTTTATTGCTACACTAGTAGGAGAATTGATATAGTTCTCTCCCTCTGTGTTCATCTGCCATGATGATTAAAAATTTAAATAAGTTTGCCAGTAGCCCCGTTTGGCAGCTGGCGTGCCTATTAAATAGAGTGCATCTTTAGAACATTCCATTCACTGCTAAGTGGAAAGAATTTTAAAGAAAGCTAACCTAACTTCCTGAGGAGTGAAGAGGTTACACATAATTCAAGTGGTGGTTAAGACGCAATGTATTCATTGTAAATAGTTATTATTATAATAGGTAAGAGTTTCAAGTCTCATTGTAACTTTGTGATTCAAACGTCTCGAGCTGTGGTGAATCCAGCTACGATAGCACATATCTTACCTTGACCTACCTCTCTGCCTCTCCAAATCCTGGGTCCACCATAAGCTGCTTGAGAGTGAAAAACTCCCTTATCTCAATTCTTGGTCCATGTGAAACATCTGGATGTCAGAGAGCTAGGTTATTGCTTGATGGTTTTGATGGCATATAAGTTAGATCATATGGCTTCTTGGTAATCTATTTGCACATTTATCAGAAGAGTAAGAAATGCTGTTCCCTCTTCAGAGGGACAACATAAATCTATTTAGGAATTGTGAAAATAGTGCTTTAATATTAGCGCTCCTCAGGTGTGTAAGGAATACACAATTGATGCTGAGAAAAATTATAGTATGTATTATCATATGTAGCTAGTGTTTTCATTTATCACCAGTACTTAAGGTATGATACAAGGAAAGTATTTATTCCTAAAATGGGGGTTGGGCTAGCTAGTTAAGAATCACCAGAAGAGTTTTATTAAAAGGCAGAGTCCTGCGCTCACTGTCAAATATTCTGATTCCTTAGGCTGGGGTGGAGCCTAGGAATCTGGATTTCTGAAAGTGTGCCCACCTGATTCTAATGTATAACCATGGATAAGAGCCAGTGTTCAAAGACATTCATGAAATCCCATTATAGACTTCCGGTCCCTAGACACTGCTAAGAAGGGAAGCAACTTGAGAAGGATTGTCCTCTCAGTATTGTGTCCCCTTCAGATTTGTTAAATTTATTTGAACTGAATTTCTTTGACATGGGAAGTCATGCCTGGAAGTGAACTCATAATCACTGGAAAGCTGTATCCCCTCTGCGAGGTCATTGGCCTTTGGCACCAGGTGTTCTGCTAGGCAGGTGAGTCAGTTATCCCCCAGCTTAGTCGCCCCCTTTGGGACAGAGTCTGTACTTGAGAGTCAGACAGACCAGTGTGGAAGCATTGATTCTCCCTTTGACGACACGCACACCATGGACTTAACTGCTATCATCTTATATCCTAATCTGTTAAATGCGTATAGTACTAACCATAATATAGGATCGTTGTAAGGATTACGTGAGAAAATATATGTTAGGGGCTTGCTCTGTGGAAGGTGCTAAATAAATGTAAATCACCTGTACTAGCTCACCATTTTGCTTTTGTACAGAGCTGGAAATCGTGGTTCTGTGTTGGGAATAGTGAAAGCACAGATTCTGAGCCAGGGAAGCTTTACCAAATCAAAAGCCAACCTGCCTCTGGATGACTATAGGGATTATAATCAAAATGATATACTAACATTATTATTACAGCTCTGCCGGTCAGCCCTCAGCTCCGGGAGCAGCTGTGAGCAGCATTTAACTCACTGTATTAGTTTTTTGGGGCTGCTGTAACAAAGTACTGCAAACTCGCCATCTTGAATCAACAGAAATATACTTTCTCACAGTTCTGGAGGCTAGAAGTCTAAATTCAGGGTGTTGGCAGAGCCACTCGCTCTCTGAAACCTCTAGGGAAGGCTCCTTCCTTGCTTTTTCCCACCTGCTGGTGGCTCCTGGTGTTCCCTGGATTGTGACAGCATCACACCCATCTCTGCTTCCATCCTCACGTGACCTTTTTCTCTGTGTCTCTCTGTTCTTTCCTTTTCCAATAAGAATACCAGTCATTGGACTTAGGGCCCATCCTAAATTCAGGATGATTTCATCCTGAGGTCCTGAACTAATTACATCTGCAAAGACTTTATTTACAACTATGATCACATTCGGAGGTTCAGGGTGGACATAAATTTTAGAAGCACAGCATTCAACCCACCACACTTAAACATCTAAGCTATAGATTGCTAAATACTCCCCAAATCTGTTCTTTCTGTTTTTCTTAGTAATATGAACTGCAATTTTAGTTAGCTACAGAGCTGCCCAGAATAAAGGCTCCACTTCCCAGCCTCACCACTGAGAGTTTGACCATGTGACTAAATTCTGGCCAATAAGATGTAATGAGAAGTGCGATGTGAATCCTTAAAGGGAAGGAATGTGCTCTTCTTCTCTCTTCCTCCTTCTTGGAATGTAGATGTGATGACCTGAGGAGCCACTTTGGACTATAAAGTGATGGCACATGTTGAGGATGCTAAGAGTCTGGGTCCCTGACAACTTCATGAAGCTGCTCTACCCTGGACTGTCTCCTACTGAACTTCTGTGACAGAGAAACTTATATCTTACGTCAGCCAATGTTATTTGGGATTTTTCTGCCACAGATAGCTGGACCTAATCCTGACAAGTACACCATCTGTCCTCTTGAATGATAGATTTGGGACTTAAAAACTCAGACTGAAAAATCAGAATTATACTGAGCATTTTAATAAAAATTTTGATGGTTCCAAATAATCAGCTCCCCTCACCCCGCAGGGTCTTATTGTCATTATAACTGCATTAACTTAGTTTGTAGTTTAGTGAAACATTAGGTCATAGTTATTGGCTTTGTTTATTTCCCCACCTCCTTCTTATGAGACAAACCAAAGAAGATCATTTCCTGCTGTGCCTCTAGCACTTGGCTGGGTCTGAGCATTGCCAGAATTCCGGAGTATCGTTCACAGTGCATTCTCCTCGGGGCACCACTACAGTGTGCATCGTGCCCCCTGGGGTGCGCAGTACGGCGGCCCTGCTGCCAGGGTTCATGCGCCATGGAGAAATAAAAGAAGTAGAAGATGGTTCCCGTCATTTGAGGAGCAGTAATGATCTTATAAGCTTAATCATGTTTCGTTTTTAACCCGTCTATCACTGTCATATTCCTGGAAATAATTACTCAGGTCTCGATCACAGACAACAGGATTCATTCAACATAGTTTAAGAAAAGAAGAGATGATTTACTGGATCCATAGGATGGCCTGGGCTGTGCTACAGTAACCAGTAGCCCCCAAACCTCATATTTATGAAACAACCAAGGTTTATTTGTCACTCATCCTATGTGAACATCATGGATTGCCTAGGGATTCCATTCTGTGACATCCTCATTCCAAGCTAATGGAACAGCCACTCTCCAGAACATTACTGTTGGCCATGGTATAAAGAGAGAAGTGGCATTTGCTCTCATCTCACTGGCTCAAGCAAGTCCCAAAGCCAAACCCAACTCCAAGGGGGTAGGGGAGAGCCGTCCTACCATCTGCCCAGAAAGCACCACAAATTGCCTACCCAGTCATTGGAAAGACTGGAGGAGGGGCATCTGGCTTGAGTTTCCACAGCCGACTCTCAGAACAGCACTGTGGACCACCCAGTGGCGCTGCTGCCTCTGACATGATGGGGGAGCTGTAGCCATGACAGCAGATTCTAGAACTGCACTGCCTGGGCCACTGTGTCTAAAACACTCTGTAAGGCTTTTAAGCTGCATCATTAACCTCCAAATACCCTCAGGGTTAAGAACCATATGCTAGAACCTCAGCTACCGCCGCTGCAGGAAAGTCAAAAGCCTCCAGAGAGAGCTGTCAGGCACTTGCTCTCCATCTTACAGGAGCCACATCCGTCTTCCAGTTTTCACTTAGCTGTGTCTCCTTGGCGGAAGCGAGGTCATCTATGGAAAACAAACCGTTAGAAAGACTGAAGCTTGTAGCTTTGCACTTTCCAGCCTCGGTTGCTCATAGAACACTTGACAGGGGCGTTGGCATGGAGGCAAGTGAGACACTCTGTAGTATCTGCTGCATGTACAACACTAATTGATTCTTTCGTACATTCCTCCCCCTATTTCTAGGCACAGTATTAGATGTTTGTGGTGAAGGGAAGTTGGGAGTGGGGCATGTCAGGGGCTGAAATAAAAAAAAAAATGGCCTGGTTTTTAATTATGATCATTTTGAGATCAGACTTAGCAATCCACACAATTCAATTTGGAAACAAGTTTGAAATGGAGCTGTGGAAACACATCTTTTTTTACACATACCACAGGAAGTTGGTTTTTAAAAAAATAATCATCCCAAGCTAAATAATTTAAAATGTGTAGAAATCAAAAGGTTCACACATCTGGAAGGGAGAGATGGTTGTTGCTGCAGCAAAGGACTTGAATGGGAGCTGGAGGACAAGAAACACTTAGCAAATTAGTTCCTTACAAATGTCAACCGGTCTCTTCAGGGATTTTCCAATTAAAAGCCACGAAATCAATTTAAAAAATTCACTTTAATGAGCTGGGTAAACAGTACCAGAAGAGAAAGATAAGACGCTTGTTCACCACCGAGAGAATAAAAACATGGACCGGGTTTAATGGGGTTTATACATTCTCAGGGCCCTTGGAATATATCTGTTCTGCTGCACGAAAACCCACAGCTGCCCACGCACCGTCATTCCTCACCGAAGACAGAATTGCAGTTCTTCTCGTTCGCCGCCGCCGCCGCCGCCAGAGCGTGAGGGGCGTCCCGCTACCTGCCCGCTTCTCTTCGGGGAATGAAACGCCCGTGATGTGGGTTTATTTTCCTTCCGAAGTGAGAAGTTACCGACTGAAAACCATTTCATCGCCCATTTCATCTCTCATCCTCGAGTTCCTTTTTTATTAGCGCTTAATCGTGATCAACTCTTTTAGTCAAAAAAACTTATCCTTCTTCTTCCCCCCATGTCGCCCTCAGGCACTACGTTACCCCCTCCGCCCTTCACAGCCACAGCGCTTGATGTGTGCTCGCTGCGTTAGCTGCTCCCACCGCCGCATCTCCCTCTCCCTCTCAGCACAGCTGTGCGACTCAGTCCCCACCCTTCTCGAGCCATCCTTGGTGAGCTGATCACACTTCGCCCCAAATCCAACAGACACTTTTTATGCCCGTATTTTTCTTGGTCTCTGAACAGGCTCAAAACCACTTGAACACTTCTTTCTTTCTGAAGCACTCCTTGGCTTTCTAGACCCTATATTCTCCAGGTTTTCTTTCTACCACTTTGGTAGTTTGTCCCTAGTCCACTTACAGACAGAATAAAGTGCTAAATGGGACTTTCCCTGATGTCTCAAATGTAAGCTGAAACCCAAAGCTGGGAACAAACAACACAAACCCCCATATTCAAAAGAGAGGATCTGTAACTTGCTAAGAGTGGACAGAGCTTGTCCTGTGCCCAGCTCATCCAGGGAATCACTGGAGGAGGAGGTGGCTTTCTTGGAAGAATGTTGCGGCCAAGTTGGGAGCATTGCAGCGTGTTTTCTCTCCTCCCATAGAGGGGTAGGGGGCAGCCTGCCTCATCTCAAGCCAAGTGAGAGACGCAGTCAGTGAGTGAACACTCCGAGAAATTTAGGGCAGGTGCTTTCCAGAGATGAACACTGGCCTCCTGCTCCCAGGTGAAATGCAAAAACTCCTTGTTTCACTTCCAGGCTCATCCCAGAGCCCAGCCTAATTTTATGGAGAGCCTGACATAGCCTTCAAAGAGTTTAACAGTCTATGTGCTAAAGACAGAAGCTGCCTGGAAAGGCTCTGTCAGCGGAGGGAGTGGGGGGGGGGGATGGAGAGAGGGGGAGAGAGAGAGAGAGAGTGGGAGGAGCCCCTAGACGTGGACGTGGAATATTTCCTCCTGGCCAGCTGGACCATATGGGGATGTGGTGGTCATTAGGGCTGCTTTGAAATATTCTAGTTCTCTTTATCTGGGCATGTGGATTGTCCTTCAAGTTCAAGTTGGACGGATGCCTGGCTTTAGCCCATGAAATGTGGGCAGATGATATGTGTCAGTTCTGGGTAGGAGCCTAAAGAGTCAGCACAGGATGTGTCATGTTTTTTTTTTCCCCCACCTGACATGGTGATCACAGAAGCATGGGTCAGGAGGGCGTGTGTACCAGCCTGAGTTCCTGAATGACTATGATAGGCAGAGAGCCCCCTGCGAACCCACAGCGGACGTGTAGGTGAGTGTACGTTTCTGCTGGGATGAAGGCGCTGTTGTAGCATAACCGGGCCTATCTTGACGAGTGCAGAGAGCAGCATCACCTTGTGAAGAATCCAACTTGGGAAGTGGGCTGTGCAGGACTTGTTATCCAGCGGAAAAAAAGATGCAGCCCAACAGGGCCCTTGTGAAACGTCGGCTGAATAATGGTTTTCCGAGTCAAGGAAGAATACGCTGGAGAGGTCCCCAGGTGTCTGGAGGGAAGATAAGTGTGTTTGGAGAATTCACAAAGCCCCCACAGCACGAAGACCATTGTAACATCTATCATGGGAGGGGGCATTTGACAACCAACGACAAAATAAATAATTTGCCATGTTTTCTTTGATCTCACTTTCCGACATGAACCTGGAAGGAACTCAGAGCCGGAGAGGGAATGGGGGGCATGTGGTGCAGAAAGAGCGAAAGGAGAGACCACACCCTGTCTCTGCTCTGTGGTGGGAACCTGCATCAGCCTGGATCTAGAGGAGGGAAGAAAGCTTGCACTGGATGGGAGCTTTTAGGTGGAAGTTTTAATTTAAATTGGCCTGGACATTTTAGTATATGATAATAGGACCATTTACGTACTGAGAAGTTGAAAAAGAAGTTAATGGAATATGCTCAAGATATGTCCAAGGGGGAGTGGTTTGAAGGCATCTGTCAATGAAGAAGAATAAAGCTGTTTTCTGAGTACATCCTACCAAGTACAACCAATTCAATAAACATACTCTAATTCCTAAAAAAAAAAATTTTTAAATGTAGATGATCCTCAGGGTTTTATCTTAGGCCCTTTTGTATATTTACATGGCTGAAATTTTCTGTGGCTGTGCTTTTTCCCAGAACTACTTTTCAGGCACAGGCCACTCTCCTGAGTTCAGAATTGATACACACAGTTGCTGACTGGGCATTGGCACCTGAACAGGTCATAGGAGTCCAAACCAACTGGACTCACTGTCATCCACCTTGTGACCTCCTCAGGGTTCCCTTGCCCATGTCATTGCCCAAGGTGGAACTCGACTTTCGCTCCTGCAAATCTTCTAACATCCGATCAATCCCCAAGTCCTTTCTGCTCTGCCTTCTAAATATGTCTCAGGTCTGTTTATTGCTCTCCAACCCCCGTGACTACCTTGATCTGAATCATCATCATCTCTCATTTGAAGAACTGCTGGTCTCCATCTGGACGCTCTGCTTCTAGTCTCACTGAATTCCAATCTATTATTTTCATTGCAACTACAAGTGATTCTTGGAGCATGAGTCATTCATTCAACAAATATGTATTGTGTACCCATTGTGTGCCAGGACCTGTGCTAAGTTCTGGGGACAGGAGCAGAGCACAGAACACACAGCGTCCTTGCCCCTGTGGAGTCTACATTTTAATGGGAAGAAGGTGATATTAAACAAACAAAATTATAACAGTCATCAACAAAGGATTTTGAAAGGTGTAATTATATAGTGAAGTATACTTGGAACTCTTCTGCATGTCATGTGTGGGTTATATTAAGAGAAATACAAAGTATTAATCTAGTGGGTTTAGGAGAATGTGTTGGGCCCATAAGAAAAGACACAGACAGATAAATTGACTGTAAATTGTTGACATTTTTGTGATTTCACAATTGAGATAAACTGAGAGTGGGAGCTTGACGACACAGAGCAGGAGGTCCTGCTCAGGCTCAGTTGCGTAGGGACCATTCCCAGTTGCCTCTGCTACAGGTCTCATAACCCCCGCACCCCCCCCCATATTAATATAGCATAGTGAGAAGAACTATATGCATGTGAAATAAACCATAATTCGGGTGGAGTTACCTCTAGAACTTCCTGGGGATTGAAGACCTGTTATATCTCCCACAGATTTGATCATAATTAGTGTAAACAGACTAGATCTTTTTGAATCTACTGTTCTGCCTGACAGCATCACTTCTTAGAAGGAAACTTGGATTCGGAGACAGTAAAGCTTACCTTCCTGATGGCTTTTATGAATAAGCTTGGGTTGCAAATTGATATCTTGATGCCTGATTGCCCTCCCTGCTGGTGCCAACCCAAGAAGTGTCAAGCTTCCCCAAGGGGAGTAAGGGAGATCTGAGGTTGTATTCATCATGATAGACCAGGTTTGTTACAGCAACCAACAACCTCCACGTTTCAGTGGCTCAACACATAGAAGAGTATTTGTTACTCACACTAAGCCTGTAGTAAGCAGACAAAGACACTCTGTTTTACTCAGTCATTCGAGGACGCAGGTGGTGGAGGTTCCGCCATCTAGAATATTGTTGGCCCCTTGCTTACACTTCATTAGTCTGTACTTGCTACATGGCCTAGACTTATTAGAGGGGATCCAGGAAGCCAGGCCTTTCAGATGTTCAGATAGGAAAGCAGTACTGGATTCTGCTGAACATTGGGAAGTTTTCTACCTAAGCCAATAGTCACTTAGTTCAGAAAGCCTTTTCTTACCAACATTTGCAATTCCCAGGTAAGGTGTTGCTCTGATATGCTTCCACAGTGCTTTCACATCCCCTTACCTCTCAGCAGTCATCCCCTCTTATCTGCAGTTTCACTTTCCACAGCTTGAAAATATTAAACAGAAGATTACAGAAACAAACAGTCTGTAAGTTTTAGATTGTGTGCCATTCTGTGTAGCCTGGATGAAATCTCGAGCCATCCTGCTCCATCCCATCCAGGATGTGAAACATCCCTTTATCTACCGATCCTGCCTGTTAGTCATTCAGTAGCCATCTCAGTTACCAGGCCCACTGTTGGGGCATCTCAGCGATTACGTTCAAGGAGCGCTTATTTTACTTCATCACGGCCCCACAGCACCAGGGTGGTACAGCTGACCGTTTCCATGTGCCAAAGAGTAGCTAAAAAGGGCGTCCTCTAAGTGAAAAAATGAACGTTCTTGACTTAACGAGGAAAGGGAAAAAAGTCGTATGCCATGTTTGCCAAGATCTATGATAAAAGCAAATCTTATATCTGTGAAATTGTGAAAGAGGAAAAAGAATTCATGCTAGCTTCTAGTCTCTGCTGCAAAAGCTATGCCACCATGCATGGTAAGTGCTTAGTTAAGATGGAAAAGGCATTAAATTTGTACAGTAAGGTGTTTTGAGAGAGAAAGAGGCCATATTCACATAACTTCTACTCCATTATATTGTTGCAATTGTTCTATTTTATTATTAGTTATTGTTGTTAATCTCTTAATGTGCCTAACTTATAAATTAAACTTTATCACAGGTATGTATTTATAGGAAAAAACAGTATATGTAAGGTTCAGTCCTGTCCACAGTTTCAGCAGCCTCTGGGGGTCTTGGAACGTATCCCCCATGGATGGGGTGACCACTGTACACATGATTTTACTTCTTGTTTACTTGTCATCTTGCTGTCTTAGATCCCACCCCCACCCCCACCTCTTAAAACGCACCTGCCCCTCTGCTTCACTTCACCTGGCTAACTGTTCTGTACTCTGCAGATCTTAGTGAAAACTACTTTCATTAGTCATGGGGGAAAATATAGTGTGTACCCCTAGTCACCATAGTTTTTCTCCTTCTGAAATTTTTCAGTGAAGAGATTAGGGCTCCTCGGAAGGTGTATGATACCAGATCCCAAAGGAGGAAAGAGCAGAGCCAAACATGTCTTGCTGTTGTCAAAACGGATGTTTTTGTTAATGCCTAAATATACATCAACAACAGTACAGAGGGGAGAAATTAGTCACTGGGCAAAAGGTGACAAATTTGGCAGAAACAGTGATCACAGTAATTGGAAAGTAGTGAGTCTATCAAAGGAGCCATGAGTCCATGGTAACTTTCAAAAGGTAGAAGTGACTTGAAAAAAATCTGCTAAAAGGATGGATTAAAATTTTAAAATATTTATTTATTGAGTGAATGAATGAGTCATATTTTGATTAAAATAGAAAAGTCATATTTTGATTAACATGAAAATAAACAGTTGCAACTTGGAGAATATGTTTACTCGTTGCATTAAAAAAACACATAAGGGGGTGGGGGGATCGCTCAAAGGCAGGGCATGTGCTTAGCATATGTGAGGTCCTGGGTTCAATCCCCAGTACCTCCATAAAAAAAGAAAAAGAAAGAAATGAGGTTTTAAAAAACATACAAGAATTTGTAACCTCTGCATCAGACTTATAATCAAAAATATATTCAAGCTGTAACAGAGGGATTTCAATATTCAAAGAAGAAATTCCTCACTGTACTCACTGTTAAATGCTAGCGTGAGGTTACTGACTCTTTCTGGGGAAGCTTTTTCCTATCTGGGTGTTTATGTACAATTCTGCCTGAAGGCAGGAGAATACAGCACAGCTGATTCCCTAAAACTCCTTCAGGCATATGGTTCTCTAAGGTGGTCATTATGTGGCAGATATAGATATGCTTGTGCTGTGTTAGACTCAACTCAGTGGAAACTTGGGTGAGCTTTGTGAATGGACATTCTCTCAGTGAAACATTTACAGTTGCATTAAGTATGCATTTGCATCAAAGATGTAGGTTCCTGTAATTAATGAACACCCAGGAAACTTCCCAGCAGTACTCTGGAATTAGCACTAGCCTACTTCACTGAGGTTTTCTTTGTCACGCCTGATTTTGGAATCTTTCTGTGTAAGAAATAAGTTCGCCAGCTGAAAAGTATATTAGGAAAAAGGTCTGTGCTCATGTGAAAACTATTCTAGAATCATACAGCTTCAAAGGTTGGGTTTCTCTTGCTGGATGAAGAAAAGCAAAATGCTGCCCGTAAATGGACAGTTGAGTGCAAAAGCAGAAGGGGCAGTGGAATATTACAACCAAAAAAGAAATGGGAGAGCTGGCAAGAGAACTGGCAGACAGCAAAGTGGAGGGATGTAAAATTAGCTGAAAACAGAGGCCATTGTAGAAACACTCCTTTGAGTGGGTCGCTCAAACCCTAATCATTCTACAAAAAATGCAGACTTTAACCAGGGAATACTAGGTGTTTAGATCCAGCAATATACTTGCGGAGGTATGGGGAGAATTAACTTGAAAACCCCCACCGTGGTTGGCCCAGAGGGGAGGTGGAAATGTAGACTCTGTGACGGAAAGTTTAATATGTGTTTTAGCTGTCTGCTAAATGAGACCAGATAATTTATGCACTGACGATATGAAGCACTTGTTAGCTTGGCTTCAAAAGCAGTGATTGTCCAAGGACTGTAATCCATTACTAATCAGTGATAAGACTGCTGTCAGGGTTGAGCTAATTAGATATGGTCCTAAAAGTGCATTTGAATGTCAGATTCTAGCAGAGATTAACAAACATAGCATGGGAATGTGCCAGGGGCTGGAGACGAAGGGAATAAAACTGAAGTGGATTACACAAGATGGCAGAAGAATAAAACAGAAGGATGAACATATATCAAAGTTTGTAGGGAGTTCTAAATATATCAAAATTGAAAAAACAGTCTGTCTCCATTTGGGTCCTCTGAGAAGCAAGACCCCAAAATAGAATGAGATGGGAAGGAAATGTACTGGGGGAAATGCAGGTGAAGGATAAATTGGTGAGGGAGCCAGGGTAGCTGGGGTGGGCTCTCAGACCACAACAGAGGTCTGATCCCTGTGGAAGGAGAGAGGAAAGGAAGGGGGGTCTTGTAGAAAGAGCCCCAGAGTGCAGTGTGGCAAGGCTGATGCCAAGTGCCTTAGCAAAGGATGCCGCTTGGAGCAGTCATGCGCTGGGGAGAAATGGTCCAGCTCTGGTAGCACCATTCTGCTCAGGCATTAGCTGGGAGCAGCCTAGGGGGAGCCTGGCTTCTGCATGAATGCTGTACCAGGTCACAAAATGCAGCAGCTGGAGATGGTCAGCCGACCACATGACCACACTCCTCACAGCAGGTTGTTTGGAAGGAAGATCTGAGTGGCGTACCTGCATGGCTGCTCTGGTCCACCCCTTGTGCCTCACAGCTACATTTTCCCACACATGTTTGGGGAATAGCTCGTCCACGATTCCTGTGAGCCTCTCTTTCTGGGAAGAAACTTTCAGGAGAGAGGTTAGTGGGACAAACTCTACCTCTAGATACTGTTGCTGGTTTCAACTGTAACTGGTACTCACTGGCTCCATCCTCCACTGTCCGTTCTGAGTTCCCCTCACCCTCAACTCACCTCTTGTTCCCAGTGGCTTATCTGATGGTATGACCCAAACCTTCGTTCCTGAAGGAACTGATTCCATGGTAATCATACCTCCTCAGGCCAACACTGCTACACATGTCCATTCGTGGTTGTAACTGGTCAAGGCATTTACCAAGAAGCATCTAAATGGAACGCACTGTTGAAATGCAGCCCCCTTCCTCCTGCTGTTTGGGGCCTGTTACTCTGGTGAAGATGGTGACTTTTCTTCCTGCCTACTGGTTACTAGATACAAGAAGTCCAAATTATCAAGCAGCAGCCATAGTAATTAAATGGAACCTTTGCTGTCCCCCCGGAAAGAGTATGCTCCTTTGGGGGACGAGACCCTCATATCATCCGAGCTCAGAGGTGTTGGGACAGGATGCAAAATGTCCTCCAGTGTCATAGAAAGTAGTGGTAAGTGGACCACAACTGCTTCTACCCTTGGGTTCCTCTGCCTCTTTCATTCGGAGACTCAGTGGTATGTAGTGGTCCTTCATTTAATGTATACGTTGTATCCTGAATGATGTCACCTATCCTTGCAGAGTATTGCCTCTGAGATTGTGTTTTAGCTGCCTTAGTAAGCTGTTCCAACATTCTGCCAGGCTGGTTACTTGATGATAGTGAGAGATCACTGGATTCCATGGGCAGGGCCCACTCATGCAGCTCCTTAACTGTGCAGTGGGCTCCCTGGTCAGGTGCTATGCCATGTGGAATTTCATGTCCCCGAATCAAACATGGTGTACACCACATGGGACAGTGATGCCACCTGGGGCTCTTCGGGCAGAAAGGAGAAACCCAGACCTAGAATAGGTATCTATTGTTGTGAAGATGAACTGGTGGCCCTTCCAGGACAGAAGAGCTCAGTGACACCAAGTGGCTGTTGATCTCCTTGAGGAATGGTACCATATTTGGTCTCAATGTTGGTCTCTGTTGCTGGTAGGTTGAATATTCTGAGGCAGCAGTAGTTAGACTGACCTTGGTAAGTAGGTATTCAAGCTGTGTCGGCCCCTACACAGACACCACCTTTGATACCATAGCAATTTCATTCATGTGCCCATTGTGTCAATTCTGGGATGGCCAATAATGAAAGTTGGCTAATTGACTAGTCGAGTAATATTAACTAGTTGCTTCTTCAGTGCCTTTTCCAAGGTAGATGCTCTCTGGTGGATATTAACACTTAATACAAAAATCTTCACAGTTCATGTCCACTCCCATATTGTCTGTCCACATGCTTCCACTGCAGACCCCCTCATGCCTCAAATTCCAGTGGTAGCAATGTTTGAGCTACAGACTACACTTGCTGCAAAGCTCTTTTGTGCCCCAGCTTCTACTCAGAGCTGACAGTCTTCCATGTCATAAAGTCTATCGGCTGGAATATAGTTAATGTATTCCCAGTATTTGTTGTAGATCAGATTGTCTCCAGAACCCAGAGGAATCCACCAAGAGTCATGCTTCCTTGTTTGTACCAGGAGATACAAGATGCGGCATTTGCCTTTTACTGTAGAGGAGATATCCTGGCTTGCCCCTGGTCAAGGAACTCTTAAAAACTTCCCTGAAGTGGCAGGTCCCTGAAGCTACGTGAGTTTTTATCTTCCACCTTCTAATGCTCATGTGCCTTACCAAGGCCTCCAGCACACAAACCAGCTTTTTCTTGTCCTGCCAGGTCAGCATCATGTCCCTAACGCTTTGGATCAACGTTATGATATAGACTCTTTGAACTACGTTATGACAGAGTACGGAGCGTTAACACGCCCTGGAGCAGAACTGTAAGTGAATATTATTGTCCACTTCATGTGAACTGTATCCGATCCTCTTCTCTGATTGGTATAGAAAAGAATGCAATTGTCAAATCAGTGGCTGCCGACTATGTAACTGAGGCCTTCATGGTCTGCTTTACCATCAGTAGTAAGGCTGGCACAGCAACTGTAACGGAGCTGCTACTACAAGATACTGAATGTATTTCCCCGTGCTACACAGTATAAACTTGTTTATCTATTTTATATATACCAGTCAGTGTCTGCAAATCTTGAACTCCCAGTTTATTGCTTCCCACCCTCCTCCCTGCTGGCAAGCACAAGTCTGTATTCTATGTCTGTGAGTCCGTTTCTGTTTTATATATAAGTCTTTTGGTCTTTTTTTTTTTTTTGATTCCATATATGAGCGATCTCATATGGTATTTTTCTTTCTCTTTCTGGCTTACTTCACTTAGAATGACAGTCTCCAGGGCCATCGATGTTGCTGCAAATGGCATTATTTCACCGTTTTTTATGTCTGAGGAGTATTCCATTGTATAAATATATCACAACTACTTTATCCAGTCATCTGTCGCTGGACACTTAGGTTGTTTCCATGTCTTGGCTATTATAAATAGTGCTGCTGTGAACATTGGGGTGCATGTGTCTTTTTGAATTAAGTTTCCCTCTGGATATACGCCCACGAATGGAATTGCTGGGTCATATGGTAAGTCTATTTTTATTCTTTTGAGGAATCTCCATCCTGTTTTCCACAGTGGCTGCACCAAACCTCATTCCCACCAGCAGTGTAGGAGGGTTCCCTTTTCTCCACACGCTCTCCAGCATTTATCATTTGTGGACTTTTGAATCGTGGCCATTCTGACTGGTGTGAGGTAATAACCTCATTGTAGTTTTGATTTGCATTTCTCTGATAATTAGTGATACTGAGCATTTTTTCATGTGCTTACTGGTCATTTGTATGTCTTCACTGGAGAATTGCTTGTGCTGTAATACTATATTTGATTCACTGTCTTGGCTTGGGGAAGTGGTAATTCCAGAGGCTTCCTTTTGGCTTTCCCCAATATGCTGGTTCTCACCCTGCTAGTCAAGGACCTAAGTGAGTCAAACTGCCATGAACGTTAATCCTAATTTTTCACTAATGATGGATGGAATGATCCACCAACTGAGTTCCTGGACCCAGGAGACCCACTGTAAGCTGGCTTTCAGCTAGACTGCATGTGTTACTGGTTCCCAACTCTAACAGGGGATGCTGAGGACACCTTAGGGTTTCAGGTGTTGATGGCAGCTTGGAAAGTACGTCCAAAGTCCTCAATATGTGTGGCTGTTTCCCTTCTTCCAGTGCATACCCATCTAGATAAATGGCTGTAGGTGCCTTTAGGGCTGGACTTGGGGAAATCATTACAGTTAGTACTTGCCACGATCTTGCAGGGTATTCCCTCCGTAGGACACAGCCATCTCTCAGTCACTGCATTCTGGGTCTGAAAATTGTCTCAGGTCCAGGAACTGAGCAATGAATCATGGATTTTTTATTGGGGCAGGTACCTTCATCCTCCTGTTTCTCTGGTCTTGCCTGTTTCTGATTGTAGATGTTAAATGGCACTCTCACTGGACACCCTTCTACTTTGCCCCTAGGAACACCAGATTCCATTAGCCATTTCCACACCTTCCTGTGGGTCAGGCCCCCTTAACCGCCAGCTATCCCATCTTGCTGGTAGTTATAGAAATGGTGGCCCCCTGGCTCCCATTTGCTTGGGTATGTGGCTTCTATTATTTTGGAGTGCTGTCACCCCCTTTGCTGTTAACGAGCCCAAATTTGTGACAGCTTTATCCCTGGCCTGCAAAGAGAGCCGCCACAGGACTCATAATGATGCTGGCGCCTCTCTCACCAGTGCATTCCAACAGCCTTGGAGAACGATGTGTTCTCTGGGCCCTGCTGTGAAAACATAATCTTCTGATGGGCCCTCTGGTCTCACATTATGAACCTGTACAGTTTAACCCTTCCCACAGCCTTTTTATTCCTTCCTCTACCATCTGCCATGGCAACTCAGGTCTTTCCACATTGGCATGAACCATCACCTTTTCTAGGCTTCCAAGAGCCACCCTACAGTGAGTTTGCCCCATCCCCTCAGTGGGGAAGGGGCCTTGTAGTGGTGTTAAGTCCCATTTTCTGAGCAAATGTTCCAAGTCACACAGGCTCCCGTCTCTCACACTGTGCCTGTTGCTGTTTGATTACATCTCAGTTTCTCATTATCCCTCTGCAGATAGAACTTTGAAATAACCAGCCAACACCACTGTCCTTGTAGGCATTAGTCTCCCATATCTTTCAAATGCCTAAATCTTGAAACAAAGCTGTTCCCCTCTCCCAGGATGCATTCTCAGTTCATCACCAGTGAAATCTTCAGCAACTGTGGGGCCACCCTGTGCCAGGGAATGACCTATTCCCAACATTCCACTCAGAATGAGGTCCTCCTTGCCAGCCAAGCGTGTGTGAACAGTCCCCAAATCCAATTTTACTGCCTACTTTCTTGGGCCATTTTTTACCAACTGTGCCAGTTGGGTTTCTTGGGCAGCAGACACCAAGCCAATTTTTAGGTGTGCAAAAGATATATTGCAGAAACATTTGTAAAGGATAAAGGGGAGGGGAACAAGAGTAGGTGGGGAGAAACTAAATCGCAAAGCAGTTCAGATGCTTGTGAAAGGAGAGAGGGAAGGAGAGAAGATTGCTCAGCAAGAGCCCCAGGCTTCAGTACAGAGCAAGAGAAAGCCTTGGCCAGGTGACTGCGGAGTCTGGGGCAGACCGCCCACTAGAGAAATCTTGTGTGTGGCTGAAATGGCCTGGCTATGGTACCCCACTGTGTTTTGTCATCGGCTGGGGGCTTCCTGGGGAGGAGAATGGCCTTGGTGTGAATACCGCAGACCTGGAGGGACCGACCGTGGCTAGCTGGAGGTTGCTGGCCAACCACAGTTCATATGCTACTTGGAGGGAGATCTGAGGGGCACGTCTCCACAGTCAAGTCTAACTGGCAGAAACAGGAGGAAAAGAAGCTATGGCCAGGAGGCCGCATGGCAGATAGAATGGGAGGCTTCCAAGGAGCATTGTGGATAATAAGCATGGGCAGGTGTAAATTCTACCTTTGTTTACATGCATATGGGTTTGGTGGGCTGGTTAATGTTACCACAGGCATGAATGAGTCCATGCAAGT
Organism: Vicugna pacos; assembly: GCF_048564905.1. Lineage (NCBI taxonomy): Eukaryota > Metazoa > Chordata > Mammalia > Artiodactyla > Camelidae > Vicugna > Vicugna pacos. Next base: position 19,473,792 of record NC_132999.1, on the reverse strand, counting down.
ATATGGGCTGCCATGAGACATGAACTCTGGGAAGGGAGGGGGAAAAAAAATCTATGAAAAGCAGACGCAAGAATTAAGAAGGCATAGCTTTATGGAACCATTTAATGTGGGAGGAAATCATCCTATAATCCTCAGTATACCCGGAGGGCAATCACCCTATTATTGAAATCATCACAAAAAGGATAATTCAGGTTGAGTATCATCTGTTTTGTGAAGTAAATATAAACTCCTTTGTATATGTGCTTTAGAAAGATTTTCAACAAAATGACTTTTTAAATGTCACTAACTTAAATGCCAAGTCCCACCATTCTACACGAAACCTTAATACTTTAAAAAGATTTATTTCTCTGTCAGATAGCTGGGTTATACTTTATTATCTTTCAAATATTTCTGCTGCCTGTTCCAAGATTTTTCTATAATTTTATAGCAGTCTTTTTTTAAATTACATTTTTGATAGAAAGTATGCTACTTTCCCGACTTCTGTAGTTTAGCAAGCAGGGGGCCAAAAGGATCCTAACTTTAGTGGCAAAGAGTATAATTCTTTTTGAATTATTAAATACAAGTCAGGGTTCAAGGGAACTGTTTGTAGTTGACATACTTACAAATACTTTCAAAATACTTTTCCTAACAGTAGAAATAAAAATAAATCTAAATTATATTGAGTTTATAAATATTTTAAAGGCATGTTTAGCTATAACAAAAGGAAAGTTTATTTTGCTTTATTAATATTTATTTTTATTGAAGTATAGTCAGTATACAAAGTTGTGTCAATTTCTGGTGTGCAGCACAATGTCAAACATGAACACACATATGTTCATTTTTATGTTCTTTTTTTTCACCATAAGTAACTACAAGATATTGAATATAGTTCCCTGTACTATACAGCATGAACTTGTTTATCTAAAAGGAAAGTTTATGAATGATAGTTTTGGGCTATATTAAAACTACAAGAAGTCATTTGTATTAAGTAACATCATGTAGCTGTAGGTACTCACAGGCACTGTGTTTTATGGCATAAAGTTACATGTGAGGCTATTACTTGCAGTTAGATTTGGAGCAGAGGCGTTCATGTCTCTGTTATCAGCGCTACCATCGTCTGATCCATTTCACTCATTATTACCACTTATTTGTGAGTAATAATATTTATAATCCTACTACTATGATTACTATCGCAGCACTTCCACGTTCCCCTTGGTGGCTGTTCTAAATCTGAATCTGAATGCAGCAAGAAAAGCAGAGAATTTGGAGGCAGATCTGGGTTGAAATCTCAGTTTGCCTTCTACCAGCTGCATGACTTCACCATGTCAGGTGCCTAGTGTATGGGGATGTTAATACCCACTTCCAGTGATGGCTGTGAGAATTAAACACATGTGAATCACTGTGTGGACTACAAATTTTGATTTCCCACTAAACTCTCCTCACTATCAAAGAATGATCTTCTTTCTGCTTCATGGAGAAAATTAGGGGGTATAAAGTTTATGTTACCAATTCTCCTTCATAGATTTGTCTCTTATCCCTACCACTTTCTTGAAGTCACTCACATTCAGAGACACAAGGAGCTTCCTAAATGCCAAATCTTTTTCAGTCCTCATTCTGTTTTTCCTCTCTGCTGCCATGACATGTTGACCATTTTCCTTCTTGAAATGTTTTGATTTCTCAGCTTCTCTGAAGCCTCTCTTTCTAGTTCATTTTAATCTTTTTTTTTTTTTTTGTCTTTCTGCTTTTGGGTTTCTTTTATGGCTAGTGTGTCATGGAGTGCAAGGTCAGTAGCAGAAAGCAGTGAGTGGTGAGCAGGTTCAGTTTGTGATCCAAGAAGGAAGTCAAAAAACAAATCCAATCCTGGGCATATATCTGGAGGAAACTCTAATTCAAAAAGATACATGCACCCCAATCTTCATAGCAGCACTATTTACAATAGCCAACACATGGCAACAACCTAAATGTCCATCGACAGATGATTACATAAAAAAGATGTTGTGTGTGTATATGCATATGTATGTATATATATATACACACACACAGACACATATATATGTACACACACGCACACACAATGGAATACTACTTAGCCATAAAAAACAAAATAATGCCATTTGCAGCAAGGTGGGTAGACCTGGAGATCATCATACTAAGTGAAGAAGGTCAGAAGGAGAAAGAAAAATACCATATGATATGTCTCATATGTAGAATCTAAAAAAAATGATACAAATGGACTTATTTACAAAACAGAAACAGACTCATATAAACATAGACATAGAAAACAAACTTATGGTTACCAGGGGGTAAAGAGGATGGGCAGGGATAAATTAGGAGTTCAGGATTTGCAGATACTAACTACTATATATGAAATAGATAAACAACAAGGTCCCACTGTATAGCACAGGGAGCTATATCCAGTAAGTTGTAATAGCCTATAATGAAAACATATAAAAAGGAATATGTATATATCTCCATCACTACCCTGTACACCAGAAATCAACACAATATTGTAAGCCAACTATACTTTAAAAAAAATATTTTTAAAAAGCCAACAACCAGGGTCGATACTGTGAAGACACAGAAGCCAAGGAGAGGAGGTGCCAAAAGCTGTAAGGGAGAGTTGGCACTGGAGAATGGGTCAGGAGCTAGGGAACGCGACAGGAGCTAGAGAATGGCCCAAGGTAACTGGAGATAGGAATGCAGGTTGCTACACCTAATGTAACCCAACCACTTTTGCCCGACACCTTTTCCATTTTCACCTGGCTCTCTTTTCTTGGGCTGGGTGCACAAGGAGTATAAGCCGACTTTTAACAGGACTGCCAAGTACCTTCTGCTTTTTTTTCCTTCTGACCTTTGAATATTGTTCCCTAAGGTCCTATTTCTTGGACGGCTCTTTCAATCTACACACTCAGCCTGAATGATCTCATCCAGTCTCCTTTTTAAACTACCTAGTTCTCTTGCAAGTTTTAGTCTGTCTGCTGGGTATTTATGTCTACATGTCCTGCAGTACTGGAAACCCAGATACCTAAATCGAGCTTATCTTTACTTCTTAAACTGTCCCCTCTTTCAGCTGCAGCATCACCGTGCATTTAATCTCTCATCCTAGAAAGCATGGTAGCATTCTTAAATTCTTCCTTTGCTGACATCCAGTAAGACACCAAGATTTTTTTAAATAATGAATAATTCGTTATTATTATTATGACTGTCTTTTTACGTAACCCTTGAGATAGCACTCTACTAAGCCCTGTATATACATTACCTCATCTAATCCTCATGATAGCTTTTAATAATAGCCTTATGGGTGCTATTATTATCTCTGTTTTAGAGATGGAGTGTCTGAGGTGTGGCATATTTGAATTATTCTCTCATGCTTTAAATAGCTCACTCCAGTTACACAGAATTGAATCCAGGCATTTTAATTCCAGATCCTGCTCTCTCCATCACTAGATTCTGGTTTTACTTTGCTCCACTGTGTTCCTCTCAGAAGAGTCTCACAAATTCAGCCCCTCCTTCAGCTACAGTTACACAAGTTAATGTACCTGGACCCCAAAGCAGATTTGCACTGGAATCCTGGGGGCCCTGCCTACTGTGTGAATTTGAACAAGTTGCCCTCTCCGCCTTTAATTCCTCATTGGTAAGGAGGTATGTACTAGCTACATCACAGGTTGATTATAGGGTTTAAAATTAAATAATACAAAGAAAGAAAAGACTATAGGTAACCCATGTAAAGCTCAATACACTTAATACCCATAGGATGCTTAGGTAATCTAAGGAAAGATTAATCTCCAATATCAGCCCTCAAATGTTTTCACTTTGTCTCAAAAGATTTCCATCTGGTGTCCTTGACATAAGACCTGCTAAATTCATGCTCTCTATTGTTGTCAGAATTATTTTTTAAAAAGCTAAATCTGATCATGTCACTTCCCTGCCAAAAAACCTCTGATACGCGTTTCCTCTATGGGATTGCCTTTTATGCCATACTGAAGCAGTGACTTAAAATGAAATCAACTTAAAATGGAATGACATGTTACCTTTTTCAATATTTCCTGCTACTCTCCCAAAAGTAGCACAGCCTTCACTAACACCAAACTTCCATGGACATGCCAGTCTCTTTGATGCTTTTTGGCCTCTTTCTGTTCCCTGTTTCAGTACTTGCCCTTTATCATCTAGAAAACTCCTACTCACCCTTCAAAACCCCTCAAGTTACCTTCCCCTATGTCAAAAATCAAACACCCCTCTGTGCCATTAAAAGTACCTTATTCATAGTATTTTTCAGCTGAATTTGCAGTTACCAAATTAGAATTGCTTTCCCCAGGGAAAAGACCATTTCTCAATTAAAATCAATCAAATTTGGTGTATAGTATCTGGTACATTGCAGACCCTTACTATATATCACTGAGTGAATAAATGATCACTAGAAGTGTATAATCCTAATAGTTTACAAGATCTTTCCACATACTTTCGTTTTTATCACATAATAGAAGCAAAAGATTTTGTTTGGATACAAGAGGCCATATTATTATTGTTATTAACTGAGACTTACTAAGCCTTGCCAATGTTTTCCCCAATTGTGGAACTTTAAAACCAGGTGAAAATAACTACCAGTAATTTAAAAAATAAAGGCAAATGTGAGCACATGGCTCGGGTTTTAAGAACAAGGTAATTATACAGCTCATGATAATTACCTGTGGGCTTGGTAAATATGTTGCAGCTTGATAATTGTGCTCCTCTTCAGGCTCAGATTAGAATGTTCCTTTAGTTTATCACCGAAGCTGCTATTTAAAGAGTCAGGCTAAAACCTGGAATAAGAGGAACTCTTTGGAATTACAGCAGCATATCCAAGTCTTTGCAGTTTCCATCCAATTCTTTTATGTGGCAACAATAATAACCAATTCAGTTAAATAATTTAAAATCAATAGATACTATTTTCCCCCTGAATTCCTTGAAAACAGTTGAGCCAAAGTAATGAAGAGAGTTAGTTGATGTGAAACCTGGAGCAGTTCATCAAAATGTCAGTTAGCACTTATTAGTGGCACATGAAATCAATTTAGTGTGTTACTCCAGCAATTTGAAAAAAAATGGAAGAGAATAAAAAAATACTGGAGTGTGCAGCATCAGGTAAGGGCATATTGTTCTGTGAAATCTTTGTTTCAATTGCACGGATGTGTGTTCACTGGCTTGGGATGTAAAATATACTCCCTACTGTGGTATATATTTCCCACTGTGGTATTTGTATATTTCCCACTGGTTTGGGTCAAAATTTTAAAGCCACCACCCTACGGGACACAGGAGTGGGATCAAGTCCAAGTAGCTACTTAATCAAATTGGTTTAATAACTTGATAACATTGAAATCATGTCCCACTTGGGGCCCCAAGCCCCAATTACATAATTATAATCCCAAAAGCATAATCAACGCCTGATTCATTCACCAGAATTGGCTTCAAATAACATTTAATTATTTCAAAAAAATCAAACCCATCTCTAAGAGATGAACATTCACTGCCACAAAAACTACACAGAAGAATTTGCCATCGCTTCTGAAGTCGATAGCAAAAAAGCAGTTTGAAAAACATTTTCAGCAAAGGCAACATCACTAAAATTAGACTCAGATCACTATTTTCAGTCACTAACTTGTAGTGGAGAGATTACAGGTGAGACTTTTTGTATCATTAAGAGCATTGGGCTTTACAATTAAGCATCCTGACTCCATTTCTTCAAGTGTAAAGTGAGGAAAATAAAACCTACCTAGAGGAATTATTGCAAAGAGTAAATGAAATATATGTAAAGTACTTAGAAATACATGAGGGCACAGGGTAAATACTGAATACATGGTATATTTTTAAATATTTTGTGGTTTTACTTTTTGGTTACATTTAGTTAAAATATTTACCCCTAACGGAGTAATATTAATGTTAAAGTTTTTTTTTCTTTTTTGTGAGTGTATTTGCATGCTACACACTTAAGATGCATGTTTCTCTTTGCTGATAGTCACTTGGGCTGGTGCCAGTCAAAGGCTGCCCAACTGTTTGACCTGATAACAACACTGACTTAGTTCTACAATGTAACTCTCCAAGTTTCAAGTAAAATAATGTTCCTTGTGGCGTCTTCTCCAGCCCTCTTGCCACAGCTCCTCTTCCATTTTAGTCTTTGTTTCGGCATCCCTTTACATGTTGCCTATGCAACCATCCAGGGTTTACATTTTAGGAAACGTACGAAAGAAACGGAGGGACGGGTCAAGGGCACGGCCTTTCTCGTATACACAGGTTTTTCCAAATACATAAAATTGCCTCCAGAATATCTCTTTGTACTCCCTAGGAAACCACAAATTTTATTTTTCATTGCAAACTCAAACTTCTCTGCCAAGCGTGCCTATCCTGAGCACAGCAGAAGGGTAACCGTCCGGAGCCTGCAGGGCACCTCCCCGGGTTCGGGGAGCCTGAATTTGTGTCTGCAGCCCCCGAGCCGCCCCAGCGCGGGAGTTTCGAGGGGAGCCCGGGGACAGCTGCGGGGTCACGTGGGGAGGCCGCGCGGGGACCGGCGCCTGGGGCTCGGGTGCCCCCGGGAAGCCGGCGCCAAAGGGCTGCATCCGCAGAGCCCAAACCTGGGCGTCCATTAGCGCCTCGCTGGGAGAGGAGCTCGCCCGCCCGCCCGAGCGGGCACAGGTGTCCGTCCGGGTGGCGGCGCCGGGCCCCTGCGGGCGGGCGGGCGGGCGGGAGGCGCGGGCGCGCCCGTGCGCGGAGGCCCGAGGGGGAGGTTCCCGCGAGGTGGTTCTCGGGCTCCTCCTCGGCGCTCAGGTTTCCTCTTCCCGCCCGCCGGCTGCCGGCTGCGGCGCCGCCTCCCTCCTCCCTCCCTCGCCGCGGCTGGGCCCGCTCCGCGGCCTCGGCCCGCCTCGCCCCCGCCCAGGCCTCCTCCCGCTCGCTCTCTCCCTTCCCCTCGAGCCGCCGAGGAGCCCGCAGCCGCGGGGCGCCCGGGAAGATGGCGGCGGCGGGAGGCGGCGGCGGCGGCGGCGGCGAGGCGGGCGCGAGCCCGGGCGGCGCGGCGGGGCCGGGGTCGGGGCGGCGCGGCCCCGGCCCCTCCGCCGAGGCGCAGGACGACGCCCCGGGCCCCGCGCCCGCCGCGCTGCACCCCGAGGAGGTCGCCGTGCGGCTGCAGCGGATGCGCCGGGAGCTGAGCAACCGCAGGAAAATCCTGGTGAAAAACCTGCCTCAGGACAGCAACTGCCAGGTACCGGGACGCGCTGCGAGGCGACGCGTCCCGGGGGCTACGGGCGGGAGCTTCAGAGGGAAGCCGCCCCCGAGGTGTCCAGGCTGGTGCCAGGCGCCTGGGAGCGGTCCTGGGGAGGAGGGGGTCGTGCAGAGTTAGAAGAACGGTCCGTGGCTTTGCGGAGCCCTCCGGGTTTCTGAGCCTGCGGTCGCCCCGCGAGGGCGGTACTTTAGGAAACTGAGTCTCGGACAGGCGACGGGAATTGGCTCGTCCAAGGTCACAGGAAAGTCCGGCTCGCTCTTTCCTTCCCCTGTGGTCAGGGGCGTGTGTGTGTGGGTGGGAGCGGTCTGGGGAGTAGTCGTGGACACAGTAGGTGAAAGAGGGTGGAGGTGAGCTGTGGGGCACAGATTTGGGGGGGCCAGGTCTCGGGAACACTTGGAGACGGGCTGGGGGTCCCGCGGGGTCCTCGGGACTTGGGTGTGCCGTGGGGGGCGGGGTCACGGCAGAGCTAGGAGGGAGTTTTGCTGTTGCAAAAGCACTTGACCAAGTTTGTATGAAACAACTCTGCCCCCTCAGTTTGCTGAGGCCCTGGAGTAGAGAGGTTATCGCTGCGCTGTGGGGAGCCTTGCAGCCCTCTTCTGCCATGCCAAATCCTGGAGGATTTGTTACTCAGAGACTCCGAGGAGACTTAAAGATAGGCTACGCTGTGTCTTTGATCCGGATTAGCTGTTGCTTTAGGATTAAAAACTCTATATCTGACTTTTTTTTCCCCCCTCCTTGATTGCCAAATTAACATGCTCATTGTAGGAAAGTTAGAAAATACAAAGAAGCGCAAAGGGGGGAAATAGAAACCACCTTTTTTTTCTGATACTTAAAGATAACCATTTTTAACGTGGGGTATTAGCTTTCTTTTCCTGAGCGTGTATACACATATGTACGTAGTTTTGTTTTACCCCCCGCAAAAGAGAATTTCTTTGATTCTTCAGGGTTTCTTAATTGCCTAGATGTTCACGTGTGTTTTACAAATAACTAGTATTTATACACTTTGTGGAGGTAGGGAAGGTAGTCTCTCCTAGTTTGCAGATTTGGGGCAATTCCTGCAGTTCATCCTGTGGCAGGATGCATGGAATTGCAGTAGGTTGCCTATTGATAACCGCAGCAGTTCTTCCATAAAATCCACAAAATAACAAGACCAATGCTTCGTTACTATGTAATTAGACCTTACAGAGCCACTCACAATAAATGTGAGCATATAACCTTATAACTCATACGTGAGGGCTGTTTTGTCTCAAAAAGCAATATGAAGTCTCTGTCAGTATTTGTACGTCTCATCTCTCTTTGAATGCTTTCCATCATTGTCCACTTCCCATCAGGCAGGTAGTATTTTGTGATGCTGCCTGTAAGAACACCTGCAATGGGCTCATTTCATAGAAGCAGCTTTCCGCTGCCCACACAAATACGGCAAATAGACAGCAAGCGAGCTCGGAAGAGGGAGGCCTGGGAAAGGCAGATGGCATTTAAAAAAAAAAGCTGAAGAAATAACAGCTCTGTGTGTAATCTAGAAGAGAGATGGAGAAGTGTCTAGGTTTCCTTTGTAGAATGTCAACTATTTTTCTTATGTTTCCTTACATTAATTCTAAAAATATTTAGACCAAAAATTTTTGACGGTTCTGTATATTCCTGCTTTGCTGTTGGTAACTTTTTCATCTTCCTTCTCAAGAGACTTGAAAAAATATATCAAACGGTCTCTAATAAAAGGAACAGTTTTAATTACCTGTTAAGGATGGAGAGAGGTTTTATGAGAATTACAGTCGTGTATTTTTGAGATATTCTTTCACTTATGAATTTGTTTTGCCTAAATTTTAGGATTTTCTGTAAGATAGCAAGCATAAACTATCACGTAAGATTAGTATAAGATTTGTATGTTTAGATGAGTCTTTTACTGCCAACTAACCTTAAATTTTTATGTTAAGTTAAATTTTTATGCCACATTTGTTTTGAGAGCTGAAAAGTTTCATCTATGAGCAAAAAAAAAAAAAAAATGTTGCTAGGACCTAGAGACTAGTTTCCAGACGTGCTAGTGTTTATTTTTCTCTATTATGATTAATAAAGTGTTAGTTTAAGGATTTCTGATGATATAGTTTTAAATTCAAAACAGATAAACATTTGATTATAGATAATGTTTAAGTAGTGTTTTTTTCTTATCATCTTCTATACTTGTACCTTTCCTAAGCACAGTCATAGCTATTAGTGGTCCATGTTACATAAATAAGTAGAATAGACCAAAATATGCTAATTTCTAAAAGCAATTAAAAGGCAGTCTTTTCTTTAGATTATTTAGATAGAGAATTACTTTTTTTTATTAGTCAGATAAAGTTAACATTTATTTGATCCATTTCTCAAGTTGTAATATTTTCATGAATATGTTCTGCAAGGATTTTTATATATTTTATTTTTCATTTCCCGTAATTCTGTTTTTTTCTTAGTGGCCGCATTTTACTGTCAACTTACTAGTGAAGGATTAACTTTAATTTTATTTTGTATCTTTTAGCCAGTATCACCTGGCTACATATTCTCCTTTTGAAATGACTAACATGGTTAAAAAAAAAAACAACTACTTTTTGTTCAGTCTCTAAGTAATCAGATATTTTAAATACCCAGCTTCTTGTTTTTTCATTCTTTCTTTTTTTTTTTTTTTTTTTAGGAACAATCTATGTTTATTCATTCATTTATTCTGGAATATCACATTAAAGGTCAAGGTCATTCCTAACTCTGATTCTCAAACTGTATAGTTATGTTTCTAGAAAAGCTATGTTGGTAATTAATCAGTAGGAACCCAATAATTTTTTCTTAACATTTTGAAAGCATGGATATTTTCTTTATTAAGCATAGTTTGCATAAATTTTACTCAACTTTGTTTAACTTTTGGTATCACAAATATATAATAGCTTTACACCTCCTATGATTAGAAGACACACTGAGAGTGTCATTTTTTAAGTGGGAGCTTTTAAGGATACAAATATCAAATAACGTACTGTAGTAATAATACTAGCTCTAAAAAAACCCCAAAGACTTTCATACTAATAAGCTCTCAAAAGCTGTCTCATTGAATCGTTACTGTGCTGTCAGTCAGGTGCTGTCTGGTCGGCATGGTATGCTTTCTGGAATCCTCCCAGCCCAGCTTTCTCGTAGCCTCAATTCTGGTTCATATCCTTTCCATCGCTTGCACAGACTATTACAACTTTTCTCTTTGTCACCTACCCTCATTATTTTCCTGTGTCTTATGTTTTAGCCCATCCTGCTTACTGCTTCCCTGAGAGAGCTTCAAATCTGATCATGTCACTTCTGCTTAAAACAAAACAAAAGCAAAAACAAACAAAAACCTTTGGCTCCATGTTCCCAACACTGCTTCTCAGACTTTTCCTCAAATTATCCCTCATTTGTCTCTTTTCCTCAAATTTTAGGCTGTAGCGAACCTGTGTTAGCTTACTGCAGGACAGATTGTTTGGAGAGTGAATTGTCTTCATGTTCTGTCTGGAAAATTCATATGAATTTTATGTTCCAGTAAAATTGGATTTAATTTATAAACAGTGACAAACTTTTTAAACTCGCCTCTAAATTTTTTTTCATAAACTTGACACTTACAGAAGATGTTTATCCTATGATTTTCCATATCCTGTATTACCATGGAGTATTCAGACCTCACTTTGAGAAGCATGACATAATAGGGTAGAAATCTAAGGTTCTAGGCTTTTGTGACTTGACCCCTGCCTGCATCTCCAGTCTCATTTCTTATTAGTCCTGCATTGGATTCTACTTTAATTTTTTAAAGCTACCTAGATCCTTGAATACTTCTTGCCACTGTGACTTGGTATTTATAGTTGTCTTTGAATGTTAGTGTTTAGTATTGTAATTGTAGCAATTAACTTATGAATAATATTTATAATAATTACTGTAATTACAATGAATAATAATGCTGCTGTGAACACTGGTTCTTATTTAGAATAGCCATGTATCTGTGTGTGTCTATATGTGTGAAGTCTTTTGCAACTCTGAATTTAGAATTTTGATTAGTTAAGGTAAGGCCCTAACATGTGTTTTTTATTATATTTCTATAAATTGTTTGTATTTTATGGTTAACCTGATTCTGCTTCAGTAGCACTGTTACTGGGAGAAATGGAGAAAACAGTGGCTTTTATTTCCTATACCATTTGAGTTCACTCAGTTTTTTTCCTACATAGTGTATGTATGTACATGTATTTTGTTTTTGTTGTGTTTATTTTAAAATCTAAAAGATTTTATTGTGTAATTAGAAGAAAATGTGGAGTGCTTAGGGCCAATAGCCAGGATCAGCAAATAGAAGAAACAGTCTATTGTCAGACTGGGTATTATTAACTTTCATTTCAAAGTCTCTACTATGGAAGTTAATTGAGAAGCTTGATGGTTAATTCATAGAGGCTCAATTGAAAGCATAGTATTATCAACTAAGCACTTTTTAGAATAACAAGCCACCAAATATAGGAAATTCTGGTTGATCTTTTTTAAGCTACTTATTCTCATTTTTCTTTTATATTAGTCAAAAACCAATAGAATTTTCTCACATGCTTTGTGTTAGCTGTGGGATTTAAAAACGTACCTTATTTGTTTTCTCTGACAATGTATTCAGTAATTATTGCCTCTTTCTAAACTGGGGCTATTATTCACCGCTTTTTCCTGATGGTCCTGGGATGTTTTCACATTATGAATTAATTTTTTCTTATTGAGAATGTCATTTTCCTTCCTTCCAAAAGTTACTTTCATGGTGTAGTTTTTACTACTTAAAAGTTATTTATTACATTTTCTTTTTCAACCTGGTTAATCAGAATTGAATTGTGGGTTGTATACCTAATATTATCCTATTCCCCGTGTAACAAGGGCGCTGAAAGCTGCTAAAGGAATATACTTCTAGATTTCTGGGACACCGCTGGCTTGGTAAATTCCTAGTCTTGGCAAAAACTCTTAAAAAGGGTCTCAGCAATACTTGTTCTTGCTCTGAAAACACATTTGAGGAGAGGAGTACTTTGTGGTTAGCATCACAATGCTGAGTGTTAACAAGCAGTCCAAAGACATCTCAGGTGATTTACAGACCATTTCCTAATTAATGAATGGGTTGTGCTTATAAATCACTTTTGGGCTTCTACCATGTTTTCTTGTAGAAAGAATATGGTAGATGGTATTTAGTTTTGCCAGTTGGCATTTTAATATTTAAGCCATGATGCTTGTAAAGTGTAAGATTACTCTAAATAGTACAGTAGCATCTGATTGGCTCTGTGTGGGAGCGGGGACTCCCATCTTCAAGTCATCGATGGGTGCCCCTGTGTCTTGTGTCAGACGCTCAAGAAAGAGCTGTGTTTAAGGGAACTGCTCTTTAAATAAACAAGATTCAGAAGATCAGGGAAGCATTAAATGAGGTCAACTCTGGTGAAAGGCTGTTGCTGCCAAAGGGGCCCCTTCACTAACCCCCTCAGTTTTGTCTCCTGATTCTTCTGTTTGCACTTATCTTCCCTACCCTGGCAGCCAGTGGCCCTTAGGGGTTCCCTGGGCCCATTTCTCATCTGTGGGCAAAAAGCTCTATGTTTAGCTCTGCTTAGCCCAGCTGAAACAGGCAAATAAATGAATGTTAAAACATAAGTAAAGAAAACAAATATTCTATAAATTTAAAGATCTTTAATAGCTTATTAGTAGCCCTGGCTTTGTTTCTATTTTATTTGCCTAAAGAGGCAGTTGCCTTACTGTCAGGGGATAGTGTGCAATGAGTCGGTCATAAATGAGAAGTGGGAAGATCAGGCCACCCAGAACACCTGTCTATATTATATGTTTTGGTTCATGATTATCTGCAGGGCATCGTCCTTGGTTGCTGTGTACTAAATACCTTCCGTTTGTTCCTCCAGACCTATCCCCACCCTTCTCACCTGCTTTGTGTCCTGGGAGGCTCACTGTGTTGTGGATTGCACAAACAAGGCTCTCTCATCCTCTGGTTTCTGATCATTTGGTCAGAGCCGCTCATGGGAGATCAAAGGGCAGAGGAGAGAGAGATGGGAGCATTTGTTCACCCAGCTCCCTGTCTACCAGGTTTCTGTGGCTTGGCTGTTTTCTCTTTCAAAGGTCACAGCTTCTTCCCAGTGGATCTGTCCATGCAGTTAAGCTCTCTGGGTTGTTGTCATTGTTCCCCTTCCCTTCCTAGGCCTAGGGGTGGCAGGGGACTTCCGCTAACTGTGGGCTTTCTTCAAGCCTTTGTAGATAGTCTGTTTAAAAACGTCTCTCCACTTACTAGTTTTTGAACGTGCCGTCTGTTTCTTGCTGAGACCTCTTATGCTGTTGCCTGCTCAGTCTCCGTGCTTCCTCTCTTGTAATAGCACCCAGATTTTCCTTTGAGGACCTACCCCTCCTTCATTATTTATTAACTGTTTGGGTTTACTCTCTGTCCCCATCCACAGAGGTGACATAAACCAACAAACAGGAGTCTTCCCTTTTGCCATTGGAATTGGTTAAAAGATGGGCAATAACCTGGACTTAAGCCAGTCAGTATATGGTAGTCCCTTGGCCCTAGTGATTTATTTCAACCTACTATGATAAAGAAGCTTAGGACTTTTGTTTGGTTGTTAAAGTAAGTAATTCTTTTTTTCCCACGGGATTTGAGTGCAGAGACACATTGCTCTGATTGTAGCTGACAGTCTGAGGACAGAGCAGACATCCAAAGGAGGACTGACGAGAGAGAGAGAGAGAGTAAGAAAGCTGAGAAGCTGAGCTGGAAACCTGATCAAGCTATATCTGAAGCTTGACCTACCTCTGGACATCTTAGTTATGCAAGCCACTAAATTCCCTTTATTTTTCATTGTTTCAAGTTGAGTCTTCAGTTACTACCAACCAATAGTATCCCAAATAATATAAAATTTTAATTTAAAAACACATAAGTCTTAGTATTGGAAAGGAATAGTTAAATACCTTTCATCCATCCCTTTTGCTTATTACACAAATCCAGTTTACAGAGTCCTAAACACATGGATGCTAGCACATTTTTAACACCTTTAGTTTCAAAGAAATCACTGCTTTGTAAGGTATCCTGCTCCGCCTTCAGATGGCTTTTGTTGTTTTGTCTTATTTATATTAAATATAGAAAATTTATTTCCCCCAATTTTAATTTCTTGATCCAACTTCTTCCCTCCAGTAACACAGAGAATTTATGGTATTCTTTTTTCTTTTTTTTTTAAATGTATAACTTCACTTCCTTCATACCAGTACCTTTTAGGGTATGAGTTCAAGTTTCTTCACCATCTTATATTTCTCTGAACACACACTACTATCATTTTGTCATCGCATCCCTTAATATGTGGCACCCAAAATTGAGTATGCTGGTCTAGTTGAGATCTTCCTGTAATCCCTCTGCCCGAGCAAATTTCCCTTTTCTCTGGATTTCTGTAGTAATATTAACGTCTGTGTATTGGGTGCCAACTGTTGCCAGGCACTGTACGTTGTGCTTCATTTACTCTATATTTAATCCTTTTTTCAAGGCTGTAAGATTAGAATTCTTTATTCCCATTTTATTGGTAGGGAAACAGAGATGCAAAATTGATGTCAAGCAATTTGCCCAAAGTCATTCAGCTAATTGGTTGCAGAGTGGAGAAAACAAATGTTTTTTTGATTCCAAAGCTCATAATCTTATCCCACATATTATGATTGTAATTCCCCTCCACACGTACACTGTACTGTTTCAAAGGACAGGGGTTATGTGATACTTAACTTTGTGTCATCAGTGTTTAACCTAGGACCTGACACATTGTTCCAAGGGGAATTTAAAACAGAAGGGGACTACCCACGTATTTGTTCTAAAATGCTATACTTCTGTTAATGCATCTGATACATGGCAGGTTTTCAAGATTATCTTGTAAGATGAACACATTTTGCACTGTTAAGACTGTGTTAGCTTTTTGGCAGCGAACTTCATTCATAGGTAATTATTCAGTCAATCAACTGTTTATGGCTTATGAGTAAATTGAAAGCTATAAACCCTCTCTCCAGAAAAGTGCTTATATGCTTAGGCGCACTGAAATTTACACGTAATTTCAAGGGGCTATGGATCTTTTGTGACTTACCCCAATCTCCCCCTGGGGGACTTACGATCTAGGCTGAGAAGCCAGTGTGATTTTGATCATGTCTTTAGGACTTCACCTGAGTGTGGACCACTTGCGTAGATCCAAAACTGCTGTTTCAGAAGAGTTCTCATCAAAAACTTCTGTGGGCCATGGTTACGCATAGGTGAGATGATCTTCCATCTGGGCAAGAATGTAAATCAGCCTCCTTAATTTTCATTGCAGAAAAGACACCTGTGTCACATCATGGTTGATGTAAAAGCTCATGGTTCTCTGGTCCCGCGGCAGTACTGACACTCAGTGTGCTGGCACAGAGTGGATGTGCAAACATTTTTTCCTTAGAATCCAGGATATTACAGTGTAATATTTCCCACTTAACGTGTGTTAAAGGTCAAAGAGTAATATAAAGAACGTGTCTCTTTAAAACGTATCAAGACTATTCACAATAAGCATTTGTTGCTAAGAAAAGTTTCTCTTTTTTGTTAGGTTTGTGAGTCTCTAACTTACTGTGAGCCCCTAAACTTGGTGCTTAGTTTTGTGCTTACTTACTGTCATTATCTTTAGATTTCCTTTGTCCCTATGCTTGTACATTTCCTTTGTGTGTTTGAAGCTTTCTGTTAAACATTTGTTACCACCTGAATGCCAAAATAGCGTTAGAATTCACTGCATTTTTTGGAGCCTGCATTTGTACTCCTATTCTTTGCCTCATTTCCTGCCATTCCCTTTCACCCAGCCCCACCTCGCTCTACCCTCCTTGGCCCCAGTCAGTTTTATATCTTTCCTCTGTGATTATCTGCTTTTAGTTCCCAGCTTGCCTTATTTCCTGGACTTTGGATCTCCTATTACTCTCAAGTTCAGCTGCTTGCTTTTGATTCCAGGTTAGCCTCCATCTCTCTGACTTTATACCTCATTGGGTTTTTGTATCCTGATCTAGAGTAGAAGTATTGGCAATAAACAAGAACATGTGAATCTGGGACTTTTTTTTTTTTTAATTGAATTACCATCAGTTACACTGTGTCCATTTCTGGTGTAAAGCACAATGTCCCAGTCATGCGTATACATACGTGTATTCATTTTCATATTTTTTCATTAAAGGTTACTACAGCAGAAACTTTTTTTTAGTCTGTTTTTGTGTATAGTGGCCAGCATTTGTAAATCTCAAACTCCCGAATTTATCCCTTCCCACCCTGGGACATTTTACATTTTGAAGTGATCTCAAACTTACAGAAAAGTTGTAAGTACAGTGCAAAGAACTTTTTTCCTGGGCTGTTTGAGAGTGAGTACTGACCTAACTGTCTGCCAGTCTGAGTACTTTATTATGTATTTCTTACAAATATGGACTTTCTCTAGCATAAGCACATCACTACCATCAAACTCAAAATACTGCCATCTAACCTTCAGATCATGTTTAAGTTTTGCCAGTAACATCTTTTATAGTGAAAGGATACAATTCAGAATCACATATTGCATTTAGTTGTTGTCTTTAGTCTTCTTCAGTGTGAAGTAACTTGACTTTTACAACCTTGACCCTTTTGAAAATTACAGGCCAGTTACTTTTATAGAGTGTCCTTCAATTTGGACATTTTTTATAGTTAGATTAATTCTGCATAATTAGATCCAAGTTATGTATCCTTGGCAGGAATATCCCAGGGTGGTGCATGTTTTAGATGTGTCTCATTGTTGATAAAGTTAATTCTGATCACTCTGACTGACTTTTATTAAAGTGACATCAGCCAGGCTTCTCCATGCAAGGTCTTTCCCTTTGTAATTCATGAGAATTTTGAGAGGAGATACTTAATTAAGACTGTGTAAACATTCTACAGGCACACTTTGCTTTAGTGTTCTTTGCTTTATTTGTGCTACACAAATATTGTGCTTTTTACTAATTGAAGATTTGTGGCAATCTTGCATCAAGCAAGTCTGTCGGCACCATTTTTCCAACAGTCTGCTCACTTTATGTCTCTTTGTCACATTTTGGTAATTCTCACAATATTTCAAACTTGTTCATTATTTTATTTGTTATGGTGATCAGTGATCTTTGATGTTACTACTGCAAAAAGAGTATCACTCTGAAAGCTCAGATGATGGATAGCAATTTTTTAGCAATAAAGTATCTTTTAATTAAGGTATGTACTTTGAGACGTAATGTTTTTGCACACTTACGAGACTCCAGTATAGTGTAAACATAACTTTCATATGCATTAGGAAACCGAAAAAAAATGTATGTGACTTGCTTCATTTCAATATTTGCTTTATTGTAGTGGTCTGGAACTGAACCTACAATATTGCTGCAGGTGTTCAGTTTACTCATTTATTACTTTATATACAAGACAAACTCTTGGTTTCCTGTGTTGTTCGATGGGTTATACTTTATTACTATCATTACTTATTTTGATGCTTTAATTGTTTCACACTTGGGCAGTGGGATCTCCTTCAAGCTGGCTCCTATGTCCTCTTTTTACATAAACTTTTTATTTTGGAATAATTTTGGATTTACAAAAGAAGTTACAAAGGTAGTACGTAGAATTCCTGTATATTCTTTACTCAGTTTCCCCTAATATTACATCTTACATAACCAAGGTACGTTAGTCAAGATTAAGAAATTAACATTGGTACATCATTACTAACTGAACTGCAGACTGTTTGGATTTCACTCGTGTTTTCAATTATGTCTTTTTCCTGTTCCAGGATCCAATCCAGGGGACCACACTGCATTTAGTCATCACGTCTCCTTAGTCTCTGTTCTCACCAGTTTCTCAGTCTTTCCTTGTTTTTCGTGACGTTCATAGTTTAGTCAGGAATTTTTTAGGATACACCTTAATTCCAATTTGGAAGATGTTTTTCTCGTGAGAGATTAGGGTTATGGAATTTTGGGAGGAATTTCACAGAGGTGAAGTCCACTAATGATTACATCATCTCAGGGGGGACATGATGTTAACATGACTAACCACTGGTCATGTTAACCTTAATCATCTGCTTGAGATGATGTCTGCCACATCACTCCTCTGTAAAGATACTATTTTTCCCATTCACTAGTCCTTGGAAATAAGTCACTAATTCCAGTATACACTTAAGGGAAGAGTCCTATGTCCTTTTTTAAAAAAATTATTACAGTATTAATTGTATTAGTTTCAGATATACAACAGTGTATTAACTCAATATTTTTCTAGATTATACTCCATTTAAAGTTATTATAAAACATTGGCTGTATTCCTGTGTTATGTATTACAGTATCTTACTTGTTTTATACATAGTACTTTGTACCTCTTAATCCCCTACCCTTATTGTGCCCTTCTCAACTCCCTCTCCCCACTAGTAACCAATAGTTTATTTTCTATATCTGTGAGTCTGTTTCTGTTTTGTTATATTCATCCATTAGTTTCATTTATATTCCACATATGAAAAGGATAACATACAATCTTTTTCTGACTTATTTCCTTAAGCATAGCATCCTCTAGGTCCAACCATGTTGCAAATGGTAGAATTTCATTATTTTTTATGGCTGGTATTCCACTGTATATGTATGTACACACCACATCTTCTTTATCCATTCATCTTTTGATGGACACTCAGGTTGCTTCTGTATCTTGGCTGTTGGTCCTGTATGCTTTTGACATGTCCTCATCATTCACTGAGCACTTCCTTTGCTTTTGACACAATTAGATGTTGCAGCTTATTTTGCACTTTCTGTGCTTTAGTCCTTGAATCAGCCATTTCATGAAGACACCTGTTATAGACTGAATGCTTGTGTTCCCCCAAATTCATATGTTGAAGCCCTAACCCCCAATGTGGCTATATTTGGAGATGGCATCTCTATGGAAGTAATTATTAAGTTAAAGGAGGTCATTAGTGTGGGGTGCTGATCTGATAGGATTAATGCCATTGAAGAAAAGGCACCAGAGAGCTCTCTCTCTGTTGTGTGTCTCACCCCCCTACACACACCCCAGTGTGTGCAAGCACCAAGGAAAGGCTGTGTGATGACACAGTGAGAAGGTGGCTGTCTGCAAGCCAGGAAGATTTCAGTAGAGACCAAATCAACTAGAACCTGGATCTTAGAATTCTAACATCCAGAACCATGAGAAAACACGTTTCTGTTGTCTGTGATATTCTGCTAGGGCAGCCCTAGAGGACTGTTACAGAGCCTAATTTCTTCTAGGGGAAAGTACTGTTAGGAAGCCAAGACCTGGGAGCTGGTTTTACTCACTACCGTTGAGATGCCACTGCTATCTGTTCCCCTTAGTAGGCAGAGCTAGAGAAGGTGTGAGTGTATGTATGTGTGCACACACGTATATGTACACCTACATCTACCTGTAGGAAGCAGTGAGTTCATACTCACACATCAGATTGTAGCCTGACACCATAGAGTTCCTTCTGGTTTTCTCCCATTCCATATTCATTACTTTTTTTCCTTTCAGTGAGAAACCTGGTGTTCATTATCCTTAATATATTTACCTATTTGAACAATCCTCTTCTAAGTAATGAATCTCCCATCACCACTGCAGATGTCTGTCCCCTCCCCCTTGCAGATGCCCACCTCATCCAGCATAGGCTCCCTCCTCCTCCACTGGGCAGCGACACTGGCCAGAAGGCCCCCTCCCCTTACCTGAGTTCTGACGTTCTGTGCTGGGTTTTCCTGCTGTGTGGGTGTCCTCCTCACTTTGTTTGCACTCTGAAACCTGAGACATTAAATAAGGTATTTTGTGTAAAATGTATGGGTAAGTGTAAAGTAAGTGAGATCTATTATTAGGGGTAGCTGTGGTAGGCAGATTTTGGAAATGGCCCTGCAAGATTTTTAATCCATGGAACTGTGAATGTGACAAAGTATCACATGTGTCATTGTTACATGACAAAAGGGGAGTTTTGCAGATGTAATTAAGATTACTAATCAGTTGATTGGAGGTTATCGGAAGGGAGATTATCCAGGTGGGCCATATCTAATCATACTAGCCCTTTAAAAGCAGAGTTTTCTGTGACTAGTAGCAGAGGGAGAAGTCTGATGATTTGAAGCACAAGAAGGATTTGACGCTCTGTTGCTGGGTTTGAAGATGGAGTGGGCCATGTATGAGGATTTTAGAGCAGTTTCTAGGAGTGGAGAGTGGTCCCCAGCTGATGACAGCAAGAAAACGGGGACTTCCATTCTACAACCACAAGAAACTGAATTCTGCTAACTGCCTTAATGAGTGGAAGTGCCTTCTTTAGAGCCTCTAGATAAGAGTCCAGTCTGCCTAAGACCTTGATTTTGGCCTTGAGAGATCCTAAGCAGAGAACTCACTTGAGCATGGCTGAAATTTTGACACACAGAAGTGAGACATAATAAAGGGGCATTGTTTTAAGCAGTTTAAATTGTGCTAATTTGTTGCACAGCAATGGAAAATGAATACAGTAGTACATCCAGGAAATATTTGAGAGAAAAAACATTTGTGTCAGGGAAAAGGAGATTGTGGTTTATGTATGGTTATTATTTGGGAGAGATAAATCTATCCCCTGGGGATATCTGCAAACAAACTGCTCAAGGAGAACCTCTTATTGCTAGATGTATAATATTAATTAATTTGAGATATGTTGAATATTTTCTTTTAAGTGAATTATGTATTAGGTTAGTGTAAAGAGTATTTTCAATTTTTTTCTTGTGTACTTTAAATATATTGGTTTATGTTCAGATTATAAAATAATCTTAGAAAAAAATACTCTATTGGAGTTGATAAAAGCAACCTGTAGAAATAAATATTCATGCATTTAACAGACATTCAAGGTCTGCTTTTTGCCAGATGTTGGAGACCTTTCTGCAAACAAGGCAGATATACGGTATTTACTATTACTAAGCCTACAGTCTAATGAAGATACAGGTATATGAGCAGTTAAAATGCAGATGACTAGCACTGTAAGTGTTGTGATGGAGAAAGTAGAAAATACTGTGGGAACACAGAAGAAAGATGTCTACGCCACACTTGGGAGAGTCAGAAAGGCTTCTTAGAGAAACTCATTTAAGCTGAAACTCAGGAAGAGAGAAGTTAACTAGGGGAAGGGAAAGAAAGAAAGAGGTGAGGAATATTCATAGTAGTAGTAACAAGATACAACAAGTCCTAAAGAAAAGAAAAAGCATGACCAATAATTAGCGTACCGTGGCCGAGGCACAGCGTTTGAGAGAGGTTCTGGTTCAATATAAGATCAGCACATTAAGCAGGACCAGATGATTATAAGCCATATAAGAGAATTTGGGTTTTAAGGGAAATGAAGATACGTTGAAATATTTAAACCAAGGGAGTGATGCATTCAGATTTCTAGCTGTCAAAGAGTGAGATTATGTTGTTTTTATTTTCATCTTTCAAATTGGGTTCTTACTCTGGTCTCTGTCCTAAGGTTAGGAAGTCAGTGATGCAGTAAGCATGAAGAATGTGCTGAGATTGAATAGTTCATAGATTTTAATTTTATATTGGTGATACTTGAGATGCTGTGTGTGTGTGTGTGTGTGTGTGTGTGTGTAATAGTAGTTCATTGTGTTTGCTCCAGAGTCTGTCAACCTGGGTTTGAATCCCAAATTCACTACCTACTGTCTATGTAAGTCCCTTCTCTAGGGTTCAACATCCTCAGCTTCAGAATCTGGATAATAACCTCCTACTTTAAAATCCAGATCATGGGGTTGTTAGGGTTAAGCAAGATTATTTCAATAAAGTGCCTGGGATAAAGTCATCGTTCAGAAGATTATTGCTATTATATAACTAATAAAAAGCTGAATGTTTATTAATTTTTTTTAGGCCAAGTCAAAGTGTTCCTTGGCAAAAAGTTGGTATTCAAATGAACTTACTAACAAAACAGCTGCATTGAAAGCTGTTAAATATTTAGCCAAGTTAAAATTGACACCTCATTTACTCAGCCAATATCACAAAAGGTATCATATGATGGGCCTTGTCTTGGGCCAAAAAAAGTATTATCTGGTGTGGAACATTCAAATGAAGTTGTAGGCAAGCAGTTATAGGTTATAGCATATATAGGTATGGGGCCAAGGAGAGAAATTTGAGGTGGAAATAAAGAATTTGGAGATCACTGGCATGAAGATGGAACTTAGGTCATCTCAATAGATGCAGAAAGAGCATTTGATAAAATTTGATAAAATTTAGCACCCATTCATAATAAAAACTCATAGCAAACAGGAAAGAAGTTCCTCAAACTTAAAGATTATCTAGGAAAAACAAAAGCAATCATATTCAATGGTGAAGTATTGAAAAATTTCCCTTGAGATTACAGGCAGTACCAGTATCACTTCTGTTCAAGATTGCACTGGACATTGTGGCTAATATAATATGCTTAACTCCAGCTGTCTAAAAACTGATAAGTGAAAGAAAAAATTTTAAAACTGTTTAAAGACAAAATATCTTTATGACCTTGGTCAGGAAAGGATTTCATAAGGCACAAAAAGAACAAATTGTAAAGGGAAAAATTGATAAATTTGGCTTCATTAAATGAAAAACTTCTCTTTACCAGAAGTACCCACAAATAAACAAAATGACAGACCACTTACTAGGGGAATACATTTATAATATGCTTCCCCAGAGGATTAGTATCCAGAGTATTAAAAACAAAAACAGAAAACTCTTACATGTCAATAAAAGACACACACAATAGAAAAATGGGCAGTAGAGATAAGTAAATGTTTATCAGAAGAGGAAATAAATAAATGGTAAATAAATATGAAAAGATACCTGTATCAGAAGTCTTCTGTAAAGGAGATTATATATAATATTTATGTTAATATATATTTATACAATACATATATAGAGAAAAGTTGATTGATTGATTGTGGGAACTGGCTAGACTAAAATCTGTTAGGCCAGCCAGCAGCTAGAAACTCAGGCGGGTGTTGATGTACAGTCATGAGACAGGATTGCTTCTCCAGAATACCTCAATTTTCATGCTGAAGGCCTTCAACTGATTAGATGAGGCCCACCCACATTATCTAAGGTGATCTCCTTCACTTAGAGTAAACTGATTGTAGACATTAACCATATCTGTAAAATACCATTACAGCAACACCTAAATTAGGATTTAAGTAAGTAACTGGATTCTGGAGCTAAGTTCACACAGAAAACTAACCAGCACAATGCTTTATTAATCAAGGGGATACAAATTGAGTACAACATGGTATGATTTTATATCCACTAAATTAACAAAATTTAAGAATCTAATGAGACCAAGCATTGTAAGGATTCTCACATACTGTTAATGGGAATGTAGACCTTTACAATCATTCTGGTAAAGAAGTTGGCACTTTCTTGTAAAGGTGATCATTTACATGTGTACAGCCCAGGAATTTCACTCTTTCAGAAACTTTTGCACATAAACACCAGGAGATACATAAAATTTACAAGAAGGCTGTAGTAGTTTTAAAAACATATATTGAAAATATATATATATATAAATAGAAAAATAGCAACAACCTGGAAACAAATCAAATATTCACTGATAGAAAAATAGATATGTAAATCATACTGTAATCACTGAATGGAATATTAAACAGTACTGAATAAATAATAGCCATGTGGATCATGAAGGAATTTTAAAAACAGAGTATTGAATATAAAAAGTAGGGCACAGAAGGTTAAAAATAGCATAATACCATTTTTATAAAGCTCAGGAACAAGTAAGCTAAAATGACATTGTTTGGAAATACAAACCTATGTGAGAACACCAGCTATGGGGGATGGGCGAGTGAGGGAAGGCACAGTTTGACGGAAAAGTGTTGCCAGTGTTCTAGTCTTTAAGTTTGCTGGAGCTCCTGTGTGCTTATTTCATTATTATGCCCCATAATATGTGTTACAGATAATCCTTTTGTATTATCAAATCACTTAAAATTTTAAAAGAAAATAAATAAAACTTTTTTTATTCCAAAAAAAAGTGGAAGAGTGCTTTAAAAAAAATAAAAGAGGAGTGCTTTAATCTACGAAAGCCTTTTTTGTAAGCACGTAAGTCTGCAGTGGGCTTAGACGACCCCGAAGTCTATAACAGAACTATTCCAACAGTTAGGACATCACGAATGCTGTAAGAGAAATGCTTGCACTAAGTAGGATATTGGACTGTATGATCTCAAAGATTTCCTTTGAGCCCGGATTCTCGATGCCTCTTCTCTTATGTGATTCAAGTTTAAGACTTAGGCTGGGTTTCATTCAGGAAGAAGTCCAGACCAGCTGGAACAATGCTTGCTTAACTTTTGGAAGGTTAGTGACTGATTGCTTTGACTTGAAGGCTATTGAACTTCTCCCCAGGGAATGATGGTGAATCTGGTCTGGAAATAGGTTTCTAAAGCTATCTAATAATAATCAGTTTTGATGAACTCATGTTACTGTAAGAAGTTTGTAAATGATATTGCCAGAGGACAAAGTGTTATCATCAGAATTGCTGTCTCGTTCCTTAAAATTAGCTTGTAAGTTAATAGAAATTCCTAAAGTGAGATTAGTACAGGGAGGCATAATTTTAATCCTTTCGGTTTTGTGTGGTGGAGCAGAGTAGAATTTTGGCAAATGGTTGTTAGGGCTCTCTTTCAGGTTTTAAGTTTTTAATTTGGCCAACTTGCTGAGGCTCAAATTGAGGGGTGACCCACTTTTGCCTGGGTCAAAACAATGAGGGCATGGAGAAAAATAATTGTTTTTTTCTTTGCAGGGAGCTTTGAAAAGTTTCCCAGTTGGCAAAATGTGTATTCCACATCTGATACATAGGAAAGCTATGTTTAGAATTATGGGTGTCTTAAAAATAAAATCCCTAAGTTGCAAAATGCACCTTTGAAAGCTTAAGATCTCTCTCAGGTGGTTCTGTCAGCTAAATGAGGAACATAATATGTCATTTGTTTATGAGTACTTGATAATATGAAGAGCAGTATCATGTTTTCTTTATCCGGCATTTGACAGCTGTTAACTAGTGAAATGAGAGATTAGAGTCTGTGCAAGTAAAAGTGTACACTGGATCCTTCAAACAAAACTGTGTCACCTTCTGTATAAAGTATTAAATTAGCTGATTGGCAAGATGTGTGTGGTATGCTGTTGAGAGAGTTATGTTTTATTAACAAAGAATACACTATCTGTCTTTTAAGTCCAAGGAAATGTTGGAGCTTGCAAGATTAAAAAATTGCCATAGTAATATATAAATAAATCTGTATCTATTCATCATATTACTATATAATTCATCAAGCAGTACTTTATAGAATTGGTAATTTAAAACTTTTCTAATATTGTCTTAGTAATAAAGAATATAAAGTTATCAACTTTATCTTATCTTTCTTTTATCATAGATGACTGTCTTTTTTCCCACCCAGCACTGTTTTTATACCTTGCCTATTATATCACTCTTACCCCCACCCCTTCCATTGGGTTAAAAGAGAAAATATTTCTCAACTTGTAACTGTTCTCTTATTTTCCGTTTCCATATGATCACTTCTTAGGGCATTGATGGTATTGCTTTTGTAACTGTTAGTGGTGATGCACTATTTTTAGTTAATCCTGGAGGGAATAAGGCAGTATAGCACAGAGGTGAAGAGTGTGGTCTCTGGAACCAGACCCACTGGTGAATCTACACTCAGCAAATGGCTAAGTATAAGACTTTGGCAAGTCACTTGAATTTGCTCAGCTCTGGTTTCCTGATTTTTAATGAAAAGGGTGAGTTCAGTGCTCTGGTGCCTAGTGAAAGCTAGATGGATATTAACTGTCGTAACCATGGCAGTAATAAGAATGATTATTATTGAATTAATTAATTTAGATTGCAGACAACATTCTAGCACTTATGTCTGTTTAGTTTATTCATTTGCAATATAGAGTAGGTTGGCTGTACCTCTCTGACCTGGAGTCCAAATGTCCACTTATGTGATAGTCCAATTCCTTTAAAAAATAATAACTACATCTGTCATATTGTGAGTAAAATTTTCAAGGCCAAATATATCAAGTCAATGACAAAATAAGTTATATTCACTTTAATGTATATTTGAGTGCCTAGCATATGCAAAGCAATGTGGATAATATACAAATATATAAAATACAGTTCCTGTATTTGAGTATTATCAATTTAATAGAAAGGATTGGGGGAAAACATGAAATACACTATATTTTCCCAGGTGAATGGTAGTTACGATATCAGAATTTAAAAGTTCAGACTGGATTACTAATAGAAGCTGAACAAACAAGACAGCTGGTTTAAAAATCTTGGGGAGCCAAGAAATAAATTGGACTACATACTATACCTTGATGGTTGTTCCTTATTTCATACCCAGGAATCTCTGAATTAGGTTTATAATTTCTATCTCTTTGTTCTACATGCTGGTGCTACAACCATCGACAATTGTAATACTTGTTAAAAGCTCGGAATGTAGTCCACGAGTAGAAATGTTGAATATGGTTTCTATAAGAGAGGCATAAATAAAGTATGACCATTGCTAGAGGTGGGAGGGGTGACATTCTGTGGAAAAGAATTTTAAAAAGCTTTGTGGAAGAACATTTGAGCTGGGATTTCAAAGGACGCATGGGACTTCAGGTGAAGTTTGAGAGCTGCAGGGGTGTGTTTGGCCCATGCTGGGTCAAGATATCAGCGTAAATTTAAAGTGAGGACTGTGTATTTTCTACTAACTGCATTTCTGTGTGTATTGAGCTCATGTTTTGTCTCTTTCAGGAAGTTCATGATTTATTACAAGACTATGAGTTAAAATATTGTTATGTGGACAGAAATAAGCGAACAGGTAAGATTTCAGTTCTCAGCACCTGATTTTATTTTAATTCTACATGTCGTCATTATAGATCAAATTAGCTTCATGTCTTTTTTGAATCACTATGTTATACATCTGAAACTAATATCATATTGTAAATCAACTATACCTCAATAAAAAATAAGCCAAAAAGTGAAGTTGCACTGGTTTTTAAAACTATACATAAAATAATATAATGTTACTAGAGCTTTATGAATTTTTATAATGAATATTCTAATGTTATAACATTATAATGAGTGTTTTTGATCTGCTTAGTATCTTTCAGTTTTTAATAATATTGCTGTATGGACTTAGTGACTAGATTATGTGATTGGACCTTGAGTTATACAAATTGGGGAAATTGTTTAATTATTCTGTGTGTTAGTTTTATATCTGAGATTAAAAGTCTGAACTAGGTTATCTTCTTTGTGTACATATGATATGTAAATGTTCAAAAACATCTCTTTGAGATGACTTAAAAAATAAGGAAATGTGTGGAGGGTGTTACAACAGTCATATACAAGCAGACTCCCAAATTAGCAAATACTTCATAGAAATATTTTATGTTTTTAAAATGTTTTTTTATAAGGGATAGATGAAATAGGTGAAGGGGGTCAAAAGGTACAAACTTCCAGTTATTAAAAAAAAAAGTCTTGGGGATGTAATTTATAAGGATGACTATAGTTAATAATAGTGTGTTGCATACTTGAATGTTGCTGAGAGAGTAGATCTTAAGAGTTCTCATCCCAAGAAAAAATTTTTAGCTGTGTATGGAGACAGATGTTAACTAGACTTATTGTGGGGATTATTTCACATATATACAAATACCAAATCATTCTGTCGTACACTAGAAATTGTTATAGTGTTGTATGTCAGTTATATCTCAGTTAAAATGTTTTTTTTTTAAAGTATTTTTGGTCATTAAAAAGATACATATGCTAGAACCCAAATATAGAACTATTAATTAAGAACTTCTAAAGTATTGTTAGGAATTCTGCATTTATTTTTTTCTGACTTACAAAAAATTGTAAAAAGAAACATTGCAATTAAACATGAGATCAAGTTCCTATACCTCTCTGTTTCTATTCCCTCCCTCCCTGCTTACCTGAGGACAAGCACTTAGGAATTTGGTGTATACTTTGTAATCTGTGCTGTTATACTGTGGTAGTCATTAGAGCTGTTCACAGGTTCTTTTTCTTCTGGGCATGAGGTGAGATAGTGCTTCCCTGTCTCTCCTTGAAGTTACCAGTGGGCATATGATTTCCTTTTCGATGAATGAAGTGACATGTATCCCCTCCAGGTAGAAGATTTCAGAGCTAGCATGCGATGCACTCACTGCTCACCCCTCTACTTGCTAAAATGATTGAGGAATGTTGTAGAACCTCTTTAAACATAAGTCCCAGTATGATTTTAATGAGCAAAGCTTGCTTCCTTCCTTTCTTCCTTCCGTCTGTCCTTCTTTCCATCCTTCTTTCCTTCCTTCCTTCCTTCAAGCATGGGATATGCAGCATGAAGAACAACAAGAAAAAAACCCTTTCATTTTGTTAAGCAATTGAAATTGTGGAGCTGTTTCTTGCCAAAACATCCCAACTAATGCCTGAAATTTTACTGTATGTAAAGTTAACAGTGTTGTACTTGATGTTTTTAAAAACTTAACACAAATGGTATTCTACTGTACTTTTCATTTAGCAACTTGCTTTTTTTTTTCTGACCTCTACCTGTTTTTTTAGGTCTTTCCACATTGATACATATAGCCCTAGTTCATTGATTTAAACTACTGTGTATCATTCTGTTCTGTCAATTTATCCCCACTGATAAATCCATTCATTATTGATAGACATTAAGAAACTTTAACTTTTCCAGTATTTCAAACAATGCTGTAATGACTGTGCTTTTACTTGTCTTCTAAAATACATTGCAGCTGTCTCTCCACAGGTGAATTACTGACTCGTAGGTTATGTACCATTTCACTGTTGTAAATATTGACCACAGGCACTGTAGCCCACACAGGCCTGGGAGTGGTGCTATTCTCGCCAGCTAGGATGGTAGACAGCATAACTCATGGTTGATCAGAAGGCGTATACAGAAGTGTTTTGTCTCAAGAGTGGAGAAAATTAACTCTAGACTAATGATGTCAGAAATTTTAAAGTGAGACAAGATAGGGTCAAGCTCATTCCTGGTAACTTAATACAACCCAGAACAAAACTCCAGAATACTTGTATGAAAACAAAAACATCCAGTAGCCAGCAAGGTAACAATTCACTATGTCTGGTATCCAGTTAAATATTACCAGATATGACAAAGCAGGAAAATAGAACCCATAATGAGGAGAAAAATCAATCACTCAAAACTAATCTGAAACGGAAACAGATGAACTAATGAAAATGGACGTTAAAACAGTTAATATAACTGTGTCCCATGTGTACAAGAATTGATAGTAAAAATTGAACGTACTAAGAAGATGGAAGATATTAAAACATACTGTAAGTCACACTTTTAGAGGTGAAAACTACAATGTCTGGGATGAAAAATACAGTAGATGGAATTAGCAGCAGAGTAGATATTGAGGAAGAAAAGATTAGTGAACCTGAGTACATAGAGATAGAAGTAACCAAAACAAAACAGAAAAAAAGATTAGAAAACCTGAACAGAGTATCAGTGAACTCTGGGCAAACTCCAAGAGTTCTAACATTGGAGTAATGGAGTCTCTGAAAGAGCAAATAGTGCAGAAAAAAATATTTAAAGGATTAATGTTTCAAACATTTACAAATTTGATGAGAACTTTAAACTTTAAATTTGATGAGGTCACCAAAGCTTAACCAACTTCAAGCACAAAAATATGAAAAAAACTACAATAAGGTACACTGTAATCAGATTGCTTACAATTAGTGATAAAGAGAAAAATCTTTTAAAAAGCCCCCAAAAGGGGCATATTATATTTAGATGGGAAAAGATCAAAATGTGTATTTCTTGGAGAGAATGCAATGAGAAGACCACGGGGCAACATCTTTTCTTTCTTAGCTGAAAGAAGAAAAAAGAGATCACCATAGAACTATTAATACACTAATGAAAGAAGTTGAAGAAGATACAAATAAATGGAAGATATTCTATGCTTATAGACTGGAAGAAGTAATATTGTTAAAATGTCCACACTACTGAAAACAATCTGCAGATTCAGTACAGTCCCTATCAAAATTCCACTGGCATTTTTCACAGAAACAGAATAATTCTAAAAATTTTATGTAATTGCAGAATATCCTGCACAGTCTTGAGAAGGAAGAACAATGCTGGAGGCATCACACGCCCTGATTTCAGAGTATATTAAAAAGCTATAATAATCAAAACAGTATGGTGTTGGCATAAAAACACACACATAGATCAGTGGAACAGAATAGAGAGCCCAGAAATAAACCCTACGTATATGGTCAGTTAATTTAGGACAAAAGAACCAAAATATACAATGGGGAAAGGACAATGTTTTCAATAAGTGGTATTGGGAAAACTGGACAGCCACAGACAAAGGAATGAAACTGGACCACTATCTTACATCATACACAAAAATGAACTTGGAAAGGCTTAAAGACTTGAATGTAAGACCTGAAATCATAAAATTCCTAGAAGAAAACGTCAGCAGTAAGCTTCTTTATATCAGTCTTGGTGATGGTTTTTTGGATTTGATACTAAAGTAAAGGCAAGAAAAGTAAAAATATACAAGTGGGACTACATCACACCAAAAAGCTTCTGCATAGCAAAGGAAACCGTTAACATGAAAAGGCAGCCTGCTTAATGAGAAAAAACATTTGCAAATCATATATCTGATAAAGGGCCAATATCCATAATATAATGCACTCATACAGCTCAGTAGCAGCAGAATAAACATTCTTATTAGAAACTTGGCAGAGGATCTGAATAATCATGTTTCCAAAATAGGCATACAGATTGCCAACAGATACATGGAAAAATGCTCAGCATCATTAATCATTGGGGAAATGCAAATCACAGTGACAATGATATGTCACCTGACACTTGTTGGAATAGTTATTAAAACAAGAAATCACTTTAGAGAGGATGTGGAGAAAAGAGAATCCTTGTACATTGTTAGTGGGAATGCAAATTGGTGCAACAACTATGGGAAATGGTATGGAGTGCCCTCAAAATATTAAAACTGAAGCTACCATATTGTCCAGCAGTTTCACTTCTGGGTATTACTCTGAAGAAAACAACACTAACTCGAAAAGATGTATGTACTCCCATGTTCATTTCAGTATTATTTACCATAGTTAAGACGTGGAAACAACCTAAGTGGTTACCAATGGATGAATGGTTAAAGAAGATGTGGTATATATAGACAGTGGAATATTTAAAGAGAAATCTTGTCATTTGTGACAATATGGGCAGGCCTTGAGGGCAGTATGCGAAGTGAAATAAGTCAGAGACAAATACTGTATAATCTCACTTACAGGAGAAATCTAAACAAACAAAACCCATGAGCTTATAGATACAGAGAGCAGGTTGATCATTGCCAGAGGCTGGGGGTAGGGTTTAGGCGAAATGGGTGAAGGGAGTCTCAAGGTACAAATTTCCAGTGATAAAATAAATAAGTTATAGAGACATAATGTATAGTACGGTTACTATAGTTAATAATACTGTACTGCATATTTGAAAGTTGTTAAGAAAGTTAAAAGTTCTCATTCTCCCCACCCCAGTTTTTGTAACTAGGTATAGTGATGGAAGTTAACTAGACTTATTGTGGTGATTATTTCACAACATATACAAATACTGAATTATCAGCTCTATACCTGAAACTAATATAATGTCATTTCATTTATGCCTCAAAAAAAATCCCGCAGAATTAGTTACTCACCAAAAATATCTTCTAAAAATAAGGGTGAAGAAAGATGTTTTACAGTTATATAAAAGCTGAAAGAATTCTTTACCATCCGACCTAAATACAAGAAATATTTTAAAAAGTCCTTTAAGCAGAAAGAAAATGATGCTAGTTGGAATTCTGGATCTACACACACAAAAATGAAGACTACCAGATGTCTGTGTGTGTGTGTAAAGACTTTTATTAATAGTCAGATTTCTTTAAAAGATAATTGTTTACAATGAGAATAATAACACTGTATTGTGAAGGTTATAACACATGTAGAAATAAAATATGACAGTACAAAGATTGGAAGGGAGGAATGGAAGGATACTATTGTAAAGATTTTAGACTGTACACAGGGAGGTCAGTATCCCTTGATGGTAACTGATCAGTTAAAGATGAATTCTACAAAGCCTGGACACCCACTAGAAAACTACAACAAAGAAGCTCAGTAGTTGTATTAAATGACGTTGCCTTGAATTTCAGTAGCTGTGGTGGTGCTTGAAGAAATAAATAATAACAAATAGACTGATGAAAGATAGCTCAAGTTATAAACTGTGACTTTGAAACTAGCTCTTTCTGTTATAGATAAGAAGAAATACTTGTATTAAAATAGGATACATTGGCAAAAAATGTGTTCACATGCTGGCCATGTCCCAATAATTAATTAGGAGAGCAAGCTATGGCAAAAGAATAAATAAAATTTTGAAAGAATTGGGACCAATTGTTGAATTTTAAAATTTTGATGGGGAAATGGAAACAACTAATCTCCAAATCCCTTACAGCCTTTTCTCTGTAGAGTAGCATCTACTTCCACAGAGTCAGTGTGGAAAAAAAAATTGGACTTTTTTTAGAGAATGTGTGGCCTTGGAAAGAAATAGAAGATGCTAAAGAAAAGAATCAATGACCTCTTTTCCCTATTGCCTGGGTGTTTAAATTTGCTTCATTATAGTGACTAAATTCTACTGTAAGATACCCTACTCTGCTATGCGCCTGACACTGTGGTAGCTGATGGAGATACATTCATTAGCAACCGGAGGAGCTCACAGTTAGTAGGATAGTAGGCATCTGAACAAATAGATCGTAATGCGGTGTGATGTGTGCAATAATCCAATCAGGGTTCAGGATACAGTTGTGTAGTAAAACAAGGAATGGTTAACTCTCAGTGGAAGAGTGTATCAGGGGAGGCTTCCTGGAGGTCCTGGTGCCTTAATCCCTGGGCTGGATTTGAAAAGCCAACTAACATATTTGAGTGGCTGAAAATATGGGGAGAGATCCTGTAGGCAGTGGAATTACATGGGTAATGTATAGATGCTTGAAACAAGTTGATACCTAGGGAGCAAAAAACTACAAAAAAACTCAGTGTTTGTATCAGGAGAATAAGGAAGTGTGGTGGGGAAAGGAAGCATGGCAGTTAACGAGGCTGGAGTCGGAGCACCAAGGGCCTGGTGAGGCATGATGACTGCCCTGAGACTTGGCTCCATTGGTGATACCAGACCATTGCATTTTAGGCAGTAAACAGACACAGTTAAGCTGGTTTTGCGAGATCACTTTATTGTCATTGTGGGAAAAGGATTAAAAAGAAGAAAAGGTTAAAAAAAAAAAGAAGAAAAGAGGATGGATTCAAGCCCAGAACTTGGGGATCCCTTTTATGTGGGAGGTAAAGGAAGCAGGGTCCAGGGTGACCCCCAGGCTTGTGAGGGCGACACTGCCAGCTAAGGTAAAAGGAAGACGAGCAACGTGGGGATTTTAGGGGGATGGCAAGGAGAGGGCGACGATCGTGAGTTATGTTTGGTCATGTGTGGCTCGTGTGGATCCATATGCAACTGAGGATTAGAAACATAGACTTGAGAGTTAACAGGGTGTAGGGGCTTCTCTGAGCCCCCAGACTGGCCATTTTGCTCTGTTTAATTGCTCTTACAGCCCCTGGTACTTCCGCTTTGGTAACACCACACTTGTGACTCTCTGTCAGATGTCTGTCATCCTCTGTTGGGCTGTGAGCTCTATGTTGAAAGGGATCTGTTTTGTTCAGCAACTCATTTCCAGTGCCTGGCACAGTACCTGGCATGTGAGACTGAATAAATGGGCACAGATGTGAGTGCACAGAGAAAAGAGGGCATAGACAGAGGAGAGATCCATGGCTTAGAGTTGCTGGGTACAGTCACACAGGTGTCACTGTGTGTGACTCTGCCAGGAGGGAACCTTAAGTATTGCCACCTTACAGGTGTTAGTGGAATAGAAAAATCTAGCAAAAGGAAATGGAGGAAGGAATACTTGGACAGGTATGAAGAAAATCAGGAAGGACTTTATCAAGGAAGTTAATGGTTAACAGTTTCAAACCAAATGTGAACTGATGAGTATATGAGCTGATTTGATTGGCTTGTTTGCTGGTTTTAGCAAAACATCGTTAAATGGTGTTCTGTGTCAGCATAAGGGAAGACAAGCATAGAATCAAAATAACTCAAGTCTTTTAAAAAGGGATACTGGAAACCAAGAAATATTGTCAATAAGCCCAGGAAAGTCATTTTTCCCCCTGGGGTTGGGAGAGTTAGCTATTCCTTTGTCAGTAGTTTCCCTGTATGTGGAGATCATGTTAAATGAAAAAATGTGTTTCTTTTAAATGTTAGCATCATACTGTGTGGTGAGATGCAGTCTGAGAGCCACGTGGGCACTGAGACCAGCTGAGGGCTGAGCAGATTGACTGAAGTGACAGGCAGGATTGTCCATGCTATTTAAACTCTTCTTTCTCTCTTGCTATGTACATATTTGCCATGTTGTTATCAGTGCATTTGGATAAGCTGGATGCTCATATGGAGCAACTCCACTTTTTGTTCCAGAGAGGGAGAGGGAGGGAGGAATGTTGAGAGAGCAATGTGTTTGTAATTTGTGGTTTGCCTGTGTTGTTTCTTTTAGTTGGGGCTTTCAACTTTTCTTATATTATTGCTTGAAATCTTTATATTCTTTGCCTTCATGAGAACAGACAAACGCTTTGGTATGGCTACATTTTTCATTGTATCTGATATGCATGTGTGTGTGATATTTCATTGATTTAGAACTCTATATTTGTATCATGTTTTAGATTTTACAAATTGTCACATGTGTTTGTTGCTTAGCGGTGAAACAGCTTCATTAGGTCAACGGGACAGATTTTTGTTTACTTTACAAAGATTCAAAGTTAAGCTACTTGTCCAGTATCATAGTCCTGTGATCTTTTCATACCATATTGTTCATCCAAAATGCGTACCAAAATGTATGCGTGTCTGTTGTTCCAGTGGAATTAATTTGATTTTAAGGAGACATATACATGAATTGGAGGAAGAATTGGCTTCTTCTGGGCATTCTTTTTTGTTTGTTTGTTTTTGGTTTTTTAGGTTCTTGTTATCAAACAGGATCTTTTAGAACTCCCTGGGAGGAAAGAAAAGTTCACAAAATTTTGCATCATATGTTATTGGAGAAAAATAACAAATCTGTATGTAGTTTGAAAAGATTACCAACCCTCCCCCCCATAGAATATTGTGGTATCTTATAGTGGAACTCCTAGTATTCTTTTTATACATTTTATTTGCGTTACTGGTCATAAAATTAGTTAAGTGGGGGTGTCAGCATGTAAAACAATGAAATAGGAAATATTAGAGTGCATTGCACATGGTAGGAGTATTACCTCCTGATACTTTCAGAAATAGACATATGGATGTGTCTATTGAGTCACAGATAGAAAATGTATTTCTTACTGTGGGTTACCGTCAAAAAAGTTTGGAAATACTGGCTCAAAGAACTCTCATTCATTTTATCTTCTTCCAGCTTTTGTTACCTTATTGAATGGTGAACAGGCCCAAAATGCAATTCAGATGTTTCATCAACACTCTTTTCGAGGAAAAGACTTAATAGTCCAGCTCCAGCCAACAGATGCTCTGCTCTGTATTACCAACTTGCCCACTTCTTTTACATTAGAAGAATTTGAAGAACTTGTGCGTGCTTATGGAAATGTTGAAAGATGTTTTCTGGTCTACAGTGAAGTTACGGGCCACTCCAAAGGCTATGGATTTGTGGAATACATGAAGAAGGACTTTGCTGCAAAGGCTAGATTGGAGCTATTGGGTAAACAGTTGGGGGCATCAGCTCTTTTTGCACAGTGGATGGATGTTAATCTGTTGGCCGCGGAGCTCATTCATTCTAAGTGCCTTTGTATAGATAAACTCCCTAGTGACTACAGGGATTCAGAGGAGCTGCTGCAATTATTTTCCAGCATCCATAAACCTGTATTTTGCCAGGTATGTATTTTTAAGGTCTCATTTGACAGATTTAAAAATATCTGCATATGTATCTATATGAATATCACAATGGATAATCTAATTCTACTGTAGTCTGTAGTGAACACTTTAATGTCATGGTAAATTTTACATCAGATCTTTTGTTGATGGTCCAAACTATATTATTTTTATATAATTAAGTATATCTTAGCAGATCCATCACTTTCTCATCTGCCTTTTCATTCCATCTATTCTTGAACCATTTGTGCAATAATCCATTCATCCATCCAGACTTAATTTATCACCTTTCTGTGCCAGACACTGTCTTGCTAAATATCAGAAATATAGAGAATAGAAAGATATTCTCTCAATACCTCACAGTTTTGTAGAAGAGACTGACAAGTAAGCGAATAATTGTAAATTCTGTGTGAAGATTGATAAAATAGAAAATATAGGTGTAAGATGAATGTGTAATTCTGTTCTCAATGGGGTCATGGTAAGTGAGGCGTTTAGAGAAGATCCTGAAAACTGACAACAGAGGTAAGGACTTTATCCAAGTAAAATTGAATATATTCTGCTAAGTAGGCAAAAATATACACTGTTTATAGCTCCTCCCATTACAGATTTTTATAGCACCTGTCAAAATTCTTTCTCTCTTGTCCCCTCTTCTCCTGTACTCCTTCCCGTCTTACCTCCCATCTTTCCTATCCCTCACCCTTATGTTTCTATAATCATAGATTTGTTGAATAGTACATTGAAGTAGAAATTTAGGGGTTTGAGTATATTTTATTTATATCTAATTAATTAATTAAAATTAATGCTACCATCTTAACTTTTCTTATATTCCCCCATCCCAATATAATAAGCATCTGAGAAATTACCCAAGGAGCTTCAAAAAATTAGAATATTTTGTGACAAATCTTTTATCAAATCTTTGTTAAGTTATTGGAAGTTGATTGTCTTATTGCTATGCTGTTCTTGAATACTAAGAATTGTACACTCATATCCTGTGTACAAGCATAATTCTTTGTAGCTTTAGTTGAGACCTTTGGAGCAAATGTGAGGGGAAGAACCATTTATCACAAATTGTATTTGAATTATGAATCCCAGAGTTGGAAGGGACCTGAGAGCATATCTACTCTAGCTTTCCATGTGGTTAAAAAAAAAGAAAAAAGTTTGTTACAATATTTGTGAGTGATCATTTAGCTTTTGTTAAAATATTTCAAAATAATGGAAAATGAACTATATCATAAATCAGACCATTATATATTTGAATGGCCCTCGTATTGAACTGAAATAGCCATCTTTAAAATGATTGATGCTGTGGACTTAAAATGGTATAATTTATTTGGCATGAAGGTTATGATGAACCAGGAATAATAAACAGGTTTTAGAATTTTTGAAAAGATTGATAAAGCCTTTGTCAGTAGCTCTGTTAAACTCAGGCTCTTTTGCTTGGTAGATTGATATAGACTATGTTGAAGACACAGTCTTCCTACCTTGTGGTCAGATGGGACCAAAGGGACTAATGGCTTTTACAAAACTGATTTTAAGATTTGGTTTGGATTGTGAAGGGAATGAAGTTGTAGGACAAATGTTTGGAAGAGATAGATATTTTCCCTTTCTCCCACGTAAACGGAAAAAGTTTTTATGGAGGAAAAGACATTTGAGGACAGTTTTTAAAGGAAGGAAGACTGTGAAGGGAAAATAAAAATTTGGTCTAACTGCACAAGGAAGTGGAAGAAAGTTTGTCTTCAAAAATAGGAGAAAAGAAACTAAAAAGCAAAAAGAAATGATTTAATTATAATATCAATTTATAAGATGCCAAATCCAAGTAGAAGTGTTGTAGATGTGTCTTAAAGACATATCAAGCTGAATTTTACCACATATATCATTTTATAGCGTGAACGTGTTTAAGATAATTCAGACATGTTCAGAACTTAGAAACCTTTTAGTGCCTTGTTTTGTCCTTACTTTTGCTCTTTGTACCAGTCTTTACAGACCCAGGACTTTAATACCTTCTTTTACACTCTTTCAGGTAGGTAACTGGAAACAAATCGAGTTCTGCATTGCAGGAATTTACTTAGGGCATGTTCAGAAAAAGGTTGCATCCCGCATATGGTATTAGAAACAAACCTGGGGCACAGTTTTCCTAAATCAGATTTGCTTGGTATACTTGACCAGATTCCTGGGATCTGCCTAAAATACTGAAATAGAAGTTGCATACACAGACTTTATTTGACATAGAAACCTGATTAAATAGTTGTTCAGCATGTTTCATCATCTGTGTATCTGGTGAATTTATTTTAGAGAAAGTTTTAATTATTGTATCCCCATATTTATCTATAAATTATCAGTTATATGTATTTCTTAAAATAAAGGGACTATTATCATTTGATCATTGGCTTTTAAAATAAATCAGAGATTCAAAGAAGTAAAAGGAAACTTGACAGAATCTTACTTACCTTCCCATCTTCTGGAAGCACTGTGTCTACCCAACTGGTAAACTTTTATTTTCAGGAAGAATGTATACATGATTTTCACTAGTATCATGCTCTGAAACATTTGTCCTTGAATTTATAGATGACATGCTTGTAAATAAATATTTCTAAGTATTAGAATTCCCCTTTTAATAAATGTGTTACATCAGCTTGCACAGGATGAAGGTAGTTACGTGGGTGGCTTTGCGGTGGTTGAATATAGCACTGCAGAGCACGCCGAGGAGGTTCGGCAGGCAGCCGATGGTATGACAATCAAGGGAAGCAAAGTTCAAGTTTCCTTCTGTGCCCCAGGAGCACCAGGGCGGAGTACATTAGCAGCGTTGATAGCAGCTCAGCGTGTGGTAAGTTTGTTCTATTTTAGGACATAGGTAAATTCAAGTAGTATTTTCATGTATCCAGACTGGTTGACCATTGATTGGACCTTCATTATATTTCCATTACATAAAGACATTCTTCCTTTTTTTTTTTTAACTTGGCTAAATGGTACCTCTGCCAAATCAAGCCAGGAGTCAATACAAAAGGAACTGTGTTTAGTAAAGTGTATTTATCTCAAGAAAAAATCTTGAGGGAACTTCATTTATTCAGTAAAGTTTGAGTTTCTGTTCTGTAAGTTTTCAGTGCCCCTCTTTTCAAAAAGTGTTTATAAGTATCCACAGTAGAAGCAGAGGAAGGTGTTGGCCTCAGTGGCACACACATGGCACATTGCGCTCACATCTTTATTGGAGCTGTCTGCTTTCTCCTCTCTCTACCTCTCTAGTCTAGAAGTTCCTTGCAGATAGAGACTATTCCTTTTTCCCAGTTTTCACTCCTTGCACTTAGCATAGTAAATGCCCACTGAGCAAATGAAGGAAGGAATACACTTTGAGGGGATCAAGGAAGACATCATGATGGAGACATTTGAGTGTGACAAAGTATGATTTTGAAATGTGTTGATGGGAGTGGAAGATGGGATTGCCATATAAATACAAATTTTGCATGAGATATACTTACATTAAAATTTTTTCATTGCTTATCTGAAATGCAAATTTAATTGGGCATCCTGTATTTTTACTTGCTAAATCTGGCAACCCTAAGCAGAGAGAGGAAGCAGTCACCCTCTGGCTGCGACAAAACCTTTTGAGCAGTAAGTAGTATGAGGTCAATTTTGATGCTGAGGAGTGGTGAGTGGTCTGGGTAGACGAGTGTATTGAGACATGCGGTGAGGTGGTAGCTTGCTGTCAGTGGAGGGAGGGCTGTTGCATTCAGAGTTTAGCTTGAACTTGATCAGCAAGTTCAACTTTATAGATCCCATAGAGAACTTTGAAGCATATCATCAAGGCATTGAAAGAACCTGAGTTAAGACATCAAGAGATCACATAGTCTGGAAAGGGTTTGTGGATGAGCTGGAGAGAGGGGTGATCGCGGGGTGGCGGGGGTGCCGATAGGAGGTTGTCGTGAGTCGCTTCTCTCATATCGCTCGTCCTCCTCCTCTTTGCCCTCACTTCTGGCCCTGGATGCCCTCTCCCCTTTTCTTAGTTTGTCCTTAAGACAGGTCGTACTCGTATCCTTGCTTGGGTAATTGACGGCCTCAGCCAGCCTTTCACCATCAGTTTCATGGCCTCTGGTTATGTTGTCTCTTTGTTGGGTTGAATTTGCTGTTTCCAATCCTGAATCCATCCAGCCACTCACTTCTGTAGCCAGTGCACTCTGTCCTCTT
This sequence comes from Vicugna pacos, assembly GCF_048564905.1. Lineage (NCBI taxonomy): Eukaryota > Metazoa > Chordata > Mammalia > Artiodactyla > Camelidae > Vicugna > Vicugna pacos. The sequence goes on along the minus strand of NC_132999.1, from coordinate 19,433,444 downwards.
GGAGGAAAACAAATGACTAGGTGACGTGGTGCCCCTTCAAACGTCTGTCATACGTTTATAGCTGGTTCCCCAGCAAAACTTAGCTCACCTCATATCAGCCACTCCTCTCCATTTTGTGCAGCACCTGTCTCAGATCTTCGCTCTTCCTATGTTTGTCCTTCTTTCTGTCGGGTGATCGTGGCCCCTACTTTATAGAAATATGAGAGCCATTTTCACTTAATTTTGGAATCAAGAGAACCCTGACCTCATCAAATAATTTAAGTGTCTTTTTTCTTCCCCTCCTCTTTTTCTTTCAGTTTCATGGATCAATTCATATAAAATAGAGGTTATCTGTTCCTGCAAGTTTGAAAGTTCTCATCTATGAAACCACATAGACCTAGTCCTTGAACCTCTTCCAGAGAGAAAATATTGATTACCACTCAAGTTGCTTTCATGGATATTAGGTGTATTACTTTTATTTTTCTCTGTGTGCTATATTTGGCATTTGATTATATCCTATAAATTTATCCACTTTGTCTAAGTTTTCAAATTTATTGGCACATAGCTACTTATAAAATTTTATTTTTTAAAATTTGTTATATATACTCTCGTCTTTTTCATCATATATTTTATTTGCATTTTCTTTTTTCTTCTTGATCAGTCTTGCAAGCTATCTGTTTTGCTTTTCAAAGAAGCAGCTTTTGTTTTGCTCATTATTTCGATTTTTTTCTCTTGCTTATTTCTGCCGTTTAGTTTCCTTGCTCCTTTCTTCTTTAGATTTACTCTTTCCCCCATCTTTATTGATATTAATATTTATCTCTTTTGTTTCCAATCTAGATCATTTTCTTTTTCTTTTTTTAATTCACTTTAAAAAATTGTTTTTAAGAGGAGTAGGTAATTAGATTTATTTATTTTTAATGGAGGTACTCAGGATTGAACCCAGGACCTCTTGCATGCTAAGCATGCATTCTACCACTGAGCTATACTCTCCCCCAAGATTGTTTTCTGATAAACTTATTTAAAGTAAGTTTACTTCTGTAACTAATTTTATACCTATGTGTCATAAATTTTATGACTGTCTCAAATTTTTGTGATGCTGTCCTTTTAGCTTAATTGATAGTTTTTTTTCGGTTAATAGCCACTTAGAAATTTTTATAAAACTTCTGATAGTTTTCTTAAATTGCGATATAATTGACATACAGAATTATATTAGGTTTCAGGTGTACACTAATGATTCAGTATTTGTATATGTTGTGAAATGATCACCACAGTAATTCTAGTTAATATCCATCGTGATACATAATTAAAATTTTTTTTTTTTGTGACAAGAACTTGTAAGGTCTCTCTTAGCAGCCTTCAAATATGCAATAGAGTATTATGAACTATAGTTACCATGCTGTATATTACATTCCCAAGACTTATTTATCTTATAACTGGAAGTTTGTACTTTTTGATGTCCTTTACCCACTTCATTCATCCTCCCCTCCTCCCTGCCTCTGGCAGCCACTGATCTATTCTCTGTATCTATGGGCTTGGTTTTGTTTTTCTTTAAATTCTACATTTAAGTGAGATCATGTAGTATTTGTCTTTCTCTGTCTGACTTATTTCACTTAGCATAATGCCCTCAGGGTCCATCCATGTTGTCACAAATGGTGAGATTTCAGTCTTTTTACGGCTAAATAACATTTCATTGTCTGTATACATATACACCCCACCTTTTCTTTACCCACTCATCCATTGATGGACACTTAGGTTGTTTTCGTATCTTGGCTATTGTGAATAATACTGCAGTGAACATGGAGGGGTATGTATCTTTTCGAGTTAATGTTTTTGTTTTCTTTGGATAAATACACAGAAGTGGAATTGCTGGATCATACAGTATTTCTATTTTTAATATTTTGTACTTTTTAAATTTAAAGTAATTTATGTACTGTTTTCCATAGTGGCTGTACCAATTTACATTCTCACCAATACACACTGGGTTTCCTTTTCTCCACATTCCTGCTGACACCTGTCATGCTTTCTTTTAACTATATTTTTCCCTTTATTTCCCATCTACTATTAGATAGATTAAAATTTCCTTCTTCTGCTTTGAGAGTGATATGTTCAATTTTATCCTCTTGGTGAGTGTTCCTAACTTATTAACCCCCCTAGGTTGATCAGTATTTCTTCCCACTTAACTCATCCTAAGCTCTGTCCTCCTTCTTCCTGTCTACCACCATATTGGTGTCCACATTTTTACTTTAGGATTGCCTTGAATATTTTTGTTCGTTTGTTTTTATGATCCTGACATTTGTGTACAAGATTTAAAATTAACTGTGAGATTACATACCTTAATTTCCATGTATCATGTAATATCATGCATTTATTCTCTTTTGTCATTTTGAGAAAGGATGTTCATGTAGTAACAAAAAAAAGTTTGAGATTATCTGTGGCTTAGAATATTTTTAATTTCTTTTGCATATTTAAGTAATAGTTTAGCTGAATATAAAAATCTAGATTCAAAGGGTTTTTTTTTTGTAATACTTTGAAAATATTAATTTGTTGCCTTCTTGAATCCAGTGTTGATGCTTTGAGAGTGAAGATGGTATTAGTTCTGCTTCTTGGTTTTTTGTTGATATATGTTCTTTCTCACTGGAAGCTTTAAATTTTTGTTTGTTTTGTTTGCTTTGATGTTCTTAAATTTCACACCAAAAAAATGTGACTAGATGTGTTGGTTTTCTACATCATATTTGGAATACTCTAAACCCTTTCATTTTGTGGACTTTAAGTTTTCTTTAATACTGGGAAATTCTCAGCCATTATTTCTTCGAAGTTGCCTTTCTTTCCTAATCCTTCAGGGACTCCTGTTAGACAGATGTTAAGACTTCTAGTCTCTTTGTTGCCTTGGTGTTCTCTTGTTTTATTTTGCGTTTCTCATTTCCATGTTTTATTTTGTTTGCATTTCCCATTTCTTTATCCTTTGCTCATATATCCTGGGTACTTCCTCTAACCTGACCTTTCAGATCCCTATTTTGTTTTTCAGTCACTTGTATTCTACTGTTTAGCTCTGTTAAAGCACAGAGTAGAGGTTATGAATAATGCTTTATATGTTTCTGCAGTTTCCTCAATTACAGTATGGGGGTAATAATACTAACCCTGTAGAGTTGTTTTGGAGCATTGAGTGATCTAATCCACGGCACATGCTTAGAGCAGTGCCAGATGTGTGTGAGTGATGGCTGCTGCTACTGTTCCCAGCAGCTATGTTTGTCGTGCTTTGTATTTCTGAGCAGTTGTTCTTTATAACTGCTTGTCCTTGCTTCATGTTACCAATAAAAAATGTGGTATCTTCTTTAGCATGTCTGTTATGTTTATCTAACATTCTTATTATTTCCTATCCTTTAATTCTGCTTTGCCTCTTACAGGTGCTTCAGTTTACTTTTTGTGGCTACATTCTCCAGCTATCTAGTTATTTTGTTTCTGTGAATATGTATTTCTTTTGGTGGAGGCAAGGGTCAGCTTCCTTGTATGTGAATGTTTAGAGGTCAGGGGGGTGGAGGGTGAACAAGAAGAGTAAAGCCTGGCCTTAGTGAGGGTGTAGGAAAGGTAGGTAAGGACCTAGGGCCAAGAGCCTCTGCCTTGATCATCTGGCCTTGACCACAGCCCTTTATCCCACCCCAGCCAGGCAACGCTGCACCTTAGACAGTCTCCTTAATCTCTGCTCCCCGCCCTGCTCTTTTCCAAGTTCTGTCTGCCTCAGTTACAACCCTTCTACCTGATACTGCGGGAGGAAGGAACTGGAAATGGCTGGAGAGAGTGGGAAGGAAGTTCTTGGTGCCTGCACCTAGTGCCACGTGGTCCCCACTGTCTCTGAGTTTGCATGCCACCCTGCTGCTAATTCATCGGTCCTACGGCTGCCGTGGACTGATGCTGCTGTTTTCCTGCCTCGTGCTGGTCAGGAAAGCCACGATCCCTAGAGGATATGTGAAGGGGGAAACATAGTTAAAAATAAAAGGCTTTTCCCTAAAGAACACAGTCTGGGGCTCCAGGCTCTCTCACACTCTCCGCTGTGCTGCCTTGTGTCTGTCCAGGGATTGCTCCCAGGGTTTTGTGTCAGGTTCTCAGATCAATCACCCTCTTCTCTCAGTTTTTCAGTCTGGGTTGAGAGAGAGAATCCAGTTGTCCTTGTCAGTTCTCTTGGCTGGAAATTTATACTTTTCCTTTCATATCATTATATTAATATTCTCATCTATCAGGCTGGTATTTTAAAACTGAAAACAATTTCATGTTTTTAAGAAGCTACCCAATTACACGTATGTAAGGCCAGTTCATCTTTGTCTCATATTAGAGGATTAAGCTATGGAAACAAAGATCTTTATTGTAAGAAAAGCTTGGTGTGTAAGGCAACTCACATGATTAAACTTTAGATCAGCATTATAGTAAAGGTCCTGTATGGTATCAAAGTATTCATATTGTATCAACAAGTTATGTCTCTGTTACTAAATTCAGATTCTCTTGATATCTTTCTGCTTATATGAAGAGATTTATCTTGCTATTGTTAGTCCTCCTAAAGCCAATTTCTGTTTAACTGGGACATTCTATGAGGATTTCAGTGTATCGTTGAATGGTAGAAGGTCTTAATTAGGAATTGTGGTGGAATATATACAACTAGTATATAATGTAAAGCAAATTGTTTATCATAAAATAGATCTTATCAGATAAATGAGAATTTCTGTAAAAAAAAAAAACCTTTAAAATTTCATCTTTGTGCTTATCCTTGTTGTAATGTTTTCTGTTTCTGTATTCATTGAAGATGCACAGTAATCAAAAGGGCTTACTTCCAGAGCCAAATCCAGTGCAAATTATGAAAAGTTTAAACAACCCTGCCATGTTACAAGTTCTGCTTCAACCCCAGCTCTGCGGGCGGACTGTTCAACCAGGTAAACATCACATGTGCTGATTAAACATGGAACTTCGGCATGAAGTTAATCATGCTGTTTTACGTGAAAAAAAATTTAAATTAGTTCAAAAATGTTAATTTTTTTCTAGAATTTATCAGTGAATTTTAATTAACAATCCAAGGTGATATTCTATTTGACTATTTTGGTAGATTAAAAACTGCTCTGGCTTTCTTTATTTTTTAAGTATAAATAAATATTAAATATTAAACCTTCAGTTGAGTTACTAGTGGACGTCAATTTATAGACCAGGTTACATATGGATTAATAAGGTAATAAATAATGCACTATATTGTTACAGCCTATATTAACAAAGGATATGATACAAAGGATATGTGTAATATTTTTAGCAGAGTCACTTTGATAGAAAGTACTTAAGTTCTGTTTCCTCTCTGCGCTTACCTTTCTTTTTTATTGTAAGATTGTTTCACTTTGTAGAAAATGACCAAAACATTATTATTTGCCGAGTGTCATGGAAATTCTTATAATGTTAGCATACATTATATATCTATTTAGTATTCTTTCTCTGAGAAAGATTTATTTACCTTCTGAAATGCACAACTGTACATACACAACATGTATATTTTACCATTATGAGGAAATATATTCAACACTAAGCTCTACATTACAAATATTTAGAATAAATACATTTATTCTGTTTCCTCCCCAACTGGTCTAACGCCGACTAGTATTCTGCAGTTCAGTTCTAGCACCAACTAACTACCTGGAGTTAGCGCAGATCCTACAAATAAGGGCTTAGTCCCCAGCGGGTCTGCCCCTGCTTCAGACACCAGCCACAAGTTCAGGAGGTCCCCTGGCCACCTACACTTCTGACAACTGGCTTCAAATTTAGAGGTTCCTGTGACCCCTCCTCATGTTCAATAATTTCGTAGAAGGGCTCTCAGAATTTAGGAAAGCACTACGCTAACGAGTACAGTTTTGTTATGAGCGATGTAACTCAGAAACAGCCTAATCTAGAGGCTTCAGGCTAGCCCTGGGGAGGGGAGGTGGGTCCTGGGTATGGAGCTTTGCTGTTCTTTCCCTGTGGGGCTGGGGCACACCTGCCTCCCAGCACCGGTGTGTTTACCAGCCAGCTGTCTCCACTGACCTAACTTTGGTGTCTAGAGTTCTTACTGGGGTTTTGTTATGTAGGTAAGACTGGCCATGTTATTCAACTCTATCTCTAGCCCCCTTCCTCTCCCGGGAGGTCAGAAGGTCAGGCTGATGCCACAGAGCTCAAACTCCAACCCTCCTGAAGCTATCTAGGGGCCCACCAGGAGTCATCTCATTAACATAACAAAGACTCTTCGATCACTTGGGAAATTCCAAGGATTTAGAGTTTTCCTTCCAGAGACAAAGACCAGTTAAATTCTTTTTTATACATATTAAAAGATTCTTCCCTTATAGTGGATGGTAATTCCTAAAACTTTTACCCGCTTATTCTGGTTCTCCCTATGAAGAAGCTCAGAATTAATCTGTTCCTTCCATAAGAGAAGCCTTCTAATGTTTGAAGACAACTGTTACGAAACCTTAGTCTTCTTTGATTTTCTTTGTCTTCTATTCTCCAGACCAGTGGTCTCTTTTTGTTTGTTTATTTTTGACTGTGCAGCTCTATCAGGAAAATATATTTTTAGCAGAGCCCCAATATATGCAGTGTATGTATCACTTCTGTGTCAATTATATGAATGCATTCGTGTATTTAAAGTGCAGCCCATATATTAAGAAATGATCAAGCATAATAATTTTATTTTTAAGATGAAAGTAAATATAAATAAGTTCTAATATTTGCTTTCTACACATTTTCTACCTCTTTGTAGACTATAGTTCTGTATTTGACTTTCCATAACATGTCATAGTATATGCTCTCTAGAGCCCCCCAACAAATTGTCCTCTTGTAGATAAACCTAGGTTTCTGGGTTGTCCTGAAATACAGTGTATACAGACGTGAATTTATCCCACACATGGGTTCTAATCAGCACAGAATGCAGTGGGATTTCCTTCTTATGATCATTATGTTTCTGTTAATGCAGTTCAAGATTGTATCAGTGTTTAAAGAAGGATATTACACTTGGGTCTTTTAGAAAGTATTGTCCACACCGTTGGACTCTGGGTTGTCTTAAGTAACTTTTCCCCCAAATTATTTTTGTCTCTTCTTTTCATCTAAGATATGTATTCTCCACTCTGCCTTTCCACTCGGATTGATGTATGATCATGCGAAATTATGCTTTTTTTTTTATTTTTGTACTACTTTGACAATTTTAAGAAAGATGTGTCGATATCACACAGGTGGTTTTCTCATTGTGTGGAATGGCAGGGGAAGAGGATTAAATACCTCCCTTGGACAGATGAAAAGCTTCCGGAGAATGTACGGAAAGTTTCCTGGTGTTCAGGAAAGACAAACTATTAATAAGTTCCATTTGTTTTTCCTTTACTACGTCCTTTAATATATCTTAACTTTATCCCTTACTATATCCTAAACTTCACAGAGGCCTCTGAGCAAACAAAAATAATTATAAAGAGTCATAATTCTCTATAATTATGTTTATATTGTATAATATATATCTACAGGCATGCCTCATTTTATTGTGCTTCACAGGTACTGTTTTTTTTACAAATTGGAAGTTTGTGGCAACAGTTATTTGTCAGATGATGGTTAGCATTTTTTAGCATATTTAATTTGAGGTATATATGTTGTTTTTTAGACATAATGCTCTTGTACACTTAATAAACTGTTGTGTAGTATAAATGTAACTTGTATATGCACTGGGAAACCAAAAAAATTGTATGATTCACTTTATTGCTATAATCACTTTATCCGAGCAGCCTGGAACCAAACCTGCAGTATCTCTGGGTTATGCATGTATGATATTTTGTATTTAAACCCTTACTCTACTGTTTTGTCATTGTATCATTTTTTCAAGTAACTGACACATATTTACTTGTTTATTGTCTCTGTCTCCCACTAGAAGAGAGGAGACTCCATAACAGCAAAGATTTATCTGTCTTGTTCATCTCAGGTGCCTAGAGCAGAACTGCTATTTGTAGTGAAAAACACTCAAATATTGTTCACTGATTAAACTCCTTCTTTAGGGGTATAATAGCTCAAGTAGTAGAGAATGTTAGCATGCACAAGGTTCTGTGTTCAATCCCCAGAACCTCCTCTAAATATAAATAGATAAACCTAATTATCTCCCCCCTCAAAAAAAAAAAATCTCCTTCCTTTACCTCCCTGTTGCAGAGTTTGTACATACCTTGTTACGTATGGTCTAGTCTGTAAATTTCTAAGTACTTCTCTTTTTGGTCTTTGCTGTCATCTAACCTGTGCACCACCATCAGGTTGATCTTCCTCCCACACCCACTTTGATTATGTTTCTCTGACCGTACTGATCTTTTCTCTTCAATCCAGACCTTTCACTACCTTAGAAATATATAATGTAAACATTCTAGATGTCTTTCTCTCTATATGTGTGTGTCTATTTTAAATTTTAACTGGTTTATAATTACTTATAGTCTAAATTGTGTTTTTAACAGCTTTATTGAGGTATAACTGGTGCACGTTCGCCTGCACATATTTTAATTGTATGAATTGGTAAGCTTTGACATATGCATAACCCGTGAGACTATCTTTGTAATCAGAATAATGAACATCTTCATTACTCTCAGAACTTTCTTTCTGCCTCTAACCCACTCCTCCCCCCACCCCCAGGAAACTACTGATTTGCTTTCTGTCACTATAGAGTAGTTTGTATCTTCTTGAAATTCATATAAACGGAATCACACAGTATGTGCTGTTTGGCTTCTTTCCCTTGGCTTATTATTTTGCGATTCATCCACGTTGCTGCATGTATCAATAGTTTTTCTCTTTTTAATGCCGAGAAATATTTCATTCTTCAAATTGCATATTCACTGATTTGTTGAACATTAGATTATTGGCTATTAGGGGTCATTACAAATAAAATTGCTGTGAACATTTGTTTCTGGTCTTCATGTAGACTTACGCTTTCATTTATTTTGGGTAAAGATCTAGCTGTAGGATGGCTGGGTCATATGGTAGATGTATGTGTAAGTTACAAGACACTCTCCCAACTGTTTTCTAATGTGGTTGAACCATTTTACATTCTCACCATCAGTGTCCAGTACTTCATTCCTTTTTATGGCTGAATAATATTTCATTGTATGCATATACTGCGTTTTACTTATTCATTCATCCTTTGATGGACATTTGAGTTGTTTTCACCTTTTGACTCTTGCAAAGAGTGCTGCTATGAATATTCATATATAAGTATTTGAATATCTGTTTTCAATTCTTTTAGGGGTATATATTTAGGAATAGAATTGGTGGGTTATTTGGTTATTCTATGTTTAACCTGATGAGGGGCTACCAGACTTTTTCAGAATGCCTGCACCATTTTACATTCCCATAGCAGTATACACATGATCCAATTTTGCCATATCTTCATAGGCTCTGTTACTTTGTTGTTTTTTATTAATTACAGCCATCCAAATAAGAATAAACTGGCAACTCATGGTTTTGATTTGAGCTTCTCTAATGACTAGTGATGTTGAGCATCTTTTTGTGTGCTTGTTGTCTATTTTTATGTCTTTGGGGAAATGCTTAATCAAATTCTTTGCCCATTTTTAAACAGGATTGTGTGTCTTTTTGTTGCTGAGTTCTTTATATACTCTTGATACTATTTTAAATAGTATCGCTTTTTAAATTTCAATTTTCTATTGTTGCTAACATATATAAGTACAATTGATTTTGTATGTTTATCTTATATCCTGCAGTCTTGCATATTATTTCTAATAGTTTTTTCCTTTAGGATTTTTGTATAAACAATTATATCATCTACAAATAAACACAGTTTTACTTCTTCCTTTGCAATATCTATGCCTTTTACTTCTTTTCCTTCCTTTATTGCAGTTGATAGAAATTCCAGCATAATTTGTACATTGAACTGGTGAGAGTGGACATCCTTGTCTTGTTCCTGACTTTACATAGAAAACATTCATTCTTTTACTATTAAATACCTTGTTAGCTATAGCCCCCCCCCAATTTCCTTTTTCAAGCTGGAAACTTTTTCTTCTATTCCTATATTACTGAGAAATTTTATTACGATAATTACCAAAATTTGTCTAATGCTTTTCTCCATTGATTGAGATCATTATATGTGGCTTTTTTATTTTTAGTCTGTTATCTTGATGAATTGTATTGATTGATTTTTGAATGTTTAATCTTTTATTCCTAGGATACGTCACACTTGGTCATGCTGTATTATAATCCTTTGTGTGTATTGTTGGTTGATAGTGTTGTTCAAGTCTTCTATACCCTTACTGATTTCCAGTCAACTTGTTCTGTCAGTTAGTGAGGGGGAGGAATGAGGCTTAGTAGGAGACCTAGCCAAGATCTAAGGGTAAGGGCAGTTAGATGTGAGACTGGGCATTTTCAGAGTGTTTTAATTCTGATTGTTTTAAGCTGGGAAATACTGTATTCTTTAAGAGCTATGAAAATATATTTAATATTTTATAACAAAATACAGTGACTGAGAAATGAGAGGAGGTAGTGTTGAGATTTCTAGCTGTAATTGTGGATTTGTCTCCTTTTCCTTTCAGTTCTAGAAATGTTTGCTTTATATATTTTGAAGCTTTATTATTTGGTGCACAGACACTTAAGACTTCTGCATCCTCTTGATGAATTGATCCCTCTATCATTATGAAATGACCATCTTTATCCGTCTTTCCTAATGAACAATGTCTTCCTTTGTAAGCAACTTATCCTAATGATTTAACCTTTTCACCACCTATGGTGAAACTGATTCATTCTAAAGAAAGTAGTTTCTAATAGTTTTCCAAAGATGTAACGGATTGCCTCAACAAGTAACAAAAACTTAAAATGCAGTTTTTAAAGCATGGGATGTACTTGTACAAAAGATACTATTTATAAATTTCAAGTATGTTTGATCATTGGATTATATGCTTCTTGAAGTCCTTCCTAAGCCTGACCTTCCATGATTCTAATTAACTATTATATTGCTAGAGAATTTTGTATATTATGACTATTTCCATCTAATAATTAGATGAAGTTGCTTCATATATTTTCTATTTCATGAGTTTTTTTCCCCTGTATATTGTCTATTTTGAAAATACATCTTTTGATGTGTACTCTGGTATTTATACTCTTATACAGACTTGAAAGAGTATGGTTGCCATTTATTCCTCTTATCAACTATGTACAGTATTATTTCTTTTGTTTTTATATAAATATTTTAAAAATGTACAGATACTCTCTTCTCAATTGGATTATAAGCTTTAAGGACAAGGATTGTGTCTTGTTCTTTCCCCTCTACTCTGACCCCATGCCAAAATACCCCAAGTACCTAACAAAAATATTCAGCAAACAACATGGGTTCAATTAGTACTATACTTATTAAAAGATGGAATTAGTTTTCTTGCACTAAGTACTAGAGAAGAGAAAGGCTAACTTTGGTATTTTACCGGTAAGACAGAAGATGTTGGAATTTTAAATCAAATTTCAGGGTTGAATCACAAGGAAAGGAGCCTGTCACTTTTTGTACAATGAAAAGGTCAGTAAATCATTGAACTTCCAATGAATTTGTTAAAAATTTGAAGAAATAGCCGTTTACCCTTGTTGGAGTTTGTTTTATTTATTTTTAATTCCATATATATCATAAAGTTAAATGTTTACTTTTATTTCCTTAAAGCAGTTCTTGGAACACCTCACAGCTTGCCACATCTGATGAATCCGTCCGTCTCCCCCGCCTTTTTACATTTGAATAAAGCACATCAGGTATATAAAGAACGCTGAGCACTGAAGCATCCAACGTTTCGGAGTGAATGTTTTGTTTATTCTTAACACTTTAAGTTCTCAGGAATTTAAATGAGTATTTTTTTTAAGCCCTTAAATATAGCTGCATAAAATAGAACTTAAAAAGCATATCAGATCATATTAAGCAAATCAAAGCAGCATACTTACATTTATTGGTTCTTATTTGCAGGGCATTAAGAAGGGAAGAATGATATTTTGTGGTATGTTTTTCTAGGAATGAGTAGCTCAAAACAAGTCTTATGTGGTCTTAACTCAAAGTATTTACAGAAAAAAAAATAAATGAACATTAACTCTTAAATCTTAAAATTAAATCAGTGTTATAAAAATAATTCCTGTATTTATGAGAGTAAAACTATTTTCTTACCTTTTTCAGATAAATATTTTAAAATGTGTTTGTATATATAAATATCCATAATATTGGAGATAAACATTACCCACTGTATTCAGGTACCATTTCAGGTGTATCTGTATTGAAGCCTAATTACAAATCAAACCTCACACATACTAGATGTTTGTTGTAGATTGAATGAATGAATGTCTGTTTCTAAACCCAGCTTTTTAAGGAAGAGGTCTATCCTTTATTTATTTTTCATTCTTAGGATCTAACATAGGCCCTTGTACATTATAGAGTCTTCATTCATTCATTTACTCAACATATTTTATTGGGAATCTGACATGTATTAAACACTCTGCTAGTCATTGAGGCTACAACACTGAACAAAATATTCATAGTCACTGTTCTAACAGAATTTCAATAGATAGAGAAAACAAACATTTAACAGTTAATTTCAGTAAGGTTTAAAGAGTGGTCTGAGAGGGGAGTCCAGAGTATTGACAATACTCTCTTTACCTTAAAATAAAGAGCAAACTGCTCAATTTGGCCTTGTGGGCCTGCCCGAGCAGGTCTCTCCTCCTCCTTGTGTTCCTTGAGTATCACTGTCCAGCTGCAGTGAACTGGTTTTGGTCCTTGAAGGACTTTCTTCTCTTCTCTGTAGGTGTTTGCTCCAGCTGTTCCTTCTGCCTGGAATGCTTTCCACCCCAACACCACCTAGTTCCCCTAGGCTTCACCCATTTATTTCTCTGCAGCGTTAGATCTCTGTGCAAGAGTTAGTTCCTTAGGGAAACCTTCCTTGAATTTGCCAATCTAAATCAAGTCCCACCACTATTTGTTCTTATAGCTCCTTGTATTTTCCCTTCATACACTCATCACCATCTGTAGTTGTATGCTTTACAGTGATCTCCCTTCCTCAGGGAACTCTGAGATCCATGAGGGCAGATCGTATTGTATTTCTCACTATGTAGCACAGTGCCTGGCACATAGAAGAGCTTGGTAACTCTTTGTTGAATGATTAAGTGAATAAATAAATGATTGAGTGACACTGACATCAAAGCCAGAAAGGGAAGAAGAGAGGGGAGGAAGGATGAAAGAAAAGAAGGCAGGGATGTGGAATTAGTTTTGTGACTGTGTGGTCACATCTTGTTATATTATTGAAAAAATTAGTGTTGCCTGTAGCTGGGAAGCGGGGTGTTAAGGAGCTGCTGCTTTGGCTCAGATCCTCTGGGGAACTGAACTTTAAAGTGAGTTGGGTTATACAACAGGTGGCTCTTCAAAATTAAACTAACTTAATGTTTTACCGTTTTCACAGAGCTCACTTCTGGGTAGTACTTCTAATTTATTTCTTCAGAATCTTTCTCATGTACCAGTGGCACAGCAACAGTTAATGAAGTTTGAGAATATTCATACTAATAATGTAAGTAGGGAATTACTTTTTTCTTTTGAAATGGGTTCATTCCTTTTGTGTAATCAGGCCATTGGTCAGATCGTTTGTGAATTTTCACACGCGTAGTTTTTCTTACTAGGTTGCATTTTGTTGCCACGGGCCGGAGTCTGACTTTGTTTTCTTCTTTTTGCAGAAACCAGGCTTACTCGGAGAAGCTCCAGCCCTGGTACTTCAAACCGCAGCAGGGATCGGGTCAGCGCTTCCACTGAAAACAGAGCTGGGCCATCTTGGAGAAGCACATAAAAGTAAATGATGTGTGTTTGCTGAGAAGTCAGTGAACAGATTAGAGAGTTAAAGATAGTTTACCTGTGTTCTACTTTGATTTACAGGAAGGTCAGATTTGAGTTTTATTCACTTAAAATTTCAAGCACCCTCTTGGCTTTTCTATTTTTAATAGTAGAACAGTGTTGATAAGTTATGGACGGACTGCTTCCATGCCAAGATAAGACCTTCCCTGTGGGATATGCTTTAATATTTGATGAAGGTTCACAGCGGCGTGAGGCAAAGACACTGATCCCCTTGAGACTGACATGCTGCCCACTGGGCGGGCAGCACATTACACAGGGATCCGTTTAATTTTTGCCTGGATAAGAGACCCTTAGCTTTTTTTGAAGATTATCTGGTAATTGTAAATTTAAAGTTTAATTATCTCTGTGTTATTTTTCATGTGTACTGTGTGCTTCTGAAAAGATGACAAATTTAAACAGAACAATTTTTTTTTTCCTTTATAGAAAAACAGGAGCATGGTGGTATGCCTAGATTTCTGATTTGAATGTGATTTTGAAAGGCACTTTCAAAGTTGATTGGAATTTGTTTGAAGTGAGCGTACTGAAAGGGGAAAAAAGAAGGGCTACTAGTAATAAAAAAAAAAAGTCAAATTTGGGTAGCATATTTAGCCTCTTGTACGTAAAACTAACGAGTCAAATGATAAGATAATCAACTTAGACTATTGGAATTGACTTATGAGCTGGCCAAAGTTTAGGCACTATACCAACAGGTATATAAATTTTTATGGTATGGTGGGGTCTATCCTAAAATTTAAATTTTATAGGACTAAAAGCTTATGCAAATGTTTATTATTTGTGTTGGGCTAAATAAGCCATTTGCTTTAGCATTTCTGCTTTAAGAACACTGAAAATTCAAAGTATACAAATAAATATCACTAAAAAATAGAGCTGAGAATCTAAATATTTAGTCCTAAAAATAATGTAAGAATTTTGTTTAATGAATTGTAAAATATAACTTTGATTTAATTAAAATAGTTATCACAACTAGCTCTCTTCATTTTTGACCTGTAGATTTTTAAAAAGTGGAATGGTTCATAATTTTCCTACTAAAACTTTCATTCCTTGTTGTTTATTATAAACAAAAATGGTAAACTTTCATGTGTTAAACTTTCATTTGGTGCTTATCTATTCACAAATACTGATGTTTTTTGAACCAGCAGTGTGCTGGTGTTTAAAAACCATCTCTCTAGGTTAAAAAAGTAGTCTTGATTTGTAGTATTTGTGGGTTTCTGTATGTAAACACTCCAGCCATGGCTGATTTCAGGTTACCCATATGAAGACTTTGAGTTCAAAAGCAAAAAAGAGAAAGTACAATTGATTCTTACGAGCTGGTGCAAGCTGGCTGAATAAATTTATTGTTGGGTTTAATCTAACTATTAATTTTTGAGAGAGAATCTTTTTAAACTGAAAACTATAGAAATTATTTAAAATTATATATATGCCTTTCCAAAAAAAGGTACTGCTGTAACTTAAATGCCAGCAAGTACATAAATTTTGCTCTCAGCTTCTAAAATATGCAATTAAAACTTGGAACCAAAAAAATATAATATCCTTGAGATGATCCTGGAAGTTGTTGAAAGTAAGAAAAGCATGATTACTATTAGAAGTTTTTGTTTTTTCCGTATGGGAGCCTGCTAAATTACAACCTCTCACCTCACTTTTTAAATTTAACTGTTCTCCAGAAGGTAAATAATAGGTTTCCACACTTTTTGCCCACAAGTTGACAAAATCAGAAGGACTATTGTGAATAAGCCTTGTCTAACACAAAGCCTTTTGCATTTGTGGTTCACTGCAGCATCTAATCTGATTCCAACTCAAACAACTGTAACAGCTGGCGTGGGCATGTTACCATTCTTTCCAAATCAGCATATTGCTGGACAAGCAGGGCCCGGGCCTGGGAGCACTCAGGAGAAACAGCCAGCCTCCGTGGGAATGGCAGAAGGAAATTTCTCAGGGTCACAGCCTTATCTTCAGAGCTTTCCAAACCTTCCTGCTGGAGGCTTGCTCTCGGGACATCATAAGCAACAGCAAAGTCAGCCAAAAGGCCCGGAGATAAGTTCAGGGGTAAGAAAACCGTGTGTGTGTGTGTGTGCGCGTGCACATACATATATATCCATGTGTCCACACGTATATGTGTATGCTACACACATATGCATATACTAAAAAGGAATATAGCCATGTGAATATTCCTTTTTAACTACATCTTAAATTATTCTAATTCTGGAGTGTTCTAATTTTTGGTTATTTTATAGGTGGTAAAATTTATGAAATACCAGGCAATCTTAACTATTTTTAAATTTCAAAAGAAGTTAATACTATACTTAAAGTATATAAATACGGATTACAAACTGGATAATTTCTATAACATGCCAGGACATGGTGACTTTTTCATGGTGTACATTTATTTCTCAAAATAGAAGAAAATATAATAAGAGGTTGAAAAAAACCTCTTATTATAAACAAACAAAAATCCATCTTTGATAAGTTATGCCAAATGATGTTTGGGACTCTGCTTTAATTACTTGCCAGTTTGTCATTAAAATAATTTGTGTAAAATGAGGTTTTTTTTTTTTTAAGTCTGTTATTATAAAATATTTAAATACGAATTCTTTATTTCTATAAATATTTGCTTTTCTAAACTTTTAAATATCAGGTATTTTTGAAAACTACATATTTTAAAAATAAAATATAAAGTAATTTAAGTTCAGAATTTTGTAGTTTAGAAGAGTGTAAGACTCATTAATACTTATTTAATTGTATGATGACATTTATAAGGCTTTCTAAGTAAATAATAATGCTATTCTTTAAAATACACTCTTTTTTTCTATCTTAAATGTATATTCTGTAGTTAATTAGGGTATTTTAACATTTAAAGGCAGAACAAATACTATTTTATCTGAAAAACTTCAATGTCAGTTATTACTCTGGTCTGTTTAAAGGAATATAATTTTGATTTTAATGCTGGCGGTTTTTTACCCAATATTTTATTGGTTCATAAACCACGGACATTTGTAAATGTTATAATTGGTAGGTAGGATAAAGTACATTTAGTTTTCATTTTCTTTGTACCCTAAAATATTCTTTGGTTTGTAAGTGGCGTGTGAGAAAAAACATTTGTCTAGTTGGTTATAGTCATATGTCAAAATAGTAATATTGACTTTGTAGTGGTTTTGGTGTCACCTAGTCATGGCAGGTGGTATGGACAGAAAGCCCTACAATCATACATTGAGAAGGCTAGGGCAATTCTTCATAGGATGAATTTTAAACATTTATGTGCAGTATTAATTGTTTGAGTTACTGAGGAAAATTAAAACTTATATATGAATAGTCTGTATCTTTTGCACAGACTCTTTAATTCATTGAAAGCACCAAGGTCTTTAGAAAAACTGGACTAGAGGTGGTTCACATAGTGGACAAATGAGAGTGTACCTGGAAAAAGACTGCCCAGGTCGGGCAGGGCTGGGAAACCAGTCCTGGGAAGAGCAAGCGAAACAGATATATGGAACTTGGCAAGAGTTGAACAGCTGACATTTAATTTGATGTTACAAAAGACTTCACAGACTGATCTAGTCACATGGTATTTTGTGTTTCTCCAGTGTGCAGAACAAGTCCAATAAGTATGACATGCAATAAAGCAGACTTAGGTGTAATGTAACAAAGAGCAATTGAAGTTTTCGAACAAAGAAAAGGTTTGGCAGTTTCACAAAGATGTGAACATTATATCACTGAAAACAGTTAAGCAGACCCCAGGTGAAATATGTACAGATTGTTGTACAAGTGATTTTCTGGCAGTAGGGGATTGGACCAGGTAACCCCAAAGTATGTTTTCCAAGTACATAGCAAGATTTTGGGCTTTGTTAAACAATTGGTTAAACTTGGCTTTGGAGTTTTAGATTTGTGTCTTTGATTTTATGTTGACCAGTGATTCTTGATTTTGTTTTGTCAGAGTTACTTCTGGAGTTAAAAAGAGGGCTGGATTCTTAATTCCCCCACCCCTGAAAATTTGATTCATGGAGATAGGGATGAGATCTGAATTTTAAGTATATAGCTCAGTGGCAGTAAGTGCATTCACATTGTTTTTGCAACCATCACTGTTTTCCACCTCCAGAACTTTTTCATCATTCCACACTGCAGCTCTACCCACTCAACAGCTTGAGGTTCATCTATGTTTTAGCATGTATTTGAATTTCTTTTTTTAAAGGCTGAATAATATTATGTTTGTACACATTTTGTTTATCTATTCATCCATTGATGGACATTTGGGTTGTTTCCATCTTTGGGCTCTTGTGAATAATGCTGATATGAACATGGTATAT
Organism: Vicugna pacos; assembly: GCF_048564905.1. Taxonomy (NCBI): domain Eukaryota; kingdom Metazoa; phylum Chordata; class Mammalia; order Artiodactyla; family Camelidae; genus Vicugna; species Vicugna pacos. The sequence goes on along the minus strand of NC_132999.1, from coordinate 19,415,297 downwards.
AAATATCTGTTTGAGTCCCTGTTTTCAGTTCTTTTGGTTATTTACTCAAAAGTTGAATTACTGGATCATAATGGTAAATCTACATTTAATTTTTTGAAAAACTGCCATTCTGTTTTCTGCAGTAACTGTACCATTTTGCATTCCCACCAGCAAAGCACAAGGGTTTCAGTTTCTCCACATCGTCACTAACATAATGTCTCACCATGGTTTTGATTTGCACTTCCCAAATAATTAGTGATGTTGAGCATCTTTTTGTGTACTTATTGGCCATTTGTATATCTTTTTTGGAGAAATGTCTCTTCAAATCCTTTGCCTGTTGGGGTTCTTCATTTTGTTGTTGTTGAGTTTTAGGAGTTCTTTTTATATTCTGGATATTAATCTGTTATCAGATATGTGATTTGCAAATGTTGTCTCCCATTCTGTGGGTTTCCACTGTTGATAGTTGACACCATTTGCTAATAGTGTCCTTTGATGCACAGAAGTTTAATTTTGAAGAAGTTCAATTTGTCTGTTTCTTTTATTTTTTTCCCTTACTTTATTGAGATATAATTGACAAATAAAAATTGAATATATTTAGGTTGTTAATTTTTGAAGTGTACAACATAGTGATTTAATATACATATACATTTCTGCAGTGACTACCACAGTCAAATTAATTAACGCATTCATCACCTCATATCACTTTTTGTTCTGTGTGTGTGTTTGGTGAAAACATTTAAGATCTACTCTCAGCAGATTTCATGTATACAGCGTACTCACGATGTTGTACTTTAGATCCTCAGAATTTAATAATTTTATGGCTGAAAGTTTGTACCCTTTGGCCAACATCTTCGCATTTCCCCCCACCCCTCCAGGCGCTGGCAATCATCATTCTGCTCTTTGGTCCTAATGAGTTGAACTTTTCTAGATTGTACATATCAGTAAGATCATACAATATTTATCTTACTCTCTCTCATTTATACACACACACACACCACTTTTCGTTATTAAATATTTATTATATAAACAGTTTCTTTATTAATCCATCACTGAGCTTGTTTTCATGTCTTGGCTAAGGTGAATAGTGCTGCACTGAACATGGGAGTAGAAATATCTCTGACATAGTGATTTCATTTCCTTTGCATATATGTGCCGAAACGGGATTGCTGGATCATGGTAGTTCTGTCTTGAATTTCTGAGGGACCATGATGCTATTTCCTGTTACAGTTGTACCAATTTACTTTTCCACCAACAATGCACAGAGATTCCTTTTCTCTGAATGCTTGCCAGCACTTAGATTATCTCTTGTCTTTTTGATGGTAACCATTCCAGCGGGTGTGAGGTGGTATCTCCTTGTGGTTTTGATTTGCATTTCCCTGATAACTAGCAGTGGGAAGCTGTTGAGTCATACGAGTTCCTTTATATACTTTGGATAGTAACCTCTTTTTAGATATATGGTTTGCAAACATGTTTTCCCATTCCATGGGTTGCCTTTTAATTTTGTTGATTGTTTCCTTTGCTGTAGAGAGAAGCGTTTTAGTTTAGTTTAGTTTTTTAGCACTTGTTTGTTTTTGCTTTTGTTGTCGTAGCCAAAAAATCATTGCTGAGACCAATGTTGAGGAACTTTTCCCCTATGTTTTCTTCTAGGAGTTTTATGATTTCAAGTCTTATATTTAAATCTTTAATCCAAATTGAGTAAATTTTTGTGTATGGTGTAAGGTCAGGATCAAGGCTCATTCTTTCCTATGTGTACATACTATTTTCCCAGGACCATTTCTTAAAGACATTGTCCTTTACTCATTGTATATTCTTGGCATCATTTTCAAATATTAATTGACTACATATACATGGATTTCTGGGCTCTATTCTTTTCACAGGTCAATGTGTCTGTTTTTATATCAGTACCATGCTAGCTTTTTTATTCTTATTTTTGTAACATTTAAAAAAATTGAGGTACCATGTTGTTTTGATTACTATAGCTTTGTAATATAGTCTGAAACCAGGAAGCGTGATGCCTCCAGCTTTGTTCTTCTTCCTCAAGGTTCTTTGGCTACTTGGGATCTTTTGTGGTTCTGTATAAATTTAAGGATTGTTTGATCTATTTCTGTGTAAAATCTCATTGAAATTTTGACAGGGATTGCACTGAATCTGTAGATCACTTTGGGCAATATGGACAATAGTAATTTTTCCAATCCACAAACCCAGGATATCTTTCCAGTTACTTGCATCCTTTTCAGTTCCTTATATCAATGTCTTTTAGTTTGCAGTGTACAGATCTTTCACCTGTTTGGTTAAATTTATTTTTAAGTATTTTGCTTTTGATGATATTGCAAATAGGATTATTTTCTTCTTTTTCAAATAGTTCACTGTTAGTGTACAGAAATGCAACAGATGCAAACAGGGACAATTTAATTTCTTCCTTTTGACTTAGATGACTTTTACTTCTTTTTATTGTCTAATTGCTCTGGCTAGGACTTCTAGTAATATGTTGACTAAAAGTGGTGAGAGTGGGCATCCTTGTTTCTTTTTTTTTAAATTTTTTATTTTTATTGAAGTATAGTCAGTTTACAAGGCTGGGTCAATTTTTCGTGTACAGCACAATACTCCAGGCATATAGGAATATACATATATTCATTTTCATATTCTTTTTCACCATAACTTACTACAAGATGTTGAATATAGTTCCTGTGCTATTCAGTATAAATTTGTTGTTTATCTATTTTATGCATGTCAGTATCTGCAAGTGTCAAACTCCCAATTTATCTCTTCCCACCACTTCCCCACCTGGTAACCGTAAGTTTTTCTATGTCTGTGAGTTTGTTTCTGTTTTGTAAATAAGTTCGTTTCTTTTTTAGATTCCACATATAAGTGATGTCATACGGTATTTTTTCTTTCTTTCTGGCTTATATCACTTAGAATGATATTCTCCAGGTCCATTCATATTGCTGCAGATGACATTATTATTTTTTATGGCTGAGTTGTATTCCATTGTATAAATAAACCACAACTTCTTTATCCAGTCATCTGTCAATGGACACTTAGGTTGTTTCCATGTCTTGGCTATTATAAATAGTGCTGCTATAAACGATGGGGTGCATGTGTCTTTTTGAACTAAGATCTCCTCTGGATATATGCCTAGGAGTGGGATTGCTGGATCATATAGTAAGTCTATTTTTAGTTTTTTGAGAAATCTCCATACTGTTTTCCAAATGGCTGTGCCAAATTACATTCCCACCAGCAGTGTAGGAGGGTTCCCTTTTCCCCACACTCTCTCCAGCATTTACCGTTCATGGACTTTTGAACGATGGCCATTCTGACTGGTATGAGGTGGTACCTCATTGTAGTTTTAATTTGCATTTGTCTGATAATTAGCGATATTTGAGCATTTTTTTCGTCTGCCTATTGGCCATTTGTATGTCTTCATTGGAGAATTGTTTAGGTCTTTTGCCCATTTTTTGTTTTCTTTAATTGAAGTATAGTCAGTTTACAATATTGTGTCAGTTTCTAGTGCACAGCACAATACTTCAGTCATATAGGAACATACATATATTCTTTTTCATTTTTTTTACCTTGTTTCTGATCTTAGAAGGAAATCTATCAGCTTTTCACCATTGAGTATGATGTTAGCTGTGGGCATGTCCTTTATATATGATTTTTATTTTGTTGGGTTATATAGGTTCCCTCTGCACCCAGTTTGTTGAGAGTTTTTATCATGGAATGATGTTGAATTTTGTCCAGTGTGTTTTCTGCTCTGTTGAAATAATATGATTTTAATCCTTTATTCTGTTTATGTGGTGTATCATATTTATTGATTTGCCTGTGTTGAATTATCCTTGCATCCCAGAGATAAATCATACTTGATCATGGTGTACAGTCCTCATAGTTTTCTTTTCTTGTAGTGTCCTTCTCTGGTTTTAGTAGGAGGGTAATGGTGGCCTCATAAAATTGATTAGGAAGTATTCCTTCCTCTTCAAGTTTTGGGAAGATTTTCAGAAGGATTAATGTTAATTCTTCTTGTTTGGTAGAATTCACCAGTGAAGCCACTTGGCCCTGGGTTTTCATTTTTGTCAAGTATTTGATTACTCCTTAATCATTATTGGTCTGTTCAGATTTTCTGTTTCTTCTTGATTCAGTTTTGGTAGGTTGTATGTTTCTAGGAATTTATCCACTTTTTCTAGGTAACTCAGGTTGTTGGCATATATTTGTTGATAATAATCCCTTATAATCCTTTGTATTTCTGTGGTATCATTTGTAATGCCTCCACTTTCATTTATAACTACAGTTGACTCTGAATAATGCTGGGATTAGGGGCATGGACTTCTGAGAAGCCAAAAATCCATATTCTACTGTTTCTCCCTCAAAAACAAAGGAATTGATAAATGACTCACCCAAGGGTAGGAAGCTGAAACAGTTTGGATAGAATCAGGACCATTGTTCTTTTGATTCCATATGTTGTGATCTCTAATTGAACACAAACTTTTCCCCACACGAAGTTAACTTGAAGAACTGTAAACTGAAAATACAGGTACTATGTTTATTGAAAAAATCCACATCTGAGTGGACCTGTGCAGTTCAAACCTGTGTTATTCAGGGTCAATTGTATTTGAGTTCTCTCTCCTTTCCTGGTTAGTGTAGCTAAATTTGTCTATTTCATTTATCTTTTAAAACGCCTACATTTAATTTCATTGGTCTGTCTTTTTCATACTATTGTATTTATCTCTGCTCTAATTTTTATTATTTTCTTTCTTCTGATAATTTTGGGCTTAGTCTGTTCTTTTTCTAGTTCCTAGTGATGTAAAGTTAGGTTGTTTCTTTGAGATCTTCCTTTTTCTTCATGTGGATATTTATTGCTGTAAAATTCCCTGTTAAACTGATTTTTCTGCATCCCATAAGTTTTGGTATGATGTGTTTCCATTTTCACTTGTCTCAAGATACCTTTTAACTTCCCTTTTGATTTCATCTTTGACCTATTGGTTGTTCAAGAGTGTGTGGTTCAATTTGTATATATCTGTGAGTTTTCTAATTTTCCTCCTAGTATTGATTTCTAGTTTTGATACCATTGTAGTGAAATACTTGATATGATTTAAATAATCCTGAATTTGTTGAGACTTGTTTCGTTGCCCAACAAATAATCCATCTTTTTCCTTTCTTTGCTTCTGATTTTGTTACTGTTACCTCCAAGAAATCGTTGCCAAATCCATCATCATGAAGCTTTCCACTTAAGCTTTTCTTGTAAAACTTTTATAGTTTTAGTTCTTAGATTTAGGTTTTTGATTCATTTTTGTATGTAGTGTTATGTAAGTGTCCACTTCATTCTTTTGCTTGTCAATATTGTTTTCCCATCACTTTTGTTCAAAAGACTGTTCTTTCCCTCATTGAGTAGGTTTGACACTCATTGAAATTATTTAACCATATATGCAGGGATTTGTTTCTGGTCTCTATTATTTTCCATTGTTCCATATCCCTGTCTTTATGCCAGTACCATCCTGTTGAGATTACTGTAGCTTTGCATTAAGTTTTTAAAATCAGAAAGGATGAGCCCTCCATTCTTCTTCTGTTTTCACCTTTTTAAAGATTGTTTTGACTGTTTGGGGTCCCCTGATATTCCATATGAATTTTAGGGTGGATTTCTCTATTTCTGACCCCAAGGTTGGATAGGGATTGTATTGAAATCTGTGGATCACTTCAGGTAGTAGTGACATTTTAACAATATTAAGTCTTCCAATCCATGAACATGGGCTGTCTTTCCATTTATTTGTCTTCTTTAATTTTTTTCAGCAATGTTTTGTGGTTTTTCATTATACAAGTATTTCTCCTCCCTGGTTCGGTTAATTCCTAAATATTTTATTCTTTTTGATGCTATTGTAAATGGAATTGTTTTTTAAATTTTCATTTTGGATCATTTATTGTTAGTATATGAAAACACAACCAGTTTTTGCATGTTGACTTTATCCTGCAACTTTGCTTATTTCATGTATTAGTTCTAACAGCGTGTGTGTGTGTGTGTCTAAATTTTAGGGTTTTCATGTCATCTGCAGTGAGAGATAATTTTACTTCTTCCTTTCCAATTTGAATGCCTCTTATTTCTTTTACCTGCCTAACTTCTCAGGCTAGAACTTCCAATACTATGTTGAACATAAGTGGTAAAAGCAGGCATCTTTAGCTTGTTCTGATCTTAGAAGAAAGTTTTCAGTCTTTCACCATTGAGTATAAAGTTGGCTTTTTGTATGTGGGTTTTGTTATGTTAAGGTAGTTTTCTTGCTTGTTGAGGGTGTTGAATTTTAATCATGAAAATGTGTTGAATTTTGTCAAATGCTTTTTTGGCATCAGTTGAAAAGATCATGTATTTTTCTCTCCCTTCAGTCTGTTAATGGAGTGTATTCCATTGAATGATTTTTGTAATCCCAGCTGGTGATGGTATATAAGCCTTTTAATAATCTGCCAAATTTGGTTTACTAGTGTTTTGTTGATGGTTTTTGCATCAGAATTCATAAGGGATATTGGTCTGTAGTTTTCTTTTCCTATACTGTCTGTCTGGCTTTGGTACCAGTGTAATACTGGTTTCATAGAATGAGTTAAGAAGCATTCTCTCCGATTTCTTGAAAGAATTTAAAAAGGATTGATGGTGATTCCTCTTTAAATGGTAGAATTCTCCAGTGAGGCCATTTGGTCCAGGGCTTTTCTTTGTTGGGAGACTCTGTTTAAGGTTTTTAAGTGATTCTCATGCATAGCTAGAGTTGAGAAACCCTACTATGGATATAATCTGATGATTTTAGCAATCTGAATACTTCAGAAATAAAATCTGACATTTCTTTGCTGGCTTCCTTTCCTTTACTCAGTCATTGAATTTTCTTTAGGCTACTGTCCCTTCTCATGCCAAATGCTTTTCTTTGGCTTGTATCTAATTGTTTTAGCTCCCGATTATAATCTTATGGTTCCATTTTAGACATCTCTTGAACTATATTATCTACTGGGCTGAGTTTCTTTAAGGGTAGTATCCCTGTTTTACTCATTTTAGTATTACCAATGCTTACCACAGTGCCTAGAGCATAACAAATATTAAGTAAACACATATGAATGGATGAATACATCTGCACCTGTGATTTACATATCATAAGCACACGTGGACTTTTAGGGGGCCTATGAAAGTGTACAAGACAGACTTCTCCATCCAAATACCAGATTGGCCAGATAAGGAACAAATGTTAAGGAGCTCTGGCTGTCAGATATAGAAATAAGCACTTGAGATTATACTTCCTTCATTCTGTTCAGGGAACAAAATAAAAATTATTTTAAAAAGAAAACATAGCTACTAGTGTTCACCTGAATTGTATCTTATTTTAAAATCTTTACCACCTGAGAGTGAAAAGTAAACAAAAAATTATGGCAGAAGAATATGGACTGTATCAAAGAATCAGCCCATGATTTTGTCTCCTTTTTTCTACTCAAGAAATACTAGAATCCTTACAACTAGTTGTATAAAAATAAATTGATATCACATATTTTCAAGAACTTTGAATTTCTAGGGTTATAATCTAAACGTTGATTTGGATTTTATTAAATCTACTTGTTCTCTTTGGTATTATTTTTAACCAGAGATAAATAAGGTTTGCCTTTGTCATTTGGCTGTGGCCATACAATATTAAGTAAAAATTTTTTTAACTTTTTAAAATTGAAGTATAATTGGTTTGCACATGAGAATATTAGTAAGAAAATGTTGGTAACAGTATTTCTGAAAATAAGGTATGGGACTTGTTTTTTCTTGTGAACGTGAAAACTCTCCTGGTTCAAATGAGAAGGTTGTACACATAGCCTTTAATTCTCTTTCAGTTTTAAGTTCTATGGTTCTAGAATAGTTTAAAAACACTGAAAAATAATAGCAGGTGAAATGTCATAATTTAAATCAGTATTCAGGAATATTTCAAGACTTTGTAGCATCAAACATTAGGTTTCACAGATTTTTATGGCACTAGACTAGATTTATTGAAGAATAAATATTTCTCTGATTTTTTTGCATTCTTACTGTCTCATACCTCTTAATAAGCACCCACTCTCTTGTTTTTGATAAACAGGCTGCCTCTAAGAATCAGACTTCACTCTTGGGAGAACCACCAAAAGAAATTCGGCTCAGTAAAAATCCATACTTGAACTTGGCAAGTGTGTTGCCCAGTGTGTGCTTATCATGTAAGTGAGTGCTCTTGTATTAATATTTTGGAGTTTTATTGAACATTTTTCTTAATGAGTTTTACTTTAGTTTTTTTTGCTTAATGGAAGTAAATAATGCCTGTTGACCAATGAAAGCCTAAATTATGTCCGTAGTCTCTAAATTGAAATAACTAAAACTGAGACACTTAAAATTTATTCAATTTTATTGAAGGAAAACATCTTTTATAATATTTATTAAGAATATAATCAATTAATTGAATTACTATGAAATCATGATTTAAAATAATTGGGTAAAGCAATTATTTGGCAATACTATAATTCCTTAGAGTACATATGGAATCATATTTCTAAAATACGATGTTTAAACCTTTAAGAAATCTCACAAATCCAGAATATTTGCAAAATACCCCAGAATATACTGTCTGGTAATAATTGGCAGAAGTAGAATTCTCATTTGCTTTTTTTAGATACCTCCTCAGGCCTTCAATTAGCGTAAATTAACTATTAATTCAAATTAAGAGAAATCCACCTAAATTAAGAGAAAATCACATATATGGTGTTCTCTAGGCACTAAGATACTAACTGTGACATTGGTTGTTGAGGGGGAGGATGTAGCTCAGTGGTACAGTGTATGTTTAGCATGCCTGAGGTCCTGGGCTCAATCCCCCGTACCTTCATTAAATAAGTAAAGAAGCCTAATTACCCACCGCCATCCAAGAAAAAAACAAAGCACACGTGAAGGATTAAAAAAAAAAATTGTGAGATCTCTTAAAAAAGAAAAAAGAAAAAAACCCCAGAAATTTAACATTGGTTGTCAGTAGTGAAAAATTGAAAAGTGCCTTAATATACATCAGTAGGGGCGTGATTAATCATCACAGTTCGTCATAAAATGGAGTACTCAGCATGTATATATAAGTTAAGAGAGTGCTAGATGTACTAATATAACATGATCTCTAAAGCAGATTGTTAGGTAGAGAAGCAAATGTATGCATAAAATGATTCCATTTATATTCACTTAAAGCCCTATATTCCTATATGTACATATTCGAATGTGTAAGTGCGTAAATCTAGGAAAATAAATTGTTACCTCTGGGGAAAAGAATAGGATTGAATGAAAAGAGATGAAAGGTGAATTTTGTTTTTAATACACACACTCTGTATTTTATAAAGTATCTTCTGAAACCTAAACATTACTTTATAATTTTCCTTTAAAAGCTAGATAAAAACTTAATGTGTTTCTAGTATACCTGCTGTATTTTTATATGGTCTAAAAATTGATGGTTATAACTATTGCATTAATAAGATTAGTTAATTTACATTTTGTGTGTCTTGTTTTACAGATTAGACATACATTTTTTAAATGGTTCTATCAAAGTTACTTACCCACAGGGCAGGCTTCCATTTTCATTTGTTTTAAACAAATGGGACAATAGCATATACCATATATTTTTCCCCTGGGGATAATAAATCTAGCTATTACTGGCAAATTACAATTTATGTTTGGTTTGAAAATGTGCTGCGTTAATGAGTTTTGTGCTCTGTTTGTAATTTATAATAAAACAACCCAACTAAAATACACGTATTGATTTTGTCATTAGCCCCTACAAGTAAAACCGCTCTGCAGAAGACTGGAATTGCAAGCAACATTCTGGATGCAATCTCTCAGGGAAATGAATCACAACACACGTTGGAAAAGTGCATTGCTTATTCTCAGCCTTTTGGTGACTACACACAGGTACATGATTCTCAGATTTTGATGATATATAGAAAAATTGGTTCAACTGTGTATGGAGTTCACTGGATGTGAAATTGTGTTTCCTGTTACACGAAAGTAAAATTGCACTGATCTATACAATATTTCTTCCTCGCCATTTGGAGTTTCAAGATGCATTCAAGAGTTTGCTAAGTACCATTTTGCACTAGATATTTCCCTTTCATTATTTATGCTAGTAGTGAGCAAACCACGGAGCCAGTCCAGCCCACCACCAGTTTTGTGAAGGTTTACTGGGATGCGGCCACGTCCGTGCATTTGCGTACTGTCTATGGTGCTGTTGTGCAAGAGCGGCAAAGTTGAGTAGTTACAGCAGAGACTGTATTGCCCACAGGTTAAATACTTACCATGTGGCTCCTAACAGAAAATCTCTGCTGACCTGTGGTGTAGACCTGACTCAGGACCCTAAGGAAATACCTCTGTAATTCACCACTGCTTATGGATGTAGAGACATGATCATAATGACAGGCACTATTATGCTAACTTTCAAACCAGTCATTCAATCAATAACATAAAAAGTATTCTATTCAATAGACATACTGTGTCATTACTTAACTGTCAGTTTCACTTTGGCCTTTTCTCCTTCACCTTGTTCTTAGTGGTTTAAGTTGCCAGTGTGTATTGTGTTAGTCTTTATATTATTATGTAATCATGAGAGTCTCTTATAAACAACAATTCTGATTCTTTCTTATTTCTCAGAGTAGTCACCTTCTTTGCTCCATCTTGTCTATGGGAGCAATACTTCCACTTTGCTTTGTTAGGGAAACTGTTTGCTTCGCTCATCTCTAATAAACTTAGAAATGAAAACCGATGTAAGTTCACTTAGAACAGTGGATGCCTGACTATGCTTTTATGATAGGGCAGTCGAAACACAGGTCAAGTGGATTCTGTACAAGTGGTAAAGCTGGCTATTAGCAAAATATATAATAAAGTTTCTCATATACCCATGGAAAAGATGGAAAAATGTGGGTTCGAAGATGACATAATTAGGTGGCACATAGCTATATTTAAGGAACAGTAATAGTAAATTGATACAATCTGGAAGGCATTCTCTTCTATGTTTCATAAGGTTTCATCTTTGTTCCCTTATTAATTAACATCTTAAGTAATGACTTAGATAAGGACATTGATTGTATGCTGATGACATTTACAGGTGACAGAAGGCAAGGGTATTATCAGATGTGTAAATCATTTATGAATAATTTATGGTTGTGAAAATTAGAAACAGCTTAAATTTCTAACAGTGTAGAAGACTGAATAAACAAATTGTCATATTTATATGAGGAAATGCAGTTATTAAGAATCATGTGGAACAACGTGTAAACACATGATAAATGTTTCATAATCTGTTGTTAATCTTAAAAGTTTATAAAATATAGTCCTATACAATTTTCATTTTTTTTAACAAGAAAACATTTACTTTTATAAACAAGAGGAAGCACAATTTTTTTTTAATAGACTTTATTCTTTTGAGCAGTTTCAGGTTCGCAACAGAATTGAGCAGAAAATAGAGTCTGCACATAGCCCTCCCCATCCACACATACGTACTCGCCTACCCTCAATATCCCTCATCAGTGTGGCATATTTGGTACAATTGATGAACCAACATGGGCACATTATTATTAGCCAAAGTCAATAGTTTACATTAGGGTTCACTCTTGATGTTGTACATTCTATGGGTTTTAACAAATGCATAATGACATGTAGCCACCACTATAGTATCATACAGAGTAATTTCATTGCCCTAAAAATCCCTTGTGCTCCATCTATTCATTCTTCCCAAACCCCTGGAAACCACAATCTTTTTATTGTTTCTGTAGCTGTGCCTTTTCGAGAATGTCATTTGGTTGGAATCATACAGTTTGTAGCCTTTTCAGGTTGGCTTCTTTCATTTAGTAATAGGTCTTTTAACTTTCTTCCATGTCTTTCATGGCTTGATAGATCTTTTTTTTTTTTTACTGCACATACATTTTTTAATTTACATACGTGTACTGTGCATTGTTTCTAAGAATGTTTAGAGCTTTAGCTTATTAAACTTACATAGTTATCAAAGGAGTAAAGCCAACCACAAAATAAGAATTAACTCAGAAAGATACATACACCTTGCTGTTAACAGCAACATTATTTATAATTGCCAAGTTATGGAAGCATCCTAAGTGCACATCAGTAGTTGAATAGATAATGAAGATGCAGCATGTACACACACACACACACACACACACACACACACACACACACACACACACACGTAATGGAATACAACTCACCCATTAAAAAGAAGGATATTTTGCCATTTGTGGCCCTTCATTCACTTTTTTTTTCACTTCAAAAACCAGAATTAAAAAAAAATTTATAACTGGCAGAGACATTTCCATTACATCAAAAACAGCAAAATACCTAGAAATAAACTTAACCAAGGAGGTTACCTATACTCTGAAAACCGAAATGACACAAAGAAATGGAAAGATTTCTTGTGCTCTTGGATTGGAAGAGTCAACACTATCAAAATGGCCACACTACCCAAAGCAATCCACAGATCCAACACAACCCCCATCAAAATGCTCATGACATTCCTCACAGAACTAGAACAAACAATTCCAAAATTTATAAGGAATCACAAAAGACCCCAAAGAGCCAAAGCAATCGTTTGTAGGTCTCTCATTTTTTTTCCTCTTTGTTCTTTTTGTTCTCTTTTCTTATGGTTTGATGACTAGAGAAGGTCCTTTAACATTTGCTGTAAAGCTGGTTTGGTGGTGCTGAAATCTTTTAGCTTTTGTTTATCTGTGAAGCTTTTGATTTCTCCATCAAGTCTGAACAAGAACCTTGCTGGAAAGAGTATTCTTGGTTGTAAGTTTCCCCCTTGCATCAATTTAAATATATCGCGCCACTCCCTCCTGATCTGTAGAGTTTCTGCTGAAAAATCAGCTGATAACCTTAGGGAGCTCCCCTGTATGTTACTCGTTGCTTTTCTCTTGCTAATTTTAATATTGTCTCCTTATCCTTAATTGTTGTCAATTTGATGACATGTGCCTTGGTGTGTTCCTCTTTGGGTTCATCCTGTGTGGACCTCTCTGTGCTTCCTGGACTTGGGTGACTGTTTCCTTTCCCAAGGTGGGGAAGTTTTCGGTTATTATCTCTTTGAATATTTTCTCAGGTCCTTTCTCTCTCTCTTCTCTTTCTGGGACCCATATAATGCGAGTATTATAGCACTTCATGTTGTCCCAGTGTTCTCTTAAACTATCCCCAGTTCTTTTTATTCTTTTCTCTTTTTTCTGTTCTGAAGTAGTGATTTCCATTAATCTGTCTCCTAGCTCACCTAGCTGTTCTTCTGCCTCATTTAGTCTACTCTTGGTTCCTTCTAGTGTATTGTTCATTTAGTGATTTTATTCAACTCTGTTTGGGTATTCTTTATATTTTCCAACTCTTTGCTAAAAACTTCACTCTGTGCATCTGTACTCCTCTTGAGTTCTCTGAACATCTTGGCCATCATTACTTTAAACTCTTTCTCAGATGAATTACCTATCTCCTTATCACTTATTTCTTCTTCTGGGATTTTATCTTGTGTCTTGTCCTGGGAAATACTCCTTTGCTGCCTTATATCGTCTGTCTTTCTGTGTGTTTGTGGATTCTTCCTGTAGGCTTTGGGATTATTGTTTTCTTATGTCCTGTATCTGCCCCTGGTGGTTGAGGCTGGACTAGAGGCTTATGCAGGTTTCTTGGCAGGAGGAGCCAGTGCCTGCCCACTGCTGGGTGAAGCTTGGTCCTGGACCTCTGGTGGGTAGGGCTGTGTCTAGAGGCCTTTGTGGCTTAGGAAGTCTGCTGATGGGTGTGGCTGTGCTTCCACCCTGTATGTTGTTTGGCCTAAGGCTTCCCTACAGGCTGTTGGGTGGGGCTAGGTCTTGGTGCTAATGATCCAATCAAGATGTCAGCCTCCAGGAAAGCTCATGTAGATTAACACTCCTGGAATGTCCGTCACCAGCTTTTATGTCCCCTGAGTGAGCCACAGCCGCCCGCTACGTCCGCAGGAGACCCTCCAAATCCAGCAGGCAGGTCTGGCCCAGGTTCCTATGAAATCGCTGCCTCTGCCCTTGGACCTGGTGCGTGTGTTTCCATGTACGTTTCTCAAGCAAATGGAGTCTCCGTTTTCCCCAGTCCCGTGGGGCTCCTGGAGCCAAGCCCCCATGGCCTTCAAAACCAGATGTCCTGGGGGCTCCTTTTCTTCCCAATGCCAGGACCCGAGCTGGGGAGGCTGACGTGGGCTTACAGCTCTCACTCCTGTGGGAGGGCCGTTGTGACTTAACAAATCTTCAGCTTGTGGGTTGCCCACTGTGGGGGTATGGGGCCCAGTGATATTGCGAGCGTGCCCCTCCTGCCATCCTGCTGTGGTTCCCTCTTTGTTTCCAGTGGCAGAAGATCTTTTTTTGCTAGGTTCCAGTCTTTTTTCGATGGTGGTTTAACATTCGGTTGTGGTATCGTTGTGGTCGCAAGGAGAGGCAAGCTCATGGTCCTGCCACTCCACCATCTTGACTGGAACTCACAGATTTTTTAAAACTTATTTAAATGTATGATTTAAGTTTTTAAAAGTTATTTTTTATACTTTTTTCATTTCTTTTATTTCAATTTTGAAATTTGTCTTGCTTTTCTCATTAGCAGTTTTACTTATTAGATTACTGTGGTTTATTATGTACCTACTGTAGCCCCAGAAAGACCTTTCCCACTTACACATGGAGAAAGTCTGTGATAAAGATGTCTTTGCATTGCCAGCCTTCCTCCTGCCTCTACCCTTGCTTAACCAGAGAGAAACGGTGGAGATGTGGATGGATCCTCCTGGCAATCAGTGTCTCCTTGGGCAGTCCCTGCTGTTTCCTCATGCTTGTTTTTAAAGTGAGATTGGTTCTCTCCCTTGTGTTCATTCACCCTTATAACCTAAATTTAATTAGATGTTACTAATTGAATAAAGTAACTAGTAAAAGGTGGTCATGTTTTAGGAGTTCCTTCTATTTCCGCTGCTAGAATGGAGGAAGAGATCTAAGGGAAAGTGACATTTTTTGTTTTGAACATTTGCTATATACTTTGTAATGTAAGCATTTGATCTTTATAGCAATCTGGTGAGATTTAAATGACCACTTCCATAGTACAAGTGGAAAAGCGTAAAGGGGAAAATAATCGTTCCAAGTTTATGCAGTTCGTAAAGGACTCATTTATTTCTCTGATTCCAAAATACACATTATTTTCATTATACCATGGGCAAGTTTCTTCAGGCATGAAAGTGGTGTCTTATAGAAACTGTTTGATTGCTTTATACTGGTGGCTGTGCATAAGGATTGGGAGAGAGGGACATGTCAAGATACAGATGGATATAATAATTTCTATTTTGGTAAAACTATCACATTTAAAAATCCTAATTGGCATTCCAGTATTGGTGAAGTTACTTGTATCAGAGTATCCCTTCTGCAGATAACAGTGATTCAAGTTGTATTAAAGATGAAACAAAATAACTATTTGAAGGTCCCGGAGAATGACCAGAAACAGGTAGAAACTGAAGGGGAGTCAGTCCTTGGAAGAGGGAAACTACACTGATTGAGATTTATGCCTCTCTGGCTTTTTGTCTAACGCCCCCCCCCCCAGTCTGTGCAGAAAGTCCCAGCTGATGGAGTCACAGGATAGAGTTCAGGACTGTTAGCAAGGCTGGAAAATCCCAGGAAAAAATCTGTTTAAACTCAACCTAAATACACTTGACTGACTCCTGAACTTTGTGTGAGAGAGACTCCAGGGGACCTGGTGGAAAGTGACAGATGGAAGGCTGAAGAGCTGCGAAGAGCTTCAACTCCTTTCCAGCACAGAGATGGTTTGGAGTCTGAGTTTATGTAAGTTAACTCCTACTCAACAAAAATCAACGACCTTCAGAGGAATATAATCCATAGTCTCTATGAATATATGATATACAATGTTCAGTCAACAAAAATAATTCAAAAGTTGAAAAAATTGGAAAATGTGACCCACAGTTAAGGGGAAGAGCAGTTAATAGAAACTGACCACAAAATGACCTAGATGTTGGTATCAGTAGACCAAGACTTACTTAAAACAGCTATTGTAAACATGTTCAACAATTTAAAAGAAACAAGGTAAAAATGAACAGATGGGAGATTTTAGGAAGAAATATAAACTAAAAAAGAAGTATAGAAACCCCAGGAAAAAGAAGTACAGTATCTGAAAAAAAAAAATACACTGGATGGGCTGAGCAGAAGTTTAGAGAAAGCAGGAAAAAAGGTTCAGTTAAAATAAAGACAGCTCAAAAGAAATAATTCAGTCTGAAGAACAGAGAGAAAGAGGTTGAAAACCAACAAACAGATCCTCAGGGACGTAAGGGACAATATCAGGCAGACTAAAATAAATGTAATTGGAGTCTCAGAAGGAGAAGAGAAAGATAAATGGGTATAAAGTATATGAAAGAATAATGATAAAAAATTCTCATGTTTGCTTAAAAAAATCTTACAGATCTAAAAAAGTCAGAGACTTCCCCTGCAAAGCAAGATAAAGAAAACCAAAATATTATCTAGGTACATCAGTTTATATGCTGAAAACCAAAGTTACAAAGAGATTATTTTGAAAGAACCAGATAAAAATAATGCATCTTAAAACAGTTTCTCAACTTTGGCACTATTGACATTCTGGGCTGGATAATTAATTCTTTGTTGCAGTGGGGCTATACTGTACATTGTAGGAGGTTTAGCAGCATCTTTGCCCTCTGCCCCACAGATGGCCTCTCATTGAGATCATTGTGATTAAGCAACTGGTAACTATGTGGGTTAAAAAAAAAAGCTGTATATTTTCTTTTTTAAACTTAAAAGCAAAATTATAATATTGCATGGTGGGGCTTGTATGTAGACATTACATATTTGATAATAATAATACTGAGGACAGTATGGGGTGAATGAAATTGTTTCTGGGGTGTTCACATTTTACCTGAAGTAGAAAAATTAACTCTTATGTAGACAAATATAGCTAAAATGTCAACAGTTTAATTACAATGGAATTCTAAAAACATTTGAATAAGCCAAAAAATGTCAGGAAAGGAAAAAAGTCAATGAGGATGCATAGAAAACAAATAGCTCAGTGGTAAACCTCAACTGAATGATAATAATAGGAAATGATAATTGACTACAAGCTCCAATTAATTGTCAGAACAGGCAAGAATATACACTTTTACCACTTCTGTTCAACAATACAAGCTTGGAGGTTTTAGTTAATGAAACAACGTTTATAAAAAGGGTATGAAATAAGAAAGGAAAAGTAAAAATGCCTCTATTTGCATATGACATGAGTGCATGGAAGATCCTTAAGAATCTAAAAAGCAGCCACTAAATATAATAAGTAAACTTTCAGTCACAGGATAGAAGGGCAATATGTGAAAACGAATTGTATTTCTATGTACCAGCAGGAAACAATTAGAAAATAGTTTTAAAATTTTTTCCATTTATAGTAACACCAAACATGAAATACATAGTAATAAATTAAGAGATCTGTAAAAACTCTACAGTGATAACTACAAAGCAGTGCTGAGAGAAATCAAAGAGGATGCCCATGAATGGAGTGCTATACCATGTACATGGATGGGAAGACTTACTATTGGTGTGATGTCAGTTCTCTGCAATTGATCTATTGATTCATTGCAATCCCAACCAATTTCTCAGCAGTCTTCTTCTACAAAGAGAAATTGACAAGCTGATTTTTCAAATTTATATTGAAATATAAAGGAATTACGTTACCCAAAACAATCTTCTAAAAGAACAAAACTGAAATATTTCTACGTAACTTCAAGATTTGCTATAAAATCATAGTAATCAAGACAGTGTGGTATTGGCATAATGAAAGACAAATAGATTAGTGAATAGAAGAGAGTCCAAAATTAGACCCATACTTAAATGGTAAGTTGATTCTTGACAAAGATTTCAAAAACAATCCCATAGGTAAAAAATGGAAATGTTGTTGGAACAGCTGATTATCCATATTGGGGAACATGAACCCTAACTCTTGCCTCATCCTGTAAAATTAATTTGCAGTGTATCTTGGGCCTAAATGGAAAATCCAAGCCACAGATAATGTCAACTGAAATGGCATAATAAGAACCTCCAAGCATTTTCTCTTCCATAAAAGCATCAATAAAATGAGCAGAAATGATCAGAGTCAACTTTTACAGAACTCTGGATACTAACTAAAAGCATGAAGCAACCTGGGGAGTATTTATTCAAGAAAAATATCTGAATACTGGTAAGAGCAGCTACCTTGATGGTCTCTTAGCCAGTCCTCTTCCTGTTTTCCTGTCTCTTTATAACAGCCCATAATCACAGCAAAAATCAGGAAGCTGGGAGCCCCCAGAGTGGGCAGGAAAGGGGTGGGAGCTGCACATGGCCTCACCCCACTTTTCATTTGACCTGACTCGGAGCTTGCGCTATGTGGAAAGCTTTTCCTCAGGGGAGTCTATTGAAAACATTTAGAGGAAATTGTTTAATTTTGTGACTGCCTGAGGTGGTAGATAACATTTGAGCCAAAACAAGAAAAGGCTAACCAAAAAGCATTAAAGGAAAAGTTGGGGAATTAGGCGTCCACAGGGGTTTTGAAAAGCTCGGATATATCCTGGGACTCTTCCAAGGCCATGCACACAGGAAGGATTGTGCACATGCTTGGCCAGGACCTAAGAAGGCTGTAAGCTCTCGTTTGTAGAAGTGAAGGCTAAGACAGAGTTGTCATGACCCGGCTGATGGTGAAGACATGGCCCAACACACACACACAGCCCCTCAGCAAAGTCCGAGAGACTTACTGGTTCCAGATGTTTTAAGTGAATCTCTGTGTAATCATAAGGTGACCACTAAGCTAATGGAGTAGAGTCTTTAGTTACCACTAACAAAGAATATGCATTTTACATATTAGTTCAGAAAAGTCACTAAACAACAACAAACAGCAATGACAACAAATTTTGAAGAACTACAAACTGATTTCCAGAGTAGCCACATTATATCATTTTTCAACAAAAAATCATGAGATGTGCAAAGAAATAAAAAATGGCCCATAAACAAGGGGAAAAGCAGTTAATAGAAACTGTCTCCAAGGATGCCCAACACTGGAGTTACTAGACAAAGACTGAAATCATCTATTTTAAATATGTTCAAAAAATCCTAAGAAAGCTACATCTAAAGAACTAAAGGAAAGTGTGAAAGCAGGGGCTCACCAAGTAGGAAATATCAGTATGGAGACAGAAATTATATTTTAAAAGAACCAAACAGAAATTCTGAATCTGAAAAGTATAATTAAAACGAAAAATAATTCACTAGGGCAGAGCAGCAGACTTCAACAGGCAGAATAAATAATCAACAGGTTTGGGACATAGATTAGTTGAGATTGTCCAGTCTGAAGAATAGACAGAATAAAGAAGAGTGAACCATAACAAGTGTTGGGGAGGATGTGAAGTTGGTGCCCTTATACATTGCTGGGGAGAGGGGGGATGTAAAATGGTGCAGCTGCTTTGAAAAACAGTTTGGAAGTTCCTCAAAATATTAAATACAGAGTTACCATATCACCTAGGGTGTATACCTAAGAGAACTGAAATATATGTCTACACAGAACATGAGTTTTCATGGCAACATTATTCATAATAGCCAAAAAGAGAACCCAAATGCACCTCAATTGATGAATAATGAATAAACAAAATGTGGGATATCCAAACAGTGGAATTGATTCCACCGTAAAAGGAATGGAGGACTGATCCTTGTTATGACATGGATGAGCCTTGAAAACATCATGCTACGTGAATGAAGCCAGATACAAATGGACGCGTATTATATGATGTCATTTTATATGAAATGTCCAGAATAGGCAAATCCTCAGAGAAAGTAAACAGTGGTTTTGGAAATCACTGAAGAAGCTTTCTTAGCTTGGAAAGAAGATAGAACCCAAGAGTTTCCAGGGAAAGGCAAGGCTTTGTTCCAGGTGAATCAGTGGCTCACCTGGCTAGAAACTGCTGAAGAAGAATCAGAGGAAGAAGCTGATTAAAAGAACTAGACAAAGCCTTAAATTGTGTAGAACATACTGTTGCTGTTATGTAACTGCATTTGACCTAACCACTGTGGAAATTCATTAAGCTATAATGTCTCCACAATATTTAAAGCAGAAGTACGTCAGTTAGGAAATCCTTCTGCATAAGGATTTTTTTGTAGTGTAATGTCTTAATCATAGTCTACCATCAAATATTTTAGGAGTATCTTTAATGTTTAGATAGTATATTAGCAGCATGCAATAATTACATCATAGTTCTCAAGCAGAGGCAGTCTATTACAAGGACCTTCTTTCCTGCCAGTTATCATAGGCTGTTTTAAGTTACAAAACTGAATAGCAACACTGAATACTGTAGAAATGCACTTTGCTCAGTAATACTTGAGTTGTTGCAATATTTGATTATCCATTTGGTTGTTACAGAAAAACTCTTTTAACTGTAATTGATGGTTGTTGCTGTAATAGTATATATTGCCTGTATTTCTACCTCTTGTAATGGGCTTTATGTGTTACATTTTAATATCCTTGAGCCTCGGCAAGTGCCACAAGTGCTTTTAAAAGAAACATGGTTTACTTGCACAAAACTGATCAGTTTTGAGAGATTGTAAATGCCCTTGAAGAGGTTTTTGTGGGTGTGAAACAAATGGTGAGAATTTGAATTGGTCCCTCTTATTATAGTATTGAAATTAAGTCTACTTAATTTATCATGTTCATGCCCTAATTCTATATACTTGTATCTGTCAATAAACATTGTGATACTTGAAAAAAAAAAAGGTGGGGCCGAGAGAAGAGGGAGTTGTGGAGTCACCACTAACAGCTACAGGGTATCTTCTCTGGAGTGGTGAAAATGCTCTGGAGTTGAATCGTGCTGATGGTTGCACAGCCTTGTGAAAATATCAAACAAATGTTGGATGGTACTTTTACTAAAACAAGCCTTAACTGTACTGAAAGGGTAGTATTTTCATTCAGTGTTTTAGAGATCTTAAAAAAGTATTTAATGAGAAGCAAACAAGTTAAAAATCAGTTATTCCAGACCTAGTTCTAATTAGAAACCAATTTAAAATGCACTACCCCCCCATTTCTCTAGTTGATCACAGTAATTAATGAGAATTTCGACTGAGCTGCAGTTCTTTATTTTCTTAACAACTGCGCTTCTTAAATATTTGAACTGTTACTGAGAAAACTTAAATCGGAAATAGATGCAGTGGTTTAAAAATGCACTGTGCCCACTTTAGCAGTGATAAGAGCATTGTAATCAGCTGTATAATCCTGTTCATTTGAAAGTACAGGTGGAGTTTGAAATGTCAGTTCTGAGCTGGAGATCAGTAGGTACATCTATGTCAGCGGTTGGGAGAGACCCACCTGAAGGAAGAAGCCTTTGAGCCAATTTATTAAATATTAAACACCTAAATCTAACATCGAATTATAATCTGTGAAAAACAAGGCATTCCTCACTATTAGTAGAGTAGGTAAAATTTCTGTCAGGCAACTTTTGTTTGACATAATCGTTAGTTTTAATAATGTAAAGAATAACGTAAGAACCATTTCAGCTGTTTCATATGACTAAGTTGTGGTGTGGGGTTTTCATTTGGCGCTAGCCACAGTGGGTGGTGGTGTGCCCTTCGTAAGGGCGACACCATCTACTTGCATGTTGTACTCAGTGTTGCCCTTGGTTACAGGGGTCTTTCCTGCCAGGAAGCTGACTACCTATTCCAGGGAATCAACCAGAGAGTGTGTGATGAGATCGTGTGATGAGGGAAGAGGAAGCAAAAACAAAAAATGAACAAAAAGGCCTTGTGATGCTTAGTTCTTTCATATAGAGCCTAATGCTGCCACCTAGTGGGAAAACAATGCAGAGAAACTTTCCAAAAAGAGTTTTTATGTGGACTGTGGTAGATCAGAATCCTCTGACAAACACTAACTATAAGAAATACATTTTAAAATGTAAACCTACTTTAAGCAGTAATTATCGAATCACATATTATATTTGCCCTAGATGGTAACTTGGGGAGTACATTAAAAAATGATTCTTGATAAAACTGGAATTAAGGAAAGCAAGTTTTTGAAGTCTGTTTACAAACCAAGTAAGTTTTGTAAATGTTTAAGAAAATCAACAAAAGAATAGTATACAGTATGAATAAATCTGAAGACAGTTTTGAATTGCTGTTCTGACATGTTAGTCTTTTCTGATTGCTGTGGCAAAGACTTCCAAAACTGTGTTGAATAAAAGTGGCAAAAGTGGGCATCCTCATCTTGTTCCTGATTTTAGAGGGAATGCTGTCAGGTTCTCACCATTGAGTATGATGTTAGCTGCGGGCTTGTCATATATGGTCTTTATTATGTTGAGGTGTGTTCTCCCACTTTCTGGAGAGTTTTTTTCATAAGTGGATGTTGAAGTTTTTCAGAAGCTTTTTATGCATCTATTGAGATGACCATATGATTTTTATTCTTCAGTTTGTTAATGTGGTGTATCACAGTTACACACAATAATAATTGATTTGCAGATACTGAAAAATCCTTGCATCCCTGGGATAAATCCCACTTGACCGTGGTGTATGATCTTTTTGATGCGTTGTTGGAGTCAATTTGCTAGTATTTTGTTGAAGAGTTTTGCATCTATATTCATAAGTGATATTGGCCTGTAATTTTCTTTTTTGTGATATCTTTGTCTGGTTTTGGTATCAGGTTGAAGATGGTCTCATAGAAGGAGTTTGGAAGTGTTCCTTCCTATACAATTTTTTGGAATAGTTTCAGAAAGACAGGTGTTAACTCTTCTCTAAATGTTTGGTAGAATTCACCTTTGAAGCCATCTGGTCCCGGACTTTTGTTTGTTGGGAGTTTTTAATTACTGATTCAATGTTAGTACTGGTAATTGGTCTATTCATATTGTCTATTTCTTCCTGGTTCAGTCTTGGCAAATTGTACCTTTGTAAGAAATTGTCCATTTCTTCTATGCTGTCCTTTTTGTTGGCGTATAGTTGCTCATAGAAGCCTCTTACAGTCCCTTGTATTTCTATGGTGTCGGTTGTAACTTCTCCTTTTTCATTTCTGATTTTATTAATTTGGGCCCTCTCCCTTTTTTTCTTGATGAGTTTGACTAAAGGTGTATCAATTTTGCTTATCTTGTCAAAGAAGCAGCTTTTAGTTTCATTGATCTTTTCTACTGCTTTTTTAGTCTATTTCATTTATTTCTGCTCTGATCTTTATGATTTCTACTAACTTTGGGTTTTATTTGTTCTTCTTTCTCCAGCTGCTTTAGGTGTAAGGTTAGGTTGTTTAATTTGAAATTTTTCTTGTTTCCTGAGGTAGGCTTGTATCACTATAAATTTCCCTCTGAGAACTGCTTTTGCTGCATCCCAGAGGTTTTGGATCACTGTGTTTTTTCTTTTTTTTCTTTTTTTTTACAGTGTCTTCATTTTTTAATTTTGTTGAACACTTTTTATTGAGTTATAGTCATTTTACGATGTTGTGTCAAATTCCAGTGTAGAGCACAATTTTTCAGTTATACGTGAACATATGTATATTCATTGTCACATTTTTTTTTCCACTGTGAGCTACTACAAGATCTTGTATATATTTCCCTGTGCTATACAGTATAATCTTGTTTATCTATTCTGCATATGCCTGTCAGTATCTACAAATTTTGAGATCCCAGTCTATCCCTTCCCACCCTTCTCCCCCTTGGCAACCACAAGTTTGTATTCTATGTCTATGAGTCTTTTTTTGTTTTGTATTTATGTTCTTTTTTTTAGATTCCACATATGAGCAATCTCATATGGTGTTTTTCTTTTTCTTCTGGCTTACTTCACTTAGAATGACGTTCTCCAGGAACATCCATGTTGCTGCAAATGGCGTTATGTTGTCATTTTTATGGCTGAATAGTATTCCATTGTATAAATATACCACATCCTCTTTATCCGGTCATCTGTTGATGGACATTTAGGCTGTTTCCATGTCTTGGGTATTGTAAATAGTGCTGTTATGAACATTGGGGTGCAGGTGTCTTTTTGAAGTAGGGTTCCTTCTGGATATCTGTCCAGGAGTGGGATTACTGGGTCATTGGTACAAAAACAGACATATGGACCAATGAAACAGAATAGAGAGCCCAGAAATGAACCCACAAACTTTTGGTCAACTCATCTTTGACAAAGGAGGCAAGAATATACAACAGAATAAAGACAGCCTCTTCAGCAAATGGTGTTGGGAAAACTGGACAGCAGCATGTAAATCAGTGAAGCTAGAACACTCCCTTACACCATACACAAAAATAAACTCAAAATGGATCAGAGACTTAAACATAAGACAAGATACAATAAACTTCCTAGAAGAAAATACAGGCAAAACATTATCTCACATACATCTCAAAAATGTTCTCCTAGGGAAGTCTACCCAAGCAATAGAAATAAAAGCAAGAATAAACAAATGGGACCTAATTAAACTTAAAGCTTCTGCACATCAAAGGAAACCATAAGTAAAACAAAACGACAACCTATGGAATGGGAGAAAATTTTTGCAAGTGAAACTGACAAAGGCTTGATCTCCAGAATATATAAGCAGCTCATATGACTTAATAAGGAAAAAACAACCGAATCCAAAAATGGGCAGAAGACAAAAAAGCAATTCTCCAAGGAAGACATACAAATGATCAATAGGCACATGAAAAAATGTTCAATATCACTAATTATCAGAGAAATGAAAATCAAAACTATGATGAGGTATCACCTCACACCAGTCAGAATGCCATCATTCAAAAGTCCACAAATGACAAATGCTGGAGAGGCTGTGGAGAAAAGGGAACCCTCCTGCACTGCTGGTGGGAATGCAGTTTGGTGCAGCCACTGTGGAAAACAGGATGGAGATTCCTCAAAAGACTAGGAGTAGACTAACTGTGTTTTTGTTTACATTTGTCTCAAAGTATTTTTGATTTCCTCTTTGATTTTTTTAATGATCCATTGGTTGTTTAGTAGAATATTCTTTAGCCTCCACTTGTTTGCAGTTTTTGCAGTTTTTTTTCTTGTAATTGATTTCTAACCTCAGCATTATGGTTGGAAAAAATGCTAGGTACAATTTCAGTTTTCTTAAATTTGCTGAGGCTTGGCTTTGTGGGCCAACATGTGGTCAGTTCTGGAGAATGTTCTATGTGCACTTGGGAAGAATGTGTATTCTGTTGCTTTTGGATGGAATGCTCTATAGGTATCAGTTAAGTCCATCTGGTCTAATGTTTCATTTAGGACCTGTATTTCCTTATTGATTTTCTGTCTGGATGATCTGTCCACTGATTTAAGTGGGGTGTTAAGACCCCCCACTATTATTGTGTTGTTGTCAGTTTCTCCTTTTATGTCTGTTAACAATTGCCTTATATATTGAGGTGTTTCTGTATTGGGTGCATATATATTTACAATTGTTATATCTTCTTGGATTGATCCCTTGAGCATTATGAGCATTATCCTTCTTTGTCTCTTTTAACAGTCTTTATTTTAAAATCTATTTTGTCTGATATAATTATTGATACTCCAGCTTTCTTTTGGTTTCCATTAGCATGGAATATTTTTTTCCATCCCCTTACTTCCAGCCTGCATGTGTCTCTTGTAGGCAGCATATATATATATGGGTCTTGTTTTTGTATCTATTCAGCCAGTCTGTGTCTTTTGGTTGGAGCATTTAATCCATTTACATTTAAGGTAATTATCAATATATATGTCCTTATTGCCATTTTGTTTATTGTTTGGGGTATGTTTTGTAGATCTTTTTTTTTCCTCTTTCTTTTTGTTCTCTTCTTGTGGTCTGATGACTAGAGAAGATCCTTTAACATTTGCTGTAAAGTTGGTTTGGTGGTGCTGAAATCTTACTTTTGTTTATCTGTGAAGCTTTTGATTTTTTCCATCAAGTCTGAATGAGAGCCTTGCTGGATAAAGTGTTCTTGGTTGTAAGTTTCCCCCTTGCATCACTTTAAATACCATGCCACTCCCTTCTGGCCTGTAGAGTTTCTGCTGAAAAATGAGCAGATAACCTTATAGGAGCTCCCTTGTATGTTATTCATTGCTTTTCTCTTGCTAATTTTAATATTGTCTCCTTATCCTTAATTTTTGTCAGTCTGATTACTGTGTGCCTCAGTGTGTTCCTTTTTGGGTTCATCCTGTGTGGAACTCTCTGCACTTCCTGGACTTGGGTGACTGTTCCCTTTCCCAGGTTAGGGAATTTTTTGGTTATTATCTCTTCGAATATTTTCTCAGGTTCTTTCTCACCTCCTTTGATACCCCTATAATGTGAATATTAGTGTGCCTGCTTCATATTGTCCGAGTTCTCTTAAGCTACCCCCATTTCTTTTCATTCTTTTTTCTTTTTCCTGTTCTGCAGTAGTTATTTCCACTAATCTGTCTTCTAGCTCACTGATCCATTCTACTATCTCATTTAGTCTATTCTTGGTTCTTTCTAGTCTGTTGTTCATTTCAGTAATTGTATTCTTCAACCCAGGGCATTCTTTATATTTTCTAATTCTTTGCTAAAAACTTCCCTCTGTGTATCTATACTCCTGAGTTCAGTGAACAAATTCACCATGATTACTCTAAACTCTTTCTCAGATAGATTGCCTATCTCCTCATCACTTAGTTCTTCTTCTGGGATTTTATCTTGTGCCTTTGCCTGGGAGATGTTCCTCTGCCACCTCATATTGTCTAACTTTTTATTTGTATTTTTAGGTAGGTTAGTTATGTTTCTTGACCTTGGAGAAGTGGCCCTCTGTGGGAAATGTCCTGTGTGTCCCAGTACTGCACTCCTCTCTTGTCACCCAAGGGCCAGGGTCCAGTTGGTTCCAGGTAAAGTCTGACCTGTGTTTGCAGATTCCTTCTACAAGCTTTGGGATTGTTGTTTTCTTATTTCTGATATCTGCCCCCTCGTGGATGAGGCTGGACTAGAGGCTTATGCAGGTTTCCTGGCAGGAGGGTTGGTGCCTGCCCACTGCTGGGTGGAGCTTGGTCCTGGACCTCGTGGAGAGGGCAGCTGAAAGGGATAATGAAGAGGCTTGATGGTGGAGAAAGAGGGCTTAGGAGGGAGAGGCTCCAGCTAAGTAGATAGGTATGTAGTATTGTTGCAGACAGCCCGCATCTAGGGTGGGATTTCTTTTATTTTTTTTAGTTGAGGTTAATCAACATGTAACATTAGTTTCATATGACATATAATGGTTTGACATTCATATATATTGTGAAATAATCACCACAATAAATCTCATTAACATCCATCACTGTACATAGTTATTATAGTTTTTTCTCTTGTGATGAGAAGTTTTAATATTTCCTCTCTTAGCAACTTTCAAATGTACAATAGAGTATTATTATAGTCACTATGCTATATACATTACATTGCCAGGTCCTGTTTTTTCTGTAACGGGAAGTTTGTACCTGTAGACCACTATCACCCATTCTGCCCACCCCCCACCTCTGGCAACCACCAGACTTTGTGAGTTAAGTTTGCTTTGCTTTGTTTATTTTTTAGATTTCACATATAAGTGAGGACATACAGTATTTGTTTTTCTCTTACTGACATTTCACTTAGCGTAATACCCTAAGGTCCATGCATATTGTCACAAGTGGCAAGATTTCCTTCTTTTTTATGGCTGAGTAATACTTCTGTCTCTGTGTGTATGTGTGTGTGTGGGTATCCCACATTTTCTTCATCCACTGATGGACACTTAGGTTGATTCTGTGTCTTGGCTTTTGTAAATGATGCTGCAATGAACATGGACAGATATCTTTTCAAACTAGTTTTTTTCATTTCCTTCAGATAAATACCCAGAAGTGGAATTCCTGGATCAAATGGTAGTTCTATTTTTAATTTTTTTGAGGAACCCCACATTGTTGTGCATAGTGGCTGCACCAATTTACATTCCTATCAACAGAGTATGAGGGTTCCCTCTTTTCCGCATCCTTGCCAATACTTATTTCTTGCCTTCTTGATAATAGCCATTCTAACAGGTGTGAGGTGATATCTCATTGTGGTTTTGATTTGCATTTCCCTAGTAATTAGTGATACTGAACATCTTCCCATGTACCTGTTGGCCATCTGGCTGTCTTCTTTGGAAAAGTGTCCATTTAGCTCCTCAGCCCGCTTTTTAATCTGGTTGGTTGTCTTTTGATGTTGAATTATATGAGTTCATTATATATTTTGGATATTAACCCCTTCTTGGATATATGATTTGCAAATATCTTCTCTTCTCCCATTCAGTAGGCTGTCCTTTCATTTTGTTGATGGTTTCCTTTGCTGTGCAGAAGTGTAGTCCCATTTGTTTATTTTTGCTCTTATTTCCTGTGCCTGAGGAGACATACCCAGAAAGATTTTGCTAAGACCAGTGTCAGAGAACATACTGCCTACATTTCCTTCTAGGAATTTTATGGTTTCAGGTCTTACAGTCAAGTCTTTAGCCCATTTTGAGTTGATTTTTGTGTATGGTGTGATATAGTAATCTGGTTTCATTTTGTTTGTATATGACTGTCCAGTTTTCACATTTATCGAAGACACTATCTTTTCTCCATTGTATATTCTTTGTTCCTTTGGTATAAATTAATTGTCCGTATATGTGTGAGTTTATTTCTGAGGCCTCTATTGTGTTCTGTTGATCTATGTATCTGATTTTGGGGGGGGGCAGGCAATACCATGTTGTTTTGATTACTATAGCTTTGTAATATAGTTTGAGTGAGGGCATGTGATTCCTTTGGTTTTGTTCTTATTTCTCAGGGTTGCTTCGGCCGTGCAGAATCTTCTGTGAGTTATTATAAATTTAAAAAAAATTTTGTTCTATTTCTGTGGGAACTGTCCTTGAGATGTGGATAGGGATCGCATTGAATCTGTAGACTGCTTTAGGAATTATGGACATTTTAACAATATGAACTCTTCCAGTCCATGAGCATGGATTATCTTTTCATTTAGTTGTGTCATCTTCAGTTTCTTTCAGTGATGTGTTCACTGTACAGGTCTCTCACCTCGTTGATATTTTATTCCTTTTGTTGTGACTGTAAATGAGATTGTTTTCTTAATTTTTCTTTCTGCTAGCTCATTGTTAGCATATAGAAACAACAGATTTTTGTATATTGACTTTTTACTCTGCAGCTTTACTGTATTCATTTATTATTTCTAATAGCTTTTTTTGTGTGTTGAGTCTTTAGGGTTATCTGTATATAAAATCATATCATGGGCAAATAGGGATAGTTTTACTTCTTCATTTTTGATTTGGATGCTTTTACTTTTCTTGCTTAATTGCTCTGGCTAGGACTTATAATACTATATCAAAATGAACGTAAAAGAGAAGTGGTGAGACTCGGCATCCTTGTTTTGGTCCCTAATTTTAGAGGGATAGGTTAGTGAGTTTTTCCTATTCAGCCTTTATGTAGAGGTATGTTATTTTTATTCACATTTTATTGAGAATTTTTATCATAAATTGATGTTAAATCTTGTCAGATGCTTTTTCTGCATCTATTGAGATGATCATATGGTTTTCTCCTTTATTTTGTTAATGTGGTGTAGCATGTTGATTGGTTTTTGGATGTTGAATCATCTTTGTATCCCTGAAATAAATTCCACTTGCTCATGGTGTGTGATCTTTTAATGTACTATTGTATTTGATATGCTCGTATTTTGTTAATGAATTTTGCATCTATGTTCATCAGAGATGCTGCACTTTAATTTTCTTTTTCTTTGTAGTCCTTGTCTGGTTTTGGTAACACTGTAATGTTGCCCTTGTAAAATGAGTTAGGAAGCATTCCCTCCTTTTCAGTTTTCTGGAAGAGTTTGAAAAGGATAGGTATTAAATCTTCTTTGCATGTTTGGTAGAATTCACCTGTGAAGCCATCTGGTCCTAGACTTTTGTTATTTAGGAGGTTTTTGATTACTATTTAAATCTCTTTACTAGTGATTGGTCTATTCAGAATCTCCTGGAGTCAGCATATTTAGGTCTTTTTTTTTTTTTTAAATCCATCCATCCACTTGCTATTTGGATTGGTGAATGCAATCCATTTACATTTAGGGTGATTACTGATAAAGGATGACTTAATACTGCCATTTAATCTTTTGTTTTCTGGTTATTGTGTATCTCCTTTGTTCCTTTTTCCTTGTGCTTCTGTCTACCATTTTGGTTTGGTGATTTTTCCATGATGTTTTTCTCAGTTTCATCTTTTTTATGTTTCTTGTGTCTGCTTTAGATTTTTGTTTTGTGGTTACCATAAGGTTTGTATAAAATGGTCTGATCTTGTGCTGATAGCATCTTATCTTCATTTGCCTATATAGGTTTCATCCTTTTTCTCTTCCTCTTTTATGTTTCTGTTGTCTCAAGTTATCCCTCTTTATGTTGTGAGTTTAAGAAATTGAAGTAGGTATAACTATTTTTTACTGTCCACCTCCCCGCACCAACCTTTATGCTATAATGTGTTTGAAAACCTATTCTGATAGAGAGTTTTCAAACACTTTATTATAGAGGCAGGCAGTTCTCTGTCTATTACTTACTTAAAGCTCTGTGTGCTTTTGCCTTTTTGTCTCTGGTAGAAGAGCACTTTTCAACATTTTTTGTAGGACAGGTCCAGTGTTGAACTCCCTCAGCTTTTGTTTGTCTGGGAAAGTCATTACATCTCCTTCATGTCTGAATAATGACTTTGCTGGATAGCATATTCTCAGCTGACAGTTTTTATCTTTCAGTATTTTGAGAATGTCTACTCTATCCTGGCCTGTAGAGTTTCTGCCAAGAAACCTGTGGACCATTTAATGGTGGTTTCTTTGTGGATTACCATTGTTTTTTCCCTGGCTGCCTTTAAAATTATTTCTGTCATTTATTTTTGGCAATTTTATTATTGTCTTAGAGAAGGTCTTTTTTTTAATTTTTTTTTTTTTTTGGCGAGGGGAGGGAGGCAATCAGCTTTATTTATTTATTTATTTACTTATTTATTTTTGGAGGAGGTGCTGGGGATTGAACCCAGGACCCTGTGCATGCCAGGCATGCACTCTACCACTTGAGCTATACCCTCCCCGCTGAGAAGGTCTTTTTTGCATTGTGTAATTAGATGTTCTCTTAGTTACATGGACTTGTATATTCAGTTCACGCCCCAGGTTTGGGAAGTCCTCAGCTATTCTTTCTTTATTTTTTTAACTGTATAAACTGTTAACAGACAACACCCACAAATTTATTTTTTCTTGGACACACCCATAGTGTGACCATGGCAACCTTGGTCTTGGTGTGCTGGCCTTGGACACAAAGTCCCCAGAAGTGGCATAGCCCACTGTGGGTGCAAATCTTGTTCTGCCGCTCCAAGTCTTCATGGAGCTTGTTGTCCAGACCACTGGCCAGGACCTGGCTGTATATCCCATCCTTCACATACTTCTGTCTGTCTAAGGACCAGTCTGGGATCTTGTACTGGCGTGGATTCTGCATAATGGTGATTGCACATTGCGCCTCATCCTCAGTGAGCTCTCCTGCCCTCTTGGTGAGGTTGATGTCTGCTTTCCTCAGCAGCACCTGGGCGTATCTTCGCCCCACACCTTTAACTGCAGTGATGGCAAAGGCAATTTTCTGCCGCCCATTGATGTTGGTGTTGAATACTCACAAAACGTGCTGGGACTTCCCAGGGCTTACTAGGGACAGTGGCAGCATGCATGCCTCCAGTGAAAGAGCTGTTATTTCTTTAAATAAACTCTGCTCCCTTCTTCCTCCCTTCTCCTCCCGGGACACCCATTTTCCTAATGTGGCCCTTCCTAAAAGAGTTGGATAGTTCTTGTAGACTTTCCTCATTTTTTAGATCTTAATTCTCTTTTTTCCCTTACGTGTGTGTCATTTCTGGATTTCTGCCTTCAAGCTTGCTGATTCTCTCTTTCATGTGGTCTGCTTTCTTCCCAGTGTTTTCTGATGCATCTCGTGTATTGAGTTCTTCAGCTCCAGAATGTATTTAGTTCTTTCTTAGAGTTTCAGTAGTGAAGTGTTCCTTCTGTTTTATTCCTGGGCCCATTGAACTGCCCTGAGTTTCTTTGTGACAACGATTTTGAGTTCTTTACCAGTTAGATCACAATATTCTGTGACTTTAAGTTTGGTTTCTGGAGAACTGTCATTTTCTTTTTTGAATACAGTGTTACTGTGAGTTTTTATGGTTCTTGGTGAGTTGTTCCTCTGCTGGTGCGTCTGAAGTAATGAACACCTTTCTTTAGGTCAAACTTTTTTTAAAAACTTGATTCTAATGATTCAACAGGTTAGAAATTAGAGGGCCCTCCTTTGTCTTCCAGTAGGTGGCACCACAGCACAAGTTGATAGTTTTCTCACCGGCCCGCTTGTGGCTATACTTGAGGGTCAGCACTTTCCAGGTCTGTCAGAGATGCCCAGTGCCCTCCTTGTTGTTTCTTGTGCCTCCAGGGTCTTAGTGCCTTGCTGCTGCTGGTGTGGCTGGTGTCACCTCCTCAGGCACCAGGATGGCAGGTGCTTCCACCATGTCTCAGATCTCCTGAGTTGCAGGCTCTGCTGCTGTGGGGGAGGTGGGTGGAGAGCTGAGGCCATGGGCACCTCTGCCATGTCTGGGCTTATGGAGTTCCCAGTTACCACCACTGTGAGTTGGGGAATGGGGGCTGGAGTCTACGATGCCTCAGTGGCTGACGGGACAGGTCACCGGCCACGTTGCCGCTGCTGCCCAGTTACCTGTGGCTGTGAACAGCACCGTGGCCGGGAGGCCGGAGTCTTGGATGCTGCCTCCCCTGCTGCCTCCAGGTTCTCTGCGCCTGCAGGCTCAGCTGCCGTGGCTGGGAGAGCAGGACCACGGGCTTGGCCTCTGCTCTTCTCCCAGCTTTGCCTCCTCTTTGTGCTCCAGTCCACCCACCTTTACATGTACAGACGTGTGGAGTTCTCTGGCCTCCTGGTGTGTTGAACAGAAGCACCTTGGTTGAGTTGTGGATGTTTTACTGGTTGTGGATTGAAGGGGAGAGAGAAAGGGAGTGTCTCACTCCACCATGATGCTGGTGTCACATTCTATTGTTTGGTTTTTGGAGGTTTGTTTGTTTTTTGTTTTTTGTTTTCTTTGACATTCTTTTTTATTGAAGAATAGTCAGTTTACAATGTTGCATCTGTTTCTGGTGGACAGCATGTCTCAGTCATACATATACATACATACATCTGTTTTCATATTCTTTTTTTCTTTATAGGTTACTACAAGATATTAAATATAGTTGCCTGTGCTATACAGTATAAACATGTTGTTTATTTTATCTATAGCAGTTAGTATTTGCAAATACATCTTATTTTTGATGTCACAATTTACATCTATCTTGTGTATCTTTCTGTCTTCTCCTTTTGAGACCTTTATGCAAATGTTGGTCTGCGTGACAATGTCCTATACATCCCTTAAGTTGTCTTCACTTTTTTTTCATTCTTGTTTCTTTTTGCTGCTCGGTGTGGATGAGTTCCGCCTGCCCTGTTTCAGTTCACTGATCATTTCTTCTGTTTCAGACAGTCTGCTGTTGAATCCCTCTGTTGTGTTTTTCAGCTTAGTTACTGTATTCTTCAGGTCTGTGGTTTCTGTTTTTGGTACTTTCTTATGTTTTTCTCTCTGCTGAAATCCTCACTTTGTTCATCTGTTATTCTCCCAAGTTTGGTGAGCATCTTTACCACTGTTATTTTGAACTCTTTAAAAAGTAAATCACTTATCTCAATTTCATTAAGATCTTTTTTGAGGCTTTTTCTTTTCCTGTCATTTGGAACGTATTCCTCTGTTTTCATTTTCCTTGACTGTGTTGGTTTCTATGCGTTAGATAAAATATATGCTCCTCCCAGTCTTGAAGGAGTGGCTTCAGGTAGAAGGTGAACCTTACTGTTCAATCCTGCCCTAGCTCTTGGTTGTCTTTTGAATCTATGATTGTCTAAGCAGCCTGCTTTATTCTTGGTGGCTCTCAGGAGGTGAGGGTGTGCCAAGACCTGTCAGTGTCCCAAAGGGGAGGATCTTCATCAGCACCTAGAAGTCAGGCTGTTTGGAAGCTAGACCCTCAGGCAGCAGCTTTAAAAATATACAGATATACCTATTCCAGGGGAAGACTAGGAGATGGGCATTTGTCTGCTTCCTCTGCAGTGAGCCTTGTGTTATTAGCAGTTAAGAACTGTT
Source organism: Vicugna pacos (assembly GCF_048564905.1). Classification (NCBI taxonomy): domain Eukaryota; kingdom Metazoa; phylum Chordata; class Mammalia; order Artiodactyla; family Camelidae; genus Vicugna; species Vicugna pacos. The sequence goes on along the minus strand of NC_132999.1, from coordinate 19,381,220 downwards.
TCTTTTGTCTGCTACCATCCCGCTGAACCTGTGAGCACAAGCCCTGCTGGCTAGCAGAGCCGAACAGTCAAGCAGCAGCACAAAACTGAGGGCACCAGGCATGTACACAAGCTCCTTTCTCACAGACACTGGTGACCTCAAGGAAGGCAAAGGGAGAACATGAAGGTGGCACCCACCAGCCCCCACTTAGGAGGGTGTCTGTGGGCTCCTATATGTGTGTTAAATTAGATGTCTGTCCCTCAGGTTGAAGCCTAAGATAAGGAAATAGGTCTTTTTCATAGACATACTGGATGCTTTTCAGTTGGCCGCCTCTGCGCAGGGGCCCCGGGGTGCATAAGTCTGTACAAGCCCTTTAAGAACTATTTTTCAGAACACTGTAGCCTTGTGGGACTGGTGGATGCCAGCTCTGCTGGATTTCCAAGGTAGATGTTCTGGGGGCTCGTCTCTCAGGTGCAGGTCTTAAAAGCTGGAGTGCCTGATTGGGATTCCAACCTTTTCACGACTCAGGGAGATGCTCAGGGTTGTGAATTCCCTCCCAACTGTGGGTTGCTGCTCTGAGGGTGGGGTTGACAGGGAGACAGTGTCTTAGTCTCTCCTTACCATTGTGACATGGGTTTTTTCTTACTTGCCCAGTGTTTAGGAGTCACTGATCTAGTTTTGGGGTTTCTTTCGGAGGAAACTGCTCCATATGTAGCTGTAGATTCAGTGTGCCCGTGGGTGGAGATGAGTTCAGGATCCACCTACATCACCATCTTGAACTAAAACTGGGTGGAGTTTCTTGTACCCATTAACCCAGTTTCAACAATTTGCTTCCTCACCACCAGGCTTCTTCCATCTTTACTCATAACTGCTCCTCGTTATTTCAGAACAAACTTCAGATATGTATTTTATTACCAGGAGAAATTAGACACAGGAGTTAAAACCAAATTCCTTGCTAATCTGTTTCAGTTTGTGAAACATTCTTTAAACATTTATGTATGTGAAGAAGGATTTCAGTGGACTATCACAACAGTAGACCACATGAAATTAAAGCACCAAAATAGATGGATTTCTGATTTTGTCTTGTCATCCCTTTTCTTTTTTAAAAAAATTCCATTATTTTTTTCCAACTTCATTGAGATATAATTGACAAGTAAAATTGTAAGTTATTGAAAATATGTCAGTATGATAATTTGATATACATATACATTGTGTAAGGAATCTCCCCAAGGACTTAATTAACATACCCATCAGTTCACTTTCTGTCCTCCCTTCCTCCCTCTCTTGTCTTCTTTATTGGTGAGAACATACAAGTTTTACTGTCTCAGGATATTTTAATTATATAATATGGTGTTATCAAGTATAGTCAGCGTGTTAAAAATTAGATCTTCAGATCTTATTCATCTTATAACCGGAAGTTTGTACCGTTTTACTAACCTCTCCCTATTTCCCCCAGCCTCTAGCCAGTGGCAACCACTTTTCTACTCTGTTTCTATGAGGTTGACTATTTTTTCTTAATCTTTTAAAAAAAATTTCATTTAGCATAATGTCCTCCAGATTTATCTGTTGTCTCAAATGACAAGATTTCCTTCTTTAAGGCTGAATAATATTCCATTGTATGTATATGTATGTGTGTGTGTACACCCAGTGAAATGCAAATTAATATCCAGACATACTACACTTTATTTTCTTTATCCAGTAATCTGTTGTTAAACACTTAGGTTTTTTCCATACCTTGGCTATTGTGAGCAATGCTGCTCTAAATGTGAAAGTACAAATATCTCTTCAAGTTAATTATTTTGTTTCCAAAGGAATTCAGAATATGCCCAGAGTGAAACTGCTAGATTGTATGGAAGTTCTGTTTTCAATCTCCATGCTGTTTTCCGTAGTGGCTGTACAAGTTTACATTCCAGCAGTGTACAGGGGTTTCCTTTTCTCCACGTACTTGCCAGCATTCGTTATCCACTGTCATTTTGATAATAGATTTCCTAACAGGTGTGAGGTGGTTTTGATATGCACTTCCCTAGGGATTAGTGAGATTGAGTACTTTTTATATATCTTTTGTCCATTTGTATTTCTTTTTAGAATAATGTCTATTTAGGTCCTTGGCCCACCTTTAAATTGGGGGGTAGGGTTTGGCAATTGAGTTGTATATGTTCCAAGAATATTTTGGATATTAATCCCTTAACAGATACATGGTTTGCAAATATATTCTCCTGTTCCATGGGTTGACTTTTCATTTGGTTGATGGTTCCCTTTGCTGTGCAGCTTTTTAGTTTGATGTAATCACACTTACTTATTTTTGCTTTTGTTCCCTTTGCTTTTGGTGTTAAACCCAAAAAATCATAGCCAAGACCAATGTCAAAACCCACTATGTTTTCTTATTGGAGTTTTATGGTTTCAGGTCTTACGTTCAAGTCTTTAATACATTTTGAGTTGATTTCTGAGTATGGTGTCAGTAGTGGTCTAGTTTCATTCCTCTTCACATGGCTGTCCAGTTTTCCAAACACCATTTATTGAAGATATCTTTTCCCAGTTGTATATCCTTGGCTCCTTTGTCATAAATTAATTGATCATGTAACTTTTTTTTTCTGGGTTCTCTATCCTGTCCCAGTGATCTTTTGTGTCTGTTTTTATGACAGTATCATATTGTTTGATTACTATAGCTTTGCCATATTGTTTGAAATCAGGAAGAGTAATGCCTCTAGCTTTGTTCTTTTTTTTCAAGATGGCTTTGGCTACTTTGGCTTTTCAGGTTCCAAAGTTTAAGGTTATTTATTCTATTTCTATGAAAAATGTCACTGGAGTTTTCATAGTGATTGCATTAAATCTGTAGATTGCCATGGGTAGTATGGACATTTTAATATTAATTCCTCCAATCCATGAACACAGACTATCTTTCCATTTATTTGTGTTTTCTTTCTTATAATCTTCAACATATAATTTCTCACCTTGGTAAAATTTATTCCTAAGTATTCTTAATTTCTTTTTTTGGATAGTTCATTGTTACTGCAGAGAGAAGCAACTGATATTTGTATATTAACTTTGTATCCTGAAACTTTACTGGAATTATTATTTCTAACAGTTTTTTGGTGGATTCTTTAGGGTTTTCTTTATATAGTACCATGTGATCAGCTAACAGTGACAATTTTACTTTCCTCCTTCCCAACATGAATGCCTTTTCTTTCTTTTTTTTCCCCCCTAACTGTCCTGGCTAGTACTGCTAGTACTTCTAGTACTATGTTGAATAAAACTGGTGACATTAGGCATCCTTGTCTTGTTCTTGATCTTAGAGGAAAAGCTTTCGGCATTTCACTGTTGACTATGTTGTTGTCCGTATCTGTGGGCTTGTCATATATAGCCTTTATTATGTTGAGGTACAGTCCCTCAATACCCAGTTTGTTGAGAATCTTTAACATGAATGGATGTTGAATTTTGTCAAATGCTTTTTCTGCTTCTATTGAGATCAGTTTTTATCTTTTATCTTGTTAATGTGGTATATATCACATTTATTGATTTGTGGCTATTGAACCATCCATGTACCACTGGAGTAAATCCCATTTGATCATGGTGTTTGATCCTTCTCATGTTGAATTCAGTTTGCTGATATTTTGTGAGGATTTTTGCATCTGTGTTCATCAGGGATATAGGCCTATAATTTTCTTTCTTGTAATGTTTTTGTCAGTCGTGGTATACCAGATGTCTTTGGTATCAAGGTAAAGCTGGCCTTGCAAAATGAGTTTGGAAGTGTTCTTTCCTTTCCTATTTTTGGAAGATATTGAGAAGGTTTGGTATTAATTATTCTTTAAATGTTTTGTAGCATTCACCAGTGAAGCCATCTGTCCCTGGACTTCTTTTTTTAAATCATTGAGAGGTTTTTGATTACTATTTCAATCTCCTTACTAGGAATTTGTTCAGATTTTCTGTTTCCTCATGATTCAGTCTTCATAGGTTGTATAGTTTGTAGGAATTTACCCACTTTTTCTGAGTTATCCAACTTGTTGGCATATACGTATTCACAGTGGATTTTGTGATCTTTTGTATTTCTGTGTTATCAGTTGTAATGTCTCCTGTTTCATTTATACTTTTATGTCAGTCCCCTTTTTTTCTTGGTAAGTCTAGTTAAAATTTGTCTATCTTGTTTATCTTTTCAAAAATCAGCTCTTAGTTTTATTGTTTTTTCTTTTCTTTTTAGTCTGTTTCATTTATTTCCATTCTAATCTTTGTTATTTCCTTCCTTTGGCTAGCCTGGAGCTTAGTTTGTTCTTCTCTTTCCAGTTCCTCCAGGTGTAAAGATACATGATGGAAAAAGGAAGATCTTTTTCCATCATGTATCACCGTAAACTTCCCTTTTAGAATGACTTTTGCTGCATCCCAGAAGTTTCACTATGTTTTGTTTTCATTTTCATTTGTCACAGAGTATTTTTTAATTTCTTCTTTGACCCATTGGTTGTTCAGGAGCATGCTGTTTAATCTCTACATATTTGTGAGTTTTCCAGTTTTCTTGTAATTGATTTCTAGTTTCATACAATTGTGGTTGGAAAATATGCTAGATATGATTTCAATCTTCTTAACTTTATTAGGACTTGTGGCCTAACATATGATCTATCCTGGAGAATATTCCATGTGCACCTGAGAAGAATGTGTACTCAGTTGCTTTTGGATGAAATGTTGTTTTGTCTTTTAGGTCCATCTTCTTGAACATGTAGTTTAAGTCCAATGCTTCCTTACTGATTTTCTGCCCAAATGATCCATTGTTGAAAGTGAAGTCTCCTGATACTGTAATATTGTCTTTTTCTCTCTTCCCAATTAATACTTGCTTTATGTATTTAGGTGCTCCCATTTTGGTTCATACTTACAACTATTATATCCTTTTGATTAATTGACATTTTTTAATGACCTTCTTTGTCTCATTACATTTTTTGACTTAGTTTATTTTGTATAAGTATAGCTACTCTTGCTTTCTTTTGGTTTTCGTTTGTATAGAATATCTTTTTCATCCCTCCACTTTCAATCTATGTGTGTCCTTTAAACTAGGTGAGAGTCTTTTAGTCAACATGTAGTTTGGTTTTGATTTTATCCATTCAGCCACTCTGTCTTTAGACATAGACAGAATTTAAATTTAATCAATTTAAAGTTATTTGTAAATTTCTTTTTAAATGAAGTATAGATGACTTACAATATTATGTTAGTTTCAAGTGTACAGCATTGTGATTCAGTATTTTCGCAGATTAGACTCCATCACAGGCTTTTACAAGATAATGGCTGTAATTCCCTGTGCTACACAGTATATCCTTGTTGCTTATCTATTTTATACATAGTGGTTTGTATCTGTTAATCCCATACCCCTAATCCTGTACCTCCCCCCTTTTCTATCCCCTTTGGTAACCACAGTTTGTTTTCTGTATCTGTTAGTCTGTGTGTTGCATATACATTCATTTGTATTATTTTGTAGATTCCACTTATAAGTGATTTGCAGTATTTGTCATTCTCATTTCACTAATCATGGTATTCTCTAGGTCCATCCCTGTTGCTGCAAATGGCAGCATTTCATTATTTTTATGGCTGATATTCCATTGTGTATGAATAAAACCCATCTTGTTAATCTAATCATCTGTTGATGGGCACTTGGGTTGCTTCCATATCTTGGCTATTATTATAAATAATGCTGAGATGAACAATGGGGTGTATGTAACTTTTTGACTTGGTGATTTTTTTTCCCCAGTATATATCCAAGAGTGAAATTGCTAAATTGTGTGGTAGTTCTTTTTTAGTTTTTTGAGGAATCCCCATACCGTTTTCCAGAGTAGCTGCACCAATGTACATTCCCACCAACAGTGTAAAAGGGTTACCTTTTCTCTACATCCTCTCCACCATTTGTTATTTGTAGACTTTTTGATGATAGCCATTCTGACCTTTGTGAGATGAGAGCTTATTGTTGTTTTGATTTGCATTTCCGATGATTAGCAATGTTGAGCATCTTCTCATGTGCCTGGTAGCCATATGTATGTCTTTTCAGAAAAATGTCTGATCAGGTCACTGCCCTTTTTTTTTTTTTTTTTTTTGATTGGGTTGTTTTGATATTGAGTTGTATGAGCTGTTTGTTTATTTTGAATATTAAACTCTTGTCAGTCGCATCGCTCACAAATAGTTCCTCCCATTTAGTAGGCTGTCTGTTCATTTTGTCTATGGTTTTCTTTACTGTGCGAAAGCTTTTAGGTTTAATTAGACCCCATTTGTTTATTTTTGCTTTTATTTTTTGCCTTAGGAGACTGATCCAAGAAAATAGTGCTGATTTATGTCAGGGTATTTTTGTCTATGTTCTCTTTTAGGAGTTTTATGGTTTCCATTCTTATGTGTAGGTCTCTGATCCATTTTGAGTTTATTTTTGTTTGTGAGAATGTTCTAATCTCATTGTTTCATATGTGGCTGTCCACTTTTCCTAGTACAACTTACTGAAGAGACTGTCTTTTCTCCATTGTATATTCCTGCCCCCTTGATGTAGATTAGTTGATTGTAGGTGTGGGTTAAAGTAATGTAGTTGTGGACTTATTATTGCTATTTTGTTCACTGTTTTCTGGTTAAATTCTTTTCTCTCTTAAATATCTACTCTAGGCTTTTCCTTTGTAGATACTATGGGGCTTATGTAAAACTTCTTATATATATAATAGTCTGTGTTAAGCTGATTAACTTCAAATGCATACAGCTCTCTCAAACCTCCACATTGCTTTGATCTCACAATTTGCATCTTTTTACATTGCATATTCATTTACAAATGATTGTATAATTATTTTTTTTACTTTTGTCTTTTGACCTTCATACTAGAATTATTAATTTATCAGCATTATTAGAGTTTTCTGAATTTAAGTATATACTTATCTTTACTGGTGGTTTTATACTTTTACATGTTTTCCTGTTACTCATTAGCATCCTTCCATGTCAGTGTGAAGAACTGCCTTTAACATTTTATACAAGGCTGAGCTAGAGATTAACTCCTTCAGTTTTTGTCTGGAAAACGTTTTCAGTTTTGAAGGGCAGCTTTGCCAAGTAGAATATTCTTAGTAGGCAATTTTTTTTTTCCTTTCAGCACTTTGAATATAATTTGTCTCATTGTGGATCTCTTGGATTCATCCTGTTTGGTACTCTCTGGGCTTTTTCTGGATTGGATGTCTGCTTTTTCCCTCAGATTAGGAAAGTTTTCAGCCATTAATTCTTTGAAAAGTTTTCCTGCCCCTTTCTCTTTTCCTTCTGGGATCTTTATAATGTGTGTATTGATCAATTTGATGGTGTCCCATAGGTCCCTTAAGCTGTCTTCACTCTTTTTATTTTTCCTTTATGCAACTCTGATGGGATGAATTCCATCGACTTACCTTTGAGTTTGCTGATCCTTTCTTCTGGTTGATCTAGTCTGCTGTTGGACTCTTCTAAATTTTTCAGTTCACTTATATCCCTCAGTTTTGTGATTTCTATTTGGTAATTTTTAATATTTTCTATTTCAATTGAAATTCTTTGTTCATGCTTGCTCTCCTGACCTTGGTGAGCATTTTTTTGACTATTATATTGAACTCTCTCTCAGGTAAGTCACTTAATATTTGTTTCATTAAGATCTGTTCTGGATATTTACCTTGTCCTTTTGTTTGGAACGTATCTTTTTGCTTCATTTCCTTTATTAGTGTCTTATGCATTTGATAAAATAGCAACTTCTTCCAGTCTTGAACAAATAGTCTCGGTAGATGATGGACCTTGTCATTCAGCCCGGTCTAAGCGTTGTTATTCTCAATCGTTTGTAATAGCCTGAGCCTCCTTTTTGGCTCTTAGTAGCTTCCAGTAGTTGACAGTGTGTTCCATCTGAGTATCCAAAGGCACAGGATGGGGTGGGGGGAGGCTGCAGTTAGCACCTTGATGCAGACTGATTACTCTGGACCCTCAGGCAGCAGCTGGGAAAGTATGTATTAAGCCCCTTCCAAGTTAAAAATGGACATTTTTGCCTGCTCCCTCTGGGCTGAGCACAGGTGTATAGTCACTAGGGGGTTGGGAGGAGTGCTCCTGCACTCATTAAGAATTTTTTGTTTGCTATAGTCCTGTGGAATTCTTGAATGTAGGCCCCACTGGCTATCAGAGCTAGGCGATCCACAGACCATTCCTTGGGTGTCAGACTTAAGAGACATGGCATAGACACATCCCTACAAGGCCCTCCAGGTAGATACTAGTGATTAGACAGGGCTGGAAGAAGGTGGGAGAGGCGTCCTGCAGCTTCCCCAGTCTGAGGAAGATTGCACTTGCCCTTGCACCTGGCTCTCGGGCAGCAGATTTTGAAGTATGCAGATAAACACCTCTTTCAGAGGAAGACTGAGAGAGATGGGTGCTTTTTGCCTGCCCTGAGGGGATAGCCACATGAGTGCTGTGTGCCCCAAAGAATGCTTATTTTCTACACTCTTCTGGCTCTCATGAATACAAGCTCTGTTGGCTTTCAGAGGTAGGTGTTTTGGGAGCCTTAAAAGTTGGGATACTGGATGTAGGGTCCAAACCCTTCACCCCGCAGTGCTGGGAGTTCCCTTCTGATGTATGGTACTACGCTGTTTATGGGGATTGTATCTTAGCCTTTCTTACCATATTTTGATGTGGGTATTTTCTCATTTGTCCAGTGTATAGGAGCTGCTCGGCTAGTTTCTGGACCTCTTTTAGAGGCAATTGTTTTGTATGTTATCTGTACATTTGGCATGTCCCTGGGAGGAGGGGAACTCTGGAGTCAACTTGGTCACCATCTTGATTGTCTCCTCCTTATCCTTAACATGAATAATTGAGAATTGCTTTATCTACAAGGATAGATTCATCATCTGTCCCCTTTGTTTTTAACCAACTTAAAATGGGGTTCAACTTCAATCATAATTTTAATTGTAATACAAGAAGGCTCTTCTGCAATGCTGGAAGCTTTCCTTATGAGTCACTTCTACATTCTTGTATATTAAGTTACAGAATTCCGCTTCAGTAAGCTTGTCACACATAGTATTGTGAAACCTAAAACTAAGAAGGATTTTAGGTGGTCAGGAGGTTGTGCTACAATCTGATGTACTGTAGTGATAACTGACTACTTGTGAAGAACATTTTGTCCCTTATCATAAACACTTCTGAATTAGAATATCTGAGAGACAGCCTGGAAACTTGCTTTTTAACAAGCTTTCCAGCTGATTATATTATAGACTAAAGTTAGAGTTCATGTTGCTCTCTAGAATGTATCATTGTATTATTCTTGACATCATTTGCTGGTTTCTGCACCTACTAGTTTATTCTCTTGTCTTTTATCTCTAGTCTTTTATCACTAGATGAACTTAACATGTAATCTGACATGCAGTTCAATTCCTTAGCCCACTGTCCTTCCTCAGAAGAGTACTGGTATTCTGTGTTGGTATTCTGATTCAGTGGGATTTAACTAGGTACAAACGGCAGAAGCAACTAAAATGTCACTTTTTGTCTTTCCCTAAAATGTAGGGAATGGTGGAAAGAGGAAGTTCCACAAGTGATTTTGATACAGCAATTTTTGTGTAATTTTTTGAATAGCTTTGTTATTTATCCTGTTATTCTGTTTTTACACCAAACTGCAAGTAGAATTGCTTTTCTTATATAATAAACAAATTTTAATTTAGATTTTAGCATTAGTTATGATTTCTTTTTCTAATAGGTGTCATCTTTAAGAAATGAAAAGCGTGGCTCGTCGTATCTTGTCTCTGCCCCAGAAGGCGGTTCATTGGAATTTGTTGACCAGCATTCTCAGGGCACAGGAGCACATTACATGGAAACCTACTTAAAAAAGAAGCGAGTGTACTGAGTTAAGTTCTCTCCTTAAAACCTCCTAGGGTTCTTTGCAGTATCTCTGCTGTTCATCGCTGCCTTAACTACATTCAGACTAGCCATATCCTTTAAATACGGGTTAAAAACTTCCCACAAGGAACTCTGCTGTGCAGCAGGCAGAATTGCCAAATTTAAAAAAAAAAATAAGTAGCAATAAGAAGAGACATCAATTGAGGACATTTTCCACTAGCATTAGATGTATCTTAATCTGATATTAACTTACATAGTCCATTGGAGAAATTAATATATGTTCCAATACTCCTTGTTTAGGAGTGGGAATAATTTTGACACCATATATTAAAGTTTGAAGCAATAAATGGGAAATGTTCTTATTTCCCGAGCCTTAGAATGAGTTTTCAATAAGCCATTGTACATTTCAGTTTACTTTCCCTAGAACTACAAGAGCGCAAGTACAAAATACCGTGATAGTAATGTTATAAAGATGCTCTACATGCAGACAAAATTATTAGCCCCATACAAGTCATGCAAAATTAAACTGAAACACGGTGATAGTGACATATAAGATATACACTACTACAGATGCTTTACTTGTTATTTACCATTTATACCTTTTCTTAGAAACAAGACATTTTAAGAAAAGTAGCTTTGATCTAATTTCAGGGGTTGCCAAACAACTAACTCCCTGCAGTCAAATTGAGTCCTCCACCTGTTTTTGTACTGCCTGCAAGCTAAGAATGAGGTTTACATTTTTAAATGTTAGAGGGGAAAAAACTGACTTGAAAATTATTTGGCCCTTTATAAAGTTCAATGACTCCTGATATAATACCGTTAATTCTCTAATCCTTTACTTCACCTACAAAATTTGTAAGTGGCAAGGAACATAGGTTTCTGTGTCATACTTCACAGCACAGACCAGTGATGATCTGATTACTAGAACAGGGTATATTTTGGTCATCAAATGCCCTAGTTCCATAATACAGTAAAGCAGCAATTCTGCCCTTCCTGAAGTCTTATGGAAGGAACAGTATTAATAACCATTTTGAGGAAACAAGCTATACTTCATTCTCTGCTTTGTCTCTTGTTCTTTTGCAGTGTATTAGGCTGAAAAATTATCAGCTATTTAACCCAATTTACTGTTGCATACAACTTTTGACATCACCATTTCCTGAAGAGCTTGGTATTAAATGCATGAGAAACCCTTTTGCCATCTAGACATTTGTAAGTTTGTTCCTTGTTACGAGACTGTAATTGATGATGTGGAGTTTAGGCAATCTCAGTGATCAGAGTCTTTTTGAAATCAGATCATTAAATATCTTGTAATTATGATAGAAAGTATCTCTCCTGTTTTAATTATGAAGTTAAAAATTAATTATGAAGTTAAAAATTGGTACATATGGTATGATTTGTGAAGAGTTTTACTTGGTCTAATTTATTGCATATATTAGCTTCTATTGGCAATGACAGCTAGAAAGTTAAGAGCATTTCTAGTAAGTATACTACCCATAAATAACTGATCAGGACAGGCATCAATCAATTCTGACTCAGCAGCTCAATAATGGATTCTCCATGCTCTGCACTTCTTCCCTTTTTCCTGTTGCATTAGCCTCTTCAATGCTTTGTCACACCTCTACAACAGTACAAATAGAAGAAAGGGAAGCAGGAAGAGGTTGGAAGAACTGAAAGACAGATAAGTACAAATTAAGTGGTGTCAGTAATAAGGACCATTACCCCCACCCCCCAGCCATAGTCTATACTGTTATTTTTCTATGTAAACAAACTGTTTGAAATGCTTTGAAAATGAATCTTAATATTAAAAGGCATATGCATGTGAAGTGTCTAGTATATTTATTTGTATAAAGAGTAAACAAAGTGCATATAGAGTGGCCACAGGTTTGACACAGAGAGAGACCTTAGTGATGTAAGGTTATTGGAAAGATTTAAATGGCAAAGTTTATTGTTGCCATTGAATCAATACAGACCTCTTTCAAGCTCAAAAGGGGAAAAGTAATGATACCAAAACAAATGCTACACAGCATTGATGCAGACTCTTGGTCAAAAAAGATCGTATGGTTCACATTGAATCAGAGATTTTACATTTTTGATTACCCAGCTACCTCCAAGCAAACCGGCAACCGTCTAGTGGATCCTGAATTCCATAGTGCTTCCAGATGGGTCGGTCTTTCAAGTTTTACAACGTAAGGTGGCAGTCAAAATAGTGATCGACTCTTGCAGATGGATGGTAAGTACTGAAACACTAAGAACAGTGCAATGTATGTGGTATATATATATATTCTGACATTCAGTATCCGACATCAATGCTGGAACAGCTTGCCCCGAAGTGGTAGAGTTATAAAAGAATGTACATTACCTGGACATTTCTGAAAAGCATGTGTAAGAGCATCCAGGTTCTTGGAGTCAATCCTGACTAAAGGTGTATGTTTAGGAAAGCACTGGCACAGGCTTAGTTCTCGAGAAGTAACATCATGCAGCAAAGTATTCCATACCTGTCCCCCTGGCTGTGACCGGTTTCTAAAATAGGTACCACTGGTCACCCAAGGGGACAGGGGCTAAGCCATTGCAGAAACAACTCAGTTTATGTCCTACTGTTGACAGGAATACACTCATCTTTGTAGAGAAACAAGAGTATACTAACTGATACCTAGTATTTCAAGAATGCTTTGTCTATCACTGTAGATGCTGAAATTTGAGGGCATGTTAAGAGTGTCGGCTAAGTCCATCAATCTTTATGTGCCAAAAAAAGATTTCAGATAAACTGGCAGCTAACAAAAATTAGGTTGAGATGACTTTGTCAAGCTCCTCTTATTTTGGAAACTCCTCCTCTGGTACTCAAGGGTGATGGTAAGTAAATTAACCAGACGAAACAGTGGTGTATTCTTCCCAAAAGGAGGAGTGCTTAAGTGCTTTCTAATATTTTGGTTGTTATTATTTGTCAGTGTTTTACTGGTGCCAAATTTAAAGGAAGTACTTTCGCATATTAAGCACTACAGTGTGCCTTACACATGGATACGTACCCAAGTATCATTTTAGGCAGAATACAAACTTTTTCCATTAAAAACAAATTTTTTAAAAATGGCTTGGCTATTGGCTGGGGAGAGAACTTTTACAGAGTAGAATTTAAATGTTATACATGCTGCTTATTTTAAAAGTGCTTCAAATCCTTCAATAAGGTTTTGAAAGGTTGTCCGATTAGATGGTTGGAATTCCCAGCATTTTCTCATGAGTTGATAAACCTGTAGAAAGAAAAAAAACTAAACATTAGATTTGGAAACTTTTTAAAAAATAATTACAGAAAGATCAAGAAAATAATTTTGGAAATGTAAATGATTTTCCTTAATGAGTAAGACTAGAAAACAAGAGTATCTGAGTAATTGAAAATATGAAATTATTATTTATGAACTATGGTTGTCACATTTTCTATATTTGGGAAGCTCATAAGTTAATTGACCTTCAGAAAAAATCCAGATAATGACGTGATAGCTCAGTTTAGACTGAAATCTCCTCACTGGCTGCTTAATTCTTCAGCTCCTGCACGCTTCAGTACATCTTAAATAGTCTAAATTTAGTCTTAAAGGCTCAATTCACAGAGAAATGCTGTGGAGAAGTGAGATGAAACACACACATGCACCTGTGTGTGTCTGTCATGGTACGGCTACCGCAAAACACGCTCCTTAGGGTGTGCCTGCTTTTGAAGGGAATCCCTTGCTTTAAGTGTAACTGGTGGCTGTCATGATTTTCTTATCTGAAATTCAGCTTCAGAAAACTGTCTGGAAGTATTCTACCACTTCCTGCTCCCCCACTCCAGTCGGATGCTGGATAACTCAAGTGGTGAAAACATTAAAAATAAGTTGTTTTATTACTGTGAAATGGCCCATAAATACCTCTTCTGGACAGTTAGGTGGACAAGGCAAACGTTTTCCTTCTTTCAATGTATTCACAAGTCTTGTTACCGTCATCTGGCCATGAGTTGGGCCTATCATTTTCAGGAACAACTATGTAAAAATAAAACCAAACAGAATACTTTACTTTACACATATATTAAGGAAAAGTGTCTTGGACTTTGATTTAATTTCCCATTAATTCTAGAAATTTTACCTTTCCATTTGAACACACTGATTGGGCCCCACTTAAGAACAACACTTACAAAGCAGAGGGATGGACACGTTTTCATTGGATGCTAGATTGTAACGACAGACAAGTAAGACTTACTGCCATGGGACTGGAGTCTGAATCACAGTAAGTAAGCAGCTCGTGCAGAGTCACTCCAAAGGACCAGACATCAGAGGCGATGTAAAATTTACACTGAATTAAACATTCTGGAGCATACCTGAAAGAAAGCAGAACATAAAACTTCACTTCCTGGAAAGCGTATTCCAAAAAACATGACAGAGTAACTCAGAAACATCAGCTCTCTGGTGTTTCTTAGAATTTAATATTCTAAGACATGTGAGAGTGTTATGTGTTCGTCGCCTGTGGGGCACACCTGACACACAGTTCAGTACCCACTCTGGGCCCCCCGTAGCACATACCTGCTCCCAAACACCAGTAAGACAAGCCCGTGCTCTCATTCCTCCATGGGGAGGGAGCGGCAGTGACCTCACTGTTCAGTCCTCTTCCAAAGTCAGCTGTTTTGGTGAATGATATCCAATTGCCTGAGCCAGAAATTGAGGCACCTCCATAGCCGTTCTCCTAAACACCACTATCACTGTCCGAGGTCATACCATCACTGGCTCTGGCCGAACTGGACTCCCATCTTGCTCCTCTCCTTTGTCCCTGCCCTTAATCCCCCAACAGCATCCCAAAGCTCTTGGGACAGAGCCCTCGCTCTGTAACTCGGCAACGCCCGAGACCTCCCTTCACGATGCGGCCACACGAGGCTGATTTCAGTTCTTGGGACAGCCCCTGCTCTGTCCCCTTCTTGCTGTCACACGTGCCGCCTCCTCACCATCTTTACTAACCCCCAGGAATCCTTTAAGGCCTTATCTTAACAGAACTTCCAGAAAACCAAGCCCGAACCCTTCTACAGTTACGGAATCACAGAAGTGGCTGCCTCCCCCAGTAAATCCTTGACTCAGCCGTCTTGTTCACCGCCACGTCTCTAGTACTTGTTACAGGCTAGGACCTTGATACCTATTTGCGTAAGGAGTAAATTCCAAAAATCCTAAGTCTTTCTAATCTTGACTAGTAAGAGACATTAACATAGCTAGGAAAGGGCCTGTCACAACAGTGGAAACCCTACGAAGTGCTGATGAAATCCGTTTGATTCAGTTACCAGAACACAGGGCTGTCCCGGTCGTCCTTGACGGTGTAATACTCCTTATCAGTTTCAATTGCTTTGGTCAGACCGAAGTCTCCAATTTTCACTTGGTGTTCACTCTCAACAAGGACATTTCTTGCTGCTAAGTCCCGGTGGACGTACTGCCGAGAACCCAGGTAGTCCATCCCCTGAGGAAGAGAAGTAAGGGAGAGCGCGCTGCTGCAACCAGCCCAGGCTGGATTTTGTAGCTATCGTTTCATAACAAAAAAACACAAATGTCATTTCATTCACGTATCACTGAATTTTTTTTTGATTTTTACTTTTATGCAAAAATAGTAAGACCACCTAATTTAAAGAAATACACATTAAAGTAGCCGTATTAACAAATCAGTTCACTTTCTTAACAGAGACTAATCTTTTCACGCAAATCATGTAGAGCAAGACAAACGTAGCACAATTATTGGAAAGTTTCCCACTTGCAGCCTAGTTACAAACCCATCACCCAGGACAGAGTGCCGGATTTGTTTCACCTTTACCGTGCTGTCTCTTTTTTCTTTTTACCTTGCAAATCTGAACAGCATATTTTAACTGCTGTTTGAGGTTAATTTTGTTCTTATTCTTTGGAAGATATTCCTTAAGGCTTCCCGAAGGCAGAAATTCCATGATGAGCTTAATACCATTTCCTCCTGTTCAGGGAAAAAACACCTATCAGTACGAGGCTGCCAGATGAAGGAACTGTGTGAGAGTAAAGGGCACACGATCTGGAGTCATGGCACCTGAACTGGCTTCAGCTTTGCCCCTGCATCACAGGCAGGTCCCCGAACCTCTCAGGCCCCAGAGCCTCGGGATCCTTACGCTTGTGCACCCACCCCAGGGCCGCCAGCACGCACTGAGACACCTCCGTGTTCTGCAAACCGCTAGGCAAATGATTTTTTAAAATTATGAGCCATGTCATTTCACCACCAATTTTAAAGTACAATCCCCAACTATTGGACCGGCTTGTAAAAGATAACACTTCTCAGTAAGTACTACTTGCCACCTTGATTTAGACAACTAGGAAACGAAATACCCCGGCTCGTGCTGGAGCAGGAGAGCAGGGCAAGGAGGGGAGCGGGGGGGTCAGCTTCACCTGGCCTCAGGGCCCGACTGTGCGGGTCTCAGGACAGGCGAAGTCCAGGCCCCAGCGTGGGTGTGGGAGCAGCCGGGAGAGGCAATGCTGGAATCATCCCCTTTCCTGGAAGCTCTGCTGAGGGATCTGACGGTGCGTACGCCTCCGAAGCCCAGGCCCCTGGGGGCCCTCAGCTGGCGTGCTCAGGCGGCCCAGAGAAGGCGAGGGTACTGCCTGCTCAGCACCGGCCTTCAGGACCCCAGGCAGTCACTACGTCTCTAAACCAGCCCGCCTGTGCGCAACGTACCGTCCTCGGTGCAGATGCCTTTGTACTTCACAATGTTCTCGTGATAAAGGTTTCTTAAGATTTCGATTTCCTTCTTCAGATCAGCTATGTGGTTCCCTCCGCTCTCAGGCTTCAGAGATTTGACAGCCACCTGCTCCCCTGTATTGTCCCCCTCGGGGTCGTATCTGCAGAGCTCAACCTTCCCGAAGTGGCCCTGGAGGGAAAGATGCACGTGCTTGATCAGGGCAGCCCCAGCCTGTGCCGCAGGGACACACTTCCGAGACGAGGCGTGCTCCTCGGGCCGCTCCCCTGAAGGCCGACACGGCCTGGTCACAGTCCTTCCTCCCTCGGCTCACCTGCCACCCCTTCTACTACTAAGCTGTGACAAAAGTATCAAGTGATGTCAATCCCAGCTTCCGTGAAAATGTAACCCAAACAGCAGTGAAGGTTATTTCTGGACACGCAGGACAGCCCTGGGCCCACGCTCCAGGGGAAGCCCCACAACGTAGCTGCGAAGAGCATGGTGTGAGGCGTCTTTAGAAGATGTGGGTCCGATCCCAGCTAAGCTACTTGAGAGTGACGCGGGCCCAGTCACCTAGGCGTCCGAGCGCGCACCAGAGGTGCTCAGTGCACACAGTGGTGATGAACCCCTAGGGGGGTTGTGAGGAAGCAAAAACGCTGAGCTGTAGGTGCTCAGCACATGGCCTTGGTACGTGACAGGTACTCCAGGTGGGACAAAATCTTTGTTTACTTAATGACAACCTATGAAGATGCCAATTCCAGTAGCTTCTCTAGTCACATGTCCTGTTAGAAAACTGCCATTCCAAGTCCAAAGGGAAAGCTAGCCTTCTATTTTGGTGTTTTATGTAGGAAACCCATCCCTCATTTAAGCAACCCCACGGGATATATATTCCCAGAAAAGTCAGAGATACGTACAGATGTCCCCAAATCTCCCCCTTTCTATTCTCTTCCGGCCCTTAGAGAAAAACCGAGTCTCTGGAGGGGCTGACGATGTCCTGTGCGTGGAGACGGGTGCAATGCACGCCGTCACCGTGTGAGCGTCAGGTGGAGACACACACAATCCCCTGTGATGTCAGTGGCCCAAAGAAAACACAGGAAGAGGCTTTCTCTGATCAACTTGGACCAGAAATGAGAGAACAGAGAGCAGCTCTGGATGTCCAGAGAGGTGAGGGGCGAGCAGGGACTCGAATGAAACTTGCCTCTCCCAAGTCACGGATCCTCTTTAAGAACCGCTTTTCAAAATGTGTGGGATCCACTTCGGTTGCCGGCTTTTTTTCTGATACGATGTCTGGATCTAACAGAAGAGAAGAGAAGACATGTGAAAGGCAGGGAGTGGCCCTCACGGGCTCCCGGCTCGGGCTGCTCAGGGCGAGGCAGCACGAGCGGAGACTTACTCTGCTCCTCCAGCTTGTTGATGTCTCTCATGATGGCTCGGAAGAACGGTCTCTGGTTGGGGTCGTAGTTCATGCAGCGGGTCATAAGGTCAGCCAGCTCCTTACAAGACGGTGTCACTGGCCTGCACCGGCTTTCGTAGAACCTCTCTTTCTGTAAAGAAAAGAACCACGTAGAAGAAACCAAAGGAACCCTCCCAACCCCCAAAAGTCTTAGCCCCAGGTCAGAAAGAGCTCCCTAACAATCCCTAATTTAATTCCCAACAGCTCTTCTTAAAGGTAGACTTTATAAACGTGTGTGCATGCCACTGCCTTTTTCCAGCTGTGGGAAACCTCAGTCCTGATACTAAAATAATCTAGATTTAAGGAAGACGGGCGGTGTAACCGCCCAGTTCCGAAAGCTGTATTCCAGTGAAGTCACGCAACCTTCTGGAATACTATTTGGCAACATGTACAGAAATCTTCTGATTCTTCAAACCCTTTGACTCATTAATTCCAATTATTGAATGACTCAGAAATAAGTCAGATATAAACATTAATGTTTAAAGATATTCCTTGCGGAATAAAAATAGAACATTACAAATTTGAAAACATCCTGAATGCTAAATATAAAATTAGTTAAATTAGAGTTTAATCAAACAGCGAACTCTTACCTTAAATTAGTACAAATGTTAAGACTTATTTAATCATACAGGAAAGTACCCACTACATTAAATGAAAAAATACAGCACATGTAACTGTATCTAGCACGATTCCAATTTTGTTTAAGAAGAGAGACTAACAGACTGGAAGACAACATGCTAAAGCGTTAAGCAGTAGTCGCAGTGCCCAGAATATAGTGAGTAATACTTCTTTTTTTTTTTTTTTAATAGTTCCCTGTATTTTCCAGATTCTCACCAATGGGGTTAATACTTTAAAAAACAAAGTGGAATCACTACATTCTAGGCTGGATTTAAGAAGCTGCCCCCACTATCGGAGTGTCTCACCCTTCCAGCCTCCAGGGCAGCCCGGTGGAAGGGCCGCCCAACCCACCGACTTGGGAGGAGATGGGGGCTCTCTTTTATCAAAGGGACAGACCCTTCCTTACACCATCTCTGCATGTTGCTCAGCCCAGGGTACACAGAAGGCACTCAACAAACAGTGACTGACAGCAAAGGGTATACTGTTTTGTTTCCAAGGAAGTTAAAAATAAAATGACTCCCAAAAACTCAGGCTGAAAATCCCAAATAGCAAATTTATAGATGTGATGGCTTCCCTGTTGGTTTCAGCTTAACTTCTCTTTCCCCAAGTCCCGCATCATCTCTACCTGTCAAAAGGTTAACTAGCTAAAGGGTCTGCCTCTTCAGCATCTCCTACGTGTGCACTCTCCGCTCCAGGTCCCCACGGCCACTTCCCGGTTCAGTCTCTCCCCACTGAGACCCTCAGAGCATGAGGCCTCTCCTCAGCCCGTCCATCCAACCACCATGCAGAGGAGCCGTCCCCAGGCAGGCCAGCCCCTGAGCACCTGAATCCTCCACCCAAACCCTCCAATGCCCACATCACCCCCGGTGAAATTCTGCAGCCTGGCATTCGGGGCCTCTACACAGTCTGGCTCCATACCACGCTTCCCACCTCATTGCCTGTCATTCCTCTCCACACTCCAGGCAAACGAAACCACGAGCTGCTTCCCATGGACGACTGAAATGCCACCTTCCTCTAGACTCTGATCACTCCCTCCTGGCTAAAAGTGATGCCTGCCTCTCTAAACACACAAGGCACGTCCCAACAATCAAATCACCGGGTTGGGATCAGTGGTCCTTTACTGAAATTTTTAGTATTTATCCTTTTGGAGTTGGAGCCACCACACTTTCTGCAAGTGAACACGAGAGCAGTTGGGCCTCGTGGCTTTGCATCCTGGCTGAGGGGCCCAGGCCTCGAGCCACCTGCGTCTCAGTTACCTGACCTGTAAAGCAAGGGTAGTGACACTGCTGCCACCAACACGCAGGGCTCTTAGGGTGACGGTTTCAGATACTGCATGGAATCTTCATCATCGCTTTTTGAGCCTAACTCTCCTACCACAGCCCAGGGTCCTGAGGGTACGGCAAGGCCTGCATCTGTTTCACTGTGCACCCCCAGCTTCAACTTAGGACAGGAGGAACTGAATAAACACCTTGTGCTAACTTTGCTGAAAAGTAGCTATTTAAAATTTCAAATCATGCTATGGCGATCTGAGCACGTATTGTGTACCTGGCACTCTGGGTGTATCCCGCAAAGTTGGCATTATTTAATCCCCGTTTTACAGATGATGAAACTAAGGCTCAAGGAAATTAAGTAACATTTGTGAGATCACACAGCCAGTAAGCCTGTGGAGCAATCCAAACTCAGGCCCACTCCTCCCACCATGTGAGACTTCGTGATGACTCCTGAGATGCTTATGAGTGTCCAAGGGGTCCTCAGCTCACACTCTGGAAAGCAACTGCTCACCTCAATCAGTGTCTTGTCTTTCAAGGGGATCTCGCCATTGTAGCAGATTTCCCAGAGTGTGGTTCCAAAGCTCCATTTGTCAGCAGCCACACTCAGGTTCTTGGAGTCTTCAACACACTCGGGAGCAATCCATGGGATTCGTTCTATGCACTCTGGAAAAGACAAGGGACACCGATCAGTTTCTGGAACCACCTGGGGAGTGGATCACTGTCACTGCAGCAGGAACTAGGAGCTAACAAAGAAGCTATTTCAAGTAGCACTTTCCAAACGTGGAGCACGGCTGCACTGATCCTGCGGGGAGCTTGTTAAAGGGGCGGTTTCCCAGGCTCCTCACCCTGGCCCTTCAGATGCATCAGTCTGGGTCAGGGCCGCAGCTGGGTCTGTTTATCACAAGCTCCCCAGGAGGGTCGTGTGAGCCAGTCTTCTGAAGCTCTGGCCTCAGAAACGGCACAGCACCCCGGGGTGGAGGCTGACACCCTGGGAAGGGAGAACAGAGGGTCATGTGGACAAAGGCTTGCGGAGGAGATGGCAGGGGAGAAGCAGCCGACAGGCATAGCGGGCAGGGCCAGCCTCACGTGCTCACGGTCACCCTGCAGGGTCACATCCCTTTCACACGGGTTTTCTTTCATTTGGGAAAGAACAAGGGAAGAGAAGACTGAGGTAAAGAAGTCACACCTCTCTTGCACCTGGCTACTAACCAAGGCCAGTGATCAGAGCAGGAACCCCTGCCACATCCATGCAAATGGACTTTAACAAGCCCAGTGGCCTCCCAGAGCGGCCTCCTGGCTCCCAATGTCACCAGAAGCCGAAGGGCCATCCCTAAGCGGGATGGTCAGGCCCCCGGCCCTCCCTTCCCCACCTTCTCACGTCCTTCCTCCTGGCACAGGCACGTGCGGGCCATGCTGCAGGCCCACCCACTGACCTGTAAGGCCCAGGTGAAACCCACCACCTCCCTGAATCACCCTCGGCCCCCGCAGGGTGATGTCTCTCGCCTCCGCGTGCCCACAAGATTTTAGGGCCACCCCTCGTGGGGTCCCGAGGCTTCTCTACTTGTGTGCTAGTCCTCGGTGTCTGTCGGAGACCCTTGCTGAGGTTCAGAGCTGAATCTGTCTCAGGACTGTCGGGTGGTGGCCAGGTAGTAAGTGTCAAACAGGCACTGAAGGACGCTTCCCGGTCCCCTTCCAAAGAATGGATGATTTGGGGCTTATTTGTGAGCCTGCTTTTCATCCTGGTTCCCTTCCAAACTCAGTCCACCCCCTGACTGAATGAGCAAAACTCTAAGTGCCAGGCACTGTGCTCGGTGCTGGAGGCTGCAGGCCATCGCAGGCCCGGGGGGACACCAGGGTCCCACGTGTGGCCTACAGGGAGAGCACATCCTGGGCGTTGCCCTCAGTGTCTCAGCTCCCATGGCTGTCCTTTCCTTTGGAGCCTTCAACTCACGATAACCTCAAAGAGAAGGCAAGGCCACAGCAATTGTTAAGGTGCCTTCCCACACTGCTCACTGCTACAGTGGATTTCAAAAGGAACACAGGGAGGGCCCAGGTCCCACTCCTCCCAACAGCTTTCTGAGCAGCCCCGGACCTGCGACCTCCCTTTGTGCTGCCCCAGCACCTGGATCACAGCTCCTTCATGGCAAGGACTGGACGTGCCTCGGGCGAGCTGCACCTTGAGGGCAGGGACCAACCCTCCCACATCTGACATCTTGGCAGGAGCACCAGACACCTTCTGCAGAAGTGTGCTTTCTACAAGGAGGCAGAACCCCAGCCCCAGCGCCCTCCCGCTGCTGGCCTGACCCTGCCCCGGGCAGGGCAGAGGGGTCGCGGAGGAGGGCGGAGGGAAGGGAGACACACCTTGCCTGGACAGCACCGTGATGGGGATGCCGGGGTCACTGAGCTTGATAAACGGGCCACACTCGCTGTCAATGCCCTCGCGGGCCAGGAGGAGGTTTTTAGTGCACACGTTTCCGTGGACCAGGTCTTTATCCTCCTGCAGAGTGAAAAGGCTGAGCTCAGCAAAGCTGCCCACAGGGCTGCCCATCTTCCCTCCTTCCCGCACTCCCCGCTTCTAAGCCTCAGATTTTTTCTCCACATTCCCCAGCCACAGCCAGACCCGGGCAGCCTAGCTCTCCCACAGATCTGTGGGACCCGGGCACATCATGTAACACCCTTCTACTCCAGTTCCCTCATCAGGGAGACACTGGAGCAGGCCTCATCAGGCTTTCGTGAGAATTACACTGACTGGAGCCTGTAAACCACCTGGACAGCTGAACCATGGTAAGCACTTCATAAATGGGAGTTGCTGTTGATGCTAATAAGTTTCATCCACTCTTTCAACAAGTATCGAACTATCTCTGCGCTTACGATACACTGCAGTGGAGAAATAAAATTTCCCTCTAAGCAGGATTCATACAGAAGCACACACAGAACAGCCCAAGATGACTGTTTTCAATAAGCACCAGGCACACCTGTGTTTGAGCACAGAGCCTGGGCCCCTCCAGCCTGCTGGGCTGGTACCTCCTTCCTGCGACCCCTACTAGGACATTCCAGTTCCTGGTGGGGACCACCACAGACATCAGAGCATACTTACCAAGTAACTCAGGGCGCTGGCCAGCTGCTTGGCAACTTTGAATTTCCAGGGTGTGGTGAGGACATCACTTTTCCGGTGCATGAAGAGGTCCAGGGGCCCCCCCTCCACAAACTCTTCCACCATGATATCTACAAGCACAAAAGAGGGCACACCTGCAACCCCTCATGCCCTCACGAGAGCCCCCTCCAGTGGCTGGTCCTTGGCTTGGGAGGTGCACGTGGCAGAGGGCTTCAGGGCTGGACAGGCCTGGGTTCAAGCCCTGCCCAGAGCTCCTCCTAACCTTGCTCTCAGGGCAATGACTTAGCTCGGTGACCCCCACCTCCCAGGTCTAGCGCAGCGCAGGGCCCAGAGCTGGCAAGAAAACATTCAAGAAGTGACTGAAAAACAGGTGGGATTTAGTCCCATGTCCACTATTAAAGGAAATCAACGCAAGTGACCTTCTCAGTACCTTGAACTGGCTGAGCGCAAAAAGAAAGGCGAGAAGCCTGGGCAACATGCAGGGGGTATCAGCGCCAAACACCTTCACAGCAGCCCTGCTCCCCGGACAGGGCCAACCTCCCCATCCAGAGAGAACACACTTACTCTCCACGTCTCGGACACAGACGCCATAGAGGTACACGATGTGTTTATGGGAGACCTGTCTCATCATGCTGGCTGCCTCAAAGAAGGCCTGTGTGAGAACAGGACAAAGAAAGGTCAAGGGTCGGCCTCCACTGGTCTGATCGCAAAGGGGCTCTGCTGAGGAAAGTTGGTGGATCCCAGGAAAGCTCACCCCGTCCTCATCTGATGCCCTGAGAGTACTCCCCTGGCCTCAACTGCCCAGGAGCCCTGCCAAGCCTTTACCAAGAGGGCCATCTGGCTGGGACGTGGGACTTATTTAAAAAACTTAATACAGAGCTGGGCTGGTGGGACAGGTTGGCTGACCACCTCCCCATTGGATACTCATGTCCACCACTTCCTCTTCAAAGTCTGTTCTACACTGTTAAAGTAAAAGGGAAAACAATGCAGCAGATGTCTCTCAAGACTTCGCTTTATCACTCTCACAGCCCGTGGGATCCTGAGTAAGTCATTTTACTCCTCTGGGCTATAGTTTTCCAGATTCTGAAGTGACAACCCTGGACTGCACCAACCCCTAGGACCACGTGGACTTCTAGGAAGGAAATGGCAGGAGGGCGGCAGGGACAGGGAGAAACAGGCCGAGCTGGCGGCTGCTGCTCAACCCACCTCGTCTTCAAACCACTCTTACTCATTTTACACACCAGGTTTATCTAAGACTGTATTTGCGAAAGGAATCCTGTGTGGAAAGCAAGTTTGCTTCACAGCAACAGATAAGGCCACAATCAGGGCCCAGGCTCTTCTCGGCCCACTGTGCTCTACTGGCTCCAGAAATGGGGAGGGCAGGGCGGTCGTGAGGAAGACACTTGCCAGGGAAATGTCCCTGTGGCTGGGGTCTAACACTTTGAGGATCACTTTTATTCTCTTCTCTTCGGCAGTTCCTTCGTCATCCTTGTAATCCATGAGGGTCCCAGAGTAGATGTGTGTCCGTGTGCCTCTCCCAAGGTGCTCGCCCTGAAGGAAGCAGCAGGAGGTTAGTGGGACTTTGCCCTTGGGCTGCCGAGGTGCCAGAGATGGGACTGAGTCCTTAATGGGAACACACAATGCCGGCAGGGGCGGGGCAAGGGCAAAAGAGCCCTAACAGCTCTCGCCTCCCCGGTGCCTGATCCCGTCAGGACCCTGGAGAAAACAAAAAGCTACTTGGCCACACACAGATGTGGCACTCTCTGGGCCCCAGGAGACAGTCCCCATATTCTCTCAACAGCAACTTGCTCTTTACCTCCAGGAACAGCCTGGGGCCAAAATATAACCCTGACTTTCACAAAACTTCCAACTGCGCGGTGCAATCCATAGCTAGTGACATCAGCCTCCCCCCCTCCGAGGCCTCCAGAGCAGACTCAGAGCAGACCCTGCAGGGGCCGCCTCCCTCACGGGCTGGGGCACAAAGCAGACGGGCTTGCTGGTCCTGGCCCTACTGCTTGCTGGCCTGTTAACTGAGAAACTTTCCTTCACCCTGCTCCGTCTCCACCCACTTTCTGTGAATGGGTAACAGTGTACCTGCCTCGTAGGGCTGCTGTCAGAATGAAGTGAAGAACTGGTACAAACCTGGGCACAGAGTAGGTAACAGCCAGTCTGTTGGGCCAGTGTGTTTTGCCCCCTCACACCCACACTATTCATTTTTCATCCGTCTGGGGTACGGGGGTGCACATGTACATGCAATTAAGATGAGCGATACAATTTACACACGCTTTTGCTCCAGCAATGCCCACAAAGGAAGATGATGTGAAGACAGGCAGAGACTGGGGGACAGGCCTCAGTTTTCCCACATATGAAAAGGGCTACCAAATGAGTGGACACATGAGACTGTCTGCTCAAGGCCCTGAGTACATAATGATCTGTCACTAAGGACCTTTCCAGTTTATGCTTTAATAACTCCATTTAAATACTCATAATATTTGAAAATCAAAATGTGATTCATGAAACTTAGGCACTGTCAAGCTATTGACATTTAACCCCACAAAACTTGCAAATCAGAGTCGTCTTATTCTCTTATCCTAAGATCCCCTGTAAGTGCAGAAGATGCATCTTGCTGCCCCCCTAAGCCAATGCCTGACCCCCCCAGGAACACACACAATCGTTAATTGGGTATATTAATTTGCTCAAATGCCACCATTTGTCATCTGTCATAGCAGAATAGTGATACCTCCGTCCCGTCTACTGTATCCTCGTGGCTATTCATTACAGCTGCATCTGTCATGAAGCGATTCATCAAGGTTATGGGAAGTTGTGTTCCCAGAACATCCCGTAAAAGCCATATGCTTTCAGAATAATTACTCTTCCCTAGAAGGGTTGCTTATTCCAGTGGCTGAGTCAGACACCATGCTGTCAGGACTCTACAGCGACCCAGAGGCTCCTGCGTGTCCCACTCCAGCCTCCCCGCCCGCTGCTCCCTCTGCCTTGGCCTAGCTTGTGTGCATCCTTTGAGGCTCTGCTCTGAGGCCACTTCCCCCAAGAAGTCATCTCTGTCCTCCCAAGGCCAGGGAGGATGATCATCTCTGACAGCCCCACATCCTGCCGTGCTTCCCTACTTTGGACTTGTCTCCTGCTCATGGAACGATCTCTGTAAGAAAGACAAGCGTCTGCCCCCCTTCCTGGGCTGTGAGCCTGCCGAGGGCGACGGTCGTGCCTGACACGGGGAAGTGCTCAATCACTGTTGCCTAAAAGATGGCTGGTGGCGTGGAGGATGATGATGTGCCCAGAGGCTCAAGGGGAAGGAAAGACAAAAACCCCAAGTACGTGCCAAGCTGCAGGCAGAAAGGGGCTGGGGTACTGCAGACCTGGTGACCTGAGACTCTGGACACAGCTCTGGCACCACCCCCACCCCAGGGACAGAACAGTAAGACCGGCCCCTGAGTGAAGCGTTTACATGAGGGAAGCGAGGCACTTGTGGCCGTGGACTTCCACTCCCTCACAACCTCCCCAACGATTTCAAGTACCGACTAGCCTCATGCCTGCCCGCCTCCACCAGGCTCCTCGGTGACAGCGAGCCCACGGTTCACCCTGTAACACCTCCAAGGAGTCACAGCCTCTCCCAGGCAGGAAGCGGCCTGCGCTGACTCCGTCCCTCCCAGGCTGCTGACGCCCTGTCTCCTCAGCCTCCCCCGGCGTGCGGTGTGTAGGGGGGCTGGGGAGGGAGTGCAGAACGGAAAGTGGGGGTTCCCTGGGCCTCACACCCCAGCCAAAGCCCAAAGGCAGCTACGAGGGGAAGTGGGCCCACCTAAGGCTGCAGACTCTGGGCAAAAGGCCCCCAGGGCTGGGACACTGGTCTGAGGGATCTGTTTCTCAAGACAGTTCTCCTTCAGGTCTGAACTGTGCGTCTACTGCTCCCTCGGTGCTCTGTGCGCCCCTAGCTTTGCTCCTTCTGGAAACGTCATCAGGAAGCCCAGAACTGAAATGCAGAGGGGCCTTTCCCGCAGCATGTTTTGGGACAATGAGGGTCACACTTGCCCACGGGGGGCCAGATTCTTGCTGCCCCGTCAGCATTCCGAGTTCTCCAACTCCTCTCTGCAGGAGACCCACAATGGATGGTCCCTGTAACCCCAGGTAACCCCACAAAACTTGACTAATCACTTCCTTCAGGGAGAAAGTCTCTGGTGTGCACCTGGGCAGGACGGCAGGGCCCTGGTCGACCAGCTTTACCTACAACAGGGAGGTTTCCTTGTTCTTCTCCCACCACCCTGGCTGCCCACTCCCCAGGCTGCTCTGCTGTGGGGAGGCAGGACCAGGGCTGGACCCAGAACTGCAGCAGTGACTCACCTGCATAATATCTTTCTTGAGGATCCGATCAAAACTCAGCTGGCTCATGGGGTAGACGGGCTGCCACTCTTGGGCTTTCTTAGTGGCCACCAGCAGGTTGGAGATTTCTGTGGAAGAGAGAGGAGCAGTCTGAGCGGAGCAGCCAAGGTCTAAGTTGTCAGTCATCCAACATATGCTGAGCCACGGGGCTTGCTCAATACATACTTGCACATTTGTTGGTTCAACCATTCAACAAATATTTACTAAGGACTTGATTCCTCCCATCCAGGAGCTCACGGGCTAAAAACAGAGCCAAAACGAATCAAATAATCAACCAATCAAAGGAAAAGCTGCAATCTGTGCAGCTCCTCTAAAGGGCAGGTGCAGGTGCTCCGGGGCTGACCCAGCAGGATCCGTCCTGGTCAGAGGTGAGGGGAGGACAGGAAGTGTTAAAAGTTCCCGAGAACAGAAACTGCAAGAAGGTAGGGCCGGTGTGTATCTTATTTCCTGCTCTACCCCTGCAGCCTGGTACACAGTAGACACTCAGTAAATATCTATTAAATGTGTGAACAAAAATAATCAGGGTGTGGGCTGGAGGAGAACTGAGGATGGAGGCAGCATGCTGGGAGTGACAAGAACTAAGGCAGGAGGCTGAAAAAGACAGGTTTCGTGCACAAGAACAGCAGGTGATGCCAAAAGGTCGTGCCTGAGCCTGTCCGGGCTCCTAGCAGCACCTGACACCCGGCACTGACTAAATGCCGGCTGAAGGTGCAGACGACGAGCAGAGCATCTCCCAGATCCTACTGATTCAAACAGCAAACCCTTTACACCGTCTGCCAGGCCAGGGGCAGCACAGGTGGCTAACTGGGAATTTATAACCCACGGGAGTTGCCTTCCCCACACACGGCCACCGCGAGCTACAAAGATACTGTGGGAAGGAAAGCCCCTTCCAGATTCGGGCTAGTAGTCAGAGTAGTCTAGGAACCCCTGAGGATTTTTAAGTATTCAGCCACTAGCTGCTAAGTGCCAGGTCCCCAGAGTGGGCCAAGTGACTCGAACATGGTCCCTCAAATCCTCACTGCCCTGCACGGTGGGGTTTGTTGTGTCTTTGTTTTTTTCAGCTCACACTTTCTGACTGCTTTCTCTGTGCCAGCCACTGTCCTAAAGAGCTCTATACACAGCAGTTCCTTTCTCCCCATGATAATCCTATGAGGTATACAGTATTCTTATCCCCTTCTGTAGATCAGAAAACAGATTCAGTGCCATTAAACCATTTGCCCAAGGTCAGGCAGCTAGTGAGCCCCAGACTCAGGATTCACACTGAAGTCAGGGCTGACTCCAGTCTCCTATCTCCTGGAGCGCTCCTGGCCCTAGTGGGGGGTACAAATCTGGGAGTCAAAACCTGGGTTCAGATACAGGTTCCCCTTGTTACCGCAGCCTGGGAACTCCCTTTCCCAGAGTCTCCTCTCCTGCTTTCTGTTATGCTGAGTCCACCGTGTTACCTGGGTAAAATCAGATTCAAACAGGCAACTCGGGACTGCGCTGATGGAGAAAGGACATCAAGAAAGGGGCGCCTGAGTGGTGCCCCCAGGAAAGGGTCTGAGCAATAGAGCCGTCCAGGAAATCAGAGAGGAGGATGGAACAGGGCCATTTATGAGCCAGTTATCCCCAGCTGCTTCAGGGAACATGACACTAGGGTCAACGATGTGAGTGGGGAAATCTGTGAAACCTCCACGAACCTGTTTTCTCACTAGAAAAACGGGCGACTCAGGCGTGCCCCTCACCGGGCTGCTGTGAGGGATAAATGAGATCAAGTGCCTGGTGTGTAGTGAGGGCTCCAAGACGGCAGCTGCTGTGATTAGGACCAGAACTCCATCCGTCAGTGCCATCACCCTGGTTGTACCAGCTGTTCCTGGAGCCCTGGCAACAATCTGCAGACGTCCTCAGTGTCAGAGCTGAACGGCGCAGACATCAAGCTCCAAGCTTGACTCCACGTACGAGGACGTGAGCAGGCTCAGTGGTGACTGGGCCAGTGGGTCCTGAGGGGCCCGGTCGCCTTGACAAGGTTCCCCTCAGGCGTGGAGAGGGGCAGCGGTGCTGGACAATGCACAAGAGATGTGGGCTGGCGTGGCTGTCACACCCACTCTGAGTGGCCACCTGCTTTTTAGTTATTTCATGAGGAATTTCTTGGTTATATTTTCACGTGTGAAACCCAGACTGGGGTCTGGCCATCAGAACCCTGTGCTCAGAAGGGCTGCGGCTCTGAGGAATCCAAGACAACACTCTCTAATTTTCACAGCTTCACCACGTCTCTACACTGCAGGTGGTAGAGAGGGAACAGGGGGCTTCCGTGGGATGGCCCACATCAAACAGCCTCAGACACGGCCTGGTCTCACTCCCTCCTTCAGAGCACCCCCACCCCCAGGGTCAGGAGAACTGGCCTTTACCCTCGAGTCTGAGGCTGGCGCCAGCACCTGCACCTTTGCAAAGACCGTGACACAGGGGAAAGATCACTGGAGTTGGAGTCAGAAAACCTAAGTTCAAATCCCCACTCCTCTGGCTCCTCTAAGTGATCTTGGTAAGTGTAATACTCTGCGTTGTTCTGAGGACTCTTCTGAGGACTCAGTAACTTAAAACACGAAACCCCCTCAAACAGCGCCTGCCAAACTCAAGACTGACTCACACGACAGCAGCCATCATCGTCATCGGTATTGTTTGCCACCTTATTGTACCTGCTGCTCGTGCTGCTACTGCCTGTGTGGCCTTGAGCAAGCCGGTGAACATCTCTGATCTTCCACTGCCTCATCTTTTTAATAGCTACAAAAAGCTATTGTGTAGATTTGAAAGATGCAGATACGCACATACGCTGCTCGGCACTGGCAGGTACCCACCAAGACGGGCACTCCTGCCGTCGTCATTCCCTTGACAGTCATCAGTGAGCGCCGATCCTGTGCTGTGCAGTGTGTGCTGCCCACGAGTCAGAGTGGGGAGACCAGGTCCTGCCTTAAGAGTTTACAACCAAGTGGAGAGACAGACCTTGAACACACTCAGCGCCAAGTTCCAAGAGCCCCAACAGAGCAGTGAGAGAGGCCTTCAATTCCCTGCCTGTGCCTCTCCCACCAGAGTCGCTGGTCCCAGGTCTGGGCCAGTCGGGGCAGCGTCTACACCAGAGACCTCTGCAGCTAACGCCAGCAAAGAAATCACGTCCCAGTCTCCAACCTGCCGCCACTGACTCACTTCCCGTGGCTGCCGTTCTCCACCGCCTCAGGCTCACCCAGAGCCCACCCATTCCCAGGAAAGCGAAAACCACTGCCGACATCTGGAAGGAAAGACTGTGTGAGTGAACAGGGCTGTCGGGCGCTAAGGTTCTAACTCACTCCCAGGTCTCACAGCCAAGCAGCAGATACATCTTTACTTTTGCAGAACATCTTCAAGCACAGAGACAAAGGCTGCAGTTACTCCCCAAGGCTGGCAGGAAACCCTATCTGATCAACAAGAGCCCAGGTCCTTCCTCTTTCAGCGAGTTCAGTGACAGTGCCTTGCCGGGAGACCAAAAGGCGATTCAAACACCAAGAGCCCAGGACCCTCTCTGCTCCGGTGCTGCTTCCTCTGCTCACCCCTACAGACTCATGGACACACCCCGTTAAAACAGACCCCTCGGGGTATCCTTGACCACACTCACTAGGGTCTCAGGGACACTGTGCTGCCCTTTCCTGAGGCCTGCCTCCTTCTAAGGGAAGTCGCTGCCACATGCAGGGCACTACCTTATGGTAGAGAAACAGCAAAGACCAATACTCATGGCATCTGGCACTGGGGGTAGACCTGGCACTCAGACTCTTGACTATGACCCTTAATAAGACCCACTTCACTTCTCCAGGCCTCAGTTCTCTCATGTATAAGATGGGACACTTGCTCAGGTGACCCCTAAGTGTCCTCCCATTCTCACACTCTGAGAGGTGATGACTGCACCTGCAGGACATCAGTGACACTGCTCACAGGGCTCACAGAAGAGCAGCTGACTTCCTCACCTTTCCTAACCACTGCCTGCAAGATAAAGTCACCCTGCTCCTTGGCATGGCGTCCAAGGCCTCCCAAGATCCCAAATCTCTGCCCTCCCAGTCTCCCCTCCCCCTTCTCTCTAACTGCGCTAAACACGCTAGCCCTCCAAAACCTTTCTGCAGCCGCTGCGTCTGCCCACCACTCTGTCCTGCACAGGCCTGCTGGGAATGCCCTTATCCAACTGGTGCCTCCCGCTCATTTTCCAACACTTGGTTCAAGATCCACTTCTTCCGTGTACCTTCCATGTGATTCGGGGATCTTGACCATCTCCTCCTCTGCAACCCCGGGGGATGGAAGGATGGAAGGATGGATGGATGGACGGACGGACGGATGGACGGACAGACAGATGGAAACATCCCTTACACACACCAGTGGCCTCATTTACCAGCAACACATTCTGCATCAGGCTGGAGAACCCTGGGGCACTGAGTCTCATGCATTTCTGACTCTTTGCATCTAACATAGTTCTTGGCCCACAGAAGATGTGTCAGGATCATTTCTCAAACAGATAAACCACTGACAAGGGAACTCTTAAGACATTTTACGTAAAAGAAGAAAGAAGTAAATTCCTGCTTACTAATCCTGTACACGCCTCTTTCTGTGGCCTGAGATGCTGAGAAGACCAGAACATCTTTTCTACAGAAAATGCTGACACCTGAGGAATGGGACTTGAGTCAGGAACAGACTTGTAACAAAACTCAGTGAAAAACACCTAGAAGCTGCTGGGGAGGCACCACTGTCGTCAAAGCAGCCAGCATCTTTCGGTTGACCCGGGTCTGGCAGCGTCACGAGGGCCGCGGCCCAGCTCTGGCGGGGGGAGACTGACCTCGGGGCTTGGGCTGGCAGCAGCGCTTCAGCACGAAGCTAATGTTGTCTGTGCGCAGGATCTGCTTCTTCAGGTGGCTCATGAGGTCCCCGAGGCTGGGGAAGCTGCGGTCTGAGCCATGCAGGCTGTAGCGGCCCTTCTGCACTTCGATCTGAAAGTTCTTGAACTGTTTCTGGCCACCCAGCACCTGCCATGCAGAAAATGATCAGAAAGGATTTGTTTTAAAAGGGGTCAGGCAAGTCTCTCATGGGTATGCGTGACGTTAACAACAGGGGAAGCTGGGTGGGGGGCATACAGGAGCTCTGTACTGTCTCTGTAACATTTTTGTAAGTCTAAAATTATTCAGAAATAAAAAGCTTATTATAAATGAGTCAGTGAAACAATAACTAATAAAAGGAGACAGGAGAAGGCACTGATAAAAGGGAGTTAACACCAGGCAGACAGCATAACAGAGCAGTGATTTCTGCAAGAGTATCACTTCATTTTGGCCCTTAGGATGAACTTCGTGGAAACACCCACCTCACAGGATTGTTGCTACGATTATATGACACGGTGCAGGTAGAAGAGTTAGGAAGCACTTTAGAAGGTTAGCAGCTATCATTATGCGTGAAATAATAAGCACTAGAGCAAAACTTATGCAGGAACTCCCTCAAACTGAGCTCTTCCAAGAACCGCCAGGGAGGTGGCAGACAGCTGTCTGATCTGGTTTGGGGGTTGTACGGTGCCCCAGAGGGGAAGCAGAAGCAGAAGTTTTCCTTCATGAGCACTTCTGTACAAAGGAAGCTTATTTTAGTGGTTAAGAGTGAGGGCGAGAAAGATGCACTTATGGTGTAAACTAGGACAAGATATTTAAAATCTCGATGCCTGTCTTCATCTGTCCCCTGGGGACATCTCACCACCTCCGAGGGCTAGTACAGGGCTTAAACAAGAATAGGCAGGTAAAGCGCTTGGCACAGCGTCTGGTGAGCCGTAAGAAACAGCAGGAGTAATCATGTCTACGACTCCTGTCCTCCCCAGGTGACCTGACACCCAGGTAGCCCGTACTGACTCACTGACAGTCTGGGTACAGCACAGGTCGAATCCACCTCAACATGTAGTTGGGCAGTCTCACGGCCCCGTCCGTGATAAAAACATTCAACTTCCTCCAAAGACTGATGAATACAGAAGAAAGGGATCCTGCCAAGGCAGCAGGCCTGCCAAGCGCTGGGCCACGAGGCCTCGCCACATGGGAACCCCCTAGGCGGGCAGTGGCCCCTCAAGACTCCACCCAGGACACTGGCAGCATGGGTTCTTCCTGCCATTCCTCGTCCACTCTCGACTGAGTCCAGCCTCCAGCGACTCTAGCACTTTTCCTTCCGGTGTCTGAAGTCTATAACATGCTGATGTGCTGGCTTCCACCTTGCAGGCCCTTCCCCGCCCCAGTTTCATGGTGAACCCAACCGACACTAGCGTATTTATTTGGACTAATTCTGTAAGACTCTGTCCTTTAAAAGAGTCCATTTCTTGTATTTAAAAAAATTACATAACTAACAAAGCACTGAGGTCTAGTGAAGGAGTCGACAATTGTAGCTTCGACCTTAGCCTCCAGGATTCACATCATTCCTGGCTTCCACTAAGAGACAGCTCCACTTGTCAAAACACAGGACAGCCATTTGCCTGTTAAAATGTCTGCAGCTACCATCTGGGGAAGACTGTGTTAGGCCAGGTTGCCGACAGGCCCTCTTGGCAGTGGTTTGTACCAGTGAATATGCTGCCAACAGACATAGCTCTGTGTCTGTGATGATCTTGGCACCAAGTGTAAGATAAACCACTTAGTGTTTCATGTGAGCTTGTTTTCTGGTCGTGTTCCACCTTCCAGAGCACAGGGGACACTGCCATGGGTCCCCTGAAGGAGAAAAGGGCCATGAGGAGGAAAGGCCATGGGGTCTGGCTGCTGGGGAGTGGGCTCCATTTGAAGAGCAGGTCACTCCTGTCAAAACTGCCAGGGATTTTTCTCAAAGCCCCAGGCTTCTCTACCCCCTCCCCCAAGGGCGGTCCTTTCTGCAGCAGTGCCTGGACCAGGCTGCACTGGACGCCCTGTGGCCACATGGCTTGGCCTCAGCCAATGTCCCGACTGACCTCAGACTTTTCAAAGCAGGTAACGGTCATGAGGATGTTGTCAAAGTCGGTGCAGCTCCACCGCAGCACGTACATCCCCTCCTCGCTTCCTTCTTGCCGCAATTTGTTGATGGCATATTCTGTGCTAGAGGGAGAGAGAGGCAAAGAGAAAGCTCACACCAAACGGAGGCGCCCTAAACCCATGGGATGTCCACCTCCCTGAGCTGCCTCAAGTCTGACGGTCCATCGCATTACCTAAAGGGTCCTAAAGTCCTCTCCAATGAGACATCAGGCAAGCTGAGATGCTGAGAAGTCTCAAAACAGGTCGTCTCTCCAGTGTGTACAGAGGACTCAGCCTGCTGCCCAAGGCACTGAGCCCACTTGCCCCTGACTTCCCCATACACGCCGTCCCCACTCCAGCCAGAGAGCTCCCCCAAGGCTGGGGATGTGGAGCCCGTGATGCAGCGGTAAGGTCCCTCCCCACCAGCCCAGGCAGCACAACGAGAACATGAGCCTCAGGATGGCATGAACTTGAGGTGGTTCTGTTCACAGCCGTGTCCCCCCAAGTCACAGCATGCCTGGCTCATCGTAGCTCTCAATAAATAAGTGAATAACTGAGTAATGAACACTGAATAAAGAAGTCAATGAGGATTAGAAAGCTATGTGTCCCTAGGCCTGCACAAAGGCAGTGAACAAAGAGTTGCTAAATAAACCCACATAGGAGGTTACTACACACAGTGAGTTCTGCTAAGTGTTGGAGGAGGAGGGCTGCATGTCAACACGTGTTGGAAAGGCAGAGACCAACAGCTCCATGTTCAATGGGTGGTGAAGGAAGACAGCCAAGAAACAAGTGAACATAAACTTCTATATCAGGAGGCAACAAATGCCCCTGAAGGAAAATAAAGCAGCATGAAGGAGCCAGGGAGTGTGGGGTACAGAGGGGGAACAGGTGTTTCTTTATATAAGGTGGTGGGGGAAGATTTCACCAGTAAGGTGGTATTTGAGTGACACCTCAAGGAAGTGATGACCATGCAGATTCTGGAGGGAGGGCTTTCCAGGCCACGGGGAAAAGCAAGGGCCAGGACTAGCGCTGGGATATTTGAGGCACATGCTTTATTATGCAGCTCAACCCCTGCTCTGCAATTCTGTGAGTCTGTCTGCCTCTCCAGGCCAGGGACCACACCACTAACAAACTGCATGTCCACAAGGTAACCGGGAAGAAATGGGAGCCAGCGCATGCGAAAGGCAGCTGAAGAGATGCTTCCGCAGATGTATTTTGGTCTGGGAAGAGAGACTCAGAAAAAAAAAAAAACACACACACACAGCAGCTGTTTTCCTTTGCCTGAAGGCCGATCATGCACAAGAGGAAGTAAAATGAGTCCCTGTTGCTTCAAACGGCAGAACTCAGATGAGCAGGCAGAAGTCACGGGTAGGCAGACTTCAACTCCCCATCAGAAGGGCTTGCGTGGCTGCCTCCTGAGGTCCTAAGCACATCACCAGAGGGGTTCCGAGCACAGGCTCCCAGCGCTGAGGTGCAGGTGGGACGAGCACCCGGCAACGCCCCTTCCGCCTCTGAGGCTTGGTCACCCTAGCGGGTCACCTGGCACTGGAGGACCAGCCGACTCGGGATTCTGTTACTATACCGTCTGCTGTCGAGACCTGGGTCCTATCTGGAATCACCCAGCGTGTCTGGCACAGCCAGCGATTAGGAAGCGCGGCACTTCCGGTCAGCTGTTGGGGGGGGGTGGACTGTGAGGGCACCCAAGTCAGGGAGCAGAGGTGAGGGCCTGCTGCGAGAACCAAGGTACAGGATGACAGGGAGCCCCAACAGGACAGCAGGGACGGAAGAGGGCCTAAGTAAGCGCCGAGCAACACGCTCAGCTGGGCCAGCCTGAGCACCTGACTGACCGCGCCCGTGCCTGCGGAGGCCGCGCGTCCCATCCCTAAACACATGGGTTCTTTTCACACCAAAGGCAACTGAGAGGGTTCCAGAACCAACCAGATTGGCCCGTGACAGCCATTCTGTATGTTGTGGACGATGAGCGGGGGAGCCACGTCGGTGCAGAGGTAATGGTGGGCATCTGCCGTGAGCCGGAAGTAGCCGTCCACCAGGGACACAAAAGACAAGGCCTCCTCGTGGGACGAGAGCTTCAGTTCCTGGGGAGAGAGAAGAAATGTCCGTGGTTATGTCCCGTGCCAGCCACCTGAAGCAGCTGACTCTGTGGGGAGGAACGCAGAGAGAAGACACTTAACACGTGGAGAATGCATAAATGACCCCAAAGGGAAACTCTTTTGTTGACAGTAACTGTACCCCTTGTATTTATACACACTCTGACTGTTCACCACATTCATCTACTGAACTTTATCACATGAGCAACAGTGTATCTGTGTGCGGGGAAGGCGGAAGCGGGGCGGGCAGCCGTGGCAGGAGGAGACTGTGGAGAAGCAGCCACCTGGGTCCTGATGGAGGAGGAGGCCTGAACCAAGGTGGCAGAGGACTCAACATGGAGGTGCAGGGAGCAGAGAGTGTGCAGGGGGTCCCCTGGTCTTGGCACTAAGCATTATTCCTGTTTCATAGAAAAGGAAACAGAGACACAGGTGCTTCATCTCATATGGAGTTGGTCTCAAAGGCGAAACTCCTGGATTTTAGTCCAGAATGGTCCAAGACACAGCGATGAGGTTGCTACATTAAATCCAGGGACCTCTGAAGCTCTGGAGGAGGCAGACAGTCTCACTGGAAGTGGGAGAGGCGAAGGCAAGAGAAGACGAGGAGGGAGGGAATTTCCACAGAAGCAAGGTTTTCAGAAAAATGCCTGGAGGTGAAGACAGGTGGCATTGTTGCCTTGATCTTATAGCCCTGAGCAGATATTACCCCATTTGAGAGGAACTGTGGGATCAACCAGGAACATCTGATGAAGGAAGGTATATAAAGGTATGATTTAGAGCTTTGGCTTACAAAAATGTTGACAAGCACCTGAGCCTTCAGAGAAGGACAAAATGACATTTGAACATAAGGCTCTTTCCATAACACTGGAGAGAGAGGAGGCTGGTGGCAGAGAAAAGCAGACAGAGACGAGAAGACCAGTGAAGGGGGAGATACAAGCAACCAGACAGAATGGAGGCAAGGGGGGCTTAATGACAGTCAGCTATGATGCCAAAGGAAAGGAGCTTTGGGACTGTGAGCCAAGGAGGCCAAGAGAGGGCAGGGCCACCATGGTGATGGCAATTCAGGAAGGAGACTCTGTGCTAAGTGTGCTCCCTTGCAGGTGTCACTTGGCATGTACCTGCAGTGCTCTGAAGAGCAATTTCAAGATGGTCTGGCTTGGGCAGCCCTGTACCCGGTCACATATAAGCAAGACCACATGCGCACTTAAGTTCTCTGAAAGCAGAAGTCTGAACAGAAATGGGAGATGTCAAGAAGATGAGAGAGAGGAGATAAATCAAGATAATGATCTGATGACATGGTAGTATGCTCTCCTGAAAGACCAGTGACCAAAGTACTGCCCCATCAAAGGGCTTGGAACTCCCATGGTTGGGAAGGGACAGGAGTGAGATAAAGAAGAAAAAGCATCACATAGTGTTAAATATCCCACAGGTCTGGAGCCAGCTAGTCTGGGTTCAAATTTCAGTATCTCCACTTGCTATTACATTTAAGCATATGTAATCATCATTTTTATAAGTCAAAAATTGTCAAATATCAGCAACTTCAAATGGTTTAACCTAACAGCTGTGTGACCTTGGACAAGTTACTTAACTTCTCTGTGCTTTAGTTTCCTCCTCTGTAAAATGGGGATAATAACATACCCACCTCATTCTCTATGTGAAAATGAAGAGAGTCATTATTTGTAAAGCCCTCAGTGGCACACACTGAGGGCTGGTGTTTGTAAAGGAAAACAGAGTCATGAGGAGATGAGTATCTCCTCCTTCCTACCTGCCTCCCCTCCCTACAAAGTAACGCAGCTTGGCACAGAGTGCCCTCTTAGATGGCAGGTGCGTCGTCTGGGTGCTGCTCTCGACTCAGCTGGGACAGAAGGGGGCAGGCCCACAAAACGGGTAACAGCTGGCGGCCGTTCCTCCTCCTCCTCCTCTGCCCCACGTCTCCAGGGCCTGGCCTGGTTGAAGAGTCAGATCACAGACGTGCCCACCTTTCCCTCACTACAGAGTCCCTGGGGAAGAGAACACCTTGGAAACCAAAGCAGCGCAAGCTGGAGCTGCTACGTCCTCACTGCGTGACCCTGTGCAAGTTTCTGCATCGCTCCAGCAAGACTCAGATTCCCCGCTGGAAACAGCCAAAGTTACATCTTAAGGTCCCTGTAGGGACTAAATGAGATAATGCAGACACACGTGTACCACCACCCAACGTCTGTAACGTGCTGAATAAACAGCACTTGTATCTATCTGCTCCCTCTGTCCATTTTCCATCTCTCCACTAACGTCCACCTGGACTTTTCTATTTCTCCCTTCACATTTTTACTACAGTTTTCTAATAAAAGTCAATGTATTTTTATTGTTTAAAAAAAGGGGGACGATGAGGAGAATAAGAAAGTTAAAATTACTCATAATCCCATCATAAACAAACAGCTGTTGATATTTGATTATTTTTCTAAGGGCATGGGTATGTACATGCATACTCTATAAAAACTTTTAACAAAATTATTCCACTCTAACAATAGTTTTATATTCTGCTTTTTCCCATTTATAAAGTATTTTTCCAGATTTTTTTTAATTCAGCAACTTGTTTATGTAATATTCTACCACTCAGATGAGTTGTGTTTTATTTTCCCATTCTATGATCATATATGCAGGCTAGTTTCAGTATTTTGACACTGTAAATAACGTTGGGATAAACATTCTCATTCATAGACCACTGCCGGCCCCTCACTGTTTCTAGAAGACAGATCCAGTTTCCTGAACGAAGTGATACACAGACATTTTCAAGGCTTTTAAGATATGTTACCAAATTGCTTTCCCAAAAGGTATGCCAAAAGGACAAGTTTTCCAGATGTAAAAGGATGACCATCTGTCCAACCGTATCACCAGATTCCCTCCCAGCACTGAGCGTTATGACTTCAGCACAGTATTTGCCCATGTAGCCGGCCATGACTTACTTCCCTGACACAAACATGTTTACTTGCCAGGGCTCCCACTTCCCCTGCCACGCTGGCCTGCCTGTCTAGATTATGTTCTCAAGTGATACAAAAAAAAGAGGAAGTGAGATGAACACCCCTTCCTCTGTCCGAGAGTCACTTGGGTGTTCCTGACACCACGACGAGGGTGGCCACTGCGGCCGGAGCCACCAGCCCGACAGTCAGCTCAAGTGCAAAGCGGCGCTTCCCACCGATCTCACCCCGGATGATCCACCCAACTCAGCAGACAGGAACCGTGGCGGGGAATGCTGACTCTCACTGATCCTTCCCGTTCAAATCCGCCAACATTTGTGAACAAAATATTGACGCTGAAGTATCTTTGGGAAGACAGCAAACCCTGAAGCAGACATACCTTTGAAGACCGAAGACAGACACTAGAATGTACCCAATTAACTTAAAAACTGACATTGATTCGGTGTCTGAAAAGCGACTTTTTGGCCTAAATAACACGATCATGAGACTTTCTCTCTGGGACAGGAACTCTGAAAAAGCAGGTGCGGCCTAGCCGTCGTCAGCAAAGTTTGCCTCTCAGCACAGACCCAGGAGAGCCGCTTCTGGAGCAAACTTACCATTTTCTTGTTGTCCTGCTTATTAACGCTGACCACAGACTCCTTGATTACGATGTGAGTGATCTCGGGGAAGTAAGAAAAGCTGTTCCACTCTTCCCGGATTTTGTTTTTCTCCTCATCCTTCTTGTGTTTATTTTCCAGTTTTTTCCGCTTCAGTTTATTTTTTTCCTTTTCAACAGGAACAACCTGATAAGATGCATAGAAGTGACAAGGTTAGGTCAGCTTTCTCACTTTCTGTTGGTAAAAGGTCAATGGGTCCCGGGAAGCCAATGCAGGGCCTGCAGCAGAGGAGGAGAAAGCCAGCGCTCCTGGAGTCACAGAGGAACAGAGAGTCGGCACCCGTGGGATTATTTGGGTCCCATCACAGAACTTCACTCAGAAGAGACCTTAATGAACACACCGACGAAACTCTTCACATAATCCGTGACACGCAAGTAAACTCAGAAGGGGAAATAACTGCCCACCAGACCGCATCCACAATCAGGTCCCCTCCCTCCTGGACAGATGCATGTGTTTCAACAGGCGGAAAACACATTCTGGACAGAACATTGGCTTTCTCCTTTTAGAAGCAATCACTGATGGTCTTGACTTTGTAGCAACACTCAAGTAAGAATTTTCAGGAGAAGATACGAATCCCATGCTTGGATAACCTAGGGAGTCATTCATACGTGTCTGCACAAGTTTGTGTATTTTGTGCAGCATGAGTCTTGGAGACCAGACCTCCGGGATAAGCTCCTGCCTCTGCCACTTATTTAACTAGTTAGGTCATCTCTTGGAGCCTCCATTTCCCCATCCGTAAAATAGAACTCTTACACCTCCACAAGGTTCTTCGAGAAGTAGGTAAGTTCCCACAGTTCCCACACTAAATAGAATGCACGTGGTGTTTGGCATTGTTAGTTTAGTGTAAGAATAAAACAGGGAGTAGAAAATGAATCTCACCTTTACCTCAATATTATTATTTACAATAATGATGATGATGATGATGATGACAGCAACTACCATTTATTAAACATTCATTATATGCCAAGCTCTGTGCTAAATGACATGCAGCTCTCTCAACAGCACTCTGAGGTAGATTCAGCTTTCAGCATCTCCATCTCCGTAGGTGAAGAGTATGCTGCTGACCTATGTGGAGGAACCCTTCCCAAGGCCAGGCATGTGTAAGCAGTGGAGCCAGGATTTGAACCAGGTCTACTTAGATTTAAAACCCATGCTTTTAAGCCATTCTGTTCAACTGCCTCATCCAACAAAGACTTCAAAAAGAAGCTTCAAACTGCAGGAAAAATCACCCTATTTCATGGAGCCACAGGCCTAAATTCAATTCTTAGCACAATCGCTTATTAGTTATGACCTTGGACAAGTCTCTTAACTTCTCTGTGCCTCTTTGTGTTCTATAAAATATGGAAAATGGTAGTATCCCCTCAAAGGTTTGTTTTAAGGAATAGATGAGCTAATGCATGTAAAATGCTTAGAAAAGTAGCTGGTCCATGTAAGCACTCAGTAAATGTCTGTTATTACAATAAACTGTACATGTTATTATTATATTCCTCTATTTCCCTACAGCACTCCATATTTATTTTTAGATCTACTGCTACATGGATGCAATAAAAGATGAATAATACATGGTCTCTAGCCCCTAAAATAAACTCAGCTGGCAGGGGTGATGAACATGCAGAGAGATAATTCCCACAGGATAAACAGAACACTCTGTGTGACACAGGCTGTTTTGTTTTGATCACCCACCGATCACCACTTACATTTGGTTTCTGCCTCCACTGGATTCCAAGATTTCCAGTCACCATCACTTCATAGTAGAGAACGTTTCCACTGTCATTTGGATGAAACCAATTCATCTCATTTTCTGACGAGATCAGTAGCATGGACGTCTCAAATATTTCAGCACCATAATGTTTTGTCAGAGTCTCCAAGGTGGCCAGGTACTTCACCTTCAGGTCGTGCGTGGACACGCTGCTGTCGCAGATGGTCTTGTTGTTAAACTCCTTTAGGAAATCCTTGAAAACGTTATTTATCCGCATCCTGGTGAGAAGGTTCCTCTGTCTGATGGACTTATTCAGTGTTTCTGGAATATATCGCTTGTAGCTAAAAGAAAGTAGAAAAATACATCTCTTTTTCATGTATAGGTTAGGCGAGAACAGCTCAGAAACAAACCCAAGTCTATAAACCTTTCTCCCATGTGTTGCCAAGTGAGAAAGTAGCTTCTACTCCCAGAAGGTCTCAGATGGAGTCAAGCACTAAGGCGGAGCCTAAGGAGATGACAGTGAATAGGGACTGAACGAAAATAGAGAAGTACATGTTCCACAGATCTTACTGAAATGGCAATTCTTGCAGGTATTATCAAATTTTCTGGGTCACAAAGGCAGGAGGCAAAATTGACTTACTGATGTGTGTGTTTGCTGGTGTCACGATTCCTGTGCACAACAGCACTCACACAACACAGTTACTAAGATTCAGCAT
This sequence comes from Vicugna pacos, assembly GCF_048564905.1. NCBI lineage: Eukaryota > Metazoa > Chordata > Mammalia > Artiodactyla > Camelidae > Vicugna > Vicugna pacos. The sequence continues at coordinate 19,338,778 of NC_132999.1, read as the reverse complement.
CCGTTACAAAGCAGTCTGAAAGGTGCCGAGAGCGACTGCAGACACTCTGTACATCCCACTTGGACGTCTATTTTACAGCTTTTCTACAAAGACCACATGTTGTTTTTATAAGAAGTGGGAGAAATACATAAAAGCTAGTTAAATACAGAAGACTCAGTGCTTGCCATGTGAAAATGTCCCAGATCTATTAAATGGATCAACTAGTAAACTGAAAGATTACCCGTCCAGGGGCTAATGAGAGAGTATCTATGACTAACAGAATCTCAGCAAACTGACACTCTGCTAGGACAGGAGGCAGCTTTAAGAAGAGTATGAACGAACATGAATATATGTGTGTGCACGTATGGCTGAAGCATTGTGCTGTACACCAGAAACTGACACAACATTGTAAACTGACTATACCTCAATAAAAAATAAACAGATAGATTAAAAAAGAAGAAGAGTATGAACAGGACTTTAAGAAGAGTAAGAAAACGAGAACAAGGCCACTGGGGGCCAAACAAGTGGGGAGACCGGTCAGCCTGTTGCTCCCAGGCCTGAGCAGGCACCTGGCACTGGGGAACCCCTGCTGCATGGACGGTTACACAACAGTGGAAAACTGTGGAGTTTGGCATTTATTCCCAATAAATATCATAATGTTTTTAGATTTATGTAGTAGAGAGGAAGATCAGAGGAGAGCTGCCGTTTTTCACTTTAGCCTCATGAAAAAATAAGTAAGAGGCACCCAGAGCAAAAAGCCACAGAAAAGGAGAACGTAGCAGTGCAGCACGCGTCTCATCAGTCCCTGCATTTCTGAGGAAGCAACTGGTGGTCTGCACCAGACTCCGGCCAAGCGCAAGGAGATACAAGTAACCTTATGAGAAGATGCGTGCCGTCCGTCACAAACAACACAGCTATAAATAATTCCCTCTTCAAAATAAGATGTCTTGACTTACGACAATCACAATAGCTCACTAAGTATATCGACTGTATTTCATAGATGGGTAGAAGTTACACAGACTGAATATTTTTTCACAAAGACCTGATTGCAAATGATATTTTCAAGTAAACACAATTTTCTTAAGGTAACAACTGATCGTGCTTCCCATCAGAATTAACAGCCCTCTACTGAACTCTAGTTCGGGCTGGTGATTGGAGGTAGCTGCCTAGAGAGCTATACCGAGAAGGATTTTAGGACAGATCCAGCACAACAGGAAAAAGTGCAGTGACAGATGGCAACGCTCATCAAGGGCAGAGAGGAAAGAGGAGGGCACATGGGCCATTAATTTGATTGGCATCGCCAGTCCAGAATTTTCACCCTAGTGCAAAACTCAGAGGTCATCAGTTAGCCAACATTCAAGATCAGGACACAGATATAATTGTGCTACCTTTTATAAATACTCTAAAAATGGTTTGGGCTCTGCAGAGAGCAGCAGTCAGCCAAAAGCTGGCAGTGGTTAAACTGAGATACATGAGAACCTACAAAAATAACAGCATCCCCACAGTCTTCTGGAGCCAGCAGGAAGGTTACCTGATATCCTTGGGAAGCTCGGGCAGCTGCATCTTCTTTATCATGGCGTAGTGGGAGATAGCCAGGACGGCCATTCCCAAACACTCGTTCTCAATATCATGCCCGTCCTGCTCCGTCTTGGGGTCTCGGATGGGAGCCAGGCACTTGACCAAATCATACTGACCCTTTGGAGCAGAGGTGAGAAGAAATGAACCACCACTTTAGTTTCAAGCATCCACCCATGTCCCTGATCCTGAGAGGAAGGCTCCCCACACAGGGAGGTGCCACCCCAAAAGCAGGACAGCAGTGAGACTAACGAGATTTACAATTTCTCTCGCATGGAAGCTCGTTCTCAACAGCTGGGTGTGAAGGGCTCTGCGGGACTTCCCAAGCAGGTGAGGGTGAAACGCAGCACGCACTATGCTTGGACAGCACCAGTGGGCTGGGGTCTGGTCATTCGTTAGTTCCACAAACATGTACTGAGCAAGGGAACTGGTGAATAAATGACGGGGCACCACACCCTCTTCTGATATAGATTTACAGAAAGGAGAAGGAATCCAGATTCCACACTGCTTCACACCACATGTTAAGGTGTCTCAAAATCTTCTGTTCAAGTTTCCAGTAGTGAAATGTATCACCAAAATACACCCCTCACTCATGGGGGTGCGCAGCAATTCCAAGAGCCAATGGGGGCTTCCAACCACAAAAAATAAAACGAAAAAAGCAGTGGCCAATACCCGCCTTGTACAGAGTAGTCATGACAATGTCAATGCTGGGTCCCCTTGATTAAACCCTAATCTCAGTGCCAGACTGTGTGAGGTTCCTTTCACTTACTATTTCATTTAATCTTCACAACAGCTCTGTGACAAGGATGCTAACATCACCTCTGCCTAATGGATGAGGAATCTAAGGCATCAAAAGGTTAAATAACTTCATTCATTCACTTGCTAATTACTGATTAATGAGAACCAATTATGGGCCGGATGTTACCCTAGATACTTCGGATACAAGAGTAAGCCAAACCACATCCTGGACCACGTGGAGAGTCCATGAGAGAAAGAAAGAATAAACAAATAGAAACATATAACCTCAGTAGTTACCAGAACCAAAGTCAAGGAGAAAGAGATGCAGTGGGAGCCAGAGACCTCGTGAGCAGGGAGTGGAGAGTCAAACCCCGGCGTGACGGCAGGGCTGGGGTTCTGCAGCACCCCGCCACTGGCATACACAGAACTCCAAGGCCCGTGACCACGTCAGCCCTTCTCCAGCTCGGACAGAGGCAGACGTGAATCTGGGGTGGCGCTCCCACGCACGTTAAGCACTCACTTACCCCGAGGGGACTTTAGTTTAGTGGTTTGGGGATGGAGCCTTCTCACTGTTGCAGTTCCCCTTTTTCCAAGATGGGACTTCTTGTTTCTCTCAGGTAAGAAAAGGACACCGACCACTTCTACAAGCTACCGAGGACCAACAATGATCATCTCTGCCAGCGACGCACGTAGAGCAGGACAAAGCCTGACACCACTCTGTCTGGCTCTGATGTTCTGTAAACATCACCGTGCAGCTGCCTCAAGTAACCCATTCCTGAACCTCTCAAAGGTCGGGTTCTAACACAATACTTATTCTTGAAGTCTGGTGCACTCTTTCTCTACACTTCCTCTCCCAAAAAGGTAAAAGAATTCACATAAAAATATATATTAGACTGGGAGGCTGAATTCAAAAAGACCAATCTGCAAATGGCCAGTTCACTGAATTTTTCCCACACAGCATCTGCCCGAGGGTGTGCCTCATGTCACTTCTCAGCTGTCTGCGAGGCCAGCTGCCAGGTGCATTATGGGATGGGGACAGTGTGCAATGCATAGTTAAAACTGTGCAATGGGACAGAGCTGTCACACAGAACCCACACGTGTAAAAGTATGCCCTAAAGAAATAATAAGCAGAACACATATTCAGACATGCATATAAGGCTGTTTTATAACAGTGACAGCATAACAGGGAAAAATCAAGAAAAAACAAAAATGTTCAGAAACCAGGATTAGTTAAATAAAGAACGGCTCTTCCTCTGGATTCCCGCCTCATACTCAACTTCCTACCTGAAATCTCACAGGTCTCTCAAAAAGAGCTCCTAGTTTCCAGCCCTCCTCCAACCTGTCACTCCCAGTCTTCCCTATGCAGGCAATGATGCCATTATCAATCAAACGTGGCCCAAAACAGAAATCTCAAAGTACCTTTGATTCTTCAGATACTCTCACTGTTTATATCCAACCCATGAGCCAATCAGATCAAGTCTATCTCCAAAATTAACTACAAATTCATCCATTTTCTCCAGCTCTGCCGCCACCACACTGGTGCTCCTGGCACCAAGTGAGCAGAGGCAGGGGTGTGGGTGAACATCCACAGGGCCCAGCCCTCACAGCAGAGAATCCGCCAGCCCAAAACACCAGTACTGCTGCTGCTGAAGAACTTTGCTCTATGCAGAAAAGTACTTTCCCCACTCCCCTCTGAGAGCTGCAGACACTTTTTCACTCTTCAAGGTTCAGTATTAATGCCACCTCTTTTGAGAGACTGTCTCTGATCACGTGGTTTAAATCAGATCTCCCCATTCAAACCTGCCACCCCACATTCTCTGTCACAAAAGCTTTTTCCTTCATAGCACCTCTCAATTTCTTGTGTATTATTTATGTATCATCTTATCTGCTTATTTTGTTTGTCCAACTCAATTACATCTGACGCTTATTTGCCGCAATATCAGCAATGCCCCAGTGAAAAGGACAGAGACACTCGGCAAATATTTGTTTAATAAATGAACTGCTAGGAAGCCGTTAAAACAAAGATCTATATTTTTAATTGACATTTGAAGGATCATCACCGATAGAATTAAAAAGTAGCTTATAAAATACAAACAAGATATTTTCAAAAACTATATGGTGCGTAATATATATCTGCATAGTAAAATCAGGAAGCATATAAAACAAAAATGTTAGCTATCTCAGGGTAATATAATTTAGGTGACTCTAACTTCTCTTTCTGGCTTTCTTCTAGTGTCTAATCTTACCACCCTACCACCACCACCACCACCACTGTGACTTCAGGTGGCCACCTCCCCCCTCTCCAGCATCACTGTGACTGCTGAGAAGTGTGTCAGCCCTGCTGAACTACCGTCCCTTGCTTACAGCTCCCCCTGCTCTCTGCACAGGAGGCACTGCAGACAAGAAGTAACATGGTAGGGGGGAAAACAAAGGAACAGAGAACAAGTAAAGCCTAGAAAACCCACAGGAGGGATAACTAGCCCCTTGCCCCCCCCTCGCCTGGGGCACGTTCAGGGTTGGCAAGAACTACCCACGAAGCAGGCCATATAGTATCCCAGCCGTCGCCATGGTTAGCTGCACCAGAGAACGTGAACCCTAACATGTCTCACCCTCCCCACAAACCCCAGGTTCTCCTGAGCCCAAACGTCTTACCTGAGCAAACAGATACTCCAGTGAGCTGGCGTCAAGGAGAGGGGTTGCATCTGGAACTTTTTTTTTCTCGTAGCCATTCTTCTGCTTCTTTGGGGAGTGTCGCCATACTGACTGCTCATTATCATTGGTCCCATGCCAGTTGGTGAAATAGAACCTGGAAGGCAGGAAGATGAATGTCAGCTGTGGGAAAGGAGACCTTGGCATGTGTGGCAGAGATGATCCAGGGTGATCAGTGCTGGATGCTGAACTTCCTTGAAAAGTAAGCAAATAGACAGACCTTCCCTCTGTGTAGCACTTCACTGTTTATAAGGTCCTTTTCTTTCCATTCTTACAATCACTCTGTGAAAAGCATCCTGCCAGAACCTCGTCTATGACTCAGGGAGATAAAGTGACTTCCTTAAGATCACAAAGATAGTACCTCTGACTTTCCACTGTGTCTTCCTAAATAACAAAACACTGCTGACTAGAACTAGATGCCAGCCCAGCAATTCCCCTCACCTTCAGTAATGCCACCCTGCCTTAAATCCAAGACCTATTTTATTCACTCTTGAACATTTCTGAAATCTAGTTTCGTCAAACAGTCAAGATGTACAGTTAACATGGCAGTGTTTCCTATTTCCCAGATCGCTATTATTAAATTGCTAGTTTATCTTACAACAAACAAGGTTTTAAAACAGAAGAAATACACGAACATCAGCTGCAGTGTCATGAATTAAATTAAAAAACACTTTACGTATACTATGCTATTTAACACTCACAGCAACTGCACAAGGTATGTTTCACTGTTCCATTTTATAGATGAGGAAAACTGAAGTTCCAAGAGGCTATGTGACCTAAGACTACAAACCTTTTCCCTCAACTCTGCTTTCCCTGGTTACCTGTAACAGAAACACAGTGGGTTCCAGCATGTGTGAAAGTGACTAGGCTGAGCTGACCCAGGACAGCTCTAGGCCAGCGACTCAGCTGGTGCCTGGGCCTCTCTCCCTTGAGGTGCCCATGTGCTGATGAAGAACCACCATGGCATGCAGAAGGGACAGATAAAACTTACTCCCAAAAAATTGCTGCCACTAAACTCAGACTCTGTTACTGAGCTATACATGCAGAGCCTAGGACATGCCAGGTCCTGTGCCATGCTCTGGAATGCAAAGGGTTCTCGGGCACAGTCCCTGCCTACTCTGAATTCCCTGTCCCCCAGAGCCATCAGTCCAATCCAACAATAATAAAGGGACATACAAGGGGGCACATCTCACAGACAGGACTACACTGTGACCCCACAGAGTTTTCCCTTCCTCCATAAAAAAATACTGAAGTTTTATTTTACAGTTGTGTTGGTTTATACTCCAGGCTGGATTATATTTACTTTTTTCCTGATTTTACATAAAATTAAAACACTTTTGTGGGTCACTAGTAACACTGTGAGCCCCAGGCACTGTGCCTCACAGCTAAGTTGTTCCTCGACATGAGAGTCTCGGATATGGTGCCACAGGAGTAGTGAGGAGGGAGAAGCTGCCCTCCACGGCCAGGGAGGGAAAGGGCACTAGAATAAATAAACGCCAGGTGATAAAGTCTGGACCATATGCAGAAGGCAAGGGAAAGAAGAGCCAAGCTCATGTGAGGCAGGATCCCCCTGGAAGAAAGGCCTATGGGAGATGGACTGAAATGAGACAGGCCAAGAGGCAAGCTGGTGCCCATGGCAACAGTGGGGGCAATGCCTGAGTTTTGAGGGGTCAGAGGCCTCAACCTTCTTGCTCACCGCTAAATCCCTAGTGCCTGGCATGTAACAGGTGCTTGATACATGCTTGGCTGTATAAACAGTAAGAAGTAGCAATTACAATGGAAAGGAAAGGACGGATAAGGAAGTTACTTTAAAGGTAAAATCAACATTTTACAATTTTCAGGTGATTCTATACAGCCCATCTTCAGTGTAACTTATGAATGTGACGGACAGGTGACCGTGGGCTTTAGCATCTCTCTCACACAGAAATAACCACACATCCAGAGTCCACGTGCAGCAGGGACCACAGCTGCACAACTGTCCCCTCACCCTCCCATGTGAGAGGGGATCAGGCCTGGGAACAGTAGAAGCCTGAGGCTCTCAGCTGATGAAGAGCTGGTGTTCATGCTGTCCCCAGGCTGGGGAGCCCGCTCTTCAAGGGCAGAACGGAGCACAGGCCAAGAGGACTCCCCCAGGATCCACTCTTGCGGGTAGACAGAAAGTAAGACGTGAACTAGCTCCACCAGCTGAGCAGATGCAGGGAAATCTGACACCGGGGCAGAAAGAAAATGGGAGGAGGACACAGCCAACCCCTCTGACTGCTGAGGGAAATCCAAACGGAGAGTTCGCATCATTCATACAACAGCTGGATCCACCAGAAGCTCCGGAGCTCTGCCTGGAAGGAGACAGGGGAGAGGGTCTAAAGGGAACGACGAATGGAGCAGCTAACGGCTTCTGAGCGCTCACCACGTGCCACACGCTCCACATATACAAGCTCCGTGCGGGGTTCTGACAGAGGGCACAGAAGTCAGGGGAAGAAGGCGACGAGAGAATGAGCATTACATATGGTATGGAAGGATACCTGGGATAAGGGTGGAGAGGATGTCCAGGATGGAAGTTGTTTTAAAGAGCAGCCCTAAAAGCAGATTTTCCTTGAGCCAGCTGGAGCCATGGTTCTCCCACATCCCACCGTGTCTATGTGAAGAGCCAAGGGCCCAGCATGCTCCCTTGGGGCTGAACAAGGACATTAACTGAGGCTGCTGCCTGAGCCCTGTGGGACTAGCTTTGGCTTGGAAGCCTTTCGGTAAGATATTCAGACAGGATAAGGCTGAGGATATCAAAAACACAGTGTGCAATATTTTAGAAAGCCTAAAATAAGGTTGGATCTCTAGAAATTACATATAGTCAAAAGCTGACTAATGAAACTTACAAGCTTCTGCACAGCAAAGGAAACCATAAGTAAAACAAAAAGACAACCTATGGAATGGGAGAAAATTTTTGCAAATGAAACGGACAAAAGCTTGATATCCAGAATATATAAGCAGCTCATACGACTTAATAAGAAACAACCAAACAACCCAATCCAAAAATGGGCAAAAGATCTAAACAAGCAATTCTCCAAGGAAGACATACAAATGATCAATACGCACATGAAAAAATGCTCAGTATCACTAATTATCAGAGAAATGCAAATCAAAACTATGATGAGGTATCACCTCATACCAGTCAGAATGGCCATCATTCAAAAATCCACAAATGACAAATGCTGGAGAGGCTGTGGAGAAAGGGGAACCCTCTTACACTGCTGGTGGGAATACAGTTTGGTGCAGCCACTGTGGAAAACAGTATGGAGATTCATCAAAAGACTAGGAATAGACTTACCTTATGACCCATTATGGGCATATATCCAGAAGGAACCCTACTTCAAAAAGACACCTGCACCCCAATGTTCATAGCAGCACTACAATAGCTAAGACATGGAGACAGCCTATATGTCCATCAACGGATGACTGGATAAAGAAGATGTGGTATATTTATACAATGGAATACTATTCAGCCATGAAAACCGACAACATAATGCCATTTGCAGCAACATGGATGCTCCTGGAGAATGTCATTCTAAGTGAAGTAAGTCAGAAAGAGAAAGAAAAATACCACATGAGATCGCTCATATGTGGAATCTAAAAAACAAAAAAACAAAAAAACACAAAGCATAAATATAAAACAGAAATAGACTCATAGACATAGAATACAAACGTGGTTGCCAAGGGGGCGGAGGGTGGGAAGGGATAGACTGGGATTTCTAAATTGTAGAATAGACAAACAAGATTATACTGTATAGCACAGGGAAATATACACAAGATCTTATGGTAGCCCACGGAGAAAAAAATGTGACAATGAATATATATATGTTTATGTGTAACTGAAAAATTGTGCTGTACACTGGAATTTGACACAACATTGTAAAATGATTATAAATCAATAAGAAATTTTAAAAAAAAGCTGACTACTCTCTGTAAGACAATAAACAGAAAAAAAAAACTTTAGATCACTGACTAAAACCAGCATCCTCCATAAGCAACAGGATATACCGTACAGCAAAAGGAAATACAGCCATTATTTTGTAAGAACTTCAAATGGAGTTTAATCTCTAAAAATACTGAATCACTATGTTGCACACCTGAAACTATTATTGTAAATCAACTATATGTCAATAAAAATAAATAAATGTAACAACAGGGAATGTTTCAAGGGAAAAAAAATTAACACCTTCCTCATCACTAAATAAGACAAAACTAGAGAACGTACACTGGAAGACAAATTCTATACTCCCTTCAGAGTCAATTACTGAACTTGAGCCCCACAAAACTCCTGATACTGTAACATGCTAATGGAAAAGAAAATAAAGAATGACCTAAATAAATGTAGTATGACAGCTGCTTAGATTCCTCTGCAGAATGACGTGGAACACTGTAGGAAGGAAGGTGGGCAGGAGGGAGACCATCAGATAAACAGACCTGCCAATGAGAGGTCTCCTTGCAAGGTTTTGAGAAAATCATATTACAGACGACCACATATTCTAAGTTTGTGTGCAGATATAACACACAACGAATTCCCTTTAGGTTTCTATAGAAATTTAATGGTGGATAGGGAAGTATATTTGGATGAAAAAGAAAATTTTGTTTTCTTAAAAAGGAACAAAGAATATGCCTGTCTTTTATTAAGAAACATTACAAAAAAGTATCAAAATAATTATCTAAAACCAGAAAACTACAATCAAAGTACAAGAGTACTTCCCAAAACAGAGCTGGGATTCCACTGAAATAGTCACCAACATTTATTTTCACATTACACCTTCTTTAGTGGTGAGATGATGAGGTTTCAAAATTTTTGTAGTTTGTTGTAATGCAAATGTTTTAGCTTAGGATGGGATCTTTTTTCCCAGTTCAAAGAGCCTGTGGTAACAAAGCAATATCCTGTTGAAGCGCAATGTCAGGTACAAAGTCAAGGTGCCAAAAATGAGGCAGCCATGCACTTCCTGGTAGCTGACAGAGATGGGGAGCCGGCAAAGACAGCTTTTACTTGTGAGGCACTCACAGGGCCCACAACGTCGAATGTCTCAAAGAGGATTCTAGTGCTAATGAGACGATACACTAGGTGTGCAACTCTGAGTAACTCACTTCTCTTTTTTTGGACATCAGTTTCCCCCTAAAAACTGGAAGAGCTGAATCAGGCAAACTCAGATCTCTTCCAAGTTCCAAATGCTACTTATTCTAGATTCCGAGCCAAGTGGAAAAAGCTAGAGGGAAAGAACTGAAATTCAAGGACATGTCTCCTTCCTAGACTTTGAGCTGCAGATACATGACCAACACTGGGTCACACAGCCAAGCCCCAGGCCACAGAAAGCAAGATTGCACTTTGAAAAACAAAACCAATTATAGTCAGAAGGCTCAGCTGGGAGGGGGGATGGTTTCTCTAAATCTGGGGCATGAAATCTCACATGACACACACCTCTCTTCTTCAGGTAAGGCTGTGGGTGAGTAGAGAGAGAAGAGAAAAAGTCAGCCCCAGGGTGATTATCAGAGAACACAGATCTGGTTCAGCTTCCGCTGAGAAAAACACCCAGGCCACTTTGGAACGGTAACAATGCGTCTGACTTCCCAGCGGGAACAGCAGCTGAGAGAGCCTCTGAGCTCCCCTAGGACTTCTCCAGCAAGTCCCTGCGTTCCTTTAGCACCTGAGCTCATCGACTGACTGAGTCGTATCTATGTAAGTTAAGATCCTTTTCAAAAAGGATTCATCCTATTTATATGCTCCTCTGCTAAACACACGTGTTAACTTTGAATTCTACATACAGAATAAACATGCTAATAAATTCAAGAGACTAGAGCTCTCAAGTTCTGACTGACTGTGCCACCTTGGGAGACTGACATGTAACAAACTCTATAACACGGGAGAAAAGGTAAGTACCCATCAGAAGAAAAACCACAGCCCCACTAAACAAAAGTCCTCGGGCAGTGGATCAAAACATCCACTCCTTTAGAACAAGACTAAGCTAGAATTTCTAGGTTTTCACTTCAGGCAGTGATTCTCAAGCCGTTTAGTGGCAGCTTTTAATAAAAAAAATATATATATATTTTATCATGACCTAGTACATGCAGATAGATTATACATCTCAGAGTAAAGTTCTAAAAACCAATATTCTTAGGGATATATATATATATATATATATATATATATATATATATATATGCTGATACTGTTTATTCTCATGTTTCTTTTTTTTAAAAAAATTCTAGTCATAACTCAATAAATTAAATTCATAACCATGATTCATGTGAAACTATACTAAAAAACTCTGCTACAGATTACTAATTCTATTCAAAATACCCACTACACCATAATGATTTTCTAAAATGCTGCAGAGGAAGGGGATCAAACTCGTCTTGAATTGTATTCCAAATACTGAAGAAGTCCTTTCTCATACCAAGCAAATACAAAATTTATGCATTACAAAAATGACTAATACTTCTTGGTAAGTGACTCGGGGCTCTAGGCCAGCTGTCATCCGCCCCTGCACGAGGGAGCCCAGGCAGGCATGCATACCTCATCCGGTAGTGGAGCCGGAGCGACGTCTTGTCGTCGATGGTGATGGTGCGATTTGGAGCATACCAGAGCTTGGTGTTCTCATCATACAGGGCAAAGAGGTTATGACACAGAGGAGAGATACCTGGGGAAGAATAAAGAATACATCAGAAAATTAAAGATAGATACATCTGGCCATCTGTTTCCAAAGCATGACATATGCAAAGACCAGGAATTCGCTCATCCAAAAAAAAAAAAAATCCAGGTCATATTTGTGTCCTCTTAGGCCAAATATGACTTCCAAGCATGTTCAATCAGGCAGTTTTTAATCAAATAACAAAGAATCCTGGCTCCCCAGGAATATGTACTATTAGCTCCTGGCAAACTGGGTTAAAACCATTAAAAAAAAAGTCTAATGATATTTCTCATTACAGTATCTATGAGAGTCTTATCAAATCCTGCTTCAAAGAGAAAAAGGCCAACTGAGAGGTTCAAATCCCACCTGACATGCACAATCACAGTCAGAAACATTCTTAGAGTTTGAGAAATCCCCAATCTGTCTCCCACAGAAAATGTCTGAACAATTCTAACATATTGATTAGGCATTAAACATCCAAAAAAGTTCCTGGTAGTAGCACACGAAATGCGTGTTAGAGTAAGTAACCAAAGTGATTTTTATCAGTGATTAAAATCTATTACCATTAATAATATACCTCTTAAGTACTCTGCAATAGTTACCAAAAATATTTTCTATTAGTAGCCAACAAGAACATACACGCTTAGGAACGTGGTCCATCAGTGCTCCCTTACCACCACTTTAACTGCCTCCTTTGCTACAACAATGTTGGAAAAGACAAGGAAGAGGATGAAGCCAGTGGCAACAAACTCACTTCTGAGCCCATGACCAAAGTGACACAGACCTGCAATCTAAAAGCGTAGGGGGAGGTAGGAGAATGATTGCAAATAATCAATTTTTACTGATCTTTTCATGTGTGGCTAGGCCTCAAATTAAGACACAAGGAACTTAAATGACAAGAAAACATGGGAGAACATGAGGTAACTGGCACCTGTCTCCTAACTCAGACATCTGAAGTGAGACTGACACTGACTGGGACCCCGCTGGCCCTGCCCCGCGAGGCGGTGACTCTCTCCAAGGCACAGAGTTAAGACGTTACAGGCGCCCTGGCATCTCCATGTCTCTGTGAATGCCTCAATTCTTGCTTGAGATATGAGGGAATCGCCCCTTCAGAGGTTACACTCCACCATGTAACAGAGAAGATGGAGCTAAAGGGCAAAAAAGAGCAGTTTTCCCTTGGGAACAATGGCAAATAGCTTTTGGATCCAGTATTATTAGGACTGTGGTTCAGGTGAACACTAGTAGGTTTTCATTTGTAAGTTGGCTTCTGTGGACTGGTCTGGACACCTAGCCTTTCTTTCTACACATCCATATTTGAATGTACACTGACACGTACATATTTGGAGCATAATTTATTTGCAACCATGGATGTGCTTGTAATTCTACCACAGGTCTCCGATTCTAACAATATTACTACTTAAAAATAGGAAGATCAGCGATATCTTTTACATAAAAGTACTGAATAACAACAATACTAACATTTACTGAGGGCTTAGTGTCAGGCATCAGGCTAATACACTTCACATCTACAACCTTTTAATTCTCCTAACACCTAATAAGCTAAGGATTATTTTTAACATTTTACAGATGAAGAAATTCCTGAGATTTAGTCTGATTAGGTTACTCAGTTAGCAAAACACGGGGCTAGGATTCAAACCAAGACAGAGCTACTGACGGGGTAAAATAATGAGCGCGAAAGAACAAAAATGCACCGGACGTTGGTGAAAAACGAGGAAGAACACAGTGCTGCCCCCAGACTTCACTTACTGTAGTAATAATGAGAGCTCTCAGAATCTGTAGCATTCTGTGTTCATGTATTTTTAAAATTAACTAATTTTTGCAACACTCTTCCCAACTGGTTACAGGATACCCTACTCATTCTCTACGGACTGGGCACAGAAACTGGTGCCCCAAATTGACCCTAAGCCCAGAGTCACAGGAGATACGGTGACTGTGTCTGTCTTCAGATTCACAGGCTCTCCCCTCTCACCTCCTTAAGCAATTCCTCAACCTCTCATTAACTGGAGCCCAACAATTCTGCACAAACGATCCTTGTGGACAAACTAAGGTCTATACCTGCCATGCTAATGGCAAGAAGCCTGGCTAAGAGAATAAACACTATAAGCCAGCTTCTCAAGGGAAAGGGAAAAAAAAAAAAAGCCTTAAAAAAAAAAAACTTGGGAAACACCAATTCACATCTAGTTGTTTTGGTAATGACAGATAGTTTTCACACTGCTGTCCAAAGCTGGTTCCTTACACACTCTGCTATCTACAGTCAAAGTAGCTTCAAAGTATTAATGCATTTTCCCCTAATAATCTATAACGTAGTCAATTTTGTCTGGTGCTATGTTTACTGATTAAGGGTCTGCTACACTCTTCCCTACAGCACCAGCTTCTCTCCTTTTATTGGAACTCTAGTATTTAAAGCATTTTAAGCAGAAAGACATATATCAGGAAGAAAATGGATTTTCTACATAAGCTGTATTACAAACAAGGTAAGTGATTCTTGAAGTAACCAAACTCTCCCCAGAGTTGTTGAGGTCTAAGATGAAATAAGTGAAGCATGGATCAGACTGTCTGCCATCACAGCCAGTTACTTCATCACAAAATGATTGATTTTTTTTTTAAAAAAGCTTTATTGAGATGTAATTTACATACCATAAAATCCACTAATTTTAAGGGTATAAATTCAATGAATTTTAGTATATTTACAGAGCTGTACAACCAGCACCACGATCTAAGTGGATTAGATCTTTAAGGTTCTATGAATTAATTTTACTTGGCATTTAAAAGCTGGTAAGTAAAAACTGCCAGTGACCCCAAATTTAAAGGATAATGAAAGAGGTTTATTTTGTTATTCAGTCTGGCTTCCCACCTTCCGAGGGCAACAGGCTAACTTTAGCAGGACAAGTCTCACTTTATTTAAAAAAAAAAAAAAAAAAAAAAGATTGTGTTGTTCACAGCCTCACCGTCCTTCCTCTTCACAACTTGGCAATCTGACCAAGCCACAAAGTGACACTTAACTTCTCACTTCAATTCAGCATCACCGCTGAGGGTGCAGGGGGCGGAAACAGGGCAAGAGGGAGGCAGGTCATGGCGGCAAACTTCTCAAAAGTTTGGAACAATGACCAAGATGTTGAGGGATGCCACTTACTGAGCTTGTGGCTTTGTGCCAGGCGCTGCGCTCAGTGCAATATTATTCCAGTTTCACAGATGTAGGGGAAACTGAAAAAACCGAGCCTCCATAGAAAGCAAGCATCATTCCCTGATATCCTGCAGCTCATTAGTGACACAGCCGGGATAAGCCACTTTGCAATGAAGAAAGTGAAAAATGACACTCTCAAAATTAAAATCACTGGCAGAGGCAGGGCAGAACCACTGATTTCCAGAGCCCACACCTCTTCCCACTCAGCGGAGCTGCCAGAGGCAGGCACACCGGGACGTGTACTCACAGCACTCCTGCGCCGCCCTGATGCACAGCTCCTCCGCCGTGTACTCTCCGCTGCCCAGCCGGAGGGGCTCCCTGTCCGGGAGATAGAAGAGCACCTCCACCCCGGGCGCAGGGGCCTCCAGATTCACCTCCGTCTTCTTGGAGCTCCTCATTTTAGCACAGAAAGCCATGGCATTGCAGTCCTCTTTTATATTTAGATACTGTAGTGGAAGGAAAATAAGACAAGATGGTCATTCTACACGCTGAAAGTTCAAGTGGTGAAAGAGTGTTTTGAAAGTAAGCAAGCAGTATTGGATAAGTACCTCCCCCTGCGCCTTCCCTCCATGAAATACAAATGCATCAGAGCTTACAGCAGGTGAAACCACAGAAAATAATCAATTATGTGCTCTGATTAATTAACTATGGTCAGACCATAGTCTCAAAAATCAGAGTAATTTTAGAAATGGCCTAAATTTAGTTTTTTCTATTTGCACACAAGTCGTAGTTGACAACGTGCCTCATTCTGAAACCACTTATGTTAACGTTATTAATACTCCTGGCTACCTCCACAGGAATTCTTTAACTTCTGAATAGACCTATTGGCACAAATCACATTGTCTTTTAATTTTCTATCTCCCACAGAAGGGCAAGCTCAGCATGGGCATTAAGCACGCATGACCTACCTTCACGTCCCCAGAGCCTAGCCCAGGGCTGGCTCTGCAACACTGCCCACAGAATGACCACCAATTCATGTCCAGAAGCCACATGGAAGGGGTAATGAAAATTAATGAGTGGAGCCAGGTCCCTTCATCCACAGGCAGCCGGGACAATGGGCAGCGCCTCATGGCACCAGAATGAGAGCAGGAACCCTTACTTCAAAAAGATCAGAACCCACCAGCGAAAAGCTTGTAAATAAGCTACACACATGAGTGCCCACAAAAGGGAGGGCAACTAGGATCACAGAGCCAACCTCGGCAAGGCCAGAGAGGAGGGGGAGCTTGGGAAAGCCCTACATGTTCTTTCTTCCCCTCACTCCAACACCAATGGCCTCAAACGACTTTCCCCAAGCCTGGGTTCCTACTGCCTGCCAAGCCAACCTTCACTTATCCCCCTAACGTCCCCCATAGCATATCACATTCTCCAAAGGCTCCCCATTAATCTACAGACCAATCCCAACCTCCTCCACTGTATGGCCAGCTTGCCTCACTTGCCTCATCTCATCTTGTATCACTCCCAGGTTCTTACTTCACACTTGAAACCCACAAAGCTGCCATCGTCTTGTTACCCAACCCCCAGGCCAATGCTGTTTTTCTCATTTTCCTGCTTTTGCTCATGTTTGATTCCTCTGCCAGGAGTACCTTCCCACCTCATCCCTTTCGTGGAAAACTTCAATTTTCATTAGAACTCTGCTTGGACATTACCTCCTCCAGGAAGCCTCCTCTGAACCCCATATCACCCCTGAGTTAGATGCCCTCTCTCAAACTCACCACAACGCACTAACCACACTGAATTATGACCATCTTATTCACATATGTCTCTCACTCCCTTGTGCTGTGAGTTCCTTGAGGACAAGGGCTGTGCCATTCATCTTTGTATCACCAGTACCTAGCACAGAGCTTGCAGAATGACCCAAGACAAGTCATAGTGGGTGGACGGCAGTCACAGTTCTTTCCACCAAGTTCAAGTGCTTGGTCTATTAGCCGCCCTGGTGAGGTGAAATACTTACCGGAAAGACATGAACCACATATGCCTCAATGCTACAAACTGAGGGGCATGTGATTTTACTTGTTTAATCTCCAAAATAAATCTGAAAATTGGAGTTTCCCAGAGACCAGGCTGAAAGACTAGCTCATAACTTATCTTGAGGTTCAGATCAACTGTCAAACGAGAAAGTTTTAAAACCCAACACTGAGCCTCCAACTCTGCCCCACAATGAAAAATAGGGATGAAAAACAAAGTAGCTAAAGTCAGCTTCATAATGTAAGAAAAACGTTTGTGCTTGAGCATCTACACAGACGTGACAGGGGAAGAATTCAAAGATGGTGTTACACATTTTCGCCCTAAAAAAAAAATCAGGCAACTATATATAACTACATGTGTACAGGATGTGTCACCATTTGAAACAGAAAACAAAAATACAATGTCCAACAGGAGAGGATTTACTAAACAGAAAGAGGAATATCAACAGAGGAATACTATGCAGCTGTTCAGGGGACATAAAGCTACTGGAACCGACACAGAGATTATATGACATACTGCAAAGGGGGGAAAAGCATAATATGGATATTATGATCCTTCTGATTATGTGTATGTACAATCTGGAAAATCAGACGTTCAATTGTTAACAGTGGTACATACCTAGGAGGGGTTACAGGGAACTCTGACTTTGTACTTCCTATACATTTGTACTGGAGTTTGTTCTTTTTTTAAACAAGCACACTCAACATTCAGAATGGACAAAAATTAAACGAACAATATTGAAAAATAAAAGGATACAGTATAGGTAGTCCTACAAGTTTAAGATTAGTCTCATTATTCTTTATAAAAGCTATTTTCCTTTTTGTCTTTCTTCTAAATACACAAATGTACATACTTGCATTTATTCGGCTGTCCAATGTCCCCCAAAAGCAGACTGGATTTTCTTCTCTACTTTCCAACGCCTGTTCAGAGATGAGCTAAAGACAAAAAGATACATAAATAAATCAGCTGCAGAGGTAATTGCATCAGAAAATAAGAGGACACTTTCATTAAGGAAGCAGCTCAAACCATAAGTGGGCAGGAAAAAGCATTTAGGAGGAAGAAGGAAAAAAAGAAAAACAAACACTGATGAGGACACTGAGAGAACAGAGAGGCATCTTAGGGTGTAAAAATCAAAGAAGATACTATTTTCATTGCTTCAAGAAAGGAAGCCAGGGACATTTGCTTCCTGGCATAGGGTGTCCTGTCCAGTGGAAGTGAGGACTGTGTGCCTTTTCCATCAACAACCTCTCTCTCCTGAGGCTGTGAACAATAGTTTAGGACCCCAAAGACGTGCACTTTTATTTCCCATTTCCTTTAGAATTACCCTCCTCCAAAACCAGCCTATCCTAGATGTCATTTTAATGGCAAAGCAGCAGATGGTATGCGAAAGGAAGAGAGCCTGGGGACAAATCTGACCAATATGCTTTCAGTTCACCAACAGATTTAGAGCCATTTTTACTTGAAAACTTAAGGCAGCAATAAAGGCCCTTCCAACTCCAACCTCACCTCAAAATCTAATTCATACTAAACAAGAATACCAGCTTGGTTCTGCAGAATTAAAAGTATCTGGTCCCATTCTCACCACCAGCCAACACCACTATCACACACACACACACACACACACACACAGCTCTGTGCTGTTTTAACAACTTTCCTTGGTGCTCCTCACAAATTCTGTCTTAAGAGTAGAATCAAACTATTTTTTGCAGATAAAGAACCACCATCCATAGTGATCTGTGAGTGGTTTCCAAGTGAACAGGTATTATTATCTCAGTTTTGTTGGTCATTCAACACATTTTATCAGAATCCAGCTTGAGAAAGAGCAAAGTCCCATGCATTACATGGCAGAAGCGGAGAGGGGCCTGAGGAGAGGGAGATGGGTTACCTCTGCGGTTACAAGGCCAGCGTTCCCAAAAGGCTTCACAGTTGAAGTGGGAGATGGCACAAATGAAAGTGAAAAAGGAAAACAAAAATCAGTGGAGTGGGTGTGTCATGAAGTCACTTTCTATGCCTCCTGCTAACTCTGGTGACTAACGCTGGAGAGGGCTGGTTTGGGAAGGCTTCTTCGGCAGTGGGTAAGACTTAGGTAAAAGTAGTAATAGGAGGCCAGGCAGGGGATACAAGTATGAATTTTGATGTGACAACTTTGACTTGGCTATTTTGTCATGGAAAATTTCAACAAAATTCAAAGAACAAATCTTTGCACTTTCAGCTCTAAACATTTACTGTAAGCAATTGTTTTAATGATGTAAAAAATACCCTGCCCTGCATCAAAACAGCAATCTGAAACTAGCTACATGTTAATACTTTGCTTCAGCTCAGAACAGGGGTTCAAGTCCCACATTCAAGAGACTCACTCAACAAGTATTTTTCAGCAGCTCATGCCAGAAGCTGAGCTGTATCAGGAGGCCGCAATGAAGAACAAGAGTAATATGGTCTGTGCTCATGTGGAGCTTACAGTCCTTAGGACTAATAGAATCAAACAAACATGCACAGAAAGAAGTAACCATAAAGAACTTAAAATGCATGAAGGAAGAAGAGAGAGCACACAGTAAGAGGAATGTGATGCAGTATGGGACTCAAGAGGAAAGGAATATTGAGCTGAGATCTAACACCTATCACGGGAGAACAAAGTCTGGATAAAGGACCAGCATGTGTAAAGGCCCTGCGGAGCGACGGAGCTAGCCTGGTCTCTCCAGCTGCATAAATGGGGATATCCCTCCAGTGCCTTTTTACCCCTGGGTAAAGAACAGCACTTGCCCATTCACACTCGCTAAGAGCAAGTCTGTGGCCTTGCTACCCCACGTTTCCCGCAGCACGCTGCCAAGGATGACCAAAAATCGACCAAACGGGCTCCACGTTTCAGAACGGCAAGAAGCTTGCCCCAGACAGCAAATGGACACAAACACAGAACCGTTTAGAGTAGGAAGAGACCTAAAATTCCAGCTGCCTAGGCTCTTTAAATTTAAATTTAAATTAGGGCTACCACGTAAATCTTTTTAAAACTCACAAAGCATTTTAACATGCACCGTCAGATCACGTGTTACTGAACACAGGCGTCATGGGGTTGCTCTGGGCCTCAGGCAAGTTTTGAGAATCAGACTAAAATCACTAGGATTCTATCAAAACCTGTAATCAAGAAGAGTCTGTTTTTTCCCTTATTCTTTCTCTTCTGCAAGCAACACTATATTGAAACCACGTTGTACCTAATTTTCAAATTGACCTTCAGAATTACTGGACAGGATAATAAAACTACGGTATAAGTTTGTGACGCTTAGCCTAGAGGTTAAATTCTGAGAAATCAAGATCAGTAACAGAATTTCTTGACAATATGCATTTACTATGATGTTTTTATAGGCTGATTCAATAACAACAAAATCCCTGCTCTCAGAAAATTGACATTGTAATGATAAAAGTTTTCAAACACCCACAAAGCACTTAAAAGGCATGCTAGGCACCATTCTAAGCACTTAAACCCAAGCTGGTGATCCATTTTATATGAAATGATGACTCATTCAGGATGACAAGTGTTCTTGGGTTCCATAGTGTTTGTGCAATGGCTTCATTCAAATAACGTTTCCTTCTAAATAAACTGAACAATATGCTCTAGCTACTTATTTTTAGAACAAGTAGGAAAAGAGTAAGACCAACTTATAGATACTTTGGATAATTCTGAGAAATCAATTCAAGTTTTTGCTCAAGATAACAAAAAGAAAATTTTTAATGTTAGAAAAACTGACCAGTAGGAATCACACTACCCTTTAAAAATAACATGATTTACTGGGTTCCATTCTTAACTCAAATGAACACACAGACGCTCAGAAAATGGGAAAAATAAAAGTAATCAAAAGCTTTTTGATGATAGTGAATTTTTTCACTCTACTTATAAATTTTCAAGGACTTGAAAGAAAATGCCTTTCTTTCAGTAATAAAGGATTATTTTAGTGGCTCAATATTGCAGATGCTACTTTACATTTTAAAAAATCAGGGAAATTTTGTAGATTCTTGAATTTTTTAGTTTATAAAAATCTTATGCAAGAGGCATGTGTATCTGATACTTTCTGAACGAGGGAAAAATAAGAGAAACAAAACCAATTTTGTGAGTTTAAACAGGACTAACTGCAAAAGATGGGACAGCACTATTTCCTAAGATGCAAAATTCCAGAAATCTATGTCCGAAGATACTGGAAACCTCTTAAATTTTCAAGAACATCTTTAGGAACACGGATACCTACGTAAGTGAAGAACATAAATTTTAAATTTGAATAGTGATCTATCTAAAGATAGATCATATTAATATTCACAAATATGATGCTCAGAATATGACTGCTTTTGGCCAAAGGCCACTGCCAGATCTGCATGGTTATAAAAAAAAATAGACTGGATGATGGTTAAAATCAATGACTAGAATCAAAATAAAATACTTCGGATATTTACTCAAGAAAACATCACATTTATGGATGTCTTAAAGGAAATAAAGTTTTTGCTTTCTAAAGGAGAAGATACAAACAAAAATGGTGATGAATTAAGGTATGAACCCAGACAAAATGAAAAGGAAAATATGTTATTTAGAAAATGTCCTGAAATCAATGCCTTAAGAAATTTTAAGAGTGATGATCTTAAACCTTAAAACTACCTCAGCAGGCACCAGTCTAAGACTGGTGAGGAAGCTTCATGCAACAATATGTACTCCAAGAGGGCAGGGGCTTCTGTCGTCTCTGCTCAGTGCTTTACCATACTAGGTGATCAGTAAACAGTTAAATGGTTAAGAAAGATGAAGGTAACAGAGCAAGCAACATTGCCCAAAGGAAATATCACTGTAATCCAGGCTGTGGGTTTTACTGCCTCTATACATGACCAGCAAGTGGACCTTGAGCAAATCATTTTAATCTGAGCCCATCCATTAACCTGAGAGGAAACATCCTGCCCGAAGGATCAAAGAAATCTTTCGAAAAGTCTTCCTTAAACTCCTACAATGCCTTTTTCAAATGAGGCTGTTGATGTAAAAGACGTTAGTGCTAAAGCAATGTAGGCTTTGTGGCAGAGGACTGAAGTGCGCTGTCAAATTACTTAGAACAAAGAATTTGGATTCTGAGCAGAAGCCTGGTCATAAATCAAAGCTCCGTTTCTTAAATTTCAGATGAAACAGCAGAGCAGTCAGGAGTGTGAGCTGGAGTCATCCTGACCTGGGTTTGACTCCTTCCTTCCGACCAACTAGCTACTGTAATCTTAGGCAAGTTTCTTAATATTCCTTAACCTCAACATTCTCAGCTCTGGGGGGAGTGGAGGGGGGCAAGGGGGCGGGGTGGATAAATATAGCATTTATCTCTTAAGAGTTGTTAAGAGTTAAATGAGTTAATGTATATCAAGTGCCTAACACTGAGCAGCAGGCAGTAAGCATTCCTAGCTTGGCCGTAAATTTCTGTTAAACTGATTACAGCTTGAAGGAATGCAGTTCCAGTCAAGGAGAGGAAATTCTAATATAAACGAGCATCTGCAACATCTCATGCATGGAGCTCAGGCTCGCACTTAATTTTCATAGAAGAGCAGGAGAGGTTTTAGGCCAGTGAGTGGGAGTGCCAGGATTCAAACACGTGACTCCTGATTTCAAGGACCTGGCTCTTTCCACAGGGTGGTAAAAATGGCTTTAAAGTGCCCCCCATCATCAACAACACTGTCTTCTCTGGCTTCTTAGCATTCCCCACCAGTCTATCACCCACCTGGGACGACTGACCTCTTTCCAGGCCCTTCCCTCTAGACACTGAAAGAACCTCATCCACAAATTCATTCAAGTGCCCCTCACCGTGCCTGCATTGCGGCCCACAATTTACGCTCTGCTCTGGCACCACTAGGGTAGGGGTGGAAGGTGTAGGAAGGAAGTTCTGGTGGTCCTGGCGCAGGCCCACCCTGGTGGGCACGGAAATTCCTTTAGGCCTAACACACACACCAGGGAGAGCATCTCTGCTTCCCTCTCAGTCCCATCGCCCGGGGCTTTGCACCCACCAGAGCCTTGGAAGTGACTGTGTCTGTTGTTCCCAGTGCCCCGGGCTTTGCTGAGACCTGGATAACTGTTCTGATGAAGGCATCACAAGATGCTATGCAAAGCTGATGGATTCCAGCCAAAAAGATGACATAAATACAAAATCTGCTATTTTTTCCTGTCAGCATGTTAGAAATACGGCTTTTCTATATGCCACTCCTGCCACGTGGAATAACTCACTTCTAACTATAGCAGCAATTCCAGGAATACTCCAGAACCGTAAGTGCTGCTTCATTTACAATAAACTTCTAGGGGTGATCCAACAATCGATGCCAACGCGGAGGGCTGGGGCTCTGTGCACTGCTCCCAGCGAGCCTGCTCTCCCCGAGGGGCTGCTTCGGGTCAAAGTAAGTACAGTGTTTTGCTTAATTAAAGTCAGTAAGTGTTTACCTAGAAGCCACACTGCATCAGGATGCGTTGCTATCCCTTTCCCAACCTTTGCTTCTTTTCCACTAATACATCTATAACTTCATTAAAGAGCCCAAATATAGGGGTCAAAATAAGGTGGCAGAAGTGGATACTCCAACCATGGAAGGTGGAGAGAATGACCTGTCTTCATCTTTTGTGCTTTCCAATCATTCATTACTAAAATACTCGCTAAGCACTTGTACCATCACAATAAAACCTTGCATTTACACGGTGTTTTGTAGCTTTAAAAAAGGGCTTTCACATCTATAACCACATTCAAGTCTCTCACCCGCCCTTCACAGATGAGAAGATTCAGCTTCAGACATTCCCACGCTCAGGTGGCCAGTAAGTGGCAAGACTGGGCTCAGACACATTTCTTAGCCTCCAGCTTCAATGCTCTTTCAGTGTGCCACACCTCCTTGGGCAAGGCGTGGGGCTCTGGGTGAACCTAAAGAGGTACCACGCTTGAAATCTGAGCCCGCCACAATCTTACAGCCTACTCACAGCTGGCAAGATACACATTTACACAGGAACCTCAGGAAAGTGAATGTGAAGGAGCTGCTGTGAGACAGGCATTAGGAACCACAGGAGTCAAGAAAGGACTATGAAGTGATCAGGGAGAGTGGACTCGATGCCCAGCCTCGAGAAATAGAGAAGATTAAAAACAAAAGGAAGGGTGCAGCTGTTCTGGAAAAGGGTGGGAGGAAGGAAAATCACAAGGATGTAAGTGCTGGAAGGACCATGCAAACCAAGAGGGTCAGGCAGGAAAGCAGCAGACCGCATGGCAGGTGGGGAGGGTGGACCAAGGACACTGTGCATGCGCATGGGTCCCAGCTTCTGCCCGTAGGCAGTAAGAGAAGCTGCCGATCAGGAAGAGACCTGGGTTCTGTCAGGACCTGCCAGGTCTTAAATAGGCCTCTAAATCTCTCTGAGCGCAAATCCTGTGTAATAAAAAAAAAATGTATGAGATGACCCCTAAGGTTCCTTACAGAACAGAAGCAGTTAGAAGCCTTGGTCTGGAATCACCCTACCTGGATCGGGTCACAGCTCTAGTGTCTGTGCGACCTTAGACAAATTTTTCAACCTCTACTAGTTTGTTTCCTCTGGAATTAATACAGTATCTACTTTACAGGGCTGTTGTGAAGAATCAAGATTTCTCAAATCTCCTACTCTAAAATAAGTTGCGACTGGTTCACACTCAAAAAGCTCACAGTTCACTAGTTCATCAGTTTTCTGTTGAGTATACTCAAAGCTTTCAAAAAGTTAGATTTAAACAAAACAAAACCCAAAAGTCACAAAGCAAAGAAACACTATCTTACAAATGTTTGAAACCATATTATGCTGCACCCCAACACAACTAATTCTTCATTAATTTGTATTTTCAAAGTATCATCATGCAAAGACATAGAACCTCTTGCTGCTATGTCATTTGACGAAGCTTGAAGGTAACTATAACTTCAGGGAAAGTGCAGGAAACAACCCTGAGTCCTCCCCATCCCTTGTCAACTTTTACTAATTTTTTTGTATGTCTATCGTATATTCACCTACTCCCTCTCTGTTATGTACTAAGCTCTTTGGAGGCAGAAACCCATCTAATATGTTTCCTGTAATTCTTTAACCACTCAGGATTCTTGGATGCAAACAACAGAAACAGCTCTGTTTACCTTAGGATGAAAATGAATTAAGGGAAAGATATCTAAGGACACAGGAACAGTCTGATAAGGACATCATTTTCCCATGGCCACCACTGGTCAACCAGCCATCACAACTGGATTTCTGGCTATGCTGCTTCCACAAAAAGACCTCAAGCTGCCCCTACTTATTTGCATCATTCCCTCCAGACTCAATGTCTTGGAACAGAGGAATCCAAAAAGCTGAAACCTAGTTCGCCCCCAGTCACATGTCTGTATCTCCTTCAGCTTCCATAGCAACAAATGAAGGTCATTCCAGAAATGAAGGCGCATGCTAGGCAATGCCAATGCATGTTAACTGCTGCCAAATGACAATGTCCACTCCAGTCTAACCTTCAAAGGATCTCATCTACTGTCTCAAGATAAGAGAGGCTGGGGAAGAAAAATAAGACGAAATCTCAAGAAAAATCTCCCTACATGGTTCCCTACACCTCTCCTCAACCAAGAAATTGTAATCAGTTTTTATGCTTAGATTTGGAACAGCCTGCCAATAGTCTCCGAGGCTGCACTGCAGGCAGAGCTCTGTTGAGATCTGTATTTGCAGAGTAACCCACTCGGTCTTCACCTAGGCAGCAGACTTGATCACCAGGTCAACACTGCTCCTGCAGAGCAGGAAGCCTCCTCTCACCCTCCTCCCTGCCTGTCCCAGTTGTCTCCAGCACCAGCCCAGAGGCCAGTAATGGTTCTACACCACGATCTGACATTCCAGGAACCCGCGCTGACAGCTGTGCTTTGCAACAGCTTTTCAAACCTTTTTGACCATGACCCACAGTAAGAAATACATTTTATAGTATGTATATAACAAAATATGAGTTTCACAAAAAGATATCCTTACTATGCACAATTCATTCTGATATTTTCTATTCTGTACTATTTTCTTCTATTTTATAACAGATTTTTAAATGCTAAATAACTTCATAGTCCACTAATGAATAATAAGCCACTGTTTGAGAACAACTGGTTTAAAGGACACAAACAGATTACCAAAATAAAATTTACTCTGTATTCACTGTTCATATTCAATGTATATATCTTCCCCAGCTGAACATGAAACAGTGAAATGTATTTCATCTGGAATTCCTCTGACTGTCAGCTGCACTGAGACCCACTGTACACCGCCACACCCAGTCTTCATTTCACAAACCAGTTTCTTCTCCCAGAAAGCTCTTCAGTTGGTTACCTCCTAAATCCATATAATGGTGCCAGAGATCAGGAAAACATAAAAACGATATCTGCAAAGCATGGAATATTCATGTTTTAAATTCTGCCAATAATTACCCATGATTTATTCCCACAGTCCCCAGTCACTAACCTTACGATCACATCTCCAGTTTTGCAGGAAACTAAAGAATTCAAAATCTATTCTATTTACTTCGTATCTGTGAACATTTTTCAATGTATTTCATGGAAATAACCTTTGTGAATGGAAGAAGAACTCAGCATATGACCAGCAATGGGTATTTCTGGGGAAGGGGAAGCTTCTCAAGTTTTAGAGGTCTAGTTGGTAGACGGTATGTATCATGAATTTGGCTAAGAGTCTTCTGTAGCAACTTCATATTTTTCTACCAATGAGCTGAAAAAGGTGATCAAACACAGCTATTCCTTCTCAAGATGAAAGCTCACTTTATACTCTGCACATAAGGCAGAACTTCAATAAGACACTTTTGGGTACTTCTGAGGCAAAGTCCCAAGCAAGAATAACCCTTGTCTAATGAACAACACTTAAATATAACCAAACTGGCATCCACCGCACTGCACCAAAATATGTAGTGGCAGTGCGTGGTCTTCATTCATTCCATTTAATTTTCCTGTTGGTATTTCTGGGGGAAGGGAGAACAACACAGACTCCAGCCATGGAGCTTCTTCTGCCTCTCCTTTCAAGGGAATAATAGCGCAGAAAGAGAGAAGGGGAGGATAATGTGCTAAGACCGCTTGGAGGTCAGTACTGCGGTAGGGCATTAATGACTAATTAGACTAACAGGGAAACATAAGCATAACAACAACTAGAAGGAATAACTCATTTGCTCCTAGAAATCACCCATTAAGTAAAACAAACAGAAACTCTCTATGACAAGTCTGTGAAGCACAGCTTGGTAGGAACATAAAGAATGCAAGGAGGAGTGAGCGACCCAGTATGATGATAATCCACAACTGATTACCAAACGCAAGACACGCCCCAGCAAGGCAAAAAAGAAGGTGTGAGGTTGAAGCTGAGGTTCATCCAGTCCAGAAAAACTCAGAGAAAGCCAGCATGGCAGAATTAAACATTCTGGTCAAGGAGATTGCCTTTCTGTGACTGCTTTCTCTTGAGCAAATAAGGATAATAATAATTATTTCACAGGATTGTTCTAAACTGAGAGAAAAAAAAATATGCAGGTCTAACAGAACACCAGGCCCATAGGAGGCAATACAACAGCACGACCTGTATGGAGCAGGTGGGATTTGCACTGAACCTTCAGGAACAAGGAAGATACACAAACAGGAAGAGAACAGCAGCTGACTGAAGAGAACACTGCAAATAATGGAGATGTGAGGAAGCAACAAAAGAAGGAAAAGTGGGGTGTAAAACCCTTTGGAGATTGAACAAAAGGTTCGTGGGAACAGGAAGAAATGAGGAAAGGGAAAAAGCTAAGGCCAGTTTACAGTGGACCACAAATGCCTAAACGAGAAATATGGATTTTCCTTTGAGGAGACAACCCTAGAGAACTTAAATTCCCAGACCTACATGAATTCCTCAGAAACAAGGAAGTCCCCCTGCACATGAATATGTGTGCTATGTGGGGGTGGGGGAACTCAGGCACAAGGAGATGATGGGAACGGCATGGGAGCACTTGAAATTCAACTGTGAAAAATAATACTCCTCTTTAACACATTTTAAATGGATCAACTAGTCCTTGATGGATACACAGGCACCATACACTAAGATTTCCCCATCCCCTTCCCCCACCCAGTGTGAACATCCTAGGACAATAAAAGGTAACTGAGCAGGGTCCCAAGTGTTGCTACTGGTAGGTGCTAATTTGAATACTCATGTGGGGGACCCATACTCTAACCCACCTTACTGTACACACAGGACTCCCACAAAGAAGTTTGTTTTTCTTTAAAAAAAAAAATGAGAAGCTAGAGGTTTTCTTCTGCGAACTACGCTGTGAATGAGTCAGAAAAAACTTTCCCAAAGCTTTGGCCTCCTGGCTGAAGAGCCAGCCCCTCCAGGACATTCACAAACAGCACTGGGGGATGAACACTCTGGCTGTTGATTCATCGTCCCCTGCAGTGCAGTCTCAGCGGGGAGTTCACAGGGATACCTTAGGAGTCACTCTGAATTATTTTTGTAACATTTCGTCCTTGGGAAAACAGGACACAGAGACAAAAATAGGAGGTCAGGAGGTCATCTATTACTCAGTAGAGCTGTTTATGCAGCCTGTTTCCCTTTTATCTACATTCAGTGTTCTGGATAATTGATAGACACAAGGTACGCATGTTTCCAGGGATCTAAATATGGCAGAATTCACAAAAGTCATGTTGAATGGAAATGCATCTGCCTTTGATGATTCAGAAGGCCGTAGTAGACCTTCTCGGGCCTTAGGATCGTGATTTGGACCGATTTTCATTTCACACAACTATGAGGAGGAGAACCAGGGGGAGAGGGGGAATCCAGTTAGTGGAATTTGCATCAGCAAGTTCCCTTGTACTATCATCCATTTAAACAGTCTCCACGCGCTTACATGAACGTTTTATCAGCCATGGAGTTCTCCGACATGTCTCCAGCCAGGTGTTCCCTGAACATCTCTGTCTTGGCCAAAAGAATTGTTTGTTCAGTGCGTTACACCTGTACACAGAGCTAACAAGCAGCAGAAGCGCCGCACAAACCAGGTCCTCAGATGTCACATCTCACGGATCCCACACTGCACCAAAATACACATTAATGAAATAGCCTCTGCCTTTTTAGCCCCTCTTCATATGAATGCAAGAAAGCAGAGTTGGTTTCATTGTTCATATCCATTAACTAATCAAGATCAATGCAAAATCAATAAACACAAAATCAACAAATACTATCCTATACTTTTAACAGCTTACAAAGCACGTTCAATACATGATCTCCAGTAATCCTCACAATAATTTTTTAACATTTTTTATTGATTTATAATCATTGTACAATGTTGTGTCAAATTCAGTACAGAGCACAATTTTTCAGTTATACATGAACATATATATATTCATTGTCACATTTTTTTCTGTGAGCTACCATAAGATCTTGTGTATATTTCCCTGTGCTTTACAGTATAATCTTGTTTATCTATTCTACAATTTTAAATCACAATAATTTTAATTATCATTCCTCTTATTTTAATCATAAGCAAACTAAGGCTTAGAGATACTAAGTGACTTGTGGAAGGTCTTATGTATTTGTCAACTGGGACTCAAATCTAAGTCACGAGGAGGCAAAGGAAACGGAAATACCTGATGAAAAAAATGACAAATGATCATGGTGAAAAGGTCAAATTCCACTAACAGTCAAAATAACAGGATGTCAATTTTCTACCTGTCTAATCAGTAAAGGTGGTATACGTGTCTTCGTCAATACAGGCCTGATTAGTTAAAAGTACAAATTACTGTCATCTTCAAACTATAAGTTCTTTAGGGCTGGGACTGGGGGTTCAGGAGAGCTGACTCCTAGTCCACTATTTAAGCTATCATATCAATACATCTCTCTGTTTGCTGTAATTTTAAAACAGTTCAAGAGTTACTAACAACCCAAAGCAATTAAGAGATTTGACAAGGCAAAATATAATTATTTATTAGTAAGTGGCAGAGGTATTGGAAATGCTGTGACTTCAAAGGAGAAAGACATCACTGGCACACAGAATGATTCCAAAGGCTTCGTAAGTCAGAGATTTGGACAGGCAAAGAGGAGAGGTGACTTCCATTCCAGGTGAAGATAAAGGTGTGATCAAAGGCAGCAGGGAGAAAAGCAGCAAGCCTGCCTAGTAAGGTGACTTGAGCATATTCAGGAAGCGAAGCAGGAAACAAGACAGAGGGGGCAGACCAGGGTCAGAGACGGAAGAGGCGATGGCGCAGTGGACAGTGGTCCTGGGAGTCACACACTGCTCACGCCCTCAACTGGTGAAGAAGCCCCAATCATTCTAACCCCTTTGTCTCCATCTACTTCTCTCCATCATCCCATGATTTCTCTCTCAAATTAGGGCAACTGTCTCCTGAAAAGTTGCTGTCTTTCTTCTCATCTGCCTCTATTCCAGTCTCCACAGTGCAGCCTATCTTTAAACTGCAAATCTGAAAGTCTTATGCTTTCTCTTAAAATCCTTTATTTTCTACTTTCTCAGAAAAGATGGCCTTCAAAAGCTACTTGTGATCTCACCTCCCATGGCTTATCACTATTTCTACCCTAAACTCCAATGTATTATCTGCAATTCCTGGAATCCAGGAGACCCTTGTCCTCCAAGCCTTTGTCATTCCCACTCATTCTTCAGTTCACAGCTCAGAAATCGTATCTGTCATCCAGGCTTCCCTGATTTGAGCGACCTGCCAAATTGGGACATCAGAAGCAGCCTGTGCATACCTTCACAGCAGTACTTACAATCCTGCTCTGTGACTGTCTGTAGAACTGTGTCTTCTCCACTGTCTTTGAGCCCCATGAGGGCAGGAACCATAGCTATTATCTGGCTACAGGCAGCACCCAACAACAGTGACTAGGGTACAGCAGATATTCAATCAATGCTCGTGGAAGGAACAGATGCTTAAACATCTCCTTTCCCAGGGTGCCTTCCCTGACCATCCCCACATCTCTCTAGAAGTACCCACCTAACCCATGTGAATACTAGACACTAATTTGCAATTAAGAGATTGAGAAACTTTATATTAAATGTCCAGTTAGAGGTCTTACTGAATTGTGCAAAACTTTGTAACCTTGTATTTTTTAGTATCTTCCCCCACCTGAGATTTCTCAGTGTGTTGGGAGTTGCCTAGGTGAAATGACGGTCTAAGCTGATGTATCAACCAATTCAGTTGGGCCAGGAAGTGAAAATAAAAGTCAAGTTCACGGTGAGTATGGACCAAATGTTGATTGCTGTTACAGACGAACCAATGATAAATTCGGAACCAAATTTATAGACACAGGTTTAAAATATTCTCTGATTTACTATAATATTGCTCTGTGAGGGCATTTAAAATTTTTTAATTTTTTAAAGTGTACAATTCAGTGGCTTTTAGTCTATTGGTAAAGTTGTACAATCATTTCCACTATCTAATTTCAGAACATTTTCATCACCTCAAAAAGAAACCCTGTGCCCATTAGTAGTCACTCTTCATTCTCCTCTACTACACCCCTGGAAGTCATTAATCTGTTTGCCTATTCTGGACATTTCATATAAATGAAATCATACATTGTATGTGGCCTTTTGTGTCTGGCTTATTGTACCTAACACCATAATGTTTTCAAAGTTCATCCATGCTGTAGCATGTGTGAATATTTCATTCCTTTTTATGGCTGAAAAATATTCCATGGTATGAAGGCATTTAAATTTTAAAAGTCACTTTAGAGAAATAAAATAGTAGGAGCAAAAATACTCCTTGATCTTAAAAATCAATATAGAAAGTGGAAATAGTATTATCAAGGAGTTAATCTTTATCATAGTTTTCCCCCATTGAATCACGTAACAACCTTGTGAGGTCAGTAGAGTCTTCATTTCCTCTAATGAGGAAACTGGGGCTCAGAGAGGTGCCATTATCTGCCAAATGTCAGTGTAGCTAGTAAGCGGTAAAACCAGAACCGTCAGTATACGTTACTCTCTTTGGTATTCTCAGCAGTAAGATCAGTCCAACTATTTTTGCCACAGGTAAACCTGAACAGCAGCTCCCTCTCGGAGATAAATCCCGGCCGGCCGATAAAAGCTAAAGCACAAGGCTTCAACCCCTCACTCATTCACCTGCTCTCTCAACAAACAGTTATGGAAAATAGTTATTGTACCAGGATCTAGGGATATAACATGAACACTGGGGATACACAATGCTTTTACTTACAGATTTCTTTCCTCTGTTGTGTTATGTTATATCATGTCAAGAGAGACTTGAAACGTTTAAGTGATGATGGGAAGAAAAGAATCAGAAGGGCAAAGGTGAAGGTTCAGAAGGGCAAAGGTGAAGGTACAGAGGGGAAAAGGATGATCTACTAACCAATGGTTGGAAGAAGATGGGAACGGACGGACAACAGACCTCCCATTTAAGAGAGGGTGGCAGGGACTGTTAGCTGTGTGCCATTATCCTTCCTCCTCTTCTTCAATAGTAATTTTTAACTGCACGTATGGATGCACACAATAAAGACCACAACTACCAGCCTCCCTTACAGCAAGATGGAGCCATGTGAGTAAATTCTGGCCAACTAGATATAAATTATACAAAGTGTTGTGTGGAAGCTTCTTTCCAAGAAGCCAGCATATGGCCTTTGCCCCTTTTTCTTAATCCTCTGGAAATGCGTACCGTCTCTGAATCTCTTTAAGGTGAGCTTCTAATATGAATGGAATAACTAAAGATACAAGGACTGAGGGGAGGATGGAAAGCCTAGTGGTTAAGTGCTCAAAGTTTAAAGTCACCCACCAGAGTGCTAATTCTGGCTTTTCATTCAGGAGATATGCCCACTTAGACATGTTCCCAAGTCTCTGAGCCTCAATTCATTTATAAAATGGGCTTCAATAAATGCTGTTGGGAAAACTGCACAGCCACATGCAAAAGAAACTGGACTACTACACTGCACACAAAAAACAACTCAAAATGGATTAAAGACTTAAACGTAAGACCCGAAACCATAAAACTCATAGAAGAAAATAGACAGTAAGCTCCTTGACATCAGTCTTGGTGATGATTTTTTTTAATTTGACACCAAAAGCAAAGGCCACAAAGCAAAAATAAACACAAGGGACTACATCAAACTAAAATGCTTCTGCACAGCAAAGGAGACTACCAACAGAACAAAAAGGACACCTACTTATGGGAGAAAATATTTTTAATCATATCTTTGATAAGGGGTTAATATTCAAAATTTATAAAGAACTCATGACTCAATAGCCAAAAACAAAAAACCCAAAAACAAAAAAACAAACTCACAATCCAATTGAAAATGGGCAGAGGATCTAAACATATTTCCAAAGAAGATATAGAGATGGCCAAAAGGTATATAAAAAGGCATTCAACATCACTAATCACCAGAGAAATGCAAATAAAACCCACAATGAGGTATCACTTTACATCTGTTAGAATGGCTATTATCAAAAAAAAAAACAAAAAAACAAAAAACAAAAATACAAGGGTTGACAAAGATGTGGAGAAAAGGGAACCCTTGTGCACAACTGGTGGGAATGTAAATTGGTGCAGCCACTATGGAAAACAGTATGGCGATTCCTCAAATAAGTTAAAATAGAACTACTATATGATTCAGGTATTTATCTGAAGGAAATGAAAACACTCACTTGAAAAGATATCTGCATCCCCCTATGTTTATTACAGAACTATTTACAATAGCCAAGACATGGAGTCAACCTAAGTGTCTACCAAAGAATGAATGGTAAAGAAAATACACACACACACACACACACACACAATGGAATATTATTCAGATAATAGATAAAAGATAGAAAATTCTAAATTCTAAATTCTAAAAGATAGAAATTCTGCCATTTGTAATAACATGGATAGACCTTGAAGGCATTATGCTAAGTGAAATAAGTCAGGTAGAGCAAGACATATGCTATATGATCTCATTTACATGTGGAATCTTAAAAAAAACACAAAAACTGAACCCACAGATACTGAGAACAGATTGGTGGCTGACAGAGGTTGGGGGTACAGGGGTGGGCAAAAGGTGAAAGGGGTCAAAAGAGACAAATTTCCAGTTACAAGATAAATAAGTCCTGGGGATATAATGTATAACATGGTGACTATAGTTAACAATACTATATTGTATATTTGTAAGTTACTATAAGAATAAATCTTCAAAGTCCTCATTATAAGAAAAAATATAACTGTGGTGATAGACATTAAATTTACTGTGGTAATAATTTTAGAGTATAAACATATCAAATTATGTTGTACACCTAAAATTTAATAATGTCATATGTCAATTACATCTAAATATGAGTGAATGAATGAATAATCTATGTTGACCTGCTTGAAACTAGGCGTAACATAAATGATATAGTAGGAATGCATTAAAAGACAAAAATGTGGGAAAAGAAAAAAATAAAATTTACAAGATTTCAAAAATAAAATGGGAATAATACCAGTTGCTGGTAATATCATAAAGTCCTTGCCTGGGATAAAAGAATCATGTGGTTGCTACCTTGGCCATAACTCTAAATGACATCTTTGCTCATGAAAGTTATGGTGGCCCAACCCACTTATGTTCTAGTCCACACATCCGACTCAGGGTCAGAAGTCATGTCTAATACATCACCATCGTACAGATTATCACAATCAAACTCTAACTTGGGTTCTCTCTCTGGTACATCCCATGCACTTGGGAAAGTCATCAACTTGCCTGAAAGTTCCCAGAGGGCAAGAACAAGATCTTTTCTTCTCTACAGCCTCAAGGCATAGTTAACACAGTCCTCTGAAATTAACATGCCCAGTAACACTGAGATGCTACAACATGCCGAGCACTTACAAGGTTCTATGGTTATAATGAGAAACAAGAAAGATAAGAGTCTTTGATATAGAAACATAACTTTTTAAACAGCAGTTAAGTTAATAAATCTGAATCAGAAAATGTCATAGCCAAGAATAACATTAGTGACTAATTCATTCAATCTACTCATTTATAAATGTGGACAAAGACCAAGAGAAGTGGCAAGCTCAAAATGAATATAAGGGTTAGATTAAATCAGCATTCCTAAACCACGTTTTCTGGAACCTTGTGTTCTATGCAATGTTAATTATTTTATACACATATAACTAAGAAAACAGAAAGAAGGAAAAAAGGAAGTCCATAGTGAAATAAATTAGGGAAACACTAGTAAATAGTATTTTTAACAAGACTGCTCAGCCTTTTAATTTTTTATTTATTTATTTTTTTAATTGAAGTACAGTCAGTTACAATGTGACAATTTCTGGCGTCCAGTACAATGTCCCAGTCATGCATGTATGTACATATATTCATTTTCATATTCTTTTTCATTAAAGATTATTATAAAATATTGAACATAGTCCCCTGTGCTATACAGAAGAAATTTGTTTAAAATTTTTTTTATATATAGGCTAATATTTGTAAATCTCAAACTCCCAAATTTATCCCTTCCCACCCCTCTTCCCTATTAACCGTAAGATTGGTTACTATGTCTATAAGTCTGTTTCTGTTTTCTAGATAAGTTCATAGTGTCCTTTTTTTTAATTTATTTAAAGATTCCATATATGAGTGATATCATATGGTATTTTTCTCTTTCTGGCTTACTGCACTTAAAATGATGATCTCTAGGTCCATCCATGTTGCTGCAAATGGCATTATTTTATTCATTTTTATGGCTGAGTAGTATTCCATTGCATATAAATATACCACAACTTCTTTATCCAGTCATCTGTTGACGGACATTTAGGTCACTTCGAGGTCTTGGCTATTGTAAATAGTGCTGCTATGAACACTGGAATGCGTGTATCTTTTTGAATTAGGGTTCCCTCTGGGTATATGCCCACGAGTGGGACTGCTGGATCATATGGTAACTATTTTTAGTTTTTTTTGAGGAATCTTCATACTATTTTCCATAATGGCTGCATCAAACTACATTCCCACCAACAGTGTAAGAAGGTTTCCTTTTCTCCACATTCTCCCCAGCATTTATCATTCATGGACTTTTGAATGATGGCCATCCTGACTGGCCTCATTATAGTTTTGATTTGCATTTCTCTGATAATTAGTGATACTGAGCATTTTTTCACGTGCCTATTGGCTTCATTGGAGAATTGCTTGTTTATGTCCTCTGCCCATTTTTGGATTGGGCTGTGTTTTTTTTGGTGTTGTTATTAAGTTGTATGATCTGTTTGTGTATTCTGGAAATTAAGCCTTTGTCAGTCGCATCATTTGCAAATATTTTCTTCCATTCCATAAATTGTCGTTTTGTTTTGCTTATGGTTTCTTTCGCTGTGCAAAAGCTTATAAGTTTAATTAGGCCCCATTTGTTTATTTTTGCTCTTATTTCTATTTCCTGGTAGACTGCCATAGGAGAACACTGCTAAGATTTATGTCAGAGAATGTTTTGCCTGTGTTTTTCTTCTAGGAGATTTATGTCTAGTCTTATATTTAAATCTTTAAGCCACTCTGAGTTTATTTTTGTGTATGGAGTGAGGGAGTGTTCTAACATCATTGATTTACATACTGCTATTCAGTTTTCCCAACACCACTTGCTGAAGAGACTGTCTTTTCTCCACTGTATATTCTAGCCTCCTTTGTCAAAGATTCATTGACCACTGGTCTGTGGACTTATTTCTGGGCTCTCTATTCTGTTCCATTGATCCATATGTCTATTTTTATGCCAATACCATGCTGTTTTGATTACTGTAGTTCTGTAGTATTGTCTGAAGTCTGGGAGGGTTATTCCTCCAGCTTTGCTCTTTTTCTTCAATATTGTTTTGGTAATTATGGGTCTTTTGTGATTCCATATAAATTTTAGGATTGTTTGTTCAAGTTCTGTGAAAAGTGTCCTGGGTAATCTGACAAAGATCGTATTAAATCTGAGATTGCCTTGGGCAATATGGCCATTTTAACAATATTGATTCTTCTAATCCAAGACCATGAGGTTTCTATTCCTTTATTTTTCTTGTTTGATAATTTTCTTTTGTATTATCTTGGTTTCTTTTTGGGTTTTGTGACACTATTTTATGTTTTTGACTTGTAGTTATCCTGTTTTTCAAGTATATTAACCCATTACTATATCTATTGCTTTAAACTGATAGTCATATAAGCTCAAACCCATCCTAAAAAGAACAAAGAAAAAAAATCTATATTTTCTTGCTCCCCCTCCCACCTTTAATGATTTTGATGTCCTCTTTTACATCTTCATATTTATTCTGTTGCAATTCATTGTAGTTATCACTTTCCCAATTATTAGCAACCTGCTTCTTTTCTATTTAGAGTAGACCTTTCAATATTTCTTTTAGTATAGGTTTAGTATTGCTGAATTCTTTTAGTTTTTGCTTGTCTGTGAAATTCTTTCTCTCTCCTTCTATTCTAAAGGATAGCCTTGCTGGATAAAGCATCCTAGGTTGCAGCTTTTTCTCATTCAGAATTTTGAATATGTCTTGCCATTCCCTTCTGGCCTGCAATGTTTGTGCAGAGAAAAAAGCTGAAAGCCTTATGGGGGTTCCCTCATAACTAACTCTTTGTTTTTCTCTTGCTGCTTTTAGAATCATTTCTTTATCTTTAACCTTGACCATCTTAATTATAATGTGTCTTGGTGTAGGTCTATTTGGGTACTTCTTGCTGGGACCCCTATTATGAGTAGGTTGGTACACTTTGTATTATCCCATAGGTCCCTTATATTGCTTTTATTGGTTTTTATTCGCTTTTCTGTCTGTTGTTCTGGGTGACTTATGTTATTTTGTCTTCTAAGTCACTTATTTGTTCCTCTGCATTGTCTAGTCTACTTTTGACTGCCTTTAGCTCAGCTCTTATCTCAACCACTGAGTTTTCTGTTTTTCACCAGCTCCCCTTTATAGTTTCAATTTCCTTTTTAAAGTCTTCTCTGTCTCTATTCAGTCTCTTAGTTTCTTCAGTGCTTTTTTTTTCCCCCTTCAGTACTTTGATCACTCCCTCTTTGAAGTCATGATCTAGTAGACTATCAAGATCCATTTCATTGATCGTTCTCTCAGGGGATTTCTCTTCTTTTAATTAGGAGTAGTTCCTCTGCTTCTTCATTTTACTTATATCTCTCTGGCTCTATGGATTATGGAGTATCAGTTATCTACTGTGGTCTTGATGGGATTTTTTTTTTTTTAAAGAGCACGTGTTCCTGTGTAGACTGTGTGTCCCTAATAATTTTGTCACAAGCTGTTTTTAGTATGGATGGCTGCCACATCTTTCTTCTGTGTGCACTGGCTGCTATCCCTTTGGTTGGGCGTGTGGCTGGTGTTGTGCTAACCAGAGCCTGCCCTGGTTGCTGTGTGGTGCCTCCTTTTTGTTCTGTGGCTGTCACAGCCCTGATGGGTGGGCCTACTCCCCTTTTGCTGGAATGGAGGCTCAGCTCTGAGCTGCGGTGTGCAGTAGGTGGGGTTGGAGTGCTTTAAGTACTCTTTGTTGACTCTGCCCTTGTCCTCGCTTTAGCTGTGGGAATGTCAGTGTGCTGCTCTGGTGTCCCCGGGGTTCTCTGCCCTCAGAGCTACCAATGCAGTTCCACTGACTTCTGAGCTGCACACCTGGATCGTGGCACACTATCAAGTCAGCACCCCCACTGAGTAAACTCTGCTCACTGGTTCCAGAAGCCCATGGGTCACGCCACCGGTTCTGCTCAGCCTTTTAAAAACAATGTTTTTATTGAAGTATGGTTGCTGTACAGTATATATAAGTTACAAGTGTACAATACAGTGATTCAAAATGTTTAAAGGTTACACTCCATTTATAATTATTATAAAATATTGGCTGTATTCTCTGTGTTGTTCAATACATTCTTGTATCTTATTTTTCATCTGATAGTTGGTACCTCTTACTCCCCTACCCCTACATTGCCCCTCCCCTCTTCCCTCTCCCCACTGGTAACCAGAAGTTTGAAGAACACTCAGCCTTTAATATGATACTAAGTGTAGTGAGACTCCAACTTCTGCAAAATTATTTAACCTAGGGACTTCATTTTTAATGGAATACATATTTGGAAAAGTCTGAGTCAGATGGTCTCTGTGTTCTCTTGCACGTTTGAAATTCTATAAATTTATCTAAGAGTATCAATCACAGAAAGCCTTCATTCCTGGGCAGACAGTCTAATATACCAGATTCTTCAGAAAAGGTATTCATTCATCCTTCATCCATCCATTCATTCAATCACCTATATCCATATTCTTTTTCTCTGCCTCATATACACAATGTCCTCAAATTAAAGACACAAGCATAGGAATAAAATCTAAAATTTCAGTTTCATCAGATCAGACTAAAAAGGTACTCATAAAAAGAAGGGGTAGAGAATGAGGTATTTCTGCAATGTCACCTCAAGCAGGTGCTCTGGAAGGTAATGCCTGGGAAAAGTTACATTTCCCTATTATTCAGTAACCAAAATACCTGGGGAAATCCTTGCAATTCTGAGTATATCAAGTTGGGCACAAAGAAAATAACCCAAAGAGAAAGGAGAATCAGTGACCTGGGACACCGTGGCGGTGCCTTTCCCCAACTCCATCCCAAATGAGCCTCTGCCTTCTTGCTTCTTTCCCTTTCAGGCCATTTGATTTTCCTGTTTTCATTCCTAATCTTTTTGCAAATTTTCTCTTTTCACTATGTGATTGGCTAAATTATATGACACACTGGCAGCTGGCCAGAGAGTCTTCCCAGAAGACAGCCCACTTTTCAGGAAACCCTGCCTCATTCCCAGTGAAGGGAAGATGACAGAAAAGACAGGGGCAGACTGAGATGATAGCAAGTTCAAACAGCTTACTCAGATCTGGGAATTCAAGCAGATTCCTGTTTACAAAAAGAGACAACGCCAACTAACAAGTCGTATTTAGCACACACACATTACTTCTATGCACGTATATATCTCTATGTATGTCAAATTATCAGTGTTAAAGTTTTTGAATATGAGAACCCTGTTAACAGTAATAGCCCATGATCCCTCTGCTGCATATTTTCTTGGACTGATAAAAACAGAAATAAAAGCATATTTAAAGCATACATCATGTGGTAGGCCTCTTGTAAAACTTTTCAAACACACTCCCCACCCCCACGTCCTCCTCCCCACCCCGTTGTATAACGTGCACACTGGGAACCTCTGCTACATACCAAATTCACACACACCTCACCCAATCCCATACAGATTTTCAGAAGAGAAATCAAGTGGGAAAACAATTCCCCTAAATAACTTCTCCTACTCCTGTATTTATTCATGCAGTTAAGCACTAAATAATTTTCAGTGTGTGTTCAGTGTAGTATCTTACACAATTCCTATAACAATTCTGAGAAAGAAAGAGAGGCCAGGTTCTAGCATCCTGATTTTCAGAGGCTGGAGCCTCCTCCATTTCCCAATGTCCCAATGTCGATGAGACCTGGGACTCAGACCTTGATCTTCACCTTTTCTCTATCCACACTCATTACCAAACACACACAGTTGTTGATTTAAGTGGCACTTATAAGTTTGGAAATTGTCAACAAGTATCTAAGAATTCCCATCTCAAAAACCCAATAACTTCAACATCTCTACTTGGGACTTAATGAAGTCTATATAAAAAAAACACTTGATTCCTGCAACAATACTACACATACCACCTTCCTCCTCCCCTGTGTTCAACATCTCAGTAAATGTCACCACTATTCACCACGCTGTTCGAGCAAAAAATTCAGGGGTCAGTCTTGACATCGCTTTTTCTCACTTTCAACACCTAAACCATCACCAGCTCTATCAGCTCAGACTCAAAAAGTTACACACCCACCAATTTCTCACTACCCCTATTCTCAGTCACCATTTTCTTCTTAACATAAGCACCAAGAAGGCAGGGCCACGTAGTTTTATTCTCTATTGTTATCTGCAATATCTGACACACAATAAATGCTCAATAAACAGGGAATGAATAAATGAATGTTGACACAGAGAAGTGATAGGACCCACAGAGTAACAGAAGGACAAAAGCCAAGTCTTAAACCCAGATCTCCAAATACATAGGCAAGGACTATTTCGCACTACCTTTTGAAGCTTTAAAGGAAAAAGGAGAGGGGGCTAAATACTCCTACCTTTCATCCTGGTACTTGTTTTTCTTTTTCCTTTTATCCTTCTCTCTCAAATGCACACACTCAAAACTTCTTTTCCAATAAAATTCTACTCTAAGCAGTAAGGAAATGCATACAAAGGAGAGAAATGTTCACGGATTCAAAACACAGTAAACTTTTCAGTAACACCTTTAAAATTGAGTCTGTTTTGGTAAAATAGTGGAAAATGTTTCAAGATTAATAAGGATGATGGGATAGGGGACCAGCTCAGATGCTTCCACCGCCTAATGCCAATTCTGAACTGAAAATATCAGGACACGGGGCTGGCTGTAGGGTGTTTCTATGAAGCTAAGTAGTACATTTTATCTAAGTGCATTTATACTTTCTTAATTGCATCCTCAAAGACTATCAGAAAATGAAAAGGCTGGGTTCTAAAAGAGAGAATAACATTTTTTAAGCATAATAAACCTCTCTGGGCCTTTCTCAGACCTGCAGAAAAGTGGAATTTATAAAGTGTGCCAAACCCCTTACAGACTCTGAATGACAAATCTACTTTCCCGAGCCACAGGTTCCTCAGGTACAAGAGCACTCAAGTAAGATGTGTTAGGAGTGTGCACTCGGCCCTCACAGGCAAGGATTCCCCTACTTCCATGGCACTGGGCCCCTGAGAAGACAAGGAGCTACCTCCAAGTGCAACAACACACGCTAGTGAAATGCTCACATGTTCCTTTACTACCAGAGAGCGATGACTACAAAAAAGCTACGAAGACTCAGCTTCATACCACAATTACCCAGGGATTGGAATATAATTAAGACCCTTACCTGCTATTCCCATTAGCCTAAATCCTCCTAAATCAGAATTGCCCAGCTTGGAACTTAAGACACATTCAAAAGTGTTTTAACACTGTACCAGCTGGTCAAAATGAAACTATTAAGAAAAAGAATAATGACAAAGGAATACTACTAACCTCCTTAACAGATAGAACATTTCAGGCACGTTGAAAATGTCCATTTATCTCTAAACAGTAACAGTAATGTAAAGTGAAGTCAAGCCAGCACTGCTCAGGTTAAAACATTATACACTGTAATCATGAATAATTTTTTATCAAATCCTTAAACACAAAACCTAAAACCAGATTAAGCCATATATAGAAGCCATATATAAGGCTACTTTTTTGGTCCTTATTCTTATGGTGGTGATCCTCTCAAAATGATACATATTGGTCTGCATCCTTATTAAATTTAACATGACAGCGGTCTTTCTGCTGAGCTACCATTTCCAAGTACTCTTTATTCCTTTTTATGCATTCCACTGCTCAAGCTTTCAGTCAAGTCCTCTCTCCCATTTATTCCAATTAATAAAACTTTTACTGTGCAGATATTTTTAAATTAATTATGGTTTTTTTTAAATTAGTGCATTTGGGAGAAGGTCCCAAAGACCCCAGCGCAGAAGCAGATGGCTATGGCTCCTATACTTCCCAGTCTTCATGTTTTTACTCCTTTTATGAGCAAAATGTTATTTGAATAATCTTAATCATACATTCATGGCACCTAATTAAACTTACAAGCTTTTGTACAGCAAAGGAAACCATAAACAAAACAAAAAGACAACCTCCAGACTGGGAGAAAATACTTGCAAGCAATGTGACTGACAAGAGCTTAACTTTCAGAATATACAAACAGCTCATATCTCAATAACAAAAAAACAAATAACCCCGTCCAAAAATGGGCAAAGACCTAAACAGACATTTCTCCAATGAAGACATCCAGATAGCCAATAGGCACATGAAAAGATGCTCAATATCACTAATTACCAGAGAAGTGCAAATCAAAACTACAACGAGGTACCACCTCACACCAGTCAGAATGGCCATCATTAAAAAGTCCACAAACAATAATTACTGGAGAGGGTGTGGGGAAAAGGGAACTCTCCTGCACAGTTGGTAGGGATGTAATATGGTACACACGTTATAGAAAACAGTAGAAAGATTCCTCAGAAAAACAGAAACAGAGTTACTATATGATCCGGCAAATTCTACTCCTGGCATATATCCAGAGAAAATTCGAATTTGAAAAGACACCTGCCTCTCAATGTCCACAGCAGCACTATTTACAACAGCCAGAACATGGAAGCCACCTAAGCATCCATCAGCAGATGACTGAATAAACAGCTGTGTGTATACATACACACACACACACACTGGAACACTACTCAGCCATAAAAAGGAATGAAATGTCATTTGCAGCAACATGGATGGACCTAGAGATCATCACACTAAGTGAAGTAAGTCAGATAAAGACAAATACCATATGATATCACTTAATATGTGGAATCTTAAAAAAATTGACATAAATGAATTAATTTACCAAATAGAAAGAGACTCACAGACATAGAAAACAAACATGTTTACCAAAGGGGAAAGGGGAGAAGGAGAGAGAAATTGGGAGTTTGTTTTTAGCAGATACAAACTGCTATATACAGAATAGATTAAAAAACAAGGCCCTACTATATATAGCACAGGGAACTATATTCAATAGTTTGTAATACCTATAATGAAAGATATTAAAAAGTATATATATATATATATATATATATAATGGAATCATTATGCTGTATACCTAAAACTAATACAATATTGCAAATCAACTATTCT
This sequence comes from Vicugna pacos, assembly GCF_048564905.1. Taxonomy (NCBI): domain Eukaryota; kingdom Metazoa; phylum Chordata; class Mammalia; order Artiodactyla; family Camelidae; genus Vicugna; species Vicugna pacos. Next base: position 19,295,257 of record NC_132999.1, on the reverse strand, counting down.
TCAATTAAAAATAAACAAAAAATCATTCTAATTGCTGCATTTCATTCCAAGTTTGCTAAATTAAAGGCTTTTGCCCACAGTCTTTAGAAGCATATACACACACCTTCAATGTACACCGTTTGTAAACATAACCTTGCTAAGTCTGAATGTTTGTGTCTCCCCAAAATTCACATGTTGGAATCCTAACACCCAATGTGACAGTGTCAGGAGATGGAGCCTTTGGGAAACGATCAGGCCAAGAGTGATGAATGACATTAGTACTCTTATAAGAGATCCCCCAGAGCTCCCCAGCCCCTTCTGCACTGTGAGGTTACAACAAGAAGTCTGCGACCCAGAAGAGGGCCCTCATCTGACCATGCTGGCACTCTTATCTTGGACTCCCTGCCTCCAGAACTCTTGAGAAGTAAACTTCTGTTGTTTATAAGCTACTCAGTCTCCAGTATTTTGTTACAGCAGCCAGAATGGACTGAGACAAACCTCTATGCATAGGTGAAGTTGTTTAATTAGAGGTGGCCTTTCTCCAGCTCCAAAATCAAGCCAGTATTAAACTCCTAGGCAAAGTCATAGATTTCACCAAGCTCTATTCATCAAAAGCCCAGGCTGCTGAAACATCACTGGTGGAAAAACAAAGCAGCGAATGAATGAAACAATGAATAAATGAACAAAGCACACAGGAACTCTTACTGCTAACATTATGCTAGCAATTGCCATGTTTTTATTTCTTACTCCCACCATTAAACTATTGGAATGCAAGGCGTTCCAATCAAACTTGATATTTTATTTTTTCTCCAAATCACAGCTTGGTATTTAATGGTGTATTTCTTTTCCTGATTCGAGGGCAGCTGGTTAGCAAGGGCTGCTTCACAAAGAAGCTGTTGACAAGTAAAATGGCACATGCAGGTGATTAGGAAGAGAGGGTCCCGGAGGCAGAAGTGGTTGAGACCAGGTTGGGTGAAGAAGTATTTAACAGAGGGGAGAAGATGATGCAGAAGAGAAACTGGGTGGTAATCAAACACAAAGGTTTTAAGGTGGAAGGGAAGGAGAAGATAAGAGCAGGAAGAAAAGGTAGATAGGAAGGGTGAAGTTGAGAAAACAGAGAAGTTACTGGAAAAGATAAAATGAAGAGACAAGGAGAAAAAGAATCATGAGAAGCTGTTAGAGAAAAGAAAATGGATGTTCTAATCCAGATTGAATTTTCCAAGTTTCAGTCCTTATCTTCATGTTAATGCTTGATACACTGTTATATTGATTCTTGTTCAAGAACTTTAACAGGCAACATGGTGAGCTAATTTGTTTAATTTAGCCCTATTGTTGTGGGGAGGGGATTTTTTTCAATGGGATGGTACATCAGTGAACACTCATTATTATTCTTAGGCAATACTGGTCTCTGCCACAAAAGCTTTTTGCCTTTTCAACTCCAAACAGTTCCATGAAAATGCCAAAACTATCATACTATCTTTATACGTGTTACTTATTTAATCTGACTTAATCCACAAGATTCTAAGGCAGTTTATAAGAATATATTTAATAAAAGAGACATATTAAAAATAAAAATAAGAATCCCGGACCAAGGAAATTATGACACAAGACCAAAAGTCAAGACAAGAGGAAATTTCCAAGCTACAGCTTTCCAAACAAATGAGCCACAAATTTGGATCTTAGTTTCCTAGAGGTTAAAAAAAAAAGAAGGAAATATGAACAAATGAATTATTTTCACTGTCAAAAGGGGAAAAGAAAACGCACCAGTTTTTTTGAGAAATGGAAATTTTTTTCTCCTATTGTTCTAAAACAAATTTCTCCTGAGGCAGGAAGGATCATTTGAAATTTGATCTCCTGAAGCTTCTGTAGTTCTCCCAATTACTCAGAGATTTGTGCTGCACTTGGGAATACCAACACACAGTGTTTGTACTCCAAAAAAATCAAGTCAGGACACCTGCCTAAAAACTGTATTTCTCTTTGTTTTTTAGTATTTTTCCACAAAGTCACTACTCTCTATGATACCTCTGCCTTCTTGTACTTAGAATGTAATTCCTTAGAACACATTGGTCAAAATGGGCAATTAAAGTGTATAAAATGCTACAACCATGACAGATCTAAAAAAATTTTCAGGAGTGGAGAAACAGAAACATTCTTAATCACTAATCAATCTAGTCAGAGAGATAAGATTGACATTGAACTGACAAAACTTACCAGAAAGCATCTAAGAAATGCTAGATTATTTGAGGTTTGGAGGGATTTGAGGCTAGAAGAGTAAGGCCAGAAAACCTCCCTACTGCAACAGGTTAAGAGTATACAACAGATGGGTGTTATGAGTACAGGGTGACCAAATAATTTATCACCCAAACTGGGACACCTGAGAGTTAAAGAGGGTGCTATTAATGCACCTAACAACAGGTATAATCCAGGGCCTCCTAGGCAAACAGGAACATATGGTCACTCAGAGCTCATCACGGCTCTACATTCCTATCAAATGTATTTCCTCATTATACCCACCCATATCATCATGCAGGATAGAGAAAGGCCAATCAATCATATTACCCCCGTTTTACAGATAAAGAAAATAAATGCCAAAGAGATAAGTTAAGTAACTAACTCAAGTTTGCAAAGAGGACTATCAGAGCAGAGACTCCACCCAGGTCTATCAACTCCTAACCCAACAACTTTCCCCTAAAAAACCTAAGTAATGACGCATTGCACCACTGATGGGCAGTGGAAGACCTGACACTTGCAGTCAGAAAGCTACAGGACAGATCCTATCCGCTCTGCCCCCAACATCCTCATAAACATCTTCTGAATGAGTCCCTGTCATAAGACAATAATCGCCATCATCATAACAGCAATAATAGCTGACATTTACTATGCACTCACTACTGCTCCCCTAGCTGTGCTGACTGCTCTGCATGTATGATCTCAGTCTTCCTAAATACAAGACTACTCTCATCTCCAGTTCACATGATGGGAGAGGATAAAGTTCTCTGACCAAGGTCATACCTATAGGGAGTTGGCAGAGTAGAAGGACTGGAACCTAAATTCCAAGCTCTTAACATGCCCACCAACCAACCTGAAGCTGTTCTGAATCCCCTTCGTCTCCAGGACAGCTAGCTTCCATTCAGGCTGCATACCACAGCCCAGGACCCATTCCAGTGGGGCCTCAATGGAAGAAGAATCCAAGAAGCTCTTGGGTTTTCTATCTGGCTGGAACTGAAATCTAAATGTTAGCATCAGGAAAGAGAAGGAAAGGCTCATTTCTGTAATATAAACAGCTCCTTATAAAAGTTCTCCTGGGAGGAATCAGCAGTCCTTTTGGGAAAATGAAACATTTAGACTCTGAAGGTGCATCAAAGGTGACTCTTCTAATGTGCAATTTGGGGCATTCCTCTCTGGCTGGCTGGAGAGAAATAGGATTCAATACTTCAAATGCAATCTCATACCCTCAGTATTTCTTCCTCTTCAGTTGCTCCACTGGATAAAGAATAATGGACCTCCACTTCAATGTGTTTGATTGGTGGGTGGCCAGATAGTTTATTGTCCAAACTGGGAGACTTCAAAGAGTCAAAGTGGAGTGCTATTCATAATTATGCTGGCAAAATAGATGTAAGAAGAATTGATGGTTACACTATTGATGACAGAATTCATAGACAACAAAGGAAAAATCAATTGCCATGGACTCACTGAGTTGAAAAGGCCAACTGCAGAAAAATATGTATGTCAGGATCCCATTTGGAAGGATGGATGGATGAAGTATATTGAAATGTGGCGCTGTGGGAGCAGAAAGCAGAATTCTCTACCTCTCTATAAAGGTGGCCAAGGCAAGGTTTCACAGGTTAGATTACCCTGGGGCTGAGATTTGTGAAAAACAGTTGATACTAAGCAGGAGAAACAGGTAGGAATGAAAAAGCACATTTTATGCAGAGATGAAAGCATGTGTAAGGGCACAGATTCAAGATCCTTCCATAAAATGCAGGGCGGTGCGGTATATGTGGCAACGGGGCACTGGGAATGGAGCTAAAGCAGTGATAAAAGGCAGACCAGGTCCTACGCCGTGCTGAGGAGCCAGGAGTTTACAGCAAAAGTTAGATAAAGCCAGTGAATGCTGCATTTGAGAAGGACGTAGTGGTTGTCTCAGGCAAGCAGGAGATTAAAAAGCAGGGAAACCAGCAGTCAGGAAGCCATGCAATGATCCGAAGAAGAAATGACGGCCAACCAAAGCGTGACAGACATTCATGAATCCCCTACCTCAGACAAAGGGCTGGGCACGAGGGATTCAAAGGCAAACAGGATTACTCGCTGACTTACAGAGAGAGGGGTCTAACTGAAGAGACAGACATAGGGACAATTTTAATATGAGAGAATGATCATAGATAGTTTGAATTAAAGGCTTAAATTTAACAACAGAGTGTGTTTGACTCTAAGCACTTCAAGAACTACTGAAAAGACTGCTCACATAAAGGTCAGAAGTCATTAAATCCTAGAGCAAAGGAGGAATGAACAGCTGAGAAGAAAAGCTTTCTGAGACAGAATTATTCAAGGTTGACCTCTCAAATGTACTTAAGAATACCTGAGAAGTATCTGAGCTAATACACTTAAAAATAACTATATTTAAAGTATTGCAACTTGAGGTATGTGTGAAGGGGGGGGGGGTTTCCTGAGTATAAAGTGAAGCACAATACTATTCAAGGACAAAAATCAGATTTTTTTAAGCCTGACCCAAGTTCAAATCCTACTTACTGGCTACGGGACCTCAAGCCAATTATTCTACCTGCCTCTCTTAACTGTAAAATGAGAATAACCATACCTATGCCTTGTACCTCATAGGATTGTGAAGAGTAAATGAATCAGTATTTCTGGTTAAAACATCAGACTGAACACGAGTGCCTAATTTCACTCTTAAAACCCCACTAAAATATCTGTGTGCGTATGTGGGTGTGTGGATAAAACAGCAAACTTGGTTTAGACTTTTCTGTTTTAAGGCTGAAACTACAAATATGGGAGAGGAACCAGAGAGGAAAAAAATGCAACCAACCTTGGGAAGTTGGTAATTAGATGGATGTATAAAAAATGACTTTGATGACCCATGAAAACTGAACCCCAAGCTGACAGTGACAAAAGCTGAGAACCAAATAAACGTATACCCCAGAAGCCTCGAAAGTCACAGGAACTGGAAACACCAGCAACTGGGGTAAGAGAAGAGGACTGGAGAGAGATGCCCAAGGAACAGAATTCCCTTGCCCACTCCTCCACGCCAGCAAATGTCTAGCCTAGCACCGTCCAATAAAGTTCTCCACGATGACAGAAACGTTCTCTACCTGCTCTGCCCAAGATGACAGACTAACGGCTAGTCTCACTCACTAGTCAATGTGGCTACTGAGAGTTTAACTGTGACAAGGGCAAATTGACTGACATCTTAATTTTATTTAATGTTTATTAGTTTAAGTGGCTATGTGTGGTGAGTGGCTATTGCATTTTAGGGCAGCACAGGTCTTGAGGTTTATTTTCTGGGGAGAAGACAGAGGATCCTAAGACTAGAGATGCCAGGCAATGGGGACATTATTGCACACAGGGGACTGTGTCTGCACACACACAGAATGCCGATGGCTTGGATGCTGCAACCTCCACCCTCTTCCGCACAGGGCTCCAGAAATGCCAGCAGCCAGTCCTCGACCCTTCAGGCAAAAGACTGGAATGTTCTTTACTGAGGAATGTTATCATCCTCCAAGAACAAATCTAAAGATACCGACACTGGAGGTTCCCCAGTTAATGGCTCATTCCAGCCATCTTTCAGTGAAGCTCAAAGTTCACAAGCTGCATGCCCGTGCTCAGCTCTTCCCTCATGTTTAACCATGAACAGGCAAGATAAACAAATGTTTGAGGAGAGCCTCTAACGTAAACAAAGACAACTCAGAATAAACAAAGCTAATTTACGGAGGGAAAAAAATTTAAAAATTAATGTCTTCAGTAGAAAGCATTTGGTAACTTACAGTTACCAAAGGGGAAAGGGGTGGGGAGGGATAAACTGGGAGTTTGGGATTAGCAGATACAAAGTACTAAATATATAACAGATAAACAACAAGGTCCTACAGTATAACACACAGAACTATATTCAATATCTTGTAACAACCTATAATGAAAAAGAATATTTTTATATATAACAAAATTAGTATCTTCAGAGAGAGAAACAAATATTTTATCTATGAAGCAAGAATAAGATTTTTTCAAGTAACATTTCAGGGAAGGAGGAGCTCTTGAATATTAAATAGATGACAGCAGACATGAAATACAGGGCTGGAAAAGGGTCCTATGGAACTTCCTAAGTTGATGGAAATGTCCTGTATTTTGCTTTGGGTGTGGGTGCACAAGTGTATACAGTCAAACCTAAGTGAAATAAACAGGATTCGTGCACTTCACTGTATGCAAATTATACCCTTATTTTTAAAAATTCCAACGGAAAGGTTTGAGGATAAATCCTGGGAAACTGCTTAGCAAAGAACAGTTTGAAAATAAGAGAGAAAACCTAGGAAAATTAGGATCAGTAAGTCAGACACCTGAGTAAAAGGAGTTTCAGGAAGAGAAAACGGAGAAGAGAAAACCACCAGCAAAATCACTTAAGAAAGACTTTCCAAAACTGGAGGCTCCCAGTTACCAGACTGAAAAGGCCCCAACACGGATGAAAAGACCTGCTCTGAGTACTAGTGGGAACACTGGAAACAAGAGACTCTGAAGCTTCCAAAAGAGAATAAAAGAAGCCACCTTCAAAAGACCAAGAATGGAGAATGCTGGTGGCTGGCTGGCTTTCTTCCTTCCCTTCTTTCTTAACTGGGAGACTTCTTAACAGTTGGGTGAAGCAAGGAGACAACTGACCAACGCCTTCAAAATTCTGAAGGCAAACAATTTCTAACCTAGAAGTCTATAACCAACCAAAATATGAATAAAGTAGCAAGGAGGAATAAAAGCATATTTAGACACTCAAGATCTTAAAAATTTTACCTGCTATGTCTCAAGAAGCCAGTAGAGGAGAGGCTCCCACACAAGAAGTAAAGATTAAACAGAGACGAGGCAAAGGGAATTCCTAGGGGACAGAACAGAAAGGTCTCAGGGTGAGAGCTGCAGCCAGGCTGCGGGGACCACCAGCCCACATCCTCAGAACAGAGGCTATTCAGGGCTGTCATCCGCAAGATCCCCAGACTTCAAGGGGCAGAATGCCAGCTTCCTCACTGAGTCTGGCTTTTCTTTCTCAGGCACTGATGAAGTTCTTCTTGCCCTTCACTCCATACCCTGCGGCCTGAGTCAGTGTAAGACCACTGCACCCCACAAAAGTACGTATTCTGCTCTGGCCTTCATCTGAGGCTAAACGCAAGCCAGAGGGAGCTGAGAAGCAAAAGTAAAATGCAGACCAGCCACTCTCCTTGCTGATACTGACTCCAGGCTCCCAACAGCTGGACCCACCGCAGTCCCCCAGACAGCCCAACTATAAGGAGCCCCATTTCCCACAACTCTCCCATGACTTTTCCCACAGACTTCTCCAAACAGGTCCTGCAACCTCTCAACTCCAAATCCTGAGCTTCTGCTCTGATCCGAGAGTACTGAATTCAAACTAGGGCCATGAAGCCCTTTCTCCTGAGAAAAGTGATGGCAACGCTGTCCTTTCACTATACATGGAGGTTTGTGCCTACTTTGAGGACACCTACACCAGAAGGCATAGAGTAACTAATATGACAGCCAGGATGGTTGTTACCTCTGATGAGGGAAGTGCAATGGGGAGGGGCACCTGGAGACGTCTAAGATACTGGTAATGTTCTATTTTTCAACCTGAATGGTGACTACATGGGTATTTTCCTCTAACTACACACATATGTTTTATGTACTCTTCTGTTTGATACATTTTTCAATTTAAAAGTTCCCTCCCAAAAAGATTAAATAAGCTAATATGATTAAATAAGCTAATATGTTTAATGCTTCTAATACAATGAGAGATCCTTACAAGACATTCATTATCAATTACCTTATCCTCCCCAGTTATTCAAATCTTGTGCTTCTGTAAAAACCATCTCAAATGGTAGCAACCTTCTAAAGTCTTGACTGTACAAAAATCCTCTTGACTTCTGTCAGTTTGTATCATTATCTACTGGTAATGTATATCTCCTTAGGCTGCAAACAAATTTTTTTATTGCATTATAGTCATTTTACAATGCTGTGTCAAATTCCAGTGTAGAGCACAATTTTTCAGTTATACATGAACATACATATACATATACATATATTCATTGTCCCATTTTTTTCACTGTGAGCTACCTCCAGATGTTGTATATGCTATAGAGTATAATCTTGTTTCTCTATTCTACATATGCCTGTCAGTATCTACAAATTTTGAACTCCTAGTCTATCCCTTCCCACCCCTCACTTGGCAACCAAGAGTTTGTATTCTATGTCTATGAGTCGCAAACAAATTTTTTAAATCATTATTTTTCTTTTTTTAATTTATTTTTGGGGCTTTTTTGGGGGGGGATAGGTAATTAGGTTTGTTTGTTTTTAATTCAAAAGAGGTACTGGGGATCGAGCCTATGACCTCATGCATGCTAAACATGCTGCTCTGCCACTGAGCTATACCCTCTCCTCTTAAAAATCATTATTTTTCCTAATGATTGCTTCCTTCTTTCAGCTGTCCATTATCTACTGTAAAATGCAATAATGGTCCTAAGACAAATGGGGGCAGGTGGGGCCTGACTGTCACTCTAGATCCTCTCAGGAGAAAGTCAAGTTCTTACAAGAGGTCGTTCCATTACTGAATGCCCTCCCATTCCCAGCACCTACCTAGCACAGGGTAAGAACTCAAATGTCTGCTGATAAAGAGTAAATTAAATCAGAAGAAATAAGTTCTAAGAAGAGTGACAAATATAACTAAGCAGATTAATTCAAAAGTAGCCCCATATAGAAAGGTAAACGTCATTGTAATTATACCTGGTTAAATGAATCAAGCAAAATTTTTAAGCATAAAGAGGTGAAGTGGTATTCAGGATAATCCTTGAAAATTACTTCCAAGTTTGAAAAGGATTAAACCAGAAGACAGTGGTTTAAACTAAATAAGCAGTGATTTCAAATAGAATAAATTGATGGTGGTGGTGGAAGGGGCCTTCTTAGCCAACACAGTGCCTAATCTTGGTGAGTAGACAGAACCTGTCGGCATTGCGATGTAGACTGGGTGAGCTCTAATCCTGCCTCTGCCATAATCTGGACTGGGCCTAGACAAGACAGGTAACCCCTCTGGGCCTCAGTTTTCCCTGCCGTAAAACAAGTGGGCAGAATAAATGACCGTGAAGCTCCCTGAAGGCCAGCAGGGCCCAGCGATATGTCCCTGCTTTCTGCCTCACTGAGGAAGAGTCAGAGTAGTACACAGGGACACACCCAATGCAAAATTATCTCTTAAGATCCTACTGGGAGGAAAATGAAAAGACAGAGTTTCAAATTCAGGTGCTTTCAGGCAGGGTTTAAGTTCTAAAAGCTTTTTATAAATGCTATGCTTTGAGACAGTTAAATGCAGTGACTTTTAACCTCAAAACTGCTAAAGCCAAGAAAAATAATAAGTTGAACCCATGCCCATTTCTATTATGATTCCATTTTTTAAAGTAACTCATAAATGTGCATGACTCACACATCTGAATATAATGAGATGTTCCTTTATCATTTCGTCTTCCAGTGCCAGTAATCCCACATTACAGAGTGCCAAAGCCCTTTAATAAGTCTAGCATGTGTTTCTGGCCACACTCCAAAACCCAGAACAGGGCAGTTGTACTAGGAAAAAACTCAAGATTTCTGGGCTTTGAAATACAGAGCATCCAGTCAGCTACCCAAAACATGACTCCCCTCACCTGTCCATGCACAGCCAGCTGGACTTTGAATACCTGAAACCATACAACAATCATCCTTCAGGCTTATATAGCCCTTTGTAGTTCACAAAGCACTTTCACATCTGAGTCCCAGTGACCCACTGGAGTGCTTAGGGCAGACATCACTGTACCCATTTCCCAGATGGAGAAATAGGGCTGCAGAGAATTTAAGGGTATTGCCCAAGGGTATCCAGCTGCAAGTGGTAAAGCTAGGACTTGTAAACCTGACCTCTTTTTAGCAAAATGCTTTGTGATCTCAGGATAAGAAAATAAGCAACTGAAATAAAAATTTCTAGAAACTTGTGATTTTACTTACGGGAGTGGTAATTCAATCTTTTGTAAACACTGTAAGCCCAGAAAAATGATTCTTAAACTTCCCTCTCCTTTTCTTAGTTATCCTCTTTGTACTGTGGGTTGCTGGAGTTATTATCAACCTCTGCCCTAAGAAAGTGTCAACTAAAGACAGCCAGTATATAAAAAAGCTACCACCCTTTACTTGTCCCTATCCCCAGCATCACTAACGAATAGATCCTTCTATTTCTAAAAGGATAAGAAAGGATCCAAAATTAGAACCAGGCCCAGGGGAAGTTATATGGCGAAAGCCAATCCAGTCTGCTCCCATCACCTTTCTTTCACTGTCCCTCACAAAGTGGGCTGGAGAGGCTCAGAAGCCTAGACATGCAGGAGAAGCAAAGACCAGGGGAGAAACCCCAAGGGTGGGGAGAAGGGCCACTAGGATAAGAACTGAGACAGGCAGCCCGTTTGGGCTTGAACCCAGATGTGCGCCTTCTTCCAGTCCCAACTGAAGACAATTCTTGAAATGTGTTCTCAGAACAGAAACTGCTAGTTACAGCACAGCTGGAGTCAACGGAGGCAAAGACAGACTAAGAAACTGGCCTCAAATCACAGAGCTGCACAGGCAATGTGGAGCAGCCTGGGACCTGAAATCCTCTCTCCAAGCATTTAGGCATTTGGTAATCCTTCCTGAGAAACAGAGCTTTCAGTAATCTCTTCGGTGACAAAAATTCCCTAAGCAGCCAAGGTGTTGTCAGGTTCCTTATTTGTTTTTCAGAAGGAAAAAAAAATTACTAAATGTCCTCCCTAGCTATTTACTTGAGAATAGCTAGCCAGACTATCCTCTGTTTAAAAACAAGAATTTTTCATGGACCTGACAGTTTCATTGACAGCTACAACTAACTTCACAATAGCTGGGAGCATGGAAATTGACTCTGTATCCTTACCTTTAATTATACAAGAAGGGCTGGAATCCCCTGTCAGTTTATTCAGCCAAGCTTACAGGAAGTCACAATGAGGGAATTTCCAAAGCCAGACTAACATCAGTAGCATAAATACACTCACCTAGGCTTCTCAGTTTACAAACACACTTTTAAAAGCAGACTAACAACAACGTAAAAATCTCCCCTACCCTTTACCACTTCAAACATTTAGTATGATTTAGGTTTTTGGTTAACCATGCCTGTCAAATGCTTTAAGCTGCTAAATTACTAAGTGGGCTGGAACTTTCTAACCATACCTCATTTAAATACAATCATAGATTACATGCCAAAAACTTAAAACAAATTTCTAAGTCTTGTGCCAAATGAGATCTGCCTTATAATCAGGGCAGAAAAAATGGTAAGTAAACAAATTCATCATGATTGCCGTCTCCAGAACAAAGATATGTAAAAGCATTAAGGAGTGGTTTTGGCATCTCTCAAATCCTGGCCCTGCTGCTTATGAGCTGTGTGGCCCTGAGCACTTGAGTTTCTGGTCTCAAGTTTCTGCATCTGCACCACCAATTTCCTCTCATCTCTCTTACCAATGACCATGCACAGAGGAAATCATACATTAGACACTAAACAAAAGACGTCTATTAATTACTACGAACACAAATTCAGACTACAAGCCAAGGTGACTGCTTGGGTACTAGCAGCATGTAAATTCAGGGTAAGAAACAATTACAGCTTTTTAATATTCTACTCTCCTCCCTTCAAGGTCCACCCAATCTAACCTCCTCCTCCACCACTTATCTCCATCTACTCCAGCCTAAAATGACTGACATAATGTAATTAGCACTTTATTAAATATTTTATTATATTTCCAGAATCACTCCTCAGCTAGTTCTAACACTTACCTGTTTAAGGCCTTAGGGAAAGAGTTCTGTTTCTCTAATTTCCAGTCTCATTATCCCTTCATTATTCTGGCTGATTATAAACTACACTGAGACCACAAGCGATTACACAATCGCCATTTATTTAAAATTGCGGAAGCTTGAAAATGCAAAAACCACTCTTGAACAGTAACAGATAACTTTAACATTCTAAAAGAACATTCTGACACTCTCTGAAACCACTCTGTTTCAGATCACATGGGGACACTCCCATTGGTTGACTGTGGTGAACATGACAAGAATTAGAGTCCCCTGGGCTAAGATTCTCAGGTGCAGGGTGCTAGGGACTAAACCACTGTAACCACTTCACATCCATTCAGATACACCCATTTTCTTGAACTTCAAACCATCAGCTAAAAACAACTCTTTATTCAAATGAGTTTAGAGTCAAGGCTACACATATCACAACTTAAAATGGAGTTTAAACTTCTCCCTAAAGACTTCATACTTTGTCACATCTGATAGGAAACCAATGCACTAGACCAAGGGTGCTCAACATCCTCCTCCCCCTTTTTTAAACATATATTTAACATTGCTCCCTTTACTACCCTGAAATGAAAATAAAAAATAATGTAAATCATTTACATATAAAGTTTCAAAATAATCAATTTAATATCCACATCATAAATGAGATTTAAAGAAATTTGTAAGAATGTGTACTTCAATATGTGACTGCTCTGTCATGAGTAAGTACCCTGGATGATATAATGAAGTAGTCTAATATTTACAGCAGAAGAACCATGAATGTAATAACTGCAAATGCAGACAGATACCAGCGTGTTCTTCTGGGAGACACAAACATAAGCACACTAACATCGGTAACACGGTTTTTTTAAACGGTGAACAGCTCTAGATGAAGTTCCAAACAAAATAAAACAGTATACTATTTATACAGTGTAATACATCCACTTAGACAGTAGTTGCATTTCTACAAAATTCAGGATACACAAAATGATGCCTAAGGTACTCTAGGTAAAATGAAATTAGGTTCTAGGCTCATAAAATTATAAACAGGTTTTTTTTTCCCCTACAAGAATATCTAAATAAAGATTTGAAAGTCACATGGGCCACAGAACTCTTTTTTGCATAGGACTGTCCTGTGCACATGATAGGGTTCTTAGTATTCCTGGCCATGCCCTTTAAGCACCAAAGGTACCCACCCCACCATCAACCAACAACCCCCCACGGGAATCACTGAACCAGCTGCGTGCTGCTCGGAGGCCAAGTGGAGTCTTACTGTCTTTGCGTTTCATGTACTGACCTTAGAACTATGCTTAGCTCCTCAGTGTGCTCAACAAGTCTGAGGAATCGGGTAGTCGTTCTTCTAAAACTCCGCTATTCATCCTTCGGTAGCAGAAAAGCAGAGCCAATATTTTCAGTCAATAAGAAGATGGCATCTACTGGACCAGAGTGTAAAACTGCTGACATTTCACTCACAATTAGAAACACTTTAAAGGATGCTATTGCTATTGTTCCTGCCCTATAATGACAGCCTAAGACTAGGACAGCAAATACACATCACGGCATGATGTCCCACTGAGCGTGGGAATGGCTTCAAAATCCATCTCAACATGGCCCCTATGAGTCCTGCCAAGTGTTTAGGCTTCCTAACCTCAGAAACATGGGAGAAGGCAATTAGTAGGTTCAGACAGACTTCCTGTGGGTGTTCAGAGCCTTCCACAACACACAGTTTAGTAACTTCCACCACTATCATCTGAGCACTTACTGTGTATTTTAGGCACATGGTGCTAAATGCTTACTTGACCCTCACACAACAATATGAGATGCTGTGAGTCTCTCCTTCACAGGAAGCTAAATGAGGCCCAAACACAAGGCCAGAGATCAAAAGCTGGGCTAAATTCCAGCCCAGATCTATCTAGCTCCAAAGTCCGTGCTAGCTCTTTGTCTGCAACCACACATGAAACAACCTGTCTGGAAGAGTTGGGCAGTAAAGCTTCCCACTGCTGTGGCACTTCTCTGTGTGGCCCCAGGAGGTGGACAGGCACCTTCAGAACAGCCAGACAGCATGTCAAATAAAAGCCAAAAGAAAAAATCCCTCTCTCATTGGCTCAGCCAGAAGCCAATCTGAGACTTGGGAGGAGTCCCAAATTAGATCTCTAAACCAAGCTCTGGACATCAGACTATGACATTCCCTGGTGCATAAAGACCCGGAGCTCCGGGACGGCATCAGGCCCTGCTGAGTGCTGGTTCCGATCCACCATCACTCTGCCCAAGCCTGGTTCCTGCTTCTCTCCTTGGGATGGCCAGTGCTGCTGCCCTCACAGCCTCCCTTCTAGCCTTTGAGCAAAACTCGATGTTTGCTCATCTGATGGCTTGGAGGAAATGTCCCTCTTACCTGCTCTATGTATGTGAGTCGTGCCCATCTTTCATAGTCTACAGTCAGGTCCTCTTCCCCAGTCCCACCACCAAGCATCTCTTCATTCTCCAGCTAAGATGGACTGACCCCACTTCAGAGCCTTCACAGCACTTTCTTCAGGGCATTTACCCAACTCTTTGCATCACATAATCAGTATGCATGTCCCTTCCCTAGAGCTTTATTTAGTTCCTTATTTACATCTGTATCCTCCCACAGTACTAACTACCAGTATCACCACCACCATCACCTCTGCTAGATATAAGGTCCACTTAATGAATGCCTGAGATGCCAGTCACTCTTACACATTATCTCATTTAATCCACATATTAGTTCCATTTTGCTGATGAAGAAACTGAGGCCTTATATGATCCGGAAATCAGCACTGTAACATCATGAATCCGAGCACAGTCTGGAATCAGACTGCCCATGTTTGAATCCCTGCTCTACCATTTACCAGTTGTAAAATCTTGGGTAAGTTATTTAGCCCTCTGTGCCTCAGTTTCCTCATCTGTAAAAGAATAATAATAATACATACTTCATAGGACTGTTGTCAGCATTGAAAGAGCTACTCTACAGGGAGGCACTCAGCACAGTGCCTGGCACACCATATGGACTAAAGAAGTGTTTGCTATTGTTACCATCGGTGCTGCCGCCAACCTTGTCTCACATTATGCTTCAAGCCCACACTCTGAGGACTTCAAATATATCAAACTATTTCCCATCTTTGTCCAAGCTCTGAATTATCAGCACACCAGCTCCTTACCATTCTTTGGGTCTGACCGTGTGCTTGTCTCAGAAGGATATTCCCTGACAACCCTATTCAAGAAGATCCCTGTCATCCAGACCTGGACTCCAGGACCCCCTCACCCCTGCTCCCCAACTCCCATTTGCACCTTACTACAGCCTTGTTTACTTTTCTTAGAGCACTCAACCAACCTAGGATTCCCTTCCTTATTGGTCTGTGTATTTGTTTGGGGTCCATCTTCTTTACTAGAGATGAAGGAAAGAACCACACCTGTCTTTCTCATCATTGCATCTTGCTCACCCAGCCCAGGGCCTGGCATATAATCAATGCTAAATAAATATTTGTTGCTACCCTGCCTTCTACACAGTAAGTGCTCAAGAAATCTCTGTTGAATTAATAAATGAACGAACTATGGGATCCTTGTTAATGCATGGGTACTGCTGCTGTGAGGACAGGTGTCACCCTGCAAAGTACCATTTTCTGTATTTGGTCAACTCTGAATTACTATTGAACCAAACATCTGCTGAGCACCCACACTGAGCAAATCTGCACGTTTTCTGTATAATGCAAAACATAAAGTCACTGTATTTGGCAGAAGATAGTAAGTGGGATCAGGGTTACAGTGTATGGCTGGGTGGGTTGGGCACCGCCAGTAGTGCCCTACTGAGGTGAGGCACTGATGTCTGAAGTCCCGCCTGCCTCCTGCTAGCCAGGCCATGCTCCCTGCTGCACGACTGCCCCACCAACAAGGCACTGTTTTCTCATTTTCACAAAAGCAACATACAGATCAGTAGCAGTCCCGAGGAGGGTCAGTCTTTTTTCTTACGGTTGGGTCTCTATACCATGGGATTTTAAAGGCACAAAAGACACTATCAAGAACACCCTCCCATCCTCCCAGGGTCCCTGAAACAGTCACTTGGGGTGAAAGTATTCTATTCCATGAGATGCTTACGCTAATACCAAACAGGGAGGGATAGTCAGTCAGTTCACTTCCACCTTTTAACTCACACTAGTTTATCTGATTAGCTACTAGTAACTGTCATAGCAGAGAAGCCTGAAAGTTGAGTCCTGAGAAGACTAAGTTTTCATGCAGGAAAAGGTGGTGAGAAAGATTCAGAATAAGGAGTACTGCCAGGAAAGGCAGGCTCAGACTGGAGACCCCAGACTCCACCCACTTACCTGTAGCTCCCACCTCTCAGAGTCTGGTGCGTGAGTCAGTGCACAGGCGTGTATCTGTGTGCCTACATACGTGTACACACAAAACTAGAGGAGGTGGCCGCGTACATTTCCCTGCTTCTGACCCCGCAGGTCGTCCTAATTAGTCAGCAGAGAAAACCAGGGTACTGAAAGAAGCACAGAGACCCACATATCCCTCTTCTCAGCCTTCCCAGTAACATGCAGAGTGACCTGTGGAGAATCACTTCCACTCTCTAGGAAGGACTCAATTTCATCATTTATAAAATGAGTGAGGCTGTAATATGTAACAGATATGGATTTTTCAAGCTATGTTCTAAGGAACCAAACGGTTCTGAGCACTATAGATTACTGGGGAAGATAGGTATGCAGATTTCATTTTTAAAATATATTTTAACAATTTTTGAAATTATAATAAACCCCCACAAATTCAAGTTTTATATCAAATGTTAACCTACTGAGTGATCTTTCTGTGGACCTCAAAATAAAGCTTTTCTCATCAATTCTGAGCTCATAGTTGAACATTCTGTAAACATGTCACTGTTTCTGAAGAAAGCTGGAACTCTATTTTGGGGGGGGAGGATTAGGTTTATTTATTTATTTGTTTATTTTTAGAGGAGGTACTGGGGATTGAACGCAGGACCTCGTGCATGCTTAGCATGTACTCTACCACTTGAGCTATTCCCTCCCCTGGAACTCCATTTTTTAAATTCAGGTCTATACTTGCCTACTCTCTTAAAAGTGCTCAAGCAAGTGTACTATCAAGTACACTTGCAGCATGCTCAATTAATTGCCAAGCAAATCTCAGGTACATCTGCTGGGATCACACTTCTAGTACAAGGGAATAGTCAGTTATTCAGTAACAAATGAATCACTAACAGGTTGCACTGGCATAAAAAGGGTGAGCACACATTACCATCTGTCTTGCACAGTGTCACAGAGAATGAAAGCATTTGTTAAATATTGTGATTCTACCTTGTGATAAAAAGTTCCCTGTATTCTTCTTTCAGGCTTCTGGGTAAATTTAATTGAAGAGTATCCTAAAACTACAAGGCAAGTTCTTAGTAAACCCATCTGTAATTATTTACCCACACAAATCTGATTTTCACATAAGACAACCAGAACTAAATTCAGATGTAAACTGGGTAGTAAAACTGGCCGATGACTGGAAGTGCCTGAACCCAACTCAAAATTCAGTGCTCACGAAATCAGCTTCACTGTTCTCTTACCTTTATCATAAATCACTGTTATGACACTTATAAGTCTGAATTTATAAAATGAATCTACACTGAGGTTCTACGTGGGACTGGATTTGAAATAGGGTTCCTTGGTTTCCAAAGAGTCAAAAACCACTATACCAGAGACCCTCAAAGTCTTCTTCAAGCTCTAATCATGGCAGAAGGCAGTTTCTAATTTAGGTCTGTATTGCCCGCCCGCCCCATTCTCCCTGACTCCAGCGGACTACAGCTCCCAGGGGAAGGAGGGCCTAAGCAGAAGTACTCCCTTTCTTTTTCCCTTATCTGCCACCAATAATGTTCTGTACACTGGGAGCAGCTGTTTACCCTGGCCACCAGTCATCTGAGTCCCCACCCCCAGCCACAGGGTGAAAGCAGTTCAGCCCGCCCTAACCACAGTAGTGAGGCAATCAGCTATTTGGCACAAAATTGACTGGCTGTGCCCCAAGGGATCACACTCTGGGAGCTCAGACCGGCATGCAGAGGGGCCCTCCCAGTAAGAATTCGTAAGCCACTGCTGATGGACTCTCAAGCCATAGAAGGAGATGTGTTTTCTAAAATGAGTACAGAACCTTGGGGAAATTTCAAATAAGAGAGAATAATGAGGAAAATAAATAAACATAAACAAACACTCCATCAGTGTCAGCTATATACAAAGGCACCGTGCCCAGACTTTTACCTATAAAACTCATTTAATCTTGAACCGTCCCATAAGGGGGGGACCACTATCATCCCCATTTTACAGACAGATAAACCCAGGTGCAAAGAAGTTCAGTTTTACTGAGAGTTCCACAGCCAGGAAAACATTTTCCTTGCCTGGGATAAGGGAAAACATAGGGCTCCCACCCAGCTGCTTTCAACTTCTAAATTCCTAGATTCTCGGTCTCAGGAAGCTATGTTTAATAACAATGTCTACCATCCAGACGTCAAATCTGACCAATCTCTAATTCAGCAAAACTGCTGGCAAGAACGACATTTTTCAGCCCCTGAGTAATCTTTGCACAAGAGTGACGTATCCCTCTATTGCACATGTTACCAGAGGAAGTAGAGAAACTTCTGAGGGACTTGCATAACACCGCCTAGAAAAAGGATTCCAAAAGGCCTTTCACATATGTTTTCACGATGCCCTAGGACATCACCCACCTCCCACCTGCACCCTCCCCTCACGATCCACGTGGGCAACGTGCTGACTGATGCTCACTTCAGCAGAAATTCAAAGGACAGACTGGACACCCTTCCTTCTCATGCTGCTGTCTCCACAAAATTACAGTGTCAGAATTCACTTCAAAGCATCCTCATGTCTCTGACAACCCTGCAGGGTGGAGAGTATGAAAAAGAGAATAAATAGTGTATTTCTGGCATCACAAAAGCAAACTCTGTTTCATCAAACATGCTACTCTAGTTGAAGTTTCTGCTTTCAGAGAATCCTTGGGTTTGCCTTTAGACTCACATTGTTTCCTATTAAGTGACTAACTTTGAATCATTCAAATCTGCCTTGGTCTTTAGGATTTTCAGGCACTACAGAGTGTACAATTACTATATAAATATGGGTGCTCTCAAGTAATAAAAACACACTAACAAGACACAGCCAAGGGCCTCAAATCCACCTCTGACACTGGGGAGCTAGCAGAAAGCAACCCAGACACTATTAGAAGTCCTAAACAGAGGAAAGAAAAATAAATGCTGACCGAAACCCAGGAGGAACAGAGTATCTTAAGAAACCAGAAAACACATGGAGAAATGGAGGAGAACCAAAAGCAGCCTCTGTTCTGGGTCACCAAGTGAAATCTGCGAGGAAGGAGGAAGGGTTTCAGTGGGATCTGAAGTGCAAAAACTCAAATGTCCCCCAGTCTGGTCCTGAGAAACCTGCTCGACAAACAACACAAAGGCACAACATACGATCCTGTTCTGAGAAGGGGTGAGGAAAGGGTAGGGGCAACCACAGCCAGGGCAACCAGGCAGTGAAGAGCTGGGGCTTCTCACCTGCAATACCGGGCGTCACTGCAAGTACTTGCTGCAGTGACTCATTGCAATGAGTCCATAAAATGACAATGAAAAATAAACAGAAGAAGGAAAAACAGTAAAGGGAGAGCCTGGTACTCCGGTTACAAAACTAGACGGGTAGGGACCTCAGGTCATGGGCCCCTATGAGAGCGCGCCCCCTCAACCCTGACTATTCCTAAGGCTCTGTCCTCCAGAGGTGTTCCTGAAAGTCATCCATCTACTGGACCTGAAGAATTCCGGTTCATTCTCTTAAAGTCCAGCTCAAATGCCTCTCCTTCCCTGTGAAATCTTCCCGACTTCCCAAATAAAGGCAGTCATTCTCTTATAGGTGCCCCAACAGGACTGTTGTTAAACATGTTAATTACAACCTTGCTTGCTTTTTGCATGTACTGCCCATCAAACTATACTAAGGCCTGAGGCTGCGTTTTATTCATTCTTATTTCTCACTGTCAGTGCTTAGAACATAGTAGGCAATCAATGGATAAATGAATGTCCACCAGCAGGACCATCCAAAGTCCCCAAGGCCACAGCAGTTTGCACAAAGACCCACGATCAACTTACGGAGCCAACTTGAAGACTAACCAGATCTTAACCATGGAGAGACACACCACTCCCTCTCCTTCCTCTAAAACGGGAATGAGGGAGCTTCTCCCTTCACTGCCACTAGAAATGGGAAGGAGAACGCAGAGGTAACTGACATCTTGAGGTAGGGCACTACCAATTAAATGAGTTTTCAATCTCACAGCCACTGTGACCAAAGTAAAACACTACATTTGGAACATGCTGAAAAACACTTAAAAATAATACTCAGCCATAAGAAAGAATAAAATAATGCCATTTGCAGCAACATGGATGGACGTGGAGAATGTCATTCTAAGTGAAGTAAGCCAGAAAGAGAAAGAAAAATACCATGTATCACTTATACATGGATCTTTAAAAAAAAAAGACAAATTTATTTACAAAACAGAAACAGACTCACAGACATAGAAAACAAATTTACGGTTACCAGGCGGAGAAAGGGGGTGGGAAGGGATAAATTGAGAGTTCAAGATTTGCAGATACTAATATATGTAAAATAGATAAACAACAAGTTTCTACTGTATAGCATAGGGAACTATATTCAATATCTTGTAGTAACTTACAGTGAAAAAGAATATGAAAACAAATACATGTGTGTTCACATATGACTGAAACATTATGCTGTACACCAGAAATTGACACATTGTAAACTGACTATACTTCAATAAATACATATATTAAAAAGGAAGAAAAACACTTAGAAAATAGATTTCTGACCTTTTCCTTTCTCTGCCCATAAGAGAATAAAAGCAGGAAGACTGATCATCATCCATTTTACCCAAGACTCAAACAACTGGTCTCTTCCTCCTACCAAGCCTGAATGGGAAGTCACGTGGGTCTCTGGCAGTACTCATCGTCCAGCCTTTCCTGCTGTGACAGAATACCTGAGATGCTGATGACAGAATCACCTACAACTATGATGGCTCATCTCTGACGTTAAGGGAGATGAAGAGGGAAAGTCCCTGGAAAACCACTGTACAAGCCTTTAAAATTTTGTTCAAAAGACATCAGAGCCATAACTGACGTATGAACAAATCAGGAAAGGCTGAAATATGACTTGACAGCATCCAAAAAAACCGTCCTAGAAGAGACCTAATAGAACAGGTACGTGTCAACACCTAGGACAGCTGCCCCAGAAAAAGACAGCCCAGGACACACCCCTTCCCTCCCCACTTTACAGAGCTCCCATTGGGCCTAGTCTCCTAGCCTCCAGCCCTACTCCACCAATATCAGTACACGACAGAGTAAGTAAGAGGCCAATGAGCAATTCCTAAATTAAACTCCCTCACCCTCATGGGCTGAGTCCCTTTTAAGCAACACAGAGGAGAGGCAACAGTATAAAGAATCGTATGATTCCAAACATTCACCTTCCTCTTTCAAGACAATAACCATCTATACTTTATTAGGGCCAATAAGTCTTATCCTCAACTCCAGAGGCCTAAAGATTGCAAGAGTATCCTTGTTAAGTCTCAAAACCCCCTGTATTGTGGAAGAATTCATTCTTGGGGGAAAATTAAGTTCATTTTCCCATGAAGTCAAAGAGAGGCACCTACGTACTTGTCTGTCAGCTGCGCAGACACCCAGGCCTTTCACAAGCATGCCTGGGGAGGTGGGGCCAAACAGAAGTGCTGAGAAGCAGGACAGCTTCATGACTAGACTGCCTGGATATGAACCCAGCTCCACCACTCACTAGCTCTGATTTTAAAAAGAGGGAAAATACCAGGCCCTACCTTGTGATTAAGAGGATTAAGTTAGCTAATCTACTTAAAAAGAGCAAGTGCTATATTTCTTCCATAAGTGAAGAGGCAGAGCCACTGTTTCCTTGAAAACATGCTGTCCCACATCATAAGACTATTCAATGTGATAAAAACATTAGGCTGAACTGTATGAAACTTCCAACATTTGACTATTTTCTAACCTACAAGAATGGCAATTTCATGTGGTTAAGTCAAATAGGTATGAATAAGGATGCAAAGCAGTGCGTTTTAATTCATCCTAAGTACCTAAAGCAGCTCAGGTCTATTACAGAAAATCCTTCAAATGACTGTCTTAAAAAACAGATCAAATATCTGATCCTTCTCATGTAGTCTGGTCTGCAGGACCTTGTGAAGGTTGAGCAACCTTGGCTGTTTGGAGCGCTGACTGGCTGCCAAGCTGAGTTCCAGCCATCACCTGTTACTTTGACAACAGTAGCTTCAGGGCTACTAGGACCATCCGCAAAACCCTAAGTACCTAAAGGAAGACCAGAGGCCCAAGAGGCCCAGCCGTAGTGACCAGACTGTCCCACAGCATTCTCCCTCTAATGGTGCTTATGGCTCCCAACAACCGACTTCATGTTTCTGACACAAACACAGTCCTGAGCAGCACTACCTGGATTTCAGCCATTATTCTAGTTGTGCCTGAAGTTATTCAAACCTAGTTCAAAAAAGTTTCAGAAACCCAGCACTGATCATCTGTTATCTTAGAAAGTTTTTCCGTAAGTCTAAAACCTTGAAGAATTCAAGAGAAAAACAGAACCCAAAGTTACTAGCAGGAAAGAAATCATAAAGATCAGAGCAGAAACAAATGAAATAGAGACTAAAACAACAAGAGAAAAAAATCAATGAAACTAAAAGCTGATTCTTAGAAAAGATAAACAAAATTGATAACCCTAGCCAGATTCATCAAAAAAGAAAAAAAAGGGAGAAGGCCCAAATCAATAAATCAGAAACGACAAAGAAGTTACAATTGACACCAGAGAAATACACAGGATCGTAAGAGACTACCATAAGCTACTATACAGAAATAAAATAGACAACATGGAAGAAATGGACAAACTCTTTGAAAGGTACAATCTCCCAAGACTGAATAAAAAAGAAACAGAAAATATGAGCAAGTCAATTACCAGCACTGAAACTGAATCAGTTATTTAAAAACTCCCAAAAAACAAAAGTCCAGGACCAGATGGCATCACAGGTGAACTCTACCAGACATTTAGAGAAGACCTAACACCTACGCTTCTGAAACTATACCAAAAAACACTGCAGAGGAAGGAACACTTCCAAACTTATTCTACGAGGTCACCATCACCCTGATACCAAAACCAAAGATATCACTAAAAAAAGAAAGTTACAGGTCAATATCACTGATGAACATAGACGCAAAAAATCATCAACCAAATACAAGCAAACCAACTCCAACAAAACATTAAAAGGATCAAACACCATGACCAAGTGAGAATTATCCCAAGGATCCAAAGATTTTTCAATATCTGCAAATCAGTGTGACACACCACATTAACAAGATATGAAACAAAAATATGACCATCTCAATAGATGCAGAAAAAGCTTTTGATAAAATTCAATATCCATTTATGATAAAAACTCTCCAGAAAGTGAGCACACAGTGAACATATCTCAACTTAATAAAGGCCATATATGACAAACCCACAGTTAACATCATACTCAGTGGTGATAAGCTGAAAAGTATTCCCTCTAAGATCAGGAACAAGACAAGGATACCTTCTCTCACCACTTTATTCAACATAGTTTTGGAAGTCCTAGCCACAGCAATCAAAGAAGAAAAAATAAAAGGAATCCAAATTGTAAAGGAAGAAGTAAAACTGTCACTGTATGGAGATGAAATGATATTATACACAGAAAATCCTAAACATGCCACCAAAAAACTACTAGAGTCATCAGCAATTCAGTAAAGTTGCAGGACAAAAAACTAATATACAGAATCTGCTTCATTTCTATACACTAACAATGAAATATCAGAAACAGAAATTAAGGAAACAATTCCATTTACCATCACATCAAAATGAATAAAACAGCAAAGAATAAACCTACCTATGGAGGCAAAACATCTGTACTCCAGAAACTATAAGACACTGATGAAAGAAACTGAAAATGACACAAGCAGATGAAAATATATACCATGTTCTTGGACTGGAAGAATCAATATTGTTAAAATGACCATACTACCCAAGGCAATCTACAGATTCAATGCAATCCCTTCAAATTACCAATGACATTTTTCACAAAACTGGAACAAAAGGCTTGATAGTTTGTATGGAAACACAAAGGACCCCAAATCACCAAAACAATCTTGAGAAAGAAGAACAGAGCTCCAGGAATTACATTTCCTGCCTTCAGACTATACTACAGAGCTACAGTATCAAAACAGTATGCTACTGGCACAAAAACAGACGCATAGATCAACGAACAGGATAGAAAGCCCAGAAATAAACCCACACACTTACAGCCAATTAATCGACAACAAAGGAGGCAAGAATAGACAATGGAGAAAAGATAATCTCCTCAATAAGTGGTGCTGGGAAAACTGGACAGCTACATGTAAAAGAATGAAATTAGATTATCTAACACCCCATACAAAAATAAACTCAAAATGCATTAAAGACCTAAATGGAAGGCCAGATACTATAACACTCCTAGAGGGAAACACAGGGAGAACACTCTTTGATATAAATCACAGCAGTATTTTTTGGATTCATCTCCTACAGTAATGGAAACAAGAGCAAAAATAAATAAATGGGACCTAATCAAACTTAAAAGCTTTTGCACAGCAAAGGAAACCATAAACAAAAAGACAACGTACAGAATGGCAGAAAATATTTGCAAACAATGCAACTGAAAGGGACTAATTTCCAAAATACACAAACAGCTTATATAGCTCCATATAAAAAAAAACCAAACAATCAAATCAAAAAATGGGTGGACAACCTAAATAGACATTTCTCCAAAGAAGACATACAGATGGCCAACAAGCACATGAAAAGATGCTCAACATCACTAACTATGGGAGAAATACAGATCAAAATGAAGTATCACCTCACACGGGTCAGAATGGCCATGATCAAAAAGTCTACAAATAATAAATGCTGGAGAGAATGTGTAGAAAAGGGAACCCTACTACACTGTTGGTGGAAATGTAAATTGGTGCAGTCACTATGGAGAATAGTATGAAGGTTCCTTAAAAAGACAAAAATAGTTATGATATGACTCAGTAACCCCACTTCCGGGCATGTATCTGGAAAAGATGAAAACTCAAAAAGATATACACACCCCAATGTTCACAGAAGCACTATGTACAATAATCAAGCCATGTAACCTAAATGACCATGGACAGATGAATGGATAAAGATGATGTGGTGTATACACAGTGTGTGTGTGTGTGTGTGTGTGTGCGTGTGCGTGTGTGTGTGTGTGTGTAGAATATTACTCAGCCATTAAAAAGGATGAAATAATGCCAACTGCAGCAACATGAATGGACCTAGAGATTATCATACTAAGTGAAGTAAGTCAGACAGAGAAAGACAAATATGGTATCACTTATGTGTGGAATCTCAAAAAAATTATACAAATGAACTTATTTACAAAACAGAAATAGACTCACAGACACAGAAAACAAACTTATGGTTACCAAAGGGGAAAGGTAGGTGGGGGAAGAGATAAATTAGGGATTTGGGATTAACAGATACATACTACTATATACAAAGCAAACAACAAGGTCCTACTGTAGAGCACAGGGAACTATATTCAATAGCTTGTAATAACCTATAATGGAAAAGAAACTGAAAAAGAAATATATATATACACATATATATATAAATGAATCACTTTTCTGTATATGTGAAAATTGTAAATAAACTATACTTTAATAAAAAAAAATAAACTTTTAAAAAGGAATTAAAGAGATCTTGTAGTAACTTATGGTGAAAGAGAATACGAGAATGAATATATGTACGTTCATGTATGACTGAGTCTTTATGCTGTACACCAGAAATTGACATAACACTGTAAACTAACTATACTTCAATAAATATATATATACCAAAAAAAAAAGAATTAAGGAGAAAAGGATATCACTTATGTTAAAATTCAATTAAACAAAACAGGCTCTTTGTGTAACAAATTCGCAACTTCCTGTCAATCTATAATTTAAAAAAATTTTTAAGTTCAATTATACAAAGTCACAGAAATGGTACTTTAGTAAAGAACAACTTTAATCAAAATTTTTAGATGCACTGTGTGATTTCATGCCTTTCTTTCCATTAAAAACAAAATTTTTTCAACTATCGTCCCAGTCAGTAATAATGAGACAACAACATATCTTCCTCTATCCTATAAACTAAGCCAAGCTAGGAAAAAAAATCCAAAAGCACTTGTACTTGTTAGAACCCTTGATTCCATGTTATTACATGAACTAAGGGAAGGCTTGGACCAAGATCATCGATGAGCCATCTGTGAAGGTGCACAGGTGATCGGATTACTTTGGGCTTAACAGCCATGTTTCAGCTTGATTTTACAGCTCCACTTCCCTCAGCACCAGAAATATTTATCTTGTCTACTCTCCTCAACCCAAAACCATTTATAAAGCCCAAATCAGTATTAGCTCTGAATGAAACTATTAAGTAAAGTCTTTCTCAACACCAGACCATATACTTTCAAGTTTCTCAGCTAAAATTAAGAGATCATTAAAAAAGAAACCGAGAAACAAATGCTTCCTCATGGAGTCTCTCATCTTGATATTTTATGTCGACACAAGGATATGATAGGGGCAGAGATAGAGGGCAGGACCATACTGTCTCAGGACATGCTTCTTAGCACTTCAGAACAGAATCGTGGGCATTTGCCCTCCCCTGGCATTCTTACTTAATGTTATAATTAACTTAATATTTAATAATTAAAGAAACTGAACTAAGCTGAAAATTCAAGTAGCATTCTTCTTCATAAAGACTCTGTTGGCTCACATGTGTTTAGAGCACAATCCGAAAGGTGGTAACACATTTTGCCCTAAAGATACCCCTGTTCCATGGCTCACTGTTCTGGCTGCCATCTATCCTTTTTGAGATGCAAGAGGATGCCAGATGACTCTGAAAGCAATAGATCTCTGCAAGATGTATACACATGAGCACAACACACACCTCTAAGAGTGCCATGCAGTCGTGCACAGCAGGTGGCAGCTTACTGCTCATAACATAGGACAAGGAAACAAGTATAAACATCTTACCCCACCCCAAGTTCACTGAAGCTTCACAGTTTGCAGAAGTTTGGACTCACTCATTGCAGCTAACACATAGCATGGTTTAGTGGTAAAAAGCATGAGTTTTGAAGTCCGACAAAAGTTACTCATTTATAAAATGAATAAAGTACTTAATTTATCCAAATCTTGGTTTCCTCATCTTTAAATGGGGATAATACCATCCAACACACAAGGATGGGCACACAGATGTGTAATTTATAAGGTCAAGGTCAGGGATATAATCCCCATTACAAAAAAACAAACAAACAAATAACTCACACACTACAACATGGTTTTAATCTGTACTCTCAAACCTGGATGTATTATACCACTAGTGTATGAGTGCCACACAAGGCAACAAAAGGGGGACAGGAAATAAAACAACTTAGACTACGTACTTCCCTGCTGGGTGGCTCAATACTATTCCTTTCTAAATGAAGAACAGTATGCAGTATACTCTATGTTTTAATGGTGCTAAGTCTCATTGTTTTGAAACACACATAAAGTATGAGTTCAACAAAAAGAAATGCTGCAGAAATTTCACGCAAATATTCAAGGACACATGTTGCCAGACCTCTTCACTGAAAGCTGTTCATGAGAGTGACTAGATGCCAACAAGCCAGTAAATCCTATGGGAAGAGGCCTTACATACAAGCACACTGATTACTTCAAGAAGTATTAACAGGGAAGCTGACCAAGAACTATTGAAAGCACAACAAGAATTCTAGTCCAAAGCTACTAGTACAAACAAATACACTGTATATACATGGTGGGTATACATACAACTCAATATTCTCCGGAAGACATCCCTACCATAATACTCCTAAGAACCATCATTTAATGGAAGATCTGTCTTACACCAAGTTTTTGAATCCCAATTTCTTACAAAATTAAGAAAGTGAGGTTGAGGAGTTTTCTGTTCCAAGGCAACAGTCAATAAAGAAAAAAAACTAAATTGTATTCAGTTACCTAAGCGCAAAGGCATATAGCAATATATTTTCAAGCTTTCTCATCAAAGTAGTTAAAGTTTTTTAAATACGATGATTATAACAAACTCTCACCCATCTAGAAAACATGATTATCCTGATATGATTCATCCCTAAGGGTTCAAAAGAATCAAGAATTTACTGTACTTGTATCCACATTTGAAAAAGAAAGCATTCCTTAACTCTATGGAAATATTTTTAAATATAAAATACAATGACATTACTGGAAATTCTTTCACTTGGGGCTTTCATTGAGGCTTACCTGCTTATTACTCTCATAATAATCACGCATGAAAAGTAAAATAAAGATCACTCATCTTGTATTTTAGGGACAAAAAATTAAGTAAAAGAAGTCAACAATTATTTCAAATTTCCCTTTGTTGGAATGCAAAACAAACAAAAAAACAAACAAACAAACCTAGCCTCCTTTCAGAGATCCTATCCAAGAAGTTGGGGCTGGAGAGGGGATCTCGGAACTGCGATACTACATTCAAATTCCTGCTAAAGAGCTTCATCTTACAGACGAAGGAACCAAAGCTCAGAGGCATGAAATGACTCAACTATGGTTTCAAAGTCTATCAGAGCCCCAATATGAATCCAGGTACCTGACTCAAGAAGCTTAGTGGTAATGTCTGAATCTAAAGACCAAATGAAGAGCCAGAAGTCAGCCACGTGCCGTCAGTGCCCCTCAGGATTTGCCCACAACTCTCCAGGCGAAGCAAGGAAGATGGTGGATTTGTGGTAAGTGGACCAGAGGAAGCTCTACCAACTGAAGTTCAGTCAACCTGGAGCCACTATATCAGCTTGTGTCTTGTACTGGAAACTGGCTGCTGACAAATATAAGAAATCTAGATAAAACCCAAAAAGAGAGAAACTGCTCCTCCTGGATGAACATAATAACTACAGGCAAAGATAAGCTACCAAATTAGAAGAAAAGATTAAGACGTTTTATGAGGAACATATCAAATTTCATTGTTCAGACATCTTGGATGCAAGTAAATATTTGCGTGTAAGAGATAAAAGAGGACAAGTGGATCCAGATTTTCATGGGAAAAGAAGGCATGCTAACACTCCTGCAGGAATTTATCAGCACTTCACACTGGATGAAAAAAACTGTGTTCTTATCTTCCGGCTGTTTGCTAGAGAACCAGGATGGACGATTTTGATGCTTAAAGAGAGTACAGGAAATCTCTGGCACAGGCAGCATAGTGGTGTTCTCTAGAGACCAATGCACTACTTGAAAAGGTCCTAATCATAACTGAGCAGAAAATTATTTACTGTTGTTTACTCTTTGCATTTTCATTATAGATTCAGAACTGGGTTATCTTTCCTTGCAAGACTATTTCATCAGAAGATCTTTCAATGAAAAGAACAAAACTGCTGTTTACATGGAACTGTAAAAATGTGGACAAATCACATTGATCTGAATTTCAATTAAACCAAGAATTGTGGTTAAGTAACTGTGTTAGTATATACATTGAACTGTACACCCAAATAAAAGTCTCATTCCCAAAAGGCATTTAGCATGCTCTATCTGAATATGACTCTTAGACTTTAAGCCAGAATCAGTCAATGCCATGCCTGCCTTAGAACAAGTAACAGTAGACAACATAATTAACCAAATATAATACACTTTTTCTTCCAAAATTGTATCTCAGGGTTGGTGCAGAACATATCATGGGGCACACTTTCAGTTGCTTATACCACTTTCTTGTTCAAAACAAAGTAACTGTCTTAATTTTAAAAAGAGAGAGAAAAGAAAAGAAAAAGAGGAACTGATTGTCCCCAGATCTACTTGGTGCCTCAGGCACATAGACACCTAGCCATTCCTCGGACATACGAGATTACACAAAGAAGCACTGTTTGCAATAGCAAAAGCATGGAAACATGTCCATGAATATGGACACTGGTTAAATAAACCATGGTACATTCACACAATAGAACACTCTGGAGTTCTACTAAATATGTAATACACACATGAAAAGGAAATACTCTATGTCTTAATATGGAAAGAGGAAGATATACTGTAAAAACGAAAAAAGCAAAGTACAGGATAGTATATAGAATATACCACCTTTTGTGCAAAAACAGAAGAATATATACTTGTCCCTGTTTTGAAGAAAGCATCCTAGAAACTTGTTTGGAAAACCGAGGATTTCTGAAAAATGCACTAACCATTCTGTCCCTAGGGGCTGTTCTAATCTGCAGATTCTGGATGTGAGCTGCAGCATTTCCAGCCTCCAGCCAGCACTGCTCGCTTCAGACTGGCCCCTGCAATCCCAACTGGCAAGAGCCAACTCCTTAATATCTATCCTGGTGCTACTGTTCGTCCTGAACTCACTGGTTTCAGGATACCGACAGACTCCCTGGTTTGTCTCAGGTCTGAAGTCAAGGGGAGAGGAGATTCTGTCAGCAATCAACTCCTGAACGTGTTTTTCCTCAAATTGTAGGGCTTGCCCCTATATTTGTGCTACTAAATGTATAAAGGTATATAGAGTTATACCACCCCCTAGGTTTTCTCCACTTGTTTAATATATCATGCGGTGTTTATTTAATACACTGCACCCTTACAGCCGTCTGTTCATACATCTTTACTTCAAAAATCTGAACAGAGTCAGCATACACTTGAGCTCAGTGTTTGATGGTGAAATTTAAATATAAATAAAATAAAAATAGTATACCCTCCCCCCAAATAAAAGAATATATACTTGTGTTTAATTGCATCTAGACACAAGAATTGAATAAAGGAGGATACGTAAGGGGCAGGGAAGGAAGATGACAGGGACAAGGATGGGAGCAAGCCTTCTCAGTTTGTATCCAGTTATACTGGTTTGATTTCTGAACCATGTGGATCTAGTACCCAAGTCAAACAAAATACCAACATCACAATAATAATAATGGAAAGTTAAAAATGCTTGCCAATAAACCCTTCGTAAGAGACAGATCTGCCACCCACAGAGTGAGAAGCATTAGAGCTGAGCAAGAGATTACACAGGGGTTCTCTTCTACTTCCCAAGAAGTAGAAAGAAGAGAGGAAGTCATTTACAGACCACCTACCACAGGCTATGTTTTCTGCATTTGTTATCTCATTAATATTCAAATTAACCCTAGTAGGTATTATCGGCCTCATTTCTACAAATAAGTAAATGGTGGTACACAATAAATGGCAAGGCATCAGGCAACTTGTCCAAAGTCACAGGGCTGTGATTGGAACTCAGGCTCTTATCTGCTGACACTCTCATAGAAAAATACTAAAATACCTCTAAGTCAGTCATTCACCCATAACCACACTTCCTTCCACATTGTTTCCTCTAATACTCTGCTTTCTGAGTTTTGAGAATAAGTGTTTGTTAAATAAAGCAAACATTGTACACTGACAAAAGGGTACTCTGTATTTTCCACCTACTGAGCTCCGAAAGTTAATTACAGGGAATGTTATCAGTTCCTTCACTGAGGATTAACTATGGAAATACATGCAAAAAGCTCTGAATAATGAACTTCAAAGGAACTGCAAAATCATCTTTGGCAATAAGATGATAAAAATGATGCTACCATGGAGGAAGGAGGAAAGAAGTAGCA
Source organism: Vicugna pacos (assembly GCF_048564905.1). Taxonomy (NCBI): domain Eukaryota; kingdom Metazoa; phylum Chordata; class Mammalia; order Artiodactyla; family Camelidae; genus Vicugna; species Vicugna pacos. The sequence goes on along the minus strand of NC_132999.1, from coordinate 19,263,481 downwards.
ACTAACATTTGCTGGGTGCTTATATATACCAGTCACTGTTCTAAATGCTTTAAATATAAAGACTCACTTCACTTTCATAAAACCCTGTAATTAGTCCTGTTATTACCTTTATTTTATAGATGAGAAAACTGAGACAGAGAAGTTAAATAACCTGCCCACACAAGACTGTCCTAAACCCCCTACCACACTATTCCCCACCATCCAGTACTGTCTCCCCTCATAGTATTTCCAGGCTGCAGCAACTGAAGGTGAAGCAGAGGACGGCTCTTCTCTAACAAATAAGTGAATGATTTGCAATTGTAAGTATTTAACTGAGTACGTTATCCTATTCCAAGAGAAGGAAGCTTCAAATCACTGCCAAATGGATCGATGAGACAAACACTCAAAGCCCCTGATTTCAGAGCTTTGGGCCATAGTCCAAGCAAGAGATGAAACCTAGAGAAAGGCAGTAAGGAGTGGCATGTTGAAAAGGCAAGTAGAGATGAGAACTGTGTTTCTTTCTCAATTGCATATTTAATAAGTGCTGCTAAGCAAAAATGTGGTTCCATGATCATATACTGGAAAACAGTTGACTGACATTCAATAGTTTCTTAACCGTAAGATTTCTTAGGGCTTCAGTATGTTAACATGTGTTTTGGTTCTCCAAGAAAAGGATAAACTAAGCAACATCACACAATTCCCAAACTTCACTGACCATGAAATTCTTTATTCACAGAGCACCCTGAGAACAAACCATACTCAGGGAAGCAATGGATGAAAAGGATATTCAGAAGTTAAAAATCTATCGAACTTAGTAACTAAGAATCCATGAGAGATGAGTCAAAATAAGCCCCAGGATAGTGAAGGTGATATAAGAGGGAAGTTAAGGTAAAGAGCAGTTTTTAAGAAAAAAGATGAACTTAGTTTTGGACCTGTTTGACTTAAATTTGTTAAAAAAAAAACTGCCAGTTCACCAAACAATTGAAACCAGGGTCTCAAAGAGATATCTGTACATCTATGTTCATAGCAGTATTATTCATTATTCACAATAGCCAAAAGGTGGAAGCAACCTAAGTGTCCATTGACGGATGAATGGATAAAAGATTATTCCATTTTAAAAAGGAAGGAAATTTTGACACGTGCTACAACATGGATGAACCTTAAGAACATTATGCTAAGTGAAGTAAGTCAATCACGAAAGATGAATACTGTATGAGTCCATTTAAATGTGGCACCTAGAGTAATCAGATTCATAGAGACAGAAAGCAGAATGATGGTTGCCAGGGACTAAAGTGGGGGGGACAGGGTGGAGGGGTTAATGAGTATAGAGTTTCAGTTTTGCAAGATAAAAAGAGTTCTGGAGATTGGTTACACAGTAATGCAAACATACTTAACACTACTGAACTGTAACTTAAAAATGATGAAGATGATAAATTTTATGTTGTGCATTTTACCACAATTAAAAATTTTTAACTGCAAGTTCAAGACATTATGTCCTTGTCTGTGTAGAAATCTCTCATCCCATGTGGTTCTGTTAGGACTATGGATCACACTGTCCCACCTGGACCCCTGCCGATGACCCAGGTCTGACCGACCGCTGCCCACCTACGCAACCAAGGTGTGACTCAAGCCGGAGTCCTTCAAGAGAGATTTGAGAAATGGAAGCCAGAAGAACAACATCTTGGGTCAGCCAGTTGTTCTCTTTCAAGACATTTGGCAAGAACCAGCAAGAAATGAGACCAATGAAAGAAAAGCAGAAACAAGCAGGACTCCTAAAGAAGGATCATGCCTTGACATCGCAGGAGCGTTTGGATTCTCCTCCCTTCCCCTTAAGAGGCTCTGGCTACATGGGCCAATAAATCCCCACACCCTTCCTGCACCCTCCTCTGCACCCCACACCAACACACACCTAAAGAGGATAGAGACATCCAAAAGAAATGTGGTCTCGATAAAGCACAGGACCCTGAACAAGGATTTTACCTCCACGGCTCCTTTTGAAAGTTTATCTGCAGTATCACATGCTAGAACAGTAGTACACAATTCCATAATTTAGTGAGTACAATTCCAAACTTAACACAATCTTTCCAGCTGGTAAATACATCATGATGCTAGGCCAGAATACCATTACATTTCTGAACCAAAAAAAAAATGGTTTAAGAAAATCATTATCAATCTAAATCTACACCAGGTTATGCAGAGGGAGAGAGACAGGAATAGACAGATTTGGAAATATAAATGTTTCAAAATTAACTGAAGTGTAACATAAAAGAGAGTACTTAAGTATTACCCTGAAACTGAGGCTTTGGACAGAAAATTCTAACACACTCAAGTCAAAGGCCAGGAAAGCACACACATAAGATCCTTTATCTGTGCTTTATTTGAACAACTTCACCCTTTCCCTGTTCAACTTAGTGCTCCATAAATTTGCAGGTTCCCTTGGTTTGGTTTTCACTAATAATTGACGGGGTTTCATTTTATTAAATACAAATCTAATCAATGATGTTTATGGCTGGCTAGGTATAATGACTTGCGGGCACGGAGGAAGGAATAAAGGGAGAAGGAATGGTGTTGCTCTGCAGAATTCATGTGACTTACTCAAAGAGGATACCTAAAAGGCCACCATGCCAGGAATTAATGTCAAACCAGTTTCGTATCTAAGAATCTGAAAGGCTCACAGCATAAGGCTGCAGAGTGCCCGAAACCAAATCTTAAACGTGAACCGAGCTTCCCAGGGACTGTAGTTATAAACTTGTTGTCACAAGTCTTCACAAAGATAAACTAGCCTAATTGATTTCACTGACACAGATATAACCAATAAAATAACTTCTGAACACTAGGGATACTAACCATGTGAAATCTTTACAACCACTAATCAGGAAAACATCCATCTTCTGAAACCACCTAGGGCTTCTCTCTTTTATCATGAAAGATGACTAGCCAGTATTTTAATCCTAAGGGTGGAGAAAAGACAACCCTATTTTACCTGGAGGGGTTTTAAAGGTTCATTGCAGCACAACAGATAAACACAAAATGACAAGGCCTGTCCCTCCCAGTCCATCCCACAGAATTATCTTCAGCTATTTAAGGTGGCTTCCATCTCATGCCTCTAGAGCACATCTTGGAATCTGGCAGCCCACCAAAATGCTTACAACGTGCTGGGGAAAACTGAACGTTCAGTAACACTGTTCAGGCATCTCCCAGTCCCCAGAACCGTATGTTGGCCAAGAAACCTACAGAACTCACTGTCCTTGAAAACCAACTGGGCAGATTTATGATAGTTCCGTTAACATACAGTCTGTGCTTTTTAAATCAATGCATAAGTAAGTATCCAAAATTTTAAAATGTGAAAAACTTTCAGACAACAATACCATCTACAGTCTCCTAATGGAAATCAGTAAAGTATGCAAAAATGGAGGCACGAAAATGTTTATAACAGGATTACTTATAGCAGAAAAAGTAGTATGTATGTAGCCTATTAGAAGGTTAGGTAAATAAACTTTTATCCATCCCTATGAAAGCCGTCACCCTATCCTTGGGCAGAAGCACGGTGCTGGTGACACTCGGCTGTGCCACACAGGCCACCTCATTGACCTTGATCACTGCCCCACCTCAGCTGCAACGGCTTGGACCTGTGCTGAGCCCGCCCGACCCTGCGAGCCAGCATCCTGTGGCATCACATAGCACTTCTTGAGTGATTGCACTTTGTAATCTTGGGGACAGCTTTCTCTCTCCCTCTCCTTTCTCTTTCAAATCAAAACAGCAAGTCCTGAGGCTGACACCCCTCCACTGTGACCTGGTGTTGCTCGCTGACAGGGCTGGGGCCTGGGGAGATGGCCTCTCCCAGCTTCCAGGGAAGCTCTTTGCAAAGACAGCAAACCACACTTCTTCCTAGGGGACTGAGTCCCACCTCCCGTCAGGGCCAGGCCAGAGAAGGCTATTTTCTGTTCTGAGGAATTGTTATCATTTAAATGATATGTTTTAATAAAAATTCTAAGCTGTTGAAAAAAAAAAAGTTGGTCATCCTAACCAAAAGTTATTATTACCTCATAGGGGTAAAATTGAGAGAAGTCACTTGGTTAAAAAAAAACAAAAAGTAAAAAAAAAAAAAAAACCAAAAGCCCCCAAAAACAGATCCCAACACAATGTTCTATGATCTCCTTGGAATTTTTTTTTTTAACTTACAGGTCCATGTATGCATGAAACAAAGTCTAAAACAGTAAACACTGAAATATAAAAATGTCGATCTGAGTTACAAATCTTAGAACTCTTATTTCTTTCTAATTTTTATAAAATGCAAATGTTATTTGTTTAATTTCTTTAAAATGCTAAATAAATTTTTAAAGAATCCAGCAGCTATAGCAAATTTCAGATGACTGCCTAGGAAGGGCCAGTATTAGGCGCATATCCTGACTTCTCTGAAAGTAAATGCAAGAATGGCTGACAATATTCTATGAGAAACTGTAACTAGTTTTCAAACATAGATTGGATAAATAAATTACCTAAAATTAACACAACAATAACTCTTTAGAAAAGCAACTAAAAGCGCAAGGGCCTAATGTCTCTAAACAGGAAACATACAGGTCAACGGAGATCCCATAAAATATGTATCCTTCTTGTACAAAATCAGAAAGTGACAGTTATTTTGAACTCGCAGCCTGTAGCTTTTTAATGACTTAAGAAAAAGGTCAAAAGAAAAGAGGAAATAAAATATTTTCTCTCCTCAGAGGCCCAAGTCAGGGTAGCAGACTGCTTTGAGGCACCCCGTTTCAGCCGTGAATACCTTGACCAGTTACTTCCCAGGCTCTGCTCCCAGAGTGAGAATGTGCTGAGAGCAGGCCCTGCTGCAAGAAAAAGACAAGGACAGGTGGTTCTGACTCCGGTACGCAGGCAGGGCCTTGATCGTGGCCAGAGGCGACGGACGTGAAGGCCAAGCCTCTGGGAGGCTCTGTGGAACAGGGTGGGGGCACAGGGGACCGGGAGCAGCTGGACTGCGAAGACGGCAGGTGAGGCATCACGAGCTGCACTACTCCCGGAGCAGCGCAGCCAAGGGGCGCGGAGGGAGAGTGCGGGCCCGGGCCTAACTCAGATCCCTTCACTCTCTGAATCTCAGCTGCCTCGAGCCTTCAATCAAAGTTACACAAGACAGCACCTTTTTTTTTTTTTATCAGTAAGGACCTCTCAACACTTTGTTTTTGCTATTCTTAATATAACTGTTACCTCCATTAAGGCTTAATTAGATTAGGGGTGCTTGTAAAGTGGCTTTTCTCTTGATAAAAGGAACAATATAAAAAAGAAACGCCAAACAATCCAACAGGCCTTCCACAAGACAAACCCATAGTTAGCATCTTATGATTGGCATTCACATGATCAATAATATTTTACTGACCATCCACTGTAGAGTAGGTACGAGACTTAAGTCTAGAAGGAGAAGCAACAGGCCTTGGTCCCTAACCTCTGCAACGTCCAGTATGGCGAGGGCCAAAGACAACAGCTTGATATCTCTTCTCCCACAATATTCTGTTCTTCGTAAGGTCCAAGGCAATGGCTGGACCCTACCTAATCCTAATTTCTCTAAATCCCCAAATCGCCTACCCACAAATATGTCTTAGACTTCTCAGAACTCTTTGAACAAATTTAGTTTCCTAAATTCTCATGTGACTACCTTCTGTATCATTGATCTCTCTATCACAAATCCAGCATGGTGCTGTATTAAAAAAACCAAAACAAAACACTAAAGTGGTGGCCCACAGAGGTCTTGGGCAAGTCACCTAAATTCTCTGATTCTCAGTTTTCTGTTGCAAAATTAGGGAAGGAAGTGACCCGAGCAACTTCATTTTCTTTGAACTCTTGAAATTATTATAAGATTTTGTGATCATTGTGTAGCTACAAACCCTTAAATAGCACTTACTAGAAAACATCTATAAACTCAGAACTAAATACGCTGGCCGTTCATAGCAGACCTGTCTCTATGATCTCTTAAAACCATTAGAGCTATCAGCTCTGACCTGAGAAAAGTAAACAAGACTCCAAGCTGAGAAGGAACTCGTCTGACCGCTTTCCTTGCCTCTCAATAATCAAAGCAATATTTTCCTAAGTGTCTGGCTCCCAAATACCTTTAAATGTCTCAATTCAGCCTAACATAAGCAGTATTTTCATCTGATTGGTAATTGCATGGCAATACTCCTCTTTCAATGTTGCATGACACTCCATTGACTTTTTTTTATTGAAATATATCAAGCTACAGGAAAGTATAAAGCAGCATTGATTTTTTAAAGAGGACGAAATAGCATTACTCCTATGTGGCAACCACAACGGGTAGTGGCTGGTGATACAAAGGTCAGCCACAGAGGAAGACAGATAACTAAGCAGGTAAGTGCAAAAATGCATATCCCATTCCAGAACGTGCCTGGTTCAGGCATGACACATAAGCTTTTAAAGTTTAGCAATACAGGTGACACACTCCAGAAAGTACCCTGGTAGTCTCTAGTTTGTAAACAGTTTTGCCTTTTTAAAAATTTATTCCCAGTTGGTTGTTCAAAATTTGGAGTACATTTTCCCCCAACACACTCCACTATAAATGTGGTTAGGTTTCCAAGTCAACACACCAATGACCAATTTAACACAAAGTATCTGAAACACTACACAGATGCCCTGCCAAAAAAGCAGAAAACACTGCAGCCAAAGAGAACCGTGAGTGATCTTGTCATCTCTGAAGCTAGAGCTCGAGGGAAAGCCAGGTGTGGGGTAGTAAGGGGTGCAGATGAGTGGTGAGGAGGTGCCTGCAGGTTTTAGGGCAACTAAGCTGAGGGATTTTGAGGCCAAGGGCCAGGTAGGCCTTGTTTCAGTTAAATCCAGGCTCCCCTCACTTAAAAGCTGGGTGCCTTTAAACGTGTTATTCAACCATTCTGAGCCTCAGCTTACTGATCTGAATGACTGGCACAGAGCAAACATTCAATAAACAAGAGTTGATGTATTTTTTTCATTTGCTTGAGATTACATGGATTTCATCTTCCCTGGAGTAAAGGTATCCTTAACACATAGCTGGGTTTATCCATCATTATTAGAAAATGTTCAGTTCCCACATGAAACAAAAACAGATTTTTATAGTGTCTAAGTAAGAGATGTACAAGGAATGGGATTGATGAGTGTATGTTACAGGAGAAAAGGACAGCCTGAATTAAAATGAAGTAACCAGGAATAGCCAGAGACAGAGAGAAAAGAGAGGCAGACGATGTACAGAGGATCCTCCTGATCAGAGAAGATACGAACTGGAATTTCAAGAAATTTCCAGACAGCTTATGTGCTATCTACACAATGAGAAGACAGCGGGGATAGTAAATAATAGCACGAAACCCTCACAGGGTGTTGGTATACAACACAGACACGTGTTCATTTAATCCTTACAACCTTGTAGGGATAAGGTAGATAAGAGGTCATCTTACAGTTAAGGAAACTGAGGTTGAATAACTTGCTAGTAAAATAATCTCACCTAGCAAAATAAAGGAGGATTCAAACTCACTGACTCTGGTACCAGATTTGAGAGTCTGAACCACTCTCCTATACTGATGCTATTTACATAAGGGTTTCCTGCATCAGAAGTTCATAACTTGGATAATATCTATCTATATAAAGTCTCCACTTATAAACATGTAAACATTACGTAATTATTTACAGAGTCTCTGGCAGCGTTCAGCATTAAGAGGGGGAGCGGGTAACTAACATTTATTAAGTGCTGCTGAATCCCAGGCACTGCTGGAGCTATTTCATATGGTCTGCCTCATTTAACCTTCACAAAACCACCTTAGTGATAGGTTCTACTAAATCCACTTTATAGCAGTTGAGAAAAACTGAGAATAAATTTCGAGCCCAAAATCACAGAACTAGTGTCATAAAAAAAGCCTAAACCAGCTTCCCCCAGTTCCAAGTCCCAGCGTGTTTTTCGTAACACATCTAATATACTCAGATCCAAATAGGTAAAGATGGGACGTGTTATATAACAACATGTATTATTATATAACCTGGTAATAAAAAGTAACGGTAAATCAAGTCTGATTTTAAAATGTAAAAAAGTTTGACAATAAAATACTAAATTCTCTTTAGGATAGCTAAATTAATCCAACTGCCTATTTTACCTCCCAACCCCTCACCCCTGCCCCCTCAAAAAAAAAATCCTTTCAGATCTTCTTTATTAATTAGCATATAATACCACGAAATACAGGGGGTGGGAGGATATAGCTCAACTGGTAGCGCACATGCTTAGCGTACACAAGGTCCTGGGTTCAATCCCCGATACCTCCTCTAAAAATAAATAAGTAAATCTAATTACCTCCCCCCTAAAAAAAAAAAACAACAATACCAAATACAATATAGGTGGCTAGAGACACGTCTCCAGAAGCACTGGGTTGGAAAACTGTCTAGGAACCTATTCCATGGGTTCTCATTTAAATGCCACTGTCAGGGAAAAAAAAGGCGGGGGAATGAGATAGTAGAAAGGCTCTTTAAGAGTTGAAGTGTTTTCCAATTATATATCTGTAAAACTTGGCGGAGGGGAATACATAGAACGCTTTTCTTTTTTTAATGAGAGCACTGCAAATCTGAATTCCAGCTCTGCCACTTATTAGCTTTGTCTGCTCATATGGAAAATGATGCCATTAAGATCCAACTCTCTGGTTATTAAAAGATTAAATTAAATACCAAATGCAAAGCACATAAACAGCTAAGACACAGTAAAAGCTTACTAATCTTGAGTCTCGTCCTCTTGCTCCCTCTCCCTCCCACTGGGAAGATGAGCCACACCCCCAACAGCCCTGGACTACACGATCCACCCCAAGCACACGTTAACCAAAAGATTACAAGACACCCAGCCAGGCTGGTCTCATTTTCCACCAAACACACACCATGAGTCCCATATTGCCCAGGAGCCTTTTTGCCTGTTTCTTACAAGATACTTATCTTTTACTATCTTGGTGTCACTTCAGGCTGGGTAAACCAGGGGCCTAGTATTTATTAGTTAAATTTCTCTCACCAAAAAAAAAAAAAAAAAAAGGAAAAAAGTGGGCCTATTGATATGAATATGTAAGACTTATACAACATAATCATTTATTATAATATATGCGAGATTGAGGCAGGGAGATTACTGTAAGAAAAATGGATAGCAACCTAAAACAAGCAAATAACTTGGCCTTGAGCTTCCTGGCAAAGAAACATTATGATTGACAGCGCACTCTTTTCTCTGTAAAAAAAAAAACATGTCAACTCATGAAGAGGAACATCAAAAATTTGCCTGAACTTATTTATATAAGCCACCGAGAGGCTGAGAGGACCAAGAATACCACCAAAGTCTTCTAAAATACTTGGTGACCATCTTTCACAAAACAGTACCATTCTATGTAAGAATCAAAGATTTAATTTGACCAAACTCCTTTTAGTAAAATGTTTCCACTTTGAACCTCTACAAATTGTACCCACCTACACAGGATTTAGCATTTATTTAATAAATAGCCATGTGCTCAAGGACCTAGGGACTGCATAGGAGAGGGAAGTCTGCAAAGGAACTGAAGCACAAGGCAGAGCAATGCCCAAGTACTACGTATGTACATGCCTCTTGTTAGGGGCAGCGGGGATCAGGGACATTTGGAGGGGCCTTGAAAGTTACAGAATTGTGACGAATGGAGAGCAGGAGGCAAGGGCAAAGTGCATGGAGAAGGAGGGGGAGAGAAGAGGAGGAAGAGGCAGGAGAAATGCTTGAGGTTTGAATGCAAAACAATGAATAATCTATTTTGGCACCGGAGAGAAGGAGAGAAATGGGAGAATAGGCTGAAAAGTTGAGCTCTCATCACAAGGAGCCCTGAACACTGCACTAAGGCAGAATTTAGACTTGTCTGCAGGCACTGGGGGCTCCCAAAGGCTTGTGCTCAGGGAAATTCTATGACCTGAGCCAAGCTGCAGGGAGATTATCCAGTGTCTGTAAGGAGGGCAGACTGAAGGGAAAAGGCTACAGGCAGGGAGACTAGGTTAGAGATTACGTGATCACCCACGTAAAGGAAAGCTCGGTCAGCAGGGCAGGGGCCATACACTGGGGGACCCTGAATGATTACATGTAAGTCTTATATAATTATATAAGTAGGCCCACTGTTTTTCCTTTCTTTTTTTTTTTCTGGTGAGAGAGAGAAATTTAAACAATAAATACTAGGCCCCTGATTTACCCAACCTGAAGTGACATGAGTGCCACATGCATTGGTTTACATGTTGTCTATGTCTGTTTTAGTTCTGCAGCAGCACAACTGTGGAGTTGTCACAGAGCAGCACAAGCCTCGAAGCTGAAAATATTCACTGTCTTCCCCTCTACAGCAAAAGCTTCTCACCACTGTCTTTGAGGGTGGTGAACAGAGATGGTACTAAAAGAAACACAGAAATCACCCACTGGTAAGGCTGGGTCAGAAAAGAGATGATATCCAAAAAGTGGGAGGTGTCAACAAGACACCCAGGCCAGGGAGCCCAGCATGAAACAGAAGAACATCCCAGCGTGGGGCCCAGGCACCTACTGTCCCCTGCCTGGTACTCTTCTTCAGGGTCACAGCATGGCCTGGCTCCTACTTGTTATTCATCATTCAGATCTGAGCCCAAATGTCATTCCTCAGAGGTAACCCCTCTCCCACCCACCTAGGCACTCTCTACCCATTACCTCACTAATTTTCTTTATTGCACTTGTCCCCACTTCAAATTATCTTATTTATTGACATGTTTACCGTCTTAGGATGTGGGCTCCTTACGAACAGGGGCCTTGCCTCGTTTCCCACTGCGTCAACAGTGCCTCAATGCCTAAACCAGCTCAGCCAGCACTGGGAGAGGGAGGTGGGTGGAGAAGAAGGGCTACGAGTAAAAGGGACAACTGGAGCGCAGGTAAAAGCAGGTTGTCTACAGGTTTAGGAACAAGTAAGATCTGCCATTTGCAGAACCTTCAGGAACGTCTTCGTTGGGGGAAAGGGTGAGATAAGAGGAAGACAAGACACCAAACAGCAAAGACATGGAGAGGAAGAAGCACTGTATCTCAGAAGTCAGACAGTAGAAGGGTGTGCGGCATCTTTCAGGAAGGGGGTGTTCAGCAGCATTAAATCTTTCAGATAACAAGAACAGAAAAAAGGCGTAAGTCTGACAGTAAAAAGGTCACTGGTGACCTCAAGGGAGTCTCAAAGGAGGTGGCAGTCAGCTTGCGAAGGGTTAATGAATGAATGAGTAGGGGGAAGCTAGGCTTTCCAGGAAGTTGGCAGCAGAGGGGGCAGAGGTGCCCCCAGGGGCAGCAGTGAAGGGGGAGAGATCCTCCTGTTTTTCATACAATGACTCAAGTCCTATCCTGTCACTGTCCCGTCTTAAAGCCTCCAGGTCTCCCCTCTCCCCTCCCCTGTGTTCTGATAAGGCCCTGCTAGACCAGGGGCCTGCCCACCCACCCAGCCTGCCCCTCTGTCCTCAGCTCCAGCTGCAGCGTTGGCTCCACCTCAGATCCTGTGCGCATGCTTGTTTCCTCTGGCTGGAGAACCTTTTCATTCTGTTGGCCTGGTTAACCCTTTCACCCTTCAGATTTTCAATGTTTAAAAAAAAAAGTACCACAAAGACCACCCCTTCCTCTTACTGCCCTCCACCTCTGCTTTACAGCAAACTAAGACACCTCCCCAGGTACTCAACATAATTACAACAAATAGTTGTGTAACTGTTGAACTACTGTGTTTTCCACTAGCAAGGAAGCTTCTTAGGTTAGGAATGTGGCCTATCTTGTTCACACATAATGCATGACCTACGGATAATTGTTAAATAGTGAAATAAACATAAAAACCTGACAGCATTTTTATCTCAGCTAGTTTGTGCATCACAAGTACCCTACTTCCCAAATCCACATGAGTGGACTTACAATTTATGTTCAGGCCAGTCCAGCTTCCTCTGACCTCCCCTCCTACTTCTAACCAACCTGAGTGAAGGTCATTCTAAACAAGTAAAAAGATGGGATGTTTTGGAGATACCACCATACATCAAATGATTTTCCCAATTAGATAACTGATACACAGTGATTAGCAGAACTACCTAATTTTATAGAATGGCTTTAACTGAAAAAAAATCGTTCAGAATATTAAATTTAGTCATTATGCATCTTCCTTTCTTAAGTCTGTACTTTGTGAATTAGCCCTAAAATAGGTTTGTGGTGTGCTTGGCAAAACAAGTAGCACACCTCTCTGTGACACGAATCACATCTATCTGCCTCCCTGTGTGGGGTCCCCCAAACTAGTTTAATAACAAGATTTTCACTGGGGAAATACACATTTGGCAGATTGTTTTCTCCCTGATTTTTTCCTTCTGTCTTTTCGCTAACTGTAACATGAAATATTTTAATTTCTACTAATTGAAAGAAATTGCTATAAATTACAGCCTTGCTACAGTCTCAGCAAATTAACTGTGCAAGTAAGCCTGCAGATATAATTGTGCCTAACTGAATGAACTGCTGTCAGTTCTAATACCGTTAAGCCCTTTAAAACACCATTTAAAAAGAGTTATATTAATTACAAATTGTTCTTATCTATTTCAGCTTTATACATTAGAACTTGTCTGAGTTTCTCAAGGTACCTGAAATTAATAGACATAAATCTATTTTTTTTAATATCTACAGGTCAGCCTGTTTACCATTTGAGCTGGAATTCCCTACCTACTGCTCTCTCCCAATAAAAATTAGGGAGTGTTGCTGTCATTTTCCTTCTCAAATTGGAAGACAAAGAAAAGAGACAGCTAACTTCTTTGCTATCAAAGCACACAGGATGGGAGTATCATCAAGAGCTCTTTTCCAACCACATGACAACTGCTGTTGAGAAGATGAACAAATCCAACATTAACATCACAGAAAAAGAACTACAGATATATTTTATAAACGATGAGGAGGAAGGGCCAGTTTTTTGTATAATTTTATATTTTGGGTAAATCTTGCTTTAGGAAAAATGCAACTCATACATGGAAAAAAGAAACTGATAAAACTGCATTCAGGTGAAACAATGCATATTTAAGAGTTCTCTAAAATTTTTATAATTTCTTAAAGAGCAAAATTTCTTGGCATACTCCCTGATTTATAAGATTTTAAATTTCCACACAACTCTAAAGACACCATTTTACAGGTATGTCTGGGCCTCTCTGCCAAGAGCTCACCACTTGCTAAGTAAACTGAATCAGTGAGAGCAACACAGTATCTTTATGTTGACTCTCCCACAAATTCTCATACATTCCTACCAAATTATATACCTTGGATGGCATTTAAAGTTAAATTAAAAGCACCTCTGTTTCTCATTTTTCCTTAAAAATAGAGTAAAACTTAATTTATCACCTTGGTGATGTCTACATACTAATCTTCTAGATGTGAGAAACAGCCTTCTTTAGGTGCCTAAGCTTTTTTGATTTATCCATTTTTTAAAGTTTTTTTGGGGGGGGAGTTTAGGGGGAGGTAATTAGGTCCATCTAGTTATTTATTTATTATTACTTTTGGTGGAGATACCGGGGACTGAACCTAGGACCTTGTGCATGCTAGGCATGTACTCTACCACTGAGCTCTAACCCTTCCCCCTGGCTTCCCCCTGGTTTATCAATTTCCAACTGAAGCCTTTCTAATGAAGAATGTATCAGCTACTCTTTGTTTTGCATTTAACGGGTCACACCTCCCTACCATCTTAAAGCATTCTGAATATAATTTGAGCTAGTTGTTTTTAACACAAAACACACTCACCAATACAAAAAAAAGAGAGCTAGCCGAGCTAACAAATGTTTAGCTCATACTATGTGCCTGGCACCACTCTAAAACCTTCAGCTGCAGTTTCTCAATCCAATGTTAGAGGCAGGTACCAGCTTATCTTCGTTTTATGGATAAGGAAACGGGGCTATCTTGCCGCTCATTCTCACAGCTAGGATCAAACCAAACAGCCGGGCTCCAAAACCCAAAAACACAGATAATGAAAAACAAGGCTAAATGAGTGTGTGTACTATCTAGAGGTGTGATTAAGTGATCTGATTTAGTCTCCCCAGCTGGTGGGTTCCAGCCACTATCGCCTTCTCCGCAGATAGCCACAGCTCCCTTTTCTAGGTTTCACAGAAGCAGCCTCCTCTTGCCAATCACTCAAGTCACTTTCCCTGAAGAGTTAAAGCACCCTTCATGGAGCAAAGATTCCCCACTGGGTTTCACGCTGAAGAAAACCTCTTCTTTGAGCCGGTCCTGTAACCGTCCTGACAGCAGCTTCCTACTCCACCCCCACCTCCACCCACTACTTGCTTATCTCCCAAACCCTAAAGCTGCCCTTCTCTGCGAAAGACCGGCACTATCTGGCCTCATTTCCATTACGCTCCAAAATTTTATCTCTTCTCTTAATGGCTTGGTCATTACCAATACCAATTAATGAACGGGGTTGTGAGAGTGACATCCTCAACTTGCTAGGGTATTTACGATGGCATTTGCCCCTCCACTAAAAGGCCCCAGCCGGACTGTTCCCTTTTTTGAGTTATGGCTCTGCTTTTCATAAACCTCTCTTCATTCACGTCCAAGATAAAAATTAACATTGCTTGCTCCTTTATGTATTTATCCTCTTAACAACTCCTGTCTCTTTCGTTAGTTGTATTTAAGCTCCTATTGACTTGAACACAAATTGTTAGGTAGACTGTCAACAAACCCTTTATAAATTAAAAGCCAAGCAAAGTTAAGTTTTATTCCACTATAAGGAAAGCACATATGGACTTCATGACAACTAGTTTGGCTCTAAGCATTTCCCATTTCCTAGCAGTCTTCTGAACAACTGATAAGCAGTAGATAAGGAATTTTTTCTGTGATGCGGAAGATGAAAAGAGGAGCACAATGGTCAAATAAAGCTGACCCTTTATAGAACCGTCAGTGCTTCACAGCTGTTACAGTTTCTCATGATGTTATTCTTGAGCTGAAAAACTATGGATCCCCATCTTCTCAATTTGCTCATTCAACACGGGCCACAGTCCCTGACCTCACACTGTTCACAGACTTACGTAGTCTTTACAATCTGGCCCCTTCCTGCATGTCCAGCCTCACCTCCTTCTGCTGCCCCTCAGTACACTGCTCTAGTCACAGCAGCCACCTCCCAGTCTGTCACCCATATCGTGTGCATACCTACCTTTGTATCTTTGTTCATGCTCCACCTCTGCCTAAATTTTCATCCCACCCCTAAGCAAAAGAACTCCTACTCACTCATCAAGGCCCAACTCAAGTGAAACCTCTTCAAAAAAGACTTGGACAGGGCTCCAAGCAGGATTTAGCTCTCTTCAGAGATCAGGGTGCTCTTAATTCTGACCTCTACTATAACCTCATCCACAATGTGTTATAGCTACATATAACAGTCTTATTTCCATATAAACTGTCTAATTTGTCTGCCAGGAACTTAGTAAGTACCAAAGAGATGTTGGTATATACAAAGAATGAGTTAATGAATCTGTAATATAAAAAAAATAGAAGATGGAGGAAGCTACTTCTCAGCCCCTAGACTTTAAAGGAGTGCCATAAAGGTTTCTAGGAAACATTCTACAATCACAAAGTATGACTTACTTATTTGTATGTGTATAATCTGCAGCTGAGAAACCCTGAACAGGCTCAAGGGGTCTTCCACTAGACTGTATACTCTCTAAAAGCAAGATTTTTGCCTGTTTTATGCTGTTTATTCACTCTCTGAGACTTACAGCAAGAGCTTGACAAATATTCACTGAAAGAATAAATGAATGAACAAAGTGCTATGTGAATATTACTGGTAAGTAAATTCAGTTACCACAGATTAATATCCCAACAAAGACCAGCTCTGTCTTCTGGCTAGAGCAGACTTAAAGAAATTTTCATCCTGCTTCTAAACCAAGTCTTGCCTCAGGACTCAGCAATTTACTCACAGAACACCTAGGAAAAAAATGTGTGCCCACTGTCAGCTGTTAGGAATCACAGATCATAAAACCTCAGAAGTAAATATACCACGGAAATGAACTTCATGTTTTATGCCTTCTTGTTGCCTCAAACTGCCAAAAAAAGCTGGTGCACTTCAGAGAAAAGAATGCTCATAGTAAGTAGCTTCCTGCCCCTGAAACCCGGTCATTTCAACATGGCAGCTGTTTAACACTCTGTGTTACCATAGGTTTCGAGGTTTTCAAGACAGGAAGCAATAGAGGCACACCTAGCTCAGTTCAGGGGAGAGCAAGAAGCAGAGAGGAAACAACATGCCAAACGAGAACATGGCTGAGAGGTTAGCCTGCAAAGTATAAAGACAATGAACCAATTCCGCTAATGTCTCCTATAACGTAACTGCCTGCACATCATTATTTTAAAAAGAGAAAATGAAGGACATAGAAACAAACAGCACCTTCCTTGGTCACTAGCTGCTGCTTTTTCCATCATTAACTCTTCTTCCAATAATTATGACTTACAGAAAAGAAATCGGTAAGAACATGATTGTCCTTAAATGTGAAAGGGAGTAGAGCATGGATGACTTTTGTCCTCTACTTTCCACTATGTTCTAATTTTTCTACAGTGAGTTTTCCCTCGAGTTATAATGAGAAAATAATCTTTGTTTAAACAAAGTACACAGCTAGAAAATTAATGTTCTAACATTAATAAAACTACATTAAGTAAATCCTCTACCCCCCTAAATGAACAAAGAATTCAGTTAACACCAAACCAACCAAAAAGGTCTCCAGAAACTGCAAATATCTCTTTGGGTGCAAAATCACACCCAGCTGAGTAACACTGTTCTAAAAGAATCTGCAAGGTTCTTTCTGACATCTTTATTTTGTGAGAAGGCTCCACAGACCACTGGGGCCACGATAAATCACAGGCCATCAGATGCTGCTTGCTCAGCAAGATTGTTAATTAATCAATTCCTATCCACTTAAAACAAATTTTTTTAATGTAGAAATTAACAAGAACAATCTCCTTATATAAATGCTCACAGCTCCTGATAAATCTTCTAAAAGCATATCATCTCATTAGAACATAGTAAGTATATACATAATAAAGATACATAAAATGTGTGTGTTTGGGGGGGAAAAACACTTAACAGAGTAGTTAGAAGACAAATATTGGTCTTTGCTAATAAACCCTATTAATGTAGTTATACCTTAGTGTTCTCACTATAAAAATGGGTATAAACCTACACATTCTCTGTACTTGCTTCAGCTGGGTTTCTATCAAATGTGTGTTACTTTAAGCTATTGAGAAGAAATTGAGTGATAACTTTGAAACATTGTTAGAATTTGTGGTCTGCAGCTGAAACCACTAGTGTTTGTGAACACAGATTCTAAACTGGCAGACCTCACAATCCCATTTAGAAGCGCTCAGTTTAAATTTCTTCATGCCATTTAATCTGAGTCTCTTTTCCTACAAAAGCAACTCCGCCCTCAAAATTCCTTACTTTCACCAGCTATTTAAGCAAATGCCTGAATTGAAAACATGCTGCAACCCAATTCTACTCAACACCTTAAATCTGTAAAGAGTAGATACCAACTGATCAGAGATAATTACAAGTAGATGTGTAGTATTAGCCAAATTGATTATTAAGACTGCCTAAATTACAGCAAATTGAAATGCAGTTATATTTTGGGAAGTGTTTGAGTTATTTCATCTATGTATGTACAATTTACCCTCTATCATCATTTCCCAATAACAGTAAGCAATTGGTATACTGTGGAATGGGGAAACCACTTAAACTGACTTTATTCATATGGAGGATCACACTGCAATCCTAGTATTAAAAAAATTACATTTATGTAACTATTTAGAGAAAGTAAGATACAGTCCAAGTGCTTAGTTAATATGATATGCAGAATTAAAAAGTTGTGATTATTCCTACTCACAATGTCCACAATCAAGCAGATGATGTACTTACATCTTTAAATGTGATCTAGATCTATACATAGCAGGCATTTTCTCCACATTACAATGCATATTGTACCCAAAGTGTCTGGTACCCCTGGCAGTCTCCATTAACGTTCACCACAAAGTACAAAAGAACACACTGATCCTTCAATAAAAACGACTCCCTGGTCTTGAAAAACATCAGTCACTCAAAGCAAAAGCCAGAAACAACACAAAATGGAGTTTTGGAAAGGAAAAAAGATTTAATCAATATAAAATGCTCATCTTAATTTTTTTCCACTGTGTATATGCCCGGAGCTCAAATCTTTTTCTAAAAAATAGTCAACAAGCCAACACTCCATGATCGTATCTAACCGCTTCTGCATTATACTCATCACTTAACTATGCCAGGTTTTTAATGCTTTCCTCCCCCTCAAAAAGTAATAACCATTTTATACCGCTATAAACTCCCGCCACTGAGGGGGAAAAAAAACCTGGACTCTTGGAAAAAAGTTAACACCGTGTATCCAACCAGGGGCAGAAGACAGCTCAGAGCCACGTATTAAGAGTAGTGGCACGGAAGATGGGGTCCTCTTCCATGGACACAAAAGAATTCACAGAAACTATACAATCAAAAAAAAAGTGAACACCTGGCAATAATCATTCCCTTTATCTAGACTCCTAGAAAAGTTCCTTGGTAAACACACATCCAAGAAACCCACCTCCCTGGTAACTTGGGGAGTGACCTGAGAGAGGTTTTTACTAGTTTTGCTGAAGTGACGTCTCCTTTTGATACTTGGCGACCACGCGCGGATGGGGTCCGAACATTGTGTGAGTCCAACAGGACTCACAATTCCGAGTGGCTTTCACTGTTCCTTTTCCCTGGCCCTCTCGCCGGGGGGGCGTCTTTCGCACTTTTGGCTGGCTGCCTAGGGCCAGGGTCCCAACAGAACCTAAAAGGGGAGGAGGGCGTTTCCTGAGTCCCCAGACGCCCCTCTGCCCCACACAAGGCCCCAAATCCCACAAACTTTCCCTAGCTGATATGGCAATGAAGCAAAATGTCTTAAGATCCTCAGTCTCCGTCCAGAGACCAGAAAAAACCTCCTCCTGCCCCCGGCAATTCTGCCAGAGAGCTGGCGGTCAAGTTCTCGGTGCAGCAGCGAGGGACGTCAAACCTCAAGCCCGCGCCTGTATCTCAGGGTGGTATAAACAGGATGTCAGCGCGTTCCAGGCTTGTTTATGAAAACTTGGTGTGCGCTCTGGGGGAGGGGGCGGCGAGCCTTAACCTTTCCCCTTCGGGCCTGGGGCCCCCAGCTTCCCCGACCTCCCCGCAGCCGGCCGGCTCCGCTCCGCTGGAAATCCCCCGCCTTCCCCCGCTCGCCCGTACCCCGCCCCCGGCCAGGCCCCCGGGTCCAGCGCCACCACCGCCTAAAGGCCGGGGGTGCGCGGCGCGCGAGGCCCGAGAGCGGCGGCCGCGTTCCCCGCCAGCGCCGGGCTCCGCGCCCCTCGCCTTGTCGCCCGCGGCCGCCGCAGGCTTCTCCACCTCCACTCGGTGACACTCACCACTTCCGTGTGCGCCCGGGCGGGGGTCTCCAGGTCTCTGCGCCGCTCGGGGTCCGGCAGCCCGCTCCCTAAGCAGCCAGCCCCGCCGTGCCCCGGCGTGCACGCACCCGGGGCTGAGTAGGGGCTGCGGGATGGGCTATCAGGGCTGAGGCGCCGGCCGGGGCAGTCCGCCGCTGCGGGTTACTCGGCGGCCGCCGCGGCCTGCGCTAGGCTACGCACCCGCCTCCCGCCCCGCCCCGCGGCCGGCCCCACCTACCACCGGGCGACCGGCCCCGCCTCCCCGTGGCGTCACGCCCGGCAGCCCCGGAAAGGGGGGCGGGGACCGCGATGGAGGCGGTGGCTCCGCGCAGCACCCAGCGCCTCCAGCCTTCCCACCCCGCCCCCACCCGGCCTCGCTCATGCCCCCGCCCCTCGCTCGCTCCTTTTCAACCACGTCTTCTAGAAACACCAAGCTACGGACGAGAGACCTGCGGGCGCAGAAAGTGAAATGGTCGAGGCCACTCGAGTTTGGAGTGCCCTCCACCACATCTTCGTGCACTGCGATGTATTTCTCACAGTCCTCTGCCTCTTGTTCCCACCCAACCCGAGGTGAGCTTGTGGAGTACTTTTAACAGGAACTAAATAAGAAAGTAAATCTGCCAACGTTGACAAGTTACTCCAGATCCAACCTACTCTATTTAAAGAGGTCCTGGAAATTTAAAAACTTATATGAGTAGTAGTAAAAATAGTTGTTGATATCTAATGTGTGTCCAGTGATTTTCATTTTTTACTAATAGTCCCTCAAAGTAGGCTTTATCTTCATTTTATCTGTGAGGAAACAAATCGAGGTTTTATTATCTTAGGGTCACACGACAGTCAGGATTCATTCCCCAGACGGCAGCCTACTGCCAATCATGATGATTTTACTTCCTAAATATGTCTCCAGTCCATTTGTTTCTCTAAATGTTCCAACATGATTCTAGCTGCCACCATCTCTCATTTGAAGTACCACAAACATCTCTTAAAATTGTCACTCTGTATTTAATCCAGTCTCCAATTAATGCCACAGTGAGCCTTTAAAAATTAAAATCCGTTCCATTCACTCCCATGCTTAATATTCGAGCGCCTAGTCTGGGAAAATCTTTGCATGAGAATGGGCCTAGGCCATGCATAGTCAGACTTCTGCAACTCAGTTCACTGAGCATTGAGGCTGCCCCAGCTGCCCTGACTCCACTAACCCCGCTGGAGGATTCCTGAAGACTTGGCGTGGGTCGGGGTTACTACAGTTTACTTCATACTGAGCAAGTGCTGGGTGCGGTACTCAGTGCCTGTCAAAAGAGCATTTGAATCTGGAGTTCTGGCTTTTAGGTCTGGCTCCCACCATTAACCAGCTGTGTTACCCTAAACAATTTGCAATTTACTCATAAGAGTTGAGGAGCAGACTAATCTCCAGGGTGCCTTCTAGAAAGAGAGAGAGTTCACAGAGAAGACAAGAGAATCAAGTGGGGAAAGTCAGGCCAGCTGCCTACCTTGTGGCTGTCTGAGTGCATGTTTTGCCTCACCTGCTGCTCATGGCTGTTTGCATCATTTTCCCCACCTGTTAAATTGGGAGACTACCTTCCTCATAGAGATTATGCTGAAGGTGAACTAAGATAATAACAGCCCTGACACATGTGGAGGGCTTAAGAAGTCATTATGACTTTTTTTACATCAAGCTGTGCCTTAAAGAACAGGTGGGAGTGACGAGTGGTGACAGAAACATGGAAGAATTGTATTTCAGGTAAGGCAAAGGGTACACACACAAAAAGAAAAGCTGCAATAAACCCACTGTGCTCAAGAGCAAATCTGGTTGCTCTGCAGCGTTCATGAAAGGAGGAAGGACCTTGGCTGAGTTCAGATCCATTCCTCCATCCCAGGCATTGCAGCGCATGCTAAGAATTCCAAGAAAAAAAGACTCAGTTCCTGGTGTTACCGAACTAAGTTTGTTTGTCAGAAGCTCAGCAAGCCAAATGTTGAGAGGCATCAAAGTTTGCAGCAGAGAAGTAGTTTATTCGCAAGGCAGCCAAGCGAGGAGATTGAACAAATTCAAATCCACTTCGCCAGAGGGGAGGAGCGGGGGGTATTTATGAGTTAATAAAGTAGAGTGGTCTTGAGCATTGGGAAAGGTGATTGGAGCTAGGAAAAGGGTGAGGTAATCACGTTCTGCAGAGGTGTATCTGAGGTAAGTGCTTCTTCATGGGATCCACGTTCAAAAACAGGCATTTAGCATGTCCTGAGGATGGGTTTTTGGCCCTCCGACGTCAAAAGGTCATTTGTTAGGGCCACTTGCACAGACTGGGTTTTAGGGTCAGCGGTCCCAACTGGCTGGAGCTCAAACTAGACACAACTGATTCCAAGTTCCTGGAAAACAACTTGGGCAAACATCTTATGGTTTAGGTTATGGGAAGCTTGGAGAGTATGCGATTTGCTACAACATAATTAAGGCACACTTGCTCAGTGAAGATAGGCTCCAAGCAGTGGGGTTTTTAGCAAGCTGTAAGAAAAGCTAGAGAACTTCTGTTAGTCACCAGGTTCTGTTAACACTTGGGGCACAATTTCACTGACCTCTGGATGCTCACAGTGGAGTGGAGGAGATCGACAAGCAACTATTCAGTATGATTCATGCTCTTCTAAAAGTGATCAAAAGAAGAACTACACAACCCAGTCTGAAGAAACCAAAAAGAAAAGCCGCAGCTTCAAGCAGCAGACAGGTCACAGGAGCCAGGGAGAAAGTGGCACATTCAGCAGTACTAAGTATATGCTGTGTGGCTGGGTAATAAGAAAAGATGAGCCTTATGCAAAAACGTTTGCCTAAAAGAAGTAAGTATGTTTTTGAGATATGAAAGCAGGTTTTTATTTTAGAAGAATCACTCTAGGGCAGAGTTTCTCATCCTCAGCATTACCAACATTTGGGGCCAGAAAATTATTTGTTATGGGGAGCGGAGGTGCTGTCCTGTGCCCTATAGGATGTTTAGCAACATCTCTGTCCTCTAACCACTGGATGCCAATATCAACCCGCCCACCTTGCTCGCTCCTTCTTCTACTGCCCCCACCCCAACTCCCCAGCTCCCACCTGGTCCAGTTGTGACAACCAAACATGTCTTCAGACATTGCCAAATGTCCTTTGGGGGACAAAAATCATCCCCTTCGAGAGCCACTAATCTAGGGATAATGTGGAAGATGGATTGGAGGGCAAGGAGATTAATCATACAACATTACAGAGTTGCAAGCTGCAAGTGAGAAGAACAACATCTAAGGCAGTGGACCAGGGAGGGATGCTGGGAAGTTGCCAAAAGCCTGAGGAGACAGAATAGACAGTAGGTGATGACTGATTAGATAAGGGTGCTGAGGAAGAGGGAGGAATCTCACGATTCCCAAATTTTCTAAATTTGTCCAATGAGTTGACCAAGTATGCCTCCTAGAACTAAACTGGATGAGGAACTCAATTTTGTGTTTGAAAATAGAAATGCTTTCAAAAATTACTCTACAGGGAATATACAGAGGAGAGAGAGAGAGCAGTGTAAAAAAGAGGAATAAATCTATTTCCTTCTATCATGTAATATGTGGCAAGAAACCTACAATCTGCTACAAATATTCATCTAAATTGAACTAAACAAATGTAATGAGGTAGAAGCCTCTTGTTAGGAAATTGTCTTTAAAAAAAAGAAACCTCCAACCAGCAATCATATATACATAGGTTATGCATGTAAATCTTCATCAAAAGAGCATGTGCTCCACAGGGAGTTATATTCAATATCTTGTAATAACTTTGAAAAAGAATACGAAAGCAAATACACACACACACACACACACACACACACACACACACACACACACACACACACACACATATATGCATGACTGGGACATTATGCTGTACACCAGAAATTGACACATTGTAACCGACTATACTTCAATTAAAAAAAGAAAAAGAGCATGTGCTCACCAAGTCTATTTCTCTGCAAAGCTTTTACCTAGATTACTAGGGGAAAATAGATTAGATTCAAACAGTGAGGTTTGCCTTTAAAAGGTTATACTGAACAAACCTAAACTAAAACACCATTCTACAAATCATAAAATTCAACTGCAAAAAGTTGGAAACTAGAAAAGAGAGGCAAAAACACCTCTAACCTTGCAACCCTAATATAAACAAGCTTATCATATTATGTATTTTCTTGCAATTATTTTTTTACTAGGAATATTTTTAATATAAGCATAATCATGCTGTACATGTAACTTTATAAATTTTTCCTTAAACATGATTTCTAAGCATTGTTCCACTGTACTATAAAAGTCTTCATAACTAAAAATATCTTCATGCAAATAACTTAAAAATTAAATATATACTATTTAGATACTTAGGAAAGTCACAGAAATGGGAGTATTGAATCAAGTGGACTGCATTTTGGTTTTTGTTTTGTTTTATTTTGGGAGGGAAATTATATTCATTTATTATTATTATTATTGTTATTTCTTTTTAATGGAGGTACTGGGGGTTGAACACAGGACCTCGTGCATGCTAAGCATAGCACTCTACCACTGAGCTATACTCTCCCACAATATTTTTAGATTCTTGATTCATAGACTCATACTGGCAAGTCACTTTCCAGGAAGTTTCCCCAAATTAACACTGCTCTAAAAAATATACACAATGTTAGGTCATGAAACAATGGACATTATAATTTTTTAATGATTTATGCCTCTATTATTTTTTAAATGTAACTTGTTGCTTTAACTTTGAATTTCCATGATTGTTAAAGAGATTAATAATTTTCCATATGCTTTCTCACTAGTTTGTTTTTCACTTTTCTTTTAATTTATCAATGTGTGTGCTGGGGTAGGTAGAAGAAATACTGTCTATTTTGGTTCTTTGTCCTTTATCTACTGGGGTCATAGTATCTTCTATCAATTTGTAATAATGAGATCTTTTTTTAGGTGGGGGAGAGGTAATTAATTAGGTTTACTTACTTATTTATTCTTAGAGGAAGTGCTGGGGATTGAACTCAAGACCTTATGCATGCTAAACATGCGCTCTACCACTTGAGCTATACCCTCCCCGCCAATACTGAGATCTTTAACAAAAATAGCAATGGTTTCTCTGTCATACTGTTTTTTTTTCCCCAGCTTTATTGAGGTATAATTGAAAATAAAATTGTAAGATATTTAAAGTACACATCTTGATGATGATTGTGAAAGGATTCCTCCCAACTAGTTAATTAACATATCCATCACGTCACATATTTATCGTTTGTCTGTGTGTATGAGAATGTTAAAGTTCTACTGTCAGCAAATTTCAGTTACACAATATAGTGTTGTCAACTGTAGTCACCATGGTATACATTAGATCCTCAGAACTTATTCATCCTACAGCTGAAAATTTGTACTCTTACCAAAACCCCTATACTTTCCCAACCCTCAGCCCCTGGCAACCACTATTCTATTCTCTGGTTCTATGAGTATGATTTTTTTTTTTAATTCCACATATAAATGATGCCATCAATATCTCTCTTTCTCTTTCCAGCTTATTTCACTTCATATAATACCATCAAGGGCCATCAGTGTTGTTAAAAATACCAGGATTTATTTCTTTCTCAGGGCTGAATAATATCCCCTTGTATATATATATATACACCATATTTTCTGTATCCATTCATCAGTGGATGGACACTTAAGTTGTTTCCATATCTTGGCTATGGTGAACAAATGATGCAATGAACATGGGAGAGCAAAAGTCTCTGATACACTGTTTTTGTTTCCTTTGGATATGCCTACCCAGAATGAAACTGATGGATCATATGGTGGTTCTACTTTGAATTTTTTGAGAAAACTCCAGTTTTCTATAGTGGCTGTATGAATATACATTCCCAGAAACAATACACAAGGATCCCTATTGCTTCACACCCTCAACAACACTTGCAATCCCTTGTCTTTTTGATAATAGTCATTCTTGCGGTATCGTGGTACTGATTTGCATTTCCCTGATGATTAGTGATGCTGAGCACCTTTTTATGTACCTGTGGATCATTTGTATGCCTTCTTTGGAAAAATGTCTACTCATTTCCTCTGCCAGTATTCTAATCAGACTGCTTTTTATTTTTGCTATTGAATTATGAATGTTCTTTTTATATTTTGGATATTAGTCTCTTATCAGATAAACAATTTGCAAATACCTTCTCCCATTTTGTAGGTTCCCTTTTCATTTTGTTGACAGTTTCCTTTGCTGTGCTCCAGGAGTGTCATACTCTTTTGCTATGTATTTTTCCAGCATGCTGTTTGCCCTCTAAAATATTGTCCTTGTAAAAGTTTTCCATTTTCTTTGTAGTCCAACTATGTTGAATTGTTGTGGGTTTTTGGCTTGTTTTTTTGTCTGCATTATGCTTTCATCTGTGATTCTTTAGGAAATCATCTCCTCTTTTTAGGTTAGATAAACAAATACAACAAATATTTGGTGAGTACCACTATGTGCCAGGCACTATTCTGCACTGCAAATGCAGCAGTGAAATAAAACAGAAAAGACTCCTAGTTGGGGAGGATAGTTGAAAACAAGTAAATGAATAAATAAAATGTCAGATAGTGATACTTGCTAAAGGGAAAAAAAAAAGAGATTTAAGGGCTAAAAAAGTGAAGGGAAATGGCGTAATGTTCATTGTACATTTCTCTAGGTTTTACATAGCTAAATGTTTTTAATATCTAATATTTAAACCATCTAAAATTTCAATGGATGCTCTGAAGTGTCTAAAGTGCTCTTTTTTTATGATTGAGACTGTCATTTATCTTAAAAATATAATATTTAATAAATATTTGCTTTTTATGTAACAATCCCTCTCCCTCATCCCACCCTCCAAAAAAAGGAAATGTAAAGTTAAGTGTTAAATCTTTTACCTCTGAACTAAACTTAGACAGTAACTTGACAAGTCTTTTCCTATATGCTCTCTGATGCCCTTCCATCTCTGTTGGGGAAATGATTACACTTACAAGAAAGAGATCCTTTCCCATTGCTGAGTACCATGAAAACAGTAGGTCATTGAAAACACTTACTCATAAGGACAAATTGAGCATAAGAAAAAGAGTCTGATTAAACGTAACAGGAAGGAATACTGTTTTCTGCCTAGCAGAAATTAAGGGTGACATAAGAGTAAAAAACCAACACACGTTTGCTGAAAGTATAATCCAAGAAAGGATAAAAGATGAAAGCAAATGAATCGTATACCCATGCTTACGAACACCCACTCTAAAACCTTTTCAGACTAAAATTACGGAGGGAATACTGTCCAGAGTAGAACTTTGATGCCTCGAGGTATCACATGTTGGATACGGTATTGGTTCTGCCCTCAAATTATTGCCTGAGGTAAACCTTGATCCTGATTTGAACTTCCTCAAACCACTCCAGTAACTCACGAGGCTCTTCTTCCTCAGATACTTCAACTCTCATACGATGTCAACTCTGTCCTCAGCCCAAGTGTCCCAGGGCCGAGTAGTAAGTTTGACTTTGGAGTAATAAGGAACTAAGTTTGAACTTCAGCTCAGCTCCACCGCTTCCTAGCTGTGTGCCCCAGGCAAGCTCCTAAATTAATCCTTAGTTTCCTCACGTGTAATGAGACTACTACTACCCAGCCCATTTACCTCAGTAAATGATATTGAAGATTAGGTAAGAAGCCACATACAAACTCACCATTCCAACTACATGATGGTGCATGAATCCCGCTGCATTAGCTGGTTACTTGGCCGTCAAGAGGCAGGTAAGACGGGATTAGATAGGCAAGAGGTTTACTGGGAGGGACCTGTGAAGGATAAAGGGGGAGGGAGCAGGAGGAGCAGGGAAAGGCTTCCAGACTCCGATGCAGCTCTGCTGTCTGTGGAAGAAGAGAGGAAAAGAGGGAAGATGAGGGAGAAAGAGCACAGTTCCCAGAAAGCCTCAGGCAGTCTGATTCGGAGCCCTAAGCCAAGGTGGCCACTGCGCCCTGGAATCCACCTGCCTTGGTGGGCTTGCCGTGCTGTCACTGGCCTGGGAAGCCCGGTCTCCATGCAAACACGGTGGTGGATGCATAGAGGAACTGGCTGGAGCCCTCTGCCAGTCAGGCTCCCCACGTGAGGAGATCTGAGCAGGGCACTTTCTCGGTGGCTACATCCTACTCAATGTAGTACTCAGATCTGCTTCTAAGTGCAGGTGCAGGCAGCAGGATCTCCGTGGTTCTGCAGACCTTTGCCTACGGAGACACTTAGAAAAGATGGTTGCTGAGACAAACGATGGCCAGGTCCCTGCCACTGGTCTCAGAGACACAGCTGGTTCTCATTCTCTCTCTTCCGTCCATTCTAAATTCCTCTCACCCTCAGCGATCACTTCGGCAGGTCCTGGGGAAGTGACCCAACTCTTCACTCCTGAGCTGTCCGAGCCCTTTGCAATTACACCTGTCTCAGACCAGGAGTGCTACGCACATCCACTCGTGGTTTCAGTGGGGCAACAAAGGACCAGGAGAGGCCCAGGTGGGACTCTTGGGTTCTACACCTGATCCTCCCAAGCCCCCTGTGTAAAAGGAACTCCACACCCTCCTGCTGATGAGGATGAATTCCCCCTGCCATGAGGTGACTATTTTCCCCTGCTGGTTCCTGGAGACAGGAATCCAGAGGGCCTGGTGACAGCTACAATTTATACTTCAGTAGGATCTTTGTTCTGTCCCCTGGCAAAAGCATACCTCCTGCAGGGGCCAGGACCTCTAACAACTGAAGAGTCCAGAATGCAGGGACAAGAAAGACAAGTCCCCCAGGGGGTCGTTGGGCGTGCCGGCTAGTAGCACCCCCTTCTACTCTGACCCCTTGTTCCTGGATCCTTTTACTCTTCTAATTGTGGACATGGTGTCGCATAAAGGTCTCTGATTTAGAGCATATTCTGCAAGATGACAACCTAGCCTTTCAGAGGTTACTTCTGCTCTCTCACTTCAGGTGTGCCTTCCCGAGGCCTTCCAGCACTCTGTGAGGTCAGCTGCTCCTGATGGTTTCTTGTGTGATATACATGATCACAGGACCCCAGGGTCACGGGCCCGGCCCACTCTTTTCTAGATTTTATGTAGTACCTTTGTTGGCTACATATTTGCCCTAAGGACATCGTGACCTATTAACCCTCTTGCAATTCCTACAGATCAAGCCCCTTTGGCTGCTCCTGTGACCTTACTGGTAATTACGGTAACTGTGAACTCTTGGCTTCTGGAAGTTAAGTACTTCCGATTGGTCTCTGTTACTTGGGAGGGGCCCCATTGTGCCCATGGCTCCTAAGGAGCCCAGCTCTGGGACCACTCACCTGTGTAGAGCCCTGGCCTTCAGAAGTGGCCTGTACTTTTTAGTGATGCTGGTACCCGTCTCTGTAGTGCGTTCTTAATGGTTTAGGTGAATGGTGTGTTCTTTGGGCCTCCCATGGAACGTAATCCTCTGGTGGGTCTTCTGGCCTTTCATAATATTTCCCTTCTAGCATGCCCCTTTCTCTAAGTTCTCAGTCCTTCCTCTGCCTTCTGCCAGGGCAACTCAAGCTTCTCCACTTCACTCAGGTTTGGCCATCACTTTTTCCAGGCTTCTAACAGCCATCTCATACTGTATTTGTCTCATCCTCTAAGGTCTCTGCTAAACTAAATCAGTCTTGAAAAGAGGCCCTCAGGTCTGACTCCAGAAATATTCATATTTCTCTTAAGCAAAGCAAAGCAAAGTCGGTTACCTACGTAACTGACTGTATTTCTCCCTTTGATGGTTATGAAGCTCAGAATCAAATTTTAGTCATATGTGTATTATATACAGGAACTTATAATGTGTATTTTATATACTATCCTCACAACAGCTTCACCTTTCCTTTCACTTATTTAATTTTCACTTATTCATTTATTTTCACTTCACACTTACTCTTTCTCTTGCATTTATTCAGCACACTATTTCCTTAACCCTGTGCTAAGTACCTGTATATTAACTCATTTAATCTTGGTTTCCCCTGTTGTGGGATCTTGGAAAGGATACTGAGTCTCTATAAGCTTTGCTTTCTTCATCTATAAAGAAGATAATCATATGTCCACTTTATAGAGTTATCATAAGGATTAATAATGATAGTTAACATCATTAGTTATCAGAAGACACTCAAATATTTTTGCCCCCCCAAAATCAAAATATCTAATATAATTATTTTACAAGACGTCAACAGAGTAAAGTCTGAAAAGATAAACACCAGTTTATCATAAAAACACTCAATGTACAGAGCAGAACAAGTACTACTAATGTTATTTATGATGGCTTTAATCTAATTGAAGGTTTTTGTGGTTCCTATAATTAACAGCTCTAAAATAGAATCAATAAAACTAAGTTATAATGAATACTCATACAGAAGGGCTCATTTAAGGATTTTTTTAAATATAGGACAAATAAGATGATGGCCACCCCAGAAGGCAGTGAGCCCAATACTTCACTACAAAATGTATTCAGTTTTACAGGAATATCAGATTGCTTTGGACTGAGTTACTAGCTATAATAATGAGGCTTATTCTACCCCAGGGACCTAGTATACTGCATTAATAATGAAAACACTTCGAAGAAACGCTATTCTGACAACCCAGCTTAGTGCCCCGAAAAGACCACTGGACCAGAAAGCAGGAAACTGGAAAGCTAGGCGAGGTCTGCAACAGACTAAAGAAGCATAAGGCAGTCTGGTTAACCTCTCTAATCTCACATCTCTCTGGGTTAGATCACGATTTTATGATGCCCACCAGCATCAAAATTCTGTGTGTCTCTTTTTTAACCTCATAGTATCCATGTAAAACATATTAACCAAGAAATCAGATTTGCATTTGAAGTGAAAAGCCTAAATGACATGCTCAAAAGCAATAGGAAAATAAATTGTAGCTTAAGAATTAGATTTGATTCCTTCCTAAGTTCTAATTTTCTGGGGCTTTTTGGTAGAAGCACGGTATCTAGGATATCATGTATTCTCAGAAGTCTAGGCCGAACAATTCAACTCAATCTGACAAATACTCAGTACTAGTATTTGCTAAGCACATACTAAGTTTGCAAGTTTCTGAGAATATAACACACGACACATATGATCAGTAACAATCAACTGAACAGCTATGTATATAAAGTACTATATGTACTCAGCCCTTAGGAGGGGTGGCCAGGTTTCCTGCCCTCAGGGACTGGAGGCTGCAGTGAAAAAGGAAAGACACCCAACTGAAAAATAAATGATCAAGTGTCAAATTGCTGATACAGGTAGGAAATGTCTTAACATTTCAGAAACAGAACACATCGCTGGAAATCCAGGTGGACTTCCTGGAGGATGAAATGTGAGTTGAACCTTGAAGAGTACTGAAAAACAGACAGAGAAGTGTTTAGGCCTATTTAGTTGGTATTTATAGCCTTCTTAGAATTGTTAAGATTAGGTTTATGTTTATGTGTGAAATGCATTTGTGTTGTCTTCACTCAATTTTAGGTACCATGATGGCAGAAGCCACATGTAATATTTATATTTGATTCAGCACAATATTTTTATGGAGTGCCTACTATATTTCAGGTACTGTACTGGGTAAGCTGTGAAGAGGAGGGAAGGGCAAAGAAGAAGAGAGGAAGGAATTGGAGATCTAGCTCAGAAGCCTGCCTCTCAAAGATCTAGGTAAACGTGGTCTGGCTTCTACCTGGCTTGTGGAAGTACAGAGCCCTTTCAGGAGCTGGGTCACTTCCAGAGGGACTCTTCCACCCCCTCACATCTCATCTGTCCTGCACAATGTTGAAATGAAACTCTTCCTCCTCCTGGTTTTCCCGTCAAAGGCACGCACACAAAAGCTGCCTGGGTTTGGCAACAATCATTGGAGATAGAAGTATTTGTAAGGAGGAATCACAGCTGTTGGGCTGCTAGCTGCTCTCTCCCTTTTCCTTTTGCCCTCCTCCCTCCTCTCTTCTTACTCGCTCCATCCCAGATTGCCCCTCAACCAAAATTCCACACTCTCCCTGTAGAAGCACAGCAAGTTGCCCCTCCTCCAACATCCAGGTCCTCGGGTCTCACTTTCTGCCTCAAGTACGCTTTATTCTATTACACTGAATTTTCCAAACCTAGATGCTTCTATCCCCAAGAGGAATTCTGGCGCCAGCTATTAAGCGAGAGTGATAGTTTCTCCACCTTGTTACAAAGAGCTAAGTGCACTGGTGACTCTTAAGAGAAACCCAAAGTGCTGTGGAGGGACAGGAGGAGGAGGGAGTGCGGTAGATGGGTTAGGAAGGCTTTCTTGGCCCCTTCTAAGTGATCTCTCTCTCTCTTCCAAATTCATACAACATTGATTGCCTGCCTCACTCCTTTGACACTGTCCTCTGCTGCCTTCTATTGCTATTTCTCTTTCCATCCGTCCATGTGTTTTGCCTCCCTGACCAGATTTTTCACAGCTTCAACACAGCAGCTTTTCCGATTTCTCCCAAGAACTCTTCTGGGTAATGGGCTTCACTGATGAGTCTGAGTGAGTCTCAACCTGCAGGAGCTGCATGATTTGCCTAGTCCCTAAACTTCCCCTCAAAGGCTACATGACAGTTTTGGGGGTTTTTTGAATTAAAATAAAATACCTCAAAGAATATATTGAATATTTTTGACCAATTTGCTTGAGATGTCTGGAGATGTCCACTCATGTTACACCAACCAGCAGCTGGAAAGGACTAACGTGTACTGAAGTACCCCTAGGGATCAGCCATCTGCTTCAATTCTCACCATCATCTTTTGAGATGGGATGAGGGGATTTGCCAAAGGTCACATCGCTACAGAGCAGGAACTAGAATTTTAATCCAAGAACACCTAGCTTCAAAGTTCCCATTCTGTCCACTACCCCACATCTCTAAAGTAAGAATGCTTATTTAAAGACATTCAGATTCTCACTATTAAAAAGAAAAGTGGTTATCCACTAAGATACAGACCACCCCAATAGTTCGAGTCCTGCAGCAGCAGAAAGAAAACTGACTATGAACTTGAACAAATGGTTTCACCTTTCTGAGCTTCAGGTTACTCTTCTGCACACACACAACCTTACAGAGTTGATGTCAACGCTAAATTAAATTATATAGAGAGACATATATGAAATATCTGGGAAGCGGTGTTAAGTGGAATGGCTGCTTCCTTTTACAGAATGTAAAATGGGAGTTGACAGTCAGGTCTGACATTCAGCTTGGTTGGGCATGTGTTTTTCAATTGGGTTAACACGCTACATTATTTGGGAGGGGCATTAGCTGAAACACACAAGAGCATAGTAATCATGAACTCAACGCCACCCAGCAGCAACCACAGTTCTTGGAGGGAAACTGGCAAGGCTGTCAACATCCTTTGAAGCCCTTCTCCACATTAACTACCACCACCTCCTAACCAAGGTGCTGTCAGATGGTTGCTATCAGCCGAGGTAGGCGGTAAGAGGGTTTAATGTATGAGCGTTATAAAAGGTGAGGAAGTTTTGAGGGCTGGTGTGGGGAGATAGAAGCACTCTTCCCAGCTCCTCAACTACTCCAAGTCCTGCTGACTTGTGTTTCTGAGAGCACAGGTTTGGCAGTGAATCAGAGCTGGGTTTTAGCTCCAACCACTCCTACTTGTGTGACTTTGAGTTTTAAGTCTCAGTTTTCCCATCTATAAAATGGGGGTGATGATG
Organism: Vicugna pacos; assembly: GCF_048564905.1. Classification (NCBI taxonomy): domain Eukaryota; kingdom Metazoa; phylum Chordata; class Mammalia; order Artiodactyla; family Camelidae; genus Vicugna; species Vicugna pacos. The sequence continues at coordinate 19,230,412 of NC_132999.1, read as the reverse complement.
TTTTCTGTCTTCTAAGGTTGCTGTGAAGATAAAGTTAAATAAGGAAGAATTTAAAGCACTTAGTACAGTATCTGACACATTGTAAGCCCTTAAAAAATTGGTTATTATCTTATTATTAACAGGGACCATGGCCTTGAAGGTCTAAGATGCAGAGCAATAAAAAAGGAAAGAAAAGAAAGGCTCATTGTTGCTAGAGGATCAAGTTCAATGCCACAGTCGGGCATATAAGGTCTACCATAATCTGCCCCCAAGTCTCTGCTTTACCCCATGGTTACCTGCACAGACTCTGCAAAAACCTCCCTAGCTCCCCCAGGCAAGGAGAATTCCTCCTTTAGTTTCCCAGAATGTTTTCCATATCTTTCTATACCTTCCCTTATCACAATATATTCTCACTATTTGTTTGCGTATCTATTTCCACTCTACCCTACAACATCCCAGGCTGAGTTTATGGACAGTGGAAACCATATACCATCTTTGTATTTTTAGCCATTTGGCACCCTGTAAGTCTAGGTTGGATGGATGGTGGATGGATGGATGGATAAGGAACAAGTACAACATAGTGACTTGGTGAAAGAATTAGGGCTAGGTACCCAAGGGACAGGGAAAGACAGTCTGTCTGCTTCATAAATTTTCCTAAGCCTGGGTCAGAGCACAAGTCTAGACAATATGACATTTGCAGAATTGTTTGCCTGATGAAGTGGCTGGGCAATTTATGAGTGCCTTCTAGGGAAAGCATCACTGGGTAGGGACTGCTGTTAGGGCCAGTACCAGGCAGAACACCTTTGTAAGCAGGGAGCCAAGACAGGATGATGCCTCTAAGTCTTCCAGCACCTTCAAAGTTAACATGTTAGGCAATTAGGAGCAACAAGTTTTTCCAGGTGTGGTCAGTTGACAGCAGGGCAGACAGACTTGTGGACACAGACCGTCCTCCCTGTGATTATGACCACTGTAAACAATGATACAAGATCTAGAGATAGAAAAGGGATATGCAGTGTGATTCCCACAGAGGACAGACCTTCTGAGGATAACATTTCAAAGTACCTAGAACATAAAATACTTCAGAACATAAGGCAATATAGAGGGAGATTTATATCTTAACTTTTCAGGAAGCATACTATTTTCATTTTATTTTATTCTTTTTGTTAAAGGTAACTGAAAATAATATTTAATTATTGCTCATTTATTATGTACTTTACACTTTTTTTAAAAAAAGTGATGCGCTGCTATTTACAATAGCCAAGACATGGAAACAAACTAAATGTCCATGTACAGATGAATGGATAAAGAAGGTGTGGTGTGTACACACACACACACACACACACACACACACACACAATGGAATACTACTCACCCATAAAAAGAATAAAATAATAATGCCATTTTGCAGCAACATAGATGGACCTAGAGATCGTCATACTGAGTGAGCCAGAAAGAGAAAGAAAAATACCATATGATATCATTTATATGTGGGGGGGACACAAATGAACTTATTTACAAAACACAGACAGACTCTAAGACATAGAAAATAAACTTATGGCTACCAGCGGGGAAAGGGGGTAGGAAGGGATAAACTGGGATTTTGAGATTTGTAGATACTAACTATATATATAAAATAAACAACAAGGTCCTACTGTACAGCACAGGGAACTACATTCAATAGCTTGTAATGGTCTATAAGGAAAAAGAACATGAAAAGGAATATATATATACATATATATATAACTGAATTACTATGCTATACAGCAGAAATAAACACAACATTATAAATCAACTATACTTCAATAAAAATAAACAAATAAGTTTCTTAAAAAAGAAAGAGTCTCTTTACATGATCATCGGAGGAACAGACATCCTCCCATTAGCATCATTAGTCATTGGAAAATGCAACTCAAAACCACTGAGAGATACTACTTCATATGTATGAAGATGGCTATTAAACAAATAAAGAGCAAAAATGGAAATAACTAACGTTGGCAAGGGTGTGGAGAAACTGGAACCTTCACACACTGCTGGTAGGAATGTAAAATGGTGCAGTCCCTGTGGAAAACAGTTTGGCAGTTCTTCAAGAAGTTAAACATAGAATTAGCATGTGACACAGCAATTCCACTCCTAGTACATACTGAGAGGAATTGAAGAGAAGGACTCAAAAACAGGTATTGTTTGCCAATACTCATTGCAGCACTACTCACAGTAGCCAAAAGGTGGAAACAATCCAGCGTCCATCAATGGACGAATAAACAAAATGTGGTATATACATATAATATTCAGCCATTAAAAGGAATGAAGTTCTGATACACACTACAACCTTGAGATAAGCCAGATACAAAAGAACAAATACTGTAAGAAATACACAGAGACAGAAAGTAGATTTGTGTTTATCAGGGGCTGGAGGGAGGAATAATGGGAAGTTATTGCTTGATGGGAACAGAGTTTCTCTTTAGGGTGATGGAAAATTTTGGAAATGGATAGTGGTAGTGCTCACAACTTTTCAACATTGTGAATAATTAATGCCACTAAATTGTACACTTAAAAATGGTTAAAATGCGTATTTTGTGTTATGTTTATTTCACCACATACACACAAAAAATACCCTAATCGAACTGCTCTCGTTTGTCAACCCTCCATCTAATTTTCCACAATCTTATCTTCCTCCTTTGAGACCTGTGACCTCCTGTTTAATGCTGCCCACTTCTCTTCCAGTTGCTTGAAGTCTTTCTCCTCTGTGTTGTAAACCTGACACCCTGGCAACAAGCGGTACACTTGGGAACACCTGGGGAGAAGGGTGTACCAACCACACCAATGCTGGCCAGCTACCACAGCTGGCATGGGCCAAAACTGCTGGCATGGAACACAGAGCACCAGGGGACAAACTGAAATGAGTACAGAAATATGTATGTATTGTAAATATGTACGTACAAAAAATGTATTGAATAAAAGTTCTAGAAAACACATGTAAACCATATTTTATAGCTGTAGAAACTGGTCCAGGGAGACAAGCTTTCTTAGGGATCATCTTCCTCAATGGTTTGGGGAGCAGAGCTGTGGCATCTTGATCTCCTGAAGCAGACTGCCCCCCAAGCATTAGACCACAATGACTGGGTCTCTTTAAAAGATTTAGACCAGCCCTTACTGTACTGATCTTTTAATGTCTTCTGTACTTAGAGTCTCACTTGTTTTGTTTTCCTAAGTTGGGCAAAATGTTTGCTAGATCACTTGGCCTTTTTGCAATTATCTCAAATATGAGGGGTATTTTGTGCGGACCAGGACTTTTCTTTTATAAAGTGAGAGCAGATACACAACAGATCCCCCTCTCTCTGTTCTATCCCACAGGTCTGCCTGTGTGTTGAGGGAGAGAGGAACTTGGTTTTTTGTTTGGGGGGGGTGGGTTTGGGGGACTAGACACAATTTTACATACATTTTTAAAAGTCAGATTTTTAAATGCATTTATTATAAAATCACGTGCAGCAGTCGTTTAGAGTTGAGGCACTGGTGTCCTATTTCATTGTTGGCTCTGCCCTACTGTGTGCCTTGGGCAAGTGTGCCTTCTACCTCTCCAAGCACTGATTTTCCCATCTGCAAAGTGGAGAGAATCCTACCTCAGAGGGTTATGGTAAGGTTTAAATGAGAGAAGGAATAAGAGGTACCAAGTACAGTGCCTGACATAACATAGGTACTCAAGGGGATTAGCTCCCTAATAACCTAATTTGTTACAGCGCAGCCACGAACACCCACAGGCCTCCTTCATGAAATTTTCCCCAGTGAACAGCCCACAATGATTTCTCTTTTCTCCACATTCCTAAAATACTTCATGAAAATACAGTTCATGCTGTAGCCATTTATATAGGTACACAAACTTTGATCAAATAAACTCTAAGTCCCTGAAGAGCAGTGGCAATAGTGTGCACTCTTGCCAACCTCAGAGCCTGATGAAGCCACATATGTGATGAGCCCTGAAGGAAAACCTGTTAAATTGAATGGCTGAGAAGCAATTTGGGACTCTGCAAAAAGCAATGGGCTTGTTGCCATAAGGCTTAGGTTCTAATCCTGGTTCTCACATGTGCAAACTTTGTGGCACTGAACAAGAAATTTCAAGGCAATTCGGATAACCAGTCTGTAAATTGGTATACTAGGCAAACCCAACTGCAATGGACTGAATGTTTGTGTATCCCCCAAATTCATATGTTAAAATCCTAACCTTCAATATGAAGGTACTAGGAGGTGGGACCTTTGGGAGGTAATTAGGTCTTAAGGGTGGAGCCCTCAGGAATGGGATTAGTGCCCTTATAAAAGGGACCCCAGAGGGCTCTCTCATCCTCATTCCACCGTGGAGGAGACAAAGAGAAGACGGTGGTCCACAAGCTGGTCCTCACCAGAACCTGATCATGCTGACACCCAACCTCAGACTTTGAGCCTCCAAAACCGTGAGCAATAAATTTCTATTGTTTATAAGCCACCCAGTCTTTGGTACTTTGTTACTGCCACCTCAACTAAGACATTCACCTACTTTCAGGGCACATTTGCAGTGAGATTCAAATGTGACACTATGCATGTGAAAGTGTTGGTAATTCCTAAATTGTTGTCTTTATTCTAGGGTGGAACTAAAAAGGAACTAAAAAGAAGGAGGGGGGGACGGACCTGCTGGGTGTTAATCATTTACAATCAGGCCATTGTCCCAGCCAATTAATAAATTACACCTAAAGTTAAAGCCATTTGCAACCTACTGCCAGGATGAGGAGATGGACAGATTTTTAATGGCAGACTCTTTTAAGTACACAAAGGCTTATACTCAAAACTCCCATTAGCAATAATGAGAGTAATGCCTGCCAGGCCCATTGTGAGTTGAATGTGATCCATAATCTATCTTACTTAATGTCATCAATTTCCCTATAGCCCCTTCAAACAGTCAGACGCCAGTGAAATGCCGTAAGTGGAACTAATAGCATTGATTTAGCAAAATATTGACAGTCTATTTCAATGAAGCTTTCCAACCCGAGAAGCCTATAGATATTTTGAAATTCTGAAGTGCGTGTGTGCATTTATTTATTTACTTTTTAAATTTATTTTTATAAAAAGGAGAAAGAGAATCCTCTAATGTTGAAAAGGTACTAGAAGGGGATAATATATGTAAATACATCAGCCAAAATATTTCCCCCAATACTTGGCTTTTTTCTGTTTCTTCTTATTATATAAAAATTGACTGCATTTGTTGAGTCTTTTATAACTAAGAAAAACTTTCATATTGCCTTTGGTTTCTAAGAAATGAGCAAACCAAAAGAAATTTTAGAATTATATCAATCACATAAGGAGGAAATGATATTTACTCTTACCCCATATTCATTCAGTTATCAAATCCTATCACATCTTCCATTAATTATCTGGTATCTGCCCCTTTACTTCTAGTGCCATCACGCCCTTGCTCCAGCTCTTTTAATGCAGGCCCAGACTGAGGCAGTGACTTCCTAGATGGTCTTCCTTCTCTAAATCTCATGATACTTAGATCCACCTTGCACATTCTGTTTTGTATAGAATGTAAAACGTTGAGGGCAAGGACTATGCCCTATATTTCCTTACATTGTAGATATAGTGAATATACATCCTGAACAGGAAATCTAGGCACATGATCTGACAAGTATATTTATAGAGAAAAAGAAGCAGAAATCTGAAATTGGACTTTTCTTTCCCAATCTGTGGTTACTGTATCTAATAGATGCATTCTAACAGAAAGCATTCTGCATCTTATGTATTCAATACACATGGGTTGATTGATGGGTTGAGTCTGTTTTAGAACAGAAATTGTTAACTGGTAGACTGAAGCTCAACTATGACTCATCGTAATTTTTTTTGCCTAGCACTTAAAGAAATAAATTTGAATTGACTGTCAATACTTAAAAATTGCTGATTTCACATTAAAAAAATCAAGCGACTCTTGGGAAATCTGAAGATCTAAGAAGACTGGATTTTTAGAAATCAGCTTAAGCTACAGTCCACCCAAGATGCAGAAATCTAATAGAGATGGAAAAGCCAAAGCGGGCTATCCTTCCAGTGTAAGGGTCAACAGGAACACCCGCTGCACAGAAAGGGACAACAAGGACACCTGCTTGTCTGGCCCTTGGCACTTGGTAGAAAATATGTACAGCCACGTGCCAAGGATAATGTGGTTACAAATGATCAAAATATAAATATACACACATATATTTTGGCATATACATCCTTTGATAACTTACATCCACAAGCTGATAATCCCACATACATTATGTCTATAGCCCAATTCACCCTACTTGTGTAGTTAAAAACGAGCAGAGATATTAATTTGGTCCTGGGGAAGTAGTTATCCCAGGCAACTAGTAGAGGTAAGCACAAATGGCCTCTGAATGAATGCAACTTCAATCTACATTTCAAACAATCTCTACAGACAAAATCTGGAGACTACGAGCTCAGAGTCAAAACCATAAAACGCACAAGCAAACAAGGCACAGAAAATAAAAGACAGCAGCAACATATGACACAAACCAGACCTGCGAAATCCTCAGATACAGAATGTCAAGACACAGAATATAAAGTGTTTAATATTAATTCACATGACAAGTAATTTTTGACGACTTTCTATATGCCAGGTAATGTTCTAAGCTCTAAGAACAAAGCATCTAACAAAATAAATACCCTGGTCCTAAGGAGGTTACATTTTAGGAGAGGGAGACAAAAAACATAATAAAATATGTAGTACGGCAGGTGGTGGGAAAAAAATGAGGAGACACATGGAGTGCCACAGAAGAGGCTATCTAACTCTCCTTACCACATGGGGTTTAGCTCTGGGCATGAGGGATGACCTGAAAGTCCTGGGCTTCTTATATGGCTGACATAAACAGGGGACACAGACATGACGGGATTATGATGGTCTCCAGGTAGGTAAGCACACTCTGAGTATCAGGGCTGTGGAGGGAGAAGTCTCTTCTCAAAAGCACAGAGTTGTGGGCCTCCTTCTTCACTCCTGATGATGCTTATGTGAGGGGTAGGGAAGAAATATTCTTATCTGAAGGATGAGTTAGTCCAGGGACTCCTCTTGCTTCCTGCTGATGGAGTTGCAGAGGCCAAGGGAGAGACTGGCTTACCTTTAAAACCTTTGTTTCACGAAAAGAAAGCCTATAGAAATGAGCAAGAAACTACCCAGAATTGTCCAACAGAACTTCTACGAATGAAAAAAATGACAGAAATTAAAAACCCAAGTCCAAAAGGACATTAGACACAGCTGAAGAAAAGAACTGTCACCTGGCAATCAGATCCTAAAAAATATCCAAATGCAGATACAAAATATGGAAGAGAGACTGCCAGACTTGGACAATAGAATTAGAAGGTCTAATACACATGGAATCAGAATTCTCTAAGGAGATGGCAAAAATGAAGGAGGGGAAACATTCAAAGAAATAATAGCTGAGAATTTTCCTGATTTTTGAGAAGTCATGATCAACCTGGTCACAGTTTTTGTCTATAAGTAAAAGTTTTTCTTAAACCACCATCTATGCAACCTGTTTGTAGACTTACTGAAAGTCTTGGATTTGTTCTTCTGATTGGAAACTATAGTAACCTCTGGGCATGCACCAGCATTAAGGCCATTCTCATTAACATAGAGAAAAAAATTTTTCATGATCAAACTTACTAATGATAACCACAGCCTGCTCTTAAATGTGATGGCCATGGTAGTCACTACCATTGAGTTTGGTTGGTTCTTTGCAGTTTTCATTTCAACATTCTTTTGGGATATTTCCTTTGAAAAATTTTCTATCTTCTGTTTTCCTTCCCCAGGAATGATTTTGGGGGTCTATTGAAGCTGGCCCTTTGGTGGATTAAGTGGTGGGATCCAATTTTACCATGATCTTAGAGGCCCCATCAATCACTTTCTGTTTGCTATGTGAATAAGGTTCCAATCTTTTTAGTGTAACATAAGAGGCTATTTCTTTGCCTTCTGTCCTGCCCTCTTTCTCAGATCTACTCTTAGTACACACACACACAAGACAACTCACAATTTCCCCAAATATATGAACACATATCAGACTTCAAGGCCACCATGCTTCTGTACAAGAACTCCCCCTTGACCTTCTCATTGTTCCTCCCATCCTTTTTCAATGTTCCCCATTAACCTCCTCTCACCTAAAATCTGTTGGTCTCAAGAAAGTTTATTGGTCTTTCACGACTCTTTTCAAACTGGGCATCTGGCTTTCCCTGAGCATCAGAGCCTTGCCTGACAATACCTGTGACACCTTGTGTTTCAAAGTGTTCATCTCTGTATCCAGGCATGTCTGGCATGTGATGGGTGCTCAGTAAATTCTTGGCGAATAAATGATACAGAAAATCTGGGGAACACTGGAGAAAAACGGAAGCTTAAAAGGTCACTTTATTTCTGGTCCCAGAAACACCACTTGCAGAAAATTTATGTATGTAAATAATTGAGAATGTACTCAAAGATTTATCTCCTAGACTCACACTACATTGCTGTTTCAATAGCAAAATCCTGGACACAACTTTAAGTCTTTCACTTGGGTTTGACTAAATAATGCACAATGAAATACTAAATAGTCATTTACAAACACATGAGGAAAATATTTAGTGGCATGTCATGGTATTTTATTCAAGGAAAAAAGGTTGTTCAAGGAGAAAATCAGTGTGTTCGGTCTGGTTGCATATGATGCTATACACCAAATTGTTAACAATGGTTTTCTGGTTGTGGGATTTCAATTCTTTTCATTGTTTCTGATTCTGGGGGGGAGAAATCTAACTTTTCCACAATGAGTATTAATTATTTTTGTGATTTTAAAACAGAAGTTTTGTTTTTAAAGGAGAGCGTCCTGTCCTTACATGGCCCTACTTCTCTTTGGAGCTCCAGCTCCACTAAGAGGCCATTCATATTCCAACATTCCAGGGTACCCCAGGGAAAGGGCTGTCTAGATATTTTAGCCTCATTTCACAAAATGGAGCCTTGGAAGGGAAAAACAGCTGCTTCAGTGAGTAGCGATTTTAAAACCTAAGCAAATAGAGTGGACAGTTCCCAAGATTTTTTACCATGTTAGAAAACTTCCACTGGCCTATTTCACTTTTCAAGATAAACTCCCTTCAAAATTCTGTACTGATCCTGAAATGATTTGCTGTGGAAGGACTCCGTCCCATTCAGGATAGAATCCTAAACCTTCATCTATGCTTGCTTGGACGTTCCATAGGCAGAAACGCACACGCACGTGCGCACGCACGCACGCGCAATCTTCTTTTGCTGGGCTCCAGCCATGCCCCAAGTTAGCAAAAGAAGTCCAGCCCCCGCCAGCAAAGAGGCCCAGGCCTGGGGGTCCTCCTCTGCAAGGGGGTAGGCAGGCTTCGAGCCCCCTGCCTCGATCTCCTACTCTAGTCTTTCCAGAGGTCCCTACTATCAGGTCACCGAGGAAGTCTCATTTGGGCCTTAGAGCTGTTCTGAAACTTCTAGAGGAAAAGATGCGTGAAATGGAAAAAGCCCTTGCAGGGGCCGACAAACAAGACCCCTAGCTTGGTGTCGGTCACTAATTAGATGGCGATGGGGTAAATGATCTTCCGTTGAGTGGACTGAATCTCTCATCTGCCAGAGAAGGTGTTGACCTAGAATGACTGCATCCCCTCTCCAGAGGCGAGGAAGGTGAATGCCCCGATGTCCCTGGGAGTGCGCAAAAAAGAGAATTAAATGTACTGAGGGTCCCCCCAGGTGCTAGCACCCATGTAAATACTGTTCTACTTAATCCTCCAACAATCCCATTTGATCGGTGTCCCTGAGCCCAATATACAGTTTGAAAATAGAGGCACAAGGGCTTAAACAAAGCTTTCCAACTTTTTCCACTTCAATGATATACACGGGAAATATATATATACACACACACATACATATAGATACGGATACAGATTTATTTTATTTATTTATTCATTCACTCATTCACTTCACAGCACAGCTGGGGGATTGTGTGAGCACCAACCATTAAAAATTGTCTCCGTCGCCCCGGGAAGAGGGGCTCCGGTTCCCAGTCTACCTGTCCTGCCTGTTACTTGTTGGCTGCTCACTGGAATGAAAGCTGTGAAGCGGCGGATCCAAGAGAATTATGATTATACCTGTGTCGATACAGCCCCGGATTTCATTCGCCGCTCTGCCTCGCTTGACTTCAAGCAAGTAACTTTTTTTTGTTGTTTGAGCCCGTTTCCCCACCTCTAAGTGAAGGTAATAATAGTATGCGCGTCACTAGGACAGAGACAAGCATTTATCACGGGCCTGCACCGAGGAATCGCTCAGAAGTTGAACCCTTGCAGCGCGCGTCAGGTCCTCGCTGCTTGGGCGACACCGGGCGCGGGGCTCGGCGCAGCGCGGGGCTGCGCGGGGGCGGGAAGGCGGCAGGGGCGGCCCCGGCGGCCCCGGCGGCCCGGGAGGTTCCGGGTTTCCGCGCAGACTTCCGCGTACCCAGGCGGCTGCGTCACCATCCGAAAGGGCAGCCGGGCCGGCGGGGGCGGGGGCGCGGGCGCGGCGCCGCTGGAAGCCCCGGTGCTCTTACCGAAAGTGCGAGCCCGGAGTTCCCAGCCGCTGTCGATATGGCGAGTCTGCGTCCCCGCCGCGTCGCCTTGGGCCGCCGTTCCCGCTCGCGCTCCGGCCCCTCGCCGAGTCCCGGGAAGCGCGCGATGCGGACTCTGCCAGAGAGAGGGGACGGCATCCCCGCCCTTCTCCGCCCCAGGCCCCTACGGCGAAACGAGGCGTTCTTGGCCCGGGTTCGGGGCCATCCGGAGCCCTGCTGTCCACGCCGCGCCGCCGTGACTCCCCGTTCCCAAGGGGGGGAAGTTGGCACCGTGGAAGCCTTCCCCGCTCCTTTCCACCCACGGACGCCCCCCCGGTCGCGCCCCATTGCACAATTCCTGCCGTGGAACTGCCGCGTGACTCGGATGGGGCCCAAAAAATTCTTCCCAGGTTTCCCCAGCCGAAAAAAGAGCGGTTGGGTGTCCCGCCCTGACCCCAGGCGCTCTTTAAATTGCAATTTTTCGGATGACTGGGTTGCCCTTCAAAATGCAGAGGTTGCCCTTTACAGAGAAATAAAAACTCACTAACAAGCTGGCGCAACCGCCCCAGGTTGGCGCCAGGTGAATGCAACTGACACGTTTCCCACCCCCGCTCCCGCTCCCGCCCCCCACCCCGTGTATATTATTTTCAGGCAGGAAGAGTGTTTCGACCTTTTTGGAGAATTCAGGAGATGATCTTAAAGAAGAGCAGGGAGTGATGCTTAGAAGCGTTGGAGACACAATCTTGAGCTTTCCAAGAATCACAGTGTTATTAGCACTGATGGTGCATAGTAGGTCCTGAATGAATAAATATTTGGTAGAGGGATTTAAGTGGTTCTGTAGACCAATGCCTTCAGTTCTGCAGATGAGGAAACCTAGAGGTTAAGTGGTTTGCCCAAGGTCATCTACCTAATTAATGGTGGAAGGCAGGAATAGAAACTGTCTCAATGTTTCAACCCCAAATACTTGTAATTATGAGATGGGTGTATTTTTCCCTATGTATGAAAATAAATGCCTTCTGCAGTGATCTCTGTAAAGCCTTACTCCACACCCTCTTACTACTCATCTAAAATAAATAGAACAATCCCCAAATCCAATACATACATGCAATAGGTTAACTTTGGCAAGGTATCTGAGAGGCAATTTTGTCTTATTTCCAAAAGCTAATACCACTTCTTAATCACACAAAATATGCCAACAACAACAGCAACAAAAACAAACAATGCTTCTCCAAGATGTGGAAGATACCAGTTTCCCACTAATCTTATTCTAAGTACAGTGTTTAGGTGTCCTGCATGGGAACTGCTAGACCCATGAGTGACCACCCACCAGTGCTGCTCTGAGACTGGTCAGTTGGTTTACTCAGGCTTGGAATAGATTTGTTGCTCATCTTTCAGAACAGACAAGCTGCAATCTGTGAGAACACAAGGAACTTCCATGACAGTCTCACAGATGGCTGGACAGCTTGTTGTCTTTGAAGTTCCCAGGCTGACCAAGTATACCAAATGTCTAATTTAGGGACCAGAATTGCCAAACAAGTAGATGTGAAGATCAAAGGAATCAAAACTATAAGCAGCAATCATGAGTAAACCTTGATTCTTTCGTGGGTTGTCAACAATGGTTTCCACAATGATGATTATGATATAGTTATCGTAATACAATTTGAGGGCAAATTCTTATCCAAGAAAATGCTGGTTTTTCTAGTGACAGACACAACAGCAGATCAAATTATGAAATGTCTCATTTTTTAGGTCAGCCAGATATACCCTGGAATAGGGCAATCTTCCTCTCTAACTCTGCTGTCTTCTCTACCCTTCTCTACCTCTGGTATCTTGAAGATGGGAACAAACACAAACTGCTAGAAAAGCATGAAATTCTAAACTGCTAGGAAGAATATATTAATTCTGCTTTTGATAATCCTACCCGACGTTCAGGCAATCAGAGCATCTTCTCCTAATATTCTAGTAAGAAGCCACTTTATTTTTCAGTAATTAAAATGTTGAAACTTAAAAAAAAGCATCATCTTATATTTTCCCCCTACTTCAATTTCTAATCTGCCATTTTCCCAAGCTATTGAACCTGAGATCTGTCTAGAAAACACAAATTGTCAGTCCCTGTTATTGCCCTACTTTGCTGCTTGAGAAAAGGCATCTGATCAAACTAAAAACATCTCTTTCAAGGTAGATCTTATGAATAACAACTTATTTGGATGTGAATGATAGTTTTTAATGTATTACATCTTTCATTCAACACCATTACATAACTGATACTGAATTTTTTTGCAAAGAAAAATCTCTCAGAACAATTTCAATTGTTATCAACATTAATTAGTTTAACTATAAGATGATATTTATCAGTTCTAGTATAGCATTTTGGAATTGGTTGGGTCATTAGAGAAAATAACTATATTCCTTTTTATGGATGAGAAACTGAAATTAAATGTAAGTTCTTATTGAAATTAAGCAATATATGGAGTTCCTGACACAGTCAAAAACAGAACTGATTCTGATTTGCCATGTGTTTTATAAAATCATCACCATAGCCTTCATTTCATGAGTGTGTGATTTTATGAATAGCATGTGCTTGGAACTCGGAATATGAAAAGGTGTAAGAAGCTCTCAAAGACTTTATAATCTAATTGGTAATGTAGGCCAATGTTTTTTCAAACTTTTAATGTCCAAAGGAATCACCTAGGGATCTTGTTAAAATGCAGGTTCTGATTCATTGGTCCTGGGTGGGGGCCTGAGATTCAGTTTTGCCACCAACATGCCCCAAGGAGATGCCAATTCAGCTGGTTCACAGACCACATTTTGAGTAGCAAAATGTGGGACATATAAATAGAAAGATAACAGTCTAGATTTATCTGTAACCTGTTTAGCTTCATTTTCCCTATCAGGAAAAAAAAGAGAGATAATATCTCCAATCTTCCTGGATTTAATAATTAAATGCATATAAATAAGATGAGAATGCACTTAACACAGAAGTTCAAGAATGTACAAATGTGTTTTAGGTTTAGAAAATGTCAGCAATTTTATTGAAACCAATGTAGTGACAAACAGTTGTAATCTTACACAATTTCAGAGAACAGAAAAAGTAGGTACTCACTGTGACTAATTTTATGAGGCTGATATAACCTAGGTATTATAACCTAATAAGGACAACACATACAAGAAAGGAAAATAAAAGGCCCACATCTCTCATTAGCATAATAACTAAAATGCAAGACTAAGTTTGGTTTTTCTCAGAAATGGAGGTTGGTTTAACATTAGAAAATGTAATTAATGATATGAACAGATAAAAGGATAAAATCATATATGATCATCTCAATTTCAGGAGAAAAAAGTCTACAGCAAATTAATGATGAAATGCTGAGGGTATTCCATTTGAGTACAGAAACCATACAGGACTGCCTGATATAATTAATCCTATTGAATGTTATACTGGAGGTCCTAGCCAGTTGTTTTTTACCCCCTGGTCATTCTTTTTGTTGTACCTTGGCCTTGAAGGTAGGGGGGAAAAAATACACACACAAATATGCACACACACTCACTGGAAAGGACAAAACAAAATGAACATTATTTGCAAATGATCTGATTGTATATGTAGAAAATCTAAAAGAACCTGTAGATAAATGATAAGAATTCATAAGAGAGGTTAGTAAGATTGAAAGATACAAAATCAGTAATACTGTGGGAGGCAGAATGGTGCCCTCCTCCCCCACAAAGATATCTGGATATTAATCCCTGAAATTTTTGAATATGTTGCTTTACATGACAAAAGTGACTTTGCAGATATGATTAAATTAAAGATTTGAGATGAGCAGATTATCCTGGATTATCTGTATATAACACAAGTGTCCTTAGAAGTCAAAGAGGGCATCAAAAAAGTCAGGCTGATGCACCATAAGAACTCCACCTGCTGATGCTGGCTTTGAAGATGAAGGAAGGGGGCCACAAGCCCAGGCATGTGGGCAGCTCTAAAAACTGGCAAAAGCCGGGGAATAGATTCTCCTCAAGAGCCTCGGAAAGGAACACAGCCTTTCCAACACCTTGATTTTATTAGCCCAGTGAGATCCATTTCTGTCTTCTGAACTACAGAACTATGAGATAATAAACTTCTGCTGTTTTACACCACAAAGTTTGTGGCAATTTTTTACAGGAGCCTTAGAAAATAATACAATTATAAAATAATTGATTTCTAAATACCAGCTCATAAATGAAAATTAAGAAGATAATATCTGTGACATCTGTGGTAGCATCCAAATTTATTTTTAAAAATTCAGGAATAAAACTAAAATATGTGCAAGAAAATTATAAAACTATTGAATGTTGTTAAAGAGGACCTAAATAAATGGAGATATATTATGTTCATGGATTGGAAGACTTAAAATTTAAAGATGTGAATTCTCCCCAAATTTATCTGTAGATTAAACTGCAATTCAAATCAAAATCCCAATAGACTTTTTTTTTCAGTAGAACTTGATAACTTAATTCTAAAATTTATATGGAAGTGCAAAAGGCCAAAAATAGCCAAGACTCTATTGAAGAAGAATAAGACAGAGGACTTGCCATCCAGATATTAAAATTTATAAAGTCATAATAATAAAGATAGTATGGTATTGGTCTAAGGATAGAAGAATATAGCAATGAATTTGTAGAGAGAGCTCAGACCTAGATCCATATGGACAAAGAGGCACTGCAGAATCAAGGAGAAATAATGGACCTTTCAGTAAATGGTGCTGGAATGACTAGATACTCATTAAAAAAATGAAATTGGACACTTACTTCATACCATACATAGAAATAATATCCAGGTAAATTAAAAATCTACTATAAAAGGCAGAACTATAAAAATTTTAGAAAATAATATAGAAGAGATTCATGACCCTGGCATAGGGAAAGTTTTCTTAAGACATAAAATACACAAACCCTAAAAGACAAGATTGGTAAACTCGACTGCATTAAAATTGAGAAACTTTATCCATCAAAAGACTTCATAAAATATCTACCATCCACTGGGAGGAGATACATGTTTACAACACATTTAAGTGATAAGAGAGCAGTATAAAAATACACCAAGTACACTTAGGAGTGAGTAACAAACACACACAAAGTAGGAAAGTGGGCCAAAGACTAAAACAGATACTTCACAAAAGGGAAAACTCAAATAGCAATTAAACGTATGAGAAGGAGCTCCACCTGATGAGTAAGGGGGAAAATACAAAATAAAACCACACTGAAATATTTTCATATACCCACCAGACTGATAAAAAATAAGTGACCATTCCAAATGCAGAAAATGGCTCTGGAACAATGGGAACTCCTATTCACTGCAGACAGAGTGTAAGTCTGTACAAGCCCTTTGAAAGCCAGTTGAGCATTACCTGCTAAGACCCAACCCGTACAATCCTATGACGCTGCAATTCTGTTCTTTCCCCTAGCCGAGAAACTCCGGCACTAGGAAACTTGTATGTGTTTACAGCAGCATTGTTCATAATGATAAAAAACTGGACGCAATCCAAATATCCGCCAGGGTAGAATATAATTAGTCATTGTATATTTACAGAAGGAACTGCTATACAGCAATGAAAACAGTGAGCTAACAGCTACACACATCAACACAGATAACACAAACACAATGTTGAAAGAAGCAAGGCCTAGAAGAAAACATACAGTATGATCTGTTTATGCTAAATTCAAAGCTGACAAAACTAAATATTATTTTGTTTAGGGACACACACAGGTCACAAAACTAAAGAAAACCAAGGGGATGATGATCCTACAAATCCGGACTCCGATTACCTTGGTGATGTAAGGAAGGGAGGAGCCACTGAAGAGGCCACACAGGGAGTTTCTCCCACAAGGACAAAGTTCTTTTCTTAACCTGAAGGAGGTTAGATGAATGCTCATTTTACCTTTATTCTTCAGAATGTACACTGATATATTCTCATATGAGTATGATTAATTAAAAGAACTACTGAATTAAAAATAACACAAATTGAAATTGCACTAGAGGTTTTGTAGGTGGAAACAAGGTACTTAGCTCTAAATCAAAACAAACAAAATAAGATCATCGTAAGTTTAACAGTAAGTATAATTCACAGACTCTCTTGATTGGACACCAGCTATACCCATTTTAGGACAAGTAAACCTGTTTCACCAACCTTGATGTCCATACTAACAGGAAGGTAAACAATGAGTGTGGGCTTCCTAGCAAGACAGACTTTCTGTCCTCACACAAGTGTGCGGAAGCAACAGACAAAAGTCCGTTTCTTACCATGGGGAGTTGAGCTTGGTAAAATTAAATTTTATTTGGTAACCGGACTGATAAATCTTTAAGGCTCTGGGAGTGGGTCACTAAGTTATAAACTGAGCTTTCTCACCTGCACAGACTGACACATTTTTACAGTATAGCACCTGAATTTGAAAGTATGTTTAGGCCTAGGTGGTTTGCTTAATGCTTTTCTTTATTGGCTTTTGGGAGGTGGGGGAGTAATTAGGTTTGTTTGTTTATAATGGAGGTACTGGAGATTGAACCCAGGACCTTGTGCATGCTAAGCATGAGCTCTACCACTGAGCTATACCCTCCCCCTGCTTTTCTTTAATTAAAACAGTTTCCATTTTGAAAGAGGGATTTATACCTGATATAATATTTCCCTTTTCAGAGAGGAGGCATCTTTTATTCTATTTTAGTAGCAAGTACTCATATGTTAGCTGAACCTGTAGACTCATGGAATTATGTCTTATGTATAAAAAGTTTTCTTTATAATGTTTACTTTATCACCCAGAAATGATGAAATAGTAGTGTACTCAAATTAATAAACTAGGTAATTTTTGTCATCTGCCTTAAAAAACTTCACCCAAGATTATCAAATGTTTAAAAAAGAAAAAAAAATGATCTTTAGCTTCCTTATCGAGAATTCCTCTTTGCACAGTAATGTTGAATAATAACGATTTTGAAACAAAGTGGGCAAAATAAATGGTGTGAGTTCCAAGGCCTACAGGTTTAGGCTGGGGCTGGGGTAGTCAAGGGAGTCCTCCCGTATCAGAGTGATTGGGGCTCAACCTTGGAGGAAGATACAAGGGGACCCACTTTTATGCATGTAAGTAAGAAAAACCAGCTATAGCAAGCCCAGTATCTGACAGAATCCAAGGCAGGCGTGTAACTGGGTCCCTGGAAGGAAGAAGACCAGGTACTATCTTGGGAAAATACCCGGCATCTGTCTCTTGTCTCCTCTCTGCAGGTCTGTCTCCTCCTTGTGTCCCTGCCAGCCAGCTTTGGCTGCATCTCTGGCCCCCACGGATCAGATAACTATCCCATAGCTCCCATAGTGACTCAATCCTGGCTGCCTAGAGAGCACCACTCTCGCTTTGGGTCCCACTTCCAAGTTCCCACAGAAGAGACTGTCGTTAGCACAACTTGGGGACTGGTGCCAACTCCTGGGCCAAACAATTGTGATCAAGGTAGGAAACCAGGAAGCCACTCCTATGGGAGGGACAGACCACCCAATGGTCACCCACAGCTGTATAGGTTCAATGAGTATAACAGGTCTTAATCAAAAACATTTATATTCACCAAGTCTTTGAAGGCTAGAATTACAGAATTGTTTACAATAATAAAAAGTTGAAAACAACATGGATGCCCATGAGTAGAAGAATGGTTAAAGAATTGATGGTATATATCTTCTACCAAATGTAATACAGTCATTAAAAATATATATGATTCCATTTACATTGAAGTATTTTAAAAATACATAGCTTTTGAATAGAAAAATTTCTAAAAGAACACTCATGAAACTGTTAAAGTGGTTTCCTCTGGGGAAGGAAGTGGGATTGATGAGTGGGTGGGGATGGAGGTACAGAGTGGCACTCATATTTTACTACACATCGTATGCTTTAAAAAAAAAGTACAAATATATCACTACAAATTAAAGCTTTTTAAAAGGTTGATTTCATTTTCAGTAAGACAGGCATAAGGATATATACCTATCTCAGAAATTAGAATCATAATTCCTTTCATTTCTGAAGCAGCTTGCAGTTTACAACCATGGTAACTAAACCTTGCTATGTTCCAGGCACCTTTCAAGTCTTTTCTAAATGGTAACTCATTTAATCTTCACAAGGACCCTATGAGTGGGATACTGTTACTCTCCCATCTTACTGACGAGGAAAGTGAGCGTGAGGCACAGAGAAGGTGAGTTACTGGCCCATGGTCACACAGCCAGTAAGTGGAAGAGCTGGGATTTGAATGTAGGCCTTCTGGTTCACTTTTGCTAAACTACACTTACACAAAAGCATTTTCACATGTATTGACTCATGTGCCCCCCAAGCACCTACTGTCTCCCATGTCAAATGGGAAAAAACTAGGGCCCATATCTCAGTGTACTGTAATTGCCTGTTTTCAGGTTCACGTACCCACCAGACTTTAAGCTCCATTATGTAAGACATCTCTCTGTTCTGTTGATTTTGCACTCTGGCATACAGGAAGTGGGTAATAAGTGATTTTAATGATTTAATGATTTATAATGTCCACACATTCTTTGTCACTACATTTAAGAGGTAGAGTCTAATTCCTCTTCCCTTGGGGATGAGCCGGACTTAGTGACTCATTTCTAATTAACAGAAGAAAGCAAACATGCTCGCGTGTGACTTCGGAGACTAAGACACGATGGGCAGGAAGACTTCCTGCTCTCTCTCTCTCACTGATCACTTGCTCTGAGGGAAGCCAGTTGCCGTGTCACGAGGAAAGACGCACATAGTGAGAAACAGAGGCCTTCAGCCAACAGCCAGCAAGGAACTCGGGCCTCCTGCTAACAGCTATGTGAGTGACCAAGAAACTTTGTAAAGAACCAAATAAAACTTTTAGAAATGAAAATCACAACTACTGAAATTAAAACCAAAACAAAAACCAGTGGTTTAACAGCATATGAAGACATAAAGGAAAAGAGAATTAGCGAGTAGGACGTTCATGTCACAAGATTTTGCAGAATACAGCACGGAGATTCAGAGAAGTGAACGTACGAGAGAGATTAAGATTCATGGAAGAAACAGTGAGAAAGCCTAACATACATTTAACTAGACTCCTAGAAGGAGAGGTGACAGCTGATATGATAGAGATAATATTTGAAGAAATAATGACCTATACTTTTGCAGAACCAATGAACGGTATCAGTTCACATACTGGAAAAGCTTAATAAATCCTAAACAGGAAAAAAGAAAGCAAGAAAGGAGGGAAAGAAGAACTAACTAATGAGTGAACTTCACACCAGATTAACCATAATAAAACTAATGAACACATACACAAAAAGGTTTTGTGGTATTCTGGGGTACAGTGTTGGGTGGAGATCATTGTCAAAGGAATAACAGTTAGACTGACAGCTGACTTCCCAACGGCAGCAATTTAGACCAGATGACAATACAATGATATCCCTCATGACGTGAAAGAAAGTAACTGTTCACCTATTATTCTATTCCTAGTGAAAATATCTTTCAACACTGAGTGCACAATATAGACATTAATAAATAAAAAAAGACAAATAAAACCACAGAGAGTTTGCTAGTATCCAGGTCCTTGAGAAAGGGAATTCTAAGCAATGTCATTCTGGAAGAAAGTATATGATCTCAGAGAGAAGCCCTGAGATGCAAGAATGAAGAGCGAAGAAAGTAGTCAAACGTGGATAAATCTGAACAATGCATTGTTGTGCGTAACACATTAATAATGTCTTATGAGATCAAAAAATGAATTAAAAACACAAAAGCAAAAACCATGCAAATTAGGAAGAGAGTAAATGAAGTAAGTGTTTAAAGCCTTTGTAGTCTCAATCCCCAAAATAACATTATTGACTAACTTTTGACGTGATAAATTTTATATATATATATGCAAATCTCTAAAACAGCAGACATAGAGAATGTAGCCTATAAATCAGTACAGGGGGAAAAAATGAAATGATGAAAGTAAATAATCCAAAAGAAGAAAATAAAGATGAGAATATTTAAAGAACAGGTGAAACAAAGAGAAAGCAAAATGTGGTGATGGGTTTAAAATATATTAGTTATTAGTATTAATTAATTAAATAAAATACAAGTGGATTAAATGCATCAGTTAAAAGATAAAGGTTTTTAGACTGGATAAAAAAAAACTGTATTAAATATTCAAACACACTGAAATTTAGAAGTAGAAATATATATACCCTGCAAATATAAGTAAAAAAGAGCTGGCATTCTTATATTAATAGTACTCTAAATAGATTTTAAAACAAAAATCACTATTGAAAACAGTTTGGTAGTTACTCAGAAAGCCACACACAGAATTACTACACAACCCAGCAATTCTACTCCTAGGTATTTATCCTCCAAAAATTGAAAGCAGAGACTCAAACAGATACTTGTATACCATGTTCACTGCAGTGCTGTTCACGATAGCCAAAAGGTGGAAACACAAACCAAGTATTCAACAAATGAATGGATAAACAAAATGCTAAAATATAAACATACAATGGAATATTATTCAGCCATAAAAGGAACAAAATTCTGATATATGCCACAACACGGATAAACATTGAAAACATTATGCTAAATGAAATAAGGCAGATACAAAATGACAAATATAATTTCACTTATATGAATTATCTAGAATAGGCAAATTCATAGAGATGGAAAGTAGATTTATCAGGGGTGGGGGGGTAGAATGGGGAAGTTTTGCTTAATGTTTATAGAGTTTCTATTTGGGGTGAAGGAAATGTTTCGGAACTATGTAGGAGTGAGGGTTGCCCAACACTGAGAATCTAATCAATGCCACTGAATTGTACACTTAAAAATGGTTAAAATGGAAAATTTTGTTTTATGTTTTTTTACCAAATAAAAATTTACTAAGATAAAGACAATTGCTTCTTAATAATACAATTCAATTCAGCAGGAAATATATAAAATTTATATGCATCTAATAACACAGCCTCAAACTATGTAAAAGAAAATCAGAACTATAAGGAGAAATAGACAAATTCACAACTATATGGGAATTTTAAAAATATATCTGTTCATAATAGAATAAGAAGACCAAAAAATCCCACTAATAGATGATTAAAACAATGATGATTAATAAAGTTGGCCTGAGAGTATATATATTACACTTAACAACTGCAGAATAAATGTTCTAAAGTCCACACAAAATATTTCAAAAATGGACTCAAACTAGATCATTAAAGCAAGCCTCAACAATTTTTTTCCTTAAAATTTCTGAACTGTATACTTAAACAATTTTTAGTATCTTTATTGTGGTATGATTCCTGTACAGTAAACTACACATATTTCAAATGTACAATTTGATGAATTTTGATAGATGTATACACCTATGAAACCACCAGCACAATCAAGATAGCTAACATTTCCATCACTCCCCCAGAGGCTCAAATTTCTAATTTCCAATTTATCCCTCCCCACCTCCTTTACCCCATGAAAACCATGTTTGTTCTCTGTGTCTGTGAGTCTGTTTCTGTTTTGTAGATAAGTTCATTTGTGTCCTTTTTTTAGATTCTAAATATAAGTGATATTATATGGTATTTTTCTCTTTCTAAACCTCAATAAATTTTTAAAAACCAAGATAACACAGAGGAGGTTTTCTGACCATAATGTGATTAAATACATCACTAATAAAAAGGTAAGCAGAATATCTTCGTATATTTGGAAAATTACTCATAATGGAAAATTTTTAAAATTTTTTCAATTGAATGATTTAAAAAAAAAGGTCTACCTCTCAAAAACATGTAGGATACAGCTAAAAAGTACTTGAAAGAGTGTTGATTTACAGCCTTAAATATTATATTAGAAAATAAAAAGGGCTAAAAGTTAATAAGCCAATCATCTATCTCAGGATATTAGAGGGAAAAAACCAGTAAAACAGAAAGAAAGTAGTAGAAAAGCTATTATAAATAAGAACAAAAGTACCTGAGATAGAAAAAATATGTAGTAGAGAGGAATAATAAAGCCAATAGTTGATTCTTTGAGAACATTAATAAAGGTGTCAAGTATCTGGTGAAAGAGAGAGAAACACACACACAACACACAACTATCAGGAATAAAAAGGGGCATTGACTCAAGATGTTGCAGACACTGGAAAGATCAGGAGGATGACTCACTGTAGTCTATATGGACCAATTTCCTAGGGGAAAATTAGCAAAGCCTGTAATACACAGAAAAAAAAATCTGAAAATTCCTTTACCCATTACATAAATGGAATCATTCATAGGAAATCCACAAAGAAAACTTTAGGACCAGAAGGCTTTAATGTGAGTTCTGCCAATTTTTTTTAAGAAATAAAGTATTTTAATATCACATAAAATTAAATTAAAAAGGAAACAACTCCCCAAATCATAATAAGATACTAAAAGTTATCATAAAGAATGTGACAAAATATAATTATAGATCAATTTGATCTATGGACATTAATTTAAAAATCTGAAACAATGCTTTAGCAACCTGAATCCAGCAATACGAAAGGGTAATATACACCTTGGATTTATAAT
Source organism: Vicugna pacos (assembly GCF_048564905.1). NCBI lineage: Eukaryota > Metazoa > Chordata > Mammalia > Artiodactyla > Camelidae > Vicugna > Vicugna pacos. The sequence continues at coordinate 19,207,347 of NC_132999.1, read as the reverse complement.
CCTTATCAATTTATAAATTCTTTGGATTTAATCCTAGGAATACAAAATTGGTTTAATGTTAAAAAATGAATCAATGTAATTTGTCATTAATAGAATAAAGGTGAAAAACCGTATGACCACCTCAATATATTTAGAAGAGGCAAATGGCAAAAAAAAAAAATCAATATAGATGCTTAATTTAAAAATTCAACAAACTTGAAATAAAAGGGAATTTAAAATCAATTAAAGGGTATCTACAGAAAATCTACAGCAAACATCATACTAAACAGTGAAACACTGGAAGCTTTCTTTTTGAAAGAAGGGAGAATGTAAAGGTATCTACTATTGTCTCTTCTATTTGACATTATACTGATTGTTTCTTAATGGTTAGTTGCAGTGTAGAATCTAAAGCCTCATCAGTGCACTATGTATTGTATTGTATTAAAACCCATTGCACTCTCTTTTTACTTTGAATGAAACTTTTAACACAAATCAAGATTTTTTTAACATCATGCATTAGTCGTTTGGAAAATATTAGTTCACTGAGTTATGCATATTTTCCAAATGTTAGCACATTTCTTATATAATATCAAAAATCTCACATTTATTAATATCACCACTGATCTCATCAGAAAAATGTACTCAGTGTGCAATGTACTTGAGATTTAATAAAACTAATTTTTACTGCTTTATTAATGATATTCTTAAGTGAAACTGGCATTTTCCTTGGTAAGTGGTATTTAAGCACACAATGACTACCAAGATAGTTTGGCACCACTGCCTTGATTTGTGCTAAGCTCCCAGAAGTTTTACCCACCATTGCATTTGCTCCATCAGTGTAGATGTTGATACAATGAAAAAAGGCAAATAACATATAAATATTGTCATAAAAATAGTTTTATCCTCATAGTCTCCCAAGAAGACCAAGGACCTTGATGTGTTCTGGACCATTCTTTGAGAATCACAGCTCTAGGACAGAAACCTCGGAGTGAAGCTGCTGTGTCAAAAGGTACGTATAACTTTATCTTTACTGGACAGTGCCATACTCTTTTCCAAAGTAGTGGTACTAATTTATACTCTCATCAACTGCCTAGGAGAACTGCCATCACGCCACATTCTCACCACCAGCTAGTATGGCATTGGTACTTTACTGTGGTTTTACGTTGCATTTGCGGTGGGGGGAACCAGGTGAAGCAAGTCTTCATACATTTATTGGCTTTGTGGACTTAGTCTTTTATGAGGTGCCCCTTTAAATCTTCTGCCTGTTTTCTATTGGGTTATCTGACTTTTGCATAATAACTTGTATGAGTTTTTGTTTCAGATGCAAATCTTTTGTTGGTTATATCTGTAGCTAATTTCTTCTCCTCTGCTGTAGCTTGAGTTTTTACTCTCTTAGGTACCTTTTCATGAATAGGAGTTCTTTTAGTGAAGTCTAATTTATCAGTTTTTATAGCTTTGCTTTTTGTATTATTTAAGAATTCTTTCTGTATCCCAAAGTCATAAAAAAAATTCCATATTCTCTTCCTTAAACTTAGTTTATTAAATTAAAAACAGATTATTTATGCTAACATGTAATGAATTTACTTTTTATACAAAATATTTTAAAAATTTTTCAGTTTTAATTTCTAATGCAATAAATATTGATAGATATAACCTTATACACAGAAACTCTAAGGGGTCCTCAATAATTTTTAAGACTTTAAAGAAGTCTTGAAACCAGTAAGTTCAAGAACCATAGTCCTAGAGAAACTTCGGCATTGTGCACTGGAGGTAAGCATAAGAAGTTTCTTAGTAGCATTGTTTTGAATAGCCTGAAACTGGAAACAATTCAAGCATTCATCAAAAGTAGAATAGATAACAGCTCAGACAACTTAATAATAAAAAACAAACAACCCAATCCAAAAATTGGCTGAAGACCTAAACAAACAATCCTCCAATCAAGACATATAAAGAGTCAATAAGCACATAAAAAAATGCTCAATATCATTAATTATCAGAGCAATGCAAATCAAAACTACAATGAAGTATCACCTCTTACCAGTCACAATGGCCATCATTAAAAAGTCCACAAACAATAAATGCTGGAAAGGGTGTGGAGAAAAGGGAATCTTCCTACACTGTTGGTCGGAATGTGGTTTGGTGCAGCCATTATGGAAAACAGTATGGAGATTCCTCAAAATACTAAAAATAGATTCACCATATGATTCAGCAATTCCACTCCTGGGCATATATCAAGAGGGAACTTTAATTCAAAAAGATACATAAACCCCCTTCATAGAAGCACTATTTACAATAGCCAAGACATGGAAACAACCTAAATGTCCATCAACAGATGACTGGATAAAGCAAATGTGGTATATTTAAACAATGGAATACTACTCAGCCATAAAAAAGAATGAAATAATGCTATTTACAGCAACATAAATGGACCTGGAGATTGTCGTTCTAAGTGAAGTAAGCCAGAAAAAGAAAGAAAAATACCATACGATTATCACTCATATGTGGAATCTAAAAAAAGAAAAAAGAAGACACTAACGAACTAATCTACAAAACAAAAACAGACTCACAGACATAGTAAACAATCTTATGATTACCGGGGGGGGAAAGAGGGCGGGAAGGGATAAATTGAGAGTTTGAGATTTACAAATATTAATTAGTGTATGTAAAATAGATAAACAACAAGTTTCTTTTATATAGCACAGGAAACTATATTCAATATCTTATAGTAACCTATAATGAAAAAAATATAAAAATGAATATGTGTAGGTATATGTATGAACTATTATGCTGTACACCAGAAATTGACACAACATTGTAAACTGACTACACTTCAACAACAAAAAAGTAGAATAGATGAATTAAGGGTTGAATATTGTTACAACAGAACACTACATAGCAGAGAAAGGGAACAAAGTACACTGCAAGACATGGATGCTGTACACAACAACGTGGATGAGTCTAAAATAATGTCTATAGTATTCTCCATACACATAAGTTCTAAACAGGCAAAATCAAATTGTAGATTGAAAGGATGCTTGCAAAGCTGATGAAATATACATTCGTTGGTAAGATGCAGAAAAGCAATGAAATAATTGCCATAAAACATAGAATAAAGGTGACTTCAGCTGTAGGTGGGGAGGTTGTGCTTCTGGGGACACAGCAAAGTTTTGCATCTGGATCAGAGTACTGGTTATGTAGGTGTTCACTTTCTGAATTATTCTTCAAACTATACATATATGTTTATACATTTTTCTGTATGTTTTGCATACGCTTCTTTACATTTGTCAAATTTCACATACATTTTAAACCAATGTCATTTGATCTTTCAATTACCCTTTGCAGTTCCTGTGAAAATTTTCTCTATATTAGTCAGGGCCCCATCAGAAAAGAAATAATTTATTTGTACAAATTTGGTAATCTGAGGAGAGTTTAATAAAAAGGGACTATTTACAGAAGTGTGAGCAGGGTTTAAGGAACTCAAAAATGAAAATAAAATCCCCTGGCATTAGTGACTTGGTAGTGCCATCCTCACACACTGGCTTGAAGGGGCAAGGAGAGAAAGCCAGCATTAGAACAAGGAAGTGGAACCACGAGAAGAGAGCTGCGTGACAGGGGCTAGGACCTCTAGTGGAAGGATGCAGCCCCCTCGCAGTGCAGTGACTACAGAAAGAGCACAGATACGCTGACCGCGCTCTTCTCCCTTCCTTCCTCTCATCTTCTCTGTGCTCCCTTGTGGCTGAACTGGACTAGGAACCAGAAGTCAGAGATGCAGTGCCTTTAGGGCCACCTCCCAGGAAATGGAGCAGGAAGAAGGGTAGAAAATGGGTCCGGAGTGATTAAGAAGTTGGTCACATGTCTACCTGAACCTAAAATGTTAGCCATCAACATTATTTTTCTTTTAAAGCAAGGGCTACGGGGGGAAGGAAACCTGACTAAATGACAAAAAACATATCCTGTACAACCTCTGCTTCTGTAGCAGGTTACAAGGCTTCAGTTGGTACTCAAGGCTACCTTCTATCTCCCATTTCTATTCTTATCTTTTATCAGCACTTATGCTGAATGTGTGTGTTTGTTTGCTGTGTTTTATTTTGTTGTGTACCCCTCTCCATGCTCCAGGCTGCCAGAATAAATATGCTTTGCCTGCTTTTCTAAAGCAGGTTTGGAGAGACCTAAAATTCATGCATGTAGGCTATGAGGTGTCGTAATCTTGTCTTTATCAGGTGAATGCACTTTTCCAGGGACCAGACTTGCCCCTTGGGCCAAGGAGTGCTAAGAGATGATCCACTGAATCCGAGTTCTAAACAGCCTTCCCTATACCATCCCCACCACGTAGCAGCAACTACTGCTAATAAAGATACATCGCCCCTTCATTATAAATTTGTTCTATGGCCTGCAGAACCCCTAATGACCAGGGGAAAGTCGGCTTCCATTTCATTGGAACCACTGTATTCTGCTTCCTATTTTTCATATGAAGACCCCGAAGCCAGGAGAATTTGAGATCTTTGCTTAAGACTGCACAGTTAGTACAAGAGCTGAGACTAAAAGCTCTGCCTTCTGATTCAAGATTAATTTGTTTCCCACACACTGGAGGAGTACATCTGTGTCTTATCACTGTAACAGGTAGACATGGGAAACAGCACTAACATAATGTTAGACAGTAATAAAGGTGACTCATGGGAGGGAGAAACGTAGTTGCAGATTTCTTCTAAGTATTAAGGCACCATAGGGAATAACAAGACATTTGTCTTCCTGCTGTCTTGCTGTGCCAAGCTACAGCACTGAAGATGTTTTTTTTGCCCTGGGTTTTTCCAAAGCAGGGCCTTTTCCAAAACAATTCAGTGTGATGACTATTCAAATGCATTATAATGTGTTTGCTGATTAATTTCCTTGGTATTGGAAAATAATACCATTTTTCTTTTGAATTGCCCCTCCCCGTTTCCCCAAAGGAATTCACATTGCTTTTTTTTTTTTTAAAGTTAGAGAGTTCATACTAGTGAAGCTCTTTAGTGAATAGGGCCCTTTCTAATCCATAAAACACCATCAAAATAGGTATTTCAGTGAACCCATAGGGATTTCAGGAATCACGCTAGGGAAGTCTGTAAGTGACTCTGCATTTTTGGATTTCCATAGTCTTTCTGGGGGTAATTCTTTTCTTTTAGAGTTCACATATATCTTGTACACCAGTCTGTAATTTTAATCAGACTATCAAAGACAATGCACCTTTGAAGTCTTTGAGCGTAACAATATTTAACAGTGGCCTTATTAGGTGAATGCTTGAAAGTATTCAACGTTAAACTCAATTTACTTCAAGTTTGTAAATGTGTTATTAACAATTCTTAAATATTTCAAATCAACTAGAAGTACAGAAGGCTCGTCCGCAACTCTTCTGAGATGACATGTTCCAATACTGAAAGAAGCCTATGACTTAAGTCCAGGTCTCTAACCAACACTCACTATATCATCATTGGTGAACTCATAATGAGGGAACTTCACGGCTGAGAGGTGCAGGCCCCTTGCTGATCCTGCCGGATGCATCAGCATGACCCATGGCAAGGGCCGTAATAACCGCCAAAATCTCCTGCATTTTCAATGGGCACACAACCAAGATGAGTGCAAACACCTGTCAAAACAAGCCGGTCAGGTTCCTTCACTTGTTCTAAATCATGCCGTGGGTCCCTCAATGGGACACTTCCACTGCGGCTTCCTGGTCAGTCTCCTTCTTGGTTCTATGGCGCACAAGCAGGGGTTTGCCTCTGCATTTGAAAGCCATGTTTTTGCCCTCTGCAACAGCGGATAACTTGATTTCGATTTTCGACATAGCCAACTCATCAGCAGAAGCACTCACGCCGGGAAGCAAACTGGGAGACGACATTCTTGGCTGACACCCACAGTGCCTGACTACCGACACCCACAGCAGGTGCTGCTGTTATCAACTAGAAGAAACCTTTTCTAGCCTCACTGCTCTCTTTAGAAGACTTTGTGCTAACACTTCAGTGTGACCACGGTCAGAGAAGTCAGGTACTCTGATGTCCGTAAGGGAATACAGAACAGAAGCAGGGACTCTGAGGCCCACAGAGGTAACCAAGGGTCGGCCTGCAGCCTGGCCACTCAGTGACTCCGGGCACAGGAAGGACCACTTGCCATCCAGCACTGGCAACTCTGAGATGGCGGCCACTGCAGCCTGCACTTGGGGCCACAGCGCACCCGCCACCCTGCAGGACTTGGCCAGCAGGACCGGCACGAACGGCCCCAGGGAGCTGCGATCAGCTTGGGGGTAATTAAACTGATCAGCAGGTAGTAAGTGATGAGGCAGAAGACTGGGAGATGGGATGAGGTAAGGAAAGAATTAAAGACATAAGATTGAGTTACCAAAGGTGGAAATTTCGTTTGTAAGGGATGGTGGCTCTTTACCTTAGTGATTTGAAGATGGTAATCATTATTTTATTGTATTCCTTATCTCTTTTTTTTTTTAGGGTTTTTTTAAAGCTTTATTTTAGATTGATTATCCAATGAAGCAAGTTTCATTGCAGCTGTTTACTCCAGCTATTTTTCAGGGTATTTATAAACTCAGTTGAAGGTCAATTTTAATTATGATTCTTAGATCAGACAGTAAACATTTCTTACAGATAAACATAAATTATTCAATTTGAAGAATAGAGACAAAAACAAAGATTGAGGGAATAAATGAACAATACCTCAGAGACCCATAAATAGCAAGAGAACTAACAACATATATGTGACTGGAGCCCCAGGATGACAGGAAAAATAAAATACTGGGGCAGAAAAATTATCTGAAGAAACAATGACCCCAGTGTGTTCCTTATCTTTTTAATTTCTGAATTTTTAGATAGAAGTCGCCTCCTCTCTTGAGCTAAATTAGGTGAAATAAAGAACTTTGTCACAAAACTTTGTAAGAAAGGGGTAGAAGTTGGAAATTAATGGTTTATTAACGTTCTCCATTCTAAGGTGAAGGATGAGGCCTTTAGTAACTTGGCCACCTTAGTTGACAATGGGCTGAGATGCCCCACTGAGAAGGAGAACCAGTCTTGCAAATTTATCCTGTGCTAAAACAGTCATTGAGGAAACTTGATATGACATCTAATTTAGCACTTCAGTGCTTTATATAGAGAGAAGTTATCATCTGTGTATCTCAGTCAAAGCAGTCAACATTAAAAAAAATGGTATTCACAATGTTTATAGCAGCACTATATACAATAGCCAAGACATGGAAACAACCTAAATGTCCATCAACAGATGATTGGATAAAGAAGTTGTGGTATATTTATACAATGGAATACTACTCAGCCATAAAAAAGAATGGAATAATGCCATTTACAGCAACATGGGATGAACCTAGAGATTGTCATTCTAAGTGAAGTGAGATAGAAAAATGATAATAAGAAAAAGCGTATCACTAGAGAAGTAAGCCAGAAAGAGAAAGAAAAGTACCATATGATATCACTCATATGTGGAATCTAAAAAAAGAAAAAGGAAGACAGTAATGAACTTACCTACAAAACAGAAACAGACTCATAGACATAGTGAACAATCTTATGGTTACCAGGGGGAAAGGAAGTGGGAAGGGATAAACTTGAGAGTTTGAGATTTGCAAATACTAACTAGTATATATAAAATAAACAAGTTTCTTCTGTATAGCACAGGGAACTATATTCAATATCTTTTAGTAACCTATAATGAAAATGAGTATATATTATGTATATGTATGACTGAAACATTATCTCTACACCAGAAATTGACACAACATTGTAAACTGACTATATTTCAATTCAAAAAATTAAATAAAACATACTCAATTTTTAAAAGTAGACTGCACTGATCTTAAGGTTTAATTCAATGTTTTATAATTATACATACCCTTCTAACTAGCATCTGAAGTTCCAGAAAGTTTCTATACCCTTTGTCTCTTTCTAATTAAACACCCTTCCTTCTCACTTTCTGATTTCTATCACCATAGACTAGTTTTGCCTGTTCTTGGATTTCATATAAATGAAGTCATACTATATACTATATTACTTCAGGTCTGGTTCCTTTCATTCAATTCATATTCTGCATGTATCAGTACCTTGCTCCTTTTATCCTGGATAGTATTCCTTTGTATGACTGTATCACAATTTGCTTATCCATTTCCTATTGATGGAAGTTTGAGTTGTTTTCTGTTTTTAGCCATTATGAATACAGCTGCCATGATCATTCTCATACAAGACTTTTTGTAGACATATTTTTTTTCATTTCTCTGGGATATATATCAAGGAGCCAAACTGCTGGTCACATGGTAACTTTGAGAAACTGTCAGGCTGTTTTCCAAAGCAGCTGCAACACTTTACATTCCCACTGGCAATGTACGCAGGTTCCAGTTTTTCCATATCCTTGTGAACACTTGTTACTGTCTGTATTTTTGATTAAAGCCATCCTCGAAAATATGAACTCGTATCTCACTGTGTTTTTGGTTTGCATTTCTCTAATGATTAATGATGCTGAGAATCTTTTCAAGAGCTTATTCACCATCTGTACTTCTACTTTGAAGAAATGTCTATTGTCAGTCAATTAAGGCTGCTATAACAAGAGTGCCACAGGCTGGGTAGTTTATAAAAAGCAGAAATGCATTAGTCATAATCCAGGAAATTGTGAAAGTCAGTATCAAGGCACTGGCAGATGTGGTGCCTGGTGAGAGGTTGCTTCCTGGTTCAGAGAGGGCAGACTTTTCACATGTCCTTACATGGTGGAAGGGCAAGGGAACTCTCTGGGCCTCTTTCACAAGGGCACTAACCCCAGGGCTCTGCTTTCATGACCTGTCACCTCCCAAAGACCCCACTTCCTAACCCACCACACTGGAAGAATAGGTTTCAACAAATGAATTTTAGAGGGCTACAAATATTCAGTCTGTAGCATCTACTCAAATCTTTTGCCCATTTTTAATTGGGCTATTTGTATTTTTAATATTGAGTCCTAATTGACTTTTAACAGTGGTTGAATTGAAGTGAGGAAGTCTGTTGTATCAGGGTAACCTCTTTCAGCTGAAAGTAACAGAAACGACAATCTATACTAGCTTAGTATAAATGCAATTTGTTGTATCACAGAACTGAGAGTTTTTGTGGATAGTTCTGGCTTCAGGAATCGCTTGATCCAGTGCGGGAAAAAAAATGACAGAGGACCCCATTTCTCCCTCTTCATCTCCTGGCTCTGCTTCTGCTGTGTAAGCACCATTCTTGGACACACTCTTCAATGACAGCAGCAGTGCAGTGCCAGCAGCTCCAGTCTACGTTCTCCCAGGTTCAGGTGAACTGGGAACAAGCACTTGCTTTTCTCCCAGCAGCTCTGGCAAAAGACTGATTGATTACAGATAATCCCAGTTGGAGTGGCCAGGGGGATGGGTACCTTGATTGTTTTAGGAGTCACAGGCCCATTCAGAGTTGGAGCCCATCCAAAGCTCATGGACTGCAAGTGGGGGAGGAGAGTTTGCCAGGGAGGAATTAGAATATGTTTACCAAGAGGAGGAAAATGAATGTTGAGATGTCAAAAACTAGCAAATGTCCATTACAGTATCTCCCAACCATGGTCTGACCGAGAGTTGATAGGATTTTAGCAAAGCAACAAAGCCAGGAGGTATGGCTACAGGTTAAAATATTATTTTTTAATTAATTAATACGGGCATATTTATAAAAGCAAGAGAATAATTATCCAATGGTAAAATCGCAAAAAAAACAATCACAACATTGGAGTTAGAAGATCTGGTTTGAAATTCTAGCTTTGATTTTTGCTAGCACTACGACCTTGGGAAAAAAACCACTTAACCTTCCACATCACATTTTTCTAAGCTGAAAGCATGATTCCAGCATCACAAGGTGGCTCTGGATATGTAAACACATGCAAGTGCCTGGCACAGAAAGGATACTCTGAAATCCTGGGTTGTAACTTCTTCTACCTGCCCTCCATGTGACCCCACCCGAGTCACTTCCTTCCCAATCAGTGTTTGCTTTCCTGATGGGATTTTAGAGATTTTCCCAGAAAATCTTAGAATCCATCATTTTATTGAGCCCTAAATGCAATCTCCGCTCTGTGATTAGAGCGTGATTCACTCAACGCTGAGAATGGTTTCTGGTCGGAATATCATTAGAGCATGGTGAGCGAGACCCAAATAGCAGCCTCTGAAGACAGCCTGGGGTGGAAGACAGAGATGATCATCTTAGCTGGAGGCCTGGAAAATGTCAGATTCCCCTGGTTTGACTTCCAGCAATGGAAATGAGTGCCACCTTCCCCCTCTCTCAATGCACGCTGCCCCTTTGGATTCTAGTTTGGTAACTAAGCAGTGGGAGCCTCACTTTTCAGAAACTCGTTAAGAGTTTGGAGCTGCTCTGTTGGTAGCCCCAGAATTTCTATATAAGAAACACTTAAGGACAGCACTCTGCCTGAAACGAGTACCTAGAGGAATTGTTTTTGAAACTGTTTGCATTGTAGTAAGTGGGTTTCACTGAGACAGTATACTATTGGAGATGACTCTGTGTAGGGCTGATGATGACTGTCTGGATAGTGCTCACCCCTTGACACCACCGTGGACGGCCCCCTTTCTATCTCCACGACTCTGTGCCTGACTTGTGTAGGTAGTAGAGGCAGAGCAAAATGTCGTCATGGGCATTTCTGCTCCACCCTGGTAGCCTGGGTTTTCTAGAAAGCAGACAGGCACAAGGATGGGGTTAGAAGTATAGGCAATTTATTGGAGGAGGGGTAAAACCTGTGGAAGTTAAAAGGAAGAGGGAGTAGGAGTGAGCAGGGAAAGTCTTTCCACCATGATGCAGGTCTGATACTTGTGAAAGGAGAAGGGATGGAAGGGTGATTTGGCAGGTAGAGCCTCAGACCGTGGTGTAGCTCTGGATGTCACAGGCAGCCTAGCAGGGTGCCCAGGCACAAGGACTGCCCTTCAGGGAGTCCCACACTGCATGGCAGAGGTCACGCCCTGGTATCCCCGCCACGCTCAGTCACTGGCTGAGGCTGCGCGGGAGAACATCCCGACCTCGGATGCTGGGCTGGCTCCAGGAGGTGCTACAGCTGGACGCTGTCAGCTGTCTGCTCTCCTCGAAGCAAGCTGTTTCTTGAAGAGAGGTCTGAGTTGCACCCCAATCAGCTGCTGCAACCTCTGACCTCCCGCTGGTCATTCTGCCCTTGCGCATACTCATACTCACGGCAGAGAGATGGCGTGTTGTTGTGCTTGGCTTCTTTCATGATTCCCTTGGCTGAATTCTCAGTGGGTCATTGTCTACCTTAGGTCTCTTCTCTTTGAAAGATTTCCTCTGCCTGCAATGCTTTGGCCTCAGTCACTCTAATGACCAGCTCCCTCACCTCCTTCAGGTCTTTGCTCACGTGCCCCCTTATCAGTGAGCTCTTCTCTGACCATCTAATAAAATGGCAACCCCCTCACAACAATCCTTATTCCACTTCCTGGCTTTTTTTTTCCTCCATAGCACATACCATGCATGATTGAAAAAGTTTGTTTCTATATTTATCACCCATCTCCTTTGATTAAATTATAACTGATGTCAGGCTAGGAAATTTTGTTTGCTGCTCTATCCCCAGTGCCTACAATCGTGACTGCGCATAGCAAATGCCATTAAATATGTCAATAAAAGGAAAGGAAGAAGAAAGATAGGAAAAAAGGAAGGAATAAAACTGATAGAACCACGTGAATCATCTAAAAGTTGGTAGATACCACTAAACCTTCCTCTTTCAGATGCAGACTTCGTATCTAAGATCATCTAACTTCTCTATGGAAGTTAAGCTTCTAACCTCTTGCAAGTGGAGAAACTTGCAAAACTGTGTTACCAAAAATTGGAATTTTAAAGACAGGAAACGTATTTATTAACTGCTTTCTTGCATCACCCACAATGGTCACATGCTTTCACATACATTATCTCATTTACTCCTCCCACTCTCAGCAACACTTTTGATATAGACCTTGTCATCCCTATTTTACAGGCAAAGAAGACTGAAGTCCAAAGAAGATACCCAAAGTTACACATACAACTGAAAGTACAGAATTAAAATCCAGAGTTGTCTGTTAGTGATAAACAAGAAACAGACTTTAGTACGAAATAAGAGCTGAGTGACCAAATACTCTTAGCATTTGATAGTATAAATAAGAATAAAACTAAAGGGGGGAGGGCATAACTCAGTGATAAAGTGCATGCTTAGCATGTAGGAGGTCCTGGGTTCAATCCCCAGTACCTCCATTAAATAAACAAAATTGAAGAGTCGTATTGCAGAGGATGGAGTAAGGAATCACTTTTACTATGCAAGGGTTTCAACATTCACTATCAGCTACCCAACCCAAGGGAGGTACCATCTTCTTTTTTTTTTTTTCTTTATAAAGTCAGTTATGGACTGAATGTTTCCCCCCAAATTCATGTGTTAAAGCCCTAACCCCCAATCTAATGAATGGCATTAGGAGTTAGGGCCTTTGGAAGATTAGTTTTAGATGAAGTCATGAGGGTGAAAATCTCATGATGGGATTAGTGCCCTTACAAAAAGAGGAGACATCAGTGCACCTTCTCCATCAGTGCAAGTTGGTGGCTGTCTGTAAGCCAAGAAAAGAGCTCTCACCAGCAACTGAACTGGCTGGCACCTGGACTTAGGTTCCAGAACCGTGAGAAATAAATTTTTGCTGTTTAAGCGGCCCAGTCTATGGTATGTTGTTATAGCAGCCCCAGCAGACCAAGACAACTAAGAAACACACAGCCTGTAGAACTACCGACGACCCAGCAGTTCCACTCTTGGGTGTTTATCTGAAGAAAACAAAAACACTAATTTGAAAAGAGATACACACCCCTGTTCATTACAGCATTATTAACAATAGCTAAGATATGGAATCAACCTAAGTGCCCACCAACAGACGAATGTATAAAGAAGATGTGGTACATATATGTAGTGGAATACTACTCAACCATAAAAAAGAATGAAATCTTGCCATTTGCAATGCACAGACCTGAGGGTATTACGTTAAGTGAAGTAAGTCTGACAGAAAAAGACAAACACTGTATGATTTCACTTATATGTGGAATCTAAAATACAAAACAAATGAACAAATGTAACAAAACAGAAACAGATTCATAGATACGCAGAACAAACAGGTGGTTGCCAGAGGGGAGACAGTTGGGGGAGGAGAGAAATTGGTGGGGAGATTAAGAGTACAAACTCCCAGTTACAAAATAAATGAGTGACAGGTATGAAATGCACAGTGTGGGGAATACAGTCAATAATCATGTAATATCTTTGCATGGTGACAGATGAAAACTAGACCTATCATGGCAGTCATTTTGAAATGGATAGAAATACTGAATCACTATACTGTGTTCCAGGAACTAACATAGTGTTACAGGTCGATTATACTTCAAAAACAAACAGACAAAAACTCCTAGAAAGAGATCAGATTTGTGATTATCAGAGGTGGGGAGTAGGGGGAGAGGGAACTGGATCAAAGCAGTCAAAAAGTACAAAATTCCAGTTACAAGACAAACAAGTACTAGGGACGTACTGTACAACTTGATAAGTATAATTAACATTGCTGCACATTATGTATGAAAGTTGTTAAAGAGAGTAAATCCTAAGAGTTCTCATCACAAGGAAAAAATTTGTTTTCTATTTCTTTAATTTGCACCTGTATGAGATGATGAATGTTCACTAACCTTATGGTGGTAATCATTTCCTGATGTATGTAAATCAGATGATCATGCTGTATACCTTCAACTTATACAATGCTGTGTGTCAATTATATCTCAATAAAAACGGGAAAAAAAAAAGAAAATGGCTTAAAGGGAAAAAAGAAGAAACATAGCCATATAGCATGAGAAATTCTCCTTTAGGAGAGAAACCTGTTCTCACAGTAAGGTGACAACTAATGAAAAAAGAAGGAATGATGGAATTTGAAAATCATCAGTGGATGCTAAAACTCGTAGATGAATACTGGGTAAGGAAGAGATATTTATACAACTCTCAAAAAGCTCCTATAAATAATTTATTATTCACGAAAGAAAACCAGTATCTTAACAGTGGAAAAATCTGGCAGATGCTACTTTAAACAGCAATCCAAGTCATTGTCAGTGGTATTATTAAGACAAACCAGTATCAGGTGGCTCCTCATACGATGGTCTGAGAAGAATCCAACAGCATTTCTATGGAATTGCTGCCAACAAGGTATAAGCTGAATGTAATCATGAGACAAGTCACACAAACTCAAGTTGAAGGACGTTCTAGCAAATAACTGTCCCGTACTCGTTAAATATGTCAAGTCAGAGAAAGTGAAAGAAAGGCTGTGGAACTGTTCCAGATTAAGGAAACACAACAATGAAACGCAATGTATGATCTAAGACTGAATGCTGGCCTGGGAAAATAAAACAGCTATAAAGAATGCTATTGGGGCAATTAATGGAATGTGCCTATGGACCATGTATTAGATAACAGTACTGTATCAATGTTTAATGTCTTATTTTGATCACTTTGCTGTGGTAATATAACAGAATATCCTTTCCTCAGCAAATATTCTGAAGTGTTTAGAGGTCTCCTAACATATGACATTTCCAATTTACTCTCAAAAGTTTCAAGAAAAAAAAATCATACCTACATGCCATAGAAAAAGAGAGGTGGGGTGGGGAGAGCGAGAGAGAATGATAAAGCAAATAGACCAGATTGTCAACAATTGGTAATGTTGTGTATAGTGTATACAGGTGTTCCATGTATTACTTTTTCAAATTTCTTCTAAATCTGAAATTATATCAAAATTAAAAATTACAAAAATGTGGTTTTAATCTCAAAGACCCTCTCTAGATGTGAATCTAGGGGCTGGTGAAACACTTCAGGTAATTACCACAGATTTTTCTTTAAAGGATTTGAATTATTCTGCAAATCAAAATAAGAAACTCAGGAAGGCTAGAGAAATGCATAGCACTAATTCCTATTGGAAATGTAACCTATGCTTTTCCTCTAAGTGCTCATCAGAGATGCCTGAGCACTGGTCACTTTGTCAGAAGTGGTTGTTTGCAAAGAGTCCTTTGGCAAAACAGAACATTTTATGATTCCAATTTTGTAAATGGAAATAAAATGTATGCAAAGAGTAAAGGCTGAAAGAAACAACAATGAATCTACTCAAAATAATTCCAAATGACTTGGCCTCATTTTCTTAATCTTGATGTTAATTTTTTAAGCATTCCATATAGGAAACCTAAATAACAGCAGGATTTTTTAGGGAGAAGACAGCAGGTATTTTTTTGTTATATATAAAATACTTGAAAGTTAGAAATGACATGTGGCTCCTGTCTCTTCAGTTTCCTCATTTATCAGTTTTCTAAATTACCTTTTCCGCTCTCTTTTTCTCTACATTAGACTGCCCATCAGTGTTCACTGAGCACCTTCTAGATGCAATGCAAATATGAAAGAAGATCAGGACATGGGTCTCCATGGCAGAGACCACTAGCTGGCTTTTCACCATCCATTTCTTCATCTGAAACAGACTACCTTCATTGTTCGGTGAATCAGTGTACTCGGCTATAAAATATTTCCCAGACTTCATTGCAGATGTGGTGACCAATGAGACAGAAACAGAAATTATACGGTAAGGCTTCTGGAAAAGGTCTTTAAAATTTGACTGGGAGGCCTACCTTTTCCCTTCATCCTTTCCTCCATCTTGCCTGGAACACAAATATGATGGCTGGACTTCCAGAAGCCACCTGGTAAACACAGGATAAGGCTCACACTCTAGGGAATGGCAGAGGGAAGAGCCAAAGGAGGCCAAGGCTGTGATGCTGTCTTAGGGTCCACGTTACCTGTCCAGGCCGGCTTTCTCTGGACTCCTTTTACAGGAGAGAAAATGCAGCTTCTATCGTACTGAAGCCATCCTAACTCGGGATCTCTGCAACCAGTAGTTGAACGCAATTCTTAAATTATATCATCCCTGATTTTAAGGGCCAATGGAGAGAAGCCTAGCACACATAAACACATCTAGCCGGGTGGTATGTAGTTAAGACAGCGTGAGTGGAAAGAGAAAGAGCTTTATTTTTAAAGTATTTTTTAATAATTACTTTTAATTGTATTTTTTGGGCCTTTTTTCTTTTTTCACTGTATAGTCAGTTACAGTGTGTCAATTTCTAGTGTATGCACAATGTGTCAGTTATACATATACATAAATATATTTGTTTTCATATTCTTTTGCATTATAGGTTACTACAAGACAGTGAATATAGTTCCCTGTGCTGTACAGAAGTAAAGACTAAGAGCTTTAGAATCAGTTACCCCTGCAGTTCTGTCTTCAGCTTAGAAATATAGGGTGTGTGACTCTGGGCAAATTATTTAATCTTTCTAAACCTAAGGTTTCCTCTTTGGTAAAATGAGGATGACAGTAATTACCTTGTGTCATTGTAATGAGGAAATAATGGGACTGGCACTTAATAGGTGCTCGATCAATAAACTCACAGCAGGATGAAATTGATTTGGGTTGACATTGTCAAGAAAGCCTTAGAGAATGAGTTGGCTTTTGTTGGCAGTGAAGGACTGAAACGTTCGGGAACATGTGGGTAAAGAAGAAAGGTATTCCACGTGGGTAAAGGAAAGGCATGGGGAAAGACATAGGCATTGGCTGAATATAACATTATTTGAAAGTTACAAGGAAAGCAGTATTACTGGCATCATTGAGGAAAACAGAGCAGTATAGATAGGGTGATAACAGGGTGACACAGATGGGGTGGGATCAGGCTGAAAGCCAAAGGGAAGATAAGTGACTTACTTAATATGCAAGGGCACAGGAGAATCCATAAGTTTAATATAAGAATGATCAGAGCAGACATAATAAAAGCTCATCACACTAAGGTTCAGTTATCCTGAGGGATTTTCCTTTAGAACAAGTGACAAGGAAACGAGGCTGTGTGCCAAATGGAAGGCAAGTGTCTAACCCAAAAGAGTGGCCATTAATTTAATGGAAAGACTAACAGCAAACAGTAATCTAGTTGTTAGAAAGGCACTATGGAGCCACAGAAGCTTTCTTCCTGTGGTTTTGTACTTGGCAAAGGTGGTTTTCACTAGAAAAAAATCAATCAAGCCCATCAAACAAAATATGTTTCTCTGTAAAAACCAGAAGACACCAGCAGACACTCACCCATTTCGATTCTAATGGTGTGTCTTTCTCTACCTCATTGAGAAGATTCACTCAGTAATGCCATTTGTTTCCAGCAAATACTTCAGAATTTTCTCAAGGTAAAAGTTAAGACATCTACTAACCAATCCCTCCACTCTTTGGTTTTCACAGAATCATCACATTTTACAATAAAGTTAAATTATTCTTGTTTTTCCTTTATGTTAGGATGGAAACTGGTAAACTAAACCAGACTTCTTGTAGGCCTGCACTTACCAGAAAGAAGCCACTCACAAGTTCCAATCTGAAATTTTTCCCTTCCTTCTCGTAACTTGAAATAGAATATGTAATAGGTACTATAAACAAATGGGTATAAAGCTCGGCTGAGTAATCCCATCTCTGAGATGTCATGGAAAAGGCACAAATTTGGAGTGAGGAGACCTGATCTTCAGTCCTGACATTGCAAGTAAGAAGATGGGAGATATTGGGCAACTCAGATTTCCTGAACCTCAGTTGTGTCTCTTGTAAAATAAGGATTATAAGCCCTTTCTATTTCAAGAAGTCCTTCTTTAAAATATATATATATATATATATATATATATATATATGTATGTATACATATATATAATAAAATCAGACTCTCCATTGGTCAAAAAAAATACTTTAAAAAAAACCAGACTCTCCACTAATCAAAAAAAAAAAAAAAGTCCTTCCTTGGGAGGATTGCATTAAAAAATACATACAAGTGCTCTGTAAGGCTTAAAGAACTGTACAAGTGTGATATTTTCAGTAGACACTCAGAGTGCCTCCCCACTATGTTCCGTTCTTTGGGGAGTGTCCCCTTCACACCTTTCCAAAGGGTAGTCCCAGGCAGTCATAGCTGAAACAAGCATAATGATGATACTTCAAAAACAAGAGCTACAGTTTAGAATGATGAAAAAGTTCCAGGGGTGGAGAGTGGTAATGGTTGTACAAGATGTGTATGTACTTAATGCCACTGAATTGAACTGTATAGTTAAAAATGGTTAAAATGGTAAATTTTGTGCTATGTCTGTTTTTCCACAAAACAAAATGCTTTGTAAAACTAAGAGCTAACACGTACTGAGGACTCACGTGTCTTTCTTATAATCCTTGACACGGGTTATTTGACATCATCCTCACAATAATGTCATGTAGTAGGTGCCAGTGTTATCCTCATCTTACAGATGAGGAAAGAGTGACACAGGAAAGCTAAGTAACTAACAAAGGTGACATGGCTAGTAAGTGGTAGCCATGAATCTGGACAGATTCCAGAGCCCTGGCCCTACTAACAATCCCCTCCCCCTCCACCAATCAGAGGAGAGCTCAAGTCACAAAGTCCAAGGAGCTTGGCTTTTCAGACTCTTGCTCAGGTATCTGGTATGAGAGATACTGAAATTCTGATCACGTAGTGGTTGGTGCTGGACTCTTTTGATAAAAACAAGAGGTCCCCGGCTCCAAGGCAAGTCAAAGGCTCATGAGGGCCAGAGTTATAAGCAACAGCAAACCAGGAGCAGGCGAAGAAGGCAATCTAAAGAAATCGAGACTAGGGAGGGGAGGGAAGATGGAGTGTGCTGGACGTCTTTCCACCTCCTCTGTGTGTCTCGCACTTTGTATCTTTGTGATTGTTCTACATACTTATCAACAAACCTCTTTTGCCTAGGCTCTTCCGACAAGCTGTGTAATCTGCAACCTAATGAGCTCTAATTATTCTAATAAAGTATTTCAAGAGGGAAGAGAAGCTGTGTATGCAAAAATATCTAGAGCATTGCTTTTTATAATAATCAAACATCGGAAAGAATGGAACTGCCCAGTAACTAGGGAATAATAAACGATACTATGTACATTCAGTGGAATATTATGTAATCATGAAAATGCATAAACAGAAAAACTGTATGTAAGTGGAATAATTACGATAGGGAAAATACATCAAAAACTGTAAGTGCGGGAAAGAGCACGTGTGTTGTTCTATATTGTTCAAAAATCACATTAAATTTTTGAGAAAAGCTTGAGGACTCTTAAAATCCCCTTTCTTAAAACATTTGATGTAATTATCCAGTCTCAGAACTGGAAATTAATGTTAGCAGTCATTTAGCATAATTTCTTCAGATTCTGAACACCCTTAGCAATGAAGAGTTCTCTGCCTTCCAGCATAGTGGCTGCCCACCTCTGGGGACAGAAGTGCCAAAGTTTCTCCTCTGGCTGGCTTCTTACAAAGTTCTCCCTTACGTTACCTCTGCAGTTTCTTCCCCTTAGTTTAAGTTTCTCAAAGAGGGGCACACAAGAATCCACAGAAACAGGCTTGACATACAGGCCCTGCTCATCTGGGAAAATGATTTCAGTCACTGTCTTTAGCTCCAACTCCTATACTTGAAACATACGTTATAATGAAAACAAATATACGTGTATATATGCATGACTGGGACATTATGCTCTACACCAGAAATCAACACGTTGTGACTGACTATACTTCATTAAAAAAGATAAACATACATTACAGTAATCTAGCTCCTAATCTGTTTAACTGACCTAGGCATCAACCCTGCTAAGTCGCCTCAGTGAAGCCAGCGTGGCCCACTGGATGGGCTGCTGTGTGCAGCGGTGCCTCCGAGGAAAGACCGCCACGGGGGGAAGGAAGGGTGGGCAGAAGCAGAGACAATACAAAATCAGTACCACGTTTTTTAGAAAGTGGTGGGCTTGGGGGAAGAGCGGGCAGAAATTCACATAATGTCCCAATAATTTCACAGCAGAGCTAGAAGAGAGCATTTACAGCTATCCCAGGACTCTCCGACGGAAAGCTCTTCCTGGATGCACAGACATTAGCAGTACCGACAGCTCTTAGGTGACAGCTCTGGCTCGTTCATGTGGTCACGAGGTCTTTTGCACAGCGTGACAAAAACACAACAGAATGCCCGAGAGGCACCTGGATGGCACAGAGCAAAACAGAGGGGAGGCTGAACTCCCCTCTACAGAACTCCATTAAAAAATGAAGTGGGTCTATTACGAAGTCACAGTTTCCATTTTTCTGCTTTATAAAGTCAACCATGCTGGAGGGGGTCTAGCCAACGCCAGCTTCCAGGAATGAGTGCAAAGGGGAGGGGGGCATGAGACTCAGGGATGTCCCTTCAGGAGCAGATGGAAGGACTGGCTCGAGATCTTCCATTCATTTTGGACAAACACACACGTCCAGATTCAGGCTGTGGTTACTAGATTGCTCGCTACCAGTCTTGTTTTATATTGAAACAATGACCTCCTGAAACCACAGGCCCACAGATCTCCTCCCCAACCGTGAACTGTTCCCCAGCACAGCCAGGATGAGATTCTCCCAGCAACAGGATGCCAAACCCTTCCACAGCAAAATAATTCACTTGCCACCATTTTTATTTGCATTACCTTCCCAGATAAGATTAATTCCTTCTTTGAAGAGACAGACATCACTGTAGCCTGTCAGATTCCAGGGAGCTGTAAAACTGCGGACTGCTCCAAGTAGGCAAAGATACTAATCTGTTTGATCTTCTTCAAAGCTCTCTGAGTGGGTGGGATGGCCCCAGATTTTCCCGAGTACCAGAAAGTGTAGTTGTACTGCAGGGGATGCTCTCTGGTCCAGGGACAACAGCCTTCCTCTTGCTACCGCTTTGACTCTTGTCCCATTCAGATGTTTCCTTCTCACCATCTTTCTCTGCACTCTTTCCTTCATTCTGATCACGGTCCCCACTGGCATCATCTTTCAAGGCCTTGAACTTGTTCACCTTCTTGCTGCTGCCGTCAGCACTGCCTCACAGAGCGAGGCTATCACTTTTACACGATGACACACAGGGACTTCATGGGGGTGCAAACTGTGCAGCAGGGCCCCATGCTCAGAAGGGCCCCACGCTTGTTTAATGCTCTGTTGTCATCATCTTGAAATTCTTCATAATTGTTTTGAACAAGGGAACCCACTCTTTCATTTTCTATCAGATCCCACAAGTCACGTAACCTCAAACAGCTTCATGTCAACCCTCCCCACTCACCTGGCCATTCTTTTTAGAGGACCTGACTTGGGGTCTTTTCACCATCCTGGTTGCTCTCCTCTGACTTTCATTCCCCAAACTCACCACAGACTCCACCTATGACCTAGTCAGTGAGGAGTACAGGGGCACCTCAAACACTGTTGTTACAAACAAGATCGCGTGCACATCTGTAGTAACAGGAAGTAATAACTGTGTACTACGTGGTGGGCATTATGTTAAGCACACTACACGTGCTCTTATGCAATCCTCACAACAGCCCTTCCACTTAGGAGACAGATTTATCCCCAGTTTGCAGATCAGAAAACAACGACTTGGAGAGGTTACATGACTTGCTAAGGCCACAGGCGGCAGAGAACTCAAAGCCAGGTCTTCGGACGCTGGTACTGTATGCTCTACTAAGGCTTCTCCCCAGTTACTAGAGGCACTCCCTCCCTGGGGGGCTAGAAGCAGCACATACTGGACTATTGACCAATTCTGGTCATACTGTCAGTGAATCTTCATCTGAGGTGACTCTGCTGAGGTCTCGTGATGCTGACTGAGCTGTTCCCACGTGGCATCTCCTTTCCTGCGCTCACGCCCTCTGTTTGGTTCTTTCCACCAAGCTCAGCCTCATTCTTAGTTCCCTACTGCTGTCACAAAGTACCATAAATTTAGCGGGCTTAAAACGATTCAAATGTATTATCCGATAGCTCTGGAGGCCAGAAGTCTGAAATGGGCCTCACAGGGCTAAGAGGAAAGTGGCAGCAGAGATGTGTTTCTCCTGGAGGCTCCGTGGGAGACCCTGGCCATTGTTTTCCCGTTGTCTAGAGGCTGCCTGTGCTCCCTGGCTTGCGGCCATTTCACTCCCATCTCTGCTTCTGTCCTCACGTCTCCTGCTCTGACTGTGCCCCTTCTGCCTCCCTCTTATAAGAAGCCTGTGATGACACTGACCACCCGGCTCATCCACCATAATCTCCTGATGCTAAGGTCAGCAGATCAGTCACCTGAATCCCACCTGCAATTGTAAGTCTCCCTTGCCACATAACGTAACAGATTCACAGGTTCTGGGAATGAAGGCAGGGACATCTTTGGGGGGTCTGTTATTCTGTCCACCAGTCTCCCAGCACACCACACACACAACCCTGTCCTCAGGGGACCTGGATTCCAGGGCCTTCCCCACCCTCTGGAGCCTGCTCAACCTCCTGTGGCTGCATTCTGGTTCTTCTGTGTTCAGTTCATAAACATTTACAGAGCACCTATCATATGCCAGGCACTTTGCTAGGGGCAGGGGAGACCCAAAGAAAAAGACATCATCCTTGCCTGGAAGGAGTTCACATTTTAGAGAAGCTGACAGAAAAATCATGAAGGAGAAGAATATACGGCAATTGCTGGGATAAAAGGGAGCAGAGGGAGTTAGCGGAGGGGCTTGGGGTTTGGGATAGGGAGAGATACGCAAAGGTTTTTCTTAGCCCTCCTATTCCTCTCAAGATCCACAAAATCAAAGCTGTAGGATTCATCCTGAAAAATGAGGATCTGTGATCTGGTCTTGGGTGTCACTGAAGGGTCAAGGCCCAGTGATTCCAAGCAGGGCTGGGCTGTTCAGAGGCTGAGCAGCTCAGGAGAACACAGATCTCCCTCTATGCTCCTGCAGGCCCTGCTTCTGCCTGGGGTCCACGGCAGCTGGCAGAAATTACTTGTTACCAAGGTGAGGAGGACCCCCACGAAGGGGAACAAGCTATTTACAGTGTTCAAGGGGGAGGGAGCGATCCTCTCATTTCCCCAGGCTCAGCCTGAAAGCTGAGAGGGGAACAAATTGTTGGACTAAATATACAGAGATGTGGTTTAGTTCCTCTAAGCATCTCAAACATGGAGTCTGAGGAAGGAGCTGGAACCTGGAAGCTTTCGATGATTTATGTTGGTTTTAGAAACTGCACCACAGCCCAGGACCCTGGATCTGCCTGATGACCGAGCTTTGTTCCTCCCTGATGGCCATTCCGTAACTGTTATCACAAGAAACCCGGAAGCTGTCATCTGAGTTGGTGCCCTTCTGCCCACAGACATTTCACAGGAACCAGCTGGCCTTGTTTCCAGCTCTATACTGAACTCTACTGTCTCCTTTTAGAAACACAAGCAAATGTGTGTGTGTATTTGCATTTTCTGAAGTCTCTTATTTAAAAAAAAAATAACACAGACACAGGGAAATTTCCTTTCTAGCGGCACATATCCAAAATGCGACTTAGATGAAACTGAATGCATGTTAAATCAGCTGACATTGTGAAATCACTCGTGTTCGTACAGGGCTTTATAGTTGGCCAAAGGTGTACTTGGCCATTGAATTTTGCTCCTTATAAACCTTGTGAAACACTGTCCTCAATGGGGGTCCGTTAAGCCTTAAGGATCTTTCAAATCCAGTTCCTCCTGAGCACGCTGACTGAGAGGGTACTTTTCATGTTTTACTCTGTTGAATAAAACACATTCTGCTCTTTATCTACAAAGGACTAAATCAGGGATCAGCTGCACTCTGCTTGGTCCCATACCTGAAATGTGACCATCAGCCTCAGCCTGAATACCGCCAGTGACACGGGCATCACCTCCCAAGGCATCTTTGCTTGGTTCTGACAGATGGCCAGAGACGCTGATAGATTCCCCCAGCGTGTCCATAAGAGGGCTTCAAGAGAGGACACCTTCAAGGGGTTTGGTGTGGGCCCATTACAGTTTCTCTATATTGGAAACAGCCAACCAACCCAATCAGGTCTTTTCTCCTGGGTAATACAAATGACAAGAGAGGGTCACACAGAAAAGGTGGTCCTGCTCCTCTAAACAATACAAAAGGCCTGCTGTTTATCCAAATCCTTGAAGTGCTGGGACCAGGAGGCTCCTTGTGGCTAAAGAAGACACTGTCTCGCATCTTTATGGTAAGCCTCCGTTAATGAGGAGAATATGAATGCTTTTCCTCCTTGAAACTTTAAAAAGTCAGGGGGATGGGTAACAGCTCAGTGGTTGAGCACACATGCTTAGCATGCACAAGTTCCTGGGTTCAGTCCCCACACCACCATTAAAATAAATAGAAAATTCTTTTTTGAAAAGTTAAACTAGTATTAAGTTCTAATTATGATGCTTATTCTAAAAATGAGGACACAGAGTCTCAGAAAGATCACTCAATCTACAAGGTCTCCTGGCTAGGCAGCAGCAGAGCGAGCTTCTGTAGCTCTAGCTATCGATTTCAGTTAATTAAAAAACCAAACAAACTGCTCCCCCACCATCAAAAATCTAAGTGAAATTTAAAAAAAATTTAAACCTAAATTTAAAAAAATTAATGCATGGACATTAGATAATAAACAAAAATCTCTATCATGACTTGGATGAATGTCCAGGAAACTCTGCTGAGAAGAAAAAGCCAATTCCAAAAGGTACATACAGTAAGACTCTACACATAGGACATACTTGCAACGGCAACATTTCAGAAGGGAGGCCAGATTAGAGCTAGGACAGGGAGGGGTAGTGGCCGGCAGGCTTTGACTCTGAGCTGGGTGGCGTGAGGTCGCTGCTCCTGCCCACTGGCTGAGGTAAGAGTGAGCTTTAGGTCAAATGATCTCCACTGAGCCAATACACAGAAAGCCTTGGCTTCCTGAAACATTCCTCAGCTTACTGCCCACCCTAGAGAAATCAAGTGAGGTTGTAAGTTTTTCAAATGGGTAGTGTGACACGAAGATTAATACACAGGTACCTGCCTGGGGAAAAAGAACATTTACGGCAGCTTGGTGCTGCAGTCAACTGGACTTTCAAGTGACGGTGAAGATTGATGACAACCTGCAAACCATCGCAACTGTTTTATGGGAAGTCAGGGTGACTGGATGGCTCAGGAAGTGAAGCTTGAGAAAAGAGCAGGTCTAGCTTGGTCTAGCGCAGCTCCTTCTGAGCTGGTGACTGTTGGTAGTTAACGGGCCCATGGCAAGGGCAGAGAGGCACGAGGAGTTTCGTGGACAGTGCAAGAGAGAAGTGAAGGAAGAAGGGCCAACAGAGCACAAGGCCAGGAGCCACAGCTTGAATGCACTGTGTCTGGGCCCTGCCCTAGAGACCATGAGGCTCTCAGCCAGTCTCTGAGTCTGAGTTTCTGATTCCCCATTTGCAAAACAGGGTAAGGAACCCTTGTCCAGCCTACGTTACCAGGTTGGTGGGAGGAACAAATGGAATTATGTAAGTAACAAGTATTTTGTGAACACTTACATTCTAGGCAAATACAAAGATGAGTAATGTGATTTGACAAGATTCTTACTCGTGGTCCCTAAATTTCTGGACCTATGGTTTGGCAAGTAAGCTAATTCAGTCTGAAGGCTTGTGGGTCCACGGCCCTCAACTGAACATTACTAAATGATCGGGTCCTGGCAGCAGCCGCTGCACTCACCACAGATTTCTGTGTGGGCTCGTACAATGGGAGAAGGAAGCATCATGGGCCCAGCTGGGCTGAGCTCGAACAAGTCATCTGGCTCCTTACTCTGCTTCCACAGTTGATCCTTGGCCCAAAGCTATGCACACAGGAAGCCTTTAATAATGAGTAAATGTTCATCTAATTTGGCGAGGGCATCTTCCTCCCTTTCCACTCATGTAATCTGGTAGGCCAGTAAGTCTGGAAATGCTGGACAGGAGAGGGGAAGACTGTCACGGTGTTTAAGTCTGGTCAGAGACCCTCTCGGAGGGAGGCACTTAGGGTTGAGTAGAAAACCTTCCCTAAGAAGAGAGAGACACAGTGTGGCAGAAAGCATGCTGGCTCCGGGCTCAGGTAGCTGAGTGAGTAACCGACTTCACCTTGCTTGAGTCATGATATCCTCACCTGTCAGATGGTAATGACATCAGTGCTCTCCTCACAGAATGTCCTGAGGATTGAACGAGATACACAGATACGGAACAGCTGGTAAGAGCAGGAACGCAGTCATGTGGATCCTCTCCTTCTTTAAAGGATAGGAGGAAGATACTGTAACTGTAAAGTACCGTCCTGCGTCTGTTTTCCTGAGAGAATGAAAACAGGAGCCTTGGATAGCTGAGCCTGTCCTCTTTGTAGCTCCTGGAAAGGCATCTTGTCAACCCTGGGATTTGGAGTCAGATAGATTCATATCTGTGCTCCATTAATTACAAGCTATGTGATCTTAAGCATGTTAGTTAATCTCTCCTGATCTCTGTCTCCTCCAGTGTAACACAGAGTTCCACAATACCTATGAATGTGGTTTTTTAGAAAGTTAAACAGGCAGTGTACATAAAAGTGGCTAGGACAGCGTCCTACACACAGTCCAGATGCAATAAAAAGTTGTTCTTATCCTAACTGTCTCGGGTGCGGCAGGAGTGCCCGGAGAAATGGAGGACAGTGTGTCCACGGGCACCACTGTTACTTTTCACAGCCCTCAGTCATCCTTGCTTCCATCTGTGCAGTACTTTCTTCCCACTGGAGTTCGACAATAGTTCACACACAAGGGCTTTGGGGGTGTGGATGAGTCAACAGGGTGGTGTGGCTGCCAGAAACAATGGATGTCGTCCCAATACCCCACCTGGAGTCCTGGAGGACACAGTAAATCGGATGTGAACAAGCTGCAGAGCGTGCCAGAGGGAGCAAGCAGGATGGGAAAACAGTTGGAAAGATGCTGTGAGGAATGTCTGAGGGACTGGGATGAGACAGCCAAAAGGAGTACAAAATAAACCAGTATCTTTAGGGCTAATACATGAAAGGATGATTTCATTTATTCTGTAATTCCCTGGAGAGCAGAATGCAGACCAGCTTCTACAAGTTACCTGGAGATAACTTTCAGCTCAGCAGAGAGAATTTCCTGACAGTGCAGCCATCTGATGACAGCGCATCTGTCCATCAGTGGACCAGGCTGTCCCGTGAAGGACCACCTGAGCCCACAGTCTGGCCCTTGTCGGGAGAGGTGGCGAGGCTGGCCTGGACCTCTCCCAGCCCCTTCGCAACTTTGAAATTCTATCTCATGAGAGGCCCACTGGTGCTTCAACAGAAGCTGTCTTGTGTTAGCGAGTCATTTATGTAAAGCTTGCCCTTTACTGTGTGTTATCAAATTTGGGGGCACCACAACTAGATAGAAGAAACAGGTACCTTAATTACCTTTTACTGGCTACAGCTACTACTGTAGATGAAACGCCCAATGTATTTAACAAATCCATACCGCTTATGTACGCCAAGGAGGCTACCCAAACTGCCAAACCAACCTTTTTTCTGACTGTGGCAAAATTTTTATTCCAACAACGTAGCAGAGAAACTGATTTTGAAGCAGAGAGGATAGCTCAGTGGTTGAGCGTGTGCTTAGTACACATGAGGTCCTGGGTTCAATCCCCAGTACCTCCATTTAAAAAAGTAAACTTAATTACCTCCCCCCTCAAAAAAAAAAAAAGAGAAAAAGTTA
Organism: Vicugna pacos; assembly: GCF_048564905.1. NCBI lineage: Eukaryota > Metazoa > Chordata > Mammalia > Artiodactyla > Camelidae > Vicugna > Vicugna pacos. Next base: position 19,179,826 of record NC_132999.1, on the reverse strand, counting down.
AAAAAGAAAAAAGCTGATTTTGAAATAAAAGAGTAACTGCTTCTAATGTGAGCACATTATTTTATACCACAAACTTCAGGGTCCTTATATGGAAAAAGGGGATGATAGTGATATTTACCTGTAAGAGCTATTCATTCATTCATTCAACAAATAAGTGAGCAACCAATTATGTGCCAGGCCTGGTTCTACCTGCTGGGGACTGATACCATTGAGCTAAAAAGACATCCAGCCTCATGGAGCTTACATCCTAGTGGGGAGAGGTAGCAATAAATACAGTTAAGTAAACTGAAGCAGGCCAGTGTGAACACACCATGTAAAAGTGCTATGAGAAAACAAAGCAGGGACGGGGACAGGGACAGGGAGGAGGCGGCAGTCTCCACGGAAGGACTAAGTAAGGTAATGCAGGTAGAAATGACTCCATGGACGGGTTATGGAGAAAGTCTTCAATCAATGTTAGCTATTATTACCATGGGGACTTCTGAGTCTGCAGGACCTAGAGTTAAATGCATCATTCCACTCCTGAATTACTGCATAGGTGGTATGTATTCAAAACCAAACCCAAAGGAAGCGGGTCCCGATGATACTATTTTCAGGTAGAAGAAAAGAATCAATGAAAACGTCGTGCCTTTGGGGTTCTGGCAATGTCTCATGCAAGGATGCAGGTAAGAACCTATAGGAAACATGGGAATGCAGCAGCTGAGGCTTGAACTGAGCTACATCAGGTAAGTGACCTCATTTTTCTAAGCCTTAGTTTTTTCCGCCTATTTGACCAGGACCACTGCGACACTTAGTATGTAAATGCTAAATAAATACACATCTAAGGTATAATACGCATGTAAAATACTGGGCAGACAGCAGGTACAGTTAGCTCACATTATCATCACTGTCCAAACAAACTCATCTGAATTTTCAGAGGTTTTCAGTGTGTTCAGAACGAAAAAACAAGGCAGAATTCCTCAGAAGGGAACATTCCACAATCATGTGTTGCCAGGAGTTGGACTAAGGTCACTTGTTATGAGAACAAACCAGGAAAACATAAGGAAGCGTTCAACTGATTAAATGTTCAGTCCAGTGCTCAACCTTGCTAACTCCTTGGCTGCAGTCTGCAGAATTCCAGAAGATGCAAACAAAGACACACTGATTCACTAAAAACAGATCTTTGTACAAATACGAGGATTTAGCCAGAAAGCAGTCCAGCAGGATTTACGAAGTGTGCTTCCCTCCACAGAGCCTGCAAGTCGAGGAGACCCACAGGCTCCCTTTAATCAGCCGTGTTCTCCCGGAGAACTCTGCAGCATTGTCCCTCTGCTCTTGCCACTCTGACTGAAGAGCCTGGGACTTGAGAATTTAATTTGTTCTGTGTTGGACTTTGTCTCCTGGGGACAGCTTTAGGAGGAAGGAGCTCTTTCTGCTTTCCAAGAGACAGCAGAAATCACATCCCCATCAGACCCACTTCCACAAGTTCTGAAGGAAATGAACGCTTCGGGGTATTTATTGGCATTGGTGCCTCTTCCACTCAAATCCCCAAGGGGAGCTATTTCTAGAACTGGAAGTCCCCCACTCGCTCCTGCTCTGACATTAGAGGGCTTGCATCTAGCAGTCTGCCCCTTCCAAGGGTAGCTGTGACCACCTGGCACTTCAAAAGGACCACAGAGGCCCCAAGGGACAAAGGTGTTGGCCTTGCCGGGTCTAAGTCAGTGCTTCTCAAGTTGCCTGTGGTGAAGAACCAGTTTGTTCTTATTTCCAATCCATCACGGACTGATACTTTTATCAAACACAATGAAAATCAATTGCTAGAAAAATTTTTATTAAAGACATAAAATGCAAGCCAATGTTTCTAGTACTGGATTCAACAGACATGAAATTACTATCAAATTGCTATAAAACTTTTAAATGTTTACTCACAACTTCTGTATCTAATCCAGCCACGGGCAGCAGCCCTAAGTCACTATTTAGCCATGAACATTTACTTGAAACAAAACACAAAGCCAAATGACCCCTTTCCTTACAAAATAAGATGATATATTTAACGCAGAGGTTGGCACACAGTAGTCACTCACTAAATGTTAGCTGTCACTATTGTAACTCTCTGCGGGCTGGTGAGAAGGAGAAACACTAACCTTGAGACTGAGATGCAAGTCTGAGTTCCTACTCCCTTCCTGCTGCCCTTGGACAAGTGTCTTCACCGTTCTGGGCTTTAGTTCCCCAAATTTGCAATACATAGTGAGATGACTGAGAATCTAACATCTAGATCAATAATTTATGGGCTTAACTGAAAGCCAGAGTGAAAAAAGAAAAAAATGTGTGTCCCAGTACACAAACTCCTACACACACACTCAAGCAAGCAACTGCAAATTTTCATGAAGTAATATGACCTCACCACGGGCTATGCACTCTCATATTTTCTATCTTTTATTTATTTATTTTTTTAATGCTGGTCAAGGCACATATAATTGATTTCAAACCCACAGTGTGAAAACTGCTGGAGAAAATGAGCTCTAGGGTTCCCATCCTCCACAGCTCACTGATCCGGCGAACGACCAGGAAGCTGTTACACGCCAGTCGTCTACAAAGCTCACTTCTAAGACAGGCCTGACATTTTTAAAGGCAGGTCCAGCTACAAGTTTTAATTTTTGCTTTTTTAAGCCACCTGGTTCTAAACTGGGATATTCTTAGTGAATCTTTCGGTACAAAGAAGGATGGTCAAAGATGTGGGACACATCACAGGTAACACTGGGTAACTCTCATCCACCCTCATGCACGGTGCCCGCAGGCAAATGTGCCAGGGGTCCAGACAGGGGAAATGCCCTTCCTGGATTCTGCTTCTCACTGAGTTGCCTTCTGTTTTCTGGAGAAGGGAGAGAGGACAGCAGTGGGAGTCAACAGGCTGCTGGAAATATTAGGACTGAACTGGCATTTCCACACCTTCACATGTAAGACACAGCAGGTGAGGGGACTCTCTAGGGCAGAGAACACTAACAAGCCACCTTTGACCTGACGGATATTTTACAGCCCTTCCATCCTTTAACTGAGTAACCTGAACTTCTGATTTTCAACTCAGCGAAGAATAAAACATGAAACTATCTTATGTCCAGTAACTTCTAATTCTACCCTTCTCTCTTGAGTAATAAGGGCCTCAACCTGACCTCTTGCCAAGTTGAGTTGCTAAGCCTTTAATTTTGATGAGAATTTTTAATCCCATGTTCAAAACAAAGTCTCAGCTGAGACAAGGCTGGAGGCTCCAAGGGCCGGGGTGGAGGAGTAGAGGGGTCTCTCTCTCACCCCTCTCCCTTCCTTTCTCCCTGAGCTTACTCTCTTGGTTGGTTCCTTTCATGACCATCCACAGTAAATCTGAGAGTAGGTTCTGCTGAGATGACATCTTTCAAAAAAACCTCTGCATGAAATGGGGCTCACCTCTCCAGAAGCTGGAAAAAGGGCTCCCCCATCAACCACTCCACCTTGGTGGGGTGAATTTTCTGACTGGCCAGAGACTCATCCTTTGGGATACTCCCCATATCCTAGCTCACTCCTGGGGTCCACTCTTGGGTTGTAGGGGCTGCTCTCCAGTGGGGCACTAGCCAGAAGGCTTTAGTCCCAAGCCACCTTCTACGGATTCACTTCCACTGACCATGGAGTCCAAGAAACTTCACATCCTTGGCCCACCAAATTTGGCATCTCTCCTTTCCTCTGTCCCCACTCCTTCTCTTAGCTCAGCAGAGACTGGGCGTGGGGAGCTCTTTCTGGGACAGCTAACAGCTCACCGATTTCCCGACAAAAGATGATCTCCAAGCGGAGGTTCTCTCCTTGTCCTGGCTGTCTTTCCTATGGAAGGCCGTGAGGGGTAAGGGCAACCTGGGAGCTGGTTCTGCTGAAAAGGCAACTCTTGAAAAAGCTTTGCAGGAAGATGCTGGCCACAGAGCTGCAGCTCTCTGATCAGAGAAAAGAGGGGATTTTAAACACCTTTTTAGCTGTGGACTCTTCTCGTCCGTTTTTAGAAAACAGGAAAGACTCCAGCCGGCATCTCACACATTAGATTTCCACTGTGAGCCACATACCAGGCTCCATGCCAGGCACCATGAACACAGCAATGGATAGGGCCATGGTCCCTGCCTTCAGAGAACTCAACAACCTAACAAGACATTACACACACACCATACCCCCCAAACACATACATCTACATAGTTCAACTGTGATGAGTACCTTGACAGAAAAGCACAGTGTCATGGGGCTGGACACAGCTGGGAGTGCCAGGAAAGGGGTATCTGAGGAATTAATATTTAACCAGAGACTGAAGGATAAGGGATAGCCTGAAGTGAGTGGTACGGGTGTCCCAGGCAGGCGGAAATGCACCTGAGGTGGAAAGAAGCTTGATTCCCTGGACAAAGGAGGGCGAGTCAACGGGGCACAAGCTATGGGACCAGAGAGGGAGGGGGAACCAGACTGCCCAGGACCTCAAGGGGCAAGTTAAAGACAGTAATCTTGATCCCAAGAGTAAAGGAAGCCCTCAGAGGGTTTTAAAACAAAATCATGCCATGACCAAATTTTCATTTTATAAAGGTAATTACAGGTGTACAGCCAAAAAGGCAACAGAAGGTGGGCAGAGTGGATGGGGGAGGGTGGTATCACAGTTCCAAAACACTCCGACATATGCTCGGTCTAACTCCTTTGCAAGGCCTCATCTCCTAATCTACATTCAAGAGCAAAGCAAGATTAACTTATATTTACCTAATCTCTCATATTTTTTCTGTTCTGGATTCATAGCCTTGCTCTACCACTTGCTAGCAGTGTGTCTTTAAAACCCTCTGTGAGCTTCCTCAGATTTTTAAATTATGAAACGTGGAGAACTCTTCCATTCTGAAGATTTGAATTAGGATGAAACAAGAACCTTGGTACATGGGCACTCAACACTGACTCATCACAAGGAAATAATCCTAAAGGAAAGAAAGGAAGAAAGAAAGGAAGAAAGAAAGGAAGAAAGAAAGAAAGAGAGAAAGAAAGAGAGAAAGAGAGAAAGAAAGAGAGGGAGGGAGGAAGGAAGGAAGGAAGATAGATCTCTTCCTGTTATTAGACCCAATTACTTACACAAAGTTCTACATATATAAATTGCACTAGACTGCCTAAAATGCATTTACTAAAGAGTGGCAAATTTTATGGTATTAGAATAGTGGTATTAGCAATAATTTTGTAGAAATCAATGAGTGATAACAAAATGGGGAAAATACACATCTAGACATAATTCTATACATTATACCGGTAGATATTTTAATTAGAAGTCCAAGATACCCTTCCCATAAGAAGGGGTGTGTGTGTTACCAATGACATGCTTCCCAGAAATCTAGTCTATCAATATAACTTTGAGAATTTCTGCCTTCCCGAAAGATCTAAACCTCTAAAAATACTTTAGCACCTGGAAAGGGGTCAGCAGTTTATCTGCATTCTCAATCTGATGCCCATGATAGACACTGAGAGCTGATCACAGGTAGACCTGGATGGGTGGTTACAACATTCTCTTCTGTGGAACCCAGAGGTAGCCTGAAAAGTCTTTTAGAGCAAAGTACTCTAGGTAGCTACCCCTACTGACCCTAAGATATTCCTGGTCCAAAGATACTCATTTCCCACACACACACACACACAAAAAAAACCCCCAAAAAACCAAAAAAAAAACCCAAAAAAACAAGGAATGGGAGTCTAGGTATATGTCTAGAATTTCATTTACAAAGATACTGGCAGAAAATGAAAATGAATTTCCCACTAAATTGGAATTGTTCTCTATGTCTTAACACTCTTTAACATCACTATCCATCTCATAATCTCATGAAAAATAAAAGTACAGTAACAGTGCAAATGCATAAAGCAAGATAACAATCAGTTTACTTTACTCCATTTCAATTGTGTGAATTGTTTTAACATACATTACCTTAGGGGCATGCATTACAACACAAAACCCTTTCAAACTCTTTAAATATAAAGAACTCCAGCTAAGAATGTCCCAGACACACTGGAGTACTTGGCATCTCTTCCAATGGGAATCTGCACAATCATGTTTTGGATATGAAGGGAAAAAAGTGGTTTTTTGGTGCCTCCCTTACTCTTACTCCTGCTTAATGAAGAATTTGTGTGGTAAAAGATTAATCTAACAGGTAATTGGGAGAACGAACTATATGGTGAGGATAAATTGTAAATGTGAGTGTAGAGTTTAAAGGAAGCAATTTTTAGGGGAAAAAATCCTCTATATGAAGCATATAAAACACAAAATCTTACTGTCTCCACCTCACACCAGTCAGAATGGCCATCATTAAAAAGTCCACAAATGATAAATGCTGGAGAGGGTGTGGAGAAAATGGAAACCTTCTACAGTGTCGGTAGGAATGTAGTTTGGTGCAGCCATTATGGAAAACAGTAGGGAGATTCCTCAAAAGACTAAAAACAGGTATATTTATACAATGGAATACTATTAAGCCAAAAAAACCAACAATGCCATTTGCAGCAACATGGATGTCCCTGGAGAATGTCATTCTAAGTGAAGTAAGCCAGAAAGAGGAAGAAAAATACCTTGAGATTGCTCATATGTGGAATCTAAAAATAAATAAATAAATAAATACAAAACAGAAACAGACTCATAGACATAGAATATAAACTTGTGGTTGCCAAGAGGGTGGGGGGTGGGAAGGGATAGACTGGGAGTTCAGTATCTGTAGATACTGACAGGCATATGTAGAATAGATAAACAAGATTATACTGTATAGCACAGGGAAATATATACAAGATCTTGTGGTAGCTCACAGTGAAAAAAAATGTGACAATGAATATATGTATGTTCATGTATAAGTGAAAAATTGTGCTCTACACTGGAAATTGACACAACATTGTAAAATGACCTATAACTCAATTAAAAATATTAAAAAAAAAAACAAAAGACTGAAAACAGACTTACCCTATGATCCAGCAATCCCACTCCTGGGCGTATATCTGGAGGGAACTCTAATTCGAAAAGATACATGCACCCCAATGTTCACAGCAGCACTATTTACAACAGCCAAGACATGGAAGCAACCTAAATAACCATCAATAGATGATTGGATAAGGAAGCTGTTGTATATTTTTACAATGGAATACTACTCAGCCATAAAAAAGAATAAAATAATGTCATTTGCAGCAACATGGATGGGCCTGGAGATTGTCATTCTAAGTGAAGTAAGCCAGAAAGAGGGGGAAAAAAATACATTATGGTATCACTCACATGTGGAATCTAAAAAGAAGAAAAAAAAGGAAGACACTAATGAACTCATCTATAAAACAGAAACAGACTCACAGACATAGTAAACAATCTTATGGTTACTGGGGAAAAGGGGGTGGGAAGGAATAAATTTGGGAGTTTGAGATTTGCAAATATTAACTAGTATAAATATAGATAGATAAAAAACAAACTTCTGTATAGCACAAGGAATTATATTCTATATCTTGTAATAACCTTTAATGAAAGTGAATATAAAAACATACACATATATATAAAACTGGGACATTGTGCTGTACACCAGAAATTGACACACTGTAATTATTACACTTCAATAAAAATTTTTTAAAAAGAATCTTGTTCTCTCAAAAAGCAACTGATTTGGAAGAAACATATCAGCTTAATAAAATCAGACAAATTTGTGGCACATGTATAGTTGGCTGGTTATTCAGGGAAGCTCAAAATGTATGAGACACAGCAAAATATTTGAAATTGGCATGGCAGGGATGATAGCTTACTTTCTAATCAAGGCAGACTACTGCACGGGATCGGGGGGGGGGGGGGGCGGGCAGGCAGTTCCTACAACTGAAATCTGATTTCCAGAGCACACCATCAAGTGAGAGCTTTGTGATGAAGTAGCCAGGGTCCACAAATGAACACTTTTTACTCATGGCTAGTGAAACACGCAGTCCTTTACAGAAGGTTTATTGCTATCTTTTTCTAGTCTCTATGCTTTTACTTTCCTCATTTTCAAACTTCAGCATGTAATAACAAACACAAACCGTTCATGATTGAGAGCAAGCTAGGGAATGCTCTTTATAATAAGGCCCATGATACTTTGAGTTACAAGTCTAATTAGGATGCTTTTTAAAACTTTGTTTTAAAATACTAATGCTATTCTTTTCAGACATTGTATTTCTACATTTTTGAGAATAAGAAATAATACGCCACACTTGAATGCTGCTTTAGACATCAAAATGGTCATACACACACACACATATACGTGTGTGTGTGTGTGTGTGTGTAATTCCTATGATACAAACTATATATATGTAAAAGTAAAATTCCATCTTTACCACGATTCCAGAGAGTAGGCAACTGAGGCATCTGGAGCATGGGAAGGTTCCGTAAGTCACTCAGCTTCACCAGAAAAGGCACAAAGCCAGAAAGAGATGCTCCATCACCTGCCTTCTTGTTGAGTTAGTACTGTTAATATACTTCTCATAGTTTACAAAACTTTAAAGCTACGCTATGTCAGAAACCCTGGAAAAATGTTTAACATTCTACATATTACAGAACTTTAAACACATAAAGACATGGGAATTACTTTTTAATTACTTATTTGAAACAGTGATTATCTTCACATTGAAGACCGTCTGAAGAAGAGAGCAATAAACTCAATTCTGTTGCTGGCTGCAACAATGCTATTACCCTGAAATGCTTTCTTTTGTGGGGTGGTAAAATGACATAAAATTTACCACTTTAGCCATTTTTAAGTGTACAGTACTGTGGCAGCAAGTACTTTCACATTGTATAACCAACACCATCCAACTCCAGAATTTTTTCATCTTCCCCATTAAACACAAACTTCCCATTTCCCTTTCCTCCAGCCCCGGGCAACCACCCTTCCTCTTTCTGACTCTATGAATTTGACTACTCTAGGAATCTTCTATGACTCATACACTATTTGTCCTTTAGAGTCTGGCTCATTTCACTTAGCTATCGTCCAAGTCCATCCATGTTGTAGCAGGTGTCAGAATTTTCTTCCTGAATAATATTCCATTGTAGGCATACACACTTCATCTAGCCATACAACCATCGATGGGCATTTGGGCTGCTTTTACCTTCTGGCTCTTTTGAATGATGCTGCTGTGAACACTGGTGCACAAGTATCTGAGACCATTCACCTGGGTATGTGAGCGGAAGTGGAAATGCCGGATCATAGGGTATTTCTATGTTTAATTCATCTTCCCTTTCTTACATCTCTAAACCGAAGAATACAGTGACTACACCAACCAAAAGCATACTGTATGTATGTATGTTTTAAACAAAGGTGGAAAAACCCCATCAGGTTTCTCTTGAATCACCTCTCACTTAACCTGTTGGAACACCTTAACTCTATGAACTGTCCCAAAGTGCCAGGGATCTCCAGGCCCAGGCAAGCCTTCCAGTGCTCCTGCCACAGACTGAGCCCCAGGCTTTCCTGTTGATAGAAAATGGGACCCAGTATGGCTCTTTCTGCAGAAATGCAGGAGTGACTCCAAACTACACCTAACACTCCGCTCTGCAGCAGCCCACAGGCTTGGCTGTGGAACTGGGGGGTCAAGGTCCGGTAAGTATAAAACCTGATAAAATAAAACTAGTAATGGGAAAACAGGAAGACCAGGGAAGGTGGAGAAATCCTCACCAAGGCCAACGATTGCACAACACATCACTCCCTGAAGCAGTTTTTTCCACCTGCTATAACACTAAAAATTAGGAGTGTTTCAAGTTACTTGAGAACTCACCAATCCCCAAACTTTCCTTTCTCAGAAGTTCTTCCAGGGTTTCTGTCAGAAATTCCTTTTCTGTTTATGGGAGCAGGAAACTCCAAGGACTTTCAGGACTGGGAGTAAAATTCACAACTGGGCAGAGCCAGCCCTCCCCATAACTAATCAAAACCACAGTCGAGCCTGCAGTTCAGAGAAGCCCTGAGTGGATGAGGACACGTGAAGGCCCTGGGCTGTAATGGGATCAATGCTACGAGGAAAGCAACTCAGGGCCAAGCAGGTGTGGCTCAAGGGGTTCCTCCAGGAAAGGGCCCCCTCCGGGTGGAGAACGGGGCAGAGAGGTCAGAGAACTGTGCGAACCAGCGGAGGAGCACGATGACCTGCAACGTCTGACGATGGCACGGCGAGGGGCAGACCGAACCTCTCTGGACGGGAGGCAACGCTTCGCTTCCCTCCTGGCTCCCAGTTCCCTTTCTTCTTCTGTATTCTTTCCCCGTGACAAACCTGACAATAAAACTGGCTGAAGACATTAACTGGGCTGCGCTGATTAGTGGGTAATGTCTCTGTACATTAAAGGGTCACACACATTGTTCTCCTTCCCGGGCTCTCCCTGCCCTGTGTAGGCAGGTCCTGACCTCAGCAGGCCCTGTTCTCTCCTTGCCCACTGCTTTGGGTTCCTACACTAGTCGGCTACCCACAGGGCGGGAAGGTTCCCAGGTACACATGTGAGCCTGGGGAGAAGTCAAGAGGTCTGTTTAAGGTATAGAGCCTGAACTACATGAAATGATCCAAGCCTTGCAATGGACTATGATCTAACACATAATAAAGTCGTGTACCCTGCGTCTTGTCTGCTGCTGGTCCACGTGTACAGCTTCCTTGGGAGTCTTCAGGGAGGAAGGCTGTGGGAAACCCTGGGTACTCTAATAATCCCACCTCTAAGCCCAAACGCACCCTGCACAGTACAGGCTGAAGATGCTCACTCTGCTAATTTTCCTAGTCTTTTACGCACACCTGATGGTGGGTTGGTATTTATAGCTTCATATCCCTGAAATGGATTTGTTCTAGATGTCATCACAAAACAGTCCTTAATTTTTTTTTTTAAATGGAAGTACTGGGAATTGAACCCAGGATCTCACACATGCTAAGCAGGCACTCTACCAGAGCTATACCCACCCCCTTAATTATTTGACCACAGGAAAATTATTTACACACATTTTACTTTCATGTAAAGGTGACAGCAGCAATAACATGGGCATTCATCAAATATTTTTTGAGTTAGACTAGTTTCTAAATATTTTTTGTTACTGAAAGAAACATGCCATGTCCCCATCCATTCCTTAAACACAAAGATGTAATTCTGTTCATGCAATTACATGAATACCGTTCAACACGTAGGGCTTTTTTCTCCCTGCTTAAGCTGAATTTCATTTTGAACATCTAAATTGACAAGCATCAAGCTATTTTAATCGGGTTGCTTTTTACATTTCTAAGTGGCCCAACTTTCTCGGAATACCACTCCAGAAATACTAATCCACACTTAGCACTTATCTAGTATCAGTCACCTGAAAATTCCGAAGATCTTAATGATACTTCCGCTCAGCCCAACAGAGCCAACATCTACCCAACTCCTCTTCACCCTCCTATCACAGAAGACAAAGACAGGTGGAACAACGTCCCCTGCGCTCAGGGAGAGGCAGAATACAGGCACAGGGCAAGAGGGCTCCCGCCACCGCTTCTCCCGCCTGGGCCTCGCGTCCTCCTTCCCGGCACGGCGGGGCTCCTCCGTGGAAGGCAAGATGGCTGCCATCCTTCAGTTATCACAGTACTGTACCTTTAGAATGGACAGCATCAGCACTGTGATAACTGAGCCAGGGCAGCCTGTCAGTCACCATGTCGGCCGGCAGCATCCTTCCCGGGTGGCTGTGTGACTCCCTCTGAAGGTGCCCCACGAAGTGAAGGACTAAAAGGTCCCCTTCTGGTTCAGGATGTGGGGAAGCAGAAGGAAAAGTAGGGTCACAGCCCAGCAAGTGGTGAGGCTGAAACAGTAAAAGACCCAGTTGAATTATATTAAGACGCAAGGTGAACACACGATGTATACATGTTAATGATAAGCAACCACTAATACATCAACTACGCCTCCCAGCTCTGTTTCACAGTGTCATCTCTCCCCTGCCTGGATTCGCTGACTCCCTCTCCCTGACCTCAGCCATTCATGCAGCAAGTATTTATCAATGTTCCAAGACCTCTTCTGGATGTTCAGGAAATGAAGATAAGACATAGTCCCTGCTCTCAAAGTGCTCATAATAAAACAGGGCAGTAATACTTCACGTCTACTTAACATTCAGTAATCTTCTATGTGCTTTTTCCTTTGGTTTTCACAAGAACCTAGGGGGTTGTCAATAAATTACTCATTAATTCATCACAAAAGGATTCCAGAATTAGGCATGAGCCCATTTGACAGAAAGAAAATAAAAACCTAAGAGAGGATAGGTGATTCATCTGGTCATATCACTAAGTTACACCGAACCTGGGTTCAAATCCGTGTCTAACAATTGAACCTAGGGCTTTTTTCTCTCCCCTGACCTAGCCATTCAACCCCATCAACTGGATATTCAGTCTATACAATTTATGCAAACAAAAAGATTCCTGAAAACATCTACTTTTTGCTTAAAATTTTTAGTTTTCTCAGTATCTCAGATCATGAAGCAAACATGTATGGGGTTTCTACAATTTAAGAATACACCTGAGCAAAAAAAATGACTTACTGTTCTTGCTCTGAGTGCCAAGAATGTATTCAAATTGATGACACTGATGATGATTACGTATTTATAGCACACCTGTGGGGTGTTTTTCCACTATAGTCAATGTCAGTCCTACAGTTACGGTAAGGATGGTTAACAACCTTTGGAATGCCTATTAAAAAATCAACGTATACACATCACTTACTTTGAAATTATCCGTACCTTTGAGATGTAACCTGAAATCATTTCAGGGATGATTCTTACTTTTTATAAAAAGTACAAAAAAAAATTCTGAAACTAGAATTCGGGCTTCAAAATATCAACTTATTAAAGCCATGATTCATTCATTTTTTTTTCCATGTCAGTCATAAGTTCTCAAGTCATTTCAATATGCGTGGAACTTAACAGATACTTGAAAAATAATTATGTTTTCAATTAGGTATTTGCTCAAAGACTCATTATATGCAAATGAGATATTAGCACTGTACTTCAGGTAAGACAGATAGAAGAATTAATTCTTTAAATCAGCAGAGGTCAGAAAATAGGAGAGTACAGTGAGCCTAGCTCAACTGTTAACTTTAAGCACTGTGAAACCGATCTTATCCTCAGAAAAGATCCTATGAAATAATCCACCTACACACAAATTAAAACAACATTCTCTAAAGTGCAAAAACATCTAAAAGTTAAAAAGGTCACTGCCTAGGTCTTAGCCAACTGATGTAATAACAGAGTTGAAACACGAGAGGGCAACGAAGATTTAAAAAAAAATTGGATCCCTTAACTCAAGCTTCCTGGAAATAGTTGCACATTTTCACCCAAATTATAAACATCTGTTACATGAACAAAGATACAGCGATTATCTGAGAATAAAATTTTAGATAGCTGATCCATCGAAAAGGATAAAAAGATTACCATCTAACACTTCTCAGCCACAAGTTCTGTCGCCTTTGGAAAAGATGAATACTTAACTCTGAGATACCAGAGGGTAGGTACATAAAGGAACAAATAATTCTGATATACTTAGTAATCAGACTGTTCTCCACTAAGACTGAGTACTAGGGCAACTGAATGTCTAAAACATGAAGTCCACACATACAAACATAATGTACTGCAAAGTTGAAATTCACTCCATTAGCCATGACCAAAAGTCAGACAACTAAAGACTTTTGGTCCAAAAGTAAAGAGTATTTCCTTTATTTCTTTCTTTTTCTCTCCATTTTTCTACCTAAATTGAGGGGGTGACAGGAGCCAAGAAATTAAAAAAAAAAAAAAAAGCAGACTGCCATTATTCTGTGAATAAAGGGGTATTTTCTCAAAATAATTCTAAAGTAGTTTCAAGGAAGGAAAATATGGGTTTTCAGAATTGTATTTTATAAATACTAATAAACACTTTAAAATATGTTTTATCTCTTCTTGGAAATTACTCCCTATAAATGTACGTTTTTAAAAAAAATTAAATCAGAAACATTTATTTTTTAACAGATTTTTCTTACAAAAATGGAATCATTTTAATTTTAAAACAAGTGACTGCAGGTGTTCATGCTACAGTACGAAAGGATACTGCATAGTAAGAGAGAGAAAAGTGATATAAAATGCTTTCCTCCAGAGAACAAACCAATTGTAAACTCAGTTCTTCTATGAGAAAAATGATACAACTGAGAACAATTTCTTCATGACGCATGCACTACATACTATTATCTAGAAAATCAAGTACTTCTAGCAAACTGGTATACAAAAAACGTGCTTTTCGATCTTGTGGCATACAAATGCACGCAGCAAAAACACGTCACGTTTCTCTTACCTACAGACTTCAAGTGAAAATACGATGATCTTAAGCCTTTAAGTATCTGATTATATATTAAATAGCTGGAGGAACCATGAAATGAGCTGCCGGCATGCAAAATATCTGAAATACTTTAAAAGTAAAATAGTTAAAATAGGTTGTTTAATTAATTTTTCCTTTAAAAATAATTTATTTTTGGATCACAAAATATAGGGAAGACACAAGGGCAATGCCTATGACCCCAGGCTGTTTAATTTAAATCCACTGGTCTTTCACTAAAGAGCAATTTTTTTCTTCCCCAACTTGAAAACCACAATGCAACTGAATGACATTATAAAAAGTGCAAATTTGACCCAACTGTCTTGTTACTAAAAACTTACTGTCAACAGAAGATGCCAAATGTCAACTACTACTTTTGTCAGAAGTACAGAGAACGTATACCTGCATTTTACTGCAAAGCTTCGCTGTTAACAGCGTTTAAAAACTAACTTGTGCCAAGATCAGTAAGAAACCTGGAGTAAGGGGGTTACACATATTTTTCTCTCTAGGAGAAATAAATTGGCTAAAACAACAAGGAAAAGCCAAGGACGACGCCCTTGTGCCAAGTCAGCCCCAATTCTCACAGAAAAGCATTAACTGGGAGTAATTACAGAGGGGGTGACACTGTTTTACCCATTCCACGCACTGGCCTCTGAACAGTCGTGCTGCAGAACCTCAGCGGGCCCGTGTAAAAGCAAAAACCTGATACAGAAGGTATGTACACAAGAACGCAGAGAGAGAGAGAGAGGAACAAACTTTCTCATCCAATGCTGCTGGGGCTTTCAGTTCAAAAAGGCTCCAAGAGACTAAAAATTTACAAATAAATGCACTATCCATTTAGTATTTAGTAGAATATAATATTCCACACTA
Organism: Vicugna pacos; assembly: GCF_048564905.1. Taxonomy (NCBI): domain Eukaryota; kingdom Metazoa; phylum Chordata; class Mammalia; order Artiodactyla; family Camelidae; genus Vicugna; species Vicugna pacos. Next base: position 19,164,670 of record NC_132999.1, on the reverse strand, counting down.
TGGACCTTTCCCCTTTTACACATGTACTCAGCATACATACTTTAGTCCAACTGTCTACTCCACAGTTGTTTTACTTTTAGATTTTGCTGTAGAGTTAATTTTACCCCCAGATTTTGGATTTCATAGTCTGCTCACAAGTAAGTTTTATTCTGTTACTGCACCCTTTCAGAATAACCAGCCAAAAATACACCAGCTGACTTCTAAACGATCCACCCCTAGCTAACCATCTCTAAAAGCCCCGGCCACCTCCAATGAATCTATGATTTCCTCATAACTGCCAGCACTGCCGTTTAAAAATGCTGGCTCTTAGTTCTCAAATCCCCTCAATGGACTGCTGAAGGGGGCAATACCAAAGACTTGCACTGACCTCCACTTTTAGAGCCTTGAGCTGTTCCAGAAACACAATCCCACTCCTCTTTTCTGCAGAGTCCAACATTCTCAGCTTCCATTCCTACATCTGGAAAAGGAACACAATTCTACTGTAACAGTGGTACTGTACTCATTAAGTGCTGTCTCTTAAACTGTGATTTAATTTGGCACTGTTTACATCTTATATCCTCAGATCAACAGTATTGTTCCCAAAGTCTGACTGTTTTATGTCCCTTCACAACATGTATCACAGTCGCTTCCACAAAGTGCAATCTCAACAAATATGCGACTGAATTCATTTCACAGGGATTCTCTAAACAGGTTATCAACAAAAGTTTATGTTTAATTCCTCCATCTACATGTCTACAGGTAAGGCACTCAACAGTTTCTCATCTATAAAATGAGAGGGTAGTACTAAATGCCCAAGTCCCTTTCAGCACCATGACTGAGGCTCGTTAGACAAAACCAAACCCCAAAGACAGTAACGTCTCCATTCAGGTCAGCAGTGTACCCTTTTTTGGGAGGAAAGGGGTCAGCAACTTGGTGGGCTGACCACCAGTGGAGCTATGATGTAGGCGGCAGAAACTGGATGCAGAGAAAGAGAAGATAAACAAAGGTGAGTGGTATGACTAGATGTCACCAGGCGTCTTGATTGTCACTGTGCCAGATACTGTTCTCGGATATATTTTGGTATGCCCAGGAACCTTTCACAAAAGCAGCTCTAGCCAGATATGTGGGGCCCTAAGTTTTCCCATGATACCCCTTCCAGTGCCCTGGCCATTGTTATTGACCTTCCCAAGCAGGGCACGACTCCTGCGAAGAAATCTACAGGGCAGTCACTCTTAGGTCGGCTGTATTGTAACAGTACATCTTGGGTCCCCAAATCTCTACATGGAAAATCGGAGCAGAAAGTAAATGGTTGACAAACATCAAATAAGTGTTTCATGCAGTCACCTCTTTCGAAATTAATTCAGGAAGGAAAAGGAGCAACGTTATAGGGTAGTGCTGTCCCAGAGAAGTAAAAAGTAAGCCACGTATGTAATTTTTGATACTCCGGTAGCCACATTAAAAAAAAAAAAAAACTAAACAGGTGAAACTAACATTAACAATAGTTCATTTAATGCAATATACCCCAAATACTATCACTTGAACATGTAATTAACATAAGAAGTTAATAAGATAACTTACTTTCTTTTTTTGTACTGAGTCTTTGAAATCCAGAGTGTATTATATACTTACAACACATCTCAATTTGGACACTAAATTTTCATCAGAAATAATCTGTATTTAGATTTCATAAAATTTATAGCTTAAAAAGTAGATGCATATACCCAAGCTGTTTTCAAACATAATGAAGTTTTCCAATAACCTGAGTCAAACATCAACTTTTTAAATTAAGTAAAAATTTACAACCTGTTCATCATCACCCTAGCCAGATTTCAGGTGCTTCACAGCTACACGTGGCTAATGGCTACAGTATTAATGCAGGTACAGAGAGCCCTGTCTCTATCATCTGGATTCTTTTAAATTGGAACCCTTCACCCAGCAAGTCATTCTACAGCACCCACTAGGCACTCAAATTATGCCAAGTATTTTCTCCCTACATCTGATCCTTCAGTTGTTAGTACTTAAGTGATGATCACTTACTAAGCAGCTCTTCCTAAAGGCTGAACAATCTTTCAGCTCAGACAATTCAGGGGGAAAAAATGGGAGACACCATGATTCAAAGATTCAGAGTTATTCTTTGATGTAAAGGTAAGGAAATCCTGGTATCATTACTTCTTTGTCCAGGATATTAATCACCCGGCAAAAGTTAGTCGTTGTTTACAGTAAGCCTCTCAATTTCAAACTCACAGCAGCTGTCACTGCATCCTCAGAGTCCTCGCCTTCAGGTCCTCCCTCCTAGCTCCCCCCAAGAGCCTTCTCTATCTCTAGCAAATTCTCCAGAACACACTCTAGGAACATGCCTTTAATTCATCCTGAAAAGTGCTTGTTATTGTTGACATACCAAAACATATGAATAATTCAAAAAATGAATCTCAAACCATCCTATTAATCATTCATTGGTCTAGGTACCCAACTCACCGTATCTTGAGAAAAGCTTTTCTGAATATACATGGAAAGTATCCCCCTACCCACCCCCAAAGGAACCGATTTCAAACACTACAGCTTTCTCTCCCCATGTCAAAGTTCAGGGTTCCTCCTGTGGCTGATTTAACAGTTGATCTTCTAAAAGGAGCTGAATTCCTAAGGTAGTTCTATTTTGAGCCTTCTTCCTGTTCTGAAGCTAAAGTTGGAAGGGCTTAGGTGGTGATGTCATAGAAGGGAGACTGTTGGCTTTCCCAGAAGGGTCTTCTCCAGCAACTATGGGGATGCTCATATGGGGGACACCAGGGGGAATGTGCACTTCACATCACTCCCCTCCCACCCTTTTAAGTCCCAGCTATTCATTAACCAGCAGGAAAATAAGTTCAAGTAAGCATGCAAACATATTTACATATTTTACTTCTTAAGCATCTCAAAAATGAAAAGACAAGGAAAATTCCTCACACTAGGGAAAAGGGGTGACAACCATTCTCCACCCTCCTATCCCCACCTCCCCAAAGATCCATCACAGAAATAGGGGCAAAGAGGTAGCAGCAGCTGACAAGAAGAATAAAGGATTATAAATCCAGGAGAACTGAAGAGGGAAATGCTGCTGGGGATACTGAGGGCAGAAAGAAGACCCCTGGGTCCCTTTTCTTCAACTGTTTTCTTCTCCCTTTTGGAATGGTTAGATTTAGAGCAGGGTGTGCCTTCTGCTTGGGAGGCGCGTTTGGCTGTGGAGAACCAAGAGGGGCCAGGGTGGGGCCCAGGAAAAGAGAGCCAGAGACTGGCTGCTTAGGCCAGATTCTGGGCTAAGCTCTTGGAAGGGGTCTGCGGGGAGAGAGAAGATTCCTTTGGAAGATCCAGTGGGGAATAAAGAACGCGTACTAAGCCGAAGGCGGTTACCTTTCTCTCAATCTAAAACCAGCAGTTAGTTGCTGGTTGGTGGGGTGCAGGTTCAGAGGCAAGAGAAAAATCCCAACACATCTGTGGACCACAACTTGATGGGGTGGGGGTATGGATGTGCCCGGTGCAATTAGCAGGTGAAAACGGCACTTTCTGGCCAATTCTGGGATGGGAGGATTAGCTAAGAGTTCTGAGGAACAGAAGATTCCCCGGCTTCTCAGCTCACCTCTCCTCCAAAGCGAGCAATAAGCACAGGTGTGGTTCTTCTCCAAGAAGGTGGCAGCTGGCCTGCGGGTAGCTGAGTGAGGGAAAAGATTCCCCAGCCCATACGGGCAGGGAGAAGCCCTGGGGTCAGCTACCGCCGGGAGCCGACGGTCTCCGCCAAGTCCCCTCCCCCTTCTTGAAAACCGACCGGGACCGGCATAAATTACAGCCACGCACCCCCTTCCCCAATAGTGTTTCTAATAAAAGAAATAGCGTCTCATGCCTACATTAAAAAAAAGACTGCAAGCTCTGGCTGATGGAAATAAACAGGTGAGCCCCGAGAGGAAGCGGGAAAAGACTGGAGATGCGAGAATGAACGTGCAGAGAAATCGAGGCTTCCCTGCCCTCCCCGCACACCCCTCCCCTCTCGCCCCAGAGAATCTGCGTGGCAGGTTGTAAGCTCAAAATGCCACTCTTACAGGCCCCCTCTTCCCGCCCCGCGCCCCTTCTCCCTCCTACCCCAGGGTCCGGCTTCCCGGCCTCGTGGTAGCGCCCGGTCCCCGCGCCGCGCGGGGCTCACCCTCACCCCGGACCGCCGCCGCCGCCGGGACTCCGATCTTCCTCTCTCCGCCCTCCCTCCTCCTCCTCCTCCGCCGCCGCCGCCACCTCCTCGCAGACTCCTCCCGCCGGATCCTTCATGTAAACAACATCCAGGCTCTATTTACAGTCGCCGCCGGACGGCGAAGGACCCACGCCAGTGCCCTGGAAGGAGGCGGGGGTGGGGGAAAAGCGAGTGCGCAACATTTACACACACCCGCCCCGCCCCTCCGCGCCGCTGCCCTGCCAGGGGGCCGAAGCGGGGCGCCGGGGGGCTCTCCGCGCCCTCGACCAGCCTGCGCCGCTCCTGACACCCCAACGAGGGCCAGAGGAAAACCGCGGAAATGCCCATGGGCGAGGTCGCCCCCCACCCCGAAAGAAGAAAACACACCCCAACCACTACAAACCCAGCCAAGCAACACCCTCCAAGTCCGTGCGGGAGTGCGGAGCCCCGGCCCGCCCAGCCGCCCCGTCGCCCCGGCGCCTACCCTGAGGTGGCGAACTGCGTGCAGTCCCCCTCAGCGGCTGCAGGCCGGTGCCCAGCGCCGGGCAGCGGCGCGCCCTCGGCCCCCGCCGCCGCCCGGCCCGCCCTCGGCCCGCCCCCCGCGCGGCCGCCGAGCCGGCCGAGCCCCGCGGCGGCGGCGGCGGCGTGTGCGTGTGCGTGTGCGCGCGTCGCGGCCAGCCTCGCTGGAACGGCTCTCCTTGCCCCCCGGCTTCCCGCGCCCCCGAGCGGGTGGGTGGCGAGCTCCGGCGCAAGACCCGGCCAGCAGCGGCAAGGCCAGCGCTCCACGGCGCCGCACGAGCGCGCACACGGACGTAGACACTCGGCGCACCAAGCCCCGCGCGGCCGCACGCCTCCCGCCGGCGCCTGACTCGGCGCGCGCCCCGCCGCCCCCGCGCCCGGCACGCCGCCCCCACACCCACCTGCGCCCCCGGGGGGTCCCGGGCCCCCCTTCCTTTGTTCTTCCCGCTATTTGCATGAGGATTATCTAATGACGCAGCAAGGATACAACGTGCTCGCTACAACGTGACCGTCGCCATTTTTCTGTTTTTATTCTATCTCTGCCATGTGATAGATTGGGGGGGGTGGGGGTTGGAAAAGGGAGAGAGACAGGATTAAAAAAAAAAAAAAAACTTCCGGGTCTCATGACCGCGAAGGGAGAAAAACAAAAGAGAGACCAGACACAACTCCTGGGAAAGGATGTGTGCGTGTGTGTATGTCTGTGTGTGCGCGCGCACGCCCTTCCCTCCTCCGCTCTGAGAAGGGAGGCTCCCAGAGCGATCAGTGAGCATCTTCCCACCTTGGAAGCCGTGTGACCCCGGTGGGTGCAGATCGAGCCCTCTAGCCGTGGCGGTCGCGGGTCCCGGTCCACAGCCGCCGCCGACTGTCTGCGAATCTGTCAGCTTCGTGCTTTTTTTGGCCGCCTCCACTTGCCGGTCCACCCCAGAGCTCACGCTCTTGCTCCCGGGCGGTGTACCGTTAGGGGTGCAGATAAGTCTCATTAATACCATGAAGGAGGGAATGATAACGTTGAAAGGCTATCGTATTTCACAAGTTTTAAAATAGTTTGCTTGGATGCTGTTGTGCGTGACAACCGCGTGGCAATACTAGGTAGAATCTAATATTGGTTGGAATCCTTCCTTTCTTTCTCTATCCCCTTTTCTCTCTCTTTCCAAAGTGGGACACACCCTTGTGCGGTGTTCCCTGGGGTTTGTAATGTAGGGAGGGATCATTCATCGCGGATTGACTTATTTAGGAGGAAATTTTTAGTATGTGGTTGTTCGAGGTCAGGGAGCATTGTTTAAGAAGACAGTTGCACGGAGCAAGGTGGATTCGTGTTACTTTCATCCCATTCACATTCAGAGGGCGTGATAGATGAATATTTCATTCTCTCCCAAGGCTCGCGTTCACAGTTGCTGAGACAAAAAGTATTTGGGAACTCCGCCACAATTTTCAGTGAGGTATAGGATTTTGTGCTTTTGTTTACTGCTGTATTTCCTTTGAGCACTTTCACTTTTGTTTCTTTTGAGTTTCCTTTCTGATTTCTTGTCCTATTTCATAATTCATTGCAGAAATGGACTTTATAGAATTGTGTGGGGTTCCTCACTTTACAGGCGAAGAAACTGAGGTACTGAGTTGCTCCAGGTCGCACATTTAATTCGAGTTGAGCCCCGCTCACCTGATATATGTTAGAGGGATGGCGGTGGAGAGCTGGGGAGGGGGAGTTAACGACGTATAGCAGCAATTCTACTTTCGGAAATTCATTTCCTAGAAATTAAAGATGGTGTCCAGTGTGAACTGATTGCTTCTTCAAAACGCCCTTTTTTTGTGATTTGACTCCAGTGTATCTGTTAATTTAGGTTCTCTTTTACCTTTTCCTGGGAGAGTTTACCATTTCATTGAGTAACCCTACATGATTGTTATGAATTGCTTTTATTAAAATCAGAGGTGACCACTCCGCCTCTGTGCATCCAGTGTGTCCTTTTTGTATTTATGTACTGGTGCCTTTCACAGTTAAGTGTACGGCACAATTTGTGTACCTCCCTGAACTAGAGGGTAAGCTTTGAAGGCCAGGGCCATGCGGTTCAGGTTACATCTCCCATGTTTACCACCTCGCCTGGCAATGAATGAACCAATGAAGGTCTGAAGAGGATTTTTTTCCGTAATTCCAACCTGACCATCTCTAGAAAATTCCTTCCTTCCTTTTCAGTGAAAGCAGAGCACTGGAGATGGTTTTTGATTCTTACACCTTTGAAGACCATTTTTGGGGGGCTTCTAATTTATAGGGCCAAGCAAAGCATAATTTGCTTTCTCAACTTTTTTTTAAACCAACTGCTGTTTCCCTTTTTTTTTTTTTTACCATATTTGGTCCCTCTTCTTCAAATTCCATCTAATTCAAATAATTAGTTATGGCAACACTTGCCCTTTGACTTTTGCTTTCATGGACTCCGAAAGGTTGGTGAAGCTTAAACTGATTTTATCCTGCTTAGCCTGGAATTAAATTATCAGGCAATATGCTTTATGAGACTGATTCCTTCTGGAACTGAGTGACCTAGTGAGGAGGCTGGCAGAGCTGAAGAGGGCTGCTGGAAAGATGTCAGCATCTGGACAAAAGTGTACATTTGCAACTTTAAAAGACTAGGAAATAGCTGAGGTCTGCAGTTATACTTATAGCTGGGAAGAGGGTCTGGATTGTAGCAGATAAATTCATAGGCATCCAGACCAGTGAGGTTCCAGTTGCATATCTGAGCACGAACTGCACCTTTTCCTTTGGTTGGGGCAGAGAAGTTGGTATTACTGATTGTAACATCTAAAGACCGTGTCTCATCCCAGATAATAACAGTGTGACAATAATTTCATGGGCAATAATATCAACCTCCAGAAAGGTGGCAATGAAGCCTAATTTTGTGTAAAGTCATGTGGTCCCTTAAAACCAAAGCTAAACAGAGAAAAAAAGGGACAGCTCAAAAGTATAGGAAACACCTCCATGTCCCTTGCCTTCCACATATGTGTGCTCACATCACTATAGAGATCAAAGTTTAGTCCTCTGGGTTACTACAGAGCTGCTGATTAAAAAGAGCTCTTAGAGGCACTCCAACAATCTTCTTTCATCTCTCCAATACACACTTGAAAAATGACAATTCTTGGTATGTGAGATGGACTTTGGAATCAGGTCCTAATCTCAGCTCTGCCAGTCTGTTAGCTGTGTCTTCCTGGGTCAGTTACCCATCAGTTCTGATTCCCAGTTTCTTTACACATATGAGGATTCAACACCTAGCTCAAAGAGGAGTTTTTAGGATTAAAATTTAATCAAAATTTAATAAAATATATGTAAAGACCTAGGATGGTACTTGGAACATAGTTTTTTAATAACAAGTAGCTGTAATGATCTCTAATTGTATTCTTATTTACCCCCATGCACTTTTAGAATTTTTCTATCCCTTTTGGCTTCCTGCTCTTGACCCTTCAACAAATCTGCTATTGGGAAAAGTTCTTTGACTATTGAGATAAATACGAAGTCTTACCCTTAAGTTCACACTTCAGCCTTGGAAAAGATACATATGCCAGGAACTACATGGCAAATAGTTCTCTATACGTGTGTAGTTCAACTACACGGCATATAGTTCATACTGATAACTGGTGGACTGAAGACAAGTGACTGATTTATGATGATCTACCTGAGAAATGTTTCATTAAGATGTAGATTTATTAATACCCAGGCAGTGACAAAACTTGTGGAAGCAGTTAGGAAAGTGCCCCCCCCCCACCAAAAACAAACAAACAAACAAAAAACCTCAAAAATTTTCACATAAATGAGGAAGATTACCTTTAAAACTCCATTTAATCAGCATCATTCTACAGCCTTTGAAAACAGTCTTCTGGTCCTGTAAAAGGGGCAGGCTTCTTTTGCATTCATGTGAAAAATACACCAGGTTGTATCTTTGAAGTCATGTTGGACAAATGTAGTTAAAAGGAAGCACTTCTGGTTGTTAATTAGATCACTTTAATCAAGAACTATTTTCTGAGAAATTTATTTCCAGCCCTGGGTCAGATTTTAAGGAAACCAAGATGATGAAGATAGACTTTGCCTTTACAGAACTCATTCAACAAGCATTCGTTGATTACCTACTAGGAGTGCGATGGTGAACAAGACATTGAGCTTGCTAGTGGGAGGCTGATACAGACACATACCTTTCCAGCTTCCTCAAGAAGTATGTGACAGACACAGGGTTTGGGCAAAATATATATATATATATTCCCTGCCCCTACCCCCCTGGAAAATTTTTTGTTCCTTGAAACAAAGAGTAGATCTTGAAAGAATAATTTTGTCTCTATAGCACAAGGGAATCTGAGAATCTCACTAGCATCAGGCAGAATTGTGAAGTAAGCAAAATTATATTCAGTTCTTGAGTCTATTTAAACAGCTTTCTAATCTCACGGTTCCTTTCTTTGTGAGCTGTTCTTCAAAGGGTTGCTACAAGGATGATTCTAAAATGCAAACCCGGTTAATTTTAAAATGTAAAATAGATAAACAAGATTATACTGTATAGCACAGGGAAATATATACAAGATCTTGTGGTAGCTCACAGCGAAAAAAAAATGGGACAATGAATATATGTATGTTCATGTATAACTGAAAAATTGCTCTGCACTGGAATTTGACACAATATTGTAAAATGACTATAACTCAATAAAAAAAGTTTTAAAATAAATTAATTAATAAAATAAAATAAAATGCAAACCCGGTTATATTATTCTGCTTAAAATTTCCACGGGTCCCTGTTATCTGCCAGGCATGAGACACAAGGTTCTTTGTGATCTTGCACTGCTGAACCTTCTGGCCTCATCCTCCATAAGATCACAGAATTTAGTAAATAAAAATACAGGCTGCCCAGTTACATTTAAATTTCAGATAAACAGTAATTTTGGGGTATAAATATGTCCCCAGTATTGCATGGGACAGACTTATGCTAAAAATATTCATTGTTTATCTGAAATCCAGATTTAAGTAGGCGTCTTGTATTTTATCTAGCAGCCCTCCCTACTCATGTCAGCCTGATTAATTAACTTGTCATTCTCCACAAGTCTCTTCATGCCTTTACCAGTGCTTAATGTCTTCTCCATCCTGCCCCTTATCCACGTGATATTCTGCTGCTGCATCTTCAAAAGCCAGTTATGGGAGGTGGAACTTTGCAGGTGTGAGCATAGAATCCAGTGTGCTGGGAATGGGCCTGGCCACCTGGGTGCCTTGTTTAATATCTAGGCGCCTGCCCCAGTTCCTGTTCATCCTTTCCATTCTCCCTCCTGAAACTGGAGTTCTGCCCTGAACCCCAGTTTACTTGGCTGGGACCCACACATGGTTTTTCACCCTTGCCAACTCTCTCCCTGGGGCTGTGAGGCTAAATCCTTTCTCCCAGCTGCTGGCTGGGCTCCTGATCTAAACTAGATGGACCATTGAAACCCGTTTCAGATGCTGCCTGCTTCCTGTCTTGCCTACTACAAAAGCTGAACGAGAGACTCAAGATGAAGTTTGTGAAAGTGGTTTGTAAATGATAAAGTCTCTCTGATGGTTATTTAGGTTAGTGCCTAATTTCAAGCTCTTCACTTGGTCCTATATATGAAAGCCCCTCTCTAAAGTGCTCTTGTGTCTGCTCATGCCTGATGATATGTGATGCTGAAAATGATGTGGAAATTTTCCAGACGTCCTCTAATTTTGATTAGTGCATTCAGTCACACTGGCTATTGCATTATGAATGGATCTAGACCAGTGGCTTTAATTTTTAAAATTTTAATTTAGCAATCCAGGACATACCTCTTTGTAACTGAAGCCAAAGTCTCATGAACTGTCATGCTGTGAGTGTGCGTAATGAACGCTGATATTTTCTATTCTATTTCATCTTTTAAAAATTGGTCAACCCACCAAATTAATTTCATAACCCGTTAATGGGTTGTGACTTGCATTTTGCTAAACACAGATCTGCCCAATTCACTGAGATCTCCTCTATTATCCAACAGACTGGGACAGCTGTTCAGTGCCTACGTCATTTGGTGCCGTCTCCAATAGGAAGCATGATGCCTGTGAAAGGAGTTGAGGCCACTTCAATGACATAAGTCACAGGTGTCCCTTTTGACAAGATCAGTAAGCAGAGTACTGCCACCAGACTTTCTCACCTGCCTGAGGTTAATATGCAGAATTCCTTGGAAGGCCATTTACAGCGAGGGATAGCTGTAAAATGATCACAAATGGAAACTACATTCATCTTAGAAGAGAAGGATGTGGTTTGAGGGGGCAATTATTTCTCAAACCTAAAAACAATTATTCCTAGGTGGATTAAAGAGACTTAATTTTCTGAGGTTTCACATTGATTTCACGGTTAAACGTAAATGAAAGCTCTCTCACTCGCTGCTGTGATTCTGTTTACTCTCTCCTAAACGGTATGCAGGTCAATCTGATATTCAGAAGCCGGGCAACAGTAGATTCCAGAGAAAATAAAGAAAATGTACGGAAAGGAAGTATTGTTCAAATGCGGTGGAAAGAAGACAATCTACCCAAGGAATTCTTACGATACAGGTAGTTGATCTAGCTGCTTGATTTCAGGGTTTTCTCCTAGCTACCCACCCCTCTCATTTTACCTGGGGCTGCCTCATTCATTTTTCTTCATGGTTGGGGTTTATTTTTGTCTGTTTTGTTGGCCTTGCAAAGACCAGTGTCAGATTCATGGTGCCACAAAATCTAGATTGGAGAGAATTTAAGTGAGAACGGAATTAGAAACCGCTGGTATAAAAAAGGAGAAGGAGGAGGGCGAGCGGAAGGAGAAGACAATATAGACAACTGCTTGGCTACAAAGGCTTTCAGAGAAACAAGGTGGTAATCAAATGAGGGAAATCAAGTCAAGGGGTGATTTTTGCTTGTTTGTCTTCAGAGTGCTTAAGAAAATTCATACACTCATGGAAATGATCCGGTAGAGGAAAAGTTCATGATGTAGATTGGAGGGAGGATATGCTGGACTGGTGTTCTTGAGTCTGCTGGGGGAGGCGGAGAAGGCATAAGTGGAAACTTTTACATAGGGACACTGAGTGTGCAGGGAGGGCAGGGTCCAAGGGGGCACACCTGTATGGACATGCGGACATGGTAAGAGTGAGCTGAAATTCTCTTCTGATTCTTCAGTTTTCTCAGTGAGCAAAGAAGCACAGTCATGAGCTGAGAGTGAGGATTGGGTGGGGGAAGATAGGCACATGTGTGAAATGGTCCGTTAGCAGAAAGTGAATGTACAAATGTACAATACAGGAGAGTGAATGGATCAGGAGGATGTAGGATGTTAGCTGGGAAGTAGTAAGGGCCTTCTTAAGTTCGTGGTGACAAGCTTAAGGTGATACCAGTGTAGGTAGAAACTTGCATTTAATTGGGGTTGTGTTTTTTGCCAAGCAGTATGACAGAATTAACGTGATCAAGGGAGTTTAGAGAGTGATTATGTTTACTGACTGAATTTTAAGCTGAGTAAAGAGGGAACGGAGGGACACAAGGGGTGTAGAACAATTTTAAAAATGGTGCCTAAGATGCTCCTCTGTCTGGTCTTTGCATGACTGGCTCCCTCTTGTGGTTTAGCCAATCTCTGTTGTCACCCTTTTAACTCTCTTCAGAGCGCTGAACGTTTTTCCTTTTTACCCATACCTTGGAGACATCGCAAGTTAGGTTCCAGACCACCTCAATAAAGCAAATTTCACAATAAAGCGAGTCACATGAATTTTTTGTTTTCCCAGTGCATATAAAAGTATGCTTACACTATTCTGTAGTCTATTAAGTGTGCAATAGCATTAAGTCTAAAAAAAAAAGTACATACCTTAACTAAAAAATACTTTATTGCTAAAAAATGTGAACCATTACCTAAGCCTTCAGTGAGTCATAACTTTTTTTTCTGGTAGAGGGTCTTGCCTTGATGTTGATGGCTGCTGACTGATCAGAGTGGTGGCTGCAGAAGGTTAGGGTGGCTGGGGCAATTTCTTAAGACAACAATGAAATTTGCCACGTTGATGGATGATTTCTCTGTAGCCTCAATGCTGTTTGATAGCATTTTACCCACAGCAAAACTTCTTTCAAAATTGGGGTCAGCCCTCTCAAACCCTGCCACTGCTTCATCAACTAAGTTTATGTAATATTCTAAATCCTTTATTGTCATCTCAGCAATCTTCACAGCATCGTCACCAGGAGTGATTCTATCTCAAGAAATCACTTTCTTTCCTCATCAGTAAGAAGCAGCTATTTCATGCACTAAAACTTTTATCATGAGGTTACAGCAATCCAGCTACATCTTTAGGCTCCACTTCTACTTCTAGTTCCCTTGCTATTTTTACCACATCTGCAGTTATTCCTTCCACTGAAGCCTTGAGCCCCCAAAGTTACTCATGAAGATTGGAATTAACTTTACCTAAACTCCTGTTAATGTTGATATTTTGACCTCTTGTCATGAATCACAAATGTTCTTAATGGCATCTAGAATGGTGAGTCCTTTCCAGAAGGTTTTCAATTGACTTTTATAAAACAAAAATTGTACACTTTATGAACAAAATCTACTTTGAATTATCCTATAAATTTTATAAGGCAATTGCAACCGTGATTTTACTCCATTTGGTGATTTTTTTTTCAATTCCTTTCTGTTCCTCTCAAGACTCTGAACTTGGAATGATCTTCAGTTGTGGCAGGAAATGTTAAACAAGTAACTCTACATCGTTTTTCCAGTAAGTGCTCACTTTTTAAATTTGATTAAATGCCACAGTTTAATGTATATGTTAGACAATATTTAACAGCTCATAGGGTCACAGTTCACTAGCGTTTTGCTCCAGCCTGGACGCTGATCATGGAAAAATAGATACCTTTCTGTGCCAACAGCTGCTGAGGAATCACTTCTATGGCAGCCATATAGCCTTATGAAATGTATTTCATAAATAATAAAACTTGATAGTGAGAATTATTCCTTGATCCGTGGGCTGCAGGATAGATGTGTTAGCAGGCATGAAAACAACAAGAATCTCATTGTACATCTCCATCAGAACTCTTGGGTGACTAGGTGCATCCATTGTCAATGAGCAATAATATTTTTAAAGGAATCTTTTTGTCTGAGCAGTAGGTCTCAACAGCGGGCTTAAAATAGTAAACCATGCTGTTAGCACGTGCCCTCATCCAGGCTTTGTTGTTCCATTGATAGAGCACAGGCAGAGTAGATTTAGTATAATTTTTAGGGACCCTAGGATTTTCAGAATGATAAATGAGCATTGGCTTCAACTTAAAGTCACCAGCTACATTAGCCCCTACCAAGACACATCAGCCTGTTCTTCGAAGCTTTGAAGCCAGGCACTGACTTCTTTTCACTAGCTATCAAAGTCCTAGACGGCATCTTCTTCCAATAGAAAGGCTGTCTCATCTATATTAAAAATCTGTTGCTAAGTGTAGCCCCGTCATTAATGATCTCAGCTAGATCTTCTGGACAACTTGCTGCAGCTTCTATGTCAGCACTTGCTGCCTCACCTTGCACTTTGATGCTAATGGAGATGACTTAAACCTCATGAACCAACCTCTGTGAGCTTCAAACTTTTCTACAGCTTCCTCACGTCTCTCAGCTTTCATAGAACTGAAGAGTCAGGGCCTTGCTCTGGGTTAGGCTTTGGCTGAAGGGAATGTTGTGGCTGGTTTGATCTTTCATCCAAACCATCAAAACTCTCTCCACATCAGCAATAAGGCCATTTCGCTTTCTTATCATTTGTGTGTTGACTGGAGTAGCACTTTTCATTTCCTTCGAGAGCTTTTCCTTTGCCTTCACGAATTGGCTAACTGGTTGGTGCAGGATGCCTCACGTTCAGCCTGCCTCAGCTTTCGACATGCCTTCCTCACTGAGCGTAATCACGTCTAGCTTTCGGTCTAAAGTGAGAGGCGTGCAACACTTCCTTTCACTTGAACACTCACAGCCCATTGTAGGGTCATTAACTGGCCTAATTTCAGTATTGTTGTCTTCCAGGGGATAGGGAGGCCTGAGGAGAGGAGGAGAGATGGGGGCACAGCTGGTCAGTGGAGCCATCAGAATACGCACATTTATCAATGAAGTTTGCCATCTTACATGGGCACTGTTCATGGTGACCCAAGACAATTACAATAGTACCATCAAAGATCACTAATTGCAGATCACCATAACAAACGTAATAATAATGACATAGTTTGAAATATTTCAAGAATTACCAAAATGTGACACAGAGATATGAAGTGAGCAAATGCTCTTGGGAAAGAATGATGCCAATAGATTTTCTTGACACTGAGTTGCCACAAACCTTCAATGTGTAAAAGATGCATCTTCTGCAAAGTACAATAAAACAAGGTATGGCTGTACTTTCTGTTATCTATCTAGCATCTATCTTTGTGTCTATATATTCTCTATCTCTGTATCTCTATGCCTGTCTAGTAGCTCTAGCTAGCTATCAGCTGTTTATCGATTTATCTCTCTCTGTATCCATTCATCCATCCAGCTATATGTCCATCTATTTATCTCTGTTATCAATGTGTCTGTCTGTCTATCTGTCTGTCTGTCTATCTATCTACCTATCTATCTGTCTGTCTATGGTCTATGGTCTGTTTCACACTATTAGGATATAAGCCCCATGAGAGCAGGGACTCTGCCCACAATGTTAATTATTTTATAGCCGCAGCACTGATCTGGCACAGAAAGACCGAAAATTATAAGCTGGAAAAACAATAAGTGACTAGACTATGATTTTAAGGCCTTTACCATCCCAATCAAGGTCATCTGCATGTGTTCCTATTTGTCCGTTTTCTCCTTCTAACCCCCACCAAGATAAAGAAGATGCCCTCCCCTACCAGGGTCAGAGCTGCTCAGGAGGCCATCTGCTTCGGGTCTCCTAGGGGGCCTTCGGAGGGTGTAAGAGGAGAATTTTACCGCAGAGGTCTGCAGGGACCAGGTATTTCAGAGGTGAGCCAGAAAGAGTACCATGAAGACACAACAGCTTTCTGTTTTGTTTTGTTTTGTTTAAAACATGTTTGTTGAGGTTTAATTTAGATGCCATAAATTTCACCCACTTCAAGTATAAACTTTGTTGAATTTTAGTGAGTTCATACATTTATACAACCATGACCACAATGCAGTTTTAGAACACTTTTATCACCAGAAAATTCCCCGTTTCTATTTACAATCAATCTCTGTTCCCACCCCCAACCCTAGGCAACCACTGATCTTTCTGTCTCTATAGATTTGCACTTTCTAGAATGTTCCTATCAGTGGAATCATACAATATGTAATCTTTTATGCCTGCCTCCTATTTAGCATAATGCTTTTGTTGTGTGTAATATTCTACTCTACAGATACACAGCATTTCGTTTATCAATTCACCAGTTAATAAACACTGTTTCCAGTTTGAGGGCCATTATGAATAATACTGCTATGAATATTTGCATACAAGTGTTTTCGTGAGTATACATTTGCATTTCTCTTGGGTAGATACCTAGAAATTGAATTGCTAAGTCGCGTGATTAGTGTATGTTTAACTTTTTTTTCTTACGTGCCCAGCAGTTTCCCAAAGTGACTATCCCATTTTACATTCCTACCAGCAATGTATATGTTTCTCTGTACCTCACCAATACTTGGTCAGTCTTTTTTGGTTTAGCCATTCTAGTAGGTGTGTAGTGGTTATCTCATTTGGGGTATTTAAAATTTTTTTTTCTTTTTTTACATATTTTTATTTTTATTTTACTTATTATTATTTTAATTTTTTCTCTTAGTGGAGGCACTAGGAATTGAACCCAGGACCTTGTGCACACCAAGCACATGCTCTGCCTCTGAGCTATATCCCCCACTCTTTCTTTTCAGTTTTAATTTGCATTTCTCTGATAACTAATGATATTAGGCATTTTTTTCTTGTCCTTACTTGCCATTTATATATCTTCTTTGGTGAAGTGATTATTCAAATATTTTTCTCCTTTCTTATTGGGTAGTTTGTCTTCTTCTTGTGAATTATAGAAGTTCTTTATATATCCTGCATTCAAGTCCTTTATCAGATGCATGTTTGGCAAACATTTTCATATTCTTATTGAGGTCTTTGAAAGAGCATAAGTTTTCATTTTGATGAAGTGTTTGTTATTGTTATTTTAAGTTCAATTGTGTTGATTTTGTCTTTGATTGTTCATGCTTTTTTGTGTCATATATAAGAACTCTTTGCCTAATCTAAAGTTGCAAAATTTTGTCCTATGTTTTCTTCAAGATATTATAAATGGGGGAGGGTGTAACTCAAAGTGGTAGAGTGCATGCTTAGCATGCATGAGGTCCTGGGTTCTATCTCCAGTACCTCCTCTAAAAAAAAAAATTGATAAATAAATAGACCAACTTACTGCCCTCCCCCCACCAAAAAAATAAAAAATAATTTAAAAAAAAGATATTATGAGTGGTGTAAGGTAAGAGTCAGGTTTCATCTTTTTTCACTTTTTGTTAAAGGATTATTCTGTCCGACCCCATTCAATTTCTTGACACTTTTCTTGAAAATCTAAAAATAAATTAAAAAATAAAAAAGTTTTAAAAAGGACACCATGAACTCATCTACAAAACAGAAAAAGACTCTCAGACTTAGTAAACAATCTTATGGTTACCAGGGAAAGGGGGTGGGAAGAGATAAATTTGGGAGTTTGATATTTATAAATGTTGGCCCCTATATATAAAAATAGATTTAAAAAGAAAAATAGAAGGTTTCTGCTGTATAGCACAGGTAACTATGCTCAATATCTTGTGATAACCTTTCATGGAAAAAAATATGAAAATGAATACATGTATGTATATGCAAGACTGGGACACTGTGCTGTACACCAGAAATTGACACATTGTAATCAACTGTACTTCAATTAAAAAAATCTATTGTTTCTGAAATTTTCACAAATAAAAATACAGAATCCAAAAAACGAAAGTGAATAAAGGGCCACAAATGGCAAAATATCTTTCTTTTTTATCGGTGAGTTGTATTCCATTACATATATATATGCTGCATCTTCATTATCTATTCAACTATTGATGTGCACTTAGGATGCTTCCATATCTCAGCAATTATAAATAATGTTGCTGTTAATAGCAGGGTGTATGTATCTTTTTGAATTAATTATCTTGTGGTTAATTTTATTCCTTTGATAACTATGTAAGTTAAAAAGCTAAAGCTCCAAATGTTCTTAGAAACAATGAACAGTACATATATGTAAATTTTTAAAATGTGTGCAGTAAAATAAAAAAGATCTATCAAGCCATGAAAGACATAGAAGAAACTTAAAAGACCTATTACTAAATGAAAGAAGCCAGCCTGAAAAGGCTACAAACTGTACAATTCCAACCAAATGACATTCTGGAAAAGGCACAGCTACAGAAACAATAAAGACTGGTTTTCAGTGGTTTGGGGAGAGTGAGGGAGGGAGGAATGAACAGATGGAGCACAAGGGATTTTTAGGGCAATGAGATTATTCTGTATGATACTATAGTGGTGGCTACATGTTGTTATGCATTTGTCAAAGCCCATAGAATGTACAACATCAAGAGTGAACCCTAACGGTAAACTATGGACTTTGGTTGATAATAATGTGTCCATGTTGGTTCAATGATTATACCAAATATGCCACAGTGTTGAGGGATGTTGAGGGTAGGGGAGTATATATGTGTGGGTGGGGAGGACTATGTGGGAGCTCTGTATTTTCTGCTCAATTCTGCTGTGAACCTGAAACTGCTCTAAAAGAATAAAGTCTATTAAAAAAAAAAAGAAAGAAATTCAATTAACCATCAAGGTCTGTTGCACTCTGTGTTCTCTTCTAACCATCTAAATGGCCATTGTTTCTTAATTATTGTAGCTTTGTAGTAAGTTTTAAAATCAGGTAAAGTTATCCAACTTTGTGTTTCTTTTTCAAAATTATTTTGGTATTCTAAGTTCTTTGCACTTTGATATAAATTTTAGGAAGCTGTTAGTTTCTACAAACAAGCAAACAAAAAGCCTACTGGGATTTCAATAGGTATTTGAGTCTATACAACAGTTTGGGGAAATTGCCATCTTAACAATATTGAATCTTCCAACCCATAGACATTGTATAGCTCCCCATTTTGCTAAATCCTCTTTAATTTCACTCAGCAATGTTGTATAGGTTTCAGTATACAGGTTTGAACTTCCCTTGTTAAATTAATTCCTAAGTATTGTATTATCTTGATGCTGTTATAAATTAAAATTAAATTTAATTCATTTTCAAATTGTTTATTTATAGTTTATAGAAATAAAACTCATTTTTTATATTTCTCTTGTATCCTGAGACTTCATTAAACACACTTATTAGTTTTAGTCATTTTTTAGAGATTCGTTGCAATTCAAAGGACTTTTTTCAATTTTATTGAGGTATAATTCATCAAAATTTAATATAGGAAAGTGTACAATGTAATGATTTGATATACATATACATTGTGAAAGGTTTCCCACCATAGTTAATTCACATATCCATCACCTCATGGATTTGTTTTTTTTTTTTCTTTTTTCTGTAAACATTAAAGTTTTGCTCTCAGCAAACTTCAATTATACAATACAGTATACAAAGCAATACTCTATTACCATATTATACAGTAGATCCTAAGACCTCATTCATCTTATAACTGAAAGTTTGTACCTTTTTACCAGCTTCTCCCTTTTTCCCTTACCCCTCAAGCCCCTGACAGCCACCATTCTACTCTGTTTCTGTGAGTTTGACTTTTTAAAAAAATTTCACATGTGAATGATACCAAGAAATATTCGTCTTTCTCTGTCTGGCTTATTTCACTTAGCATAATACCCTCCAGGTCATAAATGTCAGGATTTCCTTCTTCTCTAAGGCTGAATAATATTCCGTGTGTGTGTGTTTGTGTGTGTATCATATTTTCTTTATCCATTGATCTGTTGATGGACACTTAGGTTGTCTCTATACCTTGTCTATTGTGAATGATGCTGCAGTGAACATGGGAGTAGAGATATCTCTTCAAGATAGTGATTTTGTTTCCTTTGAATATATTCCCAGAAATGGGATTGCTGGATCATATGGTTGTTCTATTTTTAACTTCCTGAGAAACCTCCATACTGTTTTCCACAATGGCTGTACCAGTTTACATTCCCACCAGCTGGGCACAAGGGTTCCCTTTGCAGTTTTTCCTGTACAAGATCATGTTGCCTGAGAATCACAATAGCTTTTAAATTCTTTACTGGCTGCATCCCTATCACTCCCTCTTTCTCCCAACACTGTACCCTCAAAAATAGACTCTTGATAACGTCAAAGACTCTTCCTCTGAGGGTACGACAGTGTCCTTAAGTTCCTCCTAAAGACTAGAGCATTCAATTAACAGTAATGTTGACCTCCAGCTATGGTAGCCTTCCACATTCATCTCCTACGAAGATAAACATGTCACAAGAACCAAGAGCTTGTGTTCAAGCGTCTAGGATGAAGGATGATTTTCCCCTTTACCTCTGGGACTTGCCTATGTATTTGCTTCAACTGTTGACCAACCATCCTACTGATGTCCATACTCTTCTTTTTAGATATGATAAAACATTAAACCAGATTAAAATAAAATTTTGGCCAGGGAATTTTTTGTCTCTAGTAATGCTGTCTTTGTCTACCCTGTATTTTATAGCATTACTTTGAAAGGGCATGCTTATTTTTAATTTCCAAATGGCTGGTGTGTATGCACGTGCAGGGGTGGGCTGGATATCTAGTGATGGCACTCGGTCATCATCCATTACTTAAGTCACTTTTAGCCAGTCAAACTCTATGAAACTCTTTTACATGTCTCACTGTTAATTTATTTGGCCTCCAATAGTTCTGGAACTGTTTAGGACTTTATGTGTAGTTCTCTCACAGTTACATCTTTTCAGATTCAACTCATTGTTCTAGACCCCTGAGATTTTTTCACAGCCTGATTTTCAGCCATCCTATATAATTTATCCCACCAAATTCATGCTTTCCCATATTTGTGCAGTAGGTCACAGTCTTTTTTTTTTTTTAATTGAAGTATAGTCAGTTTACACTGTTGTGTCAATTTCTGGTGTACAGAATAGTAGTTCAGTCATATATATACATACATATATTTGTTTTCATATTTTTTTCATTATAGATTACCACAAGATATTGACTACAGTTCCCTGTGCTATATAATATAAATTTGTTGTTTAATCTATTTTCTATATAGTAGTTCGTATCTGCAAATCTTAAACTCCCAATTTATCCCATCCCACCTCTTAACCCGTCTGGTAACCATAAGTTCATTTTCTGTGTCTGTGATTCTGTTCCTGTTTTTTAAATAAATTCATTTTTTAAAGACTCCACATTTAAATGATATCATATGGTATTTTTCTTTCTCTTTCTGGCTTACTTCACTTAAAATGACAGTCTCCAGGTCCATCCATGTTGCTGCAAATGGCATTATTTTATTCTTTTTTATGGCTGAGTAGTATTCCATTGTGTATATATACCACAGCTTCTTTATCCAGTCATCTGTCAATGGACATTTAGGTTGTTTCTATGTCTTGGCTATTGTAAATAGTGCTACTATGAACATTGAGGGGCATGTATCTTTTCGAATTTGAGTTCCCTCCAGGTATATGCACAGGTGTAAGATTGCTGAATCATTCACAGTCTTTTTCCAAGTAAATTCTGAACAAAAAGCTCAGGCAGGGACAGAGCACTGTAGCATGCCATTGGAGACCTTCCCTCTGGTTGCCAGTGATCAGCAATTAGCACTCTTTAGGAAGGATTGCTCAGTAGGTTACACATTGACTTATCTGTGCCTCCTTCTCCTCTCCTATTAGATGAGGATGATTACACTCTCCAACTCATAGGACATTTGTAAGGATGAAATGATTAAACACCTGCAACACAGAACAGTTCCTAGCACAAAGCATCTGTTCAAGAAGGTGAGTCATTATTACCTGGGAGGCAAGGGTTTTACAGTCAACAGCTTGGCCTTTATCTTCATCTTGTCATTTCCTAGCTGTGCATCCTTAGACAAGTTCTCTAACTTCTCTGAACCTCAGTTTCTTCATCTTAAAATAATTGTAAGAACAGTGCCCTCTTTACAAAGTTGTGAGAATTAAATGAAATAATACAAGTAGAGTGTTTAACACAGAGCATAACACTCAATAAGTATTTGTTGCAATGAGTCTTACTGACATTCATCTTGTGTTCATGTTTTAATCTCCTCCCTCCATTCTCCTCTCAATGATTTCCAAAGGCTTGAAGACTGAAGATATATCATATCTATAGCATTTCCCTGATCAACCTGTTTGGTTACTGAATTGCTACTTTGCAGTTATGGTTCACTTAAATCATCTTTTAAACCTTTCTAAAACTCTAATAACACAAGCAAAATAATTATTTAAATGCTTAATTAAGGTATGTTATGACTAGACTATTCATTTTGGATGCGTTTTATGAGCAAATCCACCCCAGACTTGTATGTTATATGTACTGTGGTACAGTTGATTAGCGTACCCTCAGACCCTTGGAAAGATCGTGATCATTTTATAGCCTGGGAAACACAGCTTGATTATTCAAAATGATTACGAAGGTATACATATATTTTAATCACTGCTTTTTCTTTTTGCGGGGGAATTAGGTTTATTTATTATTAATGGAGGTACTGGGGTTTGAACATAGGACCCAGTTTATACTAGGTAAGCACTCTACCGCTGAGCTATACCCTTTCCCCTGCCCCCACTCTTTCCTTTGACTTATTTGGTGCTGAGAATTCAGCTCAGGAATGCAACCACCAATAATAATGCTGTTTCTATGAGAAGATAGTCTGCCCCACCACAGTCAGCTGAGATGTGGAATCTAGGACTCGCTGTGATAGAAGCCAGATTCTGCTTGCCAGATCACAACCCTCCTTATGTGTATCAGCAAAAGAAATCCCAAATGTTAAAGGTACGTTCTCCACAAAACAAACAATTTGAAAGCTAATGCCTTATAGCAACTAAAAATCAAGGCTTGATTTTCTGATGTAGTTTTTTCAAATTGCTGAGTCAGATTTTCTAAAAAATGTCTGTGTGAGCATAACACAAAAACTTGCAAGTCAAACACACTTGGATCTCATTCTCCATCGTGCATTTAAAAAAAGAAAATAGGGGCCACATTACCTGTCTTTTTGGATTCTCAAGATTTCTTTTCCGAAATGGGAATAATAATCACCAAAAGGATAGTACCAAAGATTAAATGATGAGTATATAGTTCAGAGCCTCGTGCGTGATACGTGGTGACTGCTCAGTAAGTGTTAGTTCTCATCCTTCCTTTTGTGTTGACAATGGTGAGCCATTAAAAAATATGAATGAAGTGGGAGAAAAAGTAACTTTTTCACTTGGCTCTGGTTTGAGTTGGCTCCTTTAAAAGATACAAAGAGAAAGTTTTTATATATTTTTCTTTTTTTATTAGAGGCACCATGATGGAGTTTTTAGTCGTGGAAAGTGAGGCCCCCTACTGAGGACCTTTAAAAAAAATTGGTGTCTAGATTCTACCCACAGAGACTCTAATCCAAATAGACTAGGAAGGAGGGGACGGTATAGTGCAAGTGGTAGAGTGCATGCTTAGCATGTTCGGGGGCCTGGGTTGCATCCCCAGAATCTCCTCTAAAAACAAATAAATGAAAAAACTTAATTACCTCCCCCTTCAAAAAAAAAAAAAAACCAGTAAAAAATAAATAAATAAATAGGCTAGAGTATGGCTTAGGCGTTAGGATTTTTTTAAAGTATAATTTACATAAAATGAATTGCACAGACCTTAGGTATGTAGTTCAATGAGATGTGACAATTATTTACTCTCTCATAACCACCACCGTAATTAAGATAGAGAACCTTTCCATTACCCAGAATTTGTCCCTTTCCTGTCAGTCTGTCCGACCCCTGCCCCCCGCCGTAACAGATGTTCTGATTTCTGTCACCACAGATTAGTTCTGACTGTTTTTGAATTCCATATGAAATTTATAAATGGAATCAAACAGTATGTACTGATTTGTGTCTTGCTCAATGTATTTTTGAGATTCATCAATGTTAATATGGATATCAATATTTTCTTCTTCTCCTTATTGTTTTTTTAAAAATATTTTTATTGAATTATAGTCAGTTTACAATGTTGTGTCAATTTCTGGTGTACAGCACAATACTTCAGTCACATAGGAACATGCATATATTTGTTTTCATATTCTTTTTCACCATAAGCTACCACAAGATACTGAATATTGAATATACTTATTGTTTTTAAGTACAAAGAGAAAATCACAATTTGTTTATGCATTCTCCTGTTGGTGAACATTCAGTTTGTTTCCAGGCTTTATTATTATGAATAAAGATGCTATGAACATCATCCAGTATAATCCAATAAAGAGATGTAGTTCAGAAAAGAAAAAGGTGCTATGAACATTCTTATATGATCTTTTGTGGACATAGGTATTCATTTCTCTTGGGTAGATGCTTAGAAGTGGAATTCCTGGGTATAGGGTGGATATATTCTTTATAGTAAACTGCCAAACAGTTTACCAAAGTGATTGTGCCATTCATCCCCCACTAGTAACGTACACAAGTTTGAGGTGCTCCATGTCACTGCTAACACTTGGTATTTATCAGTCTTTAAAATGCAGCCACTCTGGTGGGTGAGAAATGATATCTCATGGTTTCAATTTGCATCTCCCTGATGAATAATGAGGTATTCAAACAAATTTACATGGTATTGACACAAACACCAATAAATACTGTTTCGTGTGCATACTAGTGATTCATATATTTTCTTTTTTGAAATGTCTGCTTTGAAATCAAGTCTTTTTTTGCATTTTTAAAAACTGTGTTTTCTTTTCTGTATTGATTTAGAGGCGTTCTTTAGATGACTGCCGTGTGTGCTGCTTGGCACCTGCTTTGGTTATTCTTACACCCGCCCTGAGAGTTTGTAACTTACAACAGCCCCATCCAAGCACTGCTGTGGAGAATAAAGGGCAGAGGGAATATTGGCATGCAGGGGTGCAGAGGGGCAGAAAGGAGAGCAGACTCAGGAGGCTTGATGGCATACAGGGTGGTCAAGGGAATCACGCTGGTAGCAGGGAGGCTGAGGGAGCCGTGGGAGGAGGCTTCCAGCCCCCGGAAATCTTGAGGAGGTGGTGGACTTCCACATGGCTCTGAGAACAGAGACTCAGATTAAATATATATATGTGTATATACCTCCGTATTTATATGTATGCATATACATGTATACATTTTATATATACGTAAAAGAAGTCTGGCATACTTGGATACTTCTGTGTCAAAGACTCAATCCAGGCCCTTTTATAAGTAATCTGGAAAACAAATGTGTGACCCAACTTCTACCTTGCCATGAACTCCCCAAGGGTGGCAACACATCCTTTTGGAGCGTCTTAGAAAAGAGAAAATCCAGCTATGATGCCACAGGACTCTGGCTCCTCTGCCGTGCTCTTGGTTCTCCCCTCGGCGGTCTCCTGCTGTGGTTTCTCAAGTTACAGGTGCAATTAGCGAGCTAAGGCTTTAATGTGTGGGTGGAGGCTTATTATTATTCCCGGCTTAAGTGTGACTGTGGCTTAATTCTTATTATTTTTGGACTTTAGTCATTACTGTCGTTGTTAAATCTGCTGATCATCAGTCATTTCAGAGCCAAAACCGATAAAACACCAGCAACTGGAATACAAAGGACAATATAATCAACTCTGTTATTCAGGGATTCATTCTTTCCAATCCCCAATTTAGAATGTATTAGAATTTCTTCTTTGGAGATGCATTCGAGTTTAACTTTGCAAGAGGGATATTCACCCAACTAAAGAAAACAGTAGGGAGAAATTTGGGAGCTCATTGGAGGTTTCCATTTACTTAAACAACTAGAAGCATGCGTGTATACGCAAAGATATGACGTGTATTTTGCCGATTTATTTTCCTCTCTGTCTCTCTCATTAGACAGGGCTTTGCTGAGGGCAGGAACTATGCTCCTGCACGGGGTAGGTACTCAGCATCCGTTCACTAAATGAACAGGGCCTTCCATGCTGCATGGATGGCTCAGGTATTAGTCAGACTCATGAGTCCTTTACCAGTGTGCGCGCGTGTGTGTGTGTTTCAAACTGTCAGTGAGGTCCACTGAGCAGGAGTTGGGAGTGTAAGAGGTTTGTTGGAGAGAATGTCTGTGAAAGATAAAAGACGAGAAGAAGCAGGACTGTGCGGGAAGAGCCTCAGACCGTGATCTGAGAAAGTCTTGGATGACCCGCTGGGAAGCTCTGGAAAAAGGTTGTCTATGAGAAGAGTCCCACACTGGGCAAAAGCAACCATACCCTTGTATCCCACCACGTTCAGTTGTTGTCTGGAGGCTACTGAAAAGGATCACGGCCTCTCATGAGCTGAGGCAGATGCTGAAGCTGCAGTCAAGCAGCAACTTCTTTTTTGAAGGGAGATCTGAGTGCTGCACCTCTGTGGTTGCCCCACCTCCCAAGGTCATGACTCTCCCCATTAACACAAACTCAGATATGAGGCTACTGACCCTGCCTACCACCTCCCAAAACATCTCCCCACCTCTCCTCTGAGGAGCTGTGAATTGGGAGACAGAGAGCTCCACTTTACACAAGGTGCCCAGTATCCCCAGTGTTGGGGTGACAATACTTTAAAGTTTACACATGCCAAATGGGCTCTTTGTAGAAAATTTAGACAATGCAACCTATTCTAGGGGATAAAGTGAAAATCATTCATAATATCACCTCCCAAAGACAATTATTAGCAATTTTGTTTTCTCTTCCAGTAACATGCATAACAAAGCCTCTTCCCACTTCCCCCCATTTATCAAATGGCGTGTGCATTTCTCAAAGACAGATCATTCTTGTTCATTCTGTAGAGTAGCCAGAGACTGGACTGAGAAGTTCCTAGTGCTGGAGTCAGATGGCAGGGTAGCCTAGAGGAAGGAGAGTGGGCTGGGGGAGGTGGAACAGTCAACTTCCAAAGCAGAATATTGACAAGATCAGATTTTATTCTAGGAAGAGAATTCTGTTATCAACCAGGAGGATGGACTGGAAAGGGGCTGGAAATCTAACAAGGAGGCTGCTGACCTCAAGTGGAGGCTAATCCTCTGCCTAAAGTTTCAGAAACATCTAGACGGTAATGCTGAGAGCAGGGGTTTGCTAGTGAGTTTACGATGGGGAAATGCACTTTGCACGGTTTTCAATTTCCATCACTGGCTAGATTAACCTGGTGGCAGAGCATTCCAGGCGAAGCTGTCTTTGCTTGTCCATCAGATACCTGAGTGTTGGACGCCAGTCTCTTAGGGAAAGCACATTTCTTTTTCAAATGTTTACTGTTCTTTACTTGGTGGCTTGCCAATTGAGGTAGCTACTCATTGTCTAGGAAAAATTACTTCCTGGTTAAGAGATTTTGTAAATCCAGCATGGAGGCAAAAGAAATAGTTTTGAACTTGGAATCAAGATATCGGGGCTACATACAGTAGAATACTACTCAGCCTTAAAATAGAAGGAAATCTTGCAATATATGACAACACGGATGAACCATGAGGATCTTATGCTAAGTGAAATAAGCTGGTTACATAAGACAAACACAAGTCCATTTATACAGGGGTACCTAAAATATAGCCACATTCATAGAATCCAAGAGTAGAATGGTGGTTGCCAGGGGCTAGGGGAGAGGAAAGTGGGGAGTTTGATCAGTGGACATAAAGTTTAGACAAGATGAATAAGTTCTGGAGAATAATTGCTGTATGGCTCTGTGCCTGGAATTAACAATAATGTACTGTGCACCTAACTCTCCTGTTAAAATGTTCTTACCACAATAAAATTTTTTTAAAAATTAAGAAAACATCAGGTTTCAAGCTCTGGCTTGTTTTAAAGTCTGATGATTTGATCTTGCTTAGGGCTTTTTACTCCTCTGGGCCTTGATTTCCCCATCCGTAAAATGCAGGGAGGAAGAAAACTAACGGGTATTCGGTCCTCTTATGTCCAAGACTTTATATACTCATCATCCTGTTTAATGCTCAGAATAAGCCTGTAAAATATCACTCTACTCATCTGACAGATGAGAAAACCTTAGATGGTCCAAGGAGGCAGGGTTCAAACTCGGGTCTGAAGCTCCACAGCCCACGATGTCTAAGGCTCCTTCCAGTGCCCAAATGCTGTAATTCGCGTGTGTCTGAAACATTCAGGCGGAATAAACACTAACGACTAATCAAGCTGCATAGTAAAGACAATAGATTCTCCAGTGATTACTGAGTGGCTACGGAAGAGCCACTCACCCGGCAGGGAAACACGGTTTGTCACTGGAAGAAAATGTAGCAGATACAGGGAGGCGGGACAACAATACATTTTTTGAGCAGCAAATGGCATTTCTTAGGTTGAAACTGTAGAAGCTTGGAACTTGGCAAGTGCTCTAGGCATTGTGAAGTATGCATGCTCTGAATCCCTGGTGGCTTTAGGAGAGGAATGGGCATTGTTGGATCCAGGTAAAGGGGCATCTTTTGGTGTTGCTGCTGAAAGGATCTCCCCCTAGACAGACAGGAAGCAAAGAAGAGTACTCCAGGTCCCCCAGTTCCCAGGCCAGTGTGCTTTTATTGTCCTCAAGTAGCTTATCCTCTGGTTGAGGAAACATGTATAGCACATATCTGTTCATTTCTTCATTCACTGATTCACAAGCACTTGCTGGGCATTTTCTGTGTGTCAGCCCAGAGTTGCATATAGGATATAAAAGCAAGTCCCCTGTTATGGGTTGACTGAGTCCCCTAAGTTCATATATTGAAGCCCTAACCCCCAGCACCCCAGCACCTCAGAATGTAACCGTATTTTGAGATAGGATCTTTAAAGGGATGATTAAGTTAAAATGGGGTCCTTGGGAACCCTCCTGCACTGTTGGTAGGAATGTAATTGGTGTAGCCACTATGGAGAGGTTCCTTGAAAAACTAAAAATAGAGTTACCATATATGATCTAGCAATCCCAGTCCTGGGTATATATCCAGGAAAGACAAAAATTAATTTGAAAAGACACATGCACCCCAATGTTCACAGCAGCATTATATACAATAGCCAAGACATGGAAGCAACCTAAATGTCCATCAACAGATAAACGGATAAAGAGGATGTGGTATATTTATACAATAGAATACTACTCAGACTACGAAATAATAAAATAATTACATTTGCAGAGAGATTATCATACTGAGTGAAGTAAGTCAGACAGAGAAAGACGAATGTCATATGATATCACTTATATGTGGAATCTAAAATATAACACAAATGAACTTATTTACAAAACAGAAATAGACACACAGACATAGAAAACAATCTCATGGTTACCGAAGGGGAAAGGAGGAGAGGGATAAATTAGGAATTTGGGATTAACAGATACAGACTATTATGTATAAAATAGATACACAACAAGTACCTACTGTATAGCACAGGGAACTATATTCAATATCTTATAATAACCTATAATGGAAAAGAATCTAAGAAAGAATAGATACATATATATGTATAACTGAATCACTTTGCTGTACACCTGAAACATTGCAAATCAACTGTCCTTCAATTTAAAAAATAATAATAAAAACTAAAAATAAAAAAATAAAAATAAAATGGAGTCCTTGGGGTGTGCCATAATCCAGCACGACTGGTATCCTACAAGAAGAGACGGAGACACAGACACAATGGACAGAGGGATGACCGTGTGAAGACACAGAAGACCGTCATCTGCAAGCCAGGAAGAACAGCCTCAAAAGAAACCAACCCTGCTGACACCTTCGTCCAGGACTTCCGGCCTCCAGAATGGTGAGAAGATAAACTTCTGTTGTTTTAGCACCCCCAGGGTGTGCTGTTTTGTTGTGGCCGCCCTAGCAGACTGATACAGCCCCCCTGCTTTGCAGAAGTTTCTGTTCTGGTGGGGAACACAAAGAAGGCAGCAAGCAACAGAGGGGAGCCCAGGGAAGCATGGGCACCCAGAGCGGGGACTTCCTACTCAGACTGCAGAGGGCAGGGGCCAGGAGACAATGCCTGGGAGAAGCGCTGCTGCAGAGAGTCCTCAACGATGGACCCATCAGGAGTCAACGTGAGCAGGGGCAGTGGGAACCCCGAGACAAGAAAGAACACGGCACCTGCAGGGAACGGCGAGTCATTGGAAATGCAGTAATGGGAGAAAATGTCAGTGCTGTTGTGTGGTTCCGACCCGAGCAGACTAGGAGATCAGAGAAAGGAGACATTGTTAGCGGCAATGATGATAATATCTCGTATTTTTACGGCGCTTTACAGTCTGACAAAACACTTTCTCATGCCTTATCTCTCTGTGTCAACAGGGGAGTTGACCGATTTCATACACGAAGCAAATGAGGGTCAAGAGGCCAAATGGCTTGGCTGCAGCCTTACAGGAAGTTAGTGACGGAGTCGCGTCTAAAGCTCAGGGTCCTTTCCTCCCAATTCCAAGTGGGATGGAGGGTCAGAGGGCGCATGGCCAAGCTCAGCTGTGTTTCCTTGCCTCTGACCTTGCTCACAGAGCTGCGCACGGGGCAGCCTGGAGATGGGAACAGCTCAGGTTTGATGGGTCCTGGCAGGCAGGAAGGAGCCAGGGTAGAGCCCCATACAAACCCAGCGTCCTATACACACCACCTCCTAGGGTGGAGAAAAGAGCTCTGGACTCTACGGAAGGGCTTGTCTTCTCATTCATTCTGTCCCCAGCGAAAGGGTGTTTCAGGTCAAATGAAGACAAGAATAATGACACCCCCACCACCAGCTCTCCTCCTTGCCTGCCTCTTAGGCAGGACATTTTGTAACTCCAGGAATCCCATCCCAGGATGGACACTGGGCCCCCCAGGCTTATGCAACATGGCAAGGGAACCCCCTTAAGGCTGATGTGAAGAAGGTAGGGCCTCAAAAAGAGGAGGAGAAGACAGAGGTTCTGGGAGTGTGTGTGTGGGCGGGGGGCACTAACATTGGGCCAGTGGGTGGGAATGAAATTCACCTACACGAGGGGCAAAGGCTCCTGGCCAGCACCACACGTGTGGTCTTGTGAGCACCTGATTCTTGGGGGCATCAACTCTCAGGGCCGAAAAGGGCCTCAGAGCTCACAGGCGGATCTCCCTCATTTTACTCCCCTGGAAACCGAGGACCAAAGAAGAGAAAATGATTTCCTCAACTCTTTATGCTGTGAGTTTTCTTTCTCTTGAGACAAATAGGCTAGGTCAGTGTTTCTTAAGCTTATTTTCATTATAGTCCAGGAATCTTTGTAGATATTTTTCCTAGTTGCCCTCTGCCACAGGTATTTGCGTATGTGTTATGTACTATAGATCTGCTTATGTGCTATACACATAAGAAGAGAAGAGTTTTTTTTGACCCCCAAGAACCAAGTTTTGCACCCTTTGGGGCGATATTGCCCTTGTTGAGAATACATGGGACAGAGAGAACAATGTGGCCTGGTTATCGAGGCCTTAAAATCCAGGCAGAGAAACTGGATTTGGTGCAGTAAGCAATAGGGAGCCATGGTAGGTTCTTGAGCAGGGGAGATGCAGTAAGGAAAGAGATGAAGAGCCTACCCCACATAATGATATCCATCAAACACTATGTGCCAGCTGCTCTGCCAGCGCTGTCGATATCAATAAGAGAAAGGCCAGCATGGCCTTCCTATGCCCTTACAAACTAGGGGGAGACAGTGTTAAATATATGCACAATAATTATTTATTAGAGTTGTAATAAGTGCTGCAACTAACTTCATTTTTATTTTGATATGATTATTTGCTCATTTAACCCTATGAGAGAAATATAGTTATTATACCCATTTTACACATGGGGAAAATGAGGCCCAGGAAGTGCCTTGCCTCAAGGCACATGGATTGTAATGGTGGAGCTGAGAGTCAGCCCAGGCAGTCTGGCTCCACAATGTTCTAAAGCACTATACTATGTTCTGGAAACTAGAGTACACTTGTGTACATACATGTAATCATAATTCAGGCCGCAACCAGTGTGGGCTGCCTGTAGAGATTCACAGGCCTCCGGCAATAACACTAATGAAGGCAAGGGCTGGAAGTTGGAGTCTGGTGGACTAGAAGACATTTAAAGTCTGCTTGACTCTAGAATCCATAATCCCAGTAGAATTTAAAAAATGGGGTGAGAGTTAAGGTTCTCTCAACTTCAGCTCATGTAACCAGAGCAAGCCAACTGACCTCTGGCTCCCTTCTCAGCAATGAGCGGAAGAGGCACTGGCCTCTGTGCTATACGCAGAAGTGTAACACGGGGCTGTGACTAAGTCACACACTCCAGTCTGCAGGGAAGGACACTCGTGCCCCCGGACTTGAAATTGGAGTGGCAATGAGACCAAAAACATATGCTCATGCTTTACTATTCAGCCACCTCTGAACTTTTTCCTCCTCACCCTTTTGAGTATTTCCAATGAACAAGATAGATTTTTTTAAACAGTAATTTTAGCTTACATGGGACTCATATACCTGCCATAACCTGTAATTTTTTCCTTAATTTAAAAAAAGCCTTGTTTTCCCTAGTGATTTTATCCCACTGCTCTAGAAGGGAGGCCAAGATACCAGTTTGAAGGACAATAAGCTAAACCCAGGAAAAAATCCCTCTCCAAACCTATCTCCTTGTTTGCTCCTTGCTGTCTTGTCTGTTTTCTTATTAAACGCCTACCACATGCCAGGCACTGTGCTGGGGACTGTAAATACAGAGACCAACAAGTCAGAGTCCTGCCCTGTGGACTCACGCATGCGTGGGGGAGACAGAGAAGCACGGAGAGCATTGCATTAATACATATACACCCCGTGCTCCATGATATTTTTATCCTGTAGACTTTTGCATATGTTGTTCCCAAGGCCAGAAAGTATTTCCTTGGCATTTTGGGAGGCTGATTCCTGTGGGATGGAGCCCTGAACCTAGCAGAGGGACATCAGAGAAGGTTTCCTGGAGGAGAGGTGTGTAGGCTGAGACTTAAAGGATTAGCATTCAACCTGGATGTCAATGTCTCGGGTAATTCTCCTGACCTCCTTGGCTCAGTGAAGTGTGCCTCTTTTGTACTCCGTAGCCTCTGGCTCAAACCCTTATTTCAGGAAACATTTGTGACTGTCGAATAAATAGCACTTATCAACATCTTGTAATTGTCTGTAGACTAGTTCTCTCTTCCACCGGAGTGTGATCTCTCTGAGAGAAAGGAATGTGTAGGATTTACTTTTTATCTCCCATCAATGAGAAGAGTGTCTGAAGATAAGCCCTCACTAAGTGTTTGCAGATTCCAGGGTGGATGGAGGCATGGATGGATGGATGAGTGGTGGGTAGGTGGGAGCACGGAGGAGAAAGTGAATAACAGTGCCCACGTGAAGGTAAGTGGGTAAGTTGGATGGGGGGATCAATGTCACTTTCCTAGAAGTGATGACTTTGAGTTAAGCCCTAAAGAATAATCTAGTGCAGTGCTTTTCAAACCCTAAAGTGCGCGTACGAGTCGCCTAGGCATTGTGCCATAAAATGCAGCAACTAATTCAGCAGGTCTGGCGCGGGGGGTACCACATTCTGCATTCCTAACAAGCTCCTGGTGATACTGCTGCTGCTGACTCTCAGACTGAAGTCTGAATGCCAAGGGTGTCGGGAGAGGCTGGGTTTGGGGACTGAGAAGAAGACAGGAAGAAGGGAAGATGATCCAAACAGGTGGAAATGCTGGGAGCTGTGCTGGCTCCACCACGGGGCAAGCAGAGACCTCAGTGGCGCAGGCTGGGGAGGAAGATGAGGGAGCAAGGAGGGGATGGGGCTGGTGGACACACAGGTCTTTCTATGAGGGTAGGGGATAACAGTCAGACCTTCATGGAGACTCAAGGAGGCCTAAAGCAAGAACGTGGCACCTGAAGCTGAGATGAGGGAAAACCAGGCAGAGAAGAGAGCTAATGTTTCTTGAAAATCTGTGAATCTCTGCCTGTGTCCTAATCTATATCCATCCCTGTATCTACCTGTCACATTCGTTTTGTCCTCACAACAGCCCTGAGGAGATGCAGAAAGTAAAGATTCTTTTCCTTCTTTCCTTTCTTTTCCTTCCTGCCTTTCTCTTTCCCTGCCCACCACTCCCTTCTCCCCTTTGCTCTCTTTCTTTTTCTATTGCTCTTTGTTTGTTTTTAAGTTGGTTAGTTCACTTAATTTTCTCTTAATGTGGCAGAGGTTGCAGATTCAATTCCTGTTGAAAATCACACAGAACAATCTTTGGTTGTCTTAATTTATTCTATTGATCACAGGGAAAGAGAAGCATGAATCTGAAGTATTGAAAATAAATAAGATACACTGTACTAAAAGAAAAAGGGAATGGAGATTCAGAAACTTCAGTTTCTTGTCCCAGCTCTCACTGCTTTTTTTTTTTAATTTTTGGAAAGATTCATTTTAAATAAAAAAGATTATTACATCATGAAAAAGAATATGAAAACAAATATATGCATATATATGCATGACTGGAACATTATGCTGTACACCAGAAATTGACACACTGTAACTGGCTATACGTCAATTAAAAAAAAAAAAGAGTACTACTTGAGGGAAGAGAAAGGTATTTTAAAGCTAGTACTTGAGAGGTGAGTTTTCCCTTGATTTCAGTGTTCAGCGGTGAGGCTTATCTTCAGACACTCTTCTCATTGATGGAGATAAAAAAAGTAAATCCTACACATTCCTTTCTCTCAGAGAGATCACACTCCGGTGGAAGAGAGAACTAGTCTACACAGTCTCTCTGCTGTGAGATCTGGGATTCCAGCAAGGGCTGAGCAGGCTGTGAGGACCCAAATAAGCAGACGGAGGTTCAGAGAAGAGCTCTCAGCCCAGGGGGTGGATTTAAGCATAAATGAGAAATTTGCAGCCCTCATGCCGTTGCAGAGGCCGGGTCAGAAGATCAGGAGTCTGCAAGGCTGGTATCTGAGGGTGGGCTAGGGCAGGAGCCCGGGGCTCTCAGCGGATTCAGGAAGCGGTCCAATGCCAGACTCCAGCAAATCACGAGCTGAAGTGAGAGTTGCTGCTTCTGTCCAGATGGCTAGAGGCTGCCATGGTGAAACCCACAGGGGAAGCCCACGATGGAGAGTGAGGAGGCCTGGTAGAGACAAGGGAGAGGGAGCGAGGAGTAGTTTATCAGCTTGATAAACACAAGGATGGGAGAATCTAGAAGGGAAGGAAGAGCCTGACTTAAATTTTAACAGCGTTCCTGACTCTTGTCATAACAAAACCACAACCTCCTTGAGATGTAGATTCTCCCCCAAGGTACACAATACAAAGGCTCTTCTCGGCTCCTTCCACTCTTTTTTTTTTTTAACTTTTTTTTATCTCTGATGAAGAAGATACCTAATTATATGCCCCCCCCCCCTTTAACAGAGGCACTGGGGACTGAACCCGGGACCTTGGGCATGCCAAGCACGCGTTCTACCACTGAGCTACACCTCACACCCTCCCCATCTATTCTTTATTTCTTTTTTAATTTTGAGGAGGGAGGTAATTAAGTTTACTTATTTATTTAGAAGAAGTCCTGGGGATTGAACCCAGGACCTCATGCATGCTCAGCATGTCCTCTACCATTTGAGTTATACCCTCCCCCTCATTTAATGTTAAATAGAGACTACCCATTTAATCTTCAAGGACGGCAACTTTCAACTAAGAAACGTCTAAAATGTGTTTGTTTAGGAACAGAATTGATTCACTTCCTTTGTAATGAGCTCTGTTATTCCAGTCCACTATGTTATGACTCATTTAGTCCCTTTATCAGAAAAACTGAGGACATATTCAGAACTCGATGTTTTTATACACAGCTCTGTACAAACTAGGAATAAGCAGGAACTCCCCAAGTAAACATAAAAGTAAACTGCATTCTGTCAAAAGTCAAAATGACTGTTTAGAGCGTAATGCATGCACATGAGCCCCCCAGGTAGGATAGAGAAGATGAGAAGGCAGGGATGAAGGGACCGGGACCCTGGGAGTCTCCTCCATGTGGATGAAACAATCACGAGAATAACGGTGGGCGGTGCTGGGGAGCATCACAGCGACCTGGGAGCTAAATCAGGGACCGAGGGTTGGTGCGTGTCTGCAGGCAGGGGGTGCTGGGGAGTGTGGTCTGATGATATGAGACTCACTGCTGGGGCTTGTAGGGTCCTTGAAAGGTCCTTCAATTCCCTTCACTTGAAAAGAGTTGAAAAGAGGGACCTGGTGACAATGAGGATAGTTACATTTATTTTATTTAAAAGGTGTACACTGCTTATTGTGAATCAGGCATCGTTCTGAGCGCTTTTACAAAGATTAAGTCTTTGAGTCCTAACGAGACAGGCATTACTACTCTCCCCATGTTACAGATGAGGAAATGCAGACATACAGAGAGCTTAGGTCACCGCTTGAACCTTATGAAACGTACGCCGTTCAGTTGGGACCCAAAGGCCCACAGAGGTGAAAATATTTGTGTAAAGCCAAAGAGTAGCAGGAAGGGATCAGAAGTCCTGTCTCCAAACTCACTGCTGTTTAAGCAGAACATCTTGCTTGCTGCTCACGCATAAGATTTTAGAAACAAATGGGTCATTTCTTGGACGTCTTCTGCAGTCCTCTGTGCCTCCGCTAGACTTTGCAAATACCATTGGCACTTACCCGATTGTCCTTGGAATACTCGTGCTCATGTCTTCCTACCAGAATTCCAGCGGCTGGAGGGCAGCAACTCCATCTCTCTGCTCTCCGTGTGGGCAGCACTGAGCACAGCACCTGGCTTATACGAGGCGCTCTGTAATGTTTACTGAATAAGCGAGTAGAGTAAATCCCAGAAAACCCACTTTGATTCCTTCCTGACTGCTGGCGCTCTGTTGCCTTGGATTTATCTTTCTGACGCTGTGGAAGCCTGGAGGCATCGGGGTGTCACCTGCCTTGCCCAACAGCTCTCTGTGCATCAGTGTTTTACAGTTGCAGGTTGTGTGCTGCTGGTCCTGGGCCTGGCAGGTACCTCATTGATAGCTGGTCTTCTGCAGAGCAGCCCCGATCCTCTCTTTTTCTGGGTGTTTTAGTTCCTAGGTCCTGTTTTTTTCATATAAACACCAGCAATTTCATATATTCTTTTGGTCTCTGCTTTTCAGACCAAACGCAATGTCCTCGAGTGATTCAGTTGCATATACAGTGTAAGAACTTAACATAGAAATTTGAGCAAATTAACAATTTATCAGGCATTTCTTACGTGTTAGGTACCTTGCATTCATTATTCAATTTAATCCTCAAAAAATTGTCAGTGGAAGAGGTATAATTAACATCATTGTACAGATGCTGAAAAGGGAGGTTCTGAAGGGCTAGTGATGGATCCAGGGTTATGCAGACAGTAAGTGGTGAAGCCCAGATATGTATGTGGCCAAAAACTACTCTCTTTCTGCTACAGCTCATTGTCACTAGAGGCAGAAATTGAAACTTATTTCATGAAAAATTTTTTGGGAAGACCTGCCTGACTATGTGCCAGTATTTTTTTTTTTTTTTTTAGAAAGTCTCAGTGATTTGAGGACAGTGAACTCTGAGTGAGTTGTCACTGTTGAGGTGGGAGGGCTGCCAAGAAAGCTAGCAGCGAGCTGGACAGCAGTAGCCAACTTTGAAAGCATCCAGAGTGAAATGAGTGTTTTGCCCTATTTGATGAGCAAGACAGATACATTCTCTGCCATCTAGAGTTTACATTTGGGTAGTTTTTGTTCTTCTGTTTTCTGTTGTTTTTTTTTTAAGTTCTGGCCAAGACAATTAAGTTGGGAAGCTGATAAACAAGAGAGTGTATAGAGAAGTAAAGCAGGATAGCAATACTGAAACACGAAGGAACAGTTAAAAGAGCAAAGAAGAGATAGCAGAGAAGACCTAGAGATTAGATATATTCTGAGCAGCACTTGCAAGTATAAATGTGGCCAGCATGAACAGAAGATAGTTAGCATTAAAAAAAGTCTTCATAATTAGCAATGGACTACCTCTAAAAATAGAGTCTTTCATTGTTGGAGGTGTCCAAGGAGAGATTGTGATCACGTTTCTGCGACCTCATAAAGAGAGGCAGTGTACCTGAGACAAAGAGCGTGGAATCCGGAGGCTGATTGTCTGGTCATAATAATTCATTGCCAGTGTGACTTTGGAAATTCCTTAGCCTGTTTCTTCATCTGTAAGCTGGGAAAGTGAAGCACCTTCCTCCTAGGGATGTTGGGGGGATTATATCAAATGCCAGAGCCCATAGCTAAGAGTAAGCCATCAGAAAATGGTGTCAGGTCGTATGAGTGGTATATGGGTAGAGTTGGGGGTTGATGGCCATTAAGTGCCTTTCAAGTATACAATTCTGTGCTTCCACATTTACCACAGAATTTACTCCCAAGTGAAATTTTACAGCGATGGTTTCTGAAGATCCTTGATTCCGAGCCAAGTACGCTGGCTAGGAGAGAGTGGGAGAAGAGGTAACAGACAGGAGCCTCCCCTTGTGGGCTCTCCAGTCCCCAGAAGCTGCTGATGTGGTTCGTTTGGTGAAGTAACAGAGAGAAATGTCTGGTTCTTTGGGAGGATGTAACTTTCCTTGCTGAACCAACAGTGCCTCCTCACATTTGTTTTGCCCTCACTTCCTTTTGCACTTCATCTAATAATAGTCACGTGTGGTCCATCTCTAGGGTGTTCGCATTTTAGGGAGAAACTTGAAGGTAAATAAAAGAGAAGAGAAGACAGAAAAATTAAAAGAAAGATAGGAAGGAAGAAAGAAAGGAGAAATTTGCGGGGGGATAAATGAAGAGTTTGGGATTTGCAGATACGCACTACTGTATATAAAACAGATAAACAACAAGGTCCTCCTACTGTGCAGCACAGGGAACTACATTCAATATCTGGTAATAATCTATAATGAAAAAGAATATATATATATATATATATATATATATATATATATATATATCTGAATCACTACGCTGTACACCAGAAACTAACACAACATTGTAAATCAACTATACTTAATGAAAAAAAATTTTTTTTCTACTGGTGAAAATCAAGGTATGACTCAATGAACATACTCCTGTTATGAACAGCAAGGGCCCCAAGATCTTCCTGAGTAAATAGGGCTCTCCCTGTAGGAAATATGATCTGGTTTTTCCTCTTCCTTTGCCATGGAAAAATTCCACTCCCACCGCTAGCGGCTCCTTTGGCTGAGAGCCAAAAGGCAATCAGGCCGCCTTTTTCTCCTTTTCTCCTTCCCTGGAACAGAGAGTTCCGAGGGACCGGTCCAGAGCGTGGGCTTCCACCGCCCTCAGTGCCGTCCCTCAGCAGGCTGGTCAATTCAAAAAAAGATTTATGCAGCCCAGCCGGAGGGTCTTAGCCTCTTTTTTCTTTTTTCTCCAGGTGTACCATTATAACAAGCTAACCAGGGGGCCTTTAGGAGAAGTCAAAAGGATCCTGCTTGTTAAAATGGTTTTTAGATTTAAAGCAGCAGTCGAGGACTTTAAAGTGTGTATGTGTGTGTATGTGTGCTTTGAAATTTGGGGTTTTCATTTTGAAGTCCAAAATTAATGCCAGCTTTTTCAAAAAAAAAAAAAAGAAAAGAAAAGAAAGAAAGAAAAGAAAAGAAAAGAAAAAAAAAATGTAATGCCAGCTTGAGGCAACAAATCAAATATCACATATAAAAGAGTCAACGATACCCCCTTCTGCTTAAGCTGCCTTCCCCCACCCCCCCTTATAACAAGTGTGAACATTTTGGTGTGTATCTTTCCACATCCTTATCTATGCATATATATATGTCTATCTGTATATATACACACACACATACACTGTATATATGTATGTCTGTGTATGCATATATATATTCACATATTTAGCCATTTTTGTCATACTCTTTTAAAATGAGACTCCCAAACTCATAAAAGTAACTTGCTTTTCTTACCTGTATTTCATTCAAGCCCCTCCAGGTAAATACATATTGATTTAATGTTATTTTTATGTAGAATATTCATAGTTTGGATAAACCGTATTTTATTTTTGTATTCCCCTATAATAAATGCGCAAGTGGTTTCTAGTATTTTTGTCTTTTGCCATTTCAAATAACATTTTGCATAGAATATTCATGTATCGATTTTCTTATTTATTCATACTTTCAGCTTAGTAGAAGAGATTTTGAATTACTGGGTTCACCTGAGGATTTTAGATATCACCAGATGGGAGGATTCAGTGCCTAGGAAAACACATAGCCCTTTGGCGACAGCTTTTTCCTCTTTGTTGGGAAAGAGGCCTGGAAAAATAATGTCCCTTTCTCTTCCTTCCCCACGCCATTATTCTCCGGCGGTAGAATGGGCAGGGATAATATATCCTTTGTAATTCAGCAAGGAATAAGAATGACCAGTTTGCTGGGTTATTAGAGGATACAAGAGAGGCCCAAATTAAACAACCACATATTCCTCCAGTAAGTCTTTTGTTCCTTTTCTCTTCTTCATGAAAAGGCAGATAATAAGGAAGAGGAGGCAAGCAAAGATTGAGCATTGCGGGACTTTAATAGGCACATAGTTAAATGATGGCACCTGCAAAGCCCTGGCTTATTCCTTGTTCAGGGTCTGAATATATCTTTCTTCTCTTTGCAGACCAGAGGAGCGAGGGGGTGAGATGAATAAGATGAATCACGATAAAAGTCCCCTTTCATTATTATTTTTGTGTTTTCTCATCCCAGACACTCATCAGAGCTCAAGGTTGGAAGGAGCCTTAGGTCATCTGGTCTGTTCTTCCTATTGTATCTGGCCTCATCTTGTTCCTAGTTTCTGCATTTCTTTCTTCCTCTTGGCCCTTCAAAAGTACACTTATTGAAAGCTTCCTGTGTGCTAGACCCCAAGCGAGGCTCTGGGAACAAAAAGTTAAGACACAGACCCTGGCCTCATAGAGCTCACAAACAAGGGAAAGAAAAATCAGTAGGCTTAAAATTGTAAGGGGATGATACAGATGTGTGCAAGTATTAAGGCAACACAGAACAGAGGAGAAGCACCTAACATAGCAACAGCTGGGAGGATGGGCAGTGAGAAGAGGCTGGTAAAATTAAGTTTATGGAATAGAAGTTTGCCAGTGT
Organism: Vicugna pacos; assembly: GCF_048564905.1. Taxonomy (NCBI): domain Eukaryota; kingdom Metazoa; phylum Chordata; class Mammalia; order Artiodactyla; family Camelidae; genus Vicugna; species Vicugna pacos. The sequence continues at coordinate 19,123,938 of NC_132999.1, read as the reverse complement.
AAGCAGAGAGGTTAGGAGGTCCCCAGAGAAAGAAAACCAGGAATGGTTTTCTTGACATGAGAACTCATTTTGGCCTAGGCCACTGTGTGATCTAAGCCTGGCCACAGCGCTTGCCCTTGAACAGGTCTTAGTAATCAAATGATCTCAAGGGAATAAAGGAATGCAGGAACAGAGAAAAGGCAGTCAAACAGTAGTGAGCGAGAAAGCAGAGTCCTAGTTCCTTCTCAAGGGATACACATAATAATACATCTTTGAGTTCTGCAGGAACTAAGACCCCAACTGGCTAGAGGATGGAGTGATGAAGTCAACCCTCCTGACTTCAATCAACTAAGGCATGGACTTTGTTGACCTTTGCCCAATCTTATGCTGAATTCTCCTCTGCTTAAGTCCCTTCATGAATATGCATGTACCCTTAGCTTAAAACTCTCTGTTTTGCTGTCTCAGGAGATACTGTTTTGAGAAAGATCCCTGGTGTTCTCCTTACCTCCAAGTAATAATAAATCTTCTTCTGATCTTGGGTTTGGTTTTGTCCATTGGCTTGACACCCATCACGAGGTGAACCCAGTTTTTGGGTAACAGTCCTGGTGATGGTGGTAGAGAGAGCAATGGATCAGGATGTGGAAACCAAGGTGGAGAATATGGTGGCAGTGGTGGAGCATGGTTGCAATGGAGGAGAAAATTTTGGCAGTGATAACTATGGTGGTGTTGGGACTATGATTTTAGAAATTATAATGGACAACAGCAGTCAAATTATAGATCAGTGGAGGCGAACAGTCTCTATGATGGTGGCTATAGATCTGGATCTGGTGGGAGAAGTAGTGGGTATGGTAGTAGAAGGGCCTAAAAACTCGGCAGAAAAGGGCTACAATTTTAGCAGGAGAGAGAACAAAGAGTTGTCAGGAAAGTTGCAGGTTACTTTGAGGCAGTTGTCCCAAATGCGTTAGAGGAACTACATACATTTGCCACAGAAGGAATGATGACTGATGACCATCCACAGCCAGGAAAGTGACTGCAGCTTAACTAGGAAACCCTTCTTGATTAGGGCTGTCATAGTCATAGCTTACATTTAACAAGTACAGCTAATGATTAATACAAGGTAGTGTCAGTTAGATGTACATTCCTGAGGTCTTTTAACAGTTGTAACTTTGCCCTTTTCTTTTTATTGCATCAGGCATGTTGCCCTGATCTGCAAATTGTGGTAGCTGTACCAAAAATAGAAAAATTAAGAAATCTTTAACCTTCCAAAGAAAGGTGATGCAATGATTTTTAAATGTCAATATGTATAATACTTAGGAAATTATAGCCTTTGCAATTGCTTAAAACAATGATAAAGTTCTAGATGTCAACATGAAAAGGGACGGAGTGAGCAAAAATGTTTAAAGACCACAGGTATAGAGATAAGGGCACAGGCTTTGCTGTAAGGAGGTTGTTTGTCAGTTGCGTGCCCTTGGGCAAGTGACTTTACATCAGTTGGGTTTCCTCCTCCATCTAGGCTAGCATTAATGGATTTGATAACAGCGCACACTTCATAGGAAGATTGAGTGAGATAAGACACCGAAAAGAGCCTGAACCGTGGTAGATAATAAATAGTACTTCCTTCCTCCTTACAACAGTGCTGTGAGGAGCTATTGATTGATTCATTCAACAGTTATTTTTAGCACCCATGTGTCAGTCACTATTCTAGGACCTGCAGACACAGGCTGAAAAAGTAAACAAGGTCCCTGAGACATGGATAACAGTGGGCTCTTGGAGCCAGAATCTCTGGATTTGAATTCATTCTTTACTAGCTGTATAATCATTGACAACTTACTTAATTTGTCTTGGTTTCATGACCTGCAAAACCGGGATCATAGTAGTACCTTGAAGGGTCCATGTGTTGAATTGTAAAGGAGCTAGCAATGTGCCTGGCACATGGTAAACCCTCAGCAAATGTTAGCTATTAATGTTATTCTTTGTGAAGTTTGCAGTCTTATGTGGAGAGAGGGAGGCGAAAATATTTGCCTGCATTTTACAGATAAAGAAACTGAGGTTCAGAGAGGTTAAGTAAACTGCCTAAGTCAAATAGATAGCAGGATGCAAGTGAGACTTCGTCCTCTGCCCCATCAGACTTCAAAGCCTACGTGCTGGACTATTTCTGTCTAACCGAGTGGACTCTCTCATGGCATGTCTCCTCTAGGACATGCCCCTCTACAAATTCTACTAGTGGGGTCAAGGGTTTTAAAGAGTTTTCAATGAAGGACCTAGAAAAATCTAAGAACACAATTTATAAAGCACCAGAGCCCCTCGTTATCTGATCTGTCTCCTGCAAAGTCTAGCTTCTGTCTCTTTGAATAAAACAGAACATCAAACAAGTCATATGGAAGGAACTCAGATTGAGTCTCAGGACACATGCCATGCATGAATGTGGTGATTGCCTTTGATTCAATGCAACATCAACTGGCCTTTTAATTGTTTGTTTGTTTGAAATTTTGAAATGGTGCCGTGTTCCAGGCACTTTCCTACGTGATGAGGATGTCAGGTTAAACACAGCAGCCTCTGCCTCTTCACAGTACTCGGAGTCCCACACGTAAAACCGGGAACCTTTGCACAATGTGCCGTATCTTATGACAATGATGATGTGAAATCCCATGATCATGTTGTAAGTAGGACTCCTGAGAAGGAAGAGATGAACTGAGCTACAGGACCCGGTGAGACTCCAGGGGAGACAACTGGCAAAGTGGACCTCGAGGCATGATCAGTAGGAGCTTCCTCCGTGGAGAAAGGGAAATAGAATATTCTGGGACCTGAACAAAGATCTAAAGAGAGGGAAGGAGAGTTAGATGGAAGGGGCCGAGGCAGGAATTCTGTGGTAAGGCAAGAGGACGCAGCTCCACCAAGGCAGGGATTTTCCTTCTTCACTCCAATGCCTCAGTTGGGTGTGACACACCGTTTGGTCTGGTTCTCATCAATTACTTGTTGGCTAATTGAATGCTAAAATCCTGTATCTCTTTCCAGAGATTCTGACTCAGTTGATCAGGGATAGGACTGGGGCACTGGTACATTTTTAAAACTCCCAGGTGGTTCTAATGTCCTTCCACATTTGGACTGAACTAAATGAATGACCCGATCCAGTGGAGATGAGAAAGTCTATATTTATAGTTTTCTGTGGGTCAGAAGCCTCCCTCCTTGAAAACACCTTGGATGATGGTAGAGTGGTAGTTTCCCGTTTGATAGAAGAGGTAAATGTAAGATGCCAAAGACTTGTTTAAAAATAAGCCCGGCTGATATGGTAAAATATTAATGGTAGAATCTAGGGATCTAGGTGGGTGTATAAAATTTTTTTCAATTTAGATGTATTTCCAAATTCTTTCTTAATAAAATGTTGAGAAAGAATTAATTTGAACCAAAGATAAAACATGCTAATTGAATTTCAATGAGAAAGTGACAGAAGTCTGTGTCGTTTAGCCCGGCATCCTATGAGCAGGCAGAGAGGAGGAGGAGAGGCTGTCCAGGTGCTGGGGTGGTGTGATGGTCCCTGGGCTGGAGCCGAAGTTCATCCTGCTAAGTGAACCCGGGATGTTGATTCAACTGGGTTCAAGTGACTTTGGGTGACTGATGTGATGTCTCTGCATCTTAGTTTCCTCGTCTGTTAAATGAGAGTCCTATTAATAGTTGTTTTAAGTACCAAACTCACAGAAATGTTGTGAGGACCAAGCGATATACATGGTATAAATCAAATGGTTTTCAAAGACAGGAACAAAGACTTACCCAGAGATCTGATAGCACAGATCATTTAAAGGGAATCAGTTTCTGGATCTTGACTTGCATCTGTAATTCTGCTAGAAAGGATTTCTCTGAGGAAATGATGAGTGTTTCAGGGGTTATGCCAGTTCTCCCTTCTCATGTCCCCTTTCGCAATCACCTTTATCCCATTTGATGAGATAAAAAGATACAGCTGCCTCCATCTTATTATGGTAACTTGCACTGGGTGTGAAAACCTCCAGGGCGCCAAAGAGACCATTTAAAACACTAGGGGAAGGGGAGGGTATAGCTCAGTGGTAGAGTGCATGCTTGGCACGCATGAGGCCTTGCGTTCGATCCCCAGTGCCTCCATTAAAAGTAAAAAAGTAAATAACTAAATAAATGCCTGATTACCTACCCCCTCCCCATATAAAATAAAATAAAAGTATGAGGGTAGACTTAGCCTCGTCTAATCGAGGCTGGGTGCCCCCAAAGCAGGGCTTGTGGTTTTTTTCCTGACTTAAGCACATCCTGTGAAGAAGGAAAGGTGGCATCTGGAATGGGCTATGTTGGCCCCTGTTGGGATGTTTTGAATCCAGTTACACTGTAGAGTGGAGTAGGGACATGATGGCATTTTTTATTCAACAACCTCAGCCTTTCCATCCCCTGAGTATTGCCAAAGAATCTCTCACTTCTGACACAGAGTCTTGTGACAACAAATAAACGGGGGTCAGGGTGGAGGGGATTATTCATAAAAAATATTAAAGAGGGTGGCACATTATATACCTTATTTCATTCAGGAACAAATTCTCAGCAAGATCCCCTCTCTCTTTGAATTCAGAAGGGAGATGGTTGTCATGGGGATGTGTCTTAACATGTTTGTTTGGATAGGAAAATGTACTCAGATCTTTTCTGACAGAAAAAAAAAAATCTGATTTGGCTGGTTGGTTTGACAGTGAGGGCTGATGTTGCCATTTAGGTGTTAGGTGGGTATTTCCGTAAATCAAACGAGCTAAAAATACAGCACCAAGATTTTTGAATAAAATATATTTAAATCACATTACTTGAGAGAGAAACATTTTCTTGTCAAAATTTTTATTACCCAAGAGATATTGAAATTAACACTATTTTCATTTTCTAAACCTTTTGGAACAGGTTCGTATCAGGTTAATCAAAATGCCTCTAGGTGGAAAAGGAACAGGTCTGATTTAATCGTCGCTCGATAATTCTTGAGAAAGCCTTTTTGATAAACTTCCCAGAAATCCAGAAAATGAATGGCTCTCCTGACTGGATAACAAATACTTTTGCAAGTCAGGTGCCTTCTAATTCTTTGCTTGCAACAGAGTTGAGGGAAGAGTCAAGTTTCAGCTAGCGGATGACTGAGAAATACATTTTAATGATAGACCACTCTGTGGTTTTGGGAATATAATTTGGAAGGAGTTCAAAGAATTGAAGGATATTGCCACAACAAAGCTCCTCTTCCCATCCTTTGATTTGTGTGGAAAAGTTTCTGTAACACTTGTATCTTTAAAAACAGAAAAAAAAAGTAGAATTAATGCTGAGCCCTATCTCAGCCTAGCAATAAGATTTATTTTATATGAACGAATTTTTTAAATTATAATTGTTCTTTAAAATTATGTTTTCTTAGTAAGAGGGGCATTTATAATATCACGTTACTTTCATCAGTGTAGCAGATCTGTCGTCTCCTCACCCATATCCCCTTAATCCTCCCCTTAATCCTCGGATGAGATCACCGGCAGACAGTCCCTACGTGAGGGGACGGCTCCCTGTGTTTTCCTGCTCAGGGGATGCCTCCGGAGCGACCTTCTACCAGTGAAAACACGCTGGTGGGCTAATATCCCAGGACAGTTCTGAGGTGTGTTCTACACAGTCATTCAAAAAAAATCCCTGCGGGAATGAGCCCTGGTTGCCCCTCGAGGTGACCAACAAAGTCACGTGTACCGTACTGACTTCTCTCTCTCTCCTTTTTTCACTTTTCCTTTTCTTCATCATGCTTTCTAGGATCCCCTGTCAAAAACGAACAAACAAAAAAACCACCTTACACCCAATCCCTGCATGCAGGATTTGGAAGAATCCCAAGTTAAGAAAGACCGATTCTAGGAATACAACGGGGAGATTGCATTATATGTGTTTCATTATACGTGTTATAGTGCATGAAAACAGTAATGTAAGCTACAGCGGGACAGAGATTTTCATCTGCTTTATTCACTGATGCATCACAGACATCTAGAATAGTGACTGAATCATGATGTTGAGTGAAGAGCAGTAATAGCTAATATTTGAGTGCTTACTATGTGCTTGACGTGATTTTTTCATAAAGCACTTAATCATAAAAAAATCTTATAAAATAGGTATTCTTCTTCTCCTTTTAGATATAAGGGAGTTAAGGTTAGACAATGGATCCAAATTACCCAGCTTGTAAATGGTGGGTCCCAGTTTCTAATTAAATTCCCTTGGACACTGGGGTCCATTTTTCAAATTTTTTGTTTTTGTTTTGTGGTGGTGTTTTTGTTGTTACATGTCTGGCTCCTCCATTAACCTTAAAGTTTATTAAAGGCAGGAACCCTATTCAACTCTGTACCCTCCAACACCTAGCCTGGAAGCTGGAACAAATTAGGAACTTTGTCATGTTGGTTGAATGAATAAAATGAATAGTGTCTTATTTATATATATTTGTGTTAAGGAAGAAAGGAAAATGATGTCTTTTGGAGCCAATTAGAAAAAAAGCCTTGAATATAACCTGAGATACGGTCTACTTTAAGGCAAAGCATTCTTAGGATGCCTCCCATTTAAAACTCCCCAGAGGTTGTTTATGCCACCTTCAATTCAACCTGGATTTCATTTGGCCAGTGTTTGGAGCTGCCTTTTTTTTTTTTTTTTTGAATTTTCCTTCATCTAAGAATTTAGCTCATTTCTCTTTCTTTCATTTAGAGGTTTCCTGGTAGAGATATTGAAATCACGTTTGAACCTGAATTCTTTGTATCTGATAATCTGTAAGTCAATGAAAATGAGACTCTTTTGACCATTATTGTATCCTCAGAGCTGATTCAGTGACTGGCATGCAGTCGATACTCAATAAATGCTGTTAAATTAATAAATGAGGCAGAAGTAGAGAGTGGAAATTATCTAGTTTCCAATGATCATTCACAAACAATTGACAAAAATATATCTCCAAGGTTTCATGTCAGTATAAAATAATATTGGATTTACCAGAAGAGCAACTTCAGTTTCAGGTTATAAGAAATTTTAACAAAAAGAATCTAGGTCTTCAACTGTTGTGTGAAAGATTGTAACTTTAAAATTTTTCTATGACTAAAGTTAATATTTATTATGAGTCTATGTCAGGATGCTTTAATTGCCGGCAACAGAAAATATAACTCAAACTGGCTTAAACAATAAAGAATTTATTGGCTAATGTAAGAGGACATCCAAAAGTGGGGAAGAATTCAGGGCTGGTCTAAGGCTGAATTATGTCATCAAGGACCAAGTTCTTTTCATCTTTCTGCTCTGCCATCCATGCTGTTGGCTTCAAATTAATGCTGGTCCCCCTCATGACTGTATGGCGGCTCTCAACAACAGGGGCTACAGAGACATCTTGTTTGAAAGAAAGATTGACAGGCTCCCATTGATTACTCTGAACTTTCCCAGAAACGTCTGTAAAATCGGTTCTACTCATAATTGCTCATAATTGGGTCACTTATTATTCTTGAATTAATTAATGGTAGGAGGGTAATTGAAATGCCCTTGGACCAATCAAGCATATCGCTTGAGTCAATGCCAGCGTCCCAAGCTTCACTGTGGGTCCTCGATTAGAGAGAGAAGGAAAGCTGCTATGGGGTCCAACACAATGTCTATCCCCAAAACGTCTATTTCTCTAGGTGGTAAAGCTTCATCTCAGTTAATTCAGTGTCTCTATGCTTTGCCCCAGTTTTGGTGGAGAGAGGGACTTTGGAAGTGTCATAACTTTGAGGAAGCATCCTGGTCTGGTTGGCACCCATCCACATCAGCATTCACTGAGACACCATTGTTTACATCTGGTTTTCAATCACAGGTGACCTGTCCTCTCTTCCTCTCTTTCAAGTAAAGGGAACTGCTTTCCTGAGGCATGTGGGGAACCATGTGAAGTATTTTCATGTCTATCTGTCTAGTTAGGGATTTTAAACTCAAACGCCTTTGGGGACAAGTCAGTATAGTAGACCAGGTAGAAGAGAACAGGGAGTGAGGACTGGAGAACCTAGAAAAGGCATGCTCCACTCCAAGTCATCCAAAATCAAACTGTTTAAAAAACCCTGTGCTGGACAAAAAAGACCTACTAGTGGACTGGACTCATTCTGTGATGCACTTCACCCTAGGCTTTGGCTACTTCCGTAGGTCCAGCCTGGGAAAGGGGCTGCAAGCCTTGCTGGCATTTCCCAACCTATCTGTTGTTTCTCACATCCTCCTGGCTGGGCCGGGCTCAGTCCTGGGAAATAAGCAGGTGTGTAGGTCCCTTTCCTTGCAGGGACTCATTTCCACTTAAATTCTCCTCTCACTCTCTCATCACCTTAACTCAGGATTTTTTTTTCCCTAAGGCCAGGATATGGGAAGTAGGAAGTTTTCAATTATTTTCAGACTCCCAAATCAATTGTATTGCTTGAGCACCAGCATTTTTCCCCTCTTTTTCTGGGGGCCTGGTCCCAAACTCAAAGCCAAGAAAAGACTCTTGAGTTTTTTCTTTCTGCTACATTATCATTCTTAAGTCATGGGGCGTAACATTCCTTAGCTGTTGCATGAAGAAGGAGAAGGATCTGAGGTGAAATGTGGAAAATGTTATCCTGCTATAGAAAAACATAGTGTCTGGAACAAGGGAGGGTTCCTCAGACTACACTGAGAATGTCTTATATGTTGCTGTGTATCTCCTCTTAGAAGGGATGTATTCAACCACAGAAGGTCCGGAGGGTGAAAGGACTCTGGATTGCATTATACGAGTATCATCAGTAAGACTTCTATACAACATTCAGCATCCAAGGCTGAGGATGTAATAGTCAAGATAGGCTAGCTCATGCTGCGATAATAAATGCCCTCAAAAATCCTGGGGACTTACAAAAATAAAAATTCATTTTTTACTCATGTTACATGTCCCTCACGATTCAGTCTTTTCTAGGGAGGTGGAGTCAACTTTTCTCTGGGACCCACACCATTTTGGCGAAGAGGAAAGGGACAAGGGGAACCCTGACTCTTAAAGCGATTGCTTTTATTTGCCAAAGTACATCACATGGCCACTCCTGAGACAGCAGGATGGGGAGGGCTATTTCATGATGGGAAATCAGAATATTTCATGGACAGGAATATAACCTACCATGCAGGAAGTCCTGTATCATCCTCTTTGGGGATCCTCTGTGGATCATCTAAGAGCTCCCAGGAATTTGCATGGTTCAAAGTGAGGTCTCCTACAAGACAGTAGTATTTAATACATACTAGCTATTACTGCTATCATTATTAATGCTTCATTAAGAAGGGAAGTTTCTTTCTATGTGTTACCTATCTATCAATCTTTTGAGGATGAACGGGAGAACTTTCTGGTAATTCTTGTTTAGGCAGGAATTACCAGAAAGGTAACAGGACTGGTGGGCTGGTTTTCAGCAAGATACCATATTACATAAGGAATGGCTGAGAAATTCAAAATGTTCAGCACGAAGAAGAGAAGCCTCAGGTGGGACAAGATGGCTGTTTTCGACTATATGAAAGTTTTATGTGAAAACAAATTATACAAACAACCTGAAGATCCTCAGGAGATAGCCCTGGTAGTGGAATCAATTTGTCTGGCATGGCTTAATTCTTCTAAGAACCTGCCTTCAGTGCCGTGAAGCACACTGAGCTTTGTGGTGGTTGAAGAACCAAAGATAATAAAAAAAAACCTTACACTTACATAGTACTTAGTATATGCCAGGCATTGTCCAAGTCTTTACCTATATTAACTAATTTCAGCTCAAAACAATCCTATGAGACAGAAACTATTGTATTCCCATTTTTTTTTCAATTAGAAAAAATGAAGCACAGATTAAGGAAATGCTAAAGTCACACATCTGAGAGTGGTGGAAACAATGACTGAACTTGTCAATCGGTCTCTAGAGTCCATCCTCTTAACCCTGGTGCTATATTGCCTTTCTATAGTTGAATTCACTAGGAAACCCTTTTTATTTAATCAGTCTTATAACTGGTCATCGAATTTCTGATCTTTGTTTCTCCTCTGGGTCTTCTGTGCAACTTTCTAAGAAGATACACCTGTTTTTTTTTTTTTGCTGTTTTTTTAAATTGAAGTATATAGTTGATTTACAATATTGTGTTAGTTTCAGATGTACAGCATAGTGATTCAATCATATATGTATTTCAGATTCTTTTCCACTGTAGCTTATTTCAAGATATTTAATATAATTCCCTGCACTACACAGTAAATCCTTGTTGTTTATCTATTTTATATACGGTAGTGTGTATATGTTAATCCCAGACTCCTAATTTATCCCTGTTCCCACTTTCCCCTTTAGTAACCATAAATTTGTTCTCTATATTTGTGGGTCTGTTTCTATTCTGTAAATAAATTCATTTCTATTATTTTTTAGATTCCACATATATGTGATATAATATAATATTTGTCTTTTTCTGTCTGACTTCACTTAGTATTATAATCTCTAGTTTCATCCATGTTGTTGCAAATGGCAATATTTCATTATTTTTTATGGCTGAATAATATTCCATTGTGTGGAATTGTGGATCATAGAGTAACTCTATGTTTAATTTTTTAACGATCCTCCATATTGCTTTCCATAGTGGCTGCACCAATTTATACTCCCACCAACAGTGTAGGGAGGTTCCCTTTTCTCCACACCTTCTCCAGCATTTATTATTTGTAGACTTTTTGATGATGGCTACTCTGATGATGTGAGTTGACACCTCATTGTAGTTTTGATTTGCCTTTCTCTAATAATTAGTGGTGTTGAGCATCTTTACTTGTACCTGTTGGCCATCTGTATGTCTTTTTGGAGAAATGTCTATTTAGGTCTGCTGCTCATTTTTTGATTGGGTTGTTTGGCTTTTTGATAGTGAATTGTATGAGCTGTTTGTATATTTTGGAAATTAGCCCTTGTCAGTTGCATTGTTTGCAAGTATTTTCTCCCAGTCTGTAGGTAAGACTTTTAAATTATACTCCCTTCTACCCTTTTGATTTGTCTCTCAGAATGAATTGTCCATAGTGACCTCTCAGACAGGTGGGGGTCTATGACCTGGGCTGGAGATCTGGGAGCCAAGTTTGGGACTGGCGTGGTAGAGAGGTGGCAGGGGCAAGGTGGGGAGGGAGGGCAGCTGGAACTTGACCCAGGGGTTGGTAGGCTGGTGTGTGGTCATGGGGTTGAAGAACAAAGTGGGAATGCAGTTTGAGAGCCAGATCCCCAGTGAACCAAGCTCTGGTCAAAGGGGGCTGGCAGCAAGACCTAGGACAGAGCAATGATTTGGCAACGGATTGGCAGCAGGAGGCTGACAGATGAACTGGCAGGTTCAGGAGGGAAGATCTAAGTTAAAACTTGTGATTCCTGAGGCAGAGGGCTTGGTGGGAAGAACCTTTCATAGGATCCTGCTTCTCTCACCCGGCTGTTGAGGGAGTGAAGCTGGTTTGAACATAAGTGACTGTTAGTATTCCTCTTCACTCAAGTTCTGGGGAGACTGGGTAAGGTGTAGTGGTTGTGTGAGTGCTTTGACCCTGATGCCTGAGTTCAAATCCCAGCTCTGGATCAATGACACTCGGGGCTAAATTACCCAACCTCTTAGTGTCTTAGTTTCTTCATAGATAAAATAAAAAGATAAGTGTTACACCAGAGGTCTTTGAATCAGCACAGCACAGTGATTAAAGAGCACAGGCTTTGGAGTCAGGATGCTTGGTTTATGTCCTTAATCTTCCACTTGTACCTGTGGGAACCTCAGGCAAGTTACCAGATGTCTTGCTTCAATTTTAAGGTCTATAAAATGGACACACAATAATCAGCCACCTATGGCATTGGGCAGTTGTAAGAATTAATATTATATATGACATAGAAAAATAATATAATGTAATAATGGTGATGTAATAATAAATAAATGATAGAGAACTGGCCTGGCACATAGAAAACACTCAATAAATGTTAAGGATAGTCTTTACAGACCGTATTGGAAGACCAATCACAGGAGGCTCCCACAGGTGAGATCCCCTTTACCGACCCAGCCTTGATGAGTTAGACTTGAGCAGAATAAACTCAGCATTCACTTCTAGTTCCTTCATCCAGCTGGAGCAGAAAGAAAGTTGCAATCTCATAGCTGTTAACTTCGCACAGAGAAAAGACACACCCAAAGGCATCCAAATTAGAGACATGCCTACTAACCCCATGGCAACTCAGAGAAGGAATTCTGCCATTGAGTGTGGTTAGGAAGGTGGGGTGAAGACTGGGGATGACACAGTCCTGTCCATACCTACCACCAGATGTGCAAATCAGAGCACAGTACTGAGCAAGACGTCATCATGACATCATTATACATGGAGGGTGGAGCATAATGGATCGTTAATTTGCTTTTTAGTGTTTCACAATGAAAAAAGACCAAGGGTGGGAGTTCAACATTTTCGTCTTCTGAGAGAGCACCTCTATCATAGACTGTTATCCCAGGAGCAATTTGTAAGCAGTCTGTTGCTCATGGAGAATAATGCGTTATGACAGGGAAATATGAAAAATGTTGATTTCTTTCCTCCCAGTTCTTTTTTTAACTGCCTGGGAACTTTTTTTTTTTTTTTGGTCTGAGCAAGTAAGCTTGTAAGATAAATGCTGCTGCATTTTCAATAACTGGCAAGATGTCATGGATTAATAACACGTGAGCTAGTAAAATTGGGGGATAAGATGATTTTTTCACTTGTAAGAATGTACTGTTGTCACACAGAATGCCATGTTAGTCCTTAAATTTATTCTTCACTCAATACAACCTTTTGGCTTCTTAAGTATTTCATGTGTGCCTTCAGGGAGAAGGTCAGGCACACTGGGGCTGACAGCTGTCCCTTCTTCCCATTATTTTGTATCTTTCTCCTCTGAAGCTTGCCATTTCCAAGTCACTAGCCTTTCTTCTGTTTGTCCAGAGAAGCTGCACAGAGAGCAAAGAGAAATAACTTTAACTGCTCTTCATTCAGCTGGTCATTCAATAATATTCACTTCCCATGTCCGGATTCTGCACCTAGCTGTGGAGAGGCCATGATGAACAAGATGAAGCCACATGTCCAAGGAGCCTAGGGTCCCCATCAAATACAACAGAAGTAAGCCTGAAATGATGAGAGAAAGACAGTGATGGAGAGTGATAGCTGAAAGAATGGAGGAGGGGAGAGGCAGTTAATGTTTGAAGTGGGATCAGCATCGTATCTGTGAACTGTGGTTGAAGTGGTCACATCATTAAAAAAAAGTCCTGGTCAGTTATATTAAACTACATTTCAAAGGTACTCTTCTCTTTGATGTACATTCGAGTACGTGAAAGCATCCCTGAAGATGCAAGAGATAAATTGATGTGGTGCTAGAGCCGATTCTAAGTGGTCCATGGATCTAGCTTTAGATAATAATCTGAATGTTAAAAAAGTATTCCCTTTCTAATTCTATTTTGAGCTGTATGTTTAGAGACAAACAGAAAGTCTCATAGAGGCTACATGTCTTAAACTTCTCACTAACACTTGGTAAACAGTACCCTTACATTTTTTTTTTTTTAAACAAAGATTAAGCTCAGAAACTCAACAGGGAGAGTTCAGCTGGAATTTGGTAGCTTTATTCTATTTTTCTTGCATTTTTCCAAGTGTATCCTTTTATTTTTGGTTAGTGAGTTACAGAGTTTCTTTTTCAAATAAATTATTTAAACAAATTGAGTCGGTAGAAAGAAGCATGGCAGGCAGATTAGAGCCAAGGTGGTGAAAGGCTGTGGCACAGTTGTGGAAGGAGTACGGGGATGACAGAGGTTCAGTGAACAAGGGCACAATGCTTGGGATGAGAAAATCTGGCTGTGAGTCCCCGCTGCACCACCAGCTAGCTCTGTGACCTTGGGCAGTTCACCTAGCCGCTCAGAACCTTGGTTTTCTCATCTGTACAACAGGAACAAGAATCTCTATGCTAGCTTCTTTGCAAGCTTGTGAGAACTGGATGAAGGAATGAGTAAAGTGTGAACAACTGTAGACTTTATATTACCATCTAGTGAAGTTGCAGGGAAGCAACAAGGATTTATGGTGAATGTTTTAGGATGGGGAGGGAGATTTGCCAATATCAACAGAGTTCTTACTATGGGCAAAGTGCTGTATATATATATGGGAATAATTAGGTTTATTTATTTATTTGTTTATTATTTTTAATGGATGTACTGGGGATTGAACCCAGGACCTCATACATGCCTAGCACGCACTCTACCACTGAGCTATACCCTCCCCCTCACAGTGCTGTATATTTTTGAAAGCAGAAAAATGAATACAATTTGGCCTCTACCCTCAGCGTTTATAGCTTGTCTATGGACTAACACATAGATGTGTATTATTTTGTAGACTGTGATACATATTATAAATGGGCTTAAAGCCCTAGGCAAAGGGAATTGGAGGAGGTTGATTACCTGAGCGTATGTGATAAGAACAGCTATCATTTTGGAGTCTCTTCCAAGGGCCAGGGAGCCTGCGAGGTATTTTGTCACATTAGCTCATATATTCCTCACAACTGGGGAATCGAGATCAGAGAGGCTAAATAGTGGTTCCACGGTGAATCATGGTGATGATGTTCATAAATAAATACTTCTTAGATGCCCAGCGCTGTGCATCTTCCTATACATTATCTCATTTCAGCCTTACCACAAGCCTATGGGATAAGAGACTTGCAGAGTTAGTGAATGGTGCTGTTGCAATTTAATTCCGGGGTGGTGTTCGACTCCAAAACCCATTTCCTCCAGTTCTACTGCTTCCAATCAGCAGCTGAGTTGTGGGAGCCAGACGCTGGCTGTGCACAGGGAAGGTCTATTCGGGGCTCTTGTGAAATGTTAGGTTCCAATCTCAGCCGGGCTTCTCTAAGTTTACCTATGTCACAATCCCTCTTTCTGTCTCACAATATATGCTCCTAAACTAAAGCATCAAGTCGTAGGACCATGTAAGTGGCTAACACAGCTGCATGACACCATGAGGTGATGTTGGAAAGGACATTTCAAAAGGAGGCAGAAGAACTGGGTGAGAGGGCAAGGTAGGATGTCTACATCGAGTTTGTGGGGGCTAGAAGCTGTTATTTTCCGTAGGAATTTATAGGACCAATTCTCGGTAAACACAAAGGGAACTTTGGCTTGTGCTAAATCCAATCTCGTTTTAGAAAGAGAAGAGGTTACGGACCAAAGGTCCCTCAGCAGGCAGAGGAATCAAGAGATGGTACATCGCCTGTGTCTTGATGCTCATTTTCCAAGAGCAGTGGTTTTCAAAAAGTGCTCTCCAAATCAGCAACCCCAGCACTTCCCGGGGCTTTATTAGAAATGCCCACCTCAGACCCATAGAATCCAAAACTTCCTGGGTGGGGCTCTGCAATCTGTTTTAACAAGCCTTTCATCACTCTGATGCATGCTTAGGTTGGAGGTTGACTGCGAAGTATCTGCTATATATTATGCTGCACGTGGCAGAAAGAACAGGGGAGATTTAAGTCATTCCCCCGCCTCCGCTCCCAGCTCTTTTCCCTTTGTTCCCAGGTGAAGGGCTGAAGAGGCTCAGTGTAGCAACTTCCTGAGACCTATAGGACACTGAGGTATCTTAGACAAGGGGATGAGTCTATGGAACAAATACTGGGCTGGGGTTGGTGGCCTGGGTGTGCTCCCAGGTAGCCAGAGACTAGGTGTTGTCGGGCCATCAGTGTGCGGGAGGAAGTGGAGGAGAGAGGCTGGGCCCTGGGATACCGTGCCAGGTACCCCCGCCCCACAACCCCACAACACAGAGCAGCCAGGGATCTAGAGAAGGCTCTTCTCCACACTGTCCCTCCGCATCTGTGAGCCACGAGTGGGGGCACTCAGAACCCTGCAGTGAATTTCTCCAGAGGCAGGAGGCCTATGGAAGGAAGGGCAGAAGAGCAAAGCTGGTGGAACGCAAAGGTTTGTGGAAGGTACCTGTGTGCCCCTGCGGACGATTTTTTGCTTTATGCTGAAGGGACGATAACATTTGAGGTGGGGAAATAAGAGAAATTGATTTGTACTTTAGCAGTATCTCTGGCAGCAGCATCAGGGATGGACTAGAGGAAGCCAGAGACTTGTGGGCAGGCGGTTATCACACTAAGTCCGGGTGGGAAATAGAGGCTGTGTGTGGGGTAGGAACAGATTTAAGAGAATACGGATTGGGATATGCCGGGGAGGCTAGGGACGCGGTAGGACCGACCTATTGGGACTTAGTGACATGTAAGTATGGTGCCAACATCCTGGCTTCTGAAGTCCTGGAATCAGTTGGCTATAAGATCCTGAGCGCAGGTCAGTGATCATCCCTCCTTTTTCCTTCTTATCCAAGGAGCCTGGGCTTTGAAGCCTGACAGATGAGGGTTCAAAACTCCCGCGGGAATGTAGCTTCCACCAGGGCGGGATTCCATCTCTTTGGTTCACAGCTACATGCCGACGACTGAACAGTGTTTGGCACTTAGTAGGCGCTCTATAAACTTCTGTTGAATAAATGAATCATTGACGATGGCTGTACTCCAAGCCCCCTTTCCTCCTCTGCATACCCTACCTGGAACAGTTGTTGCATAAGATCACCTAGCCCAGAACTTGATGCACAGTAGGCGCTCAACAAGTTGTGTTTTTCCCTTCGTCTCTACAGCAGAATGGGTCCCTAGGCGACCGTAAAGGAGGGGTTTCTGTCCCCTGCGCCTTCTCCACCTCCCTTCGCGCCCGCGGGCCCGCCGGGTCTTGGGGAGCACTTGGGCGGGAGGAGGCGGGGACAGAGGAGCGGCAGGGCGGGGAGGGGGCGCGGGCGGGCGAGCGGGCGGCTCGCGCGGAGCTGGTCTCCCGCTTACGTAAGGCGCGAGTCCCGCGCGGCCGGCCGGGGCTCCGAGTGGGGGCGGGCGGAGGCGGCGCCGCCCAGCGGGATCCGGGCTGGAAGCCTCCGAAGCGCCGCGTCCCGGCCGAGGTGTGTGTTTATTTGGCTGCTCTGGGTGGAGAGGCGCCGGACTCCGGCTTCTCGCGGTGGGGAGCGCATCCGTCAGCACTCGGCCGAGGTGGGCGCTGGGGCGTCCTCGCGGGCGACGGGCAGCAGTGGCTGCCACGACTCCGGGGATGTGACAGTCGCCGGGGAGGGGCCGAGGCGCGGACCGAACGCCGCCGACGTGCGGAGACCCGGCCTGGGGCTCAGTCCCCAGGCCGCCCAGGGGGTAGGGCGACTGGGGGCGCTCTTGGAGTCACCGCCCATCCGGCTCCTCCACTCCGGGGAGACCCGCGTGGGGATGCTGGGCCGCCCGGCCCCCTACTCAGATGGGGCGTGGGGCGCGAGATCGTGGAAGGGACCGAGGTAGGACAGGACAGGCTGACCCCCGAGCCCCCGAGGGCTGCCCCGGCCAGGCGCGGGCGCTCGGGAGTTCCCCAGGATCGCAGCGTGGGGGCGAGGAGGGCGGGGAGGTGTAGCGTGGCGCCTTACTCCGCCTTCGAGCCGCCCCGGCGCGGGGCTGAGGGGAGGGGTTGTCTCAAAAGTCTCTCCTTCCCCTGCAGGGGCGGCGGCGAGTCCCCGCGCAAGCCCAGGGTGTCAGGCAGGGGCAGAAGAAACAAAGTTCCCGGGGCTTCTCTGAGGCCGCTGTCCGGGTTGCCTGTTCGGCCTCCCCCTCCTCGCCGAGGCAATGGCTTCCAAACTCCTGCGCGCGGTCATCCTTGGGCCGCCCGGTTCGGGCAAGGGCACCGTGTGCCAGAGGATCGCCCAGAACTTTGGCCTTCAGCATCTCTCCAGCGGCCACTTCTTGCGGGAGAACATCAAGGCTAACACGGGTGAGGGGCTGCGGGGGCGAGGGGCGGGGTGAGCGGACGCCGGATCGGGTGAGGCAGGGAGGCGAAGGGCCCGCGAGGGGCCGGGTCTCGTCGGTCCCCGGGCGCCCTCCCCCCGCCCGCGTGTGGTCGTGCAGGCTCCTACGTGCCGGGGCGCATGCAGCCGGTGGCCCGCTGCCGTGCGGCTTAACCGCTCCCGGGGAGGAGGCCAAGGCTCGCCGGGAGGAGGGTGGGAGGTGCGAGCGGCTCCTCTGGCTTTGGGGTAAAGCCGGCAATCACCCAGATGAGGGAGCGAGATTAGGGCAGCTAAAAACCGCGAGCTTCCCTCTCGCCCGGCTTCCTTAAGGCTAAGCCGTCCCCGCCCCTTTGCCGTCTCCCACCCCTTCCCTCGAGTCGTGGCCGCCGCAGCGCCCCCTTCTTTCGCCAGAGCCCCCCAGGCCGAGCGCCGCCCACCTGTGGGAATCGGGCCCCGCCGCGCGCTGGGGAACCTGTGGCGCCGCGCGCTCCTCCTGCCCCTCCGTGTCGCCTTCGGCCTCTGGGCAGAGCTCCGGGTGGCTTTGAAAGGCCTGTCTGTTCGCTGCCGCCCTTCTAAGGTAAACTCTCACCAGTAACTCCCCCTTCTTTCCAAACCGGGGCCTGGCTGTTAGGAGACAAGGAGGAGACTCAGTCTGATAAATTACATTTAGAATCCAGCTTCCCTGGAAATGGCTTCTTGAGAATGCCTCCATTGGCTTGCATGGTGAATTTGGGGATATAGGTCGCCTGTTCTTGGTCTTTCAGTACGGCCCCTCTCCCCTCCTTCCACCCCGCGTTCACACCAGTGCATAATGAATTGGCATTAAAAGGCGAGAGGTAGCTGTTATGCCGCTGCGAGGTACACAGCCCTTCTGGAATGCAGAAGCTCACAATTAGCAACTCCTTTATGAAAACTTGTTATTGCAAATGGGGTGCTTCACCGCCGACACTGTTCTCATCGGTGTCCTGGATGGTTGTGGCCCATTATGGGCTAATTATCCAGGGATCTTCATTGCCGAAGCAAAGATTAGTTTGACGAGGAGGGTGGAGGACGGTGCTGGGAAACTGGAAGCTTAAAAGCGAGGAATTAAGAAATATCTCAGAGGCAGAGTTTTATTCATTATCTCTTGAGCAGGCTGTGAAAGCAATCTTTTATTTGCGCTTTAAGAATACTGCCCCCCACCCCCCATCTCTCCAGGGGCTGAGTTCTGCGTACCAGATTGCATCTTGAATTTTCTCTTTCGAGTATTGTTACCACAATTGGGTCTATTTTAATTTTAATACCACATTCAAATGCATTTTATTCCTTCAGTGTTTGGAATGCAGTTTGGGGATAGGGGCAGAGAACTGCATGAGGGGGAAGGCTGGCTCTCAACCCAAGGGTGTTGTGGGCAGGTGTGGCTTCTCCAGGGTAGGAAGATGGAGGCAGAGTCTGGGGAGGCAACTGCTGGAGTGGGATTGAGCCCATTTCCCCCAGTTTTCTATATCTAACATAGTAACTTGTTTCCTCCTGGCATGAAGGTCTTCACACTGTCCATCCTGGGACTGGATTAGTGGCTGTTTAAATTTTTAAAGAGAATGTGATGGGAAGTAGCCATCTGTACTTTCTTAGAAGTTTTGAAAACTTTCCACTTGCTGTTTTCCCTAATTTTTTTCATTTTAACTCTCCTTTGTTATGAATTTTAGTTTCCATTCTCTTTCAAATGCTTCCCGCCCCCCCCCCCCCGTTTTTCTTTCAGCGTGACTATGAAACGTTTAAATTATCTTTCTTTTCCTTTTGGGAATCAAGTAGTTTTTGCATGAACCAATATAAAAAACCTTATCAGGGAAAGAAGAAGAAGAAAAATAAAGGACAATGACTTGTTTTGAAAGTGGCCTGTTTCTAATGGACTTGGAGGGTGTTCTTGGATTATTTTTCTCTCTCAGAAGGTCTAAGAGTCTTGCAGGCTCACTGCCTGTTAAATAAGAAAGCATTCCACAGTGTTTATTTTCCTGTTACCTGCTGTTTGCTTTTAGCCAGTTTCCCGGTTGAGGAGTTCAGCGACCCCTCTGTATGTACCCCGTCATAGCTGAAGGATTGAAAGAGGCGATGAAGCCCAGCAAAACCCCAGGAAAGAAAACCTTGGTAGGAATTTGAATTGGAAAGTAGCTCAGGCCATCTGCTCCAGCCTGGAATGGGGCATGCTCCTGTCCAGATGGCTTTCCTGCAGCCACTGCCTGCTGAAAAGCTGCTCCTCTCTGGAAGGGCTGCTCATTGCTTAGGTGAAGCCTTCCCTCACCAGTCTGGGCAGAATTTGTCTCTTTCCTCTGCACATAGCTTGTTGATTCTGTTGCTGTCACATACAGTTATGATACAGTGCAGCAAATGTCTTCTGCGTCATCCAGTAGATACTTACTGAGTGCCTGCTGCATGTCAGTGTTCTAGGTGCTGGGGGGCTAGAGCAGTATTTCTTCCACCTTCGCCACATTCCAGTTCTCACTGATAGACTTAAAGGGCAGTGAACTGACAAAGTACCTAATGCATAAAAGGAGTTCAACAAGTCTGTGATGAAGGCATGGGTCATTGATTCTCTCTACATCTTTCCCAGTAGAAGTCAAACAGCCTCTGGCGATCAAGTTCATTTTGTTTAATTAGCTCTGATTTATGGTAAAAGTTTGTATTTACTATGGATCTGAGGTTAGCCTTGTGACTGATGTTAACCATTGGCTCTGCCTGGTCGCCCAGAGCCATGCAAGCTGAGACTTGCCAAATAACTTATTTGAAGACCCACCCCCAAGTCTTAGGCTCACATTTTCTTTAGTACGTTGTATGAATAGAAGAGAGAGTTCTGATAGGTTGCTAGAAGCCAGGTCCTACACTCTGTTATAAAGAATATTAGCTTTTTTCTCTGTGTGTGTGTAGTGTTTGCATACATGTGCGTGTGCACACACACAGGGCTGGCATTCAATAGTGAGTCCCATTAAAACTTATATTTAGTAATAGCTTCTTTTGTTGAGTGATGGGTGACTGAAACCTCCCTCTGAAGGTGTGAGAATTCTGTTTTAATGATTGGACAAATAGTGGAATTTTAAAAATTCACATTCTGTTCTGGATTGAGTGCAGGAAAATTGGCAAGTTTCCATTTGGAAGCATCCTGGACTTGATTGAGAGAAAAGATGTTCAAGAGCAAACCTGTTTCTCTTAATTAATATTAACTGCAGCTCTTGCTGAGGTTTGCAGATGGGACCAGCATTTCAAATTAGACTATGGGCTGAGCCTCTCTTCTTTGAAAAGATGACCTAGTTCAGAGGGTTCAGGTTTTTTTTTTTTTAATTCTCTTTAAGTATAAATGTGTTTTTTCTTACGTAAGAATGAAAACTTCTGAGAATTATAGGACAGAGAAGAATATTAGAGAGACTAATATTCAACAGTGTCTCTAAACCAAATAAATAGTTCACCTCTTTGTAGACCATATAAACTCTTGGCTTATCCTGGGATTTCTAGAATATGCTGTATTCCATATTTTTCCCCCTAGCTTAGGGAGACTTGGGATGTAGCCCAGGTCAAGGGTCTGGCCATTTTGGTGGAATCTCTCTGGTGCACAAGTCCTCTCCACATCCTCCCCCTATTTTTTCTGGTTTCTTTGTCTGAGGGCTTTCACGCGTACTTGAAGAGAACTGTTTGTGACTTGAATAAGGTGTCCCCTGATGGTAAGAATGCCTTTGCCACATGCACAGCTGAATCTGAGCATTCATCTAGTGTAGTCATTTTTTTTTTAAGTTGCTTTTTCTAATCAAAGTCACGCCTTGTAGAAAATTTGGAAAATGGGAAGCTGTGGAAGACATTAAAAAGGCAGGTAAAAATTACCCACAATTCCACCCTGACACTTAAATTCTAACAGACGTTATTTTTTTCTTTTCTGTGTGTTTTCCCCTCTACCTCCAACAAACTAACTTGGCATTGTATTGGTTGATAACTGCTCCCCCTTTCACTTAGACATGTATTGTGAGCATTTTCCTGTGTTCTTAAAGCTTCTTCAAACACATTTAAAATTTCTATGTAATAATGCATTCATTCAGCAGATACTTTTCGAGTACCTTTTGAGTACTCCGATATCCCTTAGTTCTTAGAGATGAGAGTCCACAGCAAGGTGAGGAGGGGACAGGGAATAAACAGCATAGTGTTTGATAAAGGTGCATGTGATGGAGATGAAATGGTGATGGGTTGGTGATGAGGTCTAAGGTGGCTATCCTAGTTGTGTGATTAGGGATGCCTCTCTGGGAGGTGAGGAACCACGGGATGAGCACCTGATGATCTAGGAGCAGAGTGTTCCAGGGAGAAGGAACAGCAAGTACAGGGGCCCTAAGGTGAAAATGAGCATACTTTGTTTGAGGAACAGCAAGAAAGGCAGTATGTTTGGAGCCTGATGAGCAAGGAGGATGTGGAAGGAGAGGAGATCAGGTGAGAAAGGTGAGCAGGTAGAGCCTTGAGGGTCCTGGGAAAGACTGGACTTTGGCACTGAAAGGCTATTGAAAGGTTTTAAATAGGATAGCGATGTGAATGGATTGACTTTCTAAAAATTGACCTTTAGGATGCTGTGTGAAGTGACAACGGTCATACCAGAGAGGCCAGGTGGACGAGGAGAGTGGACCATTGGACTGGGTGGTGGTGGTGAAGGAGGAGAGGAATGAAGGGCTTCAGGATGTGTATGAAGGCAGAGCTGACTGGACAGAATGAAGTGGCCGTGAGAGGTGACGGAGAGAATGCAGTCTACAAAGAGTCCTAGGATTCTGGCCTGAGCCTCTGGGTTGAATGTGCCTTTAGATTGAACTAGAATGTGCCTAACCAATGTGTTGTGGAACATTTGAGTTTTTTGCTGTTTAATGATGGTCTTATGAACATCATTGTATAAACCATTGGTCAGATAAACCTTGGGATAGGTTACTAGGAATAAAATGACTGGACCAGAATAGTTTTAAAACCAGTAGGGTAACAGGGGAGTTTTAAATTTAGCTTACAATCATCCAGTCAAGGTCTTGGTGTAAAAGTAGCTAACAGGCACTACTTTACTGATGTACTTTCTGGCTTACTAAATATATTATTCAAGTATAGACAGAGATACACACATATTTGAGCCTATGTATTTAAACTCTTTCCTTGTTTTTCTGATTATAAAAATAGTATGTGTAAGTTAACAAAAGTTAGAAAGCCAAGAAAGATAAAGGAGCAAAACCTGGTAATCCCATTAACTGGAAGGAAAAAAAATACTGTTAATATTTTTATATGCAGTGTATTTTCTCGACTGTTTTTCACGAATGTATTATGTATTACTCTTTTGAAAATTGCTTGTTTTATTTCACTATGTGTCATTATTTTTAAGTGTCATTAACAGTCTGTTCTTTAATGTGAGTTTAATGCTTTTGTACTATTTCAATATAATTTTTATTTCACTCTTGATTTTTTGAAAAGGTAATACATGCAGATAGTAAAACTTTCAAATAGTACACTAGGAATGGAGGGGAAAATCTCCCATCCCTGACTTCTGTTCCCCAGTTACGTTCCATACGGATACTTTTTCACCCAAAGAATTTGTGCATACACATATCTCATATATGTATGTATAGTGGTGCCTCTTTTTTTTATGTACAAATGTATATTTTATTTTGCACTTCTTTTTTTAAAACTTAGCAGTATAGCTTGGACATTGATTTCAACTAGCATATGTCAATCTACAATATTCTTTTAAAAAAATCTGCATTTTTTTTTAATGTACAGCTGTGCCGTTGTTTCTTTTCTATCCATTCTCAGATGTTTTGGTCTCAGGACCAAAACACATTTTTTTAACACATTTGAAAATCATTGAGAACCCTAAAGAGCCTTTGTTTATAAGGGTTCTACCTATAAATACTTATATTATATGTATTATTATATATACAGATATAGATACTGTTAGAAATTAAACAGAAAACTTAAAAATATTTACTAATTCATAAAAAAAACAATAATACACCCATTACATGTTAACGTATTTCTATAAAAATGCAACTTTTCCAGAACAAACTCCAGTGGGAAGTATCCGGGTTGTTTTTGCGTATTTGCAAATCTCATTAATGTTTGGCTTAACAGAAGACAGCTAGGTTCTTACATCTGGTTCTTCATTCAGTTGGTGTGCTATGTTGTTTTAGTTAAAGAATTGGAAGCATATCTGGTTTCACCCAGATATGTAGTTGGAGAAAGGGGGAACTCAGACCTCTGGAAGGGTGCCTTGGGCCCTCAGGGATCCTCAGACCACACTTGGAGAATGGCCGATTTAACCAGTACCCTGCTGATGGGAGTTTAGGTTATTTACAGTCTTTTGATATACAAAGCATGCGATGCTGAATGTCCTGTAAACATTTTCAACAAATGTGTAAGTGCCACTCAGTATTGGCTTGTGGGATGCAAAGAGGTGAGAAAAGTCTGTTCCCTGAAGGAGCTGCCAAGTTAATTGGGAGAGGCAGTCAGGCAAACAAGCATGAAGTCATGAAAGCCTGCACGAGGTGGGTCCTGGGGACACAGGGAAGAGCTGGACTACTCAGCATTTAGGAGGATTAGGGGAAACGTTTTAGAGGAGATTCCTGAGCCGAGTTTTGACAAATGAGCCCAGCTACAAATGAGGTGAGCAGAAGTTGTTGTTGCCACAACATACTTGGAACTCCTTTTCTGGAGCTTGGTTGTGGTCCACAGAGATCACTGCTTTTGTGACTTGATCAGACCTTGTATATTATCACTTTAGACCTCACTCATCTCTTAATTATACGTGCTATCAAAGGGGAAAGGGTTATTATGCCTGCTCCGTATCACCTTTTCCAGTTTCCATTACTTGTGCTTACCTCGATGATACACACACACACACACACACACACACACACACACACACACACACACACACACACACACACACACACACACACACACACACACACGATGCCATGAAACTTAATCTTCTGCTTCAGACTTTCTGAAAGTCCCGTGATGACGGCTGATCATGAAACTAGTAAATCAGGTACTAGGCTAATAGCCATAAATTCACCCATTATGAAGGGCCTGTTTCCTTTAAAACCTACCAGGTAAATCACTAAGTGGTATTATATTATGCTCGTCTGTCCTATGTGGGTCATATTGTGAGACTGTCTAAGGACTTGGAAATTACATTTTTGTTGTAAAATTCTGGAGCGTATGCTTTCATAATGGGTCAGATATATCAACCATGTACTGTCTTTTAGCAAACTAGGTTTTTGTTTGTTTGTTTGTTGTTTTAAAGCATGAGCAGGTAGTAGAGGCTACAGATTACTCTGCCTTTTTCCCCTCCACCATTTGATGTTTTTAGTTCTGGTTGGCCTTTAAGACACGGTACAAAAGGTCTCATTTGTACAGCTTCATCAAGTCCAATTAGATGGCCGATGTTACATTTTAACAGTCTCACCTCCAAGTTTCAAGAGTTCTTGTCCTGGTTAAATGGCAGGTCCAGCAGCACGCCTCCCTTCCTTAGCCAGAGAGACTGATAGTATTGAAATAATGCTAAGTCATTCCTGCTCATCAAATTCCCAAGAAGCTAGAAATCAACTGTTTTCTGTTCTTCAGCACTTTCTTACTGACCAGTAACCTGTGACCCTGGCACTTTGTAGTTCCTGTGACTTGGTCATTATAACCAACGTGTGCAGAGGGTCAAGCGTGTGCCAGCCCTGCACTGACTGTTGTATGAGCATTCTCTAGTCCACACGCAGATCTACAGAATTACAATTGTAATTCTTCATTTTACAAATAAAGAAATGGCCTCAGAGAGGTTGGGTTATTTATCTTAGGTCAAACAGGTAAATAGAGAAGCCAGCATTCACTCTTGGGACTGCATGGCTGGGATTCATTATATTGTGCTGCTGTGTGGGTACTCCAGTAACTAGTGACTGTCCACTTAATGTCTTAAAAATGCCACACGGGGGCATGAATGGCAGGGAATATTTGCAGCTTAGTTCTCACAGGTACACTGAGATTCAGCAGACGTTTTAAGGGTTGGCTAGAGATATGTGGTTTGTTGTTGTTGCCATTCTGTCCCTAAAACATTAAAAAACAAATGTAAAAAAGGAAACACCGACTTTCTCTTTTCTCCCACAAAAAGGACCCAAAAAAGGTCTAAAATAGAAACCATGTGTAATTGTGAGGAGGCAGAAATTGCTTTTCATCATAATGTGATAAGACTTCTGGAATAATACCTGAACTTGATTTTTCATGAGTCATTTGACAGATGTTTCTATGCCTGTATTAGGTATGGGGAGGCATGCATGAGTGCCCTCGAGGCATTTACGGTCCAGGATTCAAGTCCTAGGTTCCACAGTACATTCCCGTGGGCCCTGCTGGGGTGTATGGTGAGCATGAAGTGTTGAGGTCATGGACAAGGTGGGAAAGGGCGTTACGCAGAGGTGCTTTTCTCCTGTGATGCCCTTTCACACTCCTGTTCATCTCTCAGAGTCTATTTTCAGTCTCATCACTTCCATGAAAATTTTCCACAGCTGTGGCAGCTACATGTCATTTTCTAATCTGAAATTTCTCTTATACCCATCAGTGTCTCTAACACGGCATGCATTGTCACCTCCCTGTAAGACAATCTATTTTATAACCTCAGTTATAGTCTCTCACCATCTGAATAGTAAGTTCATTAGTGCCAGTTCAGTTCAATGACTGTTTTGATAGCCTATTTGTGGCAGCAGGGGAGGCATACTATAAAAAAAGGTAAAAATAATCAAGATAACTTTGTACACCACGTACCTTATGTAAGTACGATGAAGAAATAGCACAATGACAGAGTGACTGGGAAGACCGCTTTAGAAAGTGAGGGGGCCTCTCTGAGGAGGTGATGTTCAAGCTGAGCCCTGAATGAGTGTAGAAGCCAGGTGCGTGAGAATTTGGGGGCAGAGGGAAGAGCATGTGGCAAGACTGATGTAGGAGTGAACTTCCGTAAGTGGAGAGGAGAGGAGGCCGGTGTCTCAGGAGCACCATGAGTGAGGAGGAGAGGGCAGAAGAGGAGGCTGGAAAGGTGGGTATGGGGTCCTTTGGCATGGCTAGGAGTTTGGGCTTCATTATACCTGGATGTTAAGTGATGGGTTTTGGGTTTGTTTTTTTGTTTTTTGTTTTTTTGGTTGTAGTTATTTTTGTTTACTTTTTATGTATAACAGCTTTACTGAGATAACTTGCATATAATAAAATTTACCCTTTTAAAGTATATAAATCGGTGGTTTTTAGTGTATTTTATACCCATCGCTGAAACAAAGCAGGACCCTCGCCTCTATTACAAATCCTTTCCATGTACCCCATTTCTTGATTGTAGGTAAAAGGCTTCAGCCTCCTAGACCTTCCCTGAGTACCAAAGGGCAGATTCAAACAGTTGCTTATCAGAGAAAATGCAGAAAAGAAAGGAGGAGTGGTCAAACAGTAGTGCGGCCCTGGGGCAGGGTCTGGGTTCCTCCTGAGGAATATACGTAACAATACCTTTGAGTTCTTCTGCAGGAACCAGGGCCCCCACTCAAGTGGAGGCTGGTAACTTCAGGCCGAGCACAACCTTCCTGGAAGCTGAGATACCTCACCACCAACCAATCAAAAGGAAGTCACACATCCTGTAGCAACCCCCACCCCAAATTTTGCCTGTAAAAACTTCTCCCCTCAAACCATCGGGGCGTTTGGGCTTTTTGAGCACAAGCCTCTCTTACTCCTTGCTTGGCCCTGCAATAAACCGTTCTCTGCTCCAAACTCAAGACGTTTACGATTGTTTGGCATCACTGTGCGCTGGGCATGTGAACTTGGGTTTGGTACCATTGCCACTATCTAATTTTGGAGAATTTTCATTACCCCAGAAAGAAACCCTGACTCATTAGCAGTCATTCCCTCTTCTCCCCTCCAGCCCATGGCAGTCAGTAATCTACCTTGTTCGTATGAATTTGCAATCTTCTGGATGTTTTATATAAATGGGTTAATGAAATATGTCTCTCTTTTTTTTTGTAGCTGGCTTCTTCCACTTAGCATGTTTTCAAAATTCAACTATGTTGTAATATGTATCAGTACTTCATTCCTCTTTATTGCCAGATAATATTCTATTGCATGGCTATACTACATTTTGTTTGTTCATTCAGTAGTCGATGGACACCTGGGTTTCCTGCTTTAAACATTAGTATACACTTTTTGTGTGTGTGGACATAAGGGTGTATACCTAGAATTGGAATTACTGAGTTATTAGTTATATGGTAACACTTTAATTTTAAGGAACTGCCAAAATATTTTCTAAAGCGGCACCATTTTACATTCCCTCTGGCAATCAATGAGGTTTCCAATGTCTTTAATCCTTGTCAACACTTGTCATTGTCTTTTTCGTTTTTATTTCAGCCACCCTAGTGTGTGTGAGGTGGTCTCTCTTTGTGGTTTTGATTTGTATTTCCCTAAGGACTAAAGATGTTGAATATCTTTTCATGTGCTTTTGACCATTTGTGTATCTTCTCTGGACAATTGTCTATTTAAATTGTTTTTCCAGTTTTAAGATTGGCTCATTTGTCCTTTATTCTTGAGTTCTTTATATATTTTGGCTACAAGTCTCTAATTGGATATTGTTTGCATATATTTTCTCTCATTCTGTGGATTTTTTTACTTTCTTAATGGTGTCCTTGGAAGGTTTTAATTTTGATGAAGTCCAGATTATCTTTTTTTTTTTTCACTTGAGCTTTTGGTGTTGTAGCTAAGAAACCATTGCCCAATCTAAGGTGAAGCCATTGTTTTAAAATATGAAACTGATGATCTGATTCACATTTTTTATAGATCTCTTAGGCTATTTGGAAACTGGATTGGAAGGTTCTAGAGTGAAACTATAGAGAACAGTTTAGGAGGTCATTACAGGATCCACAGGCAAATAAGTAAACTTTAAACTTCAGTAAGCACTCGGTCAATCAGTGTATTCCAACAGCGTCCTCTAGATGGGAGTAAGACGGTCTTTACCTTTAAAGAATTCACAAGGTAATACATATAGCCAAGTCATTGTTTTATCAGGCAGGTTATACTGAATACTATGGAATACTAAGGAATAAAAAATGTTTTATTAGAATAGTAAGGAGAGTTCATTTTTGTATCTCCAGTGTCTAACATACAGTCAGTGCTTAATAGCTGTTTGTCACACTTACGGATGACAGAGTAACCGAAAGCGATGGGAGAGATGGCATCAGAGCTTGGCCTTGGTGGGCGGGTAAGGTACTAGAAGATGGAAAATGGAAGCAGTGTTGTGAGACACCCAATGGGGCGGCTGGTCAGTGAGCCAGTGACGTGCGGGTTGGTGAAAGAATTTACTAGAGATTAAGTGTAAGAATAGAAAGGAGTTTATTGGGTGCGCTGTCACAGGCAGCAGCGGGCCACACAGACGAGAGGTGCCTGTGTGAGCACCGGGGCAGAGAACAAGGGAAAAGTTCAATAGTCACGCTGCTATAGGCAACAGCAGGCCACACAGGTGAGGGGTGCCTGCTCCAGCACCGAGGGCCGGGTGTTGGGGTGTTTTATGAGTTCGGGTCACAAGGTGCCTGACTGGCTTGTGCACAGTCTCTGATTGGTTGCAGGTGAGATGAGAACTTTAGGGTCCGTGAAGGGCAGTGGGATTTAGGACTCTGATAAGATGGGCTGAAACGAGCCAGTCTGAGCATTATCTAGGGCTGTTGGTAGGGGAAACACGCCCAGCAAAGAACACACCTATCTTTTGAGGAATCGTTGGCAGATATCTGAGAGCCCAGGAATGGGGGTCTTGGACTTTGAAGGACATCAGTTGGCCCAACAAACAGGATATTTTTGACCAAAGGATCACGTCCGGGAGTAGGTGGTTAAAATTAAGGATATTTTGATTGACACCTAGAGTTGGAGGAATTATAGGCGATGAGGCTGGTGATGTTCCCGGGGCTTATATAGTTCCAGACCGAGTTTATAAATAGGAAGGCTATGAGGAGTCAATGCCTTCCTCAACCTCCTTTAGCGGCATGATTGTTGTTTTTCATGGCCAAGTATGGAGTGGACTGGAGCGGAGAGGAGTTGGAGCACAGCTAACAGTTTGGGTCAGGTAAAGGGTAAAAGTAATGGAAAAAGGGGTTTGGGAGAAGCTGAGGTGGTGATGGCAGTACCTGACGTGACCGTCTGTGTATGGGAATGGTGGGCAAGGGCAGATCCCACTGCAGCCCTTTGGAGAGTGGAACTTCAGCAATTGGAGGAAAGGTAGTCCCATTTAACACTGATGGGCAGTCCAGGGGTGGGGAGGATAGTTTAACACAGCTAGTGGAAGTTCCAGGGGAAGGATCCCAGGCCTTTGGCACAGCAGGTGGTTGGCAGGGGAGTTGGCTCTGTGGCATAGAGGAAATAGAGTTGCGATTTGGAAGTCATGCATTCCTCAGGCCCAGCCTCTTTCTAGCTTTGTGAACTGTGAGGGCATTAACTTGATTTCCTCCTTTGTAACAGTCCCTACCTCACAGGGCAATTGGGAGGGTCAGATGGGGTCATTTATGTAAAATGTCCAGTAAATAAGAGGTTTCTGTCTGTGGTTTGTTCCCTTCTTCCCTGGAGTAATATGCTTTGATTTCATTTAAAATCTTCCTCAGTGAACATGGTGCTTTGAATCGAGTCACTAGCACAATCCAGAGGGGTTTAGGCAATATATGTGGGTAGGTGTGTATGGGGGTGTGTGTGTGTACAACTCAGCCACTCAGCAGAGGCTATCAGCATTCGCTGTTTTAAAACTCTGTTAATTGTATCATCCTTCCATTTTCCTTTGAATTTGTCTTGCTTCTGTTCTTGTCCAAACAAAAATATTTATGCTAAAGTTACATGTGTGCCTCTTCTGGAAGACTCCCTTAAGTAAAATGGCGTTTTTAAAATTGTGTCATCATTAAGATGGACAGTTTTCTAACAATACCTCTCTGTCTGATTGGATAGATTTTCTCAAGGTCTTTTTAATGTACTGGACTCCTGGTATAGCGAATCCAACTTTTGCTTTGTTTTCCTAAATTCTAACTCAGCTGCTTCTGTGGTTTTTCTTGTACACGACCCCTATAGATCTTGATAAAAGCAGCCAAGGTAGTTTGCAGGAGAGCTAGAAAATATCGATTGCGTGTCTGAGTATAGTTTCCCAGTTTTCTTAAATGGTAACTGTAAATACCATCTCAGGACATAACTGAGCTTTTCCAAGAGGGAGATTAACTTTGAACTTGCAATACTTCAGTGGCTTAGTTTTTTAAAAATCAAGAATATAGCTTGGAATAAGACGAAAGGCAGGACCTCCATTTCACTGAGCTCCTAGTTTTGTTTTAGTTTTCCAGGGTTCTAAGGAATGAAACATTATGTATAACAAGGACTGTGTTAAATTTAATTATTTGTTTCATTTCTTAACATCCTTAAATTGGAAGGGACTTTAAGTCCTTCTGTCCAAGGGGCCATTCTGTGCTAGATCCCTTCTATGGCAGCTGACAGCCACTCGCCTCCTCGGGAGGCAGGCTCTTTCACTGCTGGACAGGTCTAATTGTTGGCAGATTTTTTTCCCCTTATACTGAGATGAAAGCCAGCTCCTTGAAACTGTCATCCATAAACTGTCATCCACTTATCCAACTTCAGTCTTTTAGTGTCACATAAATCAAATCCCCTAGCTCTTCAGATAATTGAAAATAGTTGCTAGGCACCACTTCCCTGACTTAATTTGTCTCCCCCCCCACTAAGAAAAATAACCCTAGTTCCCCTGGCCCTTCTTCCAATGATATCATTTCTAGATTCTTTTGCAGCCTGGTTTCACTATGACCAGCCCCATTAACAACTGGCTAAATGTGGCAGGATCCTTGTAGCTATGTTACTGAAACCTGGCTTCCTCCCTTGGTGGGTGTCAAGTCAAAAGACACAATCAAGCCAAAGACTGGGAGAAGAAAGGATTTATTATGACTTGCAGCAAGTAAGGAGAACACTGGGGATCTTTCCCAAAGCAATGTCTCCCCACAGCAAAATTGGGGAGGTTTTTAAGCTAGGGGTACATGCATATTCATGAAGAGGCTTGAGCAGAGGAGAATTCAGCACAGAACTGGGGCAAAGGTTGACAGAGTCCCAAGCCTTAGTTAACTGAAGTCAAGAAGGTCAACTTCATCACTCCATCCTCCACCTGGGTGGGGGCCTTAGTTCCGGCAGAACTCAAAGGTAAGTTATTATGTGTATCACTTGAGGAGGAACAAGGACTCTGCATTCTCACTAGTGTTAGACTGCCTTTTCTCTGTCCCCGCATTCCTTTATTCCCTTAAGATCATTGATTACTAAGACCTGTTCGAGAGCAAGCACTGTGGCCGGGCTTGGACCGCAAAGTGGCCTCGACCAGAATGGGCTCTCATGTCAACAAAGCCATTCCTGGTCTTCTTTCTGCTGGGATCCCCTAACCTCTCTGCTTATAGCTGTCGTGGATTTACTTCTATAATCTGCTCTCTAAATGAACACATGGTTTGAGAGTATTTCTGAACATTGTCCTGCCATGCACACTGTAGCTCAGGTAGCCTCATAAAGCTAACAGTATTTGAGAGTATGTACCAGGGTCGTCTTAGACCTAAGCACAGATACTGATACAGGAAAAAAAAAAAAAATGAATGAGGGACTTGAGGAGGGGCGTGTCCCAGGTCTCGGTTGAGTCCCTGGGCCGCGCGCCCCGCCCCGCCGAGGTCCTTGGCTTCGCACAGGAAAGAATTCAAGAGCGAGCCACAGTTGAGTAAAGATAGATTTATTTAGAGATACATATTACACAGAGTGTAGGCTGTTTCAGAAGGCAAGAGAAAGGTGTCGGTGTTGGGTGCTCAGGTTAAAGTAAAAGTAGATACGCACTCCATAGACCAGAGTGTGGGCTGTCCGAAGACAAGGGAGTGGGAGAGGGCCAGGAGGTGTGGTATCTCCAGTATTTACAGGTTCTGTAACTTCACATGCCAACAAGTGGGAGGACCATTCAACTACTCTGGGGAAGGGGCTGGGATTCCCAGGAATTGGGCTGCCGCCCACTCTTCGACCTTTTATGGTAGCCTTGAAACTGTCATGGCACCTGTGGGCATGTTATTTATTATGCTGATAGATTACTATGAACGAATAATGAAGCTCAAGGTCTACTGGAAGTACAGTCTCCCGCCATCTTGATCCTCTAGGCCTACTGGGAGTTGAATCTTCCATCATGTTGGTGTTCATCACTGTATCATTCCTTGAATGTCTGTGTCCTGCCCTCTTCCCTCCTGTCCCAATATCAGCTACTCCAGACTACTCAGCTCTGAAGTCCTGTCCTTCGAGTGAGAGTCCAGGGGTCTTCTCTCTTCCTTGGCTCACTCTGAGGGTTAAAATAGCCAAAGAATGACAAATTAGAAAGATTCCAGGAGTTGGGTGAAATTATCCCTTAGCCTAAATGTTGCAGGACATGGATTGGCGATGAACAACTCAGGACTACATTTGCCCAAATTGTCATTAATTATAGTTTATTTAGATTGCTTTTCACATATTATTGTTAAACCCCAAGACTATAGAGACTTATGCTGAATACTTTAGCGGTGCAAAGGTCTCTAAGTATAGCTGGGTTTGGAATCTGACTTGGCCACCCTAGCTGTACAAACCTGGGCAGTGTAGCTAACCTTTTTGTGTTTACTCATTTATAAATGAGAGTAATGGTAGAGCTACCTCATAGGGTTTCCTTGTGTGTATTAAGTTAATATGTGTTGGCAGGGCTGAGGCTAGGGTGAGAGGAGCCAGGCATTCTCCTTGAGTGAAAAATTTAAAGGGTTGCCAAAAAAATCAATAACCAAGATAAACAGTAGTTCAATGCAGTAAAATGAACAAAATACTGACATTTCAGATAGAGACTAGATTCAACAGGACTGAGATGGGGGTGAGATGCATGGGAGTGAATTGTACAAGTGCAGGGTTGGAGCCCATCTTTATGTAAAATTTTCATTGTTTTGCATCATGAATTTTTTGGCCTTAATTTTGATACTTGAAAACATTAGATTAAAATATTATTTGTCTTGATGACTAGAGTCTTTTTTCCCGTGTGTCTTCTCCAGTTTTTACCCCAAGAGCTCCACGCTTCCCTCCCTCTGGTTGCAGGCCAACGTGTTGTGTGGTGGGGTTTGTTGTTTCTAATTACTGCAAGGATGGTAGTTTTGTGGAGGAAATCCATTTTAAGAGCCTCGTGGAAGGCTTTCTTTCCCTAGCAGAGATATTTCTCTTAGGCTGTGTCAGAGTGCCAGTCCAAATCTCATCATCAAGGTCAGTTTTAGGTTTTGAAATGTCATTTTTCAAACACTGCTGAAGTTCACACCCCAGAGAATAAGAAAAAAAAATGCATGCACTGAGCTTATGTCTAGAGGAATCTAGCCAAACCACGACACTGTAAAATCGCTTCTCCTGGATGGTTAGGATTGTGAAGGACATCGCAGATGGTGGCCGAGCTGGAGCTGGAACTACTGTTAGTCACTTGGCACGGGTGTGAGATTTTCTAAGTGACAGAAGCCAGGAACCTGGTGGGGAGTAGGAGGTGGTGCTTCTCAAAGTTAAATTATGGTGATAGAATCTTTCTGTAATTCTGGTTCTGCTCCAGTTTGCCTTTATACAGGCTTGATTATAAACATGTCTTAGAAATCTGTTTCATAGTTAGTGACCAGTGAAAGACAAAAAAACCCAAAAAACAAACAAAAAAACCCGAACCCCCCTCCCCCAAACTGTCAGAATCAATGTTTTAAAGCTTTGTCTTTGACGGTCCAGGTGTTACAGGCAAGGCAGCTCTGTTAGGGCATCACCCTATTGTAATGGCTTTTCTTTTCTTTCTTTCTTTCTTTCTTTCTTTCTTTCTTTCTTTCTTTCTTTCTTTCTTTCTTTCTTTCTTTCTTTCTTTCTTTCTTCCTTCCTTCCTTCCTTCCTTCCTTCCTTCCTTCCTTCCTTCCTTTCTTTTTTCCTTTTTGATGCAGATTTATCCACTGTTGCTTTCCACACGAAGTAAGAGAAATAGTTGCTCTTACAAGGTCACATAAACTGGATGCTGTTGATGCTTTGCATAAACTACGTAAAGCTGAATAAACTAACAATTAACCATAGCAGTTATTGTTGGTTTTGATCAGGTTTAAATTCACCTGAAGATTTAGTCATTTTTGTTTCAGATTCCAAAGAGTGGAATTCAGTTATAAAGTGGAATGCGTTTAAAACATAACTTTATTTTGTCTGCTGCTGCCAGACGTTGCCGCCTTGCAGTGGTGAGGTGGCTTCACAGCATGAGCTTGGTCACTTTTAGAGACTCCAGGTATCTTTTCTGGTTTAGGATTAAAAAAAAAAAGTGGAGGGAGGATGAGAAATTCTTGTCTCAAAGGAACGTATGTCACCTTCTTTGTACCAGTTTTTGGAGAACAGCTGTGGCAGCTGCTGAACTATGTACATCTGCTTTGTTTTCCTCCTTTCATTTGGCAGGTGGAGAAAGTGTGAGAGTTTAAATGGAGTCTAAAATTAGTCTGCCTGGTGGAGCATTCGATTTCATGGATATGCTGTTTGGAATAGCAGTATTTAGTGGCAGATGTAGAAGCTTGGGTATAGAATAAGCTTTGAGGTTGAAATCCGGGGACCAGGACAGTAGCGGCAGTTTGATTTACGAGGGCCACATCCTCAGATGTCTAGGAACTCATATTGGAATAGAGACAACTGCGGGAATGCATTGTCCTAGCGTGAAAGTGATCCTTGGTTTAATGGGCAGAGTTTAATGTTTCCTGTTGGATAATAACGTACCAGCTCATCTTTAGATTAGTTAGTGAGGTAAGACTTCCAGAGTGGCAGGATGAAATCCAACGCTTTCTTCTCTTCCTCCTCGTTAACTTCTGCTTCTGGACCAGCTTGGACTGCATTTTAAAGAGATTTGCAAACCACAGATCCTGGGCGTTAGTGTTGAGTCATTACAATGGGAGTGCTCGTGCTCAGGAATAGACGTGTTGTCTTAGAGGTGGGGTGACTGGTGACACTGGGGGGCAGTCTGTGGTGCCTGGCTGGCCATCCAGCATGATCTGCTGAGTTAGGAAGACTCAGGTTCCCCCACCTGCTTAGTGGGTACACAGCATTTCACTAGCTGCCCTACTGACCACTCTCCCTAATCACCTCTTTCTCGGATTGCTTGCTTCCCTGGAATTCTCCACGTCTGCTTTTCAGTCTTGTAAGAGCTGCCCTTTTCTGCCTTCCCTTCCTTTGCCTCATGTAGGACATTGCTTTTATTTCTTTTCTGCCTAATTTAAGTTGATTGTATTGAAGATCTGGGGGTGATGAAGATTAGTCTGGCATGAGCAACATCTTGACGTGGCATATTAGATGCCATTGTCCTCAAACCTTGGCCGTACCACACACCCTGCTTTCCCTGCCTGCCGCTCCCCCAGCTTAGAGTTCAGCCTGCCTTCTTGCTCTGTCCCTTTCCAGAGAACTGCTTTCTCTATCTCTCAGCTTTTAATCCTCCAAAACCTACTACTTCCTTATCCAGAAGAGTTTACCCCTTCACCGTCAACCCCCCAAATAAGTCCTAGTCCTACATTTGCTGATCCAAAAACTCATTAAATTGCTTCCCTTCAACAAAGGACCCGGAACAAAGCATAGACAGTTGCTTTAAAACTTTAGTGTGTGTGTTTTTTAAACCTGATAAAATTTTAGGTGAAAGTTTCTTATTTCCCTCCCCTCAGGTACTTCTAAGAAAGAGAGGAGTCTTATTAAGACTTAGTTTCCCTTTGCCCAGGACAGACCCTCAGGTGTCAGTGTTTTGTTTTGTTTTGTTTTTCCCTCTTGCCACATTTTATTTTGCTTTACTTTCTTCTATTTTTATAAATCTCATTTTTGTTTCCTTATTAAACGTAAAACTTATTGAGGGAACCCTCTTCCCCCTGACGCTTGCTTAGTTTAAGTCACTCAGCTGAACCTGTCCTTGGGGTCTTGTCAGCTGGGGAGAGGGCAGATGGCTGAACAAAGGGTTCCACTGTGGGAGGAACTGGGGCCGAGGGACTGACTGCTTGAGGAAGAGGAGGAAGGCGTGGGGGCCGGGCCTGGGGAGCCGGCGCTGTGAGGCGTGTGAGGTGCAGGCTCTGGGGCTACATACTGCCTGGGAAGCCAGCAGGCCATTTGCTCAATCAAGCGTCCCGTATCTCCTCGTTTCTGCAACTGCAAACCAAGAATAATAATGGTACTACCTCGCAGCGTTGTGAAAAATAGATGAGATAATGCATGTAAGAGGTTCGAATAAGGCTTGGCCCAGTGTTTGATTTTTTTTAATGCGACCCTTAATAGTGTTGAAATAAACTCCTAGGCCCGAGATGGAACTACTCCTGCCTGGAGTGCCACACCAGCAAACCGAATCTCAGATAACTGTCGTGTTCCTGTAAATGCTCCACTAGTCCAGAAGCCCCGTAAATCCAGTCAGCCAGTCCCTAACACCAAGCCGGCTGTAGTCTAATCGCCCTAACCAAGGCTGACGGTGTGGCCCCGGCCAATGAGATATTTCCTTTTTGTCTCTTTGTTCTTTATTCTTCTTGATCCTCTGAGGGCTTCCTGCCTTCTGCCCCATTTCGCAGTTCTCCGAAACGAGACTGTCGGTTGCATGAACTATTAATATTTGTTTGTATCACCTACATTGTCATCTTTAATCATTTTTTTAACAATAGGAATTAGTTTAACCTTAGGGTTAAGTATATACATAGAAATACATAAAACTGACACACATTTAAAAAAGTTTAAAATATTCTCCCTTTCTGTGTACAAAACACCTTTGAATTTCATAAAAACAGAATAGTGATACTGATAGCAGTTTGACAACCACTAGTCCAGCACTTAATAAGTGTTTAATGCCTGTTGCCTCTGGTGGTTTTTTTTTTCCCGTTATACTTTATCTATTTATTAAATAAATTGAACTGCTTTTATTTTATTTTTACTAAGACATAATTGACATACAATATTATATTAGTTTCCGGTATAGCATAATGATTCCATATTTATGTTATGAAATGATCTCCACAATACGTCTAGTTAACATCTGTCACCATCCATAGCTATAAAACTTTTTCTTATGACGAGAACTTTTAAAATCTATCTCCTAGCAACTTTCAAGTATGCAGTACAGTACTTTTAACTGTGGTTACCGTGTGCTACATTGCATGCCTGGGAACTCAGGCTTGTAACTAGAAGTTTATACCTTTGGCCCCCTTTACCCATTTCACCCATCCCCTACCCCCTGCCTCTGGCAACTACCAGTGTCTGTTCCCTGTATCTGGGAGCTTGGTTGTTTTTTCTTTGTTGTTGCTGTTTTTAGATTCCACATATGAGGAATCATGGTATTTGTCTCTCTCTGTCTGACTTATTTCACTTAGCATGATGCCCTTAAGTTTTATCCATGTTTTTGCAAAAGGCAGGATTTCATTCTTTTTTATGGGTGAATAATATTCCATCGTGTGTGTGTGTGTGTGTGTGTGTGTGTGTGTGTGTGTGTGTGTGTGTGTGTGTGTGTGTGTGTGTCTGTCTGTCTGTCTGTCTGTCTGTCTGTCTGTCTCACGTTTTCCGTATCCATTCATCCATTGATGGACACTTAGGTGGTTTCCATATCATGGCTATTGAACTGCAGTGAACGTGGGGCTACACAAACCTTTTCAAGTTGGTGTTTTCATTTTCTTCAGATAAATACCCAGGATAGAATTGCTGGATCATGCAGTAGTTCTATTTTTAATTTTCTGCCGAACCTCCATGCCGTCTTTCATGGCGGCTGCCCTCTGGTATTATTACTGTTGTTCTTGGTGGTGTTAAGGGACCGACTGTATGTCAGCCTGCTCAGTGGACTTTATGACCCCACTGGGAGCCCTGGCAGAAGAGAGTGTTAGCATCAGCTGTTTTCCCCCTTTCCCTTTGTCTGCAGGACTGTCTGCTACCCGCCTTGGGAGGCTGGTGAGCACACACATCTTCCGTGTTCTTGCAGTAGTTCTCCACCAGAGTGTTGCCAGAAAGCTATGATGGAGAGAGGGAGGGAGGGAGGCAGAGAGAGAGAGAGAGAGGGAGAGAATCCCCACGGGCAGCAGTAGCAGTCCATCCTGTTTGAGCAGATGGCACTGGAGGGAACAGCAGCTTCCCTTTGCTGACCTGCAGCCAAGATCTGCACAGAGAGGCAGCCGACCAGGAGCCTGGCACCGCCAGGCCCACACCCGGGCCTTCTGCAGTGGGAAGGAAGGAATTCCTTTTATGTTGCTTTTAAAGTGAAATTCCTCCCTGTCCTCTGAATGGGCCTAGTAATTGCGTTTGATAAGGTTACAAGGAGGGGGCAGAAAAAAAAAAAACAACAAACCCAAACTAGACAGTGTGTGAGATTTGCAGTATGATCCTATTTCTCAGGGGTGGAAAGTGCCTGGCAGGGTGAATACCAAGGCAGACTTGCAGCATGCGAGCTGGAGGAGGTGGTTAAACACTCTGGGTCTAAAACTCATCTATGATCTTGGCAAACCTTTTGGATTACTTGCCTTTTCCCATTTGTTCCCTTGCCCAGCTTCTGCTGCCTTCATTCCTGTCTGCTTTTTCTCCTCTGCTGCTTATGTAAGGCAGTGTGGGGTCCTTGGCCAGATGTTCCTGGTGTGCCTATAAATGCATGTGTTCCTATTCTGGGCCAAGAAAATACTCTCTGACGTAGGACATCCCAAAATTTTTTGGCTTATGAAATTCCAGCATCTTTTCTTTCATGATTTATTTAAAGCCTTAAAATGAAGTGACTGCACTGTTCTTTGAATCAGTATGGCGAGGGTCAAATCATTGATCTGCTGCTGGGATGAGAACGCCTAAGGGTAAAGAACCTGCTGGGTATTCTTTCTGCTTGGATATTGGATCACCTTCTTTCTCAGTAATGCTCGCCCCTCCCCTACCCAAAGTCAGGGCTTTTGTCCACGCATATTTTTATCTTGGCTATTATAGAAACACACCCACCGCCAACACATTTCTGGACCCAGGGTACAAAATTAGACTGAGTGAATGTAAATATCCAGTCTGGCTAGAGAGAAAAAAAAGCAAAGAGGCCAAACAAAGCATTGGCCCTGATTCCCAGGAAGTCTTCCAGGCTAGGTGTGGATGACAGAAACTAACTAACAGATGATTCAGGCCTGAGTTCAGGTCTAGACTCCACTCCTCACATCCAGAATGGGTATAATGATCAGTGCCTTAGCTGCCCATGAGAGCAAGGAGACTCTCCTGAAGTCCTTCTCCTAACCTCAGAGGTTGAATGTTGGTGGCAGAAAGGATCCTGGCATGCTGGGAAGCCAGTCCTCTAAGCCACAAAGCCAGGTACAGGGAGTTGAAATTCCACCTCTGAAATGATAGAAACTGCAAGAGTCCACCTCCTTCACACAGATGAGGAAACCTGAGGCCATGATAAGTGAAGACACTGATGTGGTCAGTCCTGTTGGCAGTGACGTGGAGGCAAACTGAGAGCCAGGACTCCTGACTCCCAGCCTGGTGGTAATTCCTTGTATCACATTGGATCTTTGTCTCATTAGGAAGCCATTCCAGTGTTTTTAAAAGGTTCTTCTCCCTTGATA
Organism: Vicugna pacos; assembly: GCF_048564905.1. Classification (NCBI taxonomy): domain Eukaryota; kingdom Metazoa; phylum Chordata; class Mammalia; order Artiodactyla; family Camelidae; genus Vicugna; species Vicugna pacos. Next base: position 19,083,600 of record NC_132999.1, on the reverse strand, counting down.
AAAATGCAGATATTAAAAATGAGTCAACTGTATGATCTTACTTACATGTGGAATCTAAAAAACAAATTAAACAAAACACCTTGAGCTCATAGATACAGAGAACAGATTGGTGGTTGCCAGAGGTTGGGAGGTGGAGCAAAATGGGTGAAAGGCGTTAAAAGAAAGGTACAAACTTCCAGTTATAAAATCAGTAAGTCATGGGGATGTCACGTACAGCATGGCGACTATAGGTAATAATACTGTGTTACATATTTGAAAGTCGCTAAGAGAGATTTTGAAAGTTCTCATAAGAAAAAAAAAATTGTAACTACGTATGATGACAGATGTTAATGAGACTTTTTGTGGTGAGCATTTCACAATATAGACGAATATCAAGTTGTTAAGTTGTAAGCCTGAAACTGATATAATGTTATCTGTTAGTTAGCTCTCAATAAGAAAAAAGAAATCACATTACAATTTCTAAGTTTTGATCTCACAATTAGTGGTAAAGAGATACACATTTGTATTTTCATAAATTTGGGTTCAAACCTAGATTTAAAGAAAAAAATCTTTTAAACATTAACCTTCTTTTGGCCTAGGGAGTGACCAATTATATGGATCACAGATTCAACTCATTTTAGCTACAATTTCCTTTGGTTAAAAACGCCAGTAATAATTGTCCCCATGGTGAGCTAAATATTTCACCCCGAGACTAAATGGCAGAGGAAAGGTTTTGAAGACAGGTGAACACCAGGTGAAGTCACTGCTCCTCAGGAGAGACGTGGTCAGTGATTTGATCCTCTGGGGATCCTAGTCTGATGACGTCCAAGAGAACCAAGAGCAAATAGGATTCAAGTCTTTACAGTTCCAAAGTTTTGCATTATTTTACATTAGTTGCAAAGCTATCTCTGGTAACTTCTTTAGAAATGGTTTACAATCCTTACAGTCTTTGTGATGGATTAAGAAACCATTAGGGTAAAACTTATCTGTGTTACACAGACTCCCAGAAGAAGAGACAGCTCAAAGAGAGGCAGCCCATTTTTGACTGTGTAGCCTAGTATATGTAAACTCTCAGCTGGAGTGACTTCCAAGTGCCTGCCTGTTAGTTTGAAAATGGTAAGTTGTTTCCTTTGTGCTCAAGTTTCTGCTTCTTCTGTTAGCAGGTATTTTGGAGTCTTAATCTCAGTAATGCGTGGGAGCTGACTCATGCACATGGCTTCAGGCGGAGCGAGCATCCACTTGTAGGAACAGGTCCTCTCTTGTGAAGAGGTCAGACTGGGGATCCAAATGCAACCCGTGGCGGTGATCTTGAACAGACTGAAGCAGTAATCGTGAGACCCATTGACAAAAGTACACAAAGTCCGTTTGTATAGACTAGTCAGATAATAGAATGTTTTGCTTAATTCCATAATTTATTTTGCTCACTTATTCAAGTTTTGACAAAGAATTGGACTGTGAAATAACATTTAAAGGAAACACTGCTGCACGTAATTCTTACTGTGTGGTTGAGAAGATTTTTCTGACTCTCAGTTGTGTTAGAGTCATGACTACGGTTATGAGGACTGTTGAACAACACAGTGGATGTATAAGGGATGCAGTGATAAGAAAGTTCATCAAATTTGTAGGGCCTTGGGGAGGGGAGGATGGAGATTTTAAAGATAGGGTAGTTCTTCATCTCAAGTAGAGTGACTCTTATTGATGTTAAAGTAAGTTAGTCTCTGGTCTCAAGGGGATTGTAATCTGGTTTGGAGGATTTGTAAACAACCCCATTGGACAGGAGGGGTGAAATGTAGGTAGAGGAGCAACCACGTGTGGTTTTACAGACTGACCTGCATGGGGTGTGGGGACGCACCTGGCTGCGGTGTGGGTGTGGGTCCGGCAGCCCAGCCTTGGTTCTGTCTACCAAGCAGTGTTCCCTGGCAAACAGCGGAGTCAGCCTGGAAGAATGGGCATCATCCAAAGCAGGATGTCCTTTTTCTGATTTGTCGAGGGGCATCGAATGGGCTAACTTTGGCCCCGGTGCCAGTGGAATACAGAAGAGGGGGCCACTGCCCTGAGAAAGTAGAAAGCGCGTGGCTGTGAGGTGCCTGGTATGTGTAGTACTTGAAGCGGGGTTCTCCTGCCAACTTCTGCAAGCCCTTCAAAGGTCAACTCCAGGGCAGGAAGTTTCCTGGGGCCTGAGGTCAGACTGAGGTGTCCACCCCTGTGTGCCCGGCCCAGGCACATCTCCGTCAGCACGGTCTCTCTCCTGTCCCGCCTTTCCTCCATGAGTCTGTAGGCTGCTTGAGGGAAGAGACCAGTCTCCCCTGACTTGTGCCTGACACAGTATACGAGTCAAAGGGTGGGTAGCAAAGGAACAGAGTGTGTGGGAGGTAAGGTTTGAGCAGTCTTTCCAGGCCAGGTCAGAAAGACCTTGAATGCCATCCTATGGAGTTTCCGTGTCATCCTGCAGGCCAGGGAAAGCATTACTGGTGTTCAAGGAGGAAGCAACTTGTGCCAGCTGTGTTTTTGGAACCTTTCTGGGAGCTGTGTGGAGGGTGGATCAGAGGAGGGAGAAGACCTTGCGGAGAGGAGGAGGCTGGCTAGTTAGGATGTATAGGATTTCAGGGCACTTAAGAGTTTGGTAGGAAGCAGCTGCACAGAAATACTTGCTGTAAGTTTATTTATTTAGTCGAAGATACAGCACCTAAAGGAAGCAAGGTGGTTACACAGAGCAGGACCAGATGTTTCCCCACAGGGCATACTATCCCCATGCTTGTGTGTGTGTGTATGTATGTATATAACAGAGATAAATGCTTCTGTCCCTTTTGTACAGGGACTTGCTTCGCCATTCTAGAAGAGTGTACCCTAACATTCAGCGTGCTTCTGTTCAAGGAAATGCTCACAAACATTGAGAGACAGTGTTGAATAGTGGTTAAGAAGATGGACTCTGGTGCCAGCCTGCTTGAGTCTGAGCCCTGGCTCTGTCACTCATCAGCTGAGTTACTTTGGGAAAGTTACTTAACCTCTCTGTGTTCTGGTTTACTTGTTTGTGAAATGGGGAAAATAATAGCACTGGTCTCACAGATATTTAGGAGAATTCAGTGGGTTCATGTGTATAAACCACTTAGACCGACACTTCGCATATAGGAACATATACTTATTATCTCCACGTCCTTGAATGACATTTGTACAGAGGCATCATTCCAAGTTCTTTACACAGACGTGTTAATCACATGCAACTTTCAGAACACTCCCGTGTGGTATTTTCATTTTATAGATGAAGAGACTGAGGTACAAATGCACCCACAATCTTACAGCCTTTAAGTGGCAGGGCCAGGATTTGAACCCAGGCAGTCTGGCTCCGAAGTGTATGGTCTTGACCGTTACACCAGGTGCAGAGTTTTCTTCGTAGCTACCGCTGGCCAGTGTCAGGGAGTGATTTAAAACCAATCCCTTTTTGGTGTGAAAGAAAAGAAAGCCTGGCTTGGAGCAAGGCCAGTTGTAGGACGGGTCCTGGACATCTGAGTTAAGTGCCCAAATGTCTTAAATTTAGGAGTTTCCATAATTTCTGCCTCTATGGGACTTTGATATCTATTTCTTAACCAAGATTTTAAAAAATATGTATTATTTTATTACTAAAAGAGATTCATCAAAGTGATATGAAGGACAGTTTATAGAGTAAAGTTTTCCTTAATTTTTTTTTCACGTAACTACTTCAGTGCCAGAATATTCTTACAAGTAGGGGGCAGCAGATAAAGAACTTGTAGTTTGCAGTTATTAAACTGTAGTTTATTTTTGACTATGCCCCATAGGGTGTGTGCGTGTGTGTGTGTTGGTGTGTGTTGGACTTCTCAGTGACACCTTGGAGAAGGGGTGATGCTGGGGGTGGGCAGTGGTCTCTCCTAGTCTAGGCAGCCTTAGAAGGGAATCAAGCTCTTTCATGGGAATCTTTCATTCTTAGTGTTCTCTTGCTTGAACAATGAAAAGAATATTAAGTAGTTACCTGTTTCTGGTGACTGAGCCAGGCATTTGCTGGGGATTTGCAAATCTTGGGGATTTGCAACTTTGTGGACATTTGTTGGGCTCTGTCTTCTGTATCCAGTTTGCCAACACTTTATAGGCAATCAGGACAAAAAGAAGATATGCACTGTGTATGTGATTTGTGTGTCCACCACTCAGCCTAAGAGATAGAATATTACCGGTACGTTGGAAGCCCCCATATGCCTTTTCTCCATTATCTGACTATCATCTGCATCTTATAATTATTCTCTTGCTTTACCATATACTTTTGCCATATATGTATGTGCCCCTCAGTAGTACTTTGAGTAATACTAAAGTTTAATTTTGTCTGTTTTCAACTTTTATATAAATGGGCAGATTTTAGGCAAAAACAAACAAAAAAAGAAGTTAAATCTTCTTTATTTTTGTTTCTGGGTTGTGCCAATGAAAGACAGGAGACCATTCTTAGAACTTGACTTTGTTTTGAAATAGGGCAGATTGTCAACTGTTTGATGCCTGGCTAAGCCATCAGTAGCACAGAACAAATAACTTGCTGTGCTCCCTTCGTTGTTTCCATGGCGGGCAGGGAAATGGGCCGTAGCCCAGCACAGAGTAGTTGTTTAGTAAATATTTTTGAATAAATGGATTGTAATAGCAAGGTCAGCAAACTTCACTTATTAGAACGTTCATGTAGTTTTTTTTGGTATCTCTTTGATGAACTGAATGTGGAAATGGATTAGTGGCTGAAGTGTTTATATGTGGATCTGGTTCCATCTGGAATCGCTACCTCTGTTACAAAAGACTCAGTCAGCCCTGGTTCTCTAGGGGCTGAGTGGAGTTGGAAGGACCAGTCCGTCTTCAGGTGCGTATCGAATGTCTGCTTTGTATCAGGTACTGTGCATGGCGCATCAGAGACAGTCATACACCAGACAGACATGATCCCCTGTTGTATGGTGGGGAAGACTGGCGTGAGGGATTAAAACTCAGTGTGATGAGCGCTGTAAGGTGGGAGGACAGGATGTCATGGGAGCACATACAGGGAGCTGAACCTCTTTTGGAGAATTGAGGAGGGAAGCCCTGGGGCTGGAGAGTAGAGATGAAGTGGAATGGGAGCACATGGGTGATGGGAGGAGATCTTCCAGGCTGCTCAGCAGGGTAGGCAGGGGCCGGATCTTGAAGGGACTTGAAAGCCACTGCCATAGAACTGCTTTGAAGTTTTTTGAGCAGGGGTGCGACATGCTCAGATAGGCTACTTGGACCACGCTGGCTGCAGGGTGCAGAAATAGTGGTGTAAGATTGTGGGAGGTGGGGGAGATTAGTGAGAGGAGGAAGCTACCGAATGTTACATCCTGTCTTTTGAAGCCTACCCTTACAGTGGACGTAAAATCAGTTCAAGATTTATACCAGAGGCAAGACGACGTTTGTAATTCTAGTAGTCTAATTATGAACATTGTGTCTGAAGCGGTTTATTTTCCAAAGTCAAACTTAAGGTTAAATAAAGAGTCCTCCCCTGGTGAAAGCACCCCGTTCCCTCTCCATGCACGGGGGGTTGCTAAGAAGAGTGCTCTGGCTGTTTTTAAATGGTTCCCCCCAGGCCCCATCCTACTGGAAGCCCCGGGGAATTTTCTCTGATACTCACTGTGGCAATCGGGTCAAGCTTCTGGAGGAAAACCTCCTAGATCATGAGGCCCCCGTGCCTGGGCCCTCCTGGAGCCCCGTCCACACGAGCTCCAGCAGCTTGTCAGTTGCGGTTCAGTGTTTCCTTGCTGGCACCGGCTGCCCACACAGCTTCCACTTGTGAATCTCGGCTCAGGTGAGCTGTGACTCCCTGTATTTACCCCTCTGTCTGTCCAGTCTTGGGGACCGTGGTTTGCCCTGTGTCCTCCCCTCTTACGGAATCAGGAAGAGTTCTTTATTTTTCAGTCTGCTCAGCTTCTTGACTTGCTGGGACATAGTGACAACTTAGTGTTTGTTCATGAGTTTGCTCCACTCCTCTCCTCTTTCTTGGGGGTGTTCTTATACTTGTATGTCTAGTGCCTTGTCTGGTGCCTTTCACGTAGTCGATGCACAGAAGATTGAGGCTGGATAACTGGCAGAGTTCCTGGGGAGGAGAATTTTCACCTGTGGTTCTGAGTAGCTGGAGTGACTTTGGCACAGACAAGGGGGGAAAGGGGAGTTCTCCGGAAGGATGCTGGCAGGGTCATCGCACAGCTGATTGGAGGCGCGTCCACAAGAACCCTGGTCATTGTTGTTCTTGTGCTGGCACTTCCTGGGTTAGTTATTGAAAAAAAAATATGACCAAGAGAGACAAATTTAAGACAGATACATTCAAATAAAGTAAAAAGATCTCCCTTGCCTTTGCTTGAAGTATTAATAGTAGTTGAAGTTTGGTTTCAAGAGACTCTCATTCCAGAAGTGGATTTTACCTGGATAATGTTGATTAAGTTGGAGTCTTAACCTCCACCTTGGTTAAAACAAATCTTTTTTGTTTCCAATGTCAAGAGACTAGGGGAGCCTGCTTGGCTTTTTGTAACTCTGGACTCGGGTTTAACTCTTCAGTGGTCAAAGGTGAAGTAGCCGGTAGATTCAGTATTTGACCCAATACTTTCATTTAGTTTGTGACCAACAGCCTATTTCTTTTTCACAATATATTTACATGGAACTTTATTGGCAATAGAGGAGCTTGTGTTAAGTATAAACGTGAGAATTACCGACTGTTTGATTTTATTTTTATCCTGACAGAAAGATTCTATAAAGTTTTGCTCTTGAAAGCTTTCAGTGGGCTAGCACCTCGTCCCAGTGTTTCGGTTCTGAGCTCTGGGACAGGCCTCCCGTGAGGCTGGCACAGGGCCCGGCACATAGTAGGTGCTGCGTGCTTATCAGCTGAGTGAGTATTTAGTGGACTCGGAGAGTATTTAAACCACAAAACCAACCCCATCCCACGTTCTCCAGTTTCCCCTTAGTGAACGGTGTTTACGACCCACCCCCCTTCAGTAACCTGTCTTTCACATTTTGGATCTTTGTGGGTTTGTTTATTTCTTTGGCAGTCAGTCAGTCTCTGGAATGTTTAAGCTGGCAGTGTCACAGACACATCTGTGTGTGTGTGCTCATGGTTTTTCTGAAGAAATGTCATTTGCTTAGGCTGACTCTCCTAGTTGCTTGGACAGAGATATTTTCTTTTTAATCAGTCTTAAGATAGTCCACAGTGCTGGCCAAACCACACCACCCGCTCCCCCGCCGGGCTGCTGACAGTGCTTTGCCGTATTTGTTGCCTCGAATACAGTGATTTATATCAGCCTGTTAATCTGCATGTGGGCCACTTTCATGTGAAAGATTTGAGGACAATAAAAATCTCTTTCATATCTGGAAGCATGAGTTTTGGAGAGATGACCAATTTAATAGGAACTCTCACATTCTGTATTATCTTAAATTTTTAACTTGGTATTATCTTCAATATACAACTTAATAGGTAGTATTAAATTTTGAAAATCTGTAGATTGTCTGATCTGGTTAGTAATTGAAAATATATATTTCTCAAGGTTACCAAGATCATACCTATTTTAATTTATATTTAGTAGTAATTGAATGGAGTAGGTTTTTAAGATACAGTATCACAAAATTTATGTTACAGAATAGGTGAAACATTGATTTTCTTCTAACACATTTAACATTGACAATATAATATATCCACAATTTTATAATACATACCGTTTTATAATCTGGCACTTAATCTTTCCTTTTCTGAAGAAAGTTTTCCCAAATGTGCCCTTAATCACTGGTGTTCTGGTCAGTCTCATAAACACACGATGGGTTTTCTTTTTCCTTTTTTGGTTGTCGTTATGCTTAAAAAATGCAAAGCTGCTGACATTTTGCTGCTGTTGTTGTTACTCTAAATTTATCAAGTTTGTTTTTGAAAGCTTCCTAGTGATTTATGAACTATTTCAGTGAGTGTGCATGTGCACACGTGTGCACACTAAGGATGCAAAAGCTGTGTGAGACCACATACGTGTGTCTGCAGCCTTTCTTTGGAATACTACGTGAGAAATTGGAGCAGGGGTGTGTTATATCCACGCATGCTAGCATTAGCATTTCATGATACTGCTTTCCCTTCCAAGCAACCTGACAAGGGCACATGAAGGTCCTGTTTTCTGGAATGGGCCGGTCTTCTGACCTGTGTTTTTCTTCAGTTTGCTTTTGTAGTGAGGTCTTCATTCAGATGCCCATGCGTTAAGTCCACTTTGCTCTGGCTGCTGTTGGCTTTTCTTGGTTTTCATGGTGGGGATTGCGAGACGTGGTAGAAGTTTGATTTTGTGTCAGATTAGAGGGCATGCTGTCTGTCCTGCTCCAGAGAAGAGCCAAGGCTGCCAAAAATAGTTGGGAGAGGATGCTGCCCTTAGAGCTCTCTCTGCATTAGTAGACTGGATTCAGGTGGCTCTGGAGGGCTTCCACAGAGCTATTTTAAACTTGGAGTTGCACAGTGCACAGTGAGTTAGCTCACGGTACTTTCTCAAGGGGGAGAGAGCACCTTTGCTTTGGCTCGTCCTGTCTGTGCTTGGATTATTGTCACAGCCTCCTTTGTGTCCACCCACGCCAGCCCCGTCCAGGTTTCACGTTGCCGTGGGCATGTGGCATCACACGAGACCTCGCACTTAGTTTAGTGCTCTGCTGTTGCCATCTGGGATTTTTAATTTTTGAACAAGGAAGTTCCATACTTTCATTTTGTGCTGGGCCCTGCAACTTGAGCAGTTGGTTTTAGCTGTGGGCTGGAATTTCTGGAACTAGTTTTTGGTTTTTTTTTTCTTTAATCCCTCAAAGTCTCTGCTCCTTATCCTACCCGTCTAGCTCGACGGCTCATGGTGTGCTTTTTTTCAGATGTCACTAATTGAAGTTCCTCCAGGTGTGCAAAGCACCCCCATGCCTCTACAGCATCGGCTCCTGGTGTTTCCTTCTCCCCATTTTCCCTCCCCAACCTGGCTTATTGCTATTCATGGTTTGACATGATGAAGAAATAAAGCTCAGCTGTCACACCTAACATGGCCGTCTCACCTAGTTAGTACTGATCACGCCTCATCTCATATTGCCCTTGAAAAAGTTGCTACCTAGCAAAGTTGGGCGGTATTTGATCTTGGGGTAATGATGCTGTTGTAACTGTGCAGGAAGATCAGATTGATTTTTATGAGGGGAAAAAATCCTCTGTCATCTTCAAAGTGTTCATTCATTCAACATTTTTTTTTGGAGTATCTGTGCTTATCAAACTATATTCTAAGACTGAGGGTATGGTAGTGAACAGAGTGTTTCATTTTTTTTTCTCAATTAACAATATTCTAGTTGAGGGGGCGCAGAAAGTGAATTAACAAATATATGTCAATATAGAATATGTAAGGTCTGGCTCTAGAAAACAATGTAAAGTAGGATAAGAGCGTAAGGATGACGGGGTGTGCATTTGTGCTTGTGCTGTTTAGGCACGGTGGGAGGCCTGTTTGAGGTGAAACTTGACCAGAGACCTGAATGAAGTGAGGTGACCCTTATGAAATTCCGGGGGGAAGAATGTTCCTGGCAGAGGGAACAACAAATGCAAAGGTCCTAAGTGGGCACATGCTTGTGATCTTCAGGAAAGTGCACGGAGGCTGTCGTGTCTAGAGCAGGCTGGAAAATGGAGAGAGAAGTAGGAGGTGAGTCAGAGAACAAGGGCCTGGTCACACAGGGCCTTGGAGACCCAAGTGAGGACTTGGCTCATACTGTCAGTGAGATGGGAAGTCGCTGGAGGATTCTGATGGGCTTGCATTTTTAAAGGATACTCTAGCTGCTGTATTTATGCAAAAGAGCCATCTACTACCACTGCTGTACTGAGAAGGGAAGTAAGCTGAGCAGTGAGAATTGGCTGTTTAGGTAATCTAATTATTCTTTGGGTTGACTGTGTGTGGAAGACCCCAGAAGCAATCTCTGAATTTGTATCCGGTTCAGGATTGGTAAGGGTAAAGGACCCACTTTGATCTTGCTGCAGCAAAGTGTGTTACAGCTCAGTGTTATAGCTCAGTTGTGACAGCAACCTGGATCCGGTAGAGACCAAAGCAGCACTTGGAGGGTTGGAGAACTCAGGTTTATTATGCCAACAGGCCCAGAGGAGTTAACACTCCAAGCTCTGGACCCTGTCTGTAGATTTACACAAGCTTTTATAGGCTACCAGTCTAGGCTTTGCAACATTTTGTAACGTCATATGCAAATAAGGTATAACAAAGGTGACTAATTAGGAACAAGCTTTGTAGAAATGGACCAATCAGGAATGAGAGAAATGGACCAATCAGGAGTTAGCTCAGGGAACCAATAGAATCTTAAGGATAAGTTCCACTTTCCTAGAAGTAAACTGTTTCAGAGTTTAAAAAGCGAGATAATGCCGCAGGGCCAGGGAACCGAATGGTGCTGGCAGGAGGATAGTGGCCCTGCCTGGGGCTCCTGCCATCTTTTTCATGGGGTTTCCCACCTCAGTCTCAGCGGTGAGATCCATTCACAGTCTGCTCATTCTTAGGCCATTTGTCTCCTCTTCACTCTGTAAAGATTTGTAAATTAGGTTTTGGAGTGTATCTCACTGCTTCCTTCCTTTTGCCCTGCTTTCTGGCAAGCCCTGTTAACCACCAGGGCCGTCCAGGGCCGTCATTGTCCATGTAGCCTGTTCTGCAGTGCCCCCACGGTTTGCTCTTGTTTATTCACAACAGTTACTATTGCATTGTTATGTTTGATCAATTGTCTTGGAGATGAGAGACACTGTGAAAGTAGAATTTCAAGATCTTCATGTTCAATTATATAGAATGGGAGAAATTGAGAAAATCAAGACACACATATAAGGTACATAATCTTAGGTGACATTGAGAGAGGACAGTAGTCCCCCCTTATCCATGGGGAATACATTCCAAGGCCGCCAGTGGATGCCTAAAACCACAGATAGTACTGAACCCTATATATACTGTTTTTTCCTATATACACATGCCCAGGATAAAGTAAGTTTATGATAAAGCAATTTATAAATCAGGTCCAGTAAGAGATAAGCAATAATAATAAAATAGAACGGTTTTAACAATCTACTGTACTAAAAGTTATGTGAACGTTGTGTCTGTCTCTCTCAGAATATCTTAAATGTACAAATTTAATTCCTTTTTTGTCTTAACTAAGCACTTATCATGCACTCTGGTCATATCTTTTGCAGTTTAAAGTACAGCAGCAAAACTAGCATGGATTTCTTTTTCCTTATTCACAATTTAACAGATAGAAGATTTGTCCTTGTCATAGATCTTAGCCGCCTGGGCATACAGTATTTTCCTTTCCTTATTAAGTCGCAAACTTTCACGTTTTTGTTAGCAGATGGAGGGACCCCTAAATTAGGAAGCCCACCATAGTGTGGGTTCTTGCTGCTGGTTGTGAAAGAATTCGCACAGCAGAGGCAGAGGGACAGAGTAAGCAGCTGCTTTGTTGCTCAGAAGGAGAAATGGAAGGAAAGTGCTTGAGCAGGAAGAAGGGAAGAAAAGCACTTGAGTGAGGAAGAGGTGCTCGAGTGGGGAGCCGTCAGCCAAGATGGGTGGTAGAAACGGCTCTGGCCCGGGTCGGGCCACGTGAACTTCATGGGGGGCTTCTGCCATCGTGTCCTCCTTCTGGGTGTGATGAAGCCAGTCAGCCCTTGTACGGGCTTTTCTGGTTGTTGTCATGGCAATCGTCAACTGTTACGGCGCTCTTGGTGGGTGTGTCACTTACCATGCTAATACATTACAATGAGCATATAATGAGGCTCCAGGTCCACTGAGAGTCAAATCCGCCACCATCTTAGACTGAGTTCTAACCAGTTCTTGTTTCTTCGCTGCAGCTGCCTCTTGAGACTCAGATAGGAGTAACTGGTTCCAGTTTGAGGGAGGGGCAGGGGTATGATCCTGGGGGCAACAGCCTTGGTAACAGAAAGGAATGTTGCTTTTAATCAGAATGCCTGCAATCTAGTGGACCCAGCACCTCTCTCAAAAAACCATCTCCAAAGATTATGCCCAGCCATGAAAGTTTTAAAGGGAAATGAAGGAATAATCTCAGCTAATCGTTGAGATAGGTGGTCAGAGTCGTTGCCATCCCCCAGTGCCTGCAGGCTTGTCCTAATCAACGGCTTGAGCCTGCTCTTCTCTGACTCAGGGAGGCCTGGGGGACGTCAGCTTTTCTATGAAGAGGCAAGGGTTGGGGGCTCACAGGGTCCTGCTCCCTTTCATTTTCACTTAAAGGAAGCACTTTATGGCTTCCCTTTGGCATATCTGAATGGCCAGCATCACTCCTCTTGCACTTTGGGCCATTATTACGTAAAATAGGGTCACTTGAACACAAGCACTGTGGTAGACAGTCGATCTGATGACCAAGATGGCTATTAAATGACTAATGGGAGGAATATTCTGGACAAAGAGATGATTCACATCCCAGGGGACGGAGCAGGACAGCACGAAGTTTCATCACACTACTCAGAATGGCACCAAGTTTAAACTTATGAGTTGCTTATTTCTGGAATTTTCCATTTAATATTTTAAGACCACGGTTGACCTTGGATAACTGAAACCAAGGAAACCATGGATGTGTGTGTGGAGGGTATTCTGATGTTTTGGCTGAGGGAAGAAACACTGGGACAAGGAAAGAGTGGGAGGGAAACGTGGGATTTTGGACGTAAGTTTGAAATGTCAGCAGGAGGTACATATTGAGCCACTTAGCAGATACTCTGAGGCCTTAGGGGCACCATTGTGGATACTGTTCTTCATTAAATTACTGAATCCAAATGTATCCCAATACCATAAATCCTCCATCTGAAGGGACCTGAAACATTAATGTAGCCCCGTGCCCAACCCAGTTTTCAAAATCCTCTGCAGTGTCCCTTCCTGGGCAGTCTTTGAGTCTCCATTCAAACATGTCCTTAGGCAAGCTTTCCTGTCCATTTGTACTTCCCACTACTGGTCCTGATTCTAAGACCTGGCGGTTGAATAAAATAGTGCCCTTTCCAGTTGTCAAGTATCAGGTGATGGATAAATTGTTGTCTTTGTCTGGGTCTTTTCTTTTCCAAATCGGACAATTCCTACTCTTTCACTATTTCCTCATGGGATGTTGGGAGCCAGGGCACATCTTGATCTCTCACCTTGGAAGAGGTATATTTGTTGTTTCTGTCTACCTTAAAGTTTGGTGAATGGGGCTAAGACCAGGGCCCTGGGGCTGGCCTGAGCAGTGCAGAGTAAGCACCAAACCTGCTAGTTATTCTGAGCATTCGGTCTGACAGCGATTTGTCGGATACAAAACACACACACACACACACATACACATCTTACAGGTATTACCCAAGGGCACTGAAAGCAAATGTTCACACAAAAACTTGTACATGAATGTTTATTGCAGCATTATTCAGAATAGTCAAAAGGTAAAACAGCCCAAGTGGCTTATAACTGATGTATGTATAAGCAAAATATGGTATGTCCATATAATGGAATAATAATACTTAGCCATGAAAATGGTTAAAGAGCTGATAGATAGATAGACAGATAGATAGATAACACAGATGAACCTTGAAAACATGCTAAGTAAAAGAAGCCAGACACAAAATACCACATATTGTGTGCTTCTGTATGAAATGCACAGAATAGGCAAATCTATAAAGACAGAAAGTGGATTAGTAGCTGCCAGCACCTAGAGGGAGGAGGGTTGCGGGAGTGGCTGCTAATGGGTACAGGGTTTATTTCTGGGATGATAAAAATGTTCTGAAATTAGGTAGTGGTGATGGTTACACAACATGGACTATGTATAAAAACCACTGATTTGTACACTTTAAGATGATTAATATTATGATATGTGAATTATCTCAGTAAGTCTGTCATTAAAAAAATAATGAGTATTACCTCTTATTTGAAGATGAGGCTCTTATGAGAATTAAAATGAAATAGCACATAATGCTTAAAAGCACAGTGCCTAGGGTAGTATGTGCTCAGCTTAAGATTGTTATCGTTGCCCTTAACGAAATAATACTGCTTACATATCAACTTGTATTCACTGCTACATTTGTACGCCATTTGTACGCTGTTACTATTACATAGTATACAGTCAAGAAATCCTTGTTGAATGAATGTGTTTTGTTTACTTTCATGTGAAGCCACATTCGAAATCTGCTTTGTGTAGCCTGTTCCTGAGTCTCATCTTTGGGTCTAACTTTGAGCTCCTTGTCCAGTGGTAGTGATCGCGTGCTGGGGAACTCTTCATAGCACATGTTTCAGTGTTGAAGTTGGAGTTCGGAGTGTAGACTCAGTCTGGGGGAAGGAAGGACGGCTCTACCTTAAATTCAAGCTGAAAGTGGGGGCAAAATGATTCTTGAGCTTTTTTCCAGTAATATAATTCTGCTTTATGTTTTTGGAAGAACTTAATTGGCCTGTCAAGAATGTGATTCTTAATGGTTCATTATCAGATCTCTGGACAGCAGGGGACTTCATCTTGGGTTTAAAAAAAAAAATTCAGTTCTAGAAACTTAACAGATTTAAACTGCTAAGTTGTTCTGCTGAACCCAACTCACAATTTCCACATATAAGAAATTATTATTTTAAATTAATATAGGAGCATTTTTTCTTTGAAAAAAATTTTAAAAATTCACATCTTTTTATGAACTTGACATTTCACTAATAACACTGAATTGTTTTTACAACCGCGTCAGCAAGATACTGTGTGCTTATACCGAGGTTCTTGAAAAGAAGTAAACTGATTGCTTTTTTCCCCCACTTTTTTTTGTGGGGGAAGTAATTAGCTTTATTTACTTTATTTTTATTTAGTTAGTTAGTTTTAAGATTTATTTTTAACATTTATTTATTTTTTATTTTTTTGGATGGGGAGGAAGGTAATTAGGTTTATTTATTTATTTTAGTGGAGGTACTGGGGACTGAATCCAGGACCTTGGGTTTGCTAGGCATGTGCTCTACCACTGAGCTATATCCTCCCCACCGTATTTATTTATTTTCAATGGCGGTACTAAGGATTGAACCCAGGACCTCTTGTATGCTAAGCACACTACCACTGAGTTAGAACCCTCCCCACCTGATCGCTTTTTGTATCATCCAGCATTCTTTCTAGGAGAGCAGTGAAAATTTTTTTCCCTTTAAAATCTCTAAAGAATAGTTGTACCCCTAGGCTTCCTGTAGTCTTCTGTGAACTGTGTAGTTGATCACATTTCTTTGTTACCATAAACTGGAGAGAGGCTCGGGGTCCACTTTGGGACTCACCTCTAGGAAGCAGCCTGGACTTCTCGCCTGGCCTTTAGTGTACCACCCTCCCTCCAGACTTCAACTTGATTTCCTACTCTGATTTTTCTCTTTGCCTGATTTATATTTCCTTTTACTTTTATTTCTGTCTGTGTATATATCTCCAAGAGATGCTTTTCCAAATCTTCGGGAGACAAATGGTAGAGAGTGCCACCACTATTGAAGCCAATGTTTAAAAAATTACTCTAAAAACCTTTACCCCTAACTTCCCCCCATGCCATCAGGGAGGAATGGGAGAGAAGTCAAAACTGTCAGAAGAGAGTTTTTAAGCTTTTTTAAGTGTGCCCTTTCCCTGTCTTTTTAATAGAAGTTGGTGGTATGGCCAAGCAGTACATCGAGAAAGGTCTTTTGGTCCCAGATCACGTGATCACACGCCTCATGCTGTTGGAGCTGGAGAACAGGCGTGACCAGCACTGGCTGCTTGATGGTGAGTGGAACCTGTGGGTCCGCTGGGCTTCTGCCAATAGTGGGTCGTGGTCTCCTTGCACATTGCTTCATTTCTTTCTCCTAAATTTTTAATTTATTTGTTTGCTTTATTTTATTTATGTATTTAACTTTTAAGATTGAAGTATTGTTGATTTACAATGTGTTAGTTTCTGGTGTACAGTATAATGATTCAGTTATACATTATATATATATATATATTCTTTTCCATATTCTCTTTCATTATAAGCTATTACAAGGTATTGAATGTAGTTCTCTGTGCTATACAGTAGGACCTTGCTTATTTATCTATTCTATATATAGTAGTAAGTATCTGCAAATCTCAAACTCCCAGTTTATCCCTTCTCACCTCCATTCCCTCTCTGGTAACCGTAAGTTTGTTTTCTATCTGTGAGTCTGTTTCTGTTTTATAAATAAGTTCAGGGGTGTCATTTTTAAAGATTCCACATGTGAGTGATAAGTGATGTTTGTCTTTCTCTTTCTGACTTCACTTCGTGTGGTAATCTCTAGGTCCATCCACGTTGACTGAGTAGTATTCCACTGTGTGTATATACTGCATCTTCTTAATCCAGTCACCTGTCAATGGACATTTAGGTTGCTCCCATGTCTTGGCTATTGTAAGTAGTGCTGCTATGAACATTGGAATATATGTATCTTTTTTTGCAGATTGCAAAATAACCACCCCACTCCAAACATTCAGTCATCTGTTTGGCGACATGATAGAAACCCCATGCAGTGAAGCCTTTTAATTTCTCTGTCTTCAGTCTACCTTCCCTAGAACCATTGACTTTGAAGCACCCTTCCCTGAATTCCCATTATTGTTCCAGTTTCTATGGTACCTTTTGTTTCCATGACGAAGTTGTTATAAGTAAAACTCATCTTAAATCAGAGGTTCTTTCATTCATAATAACCCACACAAATTGAAAGCATTAGTTATCATTTTTCACTTGTTAGATTAACAAAGATAGAAAATATGAAAATCTTTTATTGAGAGGGTAGGAAATAAGTATTGTTGAGTATAAAATGGACAACCTTTGGAGGGCAGTTTAGTGGTCTTTGTAATTTTTGATTTAGCAATTTCATGCTGGATTTCCTGCCTAAAGATAGATCTTCAAGGATATTTGTTTTCAGCGTTGTTTGTAAACAGCAAGACACTGGTAACAACCGAAGTATATATCATAGGATTGCCTTAAATTCTGATACGTCCACTAACCAAATAATCTGTGCTTATGTGTTGATAGGGACAGATCTCTAAGACAGACTGCCAAGTGAAAAAAGCTAATTGCAGCATAGTATATATTATGCACTATTATCTATGTAAAAACGGAGGGACAGTATAATATTACTATATTTACTTACAAACACATACATAAGCTATCTTTGGAAGGGTATAAAAAAACTGATGACAGTGTTTGGCATTACTATTAGGAGAGGATGAGGGTTGGGAAAGAGATTTACCTTTCATGGTGTATGCTGTTTGACACTGTTTGTTTTTTAGTATTTGAACAGTATCAAACTCCGATTAGGCCTGATTAAGAAAAAAACTCAATTAGTGATTCCTATGATACTTAACCCAGGAAAATGCATGCAGATGCTCATACACAGACTATTGCATGATTTAGTGCTCCAGGAAGCTGGGATTTAGAGTCTTCTTCTTTAAGTTTGCCCAGTGTAATTCTTTAGATTTATTAAAGGAAAAAAAATGGACTGGGTGGGTTATTTGTCTTAGATTCTTCGGTGCGATGAAAATAGAAACTTGATAAATATCCTGCTTTCTAGGAACAGAAATACGGATAATGAGATTTTGATATAAGAAACTTCTTTCTGTTGCAGAGTAGTTTTCCTTTAGTTCACACAGTGCACTTTTTCCTCTCTTAATCTGGTGAAACCAAAGCCTCACGAGGTTTCGACAGTTGAAGCCTTGATGTTTGCCAGCCACAGGCAAGCCAGAGGGAATTGTCCTACGCTTAAACTATCGGATGCCTGTATTTCTCCTAGTCTGGAACCATGAATCGCCAAAATGACTAGTACGGTGTGGAGTACTTACCCTAAATCTGTGTTTATCAGAGTGTGTAGGGCACAGTGTTAATAATGGCTAGACAAAAGACGTTGTGGTCAAATGTGTTTAGCAAATGTCAGTTTAAATAGTAAAAATTGCTAGACTTTATTGAGCACTTACTGTGTGCCAAGCATTGCTCTGAACATTTGACATTTATTATCTCATTCAATCCCTCCAAAAACCATATAAAGTGGAGATTGTTATTTCCATTTAATAGACGAGGAAACTGAGGCAAACTAGGGTTCACTTGCCTGTCCAAAGGTAATAGTCCTAAGTTAACCAATTTCATAGGATTTTAATGAACCTTTAATATGATAATGTGATTTAACTCTTCATGGAAGGAGACATTGTGAAGCATTTTCTGAATTTATTGGGCCACAGAATCACCTGCCTTATTCTGAACACCCACTGAGAACCTCTTGAGTTGGCTCTGGGGAGCTTTCTCTGCGAATGCAACTATTTAACATATATTCTTCGCTTTGAAGGTGTTCTGAAAAGTTGACTATAAAGTAGGTCATATCTTTCTAGAATGCCTTCCATTAAAAAAAAGAAAAAAATGAGAACTGAGTTCTCATGGGGTTGGAAGGAATGAACAGCATGAACTAAAAACTTTTGTCAAGAGAAAGGCTAGAATGACCTGTGGAAGCCGTGTATTTGTTCATTGGGCATAATAAATAAAGCTCCTACTGTGTGTCAGGACTGTTAGGTGCTGTTGGTAAAATGGCAAGATGCTATCCTTATTCTTAAGGGACTTACATCGCAGTAGGGGAGTCAGGTGTATAAAACATTAGGTTCTAATCGTGTAGCAAAATCATTCATGTAGTACCCTAAGGACACAAAGGAGGAAGTTACCTGTTCTGTTTGTGGAAAGTGAGATTGAAACAGCTTGGTGGAAAAAGAGATAAATAGAGGAATGTTCTGCAGGTTGATGAAGGGGTGGAAGGATTTTTCTGCAGAAGGACAACGTGAGCTGGGTGAGAGAGGAATGACTTAGCCTCATGTGTTCCTGGGACTGCAAACAGGGAGAGGCAGGGGAACTCCTGGGGTGATGGACTTTGATTCCATACAGAGATGGTGAAACTGGAAATTGTTGGCTGTAGGGACGGACCACTGAAGAGTTGTTAAGAAAGGGCATAACACGATTAGATCAGTTTGTATCTCACAAAGACGATTCTGTTAGCAGCAGAGCTTTTAGGTGTTGGAGTAGGGAGGAGGTGGTGGTTAGAAGCCATATGAGAAATTGTTAGAAAAACTGGGCTGAGGGATGTTGAAGGCCTGAATTTAAGCAACAGCAGTGGGATGGAAAGGAAGCACCCTTCGTGAAAGCGTGCCTTGAGGAGGAAGAACTGACAGGAGCTGTGACTGACGTTAGGTACTAAAGCCCTGAGGTTTCCTTTGATCGCCTTCCCAGCTGTTGGAGTTCCTTGGCCATCATCATCTTCCCTGCACTTTTCCGCAGCTATGTGAAACGTCTCCAGACTTTAAACATTTAACTGAAAAAAGTTAGCCCCCCAACTCCTTATCTGGGTATTTGCCATGACTGATAAACTTTCACTTTGCTATAACCTAACAATCATTTCTCTAGTTTAAATTCTTACATTGTAAGGCTTCACACCTTGTAAAATGAACTTGCGTAGTTTTAAGTAAACTTAAAAAAAAATCTGTTTAAAAAAGGGATCATCTATGTTAAACTCCTTTGGGAACGTGGTGAGTGTAATAACCACTAATCCCAGTGAGTGCCAGACTCCACACTTTGGATTCCAGCCCTGCCCTTTACCGGCAGCGTTGGTGACCCGGGTCGGGCAAGTTACTTTGGCTCTCTGCATTTTATTCTTCACGGAAATCTGGAATTACAAAAAGGGTGAAGTAAGCGAATATATGTAAAGTGCTTAGGGAAGTCCTTGCCATATGGTAAGTGCTATAAGTAAGTATGAGGTTTTGTGACTTGTACATGAATGAGGTGCAGGGCGTGAGTTTTTTGTTCTTTTTTGGGGGGGTGTGTATGGGGTTTTTTTTTTTGTGGCTACGTGAAGTGTGAAGTTCAAAAGTCGTTTTAAAAATATTTAGCTGGGCGACATTGAAAAGTCAGCTTCGGTTAGGGAGTGTCTTTATGTATCTCTTCACTGCTTTGCTTTTGCTAAAACTTCTCCTCTCTGGGAGAAGGACTGAAGTTCTACATCATAGACCTGTTTTTGGTAAACTACGTCAGTATCCTAACTGATTTAGTTTGTATCTTGAAAACCCATCTGGTCATGGTTTCGCTAGTGATTTTTCTTTAAAGCTCTGGAGTAAATCCACTTGGGAAAGTGAGGACGGGCAGGAATGCTACGTTCTGGGTTCAGCTTTAAACTCCTTATGTTACAGGGCACATGTTCCGCGGAGGACGTGCCTGTCGAGCGTGCTAAAGGTGATTGAGTGTGGAAAGGTCAAGAAAAGAATTCTGGATGACAGATGACTCATCATCTTGGTCCATATGGCTGCAGAGAGGCATCCTGCAAATAGTGGGTGGAAATGAGTAGCGTGGACGCAAGCCAAGGGAGCGCCAGGGGTGGTGGTGGATGGGCTTGGTGAAGGCTCTGTGGTTTGGTCAGCTATATCCTTGCCAAAACCACCCCAGCACCACCTTGCCTTCACAGTGTGCTTTTCTAGTTGGGTAAGAAACACTCTTTTGTGTGTTAATATGTGTATATCGGTATGCTTTTCCCTCTCTCTCTCTTTTTTTTTCTTTCTTTTTCTTTATTTAATTTCCTTAGAAGTTTAATGTTAGTGAGCAGTGTTTCTAAAAATAATTTTATTTACTTTTTAAGACAGATATTCTACCAGCAGAATGTAATGCACAAGTCTTCTAATTTTGTTATGAAGCCACGTTGTTGCTTTGTTTCATAGGCAGGGTGTTTTACTGCTTCCTAGGTGATCTTAAGGTGAAATAGTAACTAGGGAGCAATAACCAGCTTAAATACCGATTCTTCACTTTTTAAAAAACAGCTGGCAGCGAGATGGGACATGCAGAGAGGTGCGTTAGATAATAGATTTTTTTTTTTCCCTTTCATTTCTAAACGTGACTGCCAAACCTGTGCACCTAAATAGTGACCTGCGAGTTCTTAGCCTCAGTCCTAATTTACATCAAGGTGTAACAGAAGTGTCTGCCAGATGACTTTAGGGTAGATATCAAGATATTTTAAACTTGTTATCAAAGTTAGTTTTCACAGAAAGCAACCTTAAATTTTGGAATTATAAGTGGAATATAATTCAAGCCTTTCCATGGGAGGTAGACAACTTTAGAATGAGAGTCATCGTTCCGTGCATCCTTGCGTGTTCTGTTTCTGAGCAGTGCTGAGCACTCACTAGCTGGTGCTTTCTGTGGGTAATTCTGAGTTTTTTATTTTTTTTTTAGCTGAAGTCAGAGCTGCTTGAATGTGTGCAGTGTTTGTGTGTATGTGTTCTCCCTGAGAGCTGAATGATCTCAGACCTAAGGTATTCCAGGACACATGCCCACTCAGAGCCCTTGGTGTCCAAGTGAAAGGTGGGTGCTGGGAACCACAGCCGCTAGAGCTGCAGTGTATGTCCTGAATTTGCAAATGTGTTTACCATACTGGACTGGTACGTAACAGCTCTGACCCTATCCCCTTCCTATTTTTCTTTCTGAATCAGGCCTCTCAGGAGTGTTACATCCCACGGGGCAACATATGCCTGCAGAAAAAAAAGCCAACAGTCACGTATCTTCTGAATCATGTCTTTTAAGAAATGCCAAGGGCAATCTTTTCCTTCTGTTGCCCTTGGTGAATGTAGGGTATGTTTCAAAAATAAAATGTGTAATAGGTTTGTTTGGAAGGTCACTGAAGACATTGACTTTGGAGAACAAAAATAATCAAGCTTTCTCTGTGTGTGTGTGTGTATTTGTGTGTGTGTGTGTGTGTGTGTAAGAGGGTAATAGATGATCTTACTTACTCATTTACATTCAAACGTTTAGTCCTGGAAAACATTTTGGGATAACCTTTGTGTCTAAGATCATTGTTAAGCAATATGCTCTCATACCTTGGACAGAAGGTTAGAGGCAATTGGAGTGGCTGCTGAAGAGTGGGGAGGGGTCAGAGAACTGATGGAACTCTGCTGGGGACAGTTATGCCTGCCAGGCATGGACTGAATGGTCATAATCTTTGGTGCCTCACCAGGTTTGCCCTGCCTGGCACTCTCGATTAGGAATGAATTTGCGAATGAAAAGGATAAGTATGTATATATACAGACACCGATTCAGATGTTAGAACTTAGCATTTCAGTAATAAACTGCTGTGATACTTGTAAATGTTAAGTCTTTGTGAGGCTTATCTTTGATTTAAATCTAAGCTGCAAGAAACTTGTTTTTTCTATGACTTTTCCTTTGTTCAGTACCCTTGGTGTCCACAGGAGTGCAAAGTATCTGACTGATAAGCACGGTAACACTCAGGATCTCTTCTCTTCTTCATTTTGCTGGATTCTCTCCTGAGCCCCTCATCCCTGTCTTTGTTCATTTCTGGTGGGTTTCTTCTGAGTAATCTGACTGCTGTCTCGGGATGAGGAACGGTCTTAATATAATAGATAATCCCGACTTTGTTTATTCGGTTAGTATTTTCAGAGAATGACTAGATTATAACATGCAAGCATTAAGGGCCAGGTGGAAAACACATGTATATGGATATTTGAATATACTCCAGAAAAACTTGGTTCAGAGATCAAAAAAAGAATTGAAGATATATTTTTTGTGTGTCCCGATGAACTTGGCGTTGAACCATCTGAGGTGGGAATAGCACACTTCCTGACCTCATAGTCCAGGAGGAGCAAATGCTGAATAACAGTCACAGTGTAGGATCTTGGGAGCACCAGTGAAGGGGGTGGGAGGGGCCAGGCAGCACAGAGGAGAAAGTGACTGGCCCTCTTTTGTGGGTGAGGGAGGCAGCTATTAGGGAGGCTTCCTGGAGAAGGTGACACTAAGAGCTAAATTTTGAAAGTAGGAATAAGGCACATATCAGACAGACGGAGCATTGTGTACTGGGTACAGAGGCATGAAACAATGTGGTGTGTTCTGGAAACCTCAAGTAGCTGGATCACCCTAGAGCCAAAAATATGAGCAGATGAGACCAGAAAAGTGGGTGGGGGCAAAAGTTAAACAGTTCTTGAAATTCAAAAACAGGGAGTTGAAAAAGTGTCAAAGTTAATGTTAAAAATGAAGTTAGAAGGTAGTTAAAAATAAAATTTGAAACTTTGAAAGAGTGAATTATTTATTTTTTAACTTTCCTTCCAACTAACATTTAAAAATTAACAAAATTTTAAAAAATTGAAATTCACATGTACTTTAGATATTAAATTCTGGTTTCTCTGTCTTTTGGTCTGTCCTGTCACACACTTTCAGATGCAGTTAGCGCACTCGCTATTGCTACTTAATTAGGAGTCTGTAAAGTAAGGCACAGGGTGAGACCCATTTTAGATGTTAGGAGAGCCTGCTTCCCTAATTTATGAAACCAGGTATCACAGAAATTGGATGAATTAAGACAAATCATTGCAAAATTCCATCCAAAGCATCTGAGGTATACTTTGCTGGTTTAATAATGAAACAATCATTGTGCACTTAATATGCACAAAGCACCATACTGAGAAAACAGTAGTGTGGTGGAAAAAGCACGAACCTAGGAGTCAGACCCGATAACTTACTAGCTTGTAGTCTTGAGCAAGCAGAGTTACCTTTCGTGGATTCTTTTTTCTCATCCATAAAATAGGCAGATGTATTTCATACATTTGCGAGGATTGGCTAACAAATGTAAAACTTGGATAGTGGAGTTCTGCAACATAGTAGGTGGTCAAATAGAAGATGTGTGTTATTATTATCAATGTAAAGAATATAGACGTACGTATGTAGAGAGAGACACTGACAGAGATGTTAGAACTTAACATTTCAATAATAAACTGCTGAGAAACCTAACAAAAATGTTTTCTAATAATAAGGATTATGGTATTCACCCTTCATTAAATACACTTGAGGAAAGCCTAACTCAATAAAATCGCTGGTTTTCCATTAAACCTTACCTAGTAAATAAAACAAAACAATGTAAACCTGTTGATTGCCCTATGACTAATAAGAAAACTTTGGAAAGGTGAACAAGTGGATGAGGGTTAAAAGTAGAATGTCATGTGGAAAATGCAGAGAATCTAATTTTCCCTTTTTACAGTGTTTTTATAAAAATAATACATGATCACTATAAAACATTCAGGCCATATGGAAAAATGCAATGAAAGGCAATAAATCACTTAAAATCCCATTGGCCAGAAATAACCAGGGTTAACAATGGAAAGCCACCATTCTAGGCACCTCTCCATGCAAGTGTGCAGATAGAAATCTCTAAGAATGGCATCATACTTAATGTACTTTTAAAAAGGCATTTAATTTTACTCAGATTTAACTATAGCAAAAACTAAAGTAAACCTAAAGGAATTATTACTGAATTTCAGAGAAAACTTTCTTCATCACCAGGGATATTAATTCCTATGGGAGTCCCTTACGATTGCAGAAGACAGGCAATTGATGTATTTTTTTTTAATTTTACATTACAAATTTAAAGATATTCTCTCTGTAGGATGAATAGTAAGAGGATTAATATGCTCATACTTCCTCCCGTATCCTCTCCCCTTCCTTCCAATTTTTGTTAGCTTTTATTGTTAAAGTTATAAATTTCTCTGTAACTTTAGTTTCCCAGTTTTTTTCTTACATTTTAAAATTTTTAATGAATTCTGTGCACTCACTTTTTTAACCCACTACTCTGTTGATTTTATTTTGATTAATCTTAGTTATATCACTGTGGATATACTAGAAACCAGTGAATCGCACACTTGTATGGTGTATGAATTATGTATGAGTGAAGCTGCACTACCTTTAGCACAGCTTTTCCGTTGATCACCTAGTCGACTGAGTTTTGTTGAATCTCCCTCTTCTGCCCCTCCCGTCCCTCTTTCCTCCTCCCCCTGCCCCCCTTCTTGCTGAACAGCTCATGAGGGGCTGTATTCCATGAGGTTTTGGGTTTAAGAATGTCTCTGTATTGTTCAACAGTTGAGCTGACAGTGACATTCTGGAGTGATCTGTGTGTCCTTCAGAACTTGTTTCATCATCTTCTGGCTGGATTATGGCTCTGCAGAAGTCTAAGGCCAGGCTGACTTTTCCCTTCTGAATGGTTTCTTTTTCCTGAAGAACTGTTTCTTCATGCTTGAAGTAAATAGGGTATCTGAATGTCAGGTGTTTTTCCCCCTCTGATATATAGTGTCTCCTTTTGATCTGCAGTTTGGTTCTTTCAGGGAAGTTGTCCTGTGTTGTTATGTCTTTTTTTGGTAGTTGTTCATTTGTTCCGTTTTTCTATTTCAAGAATGCTAGTTATTGGATGTTATGTTGAATATTCTTTGTCTTTATCATATTTTGTTTAAATTTTTCTTGCTACTTTTCTTCCTTTTGCCTTCAAACATGATCAGGGCAGAGGAGATCAAAGCTTTGGCTTTATTCCATTTACTACTTCATACTCTCTCTGCCTTTTGGTGCCACGCACGTCACGCCTCAGGGCCTTGGTACCTGCTCTGCCTCTACCTGCAGTGCTCCGCCTCCAGATGTTCACGTGGACGGCTGCATTCAGATCTCTGCTCAGATGTTCCTTCCTGAACCATCCTATCCACCCTTATCACTCTTTCTTTTACCCTGTAAACATGTGCAGATTTCATCTGCAAATCTGGTGTTTCCTGCCCTCCTCATGCTCCCATCTTCCATGTAGGCCTCAGAGAGCAGAGGTTATATCTGTTTTATTCATGACCATATTGCTAGTACCTAGCGTCGTGTTTGACACACAGAAAAGGCTTACAGACACACAGTCAGTGACAGAGAGGCCTGGCCTGCCACCTGTGGCCGAGCCTGTGTGGGGGGTGCTTGGCTTGTGTTATTTACCTTGGGGCAAAAATGTGGGCCAGTGAGGAAATCCTTTACAAATTCCTTTTGTTTTAATTAAGAAACAAGGGGGCCAATTTTCCCCTAATTTGTTCTAGAGACTTAGGTTTAAAAACAAGCAAGCAATTTTTTTTTTTAAAGCAGAGTTCTTAAACAGAAGCACCTTTAAGCAAAAGATATGCAGATGACAGCTCCTCCTCAGTGCAGTATACAACTTTCCTTACCGGGGAAGGGGCTCAGTGCTTTAGCATGATTTGTTTAAGAACAAGGATTATAAATTAGTAGTTTCATCTATGTCCTTAAAACAGGAAAAGTCATTGTGCTGATGCCAGAGGATTGCCATGCCATTTGGGAATTTCCCCAAGAATGCCTACCTAATGGGAATTCTTGAATTTTAATAGCACACTTCAAAGATCCAAACTTAGGGTTTAAAGCCAAATTTTCTGTATCTTGTATCTGTCAGTGGATCACTAAATAGTGATTATAGCATGTCTAGGTTTTTAAGTCACTTACTACTAACCTGTAAGCTCTTTGAGAGCTGTACAGCTTATTCCAAATCTCTTAAACTCTGGGGTCTGTAACAGAGGAGTTGCAAGTGTCCCTGGAAGTTCTCAGCGAGCAGGAAGTAGGCCCCAGAGCACTCTCAGCACAGTGGGAAATGCAGGACTCACAAAGTGATATGATGTAGTGTAAGCTCCTTTTGCCAACATCTGGAGCACAGCTGTTTCTTAATCTTTTCACCATCTGTTAATAAAAATTGGCTGAAGTGGACTATGGAGCTCTTGGATACCCATACAAATAAATAGTGCATAAACTGATAAGATATTAGAGAGAAAAGGCCTTCATAAAACAGATTTTGATGGTGATTAATTTTAAGTTCCTACTAAGGCTTCTGGTTTGTGGTGTGACTGGTTTGAATACCACTGGGTAAGGGAAGACTGTGGAAGAATGCCTGCCTTCAGCCTTATCCCTCAGTGATTAATTGTGATGGACCACGGCTTGCATCTGAAACTGGGTTCTTGTTTTCCCAACACCTGGGAAGAGATGGGTGGTCAGAAGCCACCATGTTGGCCCCAGATCTTAATGGAGGTAGGAGGGGACCTGATATTGTGTGACCTTCTCACAAGCTGCCAAGCCCAGGCAGGTATTGGAAGTTACCCTTCAGAACTGCCCTTTTATTCGCATCAAGCAGAGGGTTTGCTTTTCTGCCTGGGGAAGTGGTGGTGGACTCTGGCCCCACGCTCTTCCTCTGGAGTGGATGCTCTGCAAATTCGCAAAACAGAAGTGTCCTCGTTCCCTCTTGCCCTCCACGGCCTCAGCTTGTTGTGGTGGCACCTCCTGCTTCAGCTGCCCTCCCTCAGGCTCTTGGCATGGCCGAGAGGAGCAGGTGCCGAGGTCCAGGGGCCAGCACTGCTGGGAACATAATACCAGTTAGGAATTTAGTCACATCTCTCTGCACCTAGTAAATCTTTTTTTTTTTTTTTGATGGTGGTGGTGGGTGGGTAGGGAGAGTCTAAAAAACAACCTGTAGGCACCATAATTAGTGATACAGCACAAAATTGAACTACATAAAATTTCAGCTTTCATCATGGATTGACTGCTCGAACAGGACAGAGCAGCTTTTCCAGGCTGGGTTATGAGATGGGAGATAGGGGTTCCTTTGTGGAAGCATAAGGTAGGTTTTCCATACTCCCGATCGGAAACCATGCAGTGGAACTGTCTCATTTGTGTAGCTAAAGGGAGGTGAGCAAGCTTTCCATGCTTAAATGTGATCCTGGTTTTACTTTACTTCTTGAGTTTTCTGGTTCCCTCCACAGTGGAATATATTCACTTGGAACAGTCTGCCTAAGGAGGCAGAAATACTGCTGGTCATTTGAAAGCGTGTGTTTGGAGATTACTTTTAGTGAAAATAAAAGCAGACTACAACTTTGTTGCAGTTCTTTCTAAGTGGAAAAATTATTAATGCTGCCACCTGTTGACAGAATGTGAGTGTGCATCTGGTCCCCTTGGCCGGTAATCCCTACCCACCAGGGACACCATATCTGCGTGGAGTCTGACTATATCCTGGGCATTTCCGGAACAAACACAGCACCTCCCCCTCCACCCCCCAGTTGAGACACCCATGTAAATCAGTTCAAAGGATGCTGGAGCCACCATGCCTCCTTGCAGAATACCAATTCCTCCTGTGTGCCCTGAAGTCTTAAAGTTAGGATCTCTAGGCTGAAGGATGTTCATGTTTTAAGAATCCTGTAGACAGATAAACACTGCACCTCACTCTGTAGGGCCTCTGCCCTGCTGCCTAACCAGAGTGACGGACAGCCCCTCTCTAGGATGCTGCTCCCCAGACTTCCCTGGGCCTTGGTGCCCACTTGAGAGATTTGGACATCACACCTGCCCTGAAAATTATACTCTTTGAGGCTGGTTTCTTCCAACTGTGATGCTTGGTTATTAATGGAAAGGGCAGTCATCCTTCAATGATTTTTTTTTAATCCTCTTCTCTTTGTTACTGATTTCCCTCCTTCCCCCTAATTCTTGACCCTTCCACTGTACCCTCTGGAATTCTTTTTCCTTAGAGTTCTCTCCACCTTCCACACGCCTTCTAACTTGGCAGGATGCTCTCTCTGCCTTCTGCCTTTAAGGAGAGCCTGGGTCTGCCCCGAGGGTGCTGCTTTCTGTCTCGTCTCCTGTGTTACTGAGGAGACTCTTTCTTATGAAAACAACCTGTCGGGGGATGGTGGTGGTGATGGTTTTGTTCTGTCTCTCCACTGCCTCGTTCCTACTTTTACAAAAGCTCAAGCTTA
This sequence comes from Vicugna pacos, assembly GCF_048564905.1. Lineage (NCBI taxonomy): Eukaryota > Metazoa > Chordata > Mammalia > Artiodactyla > Camelidae > Vicugna > Vicugna pacos. The sequence continues at coordinate 19,055,088 of NC_132999.1, read as the reverse complement.
TTTTTAGCCTTCATGTCTTTCTTATTATCAAACTTGCCGTTTGTCTTTTTTCCTCCAGTGCCACATGGCCTTCGTTTCCCCCTGGTATCGGCTCTTTGCCCCGTGTACCTCTCCTCCCTAGCAGTTTACCCCAGGCTAGTCACCACTCTGGGATTTCCATATAGTAGTTTTTTGAATTAGGTATCATTATGCTCACTTTATAGGTACAGGGAGGTTCGGTCACTGAGGTTGCAAAGTGAGAAAGTGGCGTAGCTGGACAGCCAGCCTCGGCATTTGTCCCTGGAGTCTCTGCTCCTTTTTCCCTAGTCGTGTTTGTCAAGTCATGTGCAGTGATATTCATTGGAGTATATTGGAAAGCGTTTAGATGTCCGGCAGTAGGGGGTGTTGGGTAAATTATGGTACATCCAAACTAGGGAGTACTCTGCAGATATTTAAGAGAGTGAGAGAGCAAAATGTACTATGTATACAAAAAAAAAATCTCCAAGATATAAAGAAAGAAAAAAGCAAGATACAGAACGTTTGTTGTGTGTATGTGGGGAGGGAGTCTGGTGTGTCTGCCGGAGCAGTAGGCCAGGCAGTGTCCCTGAAGCCACCCAGGATTTGGGTTCTCAGGTCCTGTCTTAGGCTGACTGCTGCAGTCACCAGGAGCAGGCGTTTCTTTCCGTCTGCAAGTTTGCTTCTCCCAGTCTGCAGATTTCTGTGGGGAGGAAGACAGCAAGGTGTGGTACATGGTGTGTGATTCTCGAGTCAGATCGCTCTTGGTTCCTCAGTTATTAAATACGTATGCCATCTTGGGCAAGTCGCTTAACTTCTCTGAGCCTCAGCTTTTATAACTTGAAAATGGAAATGATGCCTACCTGGCAGAATTATTGTGACTTTTGAGGTATTTACTTATTCATTCAGCAGATATTTATTCAGCATCTACCATGTGCCAGGCTCTCCTCTAGGCACCAAGGAGATAGCAGTAAATAACTTTAAAAGTTCTGCCCTCACTTAGCTTGCATTCTGGTGACTGGCGTGGAGCGGTGGGCAGTGAGACGAGGTAAGACAAGGACACAGGAGCAAGAGCAGGCCTTTGGAGGCCACTGCAGAGTTTTGGCTTTTCTTTTGCATGTAGTGTGTCTGGCACATCAAGGATGCTCAACAAATAGTACGTGTGATGGTGAGGATGCTACCATGATGCTCTGCTCTTTTGGTCGAAGAAAGGTAGATGAGGTGACATTTAGGGTCCTTTTAATATCCCCTTTTATACCCCTGGAACAATAGTATAGTAGACAGAAAGAGCACTGGAAAGACCAGAGACCTGATTGATTAAACTGAATTCTGCTGTTGATCCTCACTGAATGCAGGCACGCTCATTTATCAAGCAGAGGGTGATGTTTCCTGCTCTGCCCACCATGTAGGGTTGATGTGAAGAATGAAATAAGTAAATTTATATAACCAGTAGTCTGCGGTACACGTGAAGCATAAAGGCTCCGTTTGCTGAATTATGATTGGAATATGGACTTGGAAGCCATCTGGCCCAGCTTGTCCGAAGCAGAGTCGCCTAGTCTGTGTGAATGCCTCTAGAAATGGGGCACTCACAGTGGAAAAGACTTTAGAGACATACCTTTCTTGGTTTGGGCTCTGTGTTGCAGTTAACGCAGCCTGTGTGTGGATTTGTTCCTTGCAAGGCGTGTCCCTGGAGTTGCTGCCTCAGGGTACACTTGTACTGTCAGCAGCTTACGGCTGAGCATTGGTGCTGAATTTACCAATCTTCTTAGCTTTAACCCAAATTAAAGCTCATCATGATGAGTTATTGCACCGGATCAGGAAAGTAACTTTAAGGAGCTTTACTATCCAAAAATTAGGTAGGTGATGAAAGGGGCAAACAGATAACTCGAGTGGGAAGCTTAGGGCTTAGTGGCAGTGCCGCGCCTGAGCTCTAAGCTGTGCCCCGGTGCTGAGTCGTGCCCGGGCTCGGAGCTGTGCTGGTTGAGCTCCCTGGTGACTCGGTGGGGACTAGAATGTGGACTCTGTGCGACTAATGACTAGAAGTGCCGAGCTGTTATTACGGCAGAGAGCAAAACTCTTAGAAAATCTCAGAAAAGTTAAGTGTGGATGTGTTGGTGGAGGGAGACCTTTCCTTCCTACTGCCTTCTGATTGAATTGGGAGGCAGCGGAGCTCCCGGGGGGGCTCTACCAGGAGCAACAGCAACCTTTATTGAATACTCACTGTGGTCCTGATGGTTTGCATCTTAAACATCTTACAAGGGATTGTCTCTTCTAACCCACAGAACTGCCCTATGCAGTAGGCATTACCCTACCAAATTCATATGTTGAGGTCCTAGCCCCCAGCACCTCAGAATGCAACTCTATTTGGATACGAGGTCTTTAAAGAAGTGATTAAGTTAAAATGAGGACATTGGCTGGGCTCTAATCCAGTGTGACTGGCGTCCTTATAAGAAGAGGAGATTTGGACACAGACACACACACAGGAAAGACCATATGAAGACAGGGAGAAAACGGCCACCTGCAAGCCAAGGAGAGAGGTCTCGGAAGAAACCAACCCTGCCAGCACCTTGATCTCAGACGTCTCACCCGCAGGACTGTGAGACAATTAATTTCTTTGTTTAAGCCGCCTGTTCTGTGATACCTTAGCAAATTAATGTACCACTGTTTTATGTCTGGGAAAACTAAGGATCAGAGAGATCACAAAGCCTGTGGAAGTTCTCACAGTTGTGGCTGCACTGAGCTGGGATGGAAATCTAGGTGTCTGGTTCCAAAGCTTCTGCCCACAACTAGCAGGCTATACCGAGTCCTGAGTGTGCCCAGATTAAGGCTGCTTCTTACTTTTGAAACCGCAGCTGGCACCCAGACCTTTGACTTCTGCTCCACTATTCTCACTAGTGTACCACACTTTGTCCCCGGCCACACTTTCTTTAGAGATAAGATGCAGACAGCAATGGCGTAAACTGGTGGCTTGAGTTAGGAGCTTAGTGGATCTGGAAGACTTGCTAGTTCTCCTCCCAATACCGAGGCAGAGGAGATGCGTTCTTCCAAGTGGTTTGTACCTGCGTAGACATGGTGTTAAACCTGCCCCCTAAATGGGGCAGATAACAAGTACTTAATGTCGCACTTCCACGCTGCTGTCACTGAGAAGTTTGGTGGTTCTCAATCAATCAGAGGTAAATACTGAAGTCACCTGGACAATTAAAAAAATACTTAACTCCTGCTCCTGCTCCTGCATGTTCCATTCTTGGAAGCCTGGGATGGAATCAGGGTATCCATACATGACCTTTCTTTTCCTTTCAGTCTTCCCTGGTGATTTTGATGTGTCCCCATCGGATGGAGAGTCTTTGAAGTTGTGGAATGAGAGCTGTCTATTGTTGTTAGTTCTAAACTATTGAAAAGGTTGCATTCCAACAATATTAACATCTTAAGGCATAGCTCTTCATTTTAGCTTTGATTTGATTTGATTTCGTTTCTATGGTTCTTTCAACTTTAACCTGTGTTGAGCGGGGGAGAATACGGCAAGAGCTATTGTCCCAGCAGAAGACCTGTAAGTCACGAGAATGAATGATGCTCTGTGATCATTAGCAGGTCTGACTGTGGGAGCCCAATAGCTGGGCACTACCCAGCATGGCTTTTGAAATCTCTTCTTGTGAATTCAGATTATTTTAGTTATGTTTCCCACCCGGAGCTCAGAAACAGTTGCGGGGGAGCTGAGTGGACTGGCTTTATCAGACAAGGAAACTTTAGCCAGTGAGATTTGACTTTTTATTTGTTGAAGGAACTGTTCTATTCTCTTTTGGAGCTGCCTCTTCTTTCCTAGTGCTTTTTTTTTTTTTCCCCCAGCTCTCAACCTCTACCCAAAGGATAAAGAACAATGTTTTGTCAGGGTGGTGGCTCGTGATGCTAGAAGGCCCTAGGGACTTAGGCAGAGAATTCAGGTCTTTAAGTGATCTCTGAAATTCTTTGTACACACTCATCAATTCATCAGTAAAAATGCTGAGTTTATATCTTCAGTATATGGATATTTATGTGTAAGTTATGTTACAATTATATTTAATATATACCTTATAAAATGAACCCTTTAAGGTAGATTAAAAAGAAGGAGAAAAAATAAAGCAATAGTTCTGTTATTTTCTTTCTGTTTTCTGAAGAGGGTCTCTTTGGAAGCTCCTGCTTTAGAAAATGGCTTTTCCTTGGAAATGGATTTGGGGAAAGAGCAAAGAGATTGATTTGGGGTTGTTTTGGCTGCAGGCATCTTTCTAATTCCAGTTGTCACTTGAACAGCAGGTTATCCAGGGTAGGGCAGGACCTGGCAGTCAGTGGGAGAGTGAGCACCTTCATGTGGAAGGCTCACTGCCCTCACTTTGCTGGTGTTTCATTGTGGAGGGTACCAGGCACAGCCCCAGGGGACAGCAGGGGGATTGAGACCTGTCTTAAACCCCCACTCTGGAAGCTCATCTTCCAGGGCAGACTCTGGTGCAGAGCGCGGGGGAAGCTAGGCTGGAGAGGACTGAGAGACCTAGCACCGTGCCCAGACCTGCCACCCTAGTGCTCCCTCTAGCATCTGCAGTCTGATCTAGAGTGAGCTGCTGGGAGGAGGGAAGAGGAGGAAAGAACCTGGCTGAGGGCGTGAGCAGTATTCAGAAAGGAACCTGGTGGGAAAGATAGGAGGTGTGGCTTTATCTAGACTCTCCTGAAACCCCTTCCCTACCTCCCCACCCCCAATTTGTGTAGCCGTAGATAGAACTGAGCCCTGAGGGCCCATGTGGGTCCAGATCTTACTCCTTGGTGACCCAGATAGCATCACATTATTGTCTATCCGATAGCTATCACATATGTGAGGCTCCAGAATACGCCCACATGCTATGAAGCCCCAATTCTAAAATTCAGTTTGTTTTTGAACTTAATAATCAAAAGAGAACCCATATTAAAGCAATCAAGCCATTCCATAATAGAAAGGTTACATGTTGAGTTTACGGAGCTCAAAAGGTTCGTATAATTTCATGGAATTAAATTGGGATTTTTAAAATAAGGCAGACTAATAAAATAAGTGTGTTCACTGAGTAGAAAAACTAGAAGACTACTAACTACCTTAGTGTTTGCCCCCTGTGTGCCAGGCATCGCTACCTTCCAGGGCTAAGGCCAAGGGGTCCACGTTGTACTTGATCTTAGGCAGATGTGATTTGACCTTTTACTTTCCCAAATACCAAGTGGTCATAATCTGATCTAACAGAAATGATGTTGAGATTTGAAAAAAAAGTTATCAGCTTATTTAAAGACAATTTTTTTTCTATTTTGGAAATACTATATGCTCAGTTTTAAAAAATTAGGAAGTATAAACAAGTAGAAAGGAATCACCCATCATCCCACCACAAAAGCACCAAGAACATACTCCCAAGCATCATTCCCCAACACGTGCGTGCCTTTACTTGAAGGAGGTACTTAGCCAGAGAGTCAGTGTGGGAGGAAGGAGAGGATACAGCTGGGTGGCTACTGGCACAAGAGCCGAGGCTGCAAAATTAGAACGACCTCTTTCTCTGCTGGAGCCAACCTGAATGCAAGATAGATCACAAAAGACCAGCTTATGAGAACGTGGAAGCAGTTTCTTCTGATGCCACCTGTAATGTTGGAACAGCCCTTTGCCTGGTGGGAAATTTATCTGGGTTCAGCATGTGAGAGCCGAAGAACTGAGGTGTGCTCTGCAAGACAAGCCTTTCTTCACCTGTTTGAACTTGCTCTGTCTTCCCTTGTCATGAGAGGAGATTTGAAACGTGCCCCATGTTTGGTTCTCTGTTTCTGTGCCCCTTTCGGAAGAGATACCACTTAATCTGTGCCCCTTCTGTCATAAACAACATCAGACGTTGGAAGCTTGGGCCACTGGATAACTCACCTTATTGGAGAGACTGGAAAAGAAGGTCCAAGGGAAGCCTTGCACAGACTGTCTGTGAAAGCCCAGTTTTGCTTTCCAGTCCATTGCAGAACCGCCCTTTTGCCAAACACAATAAAGGCAAATTACTAGAAAAATCAAAGGAAGAAAAAAAACCCCTAAATTTAAGCCCAAATTCTAGATTCAACAGGCTTAAAATTACTCTGTGGAATTGCTATGAAATTCCTAAATGTTTTTCTCCTTTGTGTACTCACTGTGACCAAAGCTTACACTGAACCGCAGACCAGATGTTGAGTTCAGTAAGTAAGATGTAGGGGATGGATAATTTCTGATGGAACTTGCAACTTACATGCAAAGTACTATAAGCAAGCTCACCAGGGAACTTCGGAGACAGCCACAAGGCCCTATACTAAATTGCCCGTCTGTTTCAATTTTTTAGGAGCTAAAGGGTATAGCAATGATCAAGACAAAAAGTGTTCCTTTTCTCAGGGACTGAGATAGGGATAGAAAATAAACATAAATACTTGGAAATTGTTCACAGTATTAAACGATGGAAACTAAAAAGAATAGTAAGATAGATAATGGGAGGGGAATGGGACTATTTTATTCTGGGTGGGGAAAGAGGGGTGTAATTAGCTTTATTTACTTACTAAAAAAATTTTTTAAACAGCAACATTATTTATAATTGCCAAGATATGGAAGCATCCTAAGTGCATATCAATAGTTGAATAGATAATGAAGAAGCATTATATATATATATAATGGAATACAACTCACCCATAAGAAAGAAGGATATTTTGCCATTTGCAGCCCTTCATTCACTTTTTTTTTTCACTTCAAAAACCAGAATTTTATAACTGGCATAAACATTTCCATTACCTCAAAAACATCAAAATACCTAGAAATGAAGTTAACCAAGGAGGTTACCTATATACTCTGGAAACCAAAATGATACAAAGAAATGGAAAGATTTCTTGTGCTCTTGGATTGAAAGAATCAACACTATCAAAATGGCCGCACTACCCAAAGCAATCCACACATCTAATACAACCCCTGAAAAAACTTTTTTTTTTAACGGCTGTACTGGGGATTGAACCTAGGACCTAGTGCATGCTATGCACGCACTCTACCACTGAACCACTGAACTATACCCTCTCCCCCGGAATGGGGCTATTTTATTTATTTATTTATTTATTTTTTACATTTTTTATTGATTCATAATCATTTTACAGTGTTGTGTCAAATTCCAGTGTTCAGCACAATTTTTCAGTCATTCATGGACATATACACACTCATTGTCACCTTTTTTTTCTCTGTGTTTTATCATAACATTTTGTGTATATTTCCCTGTGCTATACAGTGTAATCTTGTTTATCTATTCTACAATTTTGAAATCCCAGTCTATCCCTTCCCACCCTCTACCCCCCCGCCCCCCGGTAACCACAAGTCTGTATTCTCTGTCCATGAGTCTATTTCTGTCCTGTATTTATGCTTTGTTTTTGTTTTTGTTTTTTAGATTCCACATATGAGCGATCTCATATGGTATTTTTCTTTCTCTTTCTGGCTTACTTCACTTAGAATGACATTCTCTAGGAGCATCCATGTTGCTGCAAATGGCATTATGTTGTCGGTTTTTATGGCTGAGTAGTATTCCATTGTATAAATATACCACATCTTCTTTATCCAGTCACCTGTTGATGGACATTTAGATTGTTTCCATGTTTTGGCTATTGTAAATAGTGCTGCTATGAACATTGGGGTGCAGGTGTCATCCTGAAGTAGATTTCCTTCTGGGTACAAGCCCAGGAGTGGGATTCCTGGGTCATATGGTAAGTCTATTCCTAGTCTTTTGAGGAATCTCCACACTGTTTTCCATAGTGGCTGCACCAAACTGCATTCCCACCAGCAGTGTAGAAGGGTTCGGAATGGGGCTATTTTAAATATACTAGTTTAAAAGTCTCTCTGAGGAAATTACATTTGTGTAAATATCTCAGATGATAAGGAGTCAGATATTCGGAAATCTGCAGGAAGAACATTCTAGGCAGAGGAAAGAAAGTGCAAAGGGCCTGAGGCAGAGGTATCTTGGACACATTCAAAGATAGAAAGGAGCTAGTGAGGCCTGCAGAGAGCAATATTGAAAGTAAGTTGATGTGGCCAAAGTCATCTTTGGGCACCACGTCATTTGACACTGGAGAAAAGAAGAGTAAATTAGGGATGTGTAGATAAGGGAGATGGTGTCATGGGTAGCCCAAGGTGAAGTTGAGGGAATAGGAGAGTTGGTTTGCAACTGGGAAAAATACAAAACCAAGGAAAATCAGAAATTTCATCCATAACTTAGCCCAGAGTCCCAGTGTATGGAGAGGAGGGAAGAGGAGCCTGTTTCTGTATGTAAAAGGTGAGGATGAGGAGCCTGGGAGGAACAGGCTTGGGAGAAAGGGCCCTGGCCTCACAGGCAATAAGGAAGGCTTTGAAGGGAGCGTTGGAGAGTTTTCAGCAGAGATTGGCTCCTAAAAGCAGGTATGTGTGTGTGTGTGTATATGTGTGTATGTGTATATCTATATATCTCTATATATCTCAATCACTGTACTGTACACCAAAAACTAACACATCTTTGTTAACCAACTATACTTCAATAATAAAATAAAAATAAATAAAGCAGGTCAACCCCTGGGGGGGGTAGAAATATATATATATATATATATATATATATATATATAAAATTTGGGGTCAATTAACTACAGTAAGGAAAGTGATGCCCATGAGTCCAGATTTCAATTTTGCTATTTTATTTTCCCACATTTAGAAAAGTAGTGTGAAAACTTATACATAAGTTTTGCAGTATCCAAATAGTTTCAAAAGCACCAGTTCTTTTGGAGTTTGGAATTTTGCCCTCCTTGTTATGGTGCAGGCTCAAATGAAAGTCTGGAGTGAAGGACCCTACTTTGATTGACTTAGACCTAAGAAGTATGTACGTGCATACACACACACACACACATAAACGTACATGTATATGTGTGTACATCTATTGTGTGGTAGCCTAAGAATAGTATACTCATAAGCTGTTAGAGTTAAAAGGGCACAAATATAATTTTGTCGTTTCAATTCTTTAACAGAAGAGGAAATGGAGGTGTTACAACTTGCCCGAGGTCCCACAGGTACTTAAGAGCAGAGCCGAGACTGGAGCTGGGACAAGTTTAGTGATTTTTAGCATTTTTCTGCTTTTATTGTACGACTCTTTACCCTTGAATATTCCAAATGCTGAAGCTAGGTTATAAAGTGGCATATTATCTTCTAGTATTACATTTATGAAGGTCGGTACAAATTCTGATTAAAACTCCTTTCTGGGTAGTATATGTACAGATTTGATTATTCTGTCACTGAAAATATTTAAACAATTAATTGGAATTGAGAAGTGTCTTGCATTTGATATGTTTTGTTTTTGGCATTTAGGTTTTCCTAGAACGTTAGTTCAGGCTGAAGCCTTGGACAAAATATGTGAACTGGATCTAGTGATCACTTTGAACATTCCCTTTGAAACGCTCAAAGATCGTCTCAGCCGACGTTGGATTCACCCTCCTAGTGGAAGGGTCTATAACCCGGACTTCAATCCACCTCATGTACATGTAAGAATATACAAAATACTTTCACAGATTGACAAGAAAGAGCCAGAACATTTCAATTGGAAAGTGGGTGACTGATAGGAATAGGTTATTCCAAAAATAGCAAATATATATACGTAGCCAACAAGTATTTTTAAATTCTCATCCACTAGTAGTCAAGGAACGTAAATGGATGTTTACAACATTTATTGTTGGTGGGGATCTGGGAAAATGGTATCCTCATCTGTATTATATGAAATATTAATAATCTTTCACAAAAGCAACCTGGCAACCTACATTAAAAATTTTAAATACATGTTTCACTCAGCCCACTTCTAGGAGTCCCATCTGTGGAAAGCAGTAGCAGGTAAGGTCATGTACACAGTGAGGTTTATTTCAGGGTGTTGTTTGTATGGGAAAAACAAAACAAAACTCGAAAACAAAATGAATATTCATCTATAGGGATGGTTAAATAAATTTGAGAATATCCACATTTTGGAATATTACGCATTTAGTAAAAAGAATGGCTTAATATTATATCCTTTGGCCTGGAGAAATATTTCCCTTCGGTATTGTTGAATGAGAAAAACAAATAGCAGAATGATTCCAAATCTGTAAAACAGTGACCACCCTTCTTTACGTATATCTGTTTATGTGTTTATAAGTACTCTCTAGCCTCATAAGAGCAGGGATAAAGTAGGATAAAGACATAAAGGATTTATTTTAGACTGGCAAAATGGTTGGGGCTGGGACAGAGTAAGGAGCAGGGTTAGAGTGAGTGGGGTCATGTGAGTGGTCAGAGTGAGCATCAAATATATAGTTGCATAAAATCAAATCCATGGAAAAGTATGTATTTAAAGAAACTTTTGAAATTGACAAGTTCATTTAAAGAGTTACTGTTCTTTCTGGTAAAGACACGAATTAGTGCAATCTGATAATTCTTGACTTCAGTTATTTGGTGGTAGATAGTGTTACTTGTCCTTATCCAAATGTGGAAGGGGTGGCCACTGTGTCTTGCTGAGTTAATGTTTATGGAATTGGTTAGACCTGAAAATAGATGGAGTCAGTAATACCTACGGAAAACTACTCTAAGTGGTTAAGGACACCTTCCCGGCTCCTGGGTCCCATAAGTCATTATTAAGTTCTGATGAGTCTCTTTCATTTGTGCTAAGCAGTAGTCTCCTTTTGAAGTCTTCTTTTTGGAATGTGAGTAGTTCTGGAATTCCTTTATTAGATTCCTTCCATTCCATCCTAAGAAGCTAGTATGGGGGAAAAGTGGATTGGAAAATAGGATTCTGAATACTCACTGGAATCTAACACAAATGCTTCACATTTGGGCTCTGCATAGACCTGTGCTGATAGAAGGATCTTTCCTAAAATTTGAGAAGCTTTAACACTGAGTTGCTTTCCAAAGATTGGGTATCTCTAAAAGAACACCTGCCATTACAATGCTCTTTCCAAAAAGAGGAGTGGAAGTGCTGGTCTGGGCCAACTCACCCAGCGGCCGTGGCCGCCTCCCCTACCAGGGGAGATGCTGTTGTCCCAGCATCATTCTGCTCTTCCTGGAAGCAGTTGCTGTATTTCCTGATACTCTTGGAAATGACTTCTGAGCTTCATAGCAATAGGTGAAATAAAGGAGAGGGGAACACAGGTGACCTGCAGCATCCTTCCACCCCATCTGTCCTGTTCTGTCTGGGTAACAGCCATGGAATGCATTGTGATTGTTATGTGGCTCACCAGTAAGTCCTCAGTGTAAGTTACATACCTACAGCCCTGAGCGGTCATGGAATTTCAGTGCATTTCAAACTTCCAGCCAGTTTTGGGTTATCGAGTTGAGTTGCCTGAGCCTTCTGGTTCTGCTTTAGCCTGTCTTTTGATAGATTTATATCTTGTGACTATCTCCCCTGTTGTGCCATGGCCACGGACATGGGAGGAAAAATTCTGATGTGTCCATTTTGCTATTTATAAGTAGGTATGGCTCTGGAGGAGGTTAAAATAATCAAAAATCAGATTTTCTAAAATTGCAGTTTTTCAGTTCTCAGAATGTTTCTTCCTGATTATCACGGGTACATGATTCATGCCTATTTTAATCTACCTTTAGATAAGTCATCATTTGATTTAGTGAAACAACCTAAGATTAATCTCAGAAGAGGTACATGATAGAATTTGGAAGCAAGCAGAGATGGGACTGAAATACCGTTTCCTAGATTAGTGTTTTTCCTAAGTAAACCATTTGATTCTTTGAGACATTTATTTTTCGTTTTAAGAACTCAGGCTTGAGAAAGCAAGGCAGTTTTAGGAATATTTAGAGGGCCACTGTGACATTGTCTAATGGTTGGTTGTTGTTGGAGGAAGCAGTGTGGAATTTTGAACTATGAATTGAAGGTATCATTTATCAAAAGCACTGGAACATGTTTGGAAAGATCTGGGAAGTTAATAAAGATTTAATGTCAGCGCTCACAGAAAAAGGTTAACAAGCTGTTATGAGTGCTATTTCTTTTTCAGCTACCCTCACCGTTACCATTGTCATCCAGACCTAACTCGTCCTGTGGTGGGAGTCAAAGGTGAACACGTGGTTTTGCGCAGGGAAGTCTCTGCCTGTGGACTGGCCCCACTATTGTCCATATTAACTGGTTTCTCTGGTATTTACAGGGGATTGATGACATCACTGGTGAACCGTTAGTCCAGCAGGAGGATGACAAACCTGAAGCAGTTGCTGCCAGACTAAGACAGTACAAGGATGTAGCGAAACCAGTCATCGAACTATACAAGTGAGTGTGCGTCAGTGTTTCCGTGGCAGAGAGCCAACCGTAGAGGCGTGGTGCCCCAGGGGAAGGACACTGGGCTGGGGCGGGGTCGTGTTTCTTTAAGCTGGATAAACCCTGAAGGCCCGATACGTCCCCAGAAGTGAGATGAGGTGCTGGAGTTGTACATGGGAGAGGATGCCCGGTACTTTACTTTCATAAGAACCTAAGCCCCCTCACCTCTGTCTGTTTGATTATAAAATTGCTTCTAGACTTACTTTCTTTTTTTTTTTTTTAAGGGACTGCAATACATGTACATTTTGACACTCCTACTTGTAAACATCTGATCTGGGTAGAGGATTAGAAGGGACTTGTGGCCTACACATGTCTGGAGGGAGTTTAACAAAGAAAAGCTAAACCTGTAAACTACAGATTGTAAGTTCAGATTGCTGCAGGGGCCAGGCAGGTATTGGGTGGACGTGGTTGTCACACCAGGTCGGGGACATGGCAAGCTGGGTAGTCACATGACAGTGGCCTGGACAGCTCCTCTGTTGCTCCAGCCGGTTATCACCACAGGGCACTCAGGCTCAGTGCGGCCAATGATCCCCATTTTTTAAGAGAAGCAGAGATCAGGCTCTGTCTGTGGGAAAAATCTCCCAACTTTTACATTGGTCACAAATTAGAAAAATAGCAACAGCATGGAACCAAACAAAACCCACATGCAGCCCACATTCAGGACAGCAGCGTACCGCCTCTGCTATAATCAATTTCTGGCCCTGCAGCCCCCGACAGTTTAGCAAGCCTTTAGGTCAGAGGTTCCTGATCATATTATTAGAATCCATCATGCGTTTCATGGTCTACCGTTGTAAGTAGTGAGGGTTTAGAGTATCAGAGTTTGTCAGTGATTTTTGCCTTTCAAATGTATGTACTGAGGCAGATTTGGGATTGTCCCTATGATGTTCTTCTTTGATATGTTTTAAAGGGGAGAAGAAAAGGCGGCAGGATGGCAAGCATGCCTCGCTTCCTGAAGCTACGGCCTTATTTATTTCAATATACCTAAGTGGTGGCGTCGATACATTCGTAGGGGCTGTTTGGGCACTGAGCGATGTGTGATAACAGACCACGAGATCGTGCTTACACTACACCCAGGTTCTTCATCTGCCCTGGTATCATGTCAAAAGGAAACCTCAAATGCCTTGTGTGTCGGGCTTTGTTTTTCAGGAGCCGAGGAGTTCTCCACCAGTTTTCAGGAACCGAGACGAACAAAATCTGGCCCTACGTTTACACGCTTTTCTCGAACAAGATCACACCTATTCATTCCAAAGAAGCATACTGAGCCCACCCAGTGGATGAACCAGGAAGACGTGGTCATTCATCCAATTGTATGTGTCGTAGTGGTGCCGTGTCCCAATTAGAAGCTAGCTGAGATAGCTTGCAGCGTCTTTTCTAGTTTAAATGGTGAACTGATGTGAAAACTAATGAATAGAAAGAGTTAATGAAGAGGCTCTTCTCTGCCTTTCTAAAAGAAGGGTCACCTACGCACGTTTAAGATGTCTCTGCGCATGTCTCAAGTCCTTCACAAGAAAGCAAGTACAGCCTGGATTTCAAATGGTGTAAACCCAAAGTTCTAGCTGATTTTTGACAGCCATGTTGTTGTCATAGTAGCCTTTTTACAAATGATGGAGGTGGTCCCTGGTTCTCCCCAGCCCCAAAGGCTGTTGAACCTTACACCAGGAGGCCTGAGAATGGCTTTGTCCCAGGTTCTCTGCTGTGTGCCCTCCTGCTGACAATGGGATTGAAGCCAGTTGCTATCAGTGGTTGCTTCTGTAGCCTTGAGTGACTGTCCACAATTCATTTTTTTCTGTTAGGAGTGACACTTTTTTTTTTTTTTGTACCCATCGTCCCCAGAATCTCTCCTTTCCAGACATCCTGGAATGAAAGGATTTGGCTTCTACGACTTTCATTCGATTGCAGTTTTTACACCTGTTTTCCCTTCCTAGACTCTTAAGCAATACAGATTGTTATTGCTTTTTCCCTCTCAAATTCCTAAGAGCCGAGCACGAGGGGACGGTGTTGAATCTCTTCATCCCCGAGGATCCGAGCTACGTGGAGGGTCTGCTTAAATTGCTGGTCTGACTCCCGTGGGTTGACACCGCTTCTTTCTTTTATTGTGGCAAGATAAAACGCTCAGAGTCTATGGGGAACTCTCAAAAACTGGGGAATATTCACCTACATAAATGTTGAAAGACCATATCTTATGTGTAGAGGTAAATAAGACCGTATGGAATTACTGGACGAAAAGAATAGTTTAGCTTTTTATTCAAGACAAAAAAATGTACTTTGAAAATGCTGCTAAATATTGATGCTGACAGTGTTTCTCTCCTATTATAAATAGTTGTTGGTAAAGGGAATGGAGCCTGGGGTTGAGGGAAATGTTGCACTAGCTGTGCCTAGACTGATGATGACAGCTTTACGATGACGGGAAAACAAAATCTTAATTTTTTTATTCTGTTCCAAAGATGCTTTTTAGAGGGTGGCCATTAAGTCTAGAAATATAGATCATACTGTTTTGTCATTCATTGGAATGTAATATCAATAAACCATTTACGAGGGATTTGCCTGGTTTCCAGACTTGGTGGCCATCTTTTATAATTCTTGCTCTCCTTTGGGAAGGACAATGAAGTATATTCCTGTTGCCTTAAAAATAAATATTCCTCTTCATGCATCGTGATTGTCCCCAGAAAGGGTTCTTTACTGTTCCTGGGAGTGATTTCTGTCTAGCTCTTCATACTGGTGAGAAAAAAAAGAAGAGGCCTGTTTTCAGCACTTTAGTGGTGTTGAAACACATTACTTACTTTCTGGAGATGTCCCAGTGAGTCCCCAGTCAGTTCACTGACACTTGTGTTCTGCACGGTAGCGAGTGCATCTTCCTTACAAATCCTGCCCCAGCTCTTGCTGGTTTGTCCCTTCATGTGAATGTTCTTTGGCTACCTTAGTGGAAACCTAGACCGGTTTCCTCCTTATCCTCCGAATGGCAGTGAAGTGAGATGATTTTACTTTTTAGGTTTATGTAGTTAAAATGCCCAGTTCAGGTATGTGAAATACAGTGCATGGTATTGACTTCTGAGTGCTTGCGGAGAGTCGTGCCTGAGTGCCCGTTGATGGGGGTGGGGGAAATCAGACATGCAGATACAGCTCAGGTTTCCTGGGCAACCAGGCATAGAGAGAAACAAGTCTGATGTGAGGAAAATTGCACAATTTAGAGTCGTCCTGCTGTGGAGATAATTTCCACAGACTAGGAAATGTAGAAAGTTAAGGTTATTATATGGATCATTCAGAAGAGGAAAGTGTGTGCTTTTTCGGAAGCAGAAAAATCTTCAGACCTCTTCCTCCCCTCCTCTTGGTGTTTAGCAGATGCACCAGTGTGGAAGAGGTATGGGAAATGGCCTAGGTGATCCCTGACTCCATACTCCACTCCTCCATCCTTCCCTCCCTTCTCCCAGCGAAATAGACACAAAAATGGCCAGTGTCAGAGTCATTCTGTGTCTCAGTAGTGTTGGCTGTTTCTGAGGTTGCCCTGCAGTGGTGGGCAGTCAGCTTTGCTAGGTGAGACCCAGAAAAGCCAGACATTCTTTCTGTGGTCTTTGAAACATAATGCTCGTTTCATGTTCAGTGGCCTAAAATATCTATTTCTGGTTCTCTACAACAATCTAGCATTTCCTTCGATGATTTTGTTAAAAAAAAAAAAGGACTTTAAAATATTTTGACAAAGATAAAATGAAAGGGACATCTTTCTTTGCTTTTCCTTCTACCGCCACACACGAGGTTCCTTCACAGTTAGGCAAAGCGCGTAGTTTGGGTGGTTTCTAAGATTCCTGCCTGTCCTTATATTCTGTGAGATCTGGCCAGCTCTGCATTCATTTTGCTTTCCGTTATCGGACAGGCTTCCCACTTGAAAACGTCACTGTGCTATTTCCCTCTCACACTGACGCAAACACATACTAGGTACCATTTACTGAAGGCCTGACCTACTGGGTGATATGTGCAGTTTCAGGACCTTTACAAGCATCTCATTTCCTCTTTCCATCCTTTGAGTTAGAGGCATGATCCCATGTGTGCAGACAGAAGGCAAAGGTCAGGAACGTGAAGCATCTTGCTCCGGCTCCTGCTGCCGATGCGCAGTGTAGACAGGCCTCAAACCCAGGTTTTACCGACTCGACTCCTGGACGTTAACTAGCTGTGTCTCATCCCAAGCAACCCAGGCCGCTGAGGTTTTGCTTGTATTTCCAAGTGGCCTCACATCAGAAATAGTGGAGTTCATAACGGGGACTTTCAGCTTTGTCTGGGACTGTTGCTTTTTTTTTTTTTTCCCCTGGAAGCTGCTAGAGAAGAGTCTGAGCCCCTATCCGTAAATAAAATGAAAGGCTGTCGAAGGGGGCTGGGCTCGGGTCCCAGCTAGTCCGCGGAGGGGGCAAGCCGTGGTCCTCAGCTACCCTTTCGGTGTCCATGGTATTGTGCCCCTGAAGGGACCTTTATGCTTGGGCCGCCCCCAGCCATGGTGCTCACACCCAGGCCTGGGCTCCTGCGAGCTGGCCGGACACTACTCACTTTGCCTCGCTGACGTCAGAACAAGTTGCTCCCGCCCCCACGCAAGGCCCTGGTGGTAACTGATCTTCTCTGAAGTGCTGGCAGGTGAACAGATGATGACTGAGCCCCTGACATAGTAACCCTTGACTCTCGTACCATCTTCCCTGTATTCTGTTATACACGAGCATGTGCCTGCATGCCAGACCCATGCCTCTGCGCCCACCTGCTGACGAGGTGGCACTGCTTGTCACGCACAACCCTGGCAGAAATGGGATATAGGCTTCCTGTCTTCCCTGTCTCCCCCAGGGTCACTTCCCGTGCCCTCCAGCAGCCAAGCTCACACAAGCCCCAGCTTCCCCCAGGTGTGCTCGTCTCTTTGGTAGGGAAGGAAAAAAGGTAAGAATAGCCATGGGTGAGGGGTGGATTCCTGAGAGAGAGATGCTGCTGTGGCTTTTCCTGCCATTTATGAGGTTGTGGATGGGATAATTTTAGAAAGATGCCATAAAACCCATAAATAGGGCTTTTATAGAATTTAGGTCACTGGAACCTGCATTCAATATTTGGCTATTTGTTTAAAGAAGTTTTACCATCTGCTAGGGATTGGGTTGGGGAGAGGTCTTTGCTTCAATCATAAAGACAGTATTTCCAAATATGCTGAGGTATCAGCGTTGTTGGTGGTTACGGCTCACTGGTACTCCAGGCTAAGTGCATTACATGCACTGCCTAATAAACCCTCCACAGTGACCCTACGTCCTAGATAGTTTTCTCTCAATTACCTTGCCTCCTTGCATTTAAAAGCTGAAATAAGCCTGTTTGTTTAACCTTTTCATATACCTATAGGGGTTAATCAGGAAATTCAAAAGGGCCTTTTTGGGGTACATTTGCCTAGTTTGAGCCCCCTGTTCTCATTACTAGGTAACACAATGTATTTGCTCCCACCTGGAATCCTTGCTTTCGGCAGCCCGGTGCTGAGACAGGAGGTGGGCACTCAGCGGGTCCTGGCGTAGTTGCACACTGTATACACAGAGGGCGCACGTCTCATCTGTCCTCTGCGGGGTCACAGGATCTCGGGAGGCATTCACATCTACCTGATGAACTTCATTCAGTACCTTTCATTTAATAGACAGTATCTTTTCTTGCTGCAGTAATTTTGCCAGAACGGCACTTTGTAAGACAGAGTTGTGTTCGTAGTATGAATTGCTTTCTGTCTATTCCCCTCCGTTTGCAGTAACTCTCTTGTCTCTGGTGTCTCAAAAGAAGAACCTAGCAACAGAGACTCCTTTAATACGGGAATATGGTCTGGTCATACATTACCATCTTTTTCCATGTGTAACTGACCTAGTCTGGTTTCCAGGTGAGACATAGTCGGGGAACCATGAGCCCGTATTTCAACTAGGAAGAGGAGTCTGCTTCCTGCATCTGTTGAGACATATTATAATTACAATTGTTGGTAAATGCCATACTTTATCTTTCTCTTAACAAATTGCACAATTCTTGCCAAAACAAATGCCATTATCTGTATGCTTCAGGGAATTCCCTAATTGGGGCAGTGTGTTTGTGTGTGTGTGTGTGTGTGTGAGAGTGTGTGTGTGTGTAAGAGAGATGGGTTGAGAGGGAAAGATGGGAAAACATTTCCAAAAGGGTGAAAACTTTTGTATGGCGTGAGTACTCATGCCTCCTTCAGCGATAATTAGGCTATTCCAGGAAGCACAGCGTTATTCTTGAAATAGAAGATTGCCTGTTTCAGACTTGTCAGAAGAGCAGTCTCAACTCCATTTCATAAAACCTTTCTTTTCTTCATTTTAAAGCTTTGGATACAAAGTCAGAAATGTGCTTAGGTAAAAACAAACTGTTTTGTATCTAGTTTAGAGAAGAATAAAGGGAAGAAAAATGAAAGCTCAGTCTTTGTGTGAGCTCTGAGGTGTTGGGGCTCTGAGGGCTTTTCTAGTTTTGTGAGAATTTGTACTACTGATTTTTATATATTCTTGTTTTTGAGACGGACAGGTCTCGGGAAATTGTTGAGTTGCAACGGCATTTCACTGTGATCCCTCACGAGCTCAAATCAGCTCTCTAACCTAAATGATAGTTTGTCCCTGGTTTACCGTCCTGTGAAATGTCAGCTCCATTTCCCCGGAAGTCGCGTGTTTACGATAAGTCAGCGCTTTTCCTCATGTGGAAGTTGTCGGCCCTCTTGATTTTGGTGTTTGTGCTTAATTCAAAGTATCTAAGCCTGTAGTCTGATCTGTACATGCTCCCTTAACTGTTAATTATGTTATTGATTATTTTATCTTGCTTGAAGATTGATTCATACTTTTTAATTTGATAGTAATAAAGATTTTTTTCCCTGCTTGTAACTAGTGAATTCATGTAACATTTGTATAGCTTTTTACACTCGGCAGTGCACACCTTCACGGATATTCTCATCCATGCTGCTCTGCAGCAGCCCCATTCTTGACATTTTACCTCCCGTTTACAGATGGGGAAACACGTGTTCCCTGGATCAGGTGACAGTTGGTGGCCGAGCAAGACCCTGAGCCCAAGAGTCACGATCTCCTGTCTCATTTTCTTGTCTCCTACACCATGCTGCCTCACTTACTGTGGCCTCAAGCTCCTTACTTTCCCAGCACTTTATTCTTTACATGTTAATTGGTCATTCTTTAGTTTATTCTTGAAACAGCTGCATTACATGAGCAGATCACATCATCACATCCTACACAGATGACATCGTACAGATTAGGAGACTGGATCAGAGTATGTGACTCCAAGATTAGTCAGGATTACTCAGCGGAAGCAGAAATTCCAGCAGGCCTGTCTGGTGGGAGCTCGAGACATGGAGGAAATACAGCTCCTGCAGGAGAAGCCCCTTGTGATAGGGAGAGGGGCAGACAGCCTGGCTGCTCCCCACCTTGCACTTCCCAAAACTATACAGCTCCAGGGGAGCAAATAAAATCACAACTCACCATGTAACACAATCATATCTACCATATACAGAAAACAGGAGACTACAAACTCATTGCATTTAAGTGGAGAAATAAAGATCTGAAATTAGTAGCACCAGCTTTGGAGTCCATATGGAAGTGGAGAGTGAGGGAGGGATTATTCAGAAAAAGGAGAGTGCAATGGCATCCCTTGAGTGGAAAAACACTACACTTAAGTGGAAAATTACTGAGAACAGCCACACTGGGTTAGAGCACTCACTACTGGGGAAAGGAAGGGGCTTGAAAGTACATGGGTTGAAATTTACCTAAACATTTAAGTGTGGAGAGGGTGTAGCTGCTGGGAGAGAAAAGGGGAGGAGGAGACATCTCTCAGAGATTTAGTGACAAAGGCAGAAGAATAAAAAAATTGGTGGAAATTAAGGTTTCTACAGAAATAAGAGTTTCATTAAATCTAAAACATACTAAACTCTCCTTAATCCTCCTCCCCTACCCCGAAAGAGGCTATTCAGTACTTCACTGAACCAACAGAAGGTGGCAGTCTTGACCTAAGGAACTAGAAGCCACTCATATCCTTTGACACCATCTGTAGAAACATCTGGTCCAGGAAAATCCAAAAGCCTTGAGAAATGACAGAAAAAGGCAGCCAACATCCACATGAAATTACCTTAAATAAAATTTGAGAATCAGCTGGTGAAAGCACTCAAGACCCAGCCTTCAAGTAGGAGAAGCTGCAGCACCACATTCAACAGGAATCAAATATTGTTACACAGTCACAACAGATACGAAAAAATACAAACAAACACGTAAGTCAGAAACTCACAAACGCAGAAGAGGAGTGGCCACAAAACAAACACATGAAATAGAAACTGAACACAGAAAACAAACTGAAGGAAAAGACAAAGATCCCCAAATTAGGGCTAAATTACAAAGTGTACAAGAGGGAATATATTCAACAAAGTATACAAGGGGGATATTAAAAAGTGAAATGAAAATTTCCAAGAAAATGAAGCAAAATAAAAAGTGAAAATCTAAGGGAAAAAAGCTGTAGAAGACAAAGAAGATCTAACACACCTATAACTGAATTCTTCAAAAAAGAAAAAAGCGAAAGATCAAACCAATATTTAGAGCTATAATCCAATAAAAACTTACCAAAAAAACCCAAAGACATCCTGAATTTACATATTGACGCTGATACGGGGACACTGTTTATTGAAAGTACACTGGAACTTTCGAAACTCACTCAGAATAATCAACTTTAAGATATATTCTAGTATGTCCAGCAGGACTCCTCTGGGCCCTCAGGCAAGAAGATCAAGTGATTCAATGCACAAATAAAAACAACAACAGAGCAACATTTTCAAGGAAAGAAAATGTGAACCAAGACGATGGGCTGGTGATTGGTTCATCTGATACTCAAGGTCCTCTGTCAACACAAGGAATCTGCCAAGCTATCCATCTTCCTGATTCTTGGGTCAGTCACACACTTGTTTCCATCTTTTCAGACAGAGAGGTTCTCCTCCAATTTGCCCATGGGCGCAGAAATCATTCTTCAGGCCCAGGACTCATTTTGCTCCTCCTGATCCCTACCAGGGCACTGGAATGTCTGAGAGACTGTATGGAACTTCTCAGGGTGCTGCCTCAGAGACAGGCTGTCAAGACCCTCACTCCAAGACCCTCCAAAATCTATATCCTCACCACTTTCTGTTAATCTCCCTGCTCCCCACCTCCCAGGGGAATATCCAAGGGTGAGGACATGATAAGTGGGCGATCCCTCTGTCCTCAAATCCTCTGCTTTTCTTATTTACCATGCGCGTAAGCTAAGATTCATCCTCATTCCAAGGGTTTTAGACTGGAAAGCCAAAGCCAGGGAAGACCCTCACAACCCCCATACTTATTTTTCCTCATCCTTCTCTCATTAAGCACAAGAGAGCCAAGCTGTTTGAATTGGGGAGTTGCAGTGAAAGAAGAATTTGGTTAATATTTCTAAATATCTTCTAGTGATATATTTTACTCATATTTATTCATATGTGGAGATGAAAAAGAAAGACCTGGAAAGGTATAGGTCAAACAGTTAACAGTGGCTGCTTCTGGGGAAGGCTGTAAAAAGTGGGGGAGCTGCAACCCTGCTGTGTCCCTGGAAGGAGACAGAGAATGACATTTGTGAACCCACTAATGACTCCTCACACACCAAACCAGGGGTTCAGAAAAAGTGACACGTACGAGATACTCCTCCTTTCCCTCCTTGTTTGCTGACCCTTTACAAGTGGGCGTCACCTCTTAATTAACCCCTCCTAATGGGATATGATTAATAAGTAATGGATTCATCAAATGAGTTTCTGATCTATATTTAATTTCCAGTTAGAATCTTCAGTGGACCCCAAACCCAATTTGATCTTCCTTGTTACAAATTCCTGTGATGAATTTTGTTTTTGTTACCAAAACTGTTAAGGAGTAGGAAAGTAAACGAATACATTCTCTGCTTCACCGTGCTTGACCGTCTCTGGTTCAGATCTAAAGAGAAAGACCTAACATGGAGGAAGAGGGAAGGGAAAGGGTCAGGATGCTGTAAAATGTATAGTCCCAGGACAAGGTTCCTACCAAGATGAGTGGGAGAGGAAGCAGAGCTATGTATTTGGAGCAAGGTCACACCTGTTTTATTGTATACAGACCTCTGTTCTTGGCCTTGGATGCTTCAGTGATTTGGATGGAAGTAAAATTATATTAATTAGATTTATAGCTGGGGGGGGATTGACTTCTGGATAAATGACTCAAGATTTCAAAAGACCTTGAGTCTAGGTCAAAACAACAAAATGCAATTTAATGGAAATGAATGCCAAGTCCTACATTTAGGTTTAAAAAATTCAGTTGTAGAACTTGGCTTGATAACAATTTTATTAAAAAAATTCTGAGGTTTTTTAGATGACTGTACACTAGCCTAAGCTAATGTTAAAAAAAAATCGTCCACCTCCTAAAAAACAACTAATATAATCTTAGGTCCTATAATAAAAATGGAGTTTTGTGCTCAGATTAATGGAGGTATCATATCATTGTACTCAGCATTGCAAGTATTTCCAGATATACTGTTAATGAAAAATATGAACAATATTATACTATGATATCATTTATGTAAAAAATGTGTGTATGTATATGTGTGTAGTAGGTGTGTCTTATATTTAACTTTCAGAATTCTGTTACAGGAGTAAACCTTTACAAATGATTTTTTTAAAGGAATTTTTTTTTTAATTTTAAAAATGTTTAAATGAATCCGTCCGCATGGCCATGTGTCTTGGTGGACATTGAATATACTGCATCTGGGCAATACCTGCAGCACTGGGGGAGGTTCTGGGTTCCACTTTTTAGAAAGGTATTGTGAAAGAAGAAAATATTCAGAAGGGAGAGAAGAGGAGAAGCAGCAGAAGGAGGGTGTGCAGGTGAAGGACGTGGGGCTGAGTGTGGGGACAGAACAAGACTGCATATTCTTGAGCTAATGGAAGAGCTGTAATGAGCAGCCCAGGGCAGAACTACCCCGACCGGTGACTTAATCCTATGAAGAACGTAGATCTGTGATCAATACGAAGAAGGCCTGTAACAGTTATTGTATCCCATAATGAGTAAGGCTGAGCTTTCCTCCCACTGCGTTCCCTGACAATTGGGAAGGTGATGATCATGTAAACAATAATGCTTACCATTTACTACTTACTAAGTGTTGTTCATATGTTATCTCCTTTAATACCTACAACAGTACTATGAGGCTCAGAGAGGTTCAGTAACTTGCCCAAGGTTTGCTTGCTTCCCCACAAACCTGCAAAAAAAGGGATAGTCCAGTGCATCCATATTTCAAACACTTTTTGCTCTAGTCATCTAAGACTTTAGCAAAATGATAGCTCAGCCTATTCCGATACCCAGCAAAGAGTCTGCAACAGTAGATGTTTGTGTGCATTAGCTGACGGAGAAAGAATAACCCATAAGTGGGAATGAAGCATGTGTAATAAGAATGGGCTTTGGAATAAAATGCACACAGCACTGTACTGGTTACAGATCTTGCGGTGAGCCCAAGAGGCATGAAGTATGTATTTAGAGCAGCACAGTCTGCTAGGACTTTCTGCAACAGTAGAAACGCTCTTTAACCTCTGTCAATACAGTAGCCACTAGCCACGTGCCAGCAACTGGGCGCTTGAAATTTGGCTAGTTCAACAGAGGAACTGACTTTAAAATTTTTCAATTAAATTTTATTAATTAAATCTAAATGCAAATAGCCACATGTGTCTGGTGGCTACCTATTGAGCAGCATAGCGCTAGAAGCTTGGATTTTTCTTGCGCTTTCTGCCCTTGACTGCAAGAAGGGTGAATTGTGTGAGGAAAGCACGTGAGGGTGTTGATTGTGCTGAGTTAGATGTAGTCAGCTTGCCCCGGGCTGATCTGGGAGGTGTCACAGGCTGGCTGAGGAGTCACAGGCAGCATCAGCAAAATTGACTTCTCAGAGCAGCAGGCACTTTGAACCCATGGGTATGATGCCCAGGTGGTGGCCCCCAGGCAGATCAGCCAGAGGGGAATGGCTAAACTCCTCAGGGAAGAACTCAGGGCTGATAGACTATACCAGTTGCCAAAAGGGCAGAGCTACCTCCCTATCTCCCAGGGGCCATGGCCCCCAACGTTCATGGGTCACTAAATTCACATAGAGGAAACAAAGATGGAGACAGCTTGCAGAATTTTAGGGGACTTTATTGACCTTTATTGCCATAGCATCCCCTGGTCCCAAAGGAATCTCAAATCTGTGTCTTTCCTGTTTCACTTTGTGCCACCTTCTCTGATGCTCACCAAGCTTCAGCCATACAGGTCTTCTGTGTTCCTGCCTAAATGCCCCAAATCTCGGTAGGCTGTTGTGACTAAGAGTACAAACTATGGGGCCAGATCGCTGGAGTGCAAATCCTTCCTTTGCTGTTTATCAGCATTTATTAACATTTGAATGAAATGTTACCTCATAGGGTTGCTGAAAGGAATACATGCATGACAATATGAAGAGTACTTGGACCACTAGCTGACACATAATGAGCATTATAAAGGTGTGGGTTGTCACTAGCAGTATTAGCAGTCCTCTTTCATTAAAGCTTGCTTCCTATTTTTTCCCCTGGATGACTGGTCACCCTGCAGGTCACCCTCAGAGTCAATGCCATTTTCTCACCGAGACATGTCCCTTTCAGTGAGTTTAGCTGCCCCGCCCGCCACCTCCACTACTGTGTGCTCTGACAGTGCTGGTGCTCTGGGCTTTTCCTTCGCAGCACCTGTTCCATTTGCATGATTATCCGTGTGGGTAATTGGTTGTTTAATGTCTTTCTTCCCCATTAAACTATACGTAAGCTCCTCGAGTAAAAGAACCACGGTTGTTCACTTAGTCGTTCAGGGTTATATCCTAAGGGGCTGCTGGGATGTCTGTTCAAAGTAGTTGTTTAAAGAAAGGAAGAATTCATGGAGGCACGTCAGTATCACCGGGTAAGGCAATCTAGTATTTCACAGAAGCAAACTCTCTCATTCATACAATCAAAAGCCTTCTCCATTTTGTAACACGTTTTACCACCCACCTGGCTCAGTTCTCTCCATCATCATTAACGACCCACAGTTAAAAATAAGAAGCAGAAGTGGTTATTCATGGAAGATGGAAGCACAAATTAGCAAAAGTAATTGGGAGACACTTGGTCTTAGGGTTTATATCCAATGATCTTATGTGCTTTCTGTGACTCCTTGGGAGTTGTTGATACGCAGCTCCAGTGACTTTTCCTCGGAAGTGTCCATCTGGCATCCTGCTGCCAGGGATACCCCTCAGCTGTTTCTCCCCCGGTATGCGTGCCTTCTCTGCAGGCCGATTAGTAAGGGTATTCTGACCGCTGTAAGAAACAGCTGCAGAAGCGCAATGCTGGGCACGGCAAAGGTGTTTCCTGCTCACACTGCAGTCCAGTGTGATTGACAGAGGAGGGGGAGGGAACTGTTTCATGCAGTCCAGGCTCCTTCTCTCTGGAAGCTCCACTGTCTTTCTGAGCTTCACAATCAGCCACTAGATCTTCAGCCTCCATCCAGCTGATGTGTGAAGAAAGAGAGCTTGGAGGGTTATGTGAGAGGTTTCAGAGGCCAGGCTTCTTAGTGGGTTACATCATTGTTTTCCATTCCCTTAGCCAGACTCAGTCACACGGCCATGACCAGCTGCAGATTAGGCTGGGAAGGTAGTCTAGCTGTGCACCCAGGAAGAAGAGAAACATCCTTCTTGGTGATATTGGTGAGCACCAGCCACCTCTGTCACTAAAGCAGATGAATACCATGATAGCAAGGATGCACAGCAAATAGAGGGAAGGCAAAATCTCCAACTTTAACTATAATTATACCTCAGCTCCCCAAAGGGAGTATGCACACATTCTAAGGTTTAAAAGCCTGCTGTCTTTCCCTGAGGGAATGACACCACAATTTTGACTATTGCAAAGGCATTCCCCAGGAGAGCAAAAGATGTGAGGATTGCAGACCCAGCTGGTGAGACTGGTTTGAAATGGCCATCCCTACTTCCTGCAGCTGCAGCCGAGTTCCTAGTAGAGCCCCCTTAGTTTCATTTTTTTCTATTACCACTCATGTTAAAGCCTCATCAACAGTGTCATCTTTTCAGTGGGCCTAAAATTTGACACTTAATTTTTTTCCTTCTTATTATACAAGTAAGATTCACACATAGACATCTTGAAAAAAAAAAAGCAAAGAACCAGAAAGACATTCTCATGACACAATTGGATTGTCATTTTCAAAAAGGTCTCTGACAAGGAGGCTGAGCAAAGAAGAGGAGAGACCCCCAAATCACCCTCTCTCAGCCCCTGTCAGCTGTTCGCAGGGCCCTGTCCTTCTCTACTTTGAAGGCTTCCCAGCTGAGTGTCTACGGACAACCACTCACCCTGTATTTCATTTCCCATCCACCAAGGCATGCAGTTAAACTCTGAGCCACGGGGCCAACGTTTCCAGAAAGGTCCCTTGTCCTTTGATAGATTTTCCAGTCTGTACACAAAAGTTCTTCTCTAACAGAAAAGAGTTGAATACAAAAACCTTTTGTTACAGCATGTTCTGTGTCATTTAAAAGGGGAGGGTAAGGATTAGTGGAATTTGAACATTTGCTTTATGCCAGACAAGCTTAGATGCTTTGCAAATATAATCTCACACTTCATCTTCAATGTATCCCTCTGAGACAGATATTAACGTCCCAATTTTACAGAGAAGAAAACTAAGGCACACGAAGGCTAGTAACCCACCCAGGGTTGCCCAGAAGTGATCAGTTCTGTGACTTTAATCACGCCTCTCCACTGCTCCTAAACCCCAGCTATTATAGGGACGATAGGGAGGGGGACTCCTGGAAGAGCTCCTCAGAAGTGAGGGGTGTCTGGGCTGTGTTGGGCTGCGCATTCAGTTACAGGTCAGAAAACATTTCCCGGACATCTCTTCTCCTAGGCATCGCCTTGGTTCCCGCGTCCCCCTGGCGATCCCAGCCCCCGGACCGCTGCAACGCCTCCTCCTCTGCCCTTCCAGCCTAGGGTGCTAGTGACTGTTTACTGCTGCTGTTCTCTGGACTGCCTCATGATCAGCACTCCCCTGCCAATAAAGTCCCTTTGTTCTGATGATGTAAACCAGAATAAATGTATATTTAACGAGAACCTCCACTCTGCCAAGTCTGGGCTGAGCGCAGAGACCCCAGTGATTAATAAGCCAGGTGTCAGATGCAAAAATGAGGCACTCATTTCTGGGGTTAGTCATTCCTCTCTCTAAGTTGGTAACTTTCAAAGACAGAAGCAAACCAATCATCAAAAGTGCGTTTGGGGTTCGTTTTTCTTTCTCCCCCGCCTCCCCCCTCCACATTTACCTAAATACAGATCTGAGCTCTGATCTCATGTCAGTGATCACTTACTCCCATAAGGGTACTGTTGTCCGGCAAGTTCTACTTGTTTTAAATTTTAACCATTCCCAGCCCTTCCATTTCTACCATTTCCCCCCTTTTTCTCTGTTTTTTTCCTCAAAAGCAGCAGTCGATAGGGCAACACTAAGAAGACCTCAATGTGAAATTGACTTCTGTGGAGAAACTTGGCCCGCCTGCCCCTTAGCAAGCCATGCTGAGTAAAAATAAGTGAACTTAAATTTGATTAGTTATGTGTTTGCCACAAACCATTGGTAGAGCACTTTGATTCTACACGGTTTTCACAAAACAAATTAAAAGCTGGACAACAAAAGCATTCTATTCTGTAGCTAGTAATTACAGCTCTTTATGTGGGAGTGGTAGACTGCCTTTCCTCCTGGTATTTGTACACAAAAACCAGGCGAGGCTTTTTCATTGCCTTCCACACCCATCCTCCTATCTCTGCGAGGCTGAAAAATGTAGCATAAAGTATGCAAAACCCGGGAAGAAGATGGATCACTGGCAACACCCAAGATGTCCTTGCATTTTGGCCTCCTTTTTGAGGCTTGTTAAGGTAATTATCAGGTGACAGGACTTGGTTCATCCAGATCAATGACATTAGCTATGCACTAAGGAGCATTTCACATGATAAGGAGTAGCGAGCAGGGGCCTAGTCTAATGGTATCCGTGTGGCGTCTCTGCTTTTTACTGATGTGCTGGAGGGGCAGGAGGGCCAAGGCCTCATCATTCAGGTTATCCTGGCACATGGAAGAGCTCAGGAGGTAGGGCCATACTCCATTGGGATTTGGTCTGCTCTATGCCCCTTAGATGGGCTGTGGTTGCTGTGTGATCCTGGGCCAGGTACCCGAGGTCTCTGGGCCTCTGTTGCCTCACTGTATGATGGTGTATAACATCTACCACTCAGGGATGTCAGACGATTCAGTGAAGGGGGAAGGTGTGGTCCCCCAGCTCAGGCTTAGCCTTTAGCAAGTGGGAATCTTCCAGAGCAGTGACCATCAGTAATGAAAATTGATTCCTGAGTGCATGTGAATGACATTGTCCACCAAGTGGAGATTCTGAGCAAATGTGCCCACTTTTGTACCCTCTGTACCCCCACCATCCCAGGAATATTATTTTTTGTCAAAACTTGAGCCTGCACTGGCCACCATCATAATTACCCGCACTCAGGGTATTAACAGCCATCTCCAGTGCCTCTCGCCTCCCCTGTGGCAGTGACTCTCCTCCCAAGCTGCCTTTCCAGCCAAGGTGTGTGTGTGCACATGTGTGTACATGTGCCTGTGTATTGAGTTGCTGGGAGGTCTGGTTTAGCCGCAATGTTGACCATAAAGAAAAAACAAGAAAGTACAAACTCGAATTAAGTAGTTACAGGAAAATAGGCTGTTTGTCTCCGCCAGTAAGTCCTGTCCATTGCACAGTATTTTAATTACTCAAAGTTTGTGGTTGTAACAGGTAGGAACACCCCGTGGAGGCTGCAGGGTGGTCCGTTAAGAGGTACCCCTAAAGCTTCCTTCTAGACCTGCAGCTCACGATCATGGAGCCGGGGCATGGGTTCCTGTCACTCATGCTCTCCCAGGTTATCTGAAAATCAGCTTTCGTTGCTCTGTTTTTTTCTCTTAACACCCTGGCAGGATTATCAAGGTACATTTCTCACTTATTAATATTTAACTTACCTGACCAAACAATTACATTTTAGGGCCCCAAATAAGTTTCCAGATTATTACAGCATTCACAAGTCACCTACAGAACTGTCCGACTGCAAGTCACACCTGTAACTCAAGGTTTTCTAGTTAAATAGCGTGAAATAGGTGAAATGAATTTCAATGTATTTCAGTTAACCTAGCACACTTACATCACATAAACACATAGTCAATATAAAGTTAGTACTGAGATAGTTCACTTTTTTTTCTGTGAAATCTTTGACATTGTGGGTACATTTTACACGCAGAGCACATCTGAGTTCGCCCTTGCCCTGGGCCAGGCGCTCAGGTAGCTACACGTGGCTGGTGGCTACCACATTGGTCTCTGCGGGTCTAGGATTAGCCCAGACCATCAAAGCAAGTGAGGCAGATCCGTGATTAGAACTGCTTCCTCTTGAAGAAATGCAGGCTGAGCCACACACAGAGCAGCGCATTTTGCGCTTGGGTACCCTGGGCCGCTGCAGGAGGGTTTGGTCTCCCTTGTATCAGCTTCCTGGGCCTGTGCTTCCTCACAGCTTGCCGAGGGGAGGGGGCCTCTGAGGCAGCTCTTTTCAGCGGGATTTCCCGGATCCGGATCCTCCGTGAGCTGCCAGGGGCAGGGCATCCCTGCGGCTGGCCGTCACGCCCGCAGGTTGAGCTAACTGCCCCGGTGCAGACAGGAGGTGGCCCTCGGCCCAGCCGGCAGAGCCCCCCAAGCCCGCACCCTTGGAGTTGACCTCGGAATTGGCGGTAAAAAGCAGATCCTCCCACTTCTCTTCTAGGACACAGGACCCCTGCTCAGCTCACCCAGCCAGGCTCCCCGGGAGGTTCTGAGCCAAAGGCAACTTTATCTGTGCGCCTCCAATCTAAGTGGAATTCAGTGGCAAATCGGCATTATTATTTAATTACTTAAATAGCATCCCCTGTGTGAGAAGATTCCTGGCATTCAGTTTTGACTGACCTGTTAGAGCTGCGGAACTTGATGGACTCAGCCCAAATTAAGTGTGAATGCGGCCAGTGCAGACTTCTTAAAAAATGGACTTGATTTGTTGCCTCTTTCTTCATTTCTTTTTCTTTTTCTTTTCTTTTTTTAAGATGAATGATTTTGGAATCAAAAACATAGAACAAGTGGCCCCTGTGTCCAACAGCTACAGAGGGATGGACACTCATGGTGAGTAAATAAGTCTTAATTAAATTTTTTAAAAAATTAGAAAATGCAGTCTCTAGGAGTGAAAACCAACGGGCTGGGTCTCAGAAGACTGCTTCTAGCCTTAGCTTTTTAATTTACTGGCTGTGTGACTCTGGACTTTTGCTTAATCTCTCTGGGTCTCAGTTTTCTAGTCTGTAAAATGGGTGTCCTGGTGCTTGTTCAACTGGTCCTCCTAGATATGAAACCGTTTAATTTGTAGATGATGAGACCTTTGCAGTTTATTGCTGAGGCCCCTACCAGGCGAAAAGTCCTATGCATTCTCAAGAGAACAGAGCTGTAGAGACTATCTGTTCTGTCCATCCAGGAGTTTCCCTGGGTGATGGAAAGGCTGTTTAAGAACTGAAGTTAAAGAGCTGCTTCTCCCGTCAGAAACGGCAATGCCCACTGGGATGTAGGCAGCCTGTGCTTCCTGGCAGGACCGTGCAAGCTGATGTAAAAACTGAAAAACAGATTAAAGATGAAAGAGCCTTCTCCACTGCATAATAAACAGATCTCATGTCGCTTCTCTCTCAATCCCTTTGGGAACATTCTTTAGCAGCAGAAACTGATAATTTCCCATTTGCCTTCTCCAAATGTGACTGTGAGATTTGATTTTTTTTTTCAGTGTTGTATAATAAACATGTCTCAGAAGCAGTGATTTTTACATTGGCCTCCTCTGAGCTGAGTGTTTTTGTACAATAATGTATCCCTGGCATGTTATGTTTTTCTCCGTGTATCATCATGAGATTATTTGCCTGATAGAGCCCAAAGAGGCAAAATATAGCACAGGCCTCTAGAGTGTCATGAAGTTTATCAAACTTCAGGCTAGTGAGTTTTTTGGTTCAATTTGGTCAGATGTTTCCAGCATGGCAGAAACCGGACAAGAAATTATGGCACTAAGTTTGAAACGACACCTCTAGAGAGAAAAATGCTCCTAAAACGTAAGAGAGTTTGACAATGCCCATGTGATTTCTGGGTTTGGAGAAGAAACTCATGGCTGAAATTGATGTGTTGAAATATGTAGCAGGACTTTGTCTTGTCTTTGGCTTCCTGGTTCTAAAAAAAGAAGTCAAGAGTACAATCTGGAAAGGAAAGGCATTTCTTAGTCACCTGGGCAGTGCTAGTGGGAATTTAAAAAAATCTGTTCGCTGTTTCACCAAAATTAGGGCTGCTATAGGGTAGTTTGTAAATCTAGATGAGTATTTTGCACTTGCTTGATTGGTTTTTCCCCCTGTGGGTCTTTGGACATCCTTGCCTTGGGTTTTGGGGGGCTGGTTTCCAACATCATTGGGACATCACTGACTCGAGTGCTTTGGGCTGAGCTCCAGGTTCTGCCTGTCCTCTTATGAAATGCGTCATTCATTGTTCCGCACTTCTAAATAGAAGGCACACAAACCGTTTTAGTTGTAAATGTGTTATGCATTTTTTAAATTGATGACTCAGCAGATGGGTCATTGCATTTACACATAACATGGGATTTTCAGCTTATGGTGGAAAAAAATAACCTTTCCTCACGTTTTTCCTCAACAAGTGAAGCAATGATGAATCAAGCCTTTATCTGTTACTTATAAGTGAGCCTTGCAGTAAAGGCTATTTCATTTATAAATATTAGATGAAATTATGAGAAATCCTCACAATGTGAGGTTTATCTTTCTCCGTGTAACTCTCTTCCTCTTTCTCCTGAATTGTAGGTAGTTTACCTTTAAACCCATTTCCTTTGGAAATCTTTCCCCTTAATGATTTGAGGTGGGGAGGTGGTCATTTTCAATGCACTTTCCTTTTACAGAATTAAGCCTTAAGGAATATTCTCATGTGTACTGTTTTCTGAACTGGGATGGAGGAGGGAGAACTTCTAGTTTCAGTTAAAATGTTTCATGGTAAACATTTCAGAATAAATGCTTCCACAGATAAAGTAATATATTTCGTTGTTTGATTTTTGATTTTCAGTCGCTTGCCTTTCGTTTTAACTGCAGTGAGCTAAAACTGGCCAAGGGTCATTTTCCTTCTATACTCAATTTCTCTACTGTGTAGCTTACAAGGGCCAGGTGTTTGGACCAGGTGTTCTCTGAGATCCCTCCCTCCCAGCACTGTTCTAAGATTCTCTCGTTTTAAGTTCGTTTACTTAATTTACTCATTTAAATTGGTTAGGCCAGTAAAAATAAATTCCCAGGCATACCTCTGGCTCTGAGGTTGATTACAGGCATACCTTCTCAGATTGTACTTTGCTTTGCTGCATGTTTTACAAATTGAAGGTCTGTGGCCACCCTTTGACCAGCAAGTTGATCGGCACCGTTTTCCCAACAGCATTTGCTCACCTTGTGTTTCTGGGTCACATTTGGTAATTCTCGAGATATTTCAAACACTCCGCCAGCAAAACAGATGAAGGCTCAGATGATGGTTAGCATTTTTTAGCAATAAAGTATTTTTTAATTAAGTGTTGGGTTTTTTTAAGACATAATGCTGTTGCACACTTAATTGACTATAAACGTGTGTCACTTTTCTACGCACTTGGAAACCAAAAAATTTGTGTGACTTGCTTTACTGCGGTATTTGCTTTATCGCAGTGGTCCGGAACCAAACCCTCGGTATCTCCAAGGTGTGCCTGTAAGTGATCCAGAGTAAAATATAATCCTTTCGGTCACTTTGACCCTCTCAGAAGTCTACTCAGGCTAGTCTATTCCATGAGTGACTTTGTAACTGGTAGTTTAATTGGGGTGTCTCAGTGAGACTGCCCGTGAACCACTTTTAAAATAGATCATTAAATAAGTCAGATATCAGGTTTTGGTTTTCTTTCCATCTGCTTCTGCAGCACCAGCCCGCCTTTGACACCTTCATCCGGTCCCTGCTTGCCATTTTCCCCTCGTTAAATGAGGAACAAATACTCCAAGAAGTGCCAACAGGCTTGGATTCAATTTCTCATGGTAATTTGTTACTCAGACTCGACAAATTGAGCCTGATGTCCCTAAGTCGTCCAGTTAATAGGAAGATGACAATTCCTAAGTGACAAATGTTGGTGTCTTGAATCGGGTGTGAAGGGTCAGGTAGAGGTTCTACACCGGAGAAGACAGTTTTCCTTTTTTACACACGTGGTGACTGGTGTCCCCACCTGCCAGACCCAGGGAGAGCAAGTGCCTTGCTGGGAGCAGACCATGGCGGGCCAGTGAGCTTTCCTTTAGGCTGTTTCCAGCTGCAGCCAGCCCAGCCTCATCTGCCAGTCCGCTCTGTGAAGCAGGCCAGTGTACGTTAAAATGCATCCCAGCTTTTCACCCTAGGTTTGCATCATTACCTAGATCATCCCCTTGCCCCCATCTCCGAGTTTTGGGGCAACAAATTACTCTTGCTCATCGTTACCCACCTGTGTTTGCTTCTGTAGCTGTTTGTGCTTTTCGAAGGAATAGCACGTCAGACAGTGCCTCTGCCATTACTGTGATACAGTTATTGGTTGGAAACATTCCAGAGGTTACTTTGTTGTATGAAGTAGGTGCTAGAAAATACAGCCCAGAAAGTTAATTAAAACATGTATGCTTGTGTAAGTGTGCTGTCGTGTGACGGTCGTTTATAACACTGGAAATTGCTGAGGGAATCCAGAGAAGGTGGTTTTTCAATAAAAATGGAAGATGTATGGACATCACAGGTGCCAAGCGTGGTGTGTTCCTTTTATGCCTGATGTCCCTTTGCCCTCTGCTTCGTTTAATGGAAGTCACTTCCAGATTAGGCATTTACAGCCCCTTAAACCATGCTATTTCTTTCATTGTCTAACATTGAAGTACAGCCTTAAGTAGAAATGTTACCTAGGCATCACCACTTTATGAAGTTTTCTCCTGGAATTGCTCTCCAACAAATCCTGCCAGTCCTTCATCAGCTGGACCGGAGACGGATGGAAGTTTAAGCTTGCGGACCCCGACGAGGGAAGTCCAGCACCTGGGAAATCAGTCTCCCAGCTCTAAAACCTGATTTAGTCACTTGGGGTTCCTGGAGTCAATTCTCTGGGCACAAGAAAGGGTTCACCAGGATACGGATGAGAACACTTCTACATGAGGCATTCCTGACTGTCGTGGAAATGTGGACTCTTGTTTCGCTGATAAACAGTTTCTAGTGTCCCCTGATAGTGCACAGAGCATCGAGCAGGGTTCATTCATTGTCTAATCCAGAGGTGCAAGCTGTAAACCGAGGCTCTCACCTGACCATCTGAAAGTGTCTTAGGAAATTTGCCTGTTAACCCCAGGGCGACTCAGCCGCTAGTTGCTCCATGCCAGCGCTCTGGCTGGGCTCCCACACCCCTCAGCTGAGCTTGGCAGAGCTGTACCAGCGAAATCAGCAGGCAGGTCCGATCTGCCCACAGCAGTCGGCTCACTCTGCCTCTTGCTCTATAAATTACCTAGACCACATAACGCAAAGGTAATACAAGCCACTGATGCCATGTTAAATTTTCTCGTAGCCATGTTAAAAAACTAAAAAGGAAACAGGTGAAACTAATTTTAACATTTTACTTGAGCTAGTAGTTTATCCTTTTGACATGTAATCAAAATTTTTTAAATTATTAAGGAGATAGTTACGTTTCCTGTTCAAAACTAAGACTTTCAGATCCGGTGGGAGTGTGTTATATTCTCACCACGTGTGTCAGTGTGGACCAGCCACCCTTCAAATGCTCAGTGGTCTGGATTGGGGGTCGGGGAGTGGCCACCATATGGGATATAGCACAGGTCTAAACTTTGCCTGCAGACCTTCCATAAGTCAAACAGGAAGAGTTAAAACCAAGCTCTTAAGGGCAGAATTAATTGCACTGACCTAACGAACTGCTATTAATCCAATGAGGAACCGGGTTGAGGTGTGAATTTTCTTCATACTGATCTGTCTTTTCCTGGTTTTCTGAAAAAGAAACACAGGATACGTAAGATTGCAAATCGAGGTTCAAACTAAACAAGAAAAAAAGTTCCTTTCTGAATCACTGTTCTACAGGTATTTCATCATAATGAAATGTGTTTAATGCTTTACATCTAATCTTATGGTGTTCCATGTAACCATGTTGTTTAAAAGCACTAGAGGCAGCAACACATTTTTCTAATAACTAGAAAAAGTCTTCCAAAATTAATGCTGTCATTGGCAGAGTGAAATTTTCTATTGCTAATTTGAGAGATCCAGATGGTGTATTGAATTTATCCACCTGGTCAACAGTTAGATGCTTATCAAGTACCACCTGCCCCAGGGGCTGGAATCCAGTAGACTGGTAACACGGACAGAGTTCTTGCCCTGGTGAGGTCTCTGGCACAGGGAGAGAGCGGTCTGGTGCCTCCCCGATTCCTGGCAGAAGCATGGAGGGCTGCTCAGTGTCACGTGGCTCCAATCCCAGTGGAGGTGGAGGTCTACATGCGGACCCCGGGGCTTGGGGGGTCCCCCTGATTCCGAACCCTTGACTCCCAGAGGTTTTTCTGAGTGAGAGGCCTCACCTCCATCCTCAGACATGCAGCAGGGGGACACAGTGCCCGGGGAACATGCTTGAAAGCAGCTGCAGCTCTGCGGCCCTCTTATGGTCGGGTCCTGGCGGGCGAACACGCGTCAGAACCCTAGTCGGGGGGGAACATCATTCACTTTTTCTTAATCTCCAAATACTTGAACTCTTTCCCATCCATCCCCCAGGTGGCCCGACGGTGGGGAAAGAGGAAAAACAAGCCCAAGATGAACTACGGGAAGCTGAGCTGGGGGTTGCGCTGCTACTACAACACGAACGTCATCCACAAGACGTCGGGGAAGCCGTGCGCGCGCCGCTTCGTGTGCGGCCTGCAGGACTTGCCGGGCTTCACGCCCGAGGAGCTGCCCGCCCTCCTGGGCGTCCGGCCGGACACGGGGGACTGAGGCCGCCCGGGCCGTGAGTGGGGCCACCCTGACCCGCGGCTCCAGGGAGCCGGAAAGGTGGGACGGACGCGTCCAGGAACGACTCCGAGAAGCAGGGGCCTTATTTCCTCTGAAACAGCGGTTCTTCGCCGCAAGCAGCAGGGTTTCTCGCTTCTCACGCTGTTGACAGGAGCACGCTGTTAGGATGCTGTTACATGCGAACGGCCGGGAGATGCGCGCCGGGCAGCCGGCCTGGCCCCGGGAGGGCTGTGTTGTGACAGGGTCGCTTGGCCGGTGGGGAATTCTCCACGGAGCGTGTGGTGGACACACGGTTTGGGATTTTCTTTTGCCTTTGGCAACCAGGAATTGCAAATGCAGAAGAGGTCTCTGGTTCAGAGGGGAGGAGGGGAAGGAAACAATCATGCCATTTCAGAAGTTAGTTTGTATATGTGACTGTAATCTTACAAAATCCTCTAACAGTCCTATTTAACAGAATTGTATACTGTAACTTAAAATAAGTATCTAACTGTATGTGAAACAAAAATGCAGACATCCAATGTGTATTCCATTTTTTTAAGAGCACATGTGGCGTTTTGCAAACATTGATTCGGCAGAGGGCAGACCAAGCAAGGGAGGTTGTAATGTATGTATTATTTATATGTTAACAGGCCTACAGGAATAAGGTCTAATGGTTAATTCCTGTTTTGTTTTTTTTTGTTGTTGTTGTTTTGTCTTGTTTTGTTTTGCCTGGGTTATTGTCTATGGCAAGGACTTTGTACATTTGGGAATTTTTATAAGAAACTTAATGTTATTATCTGGGGTCTCACCTGGCCCCTTTGCTTCTCCTTTAATTGTAATGTTAAAGCTATAAAGCAGTATTTTTCTTGACAAATGGCATATGTTTCCCATTTCTATGCATGCCTTTAAATCAGTTTATACACAAAACTTACTTTATTTTTCAATGTAACTGTATTTCCCCAACCGCTAACCTCCCTGACCAGCCATTTCCTTCCCGTGCCCCACGCCCGAGCCCCAAATTATTCTGTATGATTAAAATAAGAGTCTTATTTTTGGGAATAAGCAACTCCTTTTCAGAGATCAGGAGAGATTTATGTAGCAGCTATTTTTACTGCAAAAGCAATTCACTGGGGAAAAACAAAAAAAAATGTAATTTGTAAGAAAGCTTTCTTTCTATCTCTCTGTAAAGTTAACGTATTGTACAGAGCTGAAGGTTCAGGGGGAGGGCACTCTGTGTGAGGCCTCTGGGACGTGAGTGAAGCATGATTTGCCCCACCCTGTTCACCTGACAAGTCTTGGACTCTATGGATACCCAGCTGCTCCTTTCTGTTCAGCGTCCACAGCCAGAGAGGTTTTTTTTCCCCTTATTTTTTCTAATACAAAATGGCCAGAGGTGAAGAGAGGGCAGACCAGATGGGAACGAGAAGGCATTAGGGTCCTTCAGGTGAAAATGTCTTGATTCACGATGGAGACTTTCGTCACTGTTTCAACGGAAACGCTAAGTCAGCGTGTGCCCCTGACCTTTGTAAATGATCAAGTCAAGTTCACAGCCTTCAGGAGCAGCATGAGGGGATACGGGCCAGTGGTGACATCTCTAAAGAAGAATCATTCGTGCAGTAAGACCAGAGGTTTGGGTGGTAGGACCAGCAGAGCCATGGCGGGAACCACTCGGTCTTGGTACCCACACAAGACCGTTTCCAGCATCTTTAAGCACAGGATGTTTTTCTCAAGCAAAACCTGTTTATCTCTCCAACATCTGCTTATAACATCAGCAGACATGGGACTGGGAACAGCTCGCTGCTGAAAGAAATCTTAGCTATCGGCTCGTTTTATATGGTGTTGAACCACATGAAATTGCCGATGTTGGTCTGTTTTTTTAATTGACAAAGTTGGCAGTTTCATGCGGCTCAAACTGAGAGTTCTGGAAACGCAAGTCCATGATAAACCTTTTGGCATGGTAATGAACAGACCTTAAGCACAAAAATTTTGTAATTTGGCCTCTTTCTCAAACAATAAAGTATTTTGTTTATACAAACTCTTCCTTGTCAGGGTCCTCATTCTTTGGTGGAGTGAGGATGCTGGGCTCAGAGCCACCCACCTCTCCGTGGCACTCTGTCATTGAGAGTCATCTCTCCCTGTCACTGATCTTACACACCCATTGCCTCGTAACTCAGGACCAAGCTGGAACCAACTGTGAGCCCTTCCTGAAGGAATTCCCAAAAAGTGTTCCTTAAAGTGAAAAATTCTTTTAGGAAGGAATTAGAATAAAAATATTCAGGTGTCTTGTCCTTGCCAGGGGGTTGGCGGAGATAGCAGAAGAGATTTGAGGATGTTTCTATGGAGAGTATTAGGAGTTGAGGTTCAGGGACTTTTGTAACTGGGGTCATGACTCTCGTGGAGTTCTGCCATTGCCAAGACGACTGAACAGAGGTGAGGTTGATGGTCCGTGGACACTTGTGCTCAAACCCATTCTTGGGCTTCCTTTCCACTCTCCAAAATTAGTAAGGATTCCAAAAACTTCGGTGGTTCATATCAGTGGAGTGCCGGAGCCAGCTCCCCATGGACAGGCGGGAGCTGATGGTGCAGGTATCTTCCCAGCTTTGCATCAGTGACATATTGGTGGCTTGAATTTGGTCGGGATGAGAGTATTTACACCACCGAGATCAGCAAACACTACAGATCAGGGGTCCCCCACCATCCCTTCTCAGGGAGCTGGTTGCTAAACATTTACCAGCACAGCACTGGTGGTCAATGATTATTTACCATATTGGAAATTAAAGCAAATTTTAAAATACGATTCACTTTTGAAATAACATCTACAGAAAGATTTTTATGAAAAATAGCTTTTTCCCAAAATGTGAGAATGACATTGTTTTACATATTTTCAAACCTCTTTGATGACTGGCTTAATAGAAGAGAGCTGGATTCTTATGCTGGCCTCTGCATTTAGTCCCTTGTGATACATTTTTGGAGAAAATCAGGCCTCACACAGATACGTAATTGGAAGAGGGTGGTGTATTGAATACCTGTTTCAGGTAACTGGAAATCGTTTTATACTACACCCAAACTAACAAATGGTAGTTTCTTAAAGGGTAATTGCAGTTGGAGTTATGTATGAAATCATATCAATAAACTTGCCTATGATTACAATAAATTCCATTGGTTTTTCTTGCACTTTGGGTCTATTACCCATGTGTGATTTTGTAACATGCATTAGTCATCGGAAAATATTGCTTCAAAATGTTGACACATTTCAACACACAATATTAAACTATCACAGTAGTTACTATCACCACCAGTCTCACCAGAAAATAACTAGCAAGCTCTCAAGCTCACAGTGGCAGACATGAATTGTCAAAAATTCAAATTTTCAGTTGAAAGCTTAAGGTTTATGATCAGCAGCAAATAAATACATTGAGGTTTGGTTTTTTTTTTTTTTTTTTGGAAAACATTTCATTTCATTTACTTTTGAGGGAACGCCTGTCAAACACACAAGTCTGCATAAATGTAATTCACCAGTTGCGCTTTCAAGTAAAAATGGTGCTTGTGGATGAAGTGGTTAGATTAGCTTGCAAGTCAAATGTGCAACTACATTTCCCTGGACAAACGGTCTATCTTTGATAGCACCAGAACTTCTGTGTACTTTCAATTTTATTACCCAGGAACCAAAAAGATGTGTATTCACTTACTAATAAAATTAATTTTTTCTGCATCATCAAGGACATTTTTAAAAGAAACTGGTGTTTTTTTCCTGCAAGGACCTGTTGAAAAATGCAGCAATTGCCAGTACAGTTTAGTGCTAAAGCTCTAGCAGTTTATCCCTCTTTGATTTTGCATCATCTGTGCAAACATCAACACAGTTTTTAAAAAAGGCAAATATTTTAATATTATTATAAAAATCATTTGACCTTGAGGATCTCCCTGAAAGGATGTTGTTGTTGGACCTCACTTTGAGGACTTCTAGAAATCAGAGACGCTCACCCAGAACAAACAGGGTGGACCTGGGATGGGATGGGGGGGCAGGGTGGGAAATTTTTCCTTTTGCGTCTCTAATCCAGTGTCCCTATTTCCAATCTTACCATTTCAGAGCCAGTTAAGATGAAGCATTTTTAATTTAACATGAAAAGAATTGTTTAATGTCTGCATAGTAAGGAAAAAGTTCATTCCCACAGGATGAAATGGATCCTTTCAAAGTCCTTCTACCAGACTCAGTCTCTGGTCCTTTAATATCTTCCACTCTAATTCTACCCCCCACCCCGCTTTTAAAAGCCATTCTTCCATCACCCTAAGGACCAAATATCTTGTTAATAATTCTCAGTTCCCGAGCATCAGACTCGTTTGTTTGGTCAAGTTTGCAACAGGCAGGGGCTTCTGTCTTCCCAAGCTATAAGTGGACCCCAGAACACACCCCCAAAGTGGCTCCAATAGTTTGTTGATTGTTTATTCACTCATTTTTGTATTCCTCCTGCCAACCATTCATTTACAAGTGGTTATGAAATGTCAGCCACTGGGAATAGACAAATCACTGACAGCCAGACCCTCCATGTTTTCTAGGGGCTTCTTTCTAGTGAAGGAGACCAGGAATAAATATGGTGAGAGTGAGCATATGAGTTCCACCCAGAGCAGGAGGCTTGGCTCCCAGTGGTTCAGCTGCGTCTGGGGCTGGAGTCTGGATAATAACCATGCATGTTGGCAGGCGGGTTGTAACAAGAGCGGAAGAGGAAGCAGCTTTGCCCAGTGCTGTGAGAGGGGTTGGGGGCCCACAGTGCTGAAATGTCTCTGCAGTCAGCTTTGTAGTGGGGATCAAAGACTCAGTGACCTGGGTCTCTTTCCTTCTCTTTGGAATCAGTTTCCTGGGGTGACTATAACACAGTCTACAGATTGTGGCTTAAATAACATAAAATTATTGTCTCTCAGTTTTGGAAGCTGGAAGTCCAAAATCAAGGTGTTGGCAGGGCTGGTTTCTTCTGGGGTGGTGAGGGAGCCTCTGGCCCAGGCCTCTCTCCTTGCCTTGTAAATGCTCATCTCCCCGTCTCTCCAACCCTTGTCTCTTCAGAGTGCCCCCCTGTGTGTCAGTGTCCAAATTCCCCCTTTCACAAGGACATAGTCATAGCAGATTAAGGCCCATTCAAATGACCCGTTTTAACTCAATTATGTTCACAAAGACTATTTGCAAAAAGGGTCACACAATGAGGGATGGAGGTTAAGACTCTGATATTTGAATACTGGGAGAACATAGTTCAATGCACAACCACTCTCGACACTAAATGAGTCAAAATCAGCAAAAGTGGACCCTAAGAACACCAAGTCATAGAAGTGAAGTTGGTGGGGGGAGGGTATAGTTCATCGGTAAAGCACATGCTTAACATGCACAAAGTCCCAGATTCAATCCCTAGTACCTTCATTGAAACAAACAAACAAACAAACAAAAAAACTGGACTTGGATCAGTTGTACAGGTGTACTACAAACTCAAGGGCAACTACAAAATATTTATTTTTAAAGTATGATTGATATGCTAGGAGAAAAAATAAAATAGAAATATTTATATTGCTTACCTAAAACTATAGAAAGCAGAAAACTAGCTAAAGATAAACAAACAAACAAACAAAACAAGCACAGCAAAAAGAAAACAGTAATAAATATGGTAGCTATTGTTCCAAATATCAATGATCATTTTAAATGTCAATGATCTAAATACATGAATTAAAAGAGAGAGACTGCCTGAGTGGATAAAAGAACAAGACCCAAAGATGGGTTGTCTACAAAAAAACCCACTTTCGCCTATAGACACAGATAGAATAAGAGTACAAGGATGGTGAAGGTGCACACATGGCATTATGCGCTGTCAAAGCCCATGGAATGTACAATGTGAAGTGTGAACCCTAATATAATGTATAGGCTTCAGTTGATGACGATACACCAGTGCTGGTGCATCAGCTGTAATGGCTGTACTACACTAACGCACTAGACAGTACAGGATGCATCCTGGTGAGGGGCAAGGGGGCACGCGCGAACCCTCTGCAATTTTTACTCAATTTTTCTTTAAACCTAAAATTGCTCTTAAAATAATAAAATGTAATTAAGAAGGACAAGGATATTCTCACATTAGGCCACG
This sequence comes from Vicugna pacos, assembly GCF_048564905.1. Lineage (NCBI taxonomy): Eukaryota > Metazoa > Chordata > Mammalia > Artiodactyla > Camelidae > Vicugna > Vicugna pacos. Next base: position 19,012,577 of record NC_132999.1, on the reverse strand, counting down.
GCCACCTCCTCCTCTTACCCCCAAGCCTCTGTCCTCTCCCTCCATGGGGTCCCTGCAGCCTGAGTCTTGGCACCTAGAGGACCGCCCCCCACACTGGCCTCAGCTGACCGCTGTCTCCTTTCCCTCTTGGGTAAGGGGCTGGGGGTCAGTAGGTCATGGCAGACACCCAGGGGATAGACCAGGAGGTTCTGAGGCTGGGTCTGGCAGAGAGATATTAGGAGTGAGAGATGCGGTTTAACAAAATGAAAGATGGAACCGTGAGGCAGAAGAAGATAAGCTCCCAGCCCAGAGGCCCACCTCTGAGGAGGAGCAAACTGATTGGAGACCCACTCAGGGGCCACCCAGGGAGGTATGAGCCACGCATGAGGGAAGGAGCCCAGGTCACCGAATCACCCCGAGCAGAGACAGCCCCTTCCAGGGACATTTGGATTGAACAGGGCTGCACAAAATCCAAGAAATTATAAGACCCAGCCAGTTCCAGGGTGGTCGCCTGAGCTGTGAGGATGGATTCCTAGTCCCAGTTAAACGTTTGGGGTCACCCTTCATTCCAGGCCCCTGTCTTCCCCTGGTGACCGCACATCAGGGGAGAGAGAGCCTCAGAGGAGGGGGATCCCCGGGACCTCTGGGGGCAGGACCAGGTTTCTCTGCAGCAGAAGGAAACTTTGACTCAGGAGACTGGCCCTCACCCAGGGCGGGGTCCCACCACTCTGCCCTGCTTTGTCTGACTTGCTTTTAGGCACAGAAAGGCATGGGGCCTGGCCCTGCCTTGACCCCCTAGGTTTGCTGCAGGGCCCGGAGGGCCAGCTCCAGGCTGTGATCAGCCCTTCCACCTCCCCCAGCACCTGTGTAAGTGAGGTCACTTTCCACTTTCAAAGCCAAGTTAGGGACAACTGTTTACTGGGACCTTGCTGGCCTCCCCTCCCCCAGCTTAACTGCCCAGCCCTGGTGGTCAGGCACTTGTTTACCTTGGAGACGGAACACTGCAGGGTTCTGAGAGGTCAGTTGGGGCCCACCGGACACTGGCCCTCAGAGGCAGAGCTGTGGAGGCCTCACAGCCATGGAGGTCCTGCTGCCTGCCCCTGGGCCCACTTCCCAACTGATCCTGGAGCTGCTGTCGGGTGCTCTGCTGTTTGTTTATGAAAGCTTGACACAGGTCCCAGGTCTCTCTGTGTTTCATTGGGAGGTCCTGGTGTGTGCTGGGCTGCTGGTCCTGGCAGTAAATAGATGGTATGCTTTAAGAAGGGGAAAGTTGCTTGGAAAAATGTCTTCAGCCCAAGATGAAGTTTGTGAGAAAGATAAAGAGACTCCTGGACCGATGACTCAGGCTTACGAAGCCCTCAAGCCACCTGGGCCAGAGGCCAGTCCTCCCTTATTACAAATTTTATGCTTTTGGGCCTTGAAAGAAAACTTGAGAAAGACATTGCTTCAGGGAACTGTTGACTTTATAGAAAAGGCACAGAAGAGCCAGCCTACTCAACTTTCCCAAGTCACTGATGGAAAACACACCTTAAAACCATCAGAGAAGAATGGAGAACGAGCTCAGAAGAAAGAAGAGAAGGATTTGAATAAAAATACTGGCTTTCCAGAAAGTCCAGAACTGTTTCACCCAGAAACTGGAAGACGGAAGCGACAAGTCCAGGGAAAGGAGGAGTTGGGAGGGAGGCTGGAGTGGCCGAAGGCAGGAAAGGCACAGGTCCTGCAAGATAGAATCAGCCGACTAAGATCCACAACAGACCACCTGCTGAAGACCACCCCGTCGCCCGACCTCCTTGGCGGTCCCGCGGACGGCAGGCACGCAGACGTCCAGCAGAGGAAGGAAGCAGAAAATGGCCATCGCCCTGTCCACGGGTCAGAAGGTGATCTGAAGGGCGTCACTGGTGATGCTGACTGCAGTGTACCCCTTCCATGTCCCCAAGAGGAACATCAGGGGACAGCCAGATGCTTATGGGAAGAAAAACAGGCGATTCAAAAACTTAGAGCACAAATAACAAGTCTCCAAATAGAAGAAGCATCTGTAAAGTATGAGAATGCCCAACTTGATGGTGAGATTGAGCAGCTGAAGCTGAAGCTTCAAAGTCTGCCTGATGCCTATGACAACTGCATGATGCAGCTTCACAGAGAATTCTCTCAGGTAGACGCTCGCTGCTTAGAAGTAGAGAAAAAACTCACCAGCGTGCGTAGAGACTTGGACTCCACACGTCAGATGTGCGACCTCTGCAAGAAGACAGCCCAAGACGCAGGTGAAGAATTGGAGAGAACCACTTCCTACCACCTCAAGGAGATCCACTTCCAAGAGAAAAGAGCTGAGGAAAGCTGGCTGGCGGCGGCGGCCACCGAGAGAAAGCTCCAGGAGCTGCGAAAGGAGAGTGACCGCAACAGGCAGATGCTGGCTCAGGTCGAGTCCAACGTCCAGCCTGTCCCCAGGGGCCCTGGTGCTCCTGCTGCTCTGTCCGCAGCCCCCCGGGGGCCCGGCAGGGTCGGGGGGGCCCTGGGCCATCAGGCCCCCTGGGAAGGAGGAGGGTAACACAGTGAGGGTCCAGGGACCTGCAGTCACCTGCAGGTTTGACTCAGCTCACAACAGCCAGTCGAGACACTCACAACTGCAGCACAACATCTGCGTGTGTGTTCTCTTTTGAAAGTAATTTTGATTTTTCTCTTTATATTTAGCTACTATAACTTAATTGTTCTTTTTTAAGTAGATAAAGCATTATAATTTGTAAGGTTTTTTTCAAATTTTCATTTCCATCTGCATATATTTCTGTTGAAATATTTTTGTTTGGTCCTTCTTTAGTTAAGCTACTGTTGCTAAATTGATGCCACAATTACTCTTATTAGAATGGCATGAAAGCTTTATGGTAGTATTATTTAAATATAGACCCAATAATATAATTCTCATGAACACATAATGAGAAGTATTTTATTTTGATTTGAATTGAATGCCCACTATGACTTACAGCATCCTTTAAGTCTGACATGGATAGAAAAGTTGAACACAATAAAGACCACTTCTGTGTACAATGGCTAGTTTTACAAAACTGAGGAGGTAATTTAACATTTTCCTTAATCAACTTCTGTTGATTTTAAAAAATGTAAAAAAATAAAATAAAATGAAACAAAAATGTTAACAAAACAGCATCGCATTCAAACTAGATAATCTTTGTTAGTGTACTCCTAAATTCACAGTTTAACCCTAAATTCATAGGATTAGATTAATCCTAAATTCACAGATTGGAGTACTGAAGATTTTACAACCATGTCTTTCTGTTTTGTAAATTTTTTCTTAAGTGTTATTGTTTTGTTAAAAAGTTCTTGTTTTTTAACATTTCTAAAATTTGTGAAGTCAAAATCAAAAAGTTTTCTCTTGATGGCAAATACACATACACACACACCAACCACAGTACAAATGTTCGGCCTATTTCGTTGTTTTGTGGGTAGCTGAAAATGTAGTTAGAGTTTCATTTTTTTTAAGTGATTAAATAAATGTTGAAAATAAAAATGTTCATAAAATTTTTATATAGATAGCAGATTCACAAATCATATCCACAGAAAATGAGAGGTACCTGATGATTCAGTAAGGGTCCAACTAGAAACCCTTCATCCAAACGGTGCAGATGAGGGGACTGAGATGCAGGTAGTCAGTCACCTGAGCTGTATCAGGGATGCGGGGAGGACCGAGGATTAGGGATCTGAGGTACTGGCAGTAAGGAAGCTCTTCTCACTCCTGGGTCTGGAGGATGAGGGGCGAAGATGCCATCTGAGCTCAGCGAGGGGCAGTCAGGGGGACAGGGAAAACTTCCCCGCCTCTGTCCGGACTCTCCTTTTATTGCTGGAGCAAAAGACAGCCACCCCAAGGGCCTGGATAGGGCAGGCAGAAGTCAGCCTCTGGTACCGAGCTGCCCAGAAAAGGTTCTTAGAACTTGGATAATGACCAGCACACTTGACTGTATTTGATCCACTGTGTCTGTGTGTTTTATTGCCTTCATTCACATCCACTTATTTAGAGTGTCTATGACCTTTGACATTGTATAGGTATTGGAGATGCCATGGTGGAAAAAAGCAACCAAGAGAGGCCTGTGGACCCCTCACTGTGGATCCGGTGAGGGACAAGTTCAGATAATACAGAAAAAGAGACAAAGGATGGTAATCTCTGCTCTGCAGACAATTCCAACAGGGTAATCTGCAACATGAGAAATTAGGAGGTGATATTTATGCGGAGATTTTAAAAGCAAAGAGGAGTTGGCCTGGGAAAGTCAGGGGGCTGAATATTCCAGGCAGAGAGGACAGGAGTATAGAGACTTGAGAACTGGGTTTCTGAGCAGGAAAATGGGGCAAAGAGGACAGCGCGGGGGGTGGGGAGGGGGGAGCAGGCCCACTGCACAGACATCTCTCTAGGGCAGGACAGGGACACCAGGGGAGGATTTAGACCTGGGGGAGAGGGTTGGAGGCCGAGGATGTGCTGTGATGTGTATCCTACACAGATCTCTGTGGATGGGGATAGAGTGGAAGGTGGAGTGTGGGGAGGGGGTAAGCCCCTCCCCCTCAGTAAGTTTGGGGGAGGGGCTCACGGGTCTGCATGGAGCACTGGGGGCTGCACAGGGTGGTCGTCACAAAGACCGAGGAGGAGGACAGATGGGGCTGTGTTTCGGTGGTTGAGGGTCAGAGGAGAGGAATGAATGACTCAGACTTCTTCTAAGAACGCCGTGTATGTTTGTTCTACAAGCAACTTAGTAAAACTGCTGCGTGAGAATCCTGAAGAAAAACTCAGCAAGACGTGGCGTGATGACACCCCGTGAAAGCCCGCTTTTCTGATGCACGGAGGGTGGAGCAGGCATGTGCACTTGGACTCCCCAGGTGTCTGCCGTTCCTGAAGGCCCTCCTGATCAGTGGTCTTACCCCTCCCGGGGGTCCCACCACAGGGGCTCCGCGGGCAAGCTTGGGAGAGGCGGTAGGGGAGGGTGAGGATTCCCAAGTGTGAGGCACTGGCTACCTGAGTGGAGCTGTCCAGACGCTACTCGTGGGGAGACCAAGATGAACCCTAGGTTTCCTCTTGCAGGGTGTGCAGGCTGTGGAGAGACAGACTCAGGGACCAGAAGTCGTTGTAAAGGAGGCCTAGACACTCGTTGTTGGCTCTGTACCGGCTCTCAGACTGCCTCTGCAGCAACCTTGGGTGAGGTGGGAGGTCAGGGAGGGCTCTCTGGGGGAGGTGGCCCCTGAGCTGAGTACTCAAGGATGAGTCAGAAAATGACCTCCAGTGCGTCTTATTTGGTGGGGCCTGTGAATCCCTTGGAAGTCTTGTCACAAAGCAGATTCTGATTCATTAGGTGTTGGGTCCACCTGAGACCTACACTGCTCACCGGTGATCCTGAAGTTGGGTGGAGAAGTGGACGAGCACAGATCTTTAGGTGACAGTGGGGAAGGAGTGTGGGGAAAAGGAAGGGGGCCATGGCATTTCTGGCTTGAGCCCAGGCACAGACCAGAAGGCATGGACAACCTGGCTGATTTGATCTATAACTTGGACCAGAGGACACACCTCATCTCAGAGGAGCACAATGAACTTCAGACTGGCAGGTGCCCTTGAGGAAGCCATGTGTGGGCAGCCCTCTTAGACCTCCAGAATCCCCTGTGTCAGGAGATAACTTATGTCCACTCTCTTGCTCAGTCCAGACACCTGAGGACCCCTTCTGACCTAATCCTAGTTCCTCACCCACTACGTCCACTTCATCACTTAGTCCATAGAAGATTCTTCCAAACTCCCTGTGTTTTCCCTCAGTCTCAGCCACCATCCTCCAGTGCAAACCACCCCTCTCCCTTAGATCACTGTCACGCCTGTGACCGTCCATCCTACTTGGGCCCCACGTCTCCATACTTCTTCCCTTCTGTCTCCTCACAGCAGCCAGAGTCACCTCTTTATCCTACAACCTGAGCATGGCCAGAAGAAGCCAGACCTTGGCATGCGTGGGATGAAGGTGCAGCCGACCCCTGACCTTGGTCCCCCTTCTCCTGGATAGTTCTGGGGGTGCTTGGTTTATGCTTGTAACTGACAGCTGCCCTTTTCACTCATAAAATTGTTCCAGTTACAACAATAAGTTATATAGTCACAAAATGAATGGCTCACTGGGGTTCAAACCTTTCAAAAAGAACCGCCACAATTTCTTAAAATATAGAAGCTCATGGGAAATGTGGTCAAATAATTTAAATCTAAATCCAAATGCAGCAAGTGGGAGTCAAAAAAGCACCACTAATTTTGCCAATGTAACCAATAGAGCAACATCATATTTTTAGTTAAGATGATTCTGCAGTCTTAAATTCCTAATTAAAAGCCGTTCTAGCTCGGAAAAAGGTCTCAACAAAAGCCAGGTAACGTGTGGGGTAAACACAACACCAAATACACTTGGGCTACAGTTTAGGCCCCTCCAGTTTACTGTGGAATCAGAAGAGATTGTTCTTGAAAACCCTTTCACAAGAGCCCATTCTAAGGCAAAGTTCATGTGATACGAGGTTCACCTGAATTATAAACGATTCATTTGTTGGACTCAGACTCAAGGGCATTTTGTGGTGAAGTAAGACCTTAAGTCTCAAGATATAAAGACATGAAGTTGCTGTGCCCGGAAAAGTGCTCTTAGGAAGACAAGGCGGTAGTGACCCTCCATCCAGGGCCCCTCCCAGGGAAGCTCTGATTCAGTTACTGTCCCGTAAGGGGCCAGGACACCTGAATTTATTCCAAGATCCTCTCATGATTCTGATGCACAGTAGAGACGGGGAGATACTGCAGTGGCGAGTCGACTCTAACATGTGTTGCAAGGTTGTGCATCCTCCTCTGAGTCAGCACTCGGGTCCCCTCCCTCACTTCTCAGGGCTCATGACACTAAGGTTACAATTTTTATAATTAATAAGCTTTAATTTTAGAGTACTTTGGGTGCACAGCAAAACTGAGTGGAAAGTGCATAGAGTCCCCTTACATCCCCTGTCCCTACACACTCAAAACCTCCCCATCACCATCCCCCATCAGAGAGGTGCATTTGAGCCTGCACTGACCCATTCCCATCCCCCAGACTGCAGAGTTAACACTGGGGCTCACTCTTGGTGCTGGACGTTCTGTGAGCTTTGACAAACACATGATGACATGTATCCAACATGACAGTGTCATACAGAGTAGTTTCTGTGTCCTAAAAATCTTCTGTGTTTGGCCTGTTCATTCCCCCCAACCCAAACCCTGGCAACCTTGACCTTTTCACTGCCTCCTTAGTTTTATCTTTTCCAGGATGCCCATGTAATTGGATTCATATAGTGTGTAACTTTTTTAGACTGACTTTTTCACTCAGTAATATGTTTTTAATTTTCCTCCATATCTTTTCATGGTTTCATAGCTCATTTCTTTTTTAGTGCTGAGTAATATTCCATTGGATCCACCTGGATGTTTAACCCTCAGAGTTGTCCCCACTCAGCCACCAGTGATTCTTCCATTAAAGCTCAGGTTTTCCTACCCTGGTGTTGGTTTCCAGGAAGATTTCTGCTCCTGAAAGTCTACTCTGGTTAAGTTGTGACTCTGTGCCTGCCTGTCTGTCTCTTCAATTTTGGAAGCAGTGGTTTGCCCTGTGATGTCATTAATCTGACATATTTAAGAGGAGTTATTAATTTTTCATTTTGTTCAGTTTTCACTTGTCCTCAGGGCAGAGTGATGGTTTCCAAGCCTCTTACACACAATTTATGGTATTTTCATTTCCACTCTCTGTCCTCCTGCATTGCTGATCTGTGGAACACTGACCTCAGAGGGGTCCCTGCTCCTCCAGCTTCCTCTGGGTTCAGGTACTGGGGAGCCCAGCAGGGCACTGGATGTCTTGCTCCCTTTGACCAGGTGGCCATGAGCTGGCTCTTTCTGCGGGCTGAGAAACACTCTGCTCTTAAGGGGCTGACTCTACACGACTCTTCCTCAGGGTTACACCAACAGCTCTTCTTCCCTTGGTTCCCTCTGGCCCAGGTGTGCTAACTTCTCCACTGCAAGTGGCCCAGACTACTTTAATGCAGCTGCTGCAACAAATCACCACAAACTGGGAGGCTTAGAACAATACACACTTATTACCTTACGTGTCTGGGGGTCAAAAGCTCAAAATCAGTCTTATTGGGCTAAAGTCAAGGTGCTGGCAGGGCTGGATCCTTCTGGAGGCTCCTATATTCCTTGGCTTGTGGCCCCTTTCTTCATCCTCAAATTTAGTAGCATGTGATCTTCTCATCTCTCTCTGGCTCACTGATCACTGCATTTGTCATCACATCTTCACTGACTCTGACCTCCTGCCTCCCTCTTACAGGGACTATTGTGGTCACTTTTAGAACCACCTGAATAACTTAGGAAAATCTCCCCATTTCAAGATCCTTTGCACATCTGTGAAGTCCCTTTTGCCATGTATCAGGTAACCTATGCACAGGCTTGGGGGTTAGGAAGGGGGTGTTGTTACGTGGGCCATTACTCAGCCAACCCCACAGACACTTTATGCGCTGCAGTCCTGCTCCACCCACACCTGTGTGAAGAGCGCCTTTGTCTACGAACTGTCCGCAGTGTAACCTATTTCAAGCATCACCTGTTTCCCTGACTGTGCTGTCCATGGCTCCTATGTCAGAAATGTGTGGAAAAGACAAACTCACTAAGCATTTAACATTTTCCCAAGAACATGAATGGATTACAGTTTATGGAAAAGTCAGATTTATGCAAAAATGCAAATGGATACTGGCAGTGTTCTGTAAACTGAAGACTTCTGACAGGACAATAAAAGGAAGACAATGTCTACATAAACTAACCTACTTTTGAATAACTCTGTCTAGATTTTCATATAATGCTGCTTTCATTATTGTGAGATGGAACCAGCTATGTTTTTTAGCAAGAACCATATTCCAGTCAACTAGGTTTCTACCAGGACTCAGTGGCTGCGCTTGGCTGTGCAACCGATGTGCTCTGTTCCTAACTTAACACACAGTGCACGTGGGGTCAGAATAACGACCCCTCCCAAGGTGCCCATGCCCTAATCCCGGGAACTTGTGAATTTGTTGTGTTTCATGGCAAACACACTCTGCCGATGTCCTGGGTTATCTGAGTGGGCCCCGTCTAGTCACATGAGCCTTTGAAAGTAGAGAACTTTCTCTGACTAGAAGCAGAGGAGAGATGAAGCAGATGGTGAGTTAGAGAGACTCCAAGAATGAGGACGATTCATATGCTTTTCCTTTCTTTGATATGCAGGGACCATGTCCAGGGAGCAGAGAGAGGCCTCTAGGAGCTCAGGGAGGCCCCCAGCTGACAGCCACAAGGAAATGGGACTTCAGTCCCTACTGCAGGGAACTGGATTCTGCTAAAGATCTGAATGAATTTGGAACCAGCTTTTCCCCAAGCCTCCCAGTGAGAGCCCAGCTGATCATCTTGCTTTCAGCTGTGTGAACTGACACAGAGAAACCCGTTGAGCAAACCAGACTTCCAACATACGGACCCTTGAGATGTTAAAGGAATGTTTGTTTAACCCCTCAACTTTGTGAGAATTTGTTATGACAGCAATAAAACACTAATATAATGCAATTTAAGTAAGAACAAGATACATGCTGTAAAATATTATTCTTTAAAAGATGCATCATTGCAGAGGTGGGATCAAGATGGTTGAGTAGGAATGTGCTGAGCTCACCTCCCCTTGGGACTGGGACACACAACTATGTATAGACTTGCTCTCTCTGAGAGCAACCTGAAATTCAACAGAATTGCTCTTCTACAACTAAGGCTATAAAGAAAGCACATGCACGTGCGCGCTCACACACACACACACACTGAGGTAGGTAGGAGGGGGAAAGAAGCAATCTCATCAGAACCCACACCCTAGCAGGTGACCCTAAAGAGGAAGAGGATATCACAAACTTAGAGGCCCTCCCAGCCCTGGGGTCCAGCACCAGGAAGATGAGCCTCCTTAACTGATTTTGAAAGCCAGCAGGACTTGTGACTGGGAGAACCAGGGGGCTATAAGAAACTGAGATTCCACTCTTGCAGGGTGCACACAACTTACTTACTCCTGGTCTCAGCACCGAGATAGCAGATTGAAAAGTGCCTGGTGCTCTAGGTGGCCTGCCAACAGTGCTCCAGCACAGCTCCCAGCCCACACTGGCTCAGTTCCTAACCTCCATGCACACACTGGTGGAAACATTTTAATGCCCCAGGAGAAGCCCTGGCCCATGCTGGGCTACAACTCTAGCACCCTCCCAGGTCTAGTCTTCTCCCACCAAAATGGCTGATCCCAACTTGCCCCAGGAAAAGCCCCAGCCAGCACTCCACCTTCAACCCTCCAGCTAAAGCCACTAGGGTCATGCAGATTGCATAGGGACACACCCACACAAGGACACACCTTCAAGACCTGGATCAGGTAACTGTTGCACCTCACTCCATAGAGACAATCAGGAAAAGTCAAACAAAATGAGAAGACAGAGGCATATGTTCCAAACAAACATATCCAGGAAAAAAAGAAAAAACCCTAATGAAATGAAGATAAGTAATTTACTTGAAGAGTTAAAAGCAACAGTCACAAAAATGCTCAATAAACTCAGGAAAGAATAGAGAAACACAGTGAGAGCTCCAAAAAATAGTTAGAAAATATTAAAAAAAAAAAACACCTCTCAGACCTAAAGAATACAATAATAGAAATGAAAAAATGCACTAGCAGGAATCAACAGCAGATTAGATGATACAGAAGAGCAGATAAATGACATGGAAGACAGAATAGTGGAAATCACTCAATCGGAACATCAAAAAGGAAAAAAAAATTTTAACTGAGGATTGTTTAAGGGACCTCTGGAACAACATCAACCATACTTACATCATATTGTAGGCATCCCAGAGGAGAAGAGAAAGAGACAGAAGTAGAAAAAGTACTTAATGAAATAATGTTTGAAAACTTTCCTTATCTGGGGAAGGAAATATATACCCCGGTCCAGGAAGCAGAGAGAGAGTTCCCAACAAGATAAACCCAGAGATTCACACCAAAATAAATCATAACTAAAATGGCAAAAATTAAAGATGAAAAGAGAGTTTTAAACATAGCAAGAGAAAAACAGAGTCACATACAAGGGAACACCCGTAAGGCTATCGGCTGATTTTTGAGCAGAAACTTTGCAGGCCAGAAAGGAGTTGCAAAATACATTTAAAGCACTGAGAGGAAAAAAGTGTACAGCCAAAGATACTCTACCCGGCAAGGTTATCATTCAGAATTGAAGGAAAAATAAAAAGTTTCCCAGGAAAGCAAAAACGAATAGAGTTCATTGCCACTAAAACAGTTTTATAAGAAATTTTAAAGGGTCTTCTTTAGCAAAAAAGAAAAGTCCATAACAAGATAAAGAAAATACAGGAAAGCAAAAATCTCACTGGTAAAAGCTAATATATAGTAAAGGCAGTGAGTCAACCACTTAAAAAGCTAATGTGAAAGCTAAAAAACAATTGGTAAAGTCAATTACAACTACAATAAATCGTTAAGGGATACACATAAAAGATGTAAAATATCTTTTTTGTAGGGATGGAGCAAGAATTTAGAGCTTTTAGAATGGTAACTGCAAACCAAAAACCTATAATAAATACACAAAAAAGAAATAGAAAGGAACTCAAACATAACACTAAAAAGAAACTTATCAAACTACAAGGGAAGAAACTAAAAGAAAAAGACAAAAGAGAAGAACTACAAAGCAGACAAAGAAACCAAACGGAGAACAAGTAACAGAATGGAAATAAATACATATCTATCAATAATCACTTTAAATGTTAAATGTAAGTGGACTAAATGCTCCAATCAAAAGACACAGGATGGGTGAACAGATTTTTCAACAAAGGCCAACCTGTGAGAGACTCACTTCAGAACTAAAGACATACAGACTAAAAGTGAAGAGATGGAAAAAAAATATTCCATACAAATGGAAACAAAAATAAAGCTGGAGTAATAATACTCTTGTCAGACAAAACGGAATTTAAAAAAAAGTCTATAACAAAAGACAGAGATAGGCATTATATAATTAAGAAAAAATGGAAGAGGGCTAAAATAAATAAAATAAGGTATAAAAGAGGAAGAAATTAAAATGGATATCACAAAAATACAATCATAAAACAATACTAAGAACAATTATACGCCAACAAATCGGACAACCATGAAGAAATAATAAACATACAACCTTCCAAGATTGAATCAGGAAGAAATAGAAAATCTACAAAGACTGATTACTAATGAAATTGAATCAGTAATAGGAAAAAAATCCCAACAAACAAAAGTCCAGGACCAGACAGCTTCACAAGGGAACTCCACCAAACATTGAAAGGAGAATTAATGTCTATACTTCTCAAACTAATACAAAAAATTGAAGAGGAGGAAACACTTGCAAACTTATTCTCTGAAGCCAGCATACCTTGATTATCAAATCCTCAACATAACAAAGGCCATTTATGATAAACCATAGCTAAGATCACACTCAATGGTGAAAATCTAAAAACTTTTCCTCTAAGATCAGGAATAATATAACGATGCTCGCTCTCACCACTTCTATTTAACATAGTATTGGAAGTCCTAGCCACAGTGATCAGACAAGAAAAAGAGATATGTCATCCAAATTGGAAAAGGAGTCGCATCTGTCACTATTTGCAGATGACATGATACTATATGTAGAAACCTCTAAAGACACAACCAAAAGACTATTAGAACTAATAAGTGAATTCAGAGAAGTTGCAATAGACAAAATTACTATACAGAAGTTTCTTGCATTTCTATACACTAATAATGAACTATCAGAAAGCGAAATCAGGAAAACAATCTCATTTACAATTGAATCAAAGAGAATAAAACACCTAGGAATAAATTAACAAAGGAGGTGAAAAACTTGTACTTTGTGAACTATAAAACGTAGAAGAAAAAGATTGAAGACAACATAAATAAATGGAAAGATATCTGATGTTCACAGATCAGAAGAATTAACATGGTTAAATGTCCATAATACCCAAAGCAATCTACAGATTCGACGCAATCCCTGTCAAAATACCAGTGGCATTTTTCACAGAACTAGAACAAATAATCTTAAAATTTGTATGAAATCGTAAGTGACCCTGAATAGCCAAAGCAATCTTAAGAAAAAAACAAAAACAAAACAAAAAACAAAGTTGGTGGTATCTTGCTTCCAGATTGCAAACTGTATTACCAATCAAAACACCATGGTCCTGGCAAAAAACAGACACACAGATCAATGGAACAGAATAGGAAGCCCAGAAATAAACCAACACACATTTGGTCAATTAATCCATGACAAAAGATGCAAGAATATACAATGCAGAAAAGACAGTCTCTTTTAATAAGTGATGTTGGGAAAACTGGACAGCCACATGTAGATGAATAAAATTAGGTCATTTTCTCACACCAGACACAAAAATAAGCTCAAAATGGATTAAAGACTTAAATGTAAGACTTGATGCCATAAAACTCTACATAGAAAACATAAGCAGTAAACTCTTCGACATTGATCTTAGCAATATTTTTTTGGATCTGTCTCCTCAGTCAAGGGCAACAAAGGGAAAAGTAAACAAATAGGACCAAATCAAATTAAAAAGTTTTTGCTCAGGAAAGGAAACCAAAACAAATCAACAAAACAAAAATGCAACCTATTTAATGGGAGAAGATATTTGTAAATACGTCCAATAAGGGGTTAAAACACAAAATATATAAAGAACTTATACAACTCAATATAAAAATCTAATTAAACAATGGACAGAGAAGGTAACTAGGTATTCTGCAGAGAAAACATACAAATGGCCAACAGGCACATGAAAAGATGCTCAACATCACTAATCATCAGAGAAATGCAAATCAAAACCACAATGAGATATCACTCACACCTGTCAGAATGACTGTCATCAAAAAGACAACAAATCACAAGTGCTGGTGAGGATGTGGAGCAGAGGGAACCTTTGTGCACTGTTGGTGGGAAAGCAAATTGGCTCACTATGAAAAATGGTGTGGCGATTCCTCAAAAAGTTAAAAATAGATTCTAAACTTGTTTATCTATTTTATGTGTACCAGTCAGTATCTGCAAATCTCGAACTCCCAATTTATCCCTTCCCATCCCCTTTCCCCCTATCAACCGTAAGTTTGTTTTCTATGTCTGTGAGTCTGTTTCTGTTTTATAAATAAGTTCACTTTTTTTTTTTAGATTCCACATATGAGTGATAGCACAGGGAACCATATTCAATATCTTGTAGTAGCTTATGGTGAAAAAGAATATGAAAATGAATATATGTATATCCATGTATGACTGAAGCATTGTGCTGTATACCAGAAATTGACACAACATTGTAAACTGACTATATTTCAGTTAAAAAAATTTTAAAAATTTAAAAATAGAACTACCATATAATCCACTAATTCCACTCCTCGGTATTTATCTGAAGAAAACAAAAACACTAATTAAAAAAAAATGAATGCATCCTTATATTCATTGCAGCGTTATTTACAATAGCCAAGATATGGAAGCAACCAAAGCGCCTATCAAAAGAGGAATGAATAAAGAAGATGTGAGATATATGTATATGCATATTTACACACATATATATACAATAGAATATAACTCAGCCATAAAAAATAATGAAAATCTTGCCATTTGCAACAATGTGTATACACCTAGAGGATACTACGCTAAATGAAATGTCAGACTGAAAAGGACAGATACTGTATGATTTCATTTATATATGGAATCCAAATAAAAACAAGTAAAATAACAAAACAGAAACAGGGTTATAGATAGAGTACAAACAGAAGGTTATCAGAGGGGAGGTGGGTGAGGAAAGGAGAGAAATAGCTAAGGGAGATTAAGAGGTACAAAATTCCAGTTGCAAAATAATTGAGTCACAGGTATGAAATGTACAGTGTGGGGAATATAATCAATAATTATGTAATATATTTGACAGATGGTAATTAGACTTATCGTGGTGATTATGTTGAAATGTACAGAAATCTTGAATCACTATGTTGTGTAACAGGAACCAGCATAGTGTTGTAGGTCAATTATACTTCTAAAACAGACAAACAAAACCCATGGAAAATGAGATGAGCTTTGTGATTACCAGGGGTTTGAGGGGAAGGGGAATTGGATGAAGGCAGTCAAAAGGTACAAACTGCCAGTTATAAGATCAGTAAGTATTAGAGATGTGATGTCCAAAAAGATAAACACAGTGAATGCTTCTGTAGGATATACATGAAAACTGTTAACAATCTAAATCCTAAGAGTTCTTATCACATGGAAAAAAAATTTTCTATTTCTTAAATTTTTATCTATTTGAGATTATAATGATCACTAAACTTATTGTGATAATCATCTCATGATGTATATAAGTCAAATCATTATGGTATATACCTTAAACTTATACAATATTATAAGTCAATTACATCTCAGTAAAGCTGGAAGAAAAAAACACAAAAAATATGCAGATACTGGGAGGCAATGATAATGATAGGGGTGGGGGATATTGGCATTTGTTAATTTTTTACTTTATGCTTTTATATATTTCTAGTTGTCTGCAGTGAATAGGTATTGCTTGTAAAACTAGGAAGAAAACAATAAATGTCATTTTAAAATGTTCTCCATAATCTAGAAAGTTCCTCTGTCCCCTTTCAGATCAATTCCCACTATCCTAGAAATAACCCTTGTTCTCATTTCTGTCGCTACAAATTAGTTTTGCCTAATCTAGAACTTCATAAATGTCTGCATACCCTACGCTCTTTTTTTGTGTCTGCTTCTCTGACTCAGATTGATACTTTTGCGATTCATCCACGATGTCATGTATTTCAGAGATTTGGCTCATTTTTTGTTGTTGTTTACCACTGTCTGGATATACTATAATTTGGTTATCCATCCCAAGTACAGAGGCATTTAGGTTGTTTTCAGTTTGGGGCTAGTATGAATAACAATGCTATCAACATTTTTTTTGCAAGGCTCTTGGTGGTCATGTGTTTTTGTGTTTCTGATTATTGACTTGAACATCATAGGGTCGATGTATGTTTGTGGTTTTAGGAAACTCCCTATCAGTTTTCCTCTATGGAAGAAAGACTATATTTAAGCACGTATTTTCAATACAATAGGAACTTCAGAACTTTAGATTGAAAATAAGTTTAAAGTGGAGATTGCCCTGAATTGTTTCCTGCACTAATAATAGTCCTACTGGCGTTGCCCCTGGGTAACATGAAACAGCATCATCAGCTCCAGTGGTTCCAAAGGCACTTGAGATGCCTTTAGGTTACACAGTTTAGCTTACATTCTGGAATTTTCTGTAAGGGAGGGTAACAGGACACCTGAGGCATAATAAAAGACAGACTCAGAGTTAAATCATGAAGTCTGAGGAATGTGACCTTCACCAATAATCAACCTTCCCTTGTCTCTCTTGAGACACATTGCAGACACACGCACACACATTTATTTATTCACTGCAAAAGAATATGCCGTTAAAAAAAATTTGTCATCTTATCTCTAAATCGACAGAGTATTATAATAAGCTCCTTTATTTAACTGAGCCTAGTCGATTCTTTACATATGGTAGTAAAACTTATCACAACCATGTGAGGTAGGTACTATTTACTATCTCCACTTTGCAGATGGGGAAACTGAGACTGAGGGAAGTTAGGCGAGTTGGATGAGGTCACATGGTTAGTAAGTGGCAGAGCCAGGATTCACACAGCTCTGTCTAGCCTGAAGGCCTAGGTCCTTTCTCTTAGCCCCCTCTCCCCTCACGCTGCACATGCATGTGTGGGCGCACACGTGTGCACACACGCACACATGCGCACACACACACACAAAGAATCTTGTATCCCGTTGACTTTGAGCACTGTCATTTTCGATTTCTGGGCTTAGTTTTGTAAACACAATGACATGAATGGAATTTAGAGTTTGTTTTGGTCTTTTTGTTTTGTCCTATGCCCAATATTTGTTTTGTATTTTTAACATTTAAAAAGAAATTCCGTGTTGTGAGTGTTCATGAATGTGCCTAAGGGCACTTGGGTGGAAGATCTTCTCTTAGGCTGCATTCTTTTCCCATGGACTCCAGGGACTGCAGAGAAGGCTTCCCGCTGGATCTGCCTGGAGCAGGCTGTGACTGTGGGAGCCCGAGACTTCTGGCCTAGTTTCAGCTCTGAGCTGGAGAATTGCCATGAAATCACATGACATTTGGACAAAAAGGGCAAGCTGAAGAATGTATCTCTCATCCTGCCCTGATCTGTGAGGTCTAAGCAGAGAACAAATGGGCCCCTCCAAGGAGCTACTGTAATCCATTGGATGTGCCGGGATAATAGATGAAAAGGTGAGTCTCTAAACAAGGCCCACTGGGCCTCCTGATGCTAAATAGTATTCCAAAACCAGTTAGTGAGAGTTAGGACATGCAGGGACGGCTGGTGGGAGATCCTGGAAGGAAACATCTGGGTCATCCAGTTAAATCCCATTCATTAACAGGAGTAGGGATGATGGTGGTGATGAAAATAGTAAGCCAGGAGGAGAAAGGACATAGTCAATATTCCACAGATGGTTCAGGTAGTGAGAACTAGATTTTAAGTGTTCTAAATCCAAGGCCAGATTAAAAGTCCCAGGAGCAGAGGGCAGCCTTTGTCAAGGGTATTAGCTGTTGGCATGTGGTCACTATTTCTGAGTAGCTTTGTTAATTAGATCATTTCTTCAAAGGGTCTATTTCTTTAGACTTTAGTCTGGATGCCATGGAGAATGAAGGCTGGTGTAGAGGAAAATTCAGCTTATTGCTGACAGAGGACACCCCTCAATTTCTACCCTCTTCCCAGGCTGTCCTATTTCCCTCTTCATTTCATATTTATATCTTCCTATTCTCCTGGATTAGAGAAAGAATAAAATAAGTCTAGCCCATAATTACTTTTAGAATGTCACTCATCTAGACCTCTAAGAGACTCATTGTGCAAAACTGCAGCCTAGTATCACAACCGGTATAGAGATAATGATTTAGTCAAGATACAGAGCAGTTCCATCTCTACAGATCTCTCCTGTTGGACTTTTTGAGCCATACTGATCTCCCGCCTCCCTGGCAATCACTATATGTCCTCAGTTTTTACAATTTTGTCATTTCAAAAATATTATATAAAATGGAACTATATAGTATGTAAACCTTTGGGGATTGGCTTTTATCACTCAGCATAATTCCCTGGAGATTAGTATAGTTTGTTGCCTGTAGTAACAGCTTTGTTACTTTTTATTGCTCAGTAGTATTCCACAGTAGGGATGTACCACAGCTTGCTTAACCATTCACCCTTTAAAGGACATCTGGGTTGTTTCCAGCTTGGGGCTACTACAATCATGCTGCTATAAACACTGGTGTATAGGTTTTTGTATGAACATAACTTCATTTCTTTTCCTGGGATAAGTACCCCAAAGTGCAATTGTTGGGTCTTATGGTAGTTGTATTTAGTTTTATAAGAAATTGCGAAAGACTTTTCCAGAGTGGCTGAGCCATTTTACATTCCTACCAACAATGTATGAGTCATCCAATTTCTCCCTCTGCATTCCTACCCGCATTTGGTGTTGTCATGATTTTTCATTTTAGCCATTCTGATAGGTGTGCTGTGATATCTCACTGTGGTTTCAATTTGCATTTCTTTAATAGCTAATGATGCTGAATATCTTTTCATGGGCTTACTGGATATCTGCATGTCCATCCTCTTTAGTGAAATATCTGCTCATGTCTTTTGCACATTTTCTACTTGAATTATTTTTTAATTGGAAGTTTTGAGAATTCTTTATATATTATAAATACTAGTCCTTTGTTGGATAAATATTTTTGCCCATTTTGTAGCTTGCCTTTCATCCTCCTAATAGGATCTTTCACAAAGCAAAAGTCCAATTTGTCAATTTTTTTCCCTTATGGATCGTGCTTTTGGTGGCAAGTCTAAGATCTCTTTGCATAGCTCCAGATCCTAGATGATTTTCTCTTATTTTTTCCCTAAAAGTTTTATAATTTTACATTTAAGTCTACAATACATTTTTCTTGATTCTTGCATAAGATGTGAGGTTTAGGTCAAGGTTAATTTTTTTTTTTTTGCCAATGCATGTCCAATTGCTCCATCATCATTTGTTGAAACAGCCCTCTTTCCTCCACTGAATTGCATTTTCACTTTTGTCAAAAATCAGCTGGGCATATACATGCGGGACTGTCTCTGGGTTCTTTATTGACCTATGCATCCATCTCTGCTAAGACCACATTGTTTTGATAACTATAGCTGTACAGTAGTCCTTAATACTGGGTGCAGTGAGTCTTCCCACTTAATTTTCTTTTTCTGTGAAACTTCAAGATTTTTCTACCTTTTCACTTGGGAGTAAATTGAAACGTACAGAAAAGTTGCAAGAATAAGAATAGTACAAAACATACCCATATACTCTTTATCCAGATTTACCTATTATTTACATTTTACTGTATTTGCTTTGTCATTTGTTTCCCCATCTTCCCAAGCATATATAGGAAACTTTTTTTTTGTAAACCATTTGAAACTAAATTAAATGCATCGTGACCCTTTACTCCTAAATACCTTAGTGTGTATTTTCTAAAAATTGGGATATTTTCTTATATAACCACAATACAGTCATCAACTTTAATCGTTTATCATTGACAAAAACTCTTATTTAACCCACTATCCGTACATATTTTTTAAAAATTGACCTAGTCATGTCCCTCAGAGTCTTTTTTCAAAACTCCGACACAGCCCATTGCAGAGTCAGGTATTACAGTTAGTCGCCATATCTCTTTTTCCTCCTTTAATCTAGAACATCTCCACAGCCTTTCTTCATCTTTTA
This sequence comes from Vicugna pacos, assembly GCF_048564905.1. Taxonomy (NCBI): domain Eukaryota; kingdom Metazoa; phylum Chordata; class Mammalia; order Artiodactyla; family Camelidae; genus Vicugna; species Vicugna pacos. Next base: position 18,992,741 of record NC_132999.1, on the reverse strand, counting down.
TGCTGTTGGCACTTTGAAGAACATGCCATCCCTGCCCCCGACCCTGGTACTCCATTTTTAATATTACAGTCCTCATTTGGGGTTTAATTTATATTTCCCAATGATTAGATTCAGGTTGTGTGTTCTTGGCCAGAATATTACAGAGCTGATATATCTTTCTCAGTGTATCATCTGGATGCACTGGATTAGCATCTGCCTCTATTGGTGACCCTAATTTTGATCACCTGGTGAAACTGTTATGCGACAAACTGAGCCTTTTGTTTGAGCCTACAAAAATGGCAGTATCACGAGTCAACCTAACATATAACTCTATTAAGGTTTTATATGTGTAACTTGACCTCTTTGAAGCTCAGTTTCTCATATCTGTTCAGCATGGATAGTAATAATTTCTCTCCCATGAGTATCATTAGAAGAGTTAAATAAGGTAATGTATGTAAAATCTGGCACATGAAAAGCACTCCATAAATATTAGCTATTTACTGCAGCCAGGCAATGTTTAAAGGGTCTTGGCTTTGCTTTCCTCCCAGACTCTCCCAACTATAAGCAAAATCACGACAGAGACAAAGAAATAGGTGGGGGCTGGGCAGCCTCAGCTCTAATATTTCAGTTTCCTCGTCTGGCAAATGGGGAAAGGCCTCCCACCCCAAAGGGGAGCTGTGATGTAAAGGTATGTGTGTAAAAGTGCCTGGGCATAGAAAAGGCTCTTTAAAAGAAAAAAGGTGGATCCTAATCTGCTATATGAGGAAAACAGGAATATCAGACTTTTTTTTTTAATTCTAACATAATGTGTAATCTTTTTGAGGCAACAGAAAGGACTAAAAAAAATATAGCTACAGCCCAGGACTTGGGAATCGGCACGATTTACAGGCTGTGTGATCTCTGGGCAGATTACTTGACCTTTTGGAGCTTCAGTGTTATCATTTGTAGTTTGGGGATGAAAAAAAAAAATCAGTGCACATCCCAGGGGACTTCTGTGTTAATTAATGATGCGTAGCAGTAGCTGGGTACTCCATCGACATCTCCGGAATGACGGACGAATGACTAAAGCATTCGCCTGTGAGCTGCCTGGTGCTAAGCGCTTCCCCGGCTAGTGCATCCCGGCAGCGTCCCCGCCCGGGCTGGCCGGCCGCACCCCGCAGGCTCGGCTCGCGCTCGGTGCCCCCACTTCCACCCAAAGCCCCGCCCCCCGCCGCCCGCAAGCTCCTCCCTCCGCGGCCGCGTCCTCCCCGGCGACGGCCCGGGCACCTGGCAGACGCGCGGCGGCCGGGGAAGCGGGAGGTGACCCTCGGGCGGCGGCGGCGGCGGGAGGCGGGGGAGGGGCGCGGGCGCACAGATGGGAGCAACTGAGAAGGGCGGCAAGAAGAGCCGGAGGCTGTTTTCTTCGCTGCGGCCGTGGAAGGCGACCCGGCGGCTGTGGCGGACGCGCTCGGCTCCCAAGGCAGCGCAGGGTGAGTGTGGGCGCGGCCGCCGGACCTGTTACGGCGCGCGGCCGGCGCGGGCCTCGGGCTGCAGGTGGGTGGCGGGGGCTCCGGGGGCGGCAGGCGGCATCTCCCGCTGGGTTCTGGGTCCCCAAGGACCCCCGGGCGGGAGCGGCGCAGCTTGAATGTCCGACCCTGTCTGGGCGACCCTCTATCCTGAGCCTTGCCCGCGGGGACTAGCTCAGTCCCAAGCTTCCCAGGAGCCACTCGACAAGCTCAGGGGCCGGTCTCGTCACAGTCCCCTCTACCACTCCTCCTCTTGAGCATCCCCCTTGGCCCAGGTGGTTGCAGCTTATTTATTTCTCGCAGAAGTCCCTGTCTGTGCCTTTGGCTCTGGACAGAGGGAATGCAGGGTGCCTCAGGAGCACAGTCCACTCAAGGTTTGCCTGCCGCCCCCCACCCCCACCCCTCCGGCCAACACCCGGCAGGCACCTGCAATGCAGTACCCGTTGAGGGAATTAATCCAGACCCAAGTCTGCCTGCCTTCAAGGGCCTCCCCAACTGGACCCACCCCCTTTCCAACCTGTCTGGGTGAGCCCTTGTTATCTTGTAAGCTCTAGGGACAATTAACTACTTCCCAACACATTCCACCAGGCCCTCAACCTGCAGGGCCTTAACTCACATTCACTGAACCCCTGACTCACTGCATTCATTCATCCCACAATTTTTATGGAGTCCCCTGTGTGTCAGGGCCCAGAGTGAGCAAGATAGGCAGGCCACAGCTCATGGTACTACTTTTAGAGGGGGAAACAGACATTACACACATAAGACAGGTAAAAATTTCCCTTACAAATTGCTATGTATGCTGGGAAGAAATCAAGTCGTCTGCTGGGAGAGGAGAGGTGGACAGGGAAGGCCTCTCTGAGGCGATGTGATGGAAGCTGAACCTGAAGACTGATTCGGAGTGACTCCAGCACAGAGCCCGGGGAGAGCTTCCTGTCAGAGGCAGTAACAGGTGGAAAGGTTCCCAGTGTGCCTGAGCTTAGCGTGGGGAAGATGAAGGAGGCAGGGCCCTGGTCAAGGTCTGGGTAGGACATGATGAGGAGTCTGGATTTTATTCCTAGTGAGCTGGGAAGCCCCTGGTGTGCTCTGAGCAGGGACATGACACAACCTGCTGGCTCACTGCCTTCTACCTGCAGTGGCCCTGCCTTGGTCTGTCAGCCTGGCCAGTGCCTACCCATCTGTCAGGACTAGCATGGATGCTGTCTCCTCCGTGAAGCCCTTCCTGAGGTTCCTGCCACCTGTAACCTCTCTTTTGGTGTTTCATCATCCAAAGGGCATTTGTCACTGCTCATCTGCTATTACAGGTTTTATGTGGGCGGGTTCTCATCTCTTCGTTTTTGCATCCCCCACCAGGCTAAGTCAGGGCTATGTACTTTGTAGATACCTGTTTGCTTGTGTGTGTGTGTGTCCTGTCTTGTCTTTTTCATCTGTTTCCATCATCTGAGTGTTCTTCTTTCGAGGCTGACATGCCTTGAGTTCTAAAATGGCCGACCTGATCCAGGGCAGAAGCTAGACTGTACCAGGGCCCTGTCACTGGTATGCTCGTCACCCCACCTCTGCCCCAGGGCTGTTTTGAAGATTGAATGTATGAATGAGTTAATAATTGTAAACTGCTGGCACATAGTAAGCATTCTAAAAATGAATTTGATGAAGAGCAGCAATAATTATCTTTCAAATATTTAGTTATTTTGTTAGAAACAGTCTTTTATATTGTTGACATTTAGGGAGACTCTGTGGCTTGGCATGGTTACCTTGCTGGCTTTCAAAGGTTGGGTTATTACTTTTCATCGATGTGCCAATTAAATTCCTTCCCCACTGCATTGAGAACTGTTGCTGAAATGTAGTAGGTCTGAAGGCTGACTACTCTTTTCGTCAGCCTGCCTGAGTAGTTGAATAAGTTGATAACTGCAACAAATATTCCTTGAGTGGTAATTACATGCATTGTGTTATTCCGGGTGTTGTATGAATGTTTACAAAAGAGGAATAAATGGATATTCCTGTTGTAGTAAATTGGGTTAGAATAAGTTTTCTAGTTTTATGATTTTTAAAACCAGGTCTATACTGAATAGACAGCCATTCTGTCTTCTCTTCTCTGATCCTGTCCTCGAGTTCACCTGTGGCTTCCTGTGGCCCATGGCCACACTGCACCTCTCTTCTCTTAGGTAAGATCTTGGCTGCCCACTGTATCTCTCTACTTCCCCTTCCCCCATCCAACCTGGGGATAAGGCATTCATAATGTCTTACGTTACATGATACTTTACAGTTTACAGAATAGGTCAACTACAAGATCTTATTTAGATCCTGACAAAACCTTGGAAGGAGGGAGGACAAATGGTATTCATTTCCCCCATTTTTTAGATGAGGAGGGTGAAGCAAGAGACAGAGCGGCTTGAGGAGGTCGTATGACTGGTGTGTGCCAGACCCAGGCCTGACTACCCACACAGCATCCTTTCTGCCACATCTCCCTGCACAAAGTAAACATATTCCAGTATCTATAGTCATGGGAGACAGACAGAAAATTAATAAATATTTATGCAGTGAAAGAAATCCACATCCCAGTTTTATTTGATTTTTTTAAAAAGGGGGCCTGAATTTCTCATGGTGATGTCAACATCACTTTGGGCGTCTAGAATCATAGGCTTTGGTGCCAGGCAGACTATGATTTGGACCTGCCACTAATAAGTGGCATACTAATAAACTATGTGATCTTGGGCAGGTGCTGTAGATAAAACTCAGTTATATCTCAAAAGTAAAATAGGGATGATAATCCCGATGTCATAATATTACTGTGATGATTAAATGAGCTAATGTATGTAAAGTGCCTCATGCACAGTGGCTTACAAGGTTGGCTGGTTGTTATTTTTATTAATATTAGTCCAGATGTTCCACCATATGATCACACTCCAAACAGAGTTAGTCGTGGGGCTGGGAAGTTCAGCAAGCTGTGGAAATAAAGAGTGGCCGAAAGCTCCTTCAGGGACCAGCCAGAAGGTCTTCCACGTCAGGATCCTTCTTTCTCCCCCTTCCCCCCCACCTTTTTTTTTCACTAGGAGGCTGCAAGTGAAAAGCATAACTTTTGGAGACTCTTGGTATCTTTTCAGCCTAACATTGTGTATTGAGTATAACAGATATTTAGTAAATATGTTTGTAATGAAAGAATCCTCTAGAAGATTATCTATCTACCTACCTACCTACCTGCCTGCCTATCTATCATCTATCTATCTATATCTCCATCCAAAGAGAAGACATCTGAAATTTACAGTCTGAACACTTGTGACTATAAATATAAACACTTAGAGGGACAATTACTGGGTTAAATGTATGTGCTTTTTTAATTTTGAAAGATAGTTGACTTCCACACATTTGTGCTAATTTAGTTACCACCAGCGTGTGTGAGATCCTTGACTCCTTCCTTCCTTGCTAATACTGAGCACTGTCGCACTTTCTGATGGGGGTGAAGTGGTACTGCATGGTTGTCTTATATTGAATTTCCTTGATGAGCATTATGAAGCTGAAGATCTTTTCACATGAATATTGGCTATGTGTGAATAGAACATGTGTGAACTCCTGTTCATATCTTTTCCCATTTTTTTCCTTCTCTTGGTGGCAGTTAGTTCACCAACTGTGGTCTCCAGACCAGCAGCATCAGTGTCTGTTGGAACTTGTCAAAAATGCAATTTCTTGGCCCCCCACCTCGGAGCTACCAAATCAGAAACGCTGGAGGTGGGGCCTAGCAGTCTGTGCTTTACCATGCCCTGTGGTAATTCTGATGTATGCTAACATTTGAGAACCACTGGCCTAATGGGATGTGAAAAGGCTTTCAAGTCAGCGAATGTGGGTTGTAAATCTTAACTCTCATTTGCCAGCTTGTGATACAAACAGGTTACTAGACCCCTCTTGGGCTCCCAAGCTCTCATCAATAGAAGGAAGATGATGTGGCTTCCCTCACAGGGGTGTTATGAGAAATAAAGGACAGGCAGTATCCTGGCTCTGCTACTTTGTAGCTATGTGTCCTTTGGCAAGTCTCCTCTCTGCCTCATTTTTCTTATCTGCAAAAGAGGGTACCAGCAAGTATTAACATATATGCACTGTTTACTGTGTGCCAGCCACTGTCCTAAACCTGTAGATATTTTTATTTTATTTAATTCTTACAATAACCCTGTTTTACAGTCTCTACTTTACAAGTGAGAAATTGGAAGCACAAAGAGGATAAGTAACATTTCCAAAGTTACACGAGTAAGCTGGGATTCGAACCCTAGCAGTGTGCTGTGAAATTCCTCGCTTTAAAGGCAATGCTTGGCAAATAATAAGTTCTCTTTAAATGCATGGTGATGATGATAAGATTGCCTGGCACCCCACAGGTACTCTGCATATTAATTCTCTTCCCCTTGCCTTGTGGACTTGGTTTTATGGGAATCTACCCCGCTTTCTTACAGTCATGCTGCCCTACTCTCTGGGGACCCTAATCACAAATCTCCATCCCCTCCCCTGCCCCCTTGTCAGCAATTTTCTCTCTCCTTTTCATCTCTCTTACCTGGATGCTCTGAGCAAAACAAACAGAGGCTCGGCTGGGAGGAAGGAAGACCGAATGTGGTGGTGCAGGTGAAGTGCCGCCCTTCCTGTCTCCCCACCCTGGCATGTTTTGGGAGTGAATGACTAAGCTAGAGGAGGGGCCGTGCAAGTTAGTGAAAGATCACTAGGTCTGCCTAATTTGAGACATATCCTCCAAGTCTGTTTTTCTTGAAAACTTCCGAGGGAATAGAAAAAAAATTTTTTTTTTTGCTTAGTTTTTCTTTAGAGTAAAATTTACAGCTGGGAAGTTAAACCCACAATGTTAACAGCAGCATTTTTTTCTTTCATTTTTGTTTTGCTAGGACAGTGAAAAGCCTTATTCTCTTTCAGTTCAGAGTCTCACTCATTGTTCTCGAAAATTCTCTTTGGTTTTGCTCTCAAGATGGCCTCCCTTGCTGGGCATGACTCACCGGTCTAGTGACTCAGAAGTGGCATCTAACAAGACAAGGACTGTGCAGAGCTGTGAAGGGACTTGCAGCCAGCGGAGCCAGCCCGATGCTTTCCCAAAACCCAGTTATTGAGATGGGGCATCATTTCCATTAACGGGTGTTTATAATGGTTCTTGGTACCAGTTTATTAGAAGCATGGGGTCTGCCAGAGGCACTGCTGGGTTCTGGAAAGCTCCAGGGCTTGAGTCCTTCCTTGTCCCTCAGTTGAGTGTGGCCTTGAGGTTTACTGTGGGCAGGACAAGGCTTCTGAGAATTCACCTGACCCTGCTTAGAATAGCCACAGAATCAGGCGGTCTAAGGCTTCTGTAAAATTTGCATAAGGACAGAAAACAGAGGACTTCAAATCTCTTTCAACTTAATTTAAAAAAAAATCAGCTAAGGATGGATAGGACAGATACGTGATAAAGTAGATTTAGCAAAATGTACTTGAAGATGTTCACCATGCAATTCTTCCAACTTTTTGTATGTTTGAATCTTTTCAAAATACAATGTTGGATAAAATGCAGTAGAAATGACCACACTCTTGGGGGAAAAAAAAGCAAACTTGCTTCCTTGTTAGTATGAATGGCAGCCCCTCTCCCACTTCCTCACTCCCTCACCCTCAGTCTTTTTTCCTGGGAAGCTGCTTGATTAGAGAGGGCTTGGAGTGAGCCTGGCAGGGGCTGAGCTCATCCTTTATGCCAGGGCTTTATGTTCTTCCTGATGACTGATTCTCACAATAGCCACGTACGCTAGTTATTATTTTCTGCATTTTATGAGGAAGCTGAGGTGCAGAGGTGTAGACGTGATCCAGGTCAGTAGGTAATAATATTAGTCTTACAGCATTTATGGAGCCCTGACTTCATGTGTCAGGTTTTGTGACACGTACTTTACCTGCAATAACTCATTTGAGCCTCACGCAGCCCTAAGAGGTAGGTACCATCATTACCTTCATCTTACGGATCAGGACAGGGAGACTTGGAGTGGTGCAGGGACGTAGCCCAGTGTCCTGTAGGAGCCAGGAGATGGCAGAGCCCATATTTGAACCCAGTCTGTCCTGCCCTAGAGCCCTTGCCCAGCTATTCAAACCCAGGCCTTGGCCTAATTCAGGAAATTAGCATAGCTAGTGGAAACCTCTTGTCCTGAGACCACAGGCTCTTTGAGGACAGAATGTTTTGTTCAGCACTGTGTCATTCTCAGTGTTCAGAGCAGACCCCTGGCACAGTGACTGTTTATTGAATGAAAGAGTGCCCAGATGGTGGCTTCTCAGCCCCCTGCTTCTCTCATCCTACCTGCCCCTAAAGGTGCTCTTAACTGGGCATCTTTTAGCTGCCCTGGCCTTGGTCCTTGGAGATAGAGATGCCCGTTTCTTTGATGTGGCTTATGGGCCGACATGGCTTACTTGGTGGCCAGCGAGGGGTTTCAAGGAAGGCAGATTTTCCCAAGGGGCCTTAAGGTGTCAAAGGCAAAAAGATGGGAACAAAAACCAAATACTTAAAATCTCCCCAAACTTTCAGGGAGTCTTTAAAGTTTGGCAGTGGGAAGTCAACTCCAGGAAACCTCGTGGCCATGACAAGCTCTCACTCTATAGATATACTTGACTCTTGGGCTGCAGTAATGAGCAGGTAAACACTAGCAATTAGTTCTCTTCAATGTGCCCAAGTATGTTGATAATTATACTTCACATGCATACAGAGCTTACTTTACAAAGTACTGCATCTGTTCTCTCTTTTGATCTTCTGAACAGCCTGAAACCCACACAGGGCAGGTGTGAGTAGCCCCACTTTACTGGTGCCAGAGAACTTCAGTCTACTTGCCCTATAGCACTTAGGTAACAGTGGTAGAGACAGGTCTTCAACTGTCTGCACTCCTATGCCAGCAGACTTTCCACATCAATATTCTTATCCTAGCAGTTTCTGAGGATGAGAGCCACAGGTGGGTGTATTTCTGGGGCTCTTCTCCCAACTTGGTGAGGTCCTGGAGTGGGACAGTTAACCTTTTTGGATATCAGTTTACCAGTCTGTACAATGGGGAATGAACACCAGCCATCACTGAGTGCACTTAGAGCAGAGGAAGTTGTGAGGGCTCAGAGCTTAAAAAACAATTTCTGAGTGAAGGTGTCTGGAAGGGACTGTGATGACTCTGATCCATTTTCCATAAAATAAGTTAGATGGCAGCTCCCTGGGCCACGCCATCTAAACTGGCGGCTCTGCTACCTCGTTATCATGCTTCATTTTTCTTCCCAGCATTCACTGCTGCTTATTATATGTTTATATTTGTTTGTGGCCTGTCTGAATCCTCCCACCCAAATATGATAGCCACAAGAGCAGGGATATGGTCTGTCTCCTGCACTTCTGAATCATTAGCAGGTGGGATTGTGCCTGGCTCCAATAACCATTAGTTGAGTGAATGAATGAAAGAATGACTCTGAGCTATGCAATGATTAAAAAGGAAGCTTGTATTGAATGATGAAAAGATTTGCTTGACTGTTCCTTGCTGCCTAACAGAGGGGTCTTGGTCTTGCTTCCACAGATCCATTTCTGTCTCAGCCACTCAGTGGCTTAAAAGCAATCACTAAAGCCTTGAGTATCAACTTAACGCCTGGGCGAAATGGGTTCAGCAACTGGGGTCCACGCAGAGACATAGGTCGTTGTATTGCACTGTATGTCTCTGTGTTGTAACAGCTTGAGGACTGGGCTGGTCCCCTTCACTGTTGTATCCCCAGTACTTAGCACAAAGCCTGGTCCACACAGAGAGGTAAAAGAAATGTTTGCTGAGTGAATGAATATGTAGGAGGAAAGAAGCACAGGGCTCTTAATCCCCCTCCAAAGTTAAGGTCTCCATCTGAGGATAAGCTTGGCACCCGGCACGCGCATTCCCCATGCAACCTGAATCAAATCTCTCCAGAGACAAGGAGGCACTAAACGGTTGGTGCCCTAACTTACTGCAATGAAATGCAAGCCTAGGCTCCAGATCCAGTTCCATGCCATGTTTTGGAATCTGTGTTTACGTCTGCCTTCATCCCCATCCTTTCCGCTCTAGCATAAGCAAAATTATAACCCCGCACACTGACTTTGCATGCAATTATCAGAGCCTGGGTGCTCCTCCCGTGGAGGGACTTCGCCCCCGAGACCGCTGACTGTGAATGATAAATCAAAAGTCAGGGTTGCAGAATCAGCCGGACTTTCCTGCTCCTTTGCAGCAGAGGGAGGAAGGAGAGAATGAAAGATTCTGAAAATAAAGGTAAGGGGCTGACTGCAGAGGGGAGGCTAAAAGAGGCTAGGGATAAGATGTCACTCCATGGACATGTTTAGTGTGTATTAAATGGCTGATTTAAAATTACTGTGCATATATTATTTAAAAATTCTAGTTATATAATAAACATGACTTTAAAAAATAACTGGCTTCTGGTTTCCAAATATTGTGTCATTCAATTTTCCATTTTTTGGGGGGGAGGCTACTAAATATAGTAACATTTTTGCATTTTTTTCATTTTTTTAATCTTGGATGAGTAACATATTTACATTTCACAGATTTCCTTATAGTAGTTCCCTTTTATTTTGAGAGTGTTCACAATAGTTAATTAATATGTAGGTTTTCAATGCATTATTGGTATTGGAATATCTGAAATACTTCGGACTTCTACAGTTTGGGTTTTCAAAAAAAAAACGTTCATGAGTATCCTTTAATGAACATTAACCTTTCAGGAGGACCCAACGGGGAGCCGTCACTGACCTTCAGGCTTGTTCATCTTTCAGAGAGAGATTCCGATGCAAACTCCCCCTAGTCTGCTTGCCTCCAGCCCCTAGATCCCTGGAAACCGCCCCTCAACCCCCAACACTCTTAATTCCGCTGGAGGCCTGGAGGAGGAGTGAAACGAGTTCAAATGAAAAGTCAGGGAAGGACAGGGTACTCTAAAACGAGCCAGCCAAATTTTAAGTTAAACAACAACGATTCTGGAGGATTCTGGGGTTTTGAATTCCGAGGCGCCTTACATTTCTGCCGCAGTTGGGGGAGGAGCGACAGAGCCCAAGGTCCCAGGAGGCTTCACGTTTTCCCTGATCCTGTTTCCAGGAGGGTGCCCTGCGTCGGCGCCGCGCCTGGTCCGGGTGCAGGAGGAAGGTGCAGAGCCGCGGGGCTCCCGGGGAAGCTCGGGAGGACGCCATCTCCGCGCGGCCTGGCCCGGCCGCCGCATCCCGAGCGCTAATTTTAGGGTTTGCCCGCTCCCCCCGCTCCTCCCCGGCGGGCGGTCACTGATCTCACCCTGGAGCCTCTGGCAGCAGTTTGCACCCCACCCTCTCCGCCCAGCGCGCTCTGCTTTAAGAAAGCCCCCAGCACTTTGCCCTTGGGCACCGGGCCTGGGCGCGCTGGTGGAGGCTGTCATGCGGCGCCCGGGCAGGTTACTCGCGCCCACCGACCCTCCCCGACGCCCGGGCGAAGCTGTTTGGTGATCAGTGAAGACACACACGCCCCAGCCTTTTAACTGCACGAGGGGTCTCCCACCGGTTCCCAGCTACTCTCTCTGGCTTGTTATAAGATTCTCACCTTGTAAGGGGCAATGATGTTTAGTCCATATTAAAAAAAAAACCACACACAAGACCCACAACCAACAGACTATCAAATCAAAACCACACACAGCCTGATGCCAGTGGGGAGGGTAGTATTTTAATCTATCAAGCTGTTTGTTCTGAAGGCTCTTAAGCAATCCTGCTTTCTATACTGAGGCTTTAAAAGGGGCCAGGTAGCTGGTGTCAGTAGTATTAACATCTAATAGGCTCTGGATCATTCACATCCACAAATCGATCTATGTGGTTTGATGTTTAAATTTTAATTAAGCAGACTTAGCGGGGAGGAAAACAGATTTGCACGGCTCTGTAAGTGCAAAGAGGGCCTGTCGCCTTCTGTTTCTAAGCCAGTCTCTCATGAATGAATAAAACCCGTGTGTTTGTGCAATCACGGTATTTTACATGAACTTAGGGAGAATGTTGGCCTTTCCTGTGTGGTTTTCAGTGGCCAGAGAAAAGGTTTATGGAAAGAAAAAAATGTGCCTATAAGCCATGTCATGCTAGGCCAGTGGCATGGTTTAGAAAAAGAGAAGACTGCTGGAATTGTAGGTTCACGTCAGGTTAATATTCACCGTGGTTTGGAATTGAAACCCTCCCAGTTTCGTGTATTGGGATGCTTTAAACATCAGATCCCCAGCTGCTTTTTCGAGAGGAGCAGGCATATAGAAATTTTGTTTCACTTTGTTTTGGAAGGAGCCTCTGGTTGGAAGTCAGGGTAGTGAACTTCTGGCTTGTTTTGCCACTAACTCATTTGTGACCTAGAACACAAATTTCTTTGGATCTGTTTCCTTATCTCTAAAATGGAGAAATGTTAGATGGTATCACTCTTCATTAGATTATGGGTGATAAGCAATTTAGTGAGTCTCAAGCAACGTTTTAGAAAGATGAAACAGTAGAAAATGTCAGAGACCATTGCATTTGGTAAGGGTAAATGGTATTTCTTGTAACTTCTGTTTTAGGTATTTATGTTTGTTTATGTATGTAGACATGGGCTGTTAGGATATTAGGTCTTGTTTCTCACTGTGAATCCCAGTCAAAAAAGTATGAGAATCAGTCATAGCTTAGTTTGTCGAGGAGTCTGTGAAATGCAGTTTTATATGCAAAGTCTATTCTTGTCTGTATATGTTGCAAATGTCTGTAGTTTTCCTCAAAATTTCAAAGGGGTCTAAGGCCCCAAACAGATTATGAATTATTGTGTTTCCCCCAGTCCCTTTCCAAGCTTACTTCCTAGGGATCAGAGAGTCCTTTCAGGGTTAGGAAATGGGTGTGTGTGGACAGGACCAGCTGAGAGTGAGATGTGAGGTAGGGTGTGTGTGTGCATGTTGAGGAGAAGGTGTGACCATGGTAACCAGACCCTGAGAACTATTTGTAGGTTCCAAAGTGCCAGTTGGTGACCTGAATATGAAACATAAATATCTAAAAATTAAAATCTTTGTGCTGAAAAGTACCACAGAAAAAACTATTAGAATGTTATGCATTGTTTGGAAGTCAGTGCTCCTTGAAAAGACTGAAGACAAGAACCAGGTATAATTTTAAGAGGTTGACAGGGACAGATAAATCATCAGGACGTTGGGAGGCAGAAACTGAATTTTTATAAGCTACCATCACATGACTAGTGGTTCATAAATGGCTTGTGGTTTAATAAATGCCTTTCTTTCTTTTTCCTCTTTTTAGTACATCTTGTCTTAAGATAGTCCAGTGAGGCCTTTAAACACAAAAGGCATTGTGTAACATTTACCCAGCATATCTCAAAATGTTTTCCAAGCCTGGAAAAAAAAATTCTGCATGAGGCAACTGAGAAGAAAATAGTTGAATGAGTTAATAAGTAGGTATTAGGAAATGTGACAGCTAATTGTAATAATAGCAACCATAGTTTCTATTTAATGAACAGCTAGTATGTGAAAAGCTCTCTGCAAGGTGCTGTACATAATTGTCCCAACACTGCAAGGTAGAGGGTATTTACATGTAAAGAAGTGGATTAAAAATTTTGCACAGGGACACATAGCTAGTAAGTGACAGAGTCAGGATTTAAACCTGGGTCATTTTACTTCCAAAACCATTCACATGGTAGGCAAGGGCTTGAGTATAAGTAGCATGGGAAAATTGCAGAGTTTTAAATAAAATATTCAACATCATTTATTACTGGAATTAATTTACTTATTCTACAGAGGGAAATGTGAATGATAGAAAATAATGGCTTTTGCTTATTTTTCTAGATTGCGTTTATTTGGAAAAATAGGCATTTTAACTCTTTAAGGTCAGCACACGTTTTCCTTTTATTTAGTAAGTTCTCTGAGTATTTTATACAGTAAGGTCTTAGGAGCAGAAATAAAAAAGAATAGGAATGGAGAATCTGAAAATCTGAGTGGAAACTTTTTTTTCCTACAAGAGTTCAGGACAAATAATTCTCTTTTCAAATTTTCTGTTACTTTTCTATGTTTTATCTCAGAATGACAGACATGACATTTTGTGAGCTACTGAAGTAATGCATAACATTTTAACACGAATTCTAGGATTAGAGTATTGTGAGCCCAGTGATTCCTGAAAGAATTTGCTTTTTCACTGAAAGTTATTACAAAATCTGGTTGGGAGTTTAAATATAGTCCCCCACTTTTACGCCCTAAATATTTAAAAGACTATGGTGTACATCTGCCAATTTGTAACTCAGAATGAAATAAGTGCAAGGAAATACAAAAATACTGATTTTTTTTTTAATGACTACTTTTAGAAAAAGTGATGCCCTTAGAGAAAACTCAAATTCTTTCAAGATTTTTGTCATTGCTGCTTGGGACTGGGCAGGTTGGGGAAATGATATTTTGGTTGGGGTGATGTGTAAATGGCTGAGTGTGTTCTCAGCTTTCAGGGCCAACACGTGACAGAGTTAGGTTTAGAGCCTGGGCTATGCCAGTGGTTCTCAAATGGGCATGATGCTGCTTCCTGTGGAACGTACAGGAAATATACAAATGGCTGTAGAAGCATTCGCTGGGCAGAAACCATAAATGCTAGGTGTCCTGCAATATTCTGGACTGTTCCATTCAATGACGAATTATTCCGTGTCCCGTGCAACTTCAGATGTTTTGCTGAAGAGGTAAGTGAAAACCCTCTATACCTTTTTGAGCCAAGAACATAAGCTGGTTTCACACTGAAATTTCCAGGATTAAAAGTTCTGTGTAAATCAAGGAAAGATTATACTCCATTTTGTTCAGAAAAGTCACTTACCCAAAGCATCAATTGGTTTGAGAGACATCAATGCAACACACCTGTCTCTTTCGGTCTGCATGCGGGGTACCGATACTTGTATCTAACAACTTTGTGGTGTCATCTGACATAGTCTTGCCTGAGCATTTGCATCTTGAAATCCATATTGTTTTTTTATTTATTATTAACTTTTCTTTCCCTTGTCTTTTACATTATTGTTGGTATATGTACATATTTTTAATTGTGTGTTAGGTAGGTTATTTTATCTTTAGACTTCATCTTGAAATACCAAACAAGGAAATTAAAAATATTTTAATATTTGCATAGGTTTGTGTTACTCAGAGTGTACACAATGACTTTATTTTGACCTCTTTAATAGTTTAAGAGAATTTCAGCCAACATGAAAGCTTTTGGAGGTTTTAGATTCAATCGACAACAATGAGATTGAGCTGAGCATAAACTGTACTCTTTAATTACAGAAATACTGGGATATAGGTGTTATAAATCTTATAAAAAGTGACATCCCTGGTAGTTTATTTTTTATGCTACTCTAACTGGCATTTTAAAATTTCACTTTCTAATGGTTTGTTGTTAGGACGTAGAAATAAAGTTGATTTGTGTTTGTTGACCTTATTTCAGTGACCTTGCTAAATTAACTTATTTAAATAGTTTTTAGATATTTGGAAGGCAGTTGGTTTTCTACCGATAAAGACTGTTGTATGTCTTCCTTTCCAATCCTTATACATTTTGTCCCTTGCGTCGTGGCACCAGCTAGGTACTCTCTCACAGTGTTGGATAGAAGTGGTGATGGTGAGTATCCTTACCTTGTTCCTCATCTCAGAGGAAAAGCTATCAGCCTTCCACCATTAAGTACCATATTTGATGTAGGATTTACCTAGACACTTGTTACTAGATTAAGAAAGTTGACTTCTATCCCTAGTGTGCCAAGTTTTTTTCATGAATTGGTGCTGAGTTTTATCAAAATATTTTCCTGTTTTGTGATGATCATACAACTGTTCTATTTTATTCTGTTAATATGGTGAATTGCATGGATTACTTTTCTTTTTGAATGTTCTTTTTTTAATTGAGATACAGTTGATTTACAATATTACCTAAGTTTCAGGTGTACAACATAGTGATTCAGAATTTTTATAGACTATAGCCCATTGAATGTTGTTACAAGATATTGGCTACACTGCCTATGCTGTGCAATATACACTTGTACCTTAATTATTTTATATATTGTAGTTTGTACCTCTTAATCCTCTACGCCTATCTTGCTCCTTCCCCCTTTTCTCTCCCCTCTGGTAATCACTAGTTGGTATCCGTGAGTCTATTTCTATTTTGTTATATTCATTCAGTTGTATTTTTTATATTGATTTTTTGAGTGTTCAACTAACTTTGAATTTCTGAATAAACTTAGTTGTGGTATGTTATCCTTTGTATTTATTTGCTGGATTTGACTTGCTAATATTTTGTTGAGGAACATTTTTGTTCTCAAGAGAGATTAACCTGTAATTTTCTATTGTGGTGGTGCTCTTGCCAGGTATGGACATCAAGGTTTTGCTGACCTTATAAAACAAACTAGGAAGTAATTCCTTATTCTGTTCTACTGAAGAATTTTGTAATATTGGAATTATTCTTTAAATGTCTGGAAGAATTCGCTGGTCAAACCATTTGGGCCTGGACATTTTATTGCGGGAAAGTTTTAAAACATGGATTCATTTATTTTAATAGGCATAGATTTATTCAGACTTTCTATTTCTTTTTGTGTTTCAGTAAGTTGTGTTTTTCTAAGAATTTATCCATTTCATCTGCACTTTCAGATTTATTGACATAAGGTTATCTTTATATCCTCTTAAAATCTTTTTATGTCTGTAGGTTGTATGGTCTTGTCCCTATTTTTATTCCTGATATTGACACTTTGCCTTTTATTTTTTATACTGGTTATTCTCATTTTTTGGATGCATATTGCCAAGGTTTTGTGAATTTTGTTAATCTTTACAAAGAGCTAGCTTTTTTGATTTGGTTGTTTTTAGTATAATACATTTTTTTCTCATGAGTTCTTACTTTTATCATTATTATTTACTTTTACAAATTTTGAAATTGTGGTTCTAATTCTGAAATTTTTCCTACTTTCTTGAGATGGAAGCTTACATCTTTGATTTTCAGGTTTCTTTAAAAAATTTTCGTTTAAGGCTGTCAATTTTCCTCTAAGCATGCTTTTGTTGTCTCCTTCAAGTTTTGTTCTGCCATATTTTTGTTGTCATTTAGTTTTTATTATTATAATTTTCACTTTGATTTTTTTTTGACGCAGGGTCATGTAGAAATGTACTTCTTATTTTCGAAGTGGTTGGGGTGTTTCTAGTTATCTTTTTGCCCTTTGTTTCTATATATGTCAACTACATCAGTTTTTAAAATCTTGTAATACAGGTCTTTTATATACCCACTTATTATTTTTTTCTCATCTATTGGTTCCTGAGAAAGGGTTAAACTCTCCCATTCTGGTTTTGGATTTGCCTGTGTCTCTTTTTGTATTTGCTAATTTTTACTTTATTTTAATTCAGGTTCTGGTTTTTAGGTGCATACCATACAAATTTAGAATTGCTGTATCTTTACTGTGAACTGTCTCTCTCTCTAGTAATGCTTCCTGCCTTAAGGTCTATCTTTCTAATATTAATGGAACCATGCCAGCTTCCCTTGGGTTGATATGTATATGATATGCCTTTTCTGTATTCATACTTCAGTTTTTCTGTGCCCTTATGTTTAATCTGAATCTTTCATAAGCAGCATATAAATGAGCTTTTAAAAACCCAGTCTAACAGTTTTGATCTTTCAGTATTTCAAACATTTGATATAATTATTGATGTATTAAGATCTGTAGCTACCTTGTTTCCTATTTATGTCCCACCTGTTTTATGTACCACTTTTTTCTTTTCTTTGTTCCTTTTTTTGGACGAATCAAGCATTATTTTTAACTTGCCTTTTCCCTCTCACCTAGCATGTTACACATTTGTTCCTGTTTGCTTTTCATGTTGTGCATGTGATTACTCCAATGCTAGTTTTACTTGTCACATCCCACACAATGTTAGGCTCCGAGAACACACTTTACCTCTGTTTACCTTGTGCCCTCCCCTTACCAGTCCTCCCTCCGCCACCTTTTGCCTCTGTGCCATTATTATAATTCATTTTAACTATATCTAACCCCCCATAAGACACTAACATTATTGACTTTTACAATCAATTTTCACTTTGATTTCCTCACATATTTACCCTATCCGTTGCTTTTCATTACTTCCTGAATTTTTGCAGTGGGAAGACCCCTCTGGGATCTTTTCTTGATGAATTAAAAAAAAAAAAAGACTTCCTTTATATTTCTTGCAGTGCATATTTGCTATAAAAGAATATTCTCAGGTTCTTGGTCTGGAAATGACTTTGATTTTGCTTTTAAAGATAATTTCATTTGATGAATAGAATTCTGTAGAATTCTGGAGAGGTGGTCTCCCACTGCTCCAACCCCTAGCACTTTAAAGATGGCATTCCATTGTCTCTGACTTTTTTCCTTTCTTGGAAAAGTTGGCTGTCAGTCTTACTGTTGCTGTTTGATGTTGCATCTTTCTTCTTTGGCTACTTTTTTTTATTGAAGTACAGTTGATTTATAATGTTGTGTTAGTTTCTGGTGTACGGCGTAGTGATTCAATACACATACTCTATATATTTTTTTTTCTTTTTCAGATCCTTTTCCATTATAGTTTATTATAAGATATTGAATATAGTTCCCTGTGCTCTACAGTAGGACCTTGTTTATCTATTCTGCATATAATAGATTCACCCCCCCCCGCCTTTCCCCTTTGGTAACCATCTTTGACTGCTTTTAAGACTTTTCCTTAAAAAAAAAAAAAGACTTTTCCTTAAAAAAAAAAAAGACTTTTCCTTAGATACTTGATTTTCAGCAGTTTTTCTAGGTGTGATTTTTTTCCTTGTGTTTATCCTGCTAGGGGTTTTTAGCCCTTTTTGAATCTGTGAGACCTGATGTTTTTTGTAATTCTCATAATTCTCTGCCATTATCTTTTCAAATATTATTTTTGCTCCATTCTTTCCTCTTTTTGAGTCTTTTACGTTAAAACTTTTTACTCTCTTCCAACATCCCTTACTTTGTTATCTGTATTCTTACTCCTTATTTCTCTTTATCAGTTTGATTAATTTTTATTATTTTAGGGCCCACTAGCTCTTTTTGCTGTGTCTAATTTATTATTACACAATCTATTAATTTCTTAACTTCATTTTATATTTTTCAGTTTTAGAATTTTAATTAAATTATTAAAATGCTTTCACTTTTTGTCATCTATTTCCTCAAGTATATTAATCACAGTCATTTTAAAGATGACGTTTAATAACTCCAGCATGGGTCACTTGTATATTTACCTTTTCTGTTTTTCTTCTTGTCTTCTTTCCTCATATTTCTGACAGTTTTTTATTAAATGTCCAACATTGTGTATGAAGGTGCTCTGGATGATGTCATCTCTCTTATGAGAGTATTTATTCATTGCTCACAGTAAGGAGATCACTTCAATCCAATCAGGCATTCAGTCCAATTAAGGCTGTTTTGCAGATAATATTTACAATTTGGTCCACTTTTGGGTTTTCCCATTCCTGGAGTACCAGATTGAGTGCCTGAGATATTTCCCTCAGTGGAATCTAAACTCCAATTTTTGTCTTTCTATACTGTGAGTCTGCTGAAAACTCTGCTCTGCAAAAAATGTTCATTCTGCTTTTCATCTCTTTTCTCCTTGGCTTTTGAGCCCCTTGCCCCATGCAGCTCAGTTAGTGATTCTTCAAGGAGAAAGCTCACTTCAGGCTCACTTCTCTGAGTCCCTCCAGGATGTACCTTTTCAGTCCTGAACTCCACGGTTTATCTCTACAGACCCATTAGGGTGGCTGAACTTCTGCAGGCTTCTCTGCCTCTTAGCAGCTGCTCTCTGCCTGGCTTCTCCGCTTCCTGCCCCATACTGAGAATCAGCAAATGCCCTAGAGGGAAAAATGAGCTTTCGGAAAATTGAGCTTGCCACAGTGAGCCTTCTGTCTCTCCAAGATCTGGCTCCTCAAATCCCACATGATCAGTAGCTCTCTTATTACTCAATAGGTGTTTTTGGATTTTATCTGGTTTGTTTAGTTAATCACCCTCAGCAGAAATGTTGGTCTGCTACATCCCACTCTATTATAGATGGAAACTGAGCCAGATAATTTTTTTAGTGTGGACTACTTTTTTTTTAAAAGCAAAAAACCTGCTATATTGATGACATTTTAAACATCTTATGTAAATAATAAAGGGTATGTGCAGGTGGTTTCTAGTTACTGTTTCTTGCTAATTAAAAGCTTGTATCTTCTATCCCCCCTTTTCTCTGAAATGCTCACATATTTATATTGCTTTGCTCCAGACAATATGTATCCTGAATGACTTTTTCATTTTCATGAGTCTGGTCCCCCATCTAAATGTTTAATACTTTTGTGATTTTATGGTTTGGAATTGTCAACTCTCACTTCCCAAGTTCAAATATGATTGGCATTCAAGCCCTTCTGACTCTAGTTCTGTCTTACTTTTCTAACTAGTTGGTTCAGGAAAGAGGAAAGAGGAAAAATCCAGCATGCACTAACATTGGAGCTGGATGACATTCTCAGAACCTCAAATGCATCTTGCATGAGTCAGCACTTAGCTCCCTGCTCTTTTTCTGCCCTCTTCAACCTCTTCCCTGGTCATTTAAAAACAGATACTTTTATCTCACTGCAAACTTGGAGATGGTTATTTTATCACCTAAGAATCATTTGACTATGTATGCTTAAAAAAAAGGGTAATTCGTTCCTGTGAAATCTAACAGGAGCCCAGCACAAGGTATATTTTTTCTCTTTTCTAAGCCATTTTTAGTTTGGTGCTCTATAGTTTAAATTTAGAGTAATTTTTTCAAACTGGGGGTGGTGGTGCAGAGATTGAACCCAGCTGTGACTTCTGCTGCTGTGAAATGGGAAAATCTGGAAATCAGTATTAAAAAAAAGAGGGCTCTCAAGAAGGTGGGTGGCAGGGGAGGGGACTTGCCTTAATTGGGATGGGGGGTAGTGATAAGAAGAAAGAAACAGTGGGACGTATCTTCATTATTCCTCCTGCAGAATTCTGCAAGACTTGGCCTCCGAGGATGTGGTGAGGATGTTCTATGTATGCACACACACGTACATGGGCATGTACACCTTGGAACTGGTAGTGAGTCATTAAGTCATGCTGAAAACATTTTACTTTCTCAAAGGCTAGATTCTGAGTTGCCGACATGCTGCTCCTTCTGCCTGGAGTATATTTACCTTCCTCTTTGCCTGGTTCTCAGTTCTATGCCACTTTCAAGTAGTAGCTTCCTCTAGAAGACTTTTTCTCTGACTCCAGGTTTTCTCTCCATACCCTGCCTTATAAGCACCCTGTGTTTTCCCTTTCATGTCACTTCCCATACTTTTAATTACTAGATTAAATTCTGGCACATCGTAGGCCTTGAACATATAGAGTATGGAGGAAGGAGGAAAAAAGGAAAGAAGAAGGAGGGAGGGCGAGAGGAAAGAGAAAAGTAAAGAAAGCCATGTTTGGATCCCTCCTCTTAGGCTAACAAGATGGACAGGTGTAGTCTCTGAGCCTCAATTTCCTCATTTTCAAAAGTGAAATAGTAATAAAGGAGTACTTCATTTTATTGCATTTTGCAGATACAGTGTTTTTACAGATTGAAGGTTTGTGGCAATCCTGTGTTGAGCAAGTCTAATCGGTGTTATTTTTCCAGCACCATTTGCTCGGTTTGTGTTTCTATGTCACATTTGGGTAATTCTTGCAATATTTCAAACCTTTTCTTTCGCAGTATATTTGTTCTGGTGATCTGTGATCAGTGATCTTTGATGTTACTCTTGCAAAAAGATTGCAACTAGCTGAAAGCCGAAGGCTCAGGTGATGGTTAGCATTTTTTAGCAATAAAGTATCTTTTAATTAAGGTATGTACATTGTTTTCTTAAGACATAATGCTGTTGTGCACTTAGTGGACTACAGTGTGATGTAAATATAACCTTTATATGCAACTCATATGGCTTGCTTTATTATGATGCTCAGTTTATTGTGATGGCCCTGGAGCCAAACTTGTGACATCTCCGAGGAATGCCTATACCCAACTGAAAGGATATTGTGAAATTAGAAATAATACGTAAAAAGCACCTAGCGTTGTGCCTGACACATAGTAAGTATCAACATAGTATATTTTAAATGAATATATGTTCCCAAAAAGAAGTTATGAAAAGCACAGAGGAAACCTATAAAACCGTCAATCCATGCTTTTGAGATAATTTTTGTTAAAACAGTTTCATCCCCATAGAAAGTATATCCCCTTTCTATGTAATCTTTATATTTCTGTATATGTGCTTTACCTTTTTGAGATCATATTTTCTTTTCGTGTGTGTGACTGCCTACTTTCCACATTTTAGTGTGTGCAAAATATTATTATAGTCATAATACTTCATAATAGTAACCAGGCCTTCAGCTATTAAAAGAAGATCTAGAAACTGGTACTTCAACCATTCAAACTCTGTAGGGCAATGTTTATGATTTAAGAGGATAATTCAAATTCCAGGGTAAACAAATAATATAGTGGCTAGGGTACAGACTGACTTTGTTAAAGAAACCAAATTCAGATAAGTGAATTTGAAACTTTTTTTTTTTGGCTTTATTCAATGATTCATGTATTGGGTAGCATTCCATCTAAAAATCAGAAAGGAGCTCTGAGTTGCTGTACCAAATGGAAGACTTTAATAGGCAGAAGAAGGTGGAAAAAGGAAGTTTCCAAAGAGTGGATTATTTCAGGGAAGGTCACCTTCTTTTGGGGGAAAGGCAGGGGTCTGTCAGGCAGATTACCTCGCTAGTGCCAACCAGGTAATTCCAGATTGACTGGTTAAAGTTTTGACATGGAGCATAGCACAAGTGACTGTATTTGGGGCCTGCTATTTCTTTTTAAATAATCCTCTCTTTTTGATCAGACTCTTAGCCTGAGAGATGTGATAACAATTTAAGGCATTAGCACTATTCGTAGCTACTGCTCTGTAGTTCTCACAGCTTTTGTTAATCCTTGGTGTGATATTCACAGGTCATGACATTTTTTTTTGCTGAATGTCTGTGGTATTCACGGGTCACAACTTAAGATTTACATTTTTAAGGTCAGTCATTTGTTCCTTTTTTGATGTTCCAGGCTTACGGAGATCATTTGCGTGGTGGTTAGCAGCTGCAAACACGCCTTTAAAACTTTTGAGGGGAATGCTATGACTTTTGCAATCAGAATAATTCCCAATATCTGGATGCACTTTGGAGCCATGGTCAACATGACCCAAACCAGTCAAAATCAAATAATTCCAAGAAAGATCCCATTAAAGGAGTTACCTTTTTAAGCCAGGTGGCTTGCTCAGTGATTTTAAGTAATTTGAGTTTCAGCTTCCCTAGAAGTGTTAATCCAGGTGCAGCAGGCGGTGTTGACCACAGCACAGACACCTCTTTGCTCGGCTAAAAGAGAATCAAGGGCTATCCTATTACTGAGAACAACTTTGGCCAGAGAGTCTAAGGGTTTTTGTTGGGCAGCTGTCGCCTTAGGAGGGGATTCCCCATTGTTTCAAGAGTTGAGGAGGTATTCCTGATTACAGCCTCCTTTGTATTTATTGTCATGGAAGTAGGGCCCTGCAAAAGGAAGCTAATCCTGAATCTTGAAAGCCTCGCAGTAGGTCCTTTCTAACTTGACAATCCAAATTCAGGGGAGTTGACCCATGAGATGTCCCAGCTTGTTTGTGTACAGTTAGGGGGCACAGTTAGGGAGCCTAAGTGGCATTTCCCATTATGTGCCAGCTATATAGGCCTTCAAGGCCCGTGGAGAATGATAACCACTGCACAGATGCATCCTGTCAGGGCATAAACCACTTCTGCTATGGTGGCACTGTTAATGGATGGATTGGAGTTTTTGATGAATTCAGCAGTCTGAAAGGTTGCCCACCTTCACATTGGCCTGGGAGATATGGATGGTGGTGTTATATTTCCAGGCCAGTGCCAGAGAAAGGAAAAAAAGAGAAGAAAGAGTTCCATGTTTGGTTAAAATATCAAGTCTTGATCCAGCATCTTGGGTGGAAGCAGTCTCCGTCAAGGTCAACTACTTCTCTTCCTCATCAGTTCGATTCAGAGGTCTCCAGCATTTGCACAGCTGAAGCCTTCTTTAGCGGTGAGATATGTATCCAAGGTTCAAGTCCCTGAAATTTGGCTGCCATATGGGTATTGAGGAGGAGCTGGGGTGGTCCCTTCCAGGGAGACTCAAGGGCAGTCTTTGTTCTTAAGGATTCCAAATCAGAAGGAAGGGAGAAAATTGGAAATGTTAGTTTGTAAAGTTGCAGCCAGATAGTTAAGGAAACTAGAAGAATCCAGGATCAGTTTGTAGTTAAACCTCAAAGACAATTAACAGGATTAGAATCTAATCCACAAAGGTGCAAATATGTTTTCTCTCTATGGTTAGCCCGTTTTTACTAAAGATTATCACAGTAAAGTGAATTTATTTGTGTCAAACTTGGCCTGATTATGTAAATGCTGCAAGAATAGTAATTGGCCGTATAGGTTGTTTTAAATCTGCTTTGCTGGCACCTTTCATAAGGAATCTCAGACTGAACTTTCAAAAAGCCTCTTGAAGCCAAGGAGCCAAGCCAAGGACCTGGTAAGGCTGCTGGGAACCCTGTAAGCAGAGTACCAGGCCAATTTTCCCAAGGGGCTTCATTGACTTCACTGAAGTCAATCTTAGTTCCTTAAAACTGTCTGGTCATATCTGAGCCTCTGCACAACTCTCTCAAGTATAATGTTTCAGTCGAAGTCTTGATAATATAACCAATGTTTCCTGTTACAAAGAGAACAGATTCTTTTTGAACTTACGCACATAACTAACTATATTGCCATGAAAAGAATAGTTAAGGGTTTCTGAATTCTGGAGTGATCAGGTAGAGAGAAATAGGAAATATTCCATTTTTGTGTACAAAGATGTACTTTACTAAGTCATAGTTAAGTCACAGATAGCTTAAGAGAAAAGATTTCCTTAAATTTTTCCTTAACAAAAAATGCGTCTCTATTCCTCATACTTTCTTCTACCAAAAACACACATTCTACTTTCCTTGTATATTGAGGTGTTTTTATTATTATTTTTAGTAGCTTTAATTACATATACTAGACTTTTTAACCCTTAAAAACCTTGGTGAAAATAAAGAAGTAAACAGTTATGAATTATTATGTTATACCAGCATTATTTAGATTGGCAAATTTATGAATGCATTTCATAATTTCTAAGAAACATATGCTTCCTCATATACAGCCTTTTAACGTGGAACAAGACATGTTTACAAATAAACTCAAATTTATTTTTAGTTTCTCTGCAATAGGATGCCAAAAGATAGATCTATGTTCAGTAGTTAATGCTTTACTATTTTATCTTGTTTGGAAATGATCTAGATAGTCAGTAAATTTCCATCCATTAACTTAGCAAAACTCTAAAGTTTCATGTTACCAAAAAGAGTTAAACTATTGAAAAAGTTCACCTAAAAACCTTTATCCTGCTTATATCTATTTAACTCACTTGCTCTCTTTAATTGTTTTAGGCTACCCACAAAAACTTCATGAGACATTGGACAAAGTCAGCCATCATTGCAAGCTATTTTTCCTTGCTGACAGATTTTCCAGAGATGACATGAATCTATCTGACCAGTAAACCCAAATAAAATGAAGTTGTCCATCTACATTATTTTTAGTGCTGATAATTCTGAAGACATAACCTATTTTAATTAATCCAACGAACTTAAACTAGTTCTTATTTACCAAAGACTATCCTAGATCATATGAATTTAAAAAACATTTGGGTTAGTTTCTGTATTTCTGAGAGTTTTGGAATACCCAGTCCCTACAAGTGCTTGAGCTTCAACCAAACTAAATAGAGCTCTTTTGCACATTAATTTTGGCAATACCATTCAGAGGTAGAAACATGTCACACATCTATAACATACACATATATATAGACAACATATATATATATAGACACACATAATTATATTGACAGATGCAAATAGTGACCTCATAGCTTTTGTTTTCAATTTTATTTTATTTTTTATTTTTTAACATTTTTTGAGTTATAGTCATTTTACAATGTTGTGTCAAATTCCAATGTAGAGCACAATTTTTCAGTTATACATGAGCATACATATATTCATTGTCACATTTTTTTCTCACTGTGAGCTACCATAAGATCTTGTATATATTTCCCTGTGTTATACAGTATAATCTTGTTCATCTATTCTACATTTTGAAATCCCAGTCTGTCCCTTCCCACCCCCCATGTTTTGAGATTTTAGACATGAGATGGGTATAATAATGCAAAACTCACTAGTTTATTAAAGAGCAGTTGGATCCAAATTCTGTTTTGGCAGTTGGAATTAGTTAAGTTCACTTGCTCAGAGTTACAGCTTTTTACTAATATTTGTGGAGTGGAATTAAAGATTTTTCATTTGCCCAAGTTCCAAATTACCTTTCACCCTTTTGTTTTTATTCTGATAGGAATTACCTCCCTAAAGTTGATATTTTAAATAGATGACCTAGACAAAGAATCTGAGAATTTCCTGCTATGGTCAGGTAGTTGATATCTCAAAGGCATAGGGAAAGAATGCAAGTTGGACAACCTAGAAGAAAGGGACAAATTCCTAGAAACATGTAATCTACCAAGACTGAGTTATGAGGAAATAGAAAATCTAAATCAACTAATTACTAGTAAGGAGTTTGAACCAGTAATCAAAAACTTCCCCCAAAGCAAAAGTCCAGGACTAGACAGCTTCACTAGTGAATTCTTTCAGTGAAAGAATACTTATCCTTCTGAAATTCTTACAGAAAATTGAAGAGGAAGGAATGCTTTCTAAACACATTTTTTGAGGCCAACATCTGATCCTGATACCAAAACCAGATAAGAACACCACAGAAAAAGAAAATTACAGGCCAGTATTCTCAATGAACATAGATGCAGAAGTCTTCAACAAAATATTGCAAACCAAATCCAGTCATACACTGAAAGTAGCATACACCACAGTCAAATGGGGTTTATCTCAGGGATGCAAGGATAGTTCAACACTCACAAATCAATCAATGTGATACGCCATATTAACAAGATGGAGGATAAAAATTAGATGACTATCTCTATAGGTGTAGAAAAAGCACTTGATAAAATTCAACACCCATTAATGATAAAAATTCTCAGCAATATGGCTGTAGAGGGAATGTACCTCAACATAATAAAGGCCATATAAGAGAAACTGAAAGCTAACATCATATTCAGCAATGAAAAGCTGAAAGCATATCCTGTCAGATCAGGAGCAAGACAAGCACGCCCACTCTTGCCTCTTTTATTCAATAGAATATTGGAAGACCTAGCCACAAATGTTAGGCACGAAAAAGAAATAAAAGTCATCCCAATCAGAAAAGAAGAAGTAAAACTGTCACTATTTGCAGATGACATGATACTATACATAGAAACCCCTAAAGACTCCACCAAAAAACTGTTAGAACTCGTCAATGAATTTAGTAAAGTTGCAAGATACAAATTTAATATGTGGCATTTCTATATGCCAATAATAAACTATCAGAAAGAGAAATTAAGAAAACAATTTCATTTATAATTGCATTGAAAAAAATAAAATACTTGGATATAAATCTAACCAAGGAGGTGAAGGACTTGTACACT
Source organism: Vicugna pacos (assembly GCF_048564905.1). Lineage (NCBI taxonomy): Eukaryota > Metazoa > Chordata > Mammalia > Artiodactyla > Camelidae > Vicugna > Vicugna pacos. The sequence continues at coordinate 18,965,697 of NC_132999.1, read as the reverse complement.
GAAAATTATAATACTGATGAAAGAAAGTGAAGAGAACACAAATAAATGGAAAGATATTTCATCTTCATGAATTGGAATAATTAATGTTGTTAAAAATATCCACACTACCCAAAGCAATCTATAGATTCAAAGCACTTCTTATCAAAATTCTGGTGGCATATTTCACAGAACTAGGAAAATAATTCTAAAATAAAATTTGTATGAAACCATAAAAGATCCAAAGTAATCCAAGCAATCTTGAGAAAGAACATCAAAGCTGGAGGTTTCATGCTCCTTGATTTCAAACTATACTACAAGGCTATAGTAATCAAAACAGTATGGCACTGGTACATAAACAGACTCACAGATCAATGGAACAGAATTGGGAGCCTGGGTATAAACCCACATGTATATGTGTATATGGGATGGATGGTAACTAGACTTGGGGGTGATCACTATGTAATGTGTGTAGATATCAAATTATAATGTTGTACACCTGAAACTTATATAATAAAAAGACAGCTGAACTCTAATGAGAAATTTATGACTAAAGACAGCACAGGGAAAAGGCCAAATTGGCAGTATATGAAAGTAAATCAGGACGTTACATAAATAGGCAATTTAGAGTCTTCTCAGGAGACAAACTGGTAAACTGACATCAAAACTCTTCATATTGATTTGTATGTTTATGCCCTGAAAATATTGAATTTTTAAGCAAACTTTTAAGTATATGGAAAAGTACACATAACATCTAAGTACACAGGTTTGTGAGTTTTTATAAAGTTAACACACTTGTGAAACTAGTATCCAAATCAAGTAATAGATTATTACTAGCAATCTAGAAGTCCTCTTCCAGTCACTACTAACCCTACCACCACTGAGTAACTACCAGTCTGGTCTGTTACTGTGGATTAGTTTTGCTTGTTTTTGAATTTTATGTAAATGGAAATATTCGGTATGTGATCTTTTGTACCAATTTCTTTTGTCCAGTGCTGTATTTGTGAGATACATCCATGTACTGTGGTAGTTGTAGTTCATTTATTCTCATTGCTATACAGTATTCCATCCAGTGAATAGGCCACTTCACTTCTTTCATTTTAATTTTGACAGACTTTGGGTAATTTTTAGTTTTGGCATATTACAAAAAGTACTGTTGTGAACATTCTCTTGTGTGTCTTTTGGTGCACATCTGTACATATTTCTGTTGGTTGTAGTCTAAGAGTAAAATGACTGGAGTGTAGCATATATGTACGATCGCGTTAGATGATACTGCCAGTTTTACGAAGTGAATATAGCAAGTTTTACGAAGTGAATATAGCAAGTTTTCCTCCCATCAGCAGTGAATGAAACTTCTAGTCGCTCTACATCTTTAGCAACATTTGACACTGCTAGTCTTTTAAATTTTAGTGATTCTGGTTTGCGTGTAGTGGCGGATCACTGTGGTTTTAATTTGAAGTTCCATAATGAATCCAAGGTTAAACATCTTTCCAGAAGTTTATTGGCCATTTGCATATCGTTTTTTGTGTGAAAGTCCTGATGATGATTTTTGCCAAATTTTATCTTGGGTTTTCTGTCTTTTTCTTATTGATTTGAATATTTCGAATGGGTTTATACATTCTGGATATGAATCCTTTGCATACTTGTATTGCAGAAATCTTCTAGCACAGGTGGCTTGGCTTTTTACTCTTTTCATGATATCCTTTGATGACTAGAAATTCTTTAATGTAGTAGTCTTTGTTTACTTTTGCTGTATAGTGACTACTTTTGGGGTTCTGTTTAAGAAATCTTTGCTTGCCCCAACGTCATAAAGATACTGTCTTGTGCTTTCTTCTAAAAGCTTTATTATTTTATAATGTATTGATTAAAAAGTATTTAAATGCATTTGTCCACACGTCAGTTTGATCTATTGAAAGTTGTTAAATATTAAATAGTATAAAATAATGACTTTGCCACAAACTCCCTACCTGTGTGATCTTTGCCAAGGCAAATTAGCATTCTGAATTTAATTTCCTCAACTATAAATGGGAATAATATCCACCTGGAAGTACTGTTGTGAGCATCACGTCTAAATGTAAACCGTTATTAAAAAGTTAACTATTACAAAAGATGTTATAGGGACAATTCAGTATATTTAAATATAGACTGGTTATTAGGGAATTATTATTATAATAGACTGGTTATTAGGGAATTACTTTGTAGCTGTGCAGAGGAATGTTCTTATTAGGAGATGTATGATGAAGAAATGAGTGGTAGAGTAATATGACTTCTCAATTCATTTGAAATAAGTTCAGCAAAAAGGGAAAAAACCCTCAAATATCTAGATAAAGAAAAACTGGTAATATGTTTTCAATTGTTGAACCTAGGTATTAGATTATGTGGGTATTGTGAAATTTTGTCAACTTTTTGGCATGTTTGAAATTTTCATAAAATGTTAGCTATTAATGAAGTTATAGCGTTCTATGATTTAACGTATTTTCCAAAACCAAACATACATAAGGACATAATTAAGTGGATTTTGAGTAACTTGGCTTGTTTTGTCTAGGAAAGAAGACGCAAATGAATTAAGAATAAAAAGTGAACTACAGCATTTCCCGCTCAAGTGAGATAAAGCTGAGATGTTTCCGTACAGTTAAGGCATTGCTGGGAATATAAGGAGGGAGAAGGTAAGGAAGGGATCTGAACTGTACCGAGTGCCCACTAAGCTCCTCTGTTAGATGCTGTACATATTTTCACCCTTCATTTAAAAAGCAACTCTACGCAGAAGGTAATATTAGAAAAGTTCGGTATGTTTTGGATAGCTTAGCTAACAACTGCTGGATGGTGGAGTTAGCATTTGAACCCAGATCTGAGTTTTGCCTCTCCTTACTTCCATCTCTTCCTTTCCTCTTTACAAAGAAGGTTGTTTTGTCTTTAAAATGAATGTTATGCTTAATGAAGTAGAAACTCTGGAAAATATATATTTATCAATTAGGTTTGTTGTATAATAAATCACCCCGAAACTTACTAAAGACAGTTAACACAGTTCTTTTGGCCAGTAGGTGGGCCCAGCTGGGCATTTCTGATCTGGGCCAAGCTCTGCTCTTGCCAGTGAGGCTTGCTCACATGTCTGGGATGACTGAGCCAACTCCTCCTTGTGGTCTCCCATTCTTAGGCCATCTAACGTTGGTTTCTCCTAAGGAAAGGGAAGGGAGCCAAGAGAGCAAGGACAGGTTCACAGGGTCTCTTGGGCCTAGCCTTGGAACTGGTACAATGTCATTTCCCTTCTGTCTTAGTCATAAAGTAGGTGGCTTAAACAACAGACAGTTGTTTTGCAAGGGTTTGGAGGCTGGGAATTTCAAGCGCAAGGTGCCTGCGTATTCAGTTCCCGGTGAGGGCCCTCTTCCTGGCTTGCAGATGGCCACCATCTTTCTGTGTCTCCACGCGACAGGGAGAGAGAGAGCTCTTGTCTCTCTTCCTCTTTTCACAAGGACATTAGTCCCATCATGGGGACCCCACCCTCATGATCTCATCTACTCCTAATTGTCTCCCAAATCTCCCACCTCCAGATACCATCACATTAGAGATTAGGGCTACAAATATGAACTGGGGGAGGGGAGCACATTCAGGCCACCCTCTGTTGTTCAAAGCAGTTGTAGGGCCAGCCCAGAGTCTAGGAATGTGGAAGTTAACTCTACCTCTTGGTGAGAGAAAATGTGAAGTAATATTACAAAGTGGTGTGGATGGCAAGGAGTGAGGGTGGGGTGAATGACTAGCCATTTTTACAAACAATCATCCAGAACATACAAAAATAAACATCCTTTAAATCATTCCTGATACCACCATTAAGTGATAACCATTGTTAATATGTTGGGGTATTTCCTTCCGTTGTTTTGTCTATGCACATATAGAGGTAGACCTTTTCTTTTTTTTGTTTTTAAAGAATATGATTCACATCTTTTTTTCAAATTGAAGTACAGTCAGCTACAATGTGTTAACTTCTGGTGTACAGTGCAGTGTCCCAGTCATGTGTATACATACATATATTCATTTTCATATTCTTTTTCATTAACTGTTATTAGAAGATATTGATCATATTTTGAATGATCAATAATTTGGTCATTGATCAGTTTTTTTGTACATATAACACATTTATTTCCAAAGAGTATTTTCCATAGTAAGTTTGTGAAAATAGAAAGTAAACATAAGTATTCTGTGAAACTACATTCAAGGGTTAACAGATTTAGGAAGAAACTTTGTATACTATACAATATATACAGAAAAAAGCAAACATTATAAAAAGTATAAAAATAGACAAAGATACAAATACAATATATTTTGATCAGCATAGTTCCTTATGGTTCACATTTTAGAATAATATTTGTGTTCTATTAATTTCCCTTAACATTATATTGTGGGCATTTTCTCAAATGTTAAGTATTCCTTCACAGTGTGGTTTGCCCTGTGATGCAAAAGAAACCAACGTAAATTGCTATGTTCCAGATCACCACGCTAAGCACTTTCACACAGTTGTCTTCACTAAAAAACAAATTTGCAGGATTGACATTCTGTCACCAAAGAATTCAGTTGCTGCTGTAAAGAAAAAACAGTGGATTTTGAATAAAAGATCCAGAGAAAATTACAATAGTTAAGATGTATCAGCAGTGCCTATTTTTGTCCTGAAAGCCTAACCTGTCAGTTCTGGCTGCTTTGGAGAGGGCCGTCTCCCTGCTGTGGTGGGAGGGTCGGGCCCCTGGCAGTAAATGAGGGCCATTTCTCCCTTTTGCTTAAAGAAACCATCTTGCTAGACCAGCTAACACGTTAAAGCCACACCGCAGGCCGTCAACTACTGTCTCAGTGAACAATTTTATTTGCAAAGATTTTGATACTGATTCTGTGAATAGAGTAAGAATAGCTTGTTAGAGAAGAAGGTGTGATGGAGGGAACACATCCATCTGTGACAGCACGAGCCTCATGGGTCAGTGGATACAGAGAAGGGTGGACTTCGGGGGATTGTTCCCATTTGAGCTCCTCTGACCCATTGGCAGGCTCTGTGTCCTGAGTGATCAGTTAGAAAATACAGCCCCTTTTACGCAGAGACCACCTGTCCACACCTTTCATTTTATAGGTGAAGCCACATCATACTAGTTTATTTGACTGAACTGGCTGTATTTCAAAATGGGTTTTGTTGAACATCAGCTCTTACTGTATAGGCAACGTAATGTGATAAGGAGCTTAGAGTTTGGAGGCCAAAGTCCAAGGTTTGAGCCTGGTTTTGCACTGGCTAGCTGTTGGCCGAGATCAAATTGCAGTGGACCCTCGAGCAACACAGGTTTGGACTGGGAAGGTCCACTTGTACATGGATTTTTAAAAATAAACATGTCCCACAGCACTACAAGATTTGTGGTTGGTTGAACGTGCAGATATGCAGGAACTGTGTAGGCCGAGGGCTTACTGTAAAGTTATATGTGGATTTTCCGCTGTGTGGAGGGTTGGCCCCCCAACCCCTATGTTGTTCAAGGGTCAACTGTACTCAATATCTTTTGAGTTTCAGTTATAAAAGCTTCAGTCTTTTTTAGAGCTGTTGTGAAGATTGAGGCAGTTAACACGTACACTGTCTAATAGTCACCAGTGTGGTAAGCAGCCTTTGAGCACTTGGAATGTGGTTAGTCCAAACTGACATGTGCTGTAAGTGTAAAATACACGCTGGATTTCGAAGACTTAGTATGAAAAAACAAATCTTTCGTTGATTCCTTTTTTTTGTTTGACTACATGTTGAAATGGCAATATTTTTTCCTCATTGAATTAAAGATATTATTAAAATTAATTCACTTGTTTCATTTTAGTTTTCTGTTTTAACGTGCGGCTACTAGAAATTGTAAAATTACATATATGACTAATATTTGTGGCTTTCATTATATTTGTATTGGACAATGCTAAACTGCTTGAAAGTTCTCGATAGAACAAAGCGTACAAAGAATAAGTGTTAGTTATAGCCAGGAAGTGTAGACGGTTTAATTGAATAGATAAGGATTCCAAGTGAGAACAAGAAGCTTATTTTATTTACTGAGTTTCTTAGCAAGCTTTTATTTAGGCATCTTAATTTTTCTTTTTTATTTGTAGCAGGGAAGTAGACGAGGGAGTAAATAATAATTTCAGTGCATTGAGCTAAGATGATGCAGGGATGGTGCTCAGTACTACATTAGGGAGGATTCCTTTGGTTACAAATGACAGAGAACCAATTTGATTTAACTGAATTGAAAAAGGGGGATTTTATAACCGTGAAATGAGTGGGAGTGCAACTGCTTATCTTGAATTCCTGGGATGTATATGCTATTTTCTCTTCCTCTCTCAAATTCACTTCTTCCTCCTTAGCAACATTGTTTTCTTGGATCATTTATCTCCACATGTCAGAAAGCATGTCTCCTACAAATCCTGCCTGTCTTCCTTGCTCTAGGAAAGACTCAGACTTACTCTCGCACTGGTTTTAAATTGAGAAGTCCTGTGAACAGGCCGTGGTTGACTTAGCTTGGTTTCAGGTGCCCACCTCTGGGCCATGGCAGCTCTAGTTTCAACCATAGAAGAGGAGGATTTCCCTGGGAAAGGGAGTGCTGCTTTGGGCTGAGAAGAGAATGGATATGCACCACACCTACCCTAACGAATTTAATCAGTATAGCCATGCTGTGGGGTAATACCCCAAACTGGAAATGAGGAGACTAAAAAGAAGTTACATATTTTGTCCAAGTACAAACCTCCAGCTGGAAGCCCGGGTCTGCCTATCTCCAAAGCCTGTGTTCTTAAACACTACACTGAGAGAGTTCTAGTAAATTGGGGCTGTGTTAACTTAAGTTTTACTGAATTAGCAATTTGCTGTTTTCTTCCTATACGAGATTGCTTCCCTTTGAAACTTACAGTGAGAATGAGTGTAAGGAAAGTGGCCCATGGAAACACCCAATAAGGGTTTCTTGAATGGAAAACCAGTACTACTTGCTCTCCCATCTTACAGTCAGTATTTTAAAGGTATAAAAAAGCCCTACAATAGTTACCTTTATAGTAATACGCCTAAAACATACCACCACTTGGGTATTTTATTTTCATAATTTGTGATCATCTGCCTTCTTTTGAAAACTTCCCTAGTCCCTATCTCAGTTTTCACCAACGCATGGTTCCCCGCAGTCTGTACCACATGGGTATAGTGATTTCAGAGGCAAAGATGAAAGAGTTATGTTCTGTGATTCATCAACAATATCTATCCCAAAGGAAATACTCTCTAAAAATGACGATCTTTCAGCAAAAAAGTGATCTAGAGTCTGTGACTCTCTTACTCAGGTCAAAAAGTAAATATTTTTCAAACAAAAATGACTTCAAAAGTCTATAAGTCTTAAGTGTGCTTTTCTTAACCCTCTAGAAATGATTTCATTTACATAGGAAAAGAGCAGTGTGACACCTTTATTGGCTGAATTCATATTAATGCAGTGTGATGGAAAGCTAAGAGTTCTGACCTGGACTGGTCAGAAAACCAGTCTCTTATATGTAGCTCTGTGGCCTTAAGCAGTAATAAATGAAATGGCTAATCTTTGGCATTAAACATAGAACACTTTCCCCTTATGTCTTTTGTGGACTCTTCCCAGTGGCAGTAGCCATTCATTTGTTTAACAACGTGTTTATCAGGTGTCTGCTTTGTGTCAGGCATGCAGTTAGGTACCAAACGCAGCCCTGTCATCATGGAGCTTACAGTCTGATGTGGGGAGGAGTACACGTAACAGGAAATTTCAGTGTAACGTTGTAAGTGCTGTGTTAGAAGACATACAGTGTTCTATGGGACCACGTGGAATTACACCTAACTTGGTTTTGAGAACCTTGATGGTTTCCTGGGGGAGGTGCTTTCTGTGGAAGGATCTGAAGGGCAAGCAGGGCTGGCTAGGCAGGGGAACGATTACTGGTGCTTGAAGAGGTGATTTTTGTGGGGAAATAAGCAGAGAGGTTGTGCAGGTTGCTCTGACAGTCTCCTGAAAGGGAGCTGGTGGACAGCTTAGCCTCTCAGCAGACAGGTGGAATGGCTCTTTGCCCCGCTTCTAGCACAGGTCTGATGGTTGTTTTCCAGAAATGAAAGTGCTCCTTACTAAGATATTACTGATGGAATGGTATTTGCTGATGGAGTCTGGAATTTACTTAAAAGTGGTTGGGGGTTCATACATATAAAACACGACTGACCATGACTTAGCAATTGTAGATGCTGAATGATGGGGAAAAGGGTCCATAGAATTTTCTCTACTTTTGTATATGTTTGAAAAGTTTCATAATGTAAAATAAAAGATAAAATAATAATATGAAAATGCCCCAACTTATTACTCAAATGCTTTATTTACTTTTAGCACAAGTGGAGAAAGAGTCAGACTTTCTCATTTGGCCATGTTGAAATAAATAGACTCAGAACCACTGTGTCATAAACACTGACACTTGGCTTTAAAATTTTGTATCAACATTGATGGCTTAAAATATTCCAGACTGTACTGAGATTATGTGGGCAGATCAAAGAAAGAGAATTGCACTTCAAGGAAGGGGCAACTCTTCAGGGACTTTGTTAATGACATAAGCAAGCGCTCTGTGGCTCTGGTCTTGGTTTGCCCAGGAAGGCAGTTTCTGGATAGCAGGTGAGGTGGAGAGATGACTGGTTTTGGAGTCAGGCATGATAAGCTCATCTGTGTTATCAGTCGAAGGACAATGACAAGAAATAACAAAATAGTTACCATTCATTGAACTCTCACTGTAAGCTCTGTGTGTGCTTTGTCTAATGCAATTCTAATAGCTGCCCTATTAGTTAAATGCTACAATTTTACAGAATAGGAAACCGAGGCATGAAGAGGTTGTATGATTTGTCCACGATTACATAGACTTTATGTAATTCCTAGGAAATTTTATGATAAATAAATAACTGAAATCCAGTGGTTAGGTTTCAATTTGTATCCCAGAGATGCTTATATTTGGATACACATAATAGAAAAAAGCAAGGTAATAATAGCTTAAGACAAAAGTTTCTTTCTCACCTTTAAGAAGTCTACAGATAATTGGTCCAGGGCTGCCATGGTTCTCTGGGGATTAGAGTCCTTCTATCCTGTGCTTCACTGTGAGTGTTTGCCATCCTCAAGGTCACCTCATAGTCCAAGATACTTGCTGGAGCTCCTCATTCCAACCAGAAGTAAGGGAAAAGGAATGAAAGAAGGGCATACCACACATCTGCTCTTTTAAGGATGCATGCCAGAAACTGCACATGTCACTTCTGCTTATATTATATGACCTTTACTTAGCCCCATGAACATACTTATTAGATTATAGAAAACTTGCAAGTGGCAAGTCCAAGATATGAATGAAGACTGAAAAGTACATTCTTTATAAAACTGTGTGGCCTGTGCCCAGCTTAAGATCAGGGGTTCTATTAGCATAGAAGATGATAATTAATATTGGGGATCACTAGCACTCACTCTTAGCCCACACTCAACTGTATTTCAGAGCTCTGGTCTCTGGGTATGAAATGGACATGGTAATTCTTCTCAAACGACCTTTCATGTTTGAATCAGTAAATTCCTGAAAAACCCAGACACTTAATTTAGAGCTTAGTTTGCTGGTTCCTTCCCTATATTGTGTAGATGTGGTCAAGTGGGCAGCAGTGGTTGAGTGTCCAAGAGACTCAGCACCCGGAGAATTGACTTTACCCGCATCTGAGGTAGTCAGTGCCCTTCTCTTCACCAGGGGATTTGCTGCATGCTTGAGGGCCTAGAACCTTTAGGCACAGTGGGGTTACGAGAGATTTTAATCATCTTCAGCATATAACAAGCTCAGAGCCAAAGATGGGGATATCCAGGATTGAGGGAAACTTTCACTTCAGTGCAGATTTTCACCAGACTTTGGGGAACTATTTACCATATAGGATTTTTCAGTCTATTTTCCCAATGAATGAGACCAGTTGAGTGTGGGGCCAGTTCATAGTAGTCTGTCCTTGTCTGTCCAGGAGGGTGAAGTTTCCCGGCATGTAAAATGGCAGATGAAAGGGACAGGTGCTTCCATGAGTTACTCTTGAAATGATAATGTATGTGTAACATTGCTGTACTATGAGCATGTCCTTGAAAAGTCAAGGGTAAGTTGAATGTTAGCAAATGGAAGTGTATTTTCAGTGAGCTCACTAAGAAAATCCCTGGTGAATGTTCCTGTAAGCTAAAGATGGCCTCCCAGACAATGTTTTGCATTTTCATTCAATTAGCAGATGCTTATTGGGCACCTACTGCTTGGCAGTCACTGTACTAGGCCTGGCAAGTCATAGTGAATACTGCCTTTACCTACCAGAGTTGTCAAAATACCTGAATTATAAGTTGACAAAAAATATTTTCAGTCTAACATATAGTCAAATAATAACATGTGTTTCATCTATTCTAAAACAGTTTTTCAAAATATATTAATATTTATGAAATCTTGAAGCATCTTAAAACTGATAGTATGTCAGTAATACATATTTCTTTTTCTTTTTTTTAATTGAAGTAGTCAGTTACAATGGTTTACAGCACAATGTCCCAGTCATGCATATACATACATATGTCCATTTTCATATTCTTTTCATTGAAAGTTACTACAAGATTGAATATAGCTCCATGTGCTATACAGAAGAAATTTGTTTTTTTAATCTACTTTTATATATAGTGGCTAACATTTATTTGCAAATCTCAAACTCCCCAATTTATCCCTTCCCACCCCTTTTCCCTCTATAATCATAAGATTTGTTTACTGTGTCTATGAGTCTGTTTCTGTTTTGCAGATGAGTTCATTAGTGTCCCCTTTTTTCCTTTTTTTTAGATTCCATATATGAGTGATATCATATGGTATTTTTCTTTCTCTTTCTGGCTTACTTCACTAAGAATGATTATGTCAAGTTCCATCCATGTTGCTGCAAATGTCATTATTTTTTCATTTTTATGGCTGAGTAGTATTCCATTGTATAAATAGACCACAAATTCTTTATCCAGTCATCTGTTGATGGACGTTTAGGTTATTGGGGTGCATGTATCTTTTCAAATTAGAGTTCCTTCTGGATATAGGCCCAGGAGTGGGATCGTTGGATCATATGTTAAGTCTATTTTTAGTTTTTCATAGAATCTCCATACTGTTTTCCATAACAGCTGCACCAAACTACTTTCCCACCAGCAGTGCAGGAGGGCTCCCTTTTCTCCATACCCTCTCTAGCATTTATTGTTCTTGGACTTTTGAATGATGGCCATTCTGACTGGCATGAGGTGATAACCTCATTGTAGTTTTGATTTGTATTTCTCTGATAATTAGCGATATTGAACATTTTTTTCATATGCCTACTGACCATTATGTCTTCATTGGAGCATTGCTTGTTTAGGTCTTCTGCCCATTTTTGGATTGGGTTGTTTGGTTTTTCTCTTATCAAGTTGTATGAGCTGTTTATATAGTTTGGAAATTAAGCCCTTGTCAGTCTCATCTTTTGCAAGTATTTTCTCCCATTCCATAGGTTGTCTTTTTGTTTTGCTTATAGTTTCCTTTGCTGTGCAAAAAGCTTTTACATTTAATTAGGTCCTGTTTGTTAATTTTTGCTTTTATTTCTATTGTCTAGATTGCCCTAGGAGAACATTGCTGAAATTTATGTCAGATAAAGTTTTGCCTGTGTTTTATTCTAAGAAGTTTATAGTGTCTTGTCTTATGTTTAAATCTTTAAGCTATTTTGAATTTATTTTTGTGTATGGTGTGAAGGAGTATTCTAACTTCATTAATTTACATGCTGCTGTTCAGTTATCCCAACAACATTTGCTGAAGAGACTGTCTTTACTCCATTGTATGTTCTTGCCTCTTTTATCAAAGATTAATTGACCAAAAATTTGTGAGTTTATTTCTGGGCTCTCTGTTCTGTTCCATTGGTCCATATGTCTGTCTGTTTTTATACCAATACCATGCTGTTTTGCTTACTGTAGCTCTGTAGTATTGTCTAAAGTCTGGGAGGGTTATTCCTCCAGCTTTGTTCTTTATCTTCAGTATTGCTTTGGCCATTCTGGGTCTTTTGTGATTCCATATAAAGTTTAGGATTATTTGTTCTACTGAAAAGCAATATTGCAATTTAGCAATATTGCATCTTCCAATTCAAGAGCATAGGATATCTTTCCATTTCTTTAAGTCATCTTTAATTTCCTTAATCAGTGCTTTGTAGTTCTCCATGTGTAAGACCTTCACTTCCTTGGTCAGATTTATTCCTGAGTATTTTATTGTTTTGGATGTGATTTTAAAAGGGATCGTTTCTTTACTTTCTTTTCCTGCTATTTCATCGTTAGAGTAAAGAAATGCAGCTGATTTCTGTATGTTAATCTTGTAACCTGTACCTTGCCTACGTTTTTCTCAATGCTGTGACTTACACTGGATGATTTGTTAGATTTGATGAGATTCATATTTGCGTAGGGCTTTTTGTTTATTACATGCTTTCATGTGCCTTATTTCATTTGATTCTTCCTGTGAGGGAGGTTGAGTAGTTCACTTTACAGAAAGGGAATGTGGCTGTGAGTGGTAAGCAGACTGTAGAAGACTTGTATGTGGCAGGTGTAGGACTCAAACATAGATGTATTTTTTTCTCCAAGCTAGTGGTTTTTCATTGTACCTTGATGTCTCTTTAATCTGCATGCTCACATACGTGTGCACATACATGTGTGTGAGTACAATGAAGGTCAAGCTTCTTTTAAAGTGAGGAGTTTGCTTTTAAAGGAAATATATTTTTTTCCTTCCGGTGGTTTAAAACTAGGCCAGACAATAGCCACCTATCAATTTTCAGGAGCACAACATAAAACATCCTCTAACTTAGATGGTTACAAAACAAGATTGCCTACTGGGAACCTACATTAATTAAAACTCTCAGATTTCACTGAATAGAACCTGCTCTGGGGGTAGGTAAAGCAAGGGTAACTCCCATAAGGTGCCCTGACCATCTTCACTGATCACACTTAGTAAGGCAGGTCAGATCCAAGGAATGACCCAAACGTCCTCCAGCTTTCACTTTGACCACTGCAGCTGCCTCTTCAGATTGGTGCAGGGCCAAAGCATAATCTTTCTGAATGGGAGTCTGAATCCCAACTGATAGCTAGCTGTATGAGCTTCGGCAAGTTATTTACCATCTCCAAGTTTGCCTTAAAATAAGGATAACACCTTTGCAGGGTTGTTGGGAAGGTGAGAGTTAAGGTGAGTAAGGTACCTGGCAAATAGTAAGTAATCAATGCCAGTTATTTTTATTACTACTAGATTTGAGCTTCAAGGAAGGATAGGCTGCAGGGTATTGAGTTATCTTTGAAAATTTGCCCTTCCTGGAAAATTTGTCCTATCTTCTGGGAGACCCAGCACTCCATCAGGCACAAGAACAGACTACCTCATTTCTGACGAATACTATAGGAATAATTGAGATTTTCTTCTGTTAAATATTATCAGTTCACTCAGTTTTTCCCAGCATATTTCCTCTTCTCTATTGCTCTATGTGTAACTCTTGACAGCTGCCACTGTTTATGTATGTGTTCTATGGTAAAACCTTGATTAAATGGAACTTAGCAACTGGAACACTTCAATGGCCATGGTTTTTCCCTTTGGGCTTCATTTGGCGGAGAAGGAGGGAAAAGACAACTCAAGTGTTGAGAAAAATAGGAAAATTTAAGAGGTAGAGAGAATCCTATAATTTCACATCTTCAGTTTTACTGCGAAGAGAAGCAGGAGTCAGGGCCACTCTTCTGATTCATAATAGAGTCAGGTAATAATAGAATCAGGAGAGAATTCCCAGTCCATTGCTCTTTCTCCTGGACCTGGATTGAAGATATGGCTTTGGCATCTCTCTTGATGTTGCTCATCCTCCAGGTTCGCCACTACATTGCAGGTCTCAAATTCATATGCCTGCAGGGCTGACATAATGGGGCTGAGTGGGGCCAGCTGGGGCTCCCACATTGGGAAATGGTGGTGAACTGTGGCACTCAAACTGGAACCTGTGTACATTTTGTAAAGGCATCTAAGCTGAAATTTTTTTGAGAAAGTACAGGACAAATAAAACATATCTGGGGTCAGATGTGGCCTGCTGATCCCCAGTTTGAATGCCTTGCACCGTCTATATCCATAGGCCATATTCAGTAAGGAGATAATCAAATCATATACCTAAGACATGTTGCCAAAGAAAGTTTTAATGCTATTCAATAATTTATGTTAGTTAAAGTGGAAAGTTGAAGAAGTTTATTTTAGAAACCAGATAATAATACACTCTGCAACAGAGGGCAGAAGCTCTGCCCTCAGTTACTGTCTGATTAGCCAGAATTCTTTGTTAGCCAAGTGAATTCGGATATCACAGTGTGTAGGACATTCACAGCTGGAAATTCAGTCTTAGTTATGGAGGTTTTACCATATATAGACATTCGAACATAACAGACCTATAATGAGAAATACATTATATCATTACTGACCAGAAACACACACACACACATTCACTGCACAAACCCAAAGGAATATTTCAAGGAAACAATGTCTTGCCATGTGCTAAAAACTGATGTTTTCCAACTTACTTCATTTTTATGAAAATAATAGTCATGAATTGCTAAGTTTATTTTATAATCCACTAGTAGACCATAACGTGTAGCTTAAAAAACCCCGGACTAGGTGATACTAATACATTTTTGTTTATTCATTAATTTATTAATTCAGTAGATAATCAGTATCTAATGAGTGTGCGGTGGTCTTTCTGGTGTCATGGGGGTAGAGACATGAGCAAAATACAGATTTTTTTCATTAAGGAGTCCAAAATCTAGTAGGAAAGACATACATGAAAATATCTAAAAATTCAAGGCAGAATAATCACTTCACATTATATATAATGGTCTTATATTATCATGCATCATAATGACAATGTCTCTTAAGTAGGCAGGACAGATTTTAGCCTAATTTTAGAGATAAGAAAACATGTTTTGAAAAAATGACTTACAAAAATAGCTGAACAATAATGATAATAGATACCATTTAAGCACTTACTATGTGTTACGTACTAATTTAAATCTCACTAAAACCTTATTATGATGATATTATCATTTTATAGAGAAGAAAAGTGAGGCAGAGAGGTTAAGTAACTTGCCCAAGGACATGGAGCTAATAGTCCATAGAACTAGGATTCAGTCCTAGGAAATATGTTGCAGAATCTCAGTCGTAACCAGTACTTTATAGTTCCAGGAAACCAAACAGCACAGAGCCTAATTCCAGTTACGATGTGGCGTATATTCATCTTCTACCACCACCACAAAAGTTATGTGACACCTGCTACAACAGGAGGGCTTTTAGAGGGTGGAAGGGTTGGGGAGGAATACAGTGTGGCTCTCAAATATTCCTTAGTGTGGGTAATCTTCATCAAGTTAATAAAAGTGACTGAAGTCAGCAGTAGAAAGGGCAAGGGGAAAGAACTCTTTCCCAAACAGGGCATTTAATCTTTTGGCTCTGCCCCATATGTAATGTGATATTCTTGAAATAAAATAAATTATGGAGCAAACTTGATCTTGGGAAAACAGAGTTTGACTCTAAATGTTCACCTTGGATTTTACCAGTGCCACCCCTCTTTCTTAAGTTTAAGTTCTTGAACCACACAGACAAATTTCCATTAGTAAAGTCCTAGAGAAAGTAATACTTAGCCTTTACTGAGCTCCTCGCATGGGAGGAAGTCAGACTGTCAGCACTGAGGATAGAGCTGTGCCAGACTAATAATAGTAATAATAGAGAATGTTTGTTAAGTACTTACTGTATGTTTTAGGTACTGATCTAATTCTTACTTCAACTGTATAATGATGATACTTTTATTATGCTCTATGGGGTATAGGAGTGAGATCTTCATGGATACATGAAAGGTCAAATATGAATTTGATCTTTAGGATAGTAAAGAAAATTTTAGTGTTGAAATTGGTGTATATTCCAATTTAAGCCCCAAACTAGTTTTTAGATTGTTGTAAACTAATTTTCCTGCCTTACTATGTTCTTTATATCCCTAATTTTGTCAGGTTATAAATAATTTTTTAATTGATTGTATTTATGTTAAATTAAGTGTAAAGATAAAAAGTAAAATGGTTCTTGTAGCCCATTCATGGTTTTTTCTTTTTAAATTTGCAAACTGGGGAAATAGATACCCTAAAATACAAAGGCATATGTTTAATCTATAATTTCTTAGAGCAATATGACTGCAACTCTGGAAACAGTTGAGCAAAAATAACGGAGAGTGCTTTTTTTGAAAATAATAATTTTCACTTTTCAGAGATGCTCTTTTCTAAATTCTCTTGATCCAATGAGTATGAACCCAGAATTTGTCAAGGCACTTGATAGATACTAGGTATTTTATTTCCAGTGGGTCAATAATAAATTAAAGGAGAAGAAAGGTGTAGAAAAAGATTATTTAAAATGTTATTGGAAAAGATTTATTTATTAGAATTTACAGAGTATTAGGTGTCTAAAATAGCTCAAACCGGCAGATTTGGAACATTGAAAGTATAACATTTGTGTTTAAATTTTATTACAGTTTTAACTGCCATTACTCAAGTTGTTTGATCTTGTAAATGAGCATTAACTGTGATTTGTGATTTAGGTCAGACAACACATTCATCAGATAATGCAGTTAGGAAAGCAACTGGTCAGATAATTTACCTCTTCCCAGAGGGACTGGAGGGATCTAGAAGACAGCAAGCACTCTTGACCTCTACTGATTTATCCCCTTCCTGTAAGAATTCACATTTGGGTGATCCTTGAACAGGAAAATGACTCTCAATCCAATTAATTTATTTTATGTAGACCTATGTAGATGTAGAGCTTCCAGGAAACTCTTAGGGTCCCAAATTATTTAGACTGAAGCCTCTTAGATGCTATAGTTTGATTTTGCATCCTTAAAGATATCAAAATAATAGCGAGTCATGAAAGGTGAGATGGCAGATTTAGCTTTGTGTATGGATTTAAGCAAATTTTACATACATGCACTTATTTCTTCTTGTTTTGGTGATAAAACTCTGTCAGATGACTTGAAAAGCACCTTACTTAGTCCTTCCAAATCCTAATAGGGAAAAAAAGATCATTTTTTAAACAAAATTTTCACCTGGTCTTCACCTGAAATGATGAGAATGAGAGATACTTCTGCAGTCTTATTATTTCAGGTGAAAATGAACATTTGGTAATTGCATTCTGAGACTTAATAGAGTTATATCCAGATTTCAAAGGCTTAAAACTTATGCAGTGTTGGGGTCCTCTTTAAGAATAAGAATACAAAATCAGGAATATAAAATTAGGTGCACAGCCTTGAAAGGGGCTACTCCAAAAAAGGGCCCTGACCCTTAAGGTTCATTAACTTTGTGATAAATTCTTCTTTGATTAATTAGTGACTGCTCTCTTTGCCCAGAATTATGAAAGAAAAAAAGGGGGAGAGGCTAGAGACTAGAATAGACCACCTTGCTTCTCAACCATCCCTTCAAGCCAGCTGAGTGGTATAGACCTTTCTCCAGGTACCAAGGTAAATGATACCAGAACTGAAACTGCTCCTGATTCAGCCTTGCTCCCCATGCCCCCCAGCCGATTTTTTCGTTCAACAAATAGTTACATCTACTCACGGGGTGGAATGGACCATAACTGCCTCCTAGTGTTAGAATAGTCAGGTCTTTTGATATCACATTTAGGGCTCTTCCCCATTCTGGGAAATGTGCACAATACTGCTGTTTTTTATTTTTTATTTTTTTCTGTCCTGGCATACATTTAGCCTGGCACAACATGCGTTCTTTTTCTGTTCAACTGAGTTACAAGTCAGTCCTCCACGAAGGCAACTGTCGGAGTGGCTTTGACTGGCCGAATCTTCCAGCAAATATAGGCTAAGTTATACGAAATGGGCGTGTCTGGATCTTACCAAGAGACCCCCTCTTCCCCAAAACATAATAGGCAGAGACACCCAGCCCCTTTCTTTACCTCACGTGCGCGAAAACACCCTCTATCCTAGTCGTAGTAGGGCCCTCCCCCTCCCACCCCGCCCCATTTTCCATCTTCAGCCCCCCTCCCCCAGAATCTCTCCTCCCTTATTCCCTTTTTCCTTCCCTCCCCGTGGGCCAGTGGCGCTTGGAGCTGCCCTGCTGCGCGGTGGGGCGACGCGGCGACACCTATAGGATTGCTTCCGGGCACTCCCCAGCCAGAGGGTGGCTGGCCTGGGGTCCGGAGCTTGGCAGGACCGGCGACTCCACCGCGTCTGCACCGAGGACGCGCGCACCCGCCCGCCCGCGTCCTCCTTCCCTTCCTCCCTCCCTCCCTCGCGCCTGGCGCCCAGAGCCGCGCTCTGCCCAGGGCGGTGGCTTCGCCGCGCCCCGCAAAGCTCCTCTCCGGTAGCCGCTCCTTCTTTCCCTCCTCTTTGCGTCATGTGGGGCACTTGATTTTTTTTTTTTTAATATAAGAAAAATTCCTCCTTTAGCCCTTTCCACCTTCCACCTCCCCCTTCATCTCCTCAGGTTGATTTTTTCCCCTCTCCTCTGGGCTTGCCCATGAGCCTCCTCGGAAGCTACCGGAAAAAGACCAGCAACGATGGTTATGAATCCTTGCAGCTGGTGGACAGTAATGGGGACCTAAGTGCGGGGAGCGGCGGGGGAGGCGGCAAGCAGAGAGTGAACGCCGGGGCGGCGGCGGCGGCGGCGCGGAGTCCCGCCCGGCAGCCTCAGAACCGCGTCAGCACCATGGACAGCTCAGGTAGCGCAGCGGGCCGGCAGAGCCCCGCTGAACTCCGCCGGGCCCTCCAGTTGCGGCCCAGTCCACTAGCCCGAGGCTCCCACCCCAGCCCCGGCCTGGGAGGGGATAGGATGAAAGCGAAGGCATCTAATGCCACCAGGGTGTCGCGTCTCTAATTTCTCTAGTCTAGGGAGCTAAGAAACGGTTAGATTACTCTGGAGGCCCAGTGACCGTAGCGAGCGCCTCTTAATCTCTCTACGCTGCTGAATACACCAGCTGGGGGCGGGGAGAGGAGGGGTAAGGGGGGGGAGGGGTGGACGGGATAGGGGAGGGGGTGGCACGAGGAACGCCTGGGAAAGGGAGGAGGGGAGAGGCAGCTGCTTTCACTACCCAGCTGGATGACGGGGAGAGGTGAAGGACCAAGTGCGTTGAGTGTTTTTGCAGCCTGCTGACGGTATTTATTCCAAATATTATTTTCGTAATGCTGATGGTGTTTACAATTCTGTAAAGCTCTGCCTCTTTTCTACTACCTGCTAGGGTTAATGCTGTTACCTTTCTTGAGCAAATTTTACCTGGAATCTAGAGCTCTTTTACACATTTGCACAATGAAATTTATTTCATCTGTTGTTGGCTTTGATCTTGTTTATCCTTACACTTTTGCACTGAGTGTATTAATATTTCATAAACCTCTTCATGTAAGGAAAATGGAAATGCCTTTAAACTTTGAATCTGGGCTTGCAACCGTCTTTTAGAAATCATTTTAGCAAGTTGGATTTTCTCTTGCAAATGCTCTTTTAGTGATTTCCGTGGCAAAATAGTTATTTAATATATCCATGTTGGACCATGAATGTTGTTATCACTGTTTGCTTACCTTTTCAAGGAACCTGGATAGGAGAACTGTTCACATAAAGATAATTTATAATTGATGTGCTCAGTGATTTGTTCTGTATTGGTAACTTTAATACTGGAATTGAGAACTTCAGAGGAAAGATTTGTGTTGAGTTGTTTGGACAGTAATGAAACCAAACTCAATTTTATTCTCGCACTTTGCAAACAAATGCTTATTTCTTTTAATTGTGTAGTGGCTCTTCCCGGGCTACCACTTTCTATTTTCCTCATCCCATGAGTGGAGTGAAATATTGTTCACAGATGTTCCTGTGTCCAGGCTGAAAAGTAAGTTTATCCATAAAAGCTCTTACTGAAATTAAGTGAGGTATTGGGGGGATGTTTTCTCAGACCCATTTAAAATTAAGCTAAAATTATCCCCAAGGGGCTAATGGTTTCAAGGGCTTTGGTATTGGTGTTTGATTTATGGTTATTTGACTTATGTTTTTGCAAATCTGTGGTATATCAAAGTACAAACCATCTTTTGTTTGGATGTGATCTCCTTTAAATCTTAAAAAAATTGATGTACTCTAAATGATATCACTATAATCCTTTTTTGGAACATAGTGTGTGTATAAACAAACAAATAAAATGAAAATAAACATTTCTAAATGAGTGTAGCAGAGCCCCACTTCAGGGAAATGAAATATGAAATTTTGTGTGTTTTCATAGAAATTTTCATTTTAAAAATTGAAATTTGTTTTTTTCAAACATATGTTACAGTCTAGAATAAATTCAACAGATATTTCTTGAGTCTAGTTATATGCCAGGCACTGTGCTAAGCACTATAGGAAATATAATAGTAAATGAGACACTTCTGACCTCTAGGGGGCCATCATACAATAGAGGCAGTGACTTGAACACAGAGCAGCTTATGCTAAGTCCTGGATTTTTGAGGATTTTTTTTTTCTCTATGAAATCAGACTTTTCCAGTAGGTTTAGAGAAAAAGAATGAATTGCCTTGGTAAATTGTTGCAAGGGAAAAGCATTTGTATTAAGAATACTGTTATCTCTAAAGTGCTATTGCTAGGAATTGATTTTTCAATTTGGTCAAACTAGCATTATATGAAGAGGTTGCAGAGATCACCAGCCACCCCCTTTAGGCTAGGAGAATGTGTTTGGATGACGGATTGGGCCTTGAGAGTGGACTTTCTTGTAGTGGGTTTCATTTACTAGTGCGACCATATATGTCTTGTCTAGTTCTTTCTTCTAAGATTTTCAGAATGGCCTTGTGCACTGTAAATATATTCATTTGTTTAAGATATATAATTAAACTCATGGATCACTTCTAAATCAGCAATAATCTGCCTTTTTGTTCAGCTGATTGTACTGTGACATGCCAGATAGGATAGGTGGTTCATGTGGCTTTTGTTCTAACAGAAACGTTTAAGAATGGAAAAAATATGCCAAGGTCCCTTAGAGAATTTAAAGCTTAGTCTTAACAATACCTTACACTTGTATAGTTATTTATAATAGGTAGAACATTTGAATATTTATCTTATTTGATTTCCCCAGAATTCTATTAGATAGGGTAAGCAGCATGTGTCTTTGTCTAGAGACAAGATCAAACCTCTGCACAATTGTTACTAGCTGCAAAAACCTAGAAATGTTTTAAGCCTGTTCTCGTTTTACAAAAGGAGACTCATAATAGTTGTTCTTAACCATAGCTTGAGTTTGAACCTTGAAACAACATGATAATACATTAGCAGGTTTTCTTCACTTTGCTGTCTGTGCCCTTCCAGTTTATGAGATGAGGAAACTTATTCTTACAGATGGCAGGAAACTTGTTCAAGGTAACATAGCAAGTTAGTGACAACCAGATTGAGTTTTCTGACTCGGAGGTCTAAGGTTTTCTCCAATGAACAGAGCTCTTTTTCTACGTAGGCATAATATCATTGTTGAAATGGAAACAATATGATATGCTTTGATTTCCCCCTCTGTTCTTAGATGAAAGAGTGACAGATGTTTAGAGAAGAGTAATGACTTTCTAAGTTAACAGACTCTCAAGTGGTAGATTCCAGAGCAGCCCCCTTGCTGGATGTGTCTTGCAGAGCTCCCTGCCTATCCTGGCTCACCTTCTCTTCATTCAAATTATTCTGTAGAAGATTGGCATTCAAAGGTCATCCTCTCATATTCCAAATGGCCTTGCAGCTATCCCAATTCATTAGCTCAGAAACTCCATATTTCTCTTGTGTGCATTTCACCTTCCATGGAAAGTAGACTCCACAAAAGTGGAACGCCTAATCTTGAGTCACTAAAGCGTTCCAACATTAGACTTTACTTACCAAGTTCATAATGATAAGCTATAAAACAGTAGTCCAATTAAAGTATATTCCCAGACTTAATGGAATTTTAAAGTTTAAGGATAATGAAGAATGCTAAAATGCTTTCCAGCTTAGTATGACTCTGATTGGAAACAAAAATTATCTTTAACAAATACTGTTTGGGGTAGTGTTTAAACACAGCATCCTTGTTTTGCATCTGGCTTTAACATTATGCAATATTTATTTGGATAACTTTGTAATTCATTGAAATATTATCAGCATATATGTATTAATATTACTTACTTTAGGAAAACCTGCCCATTTCAGGGTCTTGAAGGTTGAAGACAAAGTTGATTCATCTAACTTACTTAGTTGTGACTAATGTTTGAATGTTTCTGGATAACCGTGTAAGGATGCACCTGTGTCAAATTTCAAATACTTGGAGACTGCCCTGTTTCATAGACTTAGAAGGGGGCTCTCTTGAACCCAGTCTCTTCAAGATGGCAATATATCCTGAGGTACACTTTCTGTGAGGGTGTTTTCTCTGCCTTCTGAAAGGCAGACTGCTCTCATTGGTACAGGGTTCTTCCTTTTATTTAAGCAAAACTCAGCCTTTCTGCCCTCTAGGTACAAAATAAACCCAATCCCCTTCCACATGGCAGCCCTTATAAAATTTGAGAACAGGTATTATTTCTCGTCTTAGCCCAGTTCTCTTCTTTTCTAGGCTAATCAAACCTGGTTCTTTACCTCTTTTCCCCCCTATGTAAGTTGATTTCCATATAATTATCCTTAGCTTTGAGAATAACTTTTAAAATTTACTTTATGTAACAAGGTTTTTTTTCATTGATTTTTATTATAAAAGTTTTCCATGCTCTTAGTTAAAAGAGAATAAAAGTTTTCTGAAAGGAATAAAATGAAAAATGTAAAAATGTACCTCTGTCCCTCCCTGATTCTTTAGGCCCTTGGCTCAGAGATAATCCCTACTGAACATTTGTGTAAACAAATATATATTGTATATATACGTGTATATATGAGATTAAAATTGTAATAAAATACAGATTCAAAGTTGTAAACATGTACATACATTATTTAATGATGCTTAATGATAAAAATAGCTACAATTTAATGACCACAATCCAGGCATCATGCTAAGCATTGTACATGTGGTATCTTATTTAGCCCTCATAAGAATGCTTTAAGGTAGGTGATAGTTACTTTCCTCTTATAGTTGAATAAACTGAGGCACAAAGAAGTTAAGTGAGTTGCCTGAGGTTACACAGGCTCTGTTCATTCTATATTGAGTAAAGTGCCGTGGAGAAATACCTAAAGGACTGCAAGTGAGGAATTTAGTAGTGAACGTTTCTATCAGGTTGTTTTTTTTTTTTTCCTGAGGCAAGACGATACAAGAGTGCCTGAGGGAGTGGAAATGAGTGTGGTTGTTTTTCGCGTTGAATATCCTGAAACCAGACAAATGTCTCCTCTTGACTTAAATATAACATAAAGAATTTTAAAATGCTGGAAATGAAGGTGACAGAGTAAAAGTAGTATTGAATAAGGCTTATTAAATCCTGCTATGACACTGAGAAAACAGTATGATTGGTGCAGCTTCATAAATTTATGGAACAATATCTGAAAATGAGTTCCCACTGCTCTCAGAGTAAAGTCCAAAATATTCTTAACTGAACATCAGAAGCCCATGGTGGCACCTCTGCAAGCCAGCCCCATCGAACTTCTTGTCCTTCCTCTCCTGGTAGGAACCCTGTCTCCCACCTCCATCTCTATGCTTCTGCATACACTGCCCCTCAGCTTAGGCCAGCTTACCCCATAGCCATCTAGATGTCCACTTTTCTGGGTTATCTCCTGCTCATTCTTCAGGATTTGGCTTTGATATTCTTAAACCCTATCTAGGCTGCATATGGCCTTTCTCCATGCTGCTCCAGCAGCCTATATGTCCCTGTCATAGCTCTCATCACACTGAGTTGTGATATGTTGCCTGTCCTGTCTCTTCCTCCAGACAGTAAGTAAAGTTCAGAGAAAGCCTGTGTCTTTTTCACCTTTGTATTCTTGTCACTGCTTGGCATTTATTAGGAGCCTGATAAATACTCTTTGAATGAATGAAAGCATGAACGGATTTTGAATTTTTAAAAAGGGCATTTATAATGAAATATGCCCATCCAAACCTAAAAATAAGCATACAGCTAGATTTTCACAGAAATGAGGCCAGACTTGAAAGAAATGAAACTGTTGGCAAGAAGCTAGACCAATTCAATAATGAGCATTTTTCATATGGAAGGACATGAGAGGGGGGAGAAGGATGATTAATACATAGTCCCAGACTCTCAAGATTTTCTAATGTAGAAATAATTAGTTTACCAAAAGACTGTGATTTCTAGACTAAAACATGCAATCTATTGTGTGATTCATCAAGGTAACTTTTCCAGCAGAAAAAAAAGAAATGCTAAATACATACAATTAAAAAAATAAATTAACAATAGGTGACTTTCCCCTGTAGATCTGTGTGTTTCTTCAGCGTCACAAGGTTTGAATCTTAGCTCTCTTCAGGTTTAGTGTTAAACATTTTTTTGTATCTCCTTTGGCCACATGCAGTTACATACAGCTTTATGGTGACTTACTGCTTTTTATAACCTGTACTCACCATCTTGAACTCCTTTTGGAAAGAATCTATATTTTTGAGGTGGATTGAAGAATCCTGCAGTATAGATTGTGCATTTCCTTGTTGGCAAAACTTGTGACTCAGGGGAAAAAAACTAGATTACAGTTATTGTATATGAAACAATTTCTCTTGGAATCTACTTGGAAGCTTTTGACAGAGCAGCTCAGTGTCTGAGAATTAGTCCTTCCCAGTTCAAGGAAGTAGGAAATTTCATGACATGTGCTAAGAGACCTGGCAGTTTCTACTACTTTTGATTGCTTTACCTGACATGTCACAGGCTAGAGTCTACATCCAAAATATCTTCTTATATCAATAATGCTTCAAACCGTACTTTTAATAGGTCCTGGGGATAGAAATTAAAATCCAACTCTTGTTGTGTTAACAGTGCAGATAACCCCAACACGGAAGCAGTCAGATCACCCAGTACCTTCTGTGCAGTGCTGGGTTTGCATGTGCAGAAAATTGCTGTTGGCATGTTGCAGCTGGTACTCTACCTGGAGGCTGGCAAGTTTAGCATACACTGTAAGTCGCTTCCTGATTTTAGGAGCGTTATGCTGTGAAAGGAGTGCACATTGGGAATGGGCATATAAAGAGTATAATAAGAGACATGGAAGGTGCGATGCGGGTGCAGAAGAAGGAGCCATCATTTCAAGCAGGAAGACTAGAGAAAGTCACAGTGGAAAGTGATGTTTGAATCAGAAGTCAGTAGGTGGAGAAGGAAAGGAAAATTGTTTGGGGCTGAGGGTTAAGACACAGTGGCATCATCATGCGTGGTGTGTTGAGAGCCCTGCATCTAGACCTGGAGGCTGGAGCCCAGGTGGGTGGGAAGTGCTCTAGGGGATGGTGTGGGAAGATAGATCAGGGTGAGCCTGCTGGGGAGGTTGGACTTTATTCTGTAGGCAGTGGTGGGGGGCGCTGAAGCTTTGGGAGTGGGAGCCAAGACCAACTTACCCAACAGGCATAGTGTGTAGGGACCGCAATAATTTTAAGGCCCACAAAAATGTTTTAATTTCAATATCTTTTAAACAACCAGAATAAAATAAATGAATATAACAGTAAGGAGTTCATCTTTATATCAATGCAGTAAAAAAAAAAGTTAACTTTATTTTAAAATGAGGGAATGGGCACAGAAAGGCAGAAGTGCCCCAAGGCTCACAAAGTCTCCTGCAGCTCCAGAGAGAAGAGTGTAATGTGTGAATCCTGGGGATAATTTGCTGCTGGGTAAGGGATTGATGCCATCTGTGGGTCCCACCTGTGTCCTGGCTGCATCAGATTTTCCTGAATCCTAGGTTGCAGGAATTTCTGATTTAGTAAGGAGAGAGCCGGTGTACTGAAAGAGAGAGCATACACCCGGTGGACAGGGAGAACATCAGCTTAGTTGATGACCTGAGAAATCACTAAGGCTCAGGGCAGGGCCAGTGCAACTGGAAGGAAGAGGCTGCTCCTGAAAACATCACACAGAAGAAGGGACAGACTGACAGCTGACTGGATGTGGGGTGGGAGGCATGGGGAAAGCTAGAGATGTCTAGCCTGGATGGCAGGAGGAGAGAAGGTAGTGCTTGTGATCTTGGCCAGAAGTGGAAAATATGACCAACTGGTTTTCTCTGCTGCAAATGCACCATAGGCACGCTCGTGGAAGGGCTAAATATGCTGTCAGCTTGGCACTAGGTTTCACCAGGCTCTCAGCTTTGGTGGGCTGCTCGTTAGGTTGTGCAGACCTCCGGGGGACTGCTGTGGAGGGGGCAGGAGGCAGGAGGTAGGAGCAGAACCTGTGTTTGCCTGGAGGAGGAGGAAGGTAATCAGTGGAAATGCTAGAACTGAAGCTCTGTGGTGCTGGGCTGAGTCCAGGGCTGAGCTTATGCCCATTCTCACTGGGTGAGCTCTAGGCTCTGGGTTCCTTGCCTGTGATGGAGGCACAGAAAGAGAAAGCTCAAGCACCAGAGAAACTTGGAAGCTGATCATTGCAGCAGGAATTCTTGGTCTCTATGGAAACAGACAAGTGCCTGAAAAGAGCCCTGACCCTAGGAATCTGCAAGGCCTGCCTTGTCCCAGCATCAGGCCACTTGAGCATTGCAGCACAAGTCCTAGCAGCCCTCATTTCTCCTTTCTCTCTCCTCTTCTGCAGTCCTCCGTCCCTCGTCCCTTCTTTCTTTCCCTTTCTCCTTTCCCTCCATCTTTAACTTCCCTGCCCCCTCCCCAACGCTTCCCCTTTCCTCCTTTGCCCCTGCTACTCTTCTGCTCCCTTCTTCTCTTTCTTTCCCCCTTTCCTATCTGGGTCTCCTCCCTCCTCCCCAGACAGTGAGTCAGCACGTTTGGGAGACTTGGAGCCTCGTGCCTTGGGAAGGTGTGTGGATGACTGGTGTTTGGGGGTGTATGTATGTATGTGTGTGTGACTTAGATTCCAGCCTGCTGCGGGTGGTCCAATAGGTGTGAACAGTGGTGTCACTTTCCAATTGGGTAATTTCATCTGACCTACCTAAAATTTCACTTGCTGTTTCGATTAGTAAAGTGTTCCACACCGTGACTTGGTGATGAGAGGTTTCATAAGCCTCCATCCCAGAGGCAGCTGTGTTTCACTGAGATGAAAGACAGAATCTTACTTACCAATTCGCAACTAGGGAGTGCAAGATGAGAGCTCCCCACTTTCCGCTCCCCGTCTCTCCTGCCTCACCCCTGCGGGAAAGCAGATCTTTCTCTTCCCCTTCCAGGTTGTGGAAGTCTTGAAAAACTGCTGTTTTCATCCTTTCCAAGTTCACTTTGTGGATGCCGTTGAACCGTCGGGGTATTAGGGAATCACAAGTCAGAAACCCCGGATCCAGACTCTGGTTCAGTCATTTGCCAGCTGTGACCCTGGACAGGCAATTCAAGTGAGAGGAATCACACTGCCCCTCCCTGCTTCACAGGCAAGGTGAACTGTGATAATGTAGGCGAAACCACTTTGCAGTGAGTATCTCTTCATGTACTCATTTCACATGTGTCTCCGGACTGCCTGCTGTTTGCTGGCCCTGTTCTAGGCACAGGGATCCAGTTGAGGACGAGACACCTAAAACCTCGGCACTTAGGGGCGTACACTATTAGTGCAGAAGACATACCACACACCAGTAAGCAAAGATAAAGGATAATATGGTGTGTTAGGTGCCCTGGAGGGACCAGAGTGAGAAGAGATTAACTCAGGGTGGTGGAGGCCTCTTTTCCAGAGTGTGATCAGGAATGTTTTTCTGAGGAGGTAACATTTGAGTTGACCCCTGAAGAAACAGAAGCAAACAGGGAAAAAAGAAGAAGAAGAAGAGCTGGAGGCAGAGGTTTCAAGTACTATGTACAGCAAATGCAAAGACCTGGAAGAGGAAGAAAGCGTTGCAGAAAGGAGTAGTGGTGTAACGGACATGTAGTGAGCCAGGAGGGAGTGACATGTGAAGTCTGAGTTGTGTTTTTAAGAGACCACTTGGCTGCTTGTGTTGAGAAAGAATTTGAGGTGGCTTCGTAGGTATTCCGATTGTACGCAGGACTTAGACACCACGGGTGAGGTCAGCAACGATACTGTTCAAGGGTCAGCCTTTTTTTTTCCCTCCAAGTTCACATGACATTTTCAGAGCATTGTAGTGTTGGCAACATTTATTTTAATACTCTGTCATATTTAGTACTTACAATTATCCATCAGAGTAGGTGGCATTTACAAAATGTTTTAGAGATGAACCGCTCTAAGTTCAGTGAGCTGACACGCAGCCAAGCCAGCAGCAGGGCCCGAGTCTTCTGACACATTGGAGGGTGACAGGGATCGAACAGAAGGAGGGCTGAGATCTCGGGTACCCGATGGCCAAGCTGTGTCAGCTACTTTAGGGGGAGACAAGCTGGAGGGATAGGACAGGAAACATGTGGTTTTAGCTGTTAGGGAAATTGGCTTAGGCTGCCTCAAAAAGGTATAGCAAGATTTCTCTTTAATTATTGGCCTTAAAATCCAGACATTAAATCTCCTCATGAGGCAGGAGGCTGGCTTTGTCTCTCAATGTGCCAGGAGAGAGCTGTCTCCATTATGCCTCTCACTGGCACACACAGCCTGGCAGGCTTTCACACTGTCTTGTTTTGTGAGCATTTGCAGTCGTAACAGAAGACAGTTCTATTTCATATGGTGCTTTGTTTTCAAGCCTTTGCGTGAGAGCTGGGCTTCTTGTCTCTTAAAAACCAAAACCAAATCCAAACAAAAGCCCCTGTTTTTTCTTTATAGCAGGGATACATGTTTATGAAAAAGAAAATTTAAAACAAGTCAGAGAGTGGTATAAAAGTGAAAATAAAGATGCATTTTATTTCTCCCAGCTTTTAGTCTTACTCTCCAGCTATAATTAACATTAATGGTTTTTATGTGTATTTACAGAATATGCAAGCATATGCAAGCTTGTACACCACCACGTGGACAGGTGCAGATTCCTGCACACCCACACATGCATGTACACATGTCCATATGTGATGGATACTTGTACATCCTGGGAGCCTTCTCTACATGCTGTTATATAGCTTCGTTTTTACTCAGTACTGTGTCTTGGATAATGTTCTACATTAATACCTGGAGATGTACCTCATTTCCTTAATGACTGCTTTGAATTCCACCGCCCCAGTTCCTCTACTGATAGGCAGTAGACGTCTTCGAATATACATTTTTGTATATCGTATGTGTGGTATACCCGTGGGGTGAAGTCTTAGAAATGGGATTGCTAGGAGAAAACGCATATTCATTTCACATTAGGACAGATCTCGCCAAATTGCTTTCTAAGAACCTGTACTAACTCACATTTCTACTAACAGTGTATGAGATTACGTGTTTTCCCACATCCTTGTCAAGGCTGAGTACTATCGAACTTCTTAATTTGGGGCAGTCTCGTAAGTGAGAAATAGTGATAATGGTTTGTTTAAAACTGGTATTGCATGTTGATACTTCCATGAGTTATTTTTGCTTTTGGAAAGGGGTTTTAATTACTTTTTACTACTTAAGGTAATACATATTTAGGGAGAAACAATTTAGAAAATGCAGAAAGGTACACACACATACACAAAATAACTTGTGAACTCGTTTTCCATGAATGACCATTGTTAACGTTTTGAAATTTATCCTTTTGTCTCTTATCTATGTGTAAAAATATGAACGAAAAGGTTTTGTTACCTTCTTGGCTCTCCATGAATTGGAGTTGCTAATTTTCCTGTAGGATACTGCAGCATAGCAGTGGAGAGAGCACTGGACTTCTCGAAGGGAACTACAGTTTAGCAATGGAGAGAGCACTGGAGTTGGAGCTGGTGGTTATTCTAGATTCCAGTTTTGACATCACTGACTAGCCTTGTGATCTCGGGCAAGTCATTTTACTCCTCTGAGGTCTTCTGTAAAACAAATAATGCTTTTCTTGTTAGATTATTAGGAAAGTCAAATGGGTTAAGGTATAGAAATATGCCTAGTGCAGTCCCTGCCCTGTAACAGACACTCGATAAATGCTGACTTCATCAAGAGGCTGAAGCTCTGCGAGCCCATATTGGGAGTATTTTATTATCCTGCATATTCTTCCAGTTAGATTATTTTGCTTTTTTTTTTATTTTACAAGATTCTGACCATTTGCTTTGTTATGTTCATTACGGGACTATTCATAAGACTTAAGACAGTGTGTGGTCACCACGTAGCCCTCACAAATATGTAGGGTTGTTACCACCAGAACTGTCCGTGGGCGTGGTCAGCAGGCGTGGTACATCATGGGCTGCTCAGGACGGCTCAGTTGAAGGAGAATTTTCAGGGTGGAGGGTGAAACCCAGGAGCTTTCCAAGGATGAAAGGAAACTATTATTCATGTTCTAAGCATGATTAAGCATTACTTGTTAACTCAGTGTTGCGACAAAACCTAGTCCACGTAAAGCAGTGGTTCTCAATGAGGGACTGTTTCATGCACCACTTCTCCGTCGATATTTGGCAACGTCTGGAGATGTTTTTTGTTGTCACAATGTGGGGGACCCAGTAGTAATCAAATTCGGGCATCACATTTTTGGTTGTCACAGTGTGGGCATGTAGTGGGTGGAGGCCAGGGTGCTGCTAAACATCCCATAGTGCACAAGACAGCTCCACACAACAAAGTACCTGGCCCCAAATGTCAGTAGTTTGAAGGCTGAGAAACTGATATTCGTAGAGTGAGTAGATTGATTATGAGTTACAGATGGCTTATGTGGTGATGTTTGGATCCATGGACCCATCAAGCTGATGGAACTAGTCAGTGTCACAAATTAAACCGAACCTAAAAGGAATTTCTTCCTGGCTGCAAGAAGCTCCTTTGCTTTTCAGGGAGATGGCATGGAAAAGGCCTAAGTTATAGAATAGTTCCGCTTGACTGAGATTATTACCTGGAGGCAGCCAAAGTCCTAGAAAGTTCACCTTTGTGTCTCACTTTCCCTGGAATCCAAGATAGGCTTCCTTTGTTCATTTAAGCATTTATTCATTCAGCAAACACTATTAAATGACCGTCAGCCCAAATACAGTGCTGTGAGATAAGAAAGAGGTAGAGGAGCGTAGAAGACAGTATTGTGGTTAAGAACTCAGACGTGGATCTGGGTTGTGACCCAGGCTCGGATCCTGCCTCTGCTACTTGTAATTTATGTGATCGGGTCCTCATTTTAGGATGAAGTTAAGAATATCTACCTTACATGATTATTGTGATGATTAAAATAGTGACAAACACAGGTTGTTTAGAGCAGTGTCTAGTTCAGCAAAATTTTAGTTCTTGTTGTCTTTTGTTTCACTACTATGGCTGGAATCTTAGAGCCCTATGGATTACCTAGTTTAGGGCTTTCAAGTTTGATGAGTACTAGATTCCTTTTCTCAATAAAGCCTTATCCAGATTCTTACTATATGAAATACATGAAAACAGAGCAACTCTGGTTAGAGTCAGGATGGGAGGCCGGGGCACTGCTTTCTTGGGATCACTTGCCTCACTTGCCCCAGCTGTGGTTTCTTACGCATAACTGCAGAACCTGAGTAGAATCCAGTTTGACAACCACTGATCTCATCCAGTTCACTCATTTTAAGAGTGAGGAAACTGAGGCCTGGAGAGATGAAGTGGTTTAATGGGGGCGGGGGAGGATAAGGAAAGTACACGAATCACTCTGATATGTGTGTGTGTCAAGCACAAAACCAGTGCTCTTGGAGGGAGTTTGGAGAAGGCAGAGACAGACTCCTCCTTGGTTGGGTTGTATTTAGCAGCTCTAAAGGATGGTCTTGAAGGATGGGTAGAATTTGAGCTTTCAGATAAAGTTGGGAAGAATATTTTTAGAGGAAGAAATAGATGATAAAGGGCTGGAGGGAAAATCCCATTAGTGTCTTTAGTGAAGACTCCATGTCTTAGTAAATTATCTTTGGTTGCAAGTAATAAAAGCCTATTTCAGAACATCTTAATTGAAAGCCAAGGAAAGGGAGTTGTTACAAAGTCACAGACTACCTTCTGAGTCCTAGGTTCAGAGAGTGGAGCTCTGCCTTCTTCGTGCCTGGGACTACAGAGCTTAGAGCCACCTGGCAGCCTCTCCCTCTGGTGCTTCATGGTTCTTGTTTTGCTTCCTCCTGTGTATTTACTTCACCCTTTATTCTCTCTCTTAGACCAGCTTTCTTATCTTCTCTGTGCACATGGTTCCCCCAAAGTTTCCAGGTTTATGTGTCACTAATTCAAGCATTTGGTCTTCACTGATCATCTGTCTGTGAATCCCAACTCTTAATTCCAGGAGGAGAAAATCCAATGGGCTTACTAGGTGTTGCTTATGTGCCTCTCATCCAGTAGCTGTGGCCAGAATAGGGGACGTTAGGAGTCTGTCTTGTCCTGTCAACGTGATTGGCAGAGCCCTGCTCACACTTGAAAAAGGGACAGCCTGACCCTCAAGTTGCTCCTTTATGATCAGTGGAGACAGGTGCCTGTGTATCTGCAACAAAGTACGAGGTGAAGGATATGAGCAAGAAGTGATTTAGGGGTTGATGACGGCTTCTCTGAAGAGGGACCGTAGTGCTGGCTCTGAAGGGCGGGCAAGATTTCCTCAGGTGGAGAAGGGGCTAGGGAGGACATGCCACAGGGGAGCCGAATAGGATGGAATGTTCGGGTAACAGTGAGCGTTGAGTACTATATGTGCCAGTGACTTGGGTCATTCACTCAGATAACAAGTATTTATTGAGGACTCTAGGAGGAGGGTATGATAATGGATGAAGAGACAAAATTGTAATAAGCTGTGTCCCCAGTGTCACGGAGAATGTCCATCCAGGACATCTAGAATGAACCATCTAGAATGGTTTAGTCTTAAAATTTTTTTCTTTATACTTTCTTCATTGATGCTTTTTCTACTTGATCCTGCAAGGTCAAAAATGACTTAGAGCAAGGTTGATGGCTCATGCCTTTTTTCTTTTTTTAAATAGCTGTTGAAATTGTGTGTTTTCCTTACTTCCTAAAGTGGGAATAGGCACATAGTTTCCGTAACTATGAAGTGGTTTCTGTGTGAGTGTATGTTTGTTTTAGGGGGATTGTTTGGGCAGGTGATTTCTAAGGTCGTTTCTGACTCTAACATTTTAATGTTCAGGGACTGGTTTTCTTTCATCTCAGTAATGTCAGCAACCAGTTAGATTTGATTTATTGTAGAATTGCTTATAATAGAAAAAACAACCTAAAATGTTCCAAAATAGGAGATTGGTTCAAGTAATTATGATATGCCTATATGGTATTACTAAACAGCCATTAAAAATAATTGTTCAAGGAATATTTTATAATGGGAAGATCTTTAAAGTGTAAAATTCATGGAATAAGAGAAACTACATGCTGAATTAAACAATATAAAACACACACATATGTTTATATATATATATACACAGAAAAAATCATTATAAAGATATGTAATAGTCTATAAATGAAGGAACTAGATCAAAATATTATGAAAAGACATTTGAATAGTAGGTTGCCAGTAATTTTAACAAGTTATTTTTATGTATTTTGCTGCAGTTTCAACAATGAATTTACATTTCATCACTGCAATTTTATGTAACTCTGTTCTTTTTCTGTAGCTACTTTTGTAGCTAAACTTTTTATTTTAATAATTATAGATTCACATGTAGTTGGGAGAAACAATACAGAGAGATCCTTGTAAACTTGGCACATTTCCTCCAGAGGCAGTATTTTGCAAAACTGTAGTGTAGTATTAAAGCCGAGATACTGACATGGATGCGTTCTACCTCACATTTCCCTGGTTTTATTTGTACGTGTGTGTGTGCGCGCACGCGCACGTAAGTTCTATACTATTTGTCACCTGTGTGGGTTTGTGAATCCACCATCACAGTCAAGATACTCAACAGTTCCTACATACTGCAAAGAGCCCTCGTGTTGCCTTTTTATAACCACATCCACACCCACCACTATTCTTTAAAAAAAAGTATTCAACTCTAATGAGTAGGGCATTTACTTTATTTTGCTTTTTCACCTGAAGCCATAACTGTGGAACCTTAGAGTTAGAAAGGACTTCGCCATCTGATTGGCCACTCAGAATGTGGGAATTTTAGAGGGGTGGTGAAGAGGTTTATGATCTACCCCTTCCTTCAAACACATTACCAGCTTGAGCTCTCTCCCTACCCTTCACCCCAAACAGCTTCGCCTCAGTAGTGCAGGTGTTCAGTTAGCTCTCACAGTCTCTGGAAACCCCCGTCTGACCCTCTACCTCTGGGTCAGATGCTTCTCCGCTGTGCCCTGCCTGTATTCCATACTTTCCTTATTGTGGCGCTTTTCTCATCTTATAATTGCTCATAGATAATCAACAAATATTACATGGGTGGATGATATCCAGATGGGTCCTTCCCCAGTTTCTGATGAGTCTCCAACTGCCAGCTCTCCTTCCTCTCCTGCTCTTCGAGTGTTTTTGATCCCGCCTGCACTCACCACATTCATACGGCAAGCCTGGGTTTACTTTAGCTGTGCAACTTCCTGCCCAGTCCACAAATTTCAGCCCCTCTACCTGCTGATGCTGCCACCAGGATGGATGACTCTCATCTTCTGAGCTCCTCCCATTTTCTCCTTTCCTCCCCATTTCTAGAGTTAGTGTGATATTGACGATGACCACTATAAGCAGCTCTAAGTCTAGCACTGTGCTGTGTGCTTGACATGTGTTTTCTCTTTTTAACACAAATGTACTTTTAAATTATGTCTTACTCTCCCCATCTTTCTTTTTCTTTCTTTCCTTCCTTCTTTCTTTCTTTCCTTCCTTCCTTCCTTCTTTCTTTCTTCCTTTCTTCCTTCATTTCCTTTCCTTGCCTTTCTTTCTTTTCTTAATTTCTTAATTTCTCAGTGGAGATGCGGGGAATTGAACCCAGAACTCTGTGCCTGCTAAGCATGGGCTCTACCCTCCCCCTTACTCTCCCCATTTTTAAAATGAGGAATCTGAGACTGAAAGAAAGGTGAATAACTTGTTTACATGTAGACAAGCAAGTGGCAGAACTGGATTAAAATCCAGTGCTGTCTACTATAAAGCCCACTTTCTGACCAGTATGTAAGAAGGAGCTGTTTTAACTCTATGGTCCTCGCCAAACTCAGCATTTCCTCTGGGAACCTGTCTAGCCCTTGACTGAACTCTTCCCATAAGATAACTCTGGACTTTGGAAGACAGCCATTTTATTGCTGGACAAGAAATATCACTTAGAAATTGTCTTTTAATGTTCAACAGAAATCTGTCCTTCACTCTCTCAGTGCTATATGTAGGTGGGTTGTAGTTCTGTCCTTTGATGCAACATAAATTCCTCTGAATCTGTAGCTCCCTCGTTATATAGCTGGAAGGGATTATAATAATTTTCTGGTCTTATCTATTACAGATGAGGAAACTGGAGTGCAAAGAAGGGACCCCTGTTCAACTTAGTACCCTTGAGTTACTTGAAGCCTAGTCCTGATGCTTTGGTTTACCTTTTCCTTCCAGCTTGTGCCGTCTTTGGTGGTGAGATGGGGTTGCTCAAGCTTCTGTTGCCTTAGTCATCCTCCTATGGACACTCTCCAGCTGGCCACTGTCCCTTTTGTTTTTTTGGAGCTGACCTCAATAGTCCATATTGGGTTTGATTGCCTGGAGTCCTAGAGAGGATATTTAATTCTGCAAGTAAATATGGGAACCCACTATGTGCCTGGGACATGTTGTAACCCTCCACCACATTCTGCCTTTCTTCTTCCTTTCTCCACGTTGTCTATAATATGTATGAGTTATAAGTTTGGCTGCAGGTAACAAAGTCCATCATAACTGTGGCTTAAGCAGATGGAAGCTTATTTCTTGCTCATATAAAAGCCTGATCTGCAATGTGTCAGCCTCACTCCATGGAATAACTAGGATCCCAGGCTCCTTCTGTCTGGTTGCTTTATGCTTCTTAGGGTGTTACCCTCTTCCTCATTGTCTAAGATACCAACACATTTGTTTCCCAGCATACCTCTTCCCTCTCACCACCACTCACATCTTATTGGTCAGAACTTAACCACATGGTTACATCTTCAGCTTCAGGAAAACTGGCCCTTCGTTGGTACTCTGCAGCCGCTGGCCTCCCAGACTAAGGAAGTTCCATTTCTAGGAAAGATGGCAAAGCAGGATGTCCCAGTGTAGTCAAGAAAAAGTCTCAGAATTTCCTGAAACACTGAAATTCATCTTAATGAGGAGGTCACACTCATAAAAATAGTTTGACATTTGTTTGGGGCTTACAGTTTATTTGCCATGCATGTGTTAAATACTTAACATGCATTATCTTATTTAATTCTGAGAAGATTCCTAGAAGGCAAGTTTTGTCATTAAGCCTCAATTTGCAGATCACATTTTCCAGAGAGTGAAGTAACTTCCCTGAGGTCACATAGCAAATACATAATGAAACTGCTGCCTGTTTATCTTAGTGCTCTTGTGGCTGGAGGTCCTTGTCCTCTCCACTCTGATGCCAGACAAATCAGAGTTGCTCATTAGCACTTCATAAAGCACTCTCATGTTCCTCATAATCATCAGATACTCCTAATTACAACCTGAGCAGGAAGTGTTGTATTAAGTAGGTTATGAGCCCCAAGTTGAAAGGACTGGTCTTATGTCCTGTTGGCTGAGTATGAGCTCAGGTCAGAAGAAAATATTTGGTGATCAAATATGGAAAAAGCTGTTGTCCTTGTGTTCTGTCTTGCCATTGCTTCTGGGAATATTTTCTTTTGCATGAGGAAACAGAGGCACAGAGATATCACAGGGCTTATGACATGTGGTAGAGCTGAAATCTGACTCCACCTGGGTTTCATGCCAAGCTGGAAATCTTAATTTGCCTGCTGCCTCATGTTCATTACTTTGGTGAGCCTGAACTCTGTTTCCTCATGTTTTGTGGAGTCTCTCAGTATGTCCTGGGACCTGATGCCAGGCCCCAGGTTGCTGGCTTTGCTGTGCTTGGTTAGAGATTGTAAGCTCTGATTTATCACAGACCCTTATTTGTAGATAACCTTACTTTTGTCATTGGTTTGTTTTTTCTCATCAGTATGGTAAATGGATAGTACACCACAAATATTAACAATGGGGCAGTCTGTGAGGGAACCATATTTCTATGGTCAAGTCTCTTTTCCAACTCCAAATCAGCGTATATAGACAACAGGAGGGGCACTGTTGTCTATATCCAGGGTTATTTCAGAATAACAAACATTTGATGAATTGTGGAGTGGTGATGGGGGCTGCTTTAGAGCTGGTAGGAGGGGACACCTTTCTGAATGGGTAGCATTTATAGTAGGATCTTCTGGAGCATGAGAAGGAATCAAGCAAGCACAGAGCCAGGAAAGTTTCCTAGTAGAAGGAATAGCAGAGGCAAATGCCCTGAGTGACGTAATGGAAGAGAGGCAAGAAATAAACTAATATGTTCGAGCCTCATCTGTTTTAGAGTTTGTTCATTGCAGAGTAGGAGTCAGAAGCTCATGGTCAGTGGTGCCCATTCCACCTCCTCGTGGAGAATCAATGGCTATACTTTGACAAGCCTGTGATGCTGTGGCAGATACCTTCATGCTGGTCAAATTCTGCTTTGCCTAGGCATCTTTGTGAGCATGATCAACAGCTTCCTCGATGAAGTGTTATTCTTTTGCTTCATTAAACTGATCTTTACAAGTGGCTACGTTGACAGCGTTCCTTTCAGAAATCGTTTGAGATCTCCCAGAGGCTTTGAACATAAGAAAGCAGTGCTGTTTTTTAATATTAGCAGTGGTGGATAAAAAATATTTAGATCACCCTTTCCTCTTAAAATCCATTCAAGCACTTAAAGAATTAGAAATCAGATGATGACAACAGAATGTCAAACCTGGAATGCATAGAAAGTTGGCGGGTACTCAAAGGGTGTTCTGTTGGCAGAGGGGCTGAGTGACTCTGAGAACAATGGCAGATTCTTTTATGTACAGTGACTAGAGCCTCCCAGATGTGCATCCACTGGCAACAGGCCATCCATCCCTACAGATTTGCACGTGGTTCCAGTTTGGGCACTTGGGCACTTGGGTTCCAGTTTGGGCACTTGGGTTCTTAATCTCATGTTAATTCAGCTATTCACATTAAGGTTTGTAACATACCAAGAGGTTCTTTAAAAAAAAAGGCAAAAAGCACACAAGCCCCGTAACTAATTGTGGGCGTTTGAGAGTACATTCTGGACTTGTTTGGTGTTTGCCCAGGCTCAGCAGTGATCCTTCTGATGTACTTCCAATAGCAATAAAAATAACAGCCTGGAGAAATAAGCAGACTCTTAGGTGGAGACCTGGAGTTCTGGGAAGAGCTTTATCTTTTAATCGCAATGCTGTTTGGCATTGGCCTCAGTATACACCATCCTTGCCTTATTTTTAGTGTGCAGAGTGCTTCCACGGACATCATTTTACTCCATTTTTACAACTGCTTTCTAAGCTGAATATGATTATCTTCAGTTTATGGCTGATGAGCCTGAGGCTCAAAAGGGGTAAGAGGCTGGCCCAAGATCACAGCAGGGGACAGAATCAGGACTCCAACTCAGATACTGTGCACTTACAGTCATAACTCCTGAAAAACATAGTAGCTTTAACATGTTGAAAAGCAGCAGTGCCATTTTTTGGACAATGACTTAGTGGTTTTTCCCCTATAGGTATTATTTTAAACATTTTAAGGAAATAACTGCAAATTCTGTTCCATATCCCTAATAATGCATTCTATAACATCCCTGGGTCCAGGATTCCTCATGACTATTTGATTATTTCTGAGCTTCGTCTTTAATATCGCCTTGTGTTTGATTACATCATGTTGAAGAGAGCCTTGAGAATCATTATTAAGGACTTGGAGGTTGTTTAAATGACCTCTCCTTTTTTTTTTTTTAAAGAAACATAGATATGAATAGAAATTTAAAATAAACTATTTCATGAAATAACCAACGCTTCAGCCATGTTCATATCTGGTTCACTCATTATAAGAGATTATTTTGAAGATATATTTTGAATCTTTTGGACTAGATAATCAAGAAGCAATTTTGTTTTTAAGTTAATTTAACTACATCTGCTTTGGGAGAGGGCAATAACAAAACTGTATCAAAAGGAATATTCAAAAGCCTATTATATATAGTCTGAGACTCCCCATTGCCTACAAGATAAAATTCAGTGTCTTAAACAGGTGCACAGCTTTCCATACTGCGGTTCCTACCTGCTCTACCACCCTTTGCTCAACACTTCCTGTGCAGTTTTGTTGGCTAGTTTATGGTTCAGAATTTAAGGTCAAAATCAACAATGTGGATTGAGCCAGACACGTTGGGAAATAACAGTGCCTTGAATAAACTCTATGTGTTCTTTTATAGAGCTTCTTTTCTAGTAGGTGGAGACAGAAAAAAATCAGGATTAAAAAGTGCCATGAAGAGAAATAACTAAAATGAGAAGGTTGGGGTGCTACTTTATATAGGGTGACCTGGACAACTCTCTGAAAAAGAAGCATTTAAGCAGAGACCTGTAGGAGGTGGAGAAGTGAGTCATGTGGATTTCCGGGGGGACAGTGGATGGTATGTGCCAAGGCCCTGAGGCGGGCATATGTTGAATAGGGGAGTAGTGTGGCTACAACAAAGAGACAGGGGAAGAGGGGTGTGAGATGAGGCCAGAGAGGTGTGCAGAGACCAACTCCAAAGAGCCTTTAGACCACAGTAAGG
Source organism: Vicugna pacos (assembly GCF_048564905.1). NCBI lineage: Eukaryota > Metazoa > Chordata > Mammalia > Artiodactyla > Camelidae > Vicugna > Vicugna pacos. The sequence goes on along the minus strand of NC_132999.1, from coordinate 18,926,037 downwards.
ACTTTGATGTTTATTCTAAGTGACATAAGAATGTACCGGAAGATTTTAAGCAGAAGACTGACATGACTTGCCTCATTTCCTAAAAGAACGCTTTTGTGGCTCTTTATTGACCAGACTGCAGGGAGGCAAGGTGGAGGCAAAGACACCAGTTTAGAGGCTATAGCAACAATTCAGGTGAGAATTGAATGATGACTTAGACCTGTGACTGGTGGCTCTGCAGGGAGTGAGGAAAGGCGGGTTATAGCTACATGCATTTTTGCATATAGTAATATATACATTATATATGATGGTGTATAATGTACATAATGTATAAATATATATAACTTTCTGATTTCAAATATGTATAGAAGTAGGAAGGGGTAACAGCTTAAGTGCAAAGTGGAAACTCATGTCCCTGTCACCTAGCTTCAACAATTATCTACCCCTGATCAGTCTCATTTCTTCCGTACCTGTACCTGGTCCTATGGATTTCTGTGAAGTAAATCTCAGTCATAATAATCATGTCATCCAATATGTCTCTAAAATAGAAGAGCTTCTTAAACATTACCCCAATATCCTTATTTCATCTAGAAGAGTAGTTCCTTAATATCAAATATTCAGCCTGTTCAGAATATCCCCATTTTTAAAATGGGAGTCTAATTTTTTGCTTTTTATAGTTTGTTTGAATAAGAATTCAAATAATGTTCATGCCTTGAAGTTGGCTGACATGTGTCTTAATTCTCTTTATTTTCCAAAGTTTCCTTTCCATCTCTTTTTCAGTCCCTTTGCAATGTCTTTGTTAATATAAGTTAGGTAATTTGCATTGTAAGTTTTCCCCAAAGTCTGGATTTTGCTGACTACACCCCTGTGGTAGCACTTACCTTTTCCTCTGTCCCCTGTGTCGCCTGAGTCCCCTGGTAGTTAGATCTAGAGGTTTGATCAGGTTTAGATTCAGATCAGAACTGTCTCATAGACTGTGTTTCATATTTCCATTGTGGGTCATAATGCATGGCTGTTTCTGGTTTTGTGATCACTACCTAGTTCCATTATTTTATGAGGAATTGCAAATGGTAAATTCTACCACTCTTTCTCTGTGAGCTGGGAGTACTTCCATGAAGAGAAGTATTTCTCCCTCATCAGATACTGGGTTACCCTGAAGTACAGCTCATATGGCAAAGGCACGAAAAGTCTTGAGTCTTTCCCTTTACTTATTAGTTTTCAAAATTAAAAAAATTGGTTCCCCAGCATTCTCCAAAGGTGGCTGATGAAGCTTCTCTCTCTTTCTGTAATTTTATCACTATGAACTCCTGTTTGTGAACATGTATTGATGCTTCAGCCTATCGCAGGGACTGTTCTTACTCACATTCACATGGACCCGTCTCTGGCCAGTGGGAGCCTCTGAAGTTGGCATCTGAGTCTTTTTCATACCGTGCTTCTCTCTTTTAGTTTCTCTTATCACAGACCAGGCTCATCTTGTATATTTTTTGCCCCGATCTTAGAATCAGCCACTTTCCAAAGGGCCCTGGTGGTTTTTAGAGGGCCGTGGTGTTTCAAGACCACAATCTTGGTGTGCCGGGGCTGCTGAGTTGGCCTCTGTGTTTAGCCCTTTTCAGTGGACAGAGCTAGAAACAATATAAGAGTGTGAGAGTGTGTGTATAATATATACCCCTCCCTCATAGCTCCTCCGTTTCCTCTCAAAGTGGAAGCTCTACACACATTTTGGATTCTGGACAAAATTTTCTGACAGGTTGAATGTGAGATATGAGGACAGGGTCAAGGTCAGTACCCTGGGGTATGGCCTCATCAGCCAAGAACAATCCGCCCAGACTCTCTTCAGCTTTCCTTGCCCTCAGGTGCTCTCTGCTGTGTTCCGTGATACCCCATGCGTAACACTGTCCTTTCCTCCTGGGATATACTTTTTTTCTTTATGTTTGCCCGGTCAGGAGACTCTGAGCAGCTTTGGGCAGGGACCATGCTTTCCTCTGTTTTCCCACCACCTGCCACAGTGCCTTCTACACCGTAGGAGCTTAGCACACACATGACTAGATCACTAGGCCGGGCACCGCACAAGGTTCTTTCAGAGGCATTTGTCTCTGATCTTCAGAGTAACCTCATAAGGTAGATATTATTATCCCATTTTACAGATGAAGAAACTGAAGTTCAGAAAGGCTTAAGCAGCTTATCTGAAGAAACAGCGAGTAAACTGCTGAATTAGAATTTGGACCCAGGTCTCTCTGATGCCAAAGGAACACGCTCCCCAAACTGTTCTCTAGGTGATTTCATTCAACACATGCTTGTGGGAGCCTGTCCACATTTTGCCTTTATTAACTGTGTGACCTCAGCAGATTTGATAGCCTCTCTCTATATGTTTCCACGTGTACAAAATATAAGATAGCAATAATGCATACCTCGAAGAGTTGTAAAGCATGTAGATTGGTGCCTGGTACAGAGTAGGTGCTCAAGGGTTAGCTGATTTCAGTTACTGTTTGTTGTTTTCAGTAACAGAATACTGGAACACTCTCACCAGCACTGTGTCCACAGCTCTGTGCACTGCGCTGTGTCTGCAGTCTTGTCTCACCCACCCAGCTTGCCTTCTGGAAGCTCACAGTTATAAAGGCAAGATGCAGATGTTTAAAGCTTAACAGAAAAGGGCAGCCGGGGAGAGGTCAGTCACTCTGAGATTAATGCCAAGTGCAGAGAAAGAAGACAGAAGGAGCTTGCAGCTGGCCAGCCTGTTACATAACAGTCCTCACCAGGGCTTCCCACACAGATACGGAAAACGAAAGCCACGATGAAGGATGGAATGTTTTTTGTTGGACCAGTGCTGCCCTGTAGTAGCAGTTAAGACTTCAGCTCCACGTCCAGTTTGGTGGCGCTCCTACCAGTGCCTTGCCCTGTAGCAAATTGCATCCATCACAATTTAACACTCATGTTTTATAGAGTCTGTGACCCATGGAGTCACCCAGTATTATGGAACCTTAGGGAGCAGCCAGTTCCACCTCTTCTAATTTTAAAGGGAAGAGGCTTTGCCCAGAGAGGAAAAGCCGTGTGCTTCAGGGCATGCTGATATTTGGAACTGAATACCTTTGGTTACTGTCATGGTCAGATAATGCAGATTCCCAAATGCCTGGACTCATGCCTGGGAGGGAGGGGACTCAAGTGTAAGCGGGCGAGGAGGAGAGATGCTGGCTCCACGTGTACTGCCCCCTGCGTTGTCCTCGGTGAGTCCAGGCTTCTACTCTTGTGAGAAGCACAGTGATGATGGCTGCTGAGGGGAGAGCTGGGCATCTCGGGACGTAGGCATTTCTGATGTCTGATTTTTGTTGGGTGGGGTCTCTTTGGGGCTCTTTCAGAGGTACCTCCACTCGTGCACTGTTGGCGATTGCACTGAGACCTCTACTTGTCTCTCTTACGGGGGGAGATGAAGAACGTGATGGTGAAAGGGTGTGGGATTTAGAGCCAGGCAGGCCTGCTTCATGGCTCACCCTGCTGTTGGCTAGATACGCGGCCGACCTCCACTGCCTTCGCTGGGATGCTGGTACACATGCCTGGTGAGCATCAGAATCCAAGTTTGAGCAGCTGCTGACCCTGCAGAGGGCCTGTGCCTGGAGGGTGGGTAGGACTGGGCAGCAGGAAGAGGTCAGTTTAGGAAAGAGCATCTTTTTCTTAAAAAAATGGGAACATATTTGACATATAATGTTGCAGACATGTAAGGTGTACAACATGCTGATCTGATACATTTATATGTTGTAATACGATTGCCATTATAGCATTAGTTAGTGCTTCTGTCGTGTCATATAACTGTCACTTCTTTTGTGCTTGAAATAATTAAGATCTAATCTCTTAGCAGGCTTGATGATTAAAATGTAATATTATCATCTGTGTTCGCTGTACTGTGCATTAGATTGCCAGGACTGATTTACCACTCATTGCAAGTTTATACCTTTAAACATCAGTCCTGCCCCCTACCCTCCAGACCCCCGTAGCCCGCATTTCACTCTCTGTTTTTACAAGTTTGGCTTTTTTAGATTCCACATGTGAGGGAAGAGCCTCTGAAGGCACTGCCCCCACCCCTGGGTGTGACCACCCAGTGCGCACGAGAGACCACGACTTTCCGCTCCTGCCTGCTCAGGTCCTGCAAGGCGGCTTCCATTCATTTCTGCCTTCCCAACAAGCGACGTTTAGCAGTTTCCTCGCCTTAGCATCTGGTTCTAAAACTATCCTTCGCTCACGCACAGGGTCCCTCACAGGATCTGGCTTCTCTGTTCTCCTGACTGTTTCCCTTTCTGTTTTAAGCTTTTAATTAATATATAAAATGTCATGAGAAGATCATAGGCTTTGGAAGGTGGCAGACCTGGGGAACAGCCCTGGCTGTGTGACGGTATTTGTGTCTTGGGTCCTCAGTTTGCTCACCTGAACAAGGGGGATGATAGAGCTCACTTGGCAACATGCTTGTGAGGATTAAAAGAGCTAATGGACATAAAGCCCGTGGTCCCGGTTCCCAGCAATCAGAAGGTGATTTGTAGGCACTGCCACATTACCTTGCGGCACTTCAAAGCCATTGCAGTTGGTTTAAGAGTGAAGTGGGGCTCCTGGTTTCTGGACAGATTTAATTCTGTTTGATTCAGCGTCCTCTTTTGACTGTTTACCCTGGTAGGCATCCTGCTGGGTGCCTGGTACAGACATAAATTAAGCACTGTCTCTGTTCTCACTAAGCTTTTCTTGCACATTAGCTTGTCTATGTGCAGCTTCCAACAAAAGCATTCCCACACCCCTCCCAATAATTCTCAATAACTCCATCTCTTCTGTTGAAGGTTCTCAGTTGGACCTTCAAGCCTTTGGGGATTTGAGGACCACTCACCTTCCCAGCCTTACCTCCCACCCTTTCTAACACTCGCTGCATCCCCCCAACTCCCTGAGGAAACAGCGTGATATCCTGGTTCCGGCATGTTCTAGAGTCACTGATCACTTTTAGACACCCCCTCACCATCCCAGGAGTCCCCTCCTTCCTTCTCCATAGTGGAGACTCTGATACCCATCTCCGTGTCGGGCGAGGAGGACTCATGCCTGTAAACCTTTGTCCCAGGAACAGGTTGCCTCACACAGACTAGACTGAAGCAAACAGAAGAGACGTACCAGAGTCCGCACTGGTCGGAAGCCAAGGGGAGGCCGAAGCTGCCTTGAACTATGGGAGGCTCTGGGTGTACAGTGCGTTGTCAGGGCCCTTTGTGGTGCTATTACCTCCAGGCTCCTTATCATAGCAGGTGATGGCAAATAAGGGATGATGATAATGGCTGCTTCTTACTGGGTACTTCGTGTGTGTGTGTGTGTGAGAGAGAGAGAGAGAGAGAGAGGTAAATTAACAGTTATCTCAAAACTGAAGTTTGGAGAGGTTACGCCTCACCCTCGAGCATGTAGAAGACAGGGAGGTGGCTGAGATGATGGTGATGGCCCCTCCAAAGCATGACTAATGGTTGGGTAGCTAGTGTGCCTAGGAAATAATCAATTATCTGTCTCTTCAGCAACACCCATTGTTTGGCTTAGTTGTCATTGGTACATTCAAGTTATCTTCATGTGGGTGAAGAAACAGGTCTCAGGAAATTTGAACCAGCTAGCTGTGCTATGCCCAGAATTCAATTAAGTCCATAATTTCCAATTAATGGGCCCACATGCCAAGATTGAGGTCATATCATTAATCTTGCTTTTATTTTAGGATTTCCACTGTCATGATTTACAGTGCAGCCCAGCCAGTCTTGTCAGGATTATTGGAGCATAATTAAGCCAGAAAGACAGTCAGAGGAGCTAGTTAACATGGGAGCCAGGTGGGGACCCCCTTCCTTTGTTTGATAAGCCTGCCTCAGGCGACATGGGGCCCACATGTGAAGATTTTTATCTGAGGACCATTTCCTGGATGTCTGATCTCTGTGCAGTTCAAATCTGCATATGATAAAAAATAAAACAAAACAAAAACAGAAAACCAAAAAAACTCCAGACAGGGAAAGGATTTCAGAGTCCCTGTTAGATCCATTGTGAACAATGTTCTAGCTAATTCAGTTCCACCGCATACATCTCCACCTCACGTTACCATTTACTAAGTTGTAAATGTAGCAGACAGTGTGCTTTTACAGGTGGTGGACTTAATCTCTGTGCTGATTCTGTGAGGAAGGTGTCATGGGCTTTCTCTCTGCATGAGGTTACACAGATAGTAAGTAGCCTTTCCACTGAATTGAGGAAGACGGTGGCAGTTCCTAGATGCAGAGCATTCTCAAGTGCCTGTTTCTTTCCCTTTCTCATGGTTGCATTTCTCAGGGGAGCCTCCTCTACTTCTCACAGAGGAATAAGAAGACAGGCATGTGTGGGAAAATACTATTTATGATTGCCTTCCAGGTGACGAATGTTTATCTGTCATTATTTTGTTTAAACCCCATCCCATGCATGGAAGGAAGGTACTATCTGCCCGCATTTTACACTTGGGGAAACTGAGGCTTAGATGAATTAGCCTGCCCATCGCTGTACAGGGAGTAAGGAAGCAGGGTCAGTGTCATGAATCCAGGTCTGCTTATTTGTAAAGCCCGGGTCCTTTCAATTACATCGTGCTGGGACCAAATGCTGCTTCTCTTTTCCTAATTCTCCAGGAGTGATTATTGTTGAGTTGAGAGTCTTTGGCACAAGTAACACAGAGGGGCATCTTCTTGTGAGTGGAGGGGGTCTGAAGAGAGGTTAGGAACCAGCCTCCTATCCAACAGGTGAGGATGTGCCCTTGAGCTTTACCTCCCGTCTGCTGTGCGCGAGGCCAGACCCAGGTGGTCTCCCAGTTCTGGCCAAGTCAACCCCCATCACTGACTTCGTTCGAGTTGGCTCAGTATTTGGTTTTCCCATGCGAGAGGGTAGTGGTGAGACCTCTATGAGAATGTCTCTCGGGCAAGTCCAGGCCAGAAGCTTTGTCCTGAGACCAGTGAAATGAGGCGCTGTAGGTTCTCTTTGCACTTAGGTAGCAGGGTTTCCTCCGATTGCTTGCTATGGGTTTTTGTTTTATTTTGTTACTGTTTTGCTTTTGTCCCAGGATTCACCTTCAGAGCATTTCCGCATTCCCTGGGTAGTTAGCAGATAGATGTGTCTTCACTCCGAGTTCACTGAGCCTCACCGAGCATTTTCATGCTTGACATGACCTACTCCAGAGCCTGCGCGTCAGAGGCTCCGCTAATACATTTATCTGGTAATTAGATGCTGAGGGTACTGCGTTGAAATTTCCTTCAGGTGCCCTCAGACAGAATTCCGGCTTTTGAAATGTGTTCTAAAGTGTGTGCTATCCCTGGGGAATTCCACTTGTCTGAGGCAGCATTAATCTGCTCTGTGAAGGGCTTTTTGAAAATCTGCTGTCGTTTATGTCAGTGTGAGGACCAAATCCCTCAAGCAGTTATACAGACAGCGGGTAAAAGTTCTTACTCTTGCTTGCCCTTCAGTCCCCTGGGATCTGAGGACCACTCATCTGCCCAGTCTCACCTCCCTTCTTTCTCTAACACCCTCTGCCTCCTCCCAGTTCCCCGAGGAAACAGTGTGCTCTCCTGGTTGCAATGTGCACTATAGTTGGTGCCTCAAACCAATTGCTTGCTATCGCGAGTCCCCCTCCTTCCTCATCCACTTAGTGGATGGAGACTGTAACAGCCATCTCTGGCACGGTCGCCAGTACAGTTCTAACTGGGGCCCAGGTTCGGTCCTGTTCCTCCTTCTGTATGTCCTTGACTTGGCGGTCTCTTGGTCTGTGCCTGCTCTCCTTCCACAGCCTGAAGTGCCCTTCGACCCGTTTCTACCCAAACTGCAATTCAAGAGGCAGCCGCACCACCTCTTCCTCTTGCCTACTCCCAGCAACGTGCATCCCTCTCCTCGAGCTGGAAGTAAGCTCCTCTGAAGTCCTGTTCACGTTACATGCATGTGTATATGTAATAATACTTGGCGAGTCTGAGCAAGAGAGAAGCAGTTAACAGTGCTGGTGCAGCCCAGGGAGAGATGGCAGAGAAAAGGTCCTCACGACTTGGAAGACTGCTTTTCAGTGTTAAGTGGAAAAAGTGGCAGGTCCAGCCTCTATAGAGTATGGTCTTATTTCTGTGTACATGTGCACAGATCATATAATATGTATCTGTGCATGTCCACAGAAACACAGAACTGAAAATGTGAGCAGTTCTCCAAAATGGTAACAGTGGTCACCCTTGTTTGTTTTCTTGTTTCATTTTCTTCTGTGTTTTAATTCCATCTTCTCTGGTTTTGGTGGACTGCAGGTGCAGAAAAGTGAGTTCACCATACTGCTCTGCGGTCTTTGCATTACACTGGCCCTTGTCTGGTTTTATTCTAGATTTTCCTTTTTTTCCCCAATCATATCCTCTTTTCTATTTGCTTTCTTCCTAATGCTTTTGCTATGTGTCCTTTGATGTGCCCACATTTTCTGTATTGAGTATGAATGACCTCTGTAGTATATGTATTATTCTATAATAAAATATATGTTGTATAATGATATATAACAAAATATAATATAAAATAATATATAACATCTACACATATATTCTACATATACTGTATTTTAATCGGAACAAAACTTTTTTAAAAAGTAGAAACCAGAATGTGCACTTGTCTCATATCTTCTTTTGCCCTTTCCTTCCCTCTCTCTCAACCTCACAATCACACACACACACACACACACACACACACGACAGTTTCTTGACCGGTTAGTTGTACTTTTGGATCTGAAATCCGAGGATTCTTTGTTGCGTCTGTTGGTCGACCCCTCCCCTGAGCTCTGTGATGTATGGTGATGTGTGGAGTTTTCTCTGAATTGTCTGGAGTGATTGAGCCACCCTCCTACTTCTTAGCACAGCACAGAGCTTTGACAGAGGATGGTGATGGCAAGGTGGACAGGCTAATGGGACCAAGGATGGTACTTTGTGGTGGCCCATGTATTTGTCTTCTCCCAGACAGTCTGGACTCCATTCGAGGGTAAGACAAGAGGGACTCAGGTTTTGGAGTTAGTGCTGTGTGCGCGCGTGTGCGCACAGGCGTACACCCACATATACACATGTTAATACTTACTATATTTACTAAATGTTTACATTTTAAATATGTGTAGTTCATTATAGGTCAATTGTATGTATGTCAATAAAGCTGATTTTTTTCCCCCAAAGTCAATCCTAGCAACGCTTTGTGGAGAATAATTTTATCTTCCTGGTGTATCCATGTGAGGCATGGGACTGAGTTGCTAAGATCCCACTGAGTTTTGAAATGGTATGAGTCTGCTTTGCTTCCTCTCATGGTTCAAGCGGGACTTCCACCTCTGCGGTCGAGTATAGATGACTGTCACTGATGAAAGGAAAGGAGCATGGGTCTTGGCATCACGTAGGCGTTTGTAATTCCTAGCTAAGAATCCTGGTGCGGATGAATCTGCCTCTTTGAGACATACTTGCCTTGTCTGAAAAACAAGAGCAAAAATACCTTTCGGTTTTATTGTGTGGGATGCATGTACTCTGATCTTGTAAGTAACAAACAATGTCTGTCCATGACAGTTGCTGCTCCTTTGGAGAGCAGTGCTGGGGTGTTTCTCTGAGAAGTCCGCTTGCAATGGCAGCTCTAGAGTTTCTGTCTAGGAGGAGCCAAGAAGGACAATCTTGTTGGAAGGAGGAGGGTTGAGAGATGCCTCTTAGAACTTCATTTGCATAACAAACAGTGCTTTCCTAAGGTTCTCAGTGTATCTGGGAGTAGTTTGGGAGGAAGGTTAGTTCTCAGTCAACCTTTAAGGCCTCTATTGCCTCCCTCTCTCCATTAAATGGAACCAAAACAGTGAAAAGAAGATTTTCGCTTGACTTTTTTCTTTGCGGTATTCTTTAAGCAGGCCAGCTATCCTTTGCTGTCTCTGTCCCCCATCACAGACAGAGTCAGATAACAGTGAGGACGTTTTCTCTGTTCCAGGCAACAAGACTGGCCTTTAAGGGGAACTGTCATAGTCCGTTTAATGAGATTTAAGCCCTGACCTTTTGATTAAAGAAAGGAAGAAACAAGATTGACGGTCCCTCACTCCCTGGGGTTGAGAGGCCATGTGGTGAACAGAACCTTTCCTAGTTCTTCAGAATTCCATTGAAGGTTCTGATCTCATTAAGTAGATCTGATCATTGTTATTTCATGAGGGTGAACCTCTTTATTTGGCCCAAATGTTGGAGAGCAAGGATCTCTTAGATAGATCTATTTCCCTGGCACACCAGGAGTACTTAAAATGTTCGTTGAATCAAAGTAAGCGATATCCATGTGTTGTTTTATATGAGAATTTACTGCGTAGAATTCGGATGGCAACTGTAGCCTGATTCCAGTTATCCACGAAGGGGCCAAATGCGTTACATCCATTTAGCTGGAATTTCCCCAGCCCTGTTAGTGGCCGCTGTGCCTTGCCCTTACTCTACACAGAGTCAGTTTTGGTCTCAGTGTGGTCTTCATTTTGACTCTATTTCTTATTCTTTCTACTCTGGTCATTAAAAAAATATCTTTGATCCCTTTGGAAAGAGGAGCTAGAGGTGGTTACTTAATTAGCTCCTTTTATCTGTCAATATAAAAATGCCTCTCTGGTTTTCTTGTCAAGTGTTAGTCTTCTGTACAATAAAGCTCTTGTTCATGAAATCTCCATCTCTTGGGCAAGCGTGCTCAGCAGGTGCTGGATGGTACAGTGTGAGTCAGAAGTTCAGAGAAACATGAGGAGACCATGGAAGCATCTGGTTATATTTGCCATCTACAGTCAAGCCAAGACCCAGTCTCCACCAAGGTTGATCTGTTTGGTCTTGCATGCCATCTCTGCCATCTTCTGATTCTTGTAAGCTACAGCAGCCCCGTTTCACATACATTTATTGAGTGCTTACTGTGTGCCCAGTATTACCCTCAGAGTTTAGGAAGGTATGAAGAAGCGTGAAACATTGTCCCTGTTATTGAGGAACCAGAGTTGCTAGGTGGATGGGTCAGACCCATTCACAAATAATTCTGTGTAAGTCAGACTGCTCCAGATCCTGGGATGGAGGCGCACAGTCAGGTGGGAGAATGGGGGCATGAGAGACGAAGTCCTTATGAAAGACTTCAGGATGGGGAGGTGGGTAAGACCCGAGTCTTTGGAGCCAGCCAAACCTCGGTCCAGTCTCATTCCGCCATGACTATTGTTAATTTTACCAAAGCCTCAGTTTTATCAGTGGGATGCCTGAGGGCCACTGTGCTTAGTGTGAGGGTCTGATTTAGTGGTGTATGCAAACTGCTTAGCAGAATGGCTAGTCTAGAGCATGTGCTTAACAGATGACCCTTTTACAATGATGATGGTCTCAAAGAATTTTAGAACTGGAAGGGACTTAGGGAATCATCTACATCCATTCCCCTGTTTTTATCTTCTTGAGACCCCGAGTCTGTGATTCTCTTATGACCACACAGCTCAGGAAGGAGCTAGGGTTGCTTCTCCCATCAAAGTCCTGAGAGTGGGTACAGAAATACTGTCCATACTGATTTGATGGTATCTGGAGTAATAGTAAGATATTTAATAGCTGTTACAATAATACAAATTAATATGTAAATACGTATAAAATGTGAGGTATAGTCCCTTTTATTCTCTAAACAAATATGCATCTAACGTCACATATAATTCTTTACATGTGATAGTATTTTTAGCACACATTATTTGCCATTCTAATTTCCATTTGTTTTGTTGATTTGGGACATTCTCCAGAGTATCCTTGTCACTTGCTAAATGATTCCCATTTCCAAGCTGTAGTTTGATGTAGGAAATGGTACCAGATCCTTCCAGCAACATCCCTGTTAAACCCCTTGTTGCAATGGCCCTGGCAGCTTATTCCCCCCTAAGAAGGACTGAGCATGCTGTAGACTTAGTGTGATTGGGACCTGCCTGAATCATCGGCACGATCTGCTTTGTGACCTGCGTCTGCCAGCGCCGAGCTTGTCTGAAACTGCTGGTGGACACCCCCCATCCCACACCTCTGCCCCTGTGGTCTGTTGAGCAGCTACCAGGCTGGTCCGTGTCTAGGGCCACTGCTGTGCAATGCCATCAAGTGACCTGTAGTTCTCATAGCTCATGTTATGTGCCAGATAGCACAGAAGTATTTCAGTGTTTCAGAAGCCAGGATCCCTGAACCTGTGTGAACCTGAATATCAGCCGTGCAGACAACACATAATCACCCCCCATAGTAGGTGCCAGAGTGCTTCAGCATGGGAAGAGGAAACCCCGGAGCTTATAAAGAGGTTCACCTCTGTTCACCACTCCTGATTCTGAACTATCAGAAGTGAAGAATTTACATGTGCTGTAGCAGGAGCTCCAGACAAGGATTCTGTCCTTGCTGTGCACGTCTCTATTGTCTGCCCTCGTCACCCCTGAAACTGAACAGTGTGGCCTTTTTCTTTTCTTTTTTTTTTTCGCTGAGGCTGCCTAACTCTGCTGGAGACAGCATTTTTCTGGCTTTATTCTTTCCACTCCCCAGAGCTGCCTTGTAGCTGTCATTTATTAAGTGTGCACGACACACCAGGCACGGTGTGAAGAGTTTATAGAAACTTGCCTTATGTAATCCTCACCGCAGTCCTGTGTGAGATTCTATTAAAAGCTTCCAATTTACAGATAAGGAAGTGAAGACCTTGATCAGCTACTTAGCTGCGCGTTAATGTATCCAGCTAGTAGTGGAAGTTGACTCCAAATCCCGTATTCTGACTGTGGTGGCTTTGTTCCATGCCTAGCCTCTTGTTTGGCGTAGGGGGTGTCCGTTTTTTTCACTTAACTTTTTTTCTGTGGAATTGTTATTTCTAGTTGGATTCCTGTGCATTCTGTGGCTGGCAATCCAGTGACTCATTTACATGAGAGATGAATTTCTAAGAATTAAAATGAAAATTCCTGGTTATTTTAGGAAATCTCACTACTTAAAAGTCACATTGACACACATGACCTCCCTTGATCATTTTGATGCCATGAGACACGTAGGACAGTTTTTTTTTCTTAATTTGTTCGATTTGTAAAGGGAGAAGAAGCCCTTATGGGAGTAAAATATCATGCATAAGGTCACACAGGTTTTATGTGGAAAAACTAAGTCTCTCGTCCAAGACCCCTCTCCCCAAAGTCCATCCTCTTTTCTCTAAGCTCCCCCGAACTGGGATGAACTGGGAATGAGGTTTAAGCAGTCTCTGAGTCTGGGAGCTAAGATGGTGGGCTTTTCCGAGATCTATCTAGTTGTTATCCCCATGTGATCCATTTTTTAAATTGTGGGAAGCCAAGAGCTGACAAATCTGCTATAAACAAGGATGATGAAGCCTTGTGTGGTGATGACACTGATTCTTTGTCTCTTGCCAAGTGTTTTAGAGAAGAAATAGTATTTTCCTGGCACAGGGGCTAATGGTGCATCTCTGCAAGGTCCCTTTAGTTTTGGGAATTTCTAACCTGCAATTGCCAACTTTGTAGAAGCCAGGGAAGGACATTTGTAGCTTTATGGCACTTAAATAACTATGGAGGAAAATGTACCAATGGTGAAAAAGAACATGAATATGAAGAAATAATCGTGCCAGAATTTGGATTATCAGTTATCCCTCATACAGGCTGACCCCGAACACTATGGAATAATAACCCACAATTATTAGAACTGGGTGACAAAGACTTTCCAGAAATGGGAAAGGTGATGGTCTGTGGCAGTGTCTTTGTGGAGGACCAGAGGACCCACCGAGGAAGGCTGATGTTCCAAGAACTTCAACTGTTGCCAAGCACCCTTTGTCATCTCTTCCCTGTTGTTAATGTGCAGGATTATCTGGAGTATTTAAGCCAAAGCTGACGTGGTTACTACCACGAGGAAGCAGGGTCTCAGGTTGCAGAAAAAGAGTCAAGTACTGAAAGGTGTTCCTGGCAAGTTTCTAACCCACGTGACGTTAAAGATCCACATAGGGCTACTTGAGGGCTGATGGGCAAAGTTTGCCTACATCTCAGAGGGCAGGCTGAGAAACCCTGTGTGACTATAAGCTACAGCAAATGATGCACAGAAGAGGGAGGTCTCTCTAGCTACTGAAGAAGGACAAATTGAGTTGTAATGGCATAGCACTTGGCTGTTACCTTTATTTTATATAACTTTTTGGGGGGAAGCAAAATTTTGGAATGCTTTATTTCTGTTGTAAGTTTAAATACATTCTGTGTCTGAAAATGGGGGGGGAAATAACACCAATTGTGAAGATGGATTAATGCTAATAAAATCATTTGAAACCTTAATTTTTATGTTATGTAAATACAAAGTTTTAACTAATAAGAACTGAAGTGTACTCTGAAAAAACAACTTGAGACTTTCAGATATATTTTTAACTATACATGAGAGTAAATTATAGAAAGTTTAGAAATTACATTCCAACAACAAAAATCACTTATCATTATCCCACTTAGATATAATTGCTGTAACTATTTTGTAAAATGTAGCAGCCAGAAGTCTGGACCCTGGAGCAGCCTGCCTGGGTGCAAATCCTGGCTTACTAACTGTGGGACCTGGGGCCGGTCACTGATGTATCTTTGCTTCAGTGTCCTCACCTGGAAAATGGTGATAGCAATGGTGTCTCCTTCACAGGGTGGTTGTGAAGATTAAATACTCCCTGTAAAGAATTTAGATTAGTGCCTGGTACATAGTAGGCATTCGGTACGTTTAAATTGCTGTTATTTATATTTGATGTTTATTAAATTGTCTTAATTCTTTCTCTAAACTCAAATATTTTTCTTTTACAAGAATTAGATTATGCTGTGCATGTTTTGTATCCTGTTAATATTTCACTTAGCCCTTTGTCACGAGCATCTGTACTCTTAAAAAGTGATTTTGATAGCTAATTATGTGGCATCCTTAGAGATACTCAACCAATTCTCTTACTATGGGAAAATACATCCTTCATTGTCTCTTGCCATTTTAAGCACCACCTCAAGGAACATGTGTTATTTTTTTAATTTTAATAATTCATTTTAATTACCCCAGTGTATCAAAAGTATTATCATTACATTAATCAATACAAAATTATTAATGAGATATTCTCATTCTTTTGAACTAAATCTTCAAAATCTGGTGGGTGTTTAAGACTTACAGACATCTCAATCCACATTTCAAGTGCTCGACTGGCTGCTTGCGGCCCTTGGCCACGGTGCTGGGCAGGACAGGGAACTGTCTTCTGTCTCCAGGGATGAACACTTCTGTAGCTTCGGGCCTCATATTTTCATCCACGACATTATTGCCTTGGCAATTATCCTCTTGTCTCCTAAAGAGTGTCCTGAGAAAATCAGAGATCTCTGTAAAGAGCTGAAGACATTTCAGAAACCGGATTTAAATTTTTTTTCTTTCTAACTTTCTTTTAGTCAGAAAACTATTAAGCCAAGTAACTGAGGGAGGAACTCTGGCGAGGATGGATAGGAGACTGGGCGTGAGGAGTCACAAAGAATGGTTTCTGTACCTAAGTAGGAAGGTTGCCTGATCAGGGAAGTCCCACCGACGGAGACCATACCTGAGTAGGGTCACTGGCTTTGCTTGATGAACGTCTTTTTTGATAAATGTTTGCATACCTTGCTTTTCCTTTGAGGACTGTGCTTTTGGGGGGAGCATCCTTTCTTAGGGATCACCTAGTGAAACAATCTGCAGCCCAGGGTTGATGAGTGTATATATTGGTTGTGTGAGCACTGGGAGCAGGTGTCGGGAATGACCACTGCGCAATGTGGACTTTCCAGGGCAAGGCCTTTGTCAACATCTTTCTTCCTCTTTTGCAATACTTCTCCCAGTGTTTTGCCCACAGCTAACAAATCAATAAGATGTTTATGAAAAGTAGCTGGACTTACTTTTCTTGTATTTCTGGTTACATTAATGCAGTCAAGACCAGCCTTAACTTTTTGCTGGTCTTCTTAAAATGATACATATTTTTTCTGAATAACCATTGAATCATCTCAAATCTTTTTTTGGAATAAAGCTTAATATAAGTAAATGAGCAAAACAGCTAACTAACGGTCCAGTAGGACGCAGATTCTCTCCCAGGAGATATAAATTTTGTGTCACTCTGTGAGTGAGAACAGGTCAGGTCGTATCCATGGTGAGTTCCCAGGACTTGGGAGGGGTAGGATGTTGCTTTTGGTTTCCTAAATATTAGGAATCACAAGAAAAACTTGTTTATTACAACCTTAGAAATGTCACAGGGCGCAGAGCACAGTGCTCTGATGCTTGGCTTGGGTGCGCTTAGATTTTAAAATGACAAGATATCATAGAGCAAGAATTTTCCTGGAGCCTCAGAGGCACAGAGCTGGACTCCTTCCCCTTGGGTGGCATTCTCATGCCCTCTCAACTCTGCCCTCCCTGCTCCCACCCTCTTAGACCTTCAAAATATGTGCTTCCCACTAGGTGCCATTTTAGCCAAAGCCTTTAGGAAAGGGTCAGAGGTGGCAAGATCTGGATTCCTAAGAATGCAAAATCTTTGAACCATCTAGGGCAAAGAGCAGAAGACTTTTTCTATAAAGGGCCAGATAGTAAGTACTTTCAGACTTTGTGGGCCATAAGGCCGCTGCTACCACTGTTCAGCTCTGCTGGCGTAGCAGGCAAGAAGCCATAGACGGTACGTAAATGAATTAAGGTAGCTGCATTCCACTAAAACTTCACTGATAGACGTTGAAACTTGACCTTCAGGTAGTTTTCACCTCATTAAACATGATTCTTCTTTTGACTTTTTTCAGTCATTTAAAAATGTAGAAGTCCTTCTTATTTCACAGACTGTAAAAATAGGCAGCAGACTGGATCTGGCCTGCGAGCCGTGGTTTGTCAACCCCTGATCTGCTGGTCATTGTTTCCCTTCTGCGTATCACGCTCTGACTGCACCATTTTCCTCTTTGTTGTGTCTCTGTTGGAAGCCTTTCTGTCTTTTCTGTCTACTGGCTAAGGCTCCAACATCCCCTTAAGAAGCTGAGCCTCTGACACTCCTGCGGCTCGGCTCGTTAGGGAGAGCCAGACAGCCACCTAAGAGAGCCGCAGGGGCAAAATCAGAGAGTGGCCCTCTTCCCTTTTTTTGACATATAATTTGGGTCTATGGAGGTTGCAGACTTTGTCACTCTGGCAGATGGTTCTGGTTTCTGCAGGGTTCCAGGGTGCTAATGAACAGCGTGCAGCCTGAGTGATGCTGATATTTTTAGATAATCAAGGATATTTGTATCTTTTAGTAGGTTGGTGCCTCAGAATTCTGTTCCAGCATGAAACTGAGAGTCAGAGAGAGGTCTGGATAATCAAGCTGGTGTCATCTCTTCAAACAATAATGTATCTGAAGGGTGTCCAGGCCTGACTGGTAACTTGGAGTGGAAATGAGGACTTAGAAACATGCATGCTGCTCTGGCCTTGCTGTATAAGGATATATCTAAAATGAAAACACGATACAGATTTTTATACGAGGGTGTGTTTAAAGGGAAGTAATACGTCCTATGTCACAGGGAAACAGAACACAAGGATATTCTCAGACCTGTAGCTCTCGTCCTGGCCTGTGGCACTGCTCATCGGACCCGTTCCTGGCAGTTATCCGGGGCTGTGAAGCAGTGGGGGTGCAGAGGCTGGGCTGCCTGCATGGGGAGATCGGTCTGGTTGGTCTGACAGATGCGGTGATTTATGAGAGTGCTTGTTAGAAGACGTCTGCTGCTGAGAGCAGCCAGATGAAAGGCACACACGTGGGAAGTGGAGGGGCGCGAGGGGTGGGAGAGGGGTGGTTGTGTGCACGGGTGGTAAGGACTGTCCTGATTACAGCCGTGGGAACCGCGGGCTGACGCGGGGCTGGGGAGGAGTGTGGAACGCAGAGGTGGCAGTGGCTTTGGAATTGTACAGACCTGAGTTTGAATCCCTGGCTCTGCCGCTCGTTAGCTGAGATCTTGGGGGAGTTGCTTCCCTTCCTCGAGCCTCCATTTCTTCATCTATAAAATGGGCATAATAACCCCCCTGCCTGCTTCCCACAACGTGAAACTGTGCTAACATAAAAGTCCAAGTGGGGTTCCTGGTGCGGGGGAGAGCTCCGTGAGTGCTAGACGTTATCAGTGTCTGTCCATGTGTCTAGTCATTCCTTTATTCACCAGCGCTGATTGTTCTTTGCAATTTCTAATAGAGCCCCATTTTCAAATAGATGCCTGTGGCCACAGGCATCAAAGCTCTTGTGATTAGGATGTACGTACATAGCGGTCAACACGTTTTTATAGGTATATGTGTGAACATCTACACGGCTCATAGGAGTTTAGTAGCTACATGATGTATGATTTAAAGAAGCACTGCCTGGCCAGTAGACACAATAAAAGATACCCCAACTCACTAGTAACTGGGGAAACCACAAAATAAGGCCAAAAGGGGATACTGTTTCATACTCACCAGATTGGTAAACACTGTAAAGTCTGACAGTATAAAGTGTTCGGGAGAGCATACAGGGAGGGGGCTCAGAGGCACTACTGGTAGGAGTTTAAACCGATACAAGTGCTTCAGAAATACTGTGTTACTGTCTAGAAGTTTGAAGATGTGCATATCCTACCTACCAGCAGATTTCCACTCCCACGTGTCTCCTAGAGAGCTCCCTCACGTGGAGTCAAGCCAATGTGTTCATAACCGCGTTGTTTGTTATAGGAAAAGACCTTGGTATCCATCAGTGGGGTAACGGATGCAGACTGTGAGTGAGCTAAAGGCACATGTGGTATCAGTTTGGAAGAATTTTAAATAATGGTGGGCAAAAAAAATAAAGTTGCAAACAGAAAACCGTCTATATAACAGTTTGAAAGCATGAAAAACAATATTCATGTATTACTTATGGAACAGACATATGTAATGAAAGTTTAAAGAAATTATTTGGAATGGTAAATATTAAATTCAGGATAGCATTGGGAGGGGAAAGAGGGGTATGGTTGTAAAGGTGGAGGGCCCAAATCCCAGCTCTGCCACTGCCTTACTAGCGCTGTACCATTAGAGAAGCCGCCTCACCTCAGTTTTCTGACGTATAAAGTGGAAAACTAGTATTATCTACGACATACAAACGTATGAAACTGTCAGGGAGGAGAGCCGGACATACTTGACAAATGACATCAGTGACCACCATGCAACCTCAGGGTGGAAGTGGAGCTGTTCCTCTGCGGGACGGCCTTGGGAGGAGTCTTCTAACATGGTTAACTCCATCAAAGAGCAGAGGAGGCCCCTGGACTCACTTCTCTCTCTGGAGCTGCAGGGCCTGAAAGACGTCTAATGCAGGCCACGTATGCAATTTAAAATTTTCTAGCATCCACATTAAAAAAGTAAAAAGGAACAGGTGAAATTAATTTAATAGTGTAATCTATTTAGTTCAGTGTATCTAAAACATTATCATTTTAACATGTGATCATTTGAAAATATTTAGGAGATCTTTTACATTCTTTGCACTGTCTTTGACACTGGGTATGTGTTTTATGCTTGCAACACATCTCAATTCGACTAACCACATTTCCAGTGCTCAGCTGCACATGTGGCTGGTGGCTATAGTACTGGACGTGAAGCTCTGAAGGTTTCTGTTTCTGGAACTTGGTGAGGGACTTTCCTTGGTCCCCTCTGAGGACCAGCAGCACTGCTGTAACCCAGAGTCAGTACGTCCTGGGAACATGATGTAACTGACAGGAATATCTGCACCAGATTCCCAAAGGTGGTCTGCGTATGTTTCAGGAACAAAGGATTGGTATCCTGTGTATTCTGTGCTGTTACCTCTTTTTCTGATTTTCATCGGCAGGTGCCTCATCTCCAGACATGGAGCCCAGCTACGGGGGAGGTCTCTTTGACATGGTGAAAGGAGGTGCGGGGAGGCTCTTTAGTAACCTGAAGGACAACTTGAAAGACACCCTCAAAGACACATCTTCCAGAGTTATACAATCTGTTACCAGGTATGTGCATCTTTCCCGGTTAAGTTAATGGACCTCTGTGACCCCAAAGGGTCTGGGTACCTGCCAGCTGCTTGTCTGCCTCAAAGACTGTCAGTTTTGCGATGTAATTGCATGGGATCTGATTGACTGAGAAATGCCACTGAAGCCATAAAGTTGGGTCCTTCAGAAGCTACAAGCCCAGGCTGGGATGACTCAGCTCACTGGTACTTTGGAGGATAGTGTTTGCCATCCCTGGCTTTTGAATCTAGCGTCCTGGATTCTAATGCAATATCTAATGCAATTCTAATACCTTGTTAACCAAGTGACCTAAGGCAAATTAATTAACCTCTCTGAGCTTTACTTTTTTTATCCTGGTAAGATTTATGTCTTTAGGTGGTTTGAGAATTAACATGAGATAATAACGCATGGGCAATTTAAATAAGTAATACTCATGGATTGTAATCAAAACAGAATTTTTGGTTTTGAATCTTAATAGCCCTTTAAAATTTATTTACTGGGAGAAGCTTTCTACCCTTCTACCGTATGAAACTTTTACAAGCAGGTCATGTGAATTCCTTTTTTATTCTTAAGTATTAGAAAATCCTAGGGTCACTTTAAGTTACAGTATGCAGTTTTAAATCACAGATTCAAATGTGAAGTCCAATATATTAATCAGCATTTTAATCTTTGTTCAAAGGTAGTTTTATCTCTTACCTTCAATCCCCAGCTTGGGCCTGAGAGGCTAAAAAAGGATCCTTTGTTCTTTCTCCATCACTTCCTTCCCTACTTCCTAGCTGCTGACACGTAGCAGCTGTAGGCAAAGAGGCTGGGACAATCGGTGTCAATAAATAAGCAGTGTCTTCTATTCTGAGATGGATGCCGTTCATAAAGTGGCATCTTCAAAGGGTATTGGGGTACCCTGTTTGGGGAGGTAGATGTATGCGCCTGAGGGTAAGGCTTATCTTCTGTCAACAGTGCCTCCTTGTTAAAGCGAAAGCCTTGAGGGAGGTCAGAATATGCCCGCTGGGTGGAAATGTCCCAAGTCACGATGAGGAAGTGATTTAGAGAGAGAGATCTTGGTATATATGGATGGTTTTAATGAGTGCCCTTTCCTGTCTTGCTTTTAGCTACACAAAAGGAGATTTAGACTTCACTTATGTTACCTCCAGAATTATCGGTAAGTTTCCCGTGTGTATTAAACGCTCAGTAGCTCAGCAGCTCAGCTTCCACTGCTGCCCGTTGTGACAACAGACCTGTTTAACCTCTTTTCTTTCTGTGTGACCCTGCCCAGTGATGTCCTTTCCTCTGGACAATGTTGACATCGGATTCAGGAATCAGGTTGATGACATTCGAAGCTTCTTGGATTCCAGACACCTTGACCACTACACGGTATACAATCTGTCACCCAAGTCTTACCGAACTGCCAAGTTTCACAGCAGGGTAAGGAATTCTTGCCCTGATCGTAAGAGCTATCCTCAAAGCCTCTGCCCTCAGGCCCGGGGAGCTAAAAAAAAAACAACAACTATATATTCTGGACACTTCTCTATCCACAAAATTTTGTGAGGCTATTATGAGACATTCTGAAGCTTGTCTTAGGTGAGATTGGCAGGGAAGGTTCTCTGTCAGTGAGGTACCATCAAATTGGGGGCCTCCAGTCAGTTGTGGCCGGTTGCTCAGTTGTTAGGGCACGTTGCTGCGAGGCTCAGTTGGAGATGGAGTTGCCACACAGGGTGGTTGGTGACCTTATACTGTAGCACGAATGATGCTTTTAACCCTTCCTTATTGCTGACTGGGCATCACGATGAGGCCGTGTGGCTGGACCAGTAGAGACACGCCGGTATTAATGGAAATAGCTTTCTGACACTCGGGAAAGTACATCTTTCAAAAGTAGGGTGTCGCACATAAGCCGTCCACACTGTGGGTTTGGTGATACTATTGCTAATATTTATAGCAGTCAGAAGCAACATTTGTAGAGCCTTTATACTATGCTGGGAACTTAACAGGCAATGCCTCATTGATTCCCTCAACAGTCCTCTGAAGTAGATGGAGAAATTAAGACACAGAGAGGTAAGCAGACTTGCCCAAGACCACACAACTACGAAGTGGCCTAAGGCACGTGTTCTTAGCCATTACTGTGGAATAACAGTATTACCTGGAAACCTGGATTATCCTCTTAAGGAGCTAAATATTTAGAGAAAGAAAAATTTCTAGTTTCAGGCTGGTTAAGGAGCTATGAGATCTGGCTTTGGTTTAAATCTGATGTCAAAGCTGATATTTCTGGCCACTGAATTCTTGGCATTATTCATTAAAATGAGGCTTTTTCTCTCTCAAGAACATTTAAAAATATTTTGACTTAGCCTTTAGGCGTGGCTGGTCCTACAACTCCATTTGGATTTGTTAATAAATGGAGAGGGTTTTCTACACATTGGACCCTTTACTAAAAGTGAATCTTAATCTCCAACATGCACAGTGATAGCCGCCTATTCTCACTGTGTATCTAGGGTCTCAGCTTTGGTATCAGAAGACTTTGATGTCAGACGTTGCTTTAAATTTCAGTTGGCCATGATAATCTCTGGGCCTGTTTCCTGATCTCTAAAAGCTAGACAAAGGTTGGTCTGTATGCTCTCCCAGACTTCCTGCCCCAAAGCTCAGTAAGATAGGGGAGAATTTTGTGAAGGACCCTTTTCCCGGAGTGTTCCTAGGATAGGCAAGCAGTAACCCAGTGGTTCTCAAACTTTCGTGTACATGGGAATCTCCTAGAGGGCTTGTTAGACCCCTGGGTCCAGCACTGCTGGTTCAGCAGAGCAGGGCGTGGTGAGACTCTGCCTTGCTGACAACTTCCTGGGCGGTCCTCCCGCAGTTGCCCTGGGGACCACACTCTCGGAGAAGCTCTGGTAAAACCATCCTGAGGTGGTTTGGTCTAAATTCCCATTCTATAATGCAGATTTTAAATGCAGCTCTTTAAAATTCCCTGTAAGTAAACTGCCCTTCCAACTCTTACTCCATCTATTACCTAATTCAGAGCAAGTGAATGAACATCAAACAAAAATGGGAGTAGATGTTCTGTTTCTAATTCGGATGCAAATCTTTTGAATTGACTTTTGTCTCGTTTGGGGACTTGGTGCCATCATTTTCATAATTCAAGGACTGTGGAACATCCTGCATAATATTTTGTGGAAATTTTATTTAATCTTGAAGTATTTGTGGTAGTCTGGAAAATTTTCCCTCTGGAAGTAAACAAAGATATAATATCATTATAGACGCATTCACGCATATAAAGATGTCTCATATATTATTTATAAAAGCGATCTTTATACAGATATTGAAAGAAAGGCATCTATTAGTGTAACTACGTATTTTGTGACCAGAATCCAGTTTTACCAAAGGAACTGGGAATTACACATTTAGCATCTGCCCTCGGCTGCTCTCACTGCCCTAGAAGAGCAGGGAGCACATTTATTTTATTTGCTACCTCGAACAGTGCCTGACTTGGCTAGTCAATGTTGCCCAGAAGAATGAACGTGCAAAGAATTGTTCAACATGTAGCCATCACATACATATTTGGTTCTTGTTCTCAAGGCACCTAAGCCTAGTAGCAGGGAGAACCCAGGATGTTCTAGTTGCAGATAATAGTAACAATACGTATGGAGGGAGTTTAGTGACGGGAGGCAGCAGTGGGGGCTGGACCTGGAAGCATGAGGCAGTCTTGTAGAGGTGAAAGGAGAGGCTTATTTATTCTCCATGCAAATTAGAGACTGTCTTCCCCGGCTCTTCGGGATCTGGCCTCTGTGCCTCTCCAGCCTCAGCCTTCACTGCTCCCCACTGCCTGAGAACCCCGTGCTGCCACCGAGGGAGACACCGTCTCTTTGCGTGAGCTGTTCCCACTCCCTGAAAGGCCACCATGCCATACCCTCCACCCCTTCTCTGTTCTCACTTTGCTAAGGGGACGATCTCCCACATGTCACAAAGCTTTTCCAGTTCTTTCCCCTAAAATGCAGGATTGCACTCTATCTTTAGCCCTTTACAGATAGTCCCAGAACTCCGCAGAATGGAACTGGACCCTCTGACCTAGCTCCCTCAAGCCTCAGCTGCATCCCAAGGAAACAGTCCCATGGCCTTGTATTTTCAACTTAGCTTTGTTTCTGATGTGGCTGCATCTCTTTTCAAGCCCCTCGTCCCTTCTCTCCTCAGCCCCGACACTGCAGATCGACTTGCAACTTATTGTTGCCTGACTTAGGAAGGTTTTCTTGGTTCTCATCTTCTGGTCCGTGAAGACGAAAACTAATTTCTCCTCCTTCCAGGCCAGTGGACTGCGAGGTCTGCAGTTAAATCTTATTTTAATAAATGTCGATGGCTGAAGCTTCCATCAATGTCAGTGTTGGAAAAGACCAAACACAAGACTGGTTTATTTGCAGGTCACAGGAGTCCAGCTCCGTCTTCTATGTCTCTGTGCCTTGAATCCTGAATTCAGTCGCTTTTCCTTTTTATTATGTGATGCGTGTCTGGGGATACAGGTGGTGGTGGCAGAGACAGGCTGTTTCCAGGGAGATTTTTATTTTGCTGATGGGCATCATTCTGTATTTTGATTAGCTTTTATGCTTAGAAGCCACATGGGTTGACAGGACTCATATGAAATAATTTAACAGCAGTTTTCTTAGTACTTGCATATGCAGTGGGATGTTAAACTAGGACTCTGTGTTCAATTTCAGTTTTAGCAGAGGATTTGACTCAAAACAAAACATGGCAAATAGCCCTGCATTCAGAGCTAGGACACCTATGCAGGACTGGAGAGGAGGTACTCAGTGTCAGCCTTTTGGCTCTTCTTGGCCAGTATCCACTTTGAGAAAATAAAAGTCCTGATGTTGACAGTAAAGTCCTGGAGACCAATGAGATGCACCATCTAAACCAGATGTTCTGACTCTGAGTTAAAAAGACATTTTCAACTTAAGACGGATCCACTATATATTTAGATCCATGCATAGGCTTCAGAGAGTTTAACCATCTGCTTCCACTCCTATTTCTTCCTTATTGTGGTAAAATAAATACACATAACATAAACATACCGTTTTAAGCACTTGTAAGTGTACATTAAATATACTCGCAATGTTGTGTAACCATCACTGATATCTGTACCCAAACCTTTCTCGTCATCCCTCATAAACAGCACACCCATCCACTCTGAGTGTGTGTACATGTGTGTGCACTAGTTCCGTTTCTGTGCAAGTTAATAGCTATGCCCTAGAATGTCTGGAACCACTGCTCTGCACGTTTCTTGGTGTTGCTGTTGGCAACAAATGGATGAATGGATGCCGAGTCTAGCCTGCCCTGAAGTTCTTACATTCCTTCTAATGCTAGTCCAGGGCCACTTTGAGCCTCCTCCTTCCTTTGCCCAACCAGGAAGGAACGTGTGCTGAGGAACCCTGTTAGCAGCATAGAAAAGAGAAACCTAGCTGCTTCTATTAGAATCTTCCTTCATTCTGACTATTTCTAAGCTGCATAATCTTTTAGGATTTCTTCCTCTTTGCAAACAACTTAATTTTTGGAAAATATATGATCAACTTGGTTTTCTTAAAGGGCTCATGATTATTTGAAGGTCAAGTTTTTCTTTTCTTTTTCCTTCCAAAGCTTCCCAAAGAGATCACCATAGCTCCCAGTTGTTTCTGCTGGGGTTTGCTGGGTGGCGATGGCAGTTGTCTGTAAGGGAGTGACTTCTTTATAGATGGTATTCACCTCTCTTCTGCTACCATGCATCAGTGTCAGGACAGGAAGTGATGGGGCAGAATACAACCCTGGCCTGGGACCCGGAAATCAGGAAGCCTCCCCATTCTGGTTCTGGAGCCTTCAGTGAATTGAATGTCTTAACCTTGGAAAAAATAGCCATCACTTGATATCATAACCACCTCACAAATGTAAGACAGAATTGTAGGTAATAATCATCAGACGGTATACACATTTTATTATCTTTTTAATTGAGATGAAATTCATATAATGTGCACAAATTCTGAATTTTAAAAAGGACCCTAGAGTCACATCTCAGCTGTCCCTCTTCCTGGGTAAGTCACTTCACCTCATCTAAAACTCAGTGTTCCC
This sequence comes from Vicugna pacos, assembly GCF_048564905.1. Classification (NCBI taxonomy): domain Eukaryota; kingdom Metazoa; phylum Chordata; class Mammalia; order Artiodactyla; family Camelidae; genus Vicugna; species Vicugna pacos. The sequence continues at coordinate 18,900,077 of NC_132999.1, read as the reverse complement.
CTGTTAGTGCAGGATTTATAATGGAGATGACAGTAAGGAGACTGCCTAACAAATACTTTGAACATTTTTCTGTAGGTTTGCTGTAAGGAATGCTTTTGATAGCGGTGTCTGGCTTAGCGTGAGCATTCAGTAAGGGGCAGCTATGGTTACCATCAGTAAAAATAAAATGCCAGATAAATGATTGACTGAAGGACCTTTGTCCTCCAAAAATGGTGTCAGATCCTTAGAACACCAGGTATGGCTCCTTAGTCTGATTCTCCACAGCACCTTTTTGCTCTTATGCTCAGCAGAGAGGATGCTTCTGTCATCCTCTCTCATACTTGGGGAGACAGAAAGATGCAAGCCAAATAGCATCCAGCCCTGGTGCTGTTTTGGCCACTTTTCCCACTGGGTGGCATCATGGCAGCCCTGTGATCCATATGGTGTTTTCTGATGCTCTGCATCTCCGGGAGGGGTTCAAAGAGACGGCAGATAGCATCGTGAAGTGTCACCTGCGCAAGAACTGTGCTTACTGCATGAAGCTGTGAGCCCCAGAGAGCTACAAAAATAGCTTACAATGGTTGAATTCCCTAAAAAAATTTTTTTTGGTTTTGTATATACCTTAATCTTTTTCCCCTTTAGACAGAGCACATGCTTTTAAAAAATTCTAATTGTACGTTTGCTTACTGGTGTATAATTATATATCAAGTAAATATGTAATTATGGAGTACTTTAAATTAATATTATTTACTCGATTGATTTAATGATTCTGAACAATGAGCCTATTGCGCAAGAACAATTTAGCCAGCTTTTAGCTGAGACTCATTAAAGATACTGACATTTAGTGTTTGTATGGGGGACATACAGTTTCTAGAAGGTTTAAAAATTCTGCCTGAGAAAACACATTTCCTACGCTTTTGCATGGCTGCAATCTAAAAAAACAGCAGAACCGGTTCACCGTTCCTTCCTCAAGATATTGTCCATGTAGACAAAGACAAACTGTACTGTGAGAAGAGATTGCCAAATGGGAGCCGTTCCTTCATTCTTTCACTCATTCATTCACTCAGCAGATGGCGACTGAGTACCTGCTGTTTGACTAGCTCATGGACCCTGGACTCGGGTTCCGGAAGTGAATGACGGTCTCTCTTCTCATGGAGCTTGGTGTCCGGAGGGGAGGCAGATATAAACAATTGATTTGAATATGGCTTGACAAGAAGCTGCCACTTACTGTGTTTCCATTGCGCTACTTAATTCTCGCTGCAACCTTGTAATGCCCGTTTTTACTTTATACACAAGAGAGTTGAGGCTTGGGGAGGTTGATAACTTATCTAAGGCTAATCAGGTAGTCAGTGGTAAAGCTGAGGTGGACACCCAACTTGTGGGCTTAGCGATTTTGCCCTACTGATAAGCCGTAATGGATGAAAATGGACAAAGTGACTGTCCCACCTCCTACAATGTGCTAAATGAACGTGTGTTTAATGAATGAAAATGCTGAAGGTTGCCCCCAAGGAGCTGTGGGTTCCTTCTTTAAGAGAGAAAGAAATAAGATCCCCTGAGAAAGCATATCTTTTTGGCTCCCTCAGCAGCACTTTGCACGTTTTCACTTCCATCAGCTGCGATAAAATTAGGGTTAGTGCAGGATTTATAATATAATCCTAATTAAGCGTCTAGTAGGCAGGTCAAAACATTTTATACTAAATAGAAATTAAATTCAATGTAACCTCGCAGAATTTGTAAAAATACAAATATGTGCTTTAAGTCGTCTCGTTTAATTTAAAATGTATTTCAAAATGTGTTTTCGTAGCTTTACTAAAACAGAATTTTTTTAATTAAAAAAAAACTTGCTGGATTAAACAAGTCTTCCTGTGCTCAGACTCTGTCTCCGGCTCTTCCTGGCTCTGCTAAGAGGACTTAGCGTCACTTCCAGAAGTTGTTCAGTGCGATGCCCGCACATGGGGAGGAAGTGGCTCAGGAAATTAATTTCCTTCTGCTGTGTTCCTTCAGGTCTCCGAGTGCAGCTGGCCCATCAGGCAGGCCCCCAGTCTGCACAACCTCTTTGCTGTGTGTCGGAATATGTATAACTGGTTACTGCAGAATCCCAAAAACGTCTGTGTTGTCCACTGCTTGGTGAGTGCCCTTGTGTCGTGGCTGTTGTGGCTGTCATTTGTGGTGGTTTGGTTTGGTCAAATACAAATGACTGTAACACAGACTGGTGAGTGGGGTCATGCATAAGTTGAATAAGCATTTAGTAAGACTCTACTTAAGAACTAGGTGATGTGAGGGATAGAAAAATGAGGGGAAAATGGATTATTCTTGCCTTAAAGCTTGAATACCAGTGGGAGAGGCAGATATGTGCCCAACCCACATCCTGCAGGGCCTCTGGAATGTGCTAACTATTATAAAAATGGGAGAAACAAGAGCTGTGGGTGCACAGGCAAAAATGCCACTGAGTTCTGTGTGAGTAGAATTGACATAAACACACTGGAATATTTTTTTACCTTTATGTTTGAATAAAAATGAAATAAAAAACACCTGTACCCTTGTAAGTTGTCACATAGACTGACTGTATTCTATAGCAGTTCCCAGTGGGACTGACGATTTTTCTGACCACTGACTTCTTAGAGTCCCTTTCCCCAATCCTTCCTCTGGAGGCCTCTTACCTATTGTTTAAAACTCAACTTTAGGTAAAATCTTTCTGACCCTTTAGAGTATTTTCACAATATGGACCTTCCCACTGTGTATCTTTGTCTTTGGTGGCATTTAATACACTGCATCATCAAAAGCTGGTGACTTGCCAGTTTTCCCACTAGACTATGAGCGTCTTGTGGGTAAGAAGTGTGCCTTTTTTAACCTTTGTATCCCAGGGGTGAAAGATCTGAGTAAATGATTGAATCCATGAACAAATGAATACACAAATGGAACCTGAGCATAAATACTGGAACTGTTTATCACTTCTATAAACTTCAGGGTATATATTTTTTTGCTATAATCTTAGATGGTGATTTTCCTCCTCTTTCTTGAGGGCCAGTTGGCTAAAAGAGGAATGAAAACTGAAGAACATTTTTACTTCTTTCCATTTCTGATCCCCAGACTCTTGGCATTAAAGGAAGAACACTTGGTGTTCATAGGAGTTTAATGTGAAAGACCAAAGAGTTTTCCTTTTGGAGGCAGAACAGACTGTGTAATAGGACAGATTATTTTTAGAAACTAAGCAGGCTTTAGGTACTTTTCTCTTCATTCAAGAACTTTCTAAAAATTCAGAGAGCCTAGGTCTGGCCGACTTAGTGAGGGACGATCACTCGAGAGAGAACAGAGGCTCCCATTTCTAATGATGCAATTATAATGAATAAAAACCCAATGAAGACGAAAGAAGAGGCAGACAAAGGGTTATGACACTGTAGCCTGCTCTGTAGGTTTACTAAAAAAGGATGTGTATGAGTTGGAAGTCTGCACTGAGTCTTTGGAAACGGAATTGAAGCTGGAGGTGGGAGCTTTTATTTTTATTCTAATAACACAGGGAACTAACTATATTCAATATCTTGTAGTAACTTATGGTTAAAAAGAATATGAAAATGAATATATGTATGTTCCTATATGACTGAAATATTGTGCTGTATGCCAGAAATTGACACATTGTAAACTGACAATATGTCAATAAAAATGTATTAAAAAATAAAAAATTTTATCCTATATATTCTGCTGTTTTATAAAAAAATAACAAGCATATACTTATCTTTTAACTTTAAAAAATGAATAAAACTTTAAAAAAGACCTGCATGGCAGAGAAAAAGGAGGGGAAACGTATCCAAGAGCCATGAACCTGTTAAAACAGTGTAGGAAGGCTACATTTTAAAAAGAAACAAGGTTGAGAAAAATGTCCTTTTAAAAAAACAGTCCTTGGAGTAAGGACAACAACAGATACTTGAGGCAAATGGTATAATCTTAAATCCTTCATTCTGTTCCTTGATTGGGAGAACAAATCTTAGGCTAGAAAGGGAGTAACAGTGATAATGAAGACAAAGTTGATAGTTAGTGAGACAGTTAAAGAGCATCGCAGTACTTAAAGATAATCCACTCTCTAGACTTAAGTTATATGACAGAATGCTAAAAGCACTTGGAAAAGCAATTATGGGTTCCTTATGTAACATGAGGAAACAGAAGGGGTGCCAGGCAAACAAGCAGAGGAGACTTTTCCCAAAAGACAGGGGAGGTTGATACTGGAAAGTTACAGGCTGGTGAGCCTGATGGCAGTTCAAGGCAAAATTCAAATATAAATTCTGCACAAATGACTCTAAGCTCTTAGAAAAAGGGAGTCCACATTGGTTCATTATGAACACATGTATCAAACCAACTGACCTTTCAGAACATGACTAGTAGCTTATTAGAGATAGTTTATTGGATTCCTGCAAGACATTTCCCAATTTCTTATATTCAGGATGGAGAAATTTGGGCTAGATTGTTACACATTTAGTCAAATACTGGCTGCATATTGCTTCCAAATCTAGGCAGTTAATGGATCAGCAGCCTCCCAGGAAAAGGTTGCATTTGTTTGACCTTTTAATTAACAACTTTGATGAAAACGTGGAGATCAACTTAGTTTTCTCAGACTGGGAGGATCACACAGTGAATCTGGATTTTAAAATTTTTGCAGGTTGGTCATCTAATAGAAACTACCAGTGTGAAATTAAACACAGGATAAATGTAAAGTCCTGAATTCTGGTTCTAAAAGATTAAGTGTATTTGTCTATTAGCTTAACACATCATCTGAAGAAGAGCTAACAGTTTTAGTGGATAGAAAAAGCAATAAGAGGTTACGGTGAGATTTACTTTGCATTTAAACTGGGTTAGCCTGGGGTTATGCTAATAAAAGAGTAGTGTTCTAACCACACAAAGGAAGATACTTCCTCCCTAGTTTGGTCAGAACACATCTTATGTCTTGCATTTCACATCTGGGCAGCACATTTAGGGCTGTTGTTTTAAAACTGGAGTCTGTTCAGAGGAAGTACGCAAATGATGATGTCTCTTAAAGTGGAATATCAGGGAAGGAAGAATGGAAGGGATTATGTATTAGGGTTCTTCAGAGAAACAGAACCAATAGGATATGTGTAGAGATATACATGTAAGAGAAGATTTATTATAGGAACTGGCCAAGGGATTCCAGAAGCCTAGAAGTCCCACAGTCTGCCTCCTGTAGGATGGAGAACCAAGAAAGCCAGTGGTAACATTTAGTCCATGTCTGAAGGCCTGCGAACCAGGGGGGCTGCTGGTGTAGAACCAAAAACTGAGAGCTCCAATGTCCAAGAACAGCAGATGATGGAGGTCCCAGCTCAGGAGGGACCTCAGGAGAGAATTCGCCTTTCCTTTGCCTTTGTGTTCTCTGCAGGCCCTCCACACACTGGGTGATGCCAGCCCACTGTGATGAGGGGGGATCTCTTCACTCAGTCTACTGATTCAAGTGCTGAGATCTCTTCCAGAAGCACCCTCACAGACACTCCCAGAAATAATGTTTTCCCAGCTCTCTGTGCATCTCTTAGCCCAGCACAGTTGACACATAAAATTAACCATCACAGATGGGCCATGTTTTCAAACGTAGAAAATAGAAAAGTTGATGGCATGGAGAGTATTTCAGAAATGTGAAGGGTTGTCCCAGGGAGAAAGGAGTAGGTTCACTCTCTGAACTGACTGAAGGAAGAAAGAGGATTGTTCAGTGGAATAGACTGCAACTCAGCATATTCAGTAAGGAAGAACTCTGTAGACTGTAGCAGGAAGCTCCCTGTCATTTAAAGTATTCTAGAAGAAGCTGTCAGGAATGTTATTGTGTGCATTCCTGTGTTGACTGCGGTGGAATCAGGTGAAGCTTCTTTATTTATATGAATCTAGGAACATACTTTGGGTAAAATATATACACAGCATATTCCAAAAAGCAGTATTTGCTTCACCTGTGAACTCTACCTTTGGCTCTCAACTGAGAGACCTCAACTGATCCTACAAGTCCAAAGCTACTTTGAAGACTTGATTATTTTTCAGTAAATATCTACGAATCAAATTTATATTGCTGGGTTTCTTAGGTTAGTAGAGAGTCAATGGTCTCCTAAGAATGCATCTTCCCTTGCTGCTTTGTGATTTAAATAGCTGGGATGAATTCTGGTTTTCATGAAAATTATTTTGAACTAACACAAACCCCCAGTTAAGAAGATTTCTCCTCTCCCCTCCAACCCTCGCCCCCAGTCTCTCTCTTCTAATTGCAAGCACAGCCATTCTCAGTGCTGTGGCTGATTGGTCCTGGTTATGACCAGTTCATACATTTTCTTTGATAGGACGGACGGGCAGCATCGTCAATTCTGGTTGGTGCTATGTTCATTTTCTGTAATCTCTACTCGACTCCTGGCCCAGCTGTTCGATTGCTGTATGCGAAGCGACCAGGAATAGGACTTTCACCATCTCACAGGAGGTAATGTAAGCTAGAGGCAGGGCAGGTGCAGATGTGGTCTGATTGGTATCGTGTAGCTAAAACAGGGAAAAAACCTTTTTCAGATAATGGACGTATTTTCTTTCCTTTAGTGACAATTGCTTCTTTCTCTTATTTAAATTGCATCTCCTTACATCCTTTTGGATTATCATTCTGATGATAAAGTCTGATTTTTTCCCAAAGCGAGCCCTTAACTGATACATTTACGCTGCTGGATCAAACAGAGATAGATGTTCAAACATTGAGCTCATATAAAACACCCATAAACTTTTTCATCTAATAAATACCCCTTTATCAGCTCTTTGGGGAGAAGTGTGGCATGCCACTAGCTAAAAAATTTTCCTAAATTTTCGGCAGTATTGTCTTTTGCTAGTTAATGTTTAAGAAATTAACACAGTAAATTTTTATTATAGGTTAATATTTTATGAGAACAAATTTTATAGCAAACTGCTTATCTCTCCTGGTGTGGTCAGCACCAACAGTACGTCTTCTGTTTTAGGTACCTGGGCTACATGTGTGACCTCCTCGCAGACAAACCCTACCGCCCTCACTTCAAGCCTCTCACGATTAAGTCCATCACTGTCAGTCCAGTTCCCTTTTTCAACAAGCAGAGAAATGGATGTCGCCCTTACTGTGATGTACTGATTGGAGAAACCAAAATATATACAACCTGTGCAGATTTTGAACGAATGAAGTAGGTCATGATACTTTTCTTGACTTCTTCTTGCAAATTGCTCAATTCCTATGTAAGTTGGGTCCCATTCTTCCTTTGAGGACCACATCATTGTGAAATAGCTGATATTAAAAAAAAATGTTCCACATAGGTGGTAATCACAGAAAAGCACACAACCCCCTTTCAAATGGTGATACAGCTAAGGGACCGACATGAGCTACAATGAGGGTTAGGACAGTGGTGTGGGGTAGAAGAGCTGGACATTTAAGGGGGAGATGGCCTTGGGGAGATTTGGTGAGGATAGCGGGAGAATCAGGAATGAATGAGGTTTCTAGGTGAGCAGCTGGGTGGATGCTAATGTAATTTTAAAAGTTACATAATCTGTAACAGAAGCAGGTGCCGGTGAGAGGTGATAGGGGATTCGGAGAGAAGGGAGGGGATAATAACAGAAAATGAAATTAGTCTGAAATAGATTGAATTTCAGGATTGGTATCCAAGACCCTCACAGAGCATTTCATTGCTGTTTCTGTATTGATCTTGGTTGGGTTTATTCGTTCTCTGTCTGTTTTCATTATTAATTCAAAGTTGGGGAAAGGTAAATACATCGGGACAACATGTATTTGAGGAAAACGATTTTAGCAAGTGGGCAATTGATTTATCGGAAGCCTGGATAGGACAGAGAGGGGGGGGCCTGGCATAAGACCACCGGCATCCCGTGGCAGAACCAGTTTGCACCCGATTGGCACTGGCTGTGCTCCTGACTTTGCTTAAGATGGGACGGGGATGTGCACGTCCATGAGCCCTCTGTCTCAGAAAACATATACAACTGTGCCTTGAATTCTAACGGGCAGAACAGTTCTCAGAGCTTTCAGAGATGCTCTTCCTGGGTTATAATATTCAAGTTCGGCTCGAATAAAAATTTTGCATTTCTTCCTTAAAAAAAAAATAGAAATGATTCCTGGGTTCAGGCCTGGGCAAACAGGTCCCTTGGCTAGAGCCACAGAGGACTGTACCTTTATACCTGTGTTATTGCACCAAAGTAGTCACTCTTTCAGTGTATGTTTCTGTCTCTGTTTAAAGAGAATACCGTGTGCAAGATGGGAAAATCTTCATTCCCTTGAGCATCACTGTGCAAGGAGATGTGGTTGTTTCCATGTATCACTTAAGATCAACCATTGGAAGCCGGCTACAGGCGAAGGTATGATTTCAGAAAGAATCATGATCTAAGCTCATCTGATCCTTTAATAAGAGTGTTTCAGAGTCTTTTCTCTGTGTCACTTTGGGCTTGAGTGATTTCCAGTTTTAGAATCAGAAAAAGCATGAAAAGATTACTTATGCCCATCCCCCTCATTTTACAGGGCAGGAAACTAAGACTCAGAGGTGGTGACTTGCCCATGTGATTTTTGCCAGAAGATGGCAACCCTAGAACGAAAGAAGAGCAAACCTTGCTTTTTACAAGGTTGTGCTTTTTTTTTTTTTTAAAGTGCCCCCTTTGCATCAGTGTGAGCAGAGATATTTCTATTAAGCATGTGGGATTAAGTAATTATACTTTTCCAATTTTTAAATTGAGATAAAGTTAACTGAACATAAAATTCATCCTTTAGAACTGTACAATAGTTATTCTTAGTATTTTTAAAAAGTTGCACAGCGCTGCTATCTAATTCCTGAACATTTTCATCAGCTGCAAAGAAACCCTACACCTATTAGCAGCCACTGTCCTTTCCTCCTCCTTCATCCCCTAGGCAACCGGGGATCTACTTTCTGTCTATGGATTTGCCTATTTTGGACATGTCATATAAATGGAATCATACAATATCTGGCCTTTCATGACTGGCTCCTCTCACTTAGGCTGATGTTTTCAAGGTTCATCCATGTTATAGCATGTATCAGTATTTCTTTATATAATCAGATAATGTTCCATTGTTTGGCTGTACTACTTTTGTTAATTTCTTTATCAGTTGATGGACATTTGAGTTATTGCCACTGTTTGGGTATTACAAACAATGCTACAAGTAATTGCATTAAAATTTTTTTAATTTATTGAAGTGCGGTTGACTTAAAATGTTATATTATTTTTAAGTGTACAACATAGGGATCCAATATTTTTGTAGTTTACATACCGTACAAAGTAATTATAAAATAATGACTATATTTCCTGTGCTATACATTACATCCCTGTGACATATTTATTTTATAACTGGTAGTTTGTGCTCTTAATCCCCTTCACCTATTTCACCCCTCTCCCCTGTGGCAACCACTAGTTTGTTCTCTCTATCTGAGAGTCTGTTTCTGTTTTGTTATATTTATTCATTTGTTTTGTGTTTTAGATTCCACATATGAGTAAAAATATATAGTATTTATCTTTCTCTGACTTATTTCACTAAGCATATTACCTTCCAGGTCCATATATATGTATGTATGTATATATATAACACATATTTTATTCTTTTTTATGGCTTATACATACATACACACACACACACACACACACACACACACACACACACATCTTCTTTACCTAGTCATCTGTTGATGGGCACTTGGATTGCTTCCATATCTTGGCTATTGTGAATAATGCTGCTATGAACTCAGTATTAAAAATAAACTAACAAAAAGCCAAACAACCAAAGTTTAATATGGACAGAAGATCTAAATAGGCATTTTTTTTCCCCAAAGGAGATATACAGATGGCCAACAGACACATTTAAAAAAGCTCAACATCACTAACCATTAGGGAACTGCAAATCAGGAACACAATGAGATATCACCTCATACCTGTCAGAATGGCTGTTATCAAAGTGGGAAGTAACAAGTGTTGGCAAGGGTATGGAGAAAAAGGAACCCTTATGCACTGTTGGAGGGAATGTAAATTGGTGCAGCCCACCTGTGGAAAACAGAATGGCGTTTCCCCCTAAAATTAAAAATAGGACTACCATATGATCCTGCAATTTTGCTTCTGGGTATCTATCTGAAAAAAACGAAAACACTAATTTGAAAAGATAATAGGTACCCTAGTTCATAGCAAGTAATTGCATTTTAATTCATCAGATATTTGCTAAGGGCATGCTCTGTGCCAGCCATTGCCTAGGGGTTTAGGATCCACAAGAATAAGACAGTATCCATGCCATTAAGGAGCTCAGCATAGCAGGGGAAATTCACATATGTACAAACATTATAGAGATAGGGTGAGATGCTACCGTGGGAGCAGTTTGTTTCATCCAGTGGTGGCTGAGAAAGGCTACAGAGGATGTGGACTTTCAAGGTGGGCCTTGAAGGATGAGTTTATTGAATTGGAGCAGGGGTATCCTGGACAGAAGGAATGGGATGAGTCAAAGTATGGCAGGGTGCAAGAACACAGGGTATTAGCAGGTGAGGAAATGGCTTGCCAAGGCAGAGCTCATGGAGAGGAGAGGCTTGAAATGAAGCTGGGCCAGCCTCAGATGAGATCATTTAATATTCACAGGAAACAAAGGCTCAGATGTAGAATCAGTTGACAGTGGGTGGCTTCCCAAAGTATAATCTTTTGATCTGATTCCCTTTTCACTAATTGATTATAATGTGCTTCTCTTGTATTTTTAGGTGACCAACACTCAGATATTCCAGCTTCAGTTCCATACAGGATTCATTCCACTGGACACAACTGTTTTAAAGTTCACCAAGTGAGTGCTGTTTGGACAAAAAAACCCTTTTCAATCCAAACTGCTGTAAGATGCTGGGAGTCAAGTGTCCCAGGCTGTGCTGCAGCCTTCCCCCGAATCCTGTCTTGAAGGACTGTTGGGTGTGGCTGAGGAACACACAGAAGCTGGTTGCATCTTATAACTTTCAGTTGGGTATGATTTATCTTAAACACAAGTGGATCAGCCTTCAAATAGAAAGATCTAAAATACCATGTGAGGGGATAAGAGTGAACAAAGAGGAAACAAAGTTTCAGTACTGTGATCCTTTGCATCTATATATCCCTTTGTGTTTTTCACAAAGGGAAGGCAGTGTCATTAGCAGTAAGATAGGAACAATGACCCATCAGAATGGATGCCAGGCCATAGCGCTGAAGCAGGGTCCTGGGGGACCCCCATGCACCAGATATTAACCCTTAGCTGCTATATTATAATGTGGTCTAGGGAACTCAAGGGAGTGGCTGAAGCTAGGGTGATAGGTGGGAGTTGCTGGGGTCAAGATAAGAGAAGACATTCAGGAGCTCAAGATGATGGCTGTGGACCTGATTCACTATTTTAACAACTGATTTGACCATGTCGGTGCGTGCTGGCTGGGTATATCCGCCCTGCTCTGTAGAATGCGATCACATGCTGTAGTGTTCAAATTCTATGAGTAGGCAATATTCTCTTCTTTTCTGTAGATAAGGAAACTGAGGCTTAGGAAAGCAAAGTTTCTTCTCTGGTTAATGGTTGATTTTTCCCTAGAAAGGAGACTCAGAGTTCACCTAAGAATCACCCTTCAGTGGTTTCTGTGCTGATCATCATACTGGTTCCACTGTTTTTCACTGATCTTACTCTTTTAAACCCCTGTCTAGACCTGAGTTGGATGCATGTGACGTACCAGAAAAGTACCCTCAGCTATTTCAGGTGACTCTGGATGTAGAACTACAGCCCCACGACAAAGTGATAGACTTAACCCCACCGTGGGAACATTACTGCACAAAAGACGTCAACCCCAGCATCCTCTTCTCTTCTCACCAGGAGCATCAAGATACTCTGGTCTTAGGAGGTATGAGTCACCTGGTGGCTTTGTGTCCGGGACGAAGCCTCTGGCTTATTGATCGCGTTGACTTCCTTCCTGCGTTTCATTGATGTCTTTGGTCTTGCAGGACAGGCTCCGATAGACATCCCTCCAGACAACCCCAGGCATTTTGGGCAAGGTGGCTTCTTTTCCACTCTCTGTTGGCAAGGTACTTCCAAGCATTTCTTTAAGTTACAAGGTTAGGTGGTTAAGTCACATGGTTCTTCTATAAAGGGGATTAGTCCTTGAAGCAGCCTGAGTAAAGCAGCACTTTGAAGTCACCCATCCAGGGTCCTCTGTATTTCACATTCCTTGCTCATTCCTTTTCCAAATCAGGCAGCTTCCCTACTTTCAACTCCACAGATGCTCTTAGACTGAAGCAAAAGGCCATCTTAAGCTGAACCCTACCTTTTCTGTCTATGCAGTGTTTCAGATCACATCTGTCCTGGGTTTATGAACAAGCACGATGTTTTCTAGGATCTCCCTTTAGGCTGCTGACACACAAAGAACTTAACAAAGGACTCTATCTCCTGCCCTTAAGTAAATATTCAAAAAATATAAAATCTGGCATTCCCCCCCACCTGCCTTCAGGGCTCTAACCACTAGCAGGGCAGAGCTGAGCTTCTCTGGTGCAGGGAAGGCAGACACTTTGTCCACATCTCTCTGCTACTTGCTTTAACAACCTTGGGAGAAATTGGGCTTGATCGCAGTGTCCTTTTCTGCTGAACCTGGAGATGTGTTTAGAATCTTTCCCCATGTGACATTTCAGACATTGGCATTCTGATTGATGCCTGTTGGCCATCCTTACTTTAGAGTTTGCTGAGGTTAACTGTACATCTCCATGTAGAATTGCTTAGTAAGGACTTTCTCTAAGAAAGGGGTAGGAAGCTGGCTTTGGGGATGGTTTATTTAAAATCCTCTTGTTTGACCTGCCTTTGCTGTGTAAACGTAAGGCAGTATTTCCGTGGCCTACACAGAGTTTTCCATACTTGGTGAAAAAAATTGTTCATAGAATTCCTTGGAATTGAAAGGCTTACTTTCAGAATTTTCTACTAGAAATGAGATCAACATTTAAAATTTGGAAAACCAGTGAAACCTAGAAGCAGATAGATGTCCCAGTCCCCTCTTGGTTTCCCCTAATCTTTCTTCCCCACATAAGGGCTTTAAATAAAACTTCACTTTTACTCTCCACTGCTATTGTAGTAAGTAATTTAGAAATCACTCCTACCAGGCTATGAAATAGGTTTCAGATGAATGCACAATATTTTATCTGAACCCCACAGAGCCAGGTGGGTTTAAGAACGTTGAATTTTTTTAATTTTAGGAAGGTATGGTACATAAACTGCATATTCTTAGTAATCAAGCACGTTAATATGTCTGCAGTGAAACATAACTCATAACCCTGAGTGAAATCAGTGGAGACTGTAAATACTTCCACGTCAGTTCCAGTCAGATTTTTCCAGCGGCTGAGTTTGCACCACGCTTAGGGAAACTTTTCCTTTTTCAGAGCTTTTTGCATTTCCAAACTGGGGATGAGGGATGTGGATCCATGCTTGATTTGGAATGTGGCTCAACCTGACAGTAAATAACAAATTTCAGTTGGGGGTCTGAGTCAAGGAGGGCCTGGAAATCACTCACCAGCTTCTCCATTCCTCCCCCAAGAGGAAGCCTCTTTCCTGCTGCCCATGTTATGCTGAAAGTATCTCTTCCCTGGTTGGTGTAAGGACCAGCCTGAGCAGAGCCATTCCCTCTAGTCACTTACTAGGTCTGGGATTCCCTTCTGCTCCAGACTGGGAGAAAGGCCTTGCTTGGGGCTGCAGGCCACATGGAGAAGAAAAAGACAGTGAGAGGAGGCAGTGAAGGACTAGGAGATAGTTTTTTCCAAAGCACCTAACATAGTGCTTGGAAAAGAAGATGATTGTGATGATGATGATGATGACAATAATAATTTAAAAAACAATAAAAATCACTGAAGCACTACTTACTATCTATCTGAGCACTTCGCGCATATCATCTCATATAATTTTCACAACAATCATGTGAGCTAGGTTCTATTTATTATCCATTTTTCTGAGGGGAAAACCAAGGCGCAGAGAAGTAAAGTAACTTTCTCAGTGTCACAGAGCCAGTAAATAGTGGAAATAGGATTCAAACCCAGGCTGACCCTAGAGTTCTTGCTCTTCACTCCTATGCTCTGCTGCCTCTCGGGTGCTCCACAGATAGTAATCGAACATAATGTGAAAAACATCAAGTTTTTCGTGGGTAAGGGTCTAAAAGCGCTGCCTTCTCAGGCTGCCCCTTCTCTCTGTCTGAAGTTGTGTGCATACACTCTACCAAAAAGCATTAATTCTGTGGCTAGCAAGTAACTGTTTCCCGGCATCCTGGCCTTCCTTAGATCAGAAATCGGAGAAATCATTCTGTGAGGAGGACCACGCTGCCCTAGTGAATCAGGAAAGCGAGCAGTCGGACGATGAACTTCTGACCCTTTCCAGTCCACACGGCAATGCCAATGGTGACAAGCCTCACGGCGCCAGGAAGCCCAGCAAGAAGCAGCAGGAGCCGGCTGCCCCTCCGCCCCCCGAGGACGTGGACCTCCTGGGTCTAGAGGGGTCTGCAGTGAGTAAGAACTTCTCTTCGCCAGCGGCTCCTCCCACCAATTCTGAACTTCTGAGCGACCTGTTTGGGGGTGGAGGTGCCGCCGGCCCTGCCCAGGCTGGACAGTCGGGGGTGGAAGACGTATTTCATCCGAGTGGACCTACCTCCACCCAGTCAACGCCACGCCGGTGTGCCACCTCCACCTCCGCGTCTCCAACGCTAAGAGGAGGAGAAGGTAATTTTTTCCATGCTGTGCTGTGCCTCTCAGGGTTGAATGATAACTTTGGGGCCAAGCAGGTAGAATCGAACTTCCCTAATAACCTAGGCTTTTCTGATCTCCCTGAAAGTCCCCAAAAGATCTGCATCTTCATTTGAATGGGTGCTACAGGAGGAAATAGAAATATTGTCCATTTTGGTAAGATAGTCTAAGAACGAATATTTGAGCTTGTCGCCCTTCCTTTATTATTGTTATTTTTTTAAGGGCTTCAATCCCTGAGCTGCTTTAGTTATTTCTGCTTGGAGGTATAGACTGATGAATTATTATTAATAATAACAGCTACTCTTTGTGAGGTGCTTACTGTTTGCCGAACATGAAATTTAACACTAGCCATGAATTCAGTCTTACACAAGCACAGGAAATAGGTGCTATTATTATCTGCATTGTATAGCTGAGAAAATAGAGGCTTAGAGTCAAATGGGTAGCGTACTTTTCTACAGCTAGTAATTGATGGGGCTGGGGTCCAAAACTAGGACCCCAGAGCTCCCCGTCAGTTTTCCTGTAATGCCTTCCTGGAATTGTAGTCCTCTGAATACACTTGGGCTGTGCAGAGAAGTACTTAGTTACTTCAAGAGACACTTAAGGGACTGCTGCCAGCAGCCCAGCTGATGGAGCAGAACAGTTGGTGCTGGATAAAAGTCTGAGCCCCATAAAGCTCTCAGTTAGTTTCACTCTGCTCATTGCCACAGACTCAACGACCAGTGTGACTGGTCATCCACAGTTTTTTGACATTTGCAGGACAGTGGAGTTGGGGAAGCAGAGGTCCATTAGAGCGTCTAAAGAACCAGCTGCCCTTGTCACTTGGTCATCATTAACCAAGATGGCATCACATTAGGAAGAGTAAAGAGGGCTGCCTCAGCTCTCCAGCCGAGTGGTAACCTTTAGGAACTTCCCTTCCCAAGCTCATCCTTCGGTTCTCAGGCTTTGGGCTGGTCGTGATTGAAGGTAGCTCAGCTGGAGGCATTCTGCATATGAGTGAGCCTCAGAATCGTGGAGTGTCGGTGCTGAGGCTCAGGCTGTTACATGAGTTAGTGATGCAGTGTGAAGCCAGGGCCCCGAATCCGGGCTGTTTCCTCCATGCCGTAGCCATTCTCACTCTCTGACAGGAAAAAAAGTCCCCACGATCCAAGACAGCATAGTACCTACTGATGGTCCCGTTTTAAGACCATGCACCTTGTGTGACTTCCAGTGATTTAATTCATCACAGGCCCATGCACAGAGTTGTGCTCCTGTGTCAGAGCCGGCGCAGGGGGCGGGTTGCTTTCAGACATTAGTTCAATCTATGCCTCGGGTTATAGACTATGAAATTGAGGCCCAAATATATGAACTGACTTGTCAAAGGATCCACAGCTGATTAGGGCAAACTTATATCTGGAACTCAAGTAGTCTGTCCTCCAAGAGGAAGTAGAAAGAACATCGAGTACAGATTAACAGGCTTGGATTTGAGTGCAAGGACCGACACATACTTATCTGTGTCGCCTTATTAAAAAACCTTAACCCTCTTCGTTGTAAAATGGGGATAGCACTTCTCTATCAGCACTGTTATAAAGACTAAATTTTGAGGTCTTGTGTTGGGAAGTTCACTTTTAGTTATTGGAGAATGCTGTTAATTTAACAGAAGGTGCTATTAAAAGTATACCAAGTAATACTGAGAAAACGATAGCATCCTCTGCTGGTTGACTTCAGACTTAGGTGTAGAGGGATTAACCACCTGTCCTCTTACAGCTACTCTCTAAATCGCAGTGTGCTCATTTTATAGAAGGGATAAAGGTTTGTGAGTATTAAATGAGGCAAGAGATATGCGTCATGTAACAGAGTGCCTAACCATATGGTTGATTCATTGCTGCTACGCAAAGCTAATCTGTTGCCCAGGAGATATCAGGAGAACATTATGCCAATGAGGTCATAGCTGGACACATATGAAGTCATGTATCCTACCTGGGTTTTGGGAGTGGGGTGTTCGTTAGCTTGTTTGATTCTAGTTGTCTATTCCTAGAACAGGTCACTTCTACTCCAGGAAGCAGGCAGCACATTAGCTTCATACTTACAAATTAGGAAGTGACATCTCACTACAGGGAGCTAAAGGGAATTTTGTCTGTTGCCCAATAATGAGGAATTAAACCCCTTTATATATATATGCCACCCTGCCTGGTTTTCATCACATTCATTTCACGCCTGTGAGGAATGTGAGATGCTGCTGGGAAATTCCTGGAATTTGAAGTAGAAAATTGGAGCATGACTCCAGCCTTGTTATTTACTTAATATTGGGCAAGAAACCTGGCCTTCTGAACCTCAGTTTCATTGTCTGTAGAAGGAAAATAATACAGCTTCTGTCTGACAGGGAGATTTTAAGGGTCAGCTGAGGTATTATGAAAGACAACGTAAACCCTAAAGAAATGATATAATATTAACGTTACTGCATTGCTGCTGGAAACCTCAGCTGCCTGCTTTGTTCTTGTCTTAGTTCATTCACAAACTTTTTCTCGCTTCACCACATCTGTGTCTAGTTTCTAGCAAGTTGACAGGCAGTGTTTTGGAAACAGTTTAGTGTCGTAGGACACAAGGTGCGATGACAGTTCAGTTTTTGTCACACTCATTTTCTTCTCTTCTCAACTTTCAATGAGCCAGAGACCACAAAAAACACAAAGCTAAGCAAAACCTGGTGGCGAGGTTTTCTACTGTTCACCTTAATAGCAAAGCTCCCCGGCCTGGTATTTGTCCACTAATTCACTTAATATGAGGACAGTTTATTTACTGAGCATCTCCTATGGTCCAGGCATGGTTTTGCCGCTCACCGATTCCTCTGTTAGTCTGACTTACTTCATGTTGTTAAGATGCCACAAGTCCATCAGGTAAGTCCAGAATTCTCCTTTGTCCGCAAAGGTGGGATTATTCCTGTGTGGTCGGAAATCCTTGGGCTCATCCGTTGTTAACCCTGGTGGCAGTTTAAGGATAGGCTGGGCCTGCGGAGCACCTCAGGAAGGCAGGTAGCATCCTGATTTTTCCAGTATTTGGCCTGGGGCCTTGCAAGAGTGACAGCTCTTTAATATTTACTGAATGAATGAACTCATTGTGCAAACACCTTTTTCCTGTTGTTTTCTAGGTGCCGCCTTTGACCCTTTTGGAGCACCTGCTAAACCAGCAGGTCAAGATTTGCTGGGTTCTTTTCTGAACACAGCCAGTGCTTCCAGTGACCCCTTCCTTCAGCCTACGAGAAGTCCTTCACCCACAGTGCACGGTAAGGAAGCATTTTATATTGTGTTCAGTGGAACACTGTTTTCCACAAGATGTCAGTAGGTGCTCAGATATAAAAGCATTCTGTAGGTGTTTTTTATTTTTATTTTCTTGTAAAAGCTGTGTCATACATTTCTCCTTTGGAAATTAATAATCTACATTCACATATTAAAAACTCTGAGCTGTCTTACAGGGAGGAAGCCTGCCTAACTTGGTTTTACTCAGCTTTCCTAAAATTTAATTTGACTGTAGGGCTTTTTTTTTTTTTTTTGCATTACAGCTACATGCACAGAATTTAGGGCACCGTTGATTGTAAGACTTATCTTTATTTTACGTCCTGTTAAGAAAGAAGGAAAACATTGTCACTTTTAGTTGATTGGAAGATGTGTACTAGTTGAAGTCTATGAAATGTGAAAGAATATGAGTCCTAAGTTAATAAAATGTGATGTGATGAGCATTCCACACAATTAGGAGTCCACGGAACAGTTCAGAATACAGCACCCTGATATGTTAGCCTAGTTCTGTCTGATCTGAAGCCACTGGCCACGTGTGGCTGCTGAGCACTTGGAATGTGGCTGGTCTGATTTGAAATGTACTCTAAGTGTAAAGCACATACCAGATTTCAACAACTTAGTACAAAAAAAGAATGTGAACTATCTCATTAATATTTTAGATATTGGTCACTTGATAAACTATTTTGAATATATGAGGTTAAATAAAACATTTTTTAAAATTAATTTTACCAGTATCTTTTTACCTTTTTAATGTGACTACTAGAAAAAATTTTTGATCACACATGGCCCACATTATATTTCTACGTTAGAGACAGGTTTTATGGAAAGAACTGTAATCGCATCCATTTGTGAGAGCCAGAGGGTATTGCTTAGGTAACACTGATTAAAACCAAAGCTCTTCAGTGAAGGACAGAGGGCTCTGAGCTGGAGGATTGACGCTCATGCCTGATGTTGAAGGCTATTGGACACCACTGGCCTCAACCTCGAGGGCCATGTATTGTTGAAGACACCCTGAGCCACCCCAAAAAACACAGTCCAGCCATCAGCTTGACTTCATGGAAGCCACACAAGTGCACAAGGTAGATGCGTTGTGCAACTCTGGTCAAACTGTAACGACCGACAATGAGAAAGCAGCTCAGAAACAACCTTTGTGGCTGATTTCCTATTGGTCTTAAGTCTCAAACTACTTGAAGTGGGTCTGCAGGACAACACAGAAGAAATTCACCTCCGACCCTTGAGCAGTGAGTGCTCCCTTCAAAGAATCTCCTGATTGGAAGTTGGCTCCTCTGAGAGGAAAGATACAGGGAGATAGGTTAAAGCCTTGTTGTTGTTGTTGTTCACTTATTTCAAATGTAGGTTACGTCATTGCTCTGCTCAAAGTGGCTCCCTGTTTCACTCAGCATGGAAGCCAATGTGTTTGGAATGGCCTCCGTAGGCCCTGTGTGCTCTGAGTGTCCGGTGCTGTGACCTCATTTCCTATTCTCTCCCTCTGGTTCTCTCCTTCCCAGCCACACTGGCCTCTCTGCTTTGCACAGGAGCCCCCTCTTCCCCAGAGATCGGCCTGGCTAATTCCTTCATCTCTTTGATCTTTGCTCAGCTGTCCCCTTCTCAGTGGGTCTACTCTGGCTGCTCCATTTCACAGTGAAACCCACCCCCCTGCCCCTACGTTGCATTTTCCTTTCCATTGTGCTTGTTAACTTCCAGTATACTCAATAACTTACTACGGGTTGTTCATTCTTTCTTGTCTGTCTCTCTCCACTAGAACACGAACTCACAAAGGCAGGGGTTCTCGTTTGTTTGTTTATGAGTGCTTTCCTCATGTCTAGAAGAATTATGGCCCCACAGTAGGGTTTATCTATCTTTCCATGGAATGTGTAACTATAAAATAAATTCACTCATTTTTTCCCTAAGTGTCTTTGTTGCAGAATGGTACTGTTAATAAGGTGATGTATTTGCCTGACTTTAATACTTTGAATTTACTGTTTTCATATGACTACTGCCCGTTGTGTCCCACAGGCATGGATTTCATGCTTAGGCACGGTGGTACCAGACTTGGTGCTCTCTTGTGAGCAGGTTAGGAGATGTTTATTACCCAGTTTCAGCCAGTCAACACTCTTTGTGGCCACACTTACTTTAATCTGTTCCATGTTAGTTTAATGAAAGAAGTTTCCACTATCCTTGCTGAGAAGGGAATTTTTCTGCTGTTAGTGGGTCATTTGCATCCTCTTCATGTACAGGTGAGACTCAGATGTCAAATTGCCCACCTCTGATTTTCACGAGGCACCCTCAGTCTCTTCTGAAAATCAAGAAATATTGCCTTTGAGTTCTACAAACATTTTTGAACATCTACTCTGAAGAGAATAATCACTTCGGGCATAATTTGGAGAGAAGTCTAAACAAATAACCATAATAAAAAGGGGATGGTATGTAGTCAGTCCCTCGTACATGTTCTGATTGACTCATCACTCTCCATTCATGTCATAGCAGAGGAGAAAACAAAATTTCAGTTCCATGTTGCTCGTGCCTCATATACTTGTTAATGCCAACCTTACGGCAATTTAAGTTTAATTTCACCTTTTCTTAAAATTGCCCACTGACTTTGTGTTCAGTGTAGAGGTGGGACAGACAAAGATGAATAAGAGAGTTCTCACCTTCCGGGAACTCAGCCTAATGGAGACAGACAGATGCACAGTTATAATTCACAGTGTAGCTATGGAGGTAAAATAAAGGTGAGCCAAGGATGGAACAGAGACAAGCAGTGTATGGCTTCCACCCACGCTGATGTAAGTGACCACAGATGTTGGCACAAAATAACAACATTGTAGAATGTGGAGAGAGCTCAGAGCAAGAGCTGAATCACTTGGGACCTTGACAGGCCACGTGGGCCGTATGAGAGGGAGAGTGTTTTCCTGTGTGAACTCAGAAAAGTGGGCACTGAGCTATCTTGTACTGACTCTTTTTCTTCTCCCCATTTGCAGCCTCCAGTACACCTGCCGTGAACATTCAGCCGGATGTTTCGGGAGGGTGGGACTGGCACACTAAACCAGGTAAAGGTCAGCAGGTTAATTTTGTGCATATTTAACCGGTTGCTTAAACATAATCCTTCACCCAAGATGAAGTGAGTACTTACAGAGTGTCATAGCTCAGCTGTGCAAGTTCCTGACAGCCCGCGTTCGGGCTGGGCTTTTCACATTGCCCTCGGTGACACGACAGTGCGGCATACTCCACGTTACTTACCTTTTCTAAGTCTCATTTGCTGAATGTCTGCCTTGACGCTAGAGTCTGAAAATCTGGGTATATGGCTAACTCAACCCCTTAGAAGCTCTTGGATTTTTCTGTACAAGTCTGGACCTCAGTTTTCTTTTTGTTTTTTTGAACCTCAGTTTTCTTATCTGTAAAACAGGGTTCATAATTCTTATCGCACACAGCTGTATAAGTTGAAGTGAAATAACTTATCTGAAATTTCTCGCATAGAGTAGGTGCTGAATAATCTGGATAGACTTCTTTCTTCCCGAAGGACTTGTTTCAGGGCTGGATTTTTCTGTAACAAATCAACTCTCTTTCTCATGGCTAGTGTTGTATCTCTTGAGAGCTGTCTGGTGTGAGTGTGTTCCTGATGCTGTGCAAGTTACACACACACACACTATATATATATATATATATATATATATATATATATATATATATATATATATATACCACAGCAACTTTCTAAAGCAGTTGCTGTTTCCTTATTTAACCAATGAAGCCCTGAGAAGTTAAACAGCATGCCAAGGGTCACTCAGCTAGGAAGTGGCAGAACCAGCGTTCAGACCTGACTTCAAACGAAGTCAAGTGACACGTGAGGTAAACGCTAGACCTAACAGTTTCCAGGGTGGCCAGGACACAGCATATCCCTTCTCTGTTCCCTGTCCCTGCTCCAGGCCACTATTCACTTAAGTCAGGGGAACGAGGTCTAGCAGCTTCTCACACGGTTGCAAACCCTGTCCCAGTGTGCCTTTAGAGACAAGGTGAGCAGTAGCTCTGGGTTTCTGAATTTCAGAGTTCAGCCTCGGGCAACTAACTCATTTTCAATGATCTTATTTTTTTCAGGCAGTTTTGGGATGGGGAGCAAGTCAGCCGCCACCAGCCCCACAGGCTCATCGCACGGCACTCCCACCCATCAAAGCAAACCCCAGACGCTGGATCCTTTTGCCGACCTTGGGACGTTAGGTACACACGTGGCAGGTTAAGATATAAATAACACTTAATATGGCTGCAAAGCCTCAAATCTAAATCTTTGGTGTTAAAATAAGCTGGTATTTTTACCAGGGATCTAAAATCATGTGTATTCTTAAGCTGTACTCTAAGACCCGAGATTGGCTTTTCGAAAAAGGCAACAGACTTCAAATTTTGGGTTGGAATTCACCCTTGTTAATCCATTTCTCCAACGCCTGATTGTGGAGTAGTAGCATGAATGAAATTAGGACTTCTGGGAGCATCTGACAGCAGAGTCTGGCTGCAGCAGAAGTCACGAGCGTGTGGGGAAGCGCTGAGAAGCGAGGCTGCGCAGGCAGATTTGTGCCACGTGGGGCAGCCATGCGCCAGCCTTGCTGGGACGTTGCCAGTGAGGCCCTCACACTGCACCCCTCCTCTCTCCATTGACTGCAGTGCCCTCTGGTCACTTTGTAAAACTCCATACAGAAAATAGACTCTCTGGATAGTATTTCCAAAGTCTTTTCCATCATATGTTTAATCATTGTTATAGAATAAGTGTTTCACGGACCAGTAGTTTTGGAAACACTGGGTTCAGTGGACTTGGATTACAGAGAAAACTTCTGAGAATCAGTGCTCACGGTGATGCCCCCACCCCGACTGGGTTACAGGATGCAGGCTTCTCAAACTATTTCACCAAGGAACCTTTCTTCAAAGAGTAGTTCACTGGACTGGCGAGTTCTGAAGCCTTTTCTTCTTCCTTTTCCTTCCTCCTCTGGGCAGTGCAGAGTTGTTCAATAAGGGTAAGGTAGTCCTGACACAAAGGTTTAAATGAGCCACGTAGATGATTTGGTTTCTCAGAAAGCCCTCCTGAGCCATTTAAGAGCCAAGTTGTCTGCAGGGAATGAGAACATGGCTTCCATTTTATTTTTTGCTGGTAATTGTGTCAGAATCCTGACCTACCCTTTTGTACTCTTTAGACCTTTTAGGAACCCTCAAAATTATTTTCCCATTTTTGTATCTTAATATCAACTTCAGATTTTAAAATAATAACAGTGTATGAAATAGGCAAAGTTCTATTTCAAATAAAATCTTACTCAACTGTTCACTTTTTTATGCATTTATTCATTCCACAACTATTTATTAAGTGCCTTCTATGGGATAACACTATTTTAGTAAAAACCAACCAGCCAAACTAACAAAACCAAAACAAAATTCCTTCCTTCCTAAAACTTATATTCTAGAAGGGAAAGGAAACACAAAACAAATAAATATATAATGTCAAATAATAAAAATAACTAGTATTTATCTGGAGGTTTTACTATGTGCCAGACACTATATTAAGTGCTTTACATACATCGTTTCATTTACTCTTCCCAATAATCTTTTGAAGTAGGGACCGTTATAGTCCTCATTTTGCAGATGAAGAAACAGGGACACAGAAGTTTAAGTAATATGCCCAAAGCGCAAGGTTGCAGCACCATGAAGACTAGTTCTGGAGCTTGCACTGCAACCCCCATGCAGACTGCTGAGAAAAGAATAAGGCAGAAGGTGATGGTGGGTGATGGATGGGCCAGGGTGTTATATCAGATATCAAGTGGTTAGGGAAGTCCTCGCTGAAGAGGTGACCTTTATAGGAAGCTCTTTTTAAAAACCCAGCATCATGTCTTGCATTTAGTTGTCATGTCCTTTAGACACCTTTAATCTGGGATCATTCCTCAGCCTGTCATGACATTGATACTTGAAGGGTCCAGGCCAGTGGAGGAAGTCTTGCCTGGTTAACTTTGATCACTTGGTTAAGGTGATGTCTGCCATGTTCTTTCACTGTAAAGTTACCGTTTTTCCCTTTCGTAATTAATGAGTAACCGGGGGAGATAATTTGAGACTGTTCTATTTGAGGATATCCTGTTCTCCATCTGACTTTTACCCAGTGGTTTTTGCGTTCATTAGTGATTCTTGCCTGAAGCGGTTATTAGTATGGTATCTGCAAAATTGTGATTTTCTGATTCCGTCCTTCTTTTTATATATATTAATTAGCATTTCCCTCTAAGGAAGAATCTCTTCTCCCTTCCTTTCTGACGCCCTCCCTCTCTCGCTTCCTAGCTGACTAGTGGATTCTTTTTTGACTCAGTTAGTCATCAAATATTACTGATACTTACTTTCATGTTCACATCGTCCCACATTTGGTTTGTGAAAGTTCTTTGTTCTGGCTTCTATGTCCTTTTCAGTTGATCCCATCATTTTTGAGAACTTTCTTTCTTTATGGCACAACAAGATGTTCTAGGCTTGTCTTGAACTTTTTACACCCGAGTCCTGGTATCAGGCCTTTCCAAGAATCTTCATTCCCTTTTGTGGGTAATGGTTATTTCGAAACCAAAATCTGTGCCCCAAGTATGTTCCTTGATGCTGGGGTGGGTGTCATTGCTCTGCCTTTGAGGAGATAGAGATAAGTGATGCATGGCTATTCATATATGTATATATAAAATATCATCCAATACCACACGGTGCTTCCTTGCCTCCCCCTATCCCATATATGCATTTTCCATTCCCTTCAGTGTCAACATCAGCAGACAACAAAAATAGTTTCAGAGTAGCTGCACCCACGTCACTGCGACAACAGGCCTGCTGGGAGGGATTCGAGAGTTCTCTGCTGTTTTTGAAATGCAGTGCTTCTCAAAACTGCCAGGGAAAACGGTTTCCTAAACTTCCCCATTTTCCAAGTCACATAACTTAGGGAAGTCAAGTGACTTTCCTGAAGCCACACAGTGAACAGGTATACGAGCAAGAGCTACAAGCTAGGATGTTTGACTCCTAGGCAGTTGCTTTAGAGTAAAAATGAAACTTCCCAATTATATAGCTGCAGTTAAAAAAAAACAAAAGATGGTGTCCTTCTCCTGAAGGTATTTTCACACTGAGCAGTTCTGATAAAAACACCTTAGTTCTTCCCACGGATATTTTTATTTAATTGGTTTGGCTGTGGCTTGGGGATAGAGGGTTTTTAAAGCTCCCCGGGTGGTTCTGATGCACAGCCAAGCTTGGTAGCCACTGCTTTCGTGTTTAATGAGGACAGCAGTGGCCTCTGGGTTTAGCTGCTGCTTTGTATTTCTGTCAGTTCTCTGCTTCAGGGGCATTAAAAATTAGAATTGCTAAACATGGGTAGAAAATATTCTGGAAGGGTAGACATCAGAAAGTCCTGCAATGTTGGTGAGCTTGAGATTAGAGTCAGCGTCTGCCACGTCCCCCCTGTACCTGCAGCCTGGCGTGTAAAAGCTGCTCAGTGGGGTTTCATAAATGACATAGTGATGGGGTTATGGAAGTGTTTTTTTACGTTTTTCAGGCCTTTCCATATTTATTGAATTTTAAAATAATAAAATACATATTCAGAAAGAAGATGGTGAGCATCCTTAAAACATAAAATGAGACCCCAGTGCAGAATGCATACCCAGCCTAAGGCATGTGCTGATGTGCTGTTGGCAGGAGGGCCCAGGGGCTCGTGAAGAGGGGCTTCATCTGAGTTAGAGACCGATAGGGGCAACGCCAGACTTCAGGATACAACCTTGTTATTATTACCTTTTTCTATTACCAAGTGTTTATTGAGCTCTTATGGTGTACTGGTGTGTGCTGAGCATATGAACTTTCATTATTTAAAAAAAATACCTCCTATTTGCTTAATTTAGGGATTCTGAAGAACTTTCATATAGCCACTGTGCCTTTATGGTATACCTGTAAGGTAGACATAGTTCAGATTTCACAGGTGAGAAAACTGAGATCAAAGAGGTGAAGGTTTTTAACCAAACTTCAGAAGAGTGAGGATTCTCTGTAGACTGTTTTTGGCTATATTCCCAGTGACCAGCACAGGATCTGGTACTTAGTCATGCTCAACAAATACTGAGGAATGAATATATGAATGCATGTATGCATGCAAGAACGAATGCATGATTGCCGCAACGTTGTAAAGTGACTATAACTCAATTTAAAAAGTTAAAAAAAAAAGAATGAATGCATGAATGAGTGATAGAGCAGAGATTCAAACTCAGATTGACTTCAAGTCCAGTGGTCGTAACACCACATCCCCAGTGGGGAAGAAGAGAGGATCTCAGATCACAACAGAAGAACAATCTCTATAGAAAGAAGAGACAGCAGGTGAGGGATGAATTTTGATGAAAGACTCCGAGATTTGGGGAGGAATTAGGGATTGTGGATGCAGCAAGTGAGCATGACATTTGGAGATAGGAGACCTGTAGTCAAGTCCTAGCTCCATTAACTAGCTGTGTGATTATGGTCATGGCAGTATACCTCTCTGAGCCCTGAATTCCTCATCTTTAAAGTGGGGTGAGTAATACTACCTACTTCCTAAGGGTGTTGTGTAGACTGAAGGCAGTAATGTTCATAAACATATTTTGTAAATTCTGAAGAGCTATGCAAACGTTAGTTATTTTATTATCACTGTTGCTTTGGGGCTGGTGCCTGAAAGTTTCCCTGGAGATCACCACATTTCAGTTTCTCATTTTACCTCTTTAAACATGAGCCACAAGTGGTCTTCATATTTGGGAAACAGCCCAGCATATATGCAGTGAGTACTTAAAAGTCAGGAGTTACGGAACCAGGACTCTACTTAAATTCCTACACAAAGTAATATCAATTTTTAAGGCTTGAATGAAATTTGTTGCCCTGTTCGAAGTTGTCAGAGTGTTGGCTGTGTTTACTCTACTGCAATGAAATGCAAGTGGTGTGAAATTGAAACCTATTTATGAAATTTCCAAACATCTTTGTTTACTCCTGGGCACTAAACATGCTTGTATTTATAACAGACAATCAACAGTCCTGATCATTGCAGTTTAAGTAGTACCTTCAGAAATGAACATATTTTGTTTTATTCCCTGTTCTTGTCATTTGATAGTTTTTACTCCAGTGAAGAAACAGAATCTGCTGAGAAGGTGGGAAGGAGGGGAAGGATGGCACAATGGGAAGAGCCAAGGCCCTTCTAGCTTGGAGACAAAGACTTGGATTCAGGTCCCAGTCCTGCCACTTCCCTAGCTGTGTGACTTTGAGAAAAATCACTTAACTGCTCTGAGCTGTAGTCTATTCATCTGAAGAAAAAAAATGGGGCTATTAATACATACCCAAAAATGTCCTTGTGAGGATTAAAGGAAACACATGCCTGCAATTTCTTTAACTATTATAAAGGCTAATTGTGCCACTAGTCAAGGGAATTTCCACTAAAGTCATTGCAAACAGTAACTTGGGACACAGGAGTGAGAGGCCACCCAAAATAGCATTGCCTTCTTTCTCCTCACCTTTCTTTTCCCTTATAGGTGGTTCTTCATTTGCCAGCAAACCCTCCACACCAACTGGATTGGGTGGAGGATTTCCACCTCTCAGCTCGCCTCAGAAAGCATCTCCCCAGCCTATGGGTGGAGGGTGGCAGCAGGGAGGTGGCTACAGCTGGCAGCAGACGCAGTCTAAGCCACAGCCCGGCATGCCCCACTCCTCTCCCCAGAACCGGCCCAACTACAACGTGAGCTTCTCATCCATGCCTGGGGGCCAGAACGAACGCGGCAAAGGAGCAACTAATTTGGGTAAGGATGGTGGTCTGGAGCCTGACTATAGGGAACTCGGATGGATGGATGTGTGAAGAAGGAGACAGAAAACACTTCCGGTAGCTTCTGAGGCAGTATTTTAATTGCAGAGACACAGCAGGATCCCTACGCCCGCGTTGTGGCTGGCGCTCCTGGGTCTGCCTGGCTCCTCACACTTCCATCATGTTGTGACCGCGGGCTCACTTGTCTGCCGCTGTCCACACTGAGACCAGATGGCAGGCAGGAACGTGGCTTTTTTTTTTTGCCTCACTGTCATTAGCACCTAGCAGAGTGCTTGGCATGTAGTGGACGTTGAGTATTGAATGGACATAAGTGGAGGGATGGATGGATCTTGAAGCTGTCATTTCTTTGGAAGAGGAGATAGAAGAGAAAGTCTGGGAACCTTTCAAGCATTAGGTTCACATTTGCCCTTGGATCCCAATTAGAGGAGTGGACATATCTTGGATGTTTGGTCTTGACTATGCTCTGTTTGAAGGATGTTCCTGAGATCTTTGGGTTTCCTGTGACGGTTTTTTTCTTCTCCTCTCTCTTTTTTGAGTGAGATTTTTGATAATGTATAAAAATGAATATGTTTGACATTTGCAGGGATGATTAAATTTGAGTTTGTGAAAAGGCCTGTTATGCTCTTTTTACATTTCAGTTGGTTTGATCATACCCGAGAATGAAATGTACACACACATGATAAGGAAACAAGCCTTTCCCTCTAGGGAATATGGAAAAGGAAATTCTTCCACTTTTTCTAGGAGCTGTAGCTAACATTTATTAAGTGTTTATTATATGTCAGGAGCTAGTCTAAGCACTTTTCATGTATTTTTTCGTATAATCTTCAAAACCAACCCCACATTGTAGATGAGGAATCTGTGACAAAGCTGGATAAAGTCACTTCCTAACTCCATACAGCTTGGGAGTGACAGAGCCAAGATTTGAACCTAGGCAGGGTGGCTGTGGAACCCCTGTTTTCCACCAGTCTCCTGGACATGACACAGGTGACTTCTCACAATTCTAACATGACAGGGAGTCTCTTGCTGGGAATACGTAACATCATGTTTGTTCTTTGATTGGCAGTGGAAATTCCTGGGCAATTCCATAGGGTTGCGTGGCTTCCCCTCCACTTTTATTTTGAGTAGATGGTGGATGAACACCTTCAGTGCAGAAAACACTGGAGATACGGCAGTGAACAAGACAGACAAAACCCCTAGTGTCAGAGCACTCAAGTTTTAGGTGTGCATGTGAGAGCGTGTGTGTTCACACTGCCTTGCAGTATTAGAGATACAAGTGGGTTTCAATGCAGACACCAACTTTGACTGATGGGCGTGGACTGCACGGACTCCTGTGTTTTGGTTCTGTTTTTTTTTTTAACTTAACAAACATTTAAATAGCCAGGCATTCTTCTAAGCACTTTAAAATATTAACTTACCAATTCTCACAGAAACCTTATGAGGTAAGTAGTATTGTTAACACCACGCCCAGTTTACAGATGAGGAAATTGAGGCATGGAGCTGGTAAGGCGCTTATGCCCCAAGGTCACATCGCTCAGAAGGCACAGAGCTGGAATTCAAACCCAAGGAGTCTGTCTCCAGAGCCTTTGCCCTTTGCTACCATGCTAGGCTGCTTTTCTGAACGGACTGAGAAGCATCATGAGGCCAAAACCAGCTTTGGAGAAAAAGAGGACTATGATGGACTGAAAGTGTCAGCTGAGTGTGGGCAGGAAGGCAGTGGCATGCATGGATTTCAAGTACCAACACCCAGGACTTAGTCCTGTGACTGATACTAACTAGTTGTATGACTGGGGCCTGGGGGACAGGGGCTGGGAGGGAGCAGAGGGTAGAATCATGAGTATCTTCCCCTGTAAAAAGATGGACCAGTGGAATGAAATTGTACAATTAGACTGAGTCTAGCAATCCAGCCTCGAGTCCTAGCTTTGCCAGGGACGCGGTATATGACTCTGAACAGATCTTGTAAGTTCTCCAGACTTCCCTTTCCTCCTCTGTAAGATGAACATGGCCGTCCCATACCCCACTCACCCCGTGGACTAAGGGGCTTAATGCACGTGAAAGCACCTTGAAGACACTGAGTGCTGTGACATCATGATGTCATGTTTTTTCAAATATGTTGTAGAAGGGAAACAAAAAGCAGCTGACTTTGAAGACCTGCTCTCTGGTCAAGGTTTCAACGCGCACAGAGACAAAAAGGGGCCTCGAACAATAGCTGAGATGAGAAAGGAGGAAATGGCTAAGGAAATGGATCCTGAGAAATTAAAGGTGAGCGAGCCCCTGACCCGGTGTGATTATCCTGTCTGACAAGGTGGCGTGTGGAGCTGTCGGTGTGGGACTAACCAACAGAGGGCGCCACGCTGGGTTTTCCACCCACGGGCTTTCATTTGGTCCCTGCAGCTGGGATTGGAGGACATCTGTGTCCTTTAACAGCAAAGTAGTTTTGGGGAGTGTTGCGTATGCTGTTTCATTTCCGTCATAAATTGCACTTTATTCCGTGGCATAGTAGTATAGATTTTCTTTGTGTGTTCAAATAAGCAATGGCATGCTTTAAGAGGTGATTTTGTTCTTCCAATGGCATTCTGAGCTACAGGTGAGTCGTCAGGATTTGGTGGTGAGAAGACTACATTATTTATGTTCTCCTTCTGCCTTAAGAGCTTTATATTAGAGCAGATTGACCGGAGCCCCCAGGATCTCTTCTTTGCTGATAGAGAGAGAAATATAGATGCACATGGGGATGACTCCTGCACTGCTAGACCTGGAGGTCTGGGAAGGTGGCTGAGAGGGAGGCTGAGGGAGGGGGTTCCTGGCATCCCCACTGCTTCCTTCCATTTTAAGCAGAACATTTCCACTTTGATCTGCCTTTGATTCTGGAAATGTAGGTAAGATTTGACTGGGGAAAAAGCATGTTTCCCCATTTTCTTTTTCAAGTTTGCAAACCAGTGACTCTAACCCCCTTGTTTCATAGCTGAGAAAATGGAGACGTTACTTCGTACGTGTGGATGGTATGAGGAGGGTGGTTAGTTTCATAACAAGGGGGTGGTTATGTTGATGAGTGGTGTGAGGTGGTGAAAGACACTGCAGATCAGGGGAACTGGAATGCGTCACAGACAGAGGCTGAGTTCCCACGGGACGGAAGACAAACTAAGCGACCCTGTGACAGATGAGGAAGACGAAGATCTAGTCTGTTACTCCAAAACCAGGACTAGCACAGCCAGTCAGGCTTACACATTTTGAAAAAATACACCCCTGTGCTTCCCCAGGATTTCCCTGCGTGTTCCCAGATGCGGACATCTGTCGAAGGTGCACAGACGCGTTGATACTGTTTGGTGCACGATGCAGAATCCATTGTCTGCATTTCCTTTTCACACCATACATCATCACAAAGGTTTCCTATTCTTTCCAAAAATACTATGCTCCCTCTCAAGAACCTTTGTTCATTAGATAAACTCTGACAGTTTTCTATGAAAGAAAGTCATTTATGTCTTTTAAACCATGCTTGGTTGCTTGGTTGGTCCAAGGTACTTAACCGTATGGGAGAGTGGCCATCGTTGACCTTGACTGAGTCCCTGTTATGCATTAAATGCTGATGCATATTGTTCCAAACCTTTTGGTTTAATCACCTCGTTTGTTCCAACCATGAAGTTTCAAACTGTGAATGCTTGCAGTCTGAATGAACGACTAAGTGTATTTGTTGATTTAACACACCTTTTTGAGCTTTACTCCGTGCCAGGCATGTTGTTCACTTTCTGAGTCATAGTGATATGGGGGAAGCTGAGTCATAGTGATATGGGGGAAGCAGTACCTTTCCTCAAACAGGTCTGCCTGGTGGCAGGGAAAGACAAACACACAATTACCATAAAATATGGCACATATCATGAGAGAAACATGTTTAAAAGGTAGCCCAGAGAAATCTATTCTTTTTTTCAAGGAGTATTTTTTGAGTGTCTATGTGTCAGACTCCATACTGGACAGAGCAGATAGCTGGGGCCGGAATAGATGTGGTCTGTGCCCTCATGGAGTTTATACTTTAGGAGTAATTAACTCAGCGGGCCAGGAGGAAGGAATTCAAACTCTCAAAGGTGAATGAAATTTCTGAGCAAGCTTTTGAAAGATGATGAAGTGTTAACCACAAAGACAAGGCAGGCGGCGTCAGAGGAAGAGCATTCCAGGTGGAGGGAAGGTTTGGAGCATTAAAGTTCCCGATTATTGCTGGAGCAGGAGGGGTTTCCAGGATCTCAGTGGAGACCGTCTGGACTTCAAAGCATCTGAATTTCTTCATTCCCCTTGTGTTTGCAGATTCTGGAATGGATTGAAGGCAAAGAAAGAAATATCCGAGCACTTCTGTCCACGATGCACACCGTGCTGTGGGCTGGGGAGACTAAGTGGAAGCCAGTGGGCATGGCAGACCTGGTCACACCAGAGCAGGTGAAGAAGGTGTACAGGAGGGCTGTGCTGGTGGTGCACCCGGATAAAGTGAGTAGAACCCGCCTGCACGCATCGCTTGTCTGGTCCTCCTGTCATGGGTTTATCAGCATGTGTCAAAACGTCAGGCTTTCAACTTGCTGGTTATTAGGCCATTTATGTGATAAAATAGTCTATGGGCTAAAATCAGGTATTTAAACAAATAGTTACACTTTTATGAAGCAGAAGGAAATAAACCAAACCATGTATTACATATAATGGACTGGGGGCTTTCCTTAGACAGGTATCAGATTCACCGCTGACTAATTTTTAGGGATCAGATGTAAATTATGTCCTGACTTACAATAATAAGGATGGGCTAAGAGCTGGACAGAGGAAAATACTCTCCTACAGAGATACAGTAGAATCTCTAGCCGGGATTATAGTGACAAAGCTTTAGAATGCAGTTGGCAGAATTGGTGTGGATCAGCCAAATATTCAAAATGGAACTGAATTCGTCACTATATTGAGTATGCTAGTTTATGTTTTCGTTGACGTACCTACACATAAACATGCTGTACATCGTCAGAAACTTTGACTAATGCACAGAATCCCGTAATACACAGAACCCTCCCTTGGCAGAACTGGGCCACTTGCTGTCGTGTGGAACATCCCAGTCCTGTGATGGGAGGCTCTGACTGGCGTCCTGCTTGGGAACACATGCTTGAATCTGACGTGTTTGATTTTCATCTCGCCCCACTTTTTGTGACTGATCTGCATAGAATGAACAAAACAATGTGTTTCAATGAATCAAAGAGGAAAAGAAACAACCCAGAGAACTCTACAAACTGTATACCTGCGTTCTGGGTCTCCAGGAACTTAACTTCTTTTAGAAATGGGAAAAATGGGTGTTTTGAAAGACAGCCAATCCATTGGAGATGGGCAGTCATGAACCTTTGTCGTCTGGGGGGTAATTCCAGAGAATGCAGGTGCATCTTGTGCTGCCCACCAAGCCTTTGGTATCTTCTCTGTGACTGTTTCCTGCTGCCATATGTGAATGGTGAGCTTTCTGTGGGGGTCATAGTCATTAGGGCCAGGTGGATTGGGCTGTAAAAAAGAGAAATAGCCTAATAGAAAAACATTTCAATTATTTAGAGCCCACACAGTGGCAGTGAAAAATTTAATATAAAAAACTTTGGTCTGTGGTATTTAATGCATGTTTTATTTTTCCTCTGTAGGCTACCGGGCAGCCCTATGAACAATACGCAAAGATGATTTTCATGGAGCTCAATGACGCCTGGTCTGAATTTGAAAATCAAGGCCAAAAGCCCTTGTATTAACTTACGAGCATTTCCATTTCTGCTACAGACCTGTGTTAATGCTTAGTGTGTGTCACAGTTCTGAGGTTTTCACAGGTGAACCCAAAACTCCAGTAATGTGTATCCAGTACTAAACTGTTAAGTAACTCGTGAATTAATTCCTCATTGATAAGGAATGTGGATGTTTATTTTCTCAAGTCCCCACCGTAAAAGGTCCAAAGCAGGAAAGGAACTTTTAGTCAGATGACCTTGCAGAGTTTTACAACATTCCAGCCTGCCCTTTAGGGAGCCTACTTAGCATTTTGTGGGGAAATGGAAAACAGAGGCCACCAAAGGCATAACACCCATCTCATTGTCTGCGGATAGGATTAACGAGCAAAAGTTATGGTAGGATTACACAATGGATTTTAGCGAATGGTTTTTAGATTTTCTTGGAAAGATGTAATTTGAGCAATGGCTTTACATAGACTCCAGGAACACAACCACCAAGTTTTTTTTTTTTTTTTAGTGGAAATTTACTATGGTCTGTAGCATAATACTGTTCACTTCTTTTGGTCAAGAGGACTAACAGATGTAAAAGAACCTGGATTGTGGAAAGTAATTATACTACAATCCAGTGATTACTACCAACGCTTCCTGGATGAACTAAAATTTAGTGAAATTGCTGACTAAAGAAAACAGGGACTCTGAGGATGTAGAAATTAGTGGTTGGAAAGTTGGGCTGCTACCTTCTTTTCCTTTTAAAAAAACTGTGGTTGCCTGAAGAAAAAGTCTTAATACTGTAACAACCCTAAACCTGATTTAAAAGAAACTTCTAATTTTGCCATAAGGCTTAATGCTCTTCTTTTTGCTTAGCAGAGAAAATGCTCTTAGCTGGGAGCAGGTTGGAAGGCAGTTTGGCACATTCACAGTTGATCAGGAAGGATGTTTAGTATGGACTCCCGGTCCTCCAGGTTTGCGAGGGGCCGTGGGAAGAGAAGACTGCACTGACTGTTGGTAACCAGACAGGTGCAGCTGCAGCCAGAGCGCCACGCTCACTTCAGACCGAGTCAGATGGCTTGGCAGGATTTGCTTTTTTGAGGTTCATCTTCCCACCTGATGAAATTGGACCCCTTGGATTACTGCAGTGGAGTTTATTGTTTTAAAAGTTGTTGGGGGTCCACACAGGGATATCTGTGAAAGCAACGCAAGAATGAAACCTTCGCAGACTTCAGACTGGTTGGATTTCGGTTCATGTTTTGGCTGTTTCATTTGGAGGGGTAAGCAGTTGCTGTCCTGCGACTTTAGTAAAGCTCTCCTGGTGTGCACGTCCACAGTGCGCAGAGTAGATACATGCAAAGCAGATGGCAAAACGATTTTCACGCTAATCTTACAAGGTTCATGCTCAACATCCTGAAAAGCTTTCGAAAGTTGTTTTTAAAAGACAATCATGTTTTTGGTTTCTATTTTTATTTTCTCGTGGCAAACTGTACCGGAAAAGCAGCATGTCAAAAATACTTTATGTTCTATATTCGTTCTCGTTCTTTCTCTTTTTTCCTCCTTTTCTTTCTTGTTCATTCTTTTTGTTATAAAGCTTCATTATTTATTTTACCTTTTGCTGACAATGTGAAACTCGCAGAAAATGTTCTTTTTAAATATACAGCTGTAAACTGTTCAGAGTAACCATAACAAACTAGGTGTTATTTATTAACATATTATAAAATAATGTTTGATGCCGTATGTGCTTGTCTTATTTAAAATTGGAATGTGAGACATGTTGCTGTGATTTTTTTTCTCATTCACATTTGTAGATATTGTGTGAACTACAGTATATAATGATAATAATTAAAAGGATATTATGTGACTGTCACGTACATTTTGAGATGATAGAACTATATTAGCTTTGTACCATGTTTGCATAATTCATCAATGCTCACAATTTAAAAGATCATTAAACATTACGTAATTAGCAATGAGAAAGAATCTTACCTAACTTAAATTTGGGATGTCCCTTATCTCTTTTCCAGATACATTATAATTCTGGACCCGTATTTATCAAAACTCTTAACATACGCTGACCAGCAGGTTTTTGCATCCCTTCTAAACATCTGGTTGTGACAGAGCTCGCTGTTGATCAGATTCACTGTTTCATTCATATTTATTGTAATATACTTTTTGTTTTGTAAATATGTTACACTCAACAAAATGTGATTGGTCTAAAATATTTGTAATGTATATTAAAAGGCTCAAAAATATTTGTAGAAACGTAAGTTATTTTTGCCTTCATAGGAATGTAACAACAAGCTTGACTTACACCCTCTGTCAGATTCACTTTTAAGAAAAGTTACGGGGCAAGAATACGAGAAGCATGTACTACGTTTGCACCAAAATATAATCTGGCAGGATTCCTTGGTTTATACTTTAACCACCCCCACTGCCACTCTTCCCTCATGTGTAGACACACTGGATAATGCTGCATGAATGCTATGTTTCAGAAAGAATCAGCATAGAAGTCCCGGTCTTCTAGCTAGGATAGTAGATGGTTTATATACACAATCCCCAGTTCCTCCACTGCAGGACTTTCAAAGATGCATTTGTGTGCTGAGGCAAAGGGATTGAGCCTGGGAGTCCGAGACTTTGTCATAGGAAACAGATCATTTAGGTCTTTTAAGAAGAGAAGCAGCATGTTCATTTGGAAGCAAGTGCTGCAAATCAAAAGCATTTGAACTGTTACTGTTATGTCTCTGTCTGGAAGAACGTTCAAATTGGACCCTAACGCTGCTGATGAAACCCTATTGTTTAAGGAGTGAACACACAAGTTGAATTCCAGAACCAGTTATCACAGCAACAGGACCGTTTCCCTGCTGGAAACATCTATAAGGAAATTCAGGTCAAGTAGACAGGCTTTGGTGGTTCTATACATAAATCATGATGTTTGGGCGTTGTGATACAGTGTTGGTTGGAGACCAAAAGACTGGATTTGAATCCTGTTTTTTCCACTTCAGGACTGTCATATTGGGCAAGTTGCTTAAGCTCTCTGAGTCTTAAATTTTATCACCTGTAAAACAGAGACGATTCTAACAACCCTGCAATGGAGGAATTGGGAATTGTGTATATAAACCATCTGTAATCAAGTGGGTACTCACTAAATAGTATCTAGTTACTGTAACTGATATTAAGTCAGAGTATGTATGTCCCCTCCCCGCAGGGAGAATTTAAGCCTATTGACGATAGGTATTGGGGTCAGCATGGGGCTGGAATTACACTGAACCCTCAGGTTGTGGGCAGTGAGTAGGAAAAGGCAACCAAAAGTAAAGTGTGCCTTGGCCATTTTTTCTCTCTGGACTGACAGAAATCTGTCTGCATAGAATGGTAGACTTACATTGTAGGTTCTATAAAGGGAATGGCTATGTATAAAGAAGTGGTGGTTGAGAGTTAGGGAGGAAAACTAACACTGACTGATTTCAGTAGTGCTGCATGATACTTGCATTTAACTTAAGCGCTAACGTGAGAGCCACCCCAGTGCGGACAGGATGCCACTGCCTCCATCTTGAATGTACTGCCCTTAGGTGCTATTATATATAGTCATTTTCTCATTTAATTTTCAAAAAATTCTGAGAGGCAAACTTTGTAAATCCTAGCTCAGGAAATGGAAGCATGGAGAGATTTAGCCAGAGCTGAAGTTTGAGGTTAGATTTTTTTCTGTAGTATAGGGAGATATGATACTATATATGGTGAACTTTATTAATATTTGTGAATTTGACTGATACTTTGTGTATACTTTATACAAGATACTAACAGAGATGTAAGGGGAAATTAAATTAATGAATGGATTTGATTGCCCTGTTAAACAGTAAGGGGTTATTTCTGATTACTATGATGGTTCCTGCCTTCTTGGTGCATAAGATCTACTATGGGGAATGGTTGAAGTGCTGACTGTCTGACTTCAGATTTAAACTGTTTGGGGCTTGATCTCAGCTTCCCTACTCACTAGTTACTATCTCAGCCTCAGTTTTCCCATCTGTAAAATGGACATAATAAAACCTAGTTCATAGTGTGAGAGAATTGAATGCAAGGAGAGAATATAAAAATTTATCCAAAGAAGTCCTGTGGAGTCCTGGGCAGTGTGACAAAGGACACGGGTCTTATACTTCCAAGTAACACACTGACCGCAAGTTGGGGATAGGATTCAGCTTCCAAAGTTTTACTTCCTCGTTTTGGTAGCTCTTTCATTCTTGAGGATACATAGAATGGGTTACGTGGAAGAACAATTTTCCAGTGGACATCTGGCAAGAGAAATGCAGATTGTCTCAGTAGATGGTTAAAGCCTCTGGCAAGATGGCTAAATTTCAGGTGCTTTAAAAACTGGAACAGACAGCTGGTGTGGGCAGGAAAGTTGCTGGGGACAAATACTGTCTCTACATTTTTCTAATTCCAGACATTACCCTGGGGCAAACACCTTATCTTTGTGCTCCTCACCATCTTCCAGTTTCTTACTGCTAAGCCTGAGGCTCTCAGACCAAACTGTGCCTCTGAAGTCATGTCACTTTTTTCAAGAACCATTCCCCTTCCATGGGACTGGCCTCACGCTGATGTGGAAGGCTCCAGCAAACCCTTATATATGGTTTTCTAGACACCTGCTGGGTGGTTGGGAATGGAGGGGGAAAGGAAGGGAAATGCAAGGGAAATTTGCACAGAAATCCTCACCAATTAAGGGTAGAGTCTTCTTCATGGGTGCAGCTTTGCACTTCAGGAAGGAAACTAAAAAAAAAAAAAAAAAAAAAACAAAAAACACCAGGCTTCCAGGTTTGAGTGGTAGGCAGTTTCCCTGGGTGCTTTAACTCAACGTGGGGAAAGAGAAGTTATCAGCGCTCTTGAATAGACTGCAGACTACAAAGTAAAGAATGCAGTGTGATTCTGGATCTGTAAACTCTGCAGTGAGCCAGGGATTAGCAACACGATGTTCTTAGTGAGTGTACCTTCCATTTATGAGAAGTGGGAGGAGCTAGAAGATAAACTCACAAGAAATTAAACATGCGTTGAGACAATAATATGCTCAGTGTGGTTTTGAAAAAGGAAACTGAACAGGGATCCTGAAAGGTGGTGATGGTGAGACATTGTAATAGCGTAGCCAAGGGAACCTGGATTCCCACGAACCCCTTTATCTTTCAGCCCTTTTGAAAATTAGGAAAAAGCAAGAGGAGCAGCAGCATAAGGTGAAAGGGTTGTCTGCTAGAATAAGGGTAAGTGGCCCATAATCCAACCTCCTCCAAAGACGTGTGTGAAGCAGGCAAGTTCTGTCCTTTCTGAACCTTTTGCTGTAGAGGTAAAATGAAGAAGCACTTGGACCAGGTGGTTTTTAACGTCTTTTTCAGATTGTCTCCGCCAAGACAAAACCCTCCGTTCCTGTGAAGAAAGTGCTAAATTGCCCTGTGAAGTCTAAATTGGCCTTGGTTACCTGCAGACCTTGAGGTATAAAAATAAGAGCTATTTATTTAAAGGCTCATGAAAGCCTCAGGCACCTATTTTGGTCCTTGTCTCTATAGATAACCCGGCGAATAAAGGAGAAAATGCTAGTGTTCGGAAAGTGCTAAAGTTGGTATTAAGCAAAGCAAGCTCATACAAAGGGGATCTCTCCGGGCCTCTTTGGTGTCTGGTGCCCCAACCCTACCTCCGCAGCAGCCGCTGCTACGGAAACGCAAACAGGCGCACAAGCGCAGTTGGGGCTGAGAATGTAACATCAGAGTAACTGCGTATCCCTTCCTCCTCCACCGATAGTAATTCCCCTCCCCTCTCCATTTTTTCCGCCCTCGCACAGGGATTCTTTGCAGCCAGGAAGCGCGGTACTGGGTTTCCCGCGAGTGGGCTGCGGGGAAGGGACTCGGCCCGCGAACGCAGAGGTTCGGTGGAGCCGAGGTCCCAGCAGACCGATGGAAGGGAGGAGCGTGGGGCTGGTTCGGGGCTTCTGCAAACTCGGGAACTAGGAGGAGTGCTCGGGCATCGACGTTACCCTGAGAGCGAGTTTGCGGGGAGGACCCGGCAGCAAGATCCGGGTAAGGGCGGAGCTATGAACTAGCTGGGGCAGGGCTCTGCGTGGCGGGGCCGGAGGAGATGCGGACCGAAGGGGGCGGGTTCCGAGTGTCCGGGCCGGGCTCGGGACCGGTAGGGGCGGGACTCTGAAAGCGGAGGCGGGGCCTAGCGGGGGCGGGGCTCTGAGCGGCTGGGCTGGGGAAGATCAGATTACATCAGATTTTTAAATAATAGCTATTTATTTAAAGGTTCATGAAAGCCTGTATAGACAAACCAGGGTGTGAAGGAGAAAATGCCAGTGTTCGAAAGCGCTAAAGTTGGTATTAAGCAGGGCAAGCCCATGCAAACAACGAGCTCTTCTGGGGCTCCCCTCTCGTGCCTCCACCCTAACCCCCGCCACTGCCGGGCGGGGCTCCAGGCCGGGGCGGGCTCGGACCGGCAGGGGCGCGGCTCTGCGTGGCGGGGCGGGCTCGCGGCCCGGGGTGCGGCCCGGGGCCGGGTCTGGGCGGGGGCCCGGGCCGTGGCAGGAAGCCGGAAGCATCCGCGGCTCCAGCTTGGGAGACATGGCGGGCGTTAAAGGTACCTCCGAGGTCCCCAGCTCGCTGGTCCTGCGGTGAGGTCGCCGCCTCGGCTCGGGGCTAATCCTGGAGCTGCGCCTTCAGCGCGTGGGCGGGGACCGGCCTCCCTGAGACCCGCCGCCCTCCCCGCCTCTCCGGGTGGGAAGGAGCTCTCTTGCTCCCATTGCCCCTTGGGGTGCGGGTGGAGGCGTGTTTCGGGGAACCTCACTCCTTTTTCTGCGAGGCTGCTGGCCTTCACGCCTTCTCCCGGCGTCTCCCGGACGCTCCAGGCGGAGCCCGCGCCGGGAGCGGTCCCTCCCTGGGAGACTCGGGCTAGCCCCGCAGGGCATCACCTCCCCGGCTCCTTCTCAGTTCCTTGGATCGTCCCCTCACCCCCTCCTCTGTCGAGTTTCAAACTGGATTTCCACTTCCTGACATGTCCACTCTAACGCCTCTCCTTCCTTTTTCTGCCACTTTGCTGAGTTTCCCATTTCTTGCAAAGGAGCCATTGTCTCCAGTCTTCTCGGCATCTGTTGTTCCTGATGGCTTTTCCAGTTGGGCAGAGTTTGCAGGCGGTGTCAACGGGAAGCCCCCTGAAATGCTGTTTTTCTCGTAATTGGGGAGAGTAGATTAGGTGGAACGATAAACATGCGTGTGGATATATTTCTCCGCATGCGTGTATTCACTATGAAATTTATCTGACTGTGTAAGCTGTTAGTAGCAGACACATTTTAAAATTAATTCTGGCTGACTTTTATATTCGGCATTAATTTAGAAAACATGATTTACTTGGACAGTGTCCCTTGCGTAATATATACATTTGAAGCCAATGCAGAAAAAGATGACAAGTGAGAGCACTACACAGTGTTTAGTCATACTCAGAAACTATCAAACAATGATGTTTATGTGAGAATGTGTTAGAAATTGTGATGTAGTAGGAAGAAATATAGGCTGTGAAATGGAAAAGGGCTAAGGAATGGAAGCTTTTTACAGGCAATTCGATGCAACTTTTAAAGGACTACTGTATGCCTGAGGCCTGGAATAAAAGGACAAATGGGAGGTTATTGTTGGGTAACAGAGCTAGATTAATTAAACAGTAATTGTTACTGTTTAAAGGAAGTGTGCTCAGATACAGTGGGAGCACTAGGTGGTGGTATAGGTTGAATGTATCCCCCAAATAAATATGTTCAAGTTCTAACTCCCCAGTATATGTGAATTTGATGGTATTTGGAAATAGGGCCTTGCAGTTGTAATCAAGCTAGGATGATACCGGATTAGATGGGCTCTCATCCAGTAACTAGTGCCCTTATAAGAAAAGGGAAATTTGGGCTGAGTTTGCAGGCGAGAGAAGAGGTGGTTCTTGGTCCCTTAGGGTTGCTGTCAGCTGGGTGGCTTAAACAGCAGACATTTATTTCTTAGGTCTAGAGGCTGGGATCTCAAAGATGAAGATGCCAGCAGATTTGTTGTCTGGTGGAGGGCCTGCTTCCTGCTTCCTAGGCAGCTGTCTTTTCTCCAGGTCCTCACATGGTGGAAGGGACGAGGGCTCCACCTTCATGAACTAATCTCCTCCTAATACCATCTCACTGGGCGCTAAGATTTAATATATGAATTTGAGGGGGGGTGGGACAAAGTCACTTCATCTTTAGCAGTGATTTTGAATGAGATCTGGGAGATTGAGTCACCTTGACTTACTGATTTTCTAGGAAACAGAGTATAGAGTTGGTGTTGATCTTTCAAGGTAGAACCTTCGAAGGGATGAAGTGTATGTTTTGGAGGAGAAGGTGGGGATGTTTCATTTTTACACAGGTTGGATTTGAGGTCCTTGTTGGCTCCCCAGGCAGAGAAGTCCAGATTGGAGTTGGAGGCACAGGCCTAATTCTTAGGACCTCCTCTGGGCTGCAACATCAGGTGTGGCCAAGCCCTCGTGGTACTGGGGAGCTGTGGGTTGAATGCAATGTCCCAGCAAGAGTGTGGAGTGACAGGAGAGATGAAGTTGGATTCCTGCTTGGCTCCAAGTTTAAGAGATGGTGGAAGATGCAATTCCTGAAAAAGCAAGGGGGTAAAGAGCAT
This sequence comes from Vicugna pacos, assembly GCF_048564905.1. Classification (NCBI taxonomy): domain Eukaryota; kingdom Metazoa; phylum Chordata; class Mammalia; order Artiodactyla; family Camelidae; genus Vicugna; species Vicugna pacos. Next base: position 18,857,956 of record NC_132999.1, on the reverse strand, counting down.
CAACCAGGGATAGAGTTGTGAACTTTGAGAGACTGGTGTCACAGAAGAGGTGTAGGGTTCCTAGCTTTGAATGGCCTGGAGGAGGGAGTCGTGCAGATGGTTGGGCACAAAGCCACCGAGGGAAAGATCGTCTACAAGGAAGCAATATGGGGAAAGTTACTTTTGTACATTTTTTTTTCAAAAGTGACATGAAATGAAAATAATATATGAAACTGATAGTCCTTCCTTGCCTCCTAATGTCTGTACACTCCCAGATATTTGTAAAAAGAACCTTGGTATCTTCCTATAATAGTCTCCACAAATTGCTTCTTACAGTGAAAGGAAGCACTCAAAGCGTTAATTAGTTTAATCAGTAACTAATTTTGAGTATTAAGGAGTTTTTTCAGAAGAATCTTTGGGTAATTCAGTGTCCTGTGCTTTTGATTTCTCCCTTTATCAAAGAACATTGCTAAAGTGAGCAGATTCCTGCCACAGTCAACATTTGCTTACTGAGCACCTTGCATAGATTGTCTCATTTAACTCCCACACACTCCCTAATAAGGTGGCACCATTATTCCCATTTTACAGGTGAAAAAAAGCAGCTTTAAAGCTTCTAAACCCAAGGTCATACAACCTTAACAACTCAGTGAGAGTTAAGATTTGAACCCATGTTGGACCCATGTTGGTGACTTGGAGCTCAAGATTTTTTAACAACTCTCATATTGTCTCCCACTCAGCAGCACAAAACAGACATGTTCCTACCCCATCAAAGATTAATGTCCAACGGAGGCAGGGACATGAATATTCAGTGGCTACTAGTTGGGAAGCATTTTCAATGAAGCCATGAAAGCAGTCTTCAGACACCTGAAGCACTGTGGTTTGGGGAGGCAAAATGATCAAAGGGTGTATATTTTGGGCTGCAATTTAAGGAAAGAGGGTTTTCAGCTTTTAAAAACCGTCAGAATGAAATGGCCTACTTCAGGTGGTAGTGAGTTTCCCTTCACTGGAGTCACATCGACTGGCTGGCTGGCTCTTGTCATAAATGTGGGGGGAATCCATCCATTAGCTAGGGGTTGAGTACTAGGCGTGCTTGAGCTCTTTCTCCACCTGATGAGTCAGAAGTGACGGACGTAGGTGGTCATTTGCTAGTCAGATGTAACATCAACTAATGTAATAAGGAAATCACTTCTCTTACTTCAATTTAGGACCTTTTATTCTTTTCTTAATTCATTTTTAAAATTGAGATAGAATTCACATACCATAAAATTAACCTTTTTAAAACATGAAAAATTCCATGATTTTTAGTAGATTTCAAGGTTGTGCAACCATTACTACTTTCTAATTGCAGAACATTTCATCATCCGCAAAAGAAACTCTATACCAAGTGGTAGTCCCGCCCCATTCCTCCCCTCCTTCCTCAGCCCCTGGCAACCACTGGGGCTTAACAACTCTTGGTTTTATTTTTCACAGCTCTTGTGGCTTTGTCCTTCAGTGGGGCTATTGGGCTGACTTTTCTTATGCTGGGATGTGCCTTAGAGGATTATGGGTAAGTTATCATTTCAAAAAGAACTATTCTTTTTGTGTCTTTGTCACTATTACTAATACTGTGGGTATTAGAGTGTTTGGTCAGTGTAGCGCTGAGCTCTAACCAATGAGTTAATGAAGCCCAAATTTTGAATCAAGTCCCATCCTGGGTGAGTTGTATTTGTTCATAGAAAAGCTCTTTTTAAAACTGATGTAAACACTTAATGAGCATTTATTGAAAACCTCCTCTGGACCAGTAGGAATTCAAGAATGAGGAGACACAGTCGTGTCCTCAGGGAGCTTACAGTTCTAGTTGGGAGTGAGAGACAGGCAAACAGTCCAGCTAGTAAGCCAGCTCTGGTGGAGGGTGTGTACCAAGTGCAGTGAGAGCTTCAAGCCAGCGAGTTCCCCAGGGAGCGTCAGGGAGGGCTGCAGGGAAGAGGTTGTCTTTAAGGTGAGACCTGGTGGATGAATAAATTTATCAGGCTGATGAGTTAGGGGGAGGGCATTCCAGGCAAAGGAATGGGCTCCGAGCGTTGGCAGAACAGAAGGGCTGCTGTGGCTACAGTTTAAGCGAATGGAGGAAGACAGCACAGCATGAATGGAAGAAATTGGCCTGATAGATCAAGTGTGAGGCTTTGTATGCCAGGGTAAGGCATCTGGGTTTTATTCCAAACATCTGAAAGCTTTCCAATGTGTGCACACTCCAAAGATCACTACTGAACCAGCGTGTGCAAAGCACTGTACTGTGTTCTATAGAGACGGCAAAGATAACTAAGAGAAGCTTCTGTCCTTAAAGAAATTACAGCTCAGTAATACAGAAACCCATAGAGTCTAGATTTTACACTGTGTGGTTGTTCCTTCACACAATGTAAGCTATCTACACATTAATGGATTAGTAATTTTTAATGATCACTCCTTATCTATTTCTGGTAGAAATCATTTTATGTACTCATATTGACAACTGAATAAATAATTTCTGACCTGGACCTTTAAGGTAATATTAATTTTGAAACAGTAATGTATCTTTAAATATCATATAACTGCATCTTTTCTTTTTGGTTTTCTTTCTTTCTTTTAAACAGCGTTTACTGGCCCTTGTTCGTCCTGATCTTCCACGCCATCTCTCCCATTCCCTATTTCATCGCCAAGAAAGCAACGTATGACTCCGATGCAACAAGCAGTGCCTGTCGGGAACTGGCCTATTTTTTCACTACTGGAATTGTTGTTTCTGCCTTTGGATTTCCTGTTATTCTTGCCCGGGTGGCTGTGGTAAGTTTGGTTGTCTGCTGTTTTGCCCAGTTATTGCTGAGTTTCCGTCAAAGGCCTGTGCCTGGAACCACAGTTTCATTTCCATCACTGTTTTTGGTTTCTCTGATCCCCCATTTTAGAGCTCCCTGTCAGCATCTTGCCCGTGTTTTCAGAGTGCTTTCTTTGTTTCCCTTACTGCTTTTAGCCTGACCAAGGGATTTCTTGCTTTTTCTATAGTAAGCTATTATCTGGAGTTGTTCTGAAACCCTATCCAGAGACTAGTACTCTTATACCTCCAGGTTACATGCCAATCGCAAGTCCAGGTTGTCACCTGTGCTTCTGGCTGACAGGCTATGCAAAGGTTCCCAGTAACCCCCTCGGTGGGTTTGATAATTTGCTAAAACTCAAGAAACCTGTTTACTCACTAGATTACCAGTTTATTGTAAAAGGATATGACTCAGAACCAGCCAGGCTGGGGAGATGCATGGGCCTCGGTGTGGGAGCAGGGCACAGAGCGTCCGCGTCCACTTTCCCCAGATCAGCAGATCATCAACCTGGAAGGTCTCCAAGTGCCATCCTTTTGAGTTTTTGTGTAATGAGGAGGCATCATTACACAGGCATGACTGAGCCAACCATCGGCCGTTGGAGATCGAGTCAACCCCCTGCCCCTTTCCTCTCCTTTTCCTACACCTCCTTTCCCCTCCCGTCCCCAGAGATTAGGGGCTGAGACTGAAAGGTCTAACTCTCTAGTCACGTGGTTGTCTCCTGCAACCGGCTTCCATCCTTAGGTGCTTTCCGAAAGTCACCTCATTCACAGAAAAAAAGTCACCTTTATTACTCTCATCACTTAGGAAATTCCAAGGGTTTTAGAAGCTTTGTTTAAGAAATGGGGACAAAGACCAAATATATATTTCTAATTATAAATCACAACATCTCAACATCATATCAAATTCTTCTCCTGCAAACAGGATCATGGACACAGTTCTCAACCCAATAGGCGTATGTTGAGGGAAAACTGTATAGCAACTAGAAAATACAATGAATAAGAACATCTTCATACTGTTGACGAAAAAAATTAATCAATAGTCAACCTAAGAAAGAAATGGAAAATTGTGTTCGAACTGACCTTAGGATTGTAACTGGGGAGACAGTCTTCCAGAAAAGAAAGTTCCACCTGTTCCACCTGTTTCAGGTCAAAGGTTTTGAGATAAAGGGTTATACGTCAAATAACGTATTATTGACAGTTTACACAATCCAGATCGGCATGTATAAAGCAAGTAGGGGGTCATGGATCATCGTGGCCCCTGACAAGATGGAAGGTTATCTTCTAAGCAGTTGTAGCCCTTTATGAGATTAAGAAGGAACGTTATCTCCTAAGGAGGCCTGGTTTATGCAGACGCACAGTAAGCACTAAAGGGGAAAGAGAAGACACAATCGGGCAGAGAAAATTTTTACGTTTAATTTTTCTTGTCTTGCCATAAAATGTGCATTTTATTTCATCAATATCCAATATAAAATTTTTTCTTTTATCTCTAAAACACACATTATGGGTATAATTTATAAAGTTCTTTGATGTTCACTGTCTTTCATACTATTTGCTTTTATTTCACCCAATAACATACTGTTTCAATTTCATGAAACTCTTGTGTGGGTCACTGAATATCAGATCTGCACAAGTGTTATTTATTCATACAGTAAACATCTTTGGAACATATGCTATTTGTAATAAGACACTGGGAATAAGAACCAGATACTGTCTCTGTTCTCAAAGAGCACAGAAACTAGCCTGATGGGTAAGTGGTCGATAAATGTGCTCTGTGTGGTAATTAAAAAATGATCAGAATGTCACTGGAGCATGAAGAAGAGAGAAATTACAGCTGGGATTTGATGTGCCCCTCTAAGGATAAATAGGGTTTTGACTGAAGTCGGGAGGGCTATTATATGGAATGGTACCCAAGTGCGAAAATGCAATACATGGAATAAAGAACAGTCCAGTATGATGGAGCAAAAAGGGAGTGGTTGAAACTGAGGTTGGAAGGCTGGGGAAGCCTCGCTGGGAAGGGTCTAGAAGGCCATGCCAGTTTGGACTCTGTCAGATAACAGAGAAGCAGTGAAGGTTTTTGAATGTAAGATTGTCATGATCTTACTCTTCGTGTACCTTAGACTAGTACTTCTTAAATTTTGCTCTAAAGATTTCTGTTTTTACCTTTCAGTACCCTACCACGTTTTATGAAGAAAGTTTCATTGTTTTCTATTGGCTGAATTAAAACAAAACAAAACAAATGCCCACTGGAGGGTACTCTCATCCCCAGCTGTGCCTCTGTGAAACCATCTGCCACACTGGAAAGCTCTTTTTGTTTGCATGCAGATTGTTATTTAAAATCTTTTCTTGCCTGGAAAAGAAACAGATCGTCCCATAACTCTCCAACTCCTATTTTTGTGAAAGAAGGCAAAGCATACAGGACTTTCAGTGCCCAGTATTGTAACTGGAGCCTTTGTAATCTTGATTCATGTCTTTTACTTGAGATGGCCATTGTCTACTGAAAACAAGTAGGGAAATACGTCTAATGGGGAAAATGTTAAGGACGATACTAGACTTCATTAACAAGCATCACGAAGTAATTGGACTAATTACTAAACAGTTCACTATCTTCTGCCTATTACTTTATCAAGCCTTTTAGCAGTTTTATGTAATATTTCATTGGATGTTTCTAATGCAGGAAATAGATATGCAAAAAGTGCAATGTGAAGAAAGTGAGATTTAATCCTCTTTTCTTGTGTTTCAGATCAAATGGGGAGCCTGTGGCCTGGTGCTGGCAGGCAATGCGGTCATTTTCCTTACAATTCAAGGTTTTTTCCTTGTATTTGGAAGAGGAGATGATTTTAGCTGGGAGCAGTGGTAGCACGCACTTTATTCTGACAAAATGCATTTAATCTTAGAATTCATACTATATGTATATGTGTGCACATGTGGCCTTTTACTCTGAAATTTAATATGCTGGTTTTTTATACCTTTGTAATCAGGTTCACTTTTAGGAGGACTACATGGGAAAAAGGTTAGTTTTATTCCCAGCCAATGACCTCTCCATCTACTCCCGTTGAATTATGTTACTTGTTTAGCTGTTCATATAGTCAACAACGGTGCTCTCAGAAGATATGTTCACAAACACAGGCTTGTAGACAGCTGTGCGCTGCCCCGCCACCGTGGGCCTGGGGATGTGCTGGGGCGGGCACGGAACGCTGGGGCTGTCTCAGCTCCACTCAGGACTGCCAAGATACACTTGTGGCCCGGGGAGACAGAGGTGGCTCCCTCTTCGTGTTGCAGACTTGTGCTTCTCAAAGTGTGGTCCATAGGCCAAGAGCACCAGCATCTCCTAGGAGCTTATTACAGAAGCCGATCTGAGGCCCTGCCCCCAAGCCAGTGCATTCTGATGAGATCCCAAGCGAATCATACGCATGTTAAAGTCAGAGAAGCGTCGTCATGGAGGAATAAGTATTGCTTCCCCTTGGCCGGACCACTTAACCTCTCTCGGAGTTAGCTGCTCATTTGTAAACATTGTTTCACCTGCCCCTCATGTTGAGGCCCAGTTCAGCCTCTCTTTGGTATTTGTGAAGTGTCTGCACCTATAATATATAGGCTGTTCCTCACATTTGTGAAGTGGGAACAGCTGTGGCTTCACAGTGTCTGAAAGGCAGTGGTTGTCTTCACAGCGCTGGGGGGACAGAGCCCCCACTGGGATGCAGGGGAGCGGGGCTGGGCTGGAACCATTCCCTGCTTTAGCAGGAGGGGGAAGAATGGATACATAACACTGTTTAATTTCCCTTTATAATCTGACGTTTCTCCCCAGTTCCTTCCCGGGGCTGCTCTCCACCCCACCCACCCCCACCCCAACACACACACTCCCAGCAGTCTAATTTGCCCTCACTTCTTTGTGGCTGTGGCTTCTTTCACCAGAGACCTGGAACCAAGTAAGCAAGCAGAAGGTGAGCTGCTTAATTTTATTTATATGTTGGTGTACTTACTGTCTTTCCCGTCCTGTAGGACTTTTGAAATATATATATAATACTTTGTGCCACTTTTAAATGAATCTTTGAGAATTCATGTCAGGCCAGGCTAGGTCCCGTAATCACAGTTTTTCTAGTTCGACTTTTTATCCAAGACCTATGGAGAAAGGGAAATATAGGAAATAGAACTGCTTAATTAGAACATAAGGAATGATTGTAAAGCCTTGTTAATGTGTAATGACTGACGTACATTCAAAACACTGAAACCCTAAACTGTAACCCCTTCAGATTCTGGCATGATGCTGGGATCAGGAGAAAATAAAAGTGATACTTTAGCCTTGTCCACAAGTTTATGTCTTCAATACTCTATGTGTGTATAGAATTGTTAAGGTTATTTCCAATATTTATAGTAGAAAAATTCTATAGACACTTTGTAATTTTAACCAACATTTTTAATTAATACTTGCACTTACCATATTGTAATAAATTTCACTTTTAACACAAAAGAAGAGTTTAATTTTAAAATTCTTTCTTCTGATGTCGCCTTGCTTAACAGGTAACAAAAAAAGAACATTTCTTGCTGTTCTGAAATGTGCGGTTTTAAGCAATAATCTGTCCTGCATCAGAATAATAGCAATAAGTTGTAAGATACCTTTTGGATGTGTTGTTGGCTTATAATGGCTTTTCTTTTCCTAAGATGGAAATGCTGTTTACTTTGTACTATCTTTTGCAAGTGTCTTTGTTGCTTATAAACGTTTTAAATAACCAAGATAGCCTTAATATGTGGCCTTCAAGCGTTGCCTCTTGATTGTATTTCCACAATGATACGAAGTACTTGTGTATAGAATATTTGTAGTTACTCCCTGTTAATGGGATGGTTTATCGAAATGGTAGATTATTGGATTTGCTACATGTCTGAAACAGAGGCATTTATTCTGCAGCGCCAAAGTATGATTTAGGTAATCAGTGTCAGTAGGAAATATTGCTGAATATGAATGTGCAATACAAAAGTTTCGTCTTGGTAATACAAATGTTGGGTATTTTTTCTTCCTTATGAAAGTTTCATTTTTTTTTCCCCCAAAGACCATACAATATATTTCGGAGATTCCAAGCACATTGATTCCATTCTAAAACTGAGAATGGACAGGAAAAATTGCCCACAGCAAGTAATCTTATGAAGAGATTCTCTATCACATTCCAAACAATTGGCTTACACTTTGAAACACTTTTCCCACAGAAACAGTGTCATGAATTGGTGAGGGGGTTACCAGGCCATGCCTTCCGGGGAGGGCGAAACCCTGACTTAGCAGACTCAAGGGACCCATCTGAGTTTTGGGTCTTGGAAACAGTTTTAAAGTAAAGTGAAAAAAACATTCCAGCAGTTTACAGAAGGATAATATTTGAGGCCAGGGGCAACTGCCTCACATCTCATCCCTTCCTCAGGGTGAATTCTCAGCTGGTCCTACATTTCATAGTTGTTTCTTTTCCCTGACATAGGAACCCACAGATTTTTCTTACAATCCCCAGAAAATCTTTACCTCTGAGGTAGCTTCCTGATGAAGATGCTTCTCGAGGCTGAAATGCTTCACTCGGTGAATAGCATTCCTTAAGCTCCCAGAGAAATACTTAGGAGATGTTACAAAAATGTGCGTTTTTCAAGTTTGCAAAATTCAGATTTTGTACCATAATTTGACCAAAATATTTATGAGGATGCTAACATTTTCCAAATAAGTAATTCGTTCACAACTGGGAAATATTATTTCTGTAGATGAATGTAAGCTGTGCATTTAAATGTTCTCTTTGCCATTCTGCCTCATGAAGTACCTTATTTGCAAAGATCCCAGTGTATAATAACTCATGAGTTACAATCTGCTTTCCAGTGGCCATGCTTCCGGAGTAGGGCAGTGACACGTGTAACCCCAAACATGATGCGAAAGATCCCCAAGACTGCTTCAGAATGCATTGTCTGCGTTTGACCAGGGTGATTTCTTTTTCAATGAAACTTGTCACCTGTGCTTTAACAAAGACTTTACATACCTTATTAAGCTAAAATGGTTATACTTTGCTTTGGGAAGCTTTATATTTGGAAAGGAGACCAGCAGATTTATTTTCCCAGTGTTTTTGTTTGGATAATCTTAATAATCAAATTTGGAGAATTTCACTAGTTTTGAGCCTATATTTGTTGTAGTTAAAGAGAAGCAGTCCAGGAACATGTGTAACTGGGAGGAATCCAGTCCCTAATTACAGCTCTGCCAGTACTCCCAGGGTTGGAGGTGGGTGTTGGGGGCAGGGTTCATCAAGAATTCACTGTCTTGGAAAAGGGAGATAAATTCAACAGTTTAAAAAGTAGCTGTGCATGTTCTAAAGAATTGTTTTGTGCACTACAGGAAAGAAAGCATTGCTTAAGGAGTAAGTGTCCTCCTTGTTCTCGGGACATCTGGGGAAGATTTGAGTTTTGCAGGTGGATTTAGGCAGTCGGATTACAAAGAAACCGAGCTAGATATTTCATTGTGTTGCCCAACTAAGCGTAAAGTTAAACTTACTGAATTGGGTAACACCAACATAACTATAAAATGTCCTTAAGAAAAAAACAGTTCCCAAAGGAACATCTCTAGTTCAAGGGTTTGTATGTATGCACTTTCATTTAGAAAGCATGCTAGGTGCATCAAGGCACCTCGTCTAGGGCTAGGAATGGATATATCTAGAGAAATCATGTACCTAATATTGAAACATAGCATCTTCTGTCTAGAGATTAAAAAAAAATACTTTCCTATTTTTTTTTGAGCTGAATGTAAATAAAAAGGTCTTATCCAGTATCCAGTAATTGTAATTGGGAAATTATTTTCTCCTCTGTGCTTCCTACAGTGGCTCTTAAAATTTCTATTTGGTTTATCAGTCAAATTTCACCCTCCTTTTCCTTGTTTTTGCAGAAGTAGAAAACAATTATCTGGTTTTTTTAAAGCACTAAAGTTGACAAAGAATTTAAATTTCAAGCCTTTCCCCACGTTTAAAAAAAGTGTACCCTTGTAGAAAGTAAATTTCAGTTCCTTTCCATTTCTCTGTAGTCACCCAGACTAGCACAAGATTAATAACTGGCTATTTTGAAACAAATATTCATCTTCAGTACTGGGCATATAGGCAAAGTGGTCTTGGTCTTGAGTTTGCTCACTTGGGAAAGAACACACTTGAAGGCTTGGCGCAGTATCTCTTCACTGCTGATTATCTTTCTATCAAAATTGGATAATTATAGCTGTTTCACACACTTCCAAATTAATTATTAGCTATTATTAAATCAAAAGTTGTGCATTCATTTCTTTCGTTCTCAGAATAATGAAATAATCAAATCATCAATTCAACCTTAGCTGGATAATTATTTCATTGAATTATTTAAAGCATACACTTATCTATGCTTCTGCCTCTATACTGTCATGTCCTCTGCTGTTGAGAAACAAATTTGATTACCACATTCTGTAAAATTTCATGGTTCTTACAGTCCTCCCCCCAAACCTGTGTGCTCGCTCCGCCGACAACTCCAGAATTCTCCAGCACCTCCAGCTCTCACTGCTGCGGCCTCGCCATTTGTGGTTCCTTGGCAGTGCTCTTGCTAAAATCCGCTTGCTGCTGATGGAAATGAGTCCAATGAGCTTTAAACACAGGTTTTAATCAGATGCTTGATTTATGCAAGGTACCACTCTTCGTATCTGCTGTGACTCTTGCAGTGGTGCCTAAGCCAAAGCTCTCTAACCCACATCCCAGCAGTGTGCCACAGAACATTTCTGTCATCTGCTCACTTTCTCTGGGCATATGTCTCCTGTTTGGAGGTTTTCTGTCACCCTGAGACCATCTAGCTAGAGGCCCGGAAACAGAGGGTCCCCACCAAGCACTGGCATCAACATTTATCTCCTCGTTTTCCAGAGCTTATCAATAAGAGGAAGTTGAAGATTGTGGGGCAGACACACAGGCTGAAGGTGGGACTTTCTGACCCATCTTTGAGAGATGAATGCAAGGTGCCACATAAAACATATTTATGAGGGCTAGTTAGTGGCATAAGTAGCTACAGAATTAATATACTTCCCACAAATTTAATTAGCAGAAAATTTTACATATATATATAATAATCAAGCATAAACTTTTCATTTATTCAACAGAAACTTTTCCCGTTCTGTATCTACACTCACTGACTTGCTGACCTCATGCTGTCTATGCTGTCTCATGGCTTTAATTACCTTCTGCAGGCAGCTGACTCACACGTTTTAATCTCCAGCCCAGACTTCTCTAAATCCCAGAGCTGTGTATCTGACTACCAGCATCACCTCTCCACCTGGATGCCTATTAGGCATCTCAAACTTAGCATGTCCACAATCAAAACTCCTGACAGCCCCTATTATTCCTGGTCCCCCAGAACAAAAGACCTGGTGTTTCAGAACTCCTCATTACTCACATCCCGCAGGCCCTCCACCAGGAAAGCGTGTTGCTTCTAGCTTCAAAATGTATCCAGAATCAGAACACTTTTCCCACCTTTGCTGCTACCAGTGGTCCAAGGCTCTGTGGTCTTACTTGGGTTATTTCACTAGCCTCCTAACTAATCTTGCTTTTGTCCTTTTCCTCTTCCGGGCTAGTTTCAACAGAGCAGTAGGAGTGAGCCTGTAAAATGTAAATCAGATCATGTCACCCTTCTGCTCCACTGACTTCTCATCTCACTTTAATAGTAAAATGACAACCCAGTTGAAAAACGGACAAAGGACTTGAATAAGCATTTCTCCAAAGATGTACAAGTGGCCAATAAATGCATGAAAAGGTGCTCAACATCATTACACATCAGGGAAATGCAAATCCAAACCAGAATGAAATACCACGTCACAGGGGGAGAGTATAGCTCAAGTGGTAGAGTGCATGCTTAGCATTCACGAGGTCCTGGGTTCAACTCCCAGTACCTTCTCTAAAAATAAATAAACCTAATTACCTCCCTCCCACCAAAAAACAAACAAACAAACACCAAATAAAATAAAATGCTGGCTTAAAAAAAAGAAGAAAAAATTATTAAAAAAATAAATATCACATCACAGCAACTAGAATGGCAAAATAAAAAAGATAGACAATAGCAAGTGTTAGCAAGCATAGGAAAAAGCCCTTGTAAGTTGCTAGTGGGAATGTAAAATGGTGCAGCCACTGCAGGAAATTTTGGAAGTTCCTCAAGATTTTAAACATTGAGTTACCATATGACCCAGCAAATCCATTCCTAGGCACATACCCAACAGAGATGAAAATATATATCACACAAAAACTTGTATACAAATGTTTACAGCAGTATTATTCACAATAGCCCAAAAGTGGAAACAATCCAAATGTCTGTCAACTAATGAATGCATAATGTGGTCCATCCATACAATGGAATATTTTTCATCCATAAAAAATGACGAAGTACTGATAAATGCTACAACATGGATGAACCTTAAAAACATCATGTTAAATGGGGAAAAAACAGTCACAAAAGTCCATATATTTTATAATTCTATTTATATACAATGTCCAGAATAAACAAGTCTGTAGAAGTAGAATGTAGATACATAGCCAGGGGCTGAGGGAAGCGGAAATGAGGAATGGCTGCTCATGGGTACGAGTCTCCTTTTGGGGAGATGACAGTGGTTCTGGAATTAGTGGTGGCAGTTGCACAAATTTTGAATATATTCCAAGCCATTGGACTGCACGCTTTGAAAGGGTGAACAGTGTAGTAGGTAAATTTTACCTCCATTAAAAAAAAAACACAGAAAACAAAAACTCAAACAAACAAATAAACTGGAAACAACTTGAATGTCTATCAACTGAAAAGTGTAGTACAAACTTACCTTGGGTGATAAAAATGTTCCAAATTGATCACGATGGCGTTTGCACAACGCTTGACTGTGCTAAAGACTACTGAACTACATACTTGCGAGGGGTGAGTTTTATGGTATGTGAGTTGTATTTCAGTAAACCAGCAAAACATAATGAATGGATGAATGAGTGAACTCTTTAAACTACAAAAAAAAAAAAGGTGTATCAGTTATTCCCAGGCTTAGTGGGACGATATCTCTAGGAATCCAGCCAATATCAAAATAATTCAAATTATAAGCATTAACTTACCAGCATTAATTATCCTATTTCTAGGTTTTATAATATATATTTTATTTCTCAGATTTTTAAAATTTGAAATTATAAAATTTATTTGAAAACACTTCTTTTTTTTAAGGAGAACCCCCAAATTGTGCGTCAGGATATGTAGGCCTGTCCCTGGCCATAGCAGTGATCAAAAGAGACAAAAATACTTGCCCTCGAGAACTCATATTCCAGGGGAAAAAGAGAATAAAAACTAGGTAAAAAGTAAAATACATGATACGATGGGTGGCACAGGGGAAAATATAGAAGGAGAATGAGTAGGACAGGCAGCACTGGCCTCATTGTGAAAAGGCTTTTGAGTGCAGACCCACACAAGGTGAGCAAGAGAGCTGTGCGGGTTTGAGGGATGAGTCCATCTTTGAGCACATCTTTGATTAGTTAAGATGCTTTTCTAGAGGAGCCAAGTCATTTATGGATTGCCTACATATTTTCTTTAAGGACCTTCATCGTTTTTTATTGATTTGTTAGAGTTCTTTACATATTAAGATTCTAAACACTTCTTTTTACAAATATATATTTTTAATGAGATAATATCAGATAATAGACCAGCAAAGGTAGTCCTGTGAATTTCCTACCTGCAGAATTTTTCTGAGTTTTGTGTACCCAAATATATTAATTTTTTTCTAAAAATTTGAATTTGTATGTATTCTTGGAAATGTCTTCTCTATTCCAAGAGAAGAAAAATATTTTCTCCTAGAGCAATGGATTTGTTGAAAGAACATTTATCTTTCATTCACCTAGAATTTACTTTGGTGAATGATATCAAGTAAGAGTATTTCTCCTGATATTTTTAGCCAGGTAGCTCAGCTGGCTAGTAACTTGCTTAAATAGTTAAATTTCAAATATCACCTTTGACATATAGGAAAAGTTTATGTCCGCCTAGTTTATTTCCAGATTTTCTCTTCTGTTCTTTTTGACTTATGTATTCCTGAACTGGTACCACATTAAAAAAAAAAAGTGTAGCTTTATATATAAGAACATTTTAAAATTTGGTAGAATAAATTTGCACTACCTTTTCTTCTTCCTTTTTTCATTAAAAAAAAAAAACAATTCCAACTAGCTTTGGCATTTACAGCTTGAGAAATAAAAAGTATGAACAGAATAGCTCTTGACTGAAGAAGTGGAGTTATGTGCTAGTCGTGCTGGCCAGGCTACGGGCATCCAAAGAGAAGAGAGGGTTGAGCTGGAGAGGAAGTAAGGTGGTTGTTACAGACGAATAGGCAGTAGCTGCAGCAGTGACTATTAACTTACAGGACTAAGTAAGGCAGTGACAAGACAAGAAAATGTTTTTGTTTTCTTTCTCTTCTTTATTTTTCTACTCTTAATACATTTTTCCTTTCTCTGAAATTATCCTCCTGCGGGTTGGAAACTGCTAAAAACAATCAATTCTTACAGGCTCTTTAAAATTGAATCAGTTGGATTTCTAACCCCACTGTGTCTACAATAACCCAAATGATTATCCAGGTGCTCAAAAGCTTTCAGAGAAAGGGTCAGCTCTTCTATCTGTAGGTAGCATTAGCAATTAGAAAAGGTTAATTTCACCTGTTTCATCAGGTGACCTTGATTTTGGTTTGGATTTATTTGGACTGAGAAATATTTTAATTTGGACAAATAGAGCTAGCACACAGAAGGAACTCAATATGAAATGGCAATTTAATTGATAAGGAGTCTCTTACAGAGGGTAGTGGAGTAAGATCAAATAGCTTTAGCAAAAAAATAGGTTTATTTTGTTTAAAGAGTTTAGTTTGTGACCTATATTTGAGCCCTGTTTTTCAGTCCTTGGCAATTTAGGGTTGTGGTTTCTTATTAAAGGTTTTTGTTTGTTTGTTTGTTTGTTTGTTTGTTTGTTTGTTTGTTTTTAAGTTTGGCTTTTTTAACCCAATGAGAAATTCTCAAAGTCTTTCTTTGTAGCTTGTTTGGGTTTGACAGACTCTTAGCAACATGGGAATAAATAGCGCCTGAGTTGATAAGTGAATTAAATTAATTTTATATATATATATATATATATATATATATATATATATATATATATAAAATGATGTGTTGTGCTGTCTTTTTAATTTTCTTAAGAAAACAGCTTTATGGAGGTATAATTCACATATGACCTAATTAATATTTAAAGTGTGCAATTCAGTAGTTTTTAGCATATACACAGACTTGTACAACCATCATCACAATCAATTTTAGAACACTTTCATCACTCCAAAAGAAATCCTGTACGGAACAGCAGTCACTCATCCCACACCCCTGCCCCAACTCTCCCCAGCCCTGAGAAACCAGTAATCTGCTTTCTGTCTTTATGGATTTGCCTACCATGGATATTTCATATAAGTGGAATCATCCAATATATCACCTTTTGTGACTGGCTGCTTGCACTTAGCATAACGATTTCTTTTCTTTTGATTTAAAAACTTTATTTATTTTTGACAAAAATTTTATATGTAAGGTATAAAATGGGATGTTTTGATATATGTGTCTGTTGTGCAATGATTACCACAAATTAATGTATTCATCACCTCCTATTGTTAACCATTTGTTCCTGTGGGCAGGAGGAGGTGGGGTGGGGAACACTGAGATCTACTTTCTTAGCGAATTCCAGGTATAGAACACAGTAGTATTAACTATAGCCACCCTGCTATACATTAGGTCTCCAGAACTCATTCATCTTATAACTGCTTCTACCCTTTGACCAACATATCCTAATTTCTCCCCTACACTCCTTCCTCTGCCCCCATTTCCTGGTTACCAACATTCTACTCTCTGTTTCTATGCCTTTGACTTTTTTTTTTTTTTAAGATTCCACATATAAGTGATACCATACAGTATTTGTCTTTCTCTGCCTGGCTTATTTACTTATACAATGTCCTCCAGGTTCATACATGTTATTGCAAATGTCAGGATTTCCTTTTTCTCCTGGCTGAATAATATTCCATCATATATATATATCACATCTTTATCCATTCATATCCTAGCTATTGTGAATAACGCTACAATGAACATGGGAATGCAGATATCCCTTTGAGATATTGAGTTCATTTCCTCTGGATACACACTGAGGAGTGGGATTGCTGCGTCATATGATAGTTCACTTTTTAATTTTTTGAGGAACCACCATGCTACTTCCATTATGGCTGCACCATTTTACATTCCTATCAACAATGTTGGCAAGGATCCCTTTCCTCCACATCCTTGCCAACACTTGTTATCTCTTGTCTTTTTGATAATAGTCATCCTGACAGGTGTGAAATAATATCTCATGGTGGTCTTATTTTGCATCTCCTTGATGATTAGTGAAGTTGAGCACCTTTTCATGTACCTGTTGGCCATTTGAATGTCTTCTTTGGGGAAAAAAAAGTCTATTTTTCTTCTGCCCATTTACTTTTATTTATTTATTTTTTATTGAAGTGTAGTTGATTTATAATGTGTTAGTTTCTGGTGTACAGCATAGTGATTCAGTCATATATATATATACATATTCTTTTTCATTATAAGTTATTACAAGATACTGAATATGGTTCTCTGTGCTATACAGTAAGATGTCATTGTTTATCTATTTTATATATAGTAGTTTGTATCTGTTAAACCCAAACTCCTAATTTATCCCTCCCTGCTTTCCCACTTTGGTGACCTAAGTTTGTTTCCTATGTCTGTGAGTCTGTTTCTGTTTTGTAAATAAGTTCATTTGTCTCATTTTCTTAGATTTCACAGATAAGACAAATAATTAATTTACTTCAAGTAAAACAAATATTTGAGTAATATAACTTGACAATGGTGAATGCTATGAAGAAATAAATCAGGTTAAAGGCATAGAAAATGATTTGCAAGAAGGGCTACTTTAAAAGGGTAGATACAGATGATTATTGAGCAGAGATGTGAATAATGAGAAGAAACAAACATGTTAAGACTATTTTTAGTGTGTGGTTCTGGTTTTGTTTGTTTGTTTTATTTATTCATCCTTTCAATAAATTTTTGTTGAGCTCCTACTATAAGCCAAATGTTACTCTAGATGCTGGAGTTACAGCAGTGAATAAAATGTATTTTAAAAGCCTACGCCCAGGCAGCTTACTTTTTTTGTAGAGAAACAAAGAATAAACTTCATAAGTAAGTAGAAGGTGTGGTATGTTATTGGAAATGCTAAGGCAAAAAATAAACATAGGAAGGGGACAGAGAGATGAGTGTGCATGCATGTATGGGCGAGGGTGGTGGTTTTCATTTAAGATACAGAGGACAGGAAAGACTTAGAAGATGACATCTGAAGGAAATGAAGGAAGACTTATGCAGTTATGGGGGTGGCACTGGGGGAAGATGATCCTAGAAGAGGAAGAAGCAGGTGCAAAGGTTCTGACGTAGAGCATGCCTGTTGGCTGAGCCCTCAGGGGGAAAGTGGAGGGAGATAAGATGGTGTGTGTAGGGCTAGACAGATCCTATGCGCTTTATTGTAAGGATATGATTTTTGCTTAGAGATGAGAAGTCACTAGAGGGACTTGAGCAGAAGTAACATGATGTGCTAGGACAACTCTTAATGGGATTCCTTTATTGTGTTTTAATTAAACTGTTTTTTAAAGAGAGAGAGAGAGGAATAAGCAATTTTGCTTTTCCAGATTAACTGCGTTGTCTTTGAAAGAAGGGAAAAAGAGATCAACAAACCACAGGAAACGTAAATAAATGCATTGTATTCAGGGGCAGATGGCTAAAGCAATGAGGATGAATCACAGTCACAGAATCAGTTACGTCCAAAGTACTCAGGAAATGGCTTGGTCCCTAATTAATCATTCCATGTTGTTAAACTTTGCGGAGATAAATTTAGCCCTCAGTGGGTGGAATGAGATGGGTTCTTATGAAAACATGTTTTCAGTAAAGTTGGCAAAGAATGCGGTGTAAAACCAAAATAACCCAAACTATGTTTTAATAATGTGGCATTTGGTGTTCCACATCCCCAGCAGCGCATTGTGTGTTCCTGAGGCACAAAGACTGAGGATGTTAACATTTGATTTAGCAGCAAGGGCTGGGATACCGTGGTGGGGGTGGGTGGGACATAGTCCAGAAACGTACAAATGCTTTGGTGTTACCGCCCCCTTGTGGCTATCCTGTAAGTTGACTTCGGTGTGATTCAGATGTATTTGCTGTCAGAGCTCACGCTTGGTTACATTTAAACTATCAATAAAAGGAAAGTGATTTTTTAGTATTAGTACTTGGATTGCATTTATTTAACTCACTTACTTTTTAAATGTTGGCAACTAATTCCGATAGTTTTTGTTAAACATCGTGCATACTCAAACTGTGCTGAAGGAAATACTGCTGTAAACATGGTCCTCACACTCCGGGTAACTCCTGTCCATAGACCTGGGCTCTGTCTATAAACCTGGACCAATCTGGGCAGCGAGAGCTTTGTCTGCGTGACATAAAGCACGGAGTTGGTCTGTGTCTTGGGCTGTGGCTAGATGAATGAATGGACATAAATGTCTAATGTTCTTGAAAGTTTTGGATGATGGAGAGCACAGCTGGATGGTATTGATGGCATGTAGCAGGAGCAAAGGTCCAGGGTTAGAACATCACAGTGTGTGTTTAGGGAACTGGACGATTGGGGGAAAAGATTCATGAAGAGAGGTTACCGAGCTAGAAAGTTAGGTGGGAGTTAGATTGTGTTGAGCCTGGGCATGTGGATTTTGTGCTGTTGGCAACCAATGACTATCTCCAGGTTGTCCTGGAAAAGCCCAGAGCAGAAGTCAGGCACTATACTGAGAAATCTGATGTTAACAGCTGGAATTTTTAACCAGAAAAACAAAGAGTAAATTAATATACTAAGTCTAGTTAGAGTAATTGGGTTCAGGTGAGAGTGGCTGTTAATAACATTTAGCCCAAGAGAATGTGTGTATGTATGTGACTTTATGTAGTGCATACATGACCTTTCCAGCTGGGCTAGGCTGGCCCATGTGGATTCAGTCAGAACAGCTCCCGTGGGCACCCCGTTTATAACACAAGCAAACACTAGATTCATTCTCATTCTCTCTCCTCTCTTGGTGCTTCTTAAACCTCTCCAAGGGCTATTGTGCTGATCCAGAGCGGCTGAAATGGAGAAAGCCATGCCTGACCTGTGCACACAGCGCACGGCAGTGATATTTGTCGTGAGATTAGGTCCGACTCAGCATACAGCTAACAAAATAAAAAAGTTTATTTTGGGGGAAACATTTCCCTCTCTGCCTGGCTGTCCCTTCTTACCCTCCCTCAGGCATCCTCTCCCCTAAATTCTAGCCCATAATTTTTATTTGAAACTCTTCAAATTCCACGGGGCCATTAGATGGACACATTCCTCCCTAAACAATAGGATTATGTTTCGAACTATTATTGTTCTCATGCTGGCCTTTTAATAGCGCACCAGAGGCTGAAATAATGACCCTCACCTCACCGCCATCGCGGAGGAGATCAAATGTCATTTCTAGGACTTATGATAAGACCCTTTCACTGCAGTGAGAGCACAAACACCAGAGGCCGGGAAACTGGCAGCGACATGTTTCTGGTGGAATTTTGCTAATGGTTGGCTGGTCCTTTCTGAAAAAGAATTAAAGTTGGTGTTTTGTTACTCCACCCATTGGTTCTGGTTCTGTCCATTGAGGCAACTCAGAGCAGTTCTAATTTCATTTCCAGTCTGTGAAAGATCATTTATTTAAATAACAGCAACTATTAGCAACCTTCATAAAGTTCTAAATGAATAGTGTAAATCCCTAGTGGGGCTCTCTAACTCCTTGCTTCCTTACCAAACAAATAGAGGAAAAATTCTGATTTTAGTCACAGTGATTTACCACTGATAACCCAAAGTTGCTTACGACTTTGCTGTTTGTATTTACAATGACAACGTATTGATGTACATGTAATAGCATTAAACTTCATGTAAAAACTTAAATGATGAGCATTCTTGATATCTAAAGAGTGTTTTCTATTTCCAAGCAATAGCATGAGGAAAAGATCCTACCCTTATTTAAAAAATGTCCAGAATATTTTGTATTCATTAAATAATTGGGAATACTTATCAAGGACTATTTGAAGTCAAGTATGATGACTAAAGTAGATGATTGAGACATCTGATCAACCTTTAAGGGCAGTAAACAGGGTACAAGAAATAATCAAGATTTTTGAATGATTTTGAATGACCACAAATGACAAATGCTGGAGAGGCTGTGGAGAAAGGGGAACCCTCCTACACTGCTGGTGGGAATGCAGTTTGGTGCAGCCACTATGGACAACAGTGTGGAGATTCCTCAAAAGACTAGGAATAGACTTACCATATGACCCAGGAATCCCACTCCTGGGTTTGTACCCAGAAGGAAATCTACTTCAGGATGACACCTGCACCCCAATGTTCATAGCAGCACTATTTACAATAGCCAAAACATGGAAACAACCTAAATGTCCATCAACTGGTGACTGGATAAAGAAGAGGTGGTATATTTATACAATGGAATACTACTCAGCCATAAAAACCGACAACATAACGCCATTTGCAGCAACATGGATGCTCCTAGAGAATGTCATTCTAAGTGAAGTAAGCCAGAAAGAGAAAGAAAAATACCATATGAGATCACTCATATGTGGAATCTAAAAAAGAAAAACAAACAAAAACAAAGCATAAATACAGGACAGAAATAGACTCATGGACAGAGAATACAGACTTGTGGTTACCGGGGGAGGGGGGTAGAGGGTGGGAAGGGATAGACTGGGATTTTAAAATTGTAGAATAGATAAACAAGATTACACTGTATAGCACAGGGAAATATACACAAAATGTTATGATAAATCACAGAGAAAAAAATGTGACAATGAGTGTGTATATGTCCATGAATGACTGAAAAATTGTGCTGAACACTGGAATCTGACACAACACTGTAAAATGATTATGAATCAATAAAAAATGTAAAAAAAAAATTACTTAAAAAAAAAAGAAATAATCAAGACAATCTTTAAAAACATTTTTTTTTCTGCAGAGGGGAGGTAGTTAGGTTTATTTATTTATTTGGTTTTTCAGTGGAGGTACTGGGATTGAACCCAGGACCTCTTGCGTGCTAAGCACGGGCTCTACCACTTTAACTATACCCTCCCCACAAGACAGTCTTTTTTTTAATGAGGTTCATAAACAGCTCCTGAAGGCTACGTGAATTCACACAGAGGAACTCTCAGTGTGTTTTTTGTAAGTGGTAGTAAAGAGATACAATACTTATGGTGATTGGTAATCACGTAATGCTGGATTAAAGAGCTACCTACTATATAATCAAGCTTCCCTGCTGATATAAACATTTCTACTTATTTTTAGTATTATTATTATGCTTTATCGAGGTATAATTTACAATATTGTGTGTTTCAGGTGTACAACATAGTGATTCACAGTTTTTAAAGATTATACTCTGTTTAAAGTTATTGTAAACTGTTTGCTATATTCCCTGGGCATACAATAGATCCTTGAAGCTTGTTTATTTTGTGCATAGTAGTTTGTACCTCTTAATCCCCTACCCCTATTGTGCCCCTCTCCACTTCCCTCTTCCCACTGGTAACCACTAGTTTGTTTTCTATATTTGTGAGTCTGTTTTTTTTTTGTTACATTCACTAGTTTGTCTTATTTTTGGATTTCACTTATAAGTGATAGCATACACTATTTGTCTTTCTGTATTTAACTTATCTCACTAAGCATAATAGCCTCCAAGTCCATTCATGTTGTTGCAAATGGCAAAAATCTCATTCTTTTTTATGGCTGAGTAGTACTCCACTGCAAATATATATACCACGTCTTCTTTATCCATTTATCTGTTGAAGGTGACTTAGGTTGCTTCTATATCTTGGCTATTATAAACAGTGCTGCTGTGAACATTGGTGTGCTTGTATCTTTTCGAATTGGTGGTTTTGTTTTTTTTCAGATATTTACCCTGGAGTGGAATCATTTCTTGTTTTGATCATGCTTTAATTTGCTTCTGTGCAAGGAGACATACTTGTGGTAGGATCTACTCATTACTCAATGATTACTAATTGAGCAACTTCTCTGTGCTAGGCACTGAGAGTAAGATGAAGAACACTGTGAACTTGGTCTCTGCCTTTAAGGATCTATAGTAAGAGTGGGGCTATGAGATCAGCATGTGGAAAAAAACAAAAAGAAATCTTTGAGGCAAACTGGAAACCACTACTATTGGTTAAACATGCCCATATTTTGAATTAAATTTTTACTCTTCCCCAAAACATTATATTGACAACAGTGTAGTCCTAGGAGATATTAGGGAAAGTAGTAAAGAAACTGTGGCAGTTCTCTGTCTATAATGTTTGTCTTGCTCATGACCTTTGTGCAAGAATACTTTTGCCTGCATGGCCAGTCAAAAAATAATCTGGTTGGCCTGTTTTTCTGAAAGACCTTTGTCCGACTCTTTGATGGACAAACAGAGAATCATGTTTTCAAGAAGGATCTACTTACAAATAAAATTCTATACCGTCATGCTTTTAGAGTAAGACACATGGATTAAAGTTGAAAAAACAAAAAGCTGAGAGTAGTGAGGGGATAAGTGGAACTTTTAACTTTTAGAGGAGACTTATCCTATTAGAGAATTAACACTGAATTATTTTTCTTTTATTTAATGTCATCAAGAGAAGGAAATGGAAGAGTGCCGTGAAAGCATGGAACAGAAAGAGTTATTGCAGGGTAGACAGGGAAGGCTCTATGAGGGGGTGGTATCTCTAAGGCAGACCTGAAGAATAAGTAGAAAATGGTCAGGTCCAGAGTGAGGGGAAACCATTCCCAGACAGGAGGAGCAGCGTGGGATAGAGCATATTTTGACTTTAGTAAGTTTCATTCTGTGAAATATTTCCAAAGTCCAAAATAGAAATTCAGCCTCCCATGGTATTAGAAAATCTCATCACTTTACTTGAGACTGGCCAGAAAAGTGTCAGGAAGAAACCTTCAAAGGGGACGATTCCATTTCTCTGGCTTATAAACAAAATGCTCAGAACACTTCCCCAGCGCAAAACAGAGATAAAAGAATTGTAAAAATTGGAACCCCCAAAAGTACAGAAGTCTGAGACCATTAAGTAAAGGGGAAAAGTAGCCTTGAGCAGCTGACTAGATTCCAAGAACATCACTGGATTATAATCTAGTACTACCTTTGATGTTTAAAATGATCTCTAATTCTTGTGTTGGACCTCTGTCTTTTCCACGTGTCCAGCTTTCATCCTGTTCACTTTTGGAAGAAATACTGGGCTTTTCCTTTGGAAAACTACCTTTCCCAAGAGCTAGTTAGTTCCAGGCGAAACTTCACTTAAGATGTTCTCTTCACTCTTTGATAAGGTTGAGCACATCATCCAAGCTGGGCAGCTGAGTTGGTTGAGCTGACTTCTTGCAGGAATTTGAAATTTAACTTGCTTAAGTTAACCCAAGGAATTTTTTTGGCTGCTCCCAATTTGTGATTCATACCTGATAAAGATTCATTAAAGGAAAGGCTCAATTTTTGTTCTATATGTGACAGGTATTTGTAATAAAAATTTTATTTTCTTTTATTTATATTTTTATATTTTAAATTTTTAAATTTTATTTATTTACTTAATTTTATTTTTTAATTGAGGTACAGTCAGTTACAACGTGTCAACTGCTGGTGTACAGCACAATGTCCCAGTCATGCATATACATATACATATACATATATATATATTTGTTTTCATATTCTTTTTCATTTAAAGTATTACAAGATATTGAATATAGTTCCCTGTGCTATACAGAAGAAACTTTTTTAAAAAATCTATTATTATATATAGTGGCTAACGTTTGCAAATCTCAAACTCCCAAATTTATCCCTTCCCACTCCCTTTCCTCGTTAACCATAAGATTGTTTACTATGTCTGCAAGTCTTGTTTCTGTTTTGTAGATGAGTTCATAGTGTTCTTTTTATCTTTTTTTTTTGGATTCCACATTATTAGTGATATCATATGGTATTTTTCTTTCTCTTTCTGGCTTACTTCTCTTAGAATGATGATCTCTAGGTCTATCCCTGTTGATGCAAATGGCATTATTTTATTCTTTTTATGGCCGAGTAGTATTCCATTATATATATACACCACAACTTCTTTACCCAGTCATCTGTCGATGGACATTTGAATTGCTTCCATGTCTTTGTTATTGTATATACTGCTGCTATGAATATTGGGATGCATGTATCTTTATAAAGATTTTAAATATTTCCATTCAACTTTGTCAAAATGAAATTAAAAATTTTTAGCATTAAAGGGATATTTCCATTCTAAAGAATTTACTAATTTCCTAACCACATCAGATAAGTTGAATTATTATTGCATACAAATCCAACAAATGATTACATTTTATTTTTATACCTTGAATGTATCTTAGTTATCTCCTTTTCTCAGCATGACTCTCTGGTTAGCACCTTAGCAAAATGATGACTGATGTCATAGAATGGCTTTAGAATGCATCTAAAATGGACACCTTTCAGTTCTGGTTAAAATAGTTTGAGCATTCAACAGATGTCTCCATCTCTGTGTAATGTGCTGTGTCAAGTTCTGGGATAAAGCTGTGAACAAGGCGAACATAGTCCCAGCACTTGTGGATGCTTGTGGTCTAATAACCCAGTAATGTATATGGAACGAAAGGAAGAGTTGCCTTTGCTCAGTCGGCTCATCACTGATGTCTTTGGCCATGCATTTCTCCTGCCTAGAAAATCCAATATCTGACCTTTAACCACATCCTTTACCTATCCTTGACTCATATCCCAGTCTTTTTTCAAGGTCCAGATCAAACAGCTTATTCTCCATTAAGCCTTTTACAATAATAACAACAGTGATGGTAGCTAAACGTCTACTGAGCAGTGGCCAGGCTCTTCACTTGGATTATGTCATCTATTTGTCATGATGCACTATGAGGTATTTATGTATGACTCTTTAGTAACCTAGTTGATAGGGATTTCAGGAAGAATTTAAAAATAAATAATTTAATTTAAAATATTGAATTCAAAATGCTCAGAATTATTGAGATCTTTTTGACTATAGAATCTAAAATATAGGGTGGGAAGAAAAGAGTTTTATATCTAACTGTGCATCAGAATTGCCTTGGGGGTGCATTTAAATAACAGAAGTGTCTAAGTACATTCTCAAAAATTTCAATTAGACTCACAGACATAGAAAACAAACTTATGGTTACCAGGGGGAAAAGGGGGAGTGGGTGGGGAGGGATAAACTGGTGGGAGTTCAGGATTGGTAGATCCTAACTACTATATGTAAAATAGATAAACAACAAAGTCCCACTGTGTAGCACAGGGAACTATATTCAGTACCTTGTAATGGTCTATAATGAAAAAGAATATGAAAAGAAACATATATATATATGTATGAATGAATCATGCTGTAAACCAAAAATCAACACATTGTAAATCAATTATACCTCAATTTAAAAAAATTAACTAAAACCACACAAGCCCACAAAGACAGAACACAGCACCCAAAAGTTTACCCCAAATCTCGTCTTCTTAAGATAATCACAAATAGCACTTGGCATGTTTCCAGTCAGTCTTTCTTTTTTGCAACTACAAAATCTTAAATATAATATTGGGATAAACGTCACCTTAACTTTGAGATCGTCCCTGACTACCTTATTTAAAATTATAAGCTATCTCCATTCCCGTCCCCATTATAATTAAGTTTTCTCCATAGAGAAACTTAATTTCTTACCTTCTACTTATTAATGACATTTTAGTTCACCTATTTTTCTCTCCCAGCGCATCTGATTTCCCGCTGTACCTCCCATCCCTACCACTAGAATGTCAGCTCCAAAAGGGTAGAGAGTTTTGTCTGCTTTGTTCACTGCTGTATCTGCAGCCTCTGGAAGAGTGCCTGGCACAGAGAGGGAGCTTAATATTGCTTTGTTGAATGATGGAGAGATGAATGAATGAAATCTCCAAATTGTTCTTCAAGAATGCTGTGCTATTTCCACTCCTACAAGAAGTATAAGGCAGTGTCTACGTTAGAGAAATTTTTTTGATGTGTGGGACCATGAGGTCTTGCTTGAAGGCTTCCTAGGATCTCTGTGGAGGGGTTCAGGAGTCAGGAGTCTTGCAACCCTCAAGCCGCGAGCGGTACCTGGTGCCACTCAGCCAACAGAGGGCGCCACACACGAGGCCGACGCCATGCTGAAGAGACCACCTGCCCTGAAACAAGTTCAACAGGAGTACTTTAAAAAACATGCCCAGCTGTGGGTTTCAGCACTTGAGCACGTAACTCGTCCACATTATAAATTTAGAGACTTGTTGGAACTATGTTCTGATTCCTTTAGTTCACTTCTTTCTACCACCCAGATTGCCTAATTTTTGAACTTTTTATGAGGAGAGTACTGCTTTCAGTGCTATTTAGTCATTTCCCACAGCTCTCTATCCCTTTAGAGTAGCTTTTAAAGGCACTTGGGTCATTTTGGTTAGAGTACATTGGATGACTATTTTTGTGCAACTAAATAAATAGGAAGCTTCTTGGTATTATTGATGTTCAAAACATGCAACCCACATTCATACTATTCAGCTGGAGATGTTTTGAAGTCAGTCTTTAATTACAGAATTTCCAAATCAGAGCCTGAAAATAGAAATTTGGAACTAATTACACAGAAGATCACGAAGGGCTTTTTATAAAAATTAAGAAGGGTGGCAAAGTTTAGTGGAAAAACACTGAGGCAAGACTCAGGAGATCTGGGTCCCACAGGCACCTCTGCCCATTATTCGCCTTGCAAGTCCCCCATTTTTTGGGAAACAGGGCTGCTCATCCTAACTCATAAACTTGGTTTTGGGGAAACTTTATAGTTCTCCACATGTATATTTATATAATGTGAATCACAACGAAGACTGCAAAATTATATTACATCTAAAAAGCTGCACTAATTTCCTTAAACATTGGAGAATGATGGTAGGATGGTAGAAGACGGGATGTTGCAGGACGTTAGAGCTCATTTTCTCAAACTGTTTTTCATGGAGCACTACTTTAGTGAGATGTGTTCGGTCAGATTTTGCTGACTGCCAACCTCAGTATCTCAGTGGCTTATCCTCCATATGCATTCATGTTTCTACTTATTGTCTGCAGTTCAGCCACATTTCAGTTGATCTAGGTTAGTCTCCTCTGGGTGGCTCTGCTTCACAGTTGCAGTCACTAAGGCTTGGTTCCAAGCTACTGACTCACAGACATGGGCTCAGATCTTCTCTGTGTCTCTCATGATTCTGGACATGTGGCTAACCAAGATAGGTTCTCGGGGCAGAGGCAGAAGTGCAAGAGAGAAATTAATCTTTGCAAGAAAATTGAAGGTCTCTGTTCTAATCACACCTCTGTCATTCCATTGACCAAAGCAAGTCACGTGGCCAAGCCGAACGTCAATGGAATTGGGAAGTGTACTTCACCTACAGTGGGGGCAAAGGGAGTGACTGTTTGCTACATATTAACCCAAACTTTCACAGATGTCCTTTGAAAAAAATGAGAACATGTTTCGAAGTGCTTGGGAATTTCTTAGATACTCCCAGTACATAATGGCATGTTAAAGGTTCTGCGAACTCCTGGTCTGAATAAACTGGTTTGATCTTGCTAAGCATAGTGCTTCCCAAATTTTTGAGACCATAGTACCTTTCACTATACTCCTTCACAAAGCCCACTTATACTTTATGGAACTAGACATTTGCTGAGTACACTTTGGGAAATGCAGATCCCAAGTATGCGGTGAAGAATGATCAAGGCCACTGGTTCTGGATCAGACAGATCCTCCTTTGAGTCCTGGTTCTGAAGTTATTTCAAGTATCTGGAATTCTTGCAGTAGACAGTAGGTTGTAATGGAGTTGAGTTATGATTCTGGGAAGTGAAGATGGTGGTACAATCTGTGCTAAGGCAGTAAAAGTAAAGAAGTGGGCTCTGGCAGTTTGGACCAGGCAGAGTCTGGCTGAGTGGTCTCGCAATAGGTTCTGCTCAAACCTGGTAAAAAATACCCTGATGTCATGGGGTCAGGCCCTGACGTAGGTCATGTAGAGGATAAAGCCTCATCTTGGTAGTAGAAATTATAAAAATGTGTATGATTTGTAAGATTATTTTCATCTCTTTCCATTACCAAATACCTTGCACACCTATTTAGTGATGCCTGGGATTTTTTTTTTTTACCAGGGAAACAAAACTCTACATTGTATAGTGAATGAGAAAATTTTGATTTAATTGTATGACTAAAGTGTTCATACTATGTGGAGGGTTGAAGGCATAGATCAGTGGTAGAGTGCATGCCTAGCAAGCATTATTCATAAAGTCAATGAGTCAATTGATATAGGAACTATGTCAACTGGAGGGGAGGAATAGCATGTTGATGAGGAAAAGGACCCAGGAATTTGAAATGAAGGATGTTATAGACTGAATGTTTATGTGCCCCCTGAAATTCACAAGTTGAAACCCAATGCCCTCGATGTGATGGCATTATGGGGCACCGGGCTTAGGGGGGTAATTAGGATTTGATAAGATTATGAGGGTAGAACCCTTGCCAATGGGATTAGTGTCCTTATAAGAGTCACAAGATTGCTTGCTTCCCCTCTGTTCTCCTCCATGTGAAGGCATGAGAAGTGGCAAACTTCCCTCCGGAAGAGGGCACACACCAGAACCTGACCGTGGGTACCTGATCTCCTACTTCCAGCCCCCAGAACTGTGAGAAGTAAATTTCTGCTGTTTAGAAGCCACCCAGTTTATGCTATTTTGTTATCGTGGCCCAAGCTGACTAGGACAGCGGGAAAGATCCTCAGAGAGGAGGTAAAAAAGAAGAAGAAGAAAAAAAGATGCCCTGCAAAAGCATCATATGTTTGATCAGGGCCACTGGAACAAACAGATCTTTGTGTTAAAGTACTTGTGCCAGGTGCAGTTCTGCTCTGTGGGATTTAAAGACTTGTGTTTGTTTAAAACAGACTTCTTATAAAGGATCTCCGTTCCCAGAGGATGCAGGAAACAAAGCGTTGCTATGGCTTCCACAGAATCTTACTGTCAGGATAGGCAGGATTTTTAAGATTATGTATCCCAACACCATAATTTTACAAACAAGAAAATTAAGGTGCAGAGAAGAAAATAAAGCTCAAAATTGTAAGGTAGAAACTCCCAGTTATAAGATAAATAAGTACTAGGGAGGTACTGTTCGACATGACAAATATAATTAGAACTGCTTTATGTTATACGTAAAAGCTGTTAAGAGAGTTGATCCTAAGAGTTCTCATCACAAGGGAAAAATATACATTTTTCTTTTTCTTTTATTTTGTGCCTCTGTAAGACAATGGATGTTCACTAAACTTATTGTGGCAATCATTTCATGATGTATGTAGTCAAATCATGCTGTATACCTTAAACTTATGTAGAGCTGTGTGCCAATTATATCTCAATAGAAAGGGCAGGAAAATTATTTAGCTGAAAGAGATAGAAATAGATTTATATCTGAACACAGCACTTTCCACAACAGCAGCCTTATTTACTTATTTTTTTATTGAAGCACCACCAGTTGCAATGTGTCGATCTCTGATGCACAGCACAGTGCCCCAGTCATGCGTATACGTATATTCGTTTTCACATTCTTTTTCATTAAAGGTTATCACAAGGTAAGAGCACGGTTAGACGATAGGAATGCTACTGCCTACTACTGATGAAGCGTTTGCTGTAGCCGGTCATGGTTCTAAGTCCTTTACATGGATTATTCTTTTTATGCCTCATAATAACCCAGTGAAGTAGGTATCTCCTTTATGTAGGTGTGGAGACTGAGTCACAGAGGGGTTAATAAAATTGTACCCAGGGTTACATGTAAGGAAGGAGGGAGTCTTTGACCCAGTTCCCCATAGATTGCATATGAAAAATGTACAGTCATAGAATTGACCCTACTTCCTGGAAGCACCCAGTCTAGAACGACTCCCCACTTCCTTGAATCTTCCTCAGATCATCCAAGGTGCAAAAAACTAAGTGCAAAAATCCCAAACAGTATAACATATATACATATTTAAAAAAACCAGCAATGTATATAAGACATTAATAAATCATGACCAAGTAGAATTTATTCTAGGAACATAAACATGCTTCAGCTTTGGAAAGGTCTGTTAATAAAACTCAGCACAATAACAAATCAGAAGAGAAATATTTTACTGTCTCAATGTGTGTAGGGAAAGCATTCGATAAGATTCAATATCTGTCCATGATTGGGAAAAAAAAAACTTGTATAAGACTAGGAATAGGGGAGATTTTCATATCCTGATAAAGGCTATCTCCCCAAAACTTACAGCAAACCACACTTAATGGTACAACTTTAGACACATTAGCTTTTAGGTCTTTAATGCTAGAAATATACAGAAGAAAATTAACTAGAAAAAGAGTAGTATAAGAATTAGAAGGAAAGAGGAAATTATAATTATGAGGAACTTATGATTATACAGACTAAAAATTCATTACTAATATGGATTACAAGTTTAGATAAGTTGTTGAATAAAAATTAATGTAGAAAATCTATTGTGTTTCTGTACAATAGCAACAAAAACTTAGGAAAGGAGTTCCAGTTAAAAGATACAATTCTATTTGCAGCAGCAATTCTATACACATACACACACACACCCCTGGGAGCTTAGTTTTAAACAACTACTTACAACATTTAATTCCTTTCATAAAAAAATATGAAAGAATTGATACAAGATTATTTGCCTCATAAAGTTATCTGGTCTGTAAGAAATCACACACAAACTGTTGTGGCAAATCTTATGTTATATATTATGTTATGTTAATGTGTAATTTCACTATATATGTATATATACATAGTTCATATATATAATCACATGTATTTGTGTGTGTGTATCTGGCAATTAATTTTATAATTAGTATTTGGAATATACATATTTCTACAAATCAATAAGAGAAAGACAAAAAAAAACCATGAAAATGAACTCAAACTATTAGTAACCTTGGAGATGCAAATTAACACCACAAGGAGATACTATTTCAGACAGAAGCCTGGTATCAAAGATGCCAGGCAGACAGCGTGCACTTGAAGTGGAGCTATATTCAGTGGAGCTAGAGTTGAATTTTGACTCTTGGTTTAAAACTACCTGGGTTGAAATTCCAGTTTTGTCACTTGCTGTCTGACTTTGAACAATTTACTTAACTCCTCTAAGTCTCAATTTTCTTATCTATAAAACAGAGAAGAGCAATGAAAAAATGTGTGCAAAGCAGTCAGCACACTGCCTGGCATGTAAAGGAACACTCACTCCCAGTTTACTGTCATGTAAATTTTGTCACTACTGTACATTGAGTGCTTACTACAGGCCAGGCATTGCACTGGGCTGGGAGCCACAGCTGTATTATTATCTCTTCTAATCACCTGTGTTGTGATTATATCCATTTTACAAATGAGGAAACAGGCATAGGGATGAGGGAGTCGGAGCTCAAACCCCTATCTGCCGGGCTCTGAAGTCTGCATGTAAAACTCTTGTCTTTACTGCCTCCCACTGTTGCCATAGCAAGCACTGCATCTTAGGGGGATACAGATGACCTTCAAGGCTGCTTACATAAATCCTTTATTGACATTACAGACACACACACACACGCACAATCACACACTCAGGGCCAGCCTATTTCCCTTTCTGGTTGAGACTTGCGTCATTTTTGAATATTGTTCTAAAAACAGATTCATGACAACAGATCCTATAGTGCTTCTATTACCAGTTTGTACAGTCAGCTTACAATGCTACTCATAAAAATGTTCTTTTGGAGCCACGTGGGTCTCTTTGAACATATCTGCAATGCCATCTGTGCAAAGAGTACATCTAGGAAGAATGAGGATGGGGAATAATTCAGCCTGTTGGGAAGCCCTCTCTCTGAGATAAACTGGAGGTTCAGATGTTCGTATTATGTTTCTGAACTCCACTCCGTTTTGCAATCTTAGAATTATAAGGGACTTTAGCAAGTACCTTAGTTCAACCTTTCTCCTCTGCCAGAATCACTTGGACAATATTCCTGAGGGTTATCACCACTTGCTGTAGTTGGGGAAGGAGGTCTAATCTCCTGGGATCTTTCTTGCTTTCCTGCTTGCTTGCTTGCTTCCTTTTTTTCTTCTTTTTATGGATGTACTGGGGATTGAACCCAGGACCTTGGGCGTGCTAAGCATGAGCTCTACCACTGAGCTAATTCTTTCCTCACAATTGCTAGACTCTACTAATAATTAGCTAATTCATTCTTCTATCTTCATTTCTGTAACTTTCACTCTCTGATGAGTTCTGCCTTCTAAAGCAGCATAGAATAAGTGTGTATTTTATACACAGCAAATCTTTAAAATTTGAAGACAGCAATCATGTTTCCTTTCTGAGGCAGGTTTCCTATGTGAGAAAATTGGGTCTCATTTTGTGCTCCATTATAAGCACAGAATCTAGAACAGTGTGGGAAATAAAGTAGGCACTCATGAAATTTCTTGATGAATGGCTGAATGAGTTTTCTCTTTTCTACACTAGCAGCTACAAAGTCTTGAACAATTCTTCGTGAGCTATGGCTTCTAAATTTCTCATAGACTTAGTGATCCATCTATGAACATCGTCTAGTGTCTTGATATCTTTCTATTTCTTTGACTGGGAAACATGAAATGTGACCATTAACTCTTCTTAAGTGTGAGCTCTATGCGGGGGCCATGTATTATATATAAACAGATAAGTGAGCCGTTGAATGAATAAATGCATATGGGCTGCTCTAGGCAGTTATCGTATAATGTTTGACCCTATCACACTTGGCCACAACTTGTTGGAATAATGCTAAATATCTGCTTTTATTTAGGCCAGTTAGATTCCTCTCCCGGGAATTTGGAATAAAGGCCTATCTCCCAGGAGAGGAGCTGAAAGGTCTGGCCTTGAGGCTGAAAGTAAAGACATGACTAGTTACAGCCCCATGGAACAGGACCAAGAACAACAGTGCAGTTCCACAGGGAGAAGCGCAGAGGAGAGACACAGCGCTACTGAGAAAAGGCCCGCATACCTGCCTATGAACCACGTGGCCCCCAAATACCCGGCTCCAGTTTCCATAAGGGTCAGCTGCCTCCACTTTGTGAGATCGCTGAATCTTTACAATAATCACTGTCCCACACTGACAGAGGGACACACACACACATACATGCACACACACGTACACACACACACACATCTTTGTTGAAGTTTGCTTAGGTTCTATTCCTTCCAATCAAACTATCATTGCCTAGTAACAGTTTTTATCAACCTAATATAACACTAATTTTTGGCTCATATTCTTCACACAGATGACTAAAAGGCCCAGGTTTTTCACATGAACTCCTGCTAAAATTCAGCAGTTCTAAGTGCAATAGATTTTTCTGGAAGTTTACTCATTCATCCATTCATTCAGCAGGAGCTGCATCTTAAGCAACTACTATATGTGAATGTACTGTTTATAGTTTAGCTTTTTGCCTATCATTTGTCACTGTTTGCTACTGACATGGACCGTGGCCTCTAATAACCTTCCTTTCCTATTTGCTTCTTATCAGCACTGGAAAAAATACAAACAGTTTACCAAATGCCGAGGTCGTGAGCAGGAACGAGCCGAATGGGAGATCAGAAGCTCTTAGCGTGGGCTTGTGCGGGGATGACGCAGGGCTCAAAGTACATGATGTTGACTCAAGCTATTTTGGGTGCAAAGAGAACATTTTGCCTACTTTCTGTTTTCCTCCTAGATTCTGGGTTGTTGAAGGTATAGTAAATAAATAGTGGATAACTGGAGTGTTACATGTGGTTTTATACATACATATATACACAC
The DNA here is from genome assembly GCF_048564905.1 of Vicugna pacos. Classification (NCBI taxonomy): domain Eukaryota; kingdom Metazoa; phylum Chordata; class Mammalia; order Artiodactyla; family Camelidae; genus Vicugna; species Vicugna pacos. The sequence continues at coordinate 18,824,245 of NC_132999.1, read as the reverse complement.
ATACTTTATATAAACTTCTGTCTAAATATATGGACATGGCTAGGGAAACACTGAGTAGAGTTTCTACCGGAATACAGCAGTGAGGCAACTTTGATCATGTAAGTAAATAAAGTTGGTTACATTTACGGACCAGCAGATGTACTAGGGACTTTTCCCGATTACGCACCGTGAGTAAAACTGAAGGTTAAACTTGGCCATTCCTTGGGCTTTGACTTCATCTCTTCCACCCCACTCTTTACTTTGATCAGTTTAACCACCACTGAAAACCCATCCCCAAGCTGCTTTTCGGCAATTCCAATTTGTAGGGGACCCTCCTGGCCCCCGTCAATTGTGGGTTCAGTTTTAGGGGCGAGAGGGGACATGAGGAGGAAGACCTTTTTGTAGTCCAAATGGCAGTGCCTGAAACCGGTCCACGTCCATTTTCATTAGCAACAAAGAGAGTACAGCGCTCGGGTAAGGGATCTGACCCTGGCGCTGCCGCCTCTCAGCCGTGCAACCTTTCCTCAGGTCTCTCAGTTTCTTTGCACTTCAGTTTCTTCGTATCTGAAATGAGGTCACCACCACCAACTTACAGGAATTGCTGTGAGGGTTAAAAGACTTATCAAAGTCTATAAAATACTTACCATGGTGCCTGGCACACAGTAAGTATTCAATAGATGGTGGCTTTTATTGTTATTTTTATTACTGTGAGATTCTGCTGTCTGTGCCCCCAAAGAGGAACACAGAAGACAACGTGTGAGGTAGAGTACTGAGAGAAGTATTGTATAAAAGCCCGATAGTCCTGGCGCTTGTTTAAAAAAATCTTAAAAATGTGTCAGTGGTAACACCATTTATCTAGAGGCCCGTCCGGGAGATCACATGAATTCTCCTAAGAGGAATACCCCAAGCTTCTTTTTCTGTGAGAACAGATTCCCCCGTGCTTCTTAAATTTCTGTTTTCTTGGTAGAGAGTTATTTTCCCTAACGCACTGTGGGTTTTCTCAACGTTTCCCCTTTCAGTCTGAGTAGCTTTAATCGGGTCTGCGGCAAGAATGGTATTTAGAGGAAAGAGACGAGAAATGGCAGTTTTTACACCGAATACTGTCCTCCTTGGACATTTTGTGGAAAATGGCCTGTCCTGTGTGTTTTCTTTCAATCCTTGGATCTAAGGAAAAGTTCTTTCTAGCCAACCGCTATGCCATTAAAGGTGAAGGGCTTTGTATTTTGATCTCCATCCTCTTGGGTGACTTGTGGACGTAGCTCCCCATCTAATGCCTGAGTGCGTTTCCTCAGACTTAAACAAAGACCTGGTAAGGACTGTGATGATATGGCTGATTTCAGACGTGTGGGTCATTGATCAAGTTCTTGGAAGGCTGGACAAAGCCTATCGGGGAGGCTGAGGAAGCTAGGTGCCTGCTGGTTTTTAATAATATACTAGAACACTCTTTGGAAAGCAGGGGGTTGGCTAGACCAAGTGACCATAAAGTTATTATTCCAAGACCAAACAATCTACAATTGTACGTATGGGTGTGCGATATGCTTCTGTTTTCTTACCCCATATAAGTCCTTGCTGCTGGCAGGGGAATCAGTCTGGTCTTCAAAATTTGCTGCTGCTAGTTCAACTGTGAATTGGCTAATATTTGTCTTGTACTTAAAATCTTTTTATGGTAAATGGCACAGGCAATTAATTTCTCGTATACCCAGAATGTATTAAGGAAATCAAAGAACTTCAGAGGAAGCCCCCTTTCCAGCTCACAGGTCTGTGTCTGTCTGTGCTTAGACTGTAAACCTTCAGAAAACTCTCCAATGCTCATGTTACTCTGAAGCAAGAAATGAGATTTCTGAGTGAATATCTCACTATTGCTAAGTAATCCCCTGTTCAGATAACCAAGGATCAGCCTTTATGCGTGCTTTAGTTTAAGATTTCAAAGAGGTGTGGTCAGATTTATCAGTGTGATTCATTTCCTCTACTAGGAGAGAGCCCCTTTGTCCTCTGATTGACTGCCTAGGGGAACCTCGGGATATTTCCGGTGTAAAGAGCAAACATCCTTTTTAGCAAATAGCCAGGTATGACAGTAGGGAGGATGTAGATCATCTTGCTTATTTTACCGTCCTTTTGGGCAGAGATGGAAACATTATGAGCTGGGAACGCTGAGCTTCGTTTTTACTGGTATTCTTGCCTTTTAGAAAGTACCTGTTAGGTGTAGTTAAAGTCAAATGGATTGCTTCTCAAATTATGAGATAAGCTGTAGGGCAGAATTTCTATTTAACTGGCCTTTTTCTTTTTATATTTGCTGCGGAGAAAAATGGAGTGGGATGCTGGAGCATCCAGGTTGCTTAGAATCCTTTTAGGTTAGCTAAGAACGCTGTTTACAGCCATTCTAAAAAGTATAGCTAGACAATTTGTAAATTCAATTGCAAGTCAATTATAATCTACTTATTAAGCTCTTTCTGTGCCGTGGGTATTTACCAAATTCAACCATAGGTTATATCTCAGATGAGAAAGACTGACAGTAAAAAGTCTTTTTATGCACAGGTGGGGTTGGAAAACACTATCTTCTCCCTTCATCCCCAAAGCACCCAGGCTCCTGACTTCAAAATCATATGTTCTTTCTCCACTTCATTTAAAAAATATTTTTGAAATAATTCCAGTGATGATTTTATTTTCTTGACTTTTAAAAACATTTTTAGTTAACTATAGTTGATTGACAACATTGTATTAGTTCTTGCTCCACTTCTAATCTAATATTAAATCATATTAATTTTGTCTTAATATTTTTTCTATTTGCTCCCCATTTTCCACTACCATTGTCATTATCTTAGCCCAAGTCTTCTTTCTTCATTCATTAAATGTTTATTATGCATTAATTTATTCATTCAACAAACATTTATTATTTACATACTTTATACTAGAATTTAGCAACTGAAAATACCAGCAATAATTGAGCTGAAATCTCATGTTGGTTATAAGCTTCTTACTTTCAGATGGGTCTTTCATGTATTCTCTCTCCCTGCCTTACGTCAAAAACACTATTGCCAGTTTAATTTTGTTTAATGCTTCATTCTGGCCTGCAAGACTAAGAGTGTGGCCCTAGTATTTTTTGCAGGGATATCTCACATTACTCTCTAATTTTCCTATACTTTGGACAAATTCATCTGCGAGGTATACCACCTTTCCCAGTTTCAGCGGTTATGCTGTGCTTTTCATATGGAGTGCACCCCCCCCCCCCGCTCTGTATCCCATACGACAAAAATCCATCCACTCGTAAAGCTCACTTTAATGATCACTTTTTTCAGGAAGATTTTCCTGCTGTCCCTCCTCCTTCCTCTTTGGCAGATCCTTGGGATTTGCTCCTTACTCTCTGGCTATCCAGGCTCTGTGCTTACACATTCTGAATTGCTCACCTAGCAACCTAGAGAGGGCGCTAGACTTGCCCAAAGCGATTGTCAGCAGCGGCTCCAGCATCTGCCCTCTCATTCCTGGTACACTCTTGTACTCTGCCCGTTCTCCTCGGACTCTGCCACTTCTTTGCCCATCTTTGTCCTTTTTTTCCCCGCACCTCCACACCAATCCTGGTTTTTAGGTATTTCTACTTCTTCTCTTAGCATTTAATGATTGATTCTCCATAGTGGATTTTGAACTAGTTTGTGTGCTTTTTTTCCTTAAAGTGGATATTCTTGGGTAAGATCTTGCTTTTATTCTACTCTCTTCAAAATCCAGCTATATTCACTATCTTGTGGTAACCTATAATGAAAGAAAATATGAAAATAAATGTATGTATGAATATATGTGATTGAAACATTATGCTGTCCACCAAAAATGGACACAGCATTGTAAACTGACCATACTTCAATAAAAAAGAATGCCAAAAAAAAAAAAAAGACCAATCTTGCCTGGGGCCAAACCAACGCCAACCTTCCCCTCTATTCTCCCAAGGCAGAGGGGTGGTCAGTCAATTATCTTTTTTTTTAACTTCTTTTAATTGAGTTATAGTCATTTTACAATGTGTCAAATTCCAGTGTAGAGCATAATTTTTCACTTATACATGAACATATATATTGTCATATTCATTGTCACATTTTTTTTCGCTGTGAGCTACCACAAGATCTTGTATATATTTCCCTGTGCTATATAGTATAATCTTGTTTATCTGTTCTACATTTTGAAATTCCAGTCTGTCCCTTCCTACCCCCCACCCCCTTGGCAACCACAAGTTTGTATTCTATGTCTTTGAGTCTGTTTCTGTTTTGTATTTTCTTTTTTTTTTTTAGATCCCACACATGAGTGATCTCATATGGTATTTTTCTTTCTCTTTCTGGCTTACTTCACTTAGAATGACATTCTCCAGGAACATCCATGTTGCTGCAAATGGCGTTCTGTTGTCAGTTTCAATTATCCTTTTTAAAACTGATTTTCCTCTTTAAAATTAAAAAAAAATTATGGGAAAATACATATAACATAAAATTTTACCATCTTTACTATTTCTAAGTGTATAGTTCAGTGGTGTTAAGTATAATCACATCACTGTGCAACTAATCTTCAGAACTCTCTCTGTCTTGCAAACTTTCTTTGTATTTTTTTTTTTAAGTGGAAGTACTGGGGATTGAACCCAGGACCTCATGCATGCTAACCTCTACTCTACCACTGAGCTATACCCCCTCCGAACTTCCTTTGCATTTTTAAATAGTCATTTATTTGCTTGCTTTTCCTTGCCTATTAGACTGAACATTTCTTGAGACCAAGGCTATGTTGCTGACTTTTGTATCCCTTATCAAACTCCCTGTGATAATCAACAAATAACTGCTTCACGAAGTTGAATTGACCCAAGTTTCCCCTATGTTCTCATCTAATGTCCTCTCCACGGGAACCCTACTCTGCTAACAGACCAGTTGGCCTGAGCAATACTGCATCTGTTTAGGAGGTTTTGCTTTTTGGCTTAGCTGTTACGTGGCGCTGTTGTTTTTGTTCTGGGAGGTGGGAAAGCTGTTTTATTTGTTTTAAGAAGGCAAGAAGCCAGGAGCACTTAACTGAAAGGATGTTTCTGTGCTGGCATATTATTATTCTAACTAAGATGGTAACAAATAATTTGCAACTTCCATCTGTTTGAAGCGGTTGATGTGAATGGGAGTTTAATATTTTACACTCATCAAATTGGCCAAGTGACAAATACTTCCATGATTTACATTCTACTAGTAATGTATTTCTTTACATAACTGCCTCACGGTATTATACTGCACACATCACCTACATTCTCCAGACTTAGGCGAAACCCATTATCTCCCTACTCCCCCTCCATCTCTCTGAAGGTTCTCTGAGGGCTTGTGTCTCTTATAGTTGCCTCTAGTTCAGATTTGCTGCTTCTGGAATTCTTTTTCTTGTCTGCATTTTGGCTCTGGTGGCTGTTTTCTATCCTCTCCCCAACATGTGCCCCAAAGCAACCCATTTACCTTGATTTCTCAAACACACCACTTATTGAAGGTAATTATCTAGAAGAGATATTTAAATGGAGAAAGAGGTAGCACAAAGGTGGAGGTTGCCTTCCATCATAATAATAGAGCAAAACATTTTAAAATTGGGTTTTAGGCAAACTGTTCTTAAACTTTCTTAGCCATTTTTACCACTGAAAATATTTGGGGGACCGACCTCACTCTTCACTTTCCAGGGTCTCCTGCAATATTGCTGATTTCTTTCCACTTCCTTTATTGCTCATCTCCAGGCCCCTAATCTCCTTCTGCTAGTTAGTTCTTGGAATATCACAATCCCACCAAATTTTGTCCTCTGCTCTTTGTTTTTTTAATTTAATTTAATTTAATTTTTTTTTAGTGGAGATACTGGGGATTGAACCCAGGACCTTGTGCATGCTAAGCATGTGCTCTACCACTGAGCTATTTCCCACCCCTCATCTTCTGCTTATTTTGCCCAAATTTCTATCTATTATGCCCTGGGACTATCATTCCATTATTACAATGGCAAAAATTTTTTGTTTGTTTCTTTTTACTAAAAAGATAATTATCTTCCTAAAAAGAATTTAGTTTTAAAAACATTTTTGTTTTAGAAAAATTTTAGCTCTAAAAAGAAATTGTGTTGATAGTACGGAGAATTTCAATATGCCTTGCACCCAGTTTCCCTGAGTATTAAGATTTTACATTAGTATGGCTCATTTGTCACAATCAATGCACCAGTTTTTTGGTTTTGTTTTTTTAATGGAGGTACTGGGGATTGAACCTAGAACCTCGTGAATGCTAAGCACACATTCTACCACTGAGCTATATCCACCCCTCAATGCACCAGTACTGATAAATGATTATAACTTAAATGGATACTTTATTCAAATTCTCTTAACATTTTCCTAATGCCCGCTCTCTGCTCCAGGAGCTCACTCAGGATGCCACATTACGTTTAGTTGTCATGTCTTCTTAGACTCTTCACAGCTGTGAAGAGTATTTTGTAGAGTGTCCAGTATTTTGTAGAGTGTCCCTCAGTTGTGATTTGTCTGATATTCTTCTCATGACTACACTGGAGTTATCTGTTTCTTGGAGGAAGATCACAAAGGTGAAGCATGGTTTTCATCAACGTGACTTATGAGTGTAGGTGTTGACCTTGATCACTTGGCTGAGCTAGCGTTTATCAGGTTTCCCCACAGCACAGTTACTCTTTTCCCCTCCTTCCCATGTTGTATTCTTTGGAAGGAAGCCACTGTGTGTAGCCCTCACTTAAGGAGTGGGGAATTTGCCCCACCTCCTTGAGATTAGAGGAGCTAAATAAATCATTCAGAGTTCTTCTGCATGGTAGACTTGTCTCTTCTCTCTCATTAATTTATTTATTCACTTGTTTATTTATATTAGTATGGACGCATGGATATTTATTTTATGATCTGGGCTATAATCCAATGCTACTTATTTTGCTGCTCAAATTGTTCAAGCTTTGGTCGTTGGGAGTTTTACCTTGGATTCCTGGGTTCCTGGTTCTCTTTGACATGCTGCTATCATTGTAGGGTTTTGGGTTTTTTGTTTTATTTATTTTTTATTGCTTGTTTCTTTTATTTATTCATTTATTTTTATTTACAATTTTAATTTTTTGGGGTTTCTGTTGTACAGCACAGTGATTCAGTTCTATATATATACACACACACATATACATATTCTTTTTCATTATAGGTTACTACAACCCATTGAATAGAATTCCCTGTGTTATACAGTAGGATCTTGTTATTTATCTGTTCTGTACATAGTAGTTTGTATCAGCCAATCCCAAACTCTCAATTTATCCTTCCTTCCCCTCTTTCCCCCCAAAAACCATAAGTTTGTTTTCTACGTCTATGAGTCTCTTTCTGTTTTGTAAATAAGTTTATTTGTGTCATTTTAAAAAATTCTACATGTAAATGATATATGATGTTTGTCTTTCTCTGACTGACTTATTTTACTTAGTATGATAATCTTTAGGTCCATCCACGTTGCTGCAAATGACATTATTTAATTCCTTTTTATGACTGAGTAGTATTCTAGTGTGTGTGTGTGTGTGTGTGTGTGTGTGTTTGTGTGTGTGTGTGTATATTTTCTTTACCCAGTCATCTGTTGATGGACATTTAGGTATCTTCCATGTCTTGGCTACTGTAAAAAGTGCTGCTATCAACATTGGGGTGCATGTATCTTTTTGAATTAGAGTTCCCTCTGGATACATGCCCAGAAGTAGGACTGCTGGATCATAGAGTAAGTCTATTTTCAGTTTTTTTAAGGAATCTGCTTACTGTCTTCCATAGTGGCCGCACCAAACTACATTCTCAACAGCATAGGAGGGTTCCCTTTTCTCCACACCCTCTCCAGCATTTATTGTTTTTGGACTTTTTAATGTTTTAGGACCGTCTCCTTTTCTGGCATTAAAAGATATTTTGGTCTATCTTGTACATTTCCTGCTCCAGGTCCAGAATTACTCATTTTCTTTCCAGGAATGGTAGGTTGAAAGATAGAAGATAAAGATGATATAGGGAAACAATTAAAGTATTGGAATCTGTGGTAAGAATGAGACAAAAGTCAGAGGACATTAATCCAAAATGGGCCTAGCCATACTCTGAGTCTTAGAAGACACAGATAAAATATGATGGATAGCATCCAGGGAATAACTGAGGGGACTGAAAGAGAGTAACACTGAGGTGGTGAATGGACCAGATTGTTGAAGAAAGAAAGAAATTTCTACGTTAACTTTACACCAAAACTGAATGCACAAGTGTTAGCAGCCTGCAGCATCTTGGTGGGTATTTATTTCCCTTTCTCGGTTTGCTTATTTTTGCTGCATGAAGAATTCTAGAGGGTCTAATGGGAAGTCTCTATCCTGTCCTACAAAGCAGGGGGTGGAGAGGGTAGGTTAGCTGGTGGGGAAGGGAGTAGGTGGGAGTTTGAGGGTTTTTGTTTTGTTTGTAGACACTGGAATGCTTTCATCCTTGCTAATATCATACTTTCTTGGGGTGGGGTGAAAAGTTGGCCTGTCCAAGTGTCAGGGCCATGTTGTCCATCCTAATAGAGCCAAAACTGCTTGGAAAATTTAGCAATGCCCTTCCCTGGCACCTGACACTTCAAATGATCGATTGTTTCCCTCACCTTTTCAATCTCACTGTCATTATAATCAGTTTTTCCTGATCCTAGAGTCTTTGTCTGACAATTCACCGGGCTAACAGGAAATGAAATTTATCACAGGGGTGTGTTATGTGCTATTCAGCTCAGCTGTGACCTTTGGTGGGCAGAGATCATGTCTCTTTTGTTCACTGCTGGTTACCCAGCCCTATGCCAGGTCTCGGCTTGACAGTAAGTGCTCAATAATTATACGACAGAGTGAATTTTGGACAAGTCACTTAATGTCTAAGATTCTGTTTCCACATCTATTGAAGTGGGAAGAAAAGACTCATTTTAATTTCTTCATTATCTATGTGCAAGTATTTTAATATTTAAAAGAAACAATCACATGTAAAATTAATTCTTTTATGAAAAGCCCTGAGTCAAATCATTTAGATTTAAAAGAGAACATCTAGCCTGCTCTCCCATGTGTTGCAGAAATCCTGTCTGTTTCAGTCCTGACAAATAGTTATTCAGCTTCTGCTTGAATAGCTCCAGTGACTGGCAACCCCGTCTGTCCTAATGAGCCCTGTTGTCAGAGAATTCCAGAGCAGTGATACATGAGATGTGGTCCTGGGACCAGAAGCCTCAGCACAACCTGGGATCTTGTTAGAAATGAAGAAATCTTGGGTTCCACACCAGACCTGAATTGGAATCTACATTTAACAGGGTCCTTTGGTGATTCATCTGCACATTAAAATTTGAGAAGTATTGCCCTGGACTTTTGGTTTACAATACCAACCTGAAAGTTTATTCTTTACAGTATCTACTCATTAGTCTCAATTTAGTTTCTTGTAACTTTACATAAATGCAATCTATTCCTTATTCCACAAGACAGCTGTTCAAATGCTTGAAGGCAGAATCCAAGCTGTTTCCTTAGCTGGACTCTTAGATCGTTAAGGCTGGAACCGTTCCTGTGCTGAGCTTTCCCATAGTATCTCTGTCCTGCAGGATTGTTGCATCAAGAGTGTCAGTCTGTAACTGAAGCATTTATGACAGGAAAGGCAGGCTGCCTCATCCCTTTGCCCTCGTGATTGGTGGAAAGCAATGAACAAGAAAGAACATTTGAGCTGATTGTTCATGCACTCACGCTTCAGGGCATATAAACAGGATAAAACCACGTTTCTCACCCTTACTGATTGTTTCCTATAGATTGTGGCATATTCCTAAATTTACTGTCTTCTCAGGGACAGTTCTTCAAACTCAGTCTTCCCTTTTCTGAACTAAAAACATCCTGTTCAAGCATCTAACTACCCTCTTGCATGGCAGGATTGGAGTGGGAACTTTTTGAGAAATTGGTCACCATCTCTCAAAAACACATTAGTGTGTTATTGTCTCTGACAAAATGTGGCATCACAAAATGTGGCATCATATTCTATGTGTTACATGACTATTTTAGAGTAGTGGTATTATTCCCCTAATTTGGACTTCATGTGCTGATGAGGTCAGCTCAATAATGACAAAAGAGACTATGACCCCGATCATTATGGTTACCTGTGTTTAGAAAGCCTAATAGAACTCTACAAAGTTGATTTAGCTTAGCAACAAGGTGGAATTTGCTTTAAAGGGCATTTTTAGAGTTTTCTTTTTTCCTTTTGGATCTGAGGGGCTTTCCATGATTAGGAATGCTCTCCTGGCTAAATACACTGCCAGGGATTTCCCCCCCATCTCCTTCCTTTCGTTTTTTGCTCCCTGATTCCTCTAACTCTGTCTGAAACCACCTCCCTCACCTGAAATCACTAGTTCTCTTAAGTACGGATTAACTATGGAAAAGACTGTGGGGATAGGAGTAAATGCAGAATACATGGGTAAACGTAATGATCCAAGATAGATGTTGGTGAAATATGACATTTTCTGGTGTTGGATATAATAAAGGTTAGAAACAGAGGAATGGGCAAAACAGACTGGCTCTTTCGCCATGGCAACAGTAAGTGTATTTATTATATAAACAGAAGGAGGAAAGACAGCTATTTGGTCCCTGTGCTCTTCTTTCCGAATCCTCTGGTTCTCCTGTTCTGGGTTTAGTTTAGATTCTCAAAAGATGGCAGCCAGTTACCTTGTAATGGCATTGATCACTTGCTTAAATGCCCAAAATATGCAGGTATGCACTGACTTTAGTATTTTACTGTTAAAAATAAATAAATCTAGGATTTCTTTAAAAGCTCATCAAAGGATAGCTTGTGTCCTATTTTGTCAAGCACAGAATGCCCTCTTTAAAAGTGTGTATCTTTATTTTCATACAATAAACTTACAAGTAGGAATCGAGGTAGGGTTTCTTGCCAATTCGGTAACATTAAAGAATTGTCAGATTCATTCATGCATGTCTCGGGTTAAATGGTCATCAGTGAGTGTGTGACAGAGGAACACTAAGTGATTCTAGTTTAAAAGGAAAACCAACGTGTATTGGGTAGCTGCACTTCATTGATGGTTCAAAAGGGGTACTTTCCTTTGCTGCGTCAAAATGCACCTGATGCCTTCGGGTACCAGAGGGAAAAAGAAAGCTATTAAATGCTTATGATAGTGAAACATTGGAGCTAGGAAACATTTTAGGAGCTAGGAAAGATGGGGGGAGGGGAATAGATGGCAAACCAACTGCAATCCAAGAACACAGTACATTTCCCGAAGAGAACTGCTGTCTTTTCACAATATTCTTCCCTTTCTGGAAGGGGCTGTGCTAAATTGAAAAACATTCGGAGTCTCATTTAATAAATTTTCTGAATAGCCCCAAATTTGCAACATGAGCTGTAGGATGGATTAGGGTAAGTTTCTTACACAGCTAAATACAGTCTTACCATATGATCAAGAAATCAATTCCTAGGGATTTACTCAGTGAATCTGAAATTTTATGTCCACCCAAAAACCTGCAAAGGGTATAGCAGCTTACTTAAAATCAGCAAAATCTGTAAACAGCCAAGATGTACTTCAATGGGTAAGTGGAAAAACAAACTGTGGTACATACATATAATGAAATACTATTGGCGATAAAAAAGAATGAGCTGTCAAGTCACACAAGTTACCGATGAATGATAAATGTGTATTTCTAGGTGAAAGAAGCTAGTTTGAAAGGGCTACATACTCCATGACTTTATTTACACTCTGGAAATGCAAAACTAAATAGACAATAAATAGATCAGTCATTATTGGAGTTTCGAGAGAAAGGAAGGTTAAATAGGTAAAGTAAGAGAATAATGCTGGTGAAACCATTCTGTATGATACTGTAATTGTGGGTACCTGACATCACACATTTATCAAAACCCATAGAACTCTAAAGCACAAAGAGTGAGCCTTAATGTATGCAAATAAAAAAAATTATGTAGGAGGTTGCAGGATCTCAGGGTGAAATGCAGAACATGACAAAATAATTTATGTGACAAATATATGGATAAAACCTCACTGTGAGGATTAGGGGAGAAGTTGGCTGATCTAAATAGCTTTAGAAATGAGTGGAGTAAAAAAAAAGCAACTGTACATAAGCACTCTATTCTTTTTTTTTTCTTTTTATGAAGTATATAGTCAGTTTACAACATTGTGTCATTTCTGTTGTACAGCCTAATGTTTCAGTCATACATATGCATACACATATTCCTTTTTATATTCTTTTTCATTGTAGGTTACTATAAGATATTGAATATAGTTCCCTGCACTATACAATATAAACTTGTTGTTTATCCATTTTATATATAGTAGTTAGTATCTGCAAATCTCGAACTCCCAACTTATCCCTTCCCATCCTCTTCCTCCCGCCTTGGTAACCATAAGTTTGTTTTCTATGTCTGTGAGTCTGTTCATTTGTGTTTTTTTTTTGATTCCACATATAAGTGATATCATATGGTATTTTTCTTTTTCTTTCTGGCTTATGTAGAATGATGATCTCCAGGTCCATCCATGTTGCTGCAAATAACATTATTTTATTCTTTTTTATGGCTAAGTAGTATTCCATTGTAAATACATACCACAAATTCTTTAGTCAGTCATCTGTTGATAGATGTTTAGGTTGTTTCTGTGTCTTGGCTATTGTAACTAGTGCTTTTATGAACTATTCTAATTCTTTTTGAATTAGAGTTCCTCTGAATATATGCCCAGGAGTGGGATTGCTGGATCATATGGTAACTCTACTTTTAGTATTTTTAAGGAATATTCATACTGTTCTCCACAGTGGATGCACTAGACTACATTCCCACCAACAGTGTAGGAGGGTTCCCTTTTCTCCACATCCTCTCCAGCATTTATCATTTGTAGACTTTTTAATGATGGCCATTCTGACCAGTGTGAGGTGATATCTTATTGTAGTTTTCATTTGCAAATATTTTCTCTCATTCTGTAGTTTGCATTTCTCTGATAATTAGTGATCTTGAGCATTTTTTCCTGTGCATATTGGCCATTTGTATGTCTTCATTGAATTGCTTGTTTAGGTCTTCTGTCCAGTTTTGTATTGGGTTGTTTGTTACTAAGTTGTATGAGGTATTTGTATATTCTGGAAATTAAGCCCTTGTCAGTCTCATCATTTGCAAATATTTTCTCCCATTCCATAGATTGTCTGTTTGTTTTGTTTGTGGTTTCCTTTGCTGTGCAAAAGCTTATAAGTTTAATTAGGTCCTATTTGTTTGTTTTTGCTTTTATTTCTAATTCCTCGGTAGACTGCCCTAGGAGACCATTGCTGAGATGTACGTCAGAGAATGTTTTGCCTATATTTTCTTCTAGAAGGTTTATAGTGTCTTGTCTTATGTTTCACTCTTTAAGCCATTTTGAGTTTATTTTTGCGTATGGTGTGAGGGAGTGTTCTAACTTCGCTGACTTACAGGCGGCTGTCCAGTTTTCCCAGCACCACTTGCTGAGGAGACTGTCTTTTCTCCATTGCATATTCTTGCCTCCTTTGATTAATTGCCTGTAAGTGTGTGGGTTTATTTCTGGGCTCCCTGTTCTGTTCCATTGGCCCATATGGATGTTTTTGTTATCAATACATTCTAGTTGATAAAATCTTCCATAAAGGAATGGGTTGACAATTCTGAAACTACTATACTTGCATACTGGAACTAAAAAATTAAGTAAATGGATGTCAGATAGTAGGAGCCAGGTTTCTTACTGTTGAAATGGGACCTTATAGTTAAGCAAGGGGAGAAGGAAGGAATGATCCCTGTGGATGTGGATTAGAGTTGGAGACATCAGTATGAACTCATGCTTACCTTACCACATATACAGATGTTTACATATACACACACATATGTGTGTATATATGTATGAATTAGTTATATGCACATATATTTGATTATTATTGTGTTCTGTCAGCCGAAATGGCCTAGAAGCACGATCACATCTATCACCCATAAATTTGTTTATAATACTACTCTCCAATAAGAGGAACCAGGAATCCTTGGAAAAGTGGCTGATTACAGGGAAATATACAGGATGAGTTGGGAGCATCTTATAGTGCCAGAAAGAAAATATGGAAATGCTAAAAAAAAAATACCCACAATGATGGGGCATATGAAGAAGACAAGAGCCAGTGAAAGGAGTTTTAAATGGCCAACGGTGGAACAATTTGAGCAATAAAATAAATAACATTGGATTACAATCCAGAAAAAAATAAATATCCATGCTAATATAAATAAATGATAAAGTAAATAATCATAAGAAAATAGACAAATCTCCCATGCAGACTCTCAAATAATCTGTGTAGATCCTCTATCCTCAGGGAGGTAGAACATTACTCTCTACTCCTTCCTGATCAACACTGTATAAGCCAGGTGATCAGCATCGACAGAGAGAAGTCATGTTGGTGGTGTGTACTCTTGATATGATGTGATGAGGATAGCACTTTACTTGTGATCTCCCCCCCCAGCATACAACCATTCTCTAAGCATGACAAAAACATTAGACAGATCTGAATTCACGATATTGTACAAAATGCCTGATTAATACTCCTCAATACTAAGGCCATCAAAAACAAGACAATTTTGAGAAATTATCAGAGCCAAGAGGAGAATATAGAGATGTGGTGACTAATAATAATGTCTACCCTGAATGGAATCCTGGAATAAAAAATGAGCATACATTAAAGACTAATGAAATATGAGTAAAGTGTGAACTTTAGTTAAAAATTGTGTATCGGTGGGTGGATGTAGCTCAGTGGTAGAGCACCTGCTTAGCATGCGTGTGAGGTCCTTCACTCAATCCCCGGAACCTCCATTTAAAAAAAAAAGAAAAAAAATTGTGTAAAATTGGGACCATCTATTCACTCAATTCAGTTAGGTGCTAGGATTTGAATGCTTGTAATCAGACTTTGCACTTACCACATATAGCGAGAATAGTTGGGTTTCAGAAAATTCTTAAAGCTGTGCAGTGTTTGTAGATGAAACAATGGTTCATGATACACCCTGAATTAAAAGTTCTACTGTGAAAAAAATTGTGTATTAATATTTGCTCATTGATTGTGACTGATGATCATACTAATGTAAGATGTTAATAATAGGGGAGACTGAGTACAAGGTATGTGGGAACTCTACCATCTCTACAACTTTTCTTTAAATCTAAAATTAAAATAGAAAGTGGATTCAAAATTCCTATTCCAAGTTTCACCCTGTAGCATTAAATCAGAACATCTTGGCCCCGAGCTAGGCATCAGTACTTTTTTTTTTTTTTTTTGACGATCCCGGGTGGTAACAATGTGCAGCAAAGTTTGGGAATCTCTGGGGTAGAAGTTGCTGAGGCATGGAGGCTGTCATATTTTGGCATTCCTCAATTCGCTCAGAATGTTCCAAACGAAATAAAAGTGTTGAAGGTTGCTTCTATTTTATACCTACGTGAAGTGGAATTTTTAATAACGAATGTGGTAAAAATAAAGTCCTGGAACAAGCTGCCCATTTGAGCACCACTTGATGTTACACTGTTGACTACTGAGCCACTAATTGACAACTGTATCAGGCATTTAATTACAAACAATATTATATCTTAAAATAAAATTTCTCTTGTAAATTTCCTGCAACTGATATGAAAAAGAATATTTGCAGGCATACTCTTTCCTCTGTCTGGTCCCAGGCCACCTCACCAGGCTATGATCAACACATTCTAGTGGACTCTGACCCTGGATCTGTTTTCCACCCTTTTATGACCTGTTCTATGCTCCCTGAGGCTAACTCTGTGGATTACAACCCTCAGGACCCCTGACTCTCTGATTTCCAGTTGGGTTCAGTCAGGATGAAGAGATGGATGGGGTATTTTTAGCCCAACTTTTTTCCCTTCCTCGTCATGGTTCTGGCAGTAGCTGTGTTTGTCCCAGGTCCAGTTCCTGTCTCCTCCAGCTCTCACTTGGTTCTGGAAACACCATTCCCTTTCCTTACCTCTTCAGGCCCCGGGGGAAGTAATGGTTTTCTACTGTGACTAGTCTCTGGGTAACTCACCATCCTTTGTTGGATTTTTAAAAAATTTGCCTGCACCTCTGTGAATAGTCTCTTCACTGAAACATTTTTAGTTTAACCCTTAGAAGATGCCATCTGTTTCCTGTCAGGATTATGACACAAACAATCAGTGTGCAATTGTCCACTCTTTGTACTTGGAAATGATAACTACCTCCCCCTTTTTAAAAAAACTAGAGATAATGCCCTGCTTACTTCTTTGGCCTTAAAATGCCCTTTATTTTGTGAAAACATGAGTATAGTAGAAAACATAATTTCCCATAAATCCTTACTTGGCAGAAGAGAGAGTTGGCAAACTTATGCTGGTTCACCACACACTTTTGAAATTTCACTTTTGAAATCCAGAGTCTGGGAACCATTGATCTAAATGAGTATTTGAAATATTCAGCGAATTCAACTGTAATTCATTTAACCACAAGAATCTTACATATCTAGTGAAAGTTGCCAATGTGGAAGTTGTGGCAGGCGCTCAGGTTACTGGGATTCAGATGTTTGGGTAACTGATTGTCCCACTCCTGTTAAAGAGGGAAATGGTATCAGGGGAAAACTAAAGGTGTTTAAAAAATTAAAGTGCTTATTTTCTGCCTCTTTCAGGATTGCATGTCACTGGAGATCTGATGGGGGAAGGGATATGGAAGAAGATATAGGTGCATCTGGAAGTTTTGGCAAGAAGTTGAGAGGGCTCTTCTTCCATGAATTGTGAAGTTTTGGTGATAGTGATTTACAACTTCCATATTCACAGATCCAGAAACACTTGTATTTGCACTGTTCCAAGTTTTTTTTTAATTAGACATTATTATAAAGGCTTATTTATAGATGACTCCATCACTAAGCAACACACATTGGACATTTGTGTTTATTGGTGTTTTAAATGGAATGTGTTTCATAATGTCAAGTACAACCAATTTACAATTTGAAACAAAATCTTTGAAGTGCCCTACACTTGAGTAAGGTAGAGGAACATAGGGTATATATTTATCACAGTTCAGTCTCCTTGACTTTACAATTATTCTATGTACAGAACGTGATACCCTTCTTTGTTGCGTTATACTGAGACAGGAGGGAAGGACCACAACCATTGAAGGAATGACACAGCATCTGAGGACAGGACAAACTGGTTGGAACCAAGATGGCAAAAGATTTGACTTCCAGTAGACCTTGAACCTCATGGCACACCCACAGGTGCCATGACAGTTCCTAGGCTGACTATAAAAGGTCAAAAAGTGGGTAGGGTCCAATTCCTAGAAATCCCTGCCCCTTCCCCAAAATAGTTGGAATAATCCTCCTACTCGTTAGCATTTGAAATTCCCGAGCCTATAAAAACAACCTCGAACCTTGTGGTCACTGTCTCTCTCGTCTTCTGAGATGGCCCGCACTCTTATCTATAGAGTGTGAATCTACTTTTACTTTAAACTAAATAGTCCACACCTTTCAGCCTCTCTCTACCTCTGGTCTTTTGAGATGGCCTACATTCTGCTTACGGAGTGCGTATCTCCTTTCTGAGTGAGACAAGCCACACTCTGTCTATGGAGTATGTATCTCTCTCTCTAAATAAATTTGCCTTCACTCTATACCTTGCTCTTGAATTCTTTCCTGCTCAAGGCAAGAAGCTATTCTCTGGCAACAATATCACATTTGGTTTTGACTGCAAAGGCATTAACACGGGATTGGGGTTTTTTGTTTGTTTTCATTTGTTTAAAAACATTCTTTTGTTTTTATTTTCCTTACGTTCTCTTTTCTTCATTTAGCATCAGAAAAGACACAAAGCAATTTTTAAAATTCATTCTTTCTTTTATGTGCTTTGAAAAGGGAGCTTTAGAAGGATTAAATAGCCTTGCCATACAGAGGTTTCTTTTTTTCACACGGCTACAATCCAAACGTGAGCTGTTGTCCATATAGCATGAAAGAAGAATTGGTCAACGCAACAATTATTTCTCTTTGCATTTCTACTACTGAAACAACTTAATAGAAACTTTAAACTTTGATATATTTTCTCCTTTATCTGGTGGTGAAAACCAATCGATGAAAAGCCTGGGAATGGGCGGTCAGTCAGTATGTTTCCTACTGTGTGGAGCCAATTAGTCAGTACGAGGGAAGGACGCGCACTCATGTTGAGAAGCAGAGATAAGAGACAGAGAAGGTTACTGGTGGTTTTCGGAGTTCTTGAAGATTAGCTGTATGTCTGCTCTTCCTGTTTTTTGACTGTTCAGTTCTACCTGATTCCAGAAATAAAAATTCCCCCTTTGGGCTGAGTTATTATTAGGTTGAGTTAGCTAATTAAGATTGAAGTAACTTAAGTAAAAAGAGGGACTTAAGAAAAGACCTGAGGTAGCTTGCAGAATTAAAGTTGATCAATGAAGCTTCTAGAAGGCAGGAGCAGACATTTGTGGAGGGACCCAGAACCTACGGCCAGGAGTTAGGTACCATCAGGACTCAAGTTCCCTTCATGTGGAATAATTCGATATGTTACCTGCTGTGTCTTTTCCCCAGCACTTTCATTTATTTACCTCATAACCCTCTTCTATTCATGAGCATTTCTGTGTCCATTGACACAGAAGAAGATGTTATAACAGACTGTATTTTGAGCCTCAAAAACTCCGACCAGGAGCCATTTCAAGCTCTGAATATTAAGAGAGGTGTCCCAAGTTAGGGGGAAAAGAAGAATGCCAAGAAGGAAGCAAGGAGCGCCATTGAGAAGGAGGCCCTGCACCCAGTAGGTGACTCCATCACAAAGCTGCACACAGTGGCCATTTGTGTTTATTGTTTTAAATTGAGTATGTTTCATCACATCAAGTACAGACAATCTACAACTGAAACAAAAATTTTGAAGCACCCTATGAAGTTTATATCCGGGACTGAACCCTATAGGGGAGCAGCAACAGACATTCCCAGTGAATCTGGTGGAAATCCAAGAGCCAAGAGAGTCACGGAGTAGAAAGAGTCATTGCCCTTTAACCTGGATAGAACTAGGGGTGGAGAGAAGACCTTAGGGCTTTTGGCAACTTCAGGCAGCGTGGGACAGTACATGGGAATGACTGTGTGATGAAGGCAGTCAAATCTAAAGCAGCCTCATAGAGTTCCAACTTGACTCAAGGTGTAGGAGCCTTAGAATAATTCCTGAGAGTAGCGTAGTTATGGTTCTGGACCTTGTAAAGCCTCACCAAGGTGCCTAGAGTGGTGTTTGGAGAGCTTCAGAAAGGTGTTAGGGGCAAGTGAGGAAAGTCATTGATTCTAAAGTAACCTTTGGCATGGACCCATGTAGATCAACACCTGAAAAACAGACAGGACGAAGAGTTAGATGCCAAATTCGACAGATGAGCAAGGATCAGAACCTTTGTTTATCCTGGGCTCTGCTTTTCTTTTCCTGCCCATTGGCTCCTGCTTAGAAATTAGAAGTAAACTTAAGGAAAAGAAATAGGAACAGGAATTTATTGAGGTTTAGCTTCTATTGTTGGTAAAACAAGATCTCACTGAAGAAATTAAGTTTCCTGGCATAAAAAAAATTAAGGCACACTTTCTCAACACCTGCTTGTGTGGCCTGAAATTCAAATTCTATTTTTTACAGCAGACTGTATTCATCCACGTTGCAGAGAACCTGACTGCTGGCAGTGGCAGCTTGCAACCACACAGATTCACCATGTGAGGGAAAAAAGCTCTTTATTACCCCAAAGGGGACTCCACCTTCTGGACTCCATCCTAGCTCCTGTTTGAATGGCCTTCCTCTAGTCATGCTCTTGTTCCATGGACCAATGACAGAGCCAGCAGAATAAGATTCTATGATAGATCCACCTTGGACCACATGTTGTGTGGCCTCTGAAGCCTGGATGCTGTAACTGACAGCCCCAACGAGATCCATGTGCCTGGAGTCCAGGAGAAGCTGTTCCTCAGCCAAAAGGAAATGCTTTGATCAGAAAGAGGAGAAGGGGAGCTGCTGACAAATAGTGTCATCTATAACCTGTGTATTGAGTATCTGCCTGGTAGGACCATACTAATAAAGGTTTCTGTAATGTCGCATTGATATGATCAAGGCAAGTAACTAAAATAATTAATAGGATGCTGCCTCTGTCTTTTACAACCTATTAGTTCAGAACTAGTACCTGGGCTCTGAAAAAGACAAACAAGCAAAAAATCTCACAACACAGTCTTTTCATTGTAAATTTGTAAACTTTGCAACAGCTTAACTATGAGACTTGGCTTACAGGCCAGCAAGTAGCCCTGGCGCTTTTTGCTCTCAAATCCCATTATACTCCTGTGGAGAACAACGTGCTTTGTGCTATGTGAAAATTGGTTTATAGCATGTGTGTACCACATCATCAGGATTGTCAGAAATATTGGCCACTTCCCTCTAAGGTCCATAGGGACTTAAAGCTGAAATGCATTTCTATGAAAACTTCATTTAGCTGCATGATTCTGAAATGATTCTAGTCAACTGTTCATTCATAGCAGGCATTTCAGGCAACTGTCCAGGAGTAATTTCTCCACATTTATTCCCTTAACTTTACTTCTTATTGTATTCTTTTGGATGCAAGGAAATTATAACTACTTTGGCTTGAGTATAAAATTTGGAGAACTTTGTAATTTCTCTTACACGCTGATGCCCACTGCTGCTGAAGAAGAGGTAAATAGATAATAAAGAAAGAGCAGGAAGTACTGAAAAAAAAAGTAAAAGATAAGTTCCTTGGAAAAAAAGTCATATTTTAGTCTAGGTTCTGGTACTAATTTTAGGCCTGGAGTGAAGTGATTTTTATTCTTGGTACTAAATTGTAAACAAATAATCTAATTGATTTGCCTTTCAACTCTAAATTTTTTTTTTATTGACGTATAGTCAGTTTACAATGTTGTGTTAATTTCTGGTGTACAGCATAGTGATACATTTATACATAAATATATTCCTTTTCATATGCTTTTTCATTATAGGCTATTACAAGATATTGAATAGTTCCCTGTGCTATACAGTAAAACTCTGCTGCTTATCTAGTTTATATATAGTAGTTAGTATCTGCAAATCCTGAACTCCCAATTTATCTTTTCACTCCATACTCCTCCCACCCTGATGCCAAAGGCTTCTTGGTTGCAATTTAAATAGTTGCTGTGAGTTTCACTGGTGCTATCTGGCTTTTTAGGTAGTCAGGGTAATATAATTCTCCCATATTCATACTAGTTGCTTTTTAAAGAGTAGAGAAAGATGATTCAAGAGATTAGGAACCTAAATGGATTACAAGTTGAGCCTGCCCGATAGTGCCTGGGCCACCCCAGGCCTCAAGGGGCATCTAAATGGCTCTGGTTCCCAGGCATAGTTTCCAAAGAACAGATGGTCTTACGTAGGTACCTTCTTAAAACTTTTTTCCTCTGACTGTGAAAGTAACATGTAATCATTGTGGATAACTTGGAAAGATAAACATAACCGACAAAACAAACTCATTGATTACTCCCCAGTCCAAAGATAGTCACTGGCAACACTTTGGTGTATGTTTCATCATTTTTTCCCTATGCATATATATTTTTAAATCCCACTAAAATTATGCTGTATATACATAACTCCTATAACACATATGCTATGGAAATTTAGAATAAAAATCTCTCTTTGGTATGTGAATTTAAACAGTACTATAGGTAAATAATCTTTGTAAAGTATTTATTCATAGAAAGCATTTTTATTTTTGTTCTTTTTAATTATACAAACGGAAAACTATAAGATTTGCTTTTGATATTTCAGTCCAATGTATATTAATTGAGCAATTTCTACATCCGAAATACTGTGATAATCACTTTAGTGTATTAAAAACAAAACAAAAAATTTATAATATATAACCTTTACCCTCAGAGCATTTTATATACATATATGCACAGCTAATCATTAGGTTAATCAGGAAGTGTTTCATTATAAAATAGGGACTAAATTTCCAAATGATCATAGACCATAGATAGCAGAGCTTCAATTTGGGAGATTACAAAAATGGTCAGTTTAGTTGGATCTTGGTATATGGCTGGGATTTCAACCAGCACATGATGGTGACGGGTAATGGTTAAAGGAGGGATGTCTTTCCAGTGTTTGAAATAAACTATGATTCTTGCCTTCCTCCAAAAGCTGATTTTCTCCAATTTCATTTGGGGTGCCTGTTAAAATACAGAGCTCTGTTTCCCCATCTCATCTCCACATGAGGCTTTTATTCATTAACTCTATGGCTGGCCCATTTCCCTCATTTCCTTTTGAGGCTTCACTAGCAGAGTTGTTAACATTCGTATTTCTACTAAGAGTCTGTTTAAGACAAGATAGGCTTTTTCCATCATGTCCTTCAAAATTCTTTCAGTTTCTGCCCATTTCCCAATTCCAATGCCATTTCCAAATTTTTAGGTCTTTTTAATAGGAGCACCCTGCTTCCAGTTACCAAAATTTGTTAGGGTTCAACAAGAGAAGCAGAACCAATAGAAGATACATAGTAAGGTATTTATTGCAAGGTTTATGTGATTGGAGGGACTGGCTAGGCAAATCCAAAATCCATAGAACAGACTATTAGGAAAGGCAAGCTAGAACTCTTGGTCATGGGCTGAACCTTCTGTCCACAGGTGGAATTTTTTCTTCTTCAGAGAAGCCTCAGCTCTACTTTTATGGCCTTTTAACAGAGTAAAACAGGTCTATGGTGATTATTTAGGATAACCTGTCTTACTTAAATTTAATCACATCTACAAAATATCTTCATGGTAACACAGATTAATGTTGGATTGCATAACGAGGGACCGTAGCCTTGCCAAGTTGACACATCAAGAAGACCATCACTGTGTCCTGTATTATGCTTCATCCATTAACCACAGCTGCCTCTTCACATATAACCTAGTAATTTTCATTTGCATATTCAGGCTACAAAAGGATTTATTCTCAGAGATATCTTAAGGATTAAGATAAAATATTTCTTATTGGCTGGTTGTACATAATAATTCTTCAATCAGCAGTTGCAACTTTACAAGCTGCAAATTATTTCTCCATGAGGATTTAAAAGGTTGATATATATTACATATACATTTCTTTTTGTTGGCAATGGGATGGTGGCATTTAAATAGTGTATTACCCTACTCTGGACTAGCAGCACTGACATCACCCGGGAGCTTATTAGAAATACAGACTCCGGGGCCTGACCCCAACACTCCTTTGTCAGAAGCTGTATTTCAAGTCTCCCAAGTTCGATTCAGTTGCATACTGAAGTCTGAGAAACACTGGTCCACTGCAATTGCTTAGTTTTCTGTTACCCTGGCTCTAGGCTTATCTTTTTTTGTTGTTGCCATACTTCACACACCCATGATGCGCTTTCCTTTCTACAAACCTGAAAACACTAATTCCTGGGTCTAAAAGTTTCCAACATTTCATCACGCATAAAGGTTAAAGTCCAGATGACCTTCAAAACCGATATGACCTTCAAAAGTCTTCCTAATAGACGTCTATGTACTTTTCTGGGCACACTTTTCTGAACATACCCTGAGCTCTCACTACACTACCTACATTTCCCTAAGGTGCCACGCCTTTTCTCCTCGGTGCCTTTCTTTTCACACTTTGTTCCCCAGCATGGAGTGGTTGAACTTTGAGAATCCTCACTTGACTCTTTGCGGGAATAAAGAACCCATGCTGTTTATCTTGGTAACTGTCCCTGATACACAACAGAGACTGATTATCTATTAAGAGAAAAGTAAATGATCAAAGTGTGACTACCAGAATGTTTCCCAGAGATGCCTGACAACTAAAGGAGATGAACAGTAGGCAAACGCAATGGAGTCCTAGGTAACAAGTGCCATTCATAGCTGTTATCTCATGACTTTTGATGACGATTCAGAGAGTTGATTATTATCATCTCCATTTTACAGAAGAGGAAATGGAGGCAGAAAGAGGATAAGGAACTTGTTCACGGTCTCATAATAAGTGAGCACAAAAGCTCAGGCAATCAGATTCTAGAGCCCACATGCTTGACTACACGGCCTCCAAAGAATTTTCCAAAGTCCTTTATAAACGTAAAACTTGAAGATTTGTGTGGTAATCAGATATACAATCAAGTTATAATTATCATTTCATTAAAAATAACTTTCTAGAAGACACTTAGAATACCACAAATAGGTTGAAGTGCTGTTTCAATTAAAATTGTATTCAGCTCACAACAAAACTTTTTAGGTGTCTATTGTAGTAGATATCTGGGCTTCTTTGCCCACTTCTCCTTCAGGAAGATCACCCTAATTTTATTCTGAGGTACCACTTTCCCCTCACTCTGAGTTACCATGGTGACCAATGACTTAGGACGTGATGACTGTACAGGTGTAAGTCACCTGTGCACTCTTGGAAAAGAAGAGATGGGAAGAGAGTTGATCTCACCCTAACCAAGTAACTTACAAATAACTCACACCTGTATGGTCATTATATTCTAACTCATTGGCCACCATGACTGGTTCAGAGACAGGCCTGTGACCCAAGTAAGTCAATGAATGAGACTCAGTTTGGTAGATGTTAACATATTGGTTGATTGTTTATACTTGTAAGAGTAGAAGAGTAAGAAGGAAACTCAAAGAGGGAAGAGGTGAACCAGGAGAGAGTGGAGTCATTGAACTTACTGTTTGTAAAGAGTTTCAAGAAGTCATGCATCAATACTATGAAATTAATAGTTGAAACTATCAACCAAAACACTTGGACAAATTATTTTATTCACTTTAAGGAACTATAACTTCACTTATGATTGACTATTCCCAGCAGGATTTGTATCTGTGTAAATAGGCATATATTGATGTTTTCTAGAAAGAGAAGACAGGTAATCTCATTATTTTCTCTTTTAAATCAATGGTTTCCTTTCAGGGTTTTTTTTTTTTTTCTCACTTAAGAAAACACTGAATGAGTCAGGGTGTTAATATGTTTTGCTCTAGTAAAGCTTACCTGCTTATTATGGAGATGTTTTTCAGTGTGGTGATAATTGCCTACCTGATTTGTAGTGATTTATTTTCACTCATCTATTTATTCAACAACTTTTTAATAGAACTCAGATATGCAGCACACATTGTGCCAGAGGGAATGAGATTCAAAGGTGTCCCCTAACCTAGAATGTAAGCTCCACAGGAGCTCATGACACAGAGCCTGGTGCCCAGCAGACATTCAGTATTGGATCACATTATCGGAAGTCCATACATACGGATGTGGGGTGCATTTCTGTATTAATTTAACAATGGTAGCTTCTGGGGAGCCATGCCTGACCTTTGAATATTGCCTGTGACTCAAACATGAATTAAAGTCTTGGGCCTCTGTACTGCTTTTCCTTATTATAGTTATTCCCCCCAGGTTTAATGACATTTATTTTTAGCAGTTTACAGTGAAATAATTAAACATACATTGTATTAATGCAGTTTTGAATGATGGTGCTGGAATGACACCCTGATACCACAGTAGACAATGATTTTGGTCCCTATTAGTTTCCTAGCTTTAGTGGGTTGAATGGTGGCTTCCCCCCAAAATATGTCCACATCCTAAGCCCCAGAACCTGTGAATGTGACCTTATTTGGAAAAAAGGGTCTTTGCAGATTTAATTAAGTAAGGATCTCCAGCTGAGATCATCCTGGATTATCTGGATGGATTCCAAATCCAATGAGAAGTGTCCTTACAGGAGACAGAAGAGAAGGCAAAGACATGGAGGAGAAGGCCATGTGAAGATGGAGGTAGAGATTGGAAAAATTTAGTCACAAGCCAACAGATTCCTGGAGCCACCAGAAGCTGAATGAGGCAAGGGAGGATTTTCTCCTAGGGTTTTGGGAGGTGTCTGGACCTGGTGACACCTTGATTTTGGACTTCTGGCCTCCAGAAGAGTGAATAAATACAT
The DNA here is from genome assembly GCF_048564905.1 of Vicugna pacos. Taxonomy (NCBI): domain Eukaryota; kingdom Metazoa; phylum Chordata; class Mammalia; order Artiodactyla; family Camelidae; genus Vicugna; species Vicugna pacos. The sequence goes on along the minus strand of NC_132999.1, from coordinate 18,798,409 downwards.
GTCAGTTGTATTAAGCATTGAATCTGTGGTCATTTTTTATGATAGCCCTAGAAAACTAATATGCCAGTTCATACCAGCTGTCTAATTAAGGATTCTGCTGTGTTGTTTTATTTCACAATAATTTGGGTAAGTCAGTATCTACTCCAATTCTTGCTTTCATCCAATGAAGACGTTTGTTTTTATTAGGTGACATTGTTCCTGGAAGGATATTCGTCTGCGGGAAAAGTTCCACAGGTTGGCCAAGTGCCAGGGTCTAGGAGCAGGCAGACATTGCTTCTAGTTCTACACATCTCTGGGCTAGGTTCTCTCTGTTTACAATGTCTCTTTCTATGAGGGTGTCAGGTAAGTTCATTTCTAGAGATCTTTGAAAATTAACCATCCACCCAATCTAGAATAGTTCACTTTTTCTTTCTTCCTCACCCTATTGGTTTCCTTCATCTCACCCATCACACAGTAATTATATGAATACTTGCTTGTCATAACTCCAAGTTCAATAATAACTGCATATAGTCTGGCACATAGTAGGTCCTCAGTAAAAGTATATTACTAAATAAGCAAACCAATGTGTAAACATTTTGACTGGAGAGCAAGAAAGTGCTTATTACTTTGGGGTTGGAATCAGACTGTACAAGGACGGATTTTTTTTTCCTTACTATGTCAAATTCTATTGAATTCCAAGATTGAAAGAGAAGTGGTCATGTAGTTCAACCCCTCACTAGAAGCATGTGTGCACTCTTTAGGCTTCCTGACAAGCATAACTATGTTCGGCCGAAACAGTCTTGGTGACAGGAAACTCAATACCTCACGGCTTCTGGTTTTTTCCATTTCGCTCTCCTTTCCCGCTCGTCCCCGTTACTAGCGTCTTTATTGCAGCATTTCGCACACCTGATGCAGCGGAGGCCGGGAAGTCTGGAAGTGGGAGGGACAGAGGAGCCCCAGCGCCCAGCCCAGGGTCTGAGACGCACCGGCCCAGGGTGGGCGCGCGGGAGCCGACACCTGCGTGAAGTAGTGGCGCCACCTTCCGCTGGCTTCGCCTCGACTCTCGGCCTCTCTGCGGGCAGGGGGACCCTTCTTCCCAAACTCCTCACTTTTCCTCCCCGAGGCCGCGGCCACGCGCAGTCGCATTCTCGCGGCCGCCGAAGTCACCTGCGCGGCCGCCCCCGGCGGCTCGGGGGCCTCTTCTCCCCTCCACGAGCGGCGGCGGAGGGCGCGGCGCGCGCGGGCGGGCAGCGGCCTCTCCCCTCCCTTCTCTCCCCGGCACCCCCCTCCTCGGCACCCCCCTCCTCTCCCCCCCTCTCCCCCGCGCTCCCCCTCAGCCCCTCCTCCCACACCCCTCTGCCTCCTCGCTCCGGAGAGTTGCCCGGTACCTTCGGCGACGAGTTTGGAGCCGCCCCACCGCAGAGCCCACGGCCGGCCCAGCGCGAGCGACGCAGGTGCCGGAGCCCCCGCGCCGCCGCCATCTCTGCCTCCGCCTGGGTTGGACCCCAGCCTCGAGGTGGGACCCAACTCTCTTTCCTTAAACCCGTTCTGCAGTCTCTTCCCGCTCCCGGCCACTCGAGGAGCCGGGCGCTGGGACGCGCGTGGCCCTCCGGAGCCCGCGGGCCACCTGGGGGACCGGGAGGCCGGGGCCGATCCCGCGGTGCCACCCGAGAGGCACGCGCCTGGCGGGCGGCGGGGCCCTGGCTCCCCCGGGGCAGGCGCTCGGGAGGCCCTCGGGGCGAGGAGGATCCCGGCGCGCGGCAGAGAGCCGACCGCCCAGCCTGGGCGCGCACCTGCGGGCGACCCCAAAGGTCATGCCACCCCTCCAACTTCTCCAGGTCTCCTTCCTACTTTGAAGACTGAAGGGACTGCGACAGAAACCAGTAAGCCCTGGGGTCCAGAGTAAGGATTTGTTGCTTTGGATGGCAAAAGAAAAAAAAATTGTACTGTAGGGGTGGTTTAGCCCTGAGCTGCTTATCCTGCCCTCCCCAACCAAATTAATAAAACAACAAAACCCAATCCCAGTCAAAGCACTTACTGTAAGGGGCTTGTAGAGATGAGAAAAAGCGACCCAACCAGGAATCACTTTGGAAACCCCAGGTAGGATGAGGCCATCTGAGAAAGTGATAATTTTGGGTGCTATTTCTAGGACTTGGGTTTGTAAGCCTGAGGGAGTTCCATATATTGAGGGGCTGCTTGGAGGGTCCTCTGTTAACATTCATTTCCTTAAGTATTAAAGTATATTAAAAACAAATGCTCTTTCAGAGCTCTGGATTTATTCTGGAGTCAGAATATCTGGATTTTGATATAATTTGCGATTTACTGTGGCAGCTGTGGTTAGCTTAACCTCGCTGGGCCTCAGTTTCCTCATCTGTCAAGTTAGAGGGTTGGATTAAAATTCTGAGGGCCTTTTGATAATATCCAAGATGTTTCCCAACTTAAACATTTATAATTCTTTAACTGTTTAACATGTTGCAAACATTGCTAGGTTCATACTTTCATGAAATTAAAAAAAAACCTATTTTGAGATCTTGGCATCTGTTTATATGTATTTATGACTTATGCTTTTAGGGTTTTCCAACCAAAAATTAAAGAGAAAAACACTTAAAAGAGCTCAGAAATATATAGCTTATAGGTAAATATTTAGATCATCTCTCAGTCTAACTTAAAGAATAGTGTTCAACTTGAAGTTAGTATTTGTACCACTGCAACAAAACCATGTGGCTTTAGCATAGTACTTATTCTTCTTCTGTATTTTATATTTGAAGGAAACAGAAATTGCACCTTTCCTATCAATTACTGCTCGTGAACAGTGTGTGTTACTTTTTAGCATGAAGCTGTGTGCAGAATATTAAAAAAGTGGTTTCAGACCACTTTAGAACCTCTCTGAAATTAAGCTTAATAGCAGAGATGCCAATTTTAGTATTGCATTTTAGTTATTTTGGAATAAGTCCCAGAAAATAGCAGAGGTTAACTAAACAGATAAATCAGAAATTAGGAATTGACACACACACACAATGTTGTACAAGAAGTGTGTACTATAAAGTGTCAGTGAACCTTTTATTTCCTCTTGATAAAAAACAAACAACAAACTGTTGGTTTGTATTTGAGCAGAGAATGTTAGAATAGCTTCTGTTGTTCCTTGTAATCCAGAATTATTTGAGACTTAGTCATCAGTAGTTAGGATAGCTTTTAGAAGTGTCTCTGGCTCTTTTTGGCGGCTTTGATCTAAAATAAAAGAATGTGTCCCCACCCAGCATGTGCGTTGTATTCTGTTTGGGAGAATGGAATAGATCTGAAGTATTCTTTTACAGGCATATTTACATTTATTTTCATTGTCTTTCCACCTTTGGACTGGAAGTGTCATCAGTCATTCAGACATTTGTTTCCCCTTATAATCTCTGGTGAAGCAGGTGATCATTTCCTTTGAAAGAGATGCTCAAAGAGTTAAGGAAATTGGTTGTTGAATGAACAGAGAGTAGTAGAACCCAGATATCCTGGCTTCTACTCACTTGTTGGAAAACAACTGAAAACAGTGGATGGCTCTGACTACTCCTGGGCCAACTCATTCATGACTTGGGAGAGTCATCATGGTTGGCAGAAGCTCTATTCCTCTTTGGTAATGAATTTACTAAGAAAAAACAATCTTGTCTTCACAGTTAGATCACTATTATGTAACTAAATGGTTTGTGTTTGTGAAGTGCAATATCCCAAGGGGATCTTGGAAATAAAACTTAAAAAATATCCAGAAAAAGAAAAGAATTTCCTTGGCAGATATTGTGCTGCATTTTTCACACTGAGAGCCAAACGCATACTGAAAAAAACATGCCCCGTGGAGTTAAAAATGAAGAAAGGGGCTTACGGTCTGCTCTAATTCTTAAGATTTTATGCGATTTACAAATTCCAGTTTTAATTAAATCAGAGAGGCACAGATGTTCACCTACTGACCAGACCTAGTACACATATAACCTTTTGGAGTTTCAGTTCAAATTAAGTCTACTGATAGTTTGAAATATGCCTTCTCAAATGCTTTTTAAAACTTTTACAATGCCATAGTCCTGTCACCTGTTGTCTTTTCACACACATGATCTTATTAATCGTAAACATTTTTTAACACTTTAAACTATGACATATATAGGGAGAAGAGGTACATAACACAGATGTACTGGTTGACAAATGATACAGCAAATCATTAGAACAGATAATTATAAGGCTAATACCCCATTATTCACCATGCAAGAAAGAGAACTTGCCAATACCAAGAAACTTCTTGCCTGTTCCTTCCTAATCACATTTCATTTTGCTTTAAAAAAATATATATGACTATAGAAAGCATTCTTTCATAAATTCTTTTGCTTAACGTTATGTTTGTGAGACTAAGCCATTTCTGCTCCATTTTCAAACATAAACTTTTAAAAAGAGTTGTCTATATCCCTACTGTCAATTCATTTCTTCACATTTTCTCTTTTTTACATATATTTTTATTGAAATATAGTCAGTTTACAATGTGTCAATTTCTGGTGTACAGCACAATGCTTCAGTCATATAGGAATATACATATATTCGTTTTTATATTCCACATATATTCTCTCAAACCCATTTCTACCACTCTTTTGTTTTCAGTACTCTTTGTCAAAACTATTCCTGTCATGGTCACCGGTGACACCACCTTTCCTAAATCCAATTGTCAGTTGTCACTCACATTTGATCTGACTTCACCAGTTGGTAGCAGTGTCACAGTTATCACTCTCTGCTCTTTGTAATATTTCTTTGTTGACTTCCAGGACACCGTGTACTCTGGACTTTCCTCCTTCTTCACTAGCCGTTGCTTTCTGTTTCCCTTGCTAATCTCTCTTCTCTCAGAATTTTTAACCTAAATGCCTTAAGTGTTAGCCCTTGAGAGCTCTTTTTTCTCTATACTCTTTGGGGAGTTCATGCAATCTCTGAAATTGTACACTGGTGACTTGAAAATGATAGCTCAGTGATTGACTTCTCCCTTTGAACTTCATACCTCTATATCCAGCTGCCTATTCAGCATTTCCATTTGGATGTCTGTACATCTCTGCCAAAATTTAGTATTATCAGAACTTTTAATTTTTGTGCAGCTGGTGGATATGTATTATTTCATTGCAGTTTATTTAATTACTGGTGAGATTGAGCTTAGTATCTGTAGAATGGGCTAGGTTATGCTGTGATAACAAATAATCCCCAAGTCTCATTGACTTAAGGCAATAAAGGCTTGTTTTTCATTCACACATAGTTTCCTATGGATTAAGGCAACTGCCCAGGGCAGCTACTCTCAGAAATTTAAAGGTCTAAATTCAAGGAACCCCCATCATTCTGTTGTTGTACAATCTGGAGCACAGGACTTTCCCAGTTGGTGCAGTATGGGAAAAGAAAGTGTGGATAATCATGAAATAGCTTTAAATGCCTCCATCTGGAAGCAACATGAATGATTTACACTTTAGAAGCAAAAGAAGTCATGTGGTATACCTAACTTCAAGGAGACGGGGAAGGTTAATCTTTCTCTGTGCAGAAAAAAGAAATACATCTGGAAATACTGGTGAGCAGCAATGTATTAGTCATCTATTGCTGTGTAACAAATTACTTCCAAATTTAGTGGCTTAGAACAACAAATACTTACTATTTTCAAATATCAAGAGTTGATATATGTGTGAGTCTGTTTCTAGGCACTGCATTTGTTCCTTTAGTCTCTGTCTGTATTTACTACAGATTTAAATTAAGTCTTGCTGTCTGGTAAGTAGGGGGAGGAATCCTCCTTTGTGCAGTTTTTTCAGGCATACTATAGCATTCCTTGGCCTTTTGCATTTTTCCATATAGATTTTTTGAATCAACTTTTCAAGTTCTAAAAAATCCGTTAGGAATTTAATGGAGATTGTATTGGGATTGTTTTGAGTCTATAAACAATTATAAGGAAATTGATATCTTTTAAATATTAAATCCTAGAATCTATGACTGTCTCTTAATATATTTACATCATCTCTAATATAATAAATGTAAGCATAGTCTAAATTTTCTCTTAGGAGTTCTTGAACATCTTCTTGATAGATTTATTCACAGGAGCTGCATATTTAAAAAAATTATTATAGTCAGTTTACAATGTTATGTCAATTTCTCTTGTACAGCATAATGTTTCAGTTATATGTATGCATACATTATATTCCTTTTCATATTAGTTTTCATTATAGGTTACTGCAGATATTGGATAGTGTTCCCTGTGCTATACAGTTTACACTTACCTATTTTATATATAGTAGTTAGTATCTGCAAATCGTGAACTCCCAATTTATCCTTTCCCATCCCCTTTCCCTCCAGTCAGTATAAGTTTGTTTTCTATGTCTGTGTGTCTGTTTCTGTTTTGTAAATAAGTTCATTTGTGTCTTTTTTTTTAAGATTCCACATGTAAGTGATATCATATGGTATGTTTCCTTCTCTTTCTGGCTTACTTCACTTAGAATGATGATTTCCAGGTCCATCCATGTTGATGCCAACAGCATTATTTTATTGTTTTTTAATGGCTGAGTAGTATTCCACTGTGTATATATGTGTGTATATGTGTGTGTATATATATATGTATATTTGCTTTATCCAGTCATCTGTTGATGGACATTTAGGTTGTTTCCATGTGTTGGCTACTGTAAATAGTGCTTCTATGAACATTGGGGTTCATGTATCTTTTCAAATTAGAGTTTTCTCTGGATATATGCTCAGGGGATTGCTGGATCATAGAGGAAGTCTATTTTTAGTTTTTTGAGGAATCTCCATACTGCTTTCCATAATGGCTACACCAAACTACATTCCCACCAACAGTGTAGGAGAGTTCCCTTTTCTCCATACCCTCTCCAGCATTTATCATTTGTGGTCTTTTCAATGATAGCCATTCTGACTGATGTGAGGTGATACTTCATTGTAGTTTTTTTTTAAGAATATAACATTTTTTATTGATTTATAATCATTTTACAATGTGTCAAATTCCAGTGTAGAGCACGATTTTTCAGTTATACATGAAGATATATATTCATTGTCACATTTTTTTCTCTGTGTGCTACCATAAGATCTTGTGTATATTTCCCTGTGCTACACAGTACAATCTTGTTTATCTTTTCTACAATTTTGAAATCCCTTCCCACCTCCCACCCCCTTGGCAACCATAACATTGTATTCTATGTCTATGAGTCTGTTTCTGTTTTGTATTTATGCTTTTTTTTTTACTTCATTGTAGTTTTGGTGCATTTCTCTGATAATTAGCAATATTGAGCATTTTTTCCTGTGCATATTGGCCATTTGTATGTCTTCATTGAATTGCTTGTTTAGGTCTTCTGTCCAGTTTTGTATTGGGTTGTTTGTTATTAAGTGGTATGAGGTATTTGTATATTCTGGAAATTAAGCCCTTGTCAGTCTCATCATTTGCAAATATTTTCTCCCATTCCATAGATTGTCTGTTTGTTTTGTTTGTGGTTTCCTTTGCTGTGCAAAAGCTTATAAGTTTAATTAGGTCCTATTTGTTTGTTTTTGCTTTTATTTCTAATTCCTCGGTAGACTGCCCTAGGAGACCATTGCTGAGATGTACGTCAGAGAATGTTTTGCCTATATTTTCTTCTAGAAGGTTTATAGTGTCTTGTCTTATGTTTCACTCTTTAAGCCATTTTGAGTTTATTTTTGCGTATGGTGTGAGGGAGTGTTCTAACTTCACTGACTTACAGGCGGCTGTCCAGTTTTCCCAGCACCACTTGCTGAGGAGACTGTCTTTTCTCCATTGCATATTCTTGCCTCCTTTGATTAATTGCCTGTAAGTGTGTGGGTTTATTTCTGGGCTCTCTGTTCTTTGCCATTGATCCATATGTCTGTTTTTGTGCCAGTATCACAGTGTTTTGATTACTGTAGCTTCGTGGTATTGTTTGACGTTTGGGAGGGTCATCCTTTTCCCTCAGGATTGCTTTGGCAATTCTGGGTCTTTTAAGGCCAACTTCACTCTTTTGCATGTGATTATCTGCTTGTCCTAGCACCATTTGTTGAAAAGGCCATTCTTTCTTCATGTCTATATGTCTTGTCAAAAATCAATTTGCTAAATATGAAAGGGTTTATTTCTGGAATCTCAATTCTACTCCATTGATCTATAATTCTATCCTTATATAAGGTGCCACACTGTCTTGATTACTGGAGCTTTGAAGCAAGTTTTTTTCTTTTTTTTATATTTTTTTATTGAGTAATAGTCATCTTACAATGTTGTGTCAAATTCTAGTGTAGAGCACAATTTTTCAGTCATACATGAACATGTACACATTCATTGTCACATTTTTTTTTCAATATGAGCTACCAAGATCTTGTATATATTTCCCTGTGCTATAATCTTTTTTTATCTATTCTGCATTTTAAAATCCCAGTCTGTCCCTTCCCACCCCCTCCCCCCTTGGCAACCACAAGTTTGTATTCTATGTCTTTGAGTCTGTTTCTATTTTGTATTTATGTTTTTGTTTGTTTTTTTTTTTTAGATTCCACATATGAGTGATCTCATATGGTATTTTTCTTTCTCTTTCTGGCTTACTTCACTTAGAGTGACATTCTCCAGGAACATCCATGTTGCTGCATGTGGCATTATGTTGTCAGGTTTTGTGGCTGAATAGTATTCCATCATATAAATATACCACAGCTTCTTTATCCAGTCATCTGTTGATGGACATTTAGGCTGTTTCCATGTCTTGGCTATTGTAAATAGTGCTGCTATGAACATTGGGGTGCTGGTGTCATTTTGAAGTAGGGTTCCTTCTGGATAGATGCCCAGGAGCAGGATTCCTGGGTCATATGATAAGTCTATTCCTAGTCTTTTGAGGAATCTCCATACTGTTTCCCACAGTGGCTTTCCTTGCTTCCCTCTCCCACTCTTAGTGATTTAGATGTCTTCTTTTACAATTTTGTGTTTATTCTTTTTGTAATTCATGGCAGTTACCTCCTTTCCAGTTATGAGTTTCTCATTTTTGTAGCATCCTGCTTCCTTTCTATTTAGACTAGACCTGTCAATATTTCTTTTAGCATGAGTTTAGTGTTGCTAAACTCTTTCAGTTTTTGCCTGTCTGTGAAGTTCTTTATCTCTCTTTCTATTCTAAAGGATAGCCTTGCTGGATAGAGTATCCTAGGCTGCATCTTTTTTTCATTCAGGACTTTGAATATTATCTTGCCACTCCCTTCGGGCCTGTAGTGTTTGTGTAGAGAAATCAGCTGAGAGCCTTATGGGGATTCCCTTGTAACTCACTCTTTGTTTTTCTCTTGCTGCCTTTAGGATCATTTCTTTATCCTTGTCTCTGGCCATCTTGATTATATTTCTTGGTGTGGGTCTGTTTGGGTTCTTCCTGTTTGGGACCCTCTAAGCCTCCTGTACTTGGATATATGATTCCTTTAGGTTTGGGAATTTTTCAGTCATGATTTCTTCAAATACCTTTTCAATCCCCTTTGTTCTTTCTTCCCCTTCTGGAACCCCTATTATGCGTAGATTGGCACACTTTGTATTATCCCATAGGTCCCTTATATTGTTTTCATTTTTTTTTATTTGGTTTTCTTTCAGCTGTTCTGATTGGGTGCTTTCTGTGGTCCTGTCTTCTAGGTCACTTATTCATTCCTCTGCATTATCTACCCTGCTTTGTACAGCCTTTAGGTCAGCTCATATCTCAGCAAATGAGTTTACTAATTCTACTTGGTTCTTCTTTATAGCTTTTATTTCATTTTTGACATATGTTATATCTCTAAACACTATTTCTTTTAGTTCCTTCAGTACTGTGATCAGTCTTTTTTTGAAATCTTGATCTAGTAGGCCATCAATGTCTATTTCCTTGATCATGGTTTCAGGGGATTTCTCTTGATCTTTTAATTGGGAGTGGTTCCTCTGCTTCTTCGTATTGCTCATATTGCTCTGGCACCGTGACTTAAGGAGTATCAGTTATCTAGTTCTCCTGGAGACTGTGTGCTCTTACTGATTTTATTGAGAGGTCTTTGTGTCTTTGCCCTGTTTCGTGAACTCAGCTTGGTGTTTCCAGAGGCCCTTTGTTGGCGCCCTCGTCTGTGCTGCTCTCAGTGGCTGTTGGCTAGCAGATCGTGCCCCCTCCCATCACTGGGTCAGGTGCTGAGCTCTTACCTGGTGGGTGGGTGGGTCGCTCACCCTCCCGATGCCGCAGTCAGATGTTGCACTCCCGGTGAGGCAGGTAGGTGGATCACTTCCCCTCCCAGCACCATGGTCAGGTGCTGCGTTCCTGCCAGGAAGGCGGTTGGCCGCCCACCCTCTCCCAGCACTGGTCACTCTGCTGCTCTGTGCAGCTGCCGGCTCTGCCTCGGGTCGGCACTCCGAAGGCGGGCTCTGGGAAGACCAAGGAACGGCCCTGCCCCTGCTCCGTGCCAAATCTCAGCTTCTTGTTTGTCTTGGCAGTGGGAGTTCTCTGAGATGCCAGGGCAGAAAGATTCTATCAGCCTCAGGTTGTAAATAAGTCTCAGTCCTGCCCAGAAGGTTGTGGAGCCCCTGGGTGTGGATTCAGGTCTCCGGCCCACCCCCTGTCCGGGCGCTGCGCACAGGAGGAGATGGCAGCTGTGGCTGTGCCCTGCCTCTCTTCTCTCAAGAAGCACCAGTAATGGTGGCACAGGTCTGAGGGGACAAAGCCTATGGCGCCCCTCCCCCCAGGGCACACCAGCCATGTTGCTTTGCTTTTATCGCAGTTTGCAGGGGACCGAGGTTGTTCTGCTCCATATCCCCTCCCAGCCACAGCGCACAGCCCCCTGCAGTCCCCCAGGGCTGCCTCAGTGCAGCTGCCCCAGTCCTCCGCCCGGCTTAGGCGGCCTGTCCTGGCCCTCTGCTGCCGGCTCACGTCTCGGGCTGGGTGTCGCGGGGACCCTCTGTGCCCATTTAACTCAGTTCTGTCAGTCAAGGGGTGCTCAAGGCAGATCTGAGCCTCAGAGGCTCCCCCTCCATCCTGCTGGCCTCTCTGTTGGAGAGGGGAGACCCAGCAAACGAGCGCTAGTCCTCCTTTGCTCCTCCCTTCCCAGGGGATCGGTCCCGCACTGTTTTGCTTTTTCTTCTTTCTTTTTTCCTTTTCTCCTACCAGATTTTGGTGTCTGTGTCTTTCGAAGAGGGCGATGTTCTGTCGGAGTTTGGCTGAGTAGGTCCGTAGATGTGAGTTTTGGTGTATTTGTGGGAGAGGGTGAGCTATGAGCGGCCTTCTACTCCACCATCTTGCTTCTTCCACTGAAGCAAGTTTTGAAAATCAGAAGTGACTACCCCAACTTAGTTCTTTTTCAGTATTGTTTTATCTATTCCCTTGCATATCCATATAAATTTTAGAATCAGTTTGTCAATTTCTGCACAAAATGTAGCTAGAATTTTGAAGGGTTTGCATTGAATGTGAGATTAATTTAAGAAGTATTATCATCTCAACAAAATTAAGTCTTTCAATTCATTAACATGGGATGTTTTTCCATTTATTTAGGTTTTCTTTAATTTCTTTCAGTGATGTTTTATAGTGTTCAGCATACAAACAGTTGTACTTCTTTTGTTGAAAATGTTCCTAAGTGTTTTATTCTTTCTGATGTTATTGGAAATGGAATTATCTTTTAATTTTATTTCAGATTGTTCATTGCTAATGTATAGAAATATAAATGATTTTTACATTATTCTTGTATTTTGCAACCTTGCTGAACTTATTTATTAGGTGTAATGTATTTTTTGTGAATTCCTTAGCATTTTCTATGTACAAGATCATGTCATCTGAGAATAGAGACTGTTTTACTTCTCTCTTTCTAATATGGATGCCTTCTATTTCTTTTTCTTGCCCAGTTGCCCTGGTTAAAACCTCCAGTTGAATAGAAAGTGCAAGCAAATAACTTTGTCTTATTCTTTAGCAGGGAAGCATCCAGTCTTTGAACATTAAGTATGATGTTAGCTATGGGTTTTCATATGTAGCTGTTATCAAGTTGGAGAAGTTCTCTTGTATTCCTAGTTGAATGTTTTTGTCATGAAATGACATTGGGGTTTGTCAAATGCTTTTTCTATTGAGATAATCATGTATTTTATTCTGTTATTACAATTGATAGATACATTGATTTTCATATTTAAACCAAGCCTGCATTCCTGAGATAAATCTTACTGGTCACAGTGCATACATTGCTGGATTTGGCTTCCTATTGTTTTTGCACCTATATTCATAAGGGATGTTGGCCAGTAGTTTCCTTTTATTGTGATGTCTTTGGTTTTGGTATCAGAGTAATACTGGCCTCATAGACTAGGTTGGGAAGTATTTAATACTTGGTTTCATATAGTTAAACTTTTCATCAGCCACCTTGCTGAATTTTGTAATTCAGTTAAATAATGTACATATAGATCCTTTGGGATTTTCCACCTTTCTTGTAATTTATGAAATTCGACAGTTTTTTTCTTCCTTTATAATCCTTAAACTTTTCCCACTTCCCTTCCTACCTTGATTAGGATCTTAAATATGTTGATTTGAAGTGCTGACAGGGGAAATCATTTTATATTAAGAATGATGTTTGCTTTGGGTTTGGTAGATACCCCTTTTCAGATTTAATACTTTCCTTCCATTTCTAGCTTGCAAACAGGTTTTTGTCATGAATGGTTTTTGACTTATCAAATGCTTTTTAATATTTGCTTATATAATCAAATGCTTTTTCTCCTTCAATTTATTAGTGAGTGAATTATATTAATTGATTTTTAAAATATTTGATCATAGTAGTCCCCTCCCTCACTACCCTCACTGTGACAGTCCTGCTCATGCTATATGAGCTTTTTATCCATCGCAGATTTCCATTCACTAATATTTTGCTAAGGATTTTAAAAAGTCTATATTCATGTATAAGATTGGGTGTAATCCTTTTTCAACTTGTTCACGTTATGTCTTTGTATGTGGTCAGGTTTTTGTAAATGCCCTATTAATGCTCAAAAGGAACATGAAATCTACAGTTTGGGAGAGCTGAGTTCAATGTATGTCAAATTTGTTAATGTTTTTGTTTCAGTGTCATTTGTTAGTGTTGTTTCAATCTCATATATCTTCATGTATTTTGTTTCTGCTGTTCTATTCATTCTTTAGGAGAGTATATTAAAATTTTCTACCGTGTATGTGAATTTCTGTCTTTTTTGTTGTATTGCTCTGAACTTTCACCTTATATATTTTGAAGCTACATTATAATAAGCATATGTTATTTTGAGGTTATACTATAATATATGTACACATTTAAAATTATTATATATTCCTGCTGAATGGTCATCAATTTGGAGTGATTCTCTTGAGTTATATTTCTGTTTCTATAGGGCTTTATTAAGGGGATGTTATTTAAAAATACATATTTATATGTTTAGCAACCTTTTTCAATAGTTCCAACTCATGATTATCCTCATGGTTCCTATTGGCTTCAACATGAAAACCAAAAATATCCACTCTTGTAATCCTTGAATATACATTGCCGACATGCTGAGCTTAAAGATGTGATTAATGCCACTGTAATGTGTTTAAGTGAGTTTTAGTAAATGTTTATAAGAAAAACAGACACAAAAATTCTGGCTATGTAGTAAAAATCACCATCAAATTCAAGTGCCATGAACTTGGAAGTTTAAAATCTTTTCCAGGATGTGAACACTCAATATGTTTAAGGTAGGCTATGTGAAGTTTTTGTGGATATTGATTCTCGCTGAAGGAAAGTCAGCAAGCCACTTATTCTTCTGTAAAATTGATAGGCTAGATTCTTCCTACTTACACAATTTTGTGATACCAGTAACATGTCCCCCACAGTGAATGCAGTCCATCTTCAGTTTGTGTGGAAGAGTGTTTGCCTGGCCTGGGCATCTCTGATGATCCAGCTGGCTGAGTTATAGTTGTGGCTCTGCTTAGTGTAACATGGAGACTTGCGGAGGAGAGAATAGAGCTGCGGGATCCATTGTCTGTGGACTGTGGGTGGTCTTCAAGGAGAGAGTCAGGCATTTGAGAACTGTTTTAATAAAGCTTTGTGGTACCCTTTATTTTTATTTATTTGTTTGTTTGTTTATCTATCTATCTATCTGTCTATTTATTTAAATTAAAGTACAATCAGTTACAGTATATCAATTTCTCCTGTACAGCACAATGTCCCAGTCATGCATATACATACATATATTCGTTTTCATATTCCTATGGACCTCTTTAAATCAAACTAGAGTACTATGGACTAGCAAATAAAAATGACCCAACTGAAGACACTCTAAAGGGGTATTAATTGTGGCATGAATGTCAAATTTTTAAGTGTTTACCAATTAAAGGGGAAATTCCAGAAACAGTACAGACTTACAGATCTCTGTCTGCCTGCTTATCTGTCTGTCTGTCTGTCTATCTATCTATCTATCTATCTATAATAGTGAATGAGAAAGACAAGGAGAGAAGGAGGAAGGGCGGGAATGGGGGCAAAGAGGGGGGAGAGAGAGAGAGCGAGAGAAACTACTCTTGGACCAGAAATTTCTATGAAGTTTATGGGAACGTAGAAGTGTTTTATCTGTTCGTACTAGATAATAGCTCAAGGTTTGAGCCAAGTAGAGATTCTCAGGAGCTTCTATAATGGTATTATAATAGGCTTTAAAAATGTGAACTCATGTTTAAGAACAGCTGTTACCAAATAGCTGTTTAGTGAAGGCGTGGGACAACTTAGTTTTTCTCAGAATTATATTTTCTCATTTTGCTGTAACTAGCAGCTGTTATCTGGGTGTCTAAACCTATGAGATAATCAAACAATTAGATTTCTGTATACACCAACAGATTTTCTGAATCAACCTGGTCAGTGTAGGAGATGAAAGAGAAAATAAATTACACACACACATGTGTGTGTGCGTGTGTGTGTGTGTATGCATATATGTGCATATGCATAAACAGGGAGGGAAGACATGCTGGCACATACATAATAAGCATCTAGTAATTGTAGCTGCTGTTATATTATTAAGCTGTTATCTCTTAGAATTATGACATACTTATCATACTGGACCTACCCAGCAGGTAACTGACTATTTCTCTTAGTGATATGGATGTCTTGCTATAACACTGCTGGTCACAGGTCTGATTTGGGAAAGGAAAAGGTTTTCGCACAGAACAAACAGGATGTAAAAATGTCCTTTCTATAAAAAGCAGTCATCTGGGCAAGTGGCTTCCTGGTCTTTTGACTAATACTGTTCTGAACTTGCAAATCAATTCTTACAGAGGAGGTCCTGTTGTCTTTTATTGATACCCCTTGATTGATCTTTGTTTTAACTGATCATAGGTTTTGCAGGAAAATCTTTTTTTATATTTATGAGATGCTTCATATTCCACCCCCTTCTTCAAGGGGCAGTTAAATGCTCACTCCTTTACCGAATCTGTTATGATTTATCCAAATTAGAGGTAACTAATTACTCTTTCCAGTAAGTTGTAGTCCTTTAAATGTAAGACATCGTGGATTTTTCAGATACACCACCATTTTTGTACTGCTAAAAAAGAAAAAAACTCTGCATATTTAACTATTTTACAGTGCTTTCTCATCATTTAGAATTTTTGTTTTATATACCTACCTCTTTCAAGTGCTGCTTTAGAATTATTTAGATAAGGATTTTTGTTTAAATCATATCACTCTCATAAGGAAAGTAAAACTCAGAGAAATCTATTAAGGAATTCTTTTCATATCCAGAATCTGGTTTTCCTGAATCACTTTTCAACTTAGCACTGTTGATGGCAGTATTTTCCCAAACCATATCATACTCTGTGCTATCAAGAATATTTGTGATATAGCACTTGATAAAAGAATGGTTCACTGTCATTTCCGAGATTTTCTTTTAAGTTGGTCCATTTTGCAAAATTTATGCTCTATATTGATCTTAGCAAAAGATGTCCACAGAAGATTTTTCAGACAACATTCAAGGCTCATATTTCTTCCTTAAATGGTCTTTATAAACAGTTTGTTGACCGAAATATTGATGGCTTAAAATTGTCCAGTCTGTCATTAGGAAAGCACCCTTATTTGTACGTGTGCAGTTAATGACAGCTAAGTCACAGCTGCTACCAGGCCATCAGTAACTGTAAGATGACATCGATTTTAACAAAGATCTTGGTGTCAGAGGTGTTAAAATACTGTGAATCTTAAAATAGAAGACATACAACATTACTCTCTCCCTTTGTATTTCTTGAAGTTCAACTAAAATTTTACTTCTGTGAACCTTTAATTGGCTCCCACGACTTTGTTAGTATCTATTTTTTTGAAATCCCATAACACTTAATTTAATTAAAAGGGTTATATAATACTTCTGCAAGAAAATAATCCACGCACATGGTTACAAAAACCTACTGTAATGAAACAAATAGCCCCTTGCCTCACTCCCTTCTCTTTTATTCTTGATCCTGAGAACAACTCACTGAAGCTGTCTCTGGTTTTAGTTCTTCCGTTGTCTACTCTGCAGGGCTAAAGAAGCTTATTCTGACTTTTTTCCTCTTTTTCTTTTCATTAACCACTTTGAACAGGTACCATGGTAGGAAATAGTTCAGCTTACTAATTTCACCTTCTTTCTCTCTCCCTCCTCCACGTATAATTGTATCAATTTTCCGACCTCTTTTATTGGTTGCTTTTGTAATTCCACCACCATTTCTTGTTCCATTCACTACAGATCGTTTCTCTTGACTCTCTGCTTCATGAGGTTGTGTTATTTCACCCTTTACCTTCCTACCATCTCTCCTTATATAATTATACCACCCAAATTTTGACAACTGTACAGTAAGAAGATTGAGAGTGTTTCATGTTTGGTATTTGTAATCAAATCTTTCATTTTTGTCTGTTGGTTCGGCCCAAAAGTTGAAAAGTCAATAAACAGTAGCGTTAATGTTATTATGACTTTGTAAGTGTTACTCACTGCAGAACCAAGAAGGGGTGTAGGGTTATTTCATTCAGGATGATGACTCAGCCACCCAGAGGAGAATGTTCCTAGAAATCAAGGTTAAGGTTAATTTTTCCTTTTTTCAAATGGATTCTTTAATTCCACATTTGCTCAAGATTATGCCATATGTTATTTCAGTTCATATTTAGATCAGGACTTTCCATAAAGCTTTTTCCAGTTAACTTTATTTTTTCTTATTTGGAGAAGGTATGTGGGCCTTTATTATATCCTTAATTTCAGTTTGTTACTCATTTGATTGATTGATTGATTTAGGAATCCATTTCATTATTCTTTTTGAAGTCCATTGAACTCATATTCTTATTTGGACTACTGGCTTCAATTTTGAACCAAGACTTCTTTTTTTCCCTTGTGCTATTCTGATTTTGTTTTGTTTTGTTTTCAAGTGTTTGCAGCTTCAGAATCTTGTTATGCATGATAAATATGTAGTTGCCTTCCATCCTCACCTTCCTCCTGGCCATTTCCGTTCAGGGGTCATCTGTACTCCATCTGCTCTCTGGACAGGTCATTCTCAAGTCTGTGGAGCCATCAACTGGGTTGTAGTCAAGCTTCCCTGGATCCTGATCCCTGAATCCCTCTTCCTTGGCTTACTCCTCATTTTGCTGGAATCTGTTGTGAAGTTACTTCTGAGAAAGAGATTCAAAGGATACAAATTTTCTAAGTCACTGCATTATTGAAAATGTGTTTGTTTTGCTCTGATACTTGCTTGATTGGCTAATAGAAGTTTAAACTGTAAATAATTTTCCATCAGTCATTACAGGATTGTTTTCTAGAATTCAGTGTTTTAGATGAAACATTTGTTTTAATTCTGTTTTTCATTACCAAAATGATGTTTCTTCTTCCCTGGAAACTTCCTACCTCATCCTCTTCTTCAGTTTTCTGTAATTTCTTAATGATTAGAGATCGATTTTTTTTTTTTCCATTCCTCCTCCTTGGAATTTGGCTTTTTTTTCAGTTTGGAGACTTGGGTCTCTTACGAGCTCTGGAAAAATTTTTTGTATAATTTCACTGATCATTTTTCTCTTTATTCTTTTTTTTTTTTTCTGGAAATGCTATTGGTTGGGTAAGAATTACTTGACCTTGCCCTCCCCCACAAACACACTTTGGGGAGGAATAAATTATGCAAATATGTTTTCGAACCTTTCCATTGAAACTTTTTTTTTTGTAACTATGTGTTTAAATTTTCCAAAGCTTTTTCTTCCTCTGATATTCCTTTGTTAGAACAGTCTTTGAATTTGTGGATGCAAAGTCTGACCAGTCTCTGAAAATACTCATTAACATTTGTTAAAGTTACTTTTTTTCCTCTGATTTATCTCTGTGTCCCCTGTGAAAGATTTTCTTTTTTTTTCTTTAAATCTTTCCTTTTACAAAAATTTTCCATTATGCTGAAGGCTTTCTTCATGTCTTAGCTCTTGTCTCCATTCAATGTGGCTATTAAGAGAAAAATAGGGAGAATGCAAATTCTTTGTATGTGGGCATTGTCTGTCACCGGAAGTGCTTCACTGTAGGCATTTGAATAAGGAGCTGCCGTTTATGCTGAAGGCCTATGCCCTTAAGTGTCAGGATGTGTAAGGGCTCTACCATGGTGGTGCCAAGCCTATGCTAGAAGCCCAAGTTCTCCTCGAATAAATTCTATTTCCTCTAACCCCTTTATCATACAGGAGTATAAAGGAAAATGTTTAATTCTCTTTGGCTATTTGACACCTTTGAATACTTTGCTTGTGTTTGGGAAATTCCCCACATTATAAATCCATATTTTCCCAGGTTTCCTGGCTGTCTGCATGTAGACTGTGAACTAGGTTTTACCACTTCAAGGCATTCATGCCAGATTTTAGATCAGAAGTGTGGGACATGAACAAGTAGAAGAGTTTAGAGGAACTCGGAGATGGTAGGCACTGTGGTTTCAGTTATAACAATACAGTGCCCTGGTGTGCTGTCAGGGCTGTCTTTTTTTTTTTTTTTAATTGAAATATAGTTGGTTTACAATATGGTGTTAGTTTCAGGTATATAGCAAGGTGATTTGATTATACATGTAAATATGTATATATCTATATTCTTTTAAAAATTCTTTTCCATTATAGTTTGTCACAAGATATTGAATATAGTTCCCTATTCTTTATAGTAAATCCTTGTTGTTTATCTATTTTATATATAGTAGTGTTTATCTGTTAATCCCATACTCCTAATTTTTCCCTCCACAACTCTTCCCCTTTGGTAATCATAAGTTTGTTTTCTATGTCTGGTTTGTTTTTAAATAAATTCACTTGTATTATTTTTTTAGATTCCACATGTTTGTCTTTCTCTGTCTGACTTACTTCACTTGGTATGGTAATCTCTAGCTTCATGCATGTTACTGCAAATGGCATTATTTCGTTCTTTTTTAATGTCTGAGTAGTATCCCATTGTATATATCCCACATCTTCTTTATCCATTCATCTGTTGATGGACACTTAGTTTGCTTCCAGGTCTTGGCTGTTGAAAGCAGTGCTGCTGTGGTCACTGGGATGCATGTATCTTTTTTAATTAGAGCGTTCATCTTTTCCAGATATATGCCCAGGAGTGGGATTGTTGGACTATATGGAAAGTCAGTTTTTAGTTTTTTTAAGGAACCTTCATAGTGTTCTCTGTAGTGGCTGCACCAATTTACATTCCCACCAACAGTTAAGAGAGTTCCCTTTTCTCCGCACCCTGTCCAGTATTTATTATTTGTAGACTTTTCGATGATGGCCATTCTGACTGGTGTGAGTTGATACTTTATTGTAGTTTTGATTTGCATTTCTCTAATAATTAGCAATGCTGAGCATCTTTTCACATGCCTGTTGGCCATCTGGATGTCTTCTTTGGAGAAATGTCTGTTTAGGTCTTCTGCCATTTTCTGATTGGGTTGTTTGTTTGTTTGTTATTGAATTGTATGAGTTGTTTGTATATTCTGGAAATTAAAGCCTTGTTGGTCACATCATTTGTAGATCTTTTCTCTCATTCTGTATGTTGTCTTTTTATTTTGTTTATGGTTTCCTTTGCTGTGCAAAAGCTTATGTTTGATTAAGTCCTATTTGTTCATTTTTGCTTTCTTTCTTTTGCCTTGGGAGACTGACTTAAGAAAACATTGCTCCAATTTATGTCAGAGAATGTTTCACCTATGTTCTAGGAGTTTTATGGTGTCATGTCTTTATATTTAAGTCTTTAAGCCATTTTGAGTTTATTTTTGTGTACAGAGTGAGGGAGTGCTCTAACTCCATTGATTGACATGCGGCTGTCCAGTTTGCCCAGCACCACTTGATGAAGAGGTGGTCTTTTCTACATTGTATATTCTTGCTTCCCTTGTCGAAGATTATTTGACTCTAGGCGTGTGGGTTTATTTCTGGGCTCTCTATTCTGTTCCGTTGATCTGTATGTCTGTTTTTGTGCCAGTATTATGCTGTTTTGGTTACTATAGCTCTGCAGTATTGCTTGAAGTCTGGGAGCATTATTCCTCCAGCTTAGTTCATTTTCCTCAAGATTGCTTTGACAATTCTGGGTCTTCTGTGATTTCATTCACATTTTAGGATTATTTGTTCTGGCACTATGTAGGTCTGTCTTTTCTAGAGCAATTCTACATTGAATTTTGGGTGTGGTTCTTAGCTTTGTGCTGTATTGGCTCGATTCTCTGGTCCTCATGGAAGTTCTGTGAGGTAGCCAATCATCTTTAATATATTCCGATTAATCTTTAATAAATTCATTTTCTACTTAAACTAGCCAGAGTTGGTTTTGGTTGTTTGTAAACCACAACCCTGACAGTTATAGGGAGATAGATTTGGCTGCCATGAATTGTTCATGAGGGGATAAAGAAGTCAAATATTACATATACAGACCAAACCACCCAACATCCAGGGTTTCCCCAAGTAAGTTTGTTTCCTCATTGATGACAGCATCTTACCCAAATACCCTAGGTAGTTACTTCCTTCATTCTACCTTGTTAGTCTTTGCTTCATCTTCCAGAAATTTGTGCAAATCTCTTTTTTGCTGTGGGTCCCCTCATTCTCTCTGTTCTAACTTGTTTGACTTTACTATAATTCTAAAGGCATATCAGGTGGAAGAGAAGGTCAGTTTGTTCAGTTTGCCATCTTGAATCTGAAGTCCCATGGCACTTTTATTCATTCAGGTATTATAGTACTTTCACATTTTAAAAAAATCATAAAATAATGTTATTTCTTAAAGTAAATGATGATTTCCTCTTAATTTTTTATATTTATAGCACCCTGTGTAGTAACTTACATTTTACCTAATATTCAGTTAATATTTAAATGAGCTGATTTATGTACAGATTTTAAGTTACTTGATATGTCAGTAAGATGCCTATTCTGATTCAACTGTGTTGACTTTGGTCACAAGGTCTATAAATCATAGCTTATTACTCTAATTTCAAGGAATTGATTTACAGCAAGAACACACAATTAGAGTCATATCAGGAATTAAAGTACTTGAAATGATCTTTTCAAAGGGACAAATGCTTATACCAGGATGATAGAAGTTTATTTTTTAATTAAAAAATAATTTAAGGCTATAACAGCTATTTGATGGAAATAATATGACCAATTTCCATCCTAAGTGAAGAAGTAAAAGTAAACATACTGAAAATGGTGAGGTTATAAGAAATAGACCAGGCTATATTTGTTAAATTTTGACACTTTAAGAAATAGTGTTTTTCGTTTCTATTTAAATAAAATACTTAAATGTTGTTGTCTAAGTGAAAGATACATGGCTGCTTCTCTAGCAGAAAGTAAAAGCAAAAATTAGTGGCAGATGGAGCTCATTGAATTTGTTCATCAAAGCAATAGAATTGTCAGAATTGCTTTTCTTACTCATAAACTTTTCCACAGATCTGGAGACTTTCTGAGATTATTGGAGCAAGTTGTAATTAATTTTTTTTCTGCGCAACCACTGATTCAAACACTAATTGAAACTCTTTTGTCTGTATATAAGTAGAATTTGATCCATAAAAATAACTCAGAAAATTCTCTACAATAGATGTTAAACAATCTGATAATATGTTAATTCTGTAGAATATGGATTTTGATTTTTCTTTTCATTTAAAGTTTAGTAACAGCTGAAGTATTATTGGCATTTTTAATATGCTTACTGTGTTTGGTATATTATGCAAATTGAATTAGTGCCTGTACATCCAGATATCATGGGTGTATCATTTAGATCTGACTATGAGTGAATCTTTGTATACTTTATTAAAGATTTCTTCAGATATTTCAGATAAGACACATTACTCCTTTTAACTATCAACATGGAATGATTACATTCCAGGAGAAATACTAGGCTGTATTATCTCAAGCTCCTCAGAGCTTGTTGTCTGTAAGTGACTCAATTCCTGGAGCTACAATTATAGAGGAATGTGCACTCCATTTATCTACACTAGGAATTCTTATTCTGAGTGCCTTGGATAAATTTCAGAGAGTTTAGTAACTTCTTGAAATTATAGCCCTAATTTTAGGTGTGTGTGCCTCTTCCTATCAATTGGGATGTGACTCTCACCAAATTCTCAACAAGGTGTATGATCCAAAAATAGTTAAGAATCACCAATCTGAAGTTCTCTCTGGTACCAAGACAGATTCTCAAAGAACGTTATCTAAATGATATTAAAATGCCTCTTTTAAAGATTGCTTTTATTCAGTTTTGTCTTGCTGTGATGCCACAAGCCAATTTTGAAGAATGTTTCAAGAGTCATATCTTGCCACTTATTTTCTCATTAATTTACCCACTTATTCAGTTAATATATATGGGCACCTTCTGTATGAGAGGCAGGCTTCTATGTGGGAAGGATATATCATGATGAAAAGGAAACAGTCAAAAAATCCTTTGGTCTAGTGGAGTTTGCATTCGAACAACAAGAGTTAGAAAATAAACAAGAAAAATAACAAATCATATTCATGTTAGATAGTCCTAAATAATAAGGAGAAAAAATTAAGCAGAACAGCAGATATGACATGGCGAGGTGGGGAAGGTGTTGGAATTTTAGGTAGGCTGGTCAGGGAAGGCTCTTCTGAGAAGATGACTTGAGCAACGGGGTGAGCAGCTGTTGAGGAGGTCAGAGAGGCAATAGAACCAGGACCTTGGAATTTTGCACAGGACTTGGATTTTTACTCTGAGTGAAAAGGTGAGCACTGCAGTGTTTTGGAAAAGAGAGACATGATCTGACTCATATGTTACCAAGACTGCTCTGGCTGCTGCGTTGAGAACAGACTGAATTGGGGAGCCAGGGCTGCAACAGGAGGACCAGTTAGAAGGTTCTTCTGAAGAGATAATGGTGCTGGCTGTGGAAGGGGTGAGATAAGATTGATTGCATTTTGAAATTCCCATGAGACTCTGGTACCATTAGATGTTTATGAGGATATTGTTATCCCATGAAGTCACTCAGGCAAAACTTTCTATTCTTAGTGATAAGATTACTCCTACTTTCCCCCTAAGCTGTTGGTTTCATTTTATTTTAAGCACTCTGAATTTATAATTGAACAGTTTGGCCATAAAAAAGCTTAAAACAAATTAATAGCTCATCTTTAGGAAGTGAATTCAAATTAATGACATTTTGTATATTACATTTATTTTGGTCACCTTACCATTAACTTTCCCTTTGCTTGCTTTTTTTTTCTCATAGTTTAAAATTTCTGTCATTTTCTGTATTGCTTGTGTTTTTGTAAACCTCCTTATATTCCTTTCCAGTACAATTTAGGGAGGATATAAATCTTTCTTTCTTTGTGTCTCCATAAGGTATCACCTTTCAAAGTCTCTTCAGTGTTACATCTATGCCCTCTTCACACGAGATTGTTTCTCTGTTACATAAGAGTGAAACCTGATTGCAAGATTTCATACCGTAAGAATAGTTTGTGTTTTTCATAGAACATTAAATAAAAGAATGGTTGTCTTATGTAAGGAAAAACAATATGATTTATTTGGTAACTTAACGCAGAGGATCAGTTGGGTTAAAAGTGAGTCAAATCAATTGTTTGACTGAATTATTAGTCACTAGTCAGTTTAGTCGAAACACTTGGATATGCTGTATCTATGACACATCCTGATTATGAAATTGCCCTTGGGTTTACTTTTTGAGAAAACGTTGTATCAGAAACAGGTAGCATAAAAAGCTACCTAGAATTTACACACATTTAAGTACCATAAGATAATGAAGATTCCAAACAGAACTGATTTCTAGAAATCCTAAAGAACCATTGTGATGTCAGGTGTGCGAGGAAATAAAATCCTGCTGGAAAAACTCATAGTTTGACAGACAAATTTATCAGACTACAAAATGGTCATACCCATCCATTTTCCTTCGAGGTGTCATGTAAGTTGTGAACTAAACAAACACATATTTTTATTTACTCATCTTGTGCTAAAAATTCTCAGGTATGACTTATGAGACATGTTTCTCACTTGATATTTCATAATATTCTTTGTGGTCAAGCTGTGATTTCTGTTTTATACTAAAGTCTCTCAGCATCAAAGGCAGCTCTGAAAGGGATTGTAGAGGTCATCTCGTCCATCAGGGTGATTGGTAGATGAGGAACCTGGGGCCAAGAGAGCTGACGTCCCAAGTCCTACAGCTGGTTAGTCAGAGACCCTCGATGGGCACGCAAGACTCCTGACATCCAGTTCAGGGCTTTTTTCCTCAGGTTAATTTTCATGCAGAACTGAATCCCTAATATGAGATAATAAAAACAACCAGAACGTCGAAAGCCTTTAGTGTTTCATTACAATTTTAAGACCAATATATTCAAATTATAGTACCGTTTGATTTCATGACGTAGTAGTATAAATAATCTTATTCACAATATATTTCAAATTGAGTACAATTCATGGGAAAGCTTGTCTCTGAAGTCATCTCCATCATTTGCATATATGAAGCCATCAGATTTTCCCTCAATTACTGTTAACTTTTCAATGTGAATATTACCTCATTTGCAAATGAACAAGGGGTTTCCAAAAGTGTACTAGAAAATTTTCTCCTCTTTCTTAAGTAGATATGCAGTCATATCCTATGCTATAATCATTTGGCTTTATAGTATGATAAAAAGATAAAGGCTTTAGGAAATAAGAGAAATTTAAGAACTGAGTACAAAAAAAAGAAAACTGCGATACGAATAATGTTAAATCAACTGTACATACTTAATTAACATTCTGAGCACTTTTGTTTAGTTAAAAATTCAGTCTTATCCTGTCATACCTGTCCTGGGTTTTCATATCATAAAAGAACGTTGACTTTTTTTGACTAAGCCATATATGAATATATGAACATGTGGCTTATATTTAACTAGGTAAAATAGCATGTGTATAGGAATTAATGTATAACTTACAGTTGTAGGTTCATTTGAGGCACCAATATTGATCCAAAGTATTATAGAGGATTAAAATTTAAAGAATTCTTATTTATAATCCTCTTCCTTTTTTATTTTCCACAGGCAGCTTGTATGTATATCAGTTTTTGATGTATGTGTGTATTTGTTTTAGATTTACTGTTTTCCAGGTGTACGTCTCTGAAGTAAGATGATCTGTCAAAAGTTCTATGTGGCTTTGTTACATTGGGGTAAGTTATTTGCTTTTGAACTGTCCATATGTAGGGGACGTTTTGCTCTAGAGATGCTGTTTCCTTTGATGGCTAACTGACTGCCCCATTTCCAGTTAGGAATTTTTATGCTCATGATTCAAATGCAAACAGAGCAAACATGTAAGTGTGAAAATGAAAACTCTTTCTAACCCTTTGGAAACAATGTGAGAAAGAAAGCCATTTCCAACCTCCTGGCACAACCTGATGTGTATCCCTCCCGAACCATAAGACACGCACACATAGACACATACACATTCATATCTCTAGTTGCAAAAATAGAATTGATCTATACCTATTGCTCTGTGCTTTTCTTTTTTCCACCTAACAGCTTTTCAATCTATCATCACAGCTTGTCAGTATTTACCAATGTACTTATTTAATGGTTGCATGACAATGAACTGTATGAATGTATCTTAAATTATTAATTTATTTGACCAATTCCTCATTGATAGATACTTCTTTTTCTGTGACAATTAATGCTGCATTGAAATTCATATACATATTTCTTTGTGTATTTGGGAGAGTATTTCTATAGATTAATTCCAAAAGAGGAATTTCTATATTGAGTAGTAGGCACATTTTTTAATTTGATAGATACTATGAAATCTTCTCCACAAAGCTCTTTGCAGTTTTCAGTCCCAACATAGTATATGAGTGGTATTCCATTGTATTCCTGCCAAAGATGTATATTATCATTCTTTTACCTTTTTTGCCGTTAGATAAGCAAAATATGGCATCTCATTTCAATTTATTTATTTGATTGTTTGTGAGGTTGAGCACTGTTTATTGACCATTTCTATTTTTATGTGATTTTCTGATTCATATACTTTGACCATTTTATTGTTGGACTTTATTGGTCTTAGTTGATGTTTAGAAATTTCTAAAATGTAGATATTTAGCTCTGTCTTAGTCAGGGTTCTCCAGAGAAACAGAACCAATAGGATTTATGTATATCTAAAATGAGTTTTATTATAAGGAATTGGCTCACTTGATTATGGAGGCTGAGAAGTCCCAAGATTTGCAGTTGGTATATCAGAGACCAGGAGAGCTGATGGTGTAAATTCCTATCTCAACACTGGCAGGTTTGAGACCCAAGAAGAGTGAAGTTTCAGTTTGAGTCCAAGGAAGAAAAAGACAGATGCCCCAGTTCGAGCTGGTCAAACAGCAAGAGTTCCCTGTTACTCAGCCTTTTTGTTCTATTTAGGGTTTCAGTTGATTGTATGGGGTCCCCCGCACCCCTGTCCCTATTGCCACATCATGGAGGGCAATCTGCTTTGCTCGGTCTACTGGTTCCAGTGTTAGTCTCATCCAGGAACAGCCTCACAGACATACCCAGAATAATGTTTGACCAAATGTCTGAGCACCCTGTGGTCCCAGTGAGGTTGACACATAACATTAACCATCACAAGCCCTAAAAATTTGCTCTGTTTTGCAAATTTTTTTCTCCTTGCCCATAATTTGCTTTTTAACTTTGTTGTCTTTTACGGTACAGAAAATTTATATATACACATTAATACCTTATACATAAAAATGAGATATAATGGCATTTAAATATTTTAATTTTATTTAACAAATGTAGCATTATTAAATTCCAAATATATATATCAGATGATATTCAAAACTTTAGTTCTCTGTATCAAGGAACAGTTTACTTGGTGATAATATTTTAAAATAAATGGCTATGGTACAGAATAACGGATTTATTCTCAAATGGAAGGGAAATGTCATTTAAATGATGTTGCCCATTATGACTCTGGTAAACAATGATGAGCATAATGTTATAAGGGGATATTATCAAGGGATGGTGTATATCTTAGAAGGTCCCACCTTGAGTACCATCAGAAGAAGGCTTTTGAAAATTAAGTGTGTACTAATCTTACTCCTGCCTATCGCAGGAATATCTTCAAGAGAAAACTTACATTCTTTTAAAATCTTGTGCTTTTAATTTCTGTGAAGCATAGCAGGCATCTGTTTGAAAGCAGTCATGCAATGCCGTTGACCTTTTAGTATGTACTTGACCCTTGAAGAGCTTGGGGTTGCACAGGTTCACCTATACTCAGATTTTTTTCAGTGGTAAATACTATAGGACTGCACAATCTGAGGTTGGTTGAATCTGCAGATGCAGAGGAAGGGATGTAGGGAGGGCCAACTATAAATTATATGCAGATTTTCCACTGCTTAGAGAGTCAGTGCCCTTAACCCCCATATTGTACTATTCTCACTTGTTTCTTACAGTATTCTAGAGATGTTTTGATTTAAAAAAAAAAAAACCTCAAATCACCTAATTTAGGTTGTGTTCCAAGCTTTTGAAACTAAAGTTATTTAACAAAGCCTGTTTTCCCTAGCAACCATACCTGTGTGTTCAACTAATTCTGAGCATCTCTTTGGCTACTCTAATCTTTAAAGGTGCTCTTGGGAGCTTTCCTATGACTCTTCCTTGTTGTGCATACTGTTCTTTGTCATTGTAGCCATCTTTATATTTACAGAAAATGTTCAGGATAATTCTGCTGTTATAGATTTCAGAAAAACCATGTCACAAGGGACTATCAGAGTAGTAACAGTCTCTCTTACATTCTCTAATTTTTATTAGGCTCCATGCTAATGTTTCACATTGGCTTTCCAAAAGGTTTGTGATTTGGTCAAATTTTGTGAATCATAAGAGATCTGGGACCTTGATATATAACATATGATAGGATAATAACAGATATCATATGATAACATGATAACATATGTCTTTAGATGAAAATTCTGGACTTCTTGCTGTTTAGAGTTCACTTGGAGGGAAAGGTCAACAAAATACAATTAGCTTTTAGTTAAACTATTCAATAGTTACTATGTCTATGACACTCATTATTACATTTTAAATTTCAAATACTTCTTTGAGGATTTAGGTTAATTTCAGTTCAGCCAACTGAATCTTCCATATGCAGCAAGAAAATAGAATGCTTTTAATTAGTACCAGTACATATTCATGGTTTTGTAAAATGAAAGAAATACCCTATTCTCTTTTTAGTGAGATGTTCTGATTTCAGAAACACGTTAGAAGGATCAAAGTCCAAAGGAACACAGTTGCAATGAGGATTCACTTTTGGTGATGTTATGATACCTAACTGTTATCAGTGTGGGAAAAATAACATTAGTCATGTTAATCGTTTTTGCCTTAATTTTTACGTCCGATACATATCTATATTTATTAATATTTGTAGAAAGTTCTAGAAACCAAGTTGTTAACAGTCATTATATATTTGAATATTGTCACATGTATTACTTTTATAATTTAGAATAATAATTTTATAAATTGATTTTTAAAATTTCTATTTTCTTACATTTTTACATTTACCTTAATTCTTCAAAAGTCTCGTTCCATACTAATCCATACAAAGTTCTCAGAATTCTGTGTTACTTTGTATGTAAGGCAATACAATTGTTGGATTATTAGGATAACTTGTAAAAGAGAGAAATGTGGAGAGTTAATTATTATTTTATTTTCAAACAATTACTTATTAAAAAACAAGTATCACTTTTGAGGATTTTGGGAGAGCTACAGGATTATAAAGTTGTTCATAATTTTACTTGTCTAAAAAGTGATAATTATCTTTGATCAGTAGTGGAAGTTTCCAGGAAGAAGTTGGTCACTGTACATGAATTCTTGGAGAATGCGTTAAGGACGTGTCTTATATGATGTCATATATCTGGAGGATCCTGGACAGATTCAGGAGTTCGTCCAGCTGTCCTGATACTGAGGACAGACCCTTTCTAAAACCACTTAGTGAAAGTAGTGTTAACATTTTGGTATTATTCTTATTAAAAAATATTAAAACATCACTTTAATATTTGTTTATATAATTGCACATCCAGACAGTTATCATTTATGCTGTAAGTTAGGTAGAATAATTTATTTTTTAGAAAAGGAAGTTAAAGTATTTAGCTATAATTTCCTTTCATTAAAATGTGAATATGAGACTGTTAGATTAATGGGAAAAATGGAGTGTGAATTTCCAAAACAGGAGTGCTAAAGAGTGAAGTTATCTCTACAAATAAATGCACCCTCTTAACTATGACACTGTACAATGGAAGCACAGAGCTATGCATTGGGCACTGATTGAGTGCTTAGAAAGTTAAGCACTACATGATTTAATCTTAGATACTTCTTACTTCTGTTGTAGTCAAAATGATTAATTGCTTTTCTCTGTGTCCTTTAAATGTCCTAACAGAATTCATTTGTGGGATAACCGCATTTAACTTGGCATATCCAATTAGTCCCTGGAAATTTAAGTTGTCTTGCATGCCACCGAATACAACATATGACTTCCTCTTGCCTGCTGGAATCTCAAAGAACACTTCAAATTTGAATGGACATTATGAGGCAGTTGTTGAAACTAAACTTAATTCAAGTGGTACCTACTTATCTAACTTACCATCCAAAACAACTTTTCACTGTTGTTTTTGGAACGAGGAAGATAAAAACTGCTCTGTGTGTGCAGACGACGTTGAAGGGAAAGCATTTGTTTCAACAGCAAATTCTTTAGTTTTTCAACAAATAGGTAAGTATTTTAATGTTCCAAGCATTAGCTGTTACATAACTGTATTCAAATGTTTTCATTCTCTGAAACCTGTGTGAAATAGATGTTTTATAGTTGTGATTCTGAGCACACATTATCTTTTTATATTAGCAATAAAATTAGGAAACATCATGTGGCCAAACCAAGTCCTAAATTATTTTATATCCCATAAAAATAAAATACTAATGTGATGAGGGAACTTAATAATACATTTCTTGTAGTCTTCTAAATTTGCTTAAAAATAGAAAATGTAGTACCTTATTTTTGTTAAATAGATAAGATATCAAATGGCAAATAATCGTGTTGAATTAGTTACACTTTAGTGCAAGCAAGGAATCTCTAAGTAACCAATACATATATATTTTAAATCAAGGGTTTTTTTTTAATTTTTAAGTATAATGCATACTGAATGCAGCTTGTGCAGTTAATTATTCTGCATCTGGAAATCCAAACAACAAAATTATTTCCAAGCCTTCTGGAAAAGCTAAATAGAGTAGAGACAATTGACTTAGCCCTATAAAGAGACTTACAGTATAAAATAATAGTGTGCATAAATATGGCTCTCCTGTGGAGGGTTAATTAGAATTTCTCAACCTCAAAACTGTTGACATTTTGGGCCAGATAATTCTTGGTTATAGGGACTGTTCTGTGTGTTGTAGGATATTTAGAAGCATCCCTGGCTTCTACCCACTCGATTCCTATAACACTCGCTCCCCATCTGTAACAACTGGAACATATCTCCAGACATTGCCAGACTATCCCTTGGAGGGCCAAATCTCCCATGGTTGAGTACCACTGAGTAGAAAGAAGAAACACTCAGTTTGTTGAAAAAACAGTTTAGGAGTAAGGATAAAGTATAAATGTGCGATAAAATCAGAGTTTTAAGACAAATTAGCAGTAATAACTCCCACTGTTTCCAACTGAGTCTATAGGCATTTAATTTAATTTTAAGTGAAGCACTTTTTTAGTTTGTAAGGGAACTTAGCTATTCCAGTGATTATTAAGTATTTTAAGAATTAAGTTATTAGGGTCCTTGTGATGAGCCTTGAAATGAACCAGAATGTCAGCACTTTCTTCAGTTATCAAATTGAATGATTATGATTATGCTGCAGATTTTAATTTTATACATGAAGACTAATAACTAGTACTTGTAAGTGAGTTTAAATTTTTGTATCTAAAATTACTAGATTAAGCCATGGTCACTGAGGATTTCCATTTAATATTCTGCCATCTGGGCTCTTTACTTCACAGGGCTCAGCTTATGCAAAAGTCCCTACTAGCAGCAAATCCCTCAAATGGAGGGAAATGTTAGTGTTGCTGAAAGATAGTTTAGTGTTGTCTTAGGTTAGTCGTGATTTTCAACTGTTGCTTCCCTTGCTTTCTTAATTACAGATTACCAACAGTTTATCATTATCAGATGAGGTTTTCAGGGTGCACTGAAATTTTCTTGCATCAGTTGTATGTGGGACCCATAATATTACAATAACAAGAATTTAAGACATGCATCTTTGTTGTACTGTGAATCGCCTGCCTTTATTACTAGAGCAGGCACGTAAATACTGCCCTCAATTTGCTTGTACCTTGATATTTCATGTTCTCTTGTCTCTTGGAAAGTGAGGATGAACTGAGCTGGGTGAGTTTTGGGGTCTTTTGTCCTACTCAAGTGGTTCAGGGTAAAAAAAAATTTGAGAAACAATAACTGAATTTAATTCTTTTACTTTATGAAAAAGGAAACTGGAGGCTGAAGGGACTAAATGACTTGGGCAAACACATACTACTGGTTAGAGCCTGTTCCTTTTCTCTCAGAATGGGCAGTGAAAGTTGTATCAGAACACTGGTAAATTTAATTTAGCTCTTCTCTTTCATTGAGTTGTTCAGAATGTTTTTTCAGATTTAATTTAATTTATTTTTAATTCAGGTGCAAACTGGAACATACAGTGCTGGATGAAAGAGGACTTGAAATTATTGATCTGTTATATGGAGCCATTATTTAAGAATCCTTTAAAGAATTATGACCTTAAGGTCCATCTTTTATATGTTCTGTAAGTACCAAATAAATAAATTTAGACATTTCCATGACATGATTCTTTTGAAATGTAAGGGCTTCCATGTACAGAGGTGGATTATGAAAGCTCTCTTACCCCATTTCCTCATATCTATGTACTTTTCTAGGAGGGCAGTGTACATATGTTTTGTACAACTTTCTTCTGCATTAGGTTTCCTCTTTTCCTGTCTTGTTGATTCAGGCTGCAAGACACAGTGGATATAGATGGGCATATATTCTGAAAGAAGTGTGAACTCAATTCAGGGATCTTAGATATTTGAGTGGAGGAGGGGAAAAAACATTTTTTTTCAGGTGGATTTTTCCCTCATATTTGATCTTTTTATTATCTTAAAAATATAAGTTCTTAGTATTTATTTGTGTTAGGTAGTGAGCCATAATGGTGGTTTCAAGCAGCCACGTGCATAATTCTGACAGCTAATATGTCACTCAAGTATTCTAATAACTCCAGTGAGAATATATACCATTTCTATGTGAGTTTTAACTCTTTAAAATTCTTTCTCTTTTGTTCTTTCATACAATACTTGAAGAGAATGTGACTCACTTTCTCCAGTGCTGCAGTTGTTCAGGTCATACAGTTAAAGGGTAATGTGCTAGAGACGGTCCATATAAAGAAGACTAGAGACAGAGAGTGGAATGATGGTTACCAGGGACTAGGGGCACGGGTAGTGGGGAGTTCCTGGTTTACATGTGTGCAAAATTTCAGTTTGGAAAGATGAAAAAAGTTCTGAGGTTGGATGGTGGGGACGATTACCCAACAGTGTGAATGTACTTAATGTCACTGAACTGTACATTTGAAATGGTAAATTTTATGTACATTTTACCACAATTAAAAAATTAAAGAAATTTAAAGATGTGAAAAAAAGAATAGTTATGATCTCTGCCCTTGAGGCACTCACAAGCTAGTGGTTGGGACAGGCATGTACACATATGTATAAAAGTAGGGTTTCAATTTTCATGGTTACTGATGTGTAGTTGATAGGCACACAAAGGCAAGGGAGCACAAGACTGGTATAAGAGCCGTAGATGCAACTACGTTGAGTCTCCAGGGACGAATAAGAGCTGATACCAAAAATATGTGGGCAGGTAGTATTGAAAAGCATATCAGTATCACCTGGAAACTTTTTAGAAATTTAAATTTGATAACTCCGTCCCAGAACTAGAATCAGAAATTCTATGGGTGGGGTTCCTCAGTCTTACGTTTTAGCAAGCCCTTTAGGTGATTCTGATGAAGCTAGAGTTTGAAAATTTCTAATGTAAAGTAAATAAGACAAATTTTAGAGTCAGACCACCTGGCTCTACCTCTTACTAAATGTGTACACATAGCACTTCCTATGCTTAACAGCACTGCTAACTAGAAAATAGCTCACTGGAACTACTCACATAAATGCTTAAAAATTACTTTTTGAATGAATATTGCTAAAATGTTTTCTAAAATATGTTGCCAGTTAACCCTCCTGAAATGTAGTAATGAGGTCAAAAGTTATTGATAAAGAAATGATATTGTCTAAGGTGGGGCTAGTGAGCAGTCAGCTGTGTCAGATATAACAGAAAGGTATGATAAGGTCTGAATGATACCTGTTGACTGGGCAACGTGGAAACAATGGGAATTTTAGCCAGGATGGTTTTGGGGAGTGGAAAGGGAAGTAGCCCCAACAAAGGGACACTTGGAGGAAGGACTTTGAAGAGCCGACCCCTAGGAGTTGCGACTGGTTCCTCAGGCACTTGACAGACGGAGCCTACAGAGCTGGAATGCATACATCTGAGGAAGGGATGCCAGAAGGCTGGTGTTGACGGGTCTCTGAAGAGGCATACTGTGGTAGGTTCTGAGAATGTGGGGAAAAAAAGAAAACCTGGTTACTGGAATCAGCTGCGTAACTCAGATGAAGAGCCTTTGCTGAGGTGATGGTTTCATAAATGGGAAGCAAAACAGGTAGGATCTCTATGACAAAGGAGGCAAGAATATACAGTGGAGAAAAGACAGTTTCTTCAATAAGGGGTGCTGGGAAAACTGGACAGCTACATGTAGAAGAATGAGATTAGAACATTTCCTCACACCATATACAAAAATAAACTCAGAGTGTATTAAAGACCTAAATGTAAGAGTGGAAACCATAAAACGTTTAGAAGAGAACATAGGCAGGACACTTTGACATAAATCATAGCAATATTTCTTTTGATCTGTCTCCTAAGGCAAAAGAAATAAAAATAAAAATAAATGGGACTTAATTAAACTTTGAAGCTTTTGCACAGCAAAAGAAACTATTGACAAAATGAAAAGACAGCCTACTAAATGGGAAAGAATATTTGCAAATGATATGACCAATAAGGGGATAATATCCAAAATTTATGAACAGCTTATACAGCAATGTCAAAAAAACAAAGAACCCAATTGAAAGTAAGCAGAAGACCCGAACAGGTATTTCTCTAAAGAAGACATACAAATGGTCAATGGTCACATGAAAAAATGCTCAGCGTCACTAATCATCAGAGAAATACAAATCAAGACCACAATGATGTAACACCTCATACCTGTCAAAATGGCTGTCGTCAGAAAATCTACAAATAACAAATGCTGGCCAGGACATCAAGAAAAGAGAACCCTAGTACACTGTTGGTGGGATTGTAAATTGGTGTAGCCATTGTGGAAAACTAAAAATAGAACTACCATATGATCCAGCAGTTTCAATCCTGCGTATAATCCAAAGAAAATGAAAACACTAATTCGAAAAGATCCCTGCACCCCAATGTTCATAGCAGCATTATTTATAAAAACCAAGATAAGGAAACAACCAGATGAGTAGATAAAGTGTATATATATATACACACACACATACACATACATACAGTGGAGTATTACTCAGCCATAAGAAAGAATGAAATCTTGCCATTTGCAACAACATGGATGGCCCTAGAGAACATTATGCTTAGTGAAATAAGTCAGACAGAGAAAGACAAATACTCTATATTATCACTCATATGTGGAATCTAAAAAATAAAACGAATGTACATAACAAAACAGAAACAGACTCACAGATATAGAAAACAAACTAGTGGTTATGAATGGGGAGAGGGAGGGAGGAAGGAACCAGGTAGAAGTATGGGATTAAGAGACACAAACAACTATGTGTAAAATAAATAAGCAACAAGGATGTATGGTGCAGCACAGGAAGATATAGCCATTATTTTGCAATAACTTTAAATTGAGTATAATCTATAAAATATTGAATCACTTTGCTGTACATCTGAAACTAATGTAATATTGTAAATCAACTATACTTCAATTAAAAAAACAAAACAAAACAAACCCAGGATGTTATCAACACCCTTTTTTATTCGTCTTCTATTCTTCTAGCACCCCCTATAGGTAGAATTTAACAAGAATCCTGGAGGTTTGCAGAATTCCAGCCCCAGCATGAGAAAACAAGAGTATAGGTGGGTGGGTTTGAAGCTGAGAGACTAGAATTTAATGAGCAACATAATTCACCCTATTGGCTACTTAGCGCCCACAAACACTTTCCTACACATACTTGAAGCAAAACTTCCTATAACTTCATACTTTCACTAAATAAGATGCTACTACACTTTGAACAAAAGGAGATACTCTTACCCTCTCCCCCAAAAGGGGAGATGCTGTGTTCCAATTGTCATCGTATCCATTTCTGAGCAACGTTTACAGTACTGATCTCTGGGCAATATTAATTGCTCCTCATGTTCAGTCACAGTCCCACCTGAATGAATATTCTGTAAACTAAATACTAAATTGTAGAGTTAACCGCCACCAAGAGTCCTTATGTAAAATAATAAGGGGAAGGAGGAGATTGAAAAGAAATTAGTTGATATATAGAAATATACACACACATACACAGTAACACTAGAAGGAAGAAAATATGCAAGCTGCCGCCATCATTTTTGTACTGTTTATGAGGCTGTAGTTAATATTTATAGCTTACGTTAGATTACTGGACTAATTCTTAAAGTCACCCCACGGAGTAGCAGATCGGGTGCCTCCGCTGTCACACCCGGACACTGAGTGTCTCTGTGGTCGTAATTTCTACCTCTAATACCAGTCACTAGATGCTGCCATTAATGGGTCTAGACGCCCCTGTGAGCCCTGCTTCTTTAATGAGTGCAGTTCTCATTAGGGCCAGTGTCCTGAATGTGAATATCTGACTGGCGAGAATGTGCCTGAGCTGCCGGTGTTTCAGCCTAACCGAAGAGTAGTTTTGCAAGCAAGTGCTGGGCAGCCAGGGAGATAAATGTTCACAACAGGAATGACTGGGCGTTAAATCTCTAGAGGCCCGAGAAGCCTAGCTATGGGGGTAGAGTGGGGAAGGTAACGGAATAGCGGGCAACGTACAGCCGAAGGTGAGCATTTAAAGGATGGGAAGGAAGGAGCTCGTTTCTAGCCTATAGAAAATGACCCAGCAGGAAGAGAAGAGTGGAAGCGATGGTAGAAGGGGACCCACTGAAGATATATGACAGAGACTGAGGACTCAACTTCCAAGTACTGAGAGAAGACGGGAAGCACCGTGGTGGATGAGGCTCTGTTTGAGGTCTGCACAGAACATTTCCTGCTTTATTAAGCAAAGTAGATTTAACTCAGAGAAGAGAATTCCTGTGCAATGTAGTGCATTCTTTGGGTGGTGATCAAAATCTCACTGGGTACCTATTCTGAGAGTTTCAAATATTATCATCAGGCTAAGGCAACGCACTCAGTTTTAAAGCTTGGTGACCATGTGTAAGGATTTAAATTTTATTATGTATAGGTCATAGTTATGTCTGGAGGTCTGCATTTTCTGAAAAAGATATATGTGAATATAACAGAGCATTATGAAATTGCATAGTAAATTAGCTACAGCTAAGAATTTGAACTTCACTTTAGTCAGCTAAGTAGTCATTGGTCTGTTCACCTAAATGATAGAACAGAAAAATGAGAAAATTATGATCAACTAAATAGATTTTTCAACTTGCTCCTGTGATGAACTTAGCAGATTCTTTTGACTTGCTTTTATTTTGAACTCAGGTTTCTAAAAATATTAATACGGGAAAACCTGTCATAATTGCATGCAATTTGAGAAACGTTTTCTTGTTTTTTTCTTACCACTTTAATTGTTCTCTCCATTGTATGATTTGGTTACTGTTTATTTTACCAATTGTCACATACCATTTCCGCCTTGAATTCTATTTTTACGTGTATCTTTGGACAGTATAGCCCCAAACAGTCTAAATAAGACTTTTCAGATCAGGAGGAAGACCTGGCCAATATAAAAAAAATGAAACCTCTGTGGAAGAGAAAAATCCATAATGGTAGTTACTAAAGAAAAGTTTTTAATCCAAATCACCTCCTCTAGACATTAGAGAATTCACAAGAGAAATATTTCAAATACTTCCATGTGAAAATAGGTACATTTTAAAAAGAAACTAAACTCTAATGTTTTAAGGGATTTAAAACCCTGTAAATATGTCCCTTAAGGGAAAGCACTGTTTGAGCTCAGATGTTAATGTTTGTCAGAGACTCCGAAGGAGAGAGAATGTACAAATATGCTACCAGAAATAGACTCACAGACATAGAAAACAAACTATGGTTACCAAAGGGGAAAGAGTGGGGAGGGATAAATTGGAAATTTGGGATTAACAGATACACATTACTATATATAAAAATAAACAAGGAACTATTATATAGCACAGGGAACTATATTCAATATCTTGTAATAGCCCATAATGGAAAAGACTCTGAAAAAGAATATGTATATCTGGATCACTTTGCTGTACACCTGTTACTAACACAACATTGTAAGTCAACTATACTTCAATAAAATTTTTTAAGGAAAGAAAATACATCCTTGCTAATTTCAGTGTCCTGGATGATTTTCAATTTCTTGAAAGCTTTACTGCTGAATTCTCCATGGAAGGTCTAGGAATCTAATTTTAACCAGGCTCCAGGCGGTTCTTAGGATGAGACTAGTCTGGGATACTACCTGGAATTAAAATCATTTGGGATTAGTAAAGTAGTTTTTTGGGGGGTAATGTTTGTATAGATTACCAGAAGCGTGAAAGTAAAGCTTTCTAGAAATTGAAAAACATCCAGGTGGATACTGAAATTAGCAAGGATGCTGGCAGGAATAATAGTGAAGAGACTAAATAAACCAGGTGTTAGCACTTACAAAAGTGCAGATTCCCTGGAGGAGCCTTACCTTATTCATCCACATTGATGTCCCATCATTCCCCGGCTTCCCAACCCAACCACACATAACTTTGAAGTCCTCCGATGTCTACATGTGACTCTGGGCCTTTGCAAACGCTGTTCACTCTATCTGGCCCATTCTTCTCTCTCCCTCGTAATCTAGGCAGATTTTTTGGGTATGTGTTTCCACTTGTCCCTGTATTTATTACACCACAGCATTTTCTTTCACTCTTCTTGTTTTTTTCACCCACCTAGTTCACCCGTTCTCATGGACATACTCTAGGCCTTGTCATCACTGATAATTGTACTCTTTCTATGATCTCAGGCTCAAGGATCCCACTCTTTGACCATCTCTTCCCCTCCCCCTCATTGTGGGCTTATTCCCCCTATCACTTCAAACTCAGGAGTAAAATCTCTATGGGTCTTGGCCCTGCCCTCTGGGCACCTGGTTCTGCCCTCTGAGTCACCCTCCCTTTTTCATGAAAGGTTGCACATCTGTGCAGCTGAGTAGTGTTTTCAGCATGTTTCCATTCAGCACGAATGTTGTGAGTCCAGTGGCTTTGTTTTGTTTTGTACTTTCAGTCTAAGCTAGCAGTGTTTCTCCTACTATAATTCTCTTACAAGACCACACAGCTTCTTGGGAATCTTATTGGGGTTCACTTCATTAGGTAAAACCCCACAGACCTGATAGTCCATTCCTTTTCATTGCTGAGTAGCATTCCATTATATGGATACACCACACTTTTTTTTTTAGCCATTCATCTGTTGGTAGACATATTAATTGATTACAGTTTTTTGGCTCTTCCAAAGAAAGCTGTTACAAGTCTCGTTACTTGTTTCTGTACAGATCTTTGGGAGAACATATGCTTTCATTTCTCCTGAATGAAAACCTGGGATTGGAATGTGTAAATCATATAATAGATGTATGTTTAATAACTTAAGAAATTGCCAAACTGTTTTCCAAAGTTGTATCTTTTTTACATTCCTACCAGCAGTGCATTAGAGTTCCAGTTCCTCCAAATATCTTCAGTATATGATATTTAAAATTTTTTGTTGTTATATAGTTGATTTACAGTGCTGTGTTAGTTTCAGTCATACAGCAAAGTGATTCAGTTATACACACACACATATATATTCTTTTTCAGATTCTTTCCCATTACAGGCTATATTATAAGATATTGAATATAGTTCCTTGTGCTATACAGTAGATCCTTATTGTTTATCCATTTTATGTATAGTAGTGTGTGTTAATCCCAAGCTTCTAGTTTATCCCTCCCCCCCTCCCCCTTTGGTAATCATAAGATTGTTTTCTATGTCTGTGAGTCTGTTTCTGTTTTGTAAATAAGTTCATTTGTATCATTGTTAAAGATTCCACATATAAGTGATATCATTAATATTTGTCTTTATCTGACTTACTTCACTTAGTATAATAATCTCTAGGTCCATCCATGTTGCTACAAATGTCATTATTTCATTCTTTTTATGGCTGAGTAATATTAAATTATATATATATATATATATATATTTATTTATCTATGTATATATCTCACATCTTGTTTATCCATTAATCTATTGATGGACACTGAGGTTGCATCCATGTCTTGGCTGTTATAAATAGTGCTGCTATAAACATTAGGGTGCATATATATTTTCTAAAATAAAAATAGTATTTTCATCTTTTCTGGATGTATGTCCAGGAGTGGGATTGCTGGGTCATATGTTAACTCTATTTTTAGTTTTTTAAGTAACTTCCTTACTGTTTTCTATAGTGGCTGAACCAATTTACATTCCCACCAACAGTATAGGAGGGTTCCCTTTTCTCCACACCCTCTCCAACATTTATTATTTGTAGGATTTTGATCATGGCCGTTCTGACTGGTGTGAGTTGATACCTCATAGTAGTTTTGATTTGCATTTCTCTAATGATTAACAATGTTGAACAGCTTTTTATGCACCTATTGGCTATCTGAGTATCTTCTTTGGAGAAATGTCTGTTTAGATCTTCTGCCCATTTTTCGACTGGATTGTTTGTTTTTTAGCTACTGAGTTCTATGAGCTGTTTGTGTATTTTGGAAATTAAGCCCTTGTTGGCTGCATCATTTGCAGATATTTTCTAGGTTGTCTTTTCATTTTGTTTATGATTTCCTTTGCTGTGCAAAAGCTCATAAGTTTGATTAGGTCCCATTTGTTTATTTTTGCTTTTATTTTCTATTGCCTTGGGAGACTGACCTAAGAAAATAACTATGATTTGTGTCATAGAGCATTCTACCTATGTTCTCTTCTAGGAATTTTATGGTGTTACAGCTTACATTTATGTCTTTAAGCCATTTTGAGTTTATTTTTGTATATGGTTTGAGGGAGTGTTCTAACTTCATTGATTCACATGTGGCTGTCCAGCTTTCCCAACACCACTTGCTGAAGAGATTGTCTTTTCTCCATTGTATATTCTTGCCTCCTTTGTAGAAGATTAATTGACCATAGTGTGTAAGTTTATTTCTGGGCTCTCTATTCTGTTCCATTGATCCACATGTCTGCTTCTGTGTCAATACCATGCTGTTTTGATTACTGTGGCTTTGTAGTACGGTCTGAAGTCTGGGAGGATTATGTCTGCAGCTTTGTTCTTTTTCCTCAGGATTGCGTTTGTAGTTCTGTGTAAATTTTAGGATTATTTGTTCTAGTTCTCTGAAAAATGTCATGGGTAATTTGATAGGGATTGTGTTAAATCTGTAGATTGCTTTGGGTAGTATGGCCATTTTAACAATATTAATTCTTCCAATCCAAGCGCATTGGATATCTTTCCATTTCTTTGAATTCAATACTTGATATAAGGAGTCTTTTAAATTTTGACCATTCTAATATGTGGATATTAGTATCTCATTGTGGTTTTAATTTGCATCCTGAATGACTAATGATGTTGAGCTTCTTTTCATTCATATGTCTTCTATAAGAAGTTCTATGGAGAAGTGACTATTGAAATTTTGGCCCATTTTTAATTGGATTTTTAAAATATTATTATTGAATTTTGAGAGTTCTTTATATCTTCTGTATACCAGTCCTTTATCAGCTGGATGATTGTCAAATATACTCTCTCAGTCTATGGCTTGTCTTTTGTTATCTTTTATCTTTCATTGTTATCTTTTTATCTTTCATTTGAAGAATAGACATTTTCAATCTTGATAAAAGTCAGATTTATCAGTTTGTTCTTTTATAGATCATGCTTTTGGTGGTGCATCTAAGAAATTCTTACCAAACCCAGTGTCACAAAAATTTTTTTTCCATGTTCTCTTCTGAAAGTTTCATAGCTTGAGGTTGGAATCTGGACTGATGATTCATTTTGAATTGACTTTTGAATCATGTGAGATATGGATTAAAGTTGCTTTTTTGAGGGAGGGGGGCATATAGCTATCACATTGTTCCAGCACAACTTACCGGAAAGATTACTCTTTCTCCACAGAACTGTTTTTGTACCTTTGTGAAAAATTGGTTGTCCGTATATGTGTTGATGTCTTCTGTTCCGTTAGTCTATTTTTCTGTCTTTACACTAATACTCCATTGGCTTGATTATTGTAGCTTATTAACTGTAACTTCTTTTATTATTTTTGTGGTGGCTTTAGGACTTAGAATATAGGTCTTTAATGTATTATAATAGAACTGATATTATACCTCTAACTGACAAATCACCACTTCACATGTAGTAGACAAATATTACAACTGTGTCCTTACAAATCTCCCCCTTCCTCAAATTGGTGCTAGTGTCACACATTTTATTTCTGCCAATGTTATAAACCTCATACTACATGATGATTATTTTTACTCTAATCAGCCAATAAATATTTACCCTTTTAGTTAAACTTCATTTCTTTGTGTGGAACCAGATTTCAATCTACCATCTTTTCTTTTTGCCTGAAGGACTTCCTTTAGCATTTTTTATAATGCAGATCTGATGGTGATGAATTCATTCCATTTCAGTGTGTCTGAAAAAAGCCTTTATTGCACATTTATCTTGAAAGATATTTTTACTGGGTGTAGGGGTTAGGACTACAATTTTCCTTTCCTTTCAGTACTTCTCTGTTGCCTCACTATCTTCTTGATCATATTATTTCTGATGGCAAACTTGCTTTAACCTTTTATCTTTGTATCGCTGATATAATGTATCATTTTTTTTCTAGGTGCTCCTTAAGCTGGGTGTCCAGAGTAGCTTACCTCTATTTGGATTTTGTGTTCTACATTTTAAGTATATCCAGTACGTTCACATCTGTGTTAACATTTAGCTCTTCTTTTTCACATAGGCTTGAAGTGTTGGAAGAGTCACCTTGGCCCTCCCAGAAAGACAGTTTTCAGATTGTTCAGTGCAACTGCAGTGTTCACAAATGTTGTGAATGCCACGTGCCTGTGCCAACAGCCAAACTCAATTACACCCTTCTTATGTATTTGAAGATCACATCTGCTGGAGTAACTTTTCACTTACCTCCAATGTCAGTTCAGCCCATAAATGTCGGTAAGTTCTGCATAAGGAAGATAATCGATCCAAACAGCAGTCATACGAGCAGGTTGAAAATTGCTTACAAAATTTTTCACTAGCTTATCTCTCTTTGACCAACACTGTAAACATGATAAGTATAGTTCTAGAGGATATTAAGTTATCTTCTGAAATGATTTGACAGCAGTAAGTAGATCTCTGCAATTATAATTTAAATTGTTTTTGAAAGCAGTTTGATTTCTTTAAATCCTGGATTGGTGTAATGGATATGTACTGCTTGGTTATTACTTTTTCATATCTCAGATAACTATTTATGAAAATAATTAAAAGCTGGTTTTTACCTGAATTTATGACCCCAATAAATATTTCTTAGAGGCTCATGTGAGTCAGCCACCCATCTAAGAGCTGGGGAAACAATGGTGAATGAGACAAAGGACCTGCGTCACGGAGCAGGGACAGACAGGAGCAGGGAGAGGGAAACAGTAAAAAAGTAAATGAACAAGGTGCTGTACAGATCTATATTAGGAGAAGAGTTCCAATAATTGGTAAGGCCCATATTTTTAATGCAAAGATTTGCCAAAAGTTTCTTGGATCAACTCAAATATATAATTACAAATGTGAACAATCTAGGA
The DNA here is from genome assembly GCF_048564905.1 of Vicugna pacos. Lineage (NCBI taxonomy): Eukaryota > Metazoa > Chordata > Mammalia > Artiodactyla > Camelidae > Vicugna > Vicugna pacos. The sequence continues at coordinate 18,754,972 of NC_132999.1, read as the reverse complement.
GAATGTTAAATTAAAGGATGTAATTTATTAACTCAGTTTTGTGTATGCATGTTAAATTATACATTACACATGATGTGTAGTTTCACAGCGTTACTATTTTACATTTACATTTCTTGAAACGGTTATATGCAAACTCTTTTCATGCATCTTTGCCTCACGGTTTTTGACATCACTAGAGCCCCTTTTCACGTATCTGACACGGTTTCCCACACCACTTCACCTTCAGTTCTTTCTAAGTTCCTGGGGGTATAGCACTTTTTGAATCTGTATATGACGTTATATTTAACATTAGGACTTTTAAATAACTTGTCTTCTGGGGATATATTTGTGACCTCCATAGTATAACTACAGTGATATCCAAGCAAGTCAGTCATGACATTATACCACAGAGAAGAATTACAAGATCTATAAAATAGCATCATCTTCTCTTTTTGAAACCAGTCCAAAAGGTGGTTTTTAGAAGCCTTTAGAGCCAGCATTGAATTGAATTGTTTTTAAAAATAAAGTTAAGAGAAGGTGCTATGATAGACTTTTATAAGAACCTTAAAAGGAATTTTGTCTTATTTCAGGGATAATCGTAGGGAAAAGGATTTCCCTGTATTTGGTCATATATGATAATGTCTAAAAATTATATGTGTCATGAAAGAAATGACAGGTTGTGTGATGGAGAATGTTAGGTGTAGGGGCTATTATTTCAGCTGTGGTGGTCCTCCTTTAAGAGATAGCATTTAAGCTGAATAGAAAAGAGATAACTATGCAAAAATCCAGAGCAGAAGGTGCCCCAGGCAGGAAGAATAGTGCTCACAAAATTCCTGGGATGGAATGAGCTTGGAAGGTGAAAGAACCAAAGAGAAGGCCCTTGTGGTTGGAATGAATGAGGTAGGTGCATATTCGGAGATGTGGTTAGACAGTTATCTGGGTCCAGGTCAAACCATGGGCCAGGGTTACAGAGTTTGAATTTTATTCTAATTGCAATGGAAGCTTTTAAACCAGGAGAGTGGTATGATCAGGTGTGTGTGTGTGTGCACGCATGCATATTTAAAATTGATGTTGCATGTGAAGAAGGAAATTGATGGGGAAGGGAGGAAGGATAGTTGCAAGAGTGGAAGCAGAGGTATCAGTAAGAGGCTGTTGGAGTTGTCCAGTTGGCTTAGGGTCATTGCAGTGGAGAAGTGAAGAAGTAATCAGACGTGGGATCTATCTGGGAGATGGTACTGGCTGAATGTTCTAATGATCTGGGTGTGGAGTGTGAAGGACAGAGAGCAATCAAGGATACCACTTAGGCTTGGACCTAAGTGGTACCAGAATAGTGGCACCAGATCCTGAGAAGGGGAAATTGGAGAGGAATAGGTGTGTGACACGTTACGTTTGAGATGCTTATTAGAAACCCAGGAGATACTGAGTTGGATATATGAGCCTAGAAGTCAGGGGAGACATGTTTGGGAGTCTCTAGTATATAGATGTTATGGGATTGCATGAAATCACACATTTGGAGTTCAGTGAGACAAAGAGTGAGAGACGATCAGAGAGAAAAGAGGAGTTAAAAGCGTGGTGACCTGGAAGCCAAGAGGGAAAAGTAGTTCAGCTACTCCCAGAATGAGCAGCTGTGGGGAGTGCTGCTGGGAGTTGGAGTAAAGTGAATCAGGCCATTGACATTGGTTTTGGCAAAGGGTAGTGACCTTGGTAAGAGTAGTTTCAGTGAACTGGCGAGAAGGAAGACCTGCTCAGAATAGGTTGGTTAGGAAAGTGGGATGCAAAGTGGAGAAAGTGAGCAGTGCCAGCTCACCAGGAGGAATTTTGCTCTGAAAGAAGTAGGTAGATGGGGTCTGGGACTGGATACATAGTGGGTCCAGGGAAAGAGTTATTTTTAGATTTCTGATATCAAGGCATATATGTATGGAAATAGGAAATGTGAAATAGTTTATAATTTTATGATTTCACTTTTGTTTGGTGTCTTTGTTTTGTGTTCTATCCTCTTGGTTATAAGAACTCAGTGAATTTCACCTGTAGTTTCTGGACTTTAGTTTTAGCTATCCCTGCCATAAAGTAGCTAAAATTTTTCATATGCCACATAATGTAAAACCTTCGTTAATTTTGACTCAAGGAAAAGAAAAACTGTATCCAAATTCTTGAAAATATGGGATGTAAAAAATATGAATGTGCCATTTTATTTCTTGAAAATGAAATACAAATCAATAAATAGTTCAGTGTAATGATGATTTCCATGTACACGAGTAGTTCCTGTTAATTGCAAAAATCTTGAAAATGTAGAGATGGACAAAGAAGAAAAATACATCATTTATTTTCGACTATTTTGGCTTTTTTCTATTTTAATACACATTTACACATATCCTTTCATTTGCTTATTTTAATAAATCAGGAATCCAAGGATAGATGCTTAATAAACTTTTAAAATTAACCATATTAAGCATGTTCAATATTCTTCTCCAATATGATTTTTAATAGTTGTATAGATTTCCATTAAAGGGATGAACCATTATTTATTCAATCAGTTCTTTATTGGAAGATATTTACATTGTTTCTACAAATAATTTTAAAGTTATGTTGTATATTTAAAACCACAGGCATACACATTTCCACATATTTATACACACAAATGCATATGCCTACATAAAAACACACATATACATGTGAACTCAGAAATTATATACTGAGCTAAATGCCCCATTAAAATAAGACACTCCATCCCCACCCCTTTCGGGTGACAAGCCAGGACCTGCTGATGCTATGTTTACTGCATGTAAACCATGCATGCTATGTGGATGTGTCTGGATTGTTCTATTTCAAAATTAATGAATTTACTGAATTTGCATGCATATTTACATAAATTTCCATGCATATGTTACTGATTTTTGCATACAAAATCTGTATGTATTTTCCAAGTAGTGCTCTGCAAAATACTTTTTCTCCTTGGTACTCATGAAAACAGTGGGTGGGTTTCAAATAAGTCTGGGAAATGCTAGGTTGAATAAAGTTAAGCTGTCTTTTTTATAGCAGGAATTCATATTTATCGAAATAACATCATTTACTGACTTATAGTTTTTACCATGTGGGGAGAAGGTGGTAATGATTCCTATGGTAAAGTACAGGAGTGGACCCAGTATTTTGCTTCTGTAATCAGCTTTTGAATAAGGACACTTTTTAGACAGTTGAAAGAATAGGATATGCTAAAAATTCATTTTGACTTTATTTAGACTATCATGGAAGGGGGAGGGTGGTCTAGCTCAGTGGTAGAGTGCATGGTTAGCATGCAGGAGGTCCTGGGTTCAATCCCCAGTACTTCTGTTGAAATAAGTCAATAAATAAACCTAACTACCTCTCCACAAAACAAAAATGAAAAAGCAGACAATAAATAAAGGCTATCATGAAAATCACTTGACTTTAAAGTGTTCTCTTTTTTTCTTAAGTGAAGCCTGATCCACCATCAGGTTTGCATATGGAAATCACGGACACTGGTGATTTAAAGATTTCTTGGTCCAGTCCAGTATCAGTACCATTTCAACTTCAGTATCAAGTGAAATATTCAGAGAATTCTACAACAAATACGAGAAAAGTAAGTATAGTTTGATAAATGAAATGAAAAGTTGAGAAGCAATTAAAGAGAAAGTGAGGACCACCCCCCACCCCAGGTCCCATAGAAAATGCCCTTGGGACACCAAGGGTTCCTGCTACTTCTAGTGCTGAATCAGTCATAATTTAATATTATGCCACTGGCTTTCATTTAAGATCAGCATAGGAAATGAGCATAATATAGCATTTCTGGATCTTCTGTAAAATGATTTTAGAAAAATTGTCTGATATTACTCACTGTCTCTTAAATGTGGATCCATGTTGTATGTTGAGGAGCATGACAAATTCCTCCCAGAAGTTAGTGCCAGGAAAAGTTCCTCTTCCAAAGTTTATGTATTTTAGGTTAAACTCTCTCTCTCTTTCTCTCCTTCTGCCTCCCTCCCTCCCTCTCTCCCCCCTCACTTACAGACACACACACACACACACACACACACACAACTAAATGGCTACTGGAAGTCCAGACACAGAATTATGGAATTGATCATTATAAAGTTTTCACATAAAGACCTTCTCTGGTTTCTGATTTTACGTGCCATCCTTACTTTTTTCTTACTACTCAATATATTTGTTTACATGCAAGTGCATGCATTTGTACTGTATAGTGTGTCAAATCCTTTTTCATTCTTTCAGTTAGTACTGAGCACCTACTGGGTGCCAACAGCTCAGGATATATTGGGATAGTAGAACAGGATAAGGGGTTTAGGAATGTGAGTGGGAGATGGTGGACTGTAATATTAAATGGAGGCCAGGGAAGAGATGGAGAAGGTGACATCTGAGCAAGGATTTGAAGGAGGTGGTGATGTAGATACCTGGGGGAACTGGGTTGTAAGTAGAGAAAACAGCAATTCGGAAGCCTTAAGCTGGGTGAGCAGCTGGAGGCCGGGGTAGTGAGCGGTTGGTCAGAGAGGGGCGGGGGAAGGAGGCGCTCACAAAGAGCCCTGTGGGCCATGAAAGACTTTGGCACTTTAACTTGTGAAACTAACTGTTATGTAATTCAAGGGGGAAAAAAAACCTGTTCTTTTGGATCTGGGCTAATTTTTGAAGACTTTATATTCATAAAGAGCAGAATGGGAATCCAGTGTCATGTGTGGAATAAGCCATTAAGGCTTCTCAGGGCTTCAGCTTTCTCAACGGTAAATGGAGATGGTAGGATTTGAAATCTAGGTGACCTGATAGTGTATAATGCATTCCTAGTGCTTTTCACTGCTTCTAGCCTGTAGCACCCCACAGTCTAATGAGCCAGGAAGTTCAGTAGCTTCGGGGCACATCACTGCTTGTTTTACGCAGAGAGGTCTCTGAGATATTTTCCCTCTAGCTTATAAACTGTATTTTGATTCACTGTAGTTTATCATCAGACTTGGGTCCTTAAAATTATTCATGCCCTGCTTCATGATGCTTTCCTCCAGGAACATTTATAGTTCTCTGTACATTCTACCGTGTGTGTGATAGCTGTCAGCAGTGGCTTGAAGCTTCCCACTGACGTTAGCTGTCCTTCTCAGATCCTGACACGTCAATATTCGTTATCATTCAGTTAAAAATATGCGTTGATTATCATTGTGACTTTTTTCCTTGGACTCACAGGCAATTTAAAGTTTTATTGACTGATGTCAACCAAACATTTGTTGTTGGGTTATTGAGCTCTGTGTAATTCCACGATGGGCCAGCTGGCTACTCTGTAAGATTTTAATTCTTTGTAATTAGTTGAGACCTGCTTGCAATCAATTTTGGTTAAGGTTTCACATTGATCTGATGTGCTGATGTTTTCAAATGGTATTTAACAGGCTGATGAGATTGTCTCAGCTGCTTCTCTGCTAGTAGACAGTGTGCTCCCTGGGTCTTCCTATGAGGTTCAGGTGAGGGGCAAGAGACTGGATGGCCCAGGAATCTGGAGTGACTGGAGTACACCGCTTACTTTTACCACACAAGGTAGGTTTTGTAAGTCACTTCTGTTGACAGAAGAATATGGTTCCTGAATTTGCCTTTGGCATGTTATAAGCATCTTAAATTTTGTGGCAGTAAACCAAAAGGAGCAACACCATATTACTTTTTAAGTGAAAGTTTGAAAACGTTAACCTGTTGGTGGCAGCCTGTGTAAGAGCGCCCACGTCTGTGTGCATCCGTGGGGGTATCGTGCTAAATTATTCTTTCTTACCCAAAAGATAGAGTTAGTATAAAAGTTCCAAATTTACAAATTCAGGACACTACTTTTACTGATGGATGTTTCCTGAGTTTGTACTTGAAAATCAGATATATTTATTTGGCATAGATTTTAACTATTAAAATTTATTTGAATATTATGTATTATATAATTAAACAATTCTTTTCACTCCAGATGCTTGCTCTTGAGAGTTTTCACTTTCAGTTCTCGTATTTCTAAAGTTATCTTTAAATATCAGGAAAACTGCAGTCTGTTCACAACTTCCTTGTGAGCTGAGGCGCAGGGTTTTATATAGAGGCCCAGGAGTCCAGCAGTCCCATCCCTGGCACAAGCTAGGGAGGGACTGTAAGAAGACACCTCATGATCCTTTGACTAGTTGTCCGATCTGTCAAATGGGCAGAATTACTCTGCTCTGTCAAATGGGCAGACACACTCAGGTTGATTTTGGATGTATGAGATAGCAAGTACCATGTAAAACACTAAGCAGATATGCAACACATTGAATGAAATAAATTTACTTGTTGATTACTTACTATTTAAAAAGCATTGATTATTGAAAAGTAAGTAGTAGAGTGGTTTAAGAGCATGGACTTTGGAGTCCCAGAAGTTTACAGGGATCCTGGCACCATTTGGAAAGTTGTCTTAATCTTTCTATGCCTCAATTTCCTCATCTGTAAAACAGAGACTTTTTAATATGGATAGAATGAAATAATGCACATAAAGGGCTTACTGCAGTGCCTGATCCTTAGTACGCACTCAGGAAATAGTAGATCATAGTTTAATAACTATCATAGTTTATAAATCCACAATTTCAATATTAAAAATCTCAAAGTCTAATGAAGGTGAGAGATTGACAAGATACGTAAATAATTGCTTAGCGCAAGTAAGGTGGTGAGAAGAGCTGAACTAAGGGCTAAGCACCAGAAAGAATTAATTCTCACTGGCAAAGTCAGGGACCTTGTGTAAACAGACTTAGAAGACAGGAATTTGTCATGTCTAGTCCTCAAATAATTAGAGTATCATGGTATGTGTCATATGATGCTGAAAATTCAAATTTTATTCTATCTTCAATTATAGATCATCGATTAATAAGTCTTAATGACCAGCTGTGAAGTAGATAGAGAGGAATGAATTAACAGCATAAAATTTCAGTGAATGTCCTGTGAAGGTTTTTACACTATGGGATGGGGTGAAATGGGTGGCAGAGGAGGGAAGTTTGACAAAGGAAGGAGAGGCAACAGCCCCTGCTCCCCGTCTGAGTGGCCTGTGCTTTGCACCTTTATTTAACCATCTGGTGAAATGTTTCTCTTCCACACAAAAATGGCTTTATCCTTTACTGTTTTAGTTCTTAATTAGATCTGAGGCCCTACCCTCTCTGAAGAAAAAGGAAATTCTAAAGGAATCGTTGTTTTTAAGTTTGCTGATGTTCAAGTTATACATTTATACTGTTCTAGAATGTGATTCTTAGTAATGTTATATATTCATTGGATTAAGATGAAAGTTTGATTCAGTATAATATAATAGCTACTTGTGTTATATAGTTCACATAAAATTTTATTTTGGTTTGTCAACTTAGGTTTTTAGACCTTTGGATGGACATATTTTTAGCTCTATTCTACTTTATGCAAATCCTTTTATACTTCTATTACTTTCCTAGTTCATGTCAATATCTGTAGGATTAAATTTGCTTGGCTTCTTAATATGTTACATAAGATTTTTATGCTTTCATGTAAAATTTAATCAGACTTATTAATATATATGATAAAGTACATATAGACATGTATATGCCCATCCATAGGCAAATATTTATTGTTTTGTGTACACAAAGTTTTAATACAGGCATGTTTTGTGAAAAAGCTTTGCCAACTTACTTACTTGTACAATATCCAACAATGTTACCATTAACAGTTAGCCTTTTACTTGTTTGACACAGGTGTGTCTCTCTAGTGACTTGAGACATCCCAAACAGGAAAATCTGAAAATAAGTGAAAAGTAAATCCAGACAGTGAGTGAATAGCTGCCCCAAAGGGCAGAGTTTGTTCATTTAGCAATGTGTGTAAAGTTAAGCTTAGTGATTTAGCAAGCTTGGATCGCTTAGATGCTGCTGAGTGGTACTAAGTGATTAGTAAGGGAAAGACAGAAACTTGCCAAATAGAAAGTAGACTAGGACACCAAGAGTGGGAGGAAAGCTTACACCCTTCAGTATCTCCCAGGCACGTTTCTCTATTACCGTATTGTCTGCTGTGATGGTGTAATGTGTACTGAATCACAGATAAAAGGTATAAGTAGGTTGATCATTCCCTGTTGAGTAATAATAGTAATAATGACAATTATTGGGTGCTTCCTGTGTTTCAGACACTGTTCTAAGTGCTTTGCATATATTATCATTTTATCCTTTCAAAAACCCAGTGAAATAGGTACTGCTGCTCCTCTTTAATAGACAAAGAAGTGGAGAATTAGATAGGCTTAAGTAACTTGTAAAAGTTGACACAATTAGAAAGTAGCCTGATTCCAAAGTTCATGTTTGTAACCACTAATAAGGCGGTTAAGTACATAAATGTATAATTATGCAAGGTTTCTTTCTGGTGGCACTAAAAATTGGTACTCAAAGCTAGTAAGTAGTCAGCTTAATTACATAGAGCATTTTAGTGGAACACCTCATTTCCTTTATGATTTCTGGTAAATGATGTTTCAGTGTTGCTTAGATTTTTTATTTTTAGGTTTAGATTTGCTGATGTCGTTTGCGGGAACTTACACATTTTACAGTGCTTACCAAACTTGAGGCTTATTCCCTGAAAGGTGTGCAACACCGAAGTGTCTCCAGACTCAGGAAATTCCTATTCTTGTGTAAAGAAATTTAACTCCTTCTCCCTTAAGTCTAGTTACTTAATGTTATTGGATTTCCCTCCTTGTTCTCTCCTAGGTGCTGTAAAGGCATCCACCAAACAGAAACATTCTGTAAGATTGAGGCATTAATTCATTTAGAATGAATTAGCATATCTGCCTTATCATTTCAAACACTTGGGGTTTTTTGTTTTGTTTTAATTTTTATTTTACATGCTTTTTTTTTCCTGGATAGATTTTGAAGAGTTTGATAGATTTGCTGATTGCAATGATTTTTTTTTTTAATTGAGGTACTGGGGATTGAACCCAGGACCTCATGCATGCTAAGCATGTGCTCTACCACTGAACTGTTTCCTTCCTCCCTGTTTTTTGTTTTTTTTTTTTTAAAGCAGGTTACCAATATATTGCTGCAGACAGAATGCTAATTCTCAGTACCTTTGTAACTACTGCTTTTTCTTCATTAATATAATAAAGCTGTAACCTACCAAATGTACAATTAGTGAAGCATTGACTATTCCTAGTCCAGGAATTCTTATGGATTCTTTTGAAATGAATTGAATATGTTCTTTCTCTGTAGCCGTTGGGAGAGCCAGGACTTTTAGAGGAAAACCCAGGACCTTGCCAGAATTTATGATGTGCAAGAATATTGCAATTAGGTTATGCTACACAGTGAAAACAACTTTAGAAGTGCTGAATTCTTGTAATACCTTAATTACCTGCATTCGTGTTGCTGGGAAAGAGGAGAAACAGATATTAGATAATTTTTACATTTCTTATACAGCTCTTTTACCAAGTTAGAGAAAATATTTTTTTCTTAAAGAAAAATCGGTAGTCTGCTCCAAGAATTAAAAAAAATATATTTTCTGGAGCTGTAATAAAGAAACATATTTAAAATTTTAGATAAAATAACTTTAAAGTGTTTTGATTCGTGATTTATGTTCTTTTGAGTAATTTACTAATATTTATCAGTAGAATTTCCCTTTTAAATAAAATTCATTAATATAGATCTTGTAAAGGTATTGATACTTGGTCATGAGAAGAAAATCATTGTCTTCTTATTTTACAAATTAAATATTGTGTAGTATCTCATACAATAAAAGATACATTTATATAATTTTGAAAATTAAATATTCAAAATTTACCTCATATCTATTTCAGTACATTTGTTCAATGTAAATTTTATAAATCATCGAACTTCTAATAATTTGTTTTCTTTTTAAGCTATTTTAGCACACAGTTGTGCCAAAGTACTGTAACTTTAATTCTGTTTCTCAATTAAATCTTACTTTGGCATGTAATTTTGAAGTGAAATGCTTTGAGTTTTTAAATTATCTTTCAAATTAAAAGCTTCAGCTTAACTTTTTGAAACATCATGTATACTCTTTTTTTAAAAAGTGGAATTATTCTGAGACTTTTGAGGCAGCTCACTAAGGAGCTGCGAGCATGCTGAAGGAAGGTTAGCGATCTCTCGGGTCGGCGCTGGGTGCCTGTGTGCCTGTGTGCAGCGAGTAATGCACCAGTGAAGCCTGAGGGCCGCCCTGGGCCGGGGTTATAAATCTAATGGACTGGCTTCTCTCCAGTAATTTCCTGCTGTGAAGTTTTTTTCCTGTTTATGCTCCACTGTAGACATACAACACGACAATGTCTTATGTGGATTTTAAGTGTAAAGACAGTGGAGTTTAGCAGGCTGTTACAGAAAAGAGAAAACTTAAATAGTAAAAACTAATGAAGTATTTGTGGTTTTGTTTCAAAGGGAAACCAAATGACATGTATGAAAACAGATATTCATATTCTATCAGCAGAAAATAGCCTACCTTAAATTGTCCAACTGAAATACACTGTTCTTGTAATGTACTGTGGCAGAAATCCTTTCTTCCTATGTAAACATTCATTTACTTTTATTCTGTTTCTAATAAGAAATATAGGAGACTGAAAGAGTAGTATGGAGTAGTGTATAGGCATTTAAAAATAATATTTTAGAAAAATATTGATTCCCCTTGTCCTCAACCACAGGATACTGGCATTAAATAACTTAAAATGATATTACAGAGGGTGGGTGTAGCTCAGTGGTAGAGCATATGCTTAGCATGCACAAGGTCCTATGATCAATCCCCAGTACCTCCATTAGAAAAAAAATGATATTACAGAACAATATTTACAGTTTTGCCTGCTTTGCTTATCACTGCATCATTAATTTCGCATTTCCTAACTACATTTCCTATGTAAAGCTTATGTCTCTACTTTACTTGCTTATTTGAAATTTTCATATATCCAAACAAGACAATGGCAATCACTATTTATTCTTCGGGATTTGTTTTACAGGGATTGTTTTACTTGTTTTACAGGGATTTGTTTAAGAACTTGCCCTAAGGTTAACTGATTCCAGCAGAGTCTGATGTGGAATTACTATATTTCATTTTCATTAATTTTCTGCCTATCGGCAAGTGACAACCGCTCACTAAAACATATTTTATAATGAGTAAGCCTCTGTGTTTAGAAAATACTGAAGACCCTTATGGAAGCTCAAGTCACTTGGGAATGTGAGTGCTTGGGGCACTTACTAATTGTGCACGAGCAGGCAGCCACAGTTCTTCAGTCTCTGGGCACACTCATTTTAGTTTTGTAATCCTGAATGCCTTGTGAATCTTTTTTTTTTTTAAATGATATCAATTGCTTATACGATGTTTTCTGTCTTCCTCTGATACCCTGCCTTCCTTCCCCCATTACAGATGTCATATACTTCCCACCTAAAATTCTGACAAGTGTTGGATCTAACGTTTCTTTTCACTGCATCTATAAAAATGAAAACAAGATTGTTTCCTCAAAAAAGATTGTTTGGTGGATGAATTTAGCTGAGAAAATTCCTCAAAGCCAGTATGATGTTGTGGGTGACCATGTTAGCAAAGTTACTTTTCCCAATCTGAATGCAACCAGACCTCGAGGGAAGTTCACCTATGACGCAGTGTACTGCTGCAATGAGCACGAGTGCCACCATCGCTATGCTGAGTTTTATGTGATTGGTAAGAACCCCGAGCTTTTCTTCCTTTTGTTCCACCAGATACACTTCTATTATGGACTCTATGTTAGAGCCCCTTTGAAGATGTAAGGAAATTTTATTTTCATTAAAAATGTTTTGGTGTTTTTGCTTTATATTAATATTTTAATGTGTTTTAAATAGATGTCAATATCAATATATCATGTGAAACTGATGGGTACTTAACTAAAATGACTTGCAGATGGTCAACTAATGCAATCCAATCACTTGTGGGAAGTGCTTTGCAGCTGAGGTATCATAGGTATGTACCATTTTTGCTGTTTTATTTTTCTGTGGTATGGTGACATAAACATTTCCTGTAAATATATCACTCTACCAGAAGTTTTGTAGATTTATTCCTCAAAGAGGAAGGTAGAATATACTTAAGGAATTTTTGAGGAATTAAATAAATCGTTGATTCTTGAAAAAAATTCACACACACAAGATTGTAGTTTGTTTTTACTTCAGATTATTTTTCCTGGTGATTAAGTTAATTCTCCACAATTGCATTTTAACTATTGAATGAAATCCCCCAAATTTTAATCTCTATGCATTTTAATTTGACCTGGAGAATTGACTAGAGGAGAATGTCTAGCCTTGTATCATTTGCTGAAGGTTAATGGTTAAGAAAAAAGTTGGAGGGTGTGGCACAGAGATTGTAGGAGATAATATGAATGGCCTTTAGAAGTAGGTAAGATTATTTAAGAAAGAAACAATAAGGAGTAAAATGTTCTAATAAAGACTAATTTATGCTTGTTTTCTTAATTCCTCCCTGTTTTAAAAAGAATTCAAGTCATCGTCTTCCTGTAGTATTCTTCTCTGCAAAGACTTTTTATCTGAAATAATAACGTTCTTGGTTAGGAGAAGATGGATACATTTTAATTTTTATAATACTCCCAGTAGTTTTCAAGGATGTGTAGTGCTCTTAAACGCCCAGTCTCAAGTTATATTTGGACTTTCAATTTGTATTTCTTGTGCTCATTTATTCTTAAAATCTAAAATTTCTACTTGAAAATCAGATCCCTTTCCTCATATACTATGTTCTGAATTCTGTTCCTAACGCTACCAGTCTGTTCTTACACAGTATTAGAAAAAATGGGGCAATTTCTTCATTTTTCATGTTGGAATAATAGCTGTCTTCATCTTACAGGATACGATTATTTTTAAATCAATAGAATGTTCATGGTGTATCATTTCACTTTTGTAATCTATCTGTACTATCTTTCCATGGTATTTTTACATTAAAAATGGTTATTTGTGGATGACTGTTCCAAAAGCACTTTGACTTATTTTAATCTTACTAGTATTTACAGAAGAACCATGAATCTAGCTGCATATATTTGGTCGTACTTTTTAATCTCTCTAAGCTTCAATTTCCTTGTCTGTAAAGTGGAGTAAATTGTAGGACTTACTGGGTTTCTATGAGAATTAAGGACATATTTTATTTAATTATAGTGAGTGGTGTGATTTCTCCTGGTAAACATTCAGTAAATGGTTATTGCTGTTGTGATGATAATGGTGCTTTGGATTCCAAGTGCATTATTACTGTGCTTCTGTATAAGGTCATAGTTCTCATTTTTTATGCAGAGAACCCTTATCTCTCTTTCTCATTTAACTTCACTCACCACACTCATTCACACACACACACACACACACACATTCAATTGTAAGTTTAAGAAAACAGGAAGAAAAAGATATCACAAAAATGGAAAATGAGGGACAGAAGAATATAGATTTTCCATTTTCTTGTAACCTCCTTACTCTTGTTCCTGTGGAAACAGTAACTGCTTCTTTGACCACTGAAATACCATGTTTAAAGCAAATAATGGCAGAAGGGCTATTTGAGAGAAAAGGAGAAAGGAGAAATGCTTTGTGTGCTCTGAGGTGGAGTGTTGATTGAGATGCAGTGATGAAAAAATGCTTTCTTAATTTTCTTCTCTGAGAAGATAGGTGATATACCTGATTATATGATTCATATGCAAATCAAGAATTGATACTCTTTTAATTATGTTACTTTGAACTAGAAAATATTAGAACAATGTCAGTTATGCTGTAATTTAACTATCAATTATGCTTTCAATTTGTTGTGTCATTTAATCCCTATTTAAAGTGTAAGGAATTTACCCTTTCTTTCCATCTCAGGAATGCCCCATTACGACCTATGATCTATACTTTTAAAATTCTATCACTTAGGTTTAATGTTAGGTTAGCTTTCAAAGTGTTATAAGTTCTATCTCTAGTTGGATCCTTATCTCTGTATTAGAACTATGTCATTTATTTCATTTGCATCTCTACTTAGTGTCTAATGAAGTATTTAATAAGGGTTATTATCTATTTTTATGGAAAGATTGTGATATAGCTGGAAATTCAGAAATGCCTTTCCAATAAGAACATCTTTCTTTTAGATAGAGCAAAAACTGTCTCTTTTAGACAGCAAAGCAGAATTCTCAAATATCTTATTGCTTTCATCAATTTGTGTATTAATTTACTGTTTTTGTATCTTTTAAGGAGCAGCCTTTACTGTTCTGATGTTCCATCTGTTCATCCCATATCTGAACCCAAAGACTGCCACTTGCAGAGAGATGGTTTTTATGAATGCGTATTTCAGCCAATCTTTCTGTTATCCGGCTATACAATGTGGATTAGAATTAATCACCCGTTGGGTTCACTTGACTCGCCACCAACGTGTGTCGTTCCTGATTCCGTGGGTATGTCAGACTATGTTGTATGTCTTCATTTTTAGTAGCAGATTTGGATTCAGATTGATTCAGGGTAACTCTTGAGTTTTACCATTTTCTGATCACATTATATTAAAAGATTTTTTTTTCCTGTTTGTAGCGGAATAGAAAAGACAATCAGCCTTAGAAAGTGTTACAGTTTTGGTTTTATTTTCAGTTATTTACAGCACAATTTTTTAGTAACAGGGATATTTTCAGCATACAATTTGATGAATTATATTAGTCACTGGGAATGAAACTTAGTAGTATTATTCTAAATAATGAACTATTTTACGTTTTTCTCCAAATATACTTATGAAACCGGTTGATGGTTTTAATCTAAAGGTTTAATTTAGGTACTCTGACAGCTTTTGTAATCTGAGTACTCATTACCCAAGGCTTTAACTTGTAAAGCTACATAGGAAGCAAAAGTATTCAAAACAACTAAAGTGAAATGAAGAGAAAATAGATAAGAATGATGACACCCACCATAATATTTTAGACATCTTTTTAAAAGATATTTTGATTTCAGAGGATTAATAGAGCCTTTCAAAATTTTGGCATATCCCTCTAGTGTCACTGTGAAATCTTTGACAAATGACCCAATTGTTATTGTACAGCAGCAGAGGTAAAAGTTTCTTTGATGCTATTTACTATTTTGTTGGGAAATGATACCAAAAATTAATATTTGATTTATTGTTTTTTCAAATAGTTAGTACACATCTGAATTCAAACCTACATTTTGTTAAATATAGAATAAAGTCATAATTAAAAGATTTTTTTTTCAATATGAAGTCCCGATTAATTGATCCAACACCCCACCATCCCTGCATTATTTAGTTTGGTTCCATTTTAAGGGATTTTACCATAAGCAGTACTTCTCTGGTACTAAATATCCTGGGATAGCAAAGAACCTTCCCACCCACCCCCCAAACAGGCACAGCTTCACCGTCACATGTAATGGATGACAACTGCAGCATGGATTTGGTTCTCTATCTGACAACCTTTGATGTTACTCTTTTCAGTACTGAAATAAGGAGTTTTAAAATTGGGCTTATACTGCCTACGGAGTACTAGAAAACAATGTGGAAATTCAGCTTGAGGATCCAAATGCCAGCTCCACCTGTAATGCGCTTTGTAAACTTGGCCTGGTCACACGAGCACTGTTACTGTTTTATCATCCATAAAATGCAGAAAGCTCCTCGCACCTCCCCAGTGTGGGTACTGTGGGAATCACATAACTATTGTTACATGAGTGTGCCTTCTGCAAACTAGATATTCCTGGAATGTATCCTTGTGACATCTGTGTGATTCAGTCAAATGCAATCACAGATTTAATGGCTTAGGGTCCCTTGAACACTCATACTTCCTTTCCTGAGGAGGAGACATCTTTTTAAGGGGCGAAATGTATGTCATCTTATTGGTTGGTGAAGAATGCCTTCTTGGCATATGAGCGTGAGAAACTCTATAGTAATAAAAATGTTTAGGTTTTTGGTGATTAACAGTCTAAAGAATTATTGTTGATGAAGTTAGTTCCCAAATATGTTGAGTTTACATATTGTCTTTTACTCTTTTTTAAAACCTCTTGCCATTATAGTCATCTTTGCCTCTATTTTTGCCCTTTAAAAAGCCCATTTTCCTTAGATTATGGAGAACCAAAGCTTCACTCTGCAAGACCACCTCTGACCGTGATCTAGAAATACTTAAGACGATAGAAGAGTTAGAAACTCACACATGTGAAAATGGATGCAGTGCATGTTTTTTGCCTTTAATTAAAGCTCTAATTAGAACAGAGTTTGCTATTGCTATTCATCATGTGCTCAGTATGGTATCTTTTGCATGTAGAGCCAATGGCTCAATTTCTAATCAGGTCTTACTGCTAACGTGCAGAGTGACATGGGCAATGTATTGATCTTTTTTCAGTCAACGTCTCTATTTGAAAAATAGATTTCCTTTCTTATGTATCACATAAAGTTGTGGGGAGTCAAGTAAGATAATGAATGAGAAAGTTTTGAGAAAGACTTTGCTTTGTAAATAGAAGGTATGAAAGATTGTAACACAATGTTTTTAAAACATTACTGTTTCAATTACTGTTACATAATACTTTTAAAAAAATTTCTAGTGAAACCACTGCCTCCATCCAGTGTGACAGCAGAAATTACTGTAAAAATTGGATTATTGAAAATATCTTGGGAAAAGCCAGTCTTTCCAGAAAATAATCTTCAGTTTCAGATTCGCTATGGTTTAAGTGGAAAAGAAGTACAATGGAAGGTACCTTTTACATGGAAATTTTTTCAGCTTGCCTGACCAAATGTTTTTTATAACTGTTTAAGAATTTCATTGCATAAGATTTATTTTGTTGGCATAACAGTACACTCTCCTGTATTCTGTAGCTATTTTTGTTAAATAGATTGATCTAATTCTATCCCTTTTGGGTTGAAATTTCCTGCAATTTATTATTTCCCAGAATGAGTTTTGCAGAGCATTGATCCCATAACATGTTCCTTGAAAAAAAATCACATGACTAAATAAGTTTAGGAAACCTTGAATCACTGCATGTCCCTAGTGTAGAGTCACCGTTTATTACATAGTATAGGTTTGGAAAAGTCCTGGGTTAAAGAAACATTTGTGACTTTGTTTCATTTTATGTTTCTCAAACTCACTTTACTAACGAACCCTTTTCCTCTAACATGAATGCATCTTTAGTGCATGCATGATCAGTGGGATGCATTTTGGAAGAAACTGCTTTTGTCAAACAACCAGAGTCATACCCAAGGGGGCAAGTGTGCATATGATGACTTGCTGTGTCAGTTTTCTGACAGCAGCCTGCAAAGACCTAGAAATAGCAGGAACTCTAGTGATGTCATTAGATCATAGTGACTGCTACCGAAATGAATGTGACAGTTTATCTGCTCATTGAGGAGACTGAACATCAGAGATTCTCTACAGCAAGCCCTAGCTAACCACTAGACTAACGTTCTTAAAAGCCTCTGTGGATAGAGGATTAGTGGACAGATGGGTAATAGCATAAGAGAGTAATTGGGAAGCAAGTTTGTAAGTGAGCCGATCTAAATCTTGTCGTCCAGATAGAAATAAACGAGATGACTAAGACAATCCTTAACTTGGAGCTCATGATTCAAGCCTAGTAAGAGTATTTCTAAAGCCAGAAAACACAAAGCCAATTTTCTCTCAATTTTGGAATAGTGTTAGAGTTTAAAATAAAATGCACTTCAGGGCTTTTGAGCTGCATATGTGTTAATAATGATCGGTCTAATGCTTTGACTTACTTTACAGATGTATGAGGTGTATGATGCAAAATTAAAATCCACCAGTCTCCCCGTGCCAGACGTGTGTGCCGTCTACGCCGTCCAGGTGCGCTGTCAGAGGCTGGATGGACTGGGGTATTGGAGTGATTGGAGCACTCCGGCCTACACCACTGTTACAGATATACAAGGTCTGCAGGGATTTGGTGAATGTGTCTTTTTAAATGCATACGTGTGTGCTTCAAATGTGACTGAAAAAATAATCCTTCCAAGAACACACGTATCACTTGGGCTCCTTGTCATTTTGCAGTTCCTCTCAGAGGACCCGAATTTTGGAGAATAATTAATGAAGACATCACTAAAAAAGAGAGAAATGTCACTTTGTTTTGGAAGGTATTCCTAATTTTTATGTTATTCTTAAATTTTACTTTTATCCTCTTAAAAGATTTACTTCATTGTTCATAATCCTGTCGTGTTTGGATTCCACAATCCCACGTTTATTTCGTTTTGGAGATGTGATTGCAGAGAGCCAAGATGTACAGGTGGAAGAAGCGCTGGCCTGCGGTTAGGAGACTTTAATTCTGTTATCAGCTTAGCACGTTGTAGTTGTGTCAGTACTAGTTTGGCAAAGTCACTTAGACTCTTCAGCCTCCATTTCCTAATCTGGGTCAGTGTAAAATTGGACTAGATAATGTCTAGTGTTCCTTCAAGTCCAAAAATTCTATTTACATTTAATCCTAAACAAAGGATTTTTAATGCCCACATACCTCAAGGGCATTAAAACAACAGGTTATTCTTTTTGTATGATGGAAAATACACAGTGGATATTTCCAAAAACAACCGGTACACAGCTTAGCGATTTTCAAAGCATTCTCTCCTGAATGAGCTGATTTGTATCCCAAGTGAATAGATTATTTTAGGATCAGATTTTTTGGGGAGACATTAACATTCAGTCCACTGCAAACATCATTTGTCATTAGGGAAATGCAAATTAAAAGAGCAATGCAATGTTACTACACACTTATGAGAATAGTTAAAATTCAAAAAGTGATAATAAATTGCTGGCGAAGCAACAGGAACTTTTATTCTTTGCTGGTGGGAATGCAGAATGGTACAGGCACTTGGGAAGACAGTTTGGTAGTTTCTTACACAGTTAAACATAGTCTTACCATATGATCCAGCACTGCACTCTTAGATATTTACTTAACTGTTTTGGAGACTTGTGTCCACATTAAAACTTGCACATGAATGCTCATATCAGCTTTATTCATAATCACCAAAAACTAGAAGCAACCAAGATATCCTTCTATAGATGAGTGGATAAATAAACTATGATACTTCCATGCAATGGGATGTTATTCAGAGATAGAAAGAAACTGCTATAAAGCTACAAAAAGACATGGGTGCATCTTAAATAAATGTTGCTAAGTGCTAGCAGCCTGCCCGAAAGGGCTACATTATGATTCCCCTTATATGGCGTTCTGAAAAAGGCATAATTATAGAGGTGATAAAAAGATCAGTAGTTTCCAGGGTTTGACTGACAGGGAAAGGTTGACTCGGTGAAGCAGGGGGGATTTTTTTATGTTGGTGAAACTATGCAGTGTAACGTTGTCCCGGTGAGCACGTAGCGCTGTGCATTTGCCAAAGCCTGTAACTCTTCGTAGCACAAAGAGCAAACCTTAATGCACGCAAATTAAAGATCCACCTCTAGGAGGTTGGAGGGTCCTGGAGTGGAACCCAGACTGCGACAAGAGACTCTAACTGTATGACGAGTGTATGAAACAGCCTCACCAAAGGAGGCGGCAGAAAAAGGTACGTACCTAAGTTAGGTAACTTGGTTAATGAGTAGATTCTTTAGACTCAAGGCAAAAGAAACTGTATATAACAGCTGTTCTAGTTGATAAAGTTATTTCTCTCACAAGATATGAGTTATGAATTCTAGTGTTGTTAGACATGCAGACTGGAATTGAACAATTAAGTAATCGGATGATGGATGGTAAGAA
This sequence comes from Vicugna pacos, assembly GCF_048564905.1. Lineage (NCBI taxonomy): Eukaryota > Metazoa > Chordata > Mammalia > Artiodactyla > Camelidae > Vicugna > Vicugna pacos. The sequence continues at coordinate 18,735,362 of NC_132999.1, read as the reverse complement.
GGATCCAGGTTTCTCACTGTTGGACTGGTTATATATACAGACAAGCAAGGAGAAGACTAGAATGATCCATGTGATAATAGATTAGAGTTGGAGACGTCAGGATGATCTCATGTTTAGCTTAATATGAACACAGATGGATTTATTTAGAAACTTGTGTAGATATGTATATATACAGGGTTTAGCATATACACATGTATTTTCTTGGTTTGTAAGCTGAGAGGACCATCCTCTTGTAGTAAGGAGCATTCCCAAATTTGTGTCTAATACTGTTCTCCAATAATAGGAATTAGAGCGTCATGAAAAAAAAAATGCCTGGTAATAGGGCTGGGGCAGGAAATATACCAGATGAACCTAGAGTAACTTATACTAGAAAGTCAGGAAGTTTATCATCACCTTTACTTGATGGTTACAAAACTAAATTATTTGTATATGAAAACTGACATGGATTTAAAAAAATACAACATGCAAAATTTGCATGATTTTTCAGACATTTCCTGCTTGCCGTGGCTGCTAAAATCTTACTCCCCACCTACCCAGATTATTCCAAGCCCTGCAGGGATACATTTATATGTGTTCGTATTTATTTTTCTCAACTTTTGACTTAGAAGAATCTCAAGGCAGAAAAATTGAGCAGCACTCTTGTAGAGTCACGCTTTCTATAGGCTTACAAGGGATTGGTAGCACTTAAAATCTTACCTGAAACAGATGAAGGTGATGGGCGAGGAAGGGTGTATTGTTATATTCTGTATACTCTGTAGAAGGGAAGAATAGAATTAGACTAATTTTGTATTTTACGCTGGAATCGTCAGTGACCTGGTATGACATTTTAAACTATAGGACAGAAATTCTATGGTGCCATACACACTGTCCTGATAGCCTCTCTTACTTGATGTGGCAGCGTATCCAGGAAGGGAAAATGAGTGACAAATTTACTAGGATTAGTGTAAGTGATGATTATTACCTTTTCACCTCTTTCTTGTTGTTGCTTTACAGAAACAGAGGGTTATTCATTTTTTGCTTTTTAGATGATGAAACTTTCAACTCCCTGCCAGTATTTCTTTTCTCTAGAATTAGAGTGAAACTTCTGGTAGAAAAATGTCCTATTTGCATACATACTTCATTATCTTCAAAGGAGGTATTCTCTGTGTCGTAAGGAAAAAAAAAGGGGGGTGGGATTAAGTTTCCCAGGCTCCATACCCACCCAGACACCTTCATGGAGACTGTGGTCAGAGCAGCTCATACCTCAGCCTTGAATTCAGTGGTGCTTGCTTCTGCCTGACTCCAGCCTGCCAATGGGGAATATATAATAGGAGTTCCATGAGCTTGGTTGATATAAAAAGCAGACATAGAAAACAAACTTTTGGTTACCGGGGGAAGACGGGGTGGGAAGGGATAAATTGGGAATTGGAGATTTGCAGATATTAACTACTGTATATGAAAAAGATAAACAAGTTTCTACTGTATAGCACGGGGAACTACATTCAATATCTTATAGTACCTATAATGAAAAAGATTATGAAAAGGAATATATGTATGTATACATATGACTAAAACAGTATGCTGTACACCAGAAATTGACACATTATAAACTGACTACACTTCAATTTAAAAAAAAAAAAGCACCGTAGCTCTTAAACTAATCCATTTTTATGTTTACTTCAGCCCCTGATGAAAACTGACTCATTGTGCAGTGTGAGAAGGTATGTGGTGAAACATTATACTTCCCGCGTCGGAACGTGGTCAGAAGACGTGGGGAATCACACTAAATTCACTTTCCCATGGACAGAGCAAGCGCATTCTGTTACAGTTCTGGCCATCAATTCAATTGGTGCTTCTTCTGCAAATTTTAACGTAACATTCTCATTGTCTATGAGTAAAGGTAAGAAAAGGTACAGGGTAGTAAACCTGTGACCCTTTTAATGTCTAATCTTTGCAAACTTCTCCCATTCTGAAGGATCTTCCAAGAAGTCCGCAATTCTCTGAATCGGAAAGTCTCTCCTTTACCTTTTATCTCTTCTTTGTCCAAGAAATAATAAAACAGACTGTATCCTAATTATGTAATATGGTCCTTGGGTTTTCATGTGGTAGAACATTGTTGAAATGGTATAAAAATGAGAATATTGTAGTAAATCTAATACTTAAAAACTTTTTTGGACCAGTGGAGGTTATAGGTAAATCAGTCTCTTTCTTTATATATGTGTGTGTGTGTGTGTGTGTGTGTAAAATAAGTACATGTACGTGTATGTAATATATATTACGTATATATATGTAATAGTATGACATATTATATGGATGCAAGTTATTGCTTAGACTTAAAAATAACCTATATTTCATTTGATATGAGTGATGAACCCTCTCTTGAGAACCACTTTCAATAGGGATTTCTAATGTAGATGATAAATTCCAAGTATAATTTTTAATTGAAAATTCAGACTTCCTGTACCTCTGCCAATCTCCTTCATGAAGTGTTTGCTTATTGCTTCAATTAGTTATGTCCTGTCCTTTCTTTAAACTCAGAGTGCTTTCTGCTTTTCTTAAAGTATTTTATACCCCACCTTGTATTATGATTGCTTGTGATGTATACTGTAAGCTTCATGTAAATCCCACAGCACCTGCATGAAGTTTTATACTAAAAATATTTTTAATTAGTATGTTCTAGACATATTTACTATGTTAGGTGGTGGGAATTCCAACGTGTGAAAAACTATAGTGGCCTCAGCATTCACAGAGTCCAGGTGATGAGATAGACATTAACCAAATAATCATACAGGTTAGTGCCTATTTACAAACTAAGGTGAGTGTTCTAAGGAAAGGAATCTGATTTTATGAAAGAAAAGAAAATTGGAACCTAACCTGGTGTTGAGGGTCCGGGAAGCTTTCTTGAGGAAGCAGTATAGGAATTAAACTTTCCCCAGAGGTCGTGGGGAGAGCTCCCTTGAGAGAGGAGCAATCTGACCAAAAGTCCTTGTGGCCCAGGAGAGGACATGCAGGAGGACCAGATTAGGTCTGGTGCGGAAAAATCAAGAAAGGCCAGCAGGTGTGCTGGCCCTCACAGCCTTGTAGGCATGATAGGAATTTTATCCTCATACATGGAAGTCTGCTGAAGGCCTTGCAGAGGGTGTTCAAATGATCAGACTTGTGCTTTGAAAGCATGACTCCATCAGCAGGAAAGAAGACTGGAAGGACTTGGGGGGGTGATTGACAGGCCTTTGCAATATTGCAGGAGATAACACCTTTCTGACTATATCCCCAAATCCCTGTTTTGGATTTTAGGTAGAATCTTATTTCTCCTCAATATATTCCCACATCTCTCTGCTTACATGACTCATGATACAAAAATAATTGCCATGTATTATATTTATTTGTGCAAATGTCGACTTTCTTTTCTTTCTTCCTTTTTCTAATAGGATATGTGTTCTTAAAGGCAATTAGGATATTTTCATTAATTTTGAATTTAAAAATAATTTTCTTTCTCTTCCTCTTAGTAAATATCGTGCAGTCACTCAGCGCTTATCCTTTAAACAGCAGTTGTGTGATTCTTTCCTGGGTGCTGTCACCCAGTGATTACAACCTGACGTACTTTATTCTCGAGTGGACAATTCTTAATGAAGACAATGAAATTAAGTGGCTTAGAATCCCTTCCTCTGTTAAGAAGTATTATATCCATGGTAAGCTGACTGTGTATTAATAAGTTTCTCCTATCGATTAGTGTGACAGCACAGATTATTAATTCAAATCATACAGTCAGTTAATGAAAGCTTCAGAAACATAGATGATAGACCTTACTACCTATAATTCTGTTCCTTTATCACAGACACTTAATTCCATTTCATTTGACCATTTTTTATGTAAATATTTTACATAGTCGTAATCATAGTATATCATTTACCACTTTTCTTCTGATTTGTTTCTTTGATATATCACAGGCATGTTTCTATTTTGTCCCCAATCCTTTAACTTTTAAAAAAATTATTATATAGCATTTTATTCCAATCTATGTAAACCATTTATTTGAGAACATTTATGTTGCTTCCAGCTCAACCTTTTTAAAAAAAACTATTTTAAATGATTTTTGATACCTACTACCACACAGTTTTCCCAAATTGTGTACCAACTTCTCATGCTACTACCAATGAGCAGGAGGCTGAAGGTCTGAGGACCTAGGACTTTGTGACATAAACCAGCATAAACTCCAAAGGAGACCAGTTACCCCAGAAGGAGATTTAAGTACAAAGTGTAAGTGCACAATATAGAATCTCCAAGTCTGAGTAAGGTTTAAACAGAGAAGCTAAGGATTGCCATGCTCTTATTACACAATATCATCCCAAAGGCTCATACTTTTCATTTACATTCCAAAGACCATGGAATTTAGCATCAGGGTAAATAGAAACACGTTATTGATAGAAAACTAAATCCAGTTCATTACTATTGTTGTCCAGGTGGTTACTCTCTGTGCTTCAAAGAGATTGTTCTCTTGTGGAACAGTATTTATACATTATTAGCATTTGTAAAAATGGTAGATCATTGATGGATCTGCTTTAAGCTTTGCTGTAGAGATGGTTGTCCTCCGTGGATCTAGACCCCTAGATATGCAAAGGGACTCCTGGTCCACCTCCATCTTCTCTGCATAGGGTTTCCTAAGACTTTAGTCTCCCAGCGGCCTTGAATGGGAAAACTAAATGAACTAAATTCTTATGAAAAAGGAATATTGTTGGCTTTGGGGATATGGGAGAGGAGGTAGAAAAGGGAAAGTAAAACAACTCATATACCCTGAACTTGAACAAAGTGAAACATGCCTTTGAAAAATTGTGATCTTCTATTCCTGGATAAGATTATTTGGAACATTATTTGGAAAATTATTGTCATTACTAGGAGAATTTGGAGTGCTTAGGTTGTCTTTGAAATTCCCTAATCATCAGTTTCAATTCATAAATCATTGACATCCATGGAAATATGGGACGGTCACTTAAACTTTTTTTTTTAACACAGATTCCACTCATTAACATTAATTCAGTAGGAATGACCCTTTAATATATTTTTCTCCTCAGATCACTTTATCCCCATTGAGAAGTATCAGTTTAGTCTTTACCCAATATTTATGGAAGGAGTGGGGAAACCGAAGATAATTAATAGTTTTACCCAAGGTAAAATTTTTTACTTTCAGTTTCTTTTTACATAGATGTGTGGTTTCCTACTTAGTCAGCAATAATGCTGCCATCTGATTACTCTTTCTGATGGAATTTTGGAAGAGTCCAGAGTCTTATGTAGATGTGTCATGGGTGACTACAGTAAGGGTATGTGGCTCCATTGTGGTAGTAAGAAGAATAATCAGGCATGGTATTGTAATCTTGTATTGGTAAGTGACATTTCAGTCTCAAATTGGGCAAAAAGTTGATGGAGACAAAATAAAAGGAAATACACAGCTAAATAGAATATTTCACCACAAAGTTGAATTGGACACATTAATTTTCTGTACAATCCATATAAATGCACCTACCCCAAACAGTATGTTTTGATTCATATTGATGAGTCTTCAAGTTTTAATCATCTTCTAAAGGAAATTTTCTTTCTAAAGATAAAACTGGAGATGTAGTCATAGAAATAAGTTGCCAGGTGTCATATTTCTCATTCATCTTACTGAACATTTTGATTTTGCTATTAACTTTTCAAATCCAAGCAACCCAATAATGAAGTTTCAAGAGAGAAACATTTTACATGATTTTAGAAGGAAAATAATTATGAAATCTAAGCACTTGGGATTGGACAGTAAACATCAGTTTCTACCCTAGTGGAGCTTAAACTCCAGTCCCCTAGTAGGAGTGACAGGCAGTAAACACATCAGATAGAAACAAGTGCAGGAAGCAAAATAAAAGGAAGATGAAGGGGGGATAGAGTTGAAGTGTGGGACTTTAGTTAGGCTGGCCAGTAATGCCCTTTTTCTCTACAAAGGTTGTATTTTGAGCAAAGTCCTGCAGGGACAAAGGAAAAGAGCATTTTGGGCAAAGGCCCTGAAGAGTGAGCGTGGGTGGTGATTCAGGAAATAGCAAGGAGGTCAGTGTGTCTGGAGTGAACAAGACAGAGGTTGGCGGGTGTTGTAGGTTGCCTTCTCCAGAAGCAAATGCTGAAAGAGAGTCATAACAGTGTTCACTGGTACTTTGCTAAGTTATAATAAGCATAATTCCGAATAAAATAATTATTTTAGTGATGTAATCATAACTATTATTTTCCTTCTCTGTTTTTATATCTTTAAAGGTAACTCAGGTTTATGGTAAAATCAGAAAAAGTCTTATTATAATTTTTGATGCAGGAAGGTGTTTTATTTCCTCAAGCTTCTGAGTTGTGCGAATTGTTTTTCTTTTTTAGGTGACGAAAAACACCAGAATGATGCAGGTCTATATGTAATTGTGCCAATAATTATTTCCTCTTCCATCTTGTTGCTTGGAACATTGTTAATATCACACCAAAGGTATTGTACTGGATGTTAAAAGTCTTGAGCAGATTTAAACTTTGATTTAAAATCCCAATCAGGAACACTAAAGTAATTCTAAATATTTTTTATGTACATTCAGTGTACAATAAGATGGCATAAGAAGAAAGGCCTTATTTCAGGAAGCAACATTGTGTTTTGCTAGTACAACATAAGCCTCAGGGAAGAAATTAGTTTTTTTTTAATGTATATACATGCAGGAAGTGACAAGCTTATAACAGGAAATCCTAGGCAATATGTCGTTAGAGGTGGCAAGAGTGGCTTTCAGAGTTGTACGGTTAAGGTTGAAGACTTTTTGTGGTGAAGATGTATCTGGAGCAGTCAGTTCACGTATGATCAGTAGGCACTCTGCTTTTTAAACGTCAGCACTGTGTGACTGGTTTGGCAAATGACCTTGAATTGCTTGGTTGGTTCTTTGGGTGCCCCATCATTCCAGACCACTGAAGTTATTTCACACTTGCCAAATCTCTACAGAAACTTTTGACTTCAAGCAATAAAGAGAGAAAAGAGATTTTTAGAATCTGAATTTCTCTCTCAGTCAGGTGAGCTGATGGGGCCATACCCAGTGGAATTGTTTCTGAAACTCACTTGATGGCCATTTCTAATATTTAATTTCTTCTGAGAAAAACCTATGCAAAATCTTTAGCACAGTGCCTGGCACACAGTTTTCAATAAGTGTTGGTTATTTTTATTATTATAGTGATCATTAACTTTGGTCTAGATGGAAAGTTGGTGGAAATCTTCATGGGATTGCATGTGGAAGTGAATCTGCTCCCACTGAGGCATTCTAGTCTGGTAGATTAATTTCTAGTTTGTGCATTCATTGACTGTTAACACTGTCAATGTGAATGATTTTCTCTAAATTGGTATCTTATTTCTCCTTTGTAGGATGAAAAAGCTGTTTTGGGAAGATGTTCCAAACCCCAAGAACTGTTCCTGGGCACAAGGACTTAATTTTCAGAAGGTCCATTTTTCAATTTTTTTTTAACCCAAAATAGATAAGATTGCATTTTAGATGCTACATGCCCTTTGGAGCTTCAAACATTTTTAAGGTTTAAAATATTTTAAGGATAAGATTTGGGTCTTACTTTATTCAATCTATTTTAATGAGTCTGTTTAATCTGTTATATATTTTCAAGAATAGCAAGATGCAGGGATTTGAGACCAGGAAGAAACAAAATTCAATAAGTAGTTTATCATACTAGTTAACAACATACATATATATATTTATTCTATGTCACAGTATATAATAAAATAAATATTAGAATATTAGGGTCAAATCTGATGGACAACAAATATTTGTATATACTCCTTTGGTATAAATTTTCCTTAGGAAAAGACTGGAATCAATATTTTTAATCCTTATAATCATCTCCATGATTAGTTTAATCAATTAAAAACTATATAAGTAATTCTTTAGTCAAACACTGCAATCTGAAAAATACAAGTATTATAATAAAGCTTAGATTTTATGAAGATAATTCCTTTCAAGCTACTTTATCAAACAATTAGTCAACTCTAGTAAAATAATTACTTAATAGAAGTACTTATGTCTATGATATAATTTCTCAGAAAACTCTAGAGTTTAGCAAATGTGTTATTAATTCTCATTAATTTCCCTTGAAACAAGGTTGGTTTTCCACTATAAAATTGGGAAAATAGAATTCAGTTTTCATGTCAGAATATCTACACAATGTTTTAAACAATAATCTTACAGAGGTTATGATGCATCCTCAACGATTGTATCATTAGTCACTGTTGCGGGTCTTCAGTGGTTTCCTTTTAGCTACACGATGAAGTCCAGTCCCTTTGAGCCTGTATTCAGTGACTTCTCCCCACAATCTGTTACCACCCTGTAGGTCCCATTCTTTCTGTCCCTGGGCCTTGGTCGTGCCTACACTATTCCCGTCCCCTCTACAGAGCCCTCCTCATCAAAGAAAACCTTGCTCTAGGCTCTTCTTTCCCCAAGCCTTCCATGAGCAAATGTAGTTCAGAAGAACTCCCCCCTCCAAGTTCCTGGAGCACTTTATTGTGCAGAGTGCTCTCAGTTCAAGGGCTGTATTTCACCCATCACAAATATTGCTGAACTCCTCCTGCAAGTCCTAAAGTCAGGATTCATGAAAGAGTTGCTGATATTTCATAATAATGTCCATTTATTTATGTGCAAATCACTGAGGTACATGTTTTTAGATTCCTTAAGACTTTGGCTTCAATTCTCCATATCTCAGTTTCCTCCCCTTGTAAAATGAGGTTTAATAGAGCTTTCCTCATTGCATTGTTCTCAGGATTAAAGAAGATGGTACTTGTAACATGGTGAAGCCTCAGTAAATACTAGCTACCATTATTTTACATGTTTACATGTTTTATGTTACTATTCTTCCAGTGACCCTGTAAGATAAGTATTATTATCTCCATTTTATAGAAAAAAACCCCAAAGCTTATAGCGGTTAGGTCACTTGTTTAGCTTACCAATTTGTCTGACTTTGGAGCCTGTTCTGTTAGTAACTGTTCTTGCTAATAGTGGCTTTCAAAAATTATTTTTTGACCATGAAGCACAGTGAGAAATAGACTTTGCCTTGCAACGTGGTAAATGCAATTGTAGATAATATGCAAAACTGCCACAAAAGATGCTTAAAACAGTTTTACGATTTGCAGCGCCCTCTGTTTTCAGAATTTTATTTCATTAAAAAATACTGGTTATAGCCCTCTAAATTGATTTCAGGTAATAATGGATATGATTTGCAGTTAGGGAAACACTGCTCTGCCGCTTACCGATGAATGAATGAGTAAACAAATATCTGCTATTGTGGGCAAAACGATGCAAACAATTATAATTTTATATATATGTATATATATAAATATTTATTGAAGTATAGTCCGTTCATATATGACTGAAGCATTATACTGTACACCAGAAACTGTAATCTTTTAGCAGAAGAAATCCTGCCTTATCTTCAGACCAGGTAGCAGTGTAGTTTTACATGTGACCATTCCCTTTCTAGAAACTTCTTGCCTAAATCTAACCAGCACCACACCCGTATACTTCTCAACTATGCCATTACGCACCATAAGCCAGAGTCTCCTTTCATTAAAACAGAACTGATGATTTTTTAATTAGTCAAATGTTTATTCCTTATTTCTCTTCTATGATTAATTCTTACAGTAACATTTACTATAGTGATAGCGATATTTCAGCCACATGTATTTACTTGTCATGCATTCGTTCAACAAGCACATAATGAGTACTTATATGTAAGTCCTAGGATGTTGCTAGGCTCTGGAAAGACAAATTTTTAAGAGATTCTCCTTACCATCTAGGTAATAATAGACAGTGAGGCCATAGAGGGGTGACTGGGTTAAAAGCAGAATAGAAATAATTTGTCTTCATTTCTGTCTCCAAAATGGTTTACTCATTAAAAAAAAATTCAATTATTAACTCATTCCATTCATTCATTCAAGGGCTGTCATTGACTAGCTATCCTATGCCAGTCACCATGCTAGCTAGTAGCCTCTGGGGTTAAAATGGTCAGAAAAACAGAAACTCCTTGAGTGTACAGTTTAGTGGGGGAGATAAGCATTCATCAATTTATAACTGAAATAACAAATAATATTAAAATACTAATCATGCTAAACTACGTGTTGTGAAAGAAGGAGACCCAGTGTGCTGAGCTCAGTTGTGGGGTGGGGGCGAATGGGTGAAGACAGGACAGTGACAGCTGACAGTGGAGCTAAGATGGGGAAGGTGAGCAGTCGTTGCCGAAGTGCTGTGGTGGAGGGGTGGAGCCCAGGCAAGGCCCCCTGCAAGTACAAAGCCCTGGTAGGAAGGCCCGTAGCACATCCACAAACTGAAAACAGGGAGATTAAAAGACAAAGAGTAAGGAGATTATTTTTCTTAAATATTAGGAGTTTTCTTCTTTTTAATATCACAGTTGCTTTGTCAAAAAAAATCTAAGTACCTATCCAAATAAAATTTTAAAACCTTTGCTGTGTAGGTATATATTAATGCAGGGGATAACCATCTTAGTGTCTCTTTAAGAGAAGCTAAGAATGTTAAACTCTGAAATCTCCCCTATGAACCACTGTGGAAATGGTGTGTACGAGTCACCAGGACAGGGAAAAGACCAAGCCCACCTCAGCAAAAGGCAGGTTGAACCTGCACCAAATGGATTTCCCTTTTCCAGAAAATGCCGGACACAAAGGAACCACTTGGTGGATGCAGGTTGAGTCAGTGACTGTAGGATGCATGCTTCCCCGCTGCCTCTCGTAGCTCCCTGCAGAGGGGCATGGGCCCCAGCAGGTCATCTGACAGATACAGCAGACGGAAGCATCTCCACATTTTTCCATGTTCTGGTAAACTAAAGGATTGTGAAGACTTTAAGAGAAGGATGTGAATGTCTTTATTCCTAAGACTGACTTTTTTTTTACCTTTGCAAATATTCAACTTTATGATCTTGTTAGATATTCTTTAAGCATAACTAGTTCTCAAGATGCTTAGTTTATTACCAAAGCTTAACAGGTACACTATTAGGAATAAATCACTTTTTGGAATATAGCAGAAATAGTTGAAGAGTAAAGAAGAATATAATTTCAGAGGTTTTACTAATGATAAAAATCTAATCTTCTAAAATTCAGTAACTTCTTAATATCTAACTTTAATCCTCCAAATAACTAAAATATACTTTTTTAGGGAAAAATAATATAGTATAATTCACATTATATTTCTAAAGCGCACAAGGCAAATGTATCTACTCCATACTTTCATATTCATATTATTTTATTTAATTCTCTCATAAGTTGAAAAGCCTTATATTTTTCGATGATAAAACTGAGTTTCAGAGTGGTTCACAGCTTGTCTTGACCATCCAGCCTATAGGTGTAAAAACCTTGGTTAAACTCAGGTCCATCAGATTCACGTTGATACCCTTGCCATCAATTCCATATTAACAGTGTATTGCTTAATGTATTTAATGCCACTAAATTGTACACTTAAAAATAGTTGAAATGGTAAATTTTATGTTATGTATATTTTAACACAAAAAAATTGGTGAAGGGTCTGAATAGACGTTTCTGCAAAGAAGACGTACAAATGGCCAATAAGCCCAGATGAGTATATGCTCCACGTCATTAACAATTAGCAAAATGCAAACCCAAAACACAAGACAGCACTTTACACCAGTTAGGATGGCAGATAATAAGGGCTGGTGAAAATGTGGGGAAATTGGAACTCGCATACACTACTGATGGGAATGTTAACGATGGTGCAGCCCTTTTGGAAAATAGTCTGATCATTCTCCAACAGTTAGGCATAGAATTATCATATGACACAACAGTTCCCCCGCCCGGTGTCTATCCAATACATATCCACACAGAACCTTGTACATGAAGGTTCACAGAGGCAGTGTTCATTAGTGTCAAAACACGGAAACAACCCAAATAGCCATCAAATGATGAATGGATAAGCAAAATGTGGCATTTTCAATTCTAAAACAAAAGGAAACAAATAAACCAAAACCTCACAATGTATTGCAAAGCAAATGGACAATGAGAGCCCACTGTTCTCAAAAACAATTCAAATACAATGTTATTTAAAAGGAGATAATTTTTCGCATGAAGTATTTCCCTTAATTTGTTCTTCAGATTCAGATTATTTTGAACATTGACTTTCATGAAAATAATCTATAGCTATTATTTCTAGACATCCAACCTGATTTCTAAAATGTTCCCTAAAATTAATTTTTTTACTTTTTAAGCTATCATTCTCATTCCCTTTAGTTTATTGTAAATGTAAATCCATACTAAACCTGTAAATACGCAAAGCAAAGGTGATAAAAGGCAGTATTTTGAGATATTTCCAAAAAAAGCAAAAGAAAACATTTGTTTAAAACTACGATATGTCAGAATAGGATGATACCATTGTGATTAAAATTAATTCTTTCATGTAATTTCCCCTTGATTTTCTTCCTTTTGTAAATTCACTTCCCTTTACCCCTTAAAATTATTTTTAAGGCAATATAAACACATAAAATGGAATAATATAAGAACACCTATGTACTAACACAGTATCTTAAAATTTTCTATTTGCCTCATATATTTTAATTAATAAAAATTACAGATAAAGTTGTCCTGCGTATTGCTGTTACTAGTTTTGGTCTCTCCTCCTCTTCCTCAGGGCCCCCACCTTCAGGAATAAAGTACATAGTCGTCTAGTTTGTACTTTTATACTTTCCTACACCTGCATGTATGTAGCTATGACCAATGAACCGTAATACACTTGGTTATTGTTAATGTTAATATATCATATTCAAAAATTGTGTTTTCTCAGCATTGTTTTTGAGGTAGCTCCAGGTTGATACAGCTCATTTAATCACTTGGATTGGCCCATGGCATTCCATCCTATGACTATCTACCATGATTCATATATCCATTCCCCTACTGATGTATTTAAGGTGTTTGAAAACTCCTTTCTATTTATTACCAGCAATGCTACAGGAAACATGGTTGTATATGTCTCTCTGTTCTCTAGGGATATATGCCTTGATCTGTCTCATTATTTAAAAAATCATTTGCATTACTCAGTGACCAGTGTGTACGGTTTAATAGTGAAACAGTATGGAAGAACAGTTATTGGAAAGGGCAGCCTCCCCCTCCCCTCTGTACCCACTGGCTTGCTCTCCAATTGCCATTACTTTGAACTGGTTTGCTTTTAATTTTTCTGACAGGTCACTTTCATATTTCTAAAAATAATATGCTATGCCACTACAAAATGTGACATTGTTTACTAATTTCTGGCTATTACTCATCCACGTACTTTTTCTCCCCTTCGTTCCCCATGCTCCTACCACATACTCATTCTTCAATTCCTTCGGTAATCTCTCCACAATCTTAGAAGAATCTTAAACTCCATTTCTTGTTCCATGAAATAGTGACTGTTTCTTGGGGCTCTTCTTCCCCTTGTTTTTTAAAATAAAATAAAGACATCAACACTCCTACCATCCCCTCCATTTCCATCCTCTGTCAACTATAACTTCACACTGTTCGTTAAGTCAGGGTTGATAATATGCTATAATTTGCCTATGGGTTCATTTAAAAAAATTAAAAACCCAGTGAACTGCATTTACATTTATGGGTATGTAAATGTTATTCCTTGCAGAACCAAGCAATGTAAAGTGATTACACCTCCTGGTGGTTCTAATGTTACAGGGGAATATTTTTTAAAAAGATACTAGAAGCATGTCACCTGTTGATCTAAACTATGCCAAATTTTAGTTGGCTCCATTTTTAGTTTTTATGTTTTGCTTGGTGTTAGTTTTTGTTTTGCTTTTTTCTAACTGCTTCTTTAGGAAAAAAAATTTTAACCTTCAGTGTGCAGCTCACTGGAGACCTGTTCCCAGGACTCTCTGTCCAGGAAACCCTCTGTTCTACTGCATTCTGGGTTAGGTCTTCTTCTAAAATTGCTGAAAGTCATCACTATGAATTTTCCCTTAACTAGTGTCTAGTGAATACTGTTTTCTAGATTTTTTTTCTTCTTCTTTCTTGATTAACTGCACTCTTATGTGACCTGTTAGGAAGTGCTGTGTGATAAATCAGAGCCTCTGCATGCCTGAAATTCTTTTTATTGTGTCTTCCTTGATTGAAAGTTTGGTGGAATATCAATTTCTAGGCTGAACAGGACTTTCCAGTAAAACTTTGAAACAATTCCGGCCTTGTCATCTGGCATCCATTGTCGCTTCTGAGAAGTCAGGTACCATTCTGATTTTTACTCCTTATTGGTTAGTTGTAGCTGTCTCGTTTCTAAAATATTCTCCCCATTTTTGATGCTCTAAAATTTTAGTGATAGATCCAAGGAGATCCTTTTTCATTTAAGTTGGCCCTCATTTGAAGACACTCTCAATTCCATGTTTCCTGTTAATAATAAGAAATTATATTATTTCTTTGATAATTTCCTCTCCTCTTGTTTCTTTGGTGCTCTTTCTAAAATCTGTGTCTGATGAAGGTTAGACCCTTTGCACAGATCTTCCATATTTCTTATCTCTTCTCTAATATGTTCTGTTTCTTTGTCTTTTTGTTTTACATTTGAGACCTTGCTATACCCTGTTCTTTCAGTGCTTCTGTTGAACTTTTATTTGCTACTACATTTAGTTTTTTTAATTGAAGTATAGTCAGTTTACAGTGTTGTGTCAATTCCTGGTGTAAAGCACAATGCTTGTCATATATGAACACAAATATATTCATTTTCATATTCTTTTTCACCATAAGTTACTACAAGATATTGAATATAGTTTTCTGTACTATACAGTATAAACTTGTTGTTTATCTATTTTATATATGTTACTATGTTTAATATATACATATATACTACATTTGTGAATTTCCAAGTATTCTTTTTTAGAATATTCTGCTCTGGTTTTACATGTGCAATATTTTCTTAAACCTTACTAGAAATACCAATTAGAGGACCATTGCTTGTTTTAAAAATTCCCTTTTCTTCTATTCCCTGAGTTCTCTACTTCTGCTAGGATCATGTTTTCCTCCTGTTTATCTTGGCCTTTCTTTTTTTAATCTCACTTTCCCCCAATATCGGATAATCCTTTGTTTTTCTTTCATGTTTAAGAATGAAACAGTAGACAGGCTGACTCGGAGCCCAGTGCATGTAGGCAGGGATCGTTGCTCTGGATGGGTAGAGGGGGCTCTGGCTAGATAAGGAAGGATATACTCATAGACAGACACCAGTACCCCACCAATGCTAGATTTCTCCCCAGAGATTTCCTTCCTTTTGAGAACAAAACCTGAGTTAGGGTGTGGAGAGTAGTTCTAATACGAAGGGTCTTCTGTGTGCAGCAGAGGGTAGAAGAGCGCATGCCGTGGCGGAGTTCCGGGCGTTCATCCTGAGGTCTCACGTCTTCCTGGGTTTTTACCGGCCGTTCTTCACGCCCCGTCTCCGGTGTGCGCAGCGGGACAGGCTGTCTTTCTCTCCGGCTCCAGCTCACTCTGGAGATGCTCTGGTCTGCAGCTCCCTTTGCTCATTCCATTTGTTTTCTGTCTTTTAGAAATGAATTTAAAATCTCATCCCCTGTTAACCTTCTTTGTTTATCTCCTGGGTTGTGGTATATATTTGATTTATTCATGTGCTTTCATTCTGACAGTCTCTACAAAGACGAGAGAGAAGCCTTTATGCTCTGTCTGCCATCCTGAACCGGAACACTCCTCTCTACCATTTCTCTTGATACTTTAAAAATCAGAATCTTTAAAAACATACTTAATAGGATAAAAGTAAAACTTCTAAACAAAGGTTGAATTCTTGTAGGAAGATGTATTGCAGTGACTCAATAGCTTTGCTTTTCTTCTGATTCAAATTTCAGTGTTCAAATGACCGTAGCCAATTTGGTGGGGGTTTTTTTAAACCTTTTTATTCAGCATTTTTGCCTAATCTATTATTTTCTTCTTCTAAATCCTAACCATCTATAGTGGGGTGGGGGTGGGGGTCTAACCTGCTCCTCCTTTGTCTATATTTATGTCAGTTTCCACAAGCACATCCTCCACTCAACAACCTGCTTTAGGAGTGTTAAATCTGGAACCAAATGGATTTTTTCTTATGATTCAAAGCCTATCCTGGGTTCCTCAGCCTGCTCTAGTTCTCCAGGGAAGCTCATCAGCCCACAAACTCCCAGAATACCATCTTCACGGATCTGAGGCAGAGCGTTCCTGAAACTGCTACAGTAGCCTCGCAGTATATTGGAAGAGCTGGTGCAGCTTCGAGTCAGGAGGTCTATTGAGAAGTGCACATGGCTGGGCTTAGAAGTGTATATTCTACTCCCCTAAATAAGGCTTCAGTTTTCTCTATTTTCTTGTTCTTCTTAATGTCTATATATGTGCCCTTGGGTTATTAGGGACCAGAAGAGAAGATGGATTAATCAGCTCAAATCTATCACAAGAAGGAGAAAAAGCAAAACAAAGAACATGTTCTCCTGCCTGCTTGTGTTAGAAATATCTTTTCACCTTCCACTGTGTTATAGAAAGATTATTGGCCTAGAAAAAAGTCAGAGTCCTCCTCTGCTATAATTAGCAGTACAACTTTAAGCCTCAGTTGCTTTGTCTATAAAAAGGGGAGAGGCGTGGACCAGATGATTTCTTAGATTTTTTTCTAGATTAAAAAATAATTGCCATAATGATTCTGTGATTCTGTTCTTCACTGTTTCAGCTCTTCTTTCTTTTGATTTTTAGATTTTTGTTTTCAGAGTTCTACGCTTTTACACTTTCTTGCTCCAAACTCTGTAATATTGCTGTTGTTCCTCCACTTCCTTTTTACTTTTCCAGCTGTTTGTTCTCTCCTTCTACTTATTCTGTTATTTCTCTGTAGTTTTTCCTTTTCTAAGATATTTAAGACTGTCTGTACAGTGTGATATTAAGGCATGCATTACGAAAATGGAAGAGGCAACCTTAGTTCAAAATTTCCTCTTTTCCCTAAAAGATGCACTTACTGTAGTGTAACACAAGAATTTATAATCCAGAACCCATGCCTGACAGAACTTGTTTTTGAAATCTTTTATCTTTTGCTTTCTGAGTGATTTTTGTTTTCATTTCTCATTTTGTTTTATTTTTATCTAAACAGAGAACGGATATTCTTTGAAGCCTAAGCATGGTCACTACGATGAACCCAATGTACCAACTTCCCAACATCCTGTAGCATATTAGAAGAGTTTTACATTTTGAAGAAGGGGAGACAATCTAAAAAACATTTGGTTGAACTGTTGAGAACTAAAATATGGTGGATTATGTTGATTTAGAACTTATAGTAGATGGTTAAATTTGGGATCAAGCTATAGGTCTTAGTCCAATTCAGTCTTTATGTATGATTACTTTTTGGGTCATCTAAACTTTACAAAGTCATATTTATGATATCTGACTTTTTAGATTTGTCATTTGGTCATAAAACATTAAAAAATTGACTACCGCTCTTACCACATATCTGTTAGATATCATCAAATATACAGTAGACATGCTGTCATCAGGTGAAAATGGCAACTTCTGACACGTAGCTTTGCAAATACAATGGCTCTGAATATAGAATGCAGTAAAAGTATTAAATTTTATGTCCAAATTTTTTCAATTTATATTCTATAGATCAGCCTGTAAACTGACCCATTTGGGTGTTCTTTTGAATGTCTTGTGGCTTTTATGTATATCTAACCTTAGTCAATATGGGAATTTTCATTTTCAGCAGCCTTGAAAATGGCTTAAGTCCTAACTTCCATTTCAGCTCAGAGAAAGCCAGAAGTTACCATTTGTGCTGGTCAAAGGCCAGTAGAAGTTACAGTTCATATCAGGATGACCTGGTCAGAGTGGCCAGATCAGAAAACACACCAGCCTCCAATTCAGCCTCCTTGTGAAATTCTTGACTAAATGTAATTTATTTACACTGAACCACCCAAAGCTTCTGGCAGGCAGGGAAGTGGGCAGTGATGCAAAAAGGGAGACTGTCTGGAGCTTTTAGAAATTGTTCATGGCAAACTCAGGGCTTTTCTCCCTGAAAAAAAAGGCCACCTGCTATTTCTCTGAAGTTGCCTTGTGTGCTGTGTTGCTCACATTCAAAATAAACCAAAGCCTCTATCTGACGAACCCAAATAATATTAAAATTTAGGCTACACATGGGTTACGTACATTTAGATTTCATTCCTAGTTTGATTTTTAATGTTAAAAAAGACCCTAAAGATCAGAAAGAATGTGTCCTTTTCCCCCTTTGTTGACTTGTAATAGATGTCATTGGAATGTGAAATCTAAGTGTGAAAATATGAAAGGCTATTCTTTAATTCTTGCCAGCTGAATACATATTTAATATACTCCCAGACTGTTCTAAAATCTTGAAAAATTAGATATATATAATGATTTAAATGATTTTTTAATTAACATACTTTTTGTGACCCACTGATAAAATATACTTTAATACTAGATGGACATGTGATTTCTTTTTCATTATTAGTGAAATTTCATCAGTTGTATTTGAGGACATGTAAATTATTTAGTGTCAATAATTAATTGCCAACTATGAAGTTTGAGAGGGCATGAAATATGCCAGACATGTCATTGGAAGAACATTTGTGAGTTTGGCTGCATGCCGTGGGCTGTTTATGTGTATTTTTTGTTTTCATGTTGATACCATGCAATTCCTTTATTTGGAGGGCTTAATTTCTTAGTTTCATTTAAACTGTAAGAAATTCAATACATTTATGGTAAAAAAAAAACACCTTAAGAAAACAAAATAAGCAAGAAAATATTTTCAGGAAATTATAAATCTAATTATAGGTTTCTGTCAGAAAGAATATGGGCACAGGAATAGTTTTCTCTCAAGTGTTATGTTTGTAGGATAACAGAAAAGCTTGTGTTAATACAGGATCTGTCATTATGCAGCATTTTAACATCTGTATGTCTATTCCATTATTATATTTAGTGTCTGTTATATTTATTCCTTTATGGTTATAATCACCACTATATTTCATTTAAAAGTTCAAAACTATATTAAATGAATTGTGTTTTTATATGGAATATATTTGCCTTTATGAAGAATAGTTGGTTATATTGTTGTTTCAGGCAATAAATCTGAATTCAATTCTATTAGTTTAAGAATTGTAAAATTCAGAAGTTTAATTAATGTAAAATACACAAATGGAACACATTTTCTGTAGCACTTCATTTTAGTTGTGTTAATTTTTCAATGTGATGTGTCCACAGTATTCTTTATTTTGCATTTATTTTTTCAATATGTTTACATTGTATGAGCTGAGCTTTTTGCACAGATTTTTGCTTTGTAGCTGCTTGGCAGGATTTTTTGTTGTGATGTAACCACTGTTCTCATAAAAATTATGATGTGCATTTGTTTTGTGTCTTTGTCTTCATTCCACATGTCCTATAGTTTGTATTTTTATATGGAGTTATTTATAAGGAATAGTAATTTAAAAGTCTGATCATCTCACTCCCCTTCATTGTTTTAAAAAAACAGGTATTCTTAGTTGGTATTTTCCGATAGTCTTAAACAGCTTCTCAGTCTGATGTAAGGCAGGTAAGTTCTTAACAGTCAGTCACATATAGCTTACTTCCTGTTATATTTTATGTCATGGAGTAGCTATTTTAACTATCTCTGGACAAGTTGTTTTGCTCACTCAATTTTATATCAATTTACTCTTTTAATTTGAGATCTAAATTTTCAGTTTGTAGAAATGTAATTTGCTATAAAATATTAGGAATTCTCCTGAAGATGGCACTTTCTGATTACAATAACCAATCTTTACTGAGAGCTAAGCACTTTCAGACACTGTCCAATTTATTCCTTGCCACAACACCATGCAGTAAATATTGAACACAATTTTACAGATGAAGAAACTGAAGGGCAAAGAGGTGAATTTACTTGTCCCTGGTCATAAAAATAGAAGGACTCAAACTTAAATCTAGCTCGTCCCACTTGTAAACACTGTTTACCCTGCCTCTCCCTTATGATTTTTGGTCTGTTTCAGTCCAAAGCCAGTTAATTTGTGGTTGACGTATGTCCATTGGTAATAACCTTTCACACTTCCATTTCTTCAATGATGTCATCATGAAGCCAAAAAAAAAAACATTTAATGCTATTGAGCGTTAAAATGTGTCTTTTCTTTTAGCCAGAAACATTTGAGCATCTTTTTATCAAGCATACAGAATCAGTGACATTGGGTCCTCTTCTTTTGGAGCCTGAAACCATCTCAGAAGATATCAGTGTGGATACATCATGGAAAAGCAAAGATGGGATGGTGCCAGCAACCACAGTCTCTCTACTCTTGACGACTCGGGACCTCGAGAGGGGTTCTCTCTGTGTCAGCGACCAGCGCGGCGGCGCTCACCTGTCCGAGTCCGCGAGCGCGGAGATAACCTGGGAGGACGGCAGCGGGGGACAGCCGTCGGTGAAATACGCCACCGTGCTCAGCAACCCCAAGTCCAGTGAGACGGAGGAGGAGCAAGGGCTCGTAAGTAGCTCAGTCAGCAAGTGCCTTCCTAGCAACGACTCTCTGCCGAAGGATGCGTTCTCTAATAGTTCATGGGAGGCATTTTTTATATTATCAGATCAGCATCCCAGTGTAATCTCACCACACCTTCCGTTCTCAGAGGGACTGAACGAACTTCTGAAACTCGAGGGAAATTTCCCTGAGGAAAATAATGACGAAAGATCTGTCTACTACTTAGGGGTCACCTCAGTCAAAAAGAGACAGAGTGGTGTGTTTTTGACGGATGAGTCGAGAGGGTTGTACCCATTCCCAGCCCACTGTTTATTCACGGACGTCAGGATCCTCCAGGACAGTTGCTCACACCTTGTAGAAAATAACTTCAGCTTAGGAACTTCTGGTCAGAAGACTTTTGTGTCTTACATGCCTCAATTCCAGACTTGTTCCACTCAGACTCAGAAAATAATGGAAAACAAGATGTGTGACCTAACTGTCTAATTTCATTCCAGAAACATCTCAGATTTGTGATAATATATTCCACTACAGTGTTGGATAGGGGGCAGAAAAGGAAACAGTCAAATTTGAGAATGATTGTTCCAAAAGTAATGGTATCTGTGTGGCTTCACTCAGTGAAGTAAACAAAAAAATGTGAGAAAGCCTTGAAGAGTCTAGTAATGTAGACCAACTCTTCTAATGATTCTGTGAACAGCTACAGGGGGAAGGTCTCCCATGGCTTGCGTCACGCTCCAGGTAAGCCCAGCAGTGCTATCTTTTTGAACGTTAAACCCGTGGAAGAGAGCTCATCATCTGAATTACACCCACATCTGAAAGAAGACTTCAAACTAACACTTGTGAAATAAATACACCTGTATTTCCAAGGGTGTGGTGGTTCTACCTTGAGTTGTCTTTGTTTTGCACTAATTTACACACACAGTTATACCTAACAGGCATCTTTGTGCATTCTTAAACAATGTGATGTATTTGTGTTTTGTGCTACTAGACTGTGATTTGAAGATGTTTCAATTTAACAGACCTCTTTTGAGCACTTACTCTGTGGCAGGCGCTCCACTAGGGGACATCCTTGTGAAGGTGTACAAGAAACCAATCTTTATGTATCAAATCTAAGATCCGTCCCACAGAATGAAATCACCTATTGGAATGACAATACCCAAAACAAGTATCTTGATG
This sequence comes from Vicugna pacos, assembly GCF_048564905.1. Classification (NCBI taxonomy): domain Eukaryota; kingdom Metazoa; phylum Chordata; class Mammalia; order Artiodactyla; family Camelidae; genus Vicugna; species Vicugna pacos. The sequence goes on along the minus strand of NC_132999.1, from coordinate 18,713,723 downwards.
ACAACACAAGCCCTTATGGAAATGTAATGTCTGCATTAACGCTTCCCTATAAAACACGTTGAAATGCTCAATTTCTGATACAGTGAGGTTGCCAGCTGTTACTGTACTTCACTCTGGAGTCACTGTCTTCCCCACCTCCACTTTCATGGACACTATTTTTTTCTCACTTACTGAACATTCTATCTATAAACCAACCACTGTGCTAATATTTCCCACACTTTAGCTCAATTAATTATTGAAATAATTGTATGAGACATATACTTCTATTATATTCTTTTTTAAAATTAGATTGATTTGCCCAAGGTCACAAAGTCAGTGGAATCCAGATTTAAATCCAGATCTTTTTAATGCTTAAGTGATTGTGTTTTTAACCTATACCTTACACTGCCATCCATTAAAAAGCCTGACTTATAATCAAGTAAAATGTATTAAGTAGGAATATAGTGCTAGATGAAAATTAAGTGACAATTACATAGATGTCTTTGCCTTTAAAGACTTCATTGTTTATTTCAGTTCAGTTCTTAGTATGGCAAGAAAATCCAACAATTGCATATTGAACAACAAACTAAGAAAACTTCAGAGAGAGTTGTTCAATGGCAATCAGTAAGCATTTCAACATTACCAGTACGATCAAAATATTATTGTCCTGAAAAATATTCCTGTGAGTTGTTAAACATCACACTAGTTTCATACATAGACTGAGAGAGGCTTCTGCTGATTTACTATTAACATAAATAAGATCCTACACCCCATCTGTATTCCAGTTGTAGCCTTATGACATAAGTGGCTCTAAACAGTGCCAAAGATCTCAGATATTTCTCCACATTTCATGATCATTTGCCAATGAGAAATCAGTAAAGCTATTTCTTACCATAAGTCCTGTTGAGACATCTCAGGATCTCACATACTCAACTGGATGACCCTCTTACAGGAGAAAGGTAAGAAGGCCCATATCAACCCATTGAATAATTAGTTCTACAGAGAAAACAATTTTTTGAATGATTTTTAAGTGGTTTATAGGTTCAGAAACGGAATGAGTCATCACATGTATGGACATTTTGGTAAAACTGACCATTATTTTTAATACTGCTCATTGAAAATACATAGACAGAAAATTACATTTTGCCCCATTCTGCATATAATTATAGAGATGAAACACTGAGCAAGTCCTCTGGGACAACATTCTCCCATTCTCCTGAGGTCTGGGACCCAGAACAACAAAGAAAAGAAACTGATAAATGTTCCAGTCAGCCCAGGGTTTTGCCACACTATGTACATGCTGTAATGAATTCAAAAGTCCCAGGACCACTCTCATGTTGCATGTCTGAGTTAAAGGAATTTAGTGACGGCACATTAATGTGAGGTCATTGATACCATTCTGGTGCAGATTCAGTTCCCAAAACAAACAAAAACATTTCAGAAATTGAAATTCCCAGGGACTTCCCTTCATAGGGCTGAAGTGGTCCAGTTGGCCTGTTGGTATATATATAGATTTAAAGCATGTTTATTGTCAGTGTGCTAGGGCTATGATTTTCACTTTCAAAAGTTCATTTCACTCTTTATGTTACTATATATTATTGGGTCATTAAGAAAGTTATCTGCGATTTAGGTTAGAGTTTAGAATGTTTTATACTTCAGTATGGTCAGATATGCTCCATTTCTTTGCCCAGATTCTGTAAAAAATGTTTTTTAAAGGAGAGAGGAGCTGAAATACAAGTTTGGACTTCTAAATTTAGGATAAATCTGGAATTTTGAGTATTTCATTTAAAGGCCTTACATTACAACACCAGTTGCTAATCAGTTGCTCTAAATCTAAACTTCATGAAGAGAAACTCAAAAATTAATCATTTGAGCTATGGCTTCAAATTTAAACAGATTGATGATAATGCCATTTGTCACAGTTAATGAGATTATAGATTTCCTAAGTTAATATCCCAAGAACAGAGAAGAAGAGAAAAGTCGAGGTGCACTTAACAGTAAAAACAGGGGCCTCCTATTGCCGCCCTATGTTCCCATTTAGAGATGACCTGCATATTAACAAGAGGAAAGGAACAGATGAAATTCCCAAACCAGTGAGTGATCCTGCACCAAGAATAAGCTTTTATGACCCTAAGCATGACTTTCCTCTACCTCCTCTCGTCCCTTTCCAATAAAACCAACTCCACCTTTCCAAATATCAAACATACGGTGATATTCCTTTAGGAATATCCATTTTAACCATGCAAAAGCTGAGGGAAGATAAACTTCCTCCACAATCTGATACCAGATTCCAAAGCTACTTTGGCTGGCACAGTATAAGGATTAGGCTGTAAGAGTGGTGCCCACGGGGCTTGTGTGGGCGTGGACAACACGCTAAAGGCATCAGGACATACTGCAACTGCAAGTCACCTAGTCGGGGATGAAAAAAAACAAAAACAAAAAATGCTTCTCTCCAAATTATTTCCTGCAGTTTTTAAAAGAAATGTGTTCTACGTTTCCTCTTTCGAGGGTCATTTTGATAGTTACAAACTCTTCTAAAGTATTTATTATTGAGGAAACACATTCTCAAATCTCAAAATACAAAATTAACAACTATCCATTCTACTATGATTAAAATAAGCTGCATTTGAGGAAAAAATTTTAAACATAGTTACCCCAAAAATGTTAAGAATTGTTTATAAAATGAAACTAGGTAAGCCAGTTGCTGGGTTAGCAGCTTAGAATAGGAAAGACTGTATTAGAACTGAAATACTGTGACATGTCTTTGTGCAAGCATCAAGAAATGGTTTCTATGGGTTTTAATATGGAATGAATTATTTTTATATGAAGTTTATCAATCAGTATTTATTGTAAAAAGCTGCTGATGTCTATTTCTCAAAATTAATTATGCTTAAAATGTACAGCATTAAATTCAATTTTGTGAGGATCTTTGATGGGAAATTTTAAACAACATGTTCATTCAAAAAGCCTGAAACTGAGAAATAATATGGAAGATATTTAATTTTGTAGTCAAATACCTACATTGTAGATGTTGTACCTTTAAAACTTGTCATTAAGTAATTGGCATGCAGTTAACACTTCCTCTTTAGTCACAATTGGTATGTTAATAAATGTTATAAACACAGTGCTGAGATATACATCCCTAATTCTTCTATAAAATTTATTTATCCTACTTCTTCTTTATGTTCCTAACGTCATAAGGAAAGAAATGTAAATTATGACTGAATTTTTTATTGTTATGAATCAAAAGCAATGTTGGAATTGATATGAGATCAAATATGAGAAATGGAAGATCCAAATAGAATTATGAATTTAAGTTATTTTAGGAGTACTTGATCATGTGATTACTACTTTCAGCAAAGATTTGAAAATATAAATAAGTAATCCTCGTAGTTTATGTAAACAGTTAATAGAATATTTTTACCCATGTTAGTATTTGCGTTTTAAAAATTCTTAGAAACATAAGACCTTGCCTTTGGAAGGGTATGAAAACATTTTAGATCCAAATATCTCTCCTCACTGTTACTCTGTCTGTGTTCTAAGTACGTCACCCCACACCAAATTCTTGCTGGCGTTACAGCCACTTGCGGTGAAAAAGCACTCATTTTAAACATCAAGAGCTCTTCAGTTTGATTCTTTAGTTTCTTAAATTTTGCTTTACAGTAATTTGTGAATATTTGTTTGTCATTTAGGTTTCTAGCAATGTGAGTTTTGGGGCTAGCATTTGGGCTAGTATTCAGATATGTTCATTTCTTGCTTAATTTTATTTTTTAAATTTTTTTCTTGCTTAATTTTAAAATGTAAATAAAACAATCACACACAAAAAGTCAAACAGTACAGGGAAATATAAAATAAAAATGTTGTCTCCCTCCACTCCCAACCTTTAGTTCCTAATCCCCAAAATAAATTGTTATTACACTACATACCTTTTAAAATTGTATATAGTTGGGATTGTATTCTACTTGCCATTATAAAATTATCCTTTTCCCTCAATGTATCTTGGTGATATTTCCATATAAACTCAAACATACCTACTTCATTATTTTAATGGTTGCATAATAGTCTATTACATCAAAGTACAATGATTTATGTAAACAGTTCACCATTGGTGAACATTTAGGTGGTTTCTAATTTTTGTTATTATGGACAGTACTGAAGTGAGCATTCTCATATATAATTGTGTCTTGGCATACTTTTGCAAATCTGCTAGTCAGGACTCTTGGTTACAAGTGTAAGAAATCAACTGAAATTGTCTGAAGTGTCTTTCTGGTATTTTAATTTTAACTTGATGAATGAGGTTGAGCATATTTTCATGCTTATAAGCCATTTGTTTTTCCCTACCTTCAAATTCTTTGCTTAATTTTCTGTTGGGTTATTATAATTTTATTGCTTTCTTGTAATTCTTTTTCATATATGTCCATCCCTGTTGCTGCAAATGGCATTATTTTATTCTTTTATATGGCCGAGTAGTCCATTATATATATATATACACACATACACATATATACACACACACACACATATACACATACCACATATACACATACCACAATTTCTTTATGCAATCATCTATTGATGGACATTTAGGTTGTTTCCATGTCTTGGCTATTGTAAACAGTGCTGCTATGAGCATTTGGGTGCATGTGTCTTTTCAAGTTAGAGTTCCCTTGATCTGTCTCTGAGGTCACTAATTATGTCATTTCTATGAACAGTTTGTAGTCAAACCTTCCCAATTAGTTCTTGTTCTTTTGATTCTTTTTTATAGATAAAAAGTGTCTGCTGTGGCTACTAAGAGTATGCAATAATTCTATTTTTTTATAAATTTTTTTACTTTTTTCTCATATTTTGGAATATTTATTGCAGTTTTTCATTTATATTTTGACTTTAGAGTATTATTGCCATTCAGACATTTTTCTTTCTTACATTATTACATTTTTCAACTTTTCCTTCATTCCTTCTGGGTTTTGCATCACACTTAGAAAAGTATTCCGAATTGTAATAGTTAACTAATAATTTTTCTTGTATTTACGCTGTTATTTGGGGATTAACATTTTTAATTTATTTGAAATTAATTTTGGTATAAGAAGTGGAATAAGGATCTAGCTTTTATGTTTTCCAAGTGGCTAATCAGTTGTCCCAACACAATTTGTTTCTGAGGAAAAAACCTTTACTTTTCACTCACATAAAGTTTCACATTTATCACTTACTAATTCTCAAGTACACCTGTATTTCTGAGCTCTCTATTCTTTTTTATTGATTTTTCAATCTATTTTCCTCCAGCACTGCTTATTTTTACCAGCTACTCAATCTTTTAATATCTGAAAGACTAGATTCCTCAACCTTGCTCATTATACCTCATTGATATTCTTTCTAGACCAGTTGTAGTTCAATTAAATTTCCGTAAAAAATTCTTTTGGTCTTTCATTTGGAGCTAAGATAAAAATATTGGAAAATGTCATCATTACAGTATTTAGTTGCCCAAGATTATCTGTCAATTTTAAAACCTTGGGAGGAAAATAATACTTTTATTTTCCTAAATAATAAGACAAATAATTCATATCTTTGATATTAGAAAATAAAAATAAAAATGGGGTAGGTGCTCTAAACTTTATGCTTTAGATGTAGGGATATAAATAGGGTGATTGTCTGCCACACTCTGTCTGACCTAGTCCCCTTTATGCATATATATGACCCCTTTCAATCTTATAAGTGTCTCAGTTTCAGCCACAAAGTATATGCTCCTCCTGTAAAGGACTAGACTTGCTGACAATAATTGTTACTGTTGCTTATAGCTCTTTTATCTTAGTGGCTTTCGTATTTGTTCAACAGGTGTAGAACGTCTGGAAATCATGGGACATTTTAAAGGACAACAAGCTATTGCTTTAAATTCTCTCGTATCGCCTGGAAACAACTGTCTAGTAGAAAATAACTATTATTCCTATATGTGTATCTGCTTCTCAAAAGTAACATAAAAGCTCTAATTAGTCATCCATATGGTAAACTAGATGTTCAGAGAAATCTCTCTCAAAATAGCATAGCTTAAAAAAATGCTAGATTAAAAAATCATTTTCATGTATGGTTACACTGAAGGAAGTAAGGGAATTCCAGAGGAGTGCGCTAACGTTGGAGCCAATGATCTCCATGACCTAGAACCTAATTCTGAGAGGACAACATGTAGGGAGAAAAAGAGTGGGGAGACCTTGTCATAAGTTGAGGTTCACTCAGAAGTGAACAGGATAAAACTGTGCTCAGGAGAGAAAAATGGTGGGGCTTATGTTCTTATCTCAGCCACTGCTCAGGACTGAGTTGAAAAAAATAAAAGGAAAAAAAAAAGCTGCTCTGAGAATTCCTGCCTCGGGTTTCCAGCCCCTCAGATTTCTGTCCTCAGATTTTCCATTCACATGAATTTGGACCCAGAATTCATACTACTTGTGTGGACTAGAAAAAAACATAAGCAGAATATTTAGCTTTCAGAGTCACAGATTAATTGAGCCTTCAAGGTACATCACAGAAGCACATGCAAATAGTCCCTGGGGAAATCTGCCTTCAGCCTAGACCCAGAAGACCTTAAAGTTCCTAGGAATACACAGTCATTGATAAACCACTGACACAAGGACACAGGCCCCATCCAAAAGAGAGTTAACTGGAACAAGAGACGACAGTATTAGAACCACAAAGACCAAAAACCAAGCCAACGTGCTGAGAAGTCAGAGGGGAAAACGGAAACGGACTGGCCCTTCGGCACAGTATGCGGCAGCTGAACCAGTCCTGCAGCTGCCTGCTTCTGAACGCCGCGGAGAGGAGAGCTTTCCCCCCATCTCTGGTTTAAGCCATTTTAATTGGTATTCCACTCAGTGCTGAAAATATCTCGGTTGATATAGAGAAAAAGAAATTGACTTGGGAGTGGGGTGACTGTGATCACAGAAGTAGCAACGCCTCCTGACTGATTCACAGAAAGAGGATGGATGGTTATTCTCTTCCTGTTGTTAGAGAGCTGGCAGAACCAGCCCCACTGAAGAAAGAAAGACCAATTCTCAGGCTGAAGGAAACTCACGGCCTTCAAGATGACACGCATCCTTAATCCCAAAAGACAGAAGAATATTTTGTACATGTATTTTCTTCTTTTAGAAATAATGGGTGCCACTCGCACAGGTAGGAATTCCTGACAGCAGCACACCATGCCTCAAGCAGTGACCTGAGGACAAATGAGCAGCTATTGACCCTGAAATAAGATACAGATGAAAACTTAACTTACACAAGAAGTTCCAGCCAAACTGACTGAACTCCTTGAAAATCTTAGGCCATTTGATAAAAGAAGAATTTTTCTCACAAAATAGGACTCAATGCAAAAAGATAGTTGCGTTGAATTCTGCTGGAGGTTCTTTGGCTGAAGCGCCCCAGCAAAACTTCCCTGAAAGTCTTCTGTTTCCATGGTGACAAAGGGGTCTGTTTGGAGAATTCCTACACAGACCAGATTTGCAATCTGTTTTTGTCTTCACCTTATTTTGTGATCTTATGGGATCCTTTTGGCCTCTGGGCTTCAATTTCCTTAACTGTAAATCGGAAGCTTGCTTTGCCTAATTTCAGAAGTGTTTTTCAACTCCAAATTTCTAAAACTGTGTTTCTTTACCAACATTACCGTAAAGGCAAAATAGATGCTGACCCAGATGGTATTTTTCACTCCCAGTTGTATTTTTGCTTTTTGACACAACGCCCTGGGTTCTTCTGTTGTGCTGATTTTAATTTCAAGAGCTCTCCGGCAGCTGCACTTAACAGGCTTTGAAGTCTAACCACGTGCAACAAATGTGCTGCAGCCACAATAAGGAGTTAAACCTCTGGGAAAGGAGTTTCATGTGGACAAAACTGATGGGAACCATCAACAGCCTGATGTACATGAAGGTAGAGCTATTGACAGGTGAAACTGCTTCCAGTTTTACACAGACTATGTTGACAACACAGTGGGATATGTGATGGAGAGAAATACATGTGCGTGGCTTTACGTGTGCTTGTGTGTGTGTATGTGTGGAAAGAGAGAGAGGTTTATATGTATATGTTTTAAAGCAAAATATATATAACATGTAAAACAAGACATCAAATGAATGTTGATGGCCTATCTTTATGAAAATCTCTTCAGTAAATATTTTGTCTACAGCCTCAAAGCCTGATATTTCAAGGTACTGTGACTTTACGGGAAGGCTGTCAGGGAGATTTTCTGAATCTGCAGTGGATAAATACTTTTTAGTGGAACTGCACCAGACGTCTCTTAAATCCCCTTGGTGGCCAGATGTCCAAGCTCTCTGCGGCAGGGCCTTTAAACATTAAAGGTTTGGCAGTTGGCCAGGGAATTGGACTCCATCATCTCTTACTCATCACACCCAATTCATTACCACGTCCTACTGCTTCTATCTCCTGAGCATCTCCCAAACCCATCCACACTTTTCAACTCCCTCTACCACCATTCTGGTCCAGGCATCCATGATGTCTCGCTAGATGATGGCAATTGTCTATTTCAGGCATCGGGGTGAATGTATAACAGTATGATGGACCAATGTTTTGTATTTTTCTGATGAGAAATTAGATTAAGCATCCTTTCTTATATGTTTCTAAAAGTACTTGATTAAGTCTTTTGCCTATTTTTTCTATTTAGTTGTTTGATTTTTTCAATTGATTTGTAGAGTGTCTTCATATATTACAGATATTAATCCTTTGTCACGTGAATCTGCAAACCTATTTGTAATATAGGATGATTCGTCATTTTTCTAAATAGTTACCATTCTTTGAGTTCTGTTTTAGAACTTTTAACCCACCCTAGAAGTAGCAATATATTCTACTTGTTCTCACAGTCCACTTAGAGTTAGTTTTGTTTCTTTGTTTTTTGTATGGTATGAGTTAAGGGTCTCTGTATTCGTTTCTTTTTGTTGTGTACAAATCACCATAAATATAGTAGCTTAAGACAACACATTATCTCATGGTTTCCATGGGGCAGCAGTCCTGAAATGGTTTAGCAGGATGCTCCACTCAGGGTCCCACAAAGTTGCAATCAAGGTGTAAACTGGGCAAGGATCTCATCTGAGGTTGGAGGTCCTCTTCCAAGCTCCGACAACAGCTGCATTTATTTCCTTGCAGCTGTTGAATTCATGGCCATTTTTTCCTTCAAAGTCAGCAAGGGAGAAGGGGATGTTTTGCTTTTTTGAGTTGCTCACCCCTAGGTCCTATTGTAAAGGGCTTTCTTGATTAGGTGAGGCCCACCCAGGATAATCTGACTTTTGATTTACTTAAAGTCCACCAATTAGAGAACTTAATTACCTCTAAAAAAACAAAATCCCTTCACCTTTGCCATATTCTATTGATTAAAACTAAGTTACAGGTCCTGCCAGCACTCAGGGGGAAGGAACTTTACAAAGGCATGTATACAAGGGGGGAGGAAGCCTGGGAGACCATCTTATTATTCTGCCTACCACAATCTCTACTTTCTTCCCTTGATATGATTGATCCAGGGCCACTTATTGGTAAGACTATCATTTCTCTCACTGAATTATAGTGTCACTTTGTCCTAAACATACTATGTGTGGGCCTGTCTCTGGACACTATTCTGTTCCATTATTCCCTTTGTCTGCCCTTGTGCTGTTGCCCATATTGTTTAATGACTGTAGCTTTACCATAAATCTTGATACCTGATAGTTTAAATCCTTCGGACTTATTAGGGATATATATATTTTTCTCTATGCAGAGATGTAGGAGAGAGAGACATTTTTCCACGTTGGTTCTGTTGGACAGAAAGAGGGTTCTAGCTTTGTGTGAAGCTCTCAGGTTTAGTCCTCATTGTTCACAAATACGAAATCTCAGCCCAGTGGCACATGAGAATTAATCATTTGGTCCTGGGGCAGGGTTGTCAGATAAAATACAGGTCACCTGGCTATATCTGAATTTAGGATAAACGATGGGTAATTTTTTAGTACAAGCATGTCCCAGGAAATAATTTTCTCACCTAAAATTCAAACTGAACTGAGCGCTCTATATTTTTATTTGCTAAATTTAGTACCTGAATTTTTATTTTCTTACCTTTCAGATTTTAACTCCCTGATCAATGTTTCTACCTCGAAGATTTCATTGAAGATTTCCATTAACTTTTTGTCCAGCATTAGATGTTTTTCAGTGGGATGTCTCTTTGAGAATCTCTAGTCTATCCTCCTGTCTAAAGCAGAATCCATACCTTCTGTTTATGTAATACTTTATTCAGTCTTGGACCCCATCTGGTTACTTTAAGGTGTTGTATGTTGTCTCCCAATATTCTATGAATAATGGAGCTGCAAAAGAATCACTTTATCGTCTTACCAGTTCAGACCTCAGGTAAATCTCCCAATCTCAAGAAGTTTTTACGTGCAAGAATCTTTCCTACTTACTGCTTTAGTTGGCTCCTCTTGAGCGTAAAATCTTTCTTCTTTGCAGAACTGGTGTTATTTCACAAAATGAATGGGAATACTTCAGATTTAATTTTGGAAAATTACATTCTTAGTTACGTTAGAACTGAGGACGCAGGCTCTAAGTCTGCCCCTTTTATTTCGCAGTGATAATCCACGAGCACCCACCTGCCCGGCCAACCACTTCCCATGAAGACGGGAGCGGGCGCTGGAACCGGAAGTCTGCCAGCGACCGAGGCAGCGCCAGGGGATGCTGATTTTGTGATCTCTGTACCAACTTCCAGGCAGGTGCCTTTCAGGCATCTCTTTTTCTGAATATGTGTAGATTCAAGCTGTATTCTGTAGTCCACAGCCTGAGTAATAGAGGGAGATAGTTTGGTTTCACTCATTTCCAGCACTCCTAGAATGCAGTCCTTTATGCTGAGACGCATGGCGCCCTTAGTGATGTGCCCCTCACTGATACACCAGGGCACCAGTGTCGAAAATAATTACCTGCTGTCTCTTCCCTGGGGTAGGAATGGGAGGGAGCTTCAGGTAGAAGGTCACTTTGAGGTCACTTTAAACCTCTCTGTACCACCTACACATAGCACTCACATCTTTTACACTTCATATCATCAAAACATCAGAGGAAAGGATGACTGTATCTAACAAGTGAGGTCATTTAAATAGGAAAATGCTGAAAGGAAATGCAGTCTTGGTGAAGCGGATGAGAGGCACACAGGAGGCGGCTATTCTTTCTGAGCCAGGAGGTGGTCAATCTGCAGTAGAGGGCGCTTGAAGGGAGAAATGTTCGTTATCTTCTCCAGGGCAACTGCCCCACTAGGGTCCTTGTAGCAAATTGATTGCCTTGAACTCCCTCAAGTCCCCTGTCAGTAACTTCAGCAAGACACACCCAGCACTGTCTGATACACAAGGCTACCTCCCTGCGTGCTCTGGCCACGAAGACTGAGAGACTGCTCCCAGCCAAGATTTACAGCTGGATTCAATAGCTCCGCCAGATGTGTAGGCCAAGCCTGCTGGAGAGTAAGGGGATTAAGAGGGGTGTTATGGCTGTGGGAGTATAGCATAGCAGAAGAGAGACGTATTTAGAGAGAAAAACCAGGCCTGGAAGGAAGAGATCATGCCAAATAGTACTTGGACGTATAAGAGAGACAGGTCAGTCATAGCACCCTTAACTCTGTCAGAACTATACACACTTAAACCTAGAAAAAAGATATGATTCTAAAACATTGCATATAAGGAAATTAGTTTTCTGAAATAAAAACCCTTTGCAGCCATATAATGTTCACCCTGTGTAAAACACCTAATGTATTATGATCATTACTTTTGCAGTCTTAACCAGTTAAAGACTAGCCTCTTAACCACTGACAGGCATACGCCAGGGAAATTACCAACTGAAAAATGAAGCCATTTGGCTTTATAGCAATGGCAAAATTTTGGCTGGAACTAAAAGTTACCTTTGAATGGCTTGATTTGAATCAGGCCAAGATGGAGTTTTTGTGCGTTTGTGTTGCCTGCTTTATTATAGTCAGGGTGTGCATGAGCTTTTGGGACCAACTCACTGGTACCACAGTGTGGATTCCCCAGGAGCTGGCTGGCTGGGTGGGTACTCGTGAATCACGGCTGGGAAACAAAGAGGCGGACGCGGCACCCAGGCCCTCAGTCCTAAGGTGGCTAACACTGGCAGTTTTGGGGAGCCTAAATGGAAAGTACATTTTATGTAATAATATCAATTCTGAAAAATTAAAAAGCTTGCACACAGTTGTAACCAAATAAAATTCCAAGTAGGAAAGATTATAGTATATACAAATTTGTTCAGTTTGGGAGATTTATATTAGATCTGAAAAATTAAGTTTGATAAAATGCCTCTTGCAGCTTCCATACTCTCAGAATATTGGGAAATGTGGAATTTAGATTGTCTTTCTTTGTCAAGGGCTTCTGTAGTCAGTGACATAACCATCCCCTCCTTCCAAAGCTTTGCCATGCTAAAAAACATCCAGTATCAACCAAAGGTGTCCTCTTTATCTAAAACTGTTAATGGTGGGGGCAAAGCTATAGTACGCACTTGGACATTCACAAATGGACTGAAGATTAAATGATATTTGGGAATTATCGTTTAAAGTTTTAGGTTATGTAGAAAAATGTCTTCATTCTTCATTTTAGAGACGAAGTATCAAAAAGCCTACAATTTACTTTCAAATGATTATATAGATACACACACATATATATACATATATAGTCTCCTATGCATACATATTATTTAAAAATGTAGAAAAATATAAACAATATTGAATCTAGGTGGTAGACTTGCAGGTGTTCATTATATCATTCTTTTAACTTTTCTCTGTATTTGAAATTTTCACAATAAAATGTGGAAAGAAAGAGAAACATACTTTAAAAAGGAGACGCTGGAAAAGACAGCCTTATTAGCCAGTATATTGTGGACTGTTGCCTGATGGACCTTTTCTTCCCAGTCACTTCCTGACTTCCTTATTTCCATTCACAGCCACGTTCCTATTAAAACTAAGCCATGGACTGAAGGTCATTAGTCCAGGGAATGGGAAAGGTATAAACAGCCCAGACAAAGAAGTCGCTCTTCAGCTTTGATTTTCCAAATAAAATTTGTTTCAAAACGATAGTCTTTTAAGATTGTGGCCTGGATAACTCTGAAGAGCCAGAACTTCATTTAGAAGATCCATGTTTTGTTGGAGGTGATAAGATGCTATGTTCAAAGAGCCATAGCTTATACAGTTAATATTAGAGTTATACTCTTTTTTTTTTTTTTTTTTTTGCAAAAAGCTTTATTGTTTCCATTTGGTCCAAGGCTTGGGAGAGGGCTCCAGGATGGTTAAAAAGCTGCCTGGCGACTGCAGAGAGGCTTCAGGCAGGAGCCCTGACACCAGAGGGGCTTGGTAAAGGCCGCTGGGTTGCAGAGGCTCCTAGTCGTGCTTGAGGGAGAGCCTTTGGAAGAGACACCTGCCCAGCCCAGCGTGGGGACCAGAGGTTAGTCAGGTGGTCGCCATCTTCTTGATGAGTTTCACCTCCTCACCCAGGAAGTGGCTCTCCCGGAAGTCACAGAGGTGTGGGTCTGCGCGGGCAGAACCCAGGGCATGCAGATCCAAAAGGGCCTGCTTCAGGTTCTTCTCCAGGACAATAGCAGCTTCCTTGGCGTACTGGATTTTACGCCACTCACCTCGAGAGGCCCCTGCACGTCCTGGAAGAGGGCGTGGCCGCCGCCCTGGTTTTGCTTTTTCAAGACACGCTCCGCGCCCTCTGGCTTCCCCTTGGCCAATTTGTGGAAAAAAAAAGTGGCCCACGCCCTCCAGAGCCACATCATCGTGGTCGAAATAGAAGCCCAGAGAGAGGTAGGTGTAGGAGGCCTGCAGATGCATGTTGACCAGGTGGCTGACAGAGGCCGCCACCACACTGGAATAATTCTTATGAATCTGGGAGCTCATGGTTGATAGGTAATAAGGAGATAAGCTCACAAAATGGTGTTGGCTGGTCCCAGAGGCTGAGGATAGCAGAGTGGCTGGTTCTGAAGGTTGCGACTGAAAAGAAGGTTGAAGGGTGGTCAGAGGAGCAAGGGGCGTCCCTGGGTCTGTTCCGTCCAAACACTGTTGAAGCAAAAGACAGATCTGCGGGACCGCCGAATGTACTGCAATAGAGTTATATTCTAAATAATACAGAAGGAGGACTCCTCTTCCGGTGGTATGGTGGGTTAAATAAGTTGACATTTTTTCTTATTAAAAAAACTAGAAATGCTCATTAATTATGGTAAATCTATTTTTAAGTGCTCAGATAATCCTACAAAAATGAAGGCATATCTTCGTGGGCTTAAAACAAGAGGGAACTGAAAACTAGAGCTATAAGCACCTGAACATCTGTTGCTGATTCTCTGCACTGTTTGCTGGTCTAAGTGACACAGGAACTTGTGTTTTAGGAGCACACTAGGGGCAAACGAGATCTTGGGCGTTTGGGAGACGTGGATTTAGAACTAAGATCAGATTCCTGAAGGGCTCATCTCCCAGTGAAAATATCAGATAAAATATTGCTGTTTGCAAGAAGAAACAGCAGCAACCTTATCCATTTTGTCCTGGGATCTGAGGAGGAGAGTCTCCTCCCTGAGAATTCATAACCAGAGTCTTGTCTTGGCACAAGTTTGGGAAACCATAAATGTGGTCCTGTGGTATAATATCCTTATAGCTTTTGCCAAAAGCAAATTCAAAACTACTCCAGAGGGACACGTCTTCAGCCCAGACTGCACAGGATTACATAGCTTTAAATCAGCCAAACATGAACTCACAGTCCATAACTATGAAACACATGAGGTTGCAACGTCCCATAAACAGGAAAGAGAAGAAAAACATCAAAATCAGACCCCACAAGAATGTAAGAAATTGGAATTATCAGATAGACCTTAACATAAATGAGAGTAATTTAATTGAAAAAGGAATGAAAAATATTATCAAAAGAGATATTAACAAAGATCAGACAGATCTGAAAAAGACACAAATATAACTTATAGAAGTAAAATATATAGTCATTGAGATTATAAACTGATGACTGCCATTGAGGTGCTTAGAAGGAACAATTGCTAAATCTATCTACAAGTTCATGCCTTCAACTGAGCTACCTTGATTCCCACAGATAACCTTTCACTAAGGAGAAGCTCACAATCAAAAGAATAAACCATGAGCTATGGGAATAAGTCATCAGATCCAATGAAAAACAGATTAGATACATGAGAAGTTTAAAACCAGTGCGTTGATAATAACTATAGATACAAAACAAAGAACTGAAAGTGGCATAGGAAATCATCATTGCTAATCAGACATGTAGATTTTAAAAAGGGCAAAATGTAACTTCTAGAAAATAAAACAATAGTAATTCCAATTTAAAAGCAATGGGAAACCTAATAGCAGAATAAAGACAAAGAGATTTAGTGAACTAGAAGCTAAAGCTCATCAGTTTACCAGGAATGCTGCCCCTAAAGGCAAAGGAAAAGAATATGTGAAAGAGAGGTTAAAATATACGGAGGTGAAGAGGAAAGGTGTCTGATGGGGACTCTAGGAAGAGATAATGAAGAGAATGAAAGGAAGGTACTATTCAAAGAGTTGTCTGACAAACAATGACTCAGAATTAATTTTAAAAAAATGTGAGGGGGAAGGTGTAGCTCAAGTGGTAGGGTGCATGCTTAGCATGCACAAGGACCTGGGTTCAATCCCCAGAGCCTCCTCTAAAAATAAATAAGCCTAATTACCTCCCCCACAAAAAACCAAAATGAAATAAAATAATTTTAAAAATGTGAATCTTAAAACCCAGGAGATCACAAACCAAATCGTGAATAAAACTAAATCCATTCCCAGACAGATGATAAAACTTCTAAACTATGAATACAAAGAAAAGATACTAAAAGAAATCAGAGAAAAAAAATGACAAAAGAGGAATAACTAAACTCTTAAGTAGACTTCTCAAAAGTAAGGGTGGGAAAGAGAATAGAATAATATTTGTAAAGTCGTGAGAGAAAGGAACAGGGCACCTAGACTTTACCGCTGACAGACCTTTACCAAAAGAGATAATGATATTGTAAGAAAGAAATGGAACCTGAAAGGACAGAGTGACGTGTAAGATGTGTTCTTCAGCAAACCAATTAGTAAGTATGTGGGTAAACCAACTTATTAAATAATAACACAAATGCTGACTAACTCACAAGGAGAAATTTCTCTCTGTATTAAAGGATTGCTTTGCAAAATTTTTATTAATATAGGCACTACAGTGTAAGCCTTGAACCTTGCCACAAGTTCACAACCTCTCGCTTGAAATCAATGAACTCAAGTGGTGGGTTTCTCTAATAATCCTCAGCTATTTCTCAATTTCTAGACCATGACTGGGCTCACCCTCAGACCTTTAACCAAGGAACGCTCTTTCTTATTCTGTGGTGTCACACATACAAACTTGATAGGGATTGTAAAGCTGCCAGGCTGTTTTAAGCACAGAAGGACCTCAGAGGTCCAGAGGACCCTCTCTTCACCAGGCGTGACATGAGATGACCAAATGGGTTGTCCATGCTAGATCCGTTCCAACCCACTTATTTGGCTAAGATTTTGGACTCCCTTTTCAAAAGGATGTCAAGAAAGTCATAGCCAAATTGTTACCACTCCTAGGTCCCAAAAGATGAGAAGATGGAGCACCACCCAAGAACATAATGAGAGAGAGTCAGCTACCTTGAGAGGAGCAGCGAGGAGCAGTTTGGTTGAGGGACACAGAAAGCTGGAGGCCTTGCAGCTCCAGTCAAGGGCAGAGCCCCAGAATAACCACCTCACCATCTCTCTTCTCACCTTCCTCCAGTTTCCTCCCAGAGTTCCACCGAGCCCAAGCCAACCAGAGGGAGATGACTTAGAGGCCTTAGTCCACACAGATCAGCCTCCTGGGGCAAAAAGGAATGTGGACAAGAGGGAGGTGTGGACAAGGAAAGGCAGAGAGATTTTTAGTAAAGAAGTTTAGTGTCTTTGTAGAAATAAAAAAAAAGTTCTTCCAACATGGCATAATAGATAACTGTTAAGATGCACTAGGATTTTTTGCTCTTCCTAAAAAGGGAAGGAAGCTTTAAAAAAAAAAACCCACAAATAAGGAAGGCCTATCAAAATCCTTGTCAAGAGGTCAGATAAATTAACCTGGATAAAAACATTTTAGAGTCAGACTGTGAGAACACTGACAATTTCACTTAGTACCTGTCATCTTGAAACACTTCAACATGTGCATGGGTCACTGCCCCACTGCAGGCAGGTCTCTGCTCAAACTGATTTCCTCACCTCAGAGACACCATCTGAGACCAAGAGACTTCCCAAGTCATTCTTTTTCTTTTTTAAATAAAACCACTAACTAAAGGTATATTAATATTTATTTTACTCACTTTTTGTTGCCTGTACATTTCACTAAAACATAAGCTTATAAGCTTCAGGAGGGCGTGGAATTCTGTTTTCCACTCTATATCCCTAATGCCTAGAACAGTGAGTGAAACAAAGTACAGCTGTCATTTTTTTCCCCAAATAAATACACATTGAGTTACTAGAAGCCTAATCACAATCTCAGCATCACTGGGCTCCTCACCACATTTCAAGCTGGGTGCTGATTTTAATCCTCATCATAATGGTTAATATCCTCACTAGAAAAAGGGGGCTTGGTAACTTTTCCAACAATTCAGAACTAGTAAGTGTTCGAGTAAGAAAAGGCGTCCAGGCCTGAAGGTACACAAAGATGGAAGCCAGCTTGTCAAATAGTGCGCTTCTCATGGGAAAGGTGTTCTAACTTGGGAGTGTGAAAACCAGAATGGTGGTGAGTGAGGACATACGATCCCTAGACTCCAAATCTCCAAAGGGTTAGGAGACAATCATGGGCTAGTCACCTGAGGTGGGACTCATTAAGTTATCCATGAAGTGGAAAAGAAAAAAAAAGCATCAATCAATCAAAAACAGTATGATGGTTCCAACTTGGCTTTCCCAGGTCCTGATTTGCACTGTGCTCTGCTACCACCTGCTGGTCATCTTTGGGAAGGCAGGCGGAAGCTTCAGACGGTCCTGGCTCTGCCACCTGTACCTGCCCAGCCCTACAGAGTGACCGCAGCGTCACTGTTCTCTCTTGAGACTGCAGCTGTTCTCAAGGAGCTAGTTTTGAGACCCTTGACTTGCCTCTATTTTTCAGGCATCTCTGAAAAGTTCTGAGTAAAGAACCTCTCCCAAAAGCCTGACGTCCCCACCTTCAAACAGGATGCAGGCAGAGGCTTCTCCCCTGGGTCCTCTGAACTTTTGATACAAGGGTGATGGATGGTTCACCCAGCACTGCTTAACTGGCGCGTAATGGGCATTTTCCAAATGAGAGTTCTTCCTTCTTCTCTCTTCACCAGAATGCCTCCCCCCATTCCCCACTCCCAAAAAGAAATGCTTGGGCCCTGCACCCCTCCCCTTTGGAGCATACTGAGATAGTCCCAAGCATGTGGCGCCTTCTTGTTGACATTTAGGACTGCCTTGGCTAAAAAAATCCGCCCAAGGACTTATGCAAGAGAAAGCTCCCTCATCTGGGGTGCGTGAAGCACTACCGAGTAGGCCAGAGGCTGACCTGGTTATGCCAGGGCTTCAGCCACATGGGTTGTTGAGGTCAGCAGGGGATTCAGACTCCAAGTGGTACAGTAGGACTGAACAACATCCATTAGTGACTTTAGAAGACTGCCCATTATTTTTCCCACCTAAAATCTGGGAGAAACATTAAGAAATAATACGTGAATACATAGATTTGCACGTATACAAAAATACAAAATTTCGGATTAAAGACCAAATACCAACAGTACTCATCTGAAGGCGATGAAATTATTATTCTCCCTGACTGTATTTTCTTGTTTCTTTTTCCCTGCAGTGAACATTTATTACTGAGGTAACAGTTTTTAACTTAAAAAAACAAGAATGTTTCTTAACCAGAGACCTGGGTGCCTGGGGCTTTTTTGTTGTGGGTCGGATGGAGGCAGGTCTCCCAGGGAGGAGATGGGGAAGCAGAAAAGACAGGGTGGCTCTGTTTCACGACTGGGGCTCGCTGATTGGCAGTTTGAAGATGGTGGACAGTGATTTTGCTTCTCTTAGGCCTCCGCTAGCTTGACCTGGATGGCACGCTGCTGGCTCTGGAGCAGAGATATAGTACCGGCCTTGCGTCCCCATTCGTTTTCATTCCTGCCTCACCCACGATCTGCTGCCACCTCCTCTGTCCCCAGCCCTCCCTGCTCAGGTAACTGTCCCTTCCTCACCATGGCCCCTCTTTCCACTGCCTGGAGAAATGATTACAAGCAAGTGGTGAGAGACAGACATTGTTTATTCAGGGTTAAGTCAAGGGAGAGAGGGAGGGGACCACAAGAACTTTACTTTTTGCCCCTGCAGATGTTTGTGAATGTCAAAGTTTAAGACTTATTAACGTATACAGTTTAACATGGGCAGAGAGGAGCTAAAATCTAGGCTCTCCCCATTAGCAACTGAAACACCACATGAGTGAAATCAAACTCAGCTTCTCCTTCCTCACAAGAAACTCTTTCTTCCCCGCCTCTCCTTTCTGAAAACCGGGCCGTCACCCTTCCAGAAACCTAAGCATAGAATCTGAGTGTTACTATTGCCTCCTCTCCCATCTAAACAAGGTTTCAGTCCTGAAGTCCCATCTCCCGGATGTCTATATCGCCTCTGCTTCCCACTGTGGTTCTCCTGCCCCATCCCGTTTCCCCTGCTCACCCTACAGCACCAGCTTCCTCAGAGGCTTCACACTCCCAGTCGCTCTTGTCCAGGCCATCTGACTAAGGCGAGGGTCAGTTTCACTATGTGACCAAAAAGCATTCACAAGGTACCTAGCAGTGACCAAACGAAATATGAATTCCAAAGCTAGGCGTCTAAGTCCCTCCACAGTCCAATCCCAGGCTTGTCCTCTCCTACTTCCTTCCTTGGAACTTAGCAGCCAAATTTGACTGTTACGTTCCAGGCACAGCAACTGATGCTGGGGCTACTGACGTGAGTGAGACACAGTGCACGCCCACCGGCAGCTCCAAGTCTTGTTAGAGATATAGCCGGCAGTGTAAGAAGTGCTCCAGAGGTGGACAGCACCATGTAAAACAATGAAGCTAGAACACACCCTTACACCATATACAAAAATCAACTCAAAATGGATTAAAGACTTAAAGATAAGACAAGATACAATAAACCTCCTAGAGGAAAACATAGGCAAAACATTATCTGACATACATTTCAAAAATTTTCTCCTAGAAGAAATAAAAACAAGAATAAACAAATGGGACCTAATGAAACTTACAAGCTTCTGCAGAGCAAAGGAAACCAGAAATAAAACAAGAAGAAAACCTACGGAATGGGAGAAAATTTTTGCAAGTGAAACCGACAAAGGCTTGATCTCCAAAATATATAAGCAGCTCAGACGACTCAATAAGAAAAAAATAAACAACCCAATCCAAAAATGGGCAGAAGACCTAAACAAGCAATTCTCCAAGGAAGACATACAAATGATCAAAAAGCACATGAAAAAATGTTCAATATCACTAATTATCAGAGAAATGCAAATCAAAACTGCAATGAGGTATCACCTCACACCAGTCAGAATGGCCGTCATTCAAAAATCCAAAAATGACAAATGCTGGAGAGGCTGTGGAGAAAGGGGAACCCTCCTACACTGCTGGTGGGAATGCAGTTTGGTGCAGCCACTATGGAAAACAGTGTGGAGATTCCTCAAAAGACTAGGAATAGACTTACCATATGACCCAGGAATCCCACTCCTGGGCTTGCACCCAGAAGGAAATCTACTTCAGGATGACACCTGCACCCCAATGTTCATAGCAGCACTATTTACAATAGCCAAAACATGGAAACAGCCTAAATGTCCATCAACAGGTGACTGGATAAAGAAGATGTGGTATATTTATACAATGGAATACTACTCAGCCATAAAAACCGACAACATAACGCCATTTGCAGCAACACGGATGCTCCAAGAGAATGTCATTCTAAGTGAAGTAAGCCAGAAAGAGAAAGAAAAATACCATATGAGATCGCTCATATGTGAAATCTAAAGACTCATGGACAGAGAATACAGACTTGTGGTTACCAGGGGGGTAGAGGGTGGGAAGGGATAGACTGGGATTTCAAAATTGTAGAATAGATAAACAAGATTACACTATATAGCACAGGGAAATATACACAAAATGTTATGATAAATCACAGAGAAAAAAATGTGACAATGAGTGTGTATATGTCCATGAATGACTGAAAAATTGTGCTGAACACTGGAATTTGACACAACATTGTAAAATGATTATAAATCAATAAAAAATGTTAAAAAAAAAAGAAATGCTCCAGAGGGATGCCCAAGGCTCTCGGGGAGCCCAGGCAGGAGAGTGTTGGGCTGGGGACAGATAAGGAATGGGGGTTAGCCAGCCAACTTGGGGTGGTAAAGGGGCTGGGGAATCAGTGGACCCTTCAGGCAGAGACAACAGCCACCCAGATGCATGGAATTGCATGAACACATGGCAGGTTTAGAATGACTATAAACAGTTTAGAACAACAGCTGCTCACCTGTTAGGTTTTGCCAACAGGAGGCACTGGAAAGAGTTGGAGAGTGAGCGAAGGAGGAAGCTGACTTTTCCCGCTGTCCATGTTTCTCACGAGTCACGGGCAATTGGCTCCAGCCTTTCCACGCCCCATGAGTGACAATAGCAGCTGAGTGGTGACCCTCTTGACAATTAGTGAACCAACCCCATTGATCCTTCACCAGATGGACCTTAAAATTCTTTGATAATTAACCCAAGCCTCTGGTGGATTCTGCATCCTCAGTGGTCTGAGTACCAGCTTTCCAGAGCTTCCTCCAAGAAGTCTGAATTCCTGGCACCCAGAACTCCTTCTCCAAGCCCTCCAGTTCTGGAAATACCAACTTTCCCTTAGGTTCCCCATTCCAAGGAGCTGTGGTTTGCTCCCCACAGTTCCTAGTCTCTGGATTATTGCCCGTTTCCCCTTTTGCACTTTCAGCCTTCCAGGACTCGCACGACCAGTTCCTGGTACTAAGTGCTCTCTCTTTAAAAACCTTCTCGTGTCCTGAGCACGAGCAGACCCCAACAGCTGGGTCCTGTTCATGACTATGTCTCCGTAGGGAAAGGAGAGTCTTTGAAGGCATTTAGGCGGGAAACTGACTCCTCACTGCAGATCTTATTTTATTTCATCTTTGGCAGCATTTGGCTCTGTTGATAATTTCTCTTTCCTTTAAACATCACATCATCTTGGCTTCTGTAATGTTGTACTATCCTGGTCACCCCTGCCTTGGCCCCCAGCTCTCTGGCCACTCTTCCTCAGTCTTTGACGAAGACTCTTCTTCCTTTATCCTGGTGTTTTTAGGGCTATGAGAATACCCCTTTTATTTCTTCCATCTACTCCTTTCCCTGGAATAGCTCATCTGTTCCCATAACCTTAGTTGCTATCTGTCTTTTGATGGGGCATAGATTCTGGTCTCCAGCCCAGATGTTTCTCCTTGGTTTATAGACCCATCTATCCCTCTGGACACGTCTCTTTGACTGCTTCTCTGATTAGCATTTGACAGCCTGGAATGTGATGGAGGGAGAGCTGGTTTCAATCCAGAATATGGCTAGAAAGCCCGCCTGTTCTGCATTAAACCCAAGCATCCCCAACTGAAATGATCCACACCCCTTTCTCCCACCAGCCCTTGACTCCTTCTGTGTTCCTAGTGTGAGTGACTAGAGTTTGTCCAGTTTTCCAAGCCGAGAACCTGGGTGTCTATTTTGATCCTGCTTCTCCTTCCTGTCCTATGTGCAGATAAGTCTTACAGATTAAATCTCTTCACTCAGTTTATTTATTTCCATCATTTCTGTCACTGCTCTAGTGAGTCCTACCAGAACTTGCAATAACCTTCCTACAGGTATCTCAGCTTCTAATTGTACTATGTTAAAATTCAACTTCCATGTTGCACTTAGAGTATTATTTTTTCCCCAGTAAAAATCTAATCAGAGTTTTTCTTCTACTTAAAATCCTTACGTTCCAATTTGACTTTTAGAATAAAGTACAAAGTGCCTAAACCAGTTGATCATTCCCTCATAAGGCATCTGGTAATGGAGTGCATCCAAGTGAGGGCTCTTTTTTTTTAGGCAAAAAAAAAAAAAAACTTGTCATTTAAAGGCTTCCAGTTCTAACATGCCTGGAGTCGTAGATGGAAGGCGTCCTCACGGGATACTGCTTTGGGAAGGATCACTTGGGTGGATGGCTAGTCTCACTTACGTGAATGTCAGGCAACCTTGTACCCATGGCTCTGAGGGAAGGAATAATAGGAGTCTGAAACTAGGCCATGGCTCCCTCTCGGAAGGCATGTGACTGGGCTCCAGGGAGGAGGTCAATAGAGGTCACTGTGCTTTCTGGCAACACAGGAGACAAATTCTACCTCTTCCCTATTGAGTTTCAAAGTCACTAGAAACTCTTTGGTGAATTGCTGGTAGCTCCTGCAAAGACCACGCGGGAGAAGCGTGAGGGCCCTGTGCTGACGTGGAGGCAGACCGGTTTCCGAGCAGGTGTTAACGCCCAGGAGACGTGGGACAAGCCGGAGGCTGGAATGACTCCTCCTGTGGCTGTCAAGCCAGCTTCTCTCCTCAGCCACATTAGTGTGTGTGCAATAGGACCGTGAACATTTGGGCCATTTTATTTCAGGGATAGATGATATTCTTGGGGCCAACTGTATGGACTTCTAAGACCAGCCATAGAACTGGCGACAATTTGCAAGGCCAAGTACAAAAATGAAAATGTAGGGTCTCACGTTTAGAAATTATTAAGAATTTCAAGGCAGCAACAGCAGAACATCAAACCAAGTATGGGCCCTTCTGAACATGGGACTGTGTGTGGCTGCCCTGGCCCTGGCCAGCCATCTGCCTGGTGAAGCCTTCACACGGGATGCCTTCTAATACGGAGTGGGGAGCATTGTGTCCTTACAGCAGTTGTAAGGGCGCATTTGGCTTTGTTGCCTGTGGTGTCTCTGTCAGCACTGCCATCTGAGGGCTTGTGGAAATCATGACCCATTGAAATGATATCTGACATAATATCTGACAGGGTAGTGCTTCAGATACGGGAAGAAATTACTGAAAAGAAAGTGCAACAATGGGCCAACAGACACACAATTCATGAGTCATGCGATTTACTCTGACACCAGGAAGCTGATGTCCCAACAGTACTGCAACAGGCTTTTGAGGGCTTAACTAACCCTGGGATAGCACCGTTCACAAGTGATACGCCGTCACCCAGGAGGAGCCAGACAGACCTGTGGCTAATGTGGTGCTGTGCCCTCAAGAGCTTGAACAGATGGACCCAGGAGGCCATAGATGGAACTGAGTCTGACATTGTTACTTCCAGTGACTCAAGTAGAGTCTGGTGCCTTTTGACCTTGCAACCTTAAGTTCTGCTGTGTGAGAGGTCCTGACGCCCGTGGGAGTGGGCGATGCCCCTTCCGACGTGTGGCTTGGCACAGTTTTCTGAATTGGAAGCTGTGACTGCCACATGGCCACTTTGGGCTCGCCCCGCATGTAACCCACCCAGTAAATAAAGGAATTACTCTGTTGGTTGACATGGCAGATCCCAATTATTGTAAGGTGTTAGCATTGCTCCTACACAGTAGGAGACGAGGAAAGACTGTGTTTAGAAGTCAGAGAATTCATTGAATTTATTCCAACCTCTAGAGCATGAATTGGCAAACATTTTCCTAAAGGGCCAGATAGTAAATATTTTTGGGTTTGCAGGCAATACGGTCTCTGTCATAACTGTTTAACTCTACTGATACAGCAGTCACAGACGAGCATGGCTGTGTTCCCCAAAAAGGAAATTTACAAAAACAAGCAGCTGGCCCATAGCTTTGGCCTACAGTTTGCTGACTTTTCTGCTTTAGATTTAACCTCAAATAACCAAGAATTACAGAGCACAGAGGAAGACATCAAGTGACACATGAAATTGCAATCAGTCAAATCCAGAATGTGGGCAAGTCTACAAAACAAATGACTTGTTTTTTTCCACAGAGACACGGTATGAAAACAAAGGAGGAAGAACTTCTACATATTAAAAAAATATCTAAGGAACATATTAATAAAATTCAACATGTGGACCTTCAATTATAAAAAAAAAATTTAGATTATTAGGAAAAATCAAACAGGTTGGGAATTACATGACGTTAAAAATTTGAAAAAATTATATTTGATATAATGGTATTGTGCTGATGTTAAAGTCATACATAGTGAGGTATTTATAGTGAAATGATGCAATATCTGGGATTTGCCTTAATATAATCCAGCCAAAGGAAAAAAACATAGTGTGGTGTGTGTGTGGTGTGTGTGTGTACATTGTTGGGGGTAATAACAGTGGCTAAATGCTGATGTTGGTTGAAGCTGGTTGATGGATACCTGGTTTCATTATACTATACTCTCTGTTTTTGTGAATGTTTGAAAAACTCCATGATAAGGAGTTTAAAAAAACAACAAAAATAATTTAAGTTGAATGAAAATGTTGAAGGTGTTGCCATGCCAAATTTCCTATCACTTTGCTCACCTGTTATTTGTGTACTCACCAAATGCAATGGGAGCACCTAAGTACATAGAACAATTACTAACAGAGATAAAGGGGGAGATTGATGGGAATACAATTATAGTTGGAGATTTTAACACCACATTAACATCACTAGACAGATCTTCCAAACAGAAAATAAATAAGGTAACAGAGAAACTAAATAATACAATAGAAAAATTAGATTTGGTGGATATTTTCAGAGCATTACACCCCCACAAAATAGGATATACATTTTTTTCAAGTGCACATGGAACAGTTTCTAGGATTGATCATGTACTTGAGCACAAAAGAAGCCTGAACAATTTTAAGAAGATAGAAATTATCTCAAGCATCTTTACGACCACAATGTCATGAAACTAGAAATCAACAACAGAGAAACAAAGGAGAAAGAAAGGAAAGCATGGAGATTTAACAATATGTTATTTAAAAAAACAATGGGTCAATGAGGAAATCAAAGCTGAAATTAAAAAATACCTTGAGGCAAATGAAAATGAAAGCACAACCACACAACATTTATGGGACATAGCAAAGGCAGTGCTAAGAGACAAGCTTATAGTGATGCAGGCCTTCCTCAAAAAAGTACAATCTCAAATAAACAATTTAACCCACCAACTTAAAGAACTAGAAAAAGAAGAACAAAAAACCCCAAAAGGCAGCAGAAGGAAGGAAATTATAAAGATCAGGGAGAAAATAAATAAAATAGAGATTTAAAAAACCATAGAAAAAATTAATCAAACCAAAAGCTGGTTTTTTGAAAAAGTAAATAAAATCAACAAACCTCTGGCCAAACTCACAAGAAAAACGAAAGAGCACAGATTAACAAAATAAGAAAGGAAAATGGAGAAATTACAACAAATAAAATAGAAATACAGAATAGTATACGAGAATATTATGAAAAACTATATGGAACCAAACTGGATAACCTAGAGGAGATGGACAAGTTTCTGGAAACATACAGTCCACCAAGACTGAATCAAGAAGAAACTGACCACTTGAACAAACCAATCACTA
Source organism: Vicugna pacos (assembly GCF_048564905.1). Classification (NCBI taxonomy): domain Eukaryota; kingdom Metazoa; phylum Chordata; class Mammalia; order Artiodactyla; family Camelidae; genus Vicugna; species Vicugna pacos. The sequence goes on along the minus strand of NC_132999.1, from coordinate 18,687,178 downwards.
GAAATGAAATCGAATTAGCAATAGAAAATCCCCCTACAAATAAAAGTCCAGGACCGGACGGCTTCACCGGGGAAATCTACCAAACATACGAAGAAGAACTCCTACCAGTCCTTCTCAAACACTTCATTCTATGAAGCCACCATCACCCTGATACCAAAACCAGGCAAAAACACTACCAAAAAAGAGAATTATAGGCCAATATCACTGATGAACAGAGATGCCAAAATCGTCACCGAAATATCAGCAAACAGAATCCAACAACACATAAAAAAGAGTATATATCATGACCAAGTGGGGTTCATCCCAGGAACAAAAGAGTGGTTCAACATATGCAAATCAACCAATGTAATACATCACATCAACAAGAGAAAGGACAAAAGCCACATGATCATCTCAATAGATGCAGAAAAACATTTGATAAAATCCAACACCCATTTATGATAAAAACTCTCACCAAAGTGGGTATAAAGGGAACATATCTCAGCATAATAGCAGCTATATATGACAAACCTACACCCAGCATAGTACTCAATGGTGAAAAACTCAAAAGCTTCCCACTAAAATCTGGGACAAGACAAGGCTGCCCACTATCACCACTCCTACTCAACATAGTCCTGGAAGTCCTAGCCACAGCAATCTGGCAGGAGAGAGAAATAAAAGGGATGCAAATTGGAAAAGAGGTAAAAGTGTCACTATATGCCGATGACATGATACTATATATAGAAAACGCTAAAAGGTCCACACAAAAACTACTAGGGCTGATCGAAGAATTCAGCAAGGTAGCAGGTTACAAGATTAACGTTCAAAAATCAGCTGCATTTCTTTACACTAACGATGAATCAACAGAAAAAGAAAGTATCCCCTTTAAAATAGCACCCAAAGTAATAAAATACCTAGGAATAAATCTAACCAAGGAGGTGAAAGAATTATACACAGAGAACTAGAAACCACTGATGAAGGAAATTAAAGAAGACTTTAAAAAATGGAAAGATATCCCATACTCCTGGATTGGAAGAATCAATATTGTTAAAATGGTCACACTGCCCAAGGCAATCTACAGATTGAATGCAATCCCTATCAAAATACCCAGGACGTATTTCACAGAACTAGAACAAATTATAATAAAATTTATATGGAACAACAAAAGACCTAGAATTACCAAAGCATTACTGAAGAAAAAGAAAGAGGCTGGAGGAATAACTCTCCCAGACTTCAGACAATACTAGAGAGCTCCAGTCATCAAGACAGCATGGTATTGGTACAAAAACAGGCCTATAGACCAATGGAACAGAATAGAGCCCAGAAATGAACCCACAAACTTTTGGTCAACTAATCTTCGACAAAGGAGGCAAGAATATACAATGGAATAAAGACAGTCTCAAATGCTGTTGGGAAAATTGGACAGCAGCATGTAAAGCAATGAACCTGGAACACTCCCTTACACGATAGACAACAATAAACTCAAAATGGATCAACGAGTTAAACATAAGACAAGATACAATAAAGCTCCTAGAAGAAAATATAGGTAAAACATTATCTCACATACATGTCAAAAATGCTCTCCTAGGGCAGTCTACACAAGCAACAGAAATAAAAGCAAGAATAAACAAATGGGACCTAATGAAACTTAGAAGCTTCTGCACAGCAAAGGACACCATAAGTAAAATAGAAAGACAACCTACAGAATGGGAGAAAAATTTTGCAAATGAAACCGACAAAGGCTTGATCTCCAAAATATATAAGCAGCTCATACGACTCAATAAGAAACAACCAAACAACCCAATCCAAAAATGGGCAAAAGACCTAAACAAGCAATTCTCCAAGGAAGACATACAAATGATCAATAAGCACATGAGAAAATGCTCAATGTCACTAATTATCAGAGAAATGCAAATCAAAACTACAATGAGGTACCATCTCACACCAGTCAGAATGGCCATCATTCAAAAATCCACAAATAACAAATTCTGGAGAGGCTGTGGAGAAAGGGGAACCCTCCTACACTGCTGGTGGGAATGCAGTTTGGTGCAGCCACTGTGGAAAACAGGATGGAGATTCCTCAGAAGACTAGGAATAGACTTACCATATGACCCAGGAATCCCGCTCCTGGGCATATATCCAGAAGGAACCCTACTTCAAAATGATACCTGCACCCCAATGTTCATAGCAGCACTATTTACAATAGCCAAGACATGGAGACAGCCTAAATGTCCATCAACAGGTGACTGGATAAAGAAGATGTGGTATATTTCTACAATGGAATACTACTCAGCCATAAAAACCGACAACATAATGCCGTTTGCAGCAACATGGATGCTCCTGGAGAATGTCATTCTAAGTGAAGTAAGCCAGAAGGAGAAAGAAAAATACCATATGACATCGCTCATATGTGGAATCTAAAAAAAAAAAAACAACAAAAAACAAAACCAAACAAAGCATAAATACAAAATAGAAACAGACTCATAGACATAGAATAGAAACCTGCGGTTGCCAAGCTGTCGGGGGGTGGGAAGGGATAGACGGGATTTCAAAATTGTAGAATAGATAAACAAGATTATACTGTATAGCACAGGGAAGTATACACAAGATCTTATGGTAGCTCACGGAGGAAAAAATGTGACAAGGAATATATGTATGTTCATGTATAACTGAAAAATTGTGCTCCACACTGGAATTTGACACAACATTGTAAAATGATTATAAATCAATAAAAAATGTTAAAATAAATAAATAAATAAATAAAATATCAGTAATTGTGTGCTACCCATTTTGCTATTTTGTTATTTTCCTAAGCTGAATGAAAAGTGATTTCTCAGTGTAGTTGTACTATGAGTCAGATTGCATACTGTTTCATTCTCTTAGGAACCATTTGTATTTCCTTTTCTATGAACTGTTCACATCTGTTTCTCACTTTTGGTTGAACTGTTAGTCTTTTATCAGTTTCTATAACTTCTTTAGATATTAGATTAACCTTTTGTTTACAATAAATTAAAACAAAATGAAAATTATGGTATTTTAAAAATAAGGGTTTTATTAGTTTGCTAGGGCTGCCATAACAAAATACTATAAACTGAATATCTTAAAAAACAGAAATTCATTGGCTCACAGTTCTAGAAGCTGCAAATCCAAAGTCAAGTGTTGGCAGGGTTGGTTCCTTGTGAAAGCTGGGAGAAAATGATCTGTTCTAGGCCTCTCTTCTTGGCTTCTAGATGGCTGTCTTCATGCTCCCAGGGTGCTCTCCCTGTAGAGGTGTCTGTCCCTAAATTCCCCCTTTTTATAAGGATACCACTGGTATCAAGTTGGGGTCCACCTTAACAACCTCAGTTTTAACTTGTTCCATTACAGCTGCAGGATATTGATGCTGTTTATTATGCCTAAAAAATGTACTTCTCTCATCAGCTATTGATGGGAAGAATTTTTTTTTAATTTACTATTTTTTGCTTGTTTTTTTCTTTTTTGGAAGGGGTAATTAGGTTTGTTTGTTTGTTTATTTTAACGGGGGTACTGGGGATTGAACCCAGAACCTCGTGCACGCTAAGCACACACTCTACCACTGAGCTATACCCTCCCCCTCTCCCCAGGCAGAAATCTTATATCCCTGTAAATACCAGGTCTTTAGTGAAGCAGCAGTGGTTAGACATTTATGTCACCTGGGTGGAAAAACTTGCAGTGATACTTCTTAGCTTTATTTTGGTGCCTTCAAGATAAAGTGCAAAACACTCTGCAGGTTTCCCAGGAAGCTCGATAACTGATTTGAAACAGTCACGTTGCTGCAAAGCTGCTGTTTAAGTCACATAACCCACTTATGTGCTAAAATTACCTTCCGTATAGTCCATTTTTATTTTGAATGCTGCCTTGTCTTTACAACCTCTAGATGCTCTATGAGATAGCAATAACAAGCAGGGGACAAAGTGCTCTTTAACAAATGTCTTTCACTGATACAAAGATTACCTCTGATGTAAGTTACTGCAGCATAGGAGCACAGAAATTCACAAAGCAATTGACACTTACTGAATAGTTCTGTGTGCTAAGGGCAGTTTTGAGGGCTTTGCACAATTCTAAGGAGGTGCTGGAACTCTCAATTTGCAGATAATGAAAACAAGTCTCAACTAAATTATGGTACGTGTCCAAGACTACAAAACTAATAAGGAAGAGATCCAGCATTTCAATCAGATCTGTGAAAGGCATAAGGACCAAAAGACTGAAAACAACTGACCAGGGCGGCCCCTTGCATAAACAGCAGCTTTCAGTCTCTTCTCATGAAAATAAGAAGAGGAAATAAAGTGTGTGTTTGCTATTGAAGCCACAGGATTGGTCTCTTCTGAGGGTGAGAGAGGGATCTGTCCCGGGCCTCTCTCCTGGGCTCCCCAGCGGCCACCTTCCTTCTCTCCACGTCTGCGTCCCATCCTTCCCCACCATCCTGCCCTTTTCCCACTGCCAGCAACAATGGCACAACATATACACTGGGTGAGATATAAAACCCGCTACAGAAAGAACACTCTGGCCACAACAGGTTCAGAAATGGCATAGTACTACCCCAGTAAACTACAGTGACAACAGCTGGTGGGCCTGGTCCCCTCCAAGTGGCAGAGGCCAGCATCCTGGGGGTTTGTCCCATGAGGACTCGGGCTAGTAACTAGGCTGTTTTTTCAGTTCCAGAGTTCCATTGCTTCCCTGTAGTTCTCCTCTGAGCTATGCGTGGAACATGGGTGTAAATTGTTACTGAAAAGGATATACTGAAAATGCAAAGTCTTACATTAAGATTTGATTGAAACTCTTTCAAAGTGATGTCAATTGTGCTTTCTTTAGTTCTGAGATAAGGAATGGGGGTTGCATGGTCTTCTGTTCTACAATTCCAAATAAATGTTCATACAGAGTATCCAAATTTCTATTTTAACTTTGTTTGTTTTGTTGGTCACTCAATAGTCATTGTGTTAAGCCCTAGGGCTGAAGAGGTGACAAGCCTGAGTTCCTGCTGTAGGTGGCAGTCTGTGGAGAAAGCATTATTATTTACCTTTTTTGTTACTCTTAATGTCTTTTTGTAGGGACAACTTTCCATCTGCTGTCATATTCCTTTTATCAGAACTCCGTATTTCTACGAGTCTACATGTGTTGGTGAAAAAGTATCTCAGCTTTTATTTCTCTGAGAAACTGTTTTGCCGTCATTTTTTAAAAGGTGATTTGGTCTGGGAAATAGTCGAGACTAATGCTTTTTGTTTGTTTGTTATTGTTGTCGTTTCTTTCCCCCAGTACTTTAAACTATCTGTGTGCTTCATTTGGGCTTGTGTGATGCCCGACAAGAATCTTCTATCTTTCATATCTTTGTTCTGCTGTACATGTTGTGTCTTTTTATCTCTGGCTGCTTTTAAGATTTTCTCTTTATCTCTATCACTGTTTTTTTTTTTTTAATAATTTGATTTTGATGTACCTTGGTATGTTTTTCTCATCAACCAGGATTTTCCTCCTGGTTAAGCTTCATACAGCCCTGCTGGTTTACATGGCTGGTCATTATTTATTCAATGCCAGACATGACGGGTTTTACATCGTTGGGTGCCCAGTTTTGTTGTAATTAATTAAGGAGTATCAGATTTTGTTCTAACTTGCAGTTTTGGAATAAACTGGTTTCTTTTAAGGCTTGCTTTTAAGATATGCTAAGGTGAGCGTATAGCAGGCTGGAGTCTGGGGCTAACCTAGCCCCACTAGGGCAGAGCTCTCCAGGTGCTTTACTGCAGCCCTCTCTGTTACGAAGCCGTTCCCCATTAGGTGGTGGGAAAACACGCTGTTACCAGCTCAGTGTTAGCTCCAGGAACTGCTTCTCTTCCTGCTTTTTGGTGGTTTTCCACCAGCCTTAGGTAGGTAGTGTTCTCCATCCAACTCAGTATTCAGCTAGGCTGGATGTTCCCTTTTACACCTTCACAGATATCTGCACTGATTCCTCTCTCTGTCTCTGTCTCTGTCCAGCTTCCTCTTCTCTAATATTCTGGTCCACAGTCCTCCTCCCTGAGCTCCAGTCCTCCTCTTTCAGACAGCGCTGTCTGGGTTTTCCCTCAGTGCACATCCCTTTGGAAACTGCACCCAGGCAACACTCTGGGCTACTGTAAGCCTCGCCTCATTGGTTTCTCTTTTCTCAGAGATCACAGCCATACACTATCTGTTGTGCAGTGAAACTACTGTTTCACACTCTTTTTCAAGTTTTCTTGTTGTTTCAGAAAGGTTTATTCAATCACAGTCAAAAGCAAAAATTCCAAGATAATGCCTTTGAAGTTTTTTCTGTATGATTTTTAAAATTGTAGCCTTTGTCTCAGCTAGAATTTATTTTGATGTATAATATGAAGTTGGGGTACAGAGATGGTTGCTTTTTTCTCTTTAGATAACCAGTGGTACCAGTAGCATTTATGATATGGTCTATTCTATTGTCATTGATCTGCAATACTTATTTTGTTCAAAGTCAAGTTTCCATACATGCATGGGATATTTCTAGGCTGTTTTCAGTTCCATCAATCTTTCAAAATCTATTTTCATACCAATAGCATTTTGTCTCAGTCATCATTTCTTTTTTAAAATGAGTCCTAAGTCTTTGTATCAGATAAGTTTTGATTAAAACTCCATCTCCATCTTTCTTTTAGGATTTCCTTTGATTATTTTGGCCCTTTGTTTTTCCATATAGAGTCTATCTATGGTACTTTTATTATTTATTACTAAAGGACTTATTTTTAAAGTGTTGTTTTAACTGATTTTTGCTGATGTAAAAAATACTTTTTAATATTAATTTTGTATACAGTTCCTTTCTAGGTTCACCTATTAATAATTTATCATCTCAGTTCACAAAGCAGATAATCATATCACCTATAAATGGCAGATTTGTTCCTTTCTTTTCAATCTCTGTATCTGTCCAAATCTTCCAGTATGATGTTAAATAAAAGTGGTCACAGTGAAAATTGTTTGTGATCTTAAAGGATTCTTTCAATATTTTATATTAAATAAGACATATACACTATTCATTTCTGTGTAGATACTCTTAACAGATAAAGTGGTGCTTTTCCAATCTTAATTTAATATTTTTTAAAACATCATTCATCATTACTTAATTTTATCTATTTCTTTTCCTGACTCTTATTGTGATAGTTTTTTCCCGACTCTTACTGCGATAGCTTTTCCCCCTCTCCTTTAATCAGTCAATATTGTCAATTACTTACACTGATTTTTAAATATTAAACCACCATTGAACTCTTGCGATAAAAGCAAAGTGGCCAGTTTAGTTTTACCATTTTTCTACATTATGGATTCTGATTGTTTGTGCTTTGGTTGGGAAGTTTGCATCTCTTTTCACAAGTTAGTTTGGATGGAGATTTCCTTTTCCATAGCTCCCTGATTTCATGCATATCAAGCCACATAAAATTACTTGAGTAGTCCTCATGATTCTGTTCTCTGGAAAGCTTGTGTAAGATTGTAGCATTTTTTAAGGTTTAAATATCAATTGAACTCAACTGTAAGTAAAATAGACCTAATGTTATCTTTATGAGAAGATTTTTTTTGACTACTGATTCAATTGCTCTTAAAATTCATGTGACTTTTAGATTTTTTCTCCTTGGAGACAATCTTATTTTCATTATTCTAGAAATTTACTTATTTCTATATTTATTGTGTGTAAAGTTTTCATAATTTTTCTTATTTTTTAATTTTCTGGAGTAATTTTAGTTACATTCAAATTTGTACTTCTAAAATTATGTGTAACTGTATCCACTTTTTTCCTCTGTTAATCTTGCCAGAGCTTGTAATCTTTATGAGACCAAGTTTTTGGTTTCAAGTTCTCTGTATTGATATTCATTTTAGGTTTTCTTAATTTGCATATGTAGAAATTCATGTCTTTGTTGATATCTGTCTTAAGCTTTCTTCTGGCTAAGTTGTTCAAGGGTCTCTATTCCAAAGGTAAATGCCTTACAAGAACTAAAAAACATAATTAAATGAAAAAATGATTAATAAGAAAGAGCTAGAAACATCTGAATTTCAGTCATGACTCTCTTACTAGTTGGTTTATCTTGGTTAGCTGATGACTTTGTAATGTATCTTAACCCCGATGAAAACAGAAATTCACAAGTAAGTTGAATATTTTAGGTGAACTGCTTTGCGCGGAATCTGTATAACCATTACCTCCTTGACCTGGCCAGTACATTCTTGCCAAGGTAGCCTAGATTGTGTTAGTTTTGTTTGCAACCACACCGCAAAATCAACTCAGATTTAAAATACTGTTCAGTGAACGCCTTAATTTTTTCCACCAAATTGTTGTTAGACTGAATATTCCCGTTTAGTACTTGTTCAGTCATCAGCTTCAAAAACTGATCTTTGTTCTCATTGTACTTTATTACAAGGCACTGTAAACAGAATAACGCGTTATGAATATTAAATGTTCTTTTATATAATTTGCAAAATAAAAATTAGCTCTGCAGGTTACTTCCCCACGGAGCTTCACCAATAACTGTCACAGGCCATGAAGAGGGCCTCCAAGGCGGTGGAAGCAGGGCCCTGGAGAGAGCGCGGAGGCGATCCATGGAAACCCCAGACCCCACGTCCACCCACCACCTCCATCAGGCTCCGTAGACACTCCTTAGACAACGTAATTCTAAAGTCCAAATAAAAATTTTAAAAGGGATGGGGTTCCGGGTGTAGACTCTTCGGCCATCAGAATGTTTTCATGAATTCTTTGGTTGCGCAACCCCCTCTTGCAACCACATTAACTGGCTACAGCCGCCGACCGCTCCAGCCTTCAGGCGGGCGGAAAGATGCGATGCCTGGGGCCGGCAGAACTGTGCCTGAACCACGACCGGGCGACGATGGGCCGCTGTCAGATCCTGCCTGCCCCGGACGCACACCAGCCGCGGAGCCAAGACCGCCGACGCCAGTGCGGGAAGCCCTCGAGAGGAGGCGCGGGGACGGAGCGGGAGGCGGGGTGGGCGCGTCCGTGGGCGGGGCTCTGGCGCGGCAGCGCGGGCGGGGGAGACCACGGCGCCCGCGGCGTAGGGGCGGTTGCACCCGGTACCGGGTGGCTGCCTGAAGGCGTGGGCGCGAGGGCGCGAGGCGGAGTGGGCGTGGCCGTGGGAGGAGTGGGCGTGGCCGTGGGCGGGGCTCTGGCGCGGCGGCGCGTAGGCGGAGGGGCTGCTGCGCCCGGTACTCGGGTCGCTGCCTGAGGCGCCGGCGCGTGGACGCAGCCTGCCCGGGCCTCGCATCGCTGTGGGCTTCTCCTGATGACCGAGCAGAGGCCTTTCCGCCTGGCGGTGTTCGGCGCCTCTGACTTCACCCGCCAGCTCATGACAGAGCAGGTGTCCCGGAGCGGACCTCCCACCTGCCGTGGGCCGCGCGGGCCGCTCCCCGGAGAAGCTGCGGCGAGTGCCGGAGAGGCTGCCGTGAAGCCAGGTGAGGAGGGCGGGCTGGGCCCGGGCTCGGCCCCGCCGCCACCGCCGCCGCTCGCACCCAGGAGCCCCCTTCTCGGGACTGAGGGGTTCAGGGCGCCGGAAGTTGGCGTCCCTCCTCCCGCGGCGCCCCTCCGTGTCCCCAGCCCTGCTGGAGGCCGGGAGGAGGGGAGCGGTGCTTCAGTAGTGTCAGCTTTGTTTCGCTCCCTACTTGAAACAGAAAAACAGATTGAATCTCGCAGCTTGAGTTTTTCCTTTACTTGGGGAGCCCCGCTGGGGAAACAGTGAGAACTTCAGGTTTTCCTTTCCCAGCTCCATCCCGTTTAGTAGCTGGTGGGGCTGGAGTTCACTCGGTATTTGATAGAAACGAAAGTGGAGCGCTGGTTTCTTTGGAATTGTTTGTACTTTGCCTTGTGTTTTGGAGATGGGAGAGAATGCTTCAGAGTTTTACTGATAACATTCCTGAAGCTTTATTTTTCATTTATTTTTTGCTTGGAAGAATTCTCCAGCAGTCCCACTGTTAGCCGATAGCGAGACCTCTAAATTAGAAGGCCCGCCGTTTACATGTTCCTTATGTTAGATTTTCTTTTAAAGGTTAGTAATGTTTTTTAGCAATCCTTAGAATTAACTCCATTTTCCTCATAGTCTTTTCCTTTTTTATTACCTGGTTAAAAACCCTTTCGTCTTTTGTTTGAGAGGGAGAGTTAGCTTTCAATATATTTAGTAAATTTACCATCACTGGTTACTATGAAAAGAAGATCTGGGAAATCTAATACTGTATCAGGATTTGCTTAAGACAATTTATTTCTTATTTTAGGAAAACCAACACTGTCATCTGAAGTTGGAATAATAATTTGTGATATCACCAGTCCAGCCTCACTTGATGAAATGGCTACACCGGCAACAGTTGTCCTCAATCGTGTAGGACAGGTAAGTAATCAGCCTCTCTTTTTATCAGAACAACCTATTCATTTCTAGCAGAATCTGGTATTTTATATTCCAGAGAAACATAAGGGCAGGGGACAGAAGAGTTGCTTCAGGGCCTTAATCCCATATGGGGAATTCTCACTTCTTGTGACAAGCAAATGAATATGACCAAGGTCTCCTGAGAGAGAGAATGACACCAGACTCAAGGAATGCATGCTGATTTATTTAGTGGCTACAGCTATAATTGCCACACTTCTTAAAAAAAGTTTGAGCATATACCCCTAATCTAAATTTATTTATTTCCAATTACATTCTGTATTACTGTACCAGTATATATGTTAAAATATGTACAGAGGTTAAAAAAGGACTTGTTCATTTATGCAAAAAGTATTTCTTGAATGTTTATTATATGTACACTGCACTAGTCTAGGAACATAATGTGCCTAAAACCAAAAATCCCTCACAGAGCCTTCAGTCAGTGGGAGAGACAGAGAAATAAGGTTGAAGCAGTAGGTAGTGACAAGTGCTTTGGAGAAAAATAAAACAGGGAAAGGAGGTAAAGAGATTGGCGCATCAGTCTCTGTTAGAAGGATGGCCGGGGAAGGTCTCTGTGAGGAATTGAAATTTGCATGTAGACCAGAATGAAGTGAGGGAGAAAACCACCTGAGTATTTGAAGAGAAGGGTCTTCCAGGAAAGAGCAGATACAAAGGTCCTGAGGTGAGCATTTGCTTGGCAAAACCGAGGAATGTGCCAGAGGCCAGTGTGGTTGGGTGAGCTGGGCAGAGAGGTGGGAAGTTAGAAGGAGAGGTACCCTGGAGCTAGGTCATTAGGTCTGAAAGGTCAAGATCAGGGTTTGAACTGTCTTCTAAATATGACAGACTCATTGAATGGTTGAAAGCAAGGGCATGATTTGATCTACAGTTTTGAGATTCTTTGGCTTTTGAGAAGAAAAGTAGATGGTAGAGGACCAAGAGTGGATGGTCAAAGCAAGCCAAGCACAGGGCAGGAGTGTTAGAGGTGCTGAGAAGTGGCTGAGTTCAGGTGTTTTGAGAGGAGAATCATAGCTTCTGCTATTGGACTGGATGTGAGGGGGACACTTTTGGTCCGTGGAACAGGGTGAATGTTGGTGACGTTTACTTCTCTGAGGAGGCTACCACAAGTGGCAAAACATTTGAAAACTAAGCGTCTGAAAGTTATTGATAATTTGAAAAATGTAAGCAGAAAGGTCTTTATGATTGTTATCAAGTAAAAATGTATTTGAATTGTTGTTTACTTAGATTTATTTCATTCTTAACTAGCTTAGGATGTGGTTCTGTAGTTCGTTGCTTGAATCACTATCTTACGTACGTTCTCAGCCAGTTCCCAAGTCCTTCCCTTCCCAGTGCCCTGGAAAAACCCCGGCCCTGGTTATTCCAGCTCCCTGCTCACTCTGTACCTGCATATCCCCCTGCTGACTGGTCCCACTTTAATACGTGGGGACAAGCCTCCCCCAGGGCCTCAGCACCTCCAGCAGTTCTGCTCTGTTTCTCCAGGCGATTCTCCCCTACTCTCTGAAGCAGCAGTTTTATTCTTTTCCCCACACTTTTAGCATCCTGTTTCTTTTTCCGCACTCTTATCCGGTGATTTTCTTTCTTCCTTTTCACTGTGACAGTAGAAGCTGTCAGAAGAGACCTTCTCTTCCTACCCCAGGTCTTCCTACCCACCCACCTGCATCGCACCCTGACTCCTGTCACCTCTCATCGCAGGGCGCTGCCTCCGCTTCTGCTGGGCATGGGACTCAAAACCTTCATGTTTACAGCTTTACAATTATCATCATGTTCTCCCTCTCAACTGGGTTATTTCCCTCAACATACAAACATGGGATTCTCTCTCCCATTGTAAGAAAAACCTCCCTTAGTTCTCCACACTCCTCCCACTACTGCCATCTAGCAAACTCCTGGAAAGAGCTCCCTTTACTTACTGTCTCTCCTTCCCCACCTTGTCCTCTATCTCAAAGAAGTCTTGTGAGGCTTTTATCCTTCCTCCTCAAAAGAAACTGCTCTGCCCAGGTCCCCCTGTCACATCCCATCAGCAGTTCTCAGTCCTCTCCTGAGTCCTGTCTTCCTGCATTGAGCCCAGTCCATCACTCTCTCCTTTCCTCACGTGGCCCTGAATTCTTGCCCTCTCCTAGCTATTTTTTATCCACCAGCTTTGCCTCCGTCTCCTCTTTTGGATCTTTTTATCCTCCTCCAAATGCCAGAGACTTCAGAGCTTAAGCCTTAGAATCTCTTCTCTGTTTATACTTCCTGACCACTTTTTAATATTATTATTATTGCAGTAAAATATACATAAAATAAAATTACCTTTTCAAGCATTTTTGGGTATATACTTCAGTGACATTAAGTGCATTCACAATGCTGTGTTAACTGTCACCACTTTATTTCCAGAACTTTTTCATCATCACACACAGAAACTGTAACTGGGCCAGTAGTTTTTAAAAATTTTTATGTGTCTTTTTTCCTGAATGGAGGCACTGGGGATTGAACCCAGGACCTCATGCATGCTAAGCACATGCTCTATCACTGAGCTGTACCCTCCCCCACGAGCCACTATTTTTTAAACTGTGAAATCAATTCAGTGGGTTGAGACCAGGCATTAAAAAGGAAGTATCCGATAAACTGAAATAGAAAATAGGGTGAATTACACATAATACTGGTAAATGACCGGTTCATGAACACTTTGTTTCAGCTAGATATATTCGTGCATGGAGCTGCTATGTGAAATGCATTTCTTGGGGTTATGTCAGAAAGATCCGAAAGCCTTGGCTATAAATACTATATGTCAGTGATGCCACGTTAAGTTATTCCCAGTGAGAACCTGCCCCTTAAACTCCAGGCTGGTGGATCTAGATACCTTCATCTGGCTGATTCCATGTGGATGATTCATGGGCATCTCTAGCTTTTGCCCCCAAAACCTGCTCACCCCTAAGTGCTACTTGCATGTCTGTTTTCACTTTGTGATATGAGTTGTACTCCCAGGGGTAGATGTGCTAACTTTGCCAGGTGGGGGTCGTAATTTGTTTTGCAGGGTTTTTTTGTTTGTTTGATTTTTTCACTCATTTCTCTAATCTGTGACAGTTTATTTAGTGAGAATCAGATGATATCTGTAAACCTGATCAGGCATATGTAAACAAGCATTCTATCATAAAATACAGAAAAGACTGAATGATTGCTTTTAAACATTATTCTTTGTTGTCTCCTATGCCAGGAACTGGAGGAGAAAAAAGCTGGTTTTAAGAGAAAGATGATTCTGATTTTGGACATGCTGAAACTGAGGTGTCTGCTAGATATTTTTGAATTAAGACAGGAAATGCGTACAAAACAGTGGAATTATTTTTTTAAGTAAGTGAGGAAACTTGGCTGAAGAGAAAATAGTGGAGGGAAAATGAAGCCAAAGTGAAACTGATTTTGCCCCAAGTCCTGTACTCTTGTGAGTCCTGACTTCTGTAATAAGAGGCCACAGATATGGCACCTTCATCAGTGTGCAGCTCTGGAGAGAGAAGCCGGAAGCCATCGGCATGATGTAGCTGGAGTCAGGACAGCAAGTGAGATTTTCCAGGGAGCATGTCTGGCGGGGCGAGTCTCTTCCTCTAATGGACAAAGAAGCACCTGTGGGGCCCACTGCACATGCAGGTTACTGGCGTCTACCCCAGAAAACCTGTTCCTGGGGAATGTGGGGAGGGACTGAGTAACCAGCGTGTTTAATGAGTGGCACAGGTGATTCTAGCACTGGCGGACTGCTGGCCAATTTGGGATATTTGGAGGTAAAATGACCAGGAGAAAGGACAAGGAAACCTCTAAATGAATTTTAAATGGTTCTGTGTAAAGATTACCCAAAGGGATTTATTGGGTACAGAAAGAAAATAGAATTTTGAGTTGTATTTATTTTAATCTCAACTTTGTTTCCATTTTATGTATGTTTAAATGTATATTAATATAGTAGCCCATGTAAGTGATTTGTAAATAAATTCTATAGTTGAGTAGGTGATGGATTTAAGGTGTGAACTTGAGTCTTACTACCTTGAAAGCCCTTATTTTTTTTTTCCTGTAGAGCCATTTTGGTTAGCATTTTAAAAGTTTAATTGCTTTGTTCTTAAATATTTTAATATTGGTCTAGATGTTTCTGTAAAGCTCTGATTCAGATTTTTTTTCATGAATGTTTAGTTTCTGGAACTAACATATTGAAAGTATCATGAGAAAGCTGTGGAAAAGGAGGTTTATATCATTGGAAGCAGTGGCTCTGACTGCATTCTAGCAGATCTGGGAGTAATAGGTCCCAAACATAGAATGGATGGTAATTATTTATTAAGCAGTCACGGAATTTGAAATAGAAAGACTTCACGTTTGTAACTGTGATGAACTAAAATCTGCTTGGGAAAAGAAACAACTATAAAAGGGGAGTGTTAAAAACTCCCCTGTTTTTAATATAGCTATACTTATTAGAAATGCTATTGACACTATTGTTTTTTGAGATATGGTTAGTCCTGTAAGTGTTCCAATTAAGGAATTATCCATTGTTTCAATTTGTTTGTGGTTACAGCTATAAAGTTTCTGGAAAAAAATTCAGCAGGCATTATGAATTCTAACTTGCTTTGTTTAGGAATTAATACATCTTAAAGTATACTTTATATAGATACTATAATTAGAAGTTTTAGTTTTTTTTAACCAACAAAGCTAGAAAGTATTGAACAAAGTTTTTGACATCTTTTTTCCTCATTTATAAAATGGAGACAATTTAAAAATGTAAAAAATCAAAACAAAAAGACTGGAAAAATTACTCTTACAATAAAATAATGGGTATTAGTAATGTGCATATATAAAAAGAGTCCATCTAGAAATAACTTGAAGCAAGTAAGTCCAGTTTTGTATAAACCATACTAGAGCTTAAAAAGATGGAAACTGTTCCAACTTATATTGAAAAGACCAGCAGAGATAGCACAGTACGCATGTGCGCGCACGCACACACACACACAAACGCAAAAAGAAGAAAGCTACAAATCAGTCTTGCTTGTGAAATTAATAGTAAAAAGAAAATACTAAATAGAATTTTAATAAATTCCAATGTCATTTTAATAAATTCCAATATCATTGTAAAAGAATAATATATCAAGGCCAAGGTGTATTAGGAAGTTACATAATCACATCAGAATATCAAAGGCAAAAAGCTACATGCACATTTCAATAAATGATTTGAAAATTCATGCCATTTACTAACTTTTGACTTTTAGAAATTGAGCAATAGAACACTTGCCTAACACAGTCAATGCCAGAACGTAGTAGTCATCGTACTTAATGCTGGAATGCTGGAACCATGCTGAGCAAAGAGAAGGGCATGAAGTGAACATCTTTAAAATGTTTATGTAGTCTTCCAATCAGTGGATCTGGTATATTTCCATTTATTAAAAATCTCCAATTACTAAAAAGTATAGTTTTTTTTCATGATGGGCCTGCGTATTTCTTATAGAGGTTATTCTTAAATATTTGATAGTTTTTATTTTGAATAAGTCATTTTCTTTTTAAGGGAGAAATATTACTTTCAGATTTGTTTTCCCTCAGAGAAGCAAGATGGCGGATTTAAAACTTTGTTTCCAGATACTGAAAACATTTTAACTACCCTAGCTGATTTTGGGGGAGGGGGTTCCTGCAGACTGTTTTGGGGGGAGGAGCCACTTGGGGTGGCTCTAGGCTGTGGATCCCCCATGGAACCCTCCCAAACCGACACACTGGCTCTAGCTGGGAACCAGTGTGCTGGGAGGTGCCACTCTGAAGGCTGGTTTAAGTATTTAATTAATAATTTTTGAGCTTATCAAGAGCAGTAAGACATAAAGAAAAACATAAAAGACTAGCTAGTTCTCAAAATCTGGTAAAATGAAATGTATCAATTTCTTAAGAGACAATGTTACTAGTTTTTTTAAGTCCAAGAGAAAATTAAAGCATTGGGCCTTAGGAAGTTCACGCTGGCCTGAAGGCTGGCCTGAGGGATAGCTGGAGCCAGAGGGCTTGTCCAGCAGGGCAGCCTGGTAGGCCTGAGGAGTGGGCTGGAGTGGGCCCCATCCCAGTGAGGGTGCGCAGAAAGAGGCAGCAACAGGGCAGACATCCAGATCGCTTTTATTGGGGCCTGCAGCCATGCTGTCTGACTGGTGAAACCACACTTCGCCCAGTGTCTTGCTGTCATCCAATAGCTGGTCATCCACTGGCCGCTTGAGGATGCCCTGGACACTGCACTTCAGCTGGAACGCAATGCTTGAATCCCTAGTGCCAGTGAAGACGGCGGTCTTGTGGCATCGGATCATGAGAAACACGTCCTGGGGGCGGTAGGCCATGTGAGCTTGGAGCCCAGGTTTGTTGGGGGGCCCGCGGCCTGGCGCCCCCTAGCTGATGTCTGCTGCAGGTGGTTCCCATCTTTATTATCACTGCTTTAGGTGGCGCAGGTTCTTTCTGTGGAGAGCCTTATCTCACAGAGCCATATTCCCGGGCAACGTTCTCTGAACCCTCAGAATCATCTCTAGGGAGTTGATTTTAATGATCTAGGCTTAGTTTTCCTCAGTGGTCAGGCTAGCAGCATTTATGTGGCTTTGGTTTTCTTCTACTGTCACATCATTGTTGATGATGTGGTCATTCATTACCTGGCTCAGCGTGAACTTCCTAAGGCCCCATGCTTTAATTTTCTCTTGGGCTTAAAAAAACTAGTAACATTGTCTCTTAAGAAATTGATAATTTCATTTTACCAGATTTTGAGAATTAGGTAGTCTGTTATGTTTTTCTTTATGTCTTACTGCTCTTGATAAGCTCAAAAATTATTAATTAAATACTTAAACCACTATCTCTATATATTAGTCCCCATGGTCAATTGATTTCTCCACTTTTTTCTGGTCTTGGTTTTCTATTTTTATTTTTTACTCATTATATTTTTATTTAATTAAAACAGCCTTCCTGTAGCATTTTATAAGTCCTCACAAAGGCCCATTTTGGTAGGTTTTCTGTACATTCATTGTAAGTCACTACTAATAAGTCTTCTTGAAAACTCTCATACTGGAAAATAGAATAATTCCCATGGATGTGGGTTTGAGAACCTATGGCCTTCCAGAATGAGTGAGCTGAAGTGTTGCCTTATTGGAAGAGACTTTCAGCACTGTCAGTTTGAATACTAGAAAAGCTTTTGTCAGTACCGACAGTCAGTTTATGCTAAACTACTCTCTTTTTGACAATTTACCTGGTTTTAGTTCTTTCTTAAATCTGTTTACAATAACCTATTAATACTGTTGTAAGTGCAGATTTTTATGATTATATCAGCTGTAGGCTTAATAAAAATGTTCCTTAAATAAATAGGAATAGATTACTATTATTTGTCCTGGGTCAGTAGATTTTTATTTAATTTTACTTTACCATTTTCTTCCTCTTTTAGGTACATTGACTGTTACGGAAAGTTTCCTGACCTTACATTCAGGACCTGAGGTTAGTTTTGGTTTGTCCCATGTTTTCTGTGTTAATATTAAAAATATTTTGGAAATGATACATACCTGTTAAGTAGGATTTAGATTAAATTTTATATATAGTTTTAATTTTTAGTGTATGAAAGTCACTGTGCCTAATTTTTAAAATATGGCTGAGAATAATTTTGATTTAAAATAGACTTTTTTGGGCCCTGCGCCTACCTCCTGCCCGCTTTCCTGCTGCTGCACTGGGGGCCTGAAACCGGGATCTGTGCATCCCAGGGACAAGGGTGGAGATGCCAGGCTGGGGGCGCTGGATGCTGCTCTGCTTCAGGCTCCTGCTCGCTGGGGGCAGCGTCATGTGGCGCGTCGGGGATCCCATTATCTGAACGCAGGAACTGATGCTCATTCATGGTGACCTGCGCCGTCTCGTGCCCTGTGCAGTATGGCACCTACTTTGAGCGAGTGCTGCAGAATTGCCCCTGGACTCTGAGCTGCCCTGGGAACAGCTACAGAACTGTGGTGAGACCCGCACACAAGGTGACATGTAAGACAGTGATGGCCCATGAGTGGAGGTGATGCCCCGGGCACTTGGGGGCAAGCTGCGGGGAAGTTTCAAGCTCCTCTGGCCCCATGGAGCCCGGGTGGCTGGGCGGCACTGTGTGGCGGATGGCACTTTGGCCCGTAGCCTTCTCAGGTTGTCTCAACTGCAGCAAAGTGTCAGAGCGGATGGAGCGGCTGAAGCTGCTGGAGGCCAAGGTGGCAGTGCTGACTGCCACCAAGTGGGCAGTGCCCCTGACCCCAGTTGCCCCCGACCCCAGTTGCTCCCAAGGACTCCACCCTGATCTGGGGCTCCCCAGCTGCCCAGGGCAGCCCTGGGGATGGAGGCTTCCAGAGAAAATGTGAAGGCCTCACTGTTCATGGAGATGACTGAGTTGGCACCTGGGGGCTTCCTGGGCCCAGTGGCCCAAAGGGAGACCCTGGCAGCTGGGGCCAATGGGGATGAGGGACCTGCCAGGTCTGCAGGGCCCCAAAGGAGCCCTGGCCAGCCCGGAGCTGTGGGTGCCCCTAGAGAGAGGGGACCTCCAGGGCCTCCTAGGCCCCTGGACCCCCAGCCCCTCTTGGACCATAATCCACCTGGATCTCCTAGCCATGAGGACCTATTTCTGTCCAACACCTTCACTGAGACCAGCAGCCACTGGCTCATGGGTCCTCCTGGACCTCCTGGTCCCATGGGCATCCCTGGGAGTTTTGCACACATGGGACCCCCAGGCCCCTCTGGACCCAAAGGAATCTTAGGCCACCCAGGAGAGAAGGGCGAGAGAGGACTGTGTGGGGAGCTGGCTCCTCAAGGCTCCATGGGACAGTGGGGAGAACCCGGCCCCAAAGGGGACCGTGGTGAGAAGAACCACTGGGGAGAGGGGTTGCACCAGCTTTGTGAGGCTTTGAGGATTTTAGCTGAGAGGTTTTTAATCTTGGAAGCAATGATTGGGCTGTACAAACCAGAGGTGTTGGGGCAGGCCCTGCTGGCACAGGCACCCCCAGTCTCCTGCTGGGCAAGAGGGGAGAACATGTGGCCAATCGTGGCCCCCAGGAGCCAAAACAAGAGTGACTGAGAGTGGTGGTGGTCCCTCCGGGTTGGCTGGACCTGGCTTCCCTGCCCAGCCTGGGCTTGGCCAGCTGCCTCCAGGGTGCTACTGTCCATATTTATCAATATTCTCAGGGTCCCTTCTGCCACCTAGGCCTTTGTGGTGGGCAGGTCTTGGTTCTGGCACCCTGTGCATGTCTGACTCCCATGGGGCTGAGTGGAGACTGGGGCCCGAGAGGGAGGCGTGGCCCAAGGGAGATGTGAGGCCTGGCTCAGGGCCTAGGCCTCAGTTTCCTTCTGCAAAGGGGTGATGCAGGCCTGCGGGGTGGGGATGGCGGGTGTGGCGCTTCTGTCTTCTTATCCACTGCCTGGCCCTCCAGGCTCCAGGCAACTGAGGGAGTCAGAACTCCCTCCAGCACAGGCAGGGGTGATGAGGGAGGGCAGTGGCAGCTCCCTCTTCTTCCCAGCCAAACCTGGGGGTGCGCCTTTATCTTTCCTCTCCTTGTTTTCCGGTGCTCATTCCCCTGAGGTCAAGTGACCTGATCTGACTGGACCTTCAGGGCTCCTAGTCTCATTCAGTCTCAATTCTGAGCCCTGATCCCTCAGTCCCTCCCGTGGCCAGGTAGGGGGAGTATATGGAGAGGGAGGGGGCCCCCTGCTCCCAGAAACACTTGTGACAGA
The DNA here is from genome assembly GCF_048564905.1 of Vicugna pacos. Taxonomy (NCBI): domain Eukaryota; kingdom Metazoa; phylum Chordata; class Mammalia; order Artiodactyla; family Camelidae; genus Vicugna; species Vicugna pacos. The sequence goes on along the minus strand of NC_132999.1, from coordinate 18,667,103 downwards.
CACCAGGAGGTAGATGTGTACCAGCCAGTAGAGGCCCCCAGTGCAATTTCCTCCAGAAGAAAACATAAAATAGACTTTGTTTACAAGAGCTGCACAATTCATTCTATTAGAATGAATTACCATCATCCTAACACTAAAGATCACCCTTTGTTTTGTGATGAATGTGGTCAGCCAAGAGCATTGTCACCTTTGTGCAAATCAGTGCATTTTTGTTACGTGCCTGGCTTGGAGTTAGGTGCTCCTGTGACCACACAAGAAATGTATGATGTAAACGAAACCTTACTGAATATGTGGTCTATGAGAGAACATAAGACAGTTGGACTTCTGGGAAAGGACCATGCTTTATGATAGCACTTTTATGGCCAGTAATGTCTAACCCAATTTGTGTCTGTAATTGAGGCTCCATAAGTATTTGCTGTCTTTAAATGCCTTCAGTATTTCAAATATTGTGTAGTAGTGCAAGGTAGTGTGGCACATAATGAATAAGATGCAAACCCTGCCCTTGAAGGGGTAATGATTTGGCTCAGCAGGAGATGAGCAGGCTTGTGATTAGAGCGGCAGGTGAACCACTGTGGGATTCTGAGAATGGAGAGAACATCCCGGGGGGGAGGCTAGAGGCGAAGGGTGTTTGGTAGGAGCTGGGATATAGACTGAATTTTAAAGGTTGGTGGGTTAAAGGTGAGCTGTGAGTTAGGGAGAGGAAATAGTTTAGTAAAGATGAAACTGGGATGGTGTGGAGCGTGTTGAAGTATGGTTCCGTTTGTCTGGGTTGTGGGTTCAGATTAATGAACACAGAGAACTCTGTAAACCGTGCTAAAATGCCGGGAGCGTCAGAATAAAGGGAGGTGCTGGGAGTGTCTCACAGATTCCTTGTTAAGTTTGACCTTGAACAGTGACCAGCGTCTGGAAGGGCAGAGGCAGTAGCCTAAACAGCGGCTTCAAAGTAAGTCTGAGAGACGTGCATGGAGCCCTGGGCAGCGCGTGTTAGCAGCTCAGCTCCCCGGGGTTGGGGGGTGGGGGTGTAGCTCGAGCCATAGAGCGTGCTCAGCACGCGTGAGGTCTGGGTTCCATCCCAGCACTTCCTCTAAATATAAGTGAGTAAATACCCATTAATACCCCCCCTCAAAAAGCAAACAAACAAACAACAACAAAAAGAAACTCACCTGGTTTAAACCAACAAAACAAAAAGGAGTGTGTTGATTCACATAACCAGATGTCTGCAAGTAAACAGCGTGGCTGGATCTAGATGTGTAAGTGGTATTATTGGAACTCTTTTTTTTTTTTTTTTGTCCCTTTTCTCTTCCTGTCTCTTCATGTCTTCTGTGTTCCTCTGGGTCTGTGGGCTCTCGCAGTGACAGAGAAGGTGCTGGTAGCCCCATTGTCCTTAAGGTTCACGATTTCCTGGGAACAGCTGCCAGAGTTTGTATATCATGAGATGAGTCAAGCACCGGGTCCTCTGGTCCTTCTCAAACCTGTCAGTGCGACCTGGGGTGACAGAGTAATCAGATTGCCCTGGCCTGAGTCGTGGGCCTCTGGAAGGGGGATCATAGGGCCAAGCCCTTCTGAACAACAGGGAACAAATTCCAAATAGAAAAGAGTTTGGTAAGCAGAAGATGGAGCAGGGGTTATAGGGGATTAGTGCAGGACTGACAAAAAACAGATGCCCACCCTGGGGAGACGGAGAAAACAGGTGGAGCTAGAGAGGGGCTTCCTGGAAAGAGCAGCAGGAGGCGCTCTACGACAGGAGATGGTGGCCGTGCCCACTGCATACAGTTGTTGAGGATTCAAGTAGTCAGTGAATACAAATCAGGACAGTGGCTGGCACTTAATAATCACTCAGCAAGTGTCAGTAAGTATTATTATTATAAGGGCTCAAAGTTGGGGCTTACCGAGGGCCAGGTGGTTGAAGCATCCACATCAGTGCAGCTCCCTCTGATTCCCTGTGAAGCAAAGTGCAGAGCCTTCATCTCACAAGGGTGGGACGGAAATACACCCTTGATTCTCTGCATCCCTTGGCACTGCATTGCTCTCCTGCCCCTTCTTATCCTCCTTTTCGCCTTAAGCTTTTTAATTTTACATGAAAAACTGAACCATAGACTATCTGTTAGACCATGAAACAAGACTCAAAAATTCATGGTTTGAAATCATGTAGTCAGGAACAGTACTGTGCAGTAGCGGTCCCCACGGTGACGAAGGTGCTCTGCGCGTGCTGTGTGATGGCTTCTGTGCTGCGCGGTGTAGCTGGAGAGCGGGGCTCAGCCTGCGGCCTGTGCTTAACATGGCTTCAGGGAAGGGGTGGCTTACACTTAGACAGGGGTGTGCAGCAGAGACCACACGTGGCCCGCACGGCCTGAAAATCTTAGTTTGACCTTTCACAGAAACAGTTTGCCAACCCCTCTTCTAGAGTATGTTGTAGAGTATAATGCAGTTCTACTAGAGATCAGTGAGAAGATAACAAGAATTCAGCCTCTTCACTTCTCACAGGTTCCTGCTTTCTGCTGCTTCTTAAGTCAGTTTTGTTAGCTTGTGTCCGCGTTAGCTCTCTAGAGCTGCCGTAATAGGGGACCACAACCTGGGTTGCTGAAACAACACACGTCTATTGTTCTCGCAGTTCTGGAGGCTGGAAGTCCAAAATCAAGGTGTTGGCAGGTTGGTTTCTTCCCAGGGCTGTGAGGGAGCATCTGTCCATGTGTCTTTTCTGGCTTCTGGTGGTTTGCCGGCGGTCTTTGGCGTTCCTTAGCCTGCAGATGCGTCACTCTGACCTCTCTGTCTTCCCAAGATGTGTGTGTGCGTGCAAATTTCCCCTTTCTGTAAGGACACCAGTGGTTTTGGATTAGGGGCCCACCTACTCCAGTATGGCTTCAGCTTATATCTACAGCAACCCTGTTTCCAAATAACGTTATGTTCTGGGGTACTGGGGGTTGGATCTTCAACATACGAGTTTGAGGGAGCACGCAGGTTAATCCATAACGGTGTCTTTCTAGGAATTTGTCCGTTTCACCTAGGTTGTCTAACTGGGTGGCATACAGTTGTTTGTAGTATTGCCTTACGCCCTTTTCTATGTCTGGAAGGTTGGTAGTGCCTCTTTCACTCCTGGTTTTAGTGGTTTGAGTTCTCTCTCTCTCTCTCTCTTTCTGTCTCTCTGTCTAGCTAAAGGTTTTGACATTTGGTTGATTTCTTCAGAGAACCAATTTTTGGTTTTGATTTCTCTGTTGTTTTTCTGTTCTCTCTTTTGTTTATTTCTGCTCTAATCTTTATTGTTGCTGGTTACACCAGTAATACAAAAATCAGTTGCATTTCTGTATACCAGCCCCCATTAGAAAATGAGTTTCTTAAAAAGAGAGACTATTTATTGGAGTTTTTAAAAATTAAGTACTTAAGTAAGCAATCTTATGGTAACCAAGGGTAAGGGATAAACTCAAGATTTGCAGATATTAACTACTATATATGAAATAGGTAAAAACAAGTTTATTTTGTATAGCGCAGGAACTATAGTTAGTACCTTGTAATAACCTATAATGAAAAAGAATGTGAAAACAAATATATGTATGTGTATGTATGACTGAAACATTATGCTGTACACCAAAAATTGACGCATTATAATTGACTACTTCAATTTAAAAAAATCAAGTACTGAAGAATAAGTGATATAAAATATATAAGATTTCTATGAAGAAAACTATAAAATGTTATACAGAGACCTTAAAGAAGACAAATAAATGGAAAAATTCACCATTATTCATGGATTGGAAGACGATTTTGTTAAACTGTCAAGTTTTCCTTAAATTGGTTTATAATCCCACATAATTTCAGTCAGAATCTCAAGCAGATTTTTAAATTTTTCCTTGTTTGTTTTATTCTGGTGTGCAACTTGACAAGCTAATTGTAAAATGTATATGAAGGTGCAGAGGGCCCAGAATAGCCAAGATGTTCTTAAAGGAGAATAAGGTAGAAAGATGCTCTCAAATATCAAGACTTCTTATTAAGTCAGTGTGTTGGCAGGGGCGCACTGCTAGCCCAGGGGAACAGGGTGAAGGGCTCGGAGTAGTTCATGCATGTGCGCGTACTTGACTTATGGTAAAGGGGCTTTTCAGGAGATGATGGGCATCCATATGGAGAAAAAATGAAATTGGACTCATACTTTGCACTATGTACACAAGTCAACTTTAGGTGGATTTTAGACCTGGAGGCATAAGGAAGAACAGTAAGCTTTGAGAAGATGACATATTTCATGGCCTCAAGGTCAGGAATGGGGAATGACTTCCATTTTCCAGAATTAACTTTTATTTTATTAGTTTATCTTTCTTGAGGTATCCTTGACAGATAACAGTGTACTATTCAGGTGTACAACATAATGATCCCATATTTGTATATATTACAAAATGATCACTGCTTGTTAGCACCCATCACCACAAACTGGTTACAAATTGCTTTTCTTGAGATGAACTTTAAAAATCTTCTCTCTTAGCAAATTTCTAATATGCTGTATAGTATTAACTGTAGTCACCAGGCTGTACAGGGAATGACTGCTTAAAAAAGACACAGAGGCATTAAATACAAAGACACAGTGATACATTTGTATAAATTTAAAATTTAGAGTGTCTGCTTATCAAAAAACACCACTGAGAAAATGGAAAGTTCAGCTGCAGAGTAGGAGGTACTTCTAACACGTGATGAATCCTAACAGCACAATTTTGAGCAAAAGAAGCCAAACTCAAAGAATATAGTGTATGCTTCCAGTTTGGTAAAATTCTGAAACAAGCAAAGCTCACTGTGCTGTTTAGGAATGAATACTTACTTAGGTAGTAAAACTCTAAAGAAAAGCAGGGATGTTTCTTGATTACCACAAAGGCCTTCTGGGCTTACATAGATGTTTGCTTTATAATTTCATTAAATTATACATTTGTATTTTAAATACTTTTTCTATTTTTCAATGAAATCAAGTAAAAACTGTTTTTAAATGAAATGTAATTTTTGCCTTTTTGATGGCTTATATTTATAAGAAGATATCCTTAGGTTTTCAAAAACTTTTCTGCTGATTTTTGAAAGTCTTTGCAAATAGGTCACATTGGCTAGGCAGAGATTTAGGATAGTTTCATAAACTCTTAAGACTTTTAGCTCTGTTTTACTTTTAACAAAACAGAGGAAGTTAATCTTCACCAAAACGGAAATCAGGTTGGTGTCTCCCTACCTTTCAGTGTCACCAAGGCTGTGAAATGAAATCCTGACTCTTTTGATGGTTTTATTGTTTCTTTTATTCTGCTTAAAGCAATCAGTGATATCTTCACATCTGCCTTACTGGTACTCCTCTTTCAACGCCTTGTGATGAAGTTGGTTTTGGATCTTTCTAAATGACTTAGTTCATTCAAACAAGGTAGATGGTATATAAGGCAGGACATAACACAGTCATGTACAATCAAAATTATAAATGAAGTTTAAAATATTTACATAATAGAGAATTAAAATTAGGTAAAGAAGGGACAATAGTAAGGCAGTACTTTCTTAGATTACAACCTCCCCTGTGCTGTCCTTTCTGCCATTCATATCTGTTTTTTTTTTTTTTGGCTGGTTTTTTTTTTTTTTTTAAATAATGGAGGTACTGGGGATTGAACCCAGGACCTCGTGCATGGTAAGCATTCACACTACCACTGAGCTAAACCCCCCTCCTCTGCCAGTCATTCCTAATTAGAGTTGGAGGTATGGGTTGTGGAAGGTGTAATAGTATTGGAAGGAATGGAAGGCACCAAGAGCTAAGAATCTCATCAAAGAGATGAAAAATAAGTGGATGGATGAGGGTCCAGTTAAGATCCAAAAACAAACAAACAAACAAAAACAAAGCATAAATACAGGACAGAAATAGACTCATGGACAGAGAATACAGACTTGTGGTTACCAGGGGGGTAGAGGGTGGGAAGGGATAGACTGGGATTTCAAAATTGTAGAATAGATAAACAAGATTACACTGTATAGCACAGGGAAATATACACAAAATGTTATGATAAATCACAGAGAAAAAAATGTGACAATGAGTGTGTATATGTCCATGAGTGACTGAAAAATTGTGCTGAACACTGGAATTTGACACAACATTGTAAAATGATTATAAATCAATAAAAAATGTTAAAAAAAAAGAATACAGAATATAGAATTCAGAATTTAGAATACAGAATATAGAATATAGAATACCGAACTCAGAACCTAGAATACAGAACACAGAATACAGAATATAGAATATATAATACAGAATACAGAATGTAGAATATAGAATATAGAATTTAGAATTATTATACAGAATACAGAACCCAGAATATAGAACATGGAATCCAGAACACAGAATATAGAATATAGAATACAGAATATAGAACACGGAATATATAGTACAGAATACAGAGTACAGAATATAGAATATGGAATATAGAATCCAGAATATAGAATATAGAATTCAGAATTTAGAATACAAAATATAGAATATAGAATACCGAACACAGAACATAGAATACAGAACACAAAATATAGAATATAGAGTACAGAACACAGAATACAGAATATAGAACATAGAATACAGAAAAAAAAAAAATAAGGGATTGTGCCTTGCTCAAATAGAGGTGAAATGTTGTTTGTATTAATTATAAGTTATTTGGTTTTACATTTTAGTAATTATCCCTTAAGATATGTTTAAGCCTTGAATTATTTCATGAGGGGTTATGCATTCATGATGGTACCTGTAAGTGAGCAGTTTATGGTTTTGGAGATCTGAGTAATTTCAGAAAACTATGAAATGAGTCAAATCTGAAGCCTGTCCCAATTGTTGGCCCCAAATTGAAAAGAAAGTATGTTATCTCAAAATCTGTTCTTTGGTTTATCTAATCTAAGCATATTGTGTTGATCAGGCTGTTAATAATGTACGCTGCTAAGAAAAGCTGAGAGACTTTTTTCTTATATAATGGTCGTGTTTCTAGGCACCACTTCTCCCTAAGGGCACGTAGCTCTCCTTGTACAATGGAAACCATCTGGAGGCTGTGTTGAGCATCAGTCCCACGTTGGCTACATACACTGTGTTCATTTTTCTGTTGTGTCCAGATGGCCCACGAGATTGCAAATGCCCCGAGGGCATATGCCTCCCATCAGATTGTCCTCCTCAGTGGGGAGCCAGCATCTTCCTCACTCCCCAGCTGGGGCCTGCACTGAACGGGACCCAGGGCTGAGCTCCTGAGGGCAGAGGCTGGATCTGGCCTTCTCCCTGTCCTAAGTCCCCAGAGGGACTGGCACATGAGACCTGCCTCCAGGGGAGTCTGAGGGACGGCCCTTTCTCCTGCACCCCTGCAGCCCCAGCCTCAGAACTCAGTCACCATGGTCGGGTCCTGAGCCTTGTTCCGTGCAAATGGGAGCAGCAGATCTCCCCGGAGCAGGAGCAGGGCAGGAGGAGACTGTGCGCTGTGTGCTGCCAGCTGGAACACGAGAATGAGCCCTGGAGCCCTGGCAGCCTTCCCCTTCGTGAAGGAGGGGGCAGCCCCAGCCCTGGCTGCACGGCGCCTTCATGAGCATTAGATGAAAGCACTCCCATGGGTGTGTGGGTAAGGACAAGGGGTCCCCGCTGGGCACATGCCACAGGAGCACAGCTTGGTGAGGGGACAGCTGCTGTGGGATAAGAGGTCACCATCCTCTGGACTGATGCAGCCCCACTCCAGGTGTCCAGCTTGGTGCATGGAACATGGACTGGGTTCGGCTGCCCCTCACCCTTCTAGTGTTGCAGCCCTGGGCAAGAATTAAGCCCCACAAAGGCAGAGATCTTACCCTGAACCTGTGAACCTGGCCCCTGGCCTCCCCTCTTCTCCCCGCTGTTGGATCCCAGCTCACCCCACCTCCCCAGCCCTGGCTACCCCCTCTAGGTATCAGTCCCTGGGGGTCTGAGCTGGAGGGTCCACCCTCCCGTCCAGGCTCTGGAGGCTGTGAATAGGTGGCTGTGGGAGCTGTACCCCAAGAGTGAGGTTGTCTTGGACATCGTCTTTGTGATCAACAACCACACTCAGGTGGGCATCCATCTCATCAACAGCATCAACCACCATGGAGAGCATGAGGGGTCTTGCGAATGACATGGCCCCTACTGGACTCCCGGGTCTGGGGCCACACCTCTGCAGGGTGCAGGTGTACCCACTGGAGCCTCAAGCACAGAGGGTAGCTGGTGAGCTGGCTCTTTCATGGGAGACTTTCATAGTGAGGTCAGGATTGTTTTCAAAGGTAAATAAAATATAATTAATATGTTACCCTAAGCTTAAGTATTTCATGTGTCATAATATATTTGGACTCGGGGAAAAAATTAATTTTATGAATTTTCACTATCTAGATCAAAATTAAACATCAGTTAAATTTTATGCAATAAAAATGTGATGATCTTATGTAGATTAATCAACCAATCTCGTAATAGTATTTATGCGTGAGAGCTCTGAAATCAGAGTTTGGCTATTGAAATGAGTGTCCTTTTTGTCATTATCTAGGGAAATTGATGGGGTGTAAAATGGTTAAACTATATGTGTTAAGTGCCCATGGTGTGAAGGGTACTACATTGTTCCAACTTGTCACTTGCTTAGGTGTGAGTGTAAGTGTAGAGAAGGACAAATACTGAAGTAAATTTTAATTAAGAGTAGATCTGCCATCTTCATTGCTATTACTGACTCAAGAAGAGTTAAGATTTTTATTCAGAAACTTGCCAGTTAAAGCTGTGGTCACTGTAAGTAGAGAAGGTGTAACGTGGGTCTGTCTTGCAGTTGGCCGCCAAGCTCTTACTGCAGAGAACTCACCGGTTATTCCAGTCCTTTCTTGGGAGCAGATGTATGTGTTGTGAAATGGACTCAGTGTTACTTGTGTGAAAATTTAGAGCAATCACCTGTAAGTGTATATGATTCATTTTTTACCAAAGTATTCTGTGTTTATTTCAGTTCCCCTATCTGTTTAATGTAGGTTTGTAATGTTTATGAAGCAATAAAAGAAAGAGCTTCTCTCCTAGAGAATGTCATTCTAAATGAAGTAAGCCAGAAAGAGAAAGAAAAATACCATATGAGATCGCTCATATGTGGAATCTAAAAAACAAAAACAAAGACAAACAAACAAAAACAAAGCATAAATACAGGACAGAAATAGACTCATGGACAGAGAATACAGACTTGTGGTTACCGGGGGGGGGGGGGTTGAGGGTGGGAAGGGATAGACTGGGATTTCAAAATTGTAGAATAGATAAACAAGATTATACTGTATAGCACAGGGAAATATACACAAAATGTTATGATAAATCACAGAGAAAAAAATGTGACAATGAGTGTGTATATGTCCATGAATGAAAAATTGTGCTGAACACTGGAATTTGACACAACATTGTAAAAGGATTATAAATCAATAAAAAATGTTAAAAAATAAATAAAATAAAAGAAAGAGCTAAATAATGCATGTTTTAGTTTCCAGAAGCATAAAGAATTAATAGCATAGAGCATTTTGCATTCTATGGGGGTGGTGATAGCCTCCTCCCGTAATTCATATCTGGCCTGCTGAATACCTGTTCAGGCAACAAGTTCAGTTTGGGAAATTCTGGTGCTGTAAACATCTGACAATCCTGTTGAGAATTTCAGCTGCTGGAATCCCCTGCCTGTGGCTTATGGAGCTGTCTGCCTTCTCTCTTCTCTCCTTACTGCCTCTGAAGTGTCCTCCTACTCCTTTTGGTGAGGGAAGTAATTACTCGCACTGCCGAGACTTGAAGAGGAAGCTATCTCAAATTAAAAAATAGTATTTTCTCATTGAAGAGGTTTTAAGTGGAGCCTACATTCTAGAATGTATAGTTGCTAAACTCTGGTATATTACGGACTTTTTATAGATGGATTATATGGACTTTTGTGTTCGAGTAGGGGAAGCTAATTAGCATTTGCAACAATTTCTTTTCAAAAATGGCTTTCCAGTATCTGGTTTCTCAGCTAGCTTTTAGAACATAACACATTAATAAAGTGGAAACTGCTTTTGTTTGATACTTATGACTATAGAGTAAGTTCTAAGTAGGTAACATTCTTGTTTTACTTAGTCTAAGAAAGTAGAGAGTGACATCCTGGCTTTATATGCTTTACTTAGGTTCAGTATGCTGCTGCTGTGACTGTGGGAGGCAGCACTTCTGTTATTTTATTTTCTCAGTTGAAGTACAGTCAATTACAATGTGTCTGTCTCTGGTGCACATCACAATGTCCCAGTCTTGCATATACATACATATATTTGTTTTCATATTTTTTCCATTAAAGGTTATTACAAGATATTGAACATGGTTCCCTGGGCTATACAAAAGAAACTTTTTTAAAAATCAATTTTTATATATAGTGGCTAACATTTGTAAATCTCAAACTCCAAATTTATCCCCTCCCACTCTCTTTCCCCAGTAACCATAAGATTTTTAAGTCTGTGAGTCTGTTTTATAGATGAGTTCACAGTGTCTTTTTTTTTTTTTTTTAGATACCACATATGAGTGATATCATATGGTGCTTTTCTTTCTCTTTCTGGCTTACTTCACTTAGAATGATGATTTCCAGGTCCATCCATGTTGCTGCAAATGGCATTATTTTATTTTCTTATGGCAGAGTAGTATTCCATTGTATAAATATACCACATCTTCTTTACCCAGTCATCTGTTGAAGGATATTTAGGTTATTTCCATATCTTGGCTGTTGTAAATAGTGCTGCTATGCATATTGGTGTGCAGATGTGTTTTCAATTTAGAGTTCCCTCCAGATATATACCCAGGAGTTGGATTGCTGGGTCATATAGTAAGTCTACTTTTAGTCTTTTGAGGAATCTCCATACTGTTTTCCACAATGGCTGCACCAAACTACATTCCCACCAGCAGTGTAGAAGGGTTCCCCTTTTCTCCACACCTCCTCCAGTGTTTATCATTCAGGCATCACCTCTATTATTAAGGTGATGTTTGCTGCACTTTTCTTTTTATTCTTTATGAGGTTTGGCATTGGAAGGCAACTTCTCATAAAAGTAATATTTTAATGAAATTAGACCTTTAGAAGTACTTTCCATGAATTTTAAAAAATATCACCTAAGATTTTTTTTCTTCCTTTAGTTCCCATGGCCCTTCTCCTTTGGATATTTTTCAAAGCAAGGTCCAGTACAAAACTAGGTAACCTTTTTCTTTGTATCCAGGTCTCTGAAGTAATACTTCTCTTAATTTCGTTTGTACGTTTCCTCAGTGCAGTGACAATTATAGCTAAGACTTGCTGGAGCACTTACTGTGTTTCAGATACTGCTTTATGTTCTTTACATAAATTAGGTTACTTAATCTTTTCAGATATTCCTTGAGGTAGGTGTTATCTTCATTTTACAAATGAGGAAAGTGAATCACAGGGAGGCTAAGAACTTTGCCAAAACCCTGTAGTGTGTAAATGACCAAGCTAGGATAAGAACCCAGCCTTCTGGCTGCAGGAATTGTATTCTCTTTACTTTGCAGAGATTTCAAATATTTTTATTCTTTTGTTTTTCTCTTTTGTTATCTCCTCCTTCTCACCTCCTCTCTCCCTCTCCCCCATGCTTCCCTTTCCCTTCCTCTTCCCCACACCCTGGATCCCCATGGTAGACAGATTGAATCACCACCTGTCCAGTATCCTCCATGATGTGACTGCTTCAGGCACTTCAAACTTAACACATCAAAATCTGACCTTCTTTCCCCCAAACCCTCTTCTGCCTTCTCTGTTTCGCATCTCAGATGGTGACACTATCATCTGCCCAGTCAAGAACATAAGCAACATTCTAGATTTTTCTCTAGATCTATCACAACTACCTTAGTTCAGGCTCTTAACTCTCTCTCTCTCTCTCTTTTACCTTCTAATTGTGGTAAAATACATATGACATAAAATTTACCATCTGAACCATTTTAAGTGTTCAGTAGTATCAAGTTTACCCATATTGTTATACAGCCGCCACCACCATCATCCATTTCCAGAATTCTCTCCGTCTTACAAAACTAAAATTCTATACCCATGAAAGAAAGAACTCTCCTTTACCCCTTTTCCCCAGTTCTTGGCAGACATCATTCTACTTTGTCTCTATGAGTTTGAGCACACTAGGTGCCTCATGAGTGGAATCATGCAGTATTTGTCCTTCTGTGATTGGTTTATTTTACATAGCTTGATGTCCTCAGAGTTCATCCATGTTGCAGCATGTGTCAGAATTTCCTTTCTTTTTGAGGCTGAATAACATTCCCTTGTATATACACTTGTCCCTTGGTATCTATAGGGGATTGGTTCCAGGATCCGCCACAGACACCAAGACCCATGGTACTCACGTTCCTTACATAACATGGCATGGTATTTGCATATAACCTGTGGACACTGTTCTGTTTCCTTCAGATCACCTCTGGATTACTTTATCACACCTGATACAGTGTAAATGCCATGTAAATAATTATAAATGCTATGTATATAGTGCTGGCATGAAGCAAGTTCAAGTTTTGCTCTTTGGAACCTTCTGGAGTTTTTTTCAAGTAATTTTGATTCACAATTGACTGAATCTGTGGAGGTGAAACCATGGATACTGAGAGCTAACTGTATATACCATATTATGCTTATCAATTCACCTGTCCATGGACACTTGGGTTCCTTCCACCTTTTGTCTGTTTTGAATAATGCCTTTATGAAATTGGGTGTGTAGATTTATCTTTGAGATCCTGCTTTCAATTCTGTGGGGTATATACCCAGAGGTGCAATTGCTGGATCCTGTGGTAATTCTATTTTTAATTTTTTGAGGAGTTATGCAACTGTTTTCCACTGCAGCTGCACCAATTTACATTCCCACCAACTGTGCACAAAGTTTCTAATTTCTCCACATCCTTACCAACACTTGTTATTGCCTGTTATTTATAGTAGCCATCCTAATAGGTGTGAGGTGGTTTCTCATTATGCTTTTGATATTTGCATTTTCCTGATGATTAGCAATGTTGCACTTTTCATATGTTTATTGTCCATCTTTATAACTTCTTTAGGTAAATGTTTACTCAAGTCTTTTGCCCGTTTCTAAAATTGTATTGATGAGTTGGAGGGCTTCTCTATATATTCTGCATATTAATCCCGTATCAGTTACGTGATTTGCAAATATTTTCTCCCCATTTGTGGGCTGTCTTTTCACTCTGTTAGTAGTGCAGGCCCTTATCTCTCAGCTGAACTGTTTGTGGCTTTCCTGTGAGTTCTTTCTAATTCATCTTCCCACTGCTGTACAAGAGAACTGTGATGCAAATCTGATCCTGTTCAAAAAGATGGTTCAAAGATACACAAATAACAAAAGACAAAACCCATATTATCATCTCAATAAGATGCAGAAAAAGCATTTTATAAAATTCAACATCTATTCATGATAAAAACTCTCACCAAAGTGGATATTGATGGAACATATCTCAACATAATAACAGCCTTTTACTACACACCCACAGCCAACATAATATTCTGTGATCAGAAACCGAAAGCCTTCCCGCTAAATTCAGGAGAAGGAGAAGGATACCTACTCTGCCCACTTCTATTCAACATGGTAGTAGAAGTCCTAGGCCCTCCAGTCAGATGAGAGAAAGAAATTAAAGGCGTCAATACTGGAAGGGAAGAGGTAAAACTGTCATTATTTACAGATGACATGGTACTCCATATAGAGAACTCCAAAGACTGTACACAAAAACTGTTACAATTAATACATGAATTCAGCAAGATAGCAGGATACAAGACTAAAATACAAAGATCTGTTGCATTCCTTTACACTTACAATGAAATATCAGAAAGAAAAAGCAAAACAAAAAATCCCATTTAAAATTGCATCAACAAACAAACAAACAAACCTAGGAATAAACTTAACCAAGAGGTGAAAGACCTTTAAGCTGAAAACTGTAAAACATTGAAAAAGGAAACTGAAGATGATTCACAAAAATGGAAAGGTATCCCATGCTCTCGGTTTGGAAGAATATTGCTAAAATGTCCATAGTATCCAAAGCAATGTACAGATTTAATGCCATCCCTGTCAAATTACCCAGGACATTTTCCATAGAACTAGAACAAATCACTTTAAAATTTATATGGAACTACAAAAGACCCAGAATTGCTGAAGTAATCCTAAGATAAAGAACAAAGCTGGAGGCATAACCCACCCAGACTTCAGACAACACCACAAAGCTACCGTTATCAAAACAGCATGGTATTGGCACAAAAACAGACATATAGATCAGTGAACAGAATAGAGAGCCCAGAAATGAAGCCACAAATAAACAATCAATTAGTCTATGACAAAGGAGGCAAGAATATACAGTGGAGAAAAGACAGCCTCTTCACAAGTGGTATTTGGAAAGCTGGACAGCTTTATGTAAATCATGAAACCAGAACACTCCCTCACGTCATATACCAAAATAAACTCAAAATGGTTTAAAGACCTAAATATAATACATAATTCCATGAAACTCCTACAAGAGAACATAGCCAAAACATTCTTCGGTGTAAATTGTAGCAATATTTTCTTAGATCTGTATCACAAGGCAAAAGATATAAAAGCAAAAATTAAAAAATGGGACCAAATTAAATTTAAAATCTTTTGCACAGAAAACGAAACCATCAATAAAATGAAAAGACAGTGTATGGAATGGGAGAAAATATTTGCAAACAATGCAACCAAAAAGGGGTTAACACGCAAAATATATAAGTAGCTCATACAACTCAGTATCAAAAAAACCAAAACAACCCAATCAAAAAATGGGCAGAAGACCTAAATAGACATTTCTCCAAGGAAGACGTACAGATGGTCAGCAGGCATATGAAAAGATGCTCAACATTGCTAATTGTTAGAGAAATACAAATCATAGAAACCACAATGAGGTATCACCTCACACCTCTCAGAATGGCCATCATCAAAAAGTCTACAGATAATAAATGCTGGAGAGGTGTGGAGAAAAGGGAACCCCTCTACACTGTTGGTGGAAATGTAAGTGATATCATATATTTGTCCTTCTCTATTTTGACCTCAAATTTAAGAGTTATTTGGTCTCATTGTGGGAAAATTCCATTGCTGTTTTGATAGAGATTTCATTGACTCTGTAAATTGCCTTGAGTAGTAGTATGATCATTTTAACAATATTAATTCTTCCAGTCCAAGAGCATGGTATTCCATTTATGTCATCTTCAATTTCTTTCATGAGTGTGTTATAATTTTTTGAGTATGTCTTTTACCTCCTTGGTTAGATCTGTTCCCATGTATTTTATTCCTTTTGACATGATTGAAAATGAGATTGTTTTCTTAATCTCTCTTTCTGATAGTTTGTTGTTAGTGCATGGATATACAACAGATGTCTGTGTATTAACTTAGTATTGTATCCTGCAACTGTGCTGAATTCATTTATTAGTTGTAATAGTTTTTTGGTGACATCTTTAGGATTTTCTATATGTAGTATCATGACCTCTGCAAACAGTGACAGTTTTACTTCTTCCTTTCCAATTTAGATTCCTTTTGTTTCTTTTTTAAGTCTGATTGTTGTGGCTAGGACTTCGAATACTATGTTGAATAAAAGTGGCAAGAGTGGGCAATCTTGTCTTGTTCCAGATCTTAGAGGAAATACATTCAGCTTTTCATCATTGACTATGATGTTAGCTGTAGTTTATCATATATTGCTTTTGTTATGTTTAAGTATGCTTCCTGTATACCCACATTTTGGAGAGGTTTTTTTTTATCATAAGTGGATTTTGAATTTTGTCAAAAGCTTTTTCTGTATCTGTTGAGATGATCAGATGGTTTTTATTCCTCAGTTTGTTAGTGTGTATCACAGTGATTAATTTGTGGTTATTGAATTATCTTTACATACTGGGGATAAATCCCACTTGATCATAGTTTATGATCAATTTAGTTTGCTAATATTTTGTTGAGGATTTTTGCATCTGTGCTCATCAGTGACTTTGCCTGTCATGTCTGTGTGATATCTTTGGTTTCAGTGTCAGGTTTTGCATCTGTGTTCATCAGTGACTTTGCCTGTCGCATGCGTGCGCACGTGTGTATGTGTGTAGTATCTTTGGTTTTGGTAACGGTGATTCAGGTTCATAGAACAAGTTTGGAAGTATTTCTTCTGCAGTTTTTGGAATATTTTGAGAAAGGTAGGCATTAACTCTTTAAATGTTTGGTAGAATTTGCCTATGATGCCATCTGGTACTGGACTCTTGTTTATTGGATTTTTTTTTTTAATTATGATTTCAGTTTCATTCCTGGTAACCAATCTGTTCATATTTCTATTTTTTCCTGATTGCATCTTGAGAGATTTTACATTTATAAAAGTTCATCTATTCTATGTTTACTTTATTCACATATAACTGTAGTGGTCTTTTATGATCCTTTGTATTTCTGTTGTATTGGTTGTAACTTCTTTTTCAGTTCTGATTTTATTTATCTGGGGACTCTTTCTTGATAAGTCTGGTGAAAAGTTTATTAGTTTTATTTATCTATCCAAAAAACCAGCTCATTGATCTTTTCTATTGTTGTAGTCTCTAGTTCATTTATTTCTGCTCTGATCTTATTATTTCTTTCCTTCTAAGAATAGCATATATAATCTGAGTTATTTTAATATCTGCACTTTAGGCTTTCTGAGCCTTCTAAATGATCAGGTGCTGAAGGCTAGATCGGATGTCATTCAGAAGATAATTGTCCTTGGACTGGCAATAGTATCGAGACTGGCCTCAGACCTCAGAGCCATAAGTTATTATCAATCTGTCTTCAGAAGAGATGTCATTTTATAAAAATCTCTAAGGTTAAAGGAAGATATTCAAGTTGCATTAAACATCATTTACCTCCCTTGTTTGAGGAGAAGTATACAGCAAATTTTCTATTCCTATTTCTTCTGGAAAATTCCACAAAGAATTGATTATGAAACTTAGTACTTCTAGAAGATTGACATGTGAACACTGATTTGACTTATACCAAGTATACTTTTTACATGGAATCAAGCTTAATTTATGAAATTTGTGTTCTAAGAATTGAACCAGGTATAAGTGCTAAGTTAAGTCTGTGTCAGGTTCTACTGTTGAAAATAAGAACTTCTTCATTCATCAATATACTCTGATTTACATACTCAGATTTTTAGATTTAGCTTTGATACCATGCTGAGTTATCAATTTGAAGACTAACTGGAATGGTAGTCCTATAGAGTTGGAAGGATCCTAAGAAATTTAGTTGGTTTCTTCCTTCAGTCATAAGTACATTATTTCAGGTATGTGAGAGTACTTCCAAGACTATTTTCAAGAATAACCATCCATCCTAGTGTGTAGCAACCTTGAGTCTAAGGAATTGGTTCATATAGTTGAATTTGTTACACAAGAAACTGTTTTTCACTTATAATCTCTTACATGGAGTAGAATGTTTTGAAAGCTTTTTTCATGTAGTCTGAGAGTTATTGGATTATAGCCGTCAGCTTGTGACTTTCCTATTTGACTAAGCAAATTCTTTTATTTCCATTATTTTAGTCATTGGAAGATAAATATGCTTAATTTATTTTTCAACACATATCTTAATTTTGAAGTAATGTCTTGAATTCTAATCATCAGGGAGGTATATTGCATTTCTAGGGAAGTCATATAATTTTTTTAAATTTCCCTTTTTTTGACTTAAAGAGTTCTTTTCTAAAAGGAATAAACTTAGTGCTTATTAAAGCTTGTCTTCATATTTAATTTTTTTTTAGTAAACTAAGTGTACTTTAGTGATGTTTATTTCTAAATTCTCTAATAGATTTTAGGGAGCAAAATATTTTTCATTTAGTAAAGGTTGGATCCACATATTTCACAACTAGTACTTTTAAATGCATGATTGTTATACAAGACTTCAGATATTTAATAATTACTCTTACTCTGGTTAAGTACCCAATTTTTCTATAACATCTTCAACTAGATTTTATGTTCTGATCTCAGGGAGGCCAACTTGGTTTCATATGTCATCAACATGCTATGAATAGTGAAATAATTATTTACAGCTACCTAACTTACTTTCATACCATCCATAACAAAATAGAAAAGAAGTTAGATTGATCAAACTAAAAAATTATTAGCATTTTTATGTGCTGTGAACTCCATTGTGGGGATTACTTAGAGCCCATGGTTCTGGCTCCTGAGTTTGTTATAATACCCACAGTGCTCTGTTGGGAAGGGCGTTAAGCAGTTTTTAAAAACTGTTTAATATCTTTTCTATCTAAAATAACAATTGGAGATTAGTAGGAATCGCTAGATTCCTATTATGTCCAAAGCTTAGGAGTAATTAAATACAATTGTATCCTTTTGCAAGGTTGACTGGGGAAGTTCCTCATGTACAGGTGTTTGTCTTGGAGAAACTAACTGATACACAGTGCACACAGGGAAGCAGCAGTGGCATGGTAGATGGGGAAGTACTGGAAAGGAACATTTTAAGCAAGAGAGGAAAACAGCATGGTTTTGGAAATTGTTTACTGTTTTATGTTTGAAATGGCCATAGATTTTTTAATATATGTATGAGTATAAATACCATAACATTATTGATATTCATATCTTATTTATATCTGCATTTCACATCTAATAGTTACATTATGATTTCATTATTACTGTTTAAATTTACATTATTCATTTTAAAAGTCATTGTATGTATATTGTTTGATATTTTTATAGCTTTCATTCTGCATTTGCTAATGCATATTTTATATAGGCAAAGAGAAAACATTCTACCAACTGTAACAAAATTTCACTGTAAAATTTGAAGAAAATTAGCTAAGATTTTGCCCAGAACTAATGCCGTTAATGTTTCATTGACTGTGTCATGAATCTACAATACTGCAGGTCCACAATCCATTATCTACAATGCTGCAATGCAGAAATATGAAAACTAAAAATATTTTGGAACTAATTTTTAATAGAATGTTTCACAAATGGATATCACTATTTACAGTGTTCATCTCTCTTCACACATTTCACTGCATAGACATTAAGTTTTGATTACTGTGCAGAGTGCCAACCACTCTGTGAGAATTACACAATACACAATATTTGCATCAAATTAACCTTACAAAACTTGATAAATTCTAAATTATGAAGCACATCTAGCCCCAAGGGTTTTATTTATTTTATTTTTTTTAACATTTTTTATTGGTTTATAATCATTTTACAATGTTGTGTCAAATTCCAGTGTTCAGCACAATTTTTCAGTCATTCATGGACATATACACAGTCATTGTCACATTTTTTTCTCTGTGAGTTATAACATTTTCTGTATATTTCCCTGTGCTATACAGTGTAATCTTTTTTAACATTTTTTATTGATTCATAATCATTTTACAGTGTTGTGTCAAATTCCAGTGTTCAGCACAATTTTTCAGTCATTCATGGACATATACACACTCATTGTCACATTTTTTTCTCTGTGATTTATCATAACATTTTGTGTATATTTCCCTGTGCTATACAGTGTAATTTTGTTTATCTATTCTACAATTTTGAAATCCCAGTCTGTCCCTTCCCACCTTCTACCCCCCTGGTAACCACAAGTCTGTATTCTCTGTCCATGAGTCTATTTCTGTCCTGTATTTATGCTTTGCTTTTGTTTGTTTGTTTGTTTTTGTTTTTTAGATTCCACATATGAGCGATCTCATATGGTATTTTTCTTTCTCTTTCTGGCTTACTTCACTTAGAATGACATTCTCCAGGAGCATCCATGTTGCTGCAAATGGCGTTATGTTGTCGGTTTTTATGGCTGAGTAGTATTCCATTGTATAAATATACCACATCTTCTTTATCCAGTCACCTGTTGATGGACATTTAGGCTGTCTCCATGTTTTGGCTATTGTAAATAGTGCTGCTATGAACATTGGGGTGCAGGTGTCATCCTGAAGTAGATTTCCTTCTGGGTACAAGCCCAGGAGTGGGATTCCTGGGTCATATGGTAAGTCTATTCCTAGTCTTTTGAGGAATCTCCACACTGTTTTCCATAGTGGCTGCACCAAACTGCATTCCCACCAGCAGTGTAGGAGGGTTCCCCTTTCTCCACAGCCTCTCCAGCATTTGTCATTTGTGGATTTTTGAATGACGGCCATTCTGACTGGTGTGAGGTGATACCTCATTGTAGTTTTGATTTGCATTTCTCTGATAATTAGTGATATTGAACATTTTTTCATGTGCTTTTTGATCATTTGTATGTCTTCCTTGGAGAATTGCTTGTTTAGGTCTTCTGCCCATTTTTGGATTGGGTTGTTTATTTTTTTCTTATTGAGTCGTATGAGCTGCTTATATATTTTGGAGATCAAGCCTTTGTCGGTTTCACTTGCAAAAATTTTCTCCCATTCCGTAGGTTTTCTTCTTGTTTTATTTCTGGGGTTTTAGATGAATAAGTGGAACTTGTGTTATTTAAACCAAGGTGAGACTTTAAATCCTTCTGTCTGAAGTTGCATATCTTAGTGTATTTGTACATCACCAATTTGTTATTGAAGGTCACAGAGAAAAACAAAATATTAAAGCTGGAAGGTAATAGAAGTTAACACTTCAGTCATGAGCCCTTGTTTTTAGCACAAGAAACTGCTGGCCAAGGAAATAAATTATTTTGTTTAAAATCATGCATCCAGTAAATGAAGATAAAAGGACTGAATTCAACTCTTCATGCCATTATCACCTCTTGTAAACAAACAAACAAAAGTAAAAGGGGAAAAAAAAAGTAAAGGGGAAAAAGTTTCTATGGCAACAGTAGAAGAAAAAATGTGGTGAGATACTGCAATTCAGTTGGGGAAATGGTGCTGAAACAACTGAATATCCGTGTGGAAAAATGGACTTCAACCTCTACCTCATATCATACACAAAAATCAATTCAAGATGAATCATGGTCCTAACTAAATGAAGAAAGTAAATCGACAAAGCCTTAAGAAGAAAACACAGGAGATTGTCTTTCTTACTTTTCTATAGACACAGATTTCTTAAGTAGCATAAAAAAAGTACTAACCATATAAGGAAGACAAAGGATAACTTGGACTTAAAAAAACCCACCAAGGGTCTTTTTATAAAATGACACAATTGAGGTAATTGTAAAATACAGAATAGAAAAAAAGTCTACAAATGTTTGACAAATACATCTAGAATGTATAAGGAACTACCAGAAATCAATAAGAAAGATAAATCATCATATTAAAAACGCACACACACACACAGCTGAATTCATTTCACAAGAAAGGGTAGCCAAAACAAACCAAAAAAGCAAATGAAAAAGGGCCTCAAAATATTAA
Source organism: Vicugna pacos (assembly GCF_048564905.1). NCBI lineage: Eukaryota > Metazoa > Chordata > Mammalia > Artiodactyla > Camelidae > Vicugna > Vicugna pacos. The sequence continues at coordinate 18,645,844 of NC_132999.1, read as the reverse complement.
TCATGAAGGTCATGCAAATTAAGCCACAATGAGATAGCACTACACTCAACCAAATTCTGGAAACTAAAAAGACAGATAATACCAAGTTTTGCCAAGCTGGTGGAGAAACTGGAACATTGCCATACTCCGGACAGAGTATACAAGTACAATCACTTTGGAACACTGGCAGTATCTGCTAACCCTAGATATACATGGATAAATCTCACAGATGTTATAGTGACTGAAAAAGGAAAAAAGCCAAGACAAATGGGAATCTACTATATGATTTCAGTTGTATGAAGTTCAAGATGGGGCAAAAGTTATCAATTGTGATAAAATTTAGAATAGGGATTGCCCTGGAAGACACATGGACTGGGAAAGGACCCAAGGGAAATTTATGAGGTAATGGAAATATTCTATATCTTGGTCTAGGCGATTAAGTGGGGATGTATATATTCAAACTTCTACTTGAGCTGCAACTTAAAATTAGTCACTTAAAACACTGTTTATAATGTACCTAAATAAAATTTGGGGGAAAAAATGCAGTGGAACCTAATTAAGGTCATTTCAGTTCGGACTTCTAGAACACAATTCACAGATGAAATGGTAGTTGATCTAAGCATTCATTCAGTAAATGAGCATTATGTTTCTTCTATTTGCCAGCCACTTATTAGGAATTATGAATACCTGGAAGGTAACACAGTTGTCACCCTCAAGGAGCTTAGACTGGTGGTCATGAATGGTGAAGAGGACGCCTGTATGAGGGGAGGTGATTCCACGCTGGACAAATGGGTTGTAGTAGTAAAGTGTGGAAGTGTGTGAATTATTTAAGAAATGAAATGTATTTCAGTTTGATGGAGTATAGGTTTCATTGAATCATATGATAATGCCAAATCCAAGTTTCTCTACCTTGTATAGAAAAACATTCAGCATCTCTCTGTCTTTGTCTCTTTATCTTCCTTCCTTTTGTTCTTTTTTCGATAAACCCACATTGATTCCCAACTCACACAATTTATATACTCTAATAGGCTCATTATATTAGTGTTATAATCATTATGATATATAATATACATGTGTGTATGTGTGTGTGTATATATATGTATATAATATATATATATAATATACATATAGATATATATATATTATTACCAGAAAGAGGAGACTTAACAGGATCTAAATTCTTAAGTAACCAACTAACCACAAACTGCCATGCTGGAGTTCAGAGAGTGACATGCAGAAGGGTATCTGGAGATGCTATCTCAAATTACATAAATGTTTTCACCCTGAACTCCAATGTAAAGCTCTCATCCCTACTGAACCAGTCTGGGATGGACAGTGTGTGAGCTATGATGATTCTTTCTAACACATTATCTTGAGTCTTTGGTCTCTTTCCCCCAAGCCCATACCCTAATTCTGAACTCAGGGAAAAAGAAGTGTTTTTCCCTGAGATCAGAACAAAGTTGGTACATTCCTTCAACCCCAGGCCCTCCCAGAGCAGGAAAAGCCTTAGAACCACAACATAGCACAGCTTAGTGGCTGCCATTATCACTTTGAAGATGGAGAGATCTGGATTCTAAGGCCAATTCTGCATGTTTGAGCTTGAAAAAGTTGTTTACCCTCCTGCCCTTCAGTTTCTTCTTTTATATCTAATTAATACTTATTAAGCACTTACTACATGGCAGTCATTGTTTAGAGGACCCTATAGATATTCCTTCACTTAATGCATAAAGCAATGGAATAAAAAGGATATTATTATTGTCCTCATCTTACAGATAAAAAAAAAAAAAACAAAAGAAAAGGCAGCTTAAGTAACTTGCCTAGGTCACATAACTTGTAAGTGACTTAAAGCCTGTTTTGAAACCTAGTCTGGATCCAGCATCCACATTTTTCATGACCACTATGAAACACTGCTTTATGATAACTAGTATTGAGAATAACAATAGTGCTTACTCCTAGAATTATTTTAAAGATGCATTCAGTTAACACATGTAAAGTTCATAGAAGTGCTTAGCCTATAGTAGATATTCAGTATAGATTAGTAATCATTATTATTTAATAAGGATTAAATAAAATGATACATATAAATAACTTAGAAATTTAAAATGCTCACTTTATTATTATTTTACTACCTATGAAGGACAGAGTGTTCAAAAACAGTTTATAAGAGGGAATCCATGTCACTTCCACTTCCTGGGTAATACGGGAGCCAGGCTCACTTGCTTGCAGGGGTGGCAGTCAAAAGAAAACAATGGGGAGAATCCAAAATGAGCCCATTATGTGAATTCAGAGGGAATTAATCTTTCACTTGCACCTGAAGCATCTACCCCACAGTACTGTGGCCTCGTAGTGCCTTTGAGCCATATCATTATCATTATTCTTGGAGTGATGGGAGGGTCAGGGGCATTCAGTACCTGCTAGTGTTGAAGTCTATCACCAACTGGGAGAGAGAAATTATTTTTGTAGTTTTACACGCAGAAGACACTGTGGGAGAGCATCTGATGCTACTGTCAAATCCAGATATTCCAGCCTCAAGTATGTCTTTAATTTCATTTGCAGTGTTGAAATAACTTTCTAGGCACAACATGGTACTGCTTCTGCTGGGGATCCATGTCAGCAAACCGAAACTTAGATAACTTTGTGTCTGTGCAAATGTTCCTCATGATCAAGAGTGAAAGGATTTCAATCTAAAATGGAACCAGAGGGTTTGAAATGGAGAATCTCAGGCATGCACCCTCAGAAAAATCGGCTTTAAGAATTGAGTCTCCTGATTTACAGAAGACTAAGAGTTACCTCCTGACCAATGAACATGTAGCATGAATCCCTCCCCATCCTCAAGCCAAGGACTTACAGCTTGGACTCCGGCTGGACTCTCCCCTGTTGGCACTCCTTGCCCACCCCAGATGACAAGTCAACTATTGAGTCTTCTCACCCAAAACCAGGTTGACTATGTGGCCTCAGTCAATCAGATATTTTATTTTTTCTCTCTTTCTTGTTCTTTATTCTTTATTCTATAAAAGTTTCTTGCCTTCTGCCCCATTCTGAAGTTCTCCAAAAGAAGATTCACTTCATGAAGTTTTATATAAAGTTTGTATCACTTATGTAGCTTTTTCATCCTTTTTAAAGTTTTTAGTGACCAGGAGTGAGACCCAAAGCTGAATGCTGGTTCCTTTACTAAGAAAGGCATTTGTTGGATTTTCATTTGAGATTTAGGATAATTTTAAGTAGAGAATAACATCAAATACTGACCTACGACGTGGAACTATCCACATGAATGCCAACTTGTCTATACAAACACTCCAAAACCTATATTCTGTTTCTAAGTAATTTGGCTCACTGTATTCTAGCAGTATGGAAATGTCACACAATTTTCTAAGATGGGGGAGTAGTTTAGGTGCTGATAATGTTACTTTCTCAGAGTCATTACTTGATATGATTATGTATTTTCTATATCAAATGAGTAAAAGTATATAAAATAAAAAATCAAGCTTAACCAAAAAAATGTATTACAGTATTTTTCACAAAAGTACAGGTGGCCACGGAGTCAGCACTAGAATTCATGTTGCTATTTATTTTCTCAAAATACTGACCTGTGCAGTCAAACTCCTAATTCAGTGGAGAAACAGAACTTTCAGGCAGCTTAGTTTCCCCAGGATATCGCTCCTAGCTGCCATTTGGTTTCACTGTACTCTACATGCTAGAAGGAAGGCTTTCATGATAATTGTCCCATTATCATGTATATTGGTTTCTTGATCATTTATAAAATCTACAGCAGACTGGTGAAAAATTGGCGGTGACAGCTTGTCAAGAGGCATTGTGGATTGCTTTATTGAACACTATCATTCGTCTTCTTAACATTTGTAAGTCATGGGCATTGAGTTTAAGGTATATGGCATTTAGCTTTATTTGGTCCATAGTAGAGCCTAAGAGAGAGCCCTTACTTGAAAACATGAGCTATTAATTTTAAAGTGGATTGTGTGAGAAAATGGAGATAGAATTGAGCAAACGAGTAGGTATTACTATGCAGGAAAAAAGCAAACAACCACCACCACCAGGATGTCGTACCCTGCAGTTCTGGATTCTTATCAAATGTTAAAGTTTTGTATCAGTCATGTCCCCAGTAGGGAACAGATTGCATTGGCAAGTTGGGAATTTGAAGAGAGTTTAATAAAAGTGATTACAAAGGGGTAGCAAGTTATAGCAAAATTTAAAGGGATGATGTAGTAATATGGACACTGTTACTACCCTTAAACTAGAAAAGTAAGGGAAAGATGAAGTTACAGGAATCAGGAGAGAAAGCACTTTGACAAGATCTGTGATCATCTTCAACTGAAGCACATAGTCGGGTGGTGAAAAAGCTGTGAGGATGGGTACCACAATTTTCTTCCTCTCTCTAAGCTTCTGCTGGCGTTCTTGGCTGGATCCAACTAGTAGCCAGACAACAAGGAAGTTTGTTAAACAAGGGTTTGGAAGGTTAGGAAAGCAGAGAGGCATGGGAAAACACTGAAGAAAGTCTATACACAGTAATTTTTGATGGACTCTTTAAAATTATTTCTGTATTTTTAAACCAACTCTCATAGTCTCCAATGCAAATATAACATGCCTTGATTTACAAGACAATTTAGAATATATTATTGTATTAATCCCTTAAACTTCCTGTGGAATAGAAAGAAGGAAATACTGATCTCATGAAATGATTAAATGGATTAGCAAAAAACATTTAGGTAGGAAGTGTTAGAACTTGGATTCAAAGTCATCTTCTACTTTTAAGCCTAGTATATGATTTTTATTAGGTTCCCATTATTCAAAATATTTCAGAGTATTTATTTTCTTCCCATAAAACAGTAAATGATTTTTTTTTGACAACCTTAAGCATCTGCCCTCAGTCAACTGAGTGGTACATGAAGTCAAGTAACCATTTTGGTTAAACTATTTGAACATAATTGACTATTAATCAATTAAGCTTATGGCTTATAGACTCAGTTTTAATAGTGTTAAACTGAAAGACAAAAGAAGTCTGGGATCCAAAAGAATCTCCTTTATCTTCTTGTATAATTCTAGAGAATTTATTTCTGAAATATGGTCTAACTTAGTCATTATAGTTATGGTAACATTTTGAGGAAATTATTTAACTGTGTATTTATTTGTTCAATTCTTCATAATACCTAAGTGGTCTGTGTGAAGTAATGCAGAATCCTTCACTGGGTTGCATTAAAAGTTTGATGGCAGAGAGATGGTTTATCATTTTGGGCTGTCCTTGGTTAAGGCTACAATTTATAGTCATCATCACAAGTGTTCTGCAGTCCCACAGTGTAATGACTCAGTGTGACCTGGTGGACAGATTCCTTGGTTACAAGTAAGAGCTGGATCCAGTCTGAACTCTGATACTAGCAAGTTGTGAGAGAGTGTTAGCTTCTCAGTCTATAAAGCACAATTTTTGAAAAATATGAAGTGGAATTTTGTGGTCCAAAGATCATTTTCCACCTCAACTGTTCTTTCATTTTAGAATTGTTTACTTAAGTACAAAATACTGAATTAGTGTAAACATGGCAATTGCTTCCTGTATGTTGTTTAAAAACTTGTAAAACAAATGTTAGTTCCAATCCCTGCAGTGTGAATTTCAGTCTGAAAGTAATTAGCTCCTTTGTTTTGTGTTAATCAAAATGTACACTTTCATTGGTAGCAGTAGTATAAAGGACTGCTGATTTGATTTCTTTTCTTTTCTTTTTTTTTTTTTTTACTATAACGTATTTCCTTGCAAGAGTAGCTATACTGTGGCAAAGTAAAGGCCTAATATTTCAACTTGGGTGTGTGTGAGTAATTATATGCAACTTTCAATATACCTTGGTAATTTAGAATAAATATATTATATTAGATTTCAATTCATCAAAAAGCAAGTAATGTTGAAAGGTTAATTCAAGTACTGACTTATACTGTGTTCGTTTTATAAAGGCATAGAAACAGCATTAATAATTTAGAAAGTATATTGCTTATGAAACTAAGCACTTTTAAATTGAACTGGATTTCTAGTAGAGTGCTGACCAAGAAGTCATCCTCTTAACACTTCTTCTTAGTGTCTAATACATCTTAGTGTTAAAACATTTTCCAAAAATATTTACTGATTTTATTAATAGGTAAAACTTAATTGCATGTAAATATCAAAAGTGTTTAATTTAGTTTGCAGGATTATTTGTAATTATTTCTAACTGGGTCACTCTTTAGAGAGTTATTAGATGTGATAGAGATTGGGAAGCATTTCAAATCAAAAAGGAAAGTGAATGAAGTTTTATTTCTCCTTTAGCGGTTGGAACGTTCTCTCTGAAGGGGATGGAGCTGTCCTAGCTGTCTGTGCTCAGCATTTCTCATTTGGTTTTCTTTATGGAGAAATCTCATCCTAAATCTCGAATTACGTTTTCAAAGCCGTGTGGGAGACTCCTACCCCAGAGATCCTGAACACACAACTCAGGACTCTGACTCAGGACTCTGATGTCTCTTCTTCATCTCCCTTCAGCTGCTCTTTTCAGGATCCCTCAAGCACACACTTCTTCAAGTGCATGCTTTCTTTCACAGTGTGCCTTCTGCTCAGAGCATGTTCCTCCCCTCTAGTCACATGTAAGACAATTTAATGTTACTTTCTTTTGAAAGTTTTATCCTGACCCCACCTGTCCCTTCCATTTTCTAGCCTGCCCTCCATCCCAGGAGATAACTATTAGATAATTGTTATATTTGTGTTGGAGTCATCCTTAAACTTAAGCTACATGAGGGTATGGATTTTGTTAAATTTGCCATCATTCAGAATAGTGCTTGATACTGATTGGATTTTTTAAATGAGTAAATGTTTGTCTCTTTTCCTTGAGGTTGTGCTCTGTTTTCTGTGGAGATATTTTCTTTTATATACTATAGAGTTGTTAGGCTTGGAGGCTTTAGACAAATACTAGGTGGTTTAACTTTCTGAGTTTACCCGAAGTAAATTTTCCTGGGGGTGTTTAAGATTATGAAATATGTGAACTAGTTGTAAACCTGTATCATGCTCCTATTAAAAAGAGAGAGAGAAAAGAAAAACAAAACAATTATTATGAGTCCAGAAACATCACAAATTGCATTGCAGTTCTGAGGAGACAGTTGCCTTATTTCTAATTCTCTTTTTGAAATTCACCAAAGTGAAAATGCACACTTAATACACCCATATGATGCTTTGAGTTTACAGATGAAATACTTGCTACAGCATTTATTCTTTTTTCCTCATAGATTTCACACCCTTGCGAAAAATCTAGGGACACATGCTAAGTCATTTGATTTATTTAACTCCGAATTTCTTTGCTTTAGGATTATAAATCAGACTCTTATTGTCACTTTTAATGCAGAAAGGGTTATTTTGTGTTCATAATATAGATCAAGATGTGATTTAAGTTGAATGTTGTCAAGGTAACTCCTTTTTAAACCGTGAGAAGAGACTTGGCTGTAGCCCAAAACTAATGGGAGTCATATTTTATAACAAAAAGCAATAAGTTAGTAAGAGACTTTGCTCCTCCTTGCAGTCTCCACAAGCACAAATTCTCATCAGTATTCACAGCTAATGCATTTTTTGCCAAGTCATAAACTCTTTCAAAAAGCCTCTACTTAATATTGTGGAAGACAGAAATTCTGATTTTCCAAGGAAGCAGCAAAAATAGAGATCTTAGTTGGAGGAATAAGATATAAGATGCCTGACTGTCAAAGGAATCCCATTTTGAAAAGAGACCATCAGACAGTAGAGTACTGTGAATATAAAATTGAACAAATTTTCAAACTGAGCATAAAGGGGCGTCATATTGCCAGGACTTATCCTCTTCCCCACATTTTACAGAGGGATCCTTCAACTGATCACATGGAAAAATATGAAAAGAAGTAATTTACATCATTCACATCTACTGTTTAATGACTTTGGAGAAATGAGAGCTAATTTCACTTGTGTTTGCATGTACTGCAGACACTTCTTACACATTGCTCATAGCTCTTGTAAGGCTACTTGTCTGTAACGTAGAGTAGATACTGATGTGAAACTATAGCAAAAGTTTCAGGAAAGCTAGTTACTTAAACTGTCAACTTCTGTGACTGCCAGTGTGCCTAAGATATAAATGTAAAATGAAGACCAGTGTGAGCAAATAAGTCAAATGGGGGAAAGCCACTTTAAAAGTACTGATTATGTTAAGTCATCTTCCTAGGAAAGCAAGTCAGTTTTATTTACTACATTTATAAATTTAATGAAAAGAAAAGGCTAATTCAATTTACAACTTTTACTTAAGGAAACTCACTTTGTTCTTCCATTTTTATATAGGATGTGAGATTTCCAAGGCTCTTATTTGCCTATAAACTTCCCTTCCCAGCTTTTCAAAGAATTTCAGCATTTCAAGGACATTCACGTACCTTTTTAATCTTTAGTTTTGGATTATGCAGCTCCATTATGTTCACATTGTTATTCCTGTCTTCACGTGTTCCTCCTTCATGGAGGTGTCATAGATGGAAGTGAATAGTATTCTTTGATGTCGTTGTGGCTTTCTTCAAGAAATATCATCAGTGCATTCATGGATGTGATCTTTCTCCTTTGCTCTATGTGCTCTGCAAAATGTTATGATACAGAAGTCTTTCTTTTTATTTTCTCCTTGATTTGTGTGATAGTAATGTTCTTTTATTTACATGACTAAATTCCAAACGGCACTTAAGCTGCTTTAGACATTGTAATAAAATCTATCACTTACCTTGTCTCATTTTGTTCTTCACAAATTGGTTTTTAAGGTGATCAAAGTGTTTTTAATCTGTTTTCCAGGTGAAAACCCTGAGGTTCAGAAAATTTAAGTAAATGGTAAAATCAGGATATTAACATAGGTCTTGTAACTCTAGTGGGCTTTTCCGCCTCACAAAGTTAGCTCAAATTACTTTAAAGACATAGTCACCAAGTTTTCTTAGGATCATCAACTTAATAACTAAAGTATCTCTAAGTGCTAATAAGAGTAATAAGGATGAGTCCTCAAGAGAGAAAGTTAATTCCTACAAAACTGTGCACATGTGCGTTGTTATTTTTTCTTGTTAAAAGAGCCATTGTTCCAAATAAAACATTATGGTAGAAATGAAACTTTATTTTAACTTTTCACCTTACCTTTTCTTGAGCACAACTAGAGATTATATTGAAGAAAACGTTGTTTTAGACAAAGAGTCTTTTATTTGTAATCTGATAAGAGACACACAGTTTCATCCACTGATAGTCTATTGCTGGGATGCGTAACATCACTGTCCTAGTCCTAGGCTGTTATAGTCAGTGTCTTACTTAGGTCATTTCTGTTGGAATTAGTTGCTTATATTACTTAGTAATTTAAAATTACTTAATTTTTATATTCTATAATTATTTAGGCTGTTTTAAATTGACCATTTCTGTTCTTTAAATCAGCACCTATTGTTAAAAATTGGGTTTTTTTAGAAAAGAATGTTGCTCTTTTTGTTCCTAGGTATTTGATAATTTTGTGAATCACTCCATTTAGATCATTTAGTAAAGTGGAAGAATATCATTCATTTCAATTCTGTGTCTTGATTTAACCTGTCTTAACATGTATTTGTTGTCTTTTAATATCCTCTCTAAATAATCTCATCCACTCCCAAGGATTCCTCTGCCAGAAAAAGCTGAGAACTGTTGAATTTCCATGTTCAACCTAGAAACTGTCCTGACCTGCAGATTACATAGCCAGTTCCCCACTAATCTCTCTACTTAGATGTCTGAAAGATGACTTAGACTAAGAGACTCATGACCTTTATCTAAACTCTCAAACTAGCCCCTCCTTCAGTTGTTTTCTTTCTCATTCAGTGATAAAATGATGTATCCAGTTTCTGAAGGCAATAATTTCAGAATCAGTCTTCACTCCTCTCTCTTTCTCACTCCTCCTTCAGCTCTATCACCAAATATTATTGATCTAACCCCTTCTTCAGTCTGTCACATTTCTACCACCACTGCTATTGCTGTAGACCAGAGAACCACTGCCTTTTATTCCTGAGACTAGAGATAGAGCATTTTGACCATCCTTCCTAATTTCTATTGTTGTTTACAATAAGTTCCAAATGCTTCATACAGATAACAAGTATTGTTAAGATATTGTCTCTACCCACCTCTTGAAGTTCATCTCTCATCCTCCTCTACTTCTACATCTGTGAGTGCTTCAGGTCAGTGGGACATCAGTTGTTTCTACACATGTTTGCTTTTTTCACATTTAGGCATTACAGCAGGAAATTGCTTCTTCCAGAAGCTCCTCTTCTTCACCACTACATCTTCACATACATAAGTTTACAACATTCTTTATGTATTAACTAACTTGTCACTTCTTTGCTAATCTCCTCAGAGCTGATTAGGTGCCTCAGTAAATGATCTCTCTGCATCGCCTTTTATGACACTCATCAAAATTGTAATTATATGTTTATTGCCTACCTTTCCCTTTAGAATTTAAACTTCATTAGGGCATAGACCATTTTATTTCCTCTGCTGAGTTTGTGTATCTATCGTAGGACACTGACAAAGACTGAATGCAATGAGCATATGAGTATTTATTGAGGAAGTGAGTATCATTTTGATTCTTGATTATTTGCCCACAGTGCTATCCATTTCTGAAACCATCATGCCATTTAATTTGTGGGCAAATATATTTTTTATACATTTATATTCAAGTCCTAGTGCAATATAGAATCTAGCCAAGGCCAAAAACTTTCCTTGACCTTGGGTCAGTTAGGAGCCTTCTTTTGATCCTGCCATTCAGTTAGTGATAAATTTGACTTTGAAGAATTGGGACTGTTCTAAAAAGCAAATTTTATTTCCTTGGTAGCAAGCTTAGATGTTAAAAGTTATTTGCCAAATATTATTAAAATTCATGAAATTGGACAGAAAATATATATCTAAAACCTAAAGATTTCAGAAATCAAATCACAAATTTTAAACCTCATAAATTGAGGTCACATCTACATAGCCCACACTGATTCCACTTAGTGTTTTTAATTTTTTTAAATAAATGACAGTAGATATATAAGTAAGGCTTTTATATCCAGAACAAGTCAGAAATTATTACATTTGAAAGATTTAATTGCATTCCTTGGAGTTTTTCATCTTGTGTGAATTAAATGAAAATGTACATTTTCATATTATGAAGTTATTTTGTTATTTTCTGTGATTTTATCAAGTATATCCTGAATTCTAATCTTCATTCTGTCATAAAGTTACATTTTAAAAATCTACTAATTATAAATCATCTTGAGACCTTTACTTGCCACATAATGTTCAGAAAGCAAGTAAATAAAACGTCTGCTGGGGTCAGCTGCTTCTCTCCCCTTGGAAGACTGCAGCACCATCCATGTGCTGGTACTTATTCAACGCTTCTAGTTAGTGAAACGCTTCTGCTAATTCTGAATCTTCACTTACTGTAATTGTGGGCCTCAACACTCCCAGCAGGATTCCTTTGGAGGAGGTTTTAAACTCACTGTGAGTGTGCACATGGCGGCTGGAGAGATAACCTGTTTAACCCTCAGCTGGGAGGCTCATCACAGAAGCTGAGACATTGGTCTAAGTGCCCCACCTCCATCAGGAGGCAGGTCCTTGACAAGCTGAAGCAGCTTTCTTCCTCCACAATAAATCCCTAACACTTGCATTTCAGTCCCAGTGTTGCCATCCTTGCAAAAATTACTGTGGGAGCTGACTACGTGTGTGATAGCTGCTTCTCTTTTACGGCCCGAGTCTAGGAGAAAACGAGCTTCCTGACCTTTGTCGAGCTCCGGGCCTGCTGACGGGGAAACGTGTTCGTCTGCAGGACTTACAGGAATTTCCCGTTTCCATGACTACTGATACTCCCTTGTTCATGCCCTGGTATCTGGAGACATCTCAGATTTTCAAAGTTAATTTACAATTAAATGTGATGACCCATTTTGCCATTCTCCTCTGGCTTGGAAAAGATAATGCATCAAGTTGACTGGACCACTGTACACATGAGAGGAGTCCTTGCACAGGACGATGCATCTGGTCCAACCAGACTCCATCCGGCACGAGAAAAATGTCCTCCTGGAGGACACTGGTTGGGAGGCAGAGATCATAGAGCAGAAAAGTTCTGGGGCAGAATGTTTGTGACTCAGAGCAGAACGGAGTCGTTGGTTTCACCAAGGTCTTCCCATCAAAAGCCAGAAGGGCTTCTGGAGGAGGGGCGGGAGGGGAGAAGAGAGGGAGGACGAGGGGCTGCACTTGGGAGCAAGTCAGACTCCATGTATAGATCGACCTCAATTTAAGAGAAACTAAATATATAAGTAAATACATAGAATGTGTATGTGGAAAAATGCCTGAAAGGCTATAAACCAAAACAATAGATGTGGTTGCCTCTTGATGGCAAGTTTATAGGTGGTTTCCATTTTCTTCCTTGGCTTCTCTATTTTCTACATTTTCAACAAATGCACTCATTGGATCACTTTCGTAAGAAAAAGTGTGAAAGGAATGTAAAAATCCCAACATTTAAAATGACACAGTCCTGGCAGCAACAACGACAAAAGACAAATCAGTTAAAAGGAAACAGACAATTTCAAACCTGGTCTCCCTGTGTGTAAGCACTGCCTGCATAATTAATTAGCAATGTAAATCAGTGGAAGGGAAGTTTCTTCCTCAGCTATTTCAGATCAAATTGGTTACCTTCATGAAAATAAAAGTTAAATCCTTACCTCACATCATACTCTGAAATAATGTCCTTGCAGATTAAAAATCAAGGGTGAAAAATAGTAATATGCAGAAAAAGAGAAAAATATCTGATGCGCAAGTAAATAGGGAAGAGTTTTAAACACATAGTGTGAAAAAGAGTATGAAAGCAACAGGGTACCTCCTGTAGCTGCAGTCAGTTTAAAATCCTTGCCACAAACATCATCAGAAACATGTGGACATTACAAAGGAAATAAGCACAAACTTTAGATGATAAACAAAGTGTTACTATTTACATATTTTTAAAAAGCTAGTACAAATCATTAGGATTAGAATAGCAAAATGTGTAAAAGACATGAACAAGAGACACAGGTGTAAGTGGTGGGACACAGGGTGTTTCCCCGTCACCCTCCCTTCCTGTCCTAGTCCTACTTGTGCAGGGTAGGATGTTAATTTCTCACTGCAGGATTTTCTGATTCCCTGCAGCCACCTTGTAGACGGAGGCAGCTTGTAGTGAAGCCAGAGATGGTGTGTAGGAGTCCCCATAAGACTGTTTTTCTCTGGCCTGAAAGCCAAATAGCACTTTGGCTGTTTACAAAATTCTGCCAAAAATCCTGTTTACAAAATCCTTGGTTTGGTTTTTTCCCTTGATTTTCCTGAAAATATTGCTTTATTGCTGCTCTTTTTATTTTGCTTGCATGTTGCTTTTAAGAGGTCTGATGCACAGTTAACTCTCTTGCCCTTGGAAAGTGTTTGATCTTTCTGCTTTGAAGCTCCAGGGAAAGTTTTGTCTTCAAAATCTGAGAGTTTTAACAGGATATGTCTCTAAGAACATCATTCTGGGTCAATTATGCCAGGCACCTGGTGGACCTGTCCATCTTCAGTTTATTTCTGGAATGTTCTATGACAGCTGGGCAGATGAATCCTGCTCTTTTGTTTGGGTTTTGTTCTTCAGTAGCCCCTTTCTCCATTTCAGCCTATTCCTCTCTGATACTTTTTACTTTTTGCCTCATTTTGTTTTTTGTTTGCTTTTCTGCCTTCCTTCACTGTCTCATTACATTTTTATTTGAATGTTCTTTCCCATTATCTAGTAGTTTAGCCTTCATTTCTGAGACTAAATTACTGAATTTGTGTTTTTCTTTTTTTTGTTGAGTCCAATCAACAATTTTTCCTTTCTTCTGTTACTGATCCATTTTTGTTTTTAATGCTTGCTGTTCTAATTCATTAAAAAAAATCACATGTTTTTGAGGCTATTTAGTTGATCTTGGAGTAATTGAGTTACACTTTTTTTGAAGAGAGGAAATTGGGAGAGGGACTTTTAATTACCTGCAATGTGTTGATTTTCAGTCTGTCCCTCTGCTAGCAGATCTGTATGGATGAGGACTGATGGGAACTGCTTCCAGGTGTGTTTCCTGTGGACAGGTATCTGTTCATTGTGTTGAGAGTCCTGTTTCTGGAAGTTCTTCCCAGTGGGCAGCAAAAGATGTGAGTGATGTGGGGAGCTGGTCTGTGTATCACCTGTGCCCCCGTGTTTCCAGGGTCCCAGGAGTCTCCCGCCCCTCCTCACCAAAGGCGGGTCCTCACCACCTACCTTCCTCTCTCCCTCAGCGCCTTCCCATCCTGCTCCCTGCAGTACTCAGTCCTTCTCCGTAGTGTTTGGACCCCCTAGGACCCTTTCTGCATTTCTTTCGTTCTCTGGAATCTTGGGGTATTTTTAGTTCCATCCATGGGAAAGACCTTTACCCAAAAAAGAACCTTGTCTCCTTTGGGACGGCTTTTCAGGACTTCTGTCTGCCAGGGCTTGCCAGGGGAGCTCAGGGAGGACTCTTTCTAGATGATGCACTACAGGAAATTTGAAGAGTGGAATAGTCTTATTTTCTAAGGATACTGTGTGATCTGTTTGTTTTTCTTCTGATCTATATACACTTCAGAACCACTATGACTTCAGACACTCTGATGTGCCCTGAAAACTAAATTCTGAGCCTAACTTTACTCTAAGAGTTTTATCAACAGGTGTAATGTGACTGCCTCAGGAGAGTGAAGTTCCCCCAAAGTGAAATTAAGAAAAACACAGAAGGACAATTCTTTAAGAAAGGTCATCTGATTTGGTATTATAATCACTAGTACATAAACCATGTAAACATTTTGTTGATCTCAATATAACTAGTGATTTAACAGAAATGAAGGTAAGAAAAATGAATTTATGACAAGAATATTTAACACCTTTTTATATTTATGAGTTTAGTAGTAATTTATGAGTCATACATTTCTTTATTTTATTATCCTACTAAGGATCTCTGGACAATCAAGCTGCCCAGTGAAAAGTAGAACCAGCCATCTTTTATGTTGTGCCTACTTTAACTTTCTAAGAATCATGATTTTATATCTACATTGTTTATATACAAGTGTATTTCCCGAGGTATTAGGATAAAGGCTATTTATGGGACAAACACTGGGTACAGGTATAATTCTTAAAGGTGTAGAACGTGAAACAATTGCAACTTGATCTGTGCTCTGCAAATGTAATGGGGATTTAAGTTCAGACCCAGCATGTAATTTAGTGCCCAAACCAGATGCTTCTGGGAACGAAGTGTGATTGACAGTGGCATTAAAGTCATGTAAACTGGGATTATCACTATCCTGACTGACATACTATGCTTGTCTCACATCAGGACGAACCTTTCCATTCCAAGAATGTTGGCACGGAGGCCCTCGGGTGCCTCCAAACATCCGCTTTCCCGCGCCTTACCCGCCGTTCCCTACGCAACACTTGGTGGGCCTGGGGGTGAGCGCGCCCCACAGGTCGTGCCTACAAAGCGGGCTGGGCAGCCAGCATGATTGCACGTGCCGGGGTAACGGGTCCGAGGCCTGGCGCTCCCGCACGCGCGAGCGCCGCCCCTCTCCGGAGGCCTCGGGCTGGCCACCCCTTCTGTGCGCCACACGCGGTGCCTCCCCCCAGGCAACCAGTGCGCAGGCGCAAGGCATAAAGCCGGCCAGCGCAAAGAGCTCCCATTAGTCAGAGCAGCGGCAGCGGCTAGGATCCCTGGATCATCTGACTGACAAGCGGTTGGGTCTTGTTCCTGGGAACCTGCTGCATGGAGCGCCCGAGGATGTCTCCGGTGAGGAAGGTGAGAGCCACCGGGCCAAAGCCACGCGGGGACCGGCGCGAGACGGGGGAGCCATTGGGGTTGGGGGGACGAACGCTGCGCGGCAAGACAGACAGCTGGGGCGCCTGGAGGGCGCCTGGGGGCGGGGCAGGGACCCATGGGGAGCCTTGCGCGGGGCCCCGGCACCCGAGGCCCCCTGGGGTATGGGAGCGAGGACCAAGCCGGGCTTGACGGAGAGGTAACATACTCAACTTGGCCTCGCGAGCCGAGGGGGCGGGGTGGGAGCGACGAAACCCGGGAGGAAGCGCCGGCTGCCGTGGGGCTCCGCGCTCCGCTTAGCTTAGGCACCGCGAAGGGATGAGGGCAGCAGGTGATCGGCGACTTTGGCCATCAGCATCTCAGTCGCACAGACAGGGGTCTTCACCGCTGCCGCCGCTCCGACCTGCTCAAGGTTTTTTGCACTGTGGGGCCTTAGGGCTGGCGCCTGCGCACTGCGCGCCACTGAAGGCACCGCGAGCGGGGTTCGGCGGGCACCCGGCGGCATCCTCGGGCGCCTCGAGACCCCCGCTTTCCCGCGCCTCACCCGCCGTTCCCCACGCCACAGTTGGTGGCCCGGGGGGTGCGCGCGCTCCCCAGGTCCTGAGTGCCAAGCGGGCTGGGCGGCAGCGTGATGCGCGTGCCGGGGTACCGGGTCCGAGGTCTGGCGCTCCCACCGGCGCGAGCCCCGCCCCTTTCCTCTCCGCGACCGCTGCGCAGGCGCCATCCGTAAAGCCGGTCTGGGCAAGGGGCTCCCTTTGGTCAGAGCGGCGGCAGCGGCAGCGGCGAGGATCCCTGGGCCGGCTGACTGGCGAGCGGTTGGGCCTTGTTCCTCGGCACCTGCTGCACGGAGCGCCCGAGGATGTCTCCGGTGAGGAAGGTGCGAGCCCGCGGGCCAAAGCCGCGCGGGGACCGGCGCGGGACGTGGGAGCCATTGGGGTGGTGGGGGACCATTGCTGCGCGGCGAGAAGGACAGCTGGGGCGCCTGGAAGGCGGCTGGCTGGGGCGTGGCAGGGACCCAGGGGCCGACTTGCGTGGGGAGCCGGCACCCGAGCCCCCATGGGTGTGGGACCCCCGCTTTCCCGCGCCTCACTTGCCGTTCCCCACGCCACAGTTGGTGGCCCGGGGGGTGCGCGCGCTCCCCAGGTCCTGAGTGCCAATCGGGCTGGGATGCCAGCGTGATGCGCGTGCCGGGGTAACGGGTCCGAGGCCTGGCGCTCCCGGAGACGCCATCCCCGCTCCTCTCTCCGGAGGCGCGGTGCCGCCCTGCGCTCTCAGTGCGCAGGCGCCATCCATAAAGCCGTCCTGGGCATGGAGCTCCCCTTGGTCAGAGCGGCGGCAGCGGCGAGGATTCCTGGGGCGGGGGGCGGCTGACTGACGAGCGGTTGAGCCTTGTTCCTGGGCACCTGCTAAACGGAGCGCCCGAGGATGTCTCTGGTGAGGAATGTGCAAGCCAGCGGGCCAAAGCCACGCGGGGACCGGCACGGGACGTGGGGACCATTGGGGTTGGGGTTCGAGTGCTGCGCGGCGAGACGGAAAGCTGGGGCGCCTGGAGGGCGGCTGGGGCGTGGCAGGGACCCAGGGGCAGAGTTGCGTGGGGAGCCGGCACCCGAGCCCCCATGGGTATGGGAGCGAGGACCAAGCAGGGCTTCGCGGAGAGGTCACAGTCTCAACTTGGCCCCGCGAGTCGAGGGGGGGGTGGGGTGGGAGCGAGGGAACCCGGGAGGAAGCGCCGGCTGCCGTGGGGCTCCGCGCTCCGCTTAGCTTAGGCACCGCGAAGGGATGAGGGCAGCAGGTGATCGGCGACTTTGGAGGTCAGCTTTTCAGTCCGCCCGGCCAGGGGTCTTCAGCGCTACCGCCGCTCCGACCTGCTCTAGCTTTTTTGCACTGTGGGGCCTTATGGCTGGCGCCTGCGCACTGCGCGCCACTGAAGGCACCGCGAGCGGGGTTCGGCGGGCACCCGGCGGCATCCTCGGGCGCCTCGAGACCCCCGCTTTCCCGCGCCTCACCCGCCGTTCCCCACGCCACAGTTGGTGGCCCGGGGGGTGCGCGTGCAGGGGTACCGGGTCCGAGGCCTGGCGCTCCCACCGGCGCGGTCCCCGCCCCTCTCCTCTCCGGAGGCCTCGCGCTGGCCACCGCTTCTGTGTGCCACGCGTGGTGCTACCCTGCGCTCCCTGCGCACAGGCGGCATCCATAATGCCGGCAGGGTCAAGGAGCTCGCATTGGTCAGAGCGGCGGCAGCGGCAAGGATCTCTGGTTCGCCTGATTGACGAGCGGTGGGCCTTGTTCCTGGGCACCTTCTTAACTGGAGTTCTTGAGGCTGTCTCCCCTGCGGAAGGTGCCAGCCGTCGGACCGATGCCACGTGGGAGCCAGTTGGAGTTGGAGAAAAGAGGACTGCGCAGTTAGACGGACAGCTGTGGCGCCTCGACTGCTAGTTAGAGGTAAGGTACTCAGATGTATCTTTGCGGGAGGCTCCCAGGGGTGCGGGAGCAAGCACCAAGCGTGGCTTTGAAGAGATGTGAAATTTTTCTCTTGGCTTGGCAAGCTGAGGGACCCGCGTACACCCGGGATGGGATCGCTGTTTGGCGAGGGGCTGCGTGCCCCGCTCAGGCTAGGCACCGCAACTGGATGGTAGTGGCAGCAAACTGCACCCCATTTCTCTCCCCAGCGCAGGCGGGTAGACCGACCGTCTCTGGAAATGGATGGAAGGCGCCGGGAGCCTAGGTTTCGTGTAGAGGGCGCGGAGTGCGCAGAGGATAGAGGGCGCGGCTGGAAGGCGGGAGGTGTCATTCGTGCAGGGTTTGAAGTCCATGGCTACCAGGGGATTGATGGATTGCGCCGGGTAGGTTGCCACGAGTTCTCCAAGTGAAAGGGGAGCCTGGAGGATTTTTTAGGAGCGGTTGTTGAGCGAGGCTAAGGATTCTTAGAAATTTCCCCTGGAAGCTGTTGCCATTCTGGCCTGGCTGTCTAAGGGCAGCTGGAAGATGTAATTATTACAGTCTTCTCAGTGACGGGTAGAGGCGGCAGACATGGTGGCCCCGTGCCGGGCCAGGGGAGTGCCTGGCTCCTGGCACCCCAGTTGGGCGTGCTGCGTGGGAAGAAATGGAGCGGAGTACATGGGATTCGGTGGAGACCGGGAAAGAGTCGGGGTTGGAGAGAAGCAACTGGGCCGAGAGCCCCGAGGCCTAGCCGGTTTGCAGGGGGAGAACAGTGAGAACCAGCCCCCGGGGTCGACTTGCGTCAGAAACTCAGGAGTGTCTCCCTTGGCTCTCTCTCTTCTCCCAAAAGTATTCCGGCCAACTGCGTGTCGCTTCCCCCATGAATGGCGACTTGGCAGGTCTCTGGATTCGGGACTTAACTCCGCGATTGGCTCCTATGGAGCGAAAATAAAGTTGTCTGCAAGAATTTGTTCTTGTGCTGTGGGTGGTTTTGGAGCCGGAAATGTAAAGCTCACCTGGGTTTTCTGTTGTCTGCGGAGGACTTCAGACAACGGCTTTCCTGAGGGGCCTCAGCCCCGGGAGTCTTGGGACTTTGCTCATAGTAACGGTGCGTCCTGGTGGGCAGTGTGTCTGATTGGAACTCGGAGGCCTGGTAATCTGTGACTTCAAGAGGACTCTGATTTGCAGGTGTCAATTAATAGTGTTAGTTATTAGAAAATCCCCTGGCATCTCAGCATGGCCTGAAGGAGCCCAAGAGCCTCATCTAAAAGGAGTCCTTCATTCCCTCAAAGCTAACACCACAGAACCCTTTCCCCTTTCCCACACCTTGGAAGGAACAGCATTTTAATTTGAGGTTATTGTACATTAAAAACACCATGTTCATTTTACTTCCTTTGTATTCTCTGCAGAAGATAATAGGTAACCAAAGCAAAAAATGATGAAATGATGAAAAAGTCGTTTTTGGCAGGTCAGGTTGTTACCCTGGTGTTTTAAAAAATGTCATTAATTAGGATTTTCCAGTAGCCAAATTGTCTGGTACAGGCAGCTGGGTGACTGTTACTTTCTCATGGCTTGGAAGGGACTGCCTTAGAATATTTCACACCCCACATCTGGCAACATGACCAGCAGGCTGTGGGGAATACTCTGCCCAGGCACATCTGGGCTGGGAGGGCTGTGGACCTACTGAATGGGAACAGCATGAAACACTGCAGTCCTGGAGCACACGGCCCCTTTCCCCCACCACCTCGAGTTCGTCCCAGGTCAGGAGTTCCACACGTGGGGCCTTGATTCTCCCTGATCACCTGTCAAGGAAGGCTGCTTTGTGTCTGTGAGCCCCTTTTCCCCCTTCTGGCCTCTCCTCACTAACTTCTCTGCTCTTGGTTAAGAAGTCTGTAGGTGTTCATTGACTTACCCCAGTGATCAGGGTTAGCTTCAAGAGCACAGTGAATTCTTTATCAGATCATACAAAGTGATGAGGTAATTGGAGGTTTCTCACCACAAAGATGCTTTCTGAAATATGACATCTAAGTCAGCTTTCAATGCTGTTAATCATTTTCTCCCTTTCCTTCCAAAGAGCTTTGCTTGCACTTATAGTATAGCTGTCCTAAGTGGTGCTGCTGGAGTCAGAAATAAACACGGGTTTATTTAGCAATGTTTTTGTGAGCTTTAGGTTTCCTCAGTTGTAAATAAATTAATAACAAAGTGTTTATTTTAATGGAGTTCAGATTACTTTGCATGATTTGTCTCTGGCAATGTAAATGTCTTCCTGTGGCAATCTGTTGCTTCTCTTATTTTTGTCTACTTCATTTTTGAAATTGGTGGAAATTTCACATTTAATATAAAGGAAAAAAGCACTTTGCCAAATTTGAGTCACATTGGATTCTGAACACCCAGAATCCAACCAATTCTGAAACTAAATTCTAATATTTTAAAGATTGTTAGAGGATTTGTTGTCTGTGGTTTTAACAGAGCATCTCCCATCATGTGCCTGCACGATGAGATTGAAGAAATGCTGTAATCCTTTTATATTTGAGAAAGAACTTCATGGTTTCTCAGTTTTCCAAGGAGTTGAATGATACATTGGTTATAGATTTTAAAGGGAAATTAATCAAACATATTATTTATCGACCCTTGGAATGGGTATGCCATGGTCATTCACTGGACATAATAAAAATAACAACGATTCATCATTTTGGCCAGATGGAAGTCATATTTCAAGCATTGCCACATGTTGGTTATAAAAGATTTATGGGCCACCAAACAGGAAGTTAGCAGGAAAAGCGTTCTCTGTGGTTAAGAATCATTCTGATCAACCACAGGTTTACGTATAAGTTGTTTTTATTCAGTAACCATCTTCCCAGCTGATCGCCAGCTTTTGAAGTAGGTGCCGTTGTCTTCGGTCACAAAGCCTGTTCTGGGTGACTTTGTTTATTCACAACAAATGCACTGGTTTCTGGGAGCTAAGCTGTGGGCCTCGGGTGGATGGTGGGGATGTGGGGGTGCAGACTCCTCTTTAACTGCACCTGCTGTCAGAAGGGCGGTTACGTTTACTGCACGAGTCCCTTCCAGGGCTTGACACCAGCTACAAACAGCAGGTTTGAGTTGGTGTTGCTCTCCTGGGAAAGGCAGTGGGAGTCCACGTGCAAGCCAGCTCTTCTTTTTTCTGTGTGGTCTGTGCACTGGCCTGACCTGTGATAAGAGAGTCAGGCAGCCCCTCGAGGGGTCCCCCACTCTCAGCCCCCCATCAGGGGGATGCCCATTTCTGGCTGTTCCCACACTTCCCACAAGGAGCTTCAGTTGGGTGGCTCTCAGGGACCACGTCTCCGGATTTGGCGCTGATGGTTTCCATGCTGGGGTGGACTGTGTGTGTTCTTGAAGGCTCCATCTTCCTTGGAGGGTCTCCAAGGAGTTGAGCTCACCAGTCCGATTAGGACAGCTTCCGTGACCTGTGCCATCCAGCCTCCCAGGACAGCTGCATGGGGATTTCTCTGGAGAGCCAGCCTGGCCCACTTTTAGGATCTGGCTGTGGTGGGCCCACTCTTTGCTTGAGGGTGGGTCCTAGTGGGGTCAGGAAGTCAGGACCACACCCCTCGCTCAGGAGTAAGTGCCCCTGTGAGGAACATGGCATTTCTTTGTAGCCAAGAATGGTACCTGCCTTTGAGGGAAGTTTAGGAAGTAAAGCTGAAGGATGTAGGGCCAACACTGCACAGCCTCTGAGGGTGGGGCGGCGTGGCCAGTCTGGAAAGGAAACCAGTACCCAGGGCAGCAGGGGTTCTACAGCTTTATAAAGCAACCAGACGGCACGTCTGAGTCTTCAGTTCATCCACTGGCTTGTCCTCTAGTGATACTTTATTAAGAGTCATGGCAGGCACTCAGTTAAAAAAAAAATCTTTTGCATATAACTAGTCCCAGCAATTTCACTTCTGGGAATGTATCCTGAGGAAATAATCATGAATTTACAGAAAATTAGCTAAAAAGATACTCACTCCAATTTTGTTTCACAGTAAAATATTGGAAGCTAGCAATGACTGAGATTGGATAAGTTCATTATGATAAAGCAGTTTGAAAAAAGATACACATCCATTACAAAGACGAAAGTGCAGTATTTGATGCTACAGAAAGGTGTTCCTATTACACGAAGTGGAGGAAGCAGGTTGTAAAACAGGATGCACAGTGTGGTCCCCTTTCCCTGAAGCTGCTGTGCAGAGGGCAGTCTGGGAGGACCCCCGGGGCCAGGGAGTGAGGGGCTGTTCATCCAGTGGCATCTGCACCTTGCTGGGGTGGGGGGCCTCTCTCTGGGCCATTCCCTGAGCTGCCACCTGGGAGGCGTGGTGTCAGGGCCTTTGCATGGGCCTCACCAGCCCGCGTGTGCTCCCCAGACATTGAGGGTCACTCCCCATGCGGCACTTCCTCAGTGAGTGGACTCCATCACTCCCCTACCTCCCTACCTCCCAGTTGCTAGCCAGTGTATTACAGGATTTACTCCTTACATGTGGGTGTCTGGTCCCCAGTTCTGCTGGTATGACTGGCATCTCCTGAGCTCTTACTCCGTGTCACGTGCCCTGTGGAGTGTGGTATGTGCACTGTCTTGTTCGTGGCACCACCCCTGTGAGGCCAGCCGCTCGGAAGAGGGGCCAGACCAGGAAGAGGGGCAGTCCTGCGTGGGGTCTTGCCCAGCTGGATCTGTAGCTGTTGTCCCCAGGGCCCCTGGCTGCAGTGTGGTGTGTCTGGGTCAGGGCAGGGTGCTGGCCTGGGGACCCAGCTGCAGTGCTTGCTCAGCAAGTGGACAGAATCAAAGTACCAACACTCCTTATCCAGGGGTGCCAAGCCTGGAGATGGTTTGGTTTCTTTTTCCTTTTTTTCTATTTGCATCAGAATGTTTGGCCTCAGGTCACAGAAAGTCCCAGACAAAGTGGCCTCACCAGGACTGTCTGTTAACTCCTAGTGAGGCTGGGGCAGAATATGCGAGAACCCCAGTTCTCCTCGCCTTCCTGCTCTGCAGCCCTCGCAGTGGTGGCTTGACCCCCCACATTGCAGAGGGCCATCACCATTCAAAGCCATCACTCTAAGTTGTGACAACTGGTGGAACGGGGACTTGTCCCTCCCTGAGGTCCCCAAGCTGCCATATCAGACCCTCTGGAGCACGTGTGCGGAAACAGAGCACAAGTTGTCCTCAGCTCAGGTCAAGTTGGGAGGTCTTCTTGGTCCCTTGAGGGGTCGTTCTGTAACCAGGCTCTTCCTGCCTGGTGGCTTTGCCACTGTCACCCTCATCCAGCCCAGAGCGGGGCGAGCTGGGGGCCACGTGGGCTCTTCTGGTCCAGCTTAGCCTCTGTCCCGTGCGCACTGGCCTCAAGGCCTCAAAGGAGGCAGGGAAGAAGCAGAAGGGGTTTGTGACGGGCTGTTTCTGTGAAGCCCTCCTGGTATCGTTTTTGGAGTGAATACACCTCACCTGGAGGTTCCTCAGGAGTGTTTCCCTCCTGCCCCATCACGCTGGGCCAGGTGTAGCAGGAAGGATGGGACCATCGTTGGGGTTTAGATTAATCTTAAGACACCTTTGGGCTGAGCTGTGTCTGGTGCCCTGAGGCCTTGAGGAAGAGGCCCAGCCCTGGGGACCAAGCCCACTCCTCTTAGAAATCAGAAGTGGGTGGCTGGTTATTTAACAACAGTGTCTAGTACGCGGCTGTTCTGGATTTATAAATTGCTTAGGGCATGTAACACTTGTGTAATTTAATGTCTTAAAGGAACCTTTATGCATCATCCGTCTGGTAAAGATTTCAAAGATACTGTAAAGTGAATAGGACAGAGAAGCACCTGCTGAACCCAGTGTTGCGAGTCCCCCTTTGATCCATCAATCACATGGTTATCATCTGATGGATGCAGGTGTCTGTCCCTCAGGATTCTCTCCTCACAACTCCTAGAAACTCAAGCTAATGCTAGTACCGCAGAGTCCACCGGAAGGACACGGACCAGCCTCCATCCTGAGGGAAGGTTGGAGCCCTGTGGCAGGTCCTGCGGGAGCCTCTCCGCACTCCATCCCGGCCTTGCTCTAACAGGTTGAGTGTCCACGGGCTGCTCTCTTCCACTCTGAGGTGTGCAGGGCACCGGAGTGGGGGTGGCACTGGGCTGGGCAGACCTACCCAGTCTTGTTCTGAGGCCCCAGAGGACAACCCATGCCTGGCCTTGCCCCAGGAGAACACTGGAGTGCAGCCTCGGGGGAGGGCGAAAGACACCAGGTCTGAGGTCATCCTACAGCGTGTCTGGTACTGCTAAGACGGATGCCACGTAGGCAGGCGGGTGAGACCAGGGTCCATGGGACTGAAGTGCAGGGGTGTCCTCGAAGACCACTCAGACTGTGACTGTGGTCTCAGTCACAGGCACTCTCAGCTGCTGTCCCTCTTTCACAGTTCCCTTTATTCCAGGTCTGGGGTGTGCTTTGCAGAGTTTTCAGTGTTTTCCCAGAAAGCCAGAATAGGCAGAACCCAGAGGTCAGTGTCTTATTATTGGACTTGGTAAGGCATTTCCTTGGCTCCCAGATCTTGTTTGACATGTTTACTCCACCTTTGGAAGCTTGTCTCCTTTGTTTTCCCAGCCCACCCCATTTAACAGAACCCTTGTCCACTTCACCTTGCTTGCTTTAGTTGTGTGTCCTTGAACCTTCTCCAGCTTTGCCTTTATGAGACATGTGACTAGAACCACACCTGTTCCCCTGGGGTCAGGAAGCACCAGGATTTTACACAGACAGGGTGATGCTTTCTGATTTATTCCAAATGCCTCTGTTGATGAGGGCCAGCAATTTGTCGATTTTTTTGGTCATATTTTCTCAATTAGCCTGAGAGAGTGATGAGTTACTCACTTTTAATTATTTGACTTGCTGAGCTCCACCAAATGTTCATACCTGTTACCATGCTCGAATATTAGCAGAGGTGGATGCTGGCAGTGGTTACAGGTCTCTCTACTGCACAGTAAGTGGTTTAGCTGAATCAGTGCCCCTTCTGTCCCCAGTGTGACTTGTGAGTTGCCCTGTTGCGGTTTCCATGGAACTAGACTTAAGTAGTATGATATACTTGGACTGAGGATCTGTCTTACAGGTTATCAGTAATAAACTAAAGACCAACAGTGATCAGCTGGCTTTTATATAAAAGAAGACACATTTGATGGATTGATATTTTAATAGCAGAAACAGAACTTTTGTCTGTGTCAGGCCATATTTAGGCAAAGCTTGTCCTCAGCATTTCTGTTGTTGGTGATACTGACCCTCCAACTGTGGCCCTCTAACTGTCTCTCAGCTGTTTATTGTAATTAGACAGCATCTCAGTCTCATAAACTTATCTGTGTAGTACATTAGGTGACAATCCTTTAAGATTTGTTATTCTTGGGCATATTTGCATTTTACTGCTAGTCCAAGGAATAATCAAAGTGACAACTCCCTGGCACTGGAATGATTTTGGAGAGTTGGATGGGAGAAGTAGGCGCATGCCCTTTTGCTTCATCGTGAGGCTGCTTCTGCTAAGTGGATGCTCTCAGATTTGTTAAGTAACAAATATTACATCGATGCTTTGTTCTCATAACCTCACATACTAATTTTTTCTTGTTTTTTTTTTAATTGAAGTACAGTCAGTTACAATGTGTCAATTTCTGGTGTACAGCATAATGTCCCAGTCATTCATATATAATATATAAACACACATATATATATATACACACACACATATATTCATTTTTATACTCTTTCATTAAAGGTTATTACAAGGTATTGAGTATAGTTCCTTGTGCTATACACAACAGATTTGTTTTTTATCTGGTTTTAACATTTGCAAATCTCAAATTTCAAAATTTACTAAGTTTGTCCAAATTATCCTTACTCATCGTGAGGATGAGTTCTGTGATTCACTGAGGTTTTCTTTGAAACTCAGGCTGCTCGAGTGGACGGTGTTCAGTGGAAGCCTCTGAACTGTGCTAGTGCATCCAGCTCTCCGCATGTGCACCCGCTGCAGGCAGCCTGCTATTTTCAGGTGATTTTATTTCATATGGCATAAACATCTGAATTCAATAGGCTGTTAAAGTATCCAAGTTTTCTTTCGACAAGTTAGCTAGATGGCCTTAAGCAGTGAATTAAGGCAAACAAAAACCTTCAAACTCTAATCCGAGGATATTGAAAATGCTTCATACCAGCAGGCTGGAGTCACAGAGCGCAGTTCTGCACTGAGTGTGGCCCCGCAGGGGGTCCTGTCACACAGTCCGCACAGCTAATGCTGGTCGAGGGTCAGTTTTGGAGGGGGAAACCAAAAAGCTTTAGATCTTTTGCTGAATCACTTTAATGTGCTTCTAAAGCAAATAAAAACCATTTGTAAAAAGGTGGGAATAATACCAAATGGCCTGTACTATCATGCAGCTCTTCGCTGCCTTCAAGTTACTTTGCAGCTCACTTAGGACTAATGCCTTTTTGGAGAAGAGATCTGTGAGATATGTTTTGGATAAAATTCTGCAGTCCTGGCTTCTTGCCTTGCCAGTTGAAATATATTTTCAAAAATCCTTTTTATGATTTCAGGTACATAGTTTGCATGTAAAATGATACCCTAAGATATATTTTACAATTTCACAGCGGGACATGTTTCCAGATCTTGGCAAAGGTCTCAAACAACTCCCCCGTAGAAAGAGCTTTTTCTAACAGACAAGTGAGGTGGAGAGAGCAAAGCTGACACTTATCCCTGTTTTTCTCCAGACAAGGATAAGCGGACAACAGAACAGTGTGGTCCTGCAGAAGCTGAAGCCTGATGCTCCTTACACCATCACCCTGTCCTCCCTGTGTCCTGATGCGGATGGAGGTCTGATGATGGGAAGATGCAAGACCAGTAAGTGAACCTGGACTCCTGTGGCTTTTTTAGTAACCATCATGGGGATGGAATCACGTCTTCCACTGTAAACACTGGGGTGACACAGGGTTTTGCTAAGCTTTTAAAATGCATGTTAGTAATGCTTTTCATTGTTTTTGTTTGTTTTGTGTTATGAGAGGGTAGTAATAAGGTTTTATTTTTTAATGGAGGTACTGGGAATTGAACCCAAGACCTCGTGCATTTTAAGTACACCCTCTACCCCTGAGCTATACCCTCCCCCCAAGATCTTAATTGTTTTTAATATCCTTAGTGGACTTACCTGTCTCTGGTCTTGGAGAAGGGTGTTTATTACTTTCTAGGATAACACAGACAAGAAAACAAACTATGCTCTGGGGCCAAAATACCTTGTGAAGGGATGAGGCATGACCCAGATGATCACAGACCTTTTTTCCTTTATTCACTATTTTAGCAGGTATTTGTGGGGTGCCTACTACAGGGGTCCTGCTGTGTTCTAGGGTTCCTGGGACCCCTCAGTAAACCTGGGCTTCATGTGTGCTGGGTTGTCAGATCACATGTGATGTGCTTTCTGTGCCTTTCAGAACCTTTGAGTACCGTGAGGAACTACAGAGTGTATGACCCTGCCACCAGAACTTTGAACGTTCGCTGGGACCACGTGGAGGGAAATACTGACCACTGCAAGCTCTTCTGTGCACCAACAGCAGGTGATCTGAAGAAACTGGTCATTATTTCCTGTAGGGAAAAGTGCATGTTAGTTTCAGCTGTAGCTTGCGAAGTGGAGATCAAGAGTTAACCAATTCACCACAGTGCTGAAGGAATTCATGTTCCTTCAGTAGAACTTGACAGAGGGTAGTCGGTTGGGGCCTTAGAACCTGGGCGATGGAAGCTTCTGGGGTATAGGGGCTGGAGGATTGAATCATTCCAGGGACTTTTCAAGAAGGTGTGAGGGCATGTGCAGAGAAGTGTTCATCAACTCTTATAACAATTTGTATGGTGGCATGTCCTTAGGTCCCAATATTATAGAACCTCCTTCTTGACTTGGTCTTGGGTTAAAATGTTTTGAGTATTTTATTGTTTGAAGTATTATTTCTTGTACAAGTTTTCCAAATCAAGTCCTTTCATTTTATTAAAATCCTTAGGTGCCAATCCCTGGGAACATGAATTATGCTGTTCTTAGGAATCTGCAGCCGGATGCCCATACACCGTTACAGTGGTTCCCGTTTATCCTGAGGGCGATGGAGGGCATACACCAGACACTGGAAGGACATGGAAGTAAGAAAGCAGACAAATTTAGCTTTTTCATGATGCATTTTGCTTTTCAGTATAAAGGCCATATAGGCCTGTTAAAATTTGGGAAATTCATAATGATGGAAGAAAAATGTAACAATTGCCCATAGTTTACCTACCAGCTCCCATCAGTTGTTAATATCTTAGTGTATGAAATAAAAAATGTATAATGGCATTCTTCTGAAATGATAAGTTCAGGATTTGTAAATGCGTATGCAGTTATCAGTATTCTCTGTCACTGAAAAGTTCATGAGTTTTGCTTTGTGCTCGATAAATTTGTGTGAAGCAGTTTTGTCACTGGCTTTCAATGTAAGTTGTTGAAATCTGTTGGTCACGTTACTTGATAGCACATTTCTCTGCTGCTGAAGTGCATTTTGGTGTTGAAAACCTGTGTTCTTTCATTTGCTGTTAATATGTTGAGAAAGCAGTTTATTGTGGTTTTGCAATTCTTTGTAGTATTGTTTAAAGGCTTTGGTGCATACCTCTAAATATTTTTTTTGGCTTTAAAATACACGTGCTGATGGCTAAAAAAGAAAGCAAGTGTGGATGACTTCTTTTGGCAAAAGATTAGTGGTCTTAGAAAAATGATGTTATTGGCTAAACTGGAGTTTGGGGTTAATACATGGATTTAATTTGCATGTCTTTCTAAGCCTCTATTGGGGCAGTTAATTGAGAACTGAGTGTATCTTTGATTCCTCCCTATGTTTGCCTTTTCTTTGAATCACAGAAGACATTCAGTGTCTGTTTGTTGAATGAGAAGAAATGAATGATTGAAACCAGCTAACCTAGCTGCCTGAATTAGATGGGCATCCTCGGTGGTGTCAGTTCTCATTTAGAGGCGGAGATGGTAGAATCCTCTTATCTCTCTCTCCTGACCTGTGCTGGAAAACTGAAGCTGCTTTTCCAGTTTCTCACTCTTGCCCCTTGTCGTTTTGTGGCCAACCCAGTGCTACTACTTTTACTCCCCTGTTTTTATTGGCACCAACTTAGCTTCCATAAAGCCCAAGGCCCTGGTTGACTAAGTTTGGCTAAATGTGGATTTGGAGAGTTTTTATCTGCGTTTGTGTGTAGATAATTTAAAATTTAAGGAGGTCAGTATTTCTCCTACTACAGAGCAGAAGTTCGGGGGAAGTAATAGCTCGACATGTGTAAGTAGACGTACGGAATATGTGTTGGCTTTTCTTTTCTCAGTGATGAGAGGACTGGCCAGGAATGTCCAAGTACAATCCGATGCCGAACAGCCGGGATGTTGGCTGGACCCTGCCCCTGGCCAGTGCAGCAGCACCACGTGTGTGTGCTTCCCTGGCTGGCACAAGGGCCCCCGAACCTGTAAGTATTGTTGTCATCTCAGAGCTGGCAGAAGAATTTTGTAGATTTTACAGCGCTTTCTGCTGTGGTTGCTGGCGCAGGGCAGTAGATGAGTTGGTGTGGCCCTGGGTCACATGCACACTCATTTCCTGATGAACTTAGTCTCATGTTTGTGTTGTGCTTGGCAGCCTGTGAGAATGCAGGCCACAGACATGCCTGCGTACAGTGCTTAAGTGATTGCTTTTGATGAATTAAATCATAAGAGTATCAACTGTAGGGTTAGTAACTAACAAAAATGAATTTGGGGAAAATTCAAATGCTATATGAGTTATAGCACTTAGCTATATGAGTTAAAAATCCCCAGTAGTAAATGCAAATCGTTCATAGGACTTGTCAGTATGGGCTTTCATTATAACACACACATCTTTGTTAGAAATCTACCTGAACGTTTGCCTTCATTGGCTCTTAACAGATTGCCAATCTACCTTGGTACTATTCCATTTTCTAAGTAGATTAATAACACAGAGAGCAGAAATTACTAATTTGAGTAGGAAGAATATCAGAACACCTGAGGGAAAGTAAATTTACAAGACTTTTTAAAAAGAAGCAGGGACCATGAACAAAGATAAACACAAGTTGAGCCTGTCCGAATGTTGATTTGCATCCTGTTTGTGGCAGGACATGTTCAGACAACACTGCTCTTACCCACTGCCTGGAGGAGCTATTTTAATAGAGAAATCTCTCCCCAAGAAGTTATCTTAGGTGTACATGTCTCTAACATTTGGGATGCTTTGGGGTCACTATCATAAGCCCTGGATGTTGTGTGTGAGAACCTTCCCCAGGAACCTAAATGGGAGGTTGTTGAAGTTGCTAAGGGTCAAGTGTGAGCTCACATTTAATGGAGAGGGAATTTATGAGGGTAAATTACATCCAGTGCTGTGGCCTGGGCAGATCTCACGAGGTAGCGCAGAGGTTGGCTTCTGCTGTGTCTGGACTCAGCCCTTTACTATAAACGTTATTATGCTGACTAATAAAAGACTCGGTAAGCATTTGTGTTGTCGACAGACAGAATTTGTCAGGTCCTCCCTTCCAGATTGTGGTGCCAGGAAACACCCACACGGGGCACTTGGAGCAGCTGATTGCAGACACACCCTATTCCAGGAACATCATTGCCCTCCACTTGGATGGAGAGGGGAATCCCAGCCCTGCCCAGGGCACCAACACATGGGCCTGAAATCCTTTCCACCCAGTTCCCTTGTGACTCAGTGAGGAAGGCTGGACAGGTGAGTGGTGAGGGAGGGGTGCTGAGAGCTGCCTCCACCTTGCGCAGGTGAGAGGAGGCTTGGCACCCACTTCTGCCCGGGTTCTCCACATTCTCATTCAGGCTGAAGGCCCTCTGGGCTGAGTGAGTGTCACTGGGCCATTTTCTCATCTGGGACCTTTGTTAAGGAGGTTTTTCTTCCCTTCTCCTGCCCTGTGGTGGGTCTTCTCACCAAATGGGCACTTTTGAAATGGGAAGGCTTGGCCTCTCTATTTCATTCAACAGGAAGTGGTCAGAGTAGTTGAAATCCCTTTCTCTCCCAGTCTGTACATTTAGGTTCCAACCTAGTCTCTGTCCCTGAAAGGTCAGCACATAACCATTTTAAACATTTTTTTATTCAGTTACAGTCAGTTTACAGTGTCAATTTCCAGTGAAGAGCACGATTTTTCAGTTACACATGAACATACATATATTCATTGTCACATTCTTTTTCACTGTGAGCTACCAGAAGATCTTGTATATAGTTCCCTGTGCTATACAATTACTCTTGTTTATCTATTCTGCATATGCCTGTCAGTATCTACAAATTTCAAACTCCCAGTCTGTCCCTTCCCACCCCCCTCCCCTTTGGCAACCACAAGTTTGTATTCTATGTCTATGAGTCTGTTTCTGTTTTGTATGTATGTTCTTTTTTTAATTTGGATTCCACATATGAGTGATCTCATGGTATTTTTCTTTCTCTTTCTGGCTCAGTTCACTTAGAATGACATTCTCCAGGAGCATCCACGTTGCTGCAAATAGCATTATGTTGTCATGTTTTATGGATGAATAGTATTCCATTGTAGAAATATACCACATCTTCTTTATCCAGTCATCTGTTGATGGACATTTAGGCTGTTTCCATGTCTTTGCTATTGTAAATAATGCTGCTATGAACATTGGGGTGCAGGTGTCATTTTGAAGTAGAATTCCTTCTGGATATTTGCCCAGGAGCGGGATTATTGGGTCATATGGTAAGTGTATTCCTAGTCTTTTGAGGAATCTCCATCCTGTTTTCCACAGTGGCTGCACCAAACTGCATTCCCAGCAGCAGTGTAGGAGGGTTCCCTTTTCTCCACAGCCTCTACAGCATTTGTCATTTGTGAACTTTTGAATGATGGCCATTCTGGCTGCTGTGAGGTGATATCTCATTGTAGTTTTGATTTGCACTTCTCTGATAATTAGTGATATTGAGCATTTTTTCATGTGTCTGTTGATCATTTGTATTTCTTCCTTGGAGAATTGCTTGTTTAGGTCTTTGCCCAATTTTGGATTGGGTTGTTTGCTTTTTTCTTATTAAGTCATATTGAGCTGCTTATATATTCTGGAGATCAAGTCTTTGTCAGTTTCATCTTTTGCAAAAACTTTCTCCCATTCCATAGGTTATCGTCTTGTTTTGTTTATGGTTTCCTTTGCTTTGCAGAAGCTTGTACGTTTAATTAGGTCCCATTTGTTTATTCTTGCTTTTATTGCTATTGCTTGAGTAAACTGCCCTAGGAGAATATTTTTGAAATGTATGTCAGATAAGGTTTTGCCTATATTTTTTTCTAGGAGGTTTATTGTATCTTGTCTTATGTTTAAGTCTTTGATCCATTTGAGTTTATTTTTGTGTATGGTGTAAGGGAGTGTTCTAGCTTCATTGCTTTACATGTGGCTGTCCAGTTTTCTCAACAGCATTTGCTGTAGAGACTCTCTTTATTCCATTGTATATTCTTGCCTCCTTTGTCGAAGATTAGTTGACCAAAAGTTTGTGGGTTCATTTCTGGGCTCTCTATTCTGTTCCATTGGTCCATAAGTCTGTTTTTGTACTGAATGGAACACTTTTTACTGTTCATGGGTTCACGTGAGAAAGGTAGGAGATGGGGATTTTATCACAAGTGGGGAAACACCCCAGAGAGTGGTGAAACCCCTGGGTACATTTACTCTGACCTGCTTACAGTTCTTTTATACCCCTCCCTCTACCCCCATGCCCACCATGCTTGCAGACAGGCCTCTAACTCTGTTGTGTTGATTTATTTAGGACCATGCAGTGGACCGAGGAATGTGAGTCTTTGGGGAGACAACCATCAGCCTGTCCATGCCCTGGGATCACACTGATGAGCCAGCTCAGCAGCACAGGATCATTTTTCCTCCTACTTCTGGTGACCCAGTCGATATATGTGAGTCTGATACTCATTCATTTGAACATTTTGTAACGTGTTGCCTGGGTGGAGGGTGAAATTAAGCTTTCTTCTTTAGGAAGTACTGTGATGACAGTTGAGTCTTGTCTCTTGTATGACAGTATGATAGTGTGTCCTGTGTGACTCTCATGTGACAGTCACATTTTGTATGACTCTGACCTGGCCAGTCAGAAGCCTCCCCAGCTTGGGGGTGATGACTTGGGGCTATGCTTGGCAGTGCAGTGGGGGCCAAGACTGAGGCAGGAGACCTGGAGCCCCCACTGGAAGTCCTGTGCCTGGGACCCTCCCCCACAGCAGGGGGCTCTGTCACCTCCCTGGTGGTCCTGCCTCCTAGCATCTTGTCCTGGGGCCCTGCTGGGGTCCTCTCACCTGGCCCTGCATCAGGAGAGTTACCTTTCAGGAGTTCTGTCAGCCTCCTGGGCTTGTTTTTCTTCATATTGTCTGCTCACTTTCCTGTTGGTTCTTTGTGTTTTTCCCATACTGATTTGAAGACTTATTTTTAAAATTTGTATTACCCAGAGCCCCTGGGCTCAGAGGCACTGGACATCTGACTAGAGCCAGTGTTGTGCAAGTGCCAGCTGCAGAGGGAGGCCGATGTTGGGCTCCTGCCCGGCCTGTGCATAGTGAGTGTCCTGCAGCCTGGGCTGGACCCAGCCTGGCTGGGAAGGCCTCACGGCCCCTGCGGAGTGGGCAGACCAGGCGCAACGAGGCCTGAAGCGTTATTTTTTAATGTTGTGTAAGTTAATCTTCTATTGATTCTTTTCTACTGTGGATACCCATTTCCTGGTCTGCTGTTTGCAGGTTAATTTTACTTTGTTTCTTGCTTACAGACAGAAAAATCTGGTTGATTTTATACTGACCCTTAATCCAATAACCATGCTTTAATTCACTTACTAATTGTAAATGTCTTTGGATTATGGTGGATTTTCCATGCATATAATAATGCCATGCACATACAATGACAGTTTTCTTGCTTAAAATTTGACCTTTATGCCTATTTTATTGTTGTTGTCACTGCATTATTATCCTGACAGTGTCTTCAGTACATATTGAACAGAAGGGGTGAAAGCTGGCATGTGGTTCCAGTTACAAAGAAAACTCTTTAAATATTTGCTCATTAATTATATCGTTATTGTTAATGAGTCCAAACTCATTCTGCTCACCGCACAGCAGGCCAATAAATCAGAAGACAAGGTGTTGGGGCAAGGAATAGTGACTTTATTCAGATAGTTGGCTGACCCAGAAGATGGTAGACTGATGTCCTGGAGAACCATCTTCTGCAAGTCAGAATTCAGGCTCCTTTTATACTAAGAAGAGGGGGAATTCTTGGTTGTTGCAAACTTCTTGGTGTAGGAATTCTTTGTTCTTGGAATCCTGTGTTCTTTCAGCTGTCCACCTGGGTCAGATCATGGTGTTTCTGTAAACCTCCAACAAAACAAATGTTATTTTCTATGTTACAACTTACTATTTTTATAGGATTGGAAACATGTTAATATCCTTAAAGGTCAGACCCTTGAGAATAGGCTCTCCTGTACATTTCAGGCTATTGGCAGCATTGTTTTATAAAAGGTGCAGAGCCAGCAAAACTAAGCCTAAGAAACAGTGCAGACGGTTAAAGACAAAGGAACAGATCTAACGTGGAGTCAGATTTGTTCTTTTCTATTCCATTATCAGTTCACTTAGATAATCAGATTCAGGAAGTTGCTTTCTTTCCTTTTGTTTTCTTTCTGGTTCATGGTGTTCAGAGTGTGTTTCTTCCTGTCTGGATTCTAAACATTACTGGACTCATAATGCTCAATCATGTTAGATTCATTTTTCTGTTTCCTTCCTCTCTGCACCTTGCTTTTTGCATTTCTGTCTAGTAAAAAACCAGTTTTCAGTCTATTTCTTCCCAAAGAACTTGAACAATACTGTTAATGGAATTTATGTTGGTAAAAAAATAAAGATGGCAGTCTTTACTAGAGTTCTTCTACTGCAGGGGGAGGAGTAACTACAGCTGAAGTGACCTGGGTAATTGCAGCCCCCCGCAGGACCTGCCTGCACAGTTTCAGGTTTCTGTAAAGCAGAATGGAATTGTCACTTTTGTTTCTGAACAAAAGGCAAGAACTTGCTGTCTTTTTATGGTCCTCTCCTATGCTGGTTGCATTTTCTTGGACTGCTGAGTGTGTGATTTCTGTACTAGGGCACCTGGACTCTATGAAACTTAATGCCCGGTGCAGGATGCCATCTCTTTATTCCCACGTTGCTCATCCTAAAGTGCTTGTGCTGACTCATCAGGATGGGGTGTTAGAGCGGACATACGTTACTGTGCGGTAGAGTAAGCCCACCCCCTGCCACCCCCACCTTCCTCACCCACTCCGGAAATAGCAAGAATAGGACCCAAAGTATATTTTTGTTACAGAACCACAACTAGACAGTTGCTCAGAGTTAATAATAGCATCCCTCTTCTATGTAGCAAAACAAAACACACATCAAACCCTCAACTCTATTACTGAGCCGATTCTGGATGTGCTGTACTTCATTTAAGTTTCACTTAGATACTTTTATTTAGCAGGAAGATGCCTAAGAACAATGGAGTGTCCAATTTTTATCTTTGTGGAGCTACCCTATGCTGATGCTCTGACCAGGCTGCTGGGGCTGGTGCTGCCACCACGCTGTGACCACTGCCTGTCTTCCTGGTTTTTACTCATCTTATTACAGTTTTCAAAGCATCGTTAACCCCGTTCTTTCTCAATACAGCTTTTCAGGATAAGCAATGCAGGTTTTCATATTCTAAGTTTTATACGTAAATGAAAATTGAAGTTCAGAGACTTGAAGTGGCTGGAATCGCAAGTGATTAAGTCATAAGACGTAGTCTAGTAGGATGAAGGTCTGTGCACTTTTGTTCTGGTTCCAAGACAGGTCTGAGTCCTGGCTCTGCCTCTTGCTGTCTTGGGAAAATTGCTTAACTTCTCCAAGCCACAGTTTCATTCTTTGTAAAGTTACCTATGATACAGATCTTTTTACGATTGATTGTCTTACAAGTGAGATAATGTGAATTAAGCCCTTAGCACAATGATCACCAAAGGATGTGCCCTGGGTTGCCATCATCATCATCATCATCATCATCATCATCATCATCATCATCATCATTATTATTGTTGTTGTTGTTGTTGTTGTTGTTATTATTATTATTATTATTACTACTACTACTACTACTACTGCTACTGCTACTGCTACTACTACTATTACTATTGCTTAATGTTCACATTATCCCAAATATATCCTTTTACAAATTGCATAGCAGTTTGGTTTGTTTGTTTTTATTGAGATATAATAGACATACAACTTTATATTAGATTCTGGTAAACAACATAATAATTTGATTTGTATATATATTGTGAAGTGATTACCACAGTGAGTTTAGTTAACTTCCATCATTACATATATTTACACATTTTTTTCTTGTGATAAGATTCTACCCCCTTAGTAATATCAAATATTTTATGTGGTGTTATTACTTATAGTGACCACATTGTATGTGTCATGACCCCACGTTATTTATTTTGTAAGTGGAATTTTGTATCTGTTGGCCGCGTTCACCAGTATTGGCCCCTCTCCTCCTCCCCACACCTGGCAACCACCAGTCTGTTCTCTGTATCTGTGAGCTTGTTTTTGGTTTTGTCTTAGTTCCCACCTGTAAGTGAAATCATGCATGTTTCTCTCTGTCTAATTTATTTCATTTAGCATAATGCCCTCAGGGTCAATCCATGTTGATGCAAACAGCAAAATTTCGTTCTTTTTGATGACTTAATAGTGTGTTGTCAGATATGTACACGCATACCAGATTTTCTTCGTCCATTCATCCCCTGATGGACACTTCAGTTGTTTCTGTATCTTGATTGTTGCAGTCAGTGCTGCAGTGAAGATGGGCACGCAGATCTCTTTTCAAATTAGTGTTTTTATTTCTTGCAGAGAAATAAGAATGGAATTGCTGGGTCATATTGTAGCCCTATGTTTAATATTTTGGGAAGCCTCCATGTGATTTTATATTGTGGCTCCACTGATTTATATTCCCGACAGTCACAGGTTTCCCTTTTCTCCATGTCTTGCCAACACTCGTTACGTCTTGTCTTTTTGATAATAGCAATCCTAACACATGGGAGGTGATACCTTGTTGTGGTATTGATTACTGTTTCCCTGATGACTAGTGATGTTGATCCTTTTCATGTTTTAAACAGATTGGGGTTTTTTGTTTTGTTGTTGTTACTGAGTTGTAGGAGCTTTTTAATATATTTTGTATATTAGCTCCTTTTCGGATATAATATTAGCAGTTCTTTTCTCCCACTTAGTAAGGCACTTTCTTGTGTTTTTGTTAATTTCCTTTGCTGTGCAGAAGTTTTTAGTTTGATATAATCCCACTTGCTTATCTTTATTTTTGTTTCCTTTGCTTTTGGTGTCAAATCCAAAAGCTCATCACCAAGATTGCTGTCAGGGAGCTTACTGCCTATGATTTCTTATAGTAGTTTTATGGTTTCAGGTCTTACATTCAAGTCCTTCATGCATTTGGAGTTGAATTTTGGGTATGGTAATAAGATAGGGGTCCATTTTCATTCTTTTGCACGTAGCTATACAGGTTTCCCCACACCACTTAGTGAAGAAACTGTCCTTTCCCCATTGTATATTTTTGACTCCCTTGTTGTAAATTATTGATGACATATGCACTGGTTTATTGATGAGCTTTATTCTGTTCCATTGATACACGTGTCTGTTTCCAAGCCAACACCAGACTGTTTTGATTATCTTCACTTTGTCATGGAAGTTGCTTTCTTTTACAGTTTTGCTAAGTTATTTTCATGACTGGTTGATGAAGTTTATTAAATACCTTTTTACATTTATCCTACTTAATTATTTTATCATTGCTTTTCTGCTAATGGGATAATTTACAGTTATTTTTGAACCTTGACCAGTATTATATTTTCCAGTATAGTCTACTATTATTGTTATGTTTACATAATGAGTTAATTCATATAATAATACTTTGTTTGAATATGTACAGCATAGTCCTTTAGTTGTATGTATAATATATATATATATATTCCTTTTCGTATTCTTTTTCATTGTGGTTTATTACAGGATATTGAAAAGGTTTTCCTGTGCTATACAGGAAGACTTTGTTTTTTATTTGTTTCATATGTAGTAGTTTGTATCTGTTGTTTTTTGTATCTGCTTATCCCAAACATCTAATGTATCTTCCTTCTTGCTTTCCACTTGGTAATCATAAGTTTGTTTTTTATGTCTCTGAGTCTGTTCTGTTTTGTAAATAAGTTCACTTGTGGCATGTTTTAAATTCCACATATAAACATCACTTGGTATTTATTTTTCTGTAACCAACTTACTTAGTGTAATCTCTAGGTCCATACACGTTGCTGCAAATAGTATCATTTCATTCTTTTTTTTATGGCTGAGTAGTCTAGTGTGCGTGTGTCTAAAATATATGTATATATAAAACACTTCTTCTTTATCCATTTGTCTGACAAGGGACATGTAGGTTGCTTCCCAGTCTTGGCCACTGTAAATAATGCTGCTTGAACATTGGGATGCATGTATCTTTCTAATTGAGTGCTTTCTCTGGATAAGCCCAAGAATGGAATTGTTGGGTCACATGGTAGCTCTACTTTTAGTTTTTTAAGGAACCTCCATACTGTTTTTCATGGTAGTTGTACTAATTTGCAGTACCACCAGCAGTGTAGGAGAGTTCCCTTTGCCCAATGTCTCCAGCATTTATTATTTGTAGACATTTTAATGGTGGCCATTCTGACTGGTGTGAGGTGATATCCCATTGTAGTTTTGATGTGAATTTCTCTAATAATTAGCAATGTTCATCTTTTCATGTGCCTGTTGACCATTAGTAGTTTTCTTTGGAGAAATGACTAGGTCTTAAGCCTGTTTTGGGGTTTGAGTCATCTGTTTTGTTGTTGTTACTGAGTTTTATGTGCTGTTTGTATATTTTGGAAGTTAAGCCCTTTTTGGTCACATTGATTGCAAATGTTTTCTTCAGTGTCATAGTTTGTCTTTTCATTTTCTTTATGGTTTGCTTTGCTGTGCAAAAACTTAGAAGTTTGATTAGGTCCCATTTGTTTATTTGTACTTTTATTTCTTGCCTTGGGAGACTGACCTAAGAACACATTGCTGTAATTTATGTCAGA
Source organism: Vicugna pacos (assembly GCF_048564905.1). Lineage (NCBI taxonomy): Eukaryota > Metazoa > Chordata > Mammalia > Artiodactyla > Camelidae > Vicugna > Vicugna pacos. The sequence goes on along the minus strand of NC_132999.1, from coordinate 18,606,489 downwards.
GAATGTTTTGCCTATTTTCTGTTCTAGGAGTTTTATGGTGCTATGTCTTATATTTCAATCTTTAAGCCATTTTGAGTTTATTTTTATGTATGGTGTGAGGAAGTGTCCTAACTTCATTCAGTTACATGCTACTGTCCAGTTTTCCCAACACCACTTGCTGAAGAGACTGTCTTTTCTCCACTGTATATCTTCCCTCCTTTGCCAAAGATGAACTGTAGGTCTGTGTGTTTATTTCTGGGCTCTCTATTCTGTTCCATTGATCCATATGTCTGTTTTTATGCCAGCACCACACTGTTTTGATTACTGTAGCTCTGCCGTATTGTCTGAAGTTTGGAGGGTCATTCCTCTAGCTTTATTCTTTTTCTTCAATAATGTTTTGGCAAGTCTTCATCTTTTATGATTCCATATAAATTTTAGGATTATTTGCTGTAGTTCTGTGAAAAATGTCCTTGGTAACTTGATAGAAATTGCATTAAATCTGTAGATTGCCTTGGACAGCATGGCCATTTTAACAATATTAATTTTTCCAATCCAAGAATATAGGATATCTTTCCATTTCTTTAAGTCATCTTTCATTTCTTTAATCAATGTTTTGTAGTTCTTCATGTATAGTCTCACCTGCTTGGCCAGATTTTTTCCTAAGTATTTTATTGTTTTGGATGTGATTTTTTTTTTACTTTATTTTCCTACCATTTCATTCTTAGTGTCAAGAAGTGCAAGCTTATTTGTGTATGTTAATCATCTATCCTTCTGCCTTGCCAAGTGTTTTGTAGTTCTCTTTCTTCTTTCATACTCTTCTCTTATGGTTAGTTGATTTTCTTTGTTGTTATATTTGTGTTTCTGTAGTTTGTTTTTATGCATCTAATGTAGGTTTTTGATTTATGGTTACCATGAAGTTCATATACTTTGCTCCATTACAATATCTGATTGTCTTAAAGTGATTGTCATTTAAGGTCATATAAATTCTAAATGATCTACTGTTTTACTCTCCCACCCTTTTTCTTTGTTTTTGATTTCATTTTTTACATCTTCATATGCCTCATATAAGTGTTTACTGTAATTATAGTTGCTTTTACAATTTTTGTCTTTTAGTCTTTTGTAATAGCTTATTTAAGTGGTTAATTCACAGCCATTGCTCCATTTTTGCCCTTGAAGTGGGATTTTCCCCTTCACACAAGTTCTTATTTCTTACTCTGTTTCACATAAAGAAAACCCTTTAATACATCTTGTAAGGTCAGTTTAGGATTGATGAACTCTAAGTTTTTGCTCATCTGAGAAGCTCTTTAACTGTCTTTCAATTGTGATTAGTCTTTGCTGAGTAGGTAGCCTAGGTTCTAGGTTTTTCCCTTTAAGTAATTTAAATATATCATGACTGTTCCTTCTGACCTGCAATGACTGTTGAAAAACAGCTGATAGGCCTCCATGACCTCTCCTCGCAACCGCAGTGAAACCACAATTGACTGCTAAACAAGCATCAAATAAAAGACTGGAACCTAGCAAAAAAGATCTTCAACTGGAAACATAAGAAGGGAACCACAGCAGGACGGTACGAGAGGCATTCTCATGATATAATCAGGCCCCATACACTTCAGGGTGGGTGAACCAGAAGCTGAAGAATAAATCACAGAGACCTTCCACTGGACTGAGAGTTCTAAACCCCACGTCAGGTTCTGCAGCCCAGGATTCCCACGTTGGGAGGAGGAGGAGACCCCAGGACATCTGGTTTTGAAGGCCAATGGGGCTTAGCTCTAGGAGCTCCATGGGACTGGGGGAAACAGACTTCATTCTCTTGGGAAGCATACGCACAATCTCATGTGTGTCAGGTTCAAGGGCAGAGGTAGTGATTCCATAGGAACCTGGGCCAGACCTGCCTGTTGGCTTTGGAAGGTCTCCTGGGGACATGGAGGACACCTGTGGCTCACCCAGGGGACATAAAAGCTGGTAGAAGACATTCTGGGAGTGTTCATCTACATGAGCTTTCCTGGAGGCTGACATCTTGATTGGATCATTAGAACCAAGACCAGCCCCACCCATCAGCAGACTTCCTGAGCCACAAAGGCCTCTAGACACAGCCCTACCCACCAGAAGTCCAGGACCGAGCATCACCCAGCAGTGGGCAGGCACTGGCTCCTCCAGCCAGAAAACCTGCACAAGCCTCTAGTCCAGCCTCATCCACCAGGGAGCAGATACTAGAAAGAAGAAAACAGCAATCCCAAAACCTGTGGAAGGAGCCCACACACAAGCCAGATTCCACACTGAAACTGGCTGGACCTTGGCCCTTGGGTGACAAGAGAGGAGTGTACTGCTGAGACACATAGGACATCTCACACAGAGCGCTGCTTCTTCAAGGTCAAGAAATGTAAGTAACCTACCTAAAAACACAAATAGAAAGACAGAATGAGGCAGCAGACAGTATCTCCCAGGCCAAGGCACAAGATAAAATTCCGGAAGAAGAAATGAGTGATAAGGAGACAGGCAATTTATCTGAGAAAGTTTTAAAGTGATGATGGTGAAGATGTTTAGAGAACGGAAGAGGAGTACAGATGCACAGAGCAAAATTTTTTAGGAAAAAGTTGGAAAATATAAAGAATACCCAAACAGTTGAAGAATAAAATCACTGAAATGATTTTAATGGTCTAACACACTAGAAGGAACCAAGAATAGACTAAATGAAGCAGAACTGATTAGTGAGCTAGAAGACAGATTAATGGAAATCACTACTGCAGAACAGAAAAAAATGAAAAGGAATGAAGACAGTTTAAGAGAACTCTGGGACAACATGGAGCACACTGATACTCACATTATAGGGGTCCCTGAAAGAGAAGAGAGAGAGAAAGGACCTGAGAAAAATTTTGGTGAAATAATAACCAAAAACTTCCCCAGCTTGGAAAAGGAAACAGTCACCCAAGTCCTGGATCAATACAGAGGGGAACACACCAAGGCACATAGTCATCAAATTGACAAAAATTAAAAATGAGAAAATGTTAAAATCAGCAAGAGAAAAGCAACAGAACAACACACAAGGGAACTCACATAAGGTTATCAGCTGATTTCTCAGCAGAAAGTCTGCAGACCAGAAGGGAGTGGCACAACATACTTAAAGTGATAAAAGAGAAAAATTTACAGTGAAGAATACTCTATCCGGAAAGGCTCATGTTCAGACTTGATGCAGAAATCAAAAGCTTCACAGATAGACAAAAGCTAAAAGAATTCAGCACCTCCAAACCAGCTTTACAACAAATGTTAAAGGAACTTCTCTAGTCATCAAACCACAGGAAAGGAACAAAAAAGAAGAGAGCAGGAAAAAAAAAAAAAGACATACAAGATTGCTTTGGCTGCTAGGGGTCTTTTATTGTTATACATAAATTTTTGAATTGTTTATTCTAGTTCTGTGAAAAATGCCATGAGTGTTGACAGGGGTTGCATTGGATCTGTAGATTCCTTTGGGTAGATGGCCGTTTTGATAATGTTGCTTCCAATCCAAGAGCACAAGATATCTTTCCATTTCTTTGTATCATTTTCAGTTTCCTTCATCAGTGTTTTACAGTTTTCAGAATATAGGTAACCTCCTTGGTTAAGTTTATTTCTAGGTATTTTGTTGGTTTTGATGCAATGGATATGTTTATGCCAGCTCTAAAATTCTGGGTTTTGAAGTTAAAAAAATAAATGAATAAAAGGCCACAAATGGAAAAATGCCCTTCTGTCTTATGGGTGAATTGTATTCCATTACCTACATACAGTGCATCTCCTTTATCCATTCATCTGTTGACGTGCACTTGGGATGCTTTCATGTCTTGGCAGTTGTAAATAGTGTTGCTGTTAATAGTGGGATGCATGTATCTTTCTGAATTTTTATTTTGTGTTTGGATTTATTCCTTTAATAACTACTTAGGTTTAAAAAGCCAGCGCTTTTTAGAGACAATGAACAGTGCATGTACGTAAATTTGAAAAATATGTGCAGTAAAAAAAAACTGCTGATAGGTTCATGAGGGATTTCCTTTCTGTGACACTCCTTTTTTCTTGCTGCCTTTAGAATTCTATCATTGTCTTTAAATTTTGCTTTTTGAGTGATGATATGTCTTGATGTAGGCCTGTCTCAGCTGATCCTGTTTGAGACTCTCTGATTCCTGTGCTTGGATATTCGTTTCCTTCTTCAGATTAGGGAAGTTTTCAGCCTTAATTTTATCCAATGTTTTCTCAGCCTTTTTCTCTCTCCCTGCAGGGACCCCTATAATGTGAGTGTTCCTATGCTTGATGCTGTCTCAGAAGTACCTTAAACTCATGTAACAGGCCTTTTCCTCTTGCTTTTTTGATTGGGTGTTTTTCATTCTGTCTTCCGGATTGCTAATGGGCCATCTGCGTTGCCTAAGCTTCTGTATGACCTGCAGTCCTCTGATTGGTTCTTTTTTATATTTTCTAGTTCTTTTTAAAAATTCTCCCTGTGTTCATCTGTTCTTTTTCCCAGTTCAGTTATCATTCTTGTTGCTATTGCTTTGACCTCTTTGTCAGGTAAATTATTTCTTTTCATTATGGTTATTTTGTTATTCTTTCATTTAAAACGTGTTCTTGTGTCTTCTCATTTTAACTTTCTGTATCTCTGTGAAATTAGGTGAAACAGTTACCTGCCCCAGAATGAAAGGTGTCCTTGTGTGAGAGCACTCCTGTGCAGTCTTTTGTGCCCAGGGGATTTGTTGGGAAGAGCTGGACCTGAAGTGATCCTGAGCTGCCCTCTTCCCCTGGGATGTGCTGGCAGCTGCTGCAGTGGGGCGGCAGGGCTGGAGTCAGAGGGACTGGAGCCAGTTCCAGGTTGAAGCACAGGGGCTTCTCCTCTGCTCAGTGACTGTTCCAGCACTATCAAGTCATGGCACAGGGTCCCATGGGGCTGGAGCAGGATCTCTGTGGGAGTGGGATTCTCCTGGGTGTGATGGCAGTGTCTGCTTTGGTTTGGGTTGTACCTGAGGCCTGAGGGCTTGCAGCAGCCCTTCTGTACTGGTTTTACCTTTTCCGCAGTGTGCACACCTTGGCTAGAGGGTGGGTCAGGGCCAGGGAGATTGGGGCCCGCACCACTAAGCTGGCCCCACCCCCACAGGAAAGTGAGTTCTGGTGATGGCAGCCCCTGTCCTGTGCTAGTACTGTTCCCTGCAGAGGGTGTGCAGGGACACTCTAGCTGGCCGTGACTGCCAGCCACCTTTTCAGAGGCAGGGCCACACCCAGGCCAGCGCCACTTTCTCCCACGGTGTGCACTCTCACTGGCAGTGAAAGCCTCTGCCTGAGTGGGAAGCAGCACCAGAACACGGAGGGTGGGAGCAGGAGCCTGGGGGAGTCTGAGGGTCCCCGTGAGCCACCCCTGCCATCCGGCTGGAGCCCCAGGCAGTGTTCATCCTCCTGTGTCCCTGCCATGACGGGGAGTCAGTGGGTCTCTGCACAGGCTCTTCAAGAGCAGAAGCTCCGCGTCTTAGAGCGCCCCAGCAAGCTTGCTGGTTTTCACCCCAGCTGAGGGGACTCCTCATCCTGGTGCTGAACCCCGTGCCTGGGTGCCTGACACGTGGTTCAGACCATGATGTAAGGCATGGGTGGTTGTCAGGGCTGGAGCACCGCTGTGACGTCATGCTGTCTGAGCACAGATGCCCACAGCTCCTGGTGTGTTGGCTGGTGGGGAGCCCTGCGGGGAGCGGCTGTACATCTGTCTGGCACAGATGGGGCTCGTTATGATCATTCCCCATAAAGATGGTATAAGGCCAGGATATGCCATGTGGTTTTCCAAGGGATTGAATATTATAATGAGTGATGTGCCCCAGCTGCCTAGTGTGAGCAGCATGACTGCAGGTGCTCTGGGTCCAGGAATGCAAACTCCAGTTATGCCCTTGGGAACCAAAGGAGCAGGTCCTAAAGGGACATATTTACCATAAATGCTCTTCCACGTGTCAGTCATGGGGAAACACCAGATTAGGCAATGGATGCTGCCTGAGTTTAGCGTTGAATTATTTAAAGTGTAAGGAACCTACAAGATTCTGGGTAAAAATTAGTGCAGTGACAAGTGGAAGTGACCCAAGGAATACATACAGTAAGAAACAGAGTCCTGAATTTAATCATCTTGTCTGATTTTCTCAGTGGGTAGTAAATGATTAGGGTTTTGACTTATGTTGTTTTGATTAAACTCTAGAATGTGGTCAGTTGTGAAGTGTGAAAGTCTAAGGATGTTTGTAGTAAGGGTACTTATGATGATACAGTTTTGGGGGTTAATGATTCCTGGGACGGATGAAATCGGCTGGCTGTGTGTGCTGATGGAAGAAGAGATGTTGATGCAAGTGGAGGCACTAGCAGAGAGGAAGGCTAGTGAAAAGTGAAGGCTAGTGTCAGTTGATTCAGGAAGAATGAGCTGATAAGGCTGGTTAATAGGCCATAAGGTTTAGTGTTAATTCAGAGGATTTAATTTTTGATAATCATGTTAATTGTATTACTGTAATGTTTGGAATAATGAATTTTAGCCTTGAAGAAGGTTAACATTTTGTACATAATCAGTACCGCAGGCGCTGGATCCCACAGCTGTTAGTGATGGTCCCGGTGCAGCTGCACAGGCGGGGAGCACTGATAGCAGGTGTTATGCCAGCTCATGTAGAATGGGTGCTGAGCATGGTGACAGCGGCTGTAATGAAAAATGATGATGTTGTGCCATCTAAGGATAGTAATGGGGATGTTAAGTGTGATTTATATATTAGTATCCATATAGGACACTGTAAATGCAAAGAGGATAGTAATATAGACTAATGCCATTTGATAATTATGAAGTTAATTATAATTTTATGAGTCAAAATGTTTTTGTTTAAACTAACTATCATACATTCATTCTAATCCTTTTAAATTCATTCATAGGCTGACCTTATGGCTACTAGTAATGAGATTACAGTTTGTGCCATGTGAAGAGTTTAGTTTTTAGGTTACTCTTTTGAGAGGCTCAGGGTAGGGGTAGGAGGAGGGCAACTTCTAGGTCAAATAATAGGAAAGTAGTGACAACTGAGAGTAAGTAAATGGAGAAGGTGGGCGTGCTGGCCCTATAGAGTCACACCCGCACGTGTGTGGGCCTGGTTTTCCTGGACACTGACCAGAGGAGGTCAGAGTGTGGTCAGGACAGGCTGTGAGTCTGGTCGTGTGTTGGTGAGTGACGTCATTGTAAGCTTTATTAGTGTTTCTCCAGCTACAGGAAAAGCTGTAGGTTGGAAGTCAGTTGTTCTACTTAATACTAAAAGAACAAAACGCTCATCAATAGGTAGTGATCTACAGAACAATCAAGCTTTACCTCCGAGATGCACTATCAGGCCACTGGCTGAAATCCAAGATAATTAAGTGTATAGGGAAATCTTAGTTGGCATAGAAAGCACAGAACGAGAAAAGTAGAGCCGATAATTCTGTGTAGTCAGGGGAAGCTTTTAACCATGAAAACTACTGAGCCAAAAACTCCATCTGAAATTGTAAATTTTATATTCTTCTGACACTTGCAATAATACAAGTTCCTAGAGGAACTGTGATGAATCAGACTTGAAGTATTGTTTATGATTTCTTTCTGTTAGATGATAGTGAGCACAAGTGAGGGGAACTTGAGGCTCACAGAACTGAAGTATTAAGTTATTATGGGACCTGTGTGTGTGGTCAGTGTGCTGTTGTTAGGTGGTGTGAGCACATATCTTTCTCTTTTTTCTGATAAGAAGATAGATGTTCATTTTAGAATCTATGTGCACTTGCCTGTGTGTGTGTGTGTATGGTGAGAGTTTGGTCGTGGGGAGAAGCACTGTGAACTTACCCACCCTGTACTGAGAGCTGTAGGACCTCCTTCCCTGCTAAAAATGACCCTGCTCTTGTCACCACATCCCCACCCATGACAGCATTTCTTTGTAATGAATGTATGTAATATCCTGTTTGTCATGGACCAATGCAGTGCATCCATTTATAGTTCATAAAGTTATTTATATTTCCAATTAAAAGTACTCATATTTATGATGGATTTTGTTTTTACTCTTTATTTACCTTGGTGTCCGAACTAATGATAATAGAAGACCCATTTCCTAAGAGAAAGTTGACTTGCCGTTAAGAGACAGGATCCCTCGTGAACACATCCTCACCGTTTGTTCTGACTGATGCATGACTTAATGTCATTGCAAGAGGAATTTCCCAAGGAAAAGCCAGCGGTCTTCCTCAGAACCTCAGGGAGCGGGTCACGACAGGCTCCAGGTGGAATCCCTTTCCAAGGTAGACCTTGGTTCAAGGTAAAGTTATAGCACTTGCCAGCCCTGAGACCCTTAGGTGATTCACATCCCCTCTGTCTTCTCATCCATAAAATGGGTTAGTGAGAATGTTGTGTAATTGGAACACTGCACTTTGAATTTGGTCAATTGGCACATTTTATTGCTTAATATGAGATCTCAGTACTTTTGACCTGATGTTAATTGGTAACTTATAGGAGGTCCCGACTCCTGAGGGTTGGAAGGAATTCTGGTTGACAGTAGGAGACCCAGGATCCCTGAAGCCTGCTCACCCTGGATGGGACTCAGTCCCTTCAGGCCAGGGTATCCTGAAGCCCGGCTGTGGGACCAGGAAGGCCCAGCAGTGTGGTTGGAACAACACAGCCCCTCTGGGTCTGTGAGGAGTCAGGGTCAGCTCCACACAGGGCAGGCTCTGGAGTTTCCTCCCCAAGGGCAACCCATTCTCCTGGAAGTCAGCCCCGACAGGGACAGACACAGAGGCTGGAACCAGCAGTCCCAAGGAAAATGGGAGGTACCAGTCTTTGCAAGGATGGTGACCCCTGGGGAGCTCAGCTCCAGGGAGGTGAGTGCCTTAGCGTGGGAGGGACTGTGATGCCAGGATTCCTGCCTTTTCTGCCCCCTCCACTCTGGGCCCGTTCCCAGAGTCAGGCCACCCTGGCCCTTCATTCCCCCACCATGCACCCTGGGCTGGCTCCCTCTTTCCTTCTTGCCTTGTCTTGTATCTGCTTTCCCTACCCTGTTTCCCCCTGTCACCATCTGCCACTCTCAAGGACTTGACCCCCATCTCTCTCAGTCACTCACACACTGTCTCTCTCCCTGCCTGTCTCTCTCTCTGCCCCCAGGCCCTCAGGCCCTGGGCTCTGGTCCAGCCCTGTCCAGGGCCACAGGGCCCTACCTCTCTGAGCGCCCCCCACCCTCACTGGCAAGTTGTGGCCCCTGCCCTGCTCACAGTGGAGGAGCCTGCTTACAGAGGCCGCTCCTGCTGGTACTGCTGCACTGCTGTCCCCCCTCTTCCTGGGCAGCACAGCCAGTTGGTGGCCCAGCCTGTACCCTAGAGCTGCTGCAGGGCTGGCCACCTGCCCCAGCTGGAAGGAGGGAGGGCCCTGCGGGCTTGAGGGGCTCCTGGGATTGGATTGAGGGATATGTAAGGAGCCAGGTATTTTCACCCAACTCCTCTTTGTCAATGGCAGAGCGTCCCAAACCACTGACTGCCCTCTGCCCGTTTCTCACTAAGAGCACTGGGCAGACTGTGGGAGCTCCTGAGACTTAGGAGGGAGCTGCTGCCCTCAGTCCTCTCAGAGTTTGCCTGGAATTGGGGCTCCTGGGGGCAGCTGGCAGGGCTGGGGCCCTCTCACTGGACTCTGGCACCTCATCCCTTCCTGTCAGCAGTTGGCCACTTCACGGGGACAGAGATGAGGACCTCTCTGACCCTTGAGACTGGCAGGCCCCATGTGCTCAGTATTTCTTGATTGAGTGAACACAACCACCCCTATCTAGACACCAAGTCTTCCCACCGCCCCAGAAGGGTTTCTCAGGCCCCCTCACTGCCAGTACTGCCCCACAGCACAACTTTGCTTCTGTCCCACCTGGGTAGTTTCTGCCTCCTTGGACCTGGGTGTACACAAATCACCCAAGTACAGTGTAGGGGGTATGACATAATTATTTTTTATAGTTATATATATTTTTGGCAAAAATCATAGGGGTTATCTTTATGCATGTAACATGTATTTAAAATTAATGTGTCACCTACAGGTGTACTATAGATAAGGACAGCCACATGGGTGTGGCGATGTGATTAAGATGGTGTGCTGTTAAGATCTCCGTCTTGTGGACGTTCTCTCTGCCTTTTGTGTGCAGTGCTGAGCAAAGGGGTGTGAGGACCTCCCACCCTGCCTGTATATTTGATTCCTCTTGGTTCTGTCATTCTTTACCTCACATGTTTTTCAGCCACTGCCCAAGGGAAATCCTGGGAGCTTGGAAAAGGAGGAGGGAGCACCCCAGAAGTAGAGGGCAGGGGACATGGGTTGGGCAGGACCAGGAAGCATAAGGTCAGGAGAGTTTGCAGAGAAGACCCAGGGTTGGATGGCAGTTGGTGGTGGGGAATCAGGTGGGGTGCATCCTAAAAGTGAGGTCACCCAGAATGTCCACTGTGAGGTGCCAGGGGCGAAGACAGGTGATTGGTTGAGTGAGGGCATAAAGCACTGGTGTTGCTAAGGCAGCGTTCAGACAGGAGAAGACTTGGAGGGAGGCGTCTTGTTCCCTCCAGCTGCTCCTGAGAGTCCGCTTGACCTTCCGCTTGTTTTCCTGACCTGCTGACCTGACTGAACCCTCCTTCCTCCCCTCAAGAGCTTGATTGACCCCCATCCTTTCTGTGACCCCCTTCTCCTCCTAAGTGCCCAACCCCTCTTCCTGTCACACTCCCTCCCCAATCCCACCCCCTCCCCTCCCCCCTCCCCTCCCCTCCCCTCCCCTCCCCACCTCCTGCCTGGGGACCTCAGGGCCCTGACAGGACCAGGACATGGAGGTGATGGGGATGCCATTCTGGCCCCACGTGCTGGGGTGTACTGGATATGAAAATACAACTGTGAGTAAACATCGGGCACCAGGGGTGTCCTCCTTTTTCCTGGGCTCTTTCACACTCTGGTTAAACAGCTGCTTTCTCATGGCGTCCTTGATGGGAACGCATCGTTGGTGAAGCCCAAGGCCCTCAGGGCAGGTTTCTTGACCAGCCTGGAGCAGCCCTGGCCACCAGCGTCTTCAAGATCTGAGTCCTGTCAGGACCTCTTGGACCGAACACAGCAGGTTGACAGGATGCAACCTGAAATAGTTACTTTATTGCATCAAAGAAGGAAGTGCCTAAAATGGGGGAATCTGTGAATTATCTCAGTAAAGCAGTGTTTTAAAAAGCAAGAAACTTTTATTTACTAGAAGTCATAGTGAGACTGGCTCCCGAAAGCTTGTTAGGATCCTGCTTCAAGCTGTGCACGTTCAGGTCCAGTCCCCATGCGGTGCGCTGTCCTGTGCGTGCGCCCTTCCTGGTGGTGATGTCTGGGAGCAGTGGTGTCTCAGCATTGGGTTGGTGCTAGTCTGTTAAACAGTGAAGTGTCATCTGTGCTCTGTGCTTTCTGGTTTGTTAACTTACAGCAACTTTGTTTTTTCCTTGAAGTGTATTCTTTTCAGAAATTTTAATGTAACAAAAATATTCAATAGCCCTATGAGTTTTAAAAGTATTTTTATTGAACTATAGTCAGTTTACCATGTTGTGTCCATTTCTGGTGTACAACAGAATGCTCCAGTCATATAGGAACATATGTATATTCATTTTCATTTGTTTACCATAAATTACTACACGATATTAAATACAGTTTCCTATGCTGTACAGTGTAAACTAGTTGTTGTCTACTTTATATAGATTAGTATCCATGAATCTCAAACTCCCAGTTTTTCCCTTCCCACTCCCTTCCCCCCTGGTAACCATAAGTTTGTTTTCTATGCTGTAAGTCTGTTTCTGTTTTTTAAATAAGTTTGTCTTTTTTTTTTTTTTGGTTCCACATATAAGTGATATCATATGGTGCTTTTCTTTTGCTTTCTGACTACTTCACTTAGAATGACAGTCTCCAGGTCCATCCATTCCCTGTTGCCGCAAATGGCATTATTTTATCATTTTTATGGCTAAGTAGTATTCCACTGTATAAATATACCACCGCGTTTTTTTTTAACATTTTTTATTGATTTATAATCATTTTACAATGTTGTGTCAAATTCCAGTGTAGAGCACAATTTTTCAGTTATACATGAACATGTATATTCATTGTCACATTTTTTTCTCCGTGAGCTATCATAAGATCTTGTACATATTTCCCTGTGCTATACAGTGTAGTCTTGTTTATCTATTCTATAATTTTGAAATCCCAGTCTATCTCTTCCCACCCCCCACCCCCTTGGCAACCACAAGTTTGTATTCTATGTCTGTGAGTCTGTTTCTGTTTTGTATTTATGCTTTGTTTTTGTTTTGTTTTGTTTTGTTTTAGATTCCACATACGAGCGATCTCATGGTATTTTTCTTTCTCTTTCTGGCTTACTTCACTTAGAATGACATTCTCCAGGAACATCCATGTTGCTGCAAATGGTGTTATGTTGTCGGTTTTTGTGGCTGAATAGTATTCCATTGTATAAATATACCACCTCTTCTTTATCCAGTCATCTGTTGATGGACATTTAGGCTGTTTCCATGTCTTGGCTATTGTAAATAGTGCTGCTATGAACATTGGGGTGCAGGTGTCATTTTGAAGTAGGGTTCCTTCTGGATATATGCCCAGGAGCAGGATTCCTGGGTCATATGGTAAGTCTGTTCCTAGTCTTTTGAGGAATCTCCATCCTGTTTTCCACAGTGGCTGCACCAAACTGCATTCCCAGCAGCAGTGTAGGAGGGTTCCCTTTTCTCCACAGCCCCTCCAGCATTTGTCATTTTTGGATTTTTGAATGACGGCCATTCTGACTGGTGTGAGGTGATACCTCATTGTAGTTTTGATTTGCATTTCTCTGATAATTAGTGGTATTGAGCATTTTTTCATGTACCTGTTAGCCATTTGTATGTCTTCACTGGAGAATTGCTTGTTTAGGTCTTTTGTCCATTTTTGGATTGAGTTGTTTTTTTCTTACTTAGTTGTATGAGCTGTTTATGTATTCTGACAATTAAGCCCTTGTCCGTCTCATCTTTTGCAAAAATTTTCTCCCATTCCGTGGGTTGTCTTTTTGTTTTGCTTATGGTTTCCGTTGCTGTGTAAAAGCTTCCAAGTTTAATTAGGTACCATTTGTTTATTTTTGCTTTTATTTTTATTGGACTTCTAGCAAATTCTTAGTTACCCCTTTCCTTCTCATCTTGGAGACTGCCCCCAGGGACTCTGTGTCCAGCTAGGCTGATGGGAGCCCTGAGAGCCCAGCTGATGTGAAAATCAGTGGCTGCAACCTGCTGTGATGTTTATAATGAGGAAATGCTTAGGAGGGACATGACCAGGAGGGTGGACCAAGTTCTTTTTTTTTTTTTTTTTTAGCAACGTGTCCTTGTGAAGAAAATGTTGATTTTCCCAAAGCATTGAAAGGGTCCTTCATGTCCTTAGAATTGTCCAAATATAAAGAATATTCAGATACATGCTGTGAAATTTTCACTCTATCAGGAAAAAGCACCTCCACACCCGAGAAAAGAAAGACTGAGAACACCTCATGGATTTAAGTGGGTTTGTTCTGATGGGCGTGCACCGGATTCTCACGGACCTGGAAAAATGTGTGTCAGGAACAATCTTTGCACTGAGGCAGAATCACACCACGTGAACACTCCATCCAAAGAAGAGTCTGTTCTGTGTCTTATAAGCCTGCTAAGGAGGGCGTTTCTAGGTCATCTTTGTTGGGATTTTTTCCCTCAGGGAATGAGGCTGAGCTCTCAGGTTAGTTAGCCCTCTTTCCCTACCACATCTTTGTGAGCATTTGGATAAACTAACTTGTTCTTCTCCACCGTCGCTCATGGTCGCTGACAGAACCTGAGTCCATCGGCCCTGGTGGGTAGACTCTAGGTAGGAGGCAGCTACTGATGTCAGTGCTCAGACAGTGCCGTGTGTAACAAGCATGCCCACGACGGAGGATGTTCACCAGTTAGCGACTAGATGGTGTTTATGTTTTTGTGCCTTTGATCTACATGTCTCTCCTTTGTGCTGAGACCCACTGCTCTCTCAGATAGCGGCTACTCAAAGACAGTGCATGTTTTCCACCAGCACACATTTTACTGACCTCAACTATGAGAGCAGCTGACAATGACAATATTACCGATTTCAGAGGTTGCTTTCTAGAGAGGTTTTATTTGCACAAGACTGAAGCTTGGTGTCTAGATTAGTACAAATTACATTGCGCATTTATTCCCTCCTGTAATACTTACAAACCTAGTTTTTACAAAGCTATGTATTTGCCTTTTGTTTTGGTGACTGTACATTCCAGAAATACAAATTAATTTTCATAGTGGCTGTTGATGGACGTAGGTGCAGTACTGTGAAATATGCATGTGAATTTTTGTACTGATTATTTTGAATTCTCTTTTTATGTAATTTCATTCTTTGAGTAATCTTGTATAACATGATTTTAATTCTATTATACAAATCCTTATTTATTTCAGAAGTCTGACATTACATGCTCTGGTTCAGAACCAAAGTGAATATTGAAGAAAACTTCCATGGTTTTTAGATTGTTGGGCTAAAATAAATCATTAATTTTTGCTGGAATAGTAATTTTGACATTATTGTAAGAGCTGGTCTGCTTTCTCACTCATGTCCAGTCTATAAATGTAGAGATACAGCTCTGCATCTCTGTATTTTAACACATACCTTCATTGCTTTTTCCCCATACGTGTTGGGTGTATTTTTGGAGACATTTCATAGGGGTTTGTCCAAGTACTTCATGAACATACAATAGAAGATGGAGGCGTCCCAGGCCCTGTAGGTTTGTGTTTGCTTATTTTCAATTTCATGTTGGCTTCTACATTCGTAGGTTAAGTTCTGTTAACTATTTAAAAAATACTTGCAGTGTGTCTGTCAGCAAAGTCAAATCTCTAACATTTTGTGTATCAGATATTTGACATATGTGAGCAGCAGTGAAACTATCACCAAACGAAGGCAGTAAACATACCCACACTCCTGAGCGTCCCCCAGCTCCTTTTGAACTCGTGTCCCTTCTCGCCTCTCTGAGGAGCTACTTGAGGGTGTGGTTGAGGGTTTCTAAAGATGATTCCCTGTGACAGATACACTGCGAATGTCTTTGAGGTTCCTCATTATCTCCAATATCTTTTCAGATCCTCCGCACTCTCGTTCTTTCCCATCCTGGGTCTGATGTTTATGAACTTCTGTGGAAGCTTATTCTCATTGCTGCCGCCTGGGGAGTTCCTAGTTTTCTTTCGTTCGTCTGGAAGACCATCGTCGCTGTGAGTATTACTAAAGTACCTGACAGTGTTCTTTTAATCACACCTAACAGGAATTTTTATAGTCACTGGACATTTTATTTGCCTGCCTGGGCCAGAGTCCAGGAGTCTTTTCTTTGTTCCCTTTTAGATTACTAACTTAAACAGAAATTAGTTTTGAAATGGAAATTTGTTGCAAAATACTATATAGTAAGAACTCATTGAGCAAGACAACAATATATTCTCAATGAGAAAATGAGAATTTATAAACTCTTCTCTTCAACAGCAAAACAGGAAGGTTAAGTATTTGGTGAGCCCATCTCTCTCCCAACCTGCCCCTGCCTGTGTGTTGGGTGACAGGGGACAGGGACGCTCAGTGTTCCGTGAGCAAGTGTGAAGTGAAGGGAATGTCTGTGTCTTCTTGTTTGCCCTCCGTGGATGCATTCTTCTGCAGCCCTGGTATTGCCCCTGGAGCTTCGACACTGTGATGATGCTCCGATATCTTGGCAAGGTTAGGGGCTGGCCTCAGCCTCTGATTGTCACTTAAAGTTTTGAATGAAGAAATATGTGTTAAGGGTCAGGGAAGTGTGTCTTTACATGGTATTACAGTGGAGTCCTGCCTGGGTTTTATTGAGCTATTTACTCCTCAGATGATGACTCATGTCTGAGTCAAGAAGCACGTTCGCTTCTTGAAAATGGTCGCTGTCTGTCCTGCTGCTGCGTGTGCTTTTGTTACAGCTATTGCTCACTTTATTCTCATCTGATGTCTCATTTGATGTCCGTTTGTTTTTAGCGGTCTTGACAAATCTAACGACCTCATATGTTACAATTGCTTATCAATTCAACACTCAACTCTGCATAAGATTTCAGAAAACCTTTCATTGAATGAAAGGGTGCATCTTAGTATAAAGGTTTTGCCTTTATTTTTCTTTTAGTTTCTCGTACCTGTCTCTCTCTCTTTTGAAGGTTACACAACAATCCAGGTTCTGGACTTCAGTGTGGATGTTTGGTTTGACAAAAGAAAAAATCAGATAAATGATGCATTACAAGAACATATTATGAAAATAATACAGTTCAGTGTTATTAAGTATGAATATGCATTATGAAAATTGAATAGATTGGTGTTTACTTAATAGTGTAAACAGATCTTTTGTTCTAAAATAAGTTATTTACCATTGTGCTATCAGAAATGGTGAGTGAAAGATCATGCCTTAAGTAGGAAATTCTGATTTTTCCTGATTTTTAATCACATGAATTGTTATGCTGAACCAAAGTGATAATTGTAATTTCAATGAATTACTGTTTTGATAGTTTATTAGAAACTATATATTTACTCATTATATGTTTTGACTTCAAATGTAATATCTCTTCCTCTCGTAGGTAGAGCTTCCAGTGACTCAAGGTAAGGTATTAGTGTTTAGTTTCCTTTGTAATATTTTCTCAGTACCGGGATCCGATGTGGGTTTTCATTCAACTAAGAGTAAACACAATGACTTCTTATGTCAGACTTCTTAACTCTTGAAAATTTTACTCCTGGGATGGTGTCTAAATGACACTGTAGAGGAAGTTGGCATCTATTGAGGTAAGAGACGAGGAGGGTGTGAGGAGTCGGGAGACTAGGATGAGTTTAACTTTGCATAAAACCTTTAGGAAGCAGGTGATGAAAAGAGTCTAATGTTCGGAGTGACTACCTGACGTGACCTGGCTCTTGGTGAAAAGGAAAGATGCTGAAACACCACTGGAGCCTGTCAGGACTCTCTAGGCTGAGGGAGGGATGCAGGTGTGGCCAGGTGTGTGTGTCACAGCCGAGGGGAAACCGTGGGCTGTGACTCAGAAGTGAAGGGGGCCATTCATGGCAGTGGGGACTTAATGGAAGTGATTCAGCCTGAGGATGCTGCTTTCTGTGCAGGCTTCACAGGCTCTGTTGATCGAGTAGGGCTGCGTGTGGTGGGCAGGGTGGCTGCCCTGCGCTCAGTAGGCCCTTGAGGGCTGCTGTTGGTGACAGTGGATGCAGAAGGGCTGGTGCTGAGCAGAGGGATCTCAGCATCAGAGCGTCCCCGCTGGGCAAAGAGAAGATGCATGTGTGCTGTGTGGTCAGATGAGGGACTTAGATGCCCGAGAGAGGAGTCTGGAGCTGAGGGCTGCATTCTAGAGCGTCACATGTGGAGTCGCCTGTGGCCGGCTGCTTTATATGTGCTGTTTTCATGAAGCAGTGATGGGAACATTCTCATCCTGGGGATGGAAAAGCTTGTCATTTAGGGACTGTGTGTTATCCAGGTTCTCCAGTGACTAGGTGGGGAAGCCCACATGGTACCAAAGTGCTTAATTCCAGCGACCTTGTCCTCCAGGGCCCCCAGCATGGTTTTCATGAAGGACAATCTGCCAGGCAGCAGGACGACACTGGGGGCCTGTGCAGGCCCAGTCAGGCGACATGTTGAACTTGCCTTCTGTGGTGCTGCGGATAGGATGGGGCCTGGCTGTTGGGGGAACCTGCATGGGATGAGGGTTCTTTTTTTTTTTTAAGCAGGGGCATGTTTACTTAGTAATTGGAGGAGAGAATGTTAAGGGGGAAGGATGCTTGGTTTTTCTATTTCATCTCTGGTGATGTCAGAAGTATTTGAATGATTGAATTTCCTAAGAATGGTGCTTATAGCTGGGAGAGAATTTAGGAGAAGACTTTATTGTGTTTCTGCATCTTTGAAAAAAATTGAACTAGGAATCTGTGATCTCACATTTAGAATGCCACTAAGATTTGCTTCCTTTAGGCACAGTAGTAAAGTTAAAAAGTTAATTATACTCATAGTGCCAGCCAGAGATGTCTCTGCTGCTGCTAAGTCGGGATAATTCTATTCTACTGGGTTTTCCTGACAATATGAGAAATTTGTTTATCTCCTTTTAGTTACTTTAAAGCAGATAACTGGAAAGATCAAGAGTCTTGAGAAAGAAAACAGAGAACTTGCAGAAAATATATCTGCTTGGAAGCAGAAGGTATTGTTGTCCTTTTGATATTTTTTTTTTTATGATTTCACCTTCAGTTCCTTCCCCCTTTGGTAGTTCAGTTATTTGGCTCTCTTTTTTTTCATCCTACTGTCCTGTTCTGTATGTTCTATAAGAGGTCTCGGTTCAAAGCAAGTGTCCTAGATAAAAAAATGTCTTCTGTAGAGCACAGGGAACTCTACTTGATATCTTGTAATCTATAACGAAAAAGAATGTGAAGACAAATACAGGTATATATATGTGTGATTGAAACATGATGCTATACGTGAGAAACCGACACATTGTAACTGACTATATTTCAGTAAAAAAAACAAACAAAGCAAGTGTCATAGATGTAAAGCACCACTTTCTGTATTAGTGGAAGGGGTCACACACAAGATAGGTTCGGCTAGCAGTGTGATTGATATTTGTAATTCTGTTTCCTTTCTTACATATTTGCATAGACCGATGATGCAAAGAAATACTTAGGGAAGACCACTAGGCAAAAGAAGATGCTCTCTGAGGAAGCACTGAAGTTTGAGGTACAAACCTTTTCTTACCTAGATTACATTCTGAAAACAAATGAAAGTAATGAATAATTGTTACTGATTAAATATGTTTTTTTGAAGAACTTGGAAACTATTGAGAAGGATAATGAATATTTGAATGACATGATTCAAATTGCTCGAGCTAAAGTGCAGGCAGCGAGGGACCAGAACGCCAAGCGTCTGCGCTCGGTAAGAGTTTGGCTGCTGTGCTGACCGCAGCTGGGCTCCTGAGGCTTGTGCCCTGGGCGAGCTGCGCACTCCCGCTCCTCTTGCTTTTGGCCACAGCAGAGTGTGGGAGCTTGGGAGCAGAACCTCCCTGTGAACAATGATCCAGAATTTCACGGACTAAAACCTTCGTGACTTTTTAACTTCAGAGACTAGGAAATACGTCTTGTTTTCACAACCTAGGGAGTTTTCTCTCCACTCACACTGCCCTCCAAGATACATAGAAAATGCCAGGAAACACCGGAGAGGTGAAGGAAGTTACTAGCCGAGCTGTGCAGCCCGTTGCCCTGTTTAGGTTAAACAGAGAATTTTCCATGTGAATTTGGGTAAACTTTATGTTCCACCAGGGACACTGATTTGTGAGCTCTTTGACATGAGCAGTTTCCCACCCTTGCTTTCCGCTTGTCGTCCAGCCATGTCTTCCATTGTCCAGTGAGGAGGAAGTCTATGGAGGCGAGGGAATATCTGTGCCTGAAGGTCTCTCTTTGTTCTGCATTTCTTCATGGGCTTGACATTTGTCCTGGGCCCAGCCTGGATCAGCTGCCATCCCAGGAAACTTAGGGGTGGCTGTGAGTCCTGGCTGAGAAGGGACAGGATTCCACTTGGGTTGAAGAGAAGCAACTGCCCATCAGAACAAACCAAGACTTGCTGGAAGAGCTTGACAGGCTGGTGATGGAACAGGACCAGCTGAAGAAGGAAATGCAAGACGCAGGGGGCCAGAACGAGCTGCTAGGACGCCCAGTGCTAGAACTTGAAGAGGCCCTGTCTGCTGTAAACTCTCAGATGGAGCAGACACTGTCTTCGACCCCAAACTGAAATTCAGGGAAAGTCCCAGATGCTTTCAAGCATGTATAAGGGGGCGTATGACACTTGTTTTCCTTTCTTTTTAAAATTTGTGTGTTCAGAACCATTTCACTGCCTTAATATCTTCTGGAGAGAATGCTCACCAAAGTCTTTGGACATGTACCAGAGCTGATGTATTTATTTTCTATGGTTTGTTTTGTACTTAACAAAATAATTTGTTTTTTAAAAAAAGTTACACACTTTTTAAGCATATCACCCTGAGTTTTCATTGAAATCTTAGCACATGCTTTGTTTCTGTCCTGTGTGAAGATACTGGAAAAAGGAACATCTCCAGAGACCTTGAAAGACCCTATTTCAATGAACACTTCAGGAATTTAAGAGGGAAATGCCTCCATTAGCAGCATGATTTTCACTGTACACATTAGCTTTCACAAGGAACAACAATTTCATGTCTTAGAAGGTTAAATGTTGATATCTGTTCAGATTATTTTACTTGGGAATTTAGTCATCAATGAGAATGTTTTAGGTTGAAATTGCTCTTAATAAAGCTCATGTCCATGAAGCTACAATGAAACCTGAAGAAGTGCATGTGTGGGAGGACGTCCAGCTGAGCAGCAAGAAAAGAGTACGAAATGTTACTCACCCCAGAGATCCTTACAGCAGAAAGATGTGTGTCAGTGTCTAATTGTGCTGTAGTGCACATAAAGCAGATGGCCTGTCTTAGCCGATTCCAAGTGTACAATCCTCTTGTGTTAAGTCCATTCACATTGCTGTGGAGCAGTACTTCTCGAACATCTTTTCTCACATCTCTCTTGCAGCCACGTGTTTTGAAGACCAGATCTGAGGGTTCGATGCAGAACGCTGTGATGACTGTGGACTGCAGCCTGGAAGGTATGTTGCTTGTTGCGAAGAGAGCCTCATATGCAGGCTTCCTGGGAGATGTTGTGGCTTCAGTTCTAGACCACTAGAATAAAGTAAATATCATACTAAAGAGAGTCAAATGATTTTTTTTTTGGTTTTCCAGTGCATGTAACAGTTAAGTTTACACTATACTGTAGTCTATTAAGTGAGCAATACCACTGTGTCTAAGAACCCCAATGTTCATAACTTAATGAAAATATTCTTTATTACTAAAAAATACTAGGCATCATCTGAGCCTTCAGTGAGGTGTAATCTTGTTGGTGGATGGTCTTTTTAACTTTTTTTTTATTGAGTTTTAGTCATTTTGGTGGATGGTCTGGAATTGATGTTGGCAGCTGCTGACCGATCATTGTGACGGTTGCTGAAGATTGGTGTGGCTTTTGCAACTTCTTAACATAAGACCACAGTGAAGTTTGTCACAGGGTAACTTCCTTTCAGGAACAAGTCCTCTGTAGCAGGCAATTTGATACATTTTACACACAGCAGAACTTCTTTCCAAATTGGAGTCGGTCCTCTGAAACCCTGCAGTAGTGTATCAACTAACTTCATGCACTCTTGTAAGTCCTTTGTTATTTCAGCATTCTTCACAGCACCTTCACCAGTAGATTCCATCTCAAGAAACCAATTTCTTTGCTTGTGCATAAGAAGCAGCTCCTCATTCATGCACATTTATCAGGAGGTTGCAGCCATTCAGTCATGTCTTCAGGCTCCACTTCTAACTCTAGTTCTCCTGCTATTTTCAGCTCATCTGCAGTACCTTCCTGCACTGACGTCTTGAGCCCCTCAAAGTCACACATCAGGATTGGAATCAATCCCTTCCAAACCCCAGTTCGTGTTGATGTTTTGACTTTTTCCCATAAATCACGAATGTTCTTAATGGCACCTAAAGTGGTGAATCCTTTCCAGAAAGTTTTCCATTCATTTGCCCAGACCCATCAGTGGTATCACTGTCTGTGGCAGCTACAGTCTTCCAAAATGTATTTCTTTAATAATAAGACTTAAAAGTTTTAATTACTCCTGATCCATGGGCTGCAGAATGGATGTTGTGTTAACCATGGAAACAGCATTCATCTCATACATCTGTGTCAGAGCTCCTGGGTGACTGGTGCATTGTCCATGAGCAGTAATATTTTGAAAGAAATATTTTTGTTTTGTTTTGTTTTCTGAGCAGGTAGTTCTCAACAATGGGCTGAAATTTTCATATTGTAAATAGATGTGCTGTCATCCAGGCTTTGTTCCATTTATAGAGCACAGAGTAGATTTCAGGGGATTCTCATGGGACATAGAACTTTCAGGATGTTAAATGAATATTGGCTTCAACTTAGTCACCCACTGCATTAGCCCCTAACAAGAAAATTGCCTGTCCATTGAAGCTTTGATGCCAGGCACTGAGTTCTCCTCTCTAGCTATTAAAGTGCTGGATGGCCTCCACTTGCAATTGTCTGCATTGAAAATCTGTCGTTTCGTGTAGCCACCTTCATTAGCTATTTTAGCTTCATCTCCTGGAGAACTTGCAACAGCTTCTAGATTAGCTCTTTCTGCCTTACCTTGCACAGGTACGCAGTGGACATGGAATCTTGCCTTAAACCTCATGGAGCAACCCCTGCTGGCCTCAGACTTTCCTTTTGTAGCCTCTTCATCTCTCTCAGGGTTTGTAGAATTGCTGAGAATTAGGGACTTGCGCTGGATTTGCCTTAAAGGAATGTCATGCCTATTTTAATTAAGATGATAGTGAAATATTTCAAGAATTACCAAAATGTGACACAGAGAAAAGAAATGAGCAAATGTTGTTGGACAGAAATGTCACTGCTGAACTCAGGGTTGTTACAGATATTTAATTTGTTTAAAAAAATGCATTACTTGGAAGGGCAATAAAATGAGACACACCTGTAGTAGAAACGAGTTTGCACTGGGAAGGTAAAAAGTGGGTTCCTGCCTTCAGGATTCTCTCCTTTCTCTCCTCCCCACCACAACCAAGCTCTTGAGTGCACACGTACACACACAGAGACAAATTTTTTTTTGTTTACAGACCACCATGCTGCATCGGGATCTGTGAATGTAGTAGAGGAAGCCAGTTTCCAAAAGCTGAAGAAGAAAGCACGCTGCTTTGATAAAACTTGTGGACAGAGAAATATAGGCACTGAAGGGTGAGATGTTCCCGTGTTACTTGCGATGAATAATGAGTGAACGGATGTGTAGGATTATGTGGGCATTATAATATGTTTCAGAACACTTGCCACCAAATTTCCCTTACTGTGCTCATCGGTGCAGATTTGTGTTTACTTTTTTGTCTTGATTCCTCTGATCTGCTGCTTATGTTCATTCTAACTGGTTACCAGAGTTCTTGTTTGTATTTAGTTTGAGATCGTACTGGGTTCTTGGACCAGGTTTAGTCACTTCATTGTCTGGATCCCCCTACGTCCATTTTTGTTGTCCTTAGGTTTCAGCTACGCCGTATTGTCATGATCTGCCATGTGTCAGTCAGTTTTATTAAACGCTAGACGTTGGGTAGAAAATAGAGAAAATTTAAGGCCTAGTGTGAGGTTAACTTGCTTCAGAGAAGGTGGGCGTCACAGCTGGCAGGTGATCAGGGCGCCAGCAGCGCTGCATCCTGTTAACCCAGTTGGCAGCTGAGATCAGTCAGTGCAGCCAGCCCTCGTGAGGCCCGTGTCTCCTCTCCATCTTCGTTCCTGGCACGTGGCTCTCGTGGATCCCAGCTAAGGCCTTTGGGTCACTCTAGGGATCGCCTTTGCTGACAGACCGTGAGCTCCAGCTGTCTGACTGCAGTGCCTGTTTGGGGGGGGCAACAGCTGCCGGGCTGCTCTGCATCTCAGTGGTTTCCTCTGCAGTTACCGGGTGACCCTCTGGGAAGGTGGACCCAGTCCTGGGCTTCCTTCTTTTCCATCTTGGCCTCATGTTCCTTCCTGCCTTGTTAGCAATTTTGTGTATTTGGTCGTGGATTTTGTAATTTGTCCAGAGTTTCTGGTTATTCTCAGGGGGAGGGCATAGACTTCATACCTATTAACCCACTTTCAAAAGCAAACATTTTCTTACATTCTCTGAAGAACCAGGTTTTGCCCCAGGCTTTGACTGAAATCAGGGCTCTCAGTGGGAGAAATCAAACAAGTCATGGATGCTTGCTTCACCCTAATGTGTTTGGTTGTGATGACTTGGTCAGGCCCTGGTTCCCACGTTGAAACACAGAGAGCTCGCACTGTCCCCGTCACAGGAGCCTGAGCCTGGGGTGCGGGGCACAGAGCACACCTCCCATGGGCTTTTCCTGTGCGTTTACTTTATGCACAAATGAGTAGGGGTGGGGACGCTGAAGGGAAGCCCAGATACCAAACACTTGCCAGAGGCCCGAGTGTAGTTTTTTGATATTTATTAGTGGAGGGCGTTTCATTCTTTCCTGTGTATTTATCAGCCTGAGCATTTATGGGGAAGGGCAAAAGGAACATTGAATTCTTCCCCTCCAATTTCTGGGAGGGAGACTGAGTGGAAAGACGGTTCGCAGAGATGTTTCTGAAGAAGCTATAAACTGTTCTCAACCTGAGGACAGCAATCTGGTGTAGCGTCAGTCGGACCAACAAACATGCCCATGTCACTGGGGAGACCGACGTGTTGTAAGGCTGAGAAATAGGGTCAGGATGTAAGGAAAGGAAGAGTCAAGCTTTATGATGAAAGATGCTCAGCACAGGACACGTGAGGGAAACGCTCATAATGGGAGAGGGGGTTGTGTCCGCGCAGAACCCGGCAGGCGTTCAACAACAGTGACGGGAGGAGTGGCTGCAGTGACAGCTTTGCACCCGCTGTGCTTCTACAGCCGTGTGCAGCGAGCGTGTCTTGTGCGGTGAGATGCTGTGTGAGAGTGTGCAGTGCGGATAACGTGGGCTGGGGCAGGGTATTTAACGTCATACCCAGCGTTGTGTCTTCTCTGATGGAACAATTTGTAACTCGTAGGAGAAGAGTTGAATGTCACGGGCAAACGTGGGAAGCAGAGATCACTTGGAGACACCAGGTACCCTGCCTTCCTCCTGACACACCGAGTCCTCAGCACCTGATGGAGACGGTCACTGTGGCCCTGAGAACCCCTTGCCATGGGGTGTTTCTTGATGTGTTGACTTCTAAGATCGCTCTTGCCGTGAAGAAGGCCCAAGACAACTGGGTAAGAATTTGTTTCCTTCCTTCCCTTTGTGCACAGTCGGCCACAACTGAATGTGGATGTGTTTTTCTCCCACAGCTCGGGGCTCAGGAGCTGGAGAGGGAAAATGCTCAGTTGAGAAGGGAGAATGCCCACCTGAAACAAAGGTACAGAATTTTGAAACAGTTTTAAGGGTGTTTTGAGATTCTTAAGGATTGGCTGTTTTGTATCTAGTAGAGGAATTGATGATGTAATTCTTATTGAAGCCATTCTTTCTCTATCTTTAAGACTGGACATAACTTGCAGAGAGAGGCAGACAGAGGAATACATGAGGCAGGACCCTACCCCAGGAGGGCCACACAGGCTGCCTCCTCCCCTGAGAGGTAAGGAGCACACTGTGAAGTGTGGCAGCTTCATTTCTGCTGCAGAAACCACCGAATGGGTTTCTTGTCCCCGTGGGCGATTGTTGGGTTTCCTGGACACCACACCACACACTCACCACAGGGAATGGTTTCTCAGCTGGTTGACAAGATGCTGTTTTCTTCACATGCCACCAGCCAGCCAGGCTCTGTCCTCTGTGAACAGTGGAGCTCATGCCCCTCCAGGGGCTGTGGGCCACCCCCCAGGCCCTTGGGTGGCTGGCGTGGCTGGTTTCTGTGCGCTGGAAGACATGAGCGTCAGCACCCTCTTCCCGCCTGGACACAGTGTTGAAGGCTGAATTCTCCTTGTTGAGAAAAATAACATGCCCGGGGTTTTAGAATGAAGGCAGTATGTCCTGATGAGAAAAAAATTTTTCTTCATTTGTCTTGGTGGATAACTATTCTGTTCAAGATCTGTTTTAAGATGGCAGGCATTTCTTCACTAATTTTGCAGGTCCCTTTGTTCTTACAAAAAATGTCGCACAGTGATCAGTGCCAGTTAGTAAGTGGCATTACTATGTAGAGTAGTGTCACTTCTAGAGTTAAACGTGTAACTCTAAAATCTTCCAGTAGGATCTTCATAAAATTCACTGTTCGTTTGCTACTTACTACAATATTAGTGTGTTTAAGACTACTTCTTTCATAAATATTTACATGACACATGGTCACTTACACAAGACACATGCTGTCAGAAGGATTGTAACAGCTTACCGGTGGGCTGAGGAGGAAGAGGTGGAGCTCATGGTCAGGGGTTGTTGATACTCTTCCTATGAAAGCCTCTTCTTATTTCAGTGTTTAGCCTGTGTGGGAACTGCGATTTCCCCTGAAGTGTGTGGTGAGTCCCCTGTGTTAGTGCTGATTTCCAGGGATCTGAGCCCTGTGCTCCCATCTAGGGTGATTAGTTATGGGAACACCTGAACCAGGGCTCTGGTCTCTTCCTCAAGGGTCAGGAGACCTGTCTCCCCCTGGTTCTGGTGTGGGGAAGAGTGTAGCATGGTGAAGGGAGGCTTGAAAGTTCTGTGTTTCTTCAGCAAAGTCTGTGCAGCAAAGCGTAATCCTCCATCCTTTCTCTGGCTTTTATCAGATTCAGGACCTGGTGCAGCTCCAGTGCAGAACGGCAACTCCTGCCCTTCTGAGGCGGCCACGGAGGCCCAGGTAAATGGGGTGATCATTCTCTGTCGGAACTCTTTCTGGCAACTTTGACCTTTTTTTTCCCCAGCGGCCTTTGCTGGCCTTATCTCCAGATGGTGTGTTCTGTGACGGGTCTAGTGTGTCATTCCGTTCCAGATTCGAACTCTTGCCCAGGAGCCAGCGGGCTTCTCCCCTCAGCCTGTCACCTTGGGTGGTGCCTGCAAAAGCCATCAGGGAATGCTTAGGGGCTGAGGACCGAAGACTTCTTGTGTTTCTCGAAATACCCGGAGGAGGGGTTCCCTCACTCCAGACTTCCTTCTCCTGGCCCGCCTGACTCCTTCCTGGCCTCCCTCACTGGGGTTGCTCCGGGGTCACTGAGACCGACTCCTGTCATCGTTACTTTGCTTCCTTTCTGTCTCAGCCAGGTGATTCGCCTGTTTAGAATGTCCATTCAAATGCTGATGACTGAAAACTGAATAGAGCCCTCCCTCCAGCTTTACACTGTGTGCCTTGTGCAGCTTTGAGTCCTCTTGGGTATAGCAAATGTCACAACCCATCACTGATTTTTCTGGGGAGGTAAATGTGTCTTCCACGCTTCCTCCAGTTGCACTCTAGGTAGAAAAGCCTGACTCTCAGAGATGCTGCGTTTGTAGTAGGAGATAGAGGCTGGAGTGGAAGGGCCCGCAGTGAAGATGCCTGTTTCCCTGCAGGGGGTTCCGATTGGCACCACAGCCCTTACCTTGTGTTCCCCATCCTGCGCTGGGTCGGTCCTGCCCTGGAAGCTGTCAGAGCTGCTCCTCTGTCTCATCACACACTGTGGCATTTTACGCATGAGCTAAAATTCCTTCTGTGTCAGTTGTGGGGTTGAGACTTCTTACTTAGCTTTTCCATAGGACACATGTAGTGTGCGTTTCGTAACGAACTTAAAATTCAGACTTACCTGAGAATAAGGATGACTGACTGCCTTCTGAGGACAGCCTTGTCCCCTCAGAAGCACTTGGCCAGCTTCCCCGCAGGCCTCCAGGGTGCCCAGCTCCCCAGAGCTCTGTGCGCCCAGGGGCAGCCCCTGCAGGGCGGAGGAGGGCCCTTTGTGAGGAGGGGTCAGAGAGGGCCGGGTAGGGGCCTGCAGGCAGAGCGAGCACCCCAGTGCGGCTCTGCTTCCACGTGTGGAGAATGGGCTCTTCACGTCCGGCTTTTCTCCATGTTCCTGGTCCGTACAGAGCCAGCTCCCGTGGCGCCGCCGGGGAAGGTGGCTGGCAGAGAGGCTGCCTGTTGGGAAGGTGCTACTTTGTCTGTGCTGGAACCTGTCTGTGCATCTGGGGCAGGCCCCTTGGCTTCCTCCACTTAACAGACACTGGCGGTGACGTGTGGTGACAGTGTTTTATCCCCGTGGCAACCTGTGCAGGCAGGCCCCCAATGGGAGGGTGAACTGTGTGACGCTGGGCTGCTGTCTGGGCACCCGGGGGAGGGGAGGGTGCCCGGTGCTGATCGCTGCTGCGTTGGGTTCCAGCTTTTGTTGGTGTTGGTGCTTTTGTCTCTCATCCAACACAGCTCTCCATTCTGTTCTGCAGGTTACTTTTGATGCAAGAGGGCCCCATCCTTACCCTGGGCCACCTCCACCTGGGACCACCTTGTGCCCTGTGCAGCCTCGCCCACCACTACCAGCTGCGCCACTTGGTAAGATGAAAGCATATTCCTCTATTCTTTCTTGAGTCACTGCAGAAGAAGGAGAGATCTCTCTCCAGGGCTTTGCAAAGCATGGGGAAACCTGACTGGGGACATTGTCATGCTCCTGTAGTCTGTTTCCACACACATTTGATGGACTGTGTCTTCCCCAACCTGACATGGGAAGGAGGTGTCTCTTATAGAGTAAAAAAGAGTCCTCTGACAGAAGCCAGAATGTGCCTTTGCACATGTTCCTTCAACATGCACCACGTTCTCAGTTTTCAGAGAGAAGCACGCCCGTATCATTTTCTCCAGTGAGTGGAGCCCTGACCTTCCGCAGTTGATCGTTAGTTAGGAAAACACCTGAACCAGTGGCTTGTGGTCGCTTCCTCAAGTGATAGTAGACCTGTCTTCCCCAAGGTTCTGATGTGGGAAATAGTGTCAGATGGTGAAAGATGGCTCACAAGTTTCATTCTGCTTCAGCAAACTAACATCTTCAGTAGGATAGTCAGCAGGGAAGGAGTTGTTTAATTGTACTTTTCTCTATGCTTAGAAGGTAGAGTGCAGCAGGGACGGGCACAGCTCATTCGTATACGTGACGCATGCTTAGCAAACTCCACGACCTCCATTTAAAAAAAACTTCAAATAAAAAGAATATCAATTGTGCAGTCCCAGATATGATATTAATTAGTTTTATGTGTTTTTTTCCACCTGTCTTCAAAAATATCCGAACCATAACTAACCTTTTATTTTGAAAAATGCTATAATTCTCTAAACTTCTTTCAACCACTTTTTAAATTGAAATATCCATAAATGGAGATACATGAACGTGGGTGTTTAAAACTCACGGTGGTAATATTCTTATTAATATATTTCTAACTACATTTTACAGATGGGATATCAATCTACAAATTTGGAAAAAACAAAGAATCTTCTGATAAGAAGGTACTGTCTTTCTTCGTATACGTATTTTAAGATACAAGCATCTGAGAATGCTAAAACATAACAAGATGGTTGTTTTCACTTTGAATTTTAATGTTAGAATTTGACAATGAAAATTTCTGACGTATTTTTATAATTCAAAACTTATTCTGTGCTTAATGTCATACGACTGCAAAATGAACATATATTATTTTTTCCAACTCACCTAAAGAAATCAGTGTCGTCAATTGTTTTCTCTTTTTTTTTTTTTTCGTTAATTCTTTATTCTAATTCATTTCCATTACACTTTATTACAGGATATTGAAAATAGAGAGTTAACTGTGAAAGTGAGGTCGCTTTCTTTTCTTCTTTCTTAGCAATCCTCATTTGAAATTAATCAAAAGATCTCTCTTGTTGAGTCTACGTTCCTGTATTTTCCTTATAATTTATGATGTTGTTTTACACCTGATCCTTCTGCTCAGGCTGCCCCTTCCTCCCCTTCCCGTCACATCCCTCCTCGTCCCCCCCCCCCCCCGCCCCCGCCCCCCTGCACTGGGGCTGCGTTTTGAGGCACAGCGCAGTCTTCCCAGCATTCCCTGAGCTATGGACGTGCAACAGACTCTCCTGTCCCTTGTGCCCTTACATTCTCCCTTGACTTCAGTTGTAGGGCTGTGCAGACTTGTCTGTGGTGACTCGTTTCCATGGATGTGTGCCCCTGGCAGCGTAGGGCACCGAGTCTGACTTTTATTTGTATTGGCAGCTTCTCCAGGATAGTGCTAGCGGCCTGATAGGTACAGGAAATAACCGTTGTCCTAGTGAGTGAGTGGATGACCAAATACACGAACATGATGGTTTCTGAAGGTCGGTTCTTGTTTTGTTTTGGTTTCCTAGGACGGGGCGACTGAGCTAACGGTCGCAAAACCAGAAGATGTTCCTGAGCCTGCTGACATCGCTCAAGAGGAACTGGCAGATGATAACACGTTGACCTCTCTCGACGGAGCACTCGGGAGTGACGTGTTCGGTAAGTTAGTGAACATGTATTGAGCTGTTTGTTTTTGCTCATTTACCGAAGTGTCTGCCCCGAAGCTCGTTTTCGGAGGGGAAGCGTATATATAGCGCGCTGCTAGATGGAAGGCGTGCTTAGCATGCGGGACGTCCTGGGTTCAACGCTCAGCGCCTCCATTTAGGAAGAAGGTGGCTAATGTTGGACATGTGAAGTGTGTGGATCCAAATACAATGTCCATGACTTTGTGAGTGTTTTGCTTTTGCCACCTGTCTTCATCACTGTCCCAACCACGACCAGGCTTTGCTTCCAAAACAGCGCTTCCGCCCTCTGAGAGTCTGTTCTGGCACGTTATTTTATTGAAGTATGGATGAATGGAGATGGGTGAATATGGGTGTTTAAAATTTACAGTGGTAAACGTAATCATTAATGTCTTTGCGACTCCATTTTCCAGATGGGGAAACAATGTCAGAATTTGGAGGGGAGAGAGATGGAGAATCTCCTGAGGAAGAGGTACCGTCTCCTTTTGTTGCTGTTCTTCCTCTTCTTCCAGTGTATAAGCACGGGCGTGGGCACCTGGTAAAACAGACGTGGATGCAAGAAGCCGTGACTTTGCATCCTCACGTTTGCACTTGCCCACGAACATTTTTGACCTGGGTTTTTAACCCGTAATTGATACAGTCATTCTGTGCTTCATGTCACATGCCTGCATAGTGTACTTCTGATAGTTTTCCTGACTCACCTAATGAAAGCAGTGTCTGTATCTAAATTCTTGTTTCCAAGTCCTTTTCCGTTATATGCCTTGTTACAGGACACTGAACGTAGAGTTGGTCCTGTGAAAGTGAGGTGCTTTCTTCCCTTCTTTTTTAGCAATCCTCACTTGAAATTGATGAAGTGGTGTCTCTCGTCGAGTCTAGGATATTGGGCCTTTCCATTCCCTTCCCAGGAACAGTGTTCTCGTTTTCCTTATTATAACGTATGATGTTGCTTGACACCGCATCCTTCTGCTCAGGCTGCCCCTTCCTCCCCTTCCCGTCACATCCCTCCTCGTCCCCCCCCCCCGCCCCCGCCCCCCTGCACTGGGGCTGCGTTTTGAGGCACAGCGCAGTCTTCCCAGCATTCCCTGAGCTATGGACGTGCAACAGACTCTCCTGTCCCTTGTGCCCTTACATTCTCCCTTGACTTCAGTTGTAGGGCTGTGCAGACTTGTCTGTGGTGACTCGTTTCCATGGATGTGTGCCCCTGGCAGCGTAGGGCACCGAGTCTGACTTTTATTTGTATTGGCAGCTTCTCCAGGATAGTGCTAGCGGCCTGATAGGTACAGGAAATAACCGTTGTCCTAGTGAGTGAGTGGATGACCAAATACACGAACATGATGGTTTCTGAAGGTCGGTTCTTGTTTTGTTTTGGTTTCCTAGGACGGGGCGACTGAGCTAACGGTCGCAAAACCAGAAGATGTTCCTGAGCCTGCTGACATCGCTCAAGAGGAACTGGCAGATGATAACACGTTGACCTCTCTCGACGGAGCACTCGGGAGTGACGTGTTCGGTAAGTTAGTGAACATGTATTGAGCTGTTTGTTTTTGCTCATTTACCGAAGTGTCTGCCCCGAAGCTCGTTTTCGGAGGGGAAGCGTATATATAGCGCGCTGCTAGATGGAAGGCGTGCTTAGCATGCGGGACGTCCTGGGTTCAACGCTCAGCGCCTCCATTTAGGAAGAAGGTGGCTAATGTTGGACATGTGAAGTGTGTGGATCCAAATACAATGTCCATGACTTTGTGAGTGTTTTGCTTTTGCCACCTGTCTTCATCACTGTCCCAACCACGACCAGGCTTTGCTTCCAAAACAGCGCTTCCGCCCTCTGAGAGTCTGTTCTGGCACGTTATTTTATTGAAGTATGGATGAATGGAGATGGGTGAATATGGGTGTTTAAAATTTACAGTGGTAAACGTAATCATTAATGTCTTTGCGACTCCATTTTCCAGATGGGGAAACAATGTCAGAATTTGGAGGGGAGAGAGATGGAGAATCTCCTGAGGAAGAGGTACCGTCTCCTTTTGTTGCTGTTCTTCCTCTTCTTCCAGTGTATAAGCACGGGCGTGGGCACCTGGTAAAACAGACGTGGATGCAAGAAGCCGTGACTTTGCATCCTCACGTTTGCACTTGCCCACGAACATTTTTGACCTGGGTTTTTAACCCGTAATTGATACAGTCATTCTGTGCTTCATGTCACATGCCTGCATAGTGTACTTCTGATAGTTTTCCTGACTCACCTAATGAAAGCAGTGTCTGTATCTAAATTCTTGTTTCCAAGTCCTTTTCCGTTATATGCCTTGTTACAGGACACTGAACGTAGAGTTGGTCCTGTGAAAGTGAGGTGCTTTCTTCCCTTCTTTTTTAGCAATCCTCACTTGAAATTGATGAAGTGGTGTCTCTCGTCGAGTCTAGGATATTGGGCCTTTCCATTCCCTTCCCAGGAACAGTGTTCTCGTTTTCCTTATTATAACGTATGATGTTGCTTGACACCGCATCCTTCTGCTCAGGCTGACCCTTCCTCCCCTTCCCGTCACATCCCTCCTCGTCCCCCCCCCCCCCGCCCCCGCCCCCCTGCACTGGGGCTGCGTTTTGAGGCACAGCGCAGTCTTCCCAGCATTCCCTGAGCTATGGACGTGCAACAGACTCTCCTGTCCCTTGTGCCCTTACATTCTCCCTTGACTTCAGTTGTAGGGCTGTGCAGACTTGTCTGTGGTGACTCGTTTCCATGGATGTGTGCCCCTGGCAGCGTAGGGCACCGAGTCTGACTTTTATTTGTATTGGCAGCTTCTCCAGGATAGTGCTAGCGGCCTGATAGGTACAGGAAATAACCGTTGTCCTAGTGAGTGAGTGGATGACCAAATACACGAACATGATGGTTTCTGAAGGTCGGTTCTTGTTTTGTTTTGGTTTCCTAGGACGGGGCGACTGAGCTAACGGTCGCAAAACCAGAAGATGTTCCTGAGCCTGCTGACATCGCTCAAGAGGAACTGGCAGATGATAACACGTTGACCTCTCTCGACGGAGCACTCGGGAGTGACGTGTTCGGTAAGTTAGTGAACATGTATTGAGCTGTTTGTTTTTGCTCATTTACCGAAGTGTCTGCCCCGAAGCTCGTTTTCGGAGGGGAAGCGTATATATAGCGCGCTGCTAGATGGAAGGCGTGCTTAGCATGCGGGACGTCCTGGGTTCAACGCTCAGCGCCTCCATTTAGGAAGAAGGTGGCTAATGTTGGACATGTGAAGTGTGTGGATCCAAATACAGTGTCCATGACTTTGTGAGTGTTTTGCTTTTGCCACCTGTCTTCATCACTGTCCCAACCACGACCAGGCTTTGCTTCCAAAACAGCGCTTCCGCCCTCTGAGAGTCTGTTCTGGCACGTTATTTTATTGAAGTATGGATGAATGGAGATGGGTGAATATGGGTGTTTAAAATTTACAGTGGTAAACGTAATCATTAATGTCTTTGCGACTCCATTTTCCAGATGGGGAAACAATGTCAGAATTTGGAGGGGAGAGAGATGGAGAATCTCCTGAGGAAGAGGTACCGTCTCCTTTTGTTGCTGTTCTTCCTCTTCTTCCAGTGTATAAGCACGGGCGTGGGCACCTGGTAAAACAGACGTGGATGCAAGAAGCCGTGACTTTGCATCCTCACGTTTGCACTTGCCCACGAACATTTTTGACCTGGGTTTTTAACCCGTAATTGATACAGTCATTCTGTGCTTCATGTCACATGCCTGCATAGTGTACTTCTGATAGTTTTCCTGACTCACCTAATGAAAGCAGTGTCTGTATCTAAATTCTTGTTTCCAAGTCCTTTTCCGTTATATGCCTTGTTACAGGACACTGAACGTAGAGTTGGTCCTGTGAAAGTGAGGTGCTTTCTTCCCTTCTTTTTTAGCAATCCTCACTTGAAATTGATGAAGTGGTGTCTCTCGTCGAGTCTAGGATATTGGGCCTTTCCATTCCCTTCCCAGGAACAGTGTTCTCGTTTTCCTTATTATAACGTATGATGTTGCTTGACACCGCATCCTTCTGCTCAGGCTGCCCCTTCCTCCCCTTCCCGTCACATCCCTCCTCGTCCCCCCCCCCCCGCCCCCGCCCCCCTGCACTGGGGCTGCGTTTTGAGGCACAGCGCAGTCTTCCCAGCATTCCCTGAGCTATGGACGTGCAACAGACTCTCCTGTCCCTTGTGCCCTTACATTCTCCCTTGACTTCAGTTGTAGGGCTGTGCAGACTTGTCTGTGGTGACTCGTTTCCATGGATGTGTGCCCCTGGCAGCGTAGGGCACCGAGTCTGACTTTTATTTGTATTGGCAGCTTCTCCAGGATAGTGCTAGCGGCCTGATAGGTACAGGAAATAACCGTTGTCCTAGTGAGTGAGTGGATGACCAAATACACGAACATGATGGTTTCTGAAGGTCGGTTCTTGTTTTGTTTTGGTTTCCTAGGACGGGGCGACTGAGCTAACGGTCGCAAAACCAGAAGATGTTCCTGAGCCTGCTGACATCGCTCAAGAGGAACTGGCAGATGATAACACGTTGACCTCTCTCGACGGAGCACTCGGGAGTGACGTGTTCGGTAAGTTAGTGAACATGTATTGAGCTGTTTGTTTTTGCTCATTTACCGAAGTGTCTGCCCCGAAGCTCGTTTTCGGAGGGGAAGCGTATATATAGCGCGCTGCTAGATGGAAGGCGTGCTTAGCATGCGGGACGTCCTGGGTTCAACGCTCAGCGCCTCCATTTAGGAAGAAGGTGGCTAATGTTGGACATGTGAAGTGTGTGGATCCAAATACAGTGTCCATGACTTTGTGAGTGTTTTGCTTTTGCCACCTGTCTTCATCACTGTCCCAACCACGACCAGGCTTTGCTTCCAAAACAGCGCTTCCGCCCTCTGAGAGTCTGTTCTGGCACGTTATTTTATTGAAGTATGGATGAATGGAGATGGGTGAATATGGGTGTTTAAAATTTACAGTGGTAAACGTAATCATTAATGTCTTTGCGACTCCATTTTCCAGATGGGGAAACAATGTCAGAATTTGGAGGGGAGAGAGATGGAGAATCTCCTGAGGAAGAGGTACCGTCTCCTTTTGTTGCTGTTCTTCCTCTTCTTCCAGTGTATAAGCACGGGCGTGGGCACCTGGTAAAACAGACGTGGATGCAAGAAGCCGTGACTTTGCATCCTCACGTTTGCACTTGCCCACGAACATTTTTGACCTGGGTTTTTAACCCGTAATTGATACAGTCATTCTGTGCTTCATGTCACATGCCTGCATAGTGTACTTCTGATAGTTTTCCTGACTCACCTAATGAAAGCAGTGTCTGTATCTAAATTCTTGTTTCCAAGTCCTTTTCCGTTATATGCCTTGTTACAGGACACTGAACGTAGAGTTGGTCCTGTGAAAGTGAGGTGCTTTCTTCCCTTCTTTTTTAGCAATCCTCACTTGAAATTGATGAAGTGGTGTCTCTCGTCGAGTCTAGGATATTGGGCCTTTCCATTCCCTTCCCAGGAACAGTGTTCTCGTTTTCCTTATTATAACGTATGATGTTGCTTGACACCGCATCCTTCTGCTCAGGCTGCCCCTTCCTCCCCTTCCCGTCACATCCCTCCTCGTCCCCCCCCCCCCGCCCCCGCCCCCCTGCACTGGGGCTGCGTTTTGAGGCACAGCGCAGTCTTCCCAGCATTCCCTGAGCTATGGACGTGCAACAGACTCTCCTGTCCCTTGTGCCCTTACATTCTCCCTTGACTTCAGTTGTAGGGCTGTGCAGACTTGTCTGTGGTGACTCGTTTCCATGGATGTGTGCCCCTGGCAGCGTAGGGCACCGAGTCTGACTTTTATTTGTATTGGCAGCTTCTCCAGGATAGTGCTAGCGGCCTGATAGGTACAGGAAATAACCGTTGTCCTAGTGAGTGAGTGGATGACCAAATACACGAACATGATGGTTTCTGAAGGTCGGTTCTTGTTTTGTTTTGGTTTCCTAGGACGGGGCGACTGAGCTAACGGTCGCAAAACCAGAAGATGTTCCTGAGCCTGCTGACATCGCTCAAGAGGAACTGGCAGATGATAACACGTTGACCTCTCTCGACGGAGCACTCGGGAGTGACGTGTTCGGTAAGTTAGTGAACATGTATTGAGCTGTTTGTTTTTGCTCATTTACCGAAGTGTCTGCCCCGAAGCTCGTTTTCGGAGGGGAAGCGTATATATAGCGCGCTGCTAGATGGAAGGCGTGCTTAGCATGCGGGACGTCCTGGGTTCAACGCTCAGCGCCTCCATTTAGGAAGAAGGTGGCTAATGTTGGACATGTGAAGTGTGTGGATCCAAATACAGTGTCCATGACTTTGTGAGTGTTTTGCTTTTGCCACCTGTCTTCATCACTGTCCCAACCACGACCAGGCTTTGCTTCCAAAACAGCGCTTCCGCCCTCTGAGAGTCTGTTCTGGCACGTTATTTTATTGAAGTATGGATGAATGGAGATGGGTGAATATGGGTGTTTAAAATTTACAGTGGTAAACGTAATCATTAATGTCTTTGCGACTCCATTTTCCAGATGGGGAAACAATGTCAGAATTTGGAGGGGAGAGAGATGGAGAATCTCCTGAGGAAGAGGTACCGTCTCCTTTTGTTGCTGTTCTTCCTCTTCTTCCAGTGTATAAGCACGGGCGTGGGCACCTGGTAAAACAGACGTGGATGCAAGAAGCCGTGACTTTGCATCCTCACGTTTGCACTTGCCCACGAACATTTTTGACCTGGGTTTTTAACCCGTAATTGATACAGTCATTCTGTGCTTCATGTCACATGCCTGCATAGTGTACTTCTGATAGTTTTCCTGACTCACCTAATGAAAGCAGTGTCTGTATCTAAATTCTTGTTTCCAAGTCCTTTTCCGTTATATGCCTTGTTACAGGACACTGAACGTAGAGTTGGTCCTGTGAAAGTGAGGTGCTTTCTTCCCTTCTTTTTTAGCAATCCTCACTTGAAATTGATGAAGTGGTGTCTCTCGTCGAGTCTAGGATATTGGGCCTTTCCATTCCCTTCCCAGGAACAGTGTTCTCGTTTTCCTTATTATAACGTATGATGTTGCTTGACACCGCATCCTTCTGCTCAGGCTGCCCCTTCCTCCCCTTCCCGTCACATCCCTCCTCGTCCCCCCCCCCCCGCCCCCGCCCCCCTGCACTGGGGCTGCGTTTTGAGGCACAGCGCAGTCTTCCCAGCATTCCCTGAGCTATGGACGTGCAACAGACTCTCCTGTCCCTTGTGCCCTTACATTCTCCCTTGACTTCAGTTGTAGGGCTGTGCAGACTTGTCTGTGGTGACTCGTTTCCATGGATGTGTGCCCCTGGCAGCGTAGGGCACCGAGTCTGACTTTTATTTGTATTGGCAGCTTCTCCAGGATAGTGCTAGCGGCCTGATAGGTACAGGAAATAACCGTTGTCCTAGTGAGTGAGTGGATGACCAAATACACGAACATGATGGTTTCTGAAGGTCGGTTCTTGTTTTGTTTTGGTTTCCTAGGACGGGGCGACTGAGCTAACGGTCGCAAAACCAGAAGATGTTCCTGAGCCTGCTGACATCGCTCAAGAGGAACTGGCAGATGATAACACGTTGACCTCTCTCGACGGAGCACTCGGGAGTGACGTGTTCGGTAAGTTAGTGAACATGTATTGAGCTGTTTGTTTTTGCTCATTTACCGAAGTGTCTGCCCCGAAGCTCGTTTTCGGAGGGGAAGCGTATATATAGCGCGCTGCTAGATGGAAGGCGTGCTTAGCATGCGGGACGTCCTGGGTTCAACGCTCAGCGCCTCCATTTAGGAAGAAGGTGGCTAATGTTGGACATGTGAAGTGTGTGGATCCAAATACAATGTCCATGACTTTGTGAGTGTTTTGCTTTTGCCACCTGTCTTCATCACTGTCCCAACCACGACCAGGCTTTGCTTCCAAAACAGCGCTTCCGCCCTCTGAGAGTCTGTTCTGGCACGTTATTTTATTGAAGTATGGATGAATGGAGATGGGTGAATATGGGTGTTTAAAATTTACAGTGGTAAACGTAATCATTAATGTCTTTGCGACTCCATTTTCCAGATGGGGAAACAATGTCAGAATTTGGAGGGGAGAGAGATGGAGAATCTCCTGAGGAAGAGGTACCGTCTCCTTTTGTTGCTGTTCTTCCTCTTCTTCCAGTGTATAAGCACGGGCGTGGGCACCTGGTAAAACAGACGTGGATGCAAGAAGCCGTGACTTTGCATCCTCACGTTTGCACTTGCCCACGAACATTTTTGACCTGGGTTTTTAACCCGTAATTGATACAGTCATTCTGTGCTTCATGTCACATGCCTGCATAGTGTACTTCTGATAGTTTTCCTGACTCACCTAATGAAAGCAGTGTCTGTATCTAAATTCTTGTTTCCAAGTCCTTTTCCGTTATATGCCTTGTTACAGGACACTGAACGTAGAGTTGGTCCTGTGAAAGTGAGGTGCTTTCTTCCCTTCTTTTTTAGCAATCCTCACTTGAAATTGATGAAGTGGTGTCTCTCGTCGAGTCTAGGATATTGGGCCTTTCCATTCCCTTCCCAGGAACAGTGTTCTCGTTTTCCTTATTATAACGTATGATGTTGCTTGACACCGCATCCTTCTGCTCAGGCTGCCCCTTCCTCCCCTTCCCGTCACATCCCTCCTCGTCCCCCCCCCCCCGCCCCCGCCCCCCTGCACTGGGGCTGCGTTTTGAGGCACAGCGCAGTCTTCCCAGCATTCCCTGAGCTATGGACGTGCAACAGACTCTCCTGTCCCTTGTGCCCTTACATTCTCCCTTGACTTCAGTTGTAGGGCTGTGCAGACTTGTCTGTGGTGACTCGTTTCCATGGATGTGTGCCCCTGGCAGCGTAGGGCACCGAGTCTGACTTTTATTTGTATTGGCAGCTTCTCCAGGATAGTGCTAGCGGCCTGATAGGTACAGGAAATAACCGTTGTCCTAGTGAGTGAGTGGATGACCAAATACACGAACATGATGGTTTCTGAAGGTCGGTTCTTGTTTTGTTTTGGTTTCCTAGGACGGGGCGACTGAGCTAACGGTCGCAAAACCAGAAGATGTTCCTGAGCCTGCTGACATCGCTCAAGAGGAACTGGCAGATGATAACACGTTGACCTCTCTCGACGGAGCACTCGGGAGTGACGTGTTCGGTAAGTTAGTGAACATGTATTGAGCTGTTTGTTTTTGCTCATTTACCGAAGTGTCTGCCCCGAAGCTCGTTTTCGGAGGGGAAGCGTATATATAGCGCGCTGCTAGATGGAAGGCGTGCTTAGCATGCGGGACGTCCTGGGTTCAACGCTCAGCGCCTCCATTTAGGAAGAAGGTGGCTAATGTTGGACATGTGAAGTGTGTGGATCCAAATACAATGTCCATGACTTTGTGAGTGTTTTGCTTTTGCCACCTGTCTTCATCACTGTCCCAACCACGACCAGGCTTTGCTTCCAAAACAGCGCTTCCGCCCTCTGAGAGTCTGTTCTGGCACGTTATTTTATTGAAGTATGGATGAATGGAGATGGGTGAATATGGGTGTTTAAAATTTACAGTGGTAAACGTAATCATTAATGTCTTTGCGACTCCATTTTCCAGATGGGGAAACAATGTCAGAATTTGGAGGGGAGAGAGATGGAGAATCTCCTGAGGAAGAGGTACCGTCTCCTTTTGTTGCTGTTCTTCCTCTTCTTCCAGTGTATAAGCACGGGCGTGGGCACCTGGTAAAACAGACGTGGATGCAAGAAGCCGTGACTTTGCATCCTCACGTTTGCACTTGCCCACGAACATTTTTGACCTGGGTTTTTAACCCGTAATTGATACAGTCATTCTGTGCTTCATGTCACATGCCTGCATAGTGTACTTCTGATAGTTTTCCTGACTCACCTAATGAAAGCAGTGTCTGTATCTAAATTCTTGTTTCCAAGTCCTTTTCCGTTATATGCCTTGTTACAGGACACTGAACGTAGAGTTGGTCCTGTGAAAGTGAGGTGCTTTCTTCCCTTCTTTTTTAGCAATCCTCACTTGAAATTGATGAAGTGGTGTCTCTCGTCGAGTCTAGGATATTGGGCCTTTCCATTCCCTTCCCAGGAACAGTGTTCTCGTTTTCCTTATTATAACGTATGATGTTGCTTGACACCGCATCCTTCTGCTCAGGCTGACCCTTCCTCCCCTTCCCGTCACATCCCTCCTCGTCCCCCCCCCCCCCGCCCCCGCCCCCCTGCACTGGGGCTGCGTTTTGAGGCACAGCGCAGTCTTCCCAGCATTCCCTGAGCTATGGACGTGCAACAGACTCTCCTGTCCCTTGTGCCCTTACATTCTCCCTTGACTTCAGTTGTAGGGCTGTGCAGACTTGTCTGTGGTGACTCGTTTCCATGGATGTGTGCCCCTGGCAGCGTAGGGCACCGAGTCTGACTTTTATTTGTATTGGCAGCTTCTCCAGGATAGTGCTAGCGGCCTGATAGGTACAGGAAATAACCGTTGTCCTAGTGAGTGAGTGGATGACCAAATACACGAACATGATGGTTTCTGAAGGTCGGTTCTTGTTTTGTTTTGGTTTCCTAGGACGGGGCGACTGAGCTAACGGTCGCAAAACCAGAAGATGTTCCTGAGCCTGCTGACATCGCTCAAGAGGAACTGGCAGATGATAACACGTTGACCTCTCTCGACGGAGCACTCGGGAGTGACGTGTTCGGTAAGTTAGTGAACATGTATTGAGCTGTTTGTTTTTGCTCATTTACCGAAGTGTCTGCCCCGAAGCTCGTTTTCGGAGGGGAAGCGTATATATAGCGCGCTGCTAGATGGAAGGCGTGCTTAGCATGCGGGACGTCCTGGGTTCAACGCTCAGCGCCTCCATTTAGGAAGAAGGTGGCTAATGTTGGACATGTGAAGTGTGTGGATCCAAATACAGTGTCCATGACTTTGTGAGTGTTTTGCTTTTGCCACCTGTCTTCATCACTGTCCCAACCACGACCAGGCTTTGCTTCCAAAACAGCGCTTCCGCCCTCTGAGAGTCTGTTCTGGCACGTTATTTTATTGAAGTATGGATGAATGGAGATGGGTGAATATGGGTGTTTAAAATTTACAGTGGTAAACGTAATCATTAATGTCTTTGCGACTCCATTTTCCAGATGGGGAAACAATGTCAGAATTTGGAGGGGAGAGAGATGGAGAATCTCCTGAGGAAGAGGTACCGTCTCCTTTTGTTGCTGTTCTTCCTCTTCTTCCAGTGTATAAGCACGGGCGTGGGCACCTGGTAAAACAGACGTGGATGCAAGAAGCCGTGACTTTGCATCCTCACGTTTGCACTTGCCCACGAACATTTTTGACCTGGGTTTTTAACCCGTAATTGATACAGTCATTCTGTGCTTCATGTCACATGCCTGCATAGTGTACTTCTGATAGTTTTCCTGACTCACCTAATGAAAGCAGTGTCTGTATCTAAATTCTTGTTTCCAAGTCCTTTTCCGTTATATGCCTTGTTACAGGACACTGAACGTAGAGTTGGTCCTGTGAAAGTGAGGTGCTTTCTTCCCTTCTTTTTTAGCAATCCTCACTTGAAATTGATGAAGTGGTGTCTCTCGTCGAGTCTAGGATATTGGGCCTTTCCATTCCCTTCCCAGGAACAGTGTTCTCGTTTTCCTTATTATAACGTATGATGTTGCTTGACACCGCATCCTTCTGCTCAGGCTGCCCCTTCCTCCCCTTCCCGTCACATCCCTCCTCGTCCCCCCCCCCCCCGCCCCCGCCCCCCTGCACTGGGGCTGCGTTTTGAGGCACAGCGCAGTCTTCCCAGCATTCCCTGAGCTATGGACGTGCAACAGACTCTCCTGTCCCTTGTGCCCTTACATTCTCCCTTGACTTCAGTTGTAGGGCTGTGCAGACTTGTCTGTGGTGACTCGTTTCCATGGATGTGTGCCCCTGGCAGCGTAGGGCACCGAGTCTGACTTTTATTTGTATTGGCAGCTTCTCCAGGATAGTGCTAGCGGCCTGATAGGTACAGGAAATAACCGTTGTCCTAGTGAGTGAGTGGATGACCAAATACACGAACATGATGGTTTCTGAAGGTCGGTTCTTGTTTTGTTTTGGTTTCCTAGGACGGGGCGACTGAGCTAACGGTCGCAAAACCAGAAGATGTTCCTGAGCCTGCTGACATCGCTCAAGAGGAACTGGCAGATGATAACACGTTGACCTCTCTCGACGGAGCACTCGGGAGTGACGTGTTCGGTAAGTTAGTGAACATGTATTGAGCTGTTTGTTTTTGCTCATTTACCGAAGTGTCTGCCCCGAAGCTCGTTTTCGGAGGGGAAGCGTATATATAGCGCGCTGCTAGATGGAAGGCGTGCTTAGCATGCGGGACGTCCTGGGTTCAACGCTCAGCGCCTCCATTTAGGAAGAAGGTGGCTAATGTTGGACATGTGAAGTGTGTGGATCCAAATACAGTGTCCATGACTTTGTGAGTGTTTTGCTTTTGCCACCTGTCTTCATCACTGTCCCAACCACGACCAGGCTTTGCTTCCAAAACAGCGCTTCCGCCCTCTGAGAGTCTGTTCTGGCACGTTATTTTATTGAAGTATGGATGAATGGAGATGGGTGAATATGGGTGTTTAAAATTTACAGTGGTAAACGTAATCATTAATGTCTTTGCGACTCCATTTTCCAGATGGGGAAACAATGTCAGAATTTGGAGGGGAGAGAGATGGAGAATCTCCTGAGGAAGAGGTACCGTCTCCTTTTGTTGCTGTTCTTCCTCTTCTTCCAGTGTATAAGCACGGGCGTGGGCACCTGGTAAAACAGACGTGGATGCAAGAAGCCGTGACTTTGCATCCTCACGTTTGCACTTGCCCACGAACATTTTTGACCTGGGTTTTTAACCCGTAATTGATACAGTCATTCTGTGCTTCATGTCACATGCCTGCATAGTGTACTTCTGATAGTTTTCCTGACTCACCTAATGAAAGCAGTGTCTGTATCTAAATTCTTGTTTCCAAGTCCTTTTCCGTTATATGCCTTGTTACAGGACACTGAACGTAGAGTTGGTCCTGTGAAAGTGAGGTGCTTTCTTCCCTTCTTTTTTAGCAATCCTCACTTGAAATTGATGAAGTGGTGTCTCTCGTCGAGTCTAGGATATTGGGCCTTTCCATTCCCTTCCCAGGAACAGTGTTCTCGTTTTCCTTATTATAACGTATGATGTTGCTTGACACCGCATCCTTCTGCTCAGGCTGCCCCTTCCTCCCCTTCCCGTCACATCCCTCCTCGTCCCCCCCCCCCGCCCCCGCCCCCCTGCACTGGGGCTGCGTTTTGAGGCACAGCGCAGTCTTCCCAGCATTCCCTGAGCTATGGACGTGCAACAGACTCTCCTGTCCCTTGTGCCCTTACATTCTCCCTTGACTTCAGTTGTAGGGCTGTGCAGACTTGTCTGTGGTGACTCGTTTCCATGGATGTGTGCCCCTGGCAGCGTAGGGCACCGAGTCTGACTTTTATTTGTAT
This sequence comes from Vicugna pacos, assembly GCF_048564905.1. Classification (NCBI taxonomy): domain Eukaryota; kingdom Metazoa; phylum Chordata; class Mammalia; order Artiodactyla; family Camelidae; genus Vicugna; species Vicugna pacos. Next base: position 18,563,006 of record NC_132999.1, on the reverse strand, counting down.
TGGCAGCTTCTCCAGGATAGTGCTAGCGGCCTGATAGGTACAGGAAATAACCGTTGTCCTAGTGAGTGAGTGGATGACCAAATACACGAACATGATGGTTTCTGAAGGTCGGTTCTTGTTTTGTTTTGGTTTCCTAGGACGGGGCGACTGAGCTAACGGTCGCAAAACCAGAAGATGTTCCTGAGCCTGCTGACATCGCTCAAGAGGAACTGGCAGATGATAACACGTTGACCTCTCTCGACGGAGCACTCGGGAGTGACGTGTTCGGTAAGTTAGTGAACATGTATTGAGCTGTTTGTTTTTGCTCATTTACCGAAGTGTCTGCCCCGAAGCTCGTTTTCGGAGGGGAAGCGTATATATAGCGCGCTGCTAGATGGAAGGCGTGCTTAGCATGCGGGACGTCCTGGGTTCAACGCTCAGCGCCTCCATTTAGGAAGAAGGTGGCTAATGTTGGACATGTGAAGTGTGTGGATCCAAATACAGTGTCCATGACTTTGTGAGTGTTTTGCTTTTGCCACCTGTCTTCATCACTGTCCCAACCACGACCAGGCTTTGCTTCCAAAACAGCGCTTCCGCCCTCTGAGAGTCTGTTCTGGCACGTTATTTTATTGAAGTATGGATGAATGGAGATGGGTGAATATGGGTGTTTAAAATTTACAGTGGTAAACGTAATCATTAATGTCTTTGCGACTCCATTTTCCAGATGGGGAAACAATGTCAGAATTTGGAGGGGAGAGAGATGGAGAATCTCCTGAGGAAGAGGTACCGTCTCCTTTTGTTGCTGTTCTTCCTCTTCTTCCAGTGTATAAGCACGGGCGTGGGCACCTGGTAAAACAGACGTGGATGCAAGAAGCCGTGACTTTGCATCCTCACGTTTGCACTTGCCCACGAACATTTTTGACCTGGGTTTTTAACCCGTAATTGATACAGTCATTCTGTGCTTCATGTCACATGCCTGCATAGTGTACTTCTGATAGTTTTCCTGACTCACCTAATGAAAGCAGTGTCTGTATCTAAATTCTTGTTTCCAAGTCCTTTTCCGTTATATGCCTTGTTACAGGACACTGAACGTAGAGTTGGTCCTGTGAAAGTGAGGTGCTTTCTTCCCTTCTTTTTTAGCAATCCTCACTTGAAATTGATGAAGTGGTGTCTCTCGTCGAGTCTAGGATATTGGGCCTTTCCATTCCCTTCCCAGGAACAGTGTTCTCGTTTTCCTTATTATAACGTATGATGTTGCTTGACACCGCATCCTTCTGCTCAGGCTGCCCCTTCCTCCCCTTCCCGTCACATCCCTCCTCGTCCCCCCCCCCCCGCCCCCGCCCCCCTGCACTGGGGCTGCGTTTTGAGGCACAGCGCAGTCTTCCCAGCATTCCCTGAGCTATGGACGTGCAACAGACTCTCCTGTCCCTTGTGCCCTTACATTCTCCCTTGACTTCAGTTGTAGGGCTGTGCAGACTTGTCTGTGGTGACTCGTTTCCATGGATGTGTGCCCCTGGCAGCGTAGGGCACCGAGTCTGACTTTTATTTGTATTGGCAGCTTCTCCAGGATAGTGCTAGCGGCCTGATAGGTACAGGAAATAACCGTTGTCCTAGTGAGTGAGTGGATGACCAAATACACGAACATGATGGTTTCTGAAGGTCGGTTCTTGTTTTGTTTTGGTTTCCTAGGACGGGGCGACTGAGCTAACGGTCGCAAAACCAGAAGATGTTCCTGAGCCTGCTGACATCGCTCAAGAGGAACTGGCAGATGATAACACGTTGACCTCTCTCGACGGAGCACTCGGGAGTGACGTGTTCGGTAAGTTAGTGAACATGTATTGAGCTGTTTGTTTTTGCTCATTTACCGAAGTGTCTGCCCCGAAGCTCGTTTTCGGAGGGGAAGCGTATATATAGCGCGCTGCTAGATGGAAGGCGTGCTTAGCATGCGGGACGTCCTGGGTTCAACGCTCAGCGCCTCCATTTAGGAAGAAGGTGGCTAATGTTGGACATGTGAAGTGTGTGGATCCAAATACAATGTCCATGACTTTGTGAGTGTTTTGCTTTTGCCACCTGTCTTCATCACTGTCCCAACCACGACCAGGCTTTGCTTCCAAAACAGCGCTTCCGCCCTCTGAGAGTCTGTTCTGGCACGTTATTTTATTGAAGTATGGATGAATGGAGATGGGTGAATATGGGTGTTTAAAATTTACAGTGGTAAACGTAATCATTAATGTCTTTGCGACTCCATTTTCCAGATGGGGAAACAATGTCAGAATTTGGAGGGGAGAGAGATGGAGAATCTCCTGAGGAAGAGGTACCGTCTCCTTTTGTTGCTGTTCTTCCTCTTCTTCCAGTGTATAAGCACGGGCGTGGGCACCTGGTAAAACAGACGTGGATGCAAGAAGCCGTGACTTTGCATCCTCACGTTTGCACTTGCCCACGAACATTTTTGACCTGGGTTTTTAACCCGTAATTGATACAGTCATTCTGTGCTTCATGTCACATGCCTGCATAGTGTACTTCTGATAGTTTTCCTGACTCACCTAATGAAAGCAGTGTCTGTATCTAAATTCTTGTTTCCAAGTCCTTTTCCGTTATATGCCTTGTTACAGGACACTGAACGTAGAGTTGGTCCTGTGAAAGTGAGGTGCTTTCTTCCCTTCTTTTTTAGCAATCCTCACTTGAAATTGATGAAGTGGTGTCTCTCGTCGAGTCTAGGATATTGGGCCTTTCCATTCCCTTCCCAGGAACAGTGTTCTCGTTTTCCTTATTATAACGTATGATGTTGCTTGACACCGCATCCTTCTGCTCAGGCTGCCCCTTCCTCCCCTTCCCGTCACATCCCTCCTCGTCCCCCCCCCCCCGCCCCCGCCCCCCTGCACTGGGGCTGCGTTTTGAGGCACAGCGCAGTCTTCCCAGCATTCCCTGAGCTATGGACGTGCAACAGACTCTCCTGTCCCTTGTGCCCTTACATTCTCCCTTGACTTCAGTTGTAGGGCTGTGCAGACTTGTCTGTGGTGACTCGTTTCCATGGATGTGTGCCCCTGGCAGCGTAGGGCACCGAGTCTGACTTTTATTTGTATTGGCAGCTTCTCCAGGATAGTGCTAGCGGCCTGATAGGTACAGGAAATAACCGTTGTCCTAGTGAGTGAGTGGATGACCAAATACACGAACATGATGGTTTCTGAAGGTCGGTTCTTGTTTTGTTTTGGTTTCCTAGGACGGGGCGACTGAGCTAACGGTCGCAAAACCAGAAGATGTTCCTGAGCCTGCTGACATCGCTCAAGAGGAACTGGCAGATGATAACACGTTGACCTCTCTCGACGGAGCACTCGGGAGTGACGTGTTCGGTAAGTTAGTGAACATGTATTGAGCTGTTTGTTTTTGCTCATTTACCGAAGTGTCTGCCCCGAAGCTCGTTTTCGGAGGGGAAGCGTATATATAGCGCGCTGCTAGATGGAAGGCGTGCTTAGCATGCGGGACGTCCTGGGTTCAACGCTCAGCGCCTCCATTTAGGAAGAAGGTGGCTAATGTTGGACATGTGAAGTGTGTGGATCCAAATACAATGTCCATGACTTTGTGAGTGTTTTGCTTTTGCCACCTGTCTTCATCACTGTCCCAACCACGACCAGGCTTTGCTTCCAAAACAGCGCTTCCGCCCTCTGAGAGTCTGTTCTGGCACGTTATTTTATTGAAGTATGGATGAATGGAGATGGGTGAATATGGGTGTTTAAAATTTACAGTGGTAAACGTAATCATTAATGTCTTTGCGACTCCATTTTCCAGATGGGGAAACAATGTCAGAATTTGGAGGGGAGAGAGATGGAGAATCTCCTGAGGAAGAGGTACCGTCTCCTTTTGTTGCTGTTCTTCCTCTTCTTCCAGTGTATAAGCACGGGCGTGGGCACCTGGTAAAACAGACGTGGATGCAAGAAGCCGTGACTTTGCATCCTCACGTTTGCACTTGCCCACGAACATTTTTGACCTGGGTTTTTAACCCGTAATTGATACAGTCATTCTGTGCTTCATGTCACATGCCTGCATAGTGTACTTCTGATAGTTTTCCTGACTCACCTAATGAAAGCAGTGTCTGTATCTAAATTCTTGTTTCCAAGTCCTTTTCCGTTATATGCCTTGTTACAGGACACTGAACGTAGAGTTGGTCCTGTGAAAGTGAGGTGCTTTCTTCCCTTCTTTTTTAGCAATCCTCACTTGAAATTGATGAAGTGGTGTCTCTCGTCGAGTCTAGGATATTGGGCCTTTCCATTCCCTTCCCAGGAACAGTGTTCTCGTTTTCCTTATTATAACGTATGATGTTGCTTGACACCGCATCCTTCTGCTCAGGCTGCCCCTTCCTCCCCTTCCCGTCACATCCCTCCTCGTCCCCCCCCCCCCCCGCCCCCGCCCCCCTGCACTGGGGCTGCGTTTTGAGGCACAGCGCAGTCTTCCCAGCATTCCCTGAGCTATGGACGTGCAACAGACTCTCCTGTCCCTTGTGCCCTTACATTCTCCCTTGACTTCAGTTGTAGGGCTGTGCAGACTTGTCTGTGGTGACTCGTTTCCATGGATGTGTGCCCCTGGCAGCGTAGGGCACCGAGTCTGACTTTTATTTGTATTGGCAGCTTCTCCAGGATAGTGCTAGCGGCCTGATAGGTACAGGAAATAACCGTTGTCCTAGTGAGTGAGTGGATGACCAAATACACGAACATGATGGTTTCTGAAGGTCGGTTCTTGTTTTGTTTTGGTTTCCTAGGACGGGGCGACTGAGCTAACGGTCGCAAAACCAGAAGATGTTCCTGAGCCTGCTGACATCGCTCAAGAGGAACTGGCAGATGATAACACGTTGACCTCTCTCGACGGAGCACTCGGGAGTGACGTGTTCGGTAAGTTAGTGAACATGTATTGAGCTGTTTGTTTTTGCTCATTTACCGAAGTGTCTGCCCCGAAGCTCGTTTTCGGAGGGGAAGCGTATATATAGCGCGCTGCTAGATGGAAGGCGTGCTTAGCATGCGGGACGTCCTGGGTTCAACGCTCAGCGCCTCCATTTAGGAAGAAGGTGGCTAATGTTGGACATGTGAAGTGTGTGGATCCAAATACAATGTCCATGACTTTGTGAGTGTTTTGCTTTTGCCACCTGTCTTCATCACTGTCCCAACCACGACCAGGCTTTGCTTCCAAAACAGCGCTTCCGCCCTCTGAGAGTCTGTTCTGGCACGTTATTTTATTGAAGTATGGATGAATGGAGATGGGTGAATATGGGTGTTTAAAATTTACAGTGGTAAACGTAATCATTAATGTCTTTGCGACTCCATTTTCCAGATGGGGAAACAATGTCAGAATTTGGAGGGGAGAGAGATGGAGAATCTCCTGAGGAAGAGGTACCGTCTCCTTTTGTTGCTGTTCTTCCTCTTCTTCCAGTGTATAAGCACGGGCGTGGGCACCTGGTAAAACAGACGTGGATGCAAGAAGCCGTGACTTTGCATCCTCACGTTTGCACTTGCCCACGAACATTTTTGACCTGGGTTTTTAACCCGTAATTGATACAGTCATTCTGTGCTTCATGTCACATGCCTGCATAGTGTACTTCTGATAGTTTTCCTGACTCACCTAATGAAAGCAGTGTCTGTATCTAAATTCTTGTTTCCAAGTCCTTTTCCGTTATATGCCTTGTTACAGGACACTGAACGTAGAGTTGGTCCTGTGAAAGTGAGGTGCTTTCTTCCCTTCTTTTTTAGCAATCCTCACTTGAAATTGATGAAGTGGTGTCTCTCGTCGAGTCTAGGATATTGGGCCTTTCCATTCCCTTCCCAGGAACAGTGTTCTCGTTTTCCTTATTATAACGTATGATGTTGCTTGACACCGCATCCTTCTGCTCAGGCTGCCCCTTCCTCCCCTTCCCGTCACATCCCTCCTCGTCCCCCCCCCCCGCCCCCGCCCCCCTGCACTGGGGCTGCGTTTTGAGGCACAGCGCAGTCTTCCCAGCATTCCCTGAGCTATGGACGTGCAACAGACTCTCCTGTCCCTTGTGCCCTTACATTCTCCCTTGACTTCAGTTGTAGGGCTGTGCAGACTTGTCTGTGGTGACTCGTTTCCATGGATGTGTGCCCCTGGCAGCGTAGGGCACCGAGTCTGACTTTTATTTGTATTGGCAGCTTCTCCAGGATAGTGCTAGCGGCCTGATAGGTACAGGAAATAACCGTTGTCCTAGTGAGTGAGTGGATGACCAAATACACGAACATGATGGTTTCTGAAGGTCGGTTCTTGTTTTGTTTTGGTTTCCTAGGACGGGGCGACTGAGCTAACGGTCGCAAAACCAGAAGATGTTCCTGAGCCTGCTGACATCGCTCAAGAGGAACTGGCAGATGATAACACGTTGACCTCTCTCGACGGAGCACTCGGGAGTGACGTGTTCGGTAAGTTAGTGAACATGTATTGAGCTGTTTGTTTTTGCTCATTTACCGAAGTGTCTGCCCCGAAGCTCGTTTTCGGAGGGGAAGCGTATATATAGCGCGCTGCTAGATGGAAGGCGTGCTTAGCATGCGGGACGTCCTGGGTTCAACGCTCAGCGCCTCCATTTAGGAAGAAGGTGGCTAATGTTGGACATGTGAAGTGTGTGGATCCAAATACAATGTCCATGACTTTGTGAGTGTTTTGCTTTTGCCACCTGTCTTCATCACTGTCCCAACCACGACCAGGCTTTGCTTCCAAAACAGCGCTTCCGCCCTCTGAGAGTCTGTTCTGGCACGTTATTTTATTGAAGTATGGATGAATGGAGATGGGTGAATATGGGTGTTTAAAATTTACAGTGGTAAACGTAATCATTAATGTCTTTGCGACTCCATTTTCCAGATGGGGAAACAATGTCAGAATTTGGAGGGGAGAGAGATGGAGAATCTCCTGAGGAAGAGGTACCGTCTCCTTTTGTTGCTGTTCTTCCTCTTCTTCCAGTGTATAAGCACGGGCGTGGGCACCTGGTAAAACAGACGTGGATGCAAGAAGCCGTGACTTTGCATCCTCACGTTTGCACTTGCCCACGAACATTTTTGACCTGGGTTTTTAACCCGTAATTGATACAGTCATTCTGTGCTTCATGTCACATGCCTGCATAGTGTACTTCTGATAGTTTTCCTGACTCACCTAATGAAAGCAGTGTCTGTATCTAAATTCTTGTTTCCAAGTCCTTTTCCGTTATATGCCTTGTTACAGGACACTGAACGTAGAGTTGGTCCTGTGAAAGTGAGGTGCTTTCTTCCCTTCTTTTTTAGCAATCCTCACTTGAAATTGATGAAGTGGTGTCTCTCGTCGAGTCTAGGATATTGGGCCTTTCCATTCCCTTCCCAGGAACAGTGTTCTCGTTTTCCTTATTATAACGTATGATGTTGCTTGACACCGCATCCTTCTGCTCAGGCTGCCCCTTCCTCCCCTTCCCGTCACATCCCTCCTCGTCCCCCCCCCCCGCCCCCGCCCCCCTGCACTGGGGCTGCGTTTTGAGGCACAGCGCAGTCTTCCCAGCATTCCCTGAGCTATGGACGTGCAACAGACTCTCCTGTCCCTTGTGCCCTTACATTCTCCCTTGACTTCAGTTGTAGGGCTGTGCAGACTTGTCTGTGGTGACTCGTTTCCATGGATGTGTGCCCCTGGCAGCGTAGGGCACCGAGTCTGACTTTTATTTGTATTGGCAGCTTCTCCAGGATAGTGCTAGCGGCCTGATAGGTACAGGAAATAACCGTTGTCCTAGTGAGTGAGTGGATGACCAAATACACGAACATGATGGTTTCTGAAGGTCGGTTCTTGTTTTGTTTTGGTTTCCTAGGACGGGGCGACTGAGCTAACGGTCGCAAAACCAGAAGATGTTCCTGAGCCTGCTGACATCGCTCAAGAGGAACTGGCAGATGATAACACGTTGACCTCTCTCGACGGAGCACTCGGGAGTGACGTGTTCGGTAAGTTAGTGAACATGTATTGAGCTGTTTGTTTTTGCTCATTTACCGAAGTGTCTGCCCCGAAGCTCGTTTTCGGAGGGGAAGCGTATATATAGCGCGCTGCTAGATGGAAGGCGTGCTTAGCATGCGGGACGTCCTGGGTTCAACGCTCAGCGCCTCCATTTAGGAAGAAGGTGGCTAATGTTGGACATGTGAAGTGTGTGGATCCAAATACAATGTCCATGACTTTGTGAGTGTTTTGCTTTTGCCACCTGTCTTCATCACTGTCCCAACCACGACCAGGCTTTGCTTCCAAAACAGCGCTTCCGCCCTCTGAGAGTCTGTTCTGGCACGTTATTTTATTGAAGTATGGATGAATGGAGATGGGTGAATATGGGTGTTTAAAATTTACAGTGGTAAACGTAATCATTAATGTCTTTGCGACTCCATTTTCCAGATGGGGAAACAATGTCAGAATTTGGAGGGGAGAGAGATGGAGAATCTCCTGAGGAAGAGGTACCGTCTCCTTTTGTTGCTGTTCTTCCTCTTCTTCCAGTGTATAAGCACGGGCGTGGGCACCTGGTAAAACAGACGTGGATGCAAGAAGCCGTGACTTTGCATCCTCACGTTTGCACTTGCCCACGAACATTTTTGACCTGGGTTTTTAACCCGTAATTGATACAGTCATTCTGTGCTTCATGTCACATGCCTGCATAGTGTACTTCTGATAGTTTTCCTGACTCACCTAATGAAAGCAGTGTCTGTATCTAAATTCTTGTTTCCAAGTCCTTTTCCGTTATATGCCTTGTTACAGGACACTGAACGTAGAGTTGGTCCTGTGAAAGTGAGGTGCTTTCTTCCCTTCTTTTTTAGCAATCCTCACTTGAAATTGATGAAGTGGTGTCTCTCGTCGAGTCTAGGATATTGGGCCTTTCCATTCCCTTCCCAGGAACAGTGTTCTCGTTTTCCTTATTATAACGTATGATGTTGCTTGACACCGCATCCTTCTGCTCAGGCTGACCCTTCCTCCCCTTCCCGTCACATCCCTCCTCGTCCCCCCCCCCCGCCCCCGCCCCCCTGCACTGGGGCTGCGTTTTGAGGCACAGCGCAGTCTTCCCAGCATTCCCTGAGCTATGGACGTGCAACAGACTCTCCTGTCCCTTGTGCCCTTACATTCTCCCTTGACTTCAGTTGTAGGGCTGTGCAGACTTGTCTGTGGTGACTCGTTTCCATGGATGTGTGCCCCTGGCAGCGTAGGGCACCGAGTCTGACTTTTATTTGTATTGGCAGCTTCTCCAGGATAGTGCTAGCGGCCTGATAGGTACAGGAAATAACCGTTGTCCTAGTGAGTGAGTGGATGACCAAATACACGAACATGATGGTTTCTGAAGGTCGGTTCTTGTTTTGTTTTGGTTTCCTAGGACGGGGCGACTGAGCTAACGGTCGCAAAACCAGAAGATGTTCCTGAGCCTGCTGACATCGCTCAAGAGGAACTGGCAGATGATAACACGTTGACCTCTCTCGACGGAGCACTCGGGAGTGACGTGTTCGGTAAGTTAGTGAACATGTATTGAGCTGTTTGTTTTTGCTCATTTACCGAAGTGTCTGCCCCGAAGCTCGTTTTCGGAGGGGAAGCGTATATATAGCGCGCTGCTAGATGGAAGGCGTGCTTAGCATGCGGGACGTCCTGGGTTCAACGCTCAGCGCCTCCATTTAGGAAGAAGGTGGCTAATGTTGGACATGTGAAGTGTGTGGATCCAAATACAGTGTCCATGACTTTGTGAGTGTTTTGCTTTTGCCACCTGTCTTCATCACTGTCCCAACCACGACCAGGCTTTGCTTCCAAAACAGCGCTTCCGCCCTCTGAGAGTCTGTTCTGGCACGTTATTTTATTGAAGTATGGATGAATGGAGATGGGTGAATATGGGTGTTTAAAATTTACAGTGGTAAACGTAATCATTAATGTCTTTGCGACTCCATTTTCCAGATGGGGAAACAATGTCAGAATTTGGAGGGGAGAGAGATGGAGAATCTCCTGAGGAAGAGGTACCGTCTCCTTTTGTTGCTGTTCTTCCTCTTCTTCCAGTGTATAAGCACGGGCGTGGGCACCTGGTAAAACAGACGTGGATGCAAGAAGCCGTGACTTTGCATCCTCACGTTTGCACTTGCCCACGAACATTTTTGACCTGGGTTTTTAACCCGTAATTGATACAGTCATTCTGTGCTTCATGTCACATGCCTGCATAGTGTACTTCTGATAGTTTTCCTGACTCACCTAATGAAAGCAGTGTCTGTATCTAAATTCTTGTTTCCAAGTCCTTTTCCGTTATATGCCTTGTTACAGGACACTGAACGTAGAGTTGGTCCTGTGAAAGTGAGGTGCTTTCTTCCCTTCTTTTTTAGCAATCCTCACTTGAAATTGATGAAGTGGTGTCTCTCGTCGAGTCTAGGATATTGGGCCTTTCCATTCCCTTCCCAGGAACAGTGTTCTCGTTTTCCTTATTATAACGTATGATGTTGCTTGACACCGCATCCTTCTGCTCAGGCTGCCCCTTCCTCCCCTTCCCGTCACATCCCTCCTCGTCCCCCCCCCCCGCCCCCGCCCCCCTGCACTGGGGCTGCGTTTTGAGGCACAGCGCAGTCTTCCCAGCATTCCCTGAGCTATGGACGTGCAACAGACTCTCCTGTCCCTTGTGCCCTTACATTCTCCCTTGACTTCAGTTGTAGGGCTGTGCAGACTTGTCTGTGGTGACTCGTTTCCATGGATGTGTGCCCCTGGCAGCGTAGGGCACCGAGTCTGACTTTTATTTGTATTGGCAGCTTCTCCAGGATAGTGCTAGCGGCCTGATAGGTACAGGAAATAACCGTTGTCCTAGTGAGTGAGTGGATGACCAAATACACGAACATGATGGTTTCTGAAGGTCGGTTCTTGTTTTGTTTTGGTTTCCTAGGACGGGGCGACTGAGCTAACGGTCGCAAAACCAGAAGATGTTCCTGAGCCTGCTGACATCGCTCAAGAGGAACTGGCAGATGATAACACGTTGACCTCTCTCGACGGAGCACTCGGGAGTGACGTGTTCGGTAAGTTAGTGAACATGTATTGAGCTGTTTGTTTTTGCTCATTTACCGAAGTGTCTGCCCCGAAGCTCGTTTTCGGAGGGGAAGCGTATATATAGCGCGCTGCTAGATGGAAGGCGTGCTTAGCATGCGGGACGTCCTGGGTTCAACGCTCAGCGCCTCCATTTAGGAAGAAGGTGGCTAATGTTGGACATGTGAAGTGTGTGGATCCAAATACAATGTCCATGACTTTGTGAGTGTTTTGCTTTTGCCACCTGTCTTCATCACTGTCCCAACCACGACCAGGCTTTGCTTCCAAAACAGCGCTTCCGCCCTCTGAGAGTCTGTTCTGGCACGTTATTTTATTGAAGTATGGATGAATGGAGATGGGTGAATATGGGTGTTTAAAATTTACAGTGGTAAACGTAATCATTAATGTCTTTGCGACTCCATTTTCCAGATGGGGAAACAATGTCAGAATTTGGAGGGGAGAGAGATGGAGAATCTCCTGAGGAAGAGGTACCGTCTCCTTTTGTTGCTGTTCTTCCTCTTCTTCCAGTGTATAAGCACGGGCGTGGGCACCTGGTAAAACAGACGTGGATGCAAGAAGCCGTGACTTTGCATCCTCACGTTTGCACTTGCCCACGAACATTTTTGACCTGGGTTTTTAACCCGTAATTGATACAGTCATTCTGTGCTTCATGTCACATGCCTGCATAGTGTACTTCTGATAGTTTTCCTGACTCACCTAATGAAAGCAGTGTCTGTATCTAAATTCTTGTTTCCAAGTCCTTTTCCGTTATATGCCTTGTTACAGGACACTGAACGTAGAGTTGGTCCTGTGAAAGTGAGGTGCTTTCTTCCCTTCTTTTTTAGCAATCCTCACTTGAAATTGATGAAGTGGTGTCTCTCGTCGAGTCTAGGATATTGGGCCTTTCCATTCCCTTCCCAGGAACAGTGTTCTCGTTTTCCTTATTATAACGTATGATGTTGCTTGACACCGCATCCTTCTGCTCAGGCTGACCCTTCCTCCCCTTCCCGTCACATCCCTCCTCGTCCCCCCCCCCCCGCCCCCGCCCCCCTGCACTGGGGCTGCGTTTTGAGGCACAGCGCAGTCTTCCCAGCATTCCCTGAGCTATGGACGTGCAACAGACTCTCCTGTCCCTTGTGCCCTTACATTCTCCCTTGACTTCAGTTGTAGGGCTGTGCAGACTTGTCTGTGGTGACTCGTTTCCATGGATGTGTGCCCCTGGCAGCGTAGGGCACCGAGTCTGACTTTTATTTGTATTGGCAGCTTCTCCAGGATAGTGCTAGCGGCCTGATAGGTACAGGAAATAACCGTTGTCCTAGTGAGTGAGTGGATGACCAAATACACGAACATGATGGTTTCTGAAGGTCGGTTCTTGTTTTGTTTTGGTTTCCTAGGACGGGGCGACTGAGCTAACGGTCGCAAAACCAGAAGATGTTCCTGAGCCTGCTGACATCGCTCAAGAGGAACTGGCAGATGATAACACGTTGACCTCTCTCGACGGAGCACTCGGGAGTGACGTGTTCGGTAAGTTAGTGAACATGTATTGAGCTGTTTGTTTTTGCTCATTTACCGAAGTGTCTGCCCCGAAGCTCGTTTTCGGAGGGGAAGCGTATATATAGCGCGCTGCTAGATGGAAGGCGTGCTTAGCATGCGGGACGTCCTGGGTTCAACGCTCAGCGCCTCCATTTAGGAAGAAGGTGGCTAATGTTGGACATGTGAAGTGTGTGGATCCAAATACAGTGTCCATGACTTTGTGAGTGTTTTGCTTTTGCCACCTGTCTTCATCACTGTCCCAACCACGACCAGGCTTTGCTTCCAAAACAGCGCTTCCGCCCTCTGAGAGTCTGTTCTGGCACGTTATTTTATTGAAGTATGGATGAATGGAGATGGGTGAATATGGGTGTTTAAAATTTACAGTGGTAAACGTAATCATTAATGTCTTTGCGACTCCATTTTCCAGATGGGGAAACAATGTCAGAATTTGGAGGGGAGAGAGATGGAGAATCTCCTGAGGAAGAGGTACCGTCTCCTTTTGTTGCTGTTCTTCCTCTTCTTCCAGTGTATAAGCACGGGCGTGGGCACCTGGTAAAACAGACGTGGATGCAAGAAGCCGTGACTTTGCATCCTCACGTTTGCACTTGCCCACGAACATTTTTGACCTGGGTTTTTAACCCGTAATTGATACAGTCATTCTGTGCTTCATGTCACATGCCTGCATAGTGTACTTCTGATAGTTTTCCTGACTCACCTAATGAAAGCAGTGTCTGTATCTAAATTCTTGTTTCCAAGTCCTTTTCCGTTATATGCCTTGTTACAGGACACTGAACGTAGAGTTGGTCCTGTGAAAGTGAGGTGCTTTCTTCCCTTCTTTTTTAGCAATCCTCACTTGAAATTGATGAAGTGGTGTCTCTCGTCGAGTCTAGGATATTGGGCCTTTCCATTCCCTTCCCAGGAACAGTGTTCTCGTTTTCCTTATTATAACGTATGATGTTGCTTGACACCGCATCCTTCTGCTCAGGCTGCCCCTTCCTCCCCTTCCCGTCACATCCCTCCTCGTCCCCCCCCCCCGCCCCCGCCCCCCTGCACTGGGGCTGCGTTTTGAGGCACAGCGCAGTCTTCCCAGCATTCCCTGAGCTATGGACGTGCAACAGACTCTCCTGTCCCTTGTGCCCTTACATTCTCCCTTGACTTCAGTTGTAGGGCTGTGCAGACTTGTCTGTGGTGACTCGTTTCCATGGATGTGTGCCCCTGGCAGCGTAGGGCACCGAGTCTGACTTTTATTTGTATTGGCAGCTTCTCCAGGATAGTGCTAGCGGCCTGATAGGTACAGGAAATAACCGTTGTCCTAGTGAGTGAGTGGATGACCAAATACACGAACATGATGGTTTCTGAAGGTCGGTTCTTGTTTTGTTTTGGTTTCCTAGGACGGGGCGACTGAGCTAACGGTCGCAAAACCAGAAGATGTTCCTGAGCCTGCTGACATCGCTCAAGAGGAACTGGCAGATGATAACACGTTGACCTCTCTCGACGGAGCACTCGGGAGTGACGTGTTCGGTAAGTTAGTGAACATGTATTGAGCTGTTTGTTTTTGCTCATTTACCGAAGTGTCTGCCCCGAAGCTCGTTTTCGGAGGGGAAGCGTATATATAGCGCGCTGCTAGATGGAAGGCGTGCTTAGCATGCGGGACGTCCTGGGTTCAACGCTCAGCGCCTCCATTTAGGAAGAAGGTGGCTAATGTTGGACATGTGAAGTGTGTGGATCCAAATACAATGTCCATGACTTTGTGAGTGTTTTGCTTTTGCCACCTGTCTTCATCACTGTCCCAACCACGACCAGGCTTTGCTTCCAAAACAGCGCTTCCGCCCTCTGAGAGTCTGTTCTGGCACGTTATTTTATTGAAGTATGGATGAATGGAGATGGGTGAATATGGGTGTTTAAAATTTACAGTGGTAAACGTAATCATTAATGTCTTTGCGACTCCATTTTCCAGATGGGGAAACAATGTCAGAATTTGGAGGGGAGAGAGATGGAGAATCTCCTGAGGAAGAGGTACCGTCTCCTTTTGTTGCTGTTCTTCCTCTTCTTCCAGTGTATAAGCACGGGCGTGGGCACCTGGTAAAACAGACGTGGATGCAAGAAGCCGTGACTTTGCATCCTCACGTTTGCACTTGCCCACGAACATTTTTGACCTGGGTTTTTAACCCGTAATTGATACAGTCATTCTGTGCTTCATGTCACATGCCTGCATAGTGTACTTCTGATAGTTTTCCTGACTCACCTAATGAAAGCAGTGTCTGTATCTAAATTCTTGTTTCCAAGTCCTTTTCCGTTATATGCCTTGTTACAGGACACTGAACGTAGAGTTGGTCCTGTGAAAGTGAGGTGCTTTCTTCCCTTCTTTTTTAGCAATCCTCACTTGAAATTGATGAAGTGGTGTCTCTCGTCGAGTCTAGGATATTGGGCCTTTCCATTCCCTTCCCAGGAACAGTGTTCTCGTTTTCCTTATTATAACGTATGATGTTGCTTGACACCGCATCCTTCTGCTCAGGCTGCCCCTTCCTCCCCTTCCCGTCACATCCCTCCTCGTCCCCCCCCCCCGCCCCCGCCCCCCTGCACTGGGGCTGCGTTTTGAGGCACAGCGCAGTCTTCCCAGCATTCCCTGAGCTATGGACGTGCAACAGACTCTCCTGTCCCTTGTGCCCTTACATTCTCCCTTGACTTCAGTTGTAGGGCTGTGCAGACTTGTCTGTGGTGACTCGTTTCCATGGATGTGTGCCCCTGGCAGCGTAGGGCACCGAGTCTGACTTTTATTTGTATTGGCAGCTTCTCCAGGATAGTGCTAGCGGCCTGATAGGTACAGGAAATAACCGTTGTCCTAGTGAGTGAGTGGATGACCAAATACACGAACATGATGGTTTCTGAAGGTCGGTTCTTGTTTTGTTTTGGTTTCCTAGGACGGGGCGACTGAGCTAACGGTCGCAAAACCAGAAGATGTTCCTGAGCCTGCTGACATCGCTCAAGAGGAACTGGCAGATGATAACACGTTGACCTCTCTCGACGGAGCACTCGGGAGTGACGTGTTCGGTAAGTTAGTGAACATGTATTGAGCTGTTTGTTTTTGCTCATTTACCGAAGTGTCTGCCCCGAAGCTCGTTTTCGGAGGGGAAGCGTATATATAGCGCGCTGCTAGATGGAAGGCGTGCTTAGCATGCGGGACGTCCTGGGTTCAACGCTCAGCGCCTCCATTTAGGAAGAAGGTGGCTAATGTTGGACATGTGAAGTGTGTGGATCCAAATACAATGTCCATGACTTTGTGAGTGTTTTGCTTTTGCCACCTGTCTTCATCACTGTCCCAACCACGACCAGGCTTTGCTTCCAAAACAGCGCTTCCGCCCTCTGAGAGTCTGTTCTGGCACGTTATTTTATTGAAGTATGGATGAATGGAGATGGGTGAATATGGGTGTTTAAAATTTACAGTGGTAAACGTAATCATTAATGTCTTTGCGACTCCATTTTCCAGATGGGGAAACAATGTCAGAATTTGGAGGGGAGAGAGATGGAGAATCTCCTGAGGAAGAGGTACCGTCTCCTTTTGTTGCTGTTCTTCCTCTTCTTCCAGTGTATAAGCACGGGCGTGGGCACCTGGTAAAACAGACGTGGATGCAAGAAGCCGTGACTTTGCATCCTCACGTTTGCACTTGCCCACGAACATTTTTGACCTGGGTTTTTAACCCGTAATTGATACAGTCATTCTGTGCTTCATGTCACATGCCTGCATAGTGTACTTCTGATAGTTTTCCTGACTCACCTAATGAAAGCAGTGTCTGTATCTAAATTCTTGTTTCCAAGTCCTTTTCCGTTATATGCCTTGTTACAGGACACTGAACGTAGAGTTGGTCCTGTGAAAGTGAGGTGCTTTCTTCCCTTCTTTTTTAGCAATCCTCACTTGAAATTGATGAAGTGGTGTCTCTCGTCGAGTCTAGGATATTGGGCCTTTCCATTCCCTTCCCAGGAACAGTGTTCTCGTTTTCCTTATTATAACGTATGATGTTGCTTGACACCGCATCCTTCTGCTCAGGCTGCCCCTTCCTCCCCTTCCCGTCACATCCCTCCTCGTCCCCCCCCCCCCGCCCCCGCCCCCCTGCACTGGGGCTGCGTTTTGAGGCACAGCGCAGTCTTCCCAGCATTCCCTGAGCTATGGACGTGCAACAGACTCTCCTGTCCCTTGTGCCCTTACATTCTCCCTTGACTTCAGTTGTAGGGCTGTGCAGACTTGTCTGTGGTGACTCGTTTCCATGGATGTGTGCCCCTGGCAGCGTAGGGCACCGAGTCTGACTTTTATTTGTATTGGCAGCTTCTCCAGGATAGTGCTAGCGGCCTGATAGGTACAGGAAATAACCGTTGTCCTAGTGAGTGAGTGGATGACCAAATACACGAACATGATGGTTTCTGAAGGTCGGTTCTTGTTTTGTTTTGGTTTCCTAGGACGGGGCGACTGAGCTAACGGTCGCAAAACCAGAAGATGTTCCTGAGCCTGCTGACATCGCTCAAGAGGAACTGGCAGATGATAACACGTTGACCTCTCTCGACGGAGCACTCGGGAGTGACGTGTTCGGTAAGTTAGTGAACATGTATTGAGCTGTTTGTTTTTGCTCATTTACCGAAGTGTCTGCCCCGAAGCTCGTTTTCGGAGGGGAAGCGTATATATAGCGCGCTGCTAGATGGAAGGCGTGCTTAGCATGCGGGACGTCCTGGGTTCAACGCTCAGCGCCTCCATTTAGGAAGAAGGTGGCTAATGTTGGACATGTGAAGTGTGTGGATCCAAATACAATGTCCATGACTTTGTGAGTGTTTTGCTTTTGCCACCTGTCTTCATCACTGTCCCAACCACGACCAGGCTTTGCTTCCAAAACAGCGCTTCCGCCCTCTGAGAGTCTGTTCTGGCACGTTATTTTATTGAAGTATGGATGAATGGAGATGGGTGAATATGGGTGTTTAAAATTTACAGTGGTAAACGTAATCATTAATGTCTTTGCGACTCCATTTTCCAGATGGGGAAACAATGTCAGAATTTGGAGGGGAGAGAGATGGAGAATCTCCTGAGGAAGAGGTACCGTCTCCTTTTGTTGCTGTTCTTCCTCTTCTTCCAGTGTATAAGCACGGGCGTGGGCACCTGGTAAAACAGACGTGGATGCAAGAAGCCGTGACTTTGCATCCTCACGTTTGCACTTGCCCACGAACATTTTTGACCTGGGTTTTTAACCCGTAATTGATACAGTCATTCTGTGCTTCATGTCACATGCCTGCATAGTGTACTTCTGATAGTTTTCCTGACTCACCTAATGAAAGCAGTGTCTGTATCTAAATTCTTGTTTCCAAGTCCTTTTCCGTTATATGCCTTGTTACAGGACACTGAACGTAGAGTTGGTCCTGTGAAAGTGAGGTGCTTTCTTCCCTTCTTTTTTAGCAATCCTCACTTGAAATTGATGAAGTGGTGTCTCTCGTCGAGTCTAGGATATTGGGCCTTTCCATTCCCTTCCCAGGAACAGTGTTCTCGTTTTCCTTATTATAACGTATGATGTTGCTTGACACCGCATCCTTCTGCTCAGGCTGACCCTTCCTCCCCTTCCCGTCACATCCCTCCTCGTCCCCCCCCCCCCCGCCCCCGCCCCCCTGCACTGGGGCTGCGTTTTGAGGCACAGCGCAGTCTTCCCAGCATTCCCTGAGCTATGGACGTGCAACAGACTCTCCTGTCCCTTGTGCCCTTACATTCTCCCTTGACTTCAGTTGTAGGGCTGTGCAGACTTGTCTGTGGTGACTCGTTTCCATGGATGTGTGCCCCTGGCAGCGTAGGGCACCGAGTCTGACTTTTATTTGTATTGGCAGCTTCTCCAGGATAGTGCTAGCGGCCTGATAGGTACAGGAAATAACCGTTGTCCTAGTGAGTGAGTGGATGACCAAATACACGAACATGATGGTTTCTGAAGGTCGGTTCTTGTTTTGTTTTGGTTTCCTAGGACGGGGCGACTGAGCTAACGGTCGCAAAACCAGAAGATGTTCCTGAGCCTGCTGACATCGCTCAAGAGGAACTGGCAGATGATAACACGTTGACCTCTCTCGACGGAGCACTCGGGAGTGACGTGTTCGGTAAGTTAGTGAACATGTATTGAGCTGTTTGTTTTTGCTCATTTACCGAAGTGTCTGCCCCGAAGCTCGTTTTCGGAGGGGAAGCGTATATATAGCGCGCTGCTAGATGGAAGGCGTGCTTAGCATGCGGGACGTCCTGGGTTCAACGCTCAGCGCCTCCATTTAGGAAGAAGGTGGCTAATGTTGGACATGTGAAGTGTGTGGATCCAAATACAGTGTCCATGACTTTGTGAGTGTTTTGCTTTTGCCACCTGTCTTCATCACTGTCCCAACCACGACCAGGCTTTGCTTCCAAAACAGCGCTTCCGCCCTCTGAGAGTCTGTTCTGGCACGTTATTTTATTGAAGTATGGATGAATGGAGATGGGTGAATATGGGTGTTTAAAATTTACAGTGGTAAACGTAATCATTAATGTCTTTGCGACTCCATTTTCCAGATGGGGAAACAATGTCAGAATTTGGAGGGGAGAGAGATGGAGAATCTCCTGAGGAAGAGGTACCGTCTCCTTTTGTTGCTGTTCTTCCTCTTCTTCCAGTGTATAAGCACGGGCGTGGGCACCTGGTAAAACAGACGTGGATGCAAGAAGCCGTGACTTTGCATCCTCACGTTTGCACTTGCCCACGAACATTTTTGACCTGGGTTTTTAACCCGTAATTGATACAGTCATTCTGTGCTTCATGTCACATGCCTGCATAGTGTACTTCTGATAGTTTTCCTGACTCACCTAATGAAAGCAGTGTCTGTATCTAAATTCTTGTTTCCAAGTCCTTTTCCGTTATATGCCTTGTTACAGGACACTGAACGTAGAGTTGGTCCTGTGAAAGTGAGGTGCTTTCTTCCCTTCTTTTTTAGCAATCCTCACTTGAAATTGATGAAGTGGTGTCTCTCGTCGAGTCTAGGATATTGGGCCTTTCCATTCCCTTCCCAGGAACAGTGTTCTCGTTTTCCTTATTATAACGTATGATGTTGCTTGACACCGCATCCTTCTGCTCAGGCTGCCCCTTCCTCCCCTTCCCGTCACATCCCTCCTCGTCCCCCCCCCCCGCCCCCGCCCCCCTGCACTGGGGCTGCGTTTTGAGGCACAGCGCAGTCTTCCCAGCATTCCCTGAGCTATGGACGTGCAACAGACTCTCCTGTCCCTTGTGCCCTTACATTCTCCCTTGACTTCAGTTGTAGGGCTGTGCAGACTTGTCTGTGGTGACTCGTTTCCATGGATGTGTGCCCCTGGCAGCGTAGGGCACCGAGTCTGACTTTTATTTGTATTGGCAGCTTCTCCAGGATAGTGCTAGCGGCCTGATAGGTACAGGAAATAACCGTTGTCCTAGTGAGTGAGTGGATGACCAAATACACGAACATGATGGTTTCTGAAGGTCGGTTCTTGTTTTGTTTTGGTTTCCTAGGACGGGGCGACTGAGCTAACGGTCGCAAAACCAGAAGATGTTCCTGAGCCTGCTGACATCGCTCAAGAGGAACTGGCAGATGATAACACGTTGACCTCTCTCGACGGAGCACTCGGGAGTGACGTGTTCGGTAAGTTAGTGAACATGTATTGAGCTGTTTGTTTTTGCTCATTTACCGAAGTGTCTGCCCCGAAGCTCGTTTTCGGAGGGGAAGCGTATATATAGCGCGCTGCTAGATGGAAGGCGTGCTTAGCATGCGGGACGTCCTGGGTTCAACGCTCAGCGCCTCCATTTAGGAAGAAGGTGGCTAATGTTGGACATGTGAAGTGTGTGGATCCAAATACAGTGTCCATGACTTTGTGAGTGTTTTGCTTTTGCCACCTGTCTTCATCACTGTCCCAACCACGACCAGGCTTTGCTTCCAAAACAGCGCTTCCGCCCTCTGAGAGTCTGTTCTGGCACGTTATTTTATTGAAGTATGGATGAATGGAGATGGGTGAATATGGGTGTTTAAAATTTACAGTGGTAAACGTAATCATTAATGTCTTTGCGACTCCATTTTCCAGATGGGGAAACAATGTCAGAATTTGGAGGGGAGAGAGATGGAGAATCTCCTGAGGAAGAGGTACCGTCTCCTTTTGTTGCTGTTCTTCCTCTTCTTCCAGTGTATAAGCACGGGCGTGGGCACCTGGTAAAACAGACGTGGATGCAAGAAGCCGTGACTTTGCATCCTCACGTTTGCACTTGCCCACGAACATTTTTGACCTGGGTTTTTAACCCGTAATTGATACAGTCATTCTGTGCTTCATGTCACATGCCTGCATAGTGTACTTCTGATAGTTTTCCTGACTCACCTAATGAAAGCAGTGTCTGTATCTAAATTCTTGTTTCCAAGTCCTTTTCCGTTATATGCCTTGTTACAGGACACTGAACGTAGAGTTGGTCCTGTGAAAGTGAGGTGCTTTCTTCCCTTCTTTTTTAGCAATCCTCACTTGAAATTGATGAAGTGGTGTCTCTCGTCGAGTCTAGGATATTGGGCCTTTCCATTCCCTTCCCAGGAACAGTGTTCTCGTTTTCCTTATTATAACGTATGATGTTGCTTGACACCGCATCCTTCTGCTCAGGCTGCCCCTTCCTCCCCTTCCCGTCACATCCCTCCTCGTCCCCCCCCCCCCGCCCCCGCCCCCCTGCACTGGGGCTGCGTTTTGAGGCACAGCGCAGTCTTCCCAGCATTCCCTGAGCTATGGACGTGCAACAGACTCTCCTGTCCCTTGTGCCCTTACATTCTCCCTTGACTTCAGTTGTAGGGCTGTGCAGACTTGTCTGTGGTGACTCGTTTCCATGGATGTGTGCCCCTGGCAGCGTAGGGCACCGAGTCTGACTTTTATTTGTATTGGCAGCTTCTCCAGGATAGTGCTAGCGGCCTGATAGGTACAGGAAATAACCGTTGTCCTAGTGAGTGAGTGGATGACCAAATACACGAACATGATGGTTTCTGAAGGTCGGTTCTTGTTTTGTTTTGGTTTCCTAGGACGGGGCGACTGAGCTAACGGTCGCAAAACCAGAAGATGTTCCTGAGCCTGCTGACATCGCTCAAGAGGAACTGGCAGATGATAACACGTTGACCTCTCTCGACGGAGCACTCGGGAGTGACGTGTTCGGTAAGTTAGTGAACATGTATTGAGCTGTTTGTTTTTGCTCATTTACCGAAGTGTCTGCCCCGAAGCTCGTTTTCGGAGGGGAAGCGTATATATAGCGCGCTGCTAGATGGAAGGCGTGCTTAGCATGCGGGACGTCCTGGGTTCAACGCTCAGCGCCTCCATTTAGGAAGAAGGTGGCTAATGTTGGACATGTGAAGTGTGTGGATCCAAATACAATGTCCATGACTTTGTGAGTGTTTTGCTTTTGCCACCTGTCTTCATCACTGTCCCAACCACGACCAGGCTTTGCTTCCAAAACAGCGCTTCCGCCCTCTGAGAGTCTGTTCTGGCACGTTATTTTATTGAAGTATGGATGAATGGAGATGGGTGAATATGGGTGTTTAAAATTTACAGTGGTAAACGTAATCATTAATGTCTTTGCGACTCCATTTTCCAGATGGGGAAACAATGTCAGAATTTGGAGGGGAGAGAGATGGAGAATCTCCTGAGGAAGAGGTACCGTCTCCTTTTGTTGCTGTTCTTCCTCTTCTTCCAGTGTATAAGCACGGGCGTGGGCACCTGGTAAAACAGACGTGGATGCAAGAAGCCGTGACTTTGCATCCTCACGTTTGCACTTGCCCACGAACATTTTTGACCTGGGTTTTTAACCCGTAATTGATACAGTCATTCTGTGCTTCATGTCACATGCCTGCATAGTGTACTTCTGATAGTTTTCCTGACTCACCTAATGAAAGCAGTGTCTGTATCTAAATTCTTGTTTCCAAGTCCTTTTCCGTTATATGCCTTGTTACAGGACACTGAACGTAGAGTTGGTCCTGTGAAAGTGAGGTGCTTTCTTCCCTTCTTTTTTAGCAATCCTCACTTGAAATTGATGAAGTGGTGTCTCTCGTCGAGTCTAGGATATTGGGCCTTTCCATTCCCTTCCCAGGAACAGTGTTCTCGTTTTCCTTATTATAACGTATGATGTTGCTTGACACCGCATCCTTCTGCTCAGGCTGCCCCTTCCTCCCCTTCCCGTCACATCCCTCCTCGTCGTCCCCCCCCCCGCCCCCGCCCCCCTGCACTGGGGCTGCGTTTTGAGGCACAGCGCAGTCTTCCCAGCATTCCCTGAGCTATGGACGTGCAACAGACTCTCCTGTCCCTTGTGCCCTTACATTCTCCCTTGACTTCAGTTGTAGGGCTGTGCAGACTTGTCTGTGGTGACTCGTTTCCATGGATGTGTGCCCCTGGCAGCGTAGGGCACCGAGTCTGACTTTTATTTGTATTGGCAGCTTCTCCAGGATAGTGCTAGCGGCCTGATAGGTACAGGAAATAACCGTTGTCCTAGTGAGTGAGTGGATGACCAAATACACGAACATGATGGTTTCTGAAGGTCGGTTCTTGTTTTGTTTTGGTTTCCTAGGACGGGGCGACTGAGCTAACGGTCGCAAAACCAGAAGATGTTCCTGAGCCT
Organism: Vicugna pacos; assembly: GCF_048564905.1. NCBI lineage: Eukaryota > Metazoa > Chordata > Mammalia > Artiodactyla > Camelidae > Vicugna > Vicugna pacos. The sequence goes on along the minus strand of NC_132999.1, from coordinate 18,539,856 downwards.
GCTGACATCGCTCAAGAGGAACTGGCAGATGATAACACGTTGACCTCTCTCGACGGAGCACTCGGGAGTGACGTGTTCGGTAAGTTAGTGAACATGTATTGAGCTGTTTGTTTTTGCTCATTTACCGAAGTGTCTGCCCCGAAGCTCGTTTTCGGAGGGGAAGCGTATATATAGCTCATTTGTTGGTAGAATCATGCTTAATATGCAGGGGTTCCTGAGTTCAATTCCAAGTGCCTCGTATAAAAAAAAAATTTACAGAATTGTTTTGAATTGTGTATATTTAAGTGTCATATGTTGCTTTTTAAGTGTTTTCTCTTGCTGCCTGTCTTCATAAATATCTCAAGCACACCCTAGCTTTTCTTTTAAAGAATGCTCCCACTTTATTGAATTGTTTTTTGCTACTTTGTTTTATAGAAAAATCCATCAATCGCAATAGATCCATATGTGTGTTTAAAATTTACGTTCATAATAATTCTCATTCATGTATCTTTAACTTCTTTTTATAGATGACATATCAGCTTTCGATTTAGAAGTGGAGAGAGATTCGAAATTCTCTTCTCGTTTTAAGGTACTGTTGTATGACTATTATTGCTGTTTCAATTATAGGCTTTGAGGAATGTTAGTACACAAATTAAGGGTTGTCCTGAGATTAGTTACTCATCTTTGCATTTTCCAATCCAATCTTTTTCTTCATTTTTTCATCCACCATTGAGAACTTCATTGTGTGCTAAATGTCATGGCGTTGCCTAGTACGCTCTGAATTTTCTTAGCTTATCTAATGAAGCCTGTGTATGTAGTACAGAAAGGAATGTTGAGAAGTCTTACGGAGTTGATACGGCTTTTTGAGTAGTTTTCTATAATAAATAAAGAACTATTCTTTTTCAGCCTGTGAGCAGTTGTGTGTTTCTTTTGTATAAATGGATGTGGCAGACTCTCAGGCAGGTTGAGATAAAAATAGGTTGGATCAAAAAGAATAGTGTTTTCGTGTTGTGTTTTGTTTTTTGTTTTTGCCATATTAACCTTGAAAAGCAAATGCCTGTGAAATGGAGTTATTGTTGTTTCCTTGTCATTGATCTGCAGGGATTATTTCACGGAAATCAGAAGCATGGTTAAGAGTGACAAACATGTGGAGTCAGTGTACTAACAGTTTGGGTTAGTGATGTTTCATTGAGGAGAACCCCTTTTGGATAGTTAGTGTGGCCTGCATGTTGTACTTTGATCATGACCCTAATTGAAGTATCCTGTGTAACAGTGATGACGTGTTCGAAGCTGACGGCTGTGGGGAGAGAGGGAAGGAGACCCTGAGCTATTCTATCTGGACAGCTGCTGCCTGGTTGCCCAGCAGTGTGTGTGAAGTCAACATATTCGTTGGCATGCACTGGCTGTGGGGTCTTGGAAAACCTTGTTGGAGCTGTTTGAATGTCAGCGACTTTGTTGGTAAAATGGTACTGATACCTCTGAGATGTTGTGCAATGAATAAACGTGGTAACAAATGTGAAAACATGTTGTCGCCTGTAAGTGGTGCTATAGGGAGTAAGACAGAATGATCACTGGCAATGCATGGCTGAGTGTTGATACTTTTTTGACATCTGAAGGAGAATAAATGGCAGTGGAGTTAAGAATGGGAAATTCAGAGCGGGCACGTGGATTTCTCAATTGGAGTGTGTCACGTTTCAGTGGACTTAGTGGAGATCTCTGATACGTATAGAGTGCTTTGGTACTTGAGGCTATCTTGAGATTTTAGATGTTTTGACCTTAAAGAAATTCCTGCTCCTGAACACCAACTGCGTGCCGGGCAGTTAGACACTGAATGTACCGGTTGAGGAGTTAGGCTGTAGGAGTAGGAACAGAAGAACCAGTAAACAGCAATCCTCTGTCAGTCACAGTGAGTCCTTCAGGTAAAGAAAATGGAGAACGTCAGTTTTTTATGAAAGTGAATGTTTTGTAGCTAGGATGGGGGTGGGGTAAGAGTGGAATTTACGTAGTTGGCACAGATCGGAGTGTGACCACAGCTGCCAAGGGAAGGATGGGACAGAGTCAGTCACGTGACAGCCCAGGGGAGGGACATTCTGGACAGAGAACAGGGTGTCACATCTGGTTATTGTTCCCCAGCACCTTAGAGTGATCAGGAAGCAGCGAGTGGGTAAGTGTCCTTATACCCATTTTTATTGTTGTGTGTAGGAAAGAAAATGTGCATAGTGAGGACCTGGCACGTACGGAGGGTTGGGAAATAAATGTCCTTATCCTTCCCTTATGGCAGTCCCTGTGCTTTTTTGAGGAGTTCCATAACTACATTTAAAGTTTTTTGCTGTTATTAAAATGTCAGTGTTTTTCTTACTACGTTGCTAATTTAGTCAGCTAGTTTTCTTAACTATTATGAAAGTTTTATCAAATAATAGTTAGGTTGTGCTAAGCCATTGTTTCCTGAAATGAAGCAGCTTCTACAGTGTTCTGTCAGGACTCAGTGTGACAGACTCCAAGGTTTGTTTCATGCCAAGGATCTCATTTTAATGCTAAATCCGTGTCTGTCCTTAGAAATATTTTAAATTTATAGCAAGTATACTTACTAAAGTATTTGTTTAAAAATAAGTGTATTTTAAATTTTGGTTTTTTATGGAAGTGTAGTCAGTTTACAATGTTAGTTTCATATATACAGCAAAGCAATTCCGCTTTACCTAGAAAAATACATATTTTTAAAAATGTCTCCCTTTTTGTGGGGGAATTTAAAGTGGAGATAGGTGTTTTGAAGTTAATTCTTTGTTGAAATTTGAATATAAGTCAATATTTTGCATGTGAAAATACTTGCCCTGGCTTTCCATGATCAGTTTACTGAATCAAAAGCCAAATGAAGATAAAAGATAGATTTGATCTAGAGAATATAAAGTTTTCTACTTAAATGTTTGACTTCCCAAGATATTCTTCCCTTATTTTATGTCTAATTGCTTTTAAAATAGGAATTTTTTTAAAGTTAGGAATTGCAGGGATTTTCTTACCAAGGGATTAGGAAAGCTTTATACAACTCATTATTAATATTGATTTTAACAGAGTATCTCTGAGAGTCAACCACAGAAGTTTGTGGATAATTCATCTGGAGCTGCAGGTCAAACAGGAGAAAATACATTAAGTGAACAAATAGAAGGTAAGAGCTGTATTTTATTAAAAAGTCATTTGACAGAATGTTGACTTCAGACATGAATTCTGATACATTCTGAAAGCCAAAGAAAATCACCTGGTGAAGATACAGTGAGGGGAAAGGTGAGAAAGGAGGTCAGTTGTATAACTCAGGCGTCCGCAGCAGGTCAGACTGAGATGCCGCTCAAGGAGCTGAGTTGTTAGTTTCACTTCAAGATGGTCTGTGACCTAGGGCAGTCAGGAAATGAGAAGGGAAAGAGGGGATGAAGAATGAGGCAGAGGGGACAGGTAGTAAGTGAAGGGAAAGGAGGAAGGGGCCTGTGGGGGAGGGTGGGAAGGCAGAGCAGTTCTTTGGAAGAGGAAGTGTCTGAAATGTGAGATGGACCTGAAGTGGGCTTCCAGCACCACAGCTTGTCCAAAAGCACGAATGTTCTCACTGTCCCTGTCCTCCTCATTGTTAGGAGGGCAGTGAGGGCTGAGGTGCCTGATCACGCAGAGCTGGGTTCTCCCTGCCGTGGGTGAACACAGGCAGGTGCAGGCAGCTGTAAATGTCTGGACCTTCATGTCACATGGTGTGTTGCTGCCTTTAAGGATGGTGTCACCTAGGCCAAAAGAAGAGAACAAGGAAGAGGAAGAGAGCAGGGTGTGTTACGGGGGATGGGGGCCAGGGAAGCTGCTTCCTGATTAAGAGTCCATTAGAAAGTGTGCGCCTTTTAATGCAGTCTCAGGTTGGGGAAGCGTTACAGTGGGCACTTGAGGTGAGATTTCAGAAGGATCAATTAAGTCAAGTAGACTCAGTATAGACCAGAGTTTCTCAAATTGTAATTAGTCACCCAGGGACCTGGTGAAAAGTGCACGTTCTGATTAGCAGGCCTGAGATTCTGCATTTCTAACAAGTTCTGAGGTGACACCCTTGTTGCTGGTCTTGAGACCACGCTCAGAGCAGCAAGAGGGTAGACGTGTGTTTAGAGAAATCTGGAAGAACAGCCTCTGGAGAGCTCACGACGTAACAGCATCAGGAAAAGCGTGGTTTTTGTTTTCCTTTCTGAGCACGTTTATAGCCAGAGGGAGGCAAAGAGCTGAAGTAGAAATTACCCACGTAAGGTACTGTGGTCAAGCAGAGAGGAAAAAGAAGTTGTGGGGGTCATCCATCCAAAGAATCCAGAAGAGGAAGAATTATGACCACAGACCTAGGGATCCCTTTGAAGAGGGGAGGATGCAGTGGAAGGAAGGAAGGAAGGAGGACAAAAGGCGGCAGGTAGGTGATGTGGGAATTGATGAGGAAACTTGAACGAACTCCTTTTAGATGGCGTCATACGTTTGCACTGAAGCAAGATTAGATTGTTGCCGCTGCAGAGAATTCCGGAAGCAGGAAGGGGCTGGAACTGGGGTAAACCACAACCACTGCTCACAGCTATTAGGCATCAAGGATGTGTGTTGCATCGATATTTGTTACTCGAATGAGATTAGTTTGAATATGGAAGCACTGGCTGTGTGTGGTTCTTTTTTAATGGTAGCTAATTTTTTGATAAGATGGTTGTTTCACAAAAAGCCTTTTAAACATTAGCATGAGATACCAAACCAATTTTGGGAACAAAAGAAATTAATAGGGTTCATTCCCTAAATGGTAAAATTGTTGTTCTCAGTAACTAACTACAGTGATTTTGAAATATAAAAGACTTTTAGTATCTAATAATTCTGTGGCAATCAAATTTATTTTTTCCTTTTTGAAAATCATATTTCGATGTGGAAAACTTAATCTACATTATTTCTTAGGTGTGTCTTATATACCATCTTGCACTAATGGATCAAGAAAGTTTGAGATGACATGCGAGACCACGTCCACCCCGACAGCACGGGCCCCTCATTGCTCCACCGTCGCCACCGGGCTGCACCACCACCAGTTTGCCATGGGTAATGACATTGCTGCGCTTGTGGTTGACAATGGCTCCGGCATGTGCAAGGCCGGCTTTGCAGGCGATGATGCCCCCCTGGCCATCTTTCCCTCCATCGTGGGACGCCCCCGGTACCAGGGCATCATGGTGGGCATGGGCCAGAAAGACTCCTACGTGGGTGATGAGGCCCAGAGCAAGAGAGGCATCCTGACCCTCAAGTACCCCATTGAGCATGGCATCGTCACCAACTGGGATGACATGGAGAAGATCTGGCACCACACCTTCTATAATGAGCTGCGTGTGGCCCCCGAGGAGCACCCCATGTTACTGACCGAGGCCCCCCTGAACCCCAAGGTGAACCGTGAGAAGATGACCCAGATCATGTTTGAGGCCTTCAACACCCCAGCCATGTATGTGGCCATCCAAGCCGTGCTGTCCCTGTACACCTCTGGCCGCACCACTGGCATTGTGATGGACTCTGGTGATGGGGTCACTCACACTGTGCCCACCTATGAAGGATACGCTCTCCCCCACGCCATCCTGCGTCTGGACCTGGCTGGCCGGGACCTGACGGACTACCTCATGAAGATCCTCACGGAGTGTGGCTACAGGTTCACCACCACGGCCGAGCGGGAAATAGTGCGTGACATCAAGGAGAAGCTCTGCTACATCGCCCTGGACTTGGAGCAGGAGATGGCCGCCGCTGCCTCCAGCTCCTCCCTGGGGAAGAGCTACGAGCTGCCCGATGGTCAGGTCATCACCGTCGGCAGCGAACGCTTCCGCTGCCCTGAGGCTCTCTTCCAGCCCGCCTTCCTGGGCCTGGAAGCCTGTGGCATCCACGAGACTACTTTCAAGTCCATCATGAAGTGTGACGTGGACATCCGCAAGGACCTCTACGCCAACACGGTGCTGTCCGGCGGAACCACCATGTACCCTGGCATCACCGGCAGGATGCAGAAGGAGCTCACCGCCCTGGCCCCCAGCACGGTGAAGGTCAAGATCATCGCGCCCCCCGAGCGCAAGTATTCCGTGTGGATGGGCGGCTCCATCCTGGCCTCGCTGCCCACCTTCCAGCAGATATGGATCAGCAAGCAGGACTACGACGAGTCCGGCCCCTCCATCGTCCACCGCAAGTGCTTCTAGGTGGACTGAGTTTCCTTCCACCGTTCTCTTGACAAAACCTAACTTTGGTGGAAAAGGAGATGAGAGTGGCCTAGTTTTTTTTTTTTTTTTTTTTCTTAAAAAAAATTTTTATTTTGGTACTTGACTCAAGATTTAAAAACAGTGAAGGTGACAGCAGGCAGTTGGATCAAGCATCTCCAAAGTTCTACCTTGTGACCGAGGACTTTGTACGTTTTTTAAAATAGTCACCCCAAATATCCTGAGATGCATTGTTACAGGAAGTCCCCTGCCTTCCCAAAACTACCCGACTTCTCTAAGGAAGTCCTTGCGGAAGCCCACACGGGAGGGTGATGGCGTTGCTTTTGTGTAAGTGATGTTCTGCAAATAAAAAAAAACTGTACCTTAATACCTGTTTCTGTTTGTTTTATTTTGAATGGTCAGTCCCCCTTTTTTGTCCCCAAACTTGAGATGTATGAAGGCTTTTGGTCCCCGTGAGAGTGGGCTGAGGCATGGAGGCAGCCAGGGCTTACCTGTACACTGACTTGAGACCAGTTCAATAAAGTGCACACCTTAAAAAAAAATTTAAGTTGGCTAAGCTAGAGGATCCAAGAAATATACGCACACCAGTAGCCCACATGGGTATGGGAAAAAATGAGTATTTTTATGAACTATTCTCCCAAGTGTGTATCCAAGCTGATCAACTCATAGCACTTTCTCTGATGAGAAGTGAATTACACATTCAAATAAAGTGTCGTCACAACTGTGTGCTTCCTAAGTTACAGTGGAATTGAAGAACGTGATACATCCTTGCAGTCTGATGGTGTCAACTGCATTAGAGATGTGCTGCTGCGTTAGTCTTCTTGGAGTCATGACTTACTCTAATTAAAGCTCACTTTTCTCCTCATCAGTCAGCATGTTCCCATTGGTATATGTACAGTTTTCTACTTTATAAAGTCATTTGAAACATAATCATACTTTTGAAATCTTAACTGCATGTTGTGTTAAACCTATATTCCTGCTTTTATTCATTATCTGTAATGGATTCATGTTTCTGTCTTGCTGCTATCTTAACTGCTCCTCAAAAACAAAACACCAAAACCTAACGTGTTCATTTCCAAAGCAAGCATGAGGCTTACACTCAGTCCTAACTCTGCATGACTGTACAGTTGGCTTTCGTGTTTACATATAATTGGTTATGTGTCCCTTCTGTCTTTTAGATTCTACTGAAAAATATCCTCACTTGAAGGTAAAATCTTTTATACATAATTTTATCTTGAATTTTTTAGTGGGGGTACTGGGAATTGAACCCAGGACCTTGTGCATACTAAGCAGGCACTCTACCACTGAGGTGTACCTTCCCCCCTTGAATTATCACTATAGATTATATCAAATGTACATTATTTATTAATCTGTTTCAAAACCCATTCAGCCTACAGTTGGAGTGAGATTCTATTCTTAATAAGACAGGAGAAATGAAGGATTTACAAACATCCAGATGAGGTAAATTTTGCAATACAAATTTAACTCTGAAAAGAAGTACACTAAAATATTTTAAATGCTCACAGTCTTCTCATTTCTAATTCCTTTTTGTTTGCAAATTTAATTTGAAAGATGACAAATAAGACATGTTATTGTTACTATCCATGTTTGGGAAAAGATATTCACAATGTCAGCATTAGCTCCGAAGTTCCCATTTCTGTTGGGATACACTAATGTGCTCAGTTTGGCGTCCCCATACATCTTAGGGATTCTGAGAGATTAATTATTAGACGCTGAGGTTTTTTCCAGTGTTTTAAAATGCTTAATTGAATTCTGACCTTTATGTAGAGTAAAGCTTCACTTGCTAACATGTCAATTGTATTTCAACTTTAATTATTTCGTTTTAGCGTTGTTACATTGATGATTTTTTTTTATTTATTTAATGGAGGCACTGGGGATTGAACCCAGGGCCTTGTGCATGCTAAGCATGTGCTCTACCACTGAGCTATACCCTCCCCTCTCGAAATTTTCTGAAATAAATGTTTTACTCATAAACAGAGAGCAAAATGCATTCGTTTAATTTTTCCCAGTAGAATTTTCACAAGACATTACAACAGAACCACTTTCTTCATTTTATGTATTCAAGATTCTGTGCTAAAAAAATTATTAGCATAGAACAGACCTTAACATTTTATTTTTATAAAATGCAAGAATGGAAAGCTCATTTTAAGGAAAAATCCATTAAACTAAAAAAACCAAAATTGACTAAACTTTTATAAAGGGCAATTTTTCTAAGAATTGCAAGGTAATGCATTTAGTGTAAAATATGACTTGAACTGTTTAAGCAATAAAATCTGAAATTATATGTATTCAATAGGCCAATATTTATTGTACTTTTCATCAAATGAATCTAAATAGCATTACATATATATGTTCTCTATTATCTAAAACCAAAAATAAGCAGGAATTTATTTTATTTTATTCATGTGATTTTTCCATTTAAGCAATCCCCAAGTTGGATCTAGTCTCTAAAAGTATTATTTAAAAGTTACATTTTATAAGCTAGCTCTCTTTCCCATGATACTGTCTCTTGTTTAATTAAACATTATAAATATTATTTGACTTATTTCCAATGCAGCAGGAGTTGGGAAAAATATAACTAGAGAACTAGAAGGTATGTTGCCAAAATGTATGAATTACATTTAGACATTGACTTCTGAAATAAACTAAATAGTAAATAACATCTCTTTCCATTGTTTGAATAACAGACACTATATTACATTTTTTTATCCATACCTAGTGAAAAATGTGAAAACAAAACCATTCATAATGAAAAATATACTTACTCCTCATTTATTCATAATGATCCATAGCTTTAAAAAAAAAAATCTCAAGAAGCCTATGTCCTCTGTTTATTTCTGGCTGTATCCTTTCCTCCTGCTGTCCTTGTGGGACTGTCACCCTGCACACCGACACTTCTCAGAAAACCTGGAGTTCATCAGCTTCTCGAGTTTCTGGTAGTGACTGAGGCAAAAAACTCAGACACAAGCAATCACAGTCCATGTAGCTGCCACTGGTGGGTGACAATTAAATTTCCTGTCATTGGTTAATCTTTGCCCTCAGGGAAAATTCCAAAGTCCTTAGCTTGGAATAAAAAACACATCAATCTGTTTCTTGCCAAAGTATTCAGATGTTTCTCTTTACTCCCCTGCTCTGCCGCTTTGCTCCAGCGTCTGGCCCAGCTAGACTGCTTCCAGTTCCACACGTGCCCTTCCCTGGCTCTAGTTTTTGTGTTTGTTTCTTCCCTCTCCCTCCCACACTTTGTCCTCCTTCAGGTACCTGCTTACATATCACTGCCACCAAAAGGGGGCAGTATTGGCACAAAGCTGGATGTCCCTTCTAAGTGTTCCAGTTGTGCTCCCTTTTATACCTGCTGTGGTTTTTATGACTCTGTATGGAAGTTGCCTGTTTTTCCAGTTTATGGTATGTGATTTTTCACGGTGGACTGTGTCATCTTCATCTTGCAGTTGCAGTGCTTCTCACAGTGTCTCACCACATGGTTATTGAGCCAATGAATAAAGAGTGAGAAAACCAGAAGCTGTGATCCTCAGCCACACGAGCAGGTAATTCAATGTTCAGCCCTGGGCAGATTCTAGAGTCGTCATCTTGCATTTGGTATTGTAGTTGTATATAGATACTTTTCATTCTTCTCAACAGTTAGAAAGTTCTCAGCTTTCTAAAGAACTAACATATTTAGTTACCTATGAAGTATTTTAGATAAAGAATCTTAATTCTTTTTCTTTCCAGCTGCTGCTGAACTTGAATCTGGATCCTTAGACCTTCCCCTCTAGGATCCACAGCAGCGCACGGAGAAGCCACTCTGGGCAGCTTTGTGTGGGGCCTCAAGGCTTACTCTCTCAGCTCTGGGCACCTCTGTTGCTAACCCTTCCTAGCTCTCTGGCCACTGGAAACCCACTCTGCCTGTTGTACCCTTAAGATGGGTTCTGTTTGTAACTCACTTCTACTCCTTGGAAAACAATTCCATGAAAACTCAATTGGTTTCCCCCCAGCTGTGGGCAGGGATGAGGAATAGCATATTATTATTTTATAAAATATATAAATAATAAAAGAAGTCATAGGACAGCCCTGGGCACAGCAGAGAGTCAATAATGCCTCCCGGCCTAAAGCAGAAGTGACGGCTCAGTGTTCCACGGCTGCCGGGCAGGGTGAGCTGGTCACTCCTTTGCACCCTTACACTTTTTTCTTTTTTTTACTGAGAAAGAAATATGTGCATATGGTAAAAAAAATTCAGAGCACAAAAATACACAAAGGAAAGGTTTCCCTCATTCTTTGTTGTCACTGTTTACAATCCTTTGTGTGTTTTTCCAAATAGGCTGTGCACATTCCAACCTACACATGTAAACTCCTTTAACATTTACTTATTTTTAACCTAAAGGAATTTAAATCCTTAAGTGACTTCTGCCCTGTGATAGAAAAGAACAAATCTGATTCTGTATTAGCTTTATTCCTTTGACTTTAACCCTGTGCCCTGTTTCCTAGGCTTAGACTTGCTGCTCTGCATCTTTTTTGTAAAACAGTGTTGCCAATAGCCTGAAATGCTATAACAGGAGAGCCTGTTCTCAAGGCTCTGACCTTTAAGGATATTAGCGGTTTTACATTCATAAAGATAACAAGTTGAAGAAGAGAAAATAACTTTTGTTGGTTTTACAGGGGAACCATGACCTGACCCACATGGACAGCTACAAAAAAGAAGGATTCCAAGAACAAAGAATTCCTCCACCAAGAAATTTGCAACAAGTGACCACACCCCCTCCCCTTTTCAGTATAAAGAGCGTGAATTGTGACTTGGGGAAGATGGTTCTCCAGGACATCAGTCTGCCATCCTCTCAGTCTGCTGGCTTTCTGAATAAAGTCTCTATTCCCTTTTGATTAATTCATTGTAGTTTTGTTCATCTTTCTCCAGTGACCTTTTCCTTTGTAATATGGAGGAAGATTCTTTTGAAAAGTCAGCATTATTTATATCAATTCCATTAGCTTGTCATCGTTTGTGCTTGTGTATTAGGACAGATAAACAACATAAAGAATAAAATAATTTCTACTTTACTTTAACAAAGGAAAATTAAAAGAAAAATCCCTTGGGATGCAAATAAATTTAGAGTCAATTTTGATTTAACATTGATTCTTTACAGCTCAAAAAAAGTCAGGAAAAAAAAATACAGTTGCTCTCTCCTTACCTTAAGCAACTTTTGCCTAAATGTTGAAAGTGATCATGATTCCTGATTCACCTTTTTCACCATGTTGAAACAGTGCTAGACCCTTTATGTTTTGTTCTCTCACTTAATCTTCACAACATACAAGGGAGTGGTATTATTCATACCACTTTAAATATGAGGAAACTGAGAATTAGGAAGATAAGGTAACTTATTCAGCATCACCACGCCTGGAAGTGGAGGGGCTGGGATGAATCAAGGTCTATCTGATGTCAGAGTTCATACATCATATGCATTTGCTATTTGATACAGATCTTTGTGTGGAGATTCTGTTTTGTGTGATCTAAGGTAACTTTTTTTTGGGTGGTGGTGTAGAGTCCTCAGGCTGCCCAGAAGGAGGCTCAAGTTAAAGTACTTGAAGGTCGGCTTTAACAAACTGGAATAACCAGTGATACACAAAACCAGCTCTTATCCCACATGTCGAAAGAGAAAGCAGAATTACATCCTGAGCTAGATGCTCTACCCGGCCATGCTTTACAAGGTAATTTGGATGAAGTTTTAGTTATATAAATTGCATAGTAACTTTGCTCTTTGAGTTTGCTATACTGTTGTCCGCTATAGCCTGACTGAACAGCTGCTGTATTTACTTGTGCTTTTAATAATCGTTCCTTTAATTTGCATGCATAACTTTGGTGGAGTGTAATTACTGTCATTGCGAGAAATGGGTAGCAACTTAAAAGGGCTTACTTAACATTATTGAGCAACTAGCTTTTATAAATAAAAAAATCAACCATGTTTCTGAATTGGTTATTTTAAATTGTTTAAAGTATTAACCAATTTCATTACTCTGCATATCTAACTGCCTTAAAAATAAATTTAAAAGCGTTTGCTGTGGCGTCTGTTCACATACCTTAAAAATGGTGCATAATCTTGTCTTACGTGGGGGTTTTTAACGTTGGATCTGTTTTGGTTGGAGTACTGCTTTTTGTTTCCCTTTTGCTGTTATTTACACAGATCCAGATGGCGCACCTTTAGGTAAGTATGTTTAGCTTCCTGTGTGCCTACAGCTGCATGAATTACCAATTGTTCATGCACACTAATTGTGGTACATCTTATTTTAAACTTTTTTATTGGCAGCCAGCTGGTTTCTGCATGATCATTTTTTGAAATGTACCTGTGACCACAAACATACTAAGTGTTTTGTCTTTCTTACACATTTCCTGATTTTTAAATTGTTAGATATTTAAATAAGTATGTTTAGTTAATTTTCTGTTTCATTATTGGAACTCCAGTTTCAGCTCCAGTTTCATAAGCCCCCCTTTTTTTTTATAGGAAAAAAAGGGAAGATATATCCCTTTTTAATTTTTAAATATATCTGTTAACTTCTATCTGTTCTTTTACCCTCATAAACAACTTTGTTATTTATCTTTGGCGTATATTTGTCTTTGGCATGTATTTGCTAGATTTTTAGCTGTTCTTAAGTTTTAGAAAGTTAAGCATGTATATTATAAATTGAAAAAAACTATCCAGAGGACTTTATAGGAATAGATTGAAACAATATAATCATAACATGGTATTTTCAGGTTGGAAAGAGCTTTAGGTTTCATTGAATATTGAGACTTTCAGTTTTTTTCTCTTGCCACTGCGATATTCACGTGGACCACACCCACCGTGAGGAACATCTGTGCTCCTCCTGGTGATTTAAGTACATGGAGGACCAAGAGCATCAGGGTAATTTTATTACTTGTGATTTTTCTGAATGATTATTTTGGAGCAGTTTTTATTAAAGTTATTCCAAAACCTGATCTTAATTTTTTTTTTCTAATCACACAACTGTCAAAAGTTTTCTAAATACTTATACTTGAAGGAGAGGAATGTAACTGAAAGAGTAAATGTCATTACCTTTCTAGGTCATTAAACAATCTATGAATCAACTTAAAATAAATTTATGTTAAATAAGATGTTACACAAATAAAATATATGAGCTATTTGATTTTTTTTTTACATGTTTACACTGTTAATCTCAGAATAGTATCTCCTTGAGATCAATTCTGTAATATAGGTACGGACAGAAAAATCTCAGAATATTTCCTTGAGATCAGCCCTGTAATGTAGATATGGACAGGCTACTCCTTTGAACCCACTCAAGCTGTGACAAGGACGGGTGGAGAGTGGAACCATGGCTGTATTAAGGAACCATGCTAGACTGCCCACGTCCCTGGATCATAACTGGAATTTTTCCCATTCCACGTGTTATCAAGCATGTTTCTGCTCGTCTTCCTCCTTGTTCTTGTTCTGCTCCCACCTTCCTCCTCCACCTTCTCTTTATTCTTCTTCATCTTCACGGCTCCATTATCCCTTTTAACTTGGAAGAAAAATGCAGTGCCCCCTTTGATGACCTTTTGTGCAGAAAAATATTAAACTGCTATTTGATGAGTGCTGTTACTTTTCACAACTTTCCAACGTCTGTAGCTTAAAGAAGGGTCAGAAGCAGAGACGGAAAATGCATTTAGTTAATATAACCTGTGACTCGTGACAGAAATTTTCCCTGAGGACTGGGGCCATGATCCAACCCACAGGTTCCTGAAAGAAAGAGTATGGAAGGAGAAAAGCACAGACGTTAAATCCGTGGAAGCTACATAGTCACATATGCATTGCTTTGAAAAACACTTTTTAATTCCAATTTATCTCAAGTATTGGACTGGGTGCTGAAATTAGAAGATAAATAAGACAAAAAATCTTGCACTCACAGACTTGATGCCTTGCTGAGGGCGACGGACCATGAACAGATAGTGATACACTGCAGTGAGGGCAGAGACTGAAATTTGTACAGGGAATTTTGGGGGTACAAAGTGGGGTTACCCAGCAAGAATGGAGGAGCTGGTGAAGACTTTCTGGAGGGGGTAAAATTTGAGCTGAAACATGAAGAATAAAATTAGGCAAGAGACAAGGTTGAAGGGGGTGCAGCAAAGAGTTGCTCTGTGCAGTGAGTAAGTTAAAGCGTGGGCATTTAGCCACAGCATTATAGGCGTGAGCCCTTCAAGCAGGTTGGTGCCCGGGAGCAACAAGGCTGTGGTGCAGCGGGATGGGACATGAGGCTGGACGGGCAGCTGGGCCAGTACCTCATGCCTAATAGGTTTGTGTTGTGGCCTTTGAAGAATATTTTTATTTCTCCCTTCTTTTTTCTCTTTTTTTTTTAATGCTCCTAGAATATTTCCCTGTCTTTGGAGATTTGCTAGAAGACTCACGGGGTTCAGCAGATAATTGTATTCATGGCAGAGATTCATGAGAGCAGTGTAGGAAGGATCCACAACAGGATTATATGGGGAAAAGATGCAGGTAAGAGTTGGGGGGAATCCACATTCAGGCTTCCTTATGTGCTCTCCCTCCCATGAGAGATCACACAGAGTGCACGCTTCCCCCTGGAACAAAATGCAGCAATGTATGTGCATTGTTTGTGCCCACTGTTTATCTTACATCCAACCAAAATATTCATTTGCATCACCTGGCTGACCACTGTAATATTTTAATACATTTATCTTGTTGCATCAAATAATTACCGTAAGAGAAATAATTTTGGAGTTTATGACTAGGTGAAGAGCACTAGAAACAGTAATATGGAAACCAAACTGAGTAATGTTTAACTTCAAAAACTTTAAAAATAATGGGATATTTAAGGAAGGAAAATGAATTATTTTAATTCGTTTTGATTTTGAATCTTGTCATTCTGTGTTTTCCACAGGCATATACATTTCCCCCCATACTTATACTGAGAGAGGACGTACAGTTTTCTATAATTTCCCTTTTCATCTTGTGGTTAATTATCTGCACATAGCTCATTGTCTTCAGACCTTATGAAGCTTCGTGGTGAAGTGAAACCTAAAAACAAGGTAAGGAGAACTGGAAATACCAGGTGAACATTCTTACTACTGCTCTTCATGATTCCTATTGAACACGGAGGGTGCAGGCTCGGCTCTTCGCAGGCTCGCAGGTGGGCATGCTTTCACCAAAGGTCTCATGTGTGGGAAGGTTAGTGCTTTATCGTTTTCCCCTTAGAAAAAAGCTATATTGAACAGATTCTCCTTTATGGGGCTTGTGACCTACTCTATTCTTGCACTTTTCCCACCAGATAAGATGATTATGGAGAGCAATCCTTCAAAATAGTTTAGATTGATAGGAGATTTTTGAAATTTTAGCCTGTTAATATGTTCTTAAGCGTTCCTTATTTATTTTGTTTAATTGTATCAAGAGGTGGTTTGAATAGGCCAACTCTTAATCATCTTTTTGTTTTAAAAACTGAGGCTATAATGGATACTTGTGAAGTTTAAAAAATATGAGTAATATATACTGTTAAATGTGTAAGACACACATGATATATTTCAGATTGAGTGTTGGTAGCATTTGCTACTAGATGAATTATAACCACCTTAAGATGTTTTTTGGATTTTTGCAGTGCTTAGTAAATATTTGTTGAATGAATGGGTGGAGTCCGGACCTGAAAGAACAGTACTGTGCTAGTGGACAGGATGGACTTGAGGCCCACAGTGGTCAGCCAGGTGATGCAAGTGAATATTTCAGTTGGATGTAAGCAATTAGCAGGGGTCAGTGTGATTACCTGAAGAGGACATGCGCCATCTAAAACAAGTGCCACCACTCCATTGCTGCTCATTTTTGCCATGATGGAATATGGGCCTAAGGCTACCAAATTCTCAGTGTTTTCAAGAGAAGACTTAAATATGGATTTCAATGGAGAATTTCATTATCTTTAAAATTATGGGCTTGCCAATTAAAACACATCGACGGGCTTCATGTGTGGTCCTTGAGCTACTGGCTTGGTAACGTGTGGTTTGTGTCTTATTATTCTAAGTGGCTGAGCAGAAGGTACCCAGACTCAAAACATTCTAGTGTAGTTTAGATCCAGTCTTCAGTGAGGGAGAAAATCTCTTAAGGTAACTTTGTGTCTCAGGCTCTGTGAAGGCCTCGCTATTCGTGCCCTTGTAGGATGCCAGGGGGAGACGTGAAGGGGTGGCCTCAAGGCCATCTCCTGAAAAAACCACTGTGGTTAGGAAGCCTGGGGAAATGATTCCACTGGCAGCGGAGAGAATTGACAGGATCAAAGGCTGGCCTGCAGGGCTTTTTCTTTTTTCTTTCTTTCCCTTTCCCTTTCTTTTTTCTTTCTTTCCCTTTCTTTCTTTTTTCTTTCTTTCCCTTTCTTTCTTTTTTCTTTCTTTCTTTCCTTCTTTCTTTCTTTTTTCTTGGCAATAAAGGGTCGTCTTTATCTGCAATGGACACACTATTTAAAATTTGAGTCTTGCCAGTTCTGAGAAGAGAGGTGCCCCCCATACCTACATATACCCATCACTCTCATCTCCAAACACAAAGGAGCCCACAGCATTTCTCAGAGGATGCTCAGCTAAAAGTCAGCACTGAAGGCATCCCCCGCCAGGGCCAGTGTGACAATAATGAGAACCAGGAGACCCACAATGCCTTCTTCCTCTGGTTCTAGGCTTCGTGAGGTCTTAGTTGAGGGCTGCTTTCTGACAAGCCTCGACTCTCCAGCCCGTCGCCGGACTGGCCGCTCTCGCTGATCCGCAGCTGCTGCTCCTCTCCGGGCTGTGCGGCTCGCAGGCGGGGAGCCCGGCCAGCGGGCCAGGGACGGGTCAAGGGCGCGTGGCCCCTGGCGGAGGCGGGACCGCGGGGCCCGGGGTGCGGGGATGCGGCGCTCGCTGCCCAGCCCGCTCCACGGCGCGGGGCTGACCCCAGCTGCGAAGACGAGGGGGGCGGGGACTCGAGGCAGAAGTGCGAGGCGCCGCAGCCGCAGCTGGGAGCGAGCGGAGGGATGGATCGAGGGTGGGCGGGCGCCCTGGCGTGGAAGTGCGCTGGCTGCAGGGGGCCTGGGTGGTGGGAGGTGCGTGTCAGCAGGGCTTTTTCTTTCCAAAAGTTTTCTCTTGCTCTCTGCCACTCCTTTTGAACTGCAAAGATGCCTAAAAGGCTCTCAAATCATTTATTTTTCACTCATTGAATAAAGGCAGTTGACTGTATGCTTTAAATAGGTCTGTACCAACACTATGTTAAATAGAGGGGGTGCAAAGTTGAATGCAGCAGGGTGTCTGCACTTTAAAGGTTTATAATGTGGCAAACGCCTTGATTATCTGTTAACACATTAGTGATAACATCCAACTCTAAGCATTAACAACAAGGTAGTCCCTTGGTTTTCCAGGAGTATGGAAGGGAATGCTTAAGGTGAATTTAGATTCTAGGGAAAATTAACCTTCACCTGCCTCACGCTGCTGCCAAAAGCTAGGATGGGCTGGCGTTGGATAGCCAGAAGGCAGATTAAACATCCAGTTAAGACGTCAGGGGACAGGGTCATGAAAATTGATATTAAAATAAAATTTACATTAAATAAATTATATAAGCATGGGAAAAATCAAAATTCAGTTGAAACTCCCTGCAATTATCTTTTGGTTTAATTTCTTTCTTTCTTTCTTTCTTTTTTATGAGACACTGAGGGAGCTGGCCATGAGTGTCAGCATAGCGCAGTAATGTTGGAGGCAGATTGCCTGGTTTTGAATCTGGCTTTGCCACTTACTGTGACTTTGGACTTCTAGCTTCTGCGTGCCTCCGTTTTCTCACTTGTGAACTGGAATAATGATAGTATATGCTAATATAATAAAGTATTTAGAACAGTTTCTGGCATCCAATAAGCATATACAAATGTTGGCTGATTATGACCCCTGAAAGTCTTACCTGGCTGTAGCTTTGGCTTGTCACTGTCTTACATGCTATGTTTGACACACTTGCTAGGAAAAGACATGCTAAATGTTTTTACCTTCAGACACTAGTGCAGGAGATGCCTTCTTGCCTGGCCCTCTTACACCTGTTGCAGAAGGGCAAGAGATTAGAATGAGTACTGAGACCAATACTTCTGCTAGGGAAAAAGAGCTCCCTCCCCCGTCTGGCTTCGCTTCTAAGGTAGGTAGCTTGTAAGTCTGGCCCAGCTAAACCAACTTCCTTTCTTTTGACTTTTTTTTTTAATATGCATGTTGCTAATTTCTTATTTCTATTTTTTTTAATTATGTAAATAAGATCTCTAGTTTTCAAAGTAATTTCTGCTAGGTGTCGTGTCCCCTAATTTTTTGAATATTCAGAATAATTTAAATGACACGTGCTTTGTTGAAATTGCTTTGTCCTATTTCTAAGTTTTAGGGTCTTTCTTAAAGAGTATCATTTTTATAAAGGCTGAGATGTGAATTACAGACAAAATTTATTTAGAAACAAATGTAGGTTAAAGTGACATCTGTAAAATCATTACATCAAACAGAACCTTGAAGACTCTCCAGTTTGCTCTAAATCATGGTACATCCTCATTCTAAGAGCCTGGGCAGGTGAGTAGACTTTTGCTGTCACTTTTAAAGAAAAATGCAGATGTCAATTACCAACTTAATCCATTTTGAACTTTCCTAATTCTTTGCCTTGAAGACATTGCATGTCTGGGATGAGTGTATACACAAAGAATTGTTATTGTGTTATTAAAGAGTTGAAGGAGGGAACATTTCCCATCTATGATAATCTTAACAAGAAACAGTCTATTCAAAACAGATTTTATTTAGAAATTGTTCATAATTACCTTGAGAAGAATAATTTTCCTACACAGGCCAGTGTGTGTGTATGTGTGTGTATTTCTTGTTAGTTGTATTACAACTACATCAGTCATTCACTGGTAAATATTTTTAATGACTTTTTTCAAACTAACCCTCATATATGATCTAGCAAATGATTTACTGGATGAACACATGACTGCATTGAGAAATAGTGCCAAAAAAGTGGCACATACTAGATGACTCTGCAAATAATAAAATATAACAAACCCTGCCCCCAACTTGAATATCTGTTTCTCATAACTTTCTTCATCTTTTGAAGGTATTTTCATTGTCTTCCATTCAGTAAGCCCATCTGCTACCTTTAGTTCCAAAGTTAATTTTGATGATGGCAGAACTTTCATTAATTTTGATGATGGCAGAAGTTTTCATCAATTAAGATGCTTGTGTAATTCTGTACAAATTTAAGAGCTGGTCATGTGCTGGTGCAATGACTCTTACAGCCCATCACTTCATGACTTTTATTGCATAAAATAAAATAATTTACCTAAGTAGGCCTATGACTTAAATGATGCAGAACTTCTAAAATGTGATTTCCTCTGGTTAGAAACATCAGGCACATGAAGTTTAGTTACATTTAGTTTTCACTTTCAGTAGGAATCACTGTAAGCCCATTCTGAGGATCCTGCTTTCTAATTCTTTGGTGTTTTTTTCCTTATTAGTATAACTAGCCAAGGATAGCAAAATTTCATTTTTTTCCAATTAAAATTCATTACCACTATACACAAAAATCAGTCTTAAATTGTTAGTTACATAGCCATTATTCAACATTCGAAATTTGTAATAAATTAAGAATATTTTTATTACCAAAATTTACATAGCTAACTAATACTTAAATACTAGTTAAGTAAAACATTTTCTGTGCTCACCTGTAGTATTCTTTTGTGACTCTGTAAATAATAATTCATTAAATTTCATTGTTTCTCATATTCTGATATTCTAATATTTTTGGTCTTGCAAAATTGTAAAGACAATTTTTCTTCACCTAAAGCAGTTTTAATCAAACTTAAAGACATTTAAAACTTAAAAATTCATGTTAGCTATTTGGCAGTATAGCATTGATGTTTATGTTCAAAGATAATAAGCTTATATATTTTTGATAAGATCGCCAATTTAAAAATTAAATATACCATTGTCAAGCTCCCATTAATTAAAAATAACTCATGTAATATTTTCCTATCCTAGTTCTATCTTTTATTCCCAGGTAACCTTTTTCAAGTTCTACTTAGTAATCTGTTAAAAATTTAGGTTGAATTGCCAAAGTTCTATGTATATATTTAAAATTAGATGATTACAGAATCTTTTTCTTTGTTAGTTCCAGACAGTCATCTCTGTCGAAAAAAAAACACCACAGCCTCCCCCCATAGCAAGGAGAAAGGTGTGTGAGAAAGCAGAAAAACCAAAGACCAAGGAACAAAAGCAGTCAGTTACTAATGCTTTTTTATCTGATAGGGTGTATAAAACATCAGCAGCACTGAGATGTTAAAGGACAGCAGTGGAGTTATTTTCCATATTTAGGCTGACTCTGGGGTTGTGACTGATTTGACTTAAGACAATCAAATCAGCTGTCAGCTTGTGGTCTTCTAATTTTCTTGGTCACACATATACCTGTAAATTAAATCGATCATGTACTCTGATTTATTTTTCAATTATTTGTGTATGTCATTGTGGACTTAATATACCTTTGAGGAGAGGTTTATTAAAACTGTAACTCAAATAGTCTTCTAGAAAAATTTGAAATTAATTCTGACTGTTATCTGATAACACAGATTGATTTCAGTGCTTTGAAGTGGTTGAAAAAATCTAGTGTTAGAAGATGTGTGAGTTATGCTGTTTTCTTGCTGTTCTTTCATATTTAAATTGGTATTATGATTAATTTTTTGTTGTTGAAATCTTTTAGAAGCTATGTGTGTGTTTTGTGAGGGTTAGTCTGCCTAACAGTATATAATATAATCCGATGGTCCACTTACCTGGGCACTTGTAAATTGCAACACCACAACATGCAGAAAGTTATGAATGGGTTACAGCCCCTGTACCCTTCTACCTGCGGCACACTCACCTTTCCCTCGGGTCACCTAACAGGCTGCAGATGGCAGGTCGATCTCTGACATGGTCTTGAGTGAGAGTATCAATGGCAATCTCTATTCAAATATTGGTAAAGCCAATTTCTTCAATATTAAATATAAAAAGAAGTTTTTGGGTATTTTCTGTACCCAAGTAAATGATCTTATACCATCCCCTCCCCTGTACCATCATGCACACTCTCTACTTTGACCACTGGTTTAGCTGCCTTGAATGTCATGGAAATTGTTCTAATCATCCTTGCTTCCTGTATTTAAAGATGTAATTTACTTGTTTCTACTGAATCAAATATCTCAAGAATAATTAGGAGATACGGGATGGAGCAAATAAGTAATTGAAAAATAAATGAATTAATCAGTTGAATAAGCAAATCCCTCTTAATCTCTCAGGGTCTGTTCCCTCATCTATAAAGTGAGCATCTTGGTCTCAAGTGTAAAATTGTATAATTTTAAATTTGCCTTGATTTATTCATACTGAGTTTAGATTTTAGCCAACAGAACTTTTTCTTTAGTGCCATCTTTTGGCCAATCTAACACAATCCAGTGGGGGGAAAATTAAATTGTTCAGAGTGCATTTTATCTTACGAAAAAGGAAGAGAGGAAGAAAGGAAGGAAGGAACGAACGAATTCTCTATTTGAGAAGTTTTTTTTTTTAAAGCATGTTTCTTATAACATTTCTAACAAATAAAAGACAATAAGGCCACCTATTTAACTTTTTTCTCCTTGTCGCTCAGATCCTGGAACCTCAGAGGCTAGCCTTTCACCTCCGTCTTCCCCACAGAGCCAGCCCCGTAATGAACTGAATGTTTTTAATCGTCTCACTGTTTCTCAGGGAAACGCATCAGTTCAGCAGGATAAGTAAGTCATTATGTTAAAGAGTCCCAACTATGGGTTATAATATTCCTGAGCCTTTCAATACACTCTAGGGAGAACACTTAGCTCTCTCTCTGTGCGGGAGGTGGAGTCTGACTTGTGCACTCGTGCTGTAATTTATGTGTTTTTCCAATGGGAAATGAACCATATACACAAAGTTAGATGAATTTATTTTCCTGCTGAACATGGTTCCCTGCTGTAGATTTGCATTGCTCCACTGCAGCACTTGCCTTGCCTTTTCCTTTTGCAAGTCAGTTAGAATTGAAGCATCTTTGTGATCACTTGAAGTTGAAATTCCTTAGGATTCTTCATCTTCACTGAGCCCATAAAAGCCTCTAATTTGATAGCCTGCCTTGAAAAGAGGCACATTATTTTAACTTTG
The DNA here is from genome assembly GCF_048564905.1 of Vicugna pacos. Classification (NCBI taxonomy): domain Eukaryota; kingdom Metazoa; phylum Chordata; class Mammalia; order Artiodactyla; family Camelidae; genus Vicugna; species Vicugna pacos. The sequence goes on along the minus strand of NC_132999.1, from coordinate 18,517,500 downwards.
GTGGATATCACAGCTGACAAAGACCATGTCACAGATGTGTAACATGTTATCGTTTGCTTGTTCTACAAATCCACCACAAAATTTGAGTCATTGTGTTCTTGAAAAAAAAGAGTACCTTTATGGGTGGAGGGGGTAGAACTCAGGGTGGGCTGTTGGGGAAGAAAAGTTGGAGGGGTAGGGAAAATACAATTTTCATCAAAGTTGAAGTGAAAAAATATTCCCACATTGAGCCAGAATCTCTCTTGTAAAAATTTCATACTAAAGGTGTTGCCATAAAGTATTTATTAACTCTGACTTGTCTGCTTTGATTTTGAATTATAACATTGTGGATGTATGTACTTGATATCCAGCCTCCCACGCCAATTTGTTTTCTATGCTGTGATCTTCCTATATACATCAATGATTTCTGAAATTACAGGATACTGTTTAAGATCTGTCTGGCATGTTTGATCACGCTAAATGGCTCTGTAGACTTAGAAAGATACACTTATTTTGAAGTAATCTTATCTACTTAATTTATGGATAAAATTCTTGATTAGATTTTAATATGGCTTAATCAGTAGATGATATGTCCTTTAAAGTGATCTAGTTAGGTGATTTTTTTTAAATTTAAAAACAAGTATTAAAAATTCTTGAACATTGTTAAATCATACTTCTCATTTAATTGAGAAAAGAGTAGAGCATTAGGAATGTCTTTAGGAAGTCCATTTTCACTAGTGATATGAAGAATTACTAAATTTTGTCCACCTTGTATTTACATTCGTAAAATTTTGTCAGTCTTTTGATAATCTTGACAGTCTAATCATGGTTCCATGTTTTTTACTGAAATAGTTTATCAGCTACCAATCATTTAACTGCATTGCCATCTCTGTAAATTAAAACTTAGAATAACTGACTACCCCAAACCCTCACCTACCTTCTGAATCACTTTCTTTGGGCCCCTTTTTGAGACTAGCATATTTCACCTGCTAGAAGTGAGGTCTCACACATTGTTTCTGATGACATGACATGCCAGCACTCACTCTGTTCTCATCCTTCCCAAGCCTATTGTATGATACTAAATGCTAAATATTTAGTATCATAATAACCAGACTTACTGTCAGTCCTGGAGGATTGAGGGTCAGGCTGACAGGAAGGGCTCAGCTATTTCTAAAATCCCACCAAAACCTCCCCGCTGTTACTGAGGGACTGGCTAAGCAGAAGACCTCCGTGTTTTTGAGATGAGTTAAATCAAAGGTTATTACATTTTGACTGATTCACTCCCCACGCAGACATGTGTTTGTGTAACTTTCATATGAGACTCTAAAGTAATTATCAAGAGGAATAAAATTCATTAATGGTTATTGAAATGGGAAAAGTTTTCTAGTACTAGTCAGATTAAATAGCACCTTGAAGTGATGGATTTCATTTACCTGACGGTGTTCCTCTTCAGGGGCTACATTTTAGAAAGCGAGGACAGATCGGTTCCATGGATCAGTAATAGAACCCCCCCCACCTCCAATCTTGGTAGAAAACATAAGAACAAAACATTTCACCTAATTTAGGTGTATATTGAATTTGCTAATATCCAGTGCAAATAGGAAAGCAGGGCCCATTAAAGGAAATGTTTGCTGTGTTTCTATTATTCATACCATTGCATCAGCTCAGCCTTGGTGTCTGCCTGTTACCATCTGCAGTCTTTCTCCTCATGATTCTGACTCTTTCCCTGTAGGTCTGGTGAAAGTGACTCTTCTCTGTCGGAGGTACACAGGTACTTTCTGTCTTTCCTACCTTCTGACCTTTCAGTGATGTTCTAAAATGCCTTCCTAGAAACTTTAAGCAAGTCCCATTTTTGTTGCATTCATAACTGGTAAATGTCAATGCACTAATATTTTTAACCATAAATTTTAATATATATATAATATGTTTTTGTGATCATAATTCTCAAAGTAGTGGCAGACTTTTTTGTATAATAACATAAAAAATTGTGCTATTTGTTTTCTGTCTATAACCTTAAAGTTTTCTTTAGAAGAAATTTAGTTCTATGAAAATTAATTTCCTCAATGAATATTGCCCTCTCAAATTGTGGGAGATGAATAAGGTAGTTTTTCATGTTAGTTTATCAATTTTAAATAAGAAGCTTATGGCAGGGTTTGTGATGAAAAAAGGTATGCTAGGGGAAAAAAGATACTATGGTACCAAAAGTATAGAAAGAAATAGAAAGGAAAAGAGGTTTTAAAAAATAATAAATATTTTTAAATAGTAAATGCTATTTTAGAAACAACAATGTTGCATTTTTTCATGTTACAGATTTTTTTTGGACCTTTAATTTCTTTTTCTTTCTATCATTTCCTCTTTCCACTAATCATTTTGTCTCCTTTCCCTTGGCACTTTCCACCCATGTCTTATGGCCATTTTCCTGATCATCAGTAGATCCTCCAGAAGTCAGGCGGGGAAGGGAGAGGAAATTAATCTCATTCACAGCATTGCAAGACTTTACTGGTTTTGCATGGAACAAAAGTAAGCATTTTTTTTCCTTCATATCAGGTCTGTTGTGTAGGTTTGCAGTATTTAACCTTAACTTAAACAATTTTAAAGTTGATTTATATATTTCAGAACATGAATAGATTAATTTTAATAGGAAAAAATAGCATGGGCGTATGTTTCCAATTTCTGTATTTTTTCTATTATCTTTGATATAAGGTAATCTCTATAAAGTATTAACCCTAGTATTCTGAATATATGAGAGCACTTTTCAGTATGTAATGAATAAAATTCTTTATTTAGTGTTGAAATTCTTTTTCTTCAAAGGTCTGAAAAAATAAAAAACAAGTAGGAATGAAAAAAAGACATCCTGGTCTCTAGGCTGTGCCATACGTTGTCACTGGAGGAAAATATTTACTTTTGTATTATTACAACCTTTGACATGACAGAATTGTGTTGGATGTTATGTCATGAAGGGAACATTTAATAGATTCTTAGGATATAGAGAATGATCTGAATGAAGGAAATTTTTTGGAGACATAGTATTATATAACTGAGGGTACTGGTTAGTTTTTTTTCCCCTTAGGATGATTTGTGTCATTAAATGCAGATCATGCAACTCTTAGGCTGTTAACGTGGGTTTTTTTTTCTTTATAGTCAGCTTCTTAGAATATACATACATACATACATACATACATATTCTGTTTTCGAAGTAACAGTAGCAGTTGACTGTGTATTAGATCATAACTTTTCAACATGTGAAGCAATAGTTACAATTTGATGGCTTCAGTTCATAGCGTTTAAACCCCACATCAGTTAAGATTTTGAAATGGCAGATTCAGACTTTTGAAGAGGTTTTGCTCCCATTTCAGTTCTGATTAAATTCTTAGATTACCAACAAGTTACTGAGCATTGGTTTCAAGAATCTCAAATTGATGCATGTATGCAAATAATACTTTGGGTTTTGTCATTACACGTCCGTGTGATAACAGTGCCTGGTATTATTTCTAGTAATGAGGAACTCCCTTCATTTTTTGAAATCATAACTAAACCCTAAAAATAAAGGATTTTTAAAAATCCTGAGCCTAAATTTACCTCCTTTAAATTTCTATTCATTGGTCTTTCATCAGCCTTCTTGAGCTATAGTAGAATTAACCCGGTACATCTTTTTGTGGGTATCTGACAGATCTTTTAAATATTCAGCCATTTAACTGTGCTTTTGTATGCTCTCTCTAATGGAAGTTCTCTTATCATCTCAAAAGTTTTAGATGCATCTGTTCCTAATATGATATAGTCTAGGATCCTTCCTTCTGCTTCCACAGTTTTGGAAAATCTCCCATTTTTCAGAGTTCTTCTTAGAATGTGGCATCCAGAGCTCAACCTCATTCCAGATGTGGCCTCAGCAGAATGTAGTAGCTCTCTTGCTTTCTTCTGAAATATTTACTTCTACTGCACAAGTCATTGAAAATGTTGGTGGAGGAATCAAAAATTGTTAAGCCATTGATCTCATATCAATAAACAAGTTTCTTTAGCTTGTAAATTGAGTTAAGTCCCTTTCCTACTTGGGGCATTCTCTTCTCTCTTCAACTTAAATTTTGCGTTTAAATTTTTTCCATTGGATATTTTAGTGCTAGGTATGTACTTAAATGAACTTTGTAATTTTTTCTAGGCAATGCATTGCTTTAATATATCAATTTAATACACAGGCCATGTCTGTCTGTGTTTCTGAGGACAGATTGACTAGGCATTGAAGGCCTCTTTCCAGACTGGCAGGAACATGGACCCTTTAGGTATGGTTCTTCAGCCACTGGTGGGACTACCTTCCTACAATAGGGTTTTACTTACTCACCTCGTCTGCAAGGATGGCATTTGAAAAGCTTTTTGGATGGACCTTTTTGGAGTCAACATACATTGTGAATATGACATTCCCCTAATATGCTGCCTGTTAATTCTACAAAGAACTTCCCCATGAGATTAGCAAGCTCATGTTATCTCTTATAGATGAACATCTAAGTGTTTATAATTATGTAATGTTTTCCTCTGTGAGACTCAACAAGAGTTACCCATCTGTAATCTCTAAAATCCACTATGTTTCTCCTTTCTAGAAAACTGGGTCTATGTGTTTTATCTCCTTTATTGATCCCTTTAGTGTCCCAACAATGATCTTGCCTCCACAATGGTATGTACTTTGAAAACCCTGTGACACAATGATTCAGAAACAGAAGTACTTGAATTCATTGAATAAGTCTTCATTATCAGTTCTAACTTATCTTGGGCTTACATTTCTTCCGAATTATCCCCGCCCCTTGCATCGTGAAAGTTGTTCTTACTCACCAAGAAGATGGAAACAGATAGCTTTGTTTTATGCCTGTATCTGCCCTCATATTATGCCATCTGTCTCAGATGATGGGCATATTTCAGCATAATTTTTCTTCCTGCTCTGAAGCAAAGTTACATTCAACTTACATATTTATCATGTCTTAATTCACACTCATCTTTAGTCTTCCTCTTACATTTATTTCAATTCAGATCCTGTCTTAAATTCCTTTAGGATAGGGACAGTGTTTTGATAAACTTTCTGTTTCCATAGTTCATAGCCCAATGGCATAAAGCAGAAACTTCAGAAATACTAAATTTATTAGAAAGCTCCCTAAAGAGCCTCACTGTTCTCTTAAAATTTTACTCTTCAAAACTTTTTTTCTTTGACATTGTTAAGAGTTTTTAAAGTTTTTGCTATTTTTGAGCCATTCTCCCTTTAGAATTTCCGTCTATGCAAATATTCTTATATTTCTTCAAATTGGTTTGAAATTTGCTTTCTTAGTATTTTAGGTGGTATGTGTTATGCTTTCTCCAGAATGTCTTTTTTGACATAGAATTATATTCCAGCCTGACAAAGAGTCATGTCTTCCAGTTAACCATCATTTATACTTTCATACCTGTCAGAATTCACTATACCCGAACAGCTCCCAATACTACTTCATTAAATTTGAAGGAGATGAAATTACTAATAAGAAAATCCAGATGCAGCACTGGCTTTGCTCCTTGCAGAAGGCACCTGTTGGCTGACACCTGATTAGTTGGTGCACGCCATCACTGCTTTTACTATCTCACACTGTGTCCCTTTGCCTAAAAAATGAGACAAGGGAGCAGTATGGATTTTATTACTAATTACTTGGAAAGACTTCTTGAAGTCAGAGAAAAAAAGTAAAAGTAGTTTCATGATACAGCTACTGAAGTAAAGCTTTGTGTTTTTCCCCCCAGCTCAGAGGCATGATCAATCCACTTCCAGCTTCAAAAGCAATCGGAACACCCCCACTTCCGTGTGTGCACGTAGCTGAAGGGCACACACAGCTGCGCTCCGTGTGGGGCTACTGATGCTCTTCTCTTCACTGGATCAAAGGTGCTGGTTGTTGTGTCATGTGGGTACGTAACAGATCTTTTAAAAAATGATTACGTTGAGCTGATTTTGAAAAAAAATATCAAACCGCTTAAGACTCATAAGAATCTGAGAGATAATCTGGTTCAACCTCTGAATTATATAAAATATAAAATCACTGCATGGTTGGTAAGAAAGTAAAACCTCTGTTGATGCGCTGTGAGTAGAATGGCATGGGGATACATCCCTCTTTGGTAATTGAGCATCTAATGTGTGCAAAGCCCTGAGCTTAGTAATGCAGGCTGCGTAAAAATCTATGAAAGGCCATTGCAGCATACAGTGTGACAGAGAGAGTAAGGTGGGTAGCGGCCACCGTTTCTTGAGCAGTTCCTTTATGTCAGAGGCTGTACTGAACAGTATGCAAATTACATCTCACTTAATTCTCACAACAAACCCAATGATGTACATATTGCATCCTCATTTTACAGATGAAAAAACTGAAGATTCAAGAAGTTAAATAATTTCCCCAGATACACTTAGAAGGTGAAAGAGCCAGGATTGGAAACCTAGGTCTACTCATCTCCAGACCTGCACTCTTAACCCCTTTGGTAAAATGGCAGGCAACTAAAAAAATCAACTCCAAGTGATTTGAAAAATTATAGACTAAGAGTTTTGGGGTTTCAGAAGAGGGAGAGATTATGCCAAGCTGTAAAAAATAAGGGAAGCCTTGATAAGGAGGTGTTTAGGATGAGTCTTACAGGATTGTTGCTATTGACAGGTAAGGACGGGCAACCAAGGTCAGAGAAGAGCAGAAGCAGAGATGTGGAGGCAGAAGTAGATTTGAGGGGAGGAGGGTTGTATAGCTCAAGCGGTAGAGCGCATGCTCAACATACACGAGGTCCTGGGTCCAATCCCCAGTACCTCTTCCAAGCAGAAATAAATGAATAAATCTAATCCTTAAAAAAAAAAAGGAATCTGGAAACTAAATCCAATTGAGTTGATATGTGGAATATACATGACAATGGACAATGAGACTAGGAAGATGAGAAGGAAGCATGTATAGGAATTTGGGGAGCTAGTTAAAGTTTCTTAGCATTTAGGGATGTTCCAAGACTCAGTTTAATCAGCAAAAATTTTTGCTCATTGTCTATGAGGGAAATATAAGAGTCTAGCTTATGTGTTGTGAATAATTGCAAGCAATTCCCCCATTTTAAAAAAAATTAACTCTGCAAAAATATAATTTTCTAATGTTACAAGTTAAATTGATTTCTCCAGTATAATTACACATTCAGCATGTCAGAAAACCAAAATAGAATAGTTTTGTGATTATGTTTTTTGAGTCAAAGATAAAATCCATCCATCAGTGACTTCTGGAAAGAAATGTATGTGTATTTATGAGTATGGAGTGTTGTCAGGAGGTAAGAGCAGATTTTGAAATGGCTGATTTAGGGTGGTTGTTTGAAATTCAGGGGCAATTTGGAGCAAGACTCTTTTCATATATCTGTTTCAAAATTTTGTGTAATTTTTTTTTAATACCGTGTGATGCATCTGTAGCTTTCATCCAATCCTTTACACCTACTTTGCCCTTCAACCTGCTGCAAAGTGTCAAGGATGGAGTTAGGATGCCTGTTTCAGGTTAATGGAATAATTACTGTTTCCTTATCTCATTTTTTTTTCTCATAGAAGTCTAATTTAGTTCATATTGACAGTATTTCCTCTTTTTTTGTTTTAGATTGTACTTTTAAAGTATGGAATCTGGTGACTGGGCAGGAAATAATGTCACTGGGGGGTCATCCCAACAATGTCGTATCTGTAAAATACTATAATTAGGCAAGTTTTGTCTTCACAGTGTCAACATCTTATATTAAGGTGTGGGGTGTCAGAGATTCAGCAAAGTGCATTCAAATGCTAACATAAGTAACTTAAAGACAAGGAGCATAAGAGGCAAATAGCCCTTGTTTATAAATATGAGAAAAGATAGGTCTGTGAATGCATTTTTGTTTATTTATACCTGTCTGCTTGCAAGGAACACTGAAGGGTTTACAGTAAGAATGCCGATAAAGTAAGGTGAAAAAACCTATTGAGAAAATAATATATAAGAGCTCAATATTAAACAGGAAGGGAGAAGTCCTATCTGATCTGTGACTAAGTACACATTTCATATTTCCTCCCTAACCAAATAACTAAGGAATTAAATTTTCATAGTATTTATTACTTATATAGTTACATGCTTCAAATGAATACCACTCCTTGGAAAATGGCTGAAATCACCATTGATGGTGAAGAAGTACTTGCAACATTTAATTAGCATGTATTGAATAACTGAGAGGGTTTTTTTGTTGTTTTGTTTTGTTTTTTTAGGACTTAACACTGCCTTGGGGTTAGCCCATATTTTGTAACTTTAGGTTGTGTTGGATAATTGGAGGATGATTCGTTTTCTGTGTTTCTTATCATATCTGTCTTTAAAATGTAGAGCAGATTATTATTTTTGCCATAAGATTGAGGAATTGTTGTACATAATTAAAACTAAGGTGAACTCTGTTGGTTTCAATAAGAGTAGGAAGCATAGGAGAGGTTAGTTTTTATGCATTTGTAGAGTGGGGGTTACTAACATTAAATTCTATTTTGCATTTTGTAAACTACTAATTATTTACTGTACTGAATACAAGTCTCTAGAGGGAAATTTTGTAGAAAAAGAATACTGTTATCTTATGTTAGAAATTGACCCATCCAGTTGACTCACTAAAATCTAATTTGAAAAGATTGATTGTAACTTGATATTTTAGAAGTTAACTGAGAAAATGTTCCCAAATTTAAAAATACATTTGCCACTTAGAATTTAGCTGAGGAAATAGAAGTAAGTTATGGTTAAGCAATAGTAACTAATCCATATATGATTGGGTTAAAGTAAACAAAAACTAAAAATAATTTTAAAAGTCCTCAGTGTCTTTAACTCAAAAGGGCAAGTCTTACATGTGAAAGAAATATCAGTAGGCTTGCCCCTCAGGGGACTTCTGGAAACTGCAGAAAAATGATTTACCTTTGTGGCACTGCATCATTTGTTGAGTTTTTGACTCATTGTCATCTAATCTTTTCTGAATCATATTGAAGTCATCCTTAACTCAGGACCCAGAATTACTAGTGTTTAAGAGACTTGCAAATTAAGAGTTTAAAGCCATGTCATCTTGTTTTCTTCATTCATTTGTTCATTTATCTGTCAAAATGTTTATTTATAAGTGCCAGTCACCTGTCTGTGAAGTGCTGTGCTAGGTAAGGTGCTTACAGTAAGCAGATCTTGTTGCCTGCAGCCAGTTTCCTAGGAATTTAAGGAATTCTAAGCCTAACTGTTATCCAGAAATGTGACTTATCTTGCTGTTTCATCTCTGTTAAGGTCTTCAGGTCAAGTTCCTCTTGGAGACGCTTGTTCTGCAAGTACCAGCCGGACAGTTGCTATTCCTTCTGGGGGAAACCAGGTCAGTCAAATTGCACTAAATTCAACTGGCACCTTCCTCTATGCAGCTTCTGGAAATGCGGTCAGAATGTGGGATCTTAAAAGGCAGAATTTTAAAGGAAAATGTATTTTTTGTGCATGGCAAATGTATTTTTTCACTCTTCATTAGTGCATGTGAAATCTAATTTTTATAACCCCAGAAGTTAATATAAAATCTTAGGCTTTTCTGTTGAATACAACACTCCTAAATGTCTCTTCTGTCCTCATTACTCATTAGCAAACTCCCAATTTTCCTTCTTTAATCTCCGTTGCTGGGAAAAATGTATACGAAGGAAAATAGCCTTTCTTAATATATGTCTCCAAGTTGTGTTGTTTACTAGGAAGAGACCCAGACTCTCACCCTGACCGCATCAGCACCTGTGAAAGGATTATTTTTTGTAACATCAGTCATGCATCTTACATCTCAAATTTTTCAGTTTATAAACTTTACAACTTTGCACATAAATCCTCACAGGATTTTGGTGAATATGAAATAATATATGTAAAAAATGAAGTATTAAGAAGACGAAGTGAGTAAAAAGAGAAAAACGATAAATTGAAGTATGAATTTTTATCCTTCATTTGAGTGTTTATTTTAGTTCTTTCAATTTTGGCAGCAAGAGAATATTTATTTATTAGTTAGCAAATACTTAGTCAAGCAATTATGACAGACACTGTACCAACACCGTGGTAGGTACTGGGGCTAAAGACTAAGCCAGACAAACGTGGGGTCCACTTTCTTGGAACACATCTCATAACGGAGGGTAAAGGCCATTGAACAAGCAATTACAGGATACTGAGTTCAGTTTGCAATTCAGGTAATTCAAATAATAATCCAATCTAGAAGGAATTTGTTAGTGGTAAATAAAAGTAAAATTTATTTTAGAAATTTTGAGAATAACTAGTTATAACTTGTAATATTTTAATGCATGTCTGAGAAAGTATAATAAACCTAATTTATATATAAATAAATGAGAGAGAAAGTAGAAACACAGTCCTGAGTACTGTTTCAAAAACAAAAAGTAGAAAAATAAAAAGAGTGCTTGTTTAAGAAAATTAGGAAAGAGAGGAAGACTTGGTTTATTCTTGAAGATGTTAAAGTTGTAGTCAGAGCACTGTGGAGGAAGAAACTTAGTCATAACATGAGGCAGAAAAGACCAGCTTTTGAAAAGCTTTACACTTTCTTTTTTGCTGAAAAGTTAGATCCTTTGAAACTTTCCTGATTTCAGCAATGTGATTAAATACAGATTCATCTTAACAAAGTAACTAAGAAAAGAGTTGTCAAAAAATGGTAATATGCTGGAAGCAAAATATATCTCTGCCTCCCAGCAGCTTGACTTGAGGCAGGACTATGAAACAAAGGTTCACTGTCACCCCGATAATTGACATCATATGTTTTTCTACCAGTCAGATACATTCCTGGTCATTTTCATATGTTTAAAATAACTGATGAAATGGACTACCTATTTCCTGGTGCACATGTGTACACACATAGTGCCCATACATGCATGTGTATATGTGTACACATGTGAATATAAGATGGGTGTACGTACACGTGCATGTGTATGTGTGAAAATATGTGTGTGTTAAAAATAATCTTACTTTCTCCATATTGTTATTTTCTAGTTTTATCAGTGATATAGTTGTTTTAATCAAATTTCACATTGGGCCTGATAACATCAGTCATATGTCTATAACATGTGCAGACATTTAACAGGTTAAAGTTTACCTGGACTTAGGTTGGAGTTAAAGTTAACCTGTAGCAAGTTTTTGGACACTTGATGCCTTTTTGTTTACTACCTGAATGGCATTAGTCACTTTGAAATAACTTGTTTAGGACTTCTGACACTTCCATCATAGTTTGGCCATTTTTTGACTGTTAATTTGAACAGAGTTGTATAGAGGTGGAGTTAAATCAGAAGAAAATGAATGAACGGTTTTATCAAAGAATATAGATTATTTTTGTTGAGGCTTAGCCTTAGCATGCTAAGAAATGTTTCCAAACAAAGTTATTTTTCTTTTTTTTTTTTTAAGGTTTCAGTCCACAGGAAAGTTAACAGGACACCTAGGCCCTGTTATATGTCTTACGGTAGATCAGACTTCCAATGGACAAGATCTAATCATCACCAGCTCCAAGGATCATCACATCAAAGTGTGTATAATAGAGTTGAATTATATTCTCCTATTAAATGATAGATTTAAAGTATTGAGATACACCTAGGACCCTTTTCTCTTTATCAGATTTCTTTTTTCTCATTTCTAGCCCTTTCTTTTTCTCCCTGATCTTCCTCACTCATAGTTCCTGATTTTGTTGTCTCATTATTTACACATATATGATCACCTGTCATAGAAGATCGGTTGGGAGGGATTTTAAAGATTTCTTGGCTCAGTCATCCAACTACTGCTTAAGTCCCATCATCACCATCTTTCATACTGAACATAGTATGGTCTTCAGGTTTTATGCAAGTGGCAGATAAGATGAGGAGAGATGCATAGTTTGATTTTGGACATGTTAAGTTTGAGGATTTCCTTGTGTAGACCAGTAGGCCATTTGAAAGGCAAGTCCAGGGCTCAAGATAAGTTATAACTAGACATGTGTGTTTCAGAGCCAGTCAAACAGAAGAGAAGTTCAAGGAGTCAGAGTAGCTGACATGGCCAAAGGAGCAAGAAGTTGACATGACTCAGCCTTGGGGAATCCTACAAGAACCAACAGGAATAAAAAAGGACACAGTGATAAAGAGAGCTAGGAAGCATATAAGTGCTCCTTTCTAAGGAACTTTGATTAAGAGATGAGAAATGGGTTAGTGACTTGAAAAGAGAGTGATTAAGGGGAGAGGATTTTGTATTCTATAGACTTGAGCATGTTTAAATGCTTAGGAGATGGGCTCAGCGGAGAGGGAAAGTGTGAACAGAGAAGGGGTGGCAATTGATGAATCAGACCAAAAAAGAGTCAGATCAAAGATGTGAGCCTTGGAAAGAAGTAAGTACACTTTAGCAGCTGAAAAGAAGGGATGGGTAAGAGAATGTCTGAGGATAAAAGTGAACTTTTGTAACTGGAAGGAGGGTCCAGAAAGTTTGTTTTTGATCACACTAGCCTTTGCAAGACATCACAAGATCAACAGCTGAGAGAGATGAGGGCAACTGAGGGGAGTGAAAAGTTCTGAACAGCAGCTCTTGGGTATTTGCGATGACCACCAGAACTGCAGAGGTACCTAACAGTGTTCAAATAATTGTCATGTCACTTATTTGAATTGCAACTGGATTGATAGACAGTATTTTTATTATTGAACATACCATTTGTGCACTCGTACAGAAAAAAATTGTTGCCTTTAAAAGCCTAACATGTAAGCAAAAGTAATGTGAGAATAGGGCTCAGGTTCATTCTGAGTCATTCATAGCAGATTTTTTAAGTTAACTTAGTAAAATATCACAACAAAATAAATCATGTCTGGTTAATATACGTCTCATGTGTCTCAATGAATGAACACATATAGGTACTTATTTGTAAGTTAAATAGGATGACTGCTTTCTTTCTGCTTTCATTTAGATGTTTGATGTAACTGAAGGGGCTCTTGAACTGTGAGTCCGACCCACTTTTTCAAGCCCTCTCATTATGATGGCGCTGAAGCACTAACCATACAAGGGGATAACCTACTTAGTGGGTCCTCAGACAATGGAATCAAGAAATGGGATCTGGCTCAGAAAGACCTTCTACAGGTAATGCACGGGATAGATTGGGTGCTTCAGTCACCAGTATCCTCTGTAAGAACTTGAAGAGCCTCTAAGTAGAATTTCATCATTTAAGGATGATACCAGTCAGGGCTTCCTCTTCAAGAGTGTTTCATTGTCACCCACCAGAGTTATTAATTATGAAAAGGGCAACATTCAGCATTTAATGATAACCTCTTAGATAAGAGAAAAATAGGCCTTGATAAGAATTGGGAAATCTGGGATTGCCCTGTGCATTTGCTTACTAAATAAAATCAGTCTCAGAGCAAAGCAGTTACAGTTTCTCATTTTGTTTTGTTTTTGCTTTAGGTATGCACAGTCCAAAGAATTCTAAGTGTAGCTCAAGTCAGAGCAGTGTAAATGGTGCCTCCTCTGCAGGAGCATGTTCATACCTCCACGAGTGGTGGTTCTCTCACTTCCTGTAGAATGGTGGTTGGGTTGAAGTGTTTTGTCAGCACACTCAAATACTGGTGGTTTTCCCTAATTCCCAGAGGAAGAAATGAATTAACAGATGAACTTGTTCTCAGGTTCCAGCTTTCCCTTCTCTCCGTGTGGGCGCATTTGTCCTGCTGTTGCTGTCACTTTCCTGCTGACAACCAGATGAAAAGCAAATAAACAAGTAGCCTGAATGTTGATAGAAAAAACCTGGCAACAGATGCAGACATTGCATTCAAAAGCATTTCTTTTATAGATACACATTCTTGGATGTAACTTCTATATTATGCATAGAAAAATATTTATGCATAAAATATGGTCATAATGTCTGAGCTTATAATTATTGTCTACTCACTTTGAAATGTATAGTTAGCTCCAGCCTTCAACAGAAAGCTTTAGGCCTCTATGTTCTTGTTCAAAATTTAAGGCAGTGATTTTATGAGATAATCCTTAGAGACTACATACCAGGTTAAAGGTTCCAAACTTGCATGAAATACGTGTTAGAGAAAGATGAGATACTTACTCCTTTGAAGAGGAAGTGATGTTTGAAAAATCCTGTATACTATCCAGGCCTTTTAGATTCTATAGATTTTTAATATTCTAGCCCTTTAATACTGATAAGACTGATGATAACTAGTGAGGCACATTGCAGAGCAAATTATAGATTTATTTCTTTAAATCACTAAGAGTGATTGCATACCAAATGATTTTTATAGTTTCCAGGCCAAGTCAGTGTTCCAAATATGGAATTTTGTCAGTAAAAACTTTTGTAACTTGTTTTCATATGAAAACTTTGTTTGGAAGGATCCTCTTATGCTGATAATTTTTGTTTTTCCTCTCGGCAAGTTCCAAACGCACACAAGGACTGGGTCTGTGCCCTGGGAATGGTGGCAGGCCACCCGGTTTTGCTCAGTGGCTGCGGAGGGGGCATTTTGAAACTCCGGAATGTGGATAACTTTGTGCCCGTCAGAGAGATGGAAGGTCATGATGGCCCCAGCAAAGCCATAGGTGTTAGTTCCACCCACGTTTTTACTGCGGCTGAGTCAGCTTTCCTGTGTCATCTTTCTCTACACTGGTTGCTGGTGTTCAGATTTAACAAATGCTCTAAGTTGTCAACATCTGTGAATGCAGAACATGTGAAACCCTTCTTTTATTGCAGTCACTCTAATGGCTGTTCATGCTGTCTCATTTCTGTTTTCTGAGGCCCACTGTGGGCACTGAGTTCAGGCTCCCCACTATGATAATAGTGTTACTCCTGTAGCAGCTCCCTGCTTATACTGGGAAGTCTACCTCCAGATCTGCCCCTGGTGATTTTAATTTTTTTTAATCATTCATAGGTGACTAATTTCTAAAGATTTTTTTCCCAGAAAGGCAACAAACTTGCCATTCTTCATATTTAGAACAAACTATTAAAAAAAAAAACTCTTTGTACCTCTCCCACCTCTTTTAAAATACATGATATTAATATTTGCTTCCTCCCTCTTCGGATGACTGGGTTGATTAATTTATTTGCTCATTCATGATGAGTCTCCTGTGTGCCAGGCACTGTCCTAGACTGTTGGGAATAGCAAAGTGAGCAAAACATGAACAAACCCCAGGTTTATTCTAAGGAGACGAAATGAAAATAAATAAGTAAAATATGTCAGATGGTGATGGGCGCGATGGAGGAAAGTAAAACAAGGGAGAGAGTACTGGGGGGCGGGGGGGACTGCACAGTGAGAGTGGTCAGTGAGGACCTGCCTGAGAACGTGACACTTGAGAAGGTGATTGAAGGAGGTGTAGAGATGCGACCATGAAAACGACATCGTATGTGTATAAGCACTTTGGGAAGGAAAGCATTTGTACTACAGCGTGAGGTGTTTGTCTCCTTCAAATAAAATGTCATTTCTCCTGAATGTCTATCTTGAAAATCTCCCTATGTCATTTCTGCGCCAATTATGTTACTTAATTTAACTTGAGCACCTTCTTGACTCTTTTATCCCAAGTGCATGATAACCCTGATTTTATTTTGAAGCCTCTGTCCTATTTCTGTGGTGTCTCTTATTATTTGTGATGTTTTCCTCAAATCCCTCTTTTCAGTTAGATTTTCTTTCTCTCATCTTTAAAGGACATCAAAGCCAATTTATTTTGTGTTTTTCTAAGGTGGTTAATTTTGGTGCTTCACTGATGCAATTTCCAAGGTGCATTACTTTCTTAAGAGTCAGCATTTTGTTTATCTCCTTGGAAACTTGTGTCCTTGACAGTTTACTGGAAATAACTTAATATCCCTCAAAGTCATGGGACGCTCAAGATAAGACTGTAGAAGAATTGTGCGTCCCTGAGGCCTGTCCAGTGAGGTGTGAGGATGCTGTAGTTCCTCTCCTCCATGACCCAGTGTTATTTTTGAAGAACTGAAATTTCCCTCAGTTCACTCCTGGTGCATCAGGTGTAGATGCATTTACCACATAACTTTAAATCAGGAAAATAGACGATAAAATCCGAAGGGCTATTTTCAAATTAGTTCTACGTATCTGTTATTTAACAAACGTGTGTACAGGGCTTAGTATCCGCCAGGCGTTGTTGCAGGTGCTTTCAGGCACTAACTCACTTTGTCTCCATGACAGCCCTAGGAGGGGAGCATTATCATCATCCCTGTTTTACAGGAGGGAAAACTGAGGTGCTGTGTAATCCCCAGTCCTTGTAGAAGTGATTCCGTCGTATCTGATTCCTGGATCTGTTGTCACTGATTTTTCTTAAGACTATGGGTCTCATATTTCCTCCTTTTTTATGTCAAGTAATATTTTATTGACTGTTGAGCATGTTGTGTTCGAGCATCAAGACTGTATTATATTCCTTTAAAGAGGGTTGGGCTTTGTCTGTCAGGCACTTAAGTTGCTTGTGGCTCAGCTTCATCTTTCTGAGACTTGTCCTGAGCTCTTCTTGGGCCCCTGCTGACTGTCTTGGGTGTGTGATGACACTCTCTGCTCTACTGGTCAGAACCTGAGCATCTCCCAGCCCTCAGTGTGCCCTGGGAGTCGTTTGACTTACACTTACTAGCAACTGGCTTTTGGCCTGGCCTTATAGTCTTTACTCATGTGCAGCTTCGCCTTCAGTCAGAGACGTTAGAGGCTCTCTGTGTGTATTTATGGAACTTTCTTCCTGTAGCTCCGTAGTTGCTTTTGCACGCTCTCTCCTCTCCTCTACTTGGTCTTACAAATTCCAAAGACTTCATACTCCCCAGGTGTTTCTTCCTAGCTCTTCACCTCCCATTCTGTGATTTTTCTGTTTGGTTCCCCCGCCCCCTGCTGTAGTCTGGCAAGTGCTTCCAGGACCAGAACCAAGGCCGTCACAGAGCTTACTTTCTCTGTTCCCCTTTTCTCAGGGATCACATGCCTGAACTACCCATTGCCCAGTGTCTGAAAATAGTTGTTCCATACATTTTCTCAAGTTTCCACTTTGTTTACAACAGGAGAGAGAAGCTGGCAGAAGTTTTTCTCTCCTGACTAGTAGTGGCGATCATCTTACATTTCATACGCCAAAAACTGAACTCCCACCCTTCCTGAGGCCACTCTGTGGCCTTCTCCATCTCAGTCGATGGCTTCTGTCTTCTCTGTTGCTCAGACCAGAAACTTCCATTCCTCCCTTTCTTTCACACCCCATATCCAAGCCGTCAGCAAATCCTGTTGGTGTTGTCCCTTTAAATTAGAATCCGACCACTGCTCACTGTATCTTTTGCTGCCTCACTGACCCTAGTCACCATCAGCTCCTGGATGACTACAGCGGCCTCCTAAACACAGTCCCTTGCCCACATGTGGTCTATTCTCAGCACAGAAGCCAGAGTAATTTTTTTTAAAACACAGGTCAGGTCATGTTTCTTCTTGGCTGAAAAGCTCACGGTAGTTGTCCATCTCATGTAGAGACGAGCCCGTACTGGGCCTGGCCCTCTGAGCACGTGCTCTCTCTCACGTCACCTTCCAGTGCCCTCTGCCGGGCTCCTTCTCTGACAACACCGATCGCCTCTTGGCTGGTCTTTGAGCAGAGCAGGTGCACTCCCAGTCTTAGGGCATTTGCCCTGGCTGAGCTCTTTGCCTGCAATGCTTTGCCTTCAGACCTCCTTCTAAGTTCTTTCTTCCTCAAGAAGAATCACCTTGCCATTTTATTTAAAATTGTGATCTCCCCTCTGACCTGCTATTCCTGCTCCCCTTTGCGGTGCTCTTTTATTTTTCTATAACATTTATTACTTTCTAATGAACTTTACAATCTAACTATTTATTGTGGTTTATTGTCTGTCTCCTTTTGCTAGAATGTACGATCTATGAAGGCAAAAAATTCTATTATTTATTTATTTGTTCATTTTATGTTTAGCCCAGGCAGCTAAAATAGTGCCTAGAGCACAGCAAGTTCTCAGTGAAAATGTGCTGAGTGGATGGTTGAATGGGATAAATGAGATGGATAAATGGGTGGATGAATGAGCACAGCCCCTTACTGTTTTCAGTGTACATGTGCTGTGTGGGTTGATGAGATTATTATTTGTCCCCAAGTTTTACTGAGATATAATTGACATACAGCACTGCATAAGTTTAAGGTGTACAGCATAATGATTTGACTTACATGTATAATGAAATGATCACCATAATAAGTTTAGTTAGCATCCATCATCTGATGTAGATAGAAAAAAAAAGTGTGCCTTTTATTCATGTGATGAGAACTCTTGCAGAAGAGATTATTGATGAAGAACTAGAAACCCTGGATTCTAGGCTTGGCTTTGTGCTCCACTGTGTTACGTTGGACAAGTCATTAAATGTTCTTTATCCTTGAAATGGACTGCATAACCTTTCAACTGCTTTTTAACTATAAAATTCCATGGCAACACTTTCTTTTTGGCTTTGGATTTATTAGGAAATCAGAGAAAAGCAACACTCCCTTTTTAGAGCCGTGAGAGACATGGTAGAAAAATGTGACTGTCTAATGACTGGTCCCCAGTACCCACATGTTGGGTGAACAAAAATAAGTTTTCTCAGAAAAGTTTTGCATCCTCTGTGTTCTCTGATAGGCAGAGTGGTGGTCCACTTCTTACTAGCCCCCTGCTTTTCCTGTGGGCTTCTGCTGATTCCACCAAACATAACTCTTCCTGACTGTTGACAGAGTCACCAGCTCCCTGGAGTCCCTGCCCAGCCCCAGGACTCTGACCTTACTGTGGGCTCTTATGCCTACGGACCTCTGACCTTGTCATTTCAGTTGTGCAGCTGAGCTGTTTCATTAGTGCTGCGCATACACTCTGTGATGGGAAACTTTTTTGATGTCCTAACAGAAATATATTTTGATCTATTTTCCTATTGAGTTGTTTCTATTATCACCTTTTAATTTCAGTTTTATTAAATAGGAGTATTTCTTTCTCTTTATATCTAATTTTTAGGGAGGGGCAGGCCTGTCTCAAGCACTGGGACCTACAGACCAGTGACCCCCTTGGCCCCCATCATCCTGGTTCACTGTTCAGAAAACATGTTCATCACATTAGTGTCGCCTCTAGCTTCCAGGTGGCAAAGGGGAGGGGTTGGGAGCGCACACTTAGACACCAGACTAGTTACCTCCAGATGCAGGCCCTCCCGCTCCCTGGCTCTGTGGCCTCTGGAACTTCATTCTCCCTGCCCGTTTCCTTACTTGTAAGTGGAGGCAAATGCAGTGCCTCTTTCCAAGAGCTACTGTGAAATCAAACAAATTAATATTAGGGCGATCAACTGCGCTGCTTTGCCCAGGACTGTCCCAGATTTAACATGGGCCGTCTGGCATCCCAGGAAACCTGAGTTCCCGGACAGCAAACAGGGAGGGCCACCCTCATTAAAAATCTATACATGACCTATACGTGGCAAGTAAGAAACAGTACCTTTTTCTAAGAACTTTAACTGGTACCAGTGACAGCACTTGCCCAGATATGCCCCCCAACTTGCCCTCTCTCTCACCCCCCGGCAGGCTCATAGCACTGAATGGGGAAAGGGTGGCTGGAGAAGGTCTTTCCAGGCCCCTATATGAAGCAACCCCTTCCCCCAATGGCCAGGGATGCCTGGAGGGGTCCCCCACCTGGAAACATCCTGTCCTGTGTCCCCTCTTCTGGTGCCAAAGTCTTTCTGCTCCAAACATATGGCCCCTGGGGGGCCACCCCCACAGCCCCAGAAGCACCAGGAGCTGCTGCTCGGCCAGGCCCCCGCCCCTTTCACACTCAGGTAGAACTTTACCCAGAGGCCTTTGGTGGCAGCACTGGGCCCTGAGCTCCCATTCAGGGCATGATAAATGACCGCTGTCACAGCAACATGAATGCTCATATTGAAAAGCCCTGCTTTCTGTCCCCCTCCCTTTCAGGCCAACATCTCTCTTAAGTCACTGGGCATCACTCACATGTCACCCTGTCCTGAATGCCCCCTAGTCAGGGACCCTTGCTCCCTCAGCCCCTCCCCTCCCACCTGCCCCTCCCCTCCCCCCTCCTCTTGGGTCTCTTTCCTCACCCCCTCCATCCTCTCCTTCCCTCTTCCTCCTCCCCAGGTTCTCTCCTCTTACCCCCCCATCTCTTTCCTCTTCTCCCCACCCCCCATCCTCCAGCCCTGCTTGACTTGTCCCATCCCAGGCTCTGGATAAGGGAAGCTCATGCTCTGGTCCGTGTCACCCATGTTGTCACCACCAGGATGGGGGATCACAGATGGAGGAACTGGTTGGTCATCCCTGTGTCTCACCCTCACTCTGTCTTGGGCACAGGCATGAATGCAGCCCTAAAAGGAAGGAAGGCAACACCAAACAGGGACCTCAAAAAGGAAATGAGAAGAGAGCAGACTCATAGTGCCCTAATCTAAGGGGTTTTACCCCAAATGCCAGCGCTACTATATCTGTGTCAGTCTGGGTTGTGTTTCTCTGGGGAGAGGAATCAAAGATTCCATCTGGTCCCCAAAATAGACCAAGAACTGCCACTCAGAGGCTCTGCTCATCCCAAGATGGCCCAACAGCCCTGGGAATCCCAAACTAACTCCACACTATGGGTGTCAAAGCTGTGCAGCTGGGACAGATAAACCCTGAGTCTGAAGCCTCAGTGCAACGGGCTTCCCCTCCCTCACCCACAGCTTCTTCTGCCTTAAGAAGGAGCCTCACAAAACAGAAACAGACTCACGGACCTAGGAAACAAACTATGCTTCCAGAGGGGGAAAGGGGGCAGGAAGGGATAAATTGGGAGTTTGAGATTCGCAGATATTAACTACTATATATAAAATAGATAAACAAGTTTCTACTGTATAGCACGGGGAACTACATTCAATATCTTGTAGTAACCCATAATGAAAAGAATGTGAAAACGAATACATGTTACATACATATATGACTGAAACATTACACCAGAAACTGACACAACACTGTAAACTGACTATACTTCAATCAAAAAAAAGGAAAATATGGGGGAAGCTATAGCTCAGTGGTTGAGTATGTGCCTAGCATGCACGAGGTCCTGAGTTCCACCTCCAGTGCTACAAATAAATAAATATATAAATAAACCTGATTGCCTCCCCCCAACCAAAAAAAAAAAAAAAAAAGAATACACACAAATAAAATAAATTAGCTAAACTTATTGTTAGCCCAGGAAATTATATTCAATATCTTGTAGTATTCCACAATGAAAAAGAATATGAAAAGGAATATATATATATATGTGTAACTGAATCACTAGGCTGTAAACCAGAAATTAATGCAACATTAAAAAACTGACTATATTTCAAAATTAAATTAATTTTTTTAAAAACAGAAGCAGCCTCACTGGGACAGCCAGGGACAAAGGAGGCCAGAACCCACCACAGAAAGGGCATTGCATCACATTCTCAAAGCCAGGAGAAATGGCTGTTTTCTCTGGGGGAGGAAAATAGAAACTTGGGAGGAACGTAGGGGAGTGGCTGTGTGCCATCTTATCTGTGTCAGTGCCCTCTTCCGCCCTGACTCCCATCAGCTACCCTGGAAGCTAAGGAAGATAAGGATGGGTTCTCCGTGACGGTGTCCACTCAGGAAGCACCTCATTTGGTGTGTGGATTTTAAAGGTGCCTTTTACTTAAAGGTGCTCATGTCATCCTTGAGATGACTTTCCAGGGGCTTTTGTTTTGATAACAAATGGAGCTGCAAGGCACAAGTGGTAAGAAGAGCGTGGTGCGTGGCCAGGCCCCTCAGGGCCACCTGCCGGGTGCCTTTCCACAGCCATCCTGGCACCAGATGCCCAGGGCAGCCTTGAGACTATGAGCCCCTGTGTATTATGGGAGACAAGTGAGGTGCAGGTGAGGCCACTACTAAGTCTACTCAGCCCAGAATTCACACAGGGCAGGAGGAAAGGCGGGGCGCCACTCGCTGCACAGGGCCTGTCCTCCACCTCAAACAGGAGAGGTGCCAGCCATGGACCCACCACAGGACACGGGTGACCACAGGTGGCTTCCCTAACACAGAGCTAAGGCAGTGGACACAGGCCCATAAAATGCCCTCCAAAGTAGGACTCTAGGGTCAAATATACCAAAGAACTGCCACTTGATAATATGCCTTTCTTAGATGGGTGCCATGAAGACTAGCTTATTCAAGGCTTTGAGGATCCTACAGCCAACCAGCTTAACTCAGAGCTTCCCAGACTTACTTGACCAACAGCTGAGTCCCCGTTGGTGCAGAATCAACATTCCTGGAAACACTGTCTCCCCAGAAGCGTGCTACGTGCCTGACCTCACTCTACTGATAATGACCCCAGGAGGTGAGTGTGAGTATTACCCCGTTAGACAGAGGAAGCCCATCAGGATCTAGAGGATCTTGCACTCAAGGACAGGGATTTATTCTCTACCTTTCGAAGAGAGGCGTGCCAAAGAGTTTCCATTCATATTTTAAAACTACTCCGCTCCCTCTCTCCCTTGATTGCACCTCTTAAACTCCGAGATGGTGTCTAGTTCCTTCTAACTTTTCATCCCTTGACATAAGCCATTTCCTTATCCAAAAAGCCAGTTGGAATTTGATTGTTACTTGCAGCCAAAGGATTTCTTACAGACACAGATTTTTAAACAGATTATTATGACATAATGTGACAAGTGCCTTAATCAACGTATTCACAGTTTTCTGCTGAGACAGAAAAGAGAGAGAGAGAGAAAATCAGCTAGCTTGGCTTGTGGGAGGACCACAAAAGGTGATCCTTGAACAAAATCCGCAAAGGTTTGTTCCCCAAACAGCAAGGTGGGGAAGCATGAACCACGACAGGAGCAAAGCACTGTGAAGCATGTGCTAGATATAACACCTTGAGATACATCCCTCTGATGGGAAAACAGAGTGAGACAGACAGCGCCCAAGGGGCCATCTCTGCTGATTGGCTGGGCCAGAATTTGAGCCTGGGTCTGTTTTACGTCAAAGACCCAGTAAGTATCCCCACAGCATGCCGCCTCATCGCCAAACAGCCAGCAACAAAACGGACACCTGCTGCTTCTGTGAACAGACACCCCTTCAGTGGCCCAAAGCTGTGGCTTTTCCTGGATGTAGTAAGGAGAATCTAATTCTGGTGGCACCAGAGGCTGTGACAGCGGGATGAAAGGTCCTGAGAAGCTTCTGAGAGTTCTGCACTTGAGCCTCGAAGGTGTCTTCCACAGGCACAAATTCTTTGAGATTTTAGGGACTGTGAGATCTTCCATTCCAAATATTACTTAAAGAGCTTCTGTGATTGTTATTATGTTCTCAATGCCCAAGTTTCACCCTGCTCTCACTGAATTTTACTGCATAATTTCAGTGTCTTCATTTAACCCTTTGTGCTGAAAAAAAAAAAAAAAAGGCAGGACATTTAGAAAAACAAGACCCATGCTGAAATTCTGCTCCACCACTTGCTAACCTGGGTAACATCTCTCACTCCCAGTTACTTGGTTATTTGATTCTACACAAATTATTTTACAGCTCTCGGTTTCCTCAGCTGGGAAAAAAATGTCATATTCCCAACCTTGTATGACTTGGCGGATTCAATGAGATAACGGCTGGTCCACAGAAGGTTTCAGAGGCCTATCAGTTCCTACCTTCAATACCTACAGTCTTTTCTTCTTACTTTCTCAAAGACTGTGTCAAATCAAAGGCGAACAATCTTCTCAATTTGACTCATCAGGAGTTCTCCACTCCTGATGGGCAATGCTAAAAATGGTTAACGACCGATGCCACACAGGCATCGCCAAGCACACTACAGATAATCGACCAAAAGCCAAATTGCAGTCAAGACTGCTGAAGTATTTTTTCTGTTCCTGAGAAAGAAAAGGAATTCTCCCTCCTGACTCTACACTCCCCACCTAGACATGAAAACTGGCCACCAGGGGAGACGATGACTCTGGCACACACAGTTACACACCTAAGACAGAGGAGCTGGCACGCCCTCTAACGTTCCATCTCCTGGTATGACGTCATGTTTAGATCAAGGAGAATCTTCATCATTAGCTCCGCTCCTCCACCTTTTTAGTGAATTTTATTAGCTCCTAAGCTTTCAACACCTATGATAAAGATTGCAAACCCCCAGGCCCATGGATTTTTCAAGTACATATCTTGTGGAAAGTTTAGCCTTAGAGATTTCAGCCATAATCTTTATTGAAAGCCAGGAAAGACAATGAGTAAAGGCTATTAAAGAGAAAGTGGGGAATGGGCTGAGAAGTTCACCTCCCTCCTCCTGCCCCACCTCCAGGACCCTTTGGAGGGGCAGCCTGGGAAGGAGCTGGGTGACGCTGGGTGAGAAGGAGCCATGTATCCCCACACTGAGGCTTCTGCCTCACCCCACGCAGACCCTCAGACTCAGCTTCAGCCCTCCGTGAATTAGGAAGGTGCCTTCTCAGCTCTGAAGCCCCTCCGGCCTCCCATTTAGTCTCACAGAATACGCACCTTGGGCTGCAAAAGTACTTTTTATTGAAAAAGCCAGACTGACTTCGTCCCAACGTTACTGAACTTAGGTTCAGCTGCTTGCTGCTTGAAAGCCAGTATTCAGGAGACAAGTGCTGATTGGAAAGGAAATGTTGATTTGTTCAGGGGGCCGGCAACCTGGGGAGAAGACAGGCTCATGACTAAGAACCAACTTGGTTTCAAAGATACCCTTCAGAAAGATTGTATTTTAAGTAGGGAATTTGCTGAATGTCCTTTTTGGTCCCAATAATGCATGCAGTTGCTGGAGGTTATGCGTCTGTCCAAGAGTAAGGAAATTTTGTGGGTGAAACCTGAATGCATACATAACTGGGGACACAGCTATTAATCTCATGTCTAGAGGAAAAGATAAAAACCAAGAGGCTTTAGCATCTGTGAAACAACTCAGGAAATGTATATCAGATACTTCAGAGAGGAGCTAAAACAGAGGATATGGGGGAGGGGTTTGTCCCCAGAAGGCCCCATAGGGTCCTACTTGGTTACACTCATTGGGTAATTCTTAGCCTCCCATGGCCTTGCTACAGCTCTGAGACACCTCTGAAGAATTGTCAGGATCTGAGAACAATTTGAAAACCACTGACAATTTATTTCTGGGTGATGGTTACAAGTGTGCCTTTTGTGAGTAGAACCCTCATCTCCTATAGGATCAATGTTAAAATCTGTGATCTGTTTCTGAGATCCCATCTCAAATCATACTAAATCCAAAAATCAGTCATTAAAACAAGGGTAAAGAAAATGAAACAGCTATGTGGTATGGAATTTGCATTAAAAATATTCCCTTTGGAAGATTTTTCTCTACATGAGTATTATTGCCTGAAGAATTTATATAACTTTAGACCTTCTTTGCCTGATAAATATTCCTCCACCAAGCAGAGGCAGTCCATTGCTCCAAAGATTTTTAAACTGCTTTCAAAATTAGCATTATTTATCCTGAAATGTCCTATGGTCATTTGATACGCACGAGTGCCCCTGAGAACCTTTGAATGAAGTAAGAGTTGGTGAGAGAGATTTTCCAAGGTGACTTCATCTTCTTTATTGATTCCTTGCTCAAAACACAGAGTGAATCTGACTTCAACCAGCTGGTCAGCAAAGCTAATCTACTTATTGCTGCAGCAGGACCCATGATAGAGTTGCCCAAAGTTATTAGCAGTATACATAAAAGTGCTGCTCATTATGGTGGGGTTTTATTTATGATAAAGAAGATTTCAAAAGTAAGATTTTTTTCAGGTCAAATTAATATACCAGCTTTAGTTTGTATATTAGTCTATAGCTACCTTTGAGTGAGCAAATGATAATGTTATTTTCAGCCATACTAGGTTTGGGTAGGTCTTGAGAATAGTATTTATGGAAGATTTGGAAGGAGGTATTTATGTAACATATGTTACATTGCAAATGTCTTCTCTACCAGTTCGCACATCTGGGGCAGGATGTGTGAAGCACAATTCAACTTCTATGATGCGAGGCTAGCTTGTAGTGAAATTCATGTCATTAACTAGAAAGAACTCACCAAGAATCCATCTTATAACCATGAATACTTTATTTTTTTTAAATTATTATTATTATTATTTATAATATCATCAAAACCCAGTTTGGGTTCAGTTTTTTTTAACATTTTTTTATTGAGTAATAGTCATTTTACAATGTTGTGTCAAATTCTAGTGTAGAGCACAATTTTTCAGTTTTACAGGAACATATATATATTCATTGTCACATTTTTTTCGCTATGAGCTACCACAAGATCTCGTATACATTTCCCTGTGCTATACAGTATAGCACGAATCCTTTAAGTAAGCATTGTGTTTGCAAATAAGTTTTGATGTATCTTTGATATTTCAATTATTGATGAATCAGGAAAATAGCTGATATTTATTAAAAACTTTCTAAAAACAATCATCTTATCATTAATTTAACATACATCATCTCATTTTATCCTGACAACAACTCTATGAATGGGTGCCATTGACGTCCATTTATAAAAGTGGCTCAGAGTCTTTGACACAGCTGGTAAGAAGTGAAAGGGTAGAAAAACTTTCCTTCTTCCCTTCTAGGTTCTTAGGCTAGCCTAATAATTAAGTTAACATAAGCCAGACTAATAGAAGAAAAACAAATTGAATTTTGTATACGCAGTAGTCCCAAAGATATGAGACACAAGGGCAAGTCAAGCAATTGAAGCTTATGTGCTGTCCTGGGCTAAGGAATGGGATGGGGCCTTGAGCTTCAAAGGGGAGACAGTAATTCACAGAACAGTAAGAAGGGCAGACGTTTGCTAATTAGATGTTTGCCCCACCATTTCAGGTGGAACAATTTCTCTCTGGTATTAACTCTTTCTGAGCCAGGCCCCCTATATAAATCCTCATAGGTGGTTAAGGAAGAGGTGTATGTTTTTCTTGAGTCTGCTGAATCTTGACTGCTTTCAGCTCAAAACAATCCAAATGCCAAAGTGACATATTTTGGGGTCACATAGTCTGCTCCCCATCAGATGCATGGTCAGCATTCTAACCAGTCCACCTGACTTCTAAGCCCACGCTCTTCACCGCCCTGTAAACGGATGCTTGCAGTGCTTTCCAATTAGAACTGCATCTTTATTTGTTGTACTTATTCTTCCACAGTCTAGCACATTGGCATTTAAGAAATGTTTGTTTAATGAATTAATGAATAAAAATGATCATTTGATTTGAGTTGTGAATAACCAAAATAATATACCAATTAATTCTTAAACACATCTAGGCTCTATTTACTTTTTTCCAGCTCTACTGTCAGTGCTAGCCCGAGTCCTCATCTGTTTTGCCTAGACTCCTTCAAAAACTTGGCTGCCTCCAATCTATTCTTACTGCAGCAATCAGAGAGAATGCTCTGAAACGCAAAACCTTTTCTTTCCCTCTGACTCTCAGAGATGGAGTCCCAAATCCTTAATAAGGGGTACAAATCCCCTTCAGCCTCATCTCAGACTGAGACAGGAAGACAAGAATACAGCCGCTTTGGAAAGGACTAGGGCAAAACAGGCCATGCAAGCTAAAGGACAAAGACCCTGGGGGGCTGACACCTAACCCCCCACTCCCCACTGCAGGACCTCTCTGCATACCTGCATTTCTGTGGGATAAAAACACCTATTGTGTGTTTACCCTGGCAGGACTCATGGCCCCAGGGGATAGCCTGGCTCACAGTACCAGGGGACTGGCCTCAGACCCTGCTCTTATCAAACCCTGCTCTTATCAGAGTCATAAAGCCTATTGGTTCAGAGAAGTTCCTGACAGGCCTTACAACCAATCAGGTGTAACGAACTGCTCCTGCAACCCCTATTCCTTGTGTGCACAGCCCCCTCCCCCAGTAAAAGGCCCTGCACGCACACCCTCGGGGCTCAGGCAGGCACCTCTTGCCCATGTGGCTTGCTGTTGCCTATAGCAGCGTAACTGTTAAACTTTCCTAAACTTTTCTCTGTCTCTGGTAATTTTTCTTACCAACCTGCGTCACCAGCCAGCCCATTGCCTCATTGTGCCCACAACACTGTCTCTTTTAATAAAAAGTTCTGCTTGCCTAACAGGCTTATGGAAGCAACACTCACTTCTATGATATCGCTATCCAAGAATCTGAAGAGGGCAGGGTAACGGTACCATGTCCCCCGTGGCCCTCAGCAGTCCCCTGCTTGGGACTTTAGTTCTTACCTCAGGAATTTGCCCCGGGGTGGGAATACGCTTTCCTCTCCCTTCCATCTCCCACACCCCATATTTATCCTTCAGCTCTCAGGTCTATTGTACTTGCCCAGAAAAGACCCCCCAGGTCCCACAGTCTACCTCAAATTCTTCTAAAATTCCCCCCCCATGGCACCTTGAACTTTTCCTTGTTAGCACTGATCACTATTACAAACTTACACTCTTTTGATTTATTTTGTTTCCCCCTTGCAATTGTAACTTCCATGCCACAGGGCTATAACTGTTTTTACTCACTTTTGTGAAGACCATCAGTGACAGTTCCACAGTAATCACTCAATGGATAGTTAACATTCAAAGCTTTGGATGTATGAATACAATTGGGAGGCTGAGCTTGAGTTTTTCACCCTCCATCCTTGTGATCATGATCTAACATTTCTGGAGCAAGTATTTTGCTCAGGGCACAGTGAGGTTTAGAGAGGATTTTAAAACTGTCAGCACATCTGTTGCCAGGGCTCAAGTCTGGGGATGCTCCCAGAGTCAGGAATAGGAAGAACAAAGGGCACGTGTGATGGGTGGGGAATCAGGGGAGCAACCACACTGGAAAGGCTGGGTCACTGACCACCTGTGAGCTGCCTTCATCTTCTCATTACCACCTTCCATTTTTCTCCAAGTGGGAGAAACAGCAAGGGCTGAATGCAGACCGCCTGCTGGCCTGGGTGCTGCAGAGAGCCGCTGATTAAAGCAGGAGATGAGACTCTTTTTTTCAGTTTCATCTTCTGGAACCTAATACCAGCTGTCTTTCAAGCTGAGCTACCTCGCACCTGCTGGGAAGCCATTTGCTACCTGATGTTATGAAAACGATGACATTTACTCCTTCAAGTGAGAGAGATGATCAGTTCCTTAGGAGGCCAGAGGAAGAAAAATTTTCAACGAAGTGTGCGTCTTTCACCCTCTGACCAGTTGAAGGGTTAAGAACAAAGGCACAAGTGCGTGCGTGCGTACGTGTGTGTGCGCATACGTGTTGGGCAGTGTTGATCTAAGGTTCTCTATTTCCAAAGCATCTACACTGTGGGCAAATTTAATTTCATGAAATTGAACTGGTGGGTGTCACTCTGGCTCTTGAATATACTGTTGGCCCGAAGCTCTGGAATCCTTAATTGGCTTTGTCTCTGACCCCTCTGGCTCCATTTGTAAAACTAGAATCTAGAGAAGCAGAGTGTACACTCCCTCCTTGACTACATGGTTCAGAAGCATGATTTCTGACCGAAAAAGAACAGAGAGAAGCTCAAGAGAAAAACAAAGCTTTTCTCTACCAGGCACAGCATGTTTAGTTTCTAAGACCTTTTAGCACTCACCCTAGAGAAAAGAAAGAATTCAATATGCAGTTATCTTCCTAAGGGGAAAAAAAAATAAATTGTGCTAAGATGAATATTTTTATTCAAACTTTGCACATCCTATCTGGCCTACATGACTAGCATTCTTTAGGAGTACAAGCTTTCTTATTTTCATTTTTTAAAAAAAGCTTCTCTTATGATTTGAATTTCGAAGTGTTAGAATGTTCAGTGCTACCTGGGTTTGAGAGCTTTTGGGTCAGATTGTGAAATTTAGAATCTAAGTATTTCTCACTTTGATTTCTAGGATACTGGCCAAATAGATTTGTTTGGAGCCAGCACCTCCACTTCAAGTAATGAACATTTACCTTTCCACATTGTCATTACAGGTTTTGAAGGGTGATAAGTTTGAAATATAGAACAGAATTCATCTGCACCTGCTAGACCATGTCTGCCTTGTTCTCTGTTGAATTCCCGTCGGAAAGCACGATGCCTAGGTCACAGGGAGCCCTCAAGAAAATGTTTTGATAAGATGAGTAACTAAAGAATTCTTCCAACATCATCGTCATCATCAACACTATCCCCTCAAGCCCCCATTGAGCAACATCTTATTTCCCCCTAGACCGTGGCAACCATCACACTCTCTGCTTCTATAAGTTTGACTGTTTTGGATTCTCATATAAGTGGAATCATGCAGTGTTCGTTCTTCTGTGACTGGCTTACTCCACTAATCATAGTGTCCTCCAAGTTCATCCATGTGAACAGCGTATCACATATGGCAGAATTTCCTTCTTTTTTAAGGCTGAGTAATAGTCTATCGTATGTATATACCACACTTTCTTCCTCCATCTGTCTGTTGATGGGCATTTAAGTGGTTTCCATATCTCGGCTACTGTGAATAATGCTGCAGTGAACATGGGAGTGCAGATATCATAGAAGACATACAGGTGGCCAACAGGCACATGAAAAGGCACTCACCACCACTCATCATCAGGGAACTGCAAACCCAAACTGCAACGGGATGTCATCTCCCATCTGTTAGGATTGTTATTGTTAAAAAAAACGGTAGCAAGTGTTGGTGAGGATGTGGAGAACTTAGAACCTCTGTGCGCTGCCGGTGGGAATGTAAACCAGTAAAACAGTATGGAGTTGCCTTAAAAAATTAAAAACGGAATTACCATTTGATCTAGCAATTCCATTCCTGGGCATATTTCCAAAATAACTGAAATAAGGATTGTCATTTTCCCTTAAATGCCCTTAAATTAACGTGTCATCATCCACAGATGCTGGTTATGTAGTCCTACCTCAGCAACATTTATGCAAATAAGATCACTGCATTTTCTCTACTCTCAAGAAGATTACAACTTAGATTGGGAAACACAGTTTTGGGCAATTGGCAATATTGTTGTGCTACGTGACAGGGAGGAAGATAGATTGTTCATGCTTCCTAAAGCCCTCGAGGCTATCTCCCTCACACGTCCACCCACGGGGAGCTTGTTATTTGCCCTGTATAATTCTTAATGAATGCATCCAGCTTTGGAGACTGATAAACTCTGGCATCAGATTGCTGAATATCTAATCCTAGTTGTGCTGCTTACCAGCTCTGGGACGTTTGTCACATTCAACTCTATGCCTCAGACTCCTCACATGTAAAATGGGGATAAAAGTAATGCCAGCCTCCTGAGATCATGGTAATGATCATGAGTTAAAATCGGTATAAAGCATTTAGGATAGTGTATGGCACATAGAAAGCCCTATCCAGTGTGTGAATGAAAAATATTGCCTGCCATATCAGTAAACAAAGGATGCTGCGGCCATCAAGCTATCAGCCACTACCTTCAACCCCTCTGTTGGTGAGCTGGGGAGATCTCTGGATGGAGACAAACAGGCTGCCCAAGCCAAGTCCTCAGCCTCTGCAGCCACCCGCAGTGGTGGACCCTGAGGGTACTCAGGATGGGGAAGAACAGGATACTGGCCCCAGACAGCTGCGGTGCATAGTAAAGGAATGATTTCACTGACCCTAGACTTCTGCATCATCCCATACCTAGAAAATTTCTGGATTCCTCAGTATCTGTTTTCTTTAATCAACAGTAATCTTTTGATGTTCCCACTACCTGGTCTTTGTTTAAAAAAAAACTCCTATATATCCTGGCTCTTCCTTTACCTCCTCAGAACAGTTCCTTAGAGTGAACTGAGAGGCTGCCTCTCAGGCTTGAAGTCCTCAAGAAGCCTGACGAATAAAACATAACCCTCCACTTCTAGGTTGTGCATTTTTGTTTTTTTTAAAGTCAACATGTGTTAGCTATTGTTGGGGAAGGGACCATTTCCTCCTCAACCCCTCTTGAGTTCTTACGGTTGGACTAATGATAAAATTGACGCAAGACAGGTTAATAGGAGAAAAATAAGCAAGTTTAATTTGTGCACACAGAAGTTCATAGAATTAGGACCTAGGAATTGGCCAAAGCAAGCAGCTTTTGCACTTTGTAGAGAAAGAAATGAGAAGTTTGCAAGAAATTGACAAGACAAAGAAACTTGGGGTTTGAGTGTTTAATTAGTGAAGAATCTAAATAGAGTTTGGGCTTGATGCAGTAAATTAAAGAGGTAACAACGTTTGTTTATAAAGGCTTCTTGGTCTGAATTTCTTGACTCTGGCAATACGGGTGTCCTTCTGTCTCCAGGTGCGGGGAGCGCACCTTTTGTGTGAGAGCTTTACTTCCTGCTTTCAGGGAGACAGTGGGGAGGGTCAAAGTGGCCCTCTTGGGGGGTGGGAAGGGACAGACTGGGAGTTCAAAATTTGTAGATACTGACAGGCATATGCAGAATAGATATATATATATATATATATATATATATAGCACAGGGAAATATATACAAGATCTTGTGGTAGCTCACAGCGAAAAAAAAATGTGACAATGAATATATGAATGTTCATGTATAACTGGAAAATTGTGCTCTACACTGGAATTTGACACAACATTGTAAAATGATTATACCTCAATAAAGAAAACTTTTTTAAATTGTCCCTCTTGCATCAGCCGTTTCTTAAGTAACTTTAATTCAAGATAATCAATATGTCATTGAGGCATATCTTGGGGCGGCCTGCCCTGGGCTGCGACACTGTCATTAAGTCTGCCATCCTTCCCTTCAGTATTTTTTCAGAGAGGGAGTATTGCCCTTTTCCTAAACAAAATCTTGTTTCTATCAGGCTCCAATAGACAATTCTGTCTTACTAAGTTTCAGATCAATCTGGATCATAAGTTTAAAATGTCCAGTCTAAGCGGGGAGGGTATAGCTCAGTGGTAGAGTGCCTGCTTAGCATGCATGAGGTCCTGGGTTCAATCCCCAGTACCTTCATTAAAAAAAAAAGAATAAATAAAAAATTTTAAAAATACATCCAGTCTAAGATGTTGATTTTTCTTTCTGTATTAATGGGAAGGTTAGAATTCTTGTTGGTGTTCACTTCTGGCCCAACACTCCTGCTGTGTCTGACCTTAACCAGATGGCTTCCTGGTCTTGGTGTTTCAAGTGGACTCAAGTGCTTTTGTGATCTCAGTGCAGCTTCCTTGATGCCGGCAATGTTTTCCCTTGAATGTTTTCCCTTGAGTAGCCACCCAACCCCATCAAGGCACACAATTCTCTCTCTTGCAGGGTCTTCTTACTGGCTTTCTTTGCCCTCCTAAATATTCCTCTAGGTAGGACTTAATATAGCTCCAGGCCCTTCTGTCCTGGTGGACTCTTATCAGGCCCAGAAGGAATGGGCACTCACCCCTTGCTCTGACCATCCAGGAGTGCTGGTTCATTGCAGTGCAGTGACTTTTATCCTTTACCTGCTGGCTACTTTAATCTTTCTCATATGAGGGTCAAGGCAACGTGCCTTAGTGTTTTTCAGCTTTACAGACAATTTAAAGCTCTTGCAGAAACCGGGGAATGCCCCCTCCGTAGCTAAAGGGGACAGAAATAAACTTTTCTCTTTTTGGGTGGAGTAGATTGCCGTGTCACCATGAAGCCTGCTCTTCCCAAAGAAATCTCTTTCCAAGTCCTTTTGTTTCTGTATCCATTCTCTCACTTGTTTTATAGGCTGTACGTGCAGTCTAATATCTGCCACATACCACATTAGTCAAAACTGAGATACAAAGATCTCATTTTAAGTCCCCCCCCCTTTTTCACTCACAACTGGGAACAGGAAAACCTACAGTATCTTATTTCTTTCTTTTGCTATAATGAGGACCTGGAGATTCAGCTAAAGAAAAATATCTGACACTCTCTCCATTTTGAAAAATATTGGAGAAGAATCCCCTATATACCCTAAGCAATTAGAAGTCAAATAACAGCTGGGTCAAATCTTAGAAGAAGGCAGAAGTCCCAAGTCCTAAACTGGCAGCTCAATTTAAGCCTCTTTCCTCTGTTGCTTATTTCATTAAACCACTGGGAAAAGATGCCAATAATCAGCCTTAGGAACTTGGTTAAAAGCTTTCTAGATTGATAGCTGCAGGGTCTTGAAATGAATAGCATTCTAAAGTGTAATAGTGGCTTTACTGAAGATACAGTTAATTTAACTATAGGAATAATTAGGAATATGGATTTACATCAGTATGAGTTAAGAGATTTGAGATGGGACTCTGTTACTGTTTGGTAAATGGAAAACAACAAATAATCCTTTTGTGATTCTCAAAAATGATATTGATCTTTCTTTCATTGTCCTTTTAACCCATATCAACCACTTTGATAATAAAAATATGCCCTTTAAATTAGCATAAGTATGTAAATATTTTATATTGATGAGGTGTGAATAAATAGGACCTTTTACATAATTCAGGTGGAAGTGTAATTGTTACAGCTTTTTCAAAGAATAATTTGACAAAACGCATCGATAGCCTTGAAAATTTCATATAAACCCAGTAATTCGCATCTAGAAATGTATCATACAGAAAGGAAAAAACATGCAAAGATATATTTTAAAAGACATTTTCGTAAATGAAGTAATCCTAATGTTCAACAATAAAGGCTTGACTAAATTATCACATATACATATGATGGAATTTTGTGGATCATACGGATAGGAGTCTAACAATACAATGTTGAAAAAAATCTTTTTTTAAAAAAAAAGGACACATTTTACATTTGAATGAAGAGTTCAATTAAATTTTCCTAGATTCTGATTGTCTGTCACCAATAATTCATCTACTAATATCAATAGATTTTGAATTCTTTTTTTTATTATTGAATTAGGGAAAATCGGTCTTTTATTTTTGCATGTTTCCCTTCTACAATAGAAGATATCATTTATGTGCAGTTAACATAGGGTACATGGTGGTTTCCCTGCATTTGATTTCAGCTAAAGCCACCGGAATGACCCTTACACCCAACTTTCATCTGCAATGCAAATGTATTCTTCTGCAAGACAAATGTTTCTAAGGAAAGTTTATGAAAATGAAAAAGCTCCAATCATACCGTCTTATATCCAGAGGAGAAAATGGCACACTCATTAACAACGAATGTGATTGTCTCAGGCTCAATGAAATAAGTGTTTGTTGTGCTAGTCAGGATGGAAACTAGTAACAAAAGAGGATTCCCTAGCTCTATTATGTATGCCAAAGAGAGAAAGATGTTCACAGTATCTCTTACCTATAAACCATGAAAGGGAGAAAGTGTGGGAATAAATGGAAAATCGTTAACAGGTCTCTGTTAAGAGGGCATGAGAGCTAATGCATTAAGGTCAAACTGACTTCTCAGAATATGTTTATCAAATCTATCACCCTCTTCCAACAACCCTCTCACTCTCTTTGTTTTCTCTTTTCAGTTGATCTAAAGCCTTGGCCTATAAGAGAAATAAGTTATTAATGCCTAAATTCAGTGGATAAAATAGCCGAAGCAACCCAGAGAAGCCAACACAATATTGCGGAAGAACAAAGTTGGAGGACTGACATGACTTAACTTTAAGATGTACTGTAAAGCTACAGTAATCAAGACAGGGCAGTATATGTATAGACAAAAAAAGAATAGACTAAAGGATCAAGGGAACAGAGTAGGGAGCCCGGAAATAGACCCTTGTAGACACAGTCAACAAATTTTTGACCAAGGAGAAAAGGCAATTCAATGAAGCAGACAGTGTCTTCAACAAATGGTGCTGGGACAACTGGATACCCACATGCAAAAAAAAAAAAAAAAAAAAAAGAAAGAAAGAAAGAAAAAGAAAAAAGAATCGAGACACAGACCTTACACTCTTTACAAAAATGAACTCATAGACTTCATGAATCATAGATGTAAATGTAAAATACAAAAATATAAAGCTCTTGTAAGATAATATTGGAGAAAACCTAAGTGACCTTGGGTATGGTGATGCCTTTTTATGCACAACACAAGATACGAACCATAAAAGAAGAAATCATTGATAAGCTGAATTTCATTAAAGCAAAAATTTCAGCTCCACAAAAGAAAATGCCAAGGGAATGAGAAGATAAGCCATAGACTGGGAGAAAATATTTTCAAACAACGTGACTGATAAAGGACTGTTATCCAAAGTATATAAAGAACTCTTAAATCTTGACAATAGGAAAACAACTTAATTAAAAAATGGGTCATAGACCTTAATAGACACTTCACCAAAGAAGACACACAAATAGTAAATAAGCATATGAAAAGATGTCCCATATCATATGTCATCAGGAAAATGCACATTAAAACAACGAAATGCCAAAACACATCTATTAGGATGGCCAAAACATGGAACACTGACAACACCAAATGCTGGTGAGGATGTGAAGAAATAGGAACTCTCACACGTTGCTGGTCAAAATGTAAAAAGCTATAGCTACTTCAGAAGACAGTTTGGCAATTTCTTACAAACTAAACATACTCTTAATATTAGATCTAGCAATTGTACTCCTTGGCATTTACCCAAAGGGATTGAAAAATTTATGTCTACTTAAAAATCTGCATAAGAATGCCTATAGCTGCTTTATTAATAATGGCCAAAACTTGGAAGCAGCCAGGATGCCCTTTAGTAGGTGAATGGACAAATAAATAAACTGTAGTACATCCAGACAACGGAATATTATTCAGTACAAAAAAGAAATAGTTATCAAGCCATGAAAGGACACAGAGGAACCTGAAATGCATATTACCAAGTGAAAGATGCCAATCTAGGAAGACTACATATGCTTTCATTTCAACTATTTGATCTCTGGAAAAGGTAAAAACATGGAGACAATAAAAAGATCAGTGTTTGTGGTGGTGTCGGGGAGGGATGAATCGGCAGAGGATAGGGGATTTTTAGGGCAGTGAAATAGTCTATGTGATATTATAATGATGAATACATTGTCATTATATATCGGTCTCAACCCATGGAATGTACACCATCGGGAATGAACTCTAAGGTAAACTGTGGACTTTAGGTGATTTTGCTGTATAATATAGGCTCATCCTTGGTAACAAATGTACTGTTCCGGAGTGATGTTGATAATGGGGGAGGCTTTGCATCAGGAGGAGCAGGGAGTGTATGGGAAATCTCTGTATCTTCTTTTAATTTTTGTTTTGAACCTAAAACTGCTCTAAAAAATAAAATAAGAAAGGGAAAAAAGCTGAACCACATAGTCAGCTACCCACACGCTTATAACTACAGTAGGAGGGAAAAGAACACTCCCCTTAGAATGGGCTCTACACAGAGTGCTGTGTTCTGAGATTGAAGAATGTGGAATCTAAACAACAAAAATAGAAATGATACAAATGAACTTATTTACAAACCAGAAATAGACTCACCAGCCATAGAAAACAAACTATGGTTAGGAGAGGGGAACAGTGTGGGAAGGAGGGATAAATTAGGAGTTTGGGATTAACAGATGCACATGACTATATATAAAATAGATAAACAACAAGGTCCTACTGTATAGCACAGGGAACTATATTCAGTATCTTATAATAACCTGTAATGAGAAAGTATTCAAAAATAATATATATAATATATTACATATGTTATTTATTACATATATTTTATGTGTATATAATATATTATCAGGGATCATTCTCTCCACTCTTTGAAGTATAGTTGATTTACAATGTTATGTTAGTTTCAGGTGTACAGCAAAGTGATTTGGTTTTCAATATATATAAAATATATCATATATATTTTACTATATATATTTTAAACTAACACAACATTGTAAACCAACTATACTTCAAAGAGTGGAGAGAATGATCCCTGGTATGTACACTATATGAGCAGTAATTGACAAACAAGTTGGACAGCTTTAAAAATATATGACACTGTTCTATGGGACATAAAGAAGATTTGAATCCATTTAGTGAAGTATCTTGCTCCAAAAAGGAAAGTTGCATTATTATAAAAATAATAACCCCAGATTAATTTAACCCTTGATGGAATTCCAATGAAATTCCCCCAAAGCAAAATGATTCCAATATTCATGTAACAGGGGTTTGCAAGCTGAGACCCATGGACCAAATCTGGCCTGATGTTTTTGTAAATAAAGTTTTATTGGAACACAGCCACATTCATTTGTTGACATACGGTCTATGGTGCCTTTTGTTCAACTGTGGCAGAATCCAGCAGTATGACAGAAACTATTAGGCCTGTAAAGCCCATAATATTCACTATTCACAGAAAATGATAGCCGGTCTGATATAGAAGGAAAAAAGAGTAAGAACAGATAATAACACATTGAAATAAAAATGAGAGAGTATGTGCATTTCCACATTTGAATTCACAATGAACAGCTTTAATATCCAAAGTTTCTCGTTTCCAAGAAACAGATTATCTTCTCACATTTTTAATGTCCTGAAATTAATGTGAATGTTACAATAGATACCAAAATAAACTTGTCACCCACCAGACAGAGGGAGCAGCATAGTTGCTGCCTATGCTTGTATAAATTTAACTTTCTGTAGAGAATCTCTCTCATCTTCACCACCTTATTGAAGTTACATTATACGGTTAACAGTATACACTGTTCAGTTGTAATAAATATGAGTTCACTTTTTTACATCAAAAACATAAATATTCTGTAAGCATGTCCAAAGGAAAAACTGACACACATAGCAAGATAGATTTGTGAGGACAGTAACTCAAGTGTTGCAGGCTACAAAACAGCAGATGGGATCCAATTGTTATAAAATGATATGTGTGTGCTTGTTCGTATATACACATTTCTAACCAGTCATCTGTCTATGTATTCGTCTCTTAAGGCTGGGGAGGATATACAAGAAAAACTTATTGGTTGTTCTCTCCAAGTTGGGAAATTACTTGAGATTTCTCACTTTTTTCCTCCACTTTTAGTTATTTTCTGATTTTAAAAATGGTATATATATTTTCAAAGGAATAAAAGTAATTTTTTATAAAAAATAAGAGGTAAATGGGAAACTAAAATTTTGGGTAAGAGATATAGCAAATTATTATTTTCCTTCCATATCATGTGTTACAAATCAACGTTAAAAAATGACTCTTCAATATAGTCACAAGTCATGAGATGAAATTCACAGAAGAATTTCAGCCTTCTAGTAACCAAAGTAGTGCATTAAAATGACCCTCTTTCCTAAGAGTTCTCACCACAAGGACAAAAATTTTTTTTCTATTTCATTAATGTAGTATTTATATGGAATGATGGATGTTCACTAAACTTAATGTGGTAATAATTTCATGATGTCAATGACATCAAATTATTATGTTGAACACTTTAAGTTTTTACAGTGCTGCATGTCAATTATATCTCATTAAAACTGGAAAAAGAAACAAAGTAAAAAAAAATTGAGACTCTTTATTTTTCCCAGTCAAGGTAGAAAATTATTTTTTAAAGCTAAATATTTCAGTGCACAGTATTAGCAAACAATAGGGTAGAACCTCCAATTGTTTTGACTCATGTTTACACAAGGGGATTTCAGCTTGACTAACACTTCTGGCTTCTCTCTTTCCAGCTCTCTCTCTCTTTCTCCCTCTACTGCTTCCCAAGGGAGAAGGAGAGAGTTGGTATGCTTTGGAGAAGAAACCAAGCATGTTTGTCTAAACTCGTTCTCAGTTCAAATTCTGAGCAGGCAGAAAACTTCCAGGAAAACTATAATCCTCTATACGTTCAGCCTGATGGCCAGGACCCCAGGGGGCAGCCTGTGGAACCGCTCCTGGGCTAGAGATGGGGACTGTTAACTCTGACTAGTATAGAGGTCACACGTTAAACAGCCAATTTGGTTGCAAACCTAAAGTATTGTCTTCCAATTCAATTTTTATCGGTAATAAAACTGATGCTCTTTTGTCTTTATCTGAATCTTGCGTCTCTCAAAAATGCCAACAGCAAGGGTGAAGGCAGTGGAGTACTCACGTACACCACTACCGCCAGCTTAAGATAACGATCTTTCTGGAGGGCAGTTTCACCGTGTGTTACAAAGCCTTAATGTTTTGCTGCAGCACTTCTCTGTCAAGGAACACAGTTCGAGGAATGGACAAAATATGCGTATACAAACGGCTAGCATAGTGCTATTTATGATAGCAAAAATTGTTACGAGCAAAGGGCTTACTGCTGGACATGCAGAGAAGCACTGGCTTTCGAGAAAGGAAGGAGCTTTATTGCCAGGTCGACCAGCAAGGAGACAGGAGGCTGGCCTCAAATTGTCTTCCCATCTGGGGTTCAGTCAAACTTTTATGAGTTGAGGGAGGAGGGCTGCAGACATGCTGGCAGACAGGCTTCAGTTGGAGGGCTCTGGAACCTGGTCATTTACGATAAGGTATGGTGAAGGGGCTTC
The DNA here is from genome assembly GCF_048564905.1 of Vicugna pacos. Lineage (NCBI taxonomy): Eukaryota > Metazoa > Chordata > Mammalia > Artiodactyla > Camelidae > Vicugna > Vicugna pacos. Next base: position 18,477,381 of record NC_132999.1, on the reverse strand, counting down.
AGCACCTGATCCTCCTAGACAATGGATACTTGGCTTCTGAAAAGTTTCCTACCTTTGGGTTCTGTCATGTCCTGGTCCTTTAATTACAAGGTGGGGGTGGGAAGTGGGGAGAAAACTTTGGTTCTCAGTTATTCGGGGTCAAAATTTTCTTCTCTGCGCTTGTTATTGCTACAGGACTTGGCGGGTTTGTTTGTCTCTGAAAAACAACTCAGTATCTTGTCAGAAACAGGACAGGACCAGTTTGGGCTGTTTCTACGGTTACAAAATTGGAAAAAACAAATTCCAATGACACAGGATAATTAAGAAAAATATATTTGTATATCATACAAGGCTTTAAAAATCATGTTGTGGAAGAATATTTTTGGCATGGGAAATTGTTCACTATATGTTATTCAATTTAAAAAATGAGAAAAAAATGAGCTACAGAACAGTGTATGCAAAATGATATCAACTTTGCAAAGTACTTATAAATTTTCTAAGCTTGAATTAAAAAATACTGGTAGACCATAGCAAAATATTAACAGTAGTTACATTTGGATTACAAGAGCTATTTTTCCTTTTTTTTGCCTTTGCTTTTCCAAGTTTTCCATATTACATATTAAGAAGGTAATTAGAAGAATATTATTCAAATATAACTGAACAACAGATGTAGCGAATTAATAACTTTAATTTATTATTCTATTTATGAAAAGCTTTCTTTCCATAGAATACCAGTTCATTGATAGCTATGTCCTTATATAAAAGGTTTTAAATGTAAGGAAGAAAAAATTCTAATTAAAATAAAGGAAGGTACCATGAGTCAGAAAGAACTGGCTTAATGTCCTGGCTTCGTTATTTGTATGAATTTATATCTTCTAAATCGCAGGGGATTATAATACATACCTTGCAGAACTATGGAGGATGAAAGATTATTTATAAATCAGTGAGCCTGCAGCGAAATATGCTCTCAACAAATGTAATACATTATTATTAATGCATGATGATGACATTGAGAAGAAAGGGCTGGCCTTCATCCGGGGTCTTCTTAAGAAGATGGAAATTCTTTTCGCACAAGTCTTCCAGCAGACTTCCTCTCCTGTCTCTCTTGCCAGAACAGATTTCCTTTTCTAAGGCTACACTTGGAAAGAGGAATGAAATGATGGCAGCTGGCTTACACTAGTCAGGATCCACCCACCGGAGCTGATTCAATGGAGTTCATTTCTCCTGAAGCCCGCGGCTTTGTGGAGTAATGGTGGTTACCTGAGCAAAATCATAGTTGTTCAAAGAAATAAAGAAAGTGAGAGGAATGGAGATCCTGCAAGCAAGGAACAGTATCTGCTGCAAATTCTGTGGAGCCAAACCCTTGGCTACTTTCTGGAGGGAAAATGATGAGAAAAGTTACTCTTGTTGAGATTGGGAGATACACTGAGGAACGAAGGAACACCCAGATGCTAGGGGGAAAGAGGAGGAGTTAGAAAGAATGAGAGAAGAGATGGACTAGTCCCAAAGAGAGATCAGAGAGGGGACACCTCACACAAGAATGGCACAGAAAGTGTGGATCCTGACAAAAGTGGTTATGAGAAGGCCCTCTGAAGAGGACGCAGAGAATTCAAGATTTAGAGAGACACGGGGCACAGTTGGAGGAGCGTCTAAAGAGAGCTAAGGAGTAAAGTGACAGGTAAGAAAAAGGAAATAAAGGGCTGAGAAGCCCCGCTGGCCTGTAATTAGTCAGGGGAAGGTGCCGTTGCTGGGATACCTTTTCAAGTGCTGCTGGGAATGACAATCCCTGGCAGCTGGGCCCTGAAGAGAAGGAGGGCTCTCAAACGGCTGACATCCTCTGTGCCCCTGGTCATTAAAAACACAATTTAATAATGAGGGATTCGGGGGCGCTGTGATTCTGAGGCTATTGCCTTGTGCTTACTGTCTGGTAAGAGAAGTTTCCCATTCTTTGTTTTGCTCCTGGCTGAGTTTAAAGGTGGAGTATTTGCGTGCGCAGGGGCTCAACATTGCAATGGACTGCATCTTAGTTCCTCCCCCAATTTTCCCAGAATGTCTGTGTTACTAAGCCATAAACCACTGCTGTGTTCCTCTGGAATGCTTTCTGAGAGTATCGCTGTACAGATGCTTTCAAGGAAACTTCCAGTCCTCAGACCATCATCGCCTGTGACTTCTCTTATGTTGTATTTTAGGTTTAGGTTTATGGTACCTGACAGCATTAAGATCAGAGATACAATGATCTGTACATGCACATGGCAGCCCTTTAGATAGTTTATGATCTCAGTATTATAACAAGCATGTAACAAGTGGATATCTGTTGTCTGCATTTAAATGCAGCTGACTTGTCTAAGCATAACGCTGCAAAAGGATGGAAAAAGCTAGTCTTAGAAAACAGCCCCTTTTCTGGGATGAGCTCAATCTATTATTTTTTGGCTCTTTGATTGCCACATATATATTCCAACTGCTATCTTCTGGTTGTGATTCCATGTTTTGTAATCTGTTTTGATGCTGTAGATTGTCTTGGTATCTCAGTTCCATTCTCAACTTTCCATTCAAAATTTTCCTCTACTTTAAAACTCCCATGGATTTCTATAAAAGAAATTTCCTCTAACAGCCCTGGCTGGGCTGGCTCTAGCTCCAGACTTTGTAGAAGAAGGATCAGATAGCTGGTATAAATGTCCCAGTTGGGAATCTCTCTTTGCCTTTTAAGAGCTAAGCACTGAATGTATCCAGTTGATAAGTTATACTGATTGTTGTTAGGATGTATGTAAACTAGGATTGAACCACATGTTCCACCCATGAACTTGGGTGGAAAGCAAGGGAGAGACTAGTTTTTCTTTGGAAAAAATCAAGATTCTTTACCAGGAGAAGAAAGCATAGATGCTGGGCATTAAGAATAATAGGTAATTACCGTAATTATCCACATAGAAGTTTTAGTAATTTAATGGATTATCTGCCCAGAGTGTTTACATTTCAAACCTATAATTAGATTTTTGAATCTTGAAATAAATTTCAAATCATGGAGTCTGAGAAACCCTAGGTCCCTTACACAATATATCTTGGAAACCTCACTTTTCCTCTTGGTTTTTTAAGTCATGTATCTAAAAAAGTCATTATATTTGACTGACTGACATTTTGAAAATAAAAAGTCATGTCACATTCTTTGAGCTAGACCAACACTATTTTTTTTTCTAGATTGCAGCATCAAGGAGAGCTTCTGCTATACCTCATTATAAGTTATACAATTACGTTGATTTCCACACTTGCTTAGTTGGAATAATTCCATAAATGTAGGACACCAAAAAAAAGTGACAAAGCAAGTAATTTAATGTACATTTGAACTTTACCATACACGTGTAAAGCAATCTAAAGTTTAACACACTTGTATAAAGCAATCTTCTGAAGAGAGATGTTGGGCTCATTGCAACATGTGATTAGGTCTCACTGTATAAAAAAATGTAACAGACTATATTTACTGAAAAAAATTACTTTAATAGCAGGGTGTTATTATGCAGAAATTTGTATTTCTGATGAGAGAACAAATACCATGTGTTCACCTGCTCCACCAAGATATTCCAGGTTTGCACATCCGGCAGGTACTCTGTTACATGCTTGGTAGCACTCAGTCTGGAAAGTGCTGTCTACTTCCCCAGAGCTGCTCAATAAGAACTAGAGAGACTGGCAGTCATGCTCAGTGTTGACAATCCCCTTTGCACAAACAAGAATAAGACCTAATGCTCACACTATCCCTAAATACTCAGGGTAGACTAGGCTTTAGAGGATGGTCTGTATTCTCAGCCACTCCTGGTTCCTATGCCTGGATGTTTGCAGAGGCTGAAGGAACTCCTCTGAAAGCTAAAGATCTTGGAGATAAATACAATTCACAGATAACTACTTAGTTAATCAAGTAGAATTCCTTTGTTTCTCTTGTTGCCAGAGAATCCACACATGGGTGGATAACAATCGGTATCTCTGAAGCCTCCACCAATTACTTTTATTGTTATTTGTGGTCTCAGCCCTACAGTTTTTCGAGTACTAAAAACCTTCCTTTCTGGTACAGAGATCATTTTGCTTCTGTTAAAGCTTTTGGAGGAGATAAAGACAGAGAGTAGCAGTCTTGGCGGGTGATGTAGACAAGATTAAGGGCATGCATAATTAACCAGGAAGCTTGAAAAGTTTTTGTAAGTTGCCAAAGTGATAAAACCAAAAGTACTGACTGAAGTAGCTTGGAGAGGTTGGAGAACAGGATCAGACAATTTTTGCGTCATGGAAATCTTTTTCTTCTCTGGCCCGTGGGAGTATAGCTGCATTGCTTGGCACAAAGTAGGTGTTTCATAAATAGATATAGCATGCTGAATGAATGAAATATAAAAATATGATGAATGTAGGATAATTTTATTTTCCATTAATAACACCTGGGTAAAAAATGATGGTGTGAGGATGAATCACATCATTTCCCTCTTAGTACTTAATTGAATGAGAAAAAAAAAGCTATAAGACAGACAAAAACTAGCACAAAAAAACCATATGAAATCTAACAGGGAAATAGGGGCAATGTTTATGACATGAAATTTAAAAATATATGTAGCTATGGAAGAAAAGAAGAACTGAGCCTTGTTTGTTGGCTCCTGATCTGGCCCCAACCCCACAAAATCACTTCTGGTGAAAGAAAATGGGTCAATCAAATTCTGACCTTTTATTTTTCCTCTATTGTCTTCGAAGAAATAGAAGTAGCTTTCAGGAGAAGGGGGAAGTGGGCAAAGTTCTCAACTAGCGCAGGCTGAGTCTGGTGATGCCTTCCTTGTTGCTCCATGTTAAATGGTGGTGACACTAAGCGGCCTGAAGATGATACCCCCAGTGGATAGATTCTAAACCCTCGAGGTCAAGTAGATAATGAAAAGAAATAGTTAACAGAATGCCAAAAGCAAGGGCATAGCTAAGACCACCTTAGAAAAATTGCGCTAAACCTAACTGGATATCTCACCAAACCCACCCCCGTTCTCAAACTACAGCCCAGACAAGGTGGGAAGAGAATTTTAGAGAATTCATCAATAGAATGTCAGAGGAAATAAAATATATATTTAGAGCAGCCAACATTAACATTGGATACATATGAAGAAATTGCACGGCAACTATGCAAACAATCTATAATTTAAAAGTTGGGGGAAATACAATATGAAACAGAAAAATGGACAACTGAGACTGGAAAACATAACTCAAGGGTCAGAAGGCAATCGCCTTTGGTTGTTTTTTGCTATAAAAGGATTAATTAAAGGACACATTTTGTAGAATGAGAGTTCTGATAAATCAACAGAATAAGATGACACAGGAAATTGCAGAGATGAGAAAGTAAAATGTGCTACCGAAATAACACCAATATGAATTGAGTAAATAAACGGAAAACACCAAGAGCAGAATATATATGACCCATTCAAATTACTGATGTGGAGGAAAGGGTTGAAATGATCACCTTAAACGAAGAAAGAGGAAGAGTATGAAGCAATTTAGAGATAATTAGAGGTAAAGGAAAAAGATGAGAAAGCTTAATTATACTTGCTGTTTTTGAAGTAGAGTCCAACAAAGAAGAAAAGATTTTCAAGGGTTAATGGAAAGCAATTTTTTTTTGAAATGAAAGAACCGAATCGGTGGATTGATAGGAAAATTGACTTAGAATGAATGACCCTGACTGTAAGAAGTTGAAGCCAGAGACCCTTAGGAGTTTCCTTGCTTCTAGAGGACATAGGAGTACGTATCACGTATTATTTTTAGCTTTGGATCTTTGACCGAGATGCTGACAGACAAAAGCAAAAGTTTTGTTCTTTGTTCTGTTCCTCTGTATACATATGCACACACCAAGTACCAGCTATCACATTTATCTCGATGGGTAGACAAATGTGGCCCAGATATTTTGAAAAATTGCCTGTATTATTTATAATGAGCCTGTATCATTTGTTACAAGATGAATATCCTCATTCTTAAAAAAAATCTTCTATAGAATGTACAATTTCCCCAAAACTGTTTATGGACCTGTGTGTAAAACAGTAGCTATTATTTACAACATCCTTCAAGGAATCCTAAAAAATAAACAAAGAGCTCAGTTCCAAGGTCTGCCTCTGCCAGCCTTCTGATATTACTGTGGGCAAGTCGCGTACTCTTCTTGTCCCCCATTTTCCTTAACTGTCAAATGGGTGGGTATTACTGTCATCAGTTTATGGAAGAGGAAACATGCCCGGGAGATTGAGTGACCTGTCCAAATGCATAGTAAACTTTCTGATTCGAGACATTGTGACTTTCCCATTGCACTATAGGTTGAGATAGAATAAACAGATGGTTCGGAAAGTGCTTCTCAAAGGAAAACTGCTTATGCAAAGTTTGTAGTTCATAGTTATCAGTTTTGTGGTGAAATTATAGACAACAGGACTTAGACGTAATAGCATGGTTCCCCCCCCCTTTATTTCGTTATTTAAAAAAAATTACAGTAAAGCCAAGTGTATCTTTCTATTGTAATGCTAGAGGTATATCTTCTTGTCTATTTGACAGTATTTTATATCAAATAAAACACTAATAGAATTTTGGGGGCTGAACACTAGCAAGAAATACAGGTGAAAGATGACTCCTTCTTTATTTAAAAGTGGTAAATAAAGAAACATTTTATTTCTGTCGGGCTCTCCCCTTACTCCTTAGAGCCCAGCTTCCATGTAACAGAGGGCACACAGTTATTTGTCTTCCTCCTCCTCCTCTACGTTTATATGACGTGATCTCCACTTATAATGCTATCTGACCACAGAGAGCAGCAAAAGAACACCCCCAGGCGTGGGGGAAACGAAGGGTCTTTCTGCTCCTTCTTTCCCTTCCTAAATTGTGCCCCTTAGTAGCTGGGTCACCCAACAGGAAGAAGGAAAATGGAGTTGACTAATACATCAGTACATGGCATGGAAAAATTAAAAAAACCCACCAGGAAGAAGGCTTCCAGAAGAAACATTATGATAGGACATTTATTAAATAAAAGTAAATGGGAATATATTTCATCCCTGAAAATCCAATTAAAGCATACAGCCTTGATGAACGAACGTGGTATTTCCGAACCAATTGTTGTCTTGCTTTCCTGAAGCTCTCCAGACAGCACCAGTTTAGGATCCCTGCAGTGCTGGGAACAAAGCAACAAAGCTAAACGTTATCAACAACAAAACCCTGTGTTTTCTGTATGCTTATTTGTAAATCTTTGTTCTCGAATCATTCATTCAATCAATTAATTCATATTCAATTCAGTAGTGAATCAATCATCAAGTTCCTACTATGCGTCAGGTACTAAATTACGTAAGAAAATGTTAATATATTCAATAAGGTGAGTGCTAATTGCTGATTGCTAAGACTGATTAGTCAGGTAAGACTGATTAGTTAGGACTCTCTTGGCTCACCTGAGCAACAGAAGGGCCAGGCGGGGCAGAGCTCTGGGCTGGCCTCAGGGGTGGCTGCATGCAGAGCTGCATGCTGTATGCCCTTTCTTTTCCCTCTCTCTTCCTTGCTTTCACGCTTTCTCTCCCTTTCTCCGTTTCCACCCAGTATCTCCCATTTCTCTTTAGATATGAACTTCATTCTCCCAGGCTACCTAGTCCCACAAGCATCTAATTATAGCTACAGGGAGTTCTGAACTTAGATTCCTACCAATTTGTTTCTGGAGAAGAAAGCAAACTTTCTCTAACCAGCTTCAGTAGAAGGATCCTACTTGGCCAAAGCTGAACCAGATGGCTGGGTACACTATTAGCCGACTCATGGTCATATGCCTACCCCCAAGGCCAGGAAGGTAGGGTCTGTTACCAGAAGAATATGGGGAGAGGAAAAACAGGTACAATGTTGAGTAAAGAGCAGCCATTGCAAAGACAGCATTTCACAAGGGTTCTGTTCCAAGATATGCCATTAGAAAAGCCATCTAAAATTACACATTGTATGTTTAAAAGCAGATTCAATTTCAATTAAAAGTGTGCAAAACACATGATCATAGAACCTATAAATAAATAAAATTGCCAAAAACAGTTTTTAAAATGTTTCACCAACTTACACTAATTACCAAGCGTCACCTTGTTAAGAGTTTATTTGACTTCCAGGACTGGTTCCATCCTCCCTGCTCTACATCTTTTCAGTACCGGAACTTCTCTTTCCTCACAGTTGACACAATGACAATTAATTAACTGAAGTCTCTGGGGAGATTATAACCTCTATGAAAGCAGGGGCAAATCCAGAGTCTAACCTAATGCCTAACAGATAGTAAGTACTCAATAGATTTTAATTTAATAAATGAAATTAGATGAAAGCAACAGTTTGATATAAATTTGGGGTTCAAAATTTGCAAGGCTTATTTTAAAACTGATCACTTTCAGTGTTAACTAAGATCATTAAAAGGGGCATTCTTATACACTGCCAGTGAGATTGCAACTTGATGCCATATTTCTAGCGGATAATTTGGCCATTGGATATAGAGCTCAAAAACGTTTGTAGATTTTGAATTTTATTCAGAAACATATCTGATTCTCTGCTTGATGCTTCTTAGTGGAATGTGGCAAAGTCAGCTAGCTGTCTACCAAAGACTCAGTTCCCCTTCCAGAATGTAGAGATGTTATTGAGTGTCGAGAAGTGGTTTCTCAGGGAGCCCATCTTCCAACTCTCCCTCTTCACCAACCAGGAGGGGTCACGTGACTGAGTCTTGCCACTGGAATGTGGGTAGAAGCAGTGTGTGCTCCTTCCACACCTAAGCCATAAAAACCTTCCGTGTATCCTCCAAGTGCTCTCTCTTTCCCAAGCCACTGGCTAGATGTGGCAGCCCAGAGCAACCATTAAAGTTTACAAAGGCTTCAAGGACTGGGTTCTTAAAGAAATAACTGGCAGCAAGGCATTATCTGCTGCTATGTTATCCGTCATATTTTATAACACTCATCTGATACTTCTATGGAGAAAAGAATGTAGAGAGGCAAGGCTGAAAGAAAGGAGACCATGTAGGAGGCTATTGCAATAATTAAAGTGCAAAGTGATGGTGGCTTGGTCCGGGAGTAGTGGCAGAATTAAAGGTGGAAGTGATGTGTTTTACCCCTGAACCTGATCTACAAAATCCTTACGCTAATTCTGCTTGCCCTCTCCCTTCAGTCTGGTCTTTTGCAGGTAGACTTGACTACTCCTCTCATTTTACAGACAAAGGGATACACGGTTACACAGTTGATGAAGCTGGGACTTGAACACAGGTCAAACTGTTCAGCACGTGTATAGTGAGTCATCTGAGCGAATCATTGTGGGCATTTTAAAAAAAAAAAGGAGAAGTTAAGCCTTGGCAAGAAAATGCCTATTTTATTTCACTATCCAATCGGGAACACCGCAGCAAATGAAACATACCCAGAGCACGACCTTGCTGCTTTTCAGTTTCTGGGTCTGTGCATGTGGGCTGGCCAGAGAGACACTTAACTTGGATGTGATCTAACACCTTAAAACAGAGACTGCCACGAAGACAGCAACACGAGTCTTTAGTTGAGTGTAGTTTCCAACCAACAGATGCACTTACTAATGTACTAAAAGAACTACTGATAATTTAGGAAGCTAATTGGTTACTTTTTCAAAGTTTTCAAAGCAATTCAGGAAAGATAATAACACTGAAAAGTTCAGATTGGTCCCTTTGAGAGAGATGTTTTGATCAAGGGATCTTTTGGTGCCCTCATATTTGCGATTCTTTATATTTATGTAGCAAATTAAAACTTGGTGCTTTGCAGTTTACTTGTGTTCTCACATGGGTTTTCTGTCTTGTGCTGTGAAAAATGATGTGAAGTAGGCAGGAAAGTATTTCTCCATAGAAGAGGAAATTAAGTTAAAGAGAAATTATGTATTTGGTCCAAAGAGATGCAGTGGGAACAGTTCCCATTTCTACCCCCAAATTCTCTTCACTGCACGCGCTGTCTCTCGAATACCACGACCTGGGTATTAAGCTGGTTTTCTTTTTCTCTTATGTGAGAAACTAACTCTGATTGCCAGAATCAAGTCATCCCATGGAAAAGGATTTATTATTGTTAAGGAAAACACACACTATAAATCTCAGAAAATAGGAAGAAAGCCCTATGGATTAAAGAAGTGATTCACCTTTTTATTGGTTTATTATTTATACTCAGAATCTGTGATCGGCTGGTGTGCTACACATGGTGTGAACCAAATTCTGTGTGGCTTTCTGTCTTACTAATTTTTCAGTCACCTTTTTTCCTGCATACAATACTATTCAGTACTACACACTCAAAATTATTTTGCCATCGTGCTGTAACAGCTCATTCTTTTAAAAAATGGAAACATTAATATATTACTGTTCAGAAATTCTGAAAAAGGTTAGATAGTATACATATAAATCACCTAAGCATCCATCAGGAATTAATTGCTTTAAAATACCAAGAGTGCTCAATAAATAGCTGATGAAAAATTAAAGGGTGTCTTAGCAGAAGCGAATTATCAGAGAAGTGGGATCTGACTGTGTGAACTGGTCTGTTATGAAAGCATTAATGAGCAGTTTACTTCTTTATAAGCTCTGACTCCAAGGGAATCAGAAACATTGACCTTTTCTTTTGTTTTGAAAACAAGAATTCTTACAAACAGATCCCAAAGGGAATCATATAATTATCTTGATTTTTTTTTTTACTGAGACATCTGATACAGCATAAAGGATAAATCCCAGACTTACTGACATCTTCTCTTTAGAGCAGAGGTGAGAGTATAAACCTTGATTCTAAACCCACTAGTCATCATTTTAACTTTCCTTTATTGTCCTATTGGCTATCTAAGTTTCCAGAGTTGTTGTTTTTTAAATTAGTTTTAAAGATCTATTCCTTTAGTATCATATCTAGTTTACCTGTTTCATAGCCATCATTTCAAACACAAGTGGCTTGTCTCAACAGGAAACCGCATAAGAACATCAGAATCACTTAAGGAAGCATTTTAAAACACCCCCGTCTTTTCTTTTTCTCTTCGCTACCATGCTCTTAGCCTACCCCTGAAGACCATTTCTGAAGTCACTTCTGTCCTTGGAACAAATGAATGGAAACACTGGTAAGATCTTTCCCTTCTAAGCCTTTTTGACTGCACAATCATCAAGAGAGCAAAGAAATTTCTCAACTAGGAACAAAAGTCACAAATCACCCAGGCTTAGCAAACACAGCCTATAAACTAGGACAATAAAATATGAGAGGCAAGTTACCTTTTTAATATTCCTTTCATGTTAATAATCTCTAAACTGTTACTGACAATAGTTACAAGGAATTTAAAAATGTATTACCTCTGTACATGCATGCTCCCAATGGTTTACTATATTAAGATTTTAATCTTACAGAGTTTTTCCAATTCATTCCTCCAAGATATCATTATTTTGCAGAATAACTAAGAGATGTCTAAGTGCCTACTGGTAAGTGTTCATCATTAAGCTCTGAACACCTACGCCTGGAGAATTGAACTCAGTCACTGTTCCTTAAACATTAACTGGGTGGAAGAAAAAGTAAGTGTAAGTACCTTAGAGACACCTTTGGTGTTTCCCAGAAGAGAGACCTTGAATTGAGTCTGGGCCAGGAAAAGTTAAAGAGGCAGGCTCTGGATATATGTGAAGAAGGAAGAGGGAACAGAAAGAACTAGTATCCAATGCTAGGTAGCCCTGACTTTGCTCATGGAGTTTCAGGTTTCTGAGTTATAAATATCTGAAACACCCTGCCCTGTCTAAGGTCATCCTCCCACTGGTGATTGATTCTCTTCTTGATGTATTATTATTACTACACATATTGGACATCACACCAGCCCCACCCTTAGCTCTCTACCTAAGGAGCAGTCTCCATTCACTGCCATTATTGTTCCTTAATTAGACCAGAAGAAGAGAATGGGTCCAAAAGATTTCATCCATTGCCTGGCCAAAACCTCTGACCTTAAGTGAAAGTATGGACCAGGGATTTGGGGATGGAAATCCAGTTCTTGGCGAGAGAGGGAGCCAAGATGGAAAATCATAGAAAGTCAAAGGCTGAGTCTAGAACAAGAAAAGACAAGTACTCATTCAAAGAAAAAAGAAAAAGAAAGCAAAGACTTGTATGCTTATTAATTTTATGTAAAATAAATAGGGGTAAGTAATACAACAGAAAATGGGTAATCAGAAAAATTTTCTAAAACATAGAAATAGGCAAAAGAGATTACTGAGCACTCCTTCAGGGTGCTACTGGCTGGACGAGGGTATTTTATAACTCAGTGGGAAAAGAAGTTAGGTAATCGATTTTTGTATGGTATAGAGGCAAAGAATTTCCATTCAGTGAACAGATGCGGCAGAACTTACGACTTGCCCTGGCAGACGTGAACCACTCTTGTACCTAGGCCAGCTCTCTTAGCCTAACATGCTTGATTAAATTCCCTATATACGCCTTGCTGTTAAAATATTCTTGAGACCAGTTTTAACATCCTTAATATCCTTCTCATTAAGTTATTAAATAAAACATTTGACATATGTTTGTTTTGTGTTTATATGAAATCATGACTTTTAATATTTTGAGAATTAGGCTTTAACAATTTAGAAGTGCGTCCACCAAGGTGTCCAACAAATCTCATCTGACAAAAACAAGTGCATTGTGCTGATGGAGGTGTGTAGTTCACGGGCTACCAAGCCCGCGCATTTCTTTCCTCGGCTCCCAGGGTGCATTCCAAGTGACTTTGCTGACTCTCTCTTTCTCCCGCTCTAGTTTTGTCCCTGCTGCTGCCCTAGCCTCACAGCCCCACTTTGTTCTCTCCTGGCTAATGTCAGTCCTTGAGTATGGCAGTTAAAATTGCGCATTTGGCTGTATGATTTGACCGTGTGGTGATTGCAGCAAAAAGATGATGCAGATCTGTTCTCTTCTGGGTGAGAGAGAACAGAATCCGGCTTGTCTTTTCTGTCAACCGGTGAGCTCAAATCAATTAAAATTTTCATGCTCATTAGGAAGAAAAATAGTTGAGATCTAGACCATGGAGATTTTGTATTTTTAGATTTACATCTGACCTGTGACTGAGCTGTAAAACAAGCTAAAAACTCTCTGCTTCTGTGTGCCTGCGATCAGAAAAGTACTTTCCTAAACTGTAGAAAGTATTAATAGATTAAATAATTGTCTCTTAAAATACACGAACTTTTTGGGGGAAGTGTATAGCTCAGTGGTAGAGCACATGCTTGGCATGCACAAAGTTCTGGGTACAATCCCCAGTACCTCCATAAAAAGTAAATAAATAAAAACTTACTTATCTACCCCTCAAAAAAAAAAAGTAAAAATATAGGAACTTTGTTCTGATTCAGTTGATGAGATAAGCACTTACATGAAATAAAATACCAAATTCACATATAAAAAGAAACTTAATTTTTAACGATTCCAAATGTGCTAAACCCTTAAGGAAAAAAAATTCCTTCTTACACAAGCTGCTGGCTTAGAACAATGTTTGTATAAGAACTTAAGTCTACATAATTATGATGAGTATTTGGACGAATTAGACCGGTTAGTGATTTTGATTTTAAAAAACAATAATAGCTTTTTGTCTTTTCATTAGATGAGTCATTATGAAGTATGGAGTAAGCATATTTAAAAAAAATAAGGTTTGAGGTGTTTTTTTTCTCATGAAAAGACTAGTTAAACTAAATATTTTAAGCTTCAAAAATTAGTTTCCTGATCAAATAAGTTAACATTATTCCTGCATACTGTTTAAGATTATGAATAAGGCAAATTTGTGTTCAACCGAATTGAATTATAATTCTAACACACATTTTTATAATAATAACCCTGTTTTATAGTGCGTCAGCTTACTCTCCAAGATCCTTAGGTAACTTAAATACTTGTATTAATGTCAAGTTGAGTTATTTTGTTAATCTTTAAATAGCTGGATAATTTATAATTAAGGCAGAATACTGAAACATTGATTAGTAAGCATAATTGTGAGTTTATAAACTTTTTTCCTGTCCCGAGAGTTTTATTTAAAAATTTTTTTTTTAATTGAAGTATAGTTGATTTACAGCATTGTATCAGTTTCTGGTGTACAGCAAAGTCATTCAGTTATGCATATATTATAATTTTTCATATTCTTTTTCATTATAGGTTATTATAAGTTACTGAACATAGTTCCCTTGCTAACTAATTTTATGAACTTTTGCTTCTTGTTTTCAGATACTCTACAGAGTGGATATATGTTTTGGGATTTTATTAATGAATGTGTTCATTTTTATTTCTTTAAGAAAACATGAAATCGATGAAAAAAGAGATGTGTCTGTCTGTAATTTATTGAATTATGTGTATTCATGAGATTTGCTGGCTGGCTAAAAGATTTCTGAATGATAAACTGTTATGAATGACCTACCTTTTGGTCTTCTCTGTGAAACAGAAGTTGTTACTTTAATTAAAAGTTATAATTAATATGAGTGGTTCAGACTATCTTTGGAGAAATACAGCTGGGCATATGATCTTGTTTTTCAAGGAAAAAGGAGAGTATTTTTCTCCCAAAGTAAAGGCTCAGCCTGTTCCAGAATATGAAAAAACACAGTAAAAGACAAAACCTGGGAGAGTAGACAAATGTAGGTTTGAAAGGGCTGAATTCATTTGCTTTGGTTTATAATATGCACTTAAGTCTGTAAAGGACCTATGAAATATGTTAAATTTGGCAAATTTTATATAATTTTCATGGGTATATTCACAAAGTTAAGGGAAAAAGAGAGTTTATGAAAATTTTATTACTAAATACATGCACATATTTTACTCCCTCTTTCAGTGCGTTCTCTCAACACTCAGGCCAACAGTGATGCCTAGAGACAGTGATGCCCGCCCATATCCCACCCTGGTTCCTGGCCCTTCCCCAGGTGGACAGATGTGTTCTCAGAGTCGTCCCAAGAGGCATGGAGTCTGGACAATCTCAGTCTTCTGCCTACCTTCCCTCCTGATGTCTTCTTAGAGCCAAGTCTCTTTTCCATCACAACCAGATTTGAGGCTGGTATTGAGTGACTGGGTCCTTGGGCTCAGCCAGTCCTCTCAACCTCTGGATCTAGAAGGGACCATTGGAGGAGCGAGTCCTGGTCCCTGCTGCTCCTGGTGGATGAGCCTAGCAGAGGAACTTGCTCTTAAAGTCCAGGACTGGCCGCTGACCTAGTGGGCCAGTGCTCACTCCCAGATCCTCCCACCGCCCCAAGGGCACGATTGCCCAGAGGATGCTCTTTTCCAAGACAGATGGGCCCCATGACTTGGGGGGACAGCAGGGCAGCCTTTAGAGGCAGCTCATCTCCCACCTTCTCCAGACATACACTGGGGTACAATTTGGAGGGACCGGGAGTCTTTTAAGGGTGAGGAATAGATCTTTTCTAAATATTATTACTTGTAAATAAAGTCTACTTTTCTCCCTTGGGGGGAACATTACTAAATGCAAAACTAGAATTTAGCTCTCTCTCTCAGATAATAAATTGGTGTTAGAGTTTTACTGTTTAGGTAATGTCCTCATATAGCAGAACCTCCGTATCTCTCACCAGAATAAGCTCTGCCTTTGGCTGACTTTATCATATCCTTGTTTTGCTGTTGTTGTTAAGGGAAAAAAATGTCCTCATCTGTAAGAGCCAAGTTTCCATAATGTGCTTATTTATCTATTTGAAAACATTTTGTTGTCAATTTTACTACATAGGTAACCAAGTGCTATTTCTCAAGGATCCAAGATACAATCTTTTTAAAATTAAGATATAATTGACATAAGACATTATATTAGTTTCAGGAGTACAACTTAAAGACTCAACATTTATATGTATATTGCAACATACTCACCACAATAAGTCTAGTTAACATCCATCACCATACATAGTTATAAATATTTTTTCTTGTGATGAGAACTGTTAAGATTTACTCCCTTGGCAACTTTCAAATACACAATACACCATTATTAGCTATTGTCACCATGCAGTACATGACTTTCCAATGACTTTTTATACCTGGAAATTTGTACCTTTTGACCACATTCTCCCATTTCATCCACCCCTGATTTGTTGTCTTAATCAAACAGCCATATTTTCTTATACTTATATACTTTTTTTTTCCCTTCTCAGGACTGGATGTGTCTCTCTTTCCTCCTTCATTATATTGGTCCTGCATGTGGCCCTCTATTGCTTCATCAGATTTTCCAGGCTACTGAATTATTCCCAAAGAGCATACAAAAATGCTCTAATAAAATTGCCTGCCTCATTCTTTTGTTCTTGTTTACAGAAATGTCTTCAGAAGACATGCCTAAAATCATCGTATCCACTTCTTAGCTGTGCCATTTCATTCTTCTTTGAATCCAATTTATTCTAGTTTTTCTTCTCAACTCTGACTTATGTCACAGTCAGCAGTGATCTTTATATTGAAAAAAACTCTGTTCAGCTCTCAGTGCTTGTATTATGAAAAGAAAACCAGCATTTGGCCTGAGTGGTGAGTTCCTGACTCTTTCAAACACTTTATTCACGTGTTGTAGGACTATCACTTTCTCTCTTGTTTCTCCCTCTGGCTCTCTGGACACTGATTTTAAGCATTGAGTGTATTCTAGGGCACAGTCCTTAAATCTCGTCTCTTCCCCTCTCTTCTCTATCTACATTCATTCCATAGGAGAATTTACCTACACTAATGGCTTTGTATACTAACTATGTATTGATGAATTCCAAATTTATAGGCCAGTGTTCAGTACAACGGGCACGTGGGTGAGTGTTTTTCGAGTATCATGGGCCTAACCTTTCTGGCTGTGGAAACTCCTCCACTGCTTCTTGTTCTAGGTCACTGCTATAGACTGAATTTTGTCCCCTCAAATTCATATATTAAAGCCATACCCCCTAGTATGATGGCATTTGAGATGAGGCCTTTGGGAGAACTTAGCTTTAGATGAGGTCATGAGGGTAAGGAATTTATGATGTAACTAGTGATCTTATAAGAAGAAACACCAGAGAGCTTGCTTCTCTCTCTCTCTCCCTGTCTTTCTCTCTCTCTCTCCCCCAGTTCCCTCACGCATGGTGGAAAGGCCACGTGAGGACACAGAGAGGAGACGGCCATCTGCAACCCAAGCAGAGAGTTCTCACCAGACATCAACCCTGCTGCCACCTTGATCTTAGACTTCCAATCTCCAGAACAGTGAGAAATTAATTCCCAGCACTTAAGTCACCCAGTCTATGCTATTTTGTTGACACCCCAAGCCAACAAAGACAGTTACCATGTAGACCCAGAAAACCAGGGCCCAATGACCAGAAAGATGAGCTAGTTTTTGCCATGTCTTAATTCACAGCTGAACTTGGACCTTAACTATAAGCTGCTACACAGCCAAATTATAGCCATGCTGCCTCGAGAAAAGTTAGCAGAAGCCAGATGCTTGACTCAAAGTCCCTTGGCAGATATGTTTTGGTCTAGGCTGAAGCCAAGTGTGACCCTGGATAGCCACTGGCAACCTTGGAATTCATCCTGTTCAAACTCTACTCACTCAGCATTGTTCCTGGCACATGGGAGCATTCAATATTTATTACCTGTTTAATGAATGTTGATTGAATGAGTGAACATGGAACAAAGCCTTCTTTTATAATATTGGTCATTAAATAAGCTTTTCTTTTTTCTTTTTTTAAGGTTTACTTTGCAGTGCTACCATTAGAAATGAGGATGTTTTCTGCCCTTTCCTGCCTACAGAGTTAATATGATAATACGTAAGTAAGCTCTTTGGAGCTAAATATGGTACACTCAAATTGATATTTTTCACACGACTGTTTTTCATTAGTAGGAGTAACAGTGCTTGTGTCCAGACTAAAATTTAGTAACCACACCAAATCATTTGACAAACACATATTACTGTAAATTCTCATGAAAATGGTAAGAATTTGCAAGTTTTCAGTGCCAGATCGCTAGTTGACAAATCATGTTCAGAATTCTTCAAATTCTTAAATAATGACTTATCGCTATGCAGAAGAGCAGAGGATTGGGCTGGTTTAATTATGGCCAAGGAAATTGATTCTGTTCACTAGTCTGGAAAGAAGTGAATGACTCAAATTCATGCCAAGTACTTTTCATGTTTTTTCTCACTTAATCTTCCAACAGTTCCCTGTAGTATGTATTACCATACATATCGTGAAGGCTTACATATTACAGATATTCAAGTCTCTGCAAAATCCTGGCGATGTCTTCTTCCAGGAGACTATTGTATATCCCAGTATACAGAAGACTGTCAGCTGTAGTAACACTGCTATTGTTCTGGGTCTTTGTGTGGGTGAAGTGAGTGGACTTTGAAATGTTAAGTGTCATACTGTAAATTAGTGGCTTAGATACCAGGAAGAGCTGAGGTTTATTGACGAGATATGTTGTAGAAGGAAACATGAAGGTTTGAATTGCCTTGAAGCCGTGTTTTCACTTTAAAATAGATCACTGTCTGTTTATACTTGCTCTCTAAGGAACGAGTCACAGAGGCAAAAGCAGGGCAAGTTTGCAGTTTCTCAGAACGTGACCCCGCTCTTCCACTATTCACAATGACTTGGAATTTTTGCTGCGTGGCTCTCTGTGAGATGAGTTGGACATCCTCCTAAGGTTGGCATGATCAGAGGATGATTCTCATGTTCTCCTTAAGAGCCAAGGTTTCAGAACAGCAGAGTTGAATCTGTAGATGCTTCAAGTTTATGAAGTGGCTAGGTTTAACTTCATGCTTTTGAAGTTCATGCTTCAGCTGACCTTAGCCTGAAGTCAAATATAAAAAAGCTTTTAAACAGGGCTTTGGGTAAATACATCACTTCTTTAGACATTGTCATTTCTTTTGATACTTGAATATATGATTAATTAATAAAAAAGGAAAATGATATACCTGAAATAACCATATGAATCATGCCTGCTAACATGATTATACCTTGCGTTTGGAAATTAGTTTGAACTTTTCATAGAAAGAAAGTACTTTGGTACTATTATTGTTCTGTGGCACATCACATTTTTTCCCCCAACTTTAAAGAGAGGATGGCAGGGAGAAAACCACGTAATTCACGTTACATTTAATTTTTAAATTTATTTAATATTGAAATAGCTAATGGTTATGATGGTCAAATCAAACAGTATTAAAAATTCACTGAAAATCTTGTTACCATTTCCCAGAAGTAACTAATTTCCCAGAAGTAACTAATTTTGTTTGTTATCCTTTCAGAGATTTTCAAAATGCATATTTAATTCAGCCAAATACATATATACATTTGTTTTAAATTTTTTTCCTGAATTTTTAAGATGATAAGCAAAGCTATGATTTTTTAAGTTAAAGTATAGTTGAAATATAGATTTACAATGCTGTGTTACTTTCTGGTGTACAGCATAGTGATTCAGTTATACATATATATTCTTTTTCATATTCTTTATCATTTTAGGTTATTATAAGGTATTGAATATAGTTCACTGTGCCAAAGAGTAAGACCTTGTTGTTTTTCTATTTTATATATAGTAGTCAGTATCTGCAAATCCCAAACTCCTAATTTATCCCCACCCCTTCCTCCCTGGTAACCGTAAGTTTGTTTTCTATGTCTGTAAGTCTGTTTCTGTTTTGTAAATAAGCTTTATTTGTGCCAATTTTTTTAGATTCCACATATAAGTGATATCATATGATATTTGTCTTTCTCTGTCTGACTTACTTCACTTAGTATGATAAACTCTAGGTCCATCCATGTTATTGCAAGTAGCATTATTTTGTTCTTTTATTACAGCTGAATAATATTCCATTGTGTGTGTGTGTATATGTATATATACAACCCCCCCATCGTCTTTATCCAATCATCTGTTAATGGACATTTAGATTGCTTCCATGTCTTGGCTATTGCACAGACAAATAAATATTCTTCCTTTTATCCTTGGTTACCTAAAGGTAACCCATTGCTTTTTTAACTTAATAACATAGCTTGGGGAAATTTCTGTAACAGTACACTTCCTCTTATTTTTTATATCTGCATAGTAATATACCATAGTATGGCTGTATCTCTGGGAAACAACATTTGAATTGTTTCCAGTCTTTTATGGTACCAAACAATGCTGCAACAAATTTCTCTATATACTATTTTATATGTGAGTCAACCTTAGTAACTGTCAGTATATCCAGGATATTTAGTAACTGAACTATGTTAAAAAATGAGATGTGTGGGTCAGAGTGCACATGCAATTTTAACATTAATCTATGTGGCTAAATTGCTTGCCATAAGAGTTGAATCTATTTATATTCCCACTACTGAAGATGGCTGAGACTCTACCAAACTTTCAGATTGTTTGTACTAGTTTGTCCTTTGCCTTTGCTTACAGTGTTTGTTTAATGTCTTCTTCCCCCTTTCGTTTTTCTTTTTGCCATACAAAAATTTTCTTTTTCTTAGTCAAACTTCAATATACTCTTTAGGGCTTTTGGATTTAAGGGTCTTGCCCATGTTTTCTTCTAGAACTTTTCTTACTATTTTATTCTTCTACATAAAATTAGAATCAGTTTTCTGGTTCTAAAAAAACTGGGAGAAATTACTTTAAATTTATAAATTAATTTAGAATTATTATTTTTAGGATGTTGTATAGGTAGATTCAAAATTACTCCAAAACCATGGAACGCCTTTCCATACGTTCATGCTTTCTTTTGTGTCCTTCAGTAGTCTACCAAAGTTTTCTGTATGTAGGTCTTATATGTTTCCAGCTTAGTGTATTCTTGGTATTTCAGCTTTTTTTGTTGCTAATCTAAATGAGACATTTTATTCATTATATTGTCTAACTGGTTGTTACTTGTATATGTACAAAATTTCTGCATATTGATATACTACTTATTATTTGTAATAGTTTTGGACTCATTTGCTTGGGTTTTCTAGAACACTCATATTTTCTACAAATTGTGATGGTTTTACAGTCTTAATTCCAACGTTTATGTCTTCAACTTCTTTCTCTTCTCTGCACTGACTTATAACCTCAGAATAATGTTAAAAAAACAGTTGTAATAGTTGCATCATGGTCCTCTTTTTACTTTAATAGCAATACCTTTAATGTTTTATCCTTAAACATGGCTTTCATGCTAAGACAGATATTTTATCTTGTTAAGTAAGTATCAATGTATTCCTAGGTAACTGAGCGTTGAAAAAAAAATCAAGGATGGGTATTGAATTTTTCAGATACTTTTTTAATATCCTTCAATTTTTTTTGTTTTGTTTTTAGCTCTTTTCATATGATTATTTACTTGAATAACTTTAGTAATGTTGAATTAATCTTACATTTGTGTATTCTGGATTTATAAGTAAAATTGATCTTTAGGTTTCCTTTACATGCAAATTTTGTTAGATTTTGGTTTCAATGTCACTCGCTTTATAAAATTTAATTGGAGACATTCATTCTTTTTACTAGTTTATATATCATAAAATTATCTACACTTCAGAGGTTTAGTAAAATTCTCTTGGGAAAATCATATTGGCTTGGTAATTCATTGGAGGGGGGATAGAGAATTGACAATTTTCACAATTTCTTCTCTCGATTTTCCATGTTCTTTAGGAAAGGTTTTGGCTAATTATATTTTCCACTAAAAGTATTCATCTTACCGAGGTTTTCAAATGTATTTTCCTACATTAGAGCATGAATTCTCAGTGAGGGCAATATGTCTTTGACATTTCAGTGGTTCGTGGCCCTCCAAATCTCCACCCTCTTAAAATCTTATTCCTTAGAATTTAATTTCTCTTATTAGGGAGAAATTATATTAGACTTTTCTCTTAGGGGGAACAAGAATGAAAAAATGATGGAAAAACATTACAATAGATTAGAGTAGTTTTTAGGATTGTATTAGTATTGTCTTTTTCTGTATTTTAACTCTTTTTCATTCCTAAGTTTTAGTTTTTATATCTTTTTTCTTTCTTTTTTTAAATTGAAGTATATTTGATTTACAATACTATATTAGTTTCAGGTGAACGGCATAATGATTCAATATATTTATAGATGATACTCTATTTAAAGTTATTATAAAATAATGTCTGTATTTCCCTGTTCTGTATAATATATCCTTATTGTTTATCTATTTTATACATAGTAGTTTATATCTCTTTTCTTGACTAATTAAACAATATTTTAGATATTTTATTTTTATAATAAGAAACACACTAACCTTTGGAATTATGTATTGATTTTTATGTTTCCTTTCTTAGCTCATTTATTTCTTCTTAAAAATGAGTTATTCTTTTCTTCTGTTTTCCTACTTTTTACTTAATAGTGTGTTTTTACCCCTTTGAATTGCTGCTTATTTAATTAATTAGCTAATGCTGTGTCACAGAATTTTGATAAGTAGTGCTTTCTTCTGTCATTACTTTCTAAAAAGCTTTCAATTTTTGTTCATGAATATGTAAGAGAAATTTTTGTATATAATTTCCAGATGGAGAGACTTGTTTTTCTAATTTTTCTATTCATTTCTAGCTTTGTGATCATAGAATGTTGTCCATGATTCCTTATTTTTAAATTTTATTGAAGTTTTCTTTATGGCTTACTATATGGCCATTTTTTATGAATATAATATTAACCTTTAAAAAGAATGTGCTACTTTTGAGGCAGAGTGTCTGCTATAATCAGAGTTAGACTGAGAGAGGTGAGTAACATTCACCTATCTTTGGTCTCCTTTCTGTGTGTCTTGCTGTTTCCTGTAATGTCTGTTTATATAAGCTGCTGCTGTTGAGTACATACATTTAGCACATAGCTATTCAGAACTTTCACACCTTCAGTGTGAATTTTACTTTCTGTATTATAAAGTGTCATTCTCTGTCTCACATAACACTTCTTTGCCCTGAATCCAACTTGTCTGATGTTGAAGTCAAACTTCTACTTTTTTATTATTATTCTGTTTTGTGTGTGTGTGTGTGTGTGTGTGTGAAGATGGGGCATTATCCGGGTAAAACTTTTGATTTTCCTCTCGTTTTCAATCATTCTGAATCTTTCTTTTTAATGTGTCTTGTATACAGTATAAAGTTTTGTTTTTGATGCTATTTGAAGATTCTTTTAAAAAATAGCTTAAAATATGTACTGATTTAGAAGTATTTGTCTTTATTCTCGGAATACATTTGTGTGTGCATGTTACTATATGGTTGGTTTTCTTTGTTGTGTATATGAGTGTGTGTGTGTGTGTGTGCCTGTGTGTTTATGGTTCCTTTTATATTTAGGAAGGTGTGCATTAAGTGTATATTTGCTTTCTAGTGGCTACTTTTATTCATAATCCTCTACTAGGTTAGATATTGTTAGTTACAAGCAATGATAAATTATCCTCTTCTTCCCCTACTCTGAAGTTTATCCACTATCATATTATATTTTAAAAAATTACAGTTCTTGGTGTTTATCTTTGCAATGTTGAGTGTACTACTCGTATGTCAGCTTTAAATGACATTTTCAACCTCAGCAATTACAGATGAATCAGTCAGTGAACTTCCTCAAATTACCACCGCCTTTTTCCTTTTCTTTCTGAGTATTGGTGACTTGTGACATTCTTACACTTTCAAAGTCTATAATTCATTGTTTTTTTACAGTCTAAGTTTTAGAGTAAAAGTATATGCATTTTTCACCATGAGTTATTTTGACGAAGTTTTCCCACATTTACTCTAGCAGATTCTTCATAAAGAAGGAATATTCTTTGACTTCCAATGTTTTAAAACTATGGCTTTTATTCTTGATGGACAATACAGTCCTTAGATCAGATTTTTTTTTCTTCAGAGGGTCATATGTTTTTTTCCATTGACTTTAGTCTTTAAATATTGCTTTGAAGAAGTCTGAAGCGAAGTTGATTTTTCTTTACAGAAGATTTGATCATTTTGCTTTTCTGCTTCAAGGATTCTTTTTTATATTTAAAGTTCAAGAATTCATTAGCATATGTCTTGGCTTAACTATTATAAATCAACTTTCTTTAGTACAACATGGTGTTTACTTTCAACATGTAGATTAAAGTCTTTTTTTTTTTAATTTCAAGAAAGTTATTCTATAATTTTCTTTGAAAGTATTTTCTCTGTCCCGATACTAAGGTTTTCTTCTTTAGAGACTCTGATTACGAATATGTTGGCTCTGCATTGTATTTTTTCTATCACCAATATTTTCATACAATACTTTAAACATACGTTTCTCTTTATTTTCATTTAATTTTGACCATTCTTTTTATATCTGTCTTCCTTGTTTCTTACTTATCCACAGTGTTTATTCCTTTTTGTGTTTCTTCCAATTTATGTTGTCACAAAATTTCTGTGATATTTTGGTTCTTTTTTCTTCTTCATACCTGATTTATATCAGCCCATTTCAGCCTCATCTCTTTTCTGAATTTGTTTGTTCTTTATCTTTCATTATAGATCATACTGCTTCATTAACATAATAGTAAATATATTCAATTTAAGGGAGCGATATAGCTTAATGAATAAGAATACAAACACTGGAGAAAGACTGAGTAGGTTTCAAGACTGGCTCTTCCTCTGACTAGCTGTGTGATCTTGAACCAGTTATTTAACTTTTATATACCTTAGTTGTTTTCATACATATAATGGGAATAACAATGATGTCTAATTCACAGAGTGCTTTTGAAATTCTATTGAATTCATATCTGTAAAATGGTTAGAATATTGCCTAGCAAGAGTAAATGCTATTCAAGTATTATCTATTTTTATTGAATTTCTTTCACTGCAAAATACATAGTCACAATTTTCATTGGCTCTGTGGCAACTTTTTTTCCTCATCCCTTGGTAAGGTTTCATGCTCCTTTTCAGAATTTTCTTAATAGTATCTTAGTAGCCTTTTTGTGCCACTGCCACTTTCTTCTTTATCACCTCTCCCCACTGAATGGATTATGTTTTTCTGGTCAGTCCTTGTAGAAAGGTCCTGAAATGGAGGATTCAAGATAGCTTTCCCGTTCTCTCAGTCAGAAAGCTCTAATTTCTGTGATAGCTTGTTGTATTAACGATCCCTAGCCAGGACACCTTCTCATATCCGTGCCTCCCACACTGACCCGCGGTTTAGTCAGTGGGACTTCAGCAAACATGACACACGCAGAATTCTGAAAGCGCGTGAACACTGGGGTGTGCCCTCTCTCTTGCTGCTGGAATTCTTTCACTTCCCATGTGAAAAGCCAGAGCCAGCTTCCTGCAAAGAGCCCCAGGTGTCCAAGCCATTTCTTCTGAGGCCCAAATACAGGAGTGAGATCTACTGACACCACATGGAGCAGAGACAAGCCATCCCACTTGAGCCCATCCCAGTTTGCCCCTTCACTGAACTGTAGGCAAATAATTGGTAGCTTCCTAAACCATTGTTTGGGGGTGGTTTGCCAAGCAGCAATGCATTACAGATTCACTTTTATTGCTGCCTCAAAAACAGACTGCCTCCAGTAATTATGGCTTTTCTGTAACTTACTCCCTCTGAGCCTCTGAAGTAAATTTGGTTCAGGAGACCTTCTGCTAACAGCTCTGTGCTCCCCAGTTCTTACAAAACAAGGCACAGGGCTTCTACATCTCCTTTAAGGATTATAGTTTTGCTGACCCTGGGATCTGCTCCTGGGCTCCCTGGAAACCCTCTGTGCCTCTTATCCCCAACCACGTGTGCCTCTTCTGCCTTACGTGTTCTGCTTCTGCTCCGTTTTTGGAGAGACAGAGCTGCTTCTGAATTTTATGGTAATTCACTCACTTTCAGGAAATATATTTTTGCTGATACTTTCTGATGTCCTTACTGCTGGTTCTCTTTGACTTTCGCTGGGCCTTTCCCATATGACTTCTGCTCCAACTCAGCTGCTTTTAGCAATCTTTACAAATAATTTGGAGTTTGTAAGTAAAATCTATTTGAGTTTGCTGAAAATGGCATTTTTCTCCCCCATTGTCTTTGTCAGTTTATATAATTTCTAAGGAGAAGTGGAAAAGGTGTTTAAATAGATGACATCATCTTCATGCTGGAGTCCATTTAATTCTTTTTTTGCAGCCAGAACCCTTTGACACATTTTGTTTCTGAAGATGATATAATAACCTTGGGTGCTTTAATAATCGTTAATACTTTTCAAAGTTCCACTATTCAGAGAGGGGGAGCATGCCACTCAAACTGGTTCTTTTTTCCCTAGATTGAATCACAATTTAGGTTCCCATCCCACACTCTATTCGGGCAATGATCCCTTTATAGTTAATGAGTCTGACTAATTAATCGTCACTGTAGTTCAGAAAAAAGAGATTATATTGTCATCATTTTACAGAGACTGTGTCAGAATCACGACTGCACTGCAGGATTTATTGGCTTCCCTCCAGATGTTCATTGCTTCTCTATTATTAATTTTACCTTTGGGCTCAAGCTAGGAGATAAGGTAGATGGTACAGAATGTAAAGCAACAGGTCCAAGAAGGCAGCATCTCAGCTGTGGAGCACTGGGTGTTCTATACTCCCAGGGCCAGGGTTTGAAAATATTTCCTCCAAAACTGCAACAGTGCAAGACAGGAGGCCGTTACCCACCTATGATGATAAGCTCTCAAGGGCGACTCTGAATGAGTGGGTATGTAAAGCTGGTTTGGGTTAATGGGTGAGTAATGGAAGGTTATTGCCACTTCTCTGGCATGCTCCTATTTGCCCATCTATGCACGGTTCATAATGCACCTAATTCTCAGACCCATTCCCCCTCCAAATGGATAAAATTCCTCCCACTAATGTAATTGCTGTGCACTTCTGTTGGGTAATCCTTGTATTGTCCGTTCTGGGCTTTCAGTAGTTGCTTCTCCCACTGGGTTGCGAGCTCCTGGTGGGCAGGGACTGTGTCCTACTCATCTCTGTACCCCAGCCATCTGGCAGAGTATGTTGTGCTTAATGCAAAACGGGTATGCCCTAATGTTTACTGGAATAAACTGAGAAATAGGCCAATTTTATCCGTTAAAGTCTTTCTGGGCTCTAGCTGGCTGCAGCAGTTCAATACACAAAGTTACCGCATCCCTAGCTTTCTCCTCTTTTCGTTGCCAGATTTCTACTCTCTTTCTATGACTGCAAGGGTTGGGGAAAAGGAAAGCAGTGTTTCTCACATTGCCTACCCCCAGCCCCCTACCCCTAATCCCCCATAGCTAGCAGGCCTCACCACCCAGCTGCATTTTTTCAAGGTGGGGCAGTCAGGCTGCCGGGTGCCTGTTGTTTGGTCACACAGATTCCCAAGTTGTAGCATCCACTCCCGGGGTGTCTTGGGGGGGCACTTCCGCGGTGGTGATCTGACCGGTTGGCCCAGTAGCACTGCGCTGATCCACTCTGCAGCTTCATTGTGCAACAGGAGAGCAGCGGGCTCTCATCCTCTCATGGGCTCCTTCCATGTAACTGCCCCACTCAGTCCCTCGCCTCCCCCCACCCGGAGCTCTGAGCGCTCTCCCTCCCCATCCCCCTTTGTCAACCCTTGGCTGCCGAGCTTCTAGTACAGTATTCATGGCAGATGAAGAGCCAGTGACTGACACATTCCAGGGGCGGCGAATCGCTGCGAGCGCGGGCGGCGGGGGGAGGTGCGTAGTGGCAGACGGCCGCTGGGATTATGAATGGGGGCGGAGGGGGGGGCGGTGAGTGTGGGGTTCAAACCAGGATTTTCGGCATCCGGCTTTGGATAGGCACGCAGGGCTGTGCGTGCGTAATCTTTCAGCTCGGGTGGGAAGGGAGATGCCGTGAGCTCCTGGCTGAGAGTGAGGGTTATTTTGCAAAACTCCCTTGGTCTCGTGCCGGTGAAGTACTGCAGGCGGTCGGCGAGGTAGGTGCGGCGAAAAATAAGCGAGGCGGGGAATCAGGGAGAGGCCAGCCGGCTGGGGACCGTGTGCCTTGCTCCTTAGAATTGACAGGTGGTGGCCTCAGCAGTTACAATCTACTACACGGCATCTAGTCCGTGCAATACGGTCACATTGTTATTCCCCGCAGTGGGCTGGAGAGCCGAGCGCGGCGCACAAGTGCGGCCGGCGAGCTGTCTCTTGGGGGGGCAAGTGGGGGTGCAGAGAGGGGGTTTGGGGGGACAGCAGAGAAGAGGCGAGCTCAGGAACGCGCCGCGGCCGCCCGTGTCGTCCCGGCGGGGTCCTCCACGGCGACCCGTCCGCGCGCGCACCGCAGCCGCCCCCGGCTCGTGCGCCCCTTTCCCGGGCTCCCGGCCCAGCTGTGGCGGCTGCCGGCTCCAGGTTGCCGGCCGGCTTGCACGCGAGCGGCGCGCCGACGTCTTCCCGCCGCCTCTCGCGCCCGGGGCAGCGTGGAAGGCTCGCTCGCCTCGCACGGACGCGGGGCGGAGCCGCGGCGGGAGCCCGGGCGTCCAGAGCGCGGCGGCCGCGGCGGTGCAGCGGCGGCGCCTCGGGCAGGACGACAGCTTCTTCCGCGAGGGCAGCTTGAGGTAAGGGCTGCTCCGGACGCTGCGGGTTTATTTTCCCCCTTCTCTTACTTCGTCGCACATCGAAGCCGAAATGGAGAGTGTGGGTGCCATGGGGCCGATGGGGAGCGCGGCGGGGATGGGGCCGCGCAAGGATGGTCGCCTTGACCGCGTCGCTGCTCCCCCCTGTAGTAAATCCGCCAACCGGCCCTTTCTCTTCGCTCGCTCCTTCTCTGTGTCTGCCTCCGGCCCCGGACCCCCTCGCACATCCCTGGGAAGGAAAGAGCCAAGGGAGGAGGGAGAAAGACAGAAGGTTTCGCCCAGGAGTCGGGGCTGGATTGGCGCGCGGTGCCGGCTGATTGACAGCGGGCGCGGGAGGGAGCCTGAAGTACCCGAGAGTTTACAGGGCTGCGGCCCCAGGGTGGCTCTGCCTGCCCGGGAGTTGGGGCACCAAGTGGGTGCACCTAGGTCACGGTTCAACGAAGGCTCTGCTAGGAACTTTTGGGAAGCTCTGTCTCCTGTTTGGGGAGGGGTGCTGGGGTGTGTTTAGGGTCTGGCCCATTCTAAACTACAGGAAAGTGTATGTGTGTGTGTGTATATTTGTGTAGGGTTCCCCCCCTTCCTTCCTGCCTTCCCTCCTCTTCCATTTTCCTGTTTTGCTTCCTTCCTTCCCTTTTTCACAGACCATCCCCCCACTCCAAATACTATACTTCAAAAAAATCCGAATCTACTGTACTCAATAGCTTTAAAGCAGGTATAAAGAAGAGAGCACAGAGGAATAGCTCTTACAGTGTGGTTCATTTTAAAGAGGAATATATGTGTATATACATAACATGTACTATATTATATATAGTATAATATATAATGTACACACGCCTGGAGGGAAATTTAAAGAAATACTTTGAGACTCTTGCCTAAAATTAGATTACATTTACATTATGTTTACATCACATGTATAATGTTACTAAACAGAAATGAGAAATCTGTGCATTTTATGTCTTAGATCTGTGTGAGATATAACTGTTCTTTAAATCACATCCATCTTTGAAATTCAGAGGTTACTGGCCACTGGAAAGCCCTGGGCTACACTGTGAGAAAACAGAAACCAGGCACATTACATTTTTAAAGAAGTACTGATGCTGGTTTTTGTTTGTTTGTTTGCTTGTTTGTTTGTTTGTTTTAGTGGACCATCCATCTCCCCCATTTTCCTTTTTACTGACAGCTGGTTAGGTCAGTAATTTTCATAAAAATGAAAATAATCTGGTGACTTCAGAGTGTTTTTACCTAGGCCTGAGGTGTAGGGAGGGGTCTGAAAGTTATCTGTGGATGGATTTGTCAAGAGGTGAATAAGGCAAGTGATTTCACTTCAGGAAAAATGAGATTCAGCTGCATTTCCCTCTGAGGTACCTCATTAATCTTAGGGTATCTCAAGAGAAAAATCCCCATGATGTCAACATGTGTCTTCAGCATAACAATGGTCTATTCAACTCCTCAAATCAGTACTTGTGGGACTTGGCTAGTATGATATTTGCTGGCTGTTACTGTTCTTTTTTCTTTTTAAAGAACAGAATCTCCATGACAAAAAATACGTAAAGTTGTTAAATAGACTGGAATTGTTGAGATGACATGATTGGTACATTGAGTTTTCTGTCTATGTGTTTAGCATTACCGTTGTGAGGTAATCAGTTTTGCAGCATGTCTGCTTGTATGTTTTTCTGCGCCAATTTGCTTTTTAGTTTGTTTCTGACTAGACATATTTTGCACAGATAAATTATACTGAATTTCTCTAGAGGGTACCCACTTGGGCATGCTTGTTTCTTATGAATAGAACTGGTTTTGATTTGAAGAATAGGGTATCAATCATATATAGTTTTCTGATCTTGGAGTCCCCATTGCCTGTCTAGAGACAAGTATTTAATAGTAACAGTACACTTGAGTAAGGATTTGTGTTTGATAAAAAATATTAGACACAGAAATGGTATCTTCATTTTGGTTTACAAACTGATGCTTTAGAATTGTGAAAGAAGAAAGAGTTCCAGGTTGCCCTTCGTATCTTATTTGGTTTAACTTTGATTAGAGAGCAAGAGGTACATACAGTAGTGTCACGTTAGAAAGATTTAGGGGTTAGTAATTTGGATTTATCTTTCCTTATTATTGCATAAAACTTCATTGTGCTTTCTAAGAAAATTTGATCAGCAGGCTTTGGAGAAGGTGTGGGGATGCTGTTGATCACAGGACAAATGGGAACCGTCAAGCACTGTTTTTTTGTGGTCATCTTGTGGTCCAATGGCAGACGCTGTGATGTGCCAGATCCCCCTTCAAGGAAGAGCTTGTTGCCCCAGCTTTGGGGAAGGCTGTCAACAGATAGTCTTCAAGGGTCAGTCCCTTCAAGGGTTGCTTGAACTGTAGAAAGCCCCTTTGTCCAGGATCACACCACTTCCCGGGGCAGCTCATAACCAATGGCTGATCTAGTGGGAGTGTAAAAGCTTGGCCATCTCAGCCCAACCCCAGATAGCTCTGAAGAAACGACCCGGCTCTGGAACTCTCCATGAGGCTCGCATCGCAGCACCATGCGTTCCTTTGCCCATCTCTGCTTCTTTCCCCATTCTCAGATATTGATAGCAGGGCAGTCCTTAATAAAATTGCATGCTCAATTTCGTCTTGGAATCGGCTTCTTTGGGGAAGCTATCCTGTAACACCGCCTTCTTCATGCACATTCATTTTGCCAGTTTCAATCTTTTATTTTTTAAAATACAGTGTCACTTCTCACTGGAGGATGTCTCCATGACCCTGTTCCTCTTCTGTCCTTCCTTGTTTTTACCATTCTTTCCTTTCATTGAACTTCCAGTTTCTTTACTCTCTTTTCGGTCTTTTGGTTTAAATATTATATACATTTTTATACTTTTAGTATTCTTATGTTTTCAGCACATGCTTTGTCTTAACAGATGATATAAATCAAAATATCTACTCTCCTCTTGAATAATAAAAGGGCCTTTCAACGTTGTAATTATGATCATACTTCATGTTTCTTAATATTTTATGATATAATTCCGCCACATTTTTACAGCCATTATGTTATTTTTACATAATTACTTTTTTCTTTTTTTTAATTGTTTTTACAGTCAATGCTTATTTAAATTTACCCACATTTTCTGTGTTCACTGTTACTTCTTACCTCCCTCTTCTTCCTTCTGGATTCAAATTCCTTTTTATAGATGTAGTTACTTGGTAAGCATATGCAGATGTTCAAACACTCAGTCTTTTTGTTGTTGTTGTTTGTCTGAAACTGTATTGCACCCTAACACTTGAATAAATAGATTGTCTGGAGCAGAATTCTAAGTTGACAGTTACTTTTCTCCTCATTCTGAAGATGTTGTCTCTATTGTAGATGAAGAGGAGTTGTTTCTTTGTTGCTTTTAAGATTACTCTCTGGTGTTCTGCAGTTTTACTGTGGTATGCCCAGGTGTGGGTTTATTTTTACCTTTTCTACTTGGAATTTCTTATGCTCTTTTGATCAGGTGACTCTTGTGTTTCTTGAATTATTAAAAATTCATAGCATATCTCATCATATATTATCTTCCTCCATTTTCTCTATTGTTTCCACTGGAATTCTTAGATATACGTTGGACCTTCTTATTTTATCTGTTACGTCTATTACTTCTGTATTATTTCCTAGTAGGAAACACTTTAAAAAGGCAAACTTTCTTGCTGCTTTTCAGGCCAGACTTGTGGTCCTTCTTAAACTAAGTGGTCAACCCTTTCAGTGTTCATTAGGCAGAGATCCCAGCACCAGTGTCCTTCTTTCCATGGGTCCCAAACCAAGTTTTGTCCCTAAACACATATAAAATCTCCAGCCTCTGGGCATTCATGCCTGTGTGTATATTCTGCATCACTTTGGGTTGTTGCGTTTCCAATTTACCTGCCTGCTGTTTTGACATTTGTTTCCTTTCTGTTCTGACAGCTACTGATTACCTTTGTTTTTCTTCAAGCTGAACTGTATAACCTATTTCAATTTTTCTTGTCTTTTAAAAATCTAAGTATTTATGTGTTTTTAGCAGAAGGGCGTTTGGTTCACATGAACTCAATCTGCCATGCTAAGATGTCTTTCTGTGGCTCTGTTTACTCTGAGAATCAACTCTTCTCAGTTATTTTCTTTTTTCCCCCCACAATATCCTCACATTATTTTAAAAAGCTTAAGTATGCTAGTCCCCCTGTCTTTTTTTCTTCTTTTTTGACATTAGGATTTGTGTTGAGTCCAGGGCAGTTGTCTTATAGAGTGTTTCTGAGTATGGAATTGTCTAATGGCTTACTTACTTGGTTATGTTCAGGTTACACATTTTTAGCAAGAATACTCCCACGTTGCTTATGTGTATTTTCTGTTGCATCACAGCAGGAGAGTCTGTCCCGTTTTTGGTGACTAAGTTAGATCACTTGAAAGGTGGTACCTACCAAATTCATCCTTTTTCTTGGACCCCTTTGAGACTATGTGAAAACCAGCTTCCCCGCAACTTTCACCCAGTATTTTTTTAATTAAATTTTTTACTTTGAGATAGTTGTAGATCTGTGAGCAGTTGTAAGAAATAGGACAGAGAGATCCTGTGTACGCTTCGTTCGGTGTTCCCCAAGAATAATATCTTGGGAAGCTAAAAGACAGTATCACAACCAGGGGACTGACACTGACAGACTCTACAGGTCTTATAAAGATTTCAGCAGTTTTATGCTCATTTGTGTGGGTGCTTGGTTCTGTGCAGTTTTGTCACAAGGGTAAGTTCCTGTATTCACCACCACGGTCAAGGTACAGAATAGTTCCGTCACCACAAGGAGCCTTTGTGCTGACCTTTTTATAACCATACCACCTGTTTCCGCGTGCTCCCTGGTCCCATTCCTCACCTCTGACAACCACTGACCTGCTCTTTATAAGTTTGTCAATTCAAAACTCTTATGTAAGTGGAATCGTAGGTCATATGATCTTTGGGACTGCTTTTGTTCTCCACTCACCAGAATTCCCCAGTATCATCCAAGATGTCGTATATGTCCATGCTTTGTCACTTGTTATTGCTGAGTGGTGTTCCGTAGTGGGGGTGTATCACTGCTTGTGTAGGCACTGAAGGACTTTGGGGTTGTTTCCAGTTTTTGACTAAATTATGGTTAAAGCTGGTTTGCACACATGTGTACAGGTGTTTGTGTGGCTGTAAGTTTTCACTTCTCCAAAGGGATAAATGCCCATGGGTATGGGAATTGGGTCCCATGATAATTGCATGTTTAGTTTTGTAGGAAATTGCCAAACTGCTTTTCAGAGGGGCTGTTATCATTTCACATTCCTGCCCTCAGTGTGTGAGTGATCCAGTTTCTCTGCAGTTTGTTAGAACTTAAGCCTGTCATTTTATTATGTTTTCTGTTTGTTTCCTCTGTTTCTTAATCCTTTGTTTCTCTTTTCGTGCCTTTCTGTGAGTTCCTTGAACATTTTACAGGGTTCCACTTTGATTTCTTTTCAGTATTTTTGAGTGTATCTCTTAATATAGTTTTCTCAGGGGTTGCTTAGCTAGTATTAGATGTGTTTAAGGCCCTTTTCTCTCTCTTCTTTTTAAGTGCTATTGTTTTGAGTATAAGACAGGGGCTTTGTTTGTTTGTTTGTTTGTTTCGTTCATTAAATATAACTTAGACAACTCATACTGGGGAAAAATTGGTGGTTGACAGTTCTGTTCTTTCAGCAATTGACAGATGTGCTGCTTCCTTCAGGCCTTCATGGTTTCTGATGGGAAAATGTTGTCATTTGAACTGATGCTCTCCTAAGGCAATGTGCCAGTTCTCTCTGGCTGGTTTTAAAATATTTTCTTTGTCTTTAGTTTTTTAGAAGCTCAGGGATGTTTTGTCTCGATATGGATTTCTTTGGGTTTATTTTATGTGAAATTTGATCAGCTTCTTAAATCTATAGGTTTGTGTCTTTCACAAATTTCAGAAGTTTCTTAGCACTATTTCTTCAAACACTCTTCAGCTCCACTGTCTTTCTCATGTCCTTCAGGGATGGGGTGATATGAATGCTGGATCTTTTGTCATTGTCCTGCAGGACCCTGAGGCCCTCTTCTCTCTCTCTCTCTCTCTCTTTTTTTTTTTTTTTTGTCTAGTTTCTCTCTGTTGTTCAGATTGGATAAATTCTATTGCTCTGTTCTCAAGTTCTCTGATTCTGTCCTCTGTCATCACCACTACTGAGCTCGTCTAGTGAGTGTTTTATTTTGGTTATTGTATTTTTTTTGTTCTGTGATTGCCATTCGGTTCTTTTTAGAATTTACGCATCTTCATTGAAATTTTCTGTTTTTTTTTTTTTTTCAGAGAATTTGAATCTGCTTGTTGAAGCATTTTTGTAATGAGTGCTCTAAAATTCTTGCTAGACAATTCTAACATCTAATTCACTTCAGTGTTCGTGTTGGTTGACTGTCTTTTGTCGCTGAGGTTGTGATTGTCCTGGACATTTTGGCTACCAGGTTGAGAGGCTCTGGGTCCTACCGAGATTTCATAATTTAGCAGACAGTCACCCTGTTTAGGTTTAGCACACAGGGCTTGGATTACTTTTGCGAGCTCTGGTTTCAGTGACAGTTTAGTTTGCAGAGGCTCTGTGGTGGTGTTTTGGTCTGCCTGGCTTGTCTGGTGCTTCCGGAGCTCCCGCGGAACCCTGCTGATGCTCGAGGTGGCGGAAGGAGCCTGCCCAGGCCGGGCCCGCTGGGACCTCCAGGTAGGGGAGGGACTTTTTCGACTGCAGGGATGAGGAGACTCCTGGATCTGGAGCTTGTTGCGGCAGGATTCCCCCACCAGTGCTGTGAGGCCATCTGGTGTTGTCGGCTGGACCCCAGTTAGATGCGAGGGAGGGACATGAGCCTGCCTTTATCATCTCCTGCTAGGTTGAGGGGTTGGGAGACTCTGAGCCTAGCTAATCTGCTGTTGGGTGGGGAATCATAAGGCGACCTCCTGCTCTGTTGTTCCTCTAGTCCCAGGCCACGAACCAGTCCACCTCCTTTACACTGTTTCACTGAGTCCTCATTTAGTTGGTTGCCTCTTTCCTTATTTTCAAGGCTTATAGTTAACACTACGTGAGGACGAGGTACACGTATGCCATCTTGTCTGCCCCAAAAGGATATGCTTTTTTAAAAGACTCTAGTTTAACTCCTCAGCCACGTAATATGTTAATATAGTTGAAAATACTAGTTTGACTTGGGTTTTCTTGTAATTTGCATTTGAGATACAGTATAAACTTTGGAGATACGGTATAACCTCAGTTTCAAAATCAATTTAAATTCATTAACATTACTGTAATTGGAGAATTAAACACTAAGTCACATCCTACCAGTAGAATCTAAGACAAAAATCTATATATACAATGTTTTGTGTACAGAATATTTTTCTTTAAGTTGTCTTAAAGCATTCGAAAAATATTAGTATCTTTTATCTGTTACCATCTCTGGGAAATGCTAAAAAAATCCTTTATCAGTTGAACTTTAAACGATAGAGAAAGTAACCGACATTATTTGCACAAGCAACTTGCTGATGTTTTGTGTAGCTTAAGGAAAAGATACCAGGGTTCTGTTTTTGGCTCCCCTGGTTTATACCACGGTGCTGACTGGTAGAATTACAGTTTTCTAGAACTGAAAGTGAACTTAGAGATCACCTATTTCAATCCTATTGTTTTATAGTTAAGAAAACTGACACCTTGAAAGGCCACAGGGAGCTTAAGTTCCTTTGATTTAGTAATGGCAGGGCTTGCTTATTATAAGTTCTTAGTATTTCTGATAATTTTTTTTAAGATATCAGAGTCATTTTCTTTTGAGAAGACTTAACATTTTATATTGAGGCATGGTTTTTCAGTTCCCTTTTCTAAAGAGAAAATAACGCTTTAATAAGTAAGTAGGACGGCATAATGATACTCTTTTAAAAACAAGCATGTTTAAAAATCTGATGAACATATGGATCAATTATCCAGCAAAATTAACATAAACTCAAAAGTCTGCATACAATATTGAAGATTTATGAACTCCTAGGGAAGGACCCTCGATTCTGGTTTTGTATTGTTTGTGCCATGAGAATGGTCTTTGCTGGGGAAAGTGACTTAAATGCCTCATTTTGTAGACTCACCCTTGAGGCTTGTTGGTTGTGGTGGGCACAACTGGGCACAGTGCACGGGTGTGCTGGGGAATTGTTTTCCTGTACGTTCTGGAGAGTCAGTAGGTGAGCAGTCTACAGCAGGATCAGCAGGTGTTGAAACAGACTGTGGGGAAATGAGAACAGGCAACTTGGCCTACAGTACTGGCTCCGCCCTCCCCCGTGCAGACACAGACACAGATCTCGAGGTTCCTTGGAAAGGTTCTCCCTCTGCTCCTGTCTGCTTTCACCCTCTTACTGTATGTGGAAGCATTGCACTTGGAGACGATCCTCCCTTTCTCTGGTAAGGTGGCTCTGGTGGTCATTTAAACCTCACTTCACCCCATCGTATGTTCCGGGCTGAGAGAAGGAAGTGTAGAGTGGCATTTGATGCATTTCCTGGGGACTTCCTGAGAGTAAGAAGAAAATGACATCTGCAGTTTTCTTATTTTATGGACCAAAATAATTTAAGAGCATAGGATGAAGAAGGTCTCTGAATTCAGAGATCAGAAAGTGAGGACAGTATTTGTTAGAGTAGCTGACATTACTTTTCAGGAAGCTGCTTACATATACTTAAAAGAAGCTACTGTCTACTCCTCTGTGACCAGTACAACTCCCTGAATGAGAAGTAAGACCCTGAGATGACTTGAAGTGCCACGAGGTAGACTAGGGTGAGAAACTCAATGCAGGAAAATGGGGAGGTGGTACAAAAAGAAATGATAGAATGACAGTTTTTTTTTCCCTAGTGCTTTTACATCTTTTAAAGG
This sequence comes from Vicugna pacos, assembly GCF_048564905.1. NCBI lineage: Eukaryota > Metazoa > Chordata > Mammalia > Artiodactyla > Camelidae > Vicugna > Vicugna pacos. The sequence continues at coordinate 18,440,207 of NC_132999.1, read as the reverse complement.
GTTGAAAGGAGTTTTTTTCTGGGGTTAGTAACTAAATAATTGAGGATGGGGGATCAGAAGTCCAGAGTTCCTGTTCTGCTGTGCTACTAAAGTGGATAAAGGACACCCCCTGTGTACGCTTCAGGTTATAAAATGAGACTTTGAATTCCGATGCTCTCTGAGAGTCTTTACAGCATTGTGATTTGGTGACACTCTAGATTAGGAGCTGTTATTTGACACAACGTGAGGGGACTTGTTTGATAGGCCTGTGTAGTTAAGTATAAGCAGTGTCTGTGGGTTCTGCATCCCCAGATTCAACCAACCTTGGATTCAACCAACCAGGGTTGAACAAGGGTTGGCCATACTACGTCAATGTGGAATTGGTGGGTACTGAGGTCCCACTGTACTGTGCCATTATATACAAAGGACTTGAGCATCCACAGATTTTGGTTTCTGTGGGGGTTCTGGAACCAGTCCCCCCAAACTGAGGGACTACCATATTGTTCATAAGAAAGCTCTCCAGTTTTTTAGTTTGAAATTATTATAATTTCATAATATTATATCCTACTTTGGTCAGAGACTTACAATAATTAGAGGTCATGATTGAATTAGGACTACCCAATTATATGGATACGACACAGCGCAATTTGGGGAACGAATACTTGAATGCTGGTAGTGATAAAGATGATGCTAATGTGGATGGCACTAGATTTAATTGGTCTGGAAGTGTAGTGATGCTGTAGATGGCTCATTCAGCATCCATTCACCCTCTTTCTCTTTTATATTCTTCTGCTATACAAGTTGGAAAACAAATCATTCAACCTCCCAGACTCCCTTGAAGGTAGGGGTGGCCCACATTGCAAAGATTAGATGGAGATTTCTGGGGAATGGTTACATTTTTGAAAAGGCAGAGTTTCTCAAGGAGAAGACTCTTGCCCTTGACCCGTATCATCTTCTTGCTTTGAGGCAAGCATCCACCTTGCAAGCTTGAGGATAACATGACATACTTAGGATGATGAAGCAAAAAATATAGATGTAGCTTGGATTTTTGATGATATCTTAAAGTAGATATATCAGCTCTGCTTTGCCTACCTCTAGTCTTATTATTTCGTGAGAAAGTAAAATAAAACTCCTATTTCTTCCACTATTTTATTAAATTTTCTGTTATTCCCAGCCAAACACATTCTCAACCGAGTATGCAAAATGATTGTTATGACAGCATTTTACATTCTTGAAGGATAAAACTTAGTGTTTACAGATCTTTGTAATTACTAATCTCAGACTGTGAAATTTAGGCTAGTTTATATAAATATTCTCATTCTGAGGAAGCTTGGGTGTGAAAATTTTGGATAATTTGTAAAATGTTTATTCCATTGTTCATAGCATGAAGAATAGCATTAAGTCTCCAAGAGTCTGTATTTTGTATGGTTGAGAGAATATTTCAGGTTTTATTCAATGGGTGAAATTTATGTGAGGAAACTATATCTGTGAGTCACACCTCCTACTTCTCTGTAATCGTCAGTAAGATGAGGATACGGATGGAGAATACCAATGAGTCTTGAAAAAAATGTTTTCCTCATTTGATTTATAGGTGAAAATGTATAGCCGAGTTGGTTGCCCTCTTTACTGTTTAGTCTAGGTTTGTTTCCTTTCATAAGACGGAGAAATGGTTTAAAGCCAGACTTTAAAGACTCAAGAAGGTTGGCCATTCACAGTCAGTGTATATAAAAGGTGGAAAAGAATGTTTTGTGCGAGACAGCATCTGCACACTCTTTATTTGGATTTGCCTGACTTAAGTGTACAGAATTAATTTTTGCATTAAGCCATATGATGAGAGAAAAAGAATTCAATTGGGATGGATTTGTGTTATTTTATCAGGATGGTTTTCATTTGAGAGTAAATGAAAATTTGACATGTAATACCAGAAGTAAGGAGTTTATCGTGTTTTTTTCCCCCGTGCCATAGATGTCTGGAGGGAGATAGTACAAAGCTGGAGCATCCTTGAGGTTGTCAAGAATTCAGGCTCCTTCTTGCTTTTGGCTCCCTCATTGTTGTGTGTGGCTTTCCTAATATCTTATTGACCAGAACTATGTCAATGGCCATCCCTAATGGCAGGGTGGTCTGAGAAATAAAGAAACTTTTTTTTTGGCTAGAATTTCAGTTTTATTTAAAACATATTTAATAATTTTTTAGTAAATTTTCAAAAATATGATTTAAAAAGAAATATATATATGTATATATATATTTTTTAATTTAATCTGAGAAAATTGGTACCTCCGCAAATGCCAGCATTCCATTATTAAGGAAAAGGGGAGAATGGATGTTGAGTAGGCAACCATCATTGTCATTGCATATGAAGACTGTTTCTCAGTTTTTAAAATAATATTTGTGGTGCTGTATCAATAATGTATAATCTGGAGACTTAAAATATGACAATTGAAAAATAGCTATTAATTATTACTCACCTAAAAGTCCCAGAATGTACAGTCATTTAAAGTTTTGTATCAGTTGTCACTTTGTATAAGATAGTTGACATATAAAACTCAATGTTAATAGTCATTAGTATTAAGCTAATTGTGGGCAAAAAGGTCATAATTTCCTTCTACAATGACATCTGTAATAAGTGTGAAATTCTGAGAAATCAGATAGTGACAATATTATATGCTATTCATTTATGAAATACCTTGCTTCATTTTTTTGTTTAAACTTGCATTTGTAAATTTTGGGCTATTTTGGTTGTCCTGAAAAATTTAATGACATGTATGAATACTATCCAAGAATGGATATTTATCTTAAAAAGGGTAAAATTAGCTGAATTTCAGTATTTCTGCTTTGCTATTCTCATTTAGAATATTGACAGAAATATCCCGTAATTGAGGGTTTATTCTCCAATTGATGTAGGCACTCTCCTTAGAAGCTGTTTATCCACATCAAGAAGGATAATGGAGCTTTTCTGGCTAAGTCTTTTTTTTTTCCATTAAAATAGGGTGAGGCCACTGTTCTCACCACACTTCAGAGGGCTAGTAAGTACCAAGATAAATGAAATAATGGAGGTGAAGTGCAGTTTTTCCTAAGAAAGAAGGTGTTATATAAATCCTATTAATAGTGTTAGTAACGTGTAAATAAGATGATGGGTGAGCATTTCCAGAAGTGAGGATCATAGCCAGGAACTTAGAGTGTGGTCCTCAATGTCAGTGTTCTTCAAAGGAGAGCAGTGTAGCAGCACATGCTTATAGTCTTGCATTGACATAGCAAAGGTAAACCTCATTGTGAGGGGAAAAGCATGTATAGAAAGTGTTTCAAAGAGAGGGATTTATTGAATAATGCAATATAGTAATAGGTTTTGTCCAGATATGAAAAGTCTTTGGGCCTCTTAAGTGGTTGAAGACATGGGAAAACTGATGAAAATGTGAACTCAGGTTATAACCTAGAATGGAACTTTCAGTGGCTCTGTCTTAAAAATAATGAGGCTCTGCTTGATTCATAAAAATCTTCGAAAAAGATTTTTGAATATCTTCCATAAAGGTTTTTATCATCCCCTTGGCCACAAGTTTTTATTCCTTGAAAGGTAATTTGAGAAAGGAAAATTTTCCTTATTTCTGACTTCACCACCATGCTTTCTATGTGCTGATCTCCAGGAAGGACGAGTCGCGTTGTATGGTGATAAGAAACCTTGACTTTGAGCCAGGGAGCAAGGTTCCTGTCTCAGGTTTGCTAGTAATTTATCTTTGTAACTGGGAAGGTTTTTGATTGTTTTGTGTAAAGAAACACTTTCAGGCCATATCCTTCTCTTCAAGCATCGCATCCTAGACTTAAAGTGCTAAAGTTGACCAGTTGAGGATGTGGGAGAAAGTCAGATTTCTGTGGGAAGAGCTCTGGGCCTCTTTCAGGTTGTATGAGATGTGTGCTCAGTCATGAAGCTGGCCTGTGAGCGCTGGTCTAGAAGTGGGTCTGAGGAAGGAAGCTGTGCTTTTCTCCGTGTCGTGTTCACTTGGGTGATTTGCGGAAGATAACGTTCAGGTGTGGGCTCATCAGCGGTATGTGCTGAAGGTAGCGCGAAGGGAACAAAGTTGGCCAGTTAAGAAAAGCATGTCCTACTTTGTAAAGATTATCCAGAGGTTTTTTTGGGGTTTTTTTTTCCTTTTTTTTTTTTCCCTCTCTCTCTCTCTGTTTTTATTCCAAGTCTTTGGAAAGTCTTGTTTAACTGTCTTCTCTGTTTTATGAAAGTTAAGGGAAAGTCAAATTCCAGCAACAGCTCTGGGTGGGAAGAGTGCCCCCTAGTCCAAACCGTTGTGGTGATAAACCAGCAGCAACAGTTAGCGAGTAGGAAGTTCCTAAGGGAAGATGCGGAGGAGCTGATGGTGAGGACTGAGGCGCTGTGGCTGCCACACAGCCCTAGCGGTCCGTCTCCATTTTTCAAATGAAGACTCTCCGTCCCCTGCACTTTAAAGGCGAGGGGTTTACTTCTGTTGAAGATGGTGTAAGATTCCCAGAGAGAATGCAAGTTTTCTCATCTAGAAAATGAGAGGATTGGGCCTGATTCATTTCTCAGCCATTTTTATTTTCCTCCCCTGACTCCCTGGTTTTTGAAATATTTTACTTATCAAACTATTTCTATAATTTTATCTTTTGAAAGTAATTAGCACATAAAGCAGCCAATTAGAGCTTCTAATTACCATGAGATAACCAGTGTTACCTTGCAGAGGAGTTATAATTACAGTTAACGCCAACAAGTTTGATATTTTTGTTCATTCAGGAATGCAATAAATTTTGACAAATTTGTCAAATTGCAAATTTATGGTTGGATACGCCCTCTGAAAGCAGTGGTCCTCTGTTGCCCTGTGGTCCCCATTTCTGATTCCTGTTTCCTTAGAGGCATTACCTTCTGAGTCTCTTTCTTTATGTTTGCCTGCATTTTGTGAGAACAAGATGCTTAGGCTGTTATCTCTTGATTGTTTTAGTTTCCTTCTTTATATAGTTATTTCCTGCTATGGATGATGGCACACATACATTCGCCTACTGTGCTTCCTCAGTTTAATTTTTAAATTGCTATGACTGTAACCCACATCATGCACAGCTGAACTGTTTGGCATATTCTGATATGATTACATTTCCTTTCTTGTAAATGTTTGTATTTTCCCATATTTTATATTTTATATTTTATTTTGCTCAGTTTTCAAAGCCTCTCTCATTATTTTATCCTCCGACTCTCCATCTAAATATTAAATCTCCTCTTAATCAATTTAGTTTAATCAGAAAACCTATACATGCATCTTTTTCTTGGCCACAGACATCCTCAAGCTGTTCCTACATTTGTTCACTGTTGTCTTTTTGGAATCTCCCTTTTCCATCTGTATTAGTTAGGGTAATCTTGGGCTGAGGTAACAAGTAGTCCACACATGTAGGATGGTTCACGCACAGCAGAAATAGAGTTCTCACTCGTGTAACACTACTGAGCTCTTCTGGGTGAGTTGGGCTTGGGGTGGGAGCTCTGATCTGCTTTTCAGGTGAGTAGCGTGGGGCGCTGCTCGTTCCTGCGGTTGCTCAGGGACCCTGGTTAGGGGCACTTCTGTTTCCAGGACATGGGTTCTGCAGCTGCCATGGTCAGTTCCATTCAGTCAACGTGGAGGTAGTCCTGGGAGTGGCTCACATCCCTCTCGCTTGTGTATCATTGTCTAGAACTTGGTCTTGTGGCCAAGTCTTACTGCACAGGAGGCCGAAATGATGTGGGTCTGGCTCTGTGTCCAGAGAAGAGGAAACGGGTTTTGGTGAACAGCTAGCAGTGTCTACAGTGCAATTATTCTGCAGATTCCTTTACCTCTTTCTTATGTTGGATCCTTTGTTTCCTGATTTCCATATCTCATCTTCTTTCTTGATTTAGGGTCTTGTTTTGATAAATGGAGCCCATCCTCTAATATCTTCCCAAGAAATGATATGTTGAAGGTAAAACTTCTGAGATGTTTTATATCTGAGAATATTTTTATTGTGTTTCACATCTGTTGGATAATTTTTTCTCAATGTGGAATTCTTGTTGGAAGTCATTTTTCCACAATATTTTGATGGAATATTTCATTGTCTTCTTGCTGCCACTTTAGCCACTGAGAAGTCCTGATGCTATTCAGAATTTTGATCCTTTAAATGCAAACTTTTTTTTTTTTCTGATTTGAAGCTTTTAGCATCATCTTGTTATCCTTGGAATTTTGAAATTTCAAGATGATGTGTCTGGGGTAGGTCATTTCTAATTAATTGTGTGGAGGAACACGATGAATCTTTTCTTTACTGATTTTATCAGTTGTAAAGTCAACTTCCCTCTACAATTTAACATCTCAAATCAAGTAATCAGGATGTATATTAAATCAATGATGTCTTACAATAGCCATTATCCAGGCGGCAGTCATGACATGGTTGTGTAACAAACACTCTCCTATAGGATTAAAAACAAAGGGCCAGCATCAAAGAGTCTTAGAGTCCATGGAGTATTGTAAGTTCTTTCATCTGATTTTCCTAGTTTCCTCTTTTTAGAATTTCTGTTACTACATTTCATCTAATCTAGTGTGCTTTACACTGTAAGATACACCATTATTTTATGTATCACTAAGAGAAATATGCTTTCAATTAAGCTATGAAAAATGTTTTATTATCACTTAGAATGTTAATTTTATTCTGATTCAGAAATATCTTTTGACATAATTAAATATGGAGTGCATCATGTATTTCTCCTGTGGGTGCATAAAAAAGAACATGTACTAAAATAATTTGGGTAAGTTCTTCTGAAAATTTATTCATAGTCAGAATTCATCTCTTCTGAATGCCTTTTGAATTCCAAGTCATTAATGTCTGTGTTCATTCATGCACTGTCACTTTGTGTGCCAGGCATAGTGCTGGTGCTGAAAAGATGTTTCGCAGTTGAATAGAGTAAGCTTGCTTTGTGATTCCTTTTATGGGAATGTTGTTAAAAAGGCTTGATTCTCCACTGTTCGTATTGTTTCCTTACAAGCGCTTGATTTCTCGCTGTTAGAAGAGTGTTCCATTATTGTCTCTTGGGTTTTCTTGCAGCCAAACTAATACTCATTCTGCAGGTTCTTATGAATGTGCAGGTCATGACAACTAGCTCGTTACTGCTGTCTCTCTGAGAACAATTGTAAGATACTATCAATTCTGAGATGTATCTGATTTCACAGCTATAATAATGGAAGCAATATGCTTGGTATGTAGATGTCAAACCATAGCGATGAATCCTCTAAGAATTTCTTACCTTTTAAAATCCAGTGTTTACATCTCGTACATTGTTACACACTTCATTTTAGTGTAGATTGATAGAGATAGAGAACAATCTTATTCTTCCACTATGTGCCTAAATTGTAAGGAAGAAGAACTTGAATTTTCTCAAGATGAGATGATGAGGATCCCTGCGGATCCTTGACTTCTAAAAGCAGCACATGTGCCAGAAGGCTCACCTGACCCTGGAGGCGATCAGAACGTAAGAAGTGCCACATTTATGATTTGGGCTTCCTTGTGCAGGTACATCAGGGAAGCATGCCTAAAAGCAGTGGGAAACCTTTTTCTAGCTTTCCTTCTGAATAGAGGCAGAATCATAGTGTATATTCTATACTGTTACTGGACCTGCTCACCCAAAATTGAGCGAAAAATACAAATTTCCTGTATCTTTATGAATGGCTGCATAGTATTTTATTGAATAAATGTACTGTGCTTTTTATTTAATCCTTTCTTTAGTGTCGAACATTAAATTGCTTCCATTTTAATTTTTGCAAACAATGCTTCAGTAAACACCCTAATATAAATGTTTGTGGTTTGCTGAGTTAAGGGCTGTACTCATTTTACAGGCTTTTTGCCACCACGTTGCCTCTCTGAAAGGTTCCACCAATTTACACTTTCACCAGCTCTCCATCAGAGCGATCATTTCCCCACACCGGTCTACTTCTGGGTTTTGTCAGGCTTTTGTTAATGTGATAAAAAGATCTCCTTGCTGTTTTCAGTTTGTTTCCTTTGGTCACTGAAGAGCTTGCTTATGTGACGTGGTGTCCTGTAGAAGAGAAAGAGGCTGCTGGGGCAGGTGGCTGTGAGTAGCTTTTGGGCTGATGTCAGCAGAAGTATCTGGCACGGAAGGGATAGTTACTGCTTTTGAGGCTTGGAAGGTCCGAGGAACCCTGTGGTGTAAACCCTATGACCTTCACAGAGGTCCCATTCGTTGCCTTCCCTACGTGGCTGGACACCTTCCAGGTACCATCGTTGTTATGACTTTGACCATGGCATCTGTGAGAATCCACAGCTGCAACCTCCCGACTGTCTGATCCTCGCTAGTCCTGCAGACTGAGTGGCCCTGGGGCAAGAAGTAGGGGAGGTGTGAGTGGGGCTTTGAGTCAATGGAGAGTAAGGGGAGGGTCCACCAAGCAGATGGAAGGGCACAAACGTTTGAAGGCAGACAGGATAAGGCAGAGTGAGGGAAGCTTAACCCCAGACAATTGTCCATCTAGAAGAGGCAGGGAGGATGTGCTTGAAAGGTAAACTGAGGTTGTATTGGGGGACCTCTGAGATTTATGAAGTCCTAGTATGGTGAGACCTGACAAATGGCATGATTTGGGGGAGTTAATAGCATTAGATGGCTTTGGAAATGGATGCAGGCAATATGGAAGGTTGTATTCCTGGTTTCTGCATGTATCTTGCAGGTGATAAAGGCTAGAAGCTTTTCAGTTGTGGCTGATTTATGTTTAGAGGGACACAGAATCAGGTGAATGCTTCCAGGACAGGGGTGGTGTTACTCTCTATTTCCCAGAAAGGAAAGTAGGAAGTGCTTTCATTTTTTGAGAGACAAGTCAGGCCTTTGGAATATGTATAGGCTGTAACAGAAAGTGAAATTGTTTTTGAACATGTCATGTGGTACGTGGGTAGATATTTGGCATATAAAAATGCAAAATGAATTCAGAAGCTGCATCAAACACCCAATCGACTTACCATAGGATCATCAACTTTGCCAAATGGCAGCTAATGTGTAATTTCAAATGGAAAATGCACTCATTAAGCCATTTAGACTAGCAAAGTTGTAGGTTTCTTTTTTTTAAAATTTCATTTGTGTGTGGACACATCTTTCATCCTTGAAATATGAGAATAGATGAGATCTGAACACTGCCTTCATTTGACTGGGAAATTATCTTAAGCACATGGTACAGGATGTTTAAAACGGCCTTAACATTAATAGCTTGGGATTGGATGGTTTGTGATTATTTTCTTATTTTCATGGAAATCTAAGCTGTGTTTTCTGAAATAGCATTTATTGTGCTTTTAGATGAAACCTGCTTTGGCAGTCAGTAACTGAATAAGTAATTTTGGGTCTGGCATTACTACCTGATGAACAGTGATTTTCAGAGATGGTCATAAAACCTCATTAATGTTTTTTTTTTTAGAGGCAGAATGGTAAATGTCTTCTCATAAATCATGCTGTGTGCTTAGCTCATTTATGAATAGTTGTTGTGGATCTTTTGGGGGCTCATAAAATGCAGTTACATTTGTAGCTGAAGAATTCATTTTTGTTCTTTCTGTAACTGCAGCCAAGGGCTGGACACTCTTTCCGCCCAGGTAAGTCACAGTGACATTCCTAGGCCAAAAGAAGGATGCTTGTTGAAAGCTGCCGGGTGGTGAGAAGGAGGTGTACGTGTAACTTGCAAGTGCAGAGGGCTGCTCCAAGGTGGAGTGTTTGTTAGTTATGGAGTATTCCTGTCCTCCTCTGTCCGGATTTTCTGCTCTAGCAAAGACAATTTTTATTATTTATTTTGACCTTGGTACCTTTACAGAAACCTCAATTTTTTTTCTTTTTATGGAGAAGGTAACTAATTATTAAATAGCCCCCATGTCCCAGGCATGCTTATTCAATGCTTTGAAATTTTAAAATGCTGCTTTGTTTAATCCTTAGTATAACCTTACAGTAAAGGCATTTTATACTCATTTTGAAGACTTAATTTGGAGAAAGTAAGTCTCCAGCAGACTAAGTAATTTGCTTCAGTTTATATAGAAAAAGGTGATTTATGTTTTCCTTTTGTTAATTCCAAGTCTGTACTTTTTTCTAGGCCCTGCTTAATAAGACTCAGTGTGTTAAAAGTTTAAAAATACTTATGGAGAGTTTTATTATGTTCCAAGTGCATAAATTATCTCATTTAATCTCCCCTCAAGCGAAAGAGAAGTAGGTATATTTATTTTCCTTTGAAAGATGAGGAAACTGAGAGGTTCAACGTCTGAGTGATTTGTTCAGCATCACACAGACCTGGGATTCAAACCTAACCTAGGTCCATCTGAGTCCAAAGCCTGTACTCTCACCTAGTACACTGCCTTATAAGGCTTTGTCTTTGAAGGTTATACTTTAAAATTATTATTTTTCATTATTAAGTTATTTTACTAATAACTTATTTTACTAATAAGTTATTTTACTGATAATTTATTTTATTTGCTGCCCAAGCACATGCAGCCCCACCTTTTTATGGAAATGCAATCAGAGCTAATGTGGAGGTACCGGATACCGATAGCACTCTGCTAAATGCTTCTTCTACATCAGGGTTTCTCAGCCTCATCACCATTGACCTTTGGGGCCAGATGATGCCTTGTTGTTGGGGAGAGGGGCTTGTCTGATGCACTACAGGATGTTCAACAGCATCCCTGGCTTCTTCCAATAGCACTCCTCCTCTCCTCCCCAGTTGTGACAACCAACAGTGCTCCAGACACTGCCAGTGTCCTCTGGTGGAGAGGAAGTCACCTGAGGTGGGGACCCCTGGTCTGTGTGATCTCATCTTGTCCTCAGAGCCCCCTGTGAAGCTCATACCCTTACGATCTAAGTTTCATACAGGAGGAGTAACTTGCTCAGGGTCACATTGCTGGGCGGTGGCATCTCCAGGACTCAAACTCAAGGCTGGCAGATCACATTGGACTAATTTTCGCTTTATTTTGTAGATTATGTCTTCAGACCAACTTGAGAGTTCCAGAAGACTTGGCTGTATGGAATTTTTCTTTTTTTTTTTTCTTTTTGCCCCAAAGGCGTCTGGAAAAGTACTTAATATCGTGGTTCTTTGACAGATGTTCATTAAACAAGCGGCTCATTTTATGTGGGTCATATTTAAACAAGAATCTTTTAAATAAAATTTAGCTTAGTGCAGTAATTAAGAACGCCGGGTTTGAAATCAGACACGTCACGAGTTTAAATCTCATCCCTGCCATCTGTTAGCTGTAGGATCCGGGGACAAGTTTTTGACCTCTTTTAGCTTTGGTTTCCTCGTCTGTTTGGGGCTTATAATTCCTTCTGTCGGTATCGTGAGAAGTAAATATCACAGTACATGCACAGTACATGACACAAGATTAAAAAAAATTTAGTAAATGGCACCTCCTAGTAATACAAGTAATCATAATATTAATGATAAGAAAATGTTTTGGATTTTCCCTTTATAATATGAGATCATTATGTGTACTTACATTTCACTCAAGTAAGGAATGAACATTTTTCTTTTGTTTACATGGAACAACTTGAAAGCTGCTGTTGTGTTAACATTAAATAAAAATAACAGAAAATTTAAAAAAAAGCATTTGGAAGGGAGATGAGGAAAGTAAGGGGGAAACAAAGTTTAAACAAACAAACAAAACATAGGGCCATTACACAGAATAAAATAACATATTGAATGAGTTAGGTTTTGACGAGGACTTAGGTTTAGTTCATTTTATTTCAGTAAAGAATTATTAACCCTCTTGGTGGCTGCAGAAGGGCCTTCCTTTGGCCTCAAGAACAGCGGACTTGACTCATGCCTGAGCTCAGCCCTCAGCCTTCTGCTGGTTTGGCAGCTTTTCTTCCTTCCCCGAGGTCTGACCTTTTGCCGCATTTCCTCTGACTCATTTCTGAGTTCTGCTCCTGGCTTTCAGCTTCTGTTCTGAGGTTTCCTTTTCTAGGGTCCCAGGTCCTCTTTCAGGTGAGCTACTGACTTGATTTAGGTTCCCCACCCGACTCCTTCCTTAGGTGATGGCAGGCCCAGCCCTGCCACGCCTGAGTTGCACCAACTGCTCAGAGCCAGCATTTCTCACCCGCTGCTGCTGCCCCCGGCCCTAAGCCGCCGGTAACAAATGCCTTCCAAGTGTAATTGGCCATAATCATTTAGGCTTTAGCTATAGGTTGGTGGCATTGAATTCCCCAGACAGTAAAATACCATGGTGCAAATTCATCGTTTTTAGACTTCTTGAGGGACTTTTTGTGCCTGCAGTGCCCTTCTAACTTTTCCATCTTTTGGCACACTTTGGAAATACTAATATTTGTAGGGAATGCTGAGATACATAGATAAAGCTGTTGTTGGTTCCAGAACCCATATGGCTATCACCAGGAGATGAATCTGTCAGCCTCCTCTGTAAAACTATGTAAGTGGCTCTGTTATTCTAACATCCCCCAGGAAAATGCAAATAATCCCACTGGGTTGGGGTGGGAGGATGTAAAATCTTAAACAGGGATTCTCTAGCCTCTTCATTTTCTGTTTAACTATCAAATGCTTTCTAAAAGGCCCAGTCAGCCCTGGAAAAGCTGCCCCAGGACTAGAAAGACTTATGAATGAGGGTAAGGACACAAGTTTCTGTAGGAGGTGAGGGGAAAACTGAATCCACTTTAAGATGCGGTAGGAGAACTGGAAAGAGGCTGGGAACAGGGAGCAGTGAGGAGGATACTGAGGGAGTCCCAGAGGGAGGCATTGAGGATTTGGAGTGTTGCTACCAAACTGGAAAGGACTGAATCACTTGTTTCATTCATACAGAAAAGACTTAAGTGTATATGGTGGGCCAGCCGTTAGACATCCATTTACCATCTTGGCGAATGAAGCTGTGTTTACACCCTTGACCGATTTTGTCAGGCCACCATAATTAACCATTTTGATGTGAAGGGTGTGGGGAGAAAGGAGTTAACAATACTATTCAAGTTACTATTTTAATTAATTGAGGGGATAGTGTTGCAAGCCACTAAACAAAAGAGCAAGAGAAAGGTGAAATTTTGGGTGGGGAGATGGTGCATCGAGTTTTGAACGTCCTGAGTTTGAGATATTTGTGCAACGTAATGTTAACAACCACCTGGAAAGTACTTGGAAAGCGGTTCTGAAACTCTCAAGAAGGAGCCACATCAGAGCATCTAAATTTTACAAGTGAACAATGTAGAGATCATACGTTTTTTGGTTAGGGGCTGGGGGTGGAGGATGGTCCTTGGAAACGCAAAACTGTATGAAAAATATTGTGTACCAGAGTGGTTTTTCGGAGGAGAGGGTCCGCTGTAATTTAAGGGAATCACTGCCACAGAGTAAATTAAAGCTTGAAGAACAAATTGGCAGGAATGATTATTTTTAAAGTAAAATAAATGAATGAATCAAAATAACGTCAGGGTATTTTTTTCTTTGCCAGTAATGCAAGAGTTTGAGAAGGAATTGGTTTGGCAAAAATCTGTGATTAGAATATTGAATTTGAAGTGGGATAGAACTTTGGAAACTAGCGTGTCCGACCGGCAGCAAGGGTTGCGACAAAGGAGAACTGGTGAGATCTGGTGTGTAGATCGGTTAGTCTTCAGCTTCTCAGTGATGTTGGAAGCCATTGAATGTATTTGAGCTCTAAGCAAAGGTTTCGAATAAAGATAGAACAAAACGCAGAAGGCCAAGTCTTGGGCTCTGGGCAATACCCAGAGCAGAGAGCCAGGTGAACAGAAGGACTGGGGCCCTCCGGGCACTTGACGGAAAATTCAGTCGTGTATTGACTAAAGCACATTGCTTGCCAAAGCCTTGCGTGAGACAGCTGCTGGTTGGTGGAAACAGCTCAAGAGACATAGCATCACTCTTGCTCCAGTTTGCTCGATTGGTAGTCTTTAAATCTTTTTGCTCATTTGTCTTTATAGCTAAATTCATCTAAAGCACGCTGTCGTACCACGTGTATGTATAAATATGTGTGAGAGTGTGTAATGTAGAGAATTCATGAAAACAGAGATTCAGAAAGATGAAATAAATTGATAAGGAATGAGTTGTAATATACATTCCTATAACCAGTGGGTTATTTTGTGTACTTTCTTCAGTGTTTTAAAATCAACTTTATTGAGGTTATTGCTTATGTACAATAAATTACACTCTCTTAAAGTCTTCAATCCGGTGATTTTTGACAAGTGGATTTATTTGTGAATCCACCACAATAATCAAGAGATTTCTCTTATCCTCAAGTTTCCTCCTGCTGCTTTGCAGTTGGTTCCTCCCTCTTCTCCAGCCCGTGGCAACTACTGATCTCCTTTCTTTCACTGTAGCTTAGTTTGTAGTTTTATAATTTTATGTAAATAGAGTCACACAATACATACTCTGTCTCTTTTTCCCATGTTCAATGCCTTTCCTTTTTATTGCTGTATGGATATACCACAGTTTGTTATCCATTTACCTGTTGATTGGGATTTAGGTTGTTCCCAGGAATGGGCTATTACAAATATGCCAGCTACAAACTTTTAACGTCTTTGTGTGGACGTATGTTTTCATGTGTTGGAAAAATAGCTAGTTATGAAATAGCTTGATTGTTTTAGGTTATCAGAAAGTGCATGGCTATGCTAAAACTATCACATTTCGCAGAAAAAAAAGATGTATTCATTCTGCCTTTAACACACATTTTTGAGCAAACACATTTTGTGGTTTGAGAGCCAAAATTAAATATTGCATCTCTGCTTTTGTAGGAATTTAATTTAAGAAATACCAATTTGGAAGTCATTTATAAGATTAAGTTGGTGTTTTTAGTCATTAGAGGACATGATGATTATTTGTCAAATGATTGGTCAATTTGGGAGGAGAAAATGTAATGCTCTTGGCTCTGTAAATTAAATAAAAAAGAAGAACAACCAAAATTAAAAATCAAACTGAGATTAAATGCAATATGTTATCCTGGAATGGATCCTGGAACCGTAAAAGGACATGAGTGGGAAAATGGGTAGATTGTGTATGGGAAAATCTGCAATCTTTGCAGATTTTCTATAAATTTAAACTTATTTGAAAACAGAAAATTTCTTTAAAAAGTTTCATTGAGATAGCAGATGCAAAATTAAGAGTTTCTGCCCAATAAAGTGATAAGCTAAAAAAGAAAGATGTGAGTGTGTATGACAGTGATACATCCTTATTAAATAAAGTGCACTTGTAAGTCAATAATGAATATGCTAATCCCCTGGAAGAAAAATGGGCCAAGAACATAGAGGCAATCAATAAAGTAATTTGTATGTATAGCTTATGCAAGGAAGGGACCCTATTCCCTGCCGCATGTTTCCACATGGGAGGACTTCAGCCTTCACCAGTTTCCCCATTTCTCACTCTGTCCTGTAGGGGAGAATCTACTTCTCTGATTTGAAGGATTTGGGCGAAAAAAAAATAACACATGCGTGGCTCAGCTCTTTCTCTGTTTTCTTTTTGCTTTGGGTGCATCTCTGCTATTTACATTTCAGTGTTAGAAGAATCTTGGGACACCCAATTGCTATCTAACGTTAATATTCTTTTTTGATCAGAGTAAACATTAAGAAAGTTATTTTTAGGTAGTGTGGTTCCTGCTTCAGTTTTTTAGTAATTATTGATATATTGTGTGTGTGTGTGTGTTAGAGTGTGTATGTAAGAGAGAGACAGAAAGAGAGAGCCTGAGAGTATTGTGTGTGTGTGTGTGTGTGTGTGTGGAGAGTGTGATTAATTATCCAAAACCCTGACAGTTAATAAACACTTGAAAATATATTAATTCTCCATAGTAATCAAAGCAATGCAATTTAAAACAAGAGGGTACCATTTTTTTCCCTGCTACCAAACTGGTAATTCACAAAAGGTTTCAGAAGGAAAGATAGCTAGTATTGAAGGATTTGTAGTGAAAGGATCTTTTAAAATATAGGTAGAAATAAAAATTAGTATAGTTTTTTCAAAAGGCAAATTATCAATTTGTATCAATAATTGTAAAAGGTTCATACTCATTTTCATTTTTAGGATAAAATCTAAGGTAATAATCAAAGATCTATAAACAAGAATGTGAATCACAGCATTATTTGTAATGGGAAAAACTGGGAAGCAGCTCGATTATCTAATATGAAAATATTGTACTACTTATGATTTAAAGCCATAAAGAGCATTCTTTGAGGAGTATTTAAACAATTGAGAACATACATACATATGATCAAGTGCCAATCAGATAAAAGCGAGATATAATACCGTGTGTGATCCAAGTTTTCTAAGCAGACTTTCTTTATGAAATAAGTTTTGCAAAAAGCATTTTTATAAAATTATGATTTGAAAAAGGATTTCGTGACAAAACAAAAAGCCAACATGTTCACAAACATAGTCGCAGCACAGGGTGTCAGGTGAGATTATGCTTGTTTTCTGGACTTGCAGCTCAGTTCCAAAGCTGAGAACAAAGGTTAATTACAGTCTACTCTGGAGAGATGCCTGTCTTTTGGGAGTGTTTGGGAAGAGAGGCCCAAAGAAGGGAACATTATCAAGACACCTGCTGCACAGAAGGCAGCTAAAGCCAGTGTGTCATTATTGATCAGAGAAACAGTAATGAGGAAATAACCAGGGGGAGGATGCCAGTCTCTCCCAGTTAATCGAGGAGAGCTCTGTCCCCTCTCTTCTTCTCTGCTTTGGAGGAGTTAGCCTTTAAGAGCGAGGAGGTGTGGTGTCAGG
This sequence comes from Vicugna pacos, assembly GCF_048564905.1. NCBI lineage: Eukaryota > Metazoa > Chordata > Mammalia > Artiodactyla > Camelidae > Vicugna > Vicugna pacos. The sequence goes on along the minus strand of NC_132999.1, from coordinate 18,423,546 downwards.
ATGCCTCACTTCACTTACACAGTTTTTAAGAGTCAACACAAATCCAGCTTTCACTAGTGGCAGGGGAATAGAAGAGCTCTGACTTCAGTTTAAGGTTGAAATTTTAAAACGAAAAGACTGAGCCTTAACTGTCAAAGCGAGACTGTTCTAATAGTGGAAGGTGTGTGTGTGTGTGTGTGTGTGTGTGTGTGTGTGTGTGTCAGTGGGTGTGTAGTTTACTGAGGAGTCTTAACTCGTTGCAGTGTACACAGGAATTGGTTTTATTTTGTTCCATTTGGAACATGTCAAATCCTAGACTTTCTTTTTTTGTTATTGCAGCTTATTATGTTGGCCAGATTCTAGGTAAAAATTTGCTACCAAAAAATAGAATTGTGTTTATGTTTTGTACATATGTGAATGAGCAAAAAGGCCGAACAGAATACACACTAAAAATGAACGGTAGCCATCTTTTTGGTAGTGGGGTTATTTATGCATTCTGTTTATAGATTTAGTCTTTATATTTTCAACCACAAAGTATAATTTATAAACTCACCATTATAGCTGATATAAAAATATCTTACAAAATTGTAAATAAACATGAGGTTTCTTGTGTTACTTGATGTGCATAAGGATCCATATACTATCACTCTCAAAAGATTAACACCACAGGAAAATGTTTCCCCAGATAAACTTGTAAGATTTCTCCTGTCAGATAAAAACGTGGAGCCTCTTCTGCTTTATTTACCAGAACGCAAAGCTAAAATTCATTGCTCAGCTGCCACCACCATCATCTCTCATCCAGAACGCCTGGGCCACCTCCTCACGAGTCCTTGCTCCATCCTCTTCCACCCTCCACCACTGCCTTCTGAAGGGGGTTTCTGGAATACAAGCCTGGCTGTGCTTATTTCCCTGTTTAAAATTCTCCGGTAGCCTCCTGTGTCATAAACCGCATCTGGACCTGGCACACCGGGTCCTGCCCCCTTAGACGTCACCTAAACGCCCTCCCTGGTGTCTTGCTTCTTTCCTTTTCCCCATCCTATTATTTAACTTTCTTAAATTACTTGTGATTTTCCTAGAGTGCTGTGATCTTTTTTTTTTTTTTCCTGCTTTCTGTTTGTTTTTTATACTTTTTTTTCTCTTCCCTCCTTCATTCTTGCTACTGTCTCTTTCTTGGGAGAAAACTTCTAATTTTCCTTGAAGAGGCTCAGTTTTACCTGGCACAGTAATCTGTTCCTTTCTTGCATTCCAAGCAGCGTAGGTATGAAACTGCAGTGTTTTTGGTTATTTGTGTATCTCCTCTGTAAATATTAGGAAATACTCAAAGGTCAGAACCACGTTTTCCTGGACCAACTAAGGGCTTGTTATGTAACAGATGTTTCATACTGACATGTATGAAAGTCAGGAACTTTATATACATTGTCTTTTTTAATTCCCTGAGACACACCTAGGAGATGGATGTTATGTTACAGATGAAGAAATGGAAGCTTAGAGACATGGATTTATTGTGATGTTATCGGCTGGCGAATGAGCCTTTGTCTGGAATGTTTCCAGCTGTCACAGCAGAAGCAAAAGGGACATGATGGCTTTAATTTCTGCCTGTTTCATTGGCCAAACCAAGTCACATGACCACTCCCAAGTACAACAGGATGGGTATATACAGTCCTTCTATGAGGACAGCACCTCAGAGAGGAAAAATGAAGTATTTGGCAAACGTTCGCATAATCTTACCACGGGGAACCTAACTGTCTTGTTTACCACTGCCTGTTCAGCCCCTTTACTATGCCTGGCACGTTGCAGATCTCCGTGTTTGGTGACTAAATGACCGAATACCACAGAAGCTGGTAGGTGTGCCAGAGCTGTGGTCTGGTTAGTCCGACATCGGAGCCCGGTCTGAATGACTTTGCTATTTGTGCTCCTTCATGGCGGGTGCTTGCTAACATCTCTTTCTCTAATATCTCTGTGCTCATTCTCTCTCGTATTTGCTTTAATTCTGTAAATAGCAGGGAAATAGTTGCAATGATGTTGAAAGAAGTCAGAGAAAGAACGACCTCAGAGGTAGGATGCGGCCAGAAATGTATAGTTTCAGAGAAATCTGTTTAAAAAAAAAATCAGAAGGACAAGAATGAGAGCAGTATCAAGCATGGCAAGAGACTGATTAGGAAAAAAAACTGTACGATTCGGTTGCAAAAGGTCTTTGCTGTCAGATATTTCAGTGGCGCCAAGGGGGCGAATAAATAAATATTTTCAGATTTGATCAGACTTGAAAAAGGCAGAAGTGATGGTGACGATATTTATCTTTCAGGGCATTCTGAGACTGAGATCAGGGTGGAAGTGCTGTCAAGATCCTGGATCAGAGACATTCAGGTTTTTCTCTCCACTCTGGAGTATATTCAAGTGGTCTAGTTCTTCATTTTCTCAGATGCACAGAAGGAAATATCTTTAAGAATGAAGAATGGATTCTATCCTTGAATAACCACATTCATCTTCTTGAATGACTGAAACCAATCTCAATAATTGGCTATAGGAAAAAAAAGTGGAACTTCAAATGCCTTAAGTTAGATGGGTGCTTTTTGCAATTCTAGTAATCGTATTTTATGAATGAGGCAAAGTATGACGTGGTAAAATTCATCAGATCATTGCTCTCTCGCTTATGAGATTAGATTGCATGTGGTCAGAAATGTGTATTAGTACCAGAGACTCAGCGGGGGCAGTGAGAGTTACCTGAAGAGCAGATGTAGAAGCAGAGAACAGCACATGTTTTAAGTAAGATGGATCTAGGTTGTTTTGAACATTTTTTGAACTTCTTGGATTTTAATTCAGTCTTTACTCCTTGATAGCATTGAGGCCATGGGAAAAGTAATTAATCTCTTTGATTCTTGCTTTCTTCATCTATAAAGTGGAGATAATAATATTTACCTTAATATTTTATTATCGTAAATAATAATGCATGTGGAATATTGACAATCAGTGGTAGCCCTGATGATGTACTAACTGAAATAGTTACAGTTACTCATCCACTTTTAGCTCTTAGGAAAGAGCAGGATAAGAGGTTAGAAAGGCAGAATTTGATCAGCACTGATATATACTTTTGGACACTTCCTGATAGCCCCGTTAAGTTGTCCGGATGCGTGGTGGTCCCCAGCAAGGGAAATTTCTTTCCCCAGAGCCTCAGAATGCACTTAGCTGCTTGGAAGCTTAATAAAAAATTTCGGGTACCCTGATCAGAATTTGCAGACCCTCTAGCTTGTTTGAGTCCGTTGAGGAGAGATGAGTGTAGAGCAGGAGATAGGGCGGTCTGTCTCTAGTGCTGACTCCAGCTTGATCACAGCTTGGGTCAGGCACGGGGAACACAGCTCATGCTGCCCTTGGAAAGCATAAAGTGGTGTGTCATTTATAAACAGCAGCCTTTTTATTCTTAAGGTTGCAGTGGAGTGATTACCATAGCAACGGCTATCCCCTCCAATGCAGATCAGCACAAGAATATCCCTTGGCAGAGATATTGGAAATTTGGAAGGTCCTAATCCTGTTATGATTTATTAAAAAACTCTAATTTTAAAGCAATTTAACAAGTTCTTTTGTCACATTTATTTTGAAAGTAGCAAAGATTCTATATGATAGTTCTTGGGGCTGGAAGAAATCTACTTTCTTCGGTCCTGGTCTTCAGACAGATAAAGTTCTCCATTTAATGAAAATTAACGGAGAAATTAACTGCTTTATCCAGTTACCTTCAACAAGTGGTCTTGGTCCTACTTGTACCTTAAATTCATCTTGTTCATAGTTCTCTCCAATCCAGTTCTCCTTCTGAATTCCCTGTTTTGGTTAATGGTACCTGCTTCTCTCTAGAAACAGAAGTTCAGAACTGAATGTCATAGATACTCCTATCCTACAACCTAAAATTTGATCTCCTGCCAATGTTGTCATCCGAACACAGGGACTCCTAGCACATGTGAGAGTCACCCGTGGAACCTTTTAAAAGTACTGCTCCTACAACCCGTCCCTGGATTTGTTGGGATATGAGTATCTGCATTTTCTGTCGAGAAGAATAAATGCAATATAAAATACAAAAATAAGATGTAGATATAATAAAATGACTTTTTTAAGGTATGGTGCAGTTCAAATCAACAGAACATTACCAGCAGAGCTGAGGTCTCTTGTGTACTGCTGATCTGTTATTCCTCCCTTCAAGGGTAATTTCTGTTCTGAATATTATAATTATCTTCCTCATAGATTTCATGGTAGTTACTACAGATCTGTGTCTTCCTAACCAATACATGGTCAAATTTTGTTTGTTTGAACCTTTTGTAAGTGTTGTCATACTGTCTATACTCTGTGACTTGCCTTTCTTATTCTCCATTATGATTTTGAGATTCATCCGTGCTGGTGCCGACAGCTGTGGCTCATTTATTTAGCGTCGTGCCCCACTTACAACTACAGCCCAGTGTGTCCAGCTGCTGTCCCATGGATGGATATTTAGATTTTATTTTTTTCCAAAAGCACATACTACCCAGTTTTTTTTTTTTTTTTAAAGCATATACCTAGGAGCAGAATTGCTGGGCTGTATGTACTTTTGTATTTACATTTGCAACTTTTCAAAATAATGTCACTCCTTTTCCCCCTAGTGGTTGTATCCAGAATTTGTGCTCTTCCTTATCTGTCTTCACCTGTTAATGCCCAAGTTTTTGTTGCTGTATTTTATCTTCATCCTGGAGGATGTGAAGTAGGCTCTCACAGCGATTTTAATTTGCTTTTTCCTGATTTACTAATGAGGCTGAGCGTCTTGTCTTATGTGTGTTTACCATTCTGGCTTCCTCTTCTGCAGAATTCGTGTTCTCTTTTGCTGTGCATCGTATTTTTTAAAATTCCACAGGTCCTTCTGAGAGCAGCCAGGGGTGTGAGTAACTGCCTCCACGTCTCTGCCTTCTGTCCCCTCCTCACTGTCCTTACTGTGTCTGTACGTGGTCAGACCCTCATCACCTCAGCACATCTCCTCTATTCACAGTACTCTTCTCATTGGTGTCTGAGCGTCCGGTCTCCCCATTGCTAATTCATCTGACCAGATTCTTCCCGGAACCCAGTTCTGCTGCTGACTTCCTCTTGCCTGCAAAGGAAGTCTGAACTTCTTGTGCCCTTTTGGTGAATGTCTTCCTACGTGTTGGGTACCTCTAGTTTCATCATATACCTTTTACTCCTGTTGATCCTTATATCCTGTTAATCTCAGTATGAGCGCCACAGTTTCTTCCTTTCCTGACTAGTCACCCATGAGCTCCACTGTTGTAACATTTTGTAACTGTGTACATTCCTCTTATTCTATTTACCCCTTTCTACCTGGTGTTGTCGTTGTCTTTGCCGGGCAAAGAATCTGTGAAAGTGCAATCCTTCATTTTCCCCACTCCCGTCTCAGTGACTTGTATATACTAGATAATAGTAAATTTTGTGGATGAATGAAATTGCGGAGTGGAAATAGAACCCAAGTTTCATGATTTAGTTTTCTTTCTTTCTTTTTTTTTCCCCCCTCTTTCTGTTAAACCAGTCAACTCCTTGAGGCCAGGAGCTGGGTCTTATGATTTCTGTGTATGATTTTTCCTAACGAGAGTATCTTTCATGTGTTTGGTATGAAGATGAAAGAAGGTCATGGCTTTATTGTTGATGTTGTTTGGCAGATGTATTTAAAATTACACTATAAACTGGACCTTTAAGATCAAAGATACTTTGAAAAAAGTTCTTAGCAATGAGAAATAGTAAATATTTTAATGTGAATTTGCTTAAAGAAAGCAGTTTAAATTTATTAGGAATTAAATCTAGTGATTAAACTTTTCAAGTAACTAGGCAATATTACTTATGAAAAGTATTGACAGGGTTCTTGCTGTATGCAAAAATATTTAAGGATTAATTATGTAGACTGCAAAGGAATAAGACTGAATTTCTTATGTGACTTACAAATTGTCCCTACATGAATGTTTCAAAAACTATTTTTAGAACTGAAATCATCATTGAAATATATGTATATATACACACATGTATATTCTCCAACAAAATATTCTATATATATCCAATTTATACACCAATAAAGTCTCATTTAAAACCGTTCTTGTCCTTTACCATCTCTTCTTATAGTAGACTTTTGGTAGACTTCTTGGTAGACTTTTGAGCTGTCGATCAGGAATGCAGCTTGATTGCTGCTTCCTCAGGTCTCTGAGTTGGTCTGGTGTGCAAGCAGTAAGGAGGACCAGGCTCAGAAGCCCAGCTGAACCAGGCTCCTTAGTGAGACCCCATGTCATTAGAATGGTTACTTGGGTGTGAGCGAAGGCCCATTAGACCCAGCCTGTCTCTCATAGTGATGGTAGAAGAATGTGGCTGTCTTCTATAATGAAATCCCCCAGTATCATTTTCATCACTAGCATTCCTGACTGGCTGGTGACCCCAAAGCAGTTCTTAACCCTTTCTCCTTTCATATCTTGTCCCCGTACACTAGGAGTTGAAAAATCCAGATACTTACATGTGACCCTGTTCAGGCCAAAGAGACTTAGGGAAAGATTGTTGAGGACCATCTGAGAAAGATAATTTGCTTCCCAGTGAAAAGGGTAAGCATATGAAGAGAAGTCATTGGCACTGTCCCATCCCTTCCTTCTTGGGATGGTGTTGAGATGATACTATATATGAAACAGCAACACTCATCCTGTGACTACAAAGGCAAAAAGCCAGCACACCGAGCTGAGGTGTGACGCACAAGATGGAAAGAGGCTGGTTCATGATGATCCTGTTAAGCGATGGAATTAACCCTGGAAATGTCACCTCTATACAGAGGTAATAGTAAAAATAGTTGTCTTATTGTTTACTCTTCTTTGGACTTTCTGTTCTTTGAAGCTGAATACATCTTAATTGATAGAGTAACATGTTGAAAGAGTCATCCATCTGTAATTCTCTCTATAATCTTCTTGAAAATATCTCTGTCTGTCTATCTGTCTATCTACTTTTTTTAACAACTTCCTATTGAGTTTTTGTTTTCTGTCCTGAAATGAGCTTCCCAAGACTCCCCCTAAACTTCTTTTCCAGAGATTTTATAACAACCTTTTACTCATTCTCTTCATATACTACATCTTTCTGGCTCTGGTTGTGAATGCTCTTATGATGATGATATTATCATCATTATGGAAACCTGACTCATATTGAAATTTCATCCTCTTTTACATCTGGGCTGCCATAAAGTGTTCTGTGCTCATCTGCAATTAGAAACGCCTGATTTACAGAAGAATTGCTAATCTTGCCCCTTGAATGAATTTTAACAAACTCTTCACCTACAGATCAACTGTCCTTCCCAGAGTACACATATTCTAGAAATTCATGAGACTTCTTACTTTGGAAAAGTTGCCTTGGTGGAGCTAGGAATCCTTGTGATGCTTCCTTGCAAAATAACTTCAGTAGCGTAAGTTGTTACTTTCTTTTGTCCATGTTTCCTGACTTCCTGATGGAGTTTAGTGGAGTCATTGAGCTTGAACCACAGGCTTCCAGTGAATATGGGGCTTTTTATTTTAGAGCGGGAGTAGGCAGACTTTTCCTACTAAATGATTTAGGTTTTACAGGCCACACATATGGTCATTTTTGAAATATTTTTCTTTGTTTTTGTTTTTACAGCCCTTTCAAAATGTAAAGGCAATTCTTAGCTCATGGGTCATACCAAAATAAGGTCTAGGTCGGATTCTGCCCATGGATTATAGTTTAATGACCTTTGTTTTAGGGGGTTTTTCTGGAATGTAAATATGAGAAGCTTTCACAACCCCAAAATAGAGGTAGAACAACTGAGAGTACTTAACATAAAAGTCAAGAGAGAGAGGAAAGGAGGGGAAGAAATATTCTAGCATTCGAGAATTTGTCTGAATATAAGAAGCGTGAGAGCAGCTTTGGGGAATACAGGGGCCTGGAAAGAGCGTCCCTCTCACTCACACTGACAACCAGAATAAAGCTGGACAAGTTGCACAACACTGCTTTTTTGCTTTCTTTTGTGTTCAGATATATTTTCCTGGCTTTGCACACTGGTGGTTTTGCTTGGACTTGGAAGTCCCCAGGCAGACTCAGATGTGTATCTTCTGGAGTGCGCTATGTCTACTGAGAACTAATTTTGCCATTTGTGGTTTCTTTCTGAAGGTTTCATTATCAGATGGTAATATTACGTTTCACTCATTATGGTCACAGACAACCTCTTGGAAGGTGTTAAGAGTCAAAATTAGAAGTGGTGGAAAGATATGTCTTCTTCAATCAATGGTTTTGATAGGGAATAATGGGTCGAAGTAGTGGTAAATATCAGAATTTCATATGGCTTACTTATTTATTTATTTATTTATTTTAGCTTTATGTATTATTTATTATTTAATTATTTTATTTTGGTGGGGGGAGGTAACTTAGGTTTATTTATTTTTAGAGGAGTTACTGGGGATTGAACCCAGGACCTCATGCTTGCTAAGCAAGCACCCTACCACTTGAGCTATACCCTCCCACCCTCATATGGCACTTTTAAAGATCTAATTTTATATAGTCCTGGCTAGGGTTATTAGGAGGCATAAGTAGTATTTAGCCCAGTGAGAAGACTGTACTAGACATTAGTGCTGTTCAATAATGTTCTCAATTCTGTTCCTCTGAGCACGGGAAGTATGCCCTTCTTTGCTGCTTCCTTGAAGTTACTTATAACCTTGTCACTTTCTGTGATGAATGAAAGTGAGCAATGTCACCTGGGCTTGGAGAACACTATGTGAATGAGAAATAGACTTCTGTCATATTAGACCACTTAGACTTTGATCATTTGTTACTGTTGCATAATCTAGCCTGTCCTTAAGTGATACAAAGATATATATAGTTGTGAAAGTTTATCAGTTGGTGGGAGTATATAATACACAAGTATATAATGAAGTCATATGTAAGTATATATAATTATAGAAGTGGGTTTCAACCAGGTTTTAACAATAAAAATATTTTCTCAAATACAAACTTAAGGAGATTCTCAACATAGAAAGATGTAAGTTGTGCAACTGCCTTGTTGGAATGGTTGCTTGAAAGGCTCCCTCTAGTCAGCCTTCCCATCCCTCCTATCACCAGATGCTGAGGTCTCTGAGGTCCTTGGGGCCCATTTGAGGAACTCCTGCATCTTAACAAAGCTCAATTTATAAACCACAACTACAGCTTTGCCTTCAGTGATGTACATTGGTAGTTTGAAATCAGCTGTGGTGGGAGTATTTATACTACAGGAATCATTGAACACTACAAGTCAGAATCTAACCGTAACCCTATCTGTAATCTTAGCCATTTTTCTCCAGGAGACCCTGGAGAACAGCTTGGTAAACATTTACCAGCACCCCACTGTGTCCATCTGTATCTCTCTCTGCCTCTAGAATTTAAGCTCCGTGTGGGTGCAGTCTTTGTTATGTTCACTGTTGTTGGTTCTCAGTAAATGTTTATTTACTTAATGGATTAATGTCAGGGCCAACAGAAGTTTAAAAGAGGCAAGATGAGAGAAACCAGGGAACATGAGTGGGAAGGTCTTGATGAGGCTGAAATTGCTCTCTGTTCTCTAGGCTGGGCCGGCTGGGGCTGTTTTATACAGGCAGCACTTAGGAAATGGCACGTAACGTCATTCAGTGTACAGACAGGAGTTATCCCTCCCAGTCCTCCAAAGGCATCTTTCCAAAGCAATCTCTGAGCCATTTACAAGTTCCTGAAGAAAATTTGACATCTTCTCTTAGCTTGTCGTTTTAAAGGCAATTGAATTGGCAGGCAGGACTGCTGATTTCTGGGGCAAAGAGATACAGTCTTAACTCAGATAAACTTTAATCCCCAAAACTCAGTCTCAGCAAACTCAAAGAAGAAGATAAGGCTGTGAAGTGGATTGTCAGTCCAGAGAAGCCAGTGCAATTAGGAGGCCATCAGAGAGAGCTGAGCAAGGGGAACTGAAGGCAAATCAGACCAACCATCTTAAAGAGGTTTCACTGAAAAGTTCCGTAGCCTGAAATCTACTGGTGATCTTAATGAAGTCAGTAGAGACAGCACCTTTTGACTGGTTTGAGCACATATAAAAAATGTTTTCTGAGGACATTCGGATTGGAGACGAGGGTTCATGAGCTGGCAGTCCGTAGGCAGTGTCTGGTTGCAGCTATTTTAGGTCTGCCTGGGAGTTAAAAAACTTGAATTAGTCTCCAATAATTAAGTATCAGGGGATTTTGACCTGAAATCTGGATTTCTGACTTCTCTTGAAAATTCAGTGTATCTGGTAACACTAGACCTGTATTCCTGCAAGGCGAAAATCCACCTGAGTTCAGTGCTTCTATCCTCTTTGGATGGTTCGTACACTCTCCAGCTCACCGCCCTCCCCACCATGTCCCAGTGTCCTGATGTGCTGTACCCGGTCAGCCCTACTCCACTGAGTTAGTTGCCTGGTCCTAGTATTCCTTTGATTTTGTTGAATAGCCATTTTCCCACGTAATATTGCTTACGTTTGACATGGGCTATAATCCATTGTTTGGTAGCCAGTCACCCTTCCACTAGACAGTTGACCTCCCTGAATCTCGTTTTTTAGGTGTAAGTGATTAGACCAAGGTGATCACTAGGGCTTCTAATTGCTCTAGCGTTCTGTGCTTACGCGGGACGGCCTAAGCTCTTGCACTATTCCTTTCCAGTTTTTGTTTCCCATCTTACATTTCTATCACTGTTGCTCTCTTTCTCCATCTCGATCTCTCATAATCTAAGAGGTGATTTTTCTCCTTCTGTATATTTGAGACTGCGATGCCTCAAGGGTTATCTGTGGTAGAAAGAAAGAGGGTGGGGCTTAATGGAAATAAAGGAGTTTGCTTGACCCTCCATTCTCTGTTCTCTGTTCATATAAGAGAGACCATTTGCCTTGTTTAGAGTCTTCATGGGACCAGAAGCAGTAAAAAATGCTGATTCTAAAAGAGGATTCCAGAACTCAGGGAAAATACTTTCCAAAGTTTCCACTGTATTTTCTGCGTATAATTTGCTTATATTATTAAAGAGGCCACTGCTGAAAGTGTTTATCGTAGGCTTTTCTAGATTGAATGTATTAGCCAGCAGCAAGTCTTTGTCATAAAGCTACTAGATGATGGACATCCTAGACCGACATATATAAGGAATAAAACGATCTGCATTTTTCTTTATAATCTACATAAAATACTCATTTACATAAAGGACAAGGTGCTTATCACATCTAAATGGACAGTTTTTGAAACAGTATTTCTCAAACTTGGTTCACAGGGATAAAGATACCGTCTCTAATATGCTAGCTTCCTACAGTAGCCTGAGGACCAGATGTAAGGTCAAAACAGATGGGCACCCTTTTTGGGGTATGATTTTGTTTTGAGCTAATGTACACTACACTAATGTAGTGTACTTTTATTTTTTAGATGGAAGTACTGGGGATTGACCCTAGGACCTCATGCATGCTAAGCATGTGCTCTGCCACTGAGCTATACCCTCCCCCAAACTGCAAACGTGTACTATTGTGATGCCTTTTGTTCTGTTTGGATATAAAACATCATTATAAAAATCAAATACCTTTTTTGTAGCTAGATGAGATATGCACAGTTACTTGTGTGAAGAGTTTTTTTTTCTCTCTTAATTTTTCTGTTCAAATTAGAAATGTATCTTTAGCCAGTGAATCCGCTATATGTAATTTTATATTTAAAGTGCCTAACACTTGACATCATCTTTCTTAACGGGTAAGATGTTCTATTGATATTTTTGCTATTTTGCGTTCTAGATCATAAAAAAAAATACATAGAGACAAGAAATTTATTTGCTTCCTGATTTTAGGGGATGAAATTAGAGGTTATGTGGAAGTGAATGCTACAGCAGAAACACATACTTTCGAGATTTAATAAGGTGACTAATTTAGAAATAATTTTGTTTTGTACAACCTACAGCTTGGTCCCACTGATTCTTTCTTCTTCCTCTAGATCATTGAATTTTTTTTCTTTTCCATTTCCTTATTGCAGGAGCATATAGCGCTGATGATTGATCTAGCCCTGGGAGATGACTTGAAAATACCAGGTGACTCTAATTGCTTTCATTCCTTTACTTTCTTTTTCTGTTAATAAGAAAGGCAGAAAAAAAAATCCTGTTTTCCTTGGAGTTTTAGAAAAGCTCTTCTAATGTTAATCATTCCTACTGATTTATAAGCTCTTAGGTCTCTGTTGCTTAAAAATGACAAGTGCAAGCAAAGGTTTTGTGCAACCAAAAAAGACCTTGAAGCTAATCAATGCTTTGTATAATGTCATTGTGTTGAATGATGAGCTTAAAAAGGTTGTACTAGGGAAAATGATTTATTTCAGAAAACTAGTTGTAACTAGTGACTTGTACAGTAGGCATATGTAAGATATGAAATTTTGCTCTGTCCTTTAGGATTTGGAAGTAACTATAATAGCTGAAGTTAAAATCCTTCCACTAAAATCCCTGTACTTTTTACCTTCAGCTTCCCAAGGTTAGGTCTGAGTTCTTTGTTAGACATATATTTTTCTGTAATTTTAAATATAGAAAAAAAAAAAGAAATAAGCAAAGTGAAGGTAGTGTTTGTGCTCGTTACAATACATGAAACAAAAAAAGATGATCATCAAAGTTAATAAAAAGCTAACCTGTGAAACCTAACCATGTCCTTAAAATTCAGTTAGTAAATAATCCAACAATCAGGAAAGAAGAAATAAAAGGCATCAGAATTGGCAAGAAAGAAGTAAAATTGTCTCTATTTGCAGATGACATGATTTTATGTATCAAAATCTTAATTACTCTACCATAGAACTGTTACATCTAATCAATGAATTCAGTAAAGTTGCAGGATACAAAATTAACATATGAAAATCAGTAGCGGATTTATACACTAACAGTGAAATTATCTGAAAAAGAAATGATCCCATTTACAATAAAAAATAGTTCTATTTGTTAATTATTCCTCAACAAATATGGTAAGGTATAAACACACACACACACACACACACACACACACACACACACACACACACACACACACACACACACACATATATACCACATGTTATAGTAGAATATAATATGTTCTATTGTTGTAATAGAAGCAAATGCATGTAAATTCCTCAAAACAAATTGTAAATTAAACCAAGAAGCCATATTCAATGTAGCATATTTTAAATAATTAAAACAATAAAAGTTTAAAAAGAGAGACATATAGTTATGCTTTTTAAACCTGATACAAAAATAGCAAGTAATTGGATTTAAAAAGAATGATTTTCTTAGGACATTAAAACATTATCTTGATTTTTTTTTAATGAATACTTGTACTTTTATTATAACCTCTTAAAAGTTTAGTTGATTTGTCTCTAGAATTTTTCATAATTAGGATTAGCATTAATGATACTAAAAAACTAAAGCAAGCCAACAGATTGATGATTCAGTTTAGGAAAATAAAAATAATGGTGAAAAAATTTTTCAAGAAAACACGAGCTGTTTAAGAGCATGTACCACTTCTTATACTGTTTTAAACAGAAACCTTGTGAGTACTGGTTAGTTCCCAAGCCCTGTGCTGGGCACTGGATGAATTAGACACGCTTCCTGGCTCCAAGGATGAAGTGACTAGCTTTGTTTTTTGTATGTGTATTATTCATCTCTGTACTTTTAGCACCTAGCACAAAGCTCAATTCATAAAAAGCAGTCAGTATTTGCTTGTTGCATTGAATCAAATACATGTTGCCAGGGTGAGAAACTAAGATTTTGGAATCACTAAGTTGAATCATTTTTGGGCTCCTCTGAAATTTTGTAAATGGAAGAAAACACAGGTGTAGGATCTCTTGAACTTGCTAGGATGCAAATTATTTAACAGTATTCAAATAATAGCATTGCACTTTAGAGTTTATATGTAAATAAACATTTCTGTGTTTTAGCGCTCAGTATAGTAGAAAAAGCAGGGGTCTAGGGGTAAGGTACCTGTGTGATCTTGGGCAAGTGCCTACCATTGTTGAATCTGATATTTAGCATGGGAGTCAAAGAAGGTTTATTAATCTGAAGTCACAAATGACCTCAAGGCCTTGAATGACTTGAAATGGTGTACAAAATGATATGTGGATGTTTGAGAATTTATATTTTTACCTGGAGAAAACCTTTAATAGTTTCTCAGGAGTCTACACCCAAATTTTCCTTCTATCACCCAAGTTTAATTTCTGGTCTAATTTATCTCTAAAGTTTATTATACTGTGAAAAACAGTCTTTAGTGTAACAATGCAGCAATTTTATTCAGGAGATTAAAATTAAGGATTCAAACTTTCAACTTGTGATTATACAAGAGAAATTCCCATTTACTATACTAATCAAATAATTAACCCATCAAGTAGCTACTGGACATTTATTGATAACCATTATATATTTTGAACTGTTGTAACAAGGGGGAATCATGAAGTGTATACCAACATCTTTCTTCAAAGAACCCAAACTGAAACCCAAAGACTAAATCAACCTGATCTCCCATTTCAGTGTAGCCATGGAGATGAATCTTACACCAAGGAAAATTAGAGAGAAGCTATATTTAAGACTATACTGGCTATAAGTGAAATGTATTATTAATTCTCGTTGATGTATTAAGAAGATATTTCTAAAGTATTGTGTTAATCCATCCATGCAAGACATATTTATTGAGCACTGACAACATGCCAGGCACAAAAATACACTAAAAAATAATATATGGTCTTTCAACATTAAGAACTGCTGTAGTATAGGAAATAGAGACAGAAACAAATCATCAGAATGTTGTGATCCAGTATTATAATTCAGATGTGAAACAGTGCATGAGAAAACAGAGGAGTCACTGTAAGCTGACCCATAAAGTGGCTCTCAGCTCTCTCAAGTCTGAGTGGTGCAATAAACACACGAACAGCTAAAACATAGGACAGAATGGACTGCATTACAATTTGCCATGAAATTCCGTGTCGCTTCTGGGGAAGGAGAGTTCTCTGTCATCTGTGGGGAAGGGAGCTGGAGGGAACAGTCGGAAAAAGGCTTTGTGAAAGGTGTGGAACCAAGGTTGTGGTGGGATTTAATAATCGTTCAGATGAGCAGAGGGGGAGCAGCAGGAGCAAAGACCTTGGCTAAAGGCACGTTTGTGGCACATTGTTCACCTGACGTAAACCTCTAACTGATTAGAGAAGTAGCGCAGGGCTAAGGGAGGAGCCTGAGCCTTTCTGTGAGGTAGGGAGGAAGTATTATGATGGTTTATGAACGAGGGGGAAATAAATAGAGCCATAATAGAACTCCGAGGCTTAACAGGATGCATTGAAATGGGAAGAGGGACAAAGAAAGAGAGCTGTTGGAGCAACAGACTAGTGAGGAGTAAGGAGAGGCTGAATGGAGGTAAGTGCAGTGGGAACAAAAGCAAGGGACCAGGTCTGGGCGGCATTGCAGAGGCGGAAGCGGCAGGCAGGATGCGACAGCTGATGAGCAAAGGAAGAGGCAAAGATGAGTCAGGGATTTTGCACCTGGGTCACTGAGAGGAGGGCTGTTGCTGTCGGCAGTAATAAGATAGTCAGGAGGATGAATCGCATGAGGAAGGGAAGATGGTAGTGAGTTTAATCCTTATCGCAGTCAATGTAGATGAGATCAGTTATGTAAAGCTTCAGAGCATGGGATACGGGCTAGATTTCAAAGGACAAACTGAATTTGGCCAAATATGGAGGGAGGAGAGAGTTGGCTATTCCAGGCACAAGGATCAGCATGCACAAAGGCTTGTGAGTGGGAAATATTTAAGCAAACCCTAATAAGGAATATGATTTAATTATTGAAATTTACTGGATTGTAAGTTCTATAAAGTTGAGGGTCAAGTTCATTTGACTTGTCATTCTAAGATGGCATGGTGCCTACCACTTGGTGGGTGCTCAGTAAATGCTGAATCCATAAATGAAGACCCACTCCCTGCCAAGCATTGTGCAAAACACTGAGAATAGAGGCAGAGAAGAGTAAATCTATGCCTTCAAGGAGCTCACAGTCAAACGCTATGTGTGTGTGTGTGTGTGTGTGTGTGTGTGTATACACGTGTACTAAGAAACATACGCAGATCCCTTAGGACAGTTCCAGGAAAATCCTTCAGAAAGATATTTTAAAAGATTAATTTGCTGGCTTCCCCTCCATTATGTGACTTTTCTCTTTGGAGCTAGATTCCCTAATTCCTACATGGGAAAGTTTACCCATACAGGAAGTAGAGTTGTATGCGAAGTACCTGAGGTACGTTGGAGAAAACTTCACAGAAAAGACGTTGGCTTCCTCGGAAGATGGGTGGCATCTAGCAGGATGCATGGGAGCCATGCCAGGCAGTGAAGGAAGTAGAGGAAAGGGTTCCGGACAGAGGGCATTGCACACACATAGGCATGGGTGTCTGAAAGTGCATGGTTGTTGGGGAAATGCTTAGATTCCTAGGAGCTGTGTGGGTGAGGGAGACGGGAAAGATGAGACTGGAGATTTAGATGGAGACCATTTCTTAAAGAACCGTATCTGTTGTGCCATGGACCTGTGGATTTATTCTGAAGGACCTGGGACTACACTGAGGAATTATGGAGAGAATAGGTCATGTTGAAATTAGACTCAGGCACAGTCGCCAGCAAAAGTGAGGCTGGGAAGGCCTCACTTTTGGAAATAAACTCAGACCCCTTAGGAACGTTCCCAGGAAAATCCCTAAGGAAGCTATTTTAAGACTGATTTTCTGGCTTCTCCTCTATCATTTGCCTTCACTCCTTGGAGGCTAGATCCTCTTAATTCCTGTATGGGAAACTTTGCCCTTTGCTTCCCTAAGGTATGCTGCAAAGAGAGCCCATGAAAATTTCCCACTACTAAAGCCATCGGTGGCCAGGAGTCGCCCCCACGTTAACGTTAAACATGACATGCATTTAGGACTTTCAGCTTTTCCTCCTTGTAGCTGTCTGACTTGGGTCATGTTTGTTAGTATATCTCCACTTGAAAAGTAAGGCTAAAAGTTCGTGAGAAAATACATACATTTAATTACTTAGTTGGATTATTTTTACATCAGTGGATGTTGACAGAGAGAATATATATGTTTCCCAAGCTGTTTTTCTTCTTACATTTGCAAATAAGAAGTTTTGTACCCAAACATATCATTCTTCCAAGTTTTTAAAGGTTAAAGATATATATATATAAAGCTATAATTTAAAATTTCCTCTCAGTTAAAAATATTTATTCTAAAAATAGCATATCTCTACGTATATTTATGGTGAAATTGAATATTACTTGCCTGTTTCTAGAATGTGACCCAAGAGGGAATAAGACAATTATAGACAATTCTGGTAACAAAGTTGCTATATAAGGCCTATATGAGTGGATGGCTTGGTTAGATTTTTTTGTTTGTCTCAGGTAATTGAGTTTATTTTTTCCTGGTTTTTACTTCCTGTTTGGTCTTGAGGGAAACAAAGTACCGTCTAACTGCATTTATCTCAAACATCTCTTATCCGCATCTTCAATATATAATCATAATACTTGGTACGTCTAGAATGACATCTGACATTCATAACTTGCTTTATAAATGTGGACTCAGGCCTTGTGGGCAGGATGGCAAAAGCCGTCAATAGCGTAGGAGTGTTTATTGGACACTAATGATTGTGCTGGTGCTCTAGGGGATAACAAAATTGAGAAAGAAATTTTTTCTATGCGTTCAGGTAGCCTGCAATTTAACCAGGCAGTCCAAACACAAATCCTTTTTTGAAGAGGAAGAAAGGTTGTACACACGGGAGTGTCTGGCATTGCCTCGATGATGAGTCTAACGGTATTGAAAAAATATGTTCTCAGGACGAGCAGCTTAGAGACCATTGTGTTCCCTTTGACAAATGGAAGCTTTCCAGTTAAACTGGTTTACTCACTACTATTAACTTGGCAGCTGATAATGGTTTACAGACTCATTTTGTGTTGGATTTGAAATGCAAAAAAGTGGAAACAAAACAAAAGCTCAAATGATTTGGGTTTCTTATAATCTCTCTTATCACAAGAGTTTTGTTCCAAGCCTGCTTAGTGACCAAAACCAAAAGGGCTGCTTTCTTTAACATGCTGTTTATTCCACCCCCCGTAACCACCAGCCCCGACCATATTACTTGAAAGAGCAGCAACTACAAAAGAGAGATAAAGAGAAGCAAGGGGAAGACAGAGGGCATTCTATTCTGTGGCTTCTTGTCTCAAAATGTAAGATGGCGTGACCAGTTGGACAGCTTTCCAGAATCATAAGCAGAAGAGTGGACCAGTTTTTATTATAGAATTATTAAGGAATCTGGAGGTGAAGGTAATTTGTAAAGCAGCTTGGTTTAGGAGTAGTTGTTCTTAAGTTTGTATCACTTCAGTGGTCTGTAGTTTGACATACACTGTGATAACCATAAGCCTAGACGGTCCCAGCTGTTGAAATTTGCGACTGCAGTGGAGAGTTCTGCTCTCCCCCATCCACCTAATATTTTTGTCTTCTGGGTTTCTATGACATGACAAATTGTTTTAAATTAGTATTGCAAACAATTTCTCCTTCTCTGGATAATAAGTATCTCAGCATTCAACATCATCTCCAGCATAGCATCCTTTGCAGTTTTCAGAAGTGAGCGCATACAACGTACTTCTTTCTGCAGCTGCCAACAATTGTAAATGATTTGTTGAGGAACATATATTCATTGCAGTATAAATATGAAACACCTTTATTTTTTCAAGTCTAAATATTTAACCATGCTATGTGAAACCCCTGTTAGTGTCCCTTAACAATACCTTGGATAGATTCTGTAGCTTTCCAGTCATTCTCAGTTACTGCAATTCAGTTTAGTCTACTTAAAAACTTCATCCTCTTATCTGGGTCAAAGCCCCCTCCTATAGTGAGGGGTAGAGCTGTAACCCTGACTTTACTGTAGGGGTGAGGCACGCCTGCCTTTTCCACTTTACTCTTCAAGGTTAAGCTCTTTTGGATTTGGGAAAGGTGAGCAGGATGAAGGAATAGGGAAACAGAGATCTTGCAGTAAAACTGGTTTTATGTTGGTGATGCTGGAAATGCCTTTGCTGTCACCGTGGTCTGTCCTGGGTCTGGCTAATCCTGTAGGCCTCTGTGGATGTGCAGGGATGCCCACATGGGGGCTGGGCATGTGGATTTTTTGGTGGGCACTAGTCACCTTCTGCTCCCTTTATATCCAAGGACCCCATTCAGATTGGGGAAGTCAAACCTTACTTGAGTTCTGCATCTCCCTTCTCTGGATGGGTGGCCCCATCAGAAGAATCCATGAGAGCCCTCAAGGTTCTCTCCAGTGTCTTCTGAGGGTCTTAGAGAATAAAGAAGAGGATTCCCTTCCTGTACTTCAAAATGCACTGTACCATCATCTCTTTAACGCTTGCTGGCCTGGCCACTTCCATGGGCATTTCAGCTTCAGAAGTCTTTTTTCCAGAAAAGTGCCTCAGGATCTGTGGTCACTTATCCCTGTAAATTCAGGGGCTGTGTGCCCCCTCGTCTTGCTCAATTTCGTGACGGCACCAGAGCTCGCCCACATGGTCTTTTCCCAGTCAGCCAGAGTGGATGTCAGGACTTCCCCATCTCTGTGAACAAGTCTTTTGGAGCTTCTTTTACTAGTCCCGACAAGGGAAGAGCAGGGGGAGGAGAGACTGGCCTCTCTCCGTGAACTCTGCACTCCTCAAAGCTTGTAGGGACTGACAGCGCACTTCAAAGACTTGGTTGAATATTTAAATATTTGATAAATTATACTTCAATGAATAGATGTAGGGGAAGATTGTGGAATTTTAGATGGAGACCAGAGTGAACCTGAGGTGAGAAATCATAGGGCATGTTTGGGCACAAAGAAATAATCCAGTTTGGTTGTGGCACCGGAGATAAATTGTAGAAAGGAGAAACTTTTGGGCCATATTGTGGAGAGCCTTGAAGGCTAGGTTGAAAAGCTTCAGATTAGTTTAATTTAGGATGGTGAAGTTAAGTGTCTTTAACCAAGAGAGGAATAAATGTATGATTCTTTTTGAAAACTGTTACTTTGTCCACCATGGGTCCTTTCCTTAGCCATCCTCCATACTGAACGTGTCTCGGTCACTGTCTGGCTGTGGCAGACTGGCCATCTCTGAAGTGCGGGGGCTTGGTGAGGTACCATACTTTTCTGAAGTTCTCAGTGGCCTGTGTGTGAGTGACACAGCAGCAATCACTGTCCCTTCTTTATTGTCATTCCCACCTTCATGGAATTGTAGCACAGAGACAACTCAGAAAGAGAGTGTATCAAGGGAAAGTCTAAAAAATGGAACTTCTTTAGTATAATATTACCATTCAGTACCAAATCCTTAGCCTCGAACATCTGGAAACTCAGTGTGGTCAGTATAATGAGCACTGAGGAAGCTCAGGGGGACAATGTCACCAAAATTGAGTGAACAGGGATTAATGTATTAATCAGTTCTGTGAATTCGTTAATTTTTTTTTCTTTTTCTTTTTTAATTAGAGTATAGTTGATTTATATGTTATGTTAGTTTCTGGTGTATAGCATAGTGATCCAGTTATACATTATATATATTGTTTTTCACTATAGGTTATTATAAGATATTGAATATAGTTCCCTATGCTATACAGTAGGACCTTGTTGTTTATCTGTTTTATGTGGTAGTTAGTATCTGCAAATCCCTAACTCCTAATTAATCCCTACTCCCTTCCTCTACTGGTAACCGTAAGTTTGTTTTCTACGTCTGTGAGTCTGTTTTATAAATAAGTTCATTTGTGTCATTTTTTTTAGATTCCACATATAAGTGATAAGATAAGGTATTTTCTTTCTGGCTTACTTCACTTAGTATGATAATCTCTAGGTCCATTCATGTTGCTGCAAATGGCATTATTTCATTCTTTTTTGTGGCTGAGTAGTATTCCAGTGTGTACTCTGGATCTCACTGCAGAGGTTCCTGAGGCAGGGCCAGGAAGTTGTTCAAGGGCAGATGCCTAGATGGCCACATTCAATGGGGAATCACTGTCTGGGATATCAAAGTAAAAAGCCGTTTACTCAGAGGGGGGCAGGTAGTGGCCCTCAAGGGAAAGCATCCTGAGGGAGTGCTGAGGGAAGCCACTCAAGTGGAGTTGCCTTGCCAGTGATGCTTTTCCCTGGGTGCCAGGGAGAGCTGCTTAAATGAAGGTGCTTGGCAGGTGACGCTGGTAGGGAAGCTGCTCTCTGGGTCCTGGGGGAATCTAGTCACGGTGAGATGCCCTGACAGTGGCATTCCACTACACCGCTGCCTGACAGAGTGCCACATGAAGCTGCCCACTGGAAGGTGTGTATGCTTTTGACCCCTGGGCACCTCAGGAGAAAATTGTGTGTACTGCGAGAGCCTAATTTAGGGAGTACACCAGAACCAGAAAGAGAAACCTCTTCTTTCTCCATGGTTTTTCCAGAACCCTCCACTACAAAGCCTCGTGTTGTGCCATCTGGCAAAGGAGAAACCCTTACATGAGGATCAAGTTGTATTATCACAGAGCAGGCAATGAAGGGTGGATATGGAGCTGGGATAACTGGCACACTTGGTAAATCCACAGGCATGGAATTGCAGAGTTGTATGTTATCACTGTGTGTTTAACTATAAAAGAAACTGCCAAACTGTTTTCCAAAGTGGTTGTCCCCTTTATATTCCCACCAGCCAGCAACATACGAGCGTTTCAGTGGCTCCACATCACCACTAACACTTAGTATGATCAGTCTTTCTACTTGTAACTCCTGCAGTGAATTTGGTGTGCGATACCTTTTTGGTTTTAATTAATGTTTTCCTGATGGTGAATGATGTTGATAACTTTTTTTATTTGCTTATTGCTATTTGTGTATCTTTTTTTGATGTGTTTGTTCAAATATTCTGTTCATTTAAAAAAGGTTGTTTGTCTTCTTATAATTGAGTTGTAAGAGTATGCGTGTATATATACACACATATATGCATACATATGTATGTGTGGTGTACACATGTGTGTGTGTGTATCTACACACAGATAAAGGTCCATTGTCAGATGTATGTAATATGAATATTTTCTCCTAGTCTGTGTCTTGCCTTGTTAATGATGTATTTTTAAGAGCAGAACTTCTAAAATTTAATGAAGTCTAGTTTAACATTTTTTCTTAAACAGCTAGTGATTTTCTGTCCAATCTAGTAAATCTTTGTGTCCAGGTAGCAGATGTTTTCTCCTATGTTTTATTCTGTAATTTTGAGAGAGTTAGCTTTTACATTTGGGCCTATGGTCCATTTCCGGTCAGTTTTTCTGTATGGGGTGAGATAAGGATTGAGGTTTATATGGATATGAATATGAATCCACTCCCCACCACATGGACAATGAGTTGTTTTAGCATCATTAGTTGAAAAGACTTTCTTTGTCCCATTGAATTACCTTGAGCACTTTGTCAGAAATCAATAGGCTACATATGCCTGGTCTATTTCTGGATTCTCTGATCTGTTCCATTAATCTATGTTGTATCCTTTTGCCAGTACCATTAATGTGTTGATTATTAGTAACTTTATGGTAAAATTTGCAATCCAACAGTATAATTTCTCCACATATTTTTTCAAAATTGTTTTTGCAATTCTAGTTTTTTGGGGTTTTTTTTGGATTTTCATATATATTTTGGAATTGTATTGTCAAAGTGTACGAAAGAGTTTGCTGAGATTTTGTGATTGAGTTGAATTTCTGTGTTAATTTGGAAAGAACTTCCATCTGAACAACTTTGGCCTTATATTCCAGTACAATGGTATGTTTTTCCACTTATGTAGGAACCTTTACATTTCTTTCTGCAATGCTTTGTAGCTTTCATTGTGCAAATCTACACATAAATTGCTCAATTTATTTTTAAATAATTCATAGTTTTAGATGCTATTTTATTATTTTTATTTCTTTTTTCCCTTTCTTCATATTTAAAATAGTGTTAAAATTTATTTTCCAATTGTTTGTTTCTAGTATATAGAAATAAGCTTGATATCTTAAAATATTGGCTTTAAATCTTAAAGCCAATTAAGTTAAACTTTATTTAGCTTTTCCCCCTAAATTATTTAGGAATTTAGTTATTTCTTTCTAGTCTGTATGCCTCTTATTTCCTTTTCTCACCTTGCTGCAATGGCTAGAATTACTACTAAACTGTTGAATAGAAGTGGTGAGATCGGGATCCTTACGTATTTTACTGAATATTAAAGGGAAAGCATTCATTCTTTCATCATTAAGTACAATGTTAGAAGGAGTTTTTTCTTCTACTATTGAAGTATAGTTGCTTTACAATGTCATGTTAGTTCCTGGTGTACAGCAAATAGAAGGAGCTTTTTGACAGGTATGTCTTCTATTGCTAGTTTTCTGAGAGTTTTAAAATATTTTAAAATTAGGAATCCTTTTTCCACCATCTATTGAAATGATAATATGTACTTTATTCTATTAATGTGGTGAATTACATTGATTTTTGAATGTGAAACTAACCTTTCATTCCTGGGATAAAACCTGCTTGGTTATGGTGCAGTACCCCCTTTTAATATATTGCTGGATTCAATTTCCAAAAATTTCTTGAGTTTTTTTTTTGTATCTATATTCATGAAGGATTTTGATCCATAGTTTTCCATTGTCTGGCTAAGCTATCTGAGTTCTACTGGCCTCATACAATATATTGGAAATGTTCCTTCATCTTCAGAAAATCTCAAAGAGTTTATGTAGCATTGGTATTATAGTTTACTTAAATGTTTGACAGAAATCTTCAATGAAGCCATCTGGGTTTGACATTTTTGTTGTTATTAAGACTTTAATAATAAATTCAGTTTATTTAATTTGTATAGGCAAAACAAGAAAATAAAACCACACACACATCAAAATTAAATTGCCAAAGGCTAGTGATAGACATAAATACTTAAAAGCAGCCAGAGAAAATAAGACACATATAGAGAAACAAATATGAGAATGAGTACAGACTTCTCAAGCCAGCAGTAAATGGAACAGCCTCGTGAGGAGAGTGTTGGAAGATGAACTTCCTTGTGGCTAAAATCCTCTCACTTGTTATCCTGGGTGCTGCCTCCCTAATGCCACTGAGGGGATTGCTGACAGCTGAAACCTTTCCTGGTGAGCATGGAATCAACGCACGGGGAGATGGAGACATTTAGGGGTTTGTTGGCCTCAGCCACAGTAAAGTCTTGTGAACCCTGTCAGCCTTGCAAATGCGCTACCTGCAAGTTGCCCTGCCTCAGAGAACTGCAGCCCCGCCTTGCCGGTGGATCGTGCCAAATATCACGGAGTCATCCTTGGCGTCTTACCTTCTCTTACACATCACCCAGTCTTTCAGGAAGTTGTCATTTCAGCCATCAAGATTGTCCAGTGTCTTGCCATCATGTCCATTGCCACCATGCTTGTCACTGTTAATGGTGCTTGTCATCATTATTCTGTGCCTGGAATATTGTAGCTCCTTACCTGTTCTCTCTGCTGTGTCCTTTGTCAGCTGTGCACACTCCTCCCCCACTTTAATGTTGACATAGTATCTAAAGTAATGCATAGTATATAAAATATCTAAAGTAAAGTAATCTAAAGTTAGAATGCAAGTCAGATCATATGAACCCTCTCCAGTGATTTTCCATCTCACCCGGAGGAAGAGCTGAACTCCTGGGAGTAATCTACAAGGATCCACATAGACTCGCCCCAGTTGCTTCTTTTTTCCATCATACAGTGCATTCCAGACATAGTGGTGCTTCGCTATTTCTCAGACACACCAGGCATGCTTCCACTCCAGGGCCTTAGCATCTCTGTCCTCCTCCTTCTTTGATTTTTGCATCCGGTATCCCCATTGCTTCTCTTACCATCAGCAGGTTTTTATTCAAAATCACCTTCTCTGTTAGGTCTTCCCTAATCATCCATTTAGAATTATACCCCTCTCCCTCCTCATTATTCTCCTTCTTTTATCTATTTTTTTCAGTAGCATTGACCATCATCCAACATAGCCAAATGCTTTATCAATTTTTCAATTTTCTTTTTATTCCACCTAGAACGTAATTTTTGCCTGGTTTAATCACTCGGATATCGCTATTGCCTAAAACACCGTTGAGAATATCATACACAAGAGATATTTGTAGAATAAATGAATATTTGTAGTCAGTTATCTTAGTGACCAGATACTGGTGCCTTCCAGCATTTTACAAAAACTTGCAGGATCCTGATCTTTGACTTTCCTTTTTCTTGAGACTTTACAGAGACTACCCTGTTAACCATATTCTCTTTCTGCAAACAGGTTACACAATACCCATGTCTAGGGTAAAGTTTTCTTTTCTTCTCTTTTCGGATATATTTTCCTGGCTTTGCATATCAGTTGTTTTGTTTGGACTTGATAAAGTTCCCAAACAGACTCAGTATGTACCTCAGGGAATAGGTTATTTCTGCTGAGAACTAATTTTGTTATTTGTGGTTTCTTTCTGAAGGTTTCATTCTTGGATGGCAACTTTAATTTAAGTTTCAGGGCAACTCATTGTAGTCACCGATAACCTCTTTGAATGTGTTAAAAATGAGTTCAGTCCAGCTGTGAACATTTGAATTCATATAATCATTGTTTATCCCTTGCCACCTCCTTGTTATAAGTGGTGGTTAGGTGCACAGGCCAACCCACAAAAGCCTATTTTATCCCCATGAAGCTGAATGGTAATTCTCATATCATTGTACCTACATGATTTATAATCCTTTTTATATGAGAAAGTATATCCAAGTTCTAAGCAGATGTGAAGGCTCTCTGGCTGCAAGTTCCAAGTGATTGATTTTTAAACAGTTTTGAAACACAGCTTGATGACATATTGGGGATTACATTTACTTGGAAACATTTCATTATCTTGGATAAAATGCGACAATCAATGTTGATTAAATGCAGTATAAGGGAATAAAAAGTATAAAAGCGTTAAGTTGTAATATTTTGGCTTAATTCTGTAGTTTTTTCGTCCTTCTCTCATACAAACACATGACCCTTCTTATCAGTTTGTATACAGCATTCTCTTGTGCCTGTATCATGTGGCTAGCAAATCAGAGATTAAGACTGGGTTGTTTTAACATTTAAAACAATTTTGTTAACGGAAGGACAGAGAATTTACCACAGAATGGCAGAAGACCATTCCTGTGGCCCTGATTTTATTTGCCAGGCATCCTCTTAACAGGGGGACTGAGAAACAGGAGATGCAGTTACACTCTGAAGTCTGGTGTGGAGCTTATGTGAAGATAATTATGTTCCTGCCATCATGATGCTATAACTGTGGTCCCTTAGAATCACACGGTGACCTACAGAAAAGAGACACCAGGTCATCTTCTAGAAGAGTGAACAAACTTCTGATCTCATGATGGGGTTAGACTGTGTGATGTCTCTGGGCTGATTCAGTAACTTTACAATGGATGCATGTCCCTATCTTTGTTCCCTTCAGCCTCCCTTCCATTGCTTAACAATCCCCATCCCATAGCAGACCATTGTCAAGAGAGATGGGAAGAGGGAGCCTTTGCTCCCACTTTAGAGACGTTTGCCTTTGGTGATACGTGCGTTCCTAGTTTTCTCTGGAGCTGTTTGAATTTTACTACTTACTGTGCTGCCACATTGTGTCATCCATGTATTCTACCACAGATATTTGTGTATTTCTCTTCTCTGGGCAGTATTTCTCAAAATGTCATCTATAGATACTTGGATCTTTAATGACTTATTTTTGGTTATTCATGAGTACAATGAGAATGTTTAGATCTTCCGTTTGATGATATGAAGTAATTGACATAAAATATTCTAGATTATCTGGATGCCCATTTTCTGTTGAGTTTACACTTGCATTGGAACAAAGTGAAAGTCAATTGACGTCACAATGATTAATGCAGAAGTTTTGCCCTAGTTTGAATTGAGAAAAGAGTTGGGAGAATCAAATCATCACAGGACATGGATATAGGGACGTCAAATATTAAAGAATATGTACCATGCCATGTTTATCTTGCATATGAATGGGCTGGATGATTGAGTAGATTCTATTTTTGTACAAATTGCAACGTTTCTTTCTTTATGTTTTGCAATTCAATGAAGATATTTCCATAAGCAATTTTTGAAGAACACTGGTACTGCATTTTGGTGTCCTAATGTGTTCTTTGTCATGTAAAATGACCAAATAGTTGTCAAAAGGAGCTTGCTATTAAAAAGGGGAAATAAGGAAAATTAATCAATGGTCAAAATATGCTCAAAACAATAATAATAATAATGAAAAAGCAACTAGAATGTCAAAGCCCCAAACCTATAGAAAATATCAGTAACAAAACTAGCTGATGAGGTGTGAATTCCCAAAGTATGATCAGGTCAAGTAAAACCACCAGCAGCAGCTACACCTACATCATAAGGAGCCCTGGACGTGATTGCTTATTTCCTGGAAGTACAGTATAAGAATATGTCAAAGCCCACTGCAGGAATACATGAGCATATTCTGGGCTGTGGAGAGAAATCCTGCCGGAGAAACGGTATCTTTAACTAAGGACTGAAAGAACTAAAAAGAATAGATTAAAGAGATTTCAGAGACATATTGGCATATTAGCCAGCTGCAATGTCAGGATTATGTTACGATCTTGATTCAAGCAAATAAAAATTGCTTAAAAATTTAGAAAATATGAATGTAACTGAGTGTTTGACTATATTAAGGAATTATTGTTAGCTATGTATTTTTTGATGTGATAATAGTATTGTGGTCATTTTAAAAAGAATGCCTAACTTTTGGGCATATATAATGAAATAATTACAGATGAAATAATATGATGTCTGAAAAGGAGGAAATAAAATGGTAGCGTAAGAGTGGTCATGAGTTAATAGTTTTTGGAGCTAGGTGACTGAGGTTCATTACAGTATTCTGTTTCTATTGTGGAATATGTTTGAAATTTCCTCTAATGAAAATTTTTAAACCACCAAGAGAACAAAGTTGTTTAAGCGACACTGTAAGAACTAGAGGATGGGCCAACAAGACTTCTGAGAAAGTGTTTTTCATGGGACAAAGTGAAGGAAGGCCAAAGAGGATTTAAAAATCCTAGGTACCTAGTAAAAATCAATCCAGTTCTGCTCAAATTTTATGGCTCCCTAGCAATCTTCAATGGCAGATAAGTGCAAGTTCTTTCTTTTTAACTTTGTAATGTATTTGTGTCTTACACTTGAAAAGTTCTGTCTGACAGATTGGCAGTGCCTCCAATACAAACCAGAGCTTCCCAGTTTGCATGATGAGAATGGATTAGAGATTTGTTTTAGCCATTGGACGTCTGGGCCATCTGATCTCCTGGGCTTGGACTTAAATCATGCAGCCGTTAGCTATCTTGTCTTTTTGCCTTAATATATCATGTAGATATTATAATTTCTTATTTGTGTCATTCCCTAAAAATGCTTGTGAAGCACTGGACCAAACCATCAGTCTGACTCGTTACCCCCTTTACTTAGGAATTCTTCTCCATAGCCTACATCATTGTTCTGAGTGGTCAGTGTCTTTTTTTCAGAGATACACACTTCAGAAAAGACCAGATGTCATTCTGTCAACCAACCCATATTTATTGATTCTCTAGGCATAGTGGGGGAGGGAGAATACATACTTTGCTTCACCATATGCTCTTCATCAAAATCTCTGTATTTACCCACTGACTCTGATATTGCAATTTCATTGACACTGCTATTATACAAAGTCACCAGTGAATCCACTTGGTGGTCACATAATAGCATTTAGTGAGTGGCTGACAAATGTCTGACTCAGGGTGAGTCCTGGAGAGAGAGAGGTGAGTATATGTGGCATGGTCTTTGCTTTCCTGTTCTTTTTTTCCCCTTAGTGCTCAGTCTCTGTGTCTTCAGTGCTAAATTTGACATCGATGTCCTCTGCTTTATAAAAACTTTCTAATTCTTAAGGCTCCAGATGGCTCCCTGGACTCCCTCTTGTCTAAGATTATTCCACCTCTCAGACAATTCACCAGTTGCTGCTGCCTCTGATGACGCAGGCATTTTATCCTCATTTCCTGTTCATTTAACTGTAATGGAGCATCCTACTATGTTCCAGGCTCTGGAAACCCTGCTGTCCAGTGAGAGACAGAGATTTTTAAACACTGTGATGATATAAGAGTGTACAAGGAAAGGGGAGTTTTGAATCACTCTGCTTAGTGGCTAAGGAAGGGCTTCAGAGTGTGAAAATTAGTCTGGGTTTCAAAGGATGACATGCAAAATTGGGTTAACCTTCTCCTCTCACTGCCCCTCCCTCCTCCATGTAGCTGGGATTAGCTGCAGAGAGCTAGTTTATGTATTCATTCATTGAACAAATACTGATTAAGTACCTTCTATGTGACAGGGACTCGGCTAAGCACTGATTCACAGGTGAAAGGGCACCAAATCGGCAACGATACAACACGGGGAATACTGATAACCGGGCTCAGATGTTCACAGATCAAGTCCAGGTATGGGGAATGGGAAACTCAGTCTGATTCTTTGCAGATGCTCTGTCCTCAGAAATTTGGGACAGGCTTATAATCAGACAGCTTTGGAAGTGCAGGTAGATAATGCAGGTAAATCATTTTCCATTTCAGGTCTAAGTTGGTGGCATTTATGTGGGTTCAAATTCCAAATGTGTTATCTTGGGCAAAGCTATCCATTCTGTGCCCTTGTTTCTATATTTGTAAAATGAAAATAAGTGTAGCTGCCTCACAGACTCTTGGGAGTATTAAACATAACTTATGTAACTCAAGAATTTTTGTCACTTGGAAAGTGCTCAATAAATGTAATTGTTTAAAGTTTTGGGATTTTGAACCAGTGTTAGTTGCAGCATTTCTAAAAGGATGAAACAGCAGGGGTGTGGGTTTCTGTGTGTGTGTGTGTGTGTGTGTGTGTGTGTATGTGTGTGTGTGTATTTTAAGTACAAATGGTTCAGGAGTTTACAGAATGTTACGGAAAGAATTAATTTGTGAACCAGTGATACCAACCAGTCATTATCATGGAGTTAAGTACCAGTTGTCAATTTCCCATGATAAGAGTTACATCAAAGAGTGTTGGAACGTCACCTTATTTTTCTGAGAGGGAGGCTGCGTGGTTCCTGCACATTTTTCAATAGCTGAAATCTATTAAAATCCACTCTTTGTAGTTTCTGAAGTGATATTTGTATTAGTTTATTTGTTTTGAGTGTTGGTCACCAGAGTGCTTGAATAGAGCCAGACCTATTACCTGCCGTTTCCCCATATTTTTTAAATGTGGATTTTTGTATCTTTTATATGAAAGACAAAATTCCAGTATATTTTATGTTGTAACTTGTGACTTTTTTCATCATCTCACGGAAGTACTCCCATAAAGGCAATTAGAGCCTTTAGTCGCTACCCCCAGAACTCTGACTGCTTTCATTAGAGATGTGAAAATGTGAGTATGGCTGTGGGAAGGATTTGAGCACTGAGACAGCTCACATATGTCATAAGATTAATTTTAGACTAGATATTTTTTCCCATTTGACGCTCACTTACTTTCTCCATTTTTATAATATCATGCTAAGATTTATAATATCCAAGAAATTTTTGACGAGTGAGACAGAATTATTTCCCAAGAGAATGGATTCATTATGCATTTATATTCTTCTCCAAGCTGAATAAATTTCAGAGCCAGGCCAAGAAATGTGTAAGAAGTTTGCATATTCTAACCATGTCTCCAGAACCAACATACTCATGCTCTTAGGTGTTGTTTTGTCTTCGCATCATGTCCTGGAATGCTCACAACGGCACATTCTGCTGCTTATTGAGCACAAAGTTATTTCATCAAAGGATATTGTTTCTCAATAGTCTTCCACCCACCCCTTCACCTCCCTTGACACTGGCCAAAAACAGTAACAGCAAAATCAATCAGAACAAAACTAAACTAAAAATGTAAAGAAAAGATGGGTTAAAAGTTAATTTCTACTTAGAACGCGTTGCAATCTTCTAGATAATATGCGGGACTTAATTTTAAAAAAATCCCATCTGAGTGCCTAGTTGGTGCTCCTTAGTAAATGTTTTTGAGTCTAACAAGAAAATCAGCAAATAGTTACAATACAGGAATTTATTTTTCAAATCACTAGTAACTAAAGTTTTTAGTGAGAAGAGAGGGACTACATTTTCATTTTCCCATGTAGATCAGACCATTGATGTAAATTACCAACCATAAGGCGAGTATCTTATTGTCACCAGTGGGTATAGCTAAGCCTGTCCCTGTTTACTTGAGAGCCGTGAAAGATTATCACAGAGCAGAGTGGTAGATATGTTGCGACCTAGGGTGGGTTCAGGTATAAATAATGTTTAACGGTCTAAAATCCAGATAGGTAAGAAAAAAGAGTATCTGGATCAAGAGAGTTGAACCTATTAAATTAGAGATGACACCGTTAGAGGAAGGACCATGCTTTAAGCCTGATGTCCAGGAATGTGTTCAACATTGAGATCCAGGGCAGAATATTTAGACGAGGAACAGGGGAAGCAGTAACAGGGACTCAGTTGTCAGAACTGGGGTTCAGGGTATAGATTTGCTGCCAAGCACAAGATAGAAGCTTAGCTCTTAGGGTGAGACCTGCAGTCAGAACCCTTTAAATGGCAGGGTAATTTGGTCTCTTTTGAGTATGCTTTAAATCTTCCAAATTAAAGGCAGGCTTGGTCCTGGACCTGCCTGAACCAGGCAGGGCTTGCAGGTGAGAATTAAGATATAAAATGTTCCCATTCATGATTCATCCTCTGGTGAAACACGTTTCTTTGCTCTAATCCGAACCAGTCTGTTAGTTTCACTGCTAACTAATGTACAGGATGGTGGTTAAACATAAAAATTCTGGTTTTAAACATATCCTTTTACTCACTTTGGCCCCCAGGTCAGGTTATTTAAATTCTCAAAGCTTTGGTTTTTTTTGTAATATGAGAATAAAAAGGATACTTCACAGGCTGATTGTTAGTATTGATGTAAAGCAGTTGGTATAACGCGGGGCTCATAGCTCATTAGGATTTGTACTTCATTTTTATTTCTAACTAGTTTGGCTGGAGGGTTGATACTCAGGCACCAGTGGTTACTCAGCCTTCTGTCAGCTGACCAGACACTCAGTGGGCTCCCTCCCCACTGCCTCTCTTCTTGTGCCTGTCAGCCTGGCTGATCATGTGACTGTTCCATATAAAAATCAAGGAAAACCCTTGTAATTATGCTTGCCAAGAAACGTAACATCTGAAATCCTATCTCTAGAGGTCTGCTTAATATATTAATCATTTTTGCCTAAACGCTGAATATGGCTTTTCTTTTCTGAATACAATACCATATGGAGAGTATTTTTTTTTTTGTGGATATGATTTTTTTGAAAACGTGAGTATTGTACTAAGAATAAGATGCAAATATGCTTTAAAAAAAGAATAGATGAAGTTAAAAATTGTTTTCTTAATAGTTATTGTTTTGGTTTCATGATATTTTATGGGAAAACTCTATGTATGTACTGTGTAAGTTATTGTCTAATTTCTTTCTTTTTGCTTATCAAACTTGTGCTTGTTTTTTCAAATTTATAAGTGCCAGATTTAGCCATATTTCAAGAAAATGTAAGTTTTTTTTTAATTGCCGCCTACACGCCAAATTATTTAGGACTTTGTCTGAAATCATTTTCAGAAAAATAGTTATGTCTATGAGTAATGAAATAATGAATGGTTATATTTATGAGTAATGAAATAGCACATACAGTTTATTGAATACTTGTTAATAATTAATGATGAATAATGAAACGCAGTCAAGAGATAGAGTCTTGCTTTGAATAACATACAGTTCTTAAAAGGCAGACATGAGCAGATACCTCTCAGTAAGTCAGTGTTTCAGCTGATGCTGGGTTCGCTGTGAGGATGGGAAGTAAAGAAAGAGTAGTGGTGGTTTAGCTGTACCTTACTTCTTACTTAGATCAAAGAATTACTAACAGTTTGTGAAACCATAGCAGCCTTGTAATTCTCAGCACTCAGTGAATAGTTTGCAAAGTAAACGTCAGTTTGCTTAATGTCTAGAGAAGAAGAGGCAAGAGCAGTTATTTAGCCATCACAGTTTTCAAAGGAGGACAGGCTGGTAGTGTGCTGTGGAATTTCTCTCCATCTTCAGTGTGCTTCGTTGAATACTTACTGCATGCAAAGCAATATGTGCAAAGTACTGTATATTAAGCATTGTGGAGGGATATAGAAGAGTATAATAGAAGCATTTGTGTAGCACATTCCAAGTAAAGAAAATTCTTTCACATAGATCATCTCCTGTAATTTTGACAACGTCTCTGTGAGGAAGAAATACAGATGTTATTATTTTTCCCACTTTAGAGATAAGACAACTTGAGGTCTTTTGAAATTAAATTTGTCCAGTCATCTGCAAAGCTGGCATCTGGATACACATCTTCATCTCTAAACTGTCATTCATTTGAAAATATTTATTGAGGTCCTACTATGTGCCAGGCACTGCACCAAGTACTGGTGCTATGATAGAAAGCCTGTGCTCTTCCAGAGCTCACGGTCCAGAAGGGGAGATGGGAAATAACAATTCCATGGAGAAGACGCTGGGCTCTGGGTGGCTGGTGCAGTGAAATACACTGACAGTACAGAGAGGGAAATCCTTTTCACTCTGGCAAGGAAGACAAGGAATTCTGCTTGGCTTTGAAGTTGTGTGTGGCTGTGTGGGGATGGGGGAGGGGGCCAGGAGCAACCAGAGAGAACCCAGGAAGTGTAAGATAAGGGGCTTTTAAGCATTCGAGTGATCTACAAAAAATTAATGAAGATAAATATGGTAGCGTGTGATGTATGGATTATAAGGTGTGAGGTAAGAGGAAGAAACTAGTTTTTTTAATGATCAGTTTAAAGCATTCATCTTCTAAAATTAACTATGTTGTATGAAGCAATTAGTATAATTGTCATTGTAAAACTTTCCTAAGTTGTTCTTTTAAAAGACATTTAAAAATATTTTGGGAGTTAATTAGGAATTTAATATAGAAGAACTCTTTTAATTGAATATATGAAAATGAACAATTATCTTTTGTTATCAAAATAATATTTTTTACCAGATCAGTGTCTAGGACTTACATTTTATAGAAGCATTGAGTTCTGCATATATGGGCTGGGGCTTGACGTGATACTTCATAAATGGAGCTAGAGATTTTTGCCAAATTCTGATTATTTCTCTTCTCCATAGTTTACTCTAGGGTATTCCCTGTAATTTTTCTTTCATTTTTCTTTATATTATATTCTGACCTTCATCCTATTGCAGTTCATTTATTTTCATGTGCAGTCAAAGTAGTTCAAAAATTGATATAAGATCCCCGTTCCTTAAAAAAATTGATATAAGGTGGAGAGTGGGGGGTGGTGGGTTAAATATCTTAGTATTTAAAGAACAATGTAGATAAAAAGCTTTATTAGATATTCTGCACCTCCATCTTTAACCTGAATCACTTACTACTTGTTTTATTACGGTTTTTTTTCTAGATTTCCCCACTGTTAATCAGTACGTACACAGTATAAATTTTTTTAATCACGAACATTTCTTTATATAAATTAATGCTGTCAGTCCTTAAAAAATTTAGTTAACTAAAACATGGTCTCTAAAAAGTTGTCTAGCAGCAACATGGATGCTCCTAGAGAATGTCATTCTAAGTGAAGTAAGCCAGAAAGAGAAAGAAAAATACCATATGAGATCGCTCATATGTGGAATCTAAAAAACAAAAACAAACAAACAAACAAAAACAAAGCATAAATACAGGACAGAAATAGACTCATGGACAGAGAATACAGACTTGTGGTTACCGGGGGGGGGGGGCAGGGTAGAGGGTGGGAAGGGATAGACTGGGATTTCAAAATTGTAGAACAGATAAACAAGATTACACTATATAGCACAGGGAAATATACACAAAATGTTATGATAACTCACAGAGAAAAAAATGTGACAATGAGTGTGTATATGTCCATGTATGACTGAAAAATTGGGCTGAACACTGGAATTTGACACAACACTGTAAAATGATTATGAATCAATAAAAATGTAAAAAAAAAAATAAAAAAAATAAAAAGTTGTCTAGGATTGTAAAGCATCTTATGAATGTCGTAGAACACAGTGGAAAGATAGTATTTTACCAAATGATCAAAACAAATTTCAACAGTTACATATATATTACATATACATATATATACATATGTGTGTACAATTTTGTTGTTAGATTGAGATTTATTAAATTAGAAAAAGAAAATTGATACATATTTTGTTTACTGTTTAATCTTTTTTATTAGCGTCCTCATCAATAAATTATTTAAATGATTGGTGGTCAGGGTTCCCAAAACATATAGTCTTAAAGCTGTTGATTAACACATGTTTATAATTTATCACACATTGTAGATATATAGAATTATTAATTACTGTTGTCTCTATTCATACAATTTGAAATATCTTCATGGTTGGGAATGATAACCTGAAAGTATGTTTCTGTGTAACATTTTCAGATTAATGCAGTTAGAGAAGTTTTCAAAAATTATAGTCATTATGAAGTTTTTTAGAAAATACTTAAATAATGAGAAAAACTAATTTGTGGAGGGGTCGTTATAAGCCAGGTATGACTTGAACTCTTTACACCCTTATCTTCATGTATCCTCTGTGAGATAACTATTATTATTCTCATTTTAGAAATGAAGAAGCTGAGACAGAAAACTGACACACTGGTTTCTCTCTTCTTCTTGCCTTCCAGTCTCCCATCAGTGTTCCTACTGGCTGAACCCAGCCATAAGCCATCTGTCAGGGTTTCCTGAGAAATGCAGTAATCAAAATCCAGTACTTCTGAAATACACGCCAAACCGGGGAAGGGTGAAGGGTGGGTCCCAGGACAAACATGTCCAACAGTAACACATGGTGACTGTGAGGAAGGCACAGGTGTATGCTGTTTAATTTCCCTGACATTTCCAAGGTTTCTTACGAATATTACTTGGTCATTCGTTTAACAAATGTTATGAATGTGATTCAAAGATATATAAAATAAACAACTGCGGGGGGAAGAGACAAGTTCCCAAATAAACATGTGCAAAACATAAATAATATAAAGTAAATATGTATAAAGAGTGTCATAGGAAAACAGATGAGAAAAGTTTAATTCAGACCAGAGGAAGCAAAAATGTGAAAGCTGCAGAGAAAGAACGTGATCTGAGCTGGGTTTTAAAAGGAATAGGAGATTGGCCAGAACTCAATTATGTAGGCATTCCAGTACAGGAAAAGCATGAATAAAAGCATCGAAAGATTTAAAGGGAGTTGTTTATCAGGTACGGTGGCTAAACCTTGGAGTACGGGGATAGGGAGGAACTGGAAAGAGAAATGTCAGTGGCACTTTAGCTCAAGGTCAGTTATGCATTTTAAAGAGCATTGATTCCTAACCAGGCTTGGGACTATTTACTCCTTAGATTATTGAAGATTAGTTGCATCCATCTTTCTCTTCTCATTGCTTGCATAGATCAGCAGAAATTTAGTACTGTTCTTGTCTGAGTATCTCCCTTCCTTGCCGTGCATAAAGACTCTGAAATAGAACGACAGAAGGAAAAAGTACAGTTGGCTTGCTTTCCCCAAAGCATTAGTATATGACGCTTCCCCAAATATTCAGATGCATCATGATCACTACAAGACAGGAGAAGCTGATGCTGATGTGTCTGATTCTTTACTCTTTGTACCTTCGATGGCCAGGTTTGAGATCTGACCAGGAAAGAAATAACCTGGACAATAGCTCCAGCCACACTGCTCCAGTTTCCCTTTAATACCTGGACATCTGGACAGAATGAGTCTCCAGTGACATCAGCCAATGAGAACACCTCTACTGACTTTGGACTAGCGAGGACTAAGCATTTACAGAAAACTGAAGCAGGTCCGGACTGAGTCATGACCATCAGTACAATGTGAATCTTCTGAGTAGCAAAATATTTCCTGGCCTATGCTGGCCTTTCTCTGTTTGCTCCGCCAAATGCATTCTCTGCTCTTCTCTGTGTTCTAGGAGGCTGACCTCTAGGACTCCATTATTGGGACTCCCGTCCTTTGGATTCCTATTGATTTTGGCCCATGAGAAGCAGTAGAAGAGGAGGGGAAGATGAAGAGAGCTGAGGTGTCTGCTACCCCTCTTCCTCCCTCCCAGACCATAGTTTTGGCAGAGGCTGTGTTCCTTTCGCTGCTTCACATCACCCCTCGTTCTCAACGACTCCAGCTCTTGCACCCTTCCCTGTCCCTCCAGGCCTCGGGGTGATAACCACTCCCCACTATTACTAGTCTTTGGCTGCTTCACCATTCCTTGTCAGTTTCCTTAACCCTGTCTGTACCTCTGTAAAGTGTCCCTTTACCACATGCTCTTAAATTAATGGATGCTGTACTGCACCATACAGACCCCTCCATCAGGACCAATGAATGGCTCTCAGTTCTCTAAGGAACTGCCCTCAGGCAGTTGCCGTCACCAAGATTCAGTCTCCTTCCTGGAGCAGCCTCCATCCGATGACTCACCAATGTAGGGTGTATGTTTGGACCTAGGATGGGTCTGCCGTAGGATTATGTGAGACCCTTGTTAGGACGGCACTGGAGGTCGGCTTCTGCCCCTGCCAGATCTGCTTCCTTGTCCTCGTTTTCATAAACATGGATCCTGAGGGTGCTCCCTAATAATTATCTGGAGCGCTGATCTCAGACTCAGCATCTGCTTCACAGAGAGCCCGATTTATAATACTCATTCTTAAAAGCATGCGTGCTGGCTAATTCTTGTAAAGAGTGATTGTCTTCTCTTGCCTGCAGTGACCAGCTGGACCCACAAATGGGCATAATTTTGTTTCTGTAGCTTCCCAGCTCATTTCCCCAGGATCCTTTATCGTCTTCTCATTCTCTCATGTCAATCTGTGCCCTTGAAAAATTATCTGAAACTATGTAGTATTAAAACTACCTTAAACTTCCAATTTATGCCTACTAAGTCAGTAAATATTTAAACCTATAATAGCATCCAGTATTGTTGGGGTTGTTAGGGCACAGATATATTTATACAATACTGACAGCATTGTTGATCAAAATAACTCTTGAGAAAAATGCATAACATTGTATGTCATTATGCTATTTGACCTAATAGTCATTTTCCTGAGAATTTATTCTTAAACAGCTAAAAGAAAGAACAAATCTGTATGCATAAATTATCATCTTTGTTGAAAGAAGAAATCCCAACTCAATATCTGAAATGAAATATTGAATTTCTTACTATTATAAGTACAGGACAGCCTTATATTTTAGGTACAGTCCTGAACAAAGCATGAATCTGATTTTGTAAAATTTTGGGAAGCATGGAGTTTAGGTGTTTGGGAGCCTAAAACAGCACAGAACTGCATAGTGATTGGTTGACTGTTAGTTGTAGAAACATGGTTATCAGTGTGTGTCTGTTGCTGATTGTCTGACTTTCAAAAGTGTGGTCACTGGCTTTCAGAATCATGAGGTGTCATTGATTGGCTGACTTTTTTTTTAATTGAGGTATAGTCGGTTTACAATGTTGTGTTAGTATCTCGTCTACAGCATGATGCCTCAGTCATACATTCACATATGTATATTCATTTTCATTATAGGTTACTGCAAGATATTGAATTTAGTTCCCTGTGTATACAGAAGAAACTGGTTGTATGTCTATTTTATATACAATAGTTAGTATCTGCAAATCTTGAACTCCCAATATATCCTTTTTCATTCCCTTCCCCCAAGTAACCATAAGTTTGTTTTCTATGTCTGTGAGTCTGTTTCTGTTTTATAAATAAGTTCATTTGTGTCTTTATATTTTTTTTGATTCTGCATATGAGTGATATCATATGGTATTTTTCTTTCTCTTTCTGGCTTACTTCACTTAGAATGACAATCTCCAGGTCATCCAAGTTGCTGCAAATGGCATTATGTAATTCCTTTTTTATGACTGAGTAGTAATTGCATTTATAAGTATACCACAACTTCTTTATCCAGTCATCTGTCGATGGACATTTAGATTGTTTCCATGTCTTGGCTTTTGTAAATGGCGCTGCTATGAACATTGGGGTGCATGTATCTTTTCAAAGTAGAATTCCTTCTGGATATATACCCTGGAATGGGATTGCTGGATCATATGGTAAGTCTATTTTTGGTTTTTTGAGGAATCTCCATACTGTTTTCCATAATGACTACACCAAAGTACATTCTACCAGCAGTGTAGGAGGGTTCCCTTTTCTCCACGCCCTCATCAGCATTTATCATTAGTGGACTTTTGAATGATGGCCATTCTGACTGGTGTGAGGTGATACTTCATTGTAGTTTTGATTTGCATTTCTCTGATAATTAGTGATATTGAGCATGTTTTCATGTGCCTATTGGCCATTTGTATGTCTTCACTGGAGAATTGCTTGTTTAGGTCTTCTGCCCTTTTTTGGATTGGGTTGTTTGTTTTTTCTTATTAAGTTGTATGAGCTGTTTATATATTCTGGAAATTAAGCCCTTGTCAGTTGCATTGTTTTCCAATATTTTCTCCCATTCCGTAGGTTGTCCTTTTGTTTTGCTTATGGTTTCCTTTGTTGTGCAAAAGCTTGTAAGTTTAATTATGGCCCATTTATTTATTTTTGCTTTTATTTCTATTAATTGATCAGCCGACTTACAGAAACTTGGTTTTTGAGGCTACTGAGGTGAGTTGTCACTGACCATAAATAGGTTTAACCCCCTACTGGGTAACTACTTATTACTCTGGCAACTGAATAATCAGTCTTTTCCTGGAAGTATAGGAATTTTTATTTCTTGACACCAGAAACCTGGACATAATCTTAATGTCCAATAATATGCAAATGCTTAAGAAAATTATGGTGAAGAGACAATGGGATGCTATGTATCAATAACCACTATTAATGTTGAAGAGTGACATAGTGAAGGGTTCATAATGTCAGACTAGGTTAAACAAAGGATTTTAAGTTGTATTTTCTTGTTAATGGGAACTATTTGGGAAACCATGTATATATTAAAGGTCATAGAAGAATGATGAATAAGATTTTTACTGTTTTATATATGCTGATATGGTATATACATGCATACATGTAATGTTTTTCAAAAATGACAAGAAAAGTAATCTAATAATGCATCAGGCTATAGGAGTATTTGAATTTTAATAGGGAACATTGAAGATCAAAATGCCTTTAAAATATAAAAGAACTAATTTCAATTTAAGCATAAGAGTGGAAAGAACACTGAACTTGGAATTGAGGTCTAAATTTGAGTCCTTAACTTTAGTGTCACATTACTAGTTATCAGACCTTGGGCAAACTATTTATCCTTTTTGAGCCTTATTTGCCCATCTGTAAAATGGGACTAGTCATTATATATCTACTTTATGGGATTAAGTGAATTAGATGAGACTCCTGTGTGAAAGTGCCTTGTAAACTATAAAACATTATGGAAACTCTATTATTAATACCCTGCTTTTCACACCTAATATTTACATTATGGGTAACTCATAACTAATTCCTAAAAATATAAAATAAAATGAAATCATAAATTTAAAAAAATGCTCCATAATATCAAATATGTTTAGAATTGAAGCCAAGGAATGCACATGCTGCTGCTAAAAATATTTGTCCTTTTAATGAGGTGCCAGATAACGCAGCATCTGACTGAGAATTGGCCAGAGGAGAGACAGGGACAGTCTTCCTAGTGCACTCTGGCAAGCCGCCCATTGTGTGGCTGCTGCTTTAGTGGAGGCACCCTAAAACAGACACATTGCATTAACATTATGGTCTACACTGTTCCTTTGCTTAGAAGTTTCCTTTGATTTGGGGTCATTGTGTTCAGTAGACATCCTCATGGAAACACAATAACTATTGCTATGAACAATAAATGTAGTGCATATTCCTTCCTGTTTTAGAACCTTCATTGGGTTCATAATCCTGCCAAAGGTAAAACACACCCCAGCTGAATCATGCCAAGTTTAAGTAGATATTAATTTGACAATTTCAATAGTTTTAAAGTTCAACTTTCTTCAGTTTAAACAACTAATCCATAAATTATAAAAAAAATCTCATGGATATCATCAAAAAGACCATATATAATAAATGTTGGCAAGGATGTGGAGAAAAAAGAGCTCTCATACATTGTTGATGGGAATGTAAATTGGTGCAGCCACTATGGAAAACAGTATGAAAGTTTCTCAGAAAAAAAAACAAAAACAAAAACTAAACTTAAAATAAAACTACCATGTGACCCAGCAATTCCACTCCTGGGTATTTGAAAAAATGAAAACACTAATTTAGGAGTATACATGCACCCCAGTTTTCATAGCAGTATTATTTACAATACCCAAGATATGGAAGCAACCTAAATGTCCAACAACAGATGAATGGATAAAGAAGCTGTGGTATATACACACAATGGAATACCATAGTCCATAAAAAGAATGAAATTTTGCCATTTGCAACATGTGGATGGACTAAGAGGGCAATATGTTAAGTGAAGTAAGTCAGACAGAGAAATACAAATACTGTATGATATCACTTATATGTCGAATCTAAAAAGTACAACGGTCTGATGAATATAACAAAGAAGATGCAGACCCATAGAAGTAGAGAACAAGCTAGTGGTCACCAGTGGGAAGAGGGAAGGAAGGAGGGGCATTGTAGGGGATGGGGACTAAGAGATACAAACGACTATGTATAAAATAAATAAGCTACAAAAATATGTAGTACAACATGGGGAATATAGCCAATATTTTGTAATAGCTATAAGTAGAATATAACCTTTAAATATTGTGAATCACTATGTTGTACACTTCAAATTTGTATAATATTGTATGTCAACTATACTTCAAGGAAAAGAAATTAAATTCTACTTGTACCATTGAGAATACAAATGATTCCCAACTTATGAAGATTTGGTAACAATTTTTAAACTTTACAATGGTGCATTCAGTCAAAACCTTACTTCAGATATATAATTTTGATCTAGCTCTGTGCACTAGGACATTCTCGTATTGCTGGGTGGTGACAGTGAGCTGCACCTCCCAGTCAGCCACATGATTATGAAAGTGAACAGCCAGTACACTTAGAACCATTTTGTACTCAGACAACCATTCTTTTTTTCAGTTTCAGTACAGTATTCAATAAATTACACGAGTAATAAATTACACTCTACTATACAGTAGACTTTGTATTAGGTGATTTTGCCCAACTGTAGGCTAATGTAAATGTTCCGAGCAAGTTTAAAGTAAGCTAGGCTAAACTCTAATGTTCAGTAGGTTAGATGTATTAAACACATTTTTGACTTAGGATATTTTCAACTTACAGTGGGTTTATCAGCACATAACCCCAACATAAGTCAAGGAAGAACTGTGTGAGCAATTTAGAATTGCTGGAACTGTAAATATTATAATGACTTGGGGGAATTTCTGTACTTTAAAGCTTGATGAATTTGTTCCCTCCCACCCTCCAAGGCAAAATCTATTATCATCTTTGCTTCCAGATGGAACTCAGTGACTTTAAACTGAACAGAAGAAACTAGACACAAGAGAACAGACTGTATGATTGCATATATGATATAGAGATAGAAATTTTTATTGTTAGAAATTTTATTAGTAGCCTAATTTTTTTTTACCAGAATCTAAATTTTTTTACTAGGTTCTTTTTAAATTTTTGAATCTGTTAGCTTAATATGTGATTGTTATTGGTCACTTTTTCCTGGACCGCACTGTATCTTTCCATTCTTCTACAATGTTCTTTCATTTCTAGAAAATTGTCTTAAATTATACCTTTAGATACTTGCTTCTTATTAGTGCCCTTTTATTTTTTGGTTCTTTTTCCAGAGGTACTAACTACGTGTTGCTTGTTTTCTATATTTCATTATTTCTTTAATCTCTTTAAAGTCTTCGATCATTTCCAGTTTAGCCTGCTTTCTCTAAGTCTGTTCCCTAATGGCCAACTCGCCCTTTTGCTGCTTCCAACTTGGCCTCTATTTTTATGCTGATTTTACTATGTGCTTCACTTCTTCACTCAGCTCTGCCAATTCATGTATTCATGTTTTATCTTCTCTTGCTGTTTCACAAGTCATTCATTTGACAGCTATTTATTGAATGTCTTTTACCATATATTAGACAAGTCTCTGAATGGTTGCATCTCTTCTATGTGATCTTATTTTATAGAAGTTATCTCTCTCTCTCTCCCCACATACACATACAATTTAATAGTAATGTGCTTGATTACAGTTTTTATCTGGTCTCATAGTAGTGTTTTTCTAGTGGTGTTCTTAATCTTCGATTTGTTCACCTCTTTGTTCTTTTATTCACTCACCTCCTCATTCATTTGTTCATTGGTTCATTTGCTTGCCTAGATCTCGTGTTCTTTCTGTTTTGATTCTCATTCATCTTTGCGTGAAATGAGTTTTTCCTGGCCAGTTGTTTGTTGGAGGTTTGTATTAGGGTGAGGTCAAGACTTTGTTCCAGGAATAAAAGAAGTTCTCCTTTTGTCGTAGGGTTGAGTGTGTGCCTGATTTATTTTAGACTGTTTTCTTCTCAGCTAGTCTAAATTGGCTCTGCAGTGTAGTTTTTATTTTGAATCCCACATGTGGAGACATTTTAATCTTTTCAGTGCTCAGGGCCTCCAAAGATATTAATTTTG
Organism: Vicugna pacos; assembly: GCF_048564905.1. Lineage (NCBI taxonomy): Eukaryota > Metazoa > Chordata > Mammalia > Artiodactyla > Camelidae > Vicugna > Vicugna pacos. The sequence goes on along the minus strand of NC_132999.1, from coordinate 18,379,973 downwards.
TCCTGTAGCCACTCAAATCAAGCTTCTAGCCCTATCACTTTCTGAAGCCTCTAATTTTCAAAGCTGGTTAATGACCACCTAATTTCTCTGTTCAGTAATCGCTTCTCAGTCCTTGCTTGACCTTTCTGTCTGCTCCCTGACCGTATCTACTTACTGTGCCTCCTCCTTAAAGCTCCTTAGTTTCTGTCACTGTTGCCTCTCTGTTTTCAGTCTTCTTAATATCCTTCTTTCAGAAGTCTACCTTCAGATTACTTTCTTCTTGCCATAAGAATGCATCTCCTGGAGTGCAGAGCTGAACATTTTAATCCCTTGTTTACATTCTTTAAAAACCTTTCCCTCCTCCATTATGTATGGCACAAAGTCCCTGCCATATAGCATTAGATTGAAGGGTTAACATGCTCTGTCTGTTACACATCTTTCCAATTGTGTTTTCCATTGCTTTTCATCCTTTACATCCTATTTCTCAGAGCCATACACACTGGATATGAATTCACCATACATACCATACTGTTGAATGTCTCTGTGATATTTCTTCCAACTGGATTGTTCTTCCAACTCTTTTGCTCTTGCTGGTGAAATCCATTTGTCTCTCAAAACCATGCTCTAGTGTAAGTCCGTAGTCCTCTTATTCATGCTAATCAATCCCTTTCATGTGCTTCTTCCCTCCGGAATGAATAATGCTTCTTATCACCCATTCAGTATTGCAGTGTCTTAGACTGTGAGCTCTTCGGCCGGCAAACTGGGTGTCTTCTGTTGGTAGCAGCGCCTGTCAAGTACTTTCTGGTAAACATTTCTCGTAAACATCCATGAATGGACTGTAGTTTGAAGGACTTGGGTTTAATGCCATTTCAGACACTATATTATTTCTTCATCTTATGCTTTGCCCTTTTGTAATGATTGTAGTATTTACCTTGTCAGATTCATCTTGACCCTCTGCTCAGATCCCTGGAGACAGTCTGTCCCCCATGAGGCAATTGTTACGTTCTTTTGGTAATAAGAAAATTCAGGCATAAATAGCTCTGAAGCAGTTATATAAGGTCGTGTTATTTCAGTTGTGTTTTTTGAAAGGAAAAGAGTTGAAAGAGGGCATCTTGTTGGTGAGGTGTCAAGAGCTAAGACTTAACTGAAATGTTTTGATGGGCTTGTGATTCAGCCAGCCACTTAATGAGGACCGACTACAAACCAGACCCTGCTAGACAGACTCACTATTTCATTTAATCCTCACATTAACTGTGTGAGATAGGAGGCATTGTGTCTGGTTTTATAAAGAAGAACACAGTCTCAGAGAGGTCAAGCAAGTTGCTAAAATCCCACATTTAGTATGTGACAGAGCTGGAATCTCAACCTAGAATTTTCTGAATCCAGTTTCAGAGAGCTTTCCTTTATTCAACAACTGGCCTGCATTGAATGTGGTTTGTATCGGAGAGTCTGCAAATGCCTATCACTACAACCAGGAGTTACTACTGCTTCTGTCAACCTAAAAGCATGCAACATTTTAACCGTGTTTAATCCTGATCATACATGATTGCAGCCATGTCAGAAATATATACAGCAAATCATTATTTTTCACCAATAGAAGCACAAGGCTAGAAGGCTCAAATGACTTACTAAAGATTCCATAGTCACTTATTGAGCTATTGGCAACTAAAGGTCAGTGAGAGGACGTCTTGTTTTGTTTGGGAATTGACTATTCTCCTTCGCCTTCCTGAAGAAATTTTACTCATCCTACCAGAGCATGGTTGAGATCTATCTTCGCTGTGAATCCTTTCGTGGTCCTCCTAGGCAGTCTTGCATAACCTTCTGTAACATAACTGGTGCATCAGCTTTCATTCCCACTCTGCCACTCTGCTTAGACTGTACGGTCCTTGAAGACAGAGATCATGGCTTCTCATCTGTGTTTTCTCAGGACGCTTACAGTCTGTGGCCCTCTGAGCAGTGCTCAGTGAGTGGCTGTCAGATAGATGAATGAACAAATGAGTACCTGAGGACGTGCATATATGAATTCATAAATGAATTGCTTTATGCTGAAGTCTTTGTGTGTGTGTGTATGTGTTTTAGCATGCCCTTTAATGTATAAATAAACTTTTGCTAAAACAAAACAAAACAAAACAAAACAAAACAAACAAACCCCTTTAATTTAGAAGTAGCGAATACAAGTACTGTAGTGGAACAAAATGTAGACCAAATCCAGGTTTCTGTAAGTTCAGTCCTAGTTATCGTTAGATGAATGCCAAGTCAGCTTCCGTAGGGCTCCATGTTTCATCTATAAATGAGGGAATCCCATATAGCAAGTGTTACAAAGATGACACTTCAGTAAATAAACTTTGACAAACACAGCTCTAAGGAACTAACGGGGGCTATTGTAGATAGTACGGTAGTGGTTTTCAAGCTTTTCTAACTGGCAGAACATTTTGTAAAATAAAATCTTCCATAGAGCCCCAGGATATAAAATAGGTAAAAATTAAGATTCTGCGGCTGCCATCATCTTTATCTTCTAATACCTACTCAGTCTGTTTTCTTGTATATCAAAGTGTTAGGCACTAGTCCAGTTCAGGAGAGAGTCCAACCTTAGGGTGAGGTCTAATTTTGCAGCTTTAAAAATAAGCAAGGAAATTATAGGTTTTGAATAGGAAGATACTTAAAGACCAGTAAAAATATTTCCATATGCTCCTTTCTGCTCTATCAAAACAACGTTACACAGCATTCTGGTATTGCCATATTAGTTTCAGCCTTCTGCTGTTGAGAGATTTCCTCTTTTTTCATATCGATCTGGACCCCCAGCCTTTTAGGAGGGCTGAGACAGACTGTTTGGCCCCAAATTAGGTGTTTGCTTCTAAACAGTCAGTAATCATTGGCAGAGTAAATATACAATTAATTCAGTTAAACCAGTAAATGTCATGCCATTAATTCATTTGAGGTCCTGCGAAGATTGCTCACATTTTTGGAATCTACCTTATAGGAAGTCTGTAATGATGTGGTATTTATATTTCTGAGAAAAGAACACACAGAATTGTGTGTGCTTGCTGGCTTAAGATTATAATGAACTCTGTTATTTCAGTCTTCTTCCCAAGAAAGGAAAAAATTTGAATTGTGTGTTTGGGGTCTTTGAGCTTAATAAGAAAACTTTCACCAAAATCTTACCTGTCTCCCAAATGTCCCATGAAACATGTTTGAAAAGCATTTTACTGATGGACAATTTTAAAAAGCCTAGACATCGAGCCTTCTGTATTACCTTAAAATTATTTTAGATATTAAAGCAAAGACCTAATTTAGAAGAAGAAAACACTTGTGAATTCTTGCTTAAGCATAAGAGAAAGCAGAGGCAAATTATTATGTCATTTTAGTTGTTTTAGCTCTACAGCTGTTACACGTAGTCCAAGTTTTTTTATTTGAGATAAATTTGTATGAGATTACATAAAAGAGTTAGCTTTTCATAGGCTCCGTATGTTCTGTGAACAACAGAATCTTATCTCTTTTTTTTTGTTTCATTATTAAAAAAAAATCTGGTTCCTTTTTTGTTCTGAAATCCCACTTTTATGACCCATTATTCTCTGTCTGTTGGCCTTAACCCATCCTCATTTGCTGCCTATTCTCTGATAAATAATGGTTTGCTGCTTCCAAGAGGCAACGGAGGATAGTGGCTAACTGTGCGAGCTCTGCAGGCATGGTGCCTGGGTGTGAGTTCCAGCTGTCCTTCCCTAGATGAATGTGCTTGGATGAATCATTTCCTCTTTCTGTGCTTCAAAATTCTCACCTGTGAAATGGGGACAGAAATAGTTGTGAGAATTACATGAAGTAGTGTATTTAGGGATGATAGCATAGCGCCCACTGCAAAGCTATTTGTATCCCCATCACAAGAGTAAGGATGTATATCCAGTCAGCCTTGGTTACTTGCGAGCTGGTATTTGCAGTTTACCAGGCATCCTGGTTCTGTCTCTTGCCCCCTCCTATCTGCTGCCTTTGGAATATCACACTTTTAGTGCATCCAGGGAGAGGCATAGAACATGTCTATTTTATTCATTCAGACACTTTCCAGTAAATATTTATTGCTTGGCCCAGGGAAATAAGGTGACTAGCAGTCTTCACTATGAGCATCTGAGAAGTTCGAAGCTATGCATCCTTACAGACAAATATAGAACTATGGTGAATATTGTGAGTAAGAAGAAAGTAATGATGTGATCAGAGCTTGTGACACGTAGGAAAAGTCAGTGAAGGCTTTTCTGAGGAAATGACCCGTCGGCTGAGGGCTGAAGAATGAGTTAGCCAGGCAAAATTGAGAGATTATTACAGTGTAGGAAATGTCCTGAGGCAAGGAAGACATGTCGGGGAAATCCTAAATGCAGTTTGGCGAAAGATAAATGAGTTGAAAGGACAGTGATGTGGAATAAGGCAGGGGAGGGAGTAGAAGCCAACTTAGGAAGTTGAGGCTGAAGAGGCAAGCTAGGATCTGATCTGTAGGCACTGGTTTGTCATATTAAGGGTTTTGGATTATCCTAAATGTAGCAAGTAACCATGAAGAATGTAAAGCAGGGAGGTAATACAAGCAATTTTGCATTTTAAGAAGATCATTCTGGAGAATACACAGAGGGGAAGCAGAAGGGCTTCTTTCTTTTTTCCTTAGTTACAGTACCTGTAAAAGAGCTGGAAGCTCCTCTATGAAGCTTTCCTCGCTAATTTTTGTCCATAGAGGTGGTCTTCTCTCGTTTGCTTGCCTAATGAACCCACTGTGTATTCCTGTCAAAGCACTTGTCACACTGCTCTGTGAGCCCGACATGTGCCAGGGATGCATACGTATTGTAGAGTGAATAGTCACTGACTCATCCCTCTGAAGACTAGATGGTGGGCATTTTAAGGTCGAGGATTATGTCATATTCTTCCTGTAGTACCCACAGCATCTAGCAAGTCTGTCACACAGCAGGGTCTTCATAGTTTTTGTTGCTGCTGTTGGGAAACTGAAGGAAAAGAAGTATGTCAATATACATGATGGATGGAAGTGGGAATTTTGGATCATGGATGCAATTTAATTTTATACCCTCACTGAAAGTTGGCAACATTAATTGGGATCCTAGAAGATCTGTAATAGGTTTATGAAAACTACTAAATAGCTCTGAAGATAGAATTAGAGTGCCTAAATTTGAGCATGAGCAGGTACCCCACAAATACTTGAGTAAATTGAATATCCTTCATCCATACTGGCCCTTTATATTTGTTTGTAGACCTTCTGTGGTTCATTTTAGGAGATAGTAAAAGTTTCTTAATCCTTTCTAAGTCTTCCCTGATCATATCCTTGCTTTAGTACATTGATAACTCAGACATGGAAGCCCTCGGATATTGAGGGAGCTTTGCAGTATCACATTGTTCATTGATTTGAATATAGGGCTTTGTTCTTTCCCTCATATTTAAGATGGAACCAAAGATGGCTGAAAAGCAAAGCAATGTATATACTGCCTTATGACATTTTAAACTATAAAAAATTAATCGTGTAGGAGTTACTTTATTTAGAGTAGGAAAAATAATTCAACTCCTTAAGACTTTTCCATTTAGACAATTTTTATTGGAAAGAAACTCACTAATAAACCCAATAAAGCAGTATTTATACAAGTAGAAACGTGGGCATGTTTGTCACTTTCTCTCTGTTCTGTTATTATTAGGAATTTACGTTCACCCAAACAAGTTGTATGCTATGAATTCTTTTTTCCTCAATGTCAACATATGTATTGATTTTGTTTGTATTCTAGTAAGTTACAAAGAACACATTTTATAGTACACATTGGTTTTAAGTGGTTGTTCAGGAGACACGTTTTACTCAGAGCACAATTTAGTGTAGCGACTTTGCAGTCTGATGACTTTAAACGAAAGCTGTTATCTCTTTGTTACTTATAATTCTCTCAGGCTAAGCTAATGGTTTAAGGTCATATTAATTCTTAATATTTCTCAGTTTTCATCTCAAAAGTCCTTGATGCTTATTGCCTAATTAAACAAACTGATTTTCTCTCCAGAAATGTCTAAATCTAAATGTTAGGTGCTTACAGTGTTAAAAAATTTCACACAGAGTATGTCTTTGTATATTACATATATCTCTTTTCTCAAGTTTGTTTGCTCTCCATATTTACATCCCACTACAACAGTTTTTAGGAGGAAACACATTTGTCTCTCCTGTTTATCTTCCCACCAGTCGAGTCCCAAATCAGCTCTAATTGGGTGCAGTGACCCTGAGTTCCTGAAAGTGTGATGAGACCAGTAGATACAGACTCCAGGGAGGAGCTTTATATGTTCGGTATTGACTTCTGAACATGTTTATCCATTTGTTGAGTCTAAAGTGTTGGTTTCTATGGTTTGGGTTTACTTCTGTTAGTTTCCTAGAATTTCACCAGATTCATAAAGTTTCTGAATAATTATATATAATCCAACCCCTTTAATATTGAGGGCACCCAAAGCCCAGGGCTAGGTTGATAGCTGTGCTAGAGGGTTGTGGGGCTGTGAATGGGGATAGCACGTCAGACTCCTCTTGGTCCAGCATCTCTTCCTCCAATTCATATTACGTTAGAGCTTAGCCCAAACCAGAAAACCTTTATTTTCTTGAACTAGACTCTGTGCTATTTGTTTTTAAAAGTTAAGGTCCACAGGTCTAGTGAAGACGTTCTTAGACATTTGTACTTTATGAATCAGGCAAATTTCCAAAAAATTAGAGGACTAACATAGAGTTGCCAGTGTCTAATTTTCTCAGTTGAGAGCAATAAGAAGCAAAAGAAAGAAATGATCATGCCGCATTACATGATCATTATCTCAAAAAGGGACATTTTCACATCTGAAAGAATGAGCAAGACTTCTGTTAAAAAGGAAATGGGGACCGTAACCTCAGACAGGGGACTAAGAGCCATGCAAATATCCCATATTCTCTAAGGAGAGCTGTATACAGAAGTGCTCAGGCAGCTCCCTCTGAGAGGGAGCCATATGGGTTCTGGCACCAGTCATCACTCCAGCCACCTCCCAATCCCCATGGAAAGTGACTCTGGAGAGGAGGTTGGGGGTGGAATGTGAAGAGGTGTTGGAGAAGGGAATTATTGGTGTCCTGAAGATGAAGAGCTGGTTCTAGAGATTGGGGGTGCCTTCAAGAAAAAGAGGGTTAGCTCCTGTATCCCTTAGGAAAACAAAAGGGATTTAATACAAGAAATTGATTATATAAGTATGAATAATGAAAGTGAAACTGGGCCAGCTGATCACCCAAAGGTTAATGAAGCAGTGACCATGCCTAGTGCTGAAGGAGAAAGGGAAGGTGGTATAATGAGGCTCTAGCAGTGCAGAGGAGGGGTCACCACCGCAGGAGCTGGAACCACCAAGGGGTAGCTCTGACGCTAGTGAGCAGGCATCGGATGGGGGCATTGTGTGGCTGGTTCTGGGTCTGCCAAGAGGGAGTGCCACTGTTGTCTCTGCTCCCAAGAAAAGGAAGAGAGTCCCTTCCCTTTTTCCACTTTCTGACTCATGATTCCTGTTTTTAACACCTAAAGGAAGCCAGCTGGGAAGAGAATCTGTGAAATGTGGTTGGCAGCATCTCAGCCCCAGCGTCACAGGGCAGAGTTTAGAATGATTGGCTTGGGTCTGAAACACGCTGATACCTCATATCTCCATTGATCACTATGTCCAAGACTTTCTGATCTGTTCTTTATGTCCTTTTGAACAAGGGAGAAAGAGAAATGGAACGAGATGGCAGGACAGAGAGGAGAGATGGCAGCAAAGCAGCTTACCTTCTCCTCTTGGTATAACAAGGATGCTTGAGCTTGTTCTGAATAAATGCACTGAGGCTTGAGCCATCTTATCATTACTTCAATCAAAAGACTAGACTTGTTCAAGGGAACCCTACCAACGAGAGCTTCAGTGTGTACCAATGGGGATGGGAGCTGAGGAGATGAGAAAAGTTATTTTTTTCCAGTGGGAAAGCTCCTGCTTACCCCTAAGAAGAGAGCCAGCATTTGGACACCTGCCTTGGAAAGTGCATCAGTAGACAGTCTCTTTTTGTCAGAGAAGCTGTGGCACTCAGAGGATTGCAATTAAAAACCCAGTTATGTGAGGTCTGTCAGTCTGTCTTTCTTCCTTCCTTCCTTCCTTTTTCTTCCTTCCTTCCTTCCTTCCTTCCTTCCTTCCTTCCTTCCTTCCTTCCTTCCTTCTTTCTCTCTTTCTCTCTTTCTCTCTTCCTTCCTTCCTTCCTTCCTTCCTTCCTTCCTTCCTTCCTTTCTTTCTTTCTTTCTTTCTTTCTTTCTTTCTTTCTTTCTTTCTTTCTTTCTTTCTTTCTTTCTTTCTTTCTTTCTTTCTTTCTTTCTTTTCTTTCTTCTTTCCTTTCTTTCTTCTCTTCCACTCTTCTGTGATGTGGAAACAGCTTGAGTCTGAAAAAGAAAGGAGGGAGAAGGAATAAAAGAGTAGATCATTCCTTCTTTCCATTCCAAGTCCTATATACTGGCCACCAAATGGCCCCACAGAGCTGGCCACTGAGCTGAGAAAAGGGAAGGAGATATGATTTAAGGCAGTTATGACTTACGGATTCAATCTGAACTGTTATTAAGGAAGAGGAAATCGATTTGACATTGCAGTTGGGAAGCAGTTTTTGGAGAAAAATTAAAACATGTACATATCTGCACCATATTTGAGTTCAGAATGTTCAATAAATCAATTACACAAAAAACAGAATGAAAAATTTTTGAATATCATCTTAGAATAAAGGGCAATCTTGAAACTGAGAAAAGTTAACTTTCTTAAAAATTCAAAATATTTTCCTTATTTTTTACATTTCTTCATAGTTTGTATCCATAATGTAGGATTTTAGAATGATTATCATTATTCATTGAAATTTCTGTCATTCAAGGATAACTGAAACCCATCCAAAGGGAAATTCACGCTAAAGCTATAGCAGCAGGGTCCTTTCCCTCATTGTAGTTTTTAACTCTCCGTGAAGAATACTGTAGTCTTAGAGTATAACAGAACATTGTGAAAGATGAATGTAAGTTTAAAAGCATCTTTTAATTGATGAAGTATAAAACCACAGGAAAACTGTTCAAATATGCCAGAAATGGAATTTATAGTCATCATATTTACTCATCACCTTAGAAATTCTTAGAAACATTTTATTTGAATGAAGCACATGGTATTCTATATATTGAGAAGCAAATTTTGCTAATGGAAGAATAATCTCAAATTAAAAGAGTCTCACCTCTTCGTTCATTTACATTTGCCTTAAATTTGAGGCATTTAAAAACTTCATTATCTTTTTAAAAATTAGTCCCTTTTGTTCTTCCATGATTAGGACGCGTGATTCCAGAAAATTGATCAACTTAACTTGTATTCCAACATCAGAAGAAGAAATAAAAATCACTTCATTCATTTCTATCTTGAAAAGATGTGAATAAGACCCAATCAGCTGCATAGAATTAAGCGACTTGGCTTTAGAGCCAGTGTCTAGTCTGAACCAGCAGAGTGTGTGATTTTAGGCATATTCCATTACTGTTCTGAGACTTGATTTCTCCTCGCTTGTCAGCCCACCTCGTTTGGCTGGCTGCTCTAATTAGACATAATGGAAATCATGTATGTAAAGTGTTTAAACTGGCACAAGATAAATTCTCCATCCATGTTAGCGTGAATGAGAGACAACTGACACTAGCCATCAGCAATAACATGGCATGTATAATCCCTATTCTTCTATTTTATACACATTATATTATTATAATACATAATATAATGTTAACTTATATTGTTTACTATTATATAACAATAGTATAATACAATAATATAACAATGTACTATAAACATGTTATAATATTTCTCTGAATTCCCAAACAGCATCACCGTTGCCACCCATGAATGATGACATAAGTCTATTTCTGCCTCACAAAAGCAATTTGAGATAATACCTGCTGACCTCTTCTAAAAGCCTTAAAACCATTCTAAAACTCCAACTAGATTTTACTTTTTCATTCTCTAACAGTTATTTATTGAGACCCTGCTATGTGTTGGTCACTGCACTAGGTACTGAAGGGGGATATTTTAAAATTACCCTCTGGCTTTGTAAAGTTTTTGGAGTAAATCTGTTATCAGTCGGGGTCCCATCAGGAAACAGATTGCACCCCAAAAGGGAGTGAAAGAGAACTTATTTAATAGAGGTGCTGTTTACAGAAGGTGTGGGCAGGGTTGAGGATAAGCACAAAGGGATGATGAAGCACCATGAGGCTAGCACCAGTGGAAAGCTGCTACCAGCCTTATGCCTGGAGCGCCAAGTGGAGACAGTAGTTAATGGAACCCTGGGAAGCCTTTCACCTCACCAGAGGGGTGTCTACCGGAGATGTGACCTAGTAGAGGGCTTTAGCCACTATTACACCCTGGCCAGCAGAGAGGGACCTCTCTTTCCTTTCACCCTCCAATCTCCTGCTGCACTTCCCAGGAGCCAGGGGGCTGGTGAGCCCATAGACTCAGTCCCTGAGGACCAGTCTCCCAGGGCAAAGTCAGGATGGAGAAGGTGGCAGAGCGGATCTCGAGGGACAAACGTAGACTATCTAGAAAACAATCTCTCCTTGTCTCTTTTATCTTGTTTTATATAACAGATGTTGGGTTTTATTTCTAAATGTAAAAGTAAGATATTTTTAATGTAGAACACTTGGAAAACTGCCTTGTAACTTTGAGATCTTGCTTTTTCCTAGCCAGGACCTGCTCCCACTTGAAGGCACATGAATTTATCCAGTAAGTTCTCACACTCAAAGTGTCATAAAACATAAGTTTATTTTCATGACTAAGACCTCACAAAAAAACTCTCGCATGCCAAAAAGTCTACAGATGTTACACTGGAAGGTGTTATCTTTCAGCCTGTCATGAATTTCCTTAGCATGGCATCTACCTGCATGTGTCACACCCTTGGTACAGTTAATTCCTTTCCAGGTTTTTGCACACCATATTGTTTTCCATTGTCTCCACTAAACAAATTCTAATTATTATTTAAGGCTAAAATGAAACCATTCCCTGAAACCCCAGGACTTTAACATTGAACTGTATTCTTTGATTTGCTCATTTTACAAATATTTTTGAGAACCTAAGTGCCAAGTGCGTATCAAATATATATAAGTCTTTCCTGCCAGATTAGACCTCAAATTCTTGAGGGCTGGATTTGCATTGAGCTTCCTTTGGATCCTATCATGCCTGGCACAAGTCTAAGAAGATACAGCTAAGGTCTTCCTCTTCATTGCTGCTGGGGAAACTTGATCATTACTCCTTCCTGCTCAAGACAGCTTAGAGATTTCTACTCCAGTTGTGTTGTTTCATCCTATTTTTAAGTGCATTTCTTGCCAAGTGAAATGGATCATTTTTTGGCAGGAAAAGAATACATCACCAAAATTTGGAAAATACGGAAAAGAAAGAAAAACTTCTGATTAGTCTTAATATAATGTTCATTGTTATAATTTTACACAACTTTAATATTTTTCTATGCTCTTATTTTGACAGAATTATGATTATTGGGTGTGTCAAATTCTATATCCTGCATGTGAAACTTACAGCTTGAATCTTGCTTTTTTTTTTAAACTTAGGAGCATAAACTTTTTTTTTTGAGGTTTTGCCTTATAGAAGTATTCAAGATTGAATGTAACAGAGATAAAATATGTCTGTTATGTGTCTACTTTTGTTAGGTTTCAGGCAGCCTTTGCGTGAAAGCCCTAAAATTCTGCCTAGTCCTCTTTGGTCAGTGTTAGAGGAGCTCAGTAATTGTAATCATTCCTTGGCATATGCTGAGGAAATTCTTTTCCTTGGCATGGCGAATCAAACACCTGAAAAGCCTGTGGGGTTCTCTCCGTAGAAAACGTATAAAGGTGAAGTTCCTCCCCGCCCCCACTCTCTTATCTACTGTCAGTTTCACTGCCAACTCCTGCATAATATAGTCAAATTATGTGTTAGAAATTCAACCCTGGTTTCCTGGGTGATGGTACAATGCCACTACTTAGTATTCCTAGTCACATAGCTACAGTTCCATCATGCTCTTAATCTATATATATCTTCATGTTCCAGAAGCAGGCTTTTCAAATCAGGCATGTATTAAGAGTTTCAAATGTACGGAGTGAGAAAATATAGGAGCTTCTCGAGCTCAGCATCGATGCAGGCCATTTTTAATGCCGAGAGCTTGAGAATCCACCATGTGGAGCAACACTTCTTGGGTTCGATGATTTCGATAGTTATGCATCATTTCCAGTTCAATTCTGCAAACTCAGAATTCTTCGTATTCTCTTTTAGATGATCATATGCCTGAACTTTAAACTTGGGCTGGTGTTAATAGCCTGACTTTTTATAAACCTGTGATTTTTTTCTCTGGAGCTGGCACAGGCAGGGTATACCCTTAAATTTTGGCAAATGTGATTGAGGTTCTTTATTTCTGGAGTAGCTTCCGGTGATCTACAAAAACACAGGTGTCATTAACTGCAGTGTCTCTACTTCTGAGTGGCCAAGTTTGTGTGACTTAACCCAGGGAATTGTAGCTCTTTCTCACTATTGCTAAAATTCTCAGTGATAAACACTTGTCTATGTATTTATACATGTAAGAGGTTTAGACTGATGGTAAAATAGAAATTAGGATTTTTTTTGGTCTTGCATATTTTTTGTATTGGTTTATCTTTCTTACTTTTCCTTTTTTTTTTGACAGTAGTATCAATGGGTCATATTCCTTAAATTCTAAATCTGCCACGTTTTAGCCATGTTACCTTGGCCGAATTATTTTTCTGATCCTCCATTCTCTCGTTAGAGAATAAAGAGAGGAAAATAATCTCACAGGTTGTTATGGGGATCAAATGAAATATGGGAAAGTACTTTTTAAGTATAAAGCCCTTCACTAGTACATATTACTTCTATATTCTTAAAGGTCATTGATTATTTGGGAGCCTAATTGCTACCCTCTATTCTTTTCTCTCCTCCCAAATAGCTTTGCACTGATGTCTTGTATTTTTGTATTTTGTGAACCTCTTTTCTCACATGTCAGATTTAATTGATTTGGTAAATTGTGAGATTTTCTTATAAATGTGCATTGTGCACATTCAGATGTTAGTTTGGAGAATACAAATAAGCCACGTATTTGTATTTAACTACGGGTGCTGAGCTCTTCTTTTTTGTATGTCTTTCCTTCCCTGTAGGTCTTAAAAATTGTCAGCAAAGCTGCACTGAGTAACAGACATCCCAAGAGGGGCTGTTTTTCACCTCTATAATGAAGAAAAGCAGGAGTGTGATGACAGTGACGGCTGATGATGTAAGTTCCCAAAGTCAGAGTTGCCGGATTCCACCGACTTTTGGTCTGCTCAGTGAAGAAGTCACTCCATAATTCTGTGCCAAGGGTGGGCAAGGTTTAACAGCACCACTCTGTCGTTAGGTGTTTCTGTGACATGGACATTGCCAGCCCTTGGACCCAGCATCCTGTGAGACACACTGACCTCTCTGCAGCTTGGAAATGGGCTCGGTTTGAGCTCTGTGGTTTTTGTTCACAAGACCACCAATCCGTGGTGTCTGCACATCCTCACTCTTAGAAACTTCTCTTTCCACCTTGCTTGCATTGTCAGTTTCCTGATGACTTTCTTGCATACTTTTATCCACGTACAGCTAATCCTTGAGAATCACCTCCTGTGGTGGGGTCTTTAACAGCTGCTTGTGAGAAGTTTGTGATGTGCTCATCGTCTAGGACTTGGCACTCAAGTGTGGGCCTCAGACCAGCAGCACTAGCATCGCCTGTGTATTTACTAGAAATGCAGAGTCACAGGCCACATCTCAGACCTACAGATCAGACTTTATTTTAACAACTTCCTGGGGTGACTAGATATGTACATTACATTTGAGAAGCCCTGTTCTGGGTCACTTGAAGAAGTCTGTAAGCTCATCATCTTCATAGCTTTACATCCTGGTCTGCTGAGATTAGCATTTTTGTTTTCAACTGACCAGTCCCTCATGAATGTGTTATTTTCATTGTCCAGTACTTACTCAGTTTCTGGTTCTAATTAAGCTAAAAATTATATGCCACTGATGAGATGTGCCAAGGGAAGGAAGGAATGGAGGATAGAAAACAGAATTTTCCTCACTCTCTGTAATAGCTCATCTTGTTATTAAGCTGTTGTTTCACAGATGGGGAGGGGGCTGGGAGGAACTTGAACTTGCTCGATTAATTGTGTAAACTGGGATCTTTTAGGGAAAGACCCAGTCTATTGGGATTTCTCTTCAGTGTGAGCATGTTCCCTTCCATGTGAGCAAACAGGAAAACAACATTAACTAACATGATAGCAACAGGTGATGGTTGCTCTCAGCCTGAGCAGGGGGCCTTCTGGGCTCGGCTCGCTATGAGTTTGACCTCCCCTGCTGCCTGGGCTCTTCACCTCACATTTCAGGGGGGCTCTGGTTGTTTCAAAGACTCAGCGTTGCTTTCTGTGCAGTGCCCACATTTGGGCTGCTCAACCCATGAACTCTTGGTCCATTTGCCTTATGTTCCAGCAAACCCCTTGGCAGACTAAGTGAGGCTAATTTTCAGTTTTCTTCTCTGTCTCTATGTAGGTTCTTTCTTTAGAAGAATAAAATTAAGCAATGCATTCTGTCTATGAAAGATGAACACTGATTTTTTTTTTCTTTTTCATTCGTTCATTATAATAATAATCCTAATCCTCTCTGAGGTAATGGTTGTCACAATCAAAGTACAGGGGATGTTGCATAAAAGAATGTGCAAAAAAGAAAAGCACATTCGAAGAATACTAACCATACCCAGAGTGGATAGTTATTACCTAGATTTGTGCTGTCCACCATGCTAGCCACTAGCCGTATGTGATTACTAAACACTAGTCTGAATGGAGATGTGCTGAAAGTATGAAATACATCCTGGATTTTGAATATATGTAATAGTACAAATAGAAAAGAATGTAAAATAATTCATTAATAATTTTTAATATACGTTACATGTTGAAATGATATTATTTTAGACATACTAGGCTAAGTACAATATATTATTAAAGGTAAATTCACCTGTTTCTTTTTTAATGTAACTACTAGAATATTTAGAATATTTAAAATTATACATTTGGCTCCCATTTGTGGCTTGATAGTTATCTCTAGTGGACAGTAATAACCTAGAACTTTTCACTATGAACTTCAACCTTTCGAGTGCAGTACAGGATCATATCAAATATTATACATACTATCTCTTCCTTTACAACAAAAGCAATTTAGCAGATACTATATTTTTTTATACCACACTCTTGAAGAAAGTTTCATCCTTAAGTCAGGGATACTTTATTGTATTCTCATTTATTTATTATATTTTCACTTATTTCATCTTACGTGAACAGTTACTCAGTGAATTAAATAGTCACCTAGAATTAACTTAGCACCTATTATGTGCCAAACACTGGTTATGTTCTAGAGATTAGAATTCTTGTCCCTTTGGAGATTATATTCCAGAGGGCAAGGGAGAAATAAATCAATAAATTATAAAATAATCCCAGCTATGATAAGAGCTATGCAGAAAAATGAAATTGGTCAAGGGGCAAAGAATGATTGGATAGTGACAAGAGTGTGCATAGAAGGATGACATGAAGAGATGACATATGGACAGAGAGGACGTATGAGCAGTGAGGGAGAGAGCCCAGTAAAGATCTGGGGGAAGAGCATTTCCAGTAAAGGGAACAGTGTGATTTCCAGAAGTAACATTCACATTAAGGTTCTTTTCCACCCAAAATCTTTGATCTGATGAGTGGTGCAATCGGCCAGAACCAGACTGGTTAAAATAGGAAAATAAGTCCAAGACCACAGATTCAGTGGTTTAGAATTGACTGAATTAGATTTTGCCTTTGAGGATGTTAGCTAATTTGGGGGAGTAATTATGAGTATGAATTAGAGAGTTTGAGGCAATTATAAATAACTCAACACGGGTTAATGAGTGTTTGTAAAACAATGTTAATGTTTTCAGTACTTAACTTAATTTCTAAAAAAGCATTGCATTATGTTCTTTGGTACCAGTGCGTTTCATTGAAGTCTTTTGAAATAAATTCTTTAAACTCAGAGAATGACTTCATATCTGTGAATTCAAGCTTGTTTGCAAGTCAGTATAGGAGATATTTTGTGGTAGGTATGATTTTGTTACTTTTCAAATAACGGGTATCAGATAAGTACTCATATAGTTTATTCACTACAATTAAACCTGGTTGGTAATATTTCCTTTTCTAAAAGAGGAAAAAATATCCAATAACTTTATTATAAGACTGTTGTGGTTGGTGGCTTAACTAAGTGATATCCTCACTTTTGTTCTTTGGTCCAATGTTTCTTGTCTAGGTGGTGAAGTATATCCTTAAGACTTTGCTTTCCAGATAATCAGCACTTTCTTTACATATGTATTTGAATCTAGACTGACTTACAATTCTAAGTTCTGACTTTTAGTTTGTTCTTGAATCTCTTTAGGAAGACTTTGAGTCTTCTAAGACTTTCTGTTTCTTTAGTCTGTTTCTCCTTCGAGAAAGGAACTTAGATATACTATGTTTTCCCCTCAGCCTCTTATTTGTAACACACACACACACACACACACACACACACACTCTCTGACCACAGAAAGTGCTAGGCCTACAGTAGATTTAATATAATAACCAGTTACTAAACAGTTTGTTTTTTAACTGAACAGTCCAGTGTTCTACTGGATACATTCCAGAATATTTCAAACTCTGGAAAATTCTAGATTGTTTTATCTTCTTCCTGTTACTGAATTGCAATTCTGTGGAATTTCAGATAAATAGTATTCCAAAACTGTTAAGTTAAGCACCAGAAAATATGACCATATCCCATTTACAGCTGGAGAGAGTGGGGCCCCTGAAAATTGTCTGGCCTATTCATGCCCAGATTTTCATCATGAAAATGTGGTTTTGTGTGGATGAGATAAGCATAAATCACTAGAATATAAGTTCTGTCTCTTTTTGCTGTTGTATCCTTCTCAGGCAGCACAGCACAAAACTCTGATAGGTGTGCAGCAAATATTTGTTGAATGAACCCAGCTAGAGCCTTGAACTTGAGTTAATTATTCTTATATGAACTAGTATAGGGATGGGTGGAGGAGTGGTGGGTAGAGAACCTTTGTTTGTTTAAACCTAAGGATTCCTAGTCCCAGGTTCTCCTAAATCTATTCTGAAGGGCTAAAAGGAAGTACCTGCCTTTTTAAGGCTGAGGAATGACTTCCATTTGAGAGACCTTAGCTGGTGTTAAGACTTCTATTATTGCTTAAGATACTAGTGGAGAGTGACAGTGATAACTTTTAAACTCCACGTTGCTACCAGTGGCCATTTGCATTGCTGTAACATTTTCTGTCTTTGAGCTGGTATGAATGGTGAATCAGGCAAAGGCTCCATTACTCCCCACAGTACCAGGAACCATAGTCACCAAGAGATACAGGAAGAATGAGTCACACTTATCACTGGTTATAATGCGATGCCTCTATCTTCTCACAAGTATTTCATTCATGTCAGCATTAGGACGTGTGTGGAACACATGGCAGTTCAGTTCAGGGCTACATAAAGTATACTCATCTTTTTTCTGAGCTCTTGTATGTTTGACCAAACGAAAAACACCCTAGTCCTGCAAAGACCTTTTATAAGAATAGGAACAGTCACCCGCAATTTTCTGTATCTTGCTGACCCGAGATAGAAAATATTTTTACTTCAAAACATTGAAGAAGAAATGTTATGTTTTAGCTAGTGTAGTTTGTTCTCATGTTATACAATGATAACATTGATATCCAAAATATATTTCAATGATAAGCTTTCATTTTAGCAAATTAAAAAAAAAGAGAAAGAAAAAATTTAAAAAGATAAAGAAGATAAAATCCTTCCAATCTAACATGCTATAACTGGCAAATATTATCTTAGTCCTAAAGATCACTAAGAACGTGCAATTGATATGTTTAAAATTTGAGAATTGGCCCCTGTGCCTTTGTTTCCTCTTAAGCTTTTGATGTCAGTGTTAGATTCTGATTGTGAAATAACGAATGAGAACCTTGAGCGACAGCTTGATCATTTAGTTTCTTATTTTACTCCAGTGTGCATCGTCTTAAACGTTTAAATTTCATTTTCTTTTTCTTCTTTTCTCTTTCCCTGTGGTTCCTCTAGACTGTGAAAGATTATTTTGAGTGTAGCCTGAGTAAATCCTACAGTTCTTCTAGTAACACGCTGGGGATTGACCTCTGGAGAGGGAGGAGATGTTGCTCAGGAAACTTGCAGTTACCACCACTGTCCCAAAGACAGAGCGGAAGGGCCAGGACTCCTGAGGGAGATGGCATTTCCAGACCCACCACGCTTCCTTTGATGACGCTTCCAAGCATTGCCATCACAACTGTGAGCCAGGAGTGGTGAGTAGCCCCCACATTAAACATCCCTTCCGAGTTGCATTTTCCAGTTGCTCCAAATGCAATTTCCTGTTTTTAAAATGTTAGTGTTTGTGGAACAACTAAGCTGTTGACCTTTTGAGAATTTGCTTCCCTTTGCGTAGCAAGTTGAGGCCTCTTAAATAGGGGAGATACATTCTATCTCTTAAGATTGGAAGGGGCCTGTATTGAAGAAAGAATGAGATGCATTTTCAGTAATATCAGGGAAAGCAGAATTACGGCCTATGATCTGCTCTTTTTTAAATGTGTCAGTATGTGTCGGTGTGTTTTAATTTAGAAAAGTAGAATCCTAACAGAGTCCCTGAAGGAAATATATATATGAAATATATGTATAGAAAGGACAGGAGACATTCTTATTGCTGTACTTAAGATATAATTACTCTTAGCTTCTTTTTACTACAATCTCACTTTACTAATCGCAGTTTGTGATGATCTATAAAATAAAACATTTCGTTTTCAATCAAAAGAGGAATGAAAATTGTACTGTGAGAGATGCGTGGACTATTTCACAGTCTGTCTTTATGAAAAAGGCTACTTTAATCTAGTGTTGAGAAGTTAATCAAGTACATATCATTTATAACTGTGGTTAAAATTGTGCCATGACACTTTTTCAAATATAGTTTTTATCACATATTTAATATTTAGCATTTTCTCTTTTTTTCCTTTTTTGCTCTACATAACTTTCAAATATTTTCCAAGAATGGCCTGCTTACATAATATAGGGTTTTATCACCAACCTGAAAAATATTTTGGCTATATTTTATGTGAGTTTGAATTATAATAACAAGGTGCCTTTTTAAAAATCACTGTTTAAGTCGTTTGTTAGGGAGGGCTTCACATGTTAAATCAGAGTACAGTACTGTTGCGGTGAATCCTTACAATCTGTGGGTTTTGTGGTGTGCCATTACCCATTCCACACGCTGAGCTCTCCGTTCCTGTTAAGTAGTCCAAGATGTGCTCGTTGAATGATGCAGGGAATGTTGTAGTTGGTGCTTATCAAATACACTAAGAATTTGATCACTGAGACTTCAGGTAGCACAGTTATTAGCATGAACTTGTTCATTAAATGGTCTGTATGGGATAGAAAAGTATGAGAATACGTTGTCGGGGGGAAATGGGTTAAAAACTTGAAAAGCATTGATTTATATCTTCCCTTCAGCTGAATTAAAGTTGGACTAGTCTTAACCAATCATTGAGAACTGAAATGGGCGTAGTGCCCCCATATCGCTTACTCAGTCATGTGACTGACGTGATTAGTCTCAGTTTGCTTCTGCGTAACTGCAAATTTCGAGTCAAAGATTTCCAAGGATTTATTTTTCGGCAGGTTGGCGCTGGTGCAGTGTTACCAGTTGTTGCAATATTGAAATGCTTCCATACCAGTTGGTAAATAGATGCTTTCCTGAGCTCTCTGATTGCCTCTATTACTACCCTAGACTTTTCCCCAGCAACTTAAAGAGGTGATGACTGGCACAACACAGAGTCCAATTTTGTAGCACATCGTTGGTGCTTTATCTGTCAGTATAACACTCTGGGATAAAATGCACCTTGCAAAGTTTGAGTTCATTTTACTCAGAGACCCTTTGGGAGTTGTGGTATTGTTCCTTCTTTAGAAGTATTGAATCCAGACTCTGGCATTCGGGGCACGCTTGTCTACCTCTCTAGTTTGAATATATTCATCTGTACAAAGAAAGTACCTGTACTCACTTTATAGGCTGTTGTGAGGACTAAATATGATAAATCTCTATAAAATACTTAGTTTAGTAAAAAACGTATGTCAGGCAATCAACAAACGTTAGTTTCTCTTCTCTTGATCATTATGCACTAAAGCCTTTTGAAAATTAGAAACCGTGTCTCAAGTATCAGTAGCCTCATGCTGGGTGTCAGTAGTTTAGGGTGAAATGGAGGATTTAGCCATTATCCAGAAAGGTTGTTACGCCGTCAGCCAACACCACATAGTAGAGATTCATTCATAGCATGTCTGTTTTTTTCAATTACCTGGATACTTTTTAAAGTATGAGAGTATTCAGTCATTGACTCCAAATTGATTTTTAAATATAAGTACCTAAAAACATTTCAATACAGCCTTTAAAAATACTTCCTTTGGATTATTGATTGTTAAAGGTAAGTGGAATTGCTGGCTGAGGAATCTAATTGAAAGATCATTTGATTAGAAGTGAGGAAGTAGGGTCACAGTTTTTAATTATCTATAATTTTTTGACCTCAGAATACATTAGAGTTTTTGTTGCAGTCAGTCTTTGATTTAGATTTAGATATTTACCAGTATCTTTGTTTTAATTCTTTCTTGTATCTCAGACCCTCTGTTTGGGATCTCTTGCCTTTTGGCTTGAAGTAAGTCTTTTAAAATTTAGTCTCACTTTTTTTTCCTGAAAATATTCTTATTTTACTCTCAGTCTAGATAGTGGTTTTTTGTTTTTGTTTTTGTTTTCCATTATGTAGCAGTTTCTTTTTTCAACACTTGTCCACTTGCCTTCTGGCTTCCATTGCTATAGTTAGGAAATTGGCTGTAAGTCTAATTGTTTTTCCATGTAAATAATCTGCCTTTTTTGGGGAGAGGGGAGCTCTGGACTTCTGAAATCCATCTTTGATGTGTCTAGGAATGGGTTTCCTTGTATTTATCCTATATGAGATTTACTGGACTTCTTGAATGTGTAGATTGGTGTCTTTCTCATCAGACCTGGAATATTCTTTTTCATTATCTCTTCAGATATTTTCTCTGCCAGTCTTTTGCTCCTCTGCTTTTGGACTTATGATTAAATGTATTTTGGACCTACTTCTTTATCTTTCATTTATCTTAATCTCTTTATTTTGCCTTTCTAGACTGTATTATGGTCATCACTTTTGATCTGCCTTCTGGTTTGCTAATTCTCTTCTCAACTACATTTAGTTTGCTATTAAACCTATTATATTGAGTTTTTTCAGTTTTGATTATTGTGCTTTTTATTTTTAGAGTTTGTATTTATTTAATTTTTAAATATGCTTAGGTAATTTTATGTAGTTTTATTTTCCCTGCATATGCTTGTTATCTGTTACTCATAACAAATAATCCCCAAACTTAATGGCTTAAATTTGACAAATGCATTTCCTGTGGATCAGGAATCTAGTTGTGGCTTAGCTGGGTACCTCTGACTGGGTGTGGCACAAGGCTTGTATCAAGTTATCAGACAGTGATGCAATTATTTCAAGGGTTGACTCACTCAGTGGGTGGGATCTGCTTCCAACCTCACTCACATTGTTTTTGATACATTCAGGTACTTGCTGCCGATTGACCGGAAACATCATTTTTTGCCTTGTGAGGCTCTCCACAAGACTACTCATAATGTGGTAGTTGGTTTTTTATGGAGCAAGGGCTTTGATAGATAAAGACGAACCAATAGAAGGTGAGCAAGATAGGAGTCAAGGTCTTTATTGTAACATCCCATCACTTTTACACATTCCATTCATTAGATCTAGCCCACACACAAGGAGTGTGGGGATTGTGCCAGGGCAGGAATATGAGGAGGTGGGCATCAGTGGGGACCAATTTAGAGGCTGGCTTCCATATTGCAGATATTTTTAAGCTTTTAAAAACTTCTTTAAATATAGCAAAAATAATTTAAAATGGAAATACATTTAATATGTTTGAAAAATTTACAAATTCTTACCAGTTTATGAAAATTAAATGTTTCAGTATTCTAGTGTTTAATATCTATTTGGTTGCCAATGCAAAAAACAATCTGTATTGCATTTCACACATTTTATATCTAGATTTCTGTATATACAACTTTATCGGTAATACAGGTTCTTTGATGTTGCAGAATGTTCTGTAGTTTCCATGTGCAGCTTTTGAAAATACTGTACAGTTTGTGAGTACCTCAAGAACCATGAGCAAGAACACAGAGTGATGTCAGACAATGGATGCTTGGCACTGCTGGAAAATGATGTGTTTTAAGAGAATCTTTTGCATTCATTCTGTAGAAGAGGATATATTTAAGTAGTTAGTGTTTTCTTTTACTTATATCTTTCCCCATATTCTGAAGTCATGTCTGTCTCAGGGTAGCTTATGGCAGAGATCATAAATCTTTAGGTCTTAAGACACAGTGGCCTTTTATGTTGAAGATTGGGGCAAGAAATGTAGTGAAGTCTTTCTCTTGGGCATGGACAGTTGAAATACCCTCTTAAGTTGGGCAGGGAACGCCCACTCTTTCAGGGGATATTGTATTCCCTGCCACAGAAATCTGTCTTTTCCTCCATTGCCTGAAGAAAATGATGACAACAAGAAAGATGTAAGCCATTACTACAATATAACATAATGAGCCAAGCCACACGTGTGTGCCGGCTCACACACACACACACACACACACACACACACACACGAAGAATTTAAGGAAGTTGCCCAAACTGGTGTTAATAACAGTGAGACTTGGGATTCAAGCCCAGGTCTGCCGCACACGAAGCTTGTTCTGGTGCTCCAGCCTTGGTCACTCAAATCCAGCTAATGTTTGGCTTCTTTGGAGAAGGCCTCTCTTCCTCTTTTGAACTTTGTAAACATAATTCTGATGTTATAAGTAACACATCTGTTAGTCGCCTGCTGGATTATAGCTAGTCTCCTACTGATCCCTGACTTCTTTGAGGACAGGGATTGTGTCTTATTCATTTCTGTATTTCTGAGACCTAACAGCATGCCTGGAATGTATTAGGAGCTGAGCAAACCCATTTTAACTCAATTAAAGGGAATACTAAGAAGGCTATTGATTTTAAAAAAGAAATCTGTCTCTACTGTAATTCAGCAGATGCAGAACTGTTAGTATGGGCATGACATCCAGAAGTCACTCAAATGTCTCTGGGTTCCAAACTAATTAGCCGCTGAGATATTTTAAGCGGAGATTCCACAGTTTCCTTCAATGGTTGGCTCAAGGCCACTCCATGCTGTCAGCAAATTCTTCCTGATCTTGAACCTGAAGCAGTGGTTTCTAAAATGATGTGCTGCTGCTCTGAGAGAGCTGCTGTAAGTGCCGAAGTTTCATTCTTACCCCTGGGGCATATTTAAGGTTTGAGAACATCTTAAGTCAGCACTTTTTAAAGAGCAGTATTTTTAGTTTCTTGGCCGAATGGTCCTGTTTTAATTCAGGAAACAAAAGGTGTTGGTTTAAATAACAGGGATAGCATCTGACTGTTTCCTCTTCCATCAGCTGTTCCCCTTTGCAAGCAAAATTGTTCACTCTTTTCTCCATATTCTCAAAGCCCCTTTATTTAAGACATACATACACTCCTGCAGGCATGCACATGCACACACAGAGTATTTCATTGTGTATGAATACAGGTTTAGATGTAGGTATACAAAGTGATGCAGACTGTAGATCCTTGATTTTCTCAGGGTTTTCTCCTTGTGCGGTTCTCCAGTGGCGTTCCTGTGACAGCAGACTTTCAGTAAATGTTTGTGAAATACCTGAATGATGAGTGAGATAAAGTGAGGTGTGGGGCTTGAGGTAACCTCGTTATCTTTGTTTGTGCTGCTGTATCACATGTACATGTCTACCTGGTACATTTGCGGAAGATTTTCTCTAAGAGATATGCACTGTGACAATGCTGGCTTAGAAGGTGTACAGCTTGAACTTTACTAGGAAACACCAAAGTATTTTTCAAAATCATTGAAAATCTACATTCCTACCAGCAGTGTATAAATGTTCCTGTTTACCTATACACTGTCTGACTCGGCATTTTCACACATCTTGGCTTTTGTCAGTCTAGTCAGGATGTAATGGTATTTTATGGTGGCTTTAATTTGTATTACATAATTAATAATGAAGTTGAGCAAATTTTCCAGTGTTTATTTGCCATTTTTTAGACCAGTTTTAGGTTTAAACAAAATTGAGAGGGAAGTACGAGGACTTCCCGTATAGCCTCTGCTGCCCCACTCCTCACTTGCATAGCCTCCCTCGTTATCAACATCACTCTTTAGAATCGTAGCTTTTTTTAACCAAGGATGCATCTACATTGACGTATAATCACCCAAAGTCCGTGATTTCCTTTAGGGTTCGCTTTTGGTGTTGTACATTCTATGGATATGTATCCATCACTATAATATAATTCAGAGCTTTTGTCCTAAAAATTCTGTGTATTTTGCCTATTCACCCCCACAAAAAAAAACATTGATTTTTTTTATTGTCTCCATAGTTTTGCATTTTATACAAATCATATAGTTGGAATTGTATGTATGCAGCCTTTTCAGAATGGCTTCTTTCACTTAGTAATATGCATTTAAGTTTCCTTCATGTCTTTTCATGGCTTGAAAGCTTGTTTCCTTTTAGTTGTGAATAATACTCCATTGTCTGTATGTCCACATTTATTTATCAGTTTATCTCCCGAAGGGAGTCTTGGTTGCGTCCAAGTTTTGACAATTATGAATAAACCGACTATAAACATCCTTGTGCAGGTTTTGAGTAGACATGAGTTTGTACCTCGTTTGGATAAATATAAAGAAGCATAATTGCTGGATTATGTGATAAGAGTATGTTTTGTTATGTAAGAAACTGCCAAACCATCTTTCCAAGTGTCTGTACCACTTTGTATTTCTACCAACAATGCATGAGACTTCCTGTTGCTCCACATCTTCGTCAGCATTTGGTGGTATCAGTGATCTGGATTTTGGCCATTCTAATAGGTGTGTAATAGTATCTTGTTTTAATTTGCATTTTTCTGATGACATATGTATGATCTTTTCATATGCTTATTTGCCATTTGTGTATCTTCTTTGGGGAGGTGTCTGTTAAAGTCCATGGCCCATTTTTAAATTGGGTTGTTTATTTTCTTATTGTTGTGTATTAAGAGTTCTTTATATATTTTGGATAACATCGTTTATCAGATGTCTTTTGTAAAGATTTTCTACCAGTCTGTGGCTTGTCTTCTGGTTCTCTTGATGTTGTCTTCTGCAGAGCAGAAAATTTCAATTTTAATGACATACAGCTTATCAATTCTTTCTTTCATGGTCTGTGTTTCGGGTGTTGAGTCAAAAAGCCATCATGCTATTCAAGGTTATCTAGGTTTTCTCCTATGTTATCTTTTCAGAGTTTTATAGTTTTGCATATTACACCTAGGTTTTTGACCCATTTTTGAGTTAATTTTTGTGAGGAGTGTAAAGCCAGTGCCTAGTTTTTTGTTTTTTTGTGTGTTTTTTTTGCATATGGTTTTTATGTTGTTCTAGAGCCATTTGTTAAAGAGACTATTTTTGCATCATGTATTATCTTTGTTCCTCTGACAAAGATCACTTGACTGCATTTATGGGAATCTATTTCTGGGCTCTGTCTGCTGTTCCACTGATCTATTTGTTGATCCCTTCACCAATACCACAGTTTCTTGATTACATGCTTAATAGCATATCCTGAGGTCAGATAGTGTCATTTCTTCAACTTTGTTCTTCTCCTTCAATATTGCATTGGCTATTCTGGGTCATGTGCCATTCCATGTAAATTTAGAAGCAGTCTGTTGTTATCCATAAAGTAACTTACTGGGATTTTGATTGAGATTGTATTGAATTTGTAGATCACATTGAGAGGAACTGACATCTTGACAATATGGAGTCTTCCTATCCATGAACAAGAAATATCTTTCCATTTATTTAGTTCTTCTTTGATTTTGTCCATTAGAGTTTTATAGTTTCCCTCATATAGATAGTGTAGATATTTTATTAGATTTATACCTAAGTATTTCATTTTAGGGAGTGTTACTGTAAATGCTATTGTAAATGGTTTTTAATTTCAAATTTTACTTGTTCAATGTTACTATATGGGAAAGCAATTGGCTTTATATTAACCTTGTATCCTGCAACCTTGCTATATTTTTTTTATTAGTTCCAGAAGGCTTTTTGTTGTTGTTGATTCCTTTGGATTTTCTGTGTAAATGATCATGTCATCCATGAACAAAAACAGTTTTATCTCTTCCTTCCC
This sequence comes from Vicugna pacos, assembly GCF_048564905.1. Taxonomy (NCBI): domain Eukaryota; kingdom Metazoa; phylum Chordata; class Mammalia; order Artiodactyla; family Camelidae; genus Vicugna; species Vicugna pacos. The sequence goes on along the minus strand of NC_132999.1, from coordinate 18,353,624 downwards.
AATATTTATACCTTTTATTTCCCTTTTTCCCTTGTCACATTAGCAAGGACTTCCAGTTCAATGTTGAAAAGAAGTGATGAGAGGGGACATCCTTACCTTATACCTGATTCTTAGTGAGAAAGTTTCAAGTTTCTTACGATTAAATATGACGTTAGCTGTAGGTTTTTGTAGATAGTTTATCAAAGTGAGAAAGTCCACTCTATTCCTAGTTTACTGGAAGTTTTTGTTATGAATGGGTATTGGATTTTGCCAAGTGCTTTTCTGCATCAATTAGATATTATCATCTGATTTTTTTTTTTAGTCTGTTGATGTGATGGATTCCATTAATTGATTTTCAAGTGTTGAACCAGCCTTGCATACCATTTAATTCTATTTGGTTGTTGTGTATAATTCTTTTTATACATTTTTGAATTCAATTTACTAAGATTGTGTTGAGTATTTTTGCGTCTATATTTATGAGAGAAATTGGTCTGTAGTTTTCTTTTCTTGGTATATATTTGTCTGTTTTTGATATTAGGGTAATGCTGGCCTCATAGAGTAAGTTATGAAGTAATCCCTCTGCTTCTGTCCTCTAACAGAGATTGAAGAGTACTGGTATACCTTATCCCTACATGTTTGGAAGAATTCACCAGTGAGCCTGTCTAGGCATGTTGCTTCCTGTTTCGGAAGGCTATTAATTATTGATTTAATTTCTTTACTAGATATAGGCTCATGAAGATCCTTTATTTCTTCTTGTGTGAGTTTTGGCAGATTGTTTCTTTAAAGGAATTGGTCCATTTTATGTACCTTATCAATTTTGTGACCATAGAGTTGTTTATTACCATTTGTTTTTTATTTCTGTGACATGCTTGTGTATTTTGTTCATTTTCCATATTTTATTCTCTATTAGTGATTTCCAAGAATTCTTTATGTATGTTTAAATACTTATACATTTTGTCAGTTCTATGTGCTGTAAATATCTTTAGTATAATTTTATATATTCCTGATGTAAGAAACTTTCCATCACTATATAGTGACTCACTTTAGTGCTAATAGTGATAGCTATTATAATAATATGCTAATAATGATAGTCTGTTTTGTCTGATATTTTTTTCTTCTTTTTTTTTTCATTATGTATTTGTCTAGAGTGCCTTTTTCCATGTGTTTGTTTTCAAAATTTCCATGTCTTTATGCTCTAGGAATGTCTCTCATAAATACTGTATATCTGGAATAGTTTTGTATTGTGTTTTTCATTCCAGCCTCCTAATCTGTTTTTTGAAGGGCAAACTTAAGTGTTTCATATTCATCATGATTATTGATATCATCAAGATTGTTTCTATCGTATTGTTCTCTGTCCCTTTTTTCTTTTTCTTTTTTCTTTAACATTTTTTTATTGATTTATAATCATTTTACAATGTTGTGTAAAATTCCAGTGTTCAGCACAATTTTTCAGTCATTCATGGACATATACACACTCACAGTCACATTTTTTTCTCTGTGATTTATCATAACATTTTGTGTTTATTTCCCTGTGCTATACAGTGTAATCTTGTTTATCTATTCTACAATTTTGAAATCCCAGTCTATCCCTTCCCACCCTCCACCCCACTGGCAACCACAAGTCTGTATTCTCTATCTATGAGTCTATTTCTGTCCTGTGTTTACGCTTTGTTTTTGTTTGTTTGCTTGTTTATTTGTTTGTTTTTATTTTTGTTTTTTAGATTCCACGCATGAGTGATCTCATATGGTATTTTTCTTTCTCTTTCTGGCTTACTTCACTTAGAATGACATTCTCCAGGAGCATCCATGTTGCTGCAAATGGCATTATGTTGTCGGTTTTTATGGCTGAGTAGTATTCCATTGTATAAATATACCACATCTTCTTTATCCAGTCACCTGTTGATGAACATTTAGGCTGTTTCCATGTTTTGGCTATTGTAAATAGTGCTGCTATGAACATTGGGGTGCAGGTGTCATCCTGAAGTAGGGTCCTTCTGGATACAAGCCCAGGAGTGGGATTCCTGGGTCATATGGTAAGTCTATTCCTAGTCTTTTGAGGAATCTCCACACTGTTTTCCATAGTGGCTGCACCAAACTGCATTCCCACCAGCAGTGTAGGAGGGTTCCCCTTTTATCTATGTATTTTTCTTCTTTTGATTTGTTTTGGCTGCTTGAAATAGTATTTACCCAGTTTTATTCTTTTTTATCCCCACTATTCTTAGTGGTTATTCTTAAGCCACAACCCTCCAAAAAGCCTCAAGGCCTTCAAACATTTTCCTTATTTATTGTGTTATTTTAATTCTGTCCTACTTTTTTTAAACAACTGCCACATATCTGATCGTCTTATGATATCGTTCTGTGTTTATTTGGATTAAGTCTGCATGCTTCCATTTTGTTTTCTCATTGTTTCCTCTTTCATCGTAGATCTGTTGCTCTGGGATTATTTTTACTTTTGAAGTGTATCCCTCAGGTGTGCTTCAGAGATTTGGTGATGGTCTGAGTTTGCCTTAACTTTCAGTCTTTCTTAAGAGATTGTTTTATTTGATTGAGCGTACTGGGCTGACAGCCGTTTTCTCTCAGAAGTTCTACCTGCTCATTTCTGACTTTCATGTTCAGGAGACTGCTCTCCTGTCGGACCATCTGTCCTTTGTAGGTGATCTGTCTTTTTGCACTAACTGCTTTTTTTTTTCTCTAATTAACCTTTTTATTTTAAGGTAATTGTAGATTCATATATAGTTGAGTATCCTTTACCTAATATGCTCTTTACCTAGACATTTCCCTTGGTATTTTGCAAAACTATCGTGTAATATCACTCTTCTTTGTAATTTTGTTCTTCAGTTATTTAGACATTTCGAACCTGGTAATTCCATATCCTGTACCAGACATTCCAACACCTGTACATCCTGGACATCTTGGACTTTCGCTCCTTTCAGCTGATCCTAATGTGCTTTGAGATATTTTAATGTGTGTTCATTACTTGATCACATTATGTGAGAATCCTACCAGCCTAAAGCTGGGGTGGTTTCTTTCCAGAGAGGATTTGTGTCTGTTTTGCTAGGGTCCAGGGATGCCACAGAACCAGGGCCATTCTGAGACTCTTAAGGGCCTGACTCGGTAAAGGAATCACAGTCTTGGTTCTTCCCACACCACATCCTTTGTCCTCGGGGCTACTCTGCCTCTCCTCCACTCTGGCTGCTTACTTCATTCAGTGGCAGCTTTGCTTAAGGTTGATTTGTTTTCTAGTGGGGCTTGTGCACACAGCAGTATATCACAAATTAGGTCCTATCAAAGATCCAGCTACTTTGTAGCAGAAGGCTAGTAATGTTCTTAGTCCGCCATATTGATGGAAGCTGAAGTTCTGGAGAAAAGGTAACAGTGGTTATTCATCTTTGGAATGAGTATTGAATAAAATTGTGCTATCTTTGTAGTGTATATCTTGGAGTTTTGCCAGTATTCCCCCTTGACCCCCTTTCAGGACTGAAGCACTCTTTTCCCCACTTGCTGGGCACTGCTATCCTCTGTGACTTGCCCCCTTGTCTGAAGAGGACTGCCATGACCAAGGGTCAACTTGCATCCAGTAACTATTGATGTATCTGTGTGCTCCATTCAGGACACCTCTCAAGGGCCATCCTAGCTCAGATTCCCCTGTGGGGTTGGTTGAGAACTTTATTGTGACTGTCACAGCTCACGTTCTCTGCAAATCCTGCTTTTGTCACTTCCCCACAGGCGCTGATGATCTTATGGGAACCCCTCCAACCCCCACCCCCAATAAACTTCCTGCCTGCAAATCTGTCTCAGAGTCTGCTTTCCAGGAGGAAATTGACCTAAAACAGTCTCATTTTCAAAAATTTTTGTAACTGACATGGCCCCATAGAGTACATACTTAAAATATCTATTATTGTGTCATGAATTTCAGTCCTGGGAGCCATTTAGAAATAACCTAGTTTTACATCACTCTAAAATAAAAAATTGAGATCCCAGAGTTGAAATATTTTACAAAGATCACCAACTCGCATGGTGGTCTGCTGCCTCCAAACAAAGGGGGCTGAATTCTGATCTTTACTTTTTAAGCTCTTTTATTGAAGTGATCTGTGGTTCTGAGCCTTGGAGACCAAGGCACTTCCCGGCCTTTAGTGCTGAGTTCCTCCTTTGCCTCTTTGTGTATTTTTTCGTTCTTTCCTTGGATATTCCTAGCAAGTTTCTTCAGATAGTTTTGAGCTGTGGCCACAAAATGGAGTACAGAAAAGTTAGCCAGAGTTGCTATAACAAAGAAAGTTGATACATTTTTCTTTCTTGTTTCCTGCAGCAGCCTTACAGCTACTGGGTGTGGGTGTAGGTGTAGGTGCAGGGCTCACTTCTTGGGCCTGTTCCTCGTCCCAAATGCAGAAAGTCCCAGCTCTTGATTGAATGCTCGCTGGCTGCCGTGAAATTTATAGCCTTTTTTTTTTTTTAATCCAGGGGCCCCACATTTTAATTTTTCAATGGGCCTCACAAGTAATGTAGCTGGTCCGGGATAGATCATTGATATAGAAAGAGGAACATGGCCTTTAGATGTCTGAAAGATGTGGGATTGAGTCATGCCTCTCTCCTCTGTCTTTTATGGCCTTAGGTCAGATTCTTAAACCCTCTGAACCTCTCTCCTCATTGAGAAAATATTGATGATGGGACCTACAAGTATTTGAAATTCACTAGTTAAAAAACTGATTAACAGATACTGCTATAGTAGCTACCACGTGGGAAAATTAGAATTAGCAAGGTTAAGCCAGTGGATTCTGGAATCAGATTTCCTGGGTTCATGTCTGGGACTTATAATTTACCACTGGTGATACCTTGGATAAGTTCCTTAAACATTCTTTGTGTCCCATCTGAAAGTCATAGAATGTGTGTCAGTGTTGAATGGGTTCATTCTAACTTCTCAGCATGGTACCTCATTCAGATGTTAATGTTACTGGTTTTAGGAAAGATACGCAAACTCTTCTAACATATGTGTGCTATGAAAGAAGATAATCCAGAGGGTCCTTTGTAGAGAAAAGCTTGGGGACACATGTGAACAACACTGTGGTGAGGGACATGCCAGCTATAAACCACAGAGGAGAACACTTGGCCTTGTCAGCCCAGCAGCCCCTCCACTTAGCATTCACCTCTGGACTGGTCAATCTGTCCTTGAGGAGGAGAGGTAATCCCTTGTCTGTATGTTCTAAGCAGTTAATTCTAGAGTACGGCTTTATACAATTTTACCCTTGAAATAGAAAACCTGGAGGCACAGAGTCCTTGTGATGGTTGTATGCTCATTTCTTCATTTTCATACTTGGCACCCACTTGGAGGACAGACTTCTGCCGTAATCTGCCTCACTAGTCATCCCAAAGGGAGTAAGTCTCCTGGATGAGCTCTGAGAGGGAAGTCCGAATTCTTGCAAAACATTTCAGAACGTTCCCAAGATACAGTGTAGTGAAAAACTAAACTGAAGCAAATAAGCCCCCCCTACCTCAACCCCCCCCCAAAAAAGCAAGCTTCCTTCCTCTAGAGTACTCTATCCTTGCTATGAACTGAATATTGTACCCCAGATCCCTGTGTTGGAGCCCTACCCTCCTCTCCCTGAACTGTGGTAGTGTTTGGAGAAGGGGCCTTTGGGAGGTGGTTAGGGTTAGACGAGGTCATGAGGATTGGGCCCTCATGATGGGATTAGTGGCTTTCTAGAATGAGGAAGAGAGAGTTCTCTCTCCACACCCCAGCACCAGGGAGAGGCCATGTGAGGACACACAGCGAAGGTGGCCCTCTGCAGGTCAGAAGCATGGCGCTCATAGAGCAGGACCATGCTGGCACTCTGATCTCAGATGTCCAGCCTCTAGAAGTGTGAGAAAATAAACTTTAGCTTTTGAAGGCACAGTGCCTGTGATGATTTGTTACGGCAGCCTGAGCCGAGCTGGTCCCTTCTGACAGTTCTCTTCCATTTGTGCTTTTTCCTCCGTTGGATTGATGCTCTCTGATCACTAATAAGATGAATTACCAGAAATATTTAGGTAAAAATTAATGAGTGCCTCCCCATAAGAGCATTAAGAGAGTATTTAGCTTGCTGTTGTGGGCTGAATTGTCCCCAAAAGATAAGCTGAAGTCCTAACTTCCATATCCATGAATGTGATCTTATTTGAAAATAGGGTCTTTGCAGATGTGATCAAGACGAGGTCATATTTGAGTAGGGTGGGACCCCACATCCAATATAACTGGTTTCTTCATGAGAAGGGACAGTGCCATGTGAAGACACAGGAGGAGGCCCTGTGATGACAGAGGCAGGCACTGGAGGGATGCGGCTGCAGGCTAAGAGAGCCAAGGCTCTGTGGCCACCGTCGGAAACCAGGAAGAGGCAAGGAAGTGTTCTGCCCAGAGTGGGAGCTTGGCTGTCCTGACATCTGGATTTCAGACTTCCGGCCTCTAGAATTGTGAGACAGTATATTTGTTTTAAGTACCCAGTTTGTGGTACTTCATTATAGTGGCCCTTGGAGACAAATACCGTTGCCTTCTTTCATTCAAGCAGGATTTTATTCCTTTTTCTAAAAAAAATTAAAGTACAGTCACTTACAGTGTGTCAATTTCTAGTGTACAGCATAATGTTTCAATCATATGTATACATACATATGTTCGTTTTCATATTCTTTTTCATTGTAGGTTACTGCAAGCTATTGAATATATTTCCCTGTGCTATACAGAAGAAACTTGTTATCTGTTTTACATATACTAGTTAATACTGGCAAATCTTGAAATCCAAATTTATCCTATCCCTTCCTCTTCCCCCCCTGGTAACCATAAGATTGTTTACTATGTCTGTGAGTCTGTTTCTGTTTTGTAGATGAGTTCATTAGTGTCTTCTTCTTTTATTTTTTTTTTAAGATTCCACATATGAGTGATATCATACGGTATTTTTTTCCTCTTTCTGACTTACTTCACATAGAATGGCAATCTCCAGATCCTTCCATGTTGCTGCAAATGGCATTATTTCATTCTTTTTATGGCTGAATAGTATTCCTTTGTATGTATATACCACAGCTTCTTTATCCAGTCCTCTGTTGATGGACATTTAGGTTGCTTCCATGTCTTGGCTATTGTAAATAGGGCTGCTATGAACATTGGGGTGCATGTATCTTTTTGAATTAGCATTCCCTCTGGATATAAGCCAAGGAGTGGGATTGCTGGATCATGTGGTAAGCTTATTTTTAATTTTTTGAGGAATCTCTAAACTGTTCTCCATAATGGCTGCACCAAAATACATCAGGATTTTGTTCTTGCATTTAGTCTTTTCTCTCAGTGATTGTCATCAGTAGAATCGCCTTCAAAGTAAATGAACAAGATACACAGGTGCGAGGACCTTTTAAATTCTAGTCATCTAGTTTTGTGGAATAAAATATGATCTGGAGGGAAGAATTGGGATGGGAATGGAATCCATGCCATAGTGCCACCTAACCCCCCCAGGGTCCACACCTTCTGTAGCTGCTAATGGACAAAGTGCACATGCCTGTTTGATGGTGTAGGGGAGGTGACTGCAGTCTGTTTCTTGCCAAGTTTGTGATCGATGAAAGGCCACAGTATGTTTGTCTCAGGTGTAGAGGGAGCTGTAAAAACTAGAAAGGTAATTTGTATTATACATGCCTTTTATTTATGGAATCTTACTTCTAATTGTGAACATGCTCTTTTAAAAATTCTTCTTGAAATATTTGTTTATAACTATGTATCATTCAGTCCCTCCTAGATGAGCAGAAGTAACCTATTTTCATTTTATTTTCCAACACAAGGGGGCAGCATTGGACCACTGTTCATTTCCTGTAGGACATACACAGCTGTACTTCGTGCAGGTTTCAGTACACAGCGTACCTCTCTGAAATGGTTAATCACTTTAATTGCACAGAGTAAGACCCCGGTTATTTATCACTCACATGACATTTACTTTAATGCTAATGTTGAAAACAGTACCCTGTGATGGGCATTCCTACAAATTTTATACATTTCATAAAGCCTTCATTGTTTGATTCTATAGTAATCACCCAATTGTGAGAAGACTATGTACTATTGTGTGGTGTAGTGTTTATGTGTGGTAATTTTCTAGAAATACGAATTCGCTTAAATGGAATTTTCCATCACATGACTGGGAAGTAGAGAGGGACCCAGGAGATAGGCCTGTTTGACATAAAGGATGAACAACTCGCAGAGCAGGTGAGCCTCCTGTCAGGTGTGTCTGCATGTCCTGCAATAGAGTGCAAGTGGTGCCGCCTCCAGGCAGGTCCGTACAAGTGAATGGGCTTGGAGACGGGGGATAGGGTGCAACAATAATAGTAACGGTAATAGTAATAATAATAATAATAATAATTAATAATACTAAGTACCATTTATGGCTGTTCATTTTATCCTTTATTTGCATAACCGTATTATTCTTAATATAATCCTCTTGTCAAGTTACTCTCATTTTTATAGGCAGGGGAGTGGAGGCTTGGTCTGATTAAGTGATTCGCCCCTCATTCACGACGCCTGTGGGTGGCAGCACTGACCGCCAAACCCAGGCTTCTCTCGCTACTTCCTGTTGCTTTTCCATCAGTGTACAAGAGATTGAATCCAGTGATTCACTGTAGAAAGTTATTGGATCCAATATTCAAACTTCTTTATCCCTACGCCATCCAATTCATATATCTGATTTAGTCTAGGGCCCTGTGATGGTTAATTTTACATGTCGACTCTACTGGGCTAAGGGGTGCCCAGACAGCTGAGAAAACATTATTTCTGGATGTGTCTGTGAGGGTGTTTCTGGAAGAGATTAACATTTGAATCAGTGAAGATCCTGCTCTCCAATGTAGACGGGTATCGTCCAATCCTTTGAAGGCGTGAATAGAACAAAAAGGCGAATTTGCTCTTTATTAGAGCTGGGACGTCCATTTTCTCCTGCCCTTGGACATTGGCACTCCTGGTTCTTGGGCCTTTGGACTCAGACCAGGACTTGGCTGGATTGCACTACTGGCTTTCCTGGTTCTCCAGCCTGCAGACAGCAGATGTGGTTTTGTTTTTTTTTTTTTTTTTTCTGTTGTTCTTTTGGCTTTCATAATCATGTAAGCCAATTCCTGTAATAACTCTCCATATTATATGTGTGTGTGTGTATACATACATACCCTCTTGTTTCTTTGAAAAATCCTGACTATACAACTACCTTAAGCAAAATACAAAGTGCTATATAAAGTCTAAATTTTATTATTGCATTTTTTTAGCTCTTTACATCTGAGCAATTATTTAATACCTTATCTGAGAGTCTGGATCTCAGCAGAACTGTTGGGGGAGGTTGTAGAAGACCCCAGTCCCTTTCAGAGTTGTGTTTCACTGTACTGGTGTGTCAGCGACTAAAAAGGGAGTACTTGCTTTTGCATGGCAGCACAGTGGAGTCCCATCACACATCTTCCTCTGAGAAGCCCAAGGTGCAGCAAAGATGGTGGGTTACTATCTCCGTGTCCTGCCAGTGGCAGGTAAGGAAGACAGCATCTTAACGTTTGAGGAAGAGAAACTGAGGCAAGAACAAATTGCTGAAGTAGATTGTCAGTGATTGCTAATGGTTGAAATCTTTGAGCTAGCAGTGTTTGTTCTTGAACCAGAACTCTACCTTTGGAGTTTAACATCACTTCAGGAGAAGAAAGGTTTGAATTTTAGTCCCATGTTTGCCACTTTCTGGCACTTGACTTTGGGCAAACTCCATGAGCCTCAGATTCCTCATTTGTGGAAGAAAGATAAGAATAATGCCAATTTCTGGGGATTATGAGATAAACAAATATATGTGTGTATGTATATGTATGTTTATATATATTTAATTTAATATACTTATAAGTTTTTTTTTTTGGTACACACATACTCATTCAATAAATGATGGCCAGCCTTTACAATTTTTTTTGTTTTAATCTACTCTGCTCTGTGACAAGGGCACCAATTTCTAACTCAAGAGCCGTCTGCAGTTGTGAGCAGTGCCCACTGAGGCCACTGGGTGTCTCTAGAGAGCTTAAATTTTAAGAGTTAAGATGAAAGATGGTGTGAGCATGCTTGATAAACTGTAAAGCTTTGTAAAAATACAAGATTGTAATGGTCCCTTCTCCGAGCTCAGCTTCTACTTGATACATACGTATGCTTTTGTGCTTATCTAGTTAGTTCAGATCAATAAACATTATTGAGCATCTAATATATACTAGGGACATATTCCTTCATTTTACAATGTGCTCGGTCTCAGGCACTCTGTATTCAGCCATGAACAACATGGACTAAACCTCTGCCCTTGGAGCTTGTGTTTGTAAGGGCGGCAGTACACAAACATGTCCACATACGTAGACTGGTAGAATGGTAGAAATATGAAGGAAAACGAAGCTTGCTAAAGGGCTGGAGAATGATAATGGATGCCATTTTAAGTAGTATGTCTTGAAAACCTCCTTTGGGAAGGTTAAAACTGAGCAAAGACTGAATTATATAAAGGAGTGAGCCACATATGTATCTGGGGAAAGTAACCTCTCATCAGAGAGAACCAAAAGTAAAAGGCCTTGAAAACAAGACGTGTGGTGGTTGTGTTTGAGAAACAGCAAGGAGACCAGGGTGAACCATGAGAGTTGATGAATTTCCTAAAGAATTCATTGTCTCTTTGGGAGACCATATCTACTACAATATTATAATTTCATAATTCCTCTAAGTGTATTTTAGTAAGAATAATGATAATAATTAGCACTTGAGTAGTCACTATGTTCTTGGTTAATCCTTACAACCCTACCAAATAAATATAATTACCCCCTATTATTCAGAGACTCTAAAGAGCCTTTTTAAGGTAACACATCCAGGAAGTTGGTGAGCCAGCACTTTGTGTTGTTTGGAAGCGCAGGCTGCAGAGTGACTCAATGGGAAGACAGATGAGTGAAAAACTATGATGTGAGAGGAGTTATGGGAAGCTACCAAGAGCAGGTGACATGCCACTCGTGCCCTGGAGGACGAGGATGAGTTCCTTAAGGAAAGAGAGGAAGGGATGGAAGTGGAGAGAGAATCTCCTGGCAGAAACAAAGCAATGGAGGCTCAGAAGAGCATGGTTTATGCAGGAAATAGCACGTAGTTAGGCATCGCTGAAGGATCTGGAACAGTAAGTGGGATAGATACATTCTTGTGCCTACAAGTGCCAGGGGGAAGGTCTGCTACCATGATACAGGACACCTCCCGGCCATGGCTGGGTGGAGATGGAACCCTGACCCAAATGCAGCAGAATCAGATGTCTTACTAGGGACACGTGACTTGTGTGGCTTGGCTCAAAAAGATGAGGTGGCTGAAACAGATTCTCCCTTTCAAAATTTTGAAGCAAAGATACCAAGACGAATGCCAGTCTATGAGGAGCCCTAGAATAGGGAGGTTACCTGAATGGGGGTCCCAGGAGACCATGTGAAGACTGATTAGGAAGCTGTTTGCAGAAAGAGAAAAATGCAGCCCCTGCAGAGATGAGCAAAGATGCAACATTGAGGTCTATGAAGAAAAGGATTGGAGACAGCAGCCCCCCAGTTTCTGCTGTATTTACAGTTCCTATGTCTTTAGGGCTCATAAGGCAGATCTGTTTCCTGTCCTGGACCCCAGAGATCTCTGTATCCTAAAATGAAGGGAATCCTATAATCTGTTACCCAAACTGGCATACTTCTGAGAGTGACAGGTGGGTGCTATTAAAAATTGTAAGCATAAATAGATGAACAACAAGGTCCTACTGTATAGCACAGGGAACTGTATTCAATAATTTCTAATAATCTATAATGAAAAAGAATATGAAAAAGAATATATACGTATAACCGAGTCACTATGTTGTACACCAGAAATTAACACAACCTTGTAAATCAACTATACTTCAATGAAAAAAATTGCAAGCGTAAACTGGCCAATGACAGATACAAACTGGGACATGGGCAGCGGCTGCTACTTGCTGCCCAGAAACTAGCAATGATGATGACAACAAAGCACAGTTTAATTTGCAGGGTTTGCTGCTTTCCATGGTGTAAAAACACCCGTGGCGGTGATTCTAAACTCTCAATGCAGTATCAACTGGTTGAAGAATTCCTGAAAATGTAATAATCAGCTTTCTCAAGCTGTGACAGGTCAGCTCCAGCACACCGCTGGGTGCATGTTGCCCTACCTAAAATACTTCTTCCCCAAGGTCCACACTCCTTCATTTTCACTTAGGTTTTCTGAGTGCATTTGATTCTTGCAACTCCAAAAGGACTGATTACAACAGTAGTGTGTTTGGGCTTGAGAATGTAGGCGGTGGGGTGTCTGCCTCCAAACTCCACTTCCGGCTCCTTGACGGGGGAGACTCCCTGTGACTGCCTTTACACTCCGTGCGTGCCCAGCACGGTGAGGAATATGCGGGGGCTGCCAGTAAACAGCTGCTGATTAATGCTTCCGGGGTCACTCATTGGCTCCCCAGAGCACGGTTACCCAACTGTGATTTACGATTTGCCTGTCAGCCTTGGGAAAGCGCCTTTGTGACAGATGAGCAAATACCTGCTTCTCAGGGGATTCTGAGACCTGGGCTCTGACAGCCTTACCCAGATCTGATTACTGTCAACTCACCATCCCCTGTCAAACTCTAGCCTTCCATAGGCAGGAAATGAAGGTTGTCCGTTCAGGGGTGGGATGGTCCCCCCGATTTCCCCGTGGGGACTAACGGCCTGATCAGCACTGCCCCTTAGCTTGTTCACATTGGCCTGAGGCAAGCACTGTCACACTCACTGTTCATTCTTTGTTCTTCAAATAGCACAATCTTCAAAAGCAGCATCTTCCAAACTGCTTTCGAAATAAACTGGTTCCCTGAGCTTGTTAGCGGAGCCTGGTTTGTGCAAATCAATCTTTATCTGGACTCTAGATTTTTCCTTTCTTTCCCTCTTTTTTATTCCTATGTCTGCTTTTCTGTAAAGATGTTTCTACATTTTTAGAGAATGGTGAAATATCAGAAGAATTCCGTTTCTAACAGACTTCAGAGAAGCAGTTTTCCTCGTTTCTGAGAGGTGATGAGATTGGAAGACCTTTCCTCTGAAAATCCCAAATATATCGTTGTTAAACAGTTAATACTGCACTTTTGCTGGGGCAAAGTTTATTCTGAGCCAGACACAGGTGTGCTCATGCACATGCGCGCGCGCACATAGACACAAACATGCATATTCTTTTCCAGCAAGTCTCTGCTGAGATGAAATCAGGGAAGTGACAGTTCCTGTACCACTACTGTCCTTTTAAAGTGAGTTACCTAAATTGTTGTTTAGGTACAGAAGTCTTCCCAGTTTATGTGCCAACCAAAATGATTAAACGATTATTTTCCAAGGTGAATTATTCCAAAGTACTGTAAAAACTAGGGTACAAAGTCCTTAACTGCAACTAAAGACTCTATAAGCCTCAGCTTTTAGTAGACATGCGTCAAAATCAGGAAGATCAGGATTCACTGTTCCTGGTACTTTTGGTTGTAACAAGAGTAGTTAACCTTATAAAAACTGTAGTGTGAAAATCAATTCACAAAATTCTATGCGCTTGCAATGTGTCCGGTAATGTCTTTGATAATGCAAAATAGGACATGAGGCTAGATAACAGATGTTCATAAAGTGGTATATATCTATATCTATACACATGTATAAAGCTGTTTGCTAAAACATTGTTTAAAATTTTGCAGAAGAGTAAGAATTCTACATATCTAATAAAGAAGCATGATTTCATTTGCAGCCACTTAATGGATTGCTATCATATCATTTAAAACTATGTTATAGAAGAATATTTGCTGTTTTGGAAAGATATCCAGAACTTAATTGCCAAATGATGAAAACAATCCTCAAAATATATTTTTACACATGTGAGTCTGGTGTGTGTGTGTGCGTGTGTGTGTGTTTAATAAGACCTTAAGACTAGAAAAAGGTATACCAAGGTATTAACAGTGGTTATACCTGGGTAAAATGATTGAAATTAAGTTGCTCTATTTCTTACTTATATTATTTATTGTGCTTTGTCTTTACCTTGACGCCGCCTTGAGCATGCTGAACTATTTCAGTTAAAGGAAAAGTTACTCTGAATGAACTTACTGAATTTTGAAGAAGGTAAATAAAGTCATACACAATTAACTTAAAGTGAAGCACGTATATGTGCTGAACTCATGGAGTGGGGACACATGAGTAGCTCATTAAGTCCTGCCCTTCTATTCAGATTCAGAGATAAATTTTAGAAAGGTGAGCAGGGTAACCTAAAGGAATGGGAACACCTTGGGCGGCATGAATTGATGGCTGCTTAAAGAGTTAAGGCGTCTCATCCCCCTCCAGAGCAAGAAGAACAAAGCTTTGACTGTACTATTAATTAGAATTCAGCTTTGCATAGTCTGTGGTTACAAACTTCAGTGAAATTGGTGCAGGATCCTATTCTCAAAGGTTACAAAGCACATATTGTTGTCAAAGTAAATCTAGTACAGAAAGATGTCATTCTTGGAATAAAAGTTAAATGCATTTTAAATGCATTTTACATGGAGCAGACCACACTACACCATTTCATAGGTTTAAATGTTAAACCGTAATGAACATTTCCAGGAATCTTGCCAGCTTTTTTTACTTAGAAATGAATGCTTTTATTTTCCATGAATGCAAAACAACATATTTTAATAATTTATCTGATGGGAAAAAAATTTAACTGAAATATAATATTGTTAACCATTATGGTCCCCAGTTAATGGATCAAGGTAACCATGAATCAGTTTCTATAAGGCAAACATTGTATCTTACTCACCTTGTCCCCAGGTGCTTGACACAGTACCTGATGGAGAATAGGAACTCACCGAAAATGCACATACTTGATGGAGCTGGAAAATGTGCTTACATGGAAGTCTCCAGTCTGTGCTTGCTGTTGAATAGAATGGTGTGTGGACGGAGAGACCAGAGACTTGAGTTCTAATCCCAGTTCTTCTATTAACTCAATGTATGACTTCTCTTTGTGTCTTCATTTACCCATTTGCTAAAAAGGAAATTGGACTAGATTAACTCCAATGGGAGTTTCTTTCATATTTAAGTACCTAGATTCTAAAGGATCCCTCAGGGGTTTTTTCCTCTCCCTCCCTATTTGCCCAAGCTCATGTACTTATTAATGTATTCCACAGATGCTTACTGAATGCCTCCTCTGTGCAGGCATTGTGCTATGTCACAGAATAGGCCAACAGACAAGGCGCGCACAGCCCCTGGCCTTGAGGTCCCTTCCTCCAGGGAGAGAGCTGTGTGCCCTCCTACTTGACTGACTACATTTTGAAAATTTTCACTCATTGTTTAAAGTATGCTCTTCAAGTAATGGGAAATTATTCTTAATGGGTAAGTGTCATCAGAGAGCTCTCTTTGATAAGATAAGTGAATTCAGAAAGATTGAACTCATAGTTTGTATTTCCTTGTGAATTGTTTGAATGGACCAGAACAATGACAAATTCCAAGTTTTCTAGCTTTTTAGTGACTTCGTGGGTATACTTCATATTACAATGTAGATATACATTTAAAATGCCATTTATAAATTATATTTTATAAACTGTAATATTACCATGGCACCGGAGTAAACTGACAATTAGAAGGAATGTTTCAGGGACATATTGTGAGGGCATGCTGCCATGTAATTATGACACAACCATATGACCCATTTTTCTTTTGCTCTAAGAGTTTTCTTAATGCAAAGCATCTCTATACGTTAATAAAATGAAGGTAACTATGCTAAAATAATCGAAGCCATAGAAACTTGTATTCCTTTGATCTGAGAGGGGATGTACTGAAGCAGTGTGTCTGGTTTGACTTCAGAAGCACCGTGCGTTCTCAGGGTAAGACAGAATAGGCTGATGATTCTGCCGTAACGAAAAACTCCCAACTCTCAAAGGCTTAAAGCACTATAGATCTTATTCTTCTCATGGTACATATTCATCTTGGATATGGATGGGCTGGATGGGGCATAGTCCTCCTGGGGTCCATGGTGACAGCAGCCACCACCTCACACACGTTCATGCGACGTGCAAGAGACACAGAATGCCCCGGAGGGCCTCACCCAGGCCGTGGATTGCTTGGCTACATCCAGTTACAAATCGTTGGTCTGAATTAGTTACATGTTCCGTATTCTCACAGAGGGGCCAGGAGGTGTTATCCTACCATGTGCCTAAAAGGAAGACAGCTGGGTTCCTCGGTGACTAACACTAATCACTACCATGCGGGGTGTGAAAGACTCGTCTCCAGGCATTAGCTCTCTCAATTTGCTTGGGAATCAATTAACTGTTGGCTATCCTAGCCACTTGTTCAGCTGGGAAACCATTTTTAAAAAATATCCAAGCACCGTCTTTCTTGAAAAGATCTGCTGCCTTCTGTCATCTATTGCTGAAGCTTCATCGACATCTTCGAATTTTAGATTTGTGACAACATGTGCAATGATGTGTATTTTCTACATCTTGCCCATGGATATTCATCACTTTATGACTGTGATTCTCGAAAGCATTAAAAAAAGAAGTAAGTAGGTCATAGTAGAGGTTTTGTTTCTTCAATTCTTCTTTTCCCCTTTGTGTTTTCATTAGACCCTTTCAGGGTTTTACTTTGAATTGTTACATTAGTATAATTCTTTGACTGTACTCTGCTAGGCTTGCTAATTTTCCATTCTAGTGCAGTTCTGAGCCAGAGCAGATAGGAATTTGTCAGAAAACCATTTCAGGCTCGCAGTACTTCTGCATATCAATCTTGAAGGTTCATTTCATTACTCGACTTTCTTAGGTGAAGTAGTAAACAATGTATGAATGGCTTTTACTTTATGTCTTCAAACTATAGCACTTTTATATGCATTAACAATTTTGTTCATTTCTTCATTTACTTGTTCAACAAATTTTTATTGTACTCTTACTGTGGCGGGTACTCAAACTGATTTAATTATATGACTATTACTGAGAATTTATGAGGAGTCACAAATGATTTTCCAAGTAAGTTAGTTACACTTTAAGGGTCACTAAAGGTTCTATTCTTTTATATGAAGCTGGCAATACAAGCTTAACAATGGAACATGCACTCTGAAATACACGTCCAGTGGCAGGGGCTAGATGACACTCTTTTCTGTGATCCTAGCATTTGGACGATTATTGACTGGAGGTACTGATATGGTGTGCTGCCATTAAATATTCTGGAATCCATACGTTATTCACTAAATCAACCAAAAGTAACTGTGTGCTTACAGTGTGCCTTACTCTTTGGTAAAAACTTAGAATATAAAGATCATTAAATCAAAAACCATATTATCCTGGAGTTCACAGTAAACTGGGGGAAACAGATGTGTGAATGTACAATTAAGAAGTATATAATGTAATAAGTTTCATGGTAAAAGTACTTACCGAATACAATGGAAATACCAAGATGTTGTGGGAAACCAACCTGGGGTTGTTGGTGAGATGTTCCAAGAGTGGGGCCATCGAGTGACATCTACTGGGGTCTCAAGTGGAATTCACTTAGCAGGAGAGGAGGGAGAAGACCATTGCGAGCACAACAAGTAGCATGAGTGATTAAATGCACGGAGGTGTGAAAACATGTGCAGCTCGAGGGCTGTGGACATGGGGATGGGGGGTGTTTGGGGAGCGCTGGGGGTGTTTGGGGAGCGCTGGCAAGAGATGAGGCTGAAAGAGAGCCCTGAGCCAGGCAGAACAGGGTCTTGGCTTGGATTTGCCTCCGAAGAGTATATTACTTTTTCAGAGTAAGAAAAGAGAGGCATCAGCTAAAGGAATTGAAATTTATCTGGGATCATTGACACTGAAAAAGCAAGAGAGTGACACAGTCAGGTTGATATATTTAGGAAGATAAGTAATTGCAGTGGGGGATGGAGAGGGAGAAACTAGAAACAGTGAGACCTGGAGGCACACAGAACTTAAATCTTGGTTTCACCAGCTTAATTCTCCAATGACTAGATTCTAGGCAGTTGAGATAGGTGACTAATTCTTGTGCTTTAATCTATAGTATTATGACTTTGTGCTCAGAAAATGGCAGCCGGTCCTTCAGTACCTTGATTGCTTTTTTCTACATACGTATCTCTATTGAATTTTCTTTCAAGTATCAGTACATTTGTTAGAAAGCAGCATACATGGTAACAGCAGTCACTGCCTTCCTCAGCTGTATAAATCTGCATAGTACTAAACACTTCTATTAATAGATTGTAATAGGTATACTGGGGAGATTTCTCAAGGAGTTGTTTCGTGAAGAGCCTCGTGTGACTTAAATGCAGTAACCCATCAGCGAAGAAAGGAAGGAGTTGATGTCACATACGTAACCATTGATAGAGTTTGAAGAGTAAAACATAGTTGAAGTGAAGTGAAAGTACTGTTACTTATTTCAACTGTTTCAAAAGTGGAATATGCTAGTCCCCTGACAGTGTTCAGACAGGATGCTGGCATCAGCGGATTTCTGACAAATCAAGAATGAAAACAAGGGAGAATGATTAGTGCCAAAATTGACTAGATTATCTCCAGAATGCATAGTTGGTGTTTTGCTATCTTCTCATATAACAATGTATAATTTGAAAGGTTTCAGAAATGGACATCATTATCAACAATGAAACAAACTAGGTCACAATCTCTTCTTCCTTTGGGCTTTTAAATGCCACATCTTGTATCTCATGAACATAAAAGCCATTATCTCTGTCACCAAGAAATAGCCACCCTTGTTACTTCTCTCTGTTACGAAGTCACACTGTTCTTTCCAGCCAGACTGGGTAGAGGCTGTGGTCCAAAAAGCTTTGTTAGAATGTTATTACTGCATATTTGTTGGATTTTCTGTTTCTTTTAAATGGATAAATTTGATGTGGAAGTTTCTAAGCATTCAGGTCCCTTGCACTTTCACATGCAGGTTACATTTTATGGCCAGATTGCCAGTTGTTTTACAAGTTTGCTGTTTAGATGGATAGTTTCTCAAAAGGCCAGGAGATTATTCCTTCAAGTGGTCTGCTGGCGTGTGTTTGTACAGTTCTCTGGAGTGCCATATCATGCTATGTTACACGAAGGGTTTTTTTTTTTTTGTCATTTGGATTATGTGTTTATTATAGATTTTGAGATCTCAGGAAATCCATGTATCTTTACCTTCTGGGTCTTAGTTTTTTTCCTACAATATTTTATAGGTCTAGATTGTTTGGGAAGAGGTGTAATAAAACTGAATATTTTCCTAAAGAAGGGTGCAATTTATAATCTTCTAGATCAATCTTTCTGGGATTGAAAATAACTTTGGCCAAAGAATGATGGTATTTTTCAGTTGGTGAGTATGACATAGGATAAGACAGAATCAACCTGAAGGTCTATGAAATTTACCAAAAAGTAGTGGAAGTGGAGGAAAAGATAAAAGGGATTACATCCTATTTGATATACACCAATTTACTGTTTCTGCCTGCCTGTTTCTGGACAGAATTTTCTATTTTTTCCCCCATATTTAAATGCAATTATACTATAACTAATTAGTCGTCTCACCTTTTCAGTGAGGAGAGGAGAAGATAACCCATTCTATTGCTTTTAGCTTCTCCAGGACCAAACGCTTATTGAATGCATAAGATTGTGGCATAAGGTTGATTGTGACAAATTGTTGCCTTAGAGAATTTCTAGTCTAGCAAATATTTTATCTTGTACATTCTTTTGATTGCATTTAGGTAAAGTTCTAGGAGCAAAGTGTTCTTTTGGCTGAAAATCTATCCCTTCTGTTTTTATCAGGAAAACCCAGGTCTAGCCAGCTTTGAGCATTCACTAATTGACAATATTGGAAAAAATATCAGCTCCAGAACTGAGCTTCTTTCCTCATCACATGGAAAACACAGAATTATTCCATAATATAGTTCCACTTCCACAGAACTAAGCTGAAGGTGAATGGGTGATAGAGCAATGCTTCAATTCACAGGTAATTAAGAGTGAATACAGGTTTACTTATATAGGTATTCAAACACAGGGATTATTTTATATTTATATGCAACATATATAATAAATATATAGCTTATTTTATAGAGTGATTGATTTTTAGAGAAGACATTCTAGTTGGAGAAAGAACTTTGGAGTGAGACAGCTAGGTTTGAATGAAACTTCCAGGAATTACTAGTTTTCAGCTTGAACCTTATGTCTCAGAACATGAGTTTCTTTAAGTGTACCATGGGAGGTAAAAATATATATTGTGCAATGTTATTGTAATATCTGCAAAGCTACTAGGACACAGTAGACACTTAGGAATTGGTAGCTATTTGTTTTTTGCTGTTAACTAATTTTTTAATGAATATCGAAGTGCTATTTATGAGCAAAAGATTGCAGGAAGATATGGGAGGAACACAAGGAGCAACAAAAGAAGATCTCTGTCTTTGATGGAGCTTTCCATTTTAGATGGGGAGATAGATGCATTCACACATCAAAGAATTCCGAAACAATCCTAATACAAGACATACAAAACAACGCAAAACCTTTACAGGGCAGAAATGTATGTAGCTCTGGAATAATTTTTATGTCATAAAGATGGAAATTCTGTTTTGTCATTGCCCTGCCTCCCAGTCTCTATTTAGAGATCTCCTCCCTGATGTAGCTTTTAAAAAAATAAAAACTTTATTTTTTAGAGTAGTTTCAGGTTTACAACAAAACTGAGAGTGAGGTACAAAGATTTCTCACCCACCTCCTGCCCCCATACATCCATAACCACCCTCAGGACCAACATTATTCACCAGAATGATACTTTTTTCTTTCTTTTTTTTTCTACCAAAGATGAACCTGCATTGACATATCATGATACCCCCCAAAAGTCCAAAGTTTACTTTAGGATTCACTCTTGGTGTTGTATATTCTGTGCGTTTGAACATCTGTATAATGACATAGATCCATGGTTATAGTATCATACAGAGTATCTTCACTGCTCTAAAGATCTTTTGTGCTCTGCCTATTAATCTCTCCCTCCCACTCCACTTCTGGCAACCACTCATCTTTTTATTATCTCCATAGTTTTGCCTTTTTCACAATGTTATATATCTGGAGTCATACAGTATGTAGCCTTTTCAGGTTGGCTTCTTTCACCTAGTAATATACATTTAAGGTTCCAATAAGAAACTTTTTAATAAAGTCAAAGATGTTCTTGAGAACTATCATCAGTAACTGGTGTGTCCAACTGCAATAAACAACTCAATTCTGTAAGTTCTCACTATTATTTCCAAAAGGCCTGTAATCTCTAAAACTGTATCTTTAAGTTGGTTTGTTACCAAGGGAGTATTCAGATGCATGCATAATTAGAGTTGCTCACAGTTGATCACTACATTTACTTGGATGCTTCAGTGCAGTGGTGCCTTCTCCCTGACCCATGGCAGGCATTACTAATTGATCACGGCATTCTTTCCCACTGGATGCAGCCTCACAGACCTTGCCTCTGCATTTTAGGCAATCACAACCAATTGATTTGATCTGACACCTGAGATAACACCTGTTTATCATCCTGACCTACACATTTCTAAGTTTGAGCACCTCCCTGCCCACTATCTTAACTGAAGGCAGATTTTTCTAGCCCAGTGAATCTATATTTAGGAATCTTGCCCTAATACCTATGTAATTCTGCCTCCCCCCACCCCCCACCTTTTGATCTCATTATGTGCTTGAATTCCATGGGATCAACCCTGCAAACATCATGGAATGTCATGGTTCACAAACACTGGTGTGCATCATAACCGTCTGAAGATTTGTTACAGCACATTGCAGGTGCCACTGTCAGGGTTTCTGATTTGGTGTAGCAATCTGTAACAACGGGTCCAGAATACTCTTCAGGAAATATAACCACAAGGGATGCTGGTGGTGGTAGTTATGGAACCATACTTGGAGAACCACTGGCGTAATGAAAAGAAAACAGAATTACAGACAGGAAAGCCTTGGGGACATCCTTCCTGGTGCTTTGACTTTGAGTAAGTTTCTTAAGCTATCTGGGCCTTAAATTCTCCTCTATGAAATTGTCTATGTAATAAAACCTGTATCCCTGTATCGTGGAATTATTTTAAGCATTACATGAAATGATATTTCAAGCCCTTAGTGAAAATTATCCCTCAACGAATGTTCGTTCTCTTTGTGTACTTTTTTGGCACTTTGTAACTGGAAAAAAAAATCAGATTGAGCATTATTTTGGATACTGTAGGGAAATAGAGACAATCATGAATTGTTCTTGCTCTTTCTTCCAAGAAATGTTATATAGTCTAATCTTCAGAAACTCATTTCATGTTGTTTTTAAAGATAGTTTCTCTTTGCTTTGAAAATCTTGCCTTAGGCCCTGAGGAGAATTTGATTCAAGTTTGGAAAAGTGGACAAGTGGTAATCACGGACGGGAGACATGTATGAAAGCAGAGGGGCCCCGTTGAGGCTGGAATTTCCCTCCTTGACAGGGAATACTTAAAAATGAATGTGATCGTGTCTAAAACACTTTTTAGATCCTCCAAGGGAGTGTAGTATCTAAATATACGTGCCAGATTGCATCATAAATGCAATGCCATTTACATGTTAAATTGTAATTTGTTAATTTACATGAATTACCTGGCAAAATACTTGGTACGAACATTTACATCTTACAGGCGAGGAAATGAGAAACAGAAAGCTTGAAGGAATTGCCCGGTAATGGTGAAGTTGGCTTATGTTAGATCTCAAAGCACAGTCTCCTGATAAATAATTCATTGACTGAGGTCATTCTCCTACTTGACTGCTCTTCAGTTTACCAGGGGTTTAATTTGTTTCTGCATTAGTATATTCACATGCAGACTTTTTAAAAAAATAAATTGTTGTATTTTGGGGCTTGTAATCTTAATAAAAAAAATCAAGAGTACTCTTTAGGAAATATAATGTTATCTATGGGCAAAATAGTTCTTAATTATAATGCAGTGTTTCTGGATGGTATAAATGATAGCTTGGAATGGAAAGGAGAATTGCTATGTTTACCATAAATCTCCTTGACAACAAGCCCAATGTTTTGAATACTGAATCATTTAGAATTTTATGCAGATTTAAGGGTCTTTCACCTTGGCATCTCATTTCTTTATATACCTTTGGGCTTTTAATAGGTACTTCTCAAAATCCCATTAAACACTATCCACTTAATACATATTTTTGTCATCTGACTCAGTTCTATTGGAAACGTTGCCCTAATTTTTATCATCATCATCACCATCACATTTCTCCAATATTTATTGAGCTATGAGAAACTGAAAATCAAGTTCAAGAAACATTTTGATTGCTTTACCAAAGTGAGGCTTGTTATTCTACTCCTGAACAAAAAAAGTGATTCACGCATCCTGGGTCTTCCCACTTTCGGGACATGTACCGCCGCTTGGATGTTACCATCTCCCCCCGCCCGACTGCTTGCTTCTCATTTTGAAATGAAAAGAAAGCCCTCTCAGCATATAATATTCTGTACAGATTGCCTTCCTGCCTTTGGCGGAGCTCCTGTTTCTCCTGTGAATCGTGCCTCCGTACACAGTGTTGCCATTGTGCTAGCTGAATCCTGCTGGGTGGAGGTGGAACAGCTACTCCATTGGGAAGGTCACAAGTTCATGTCTGCTTTGCCTTCTGTCTAGCAAGAAGTGTTCCGACTAAGCAATAGATAATTGCAATATTCTTCTGCATGTTGAAGTTCAGACTTTCGATGGCACCCTGGCGGTGGTTGCGAAGAGGCCGTTAGGAGTGGTGAATGCAAGACAAGTCTTATCCTTGCTTTTGCTCTGTTTTTCTGAACATGTCTTTCAGCATCTCTTCTCTGTGGCTCTAAGAGTGAATTTGCTTAAGGACCTGACTGAGGTGACTGAGGAGTCAGATGGTGCTTAATTGGTGCACAGAGTAAATGCTCTTGCTGTTTAACTAAGTGACCTTTATTTATTAAGCAGACATGTATTAAATACCTGTTATATGCCAGGCACTGTTTTGGTGCTGGAGTCAGTGTGGTAAATAAAACTGAAGGTCTCTGTCCTCATGGGACTTTGATTACAGTGGGAGTGATGGACAGTAACCATGTTGGACAGTGACAGAGGCTGTTAGGAGAAGAAAGCTAAGGAAGGTGAGAGGGTGGATGAGATGCTGTTTTACAGAGGATAGCTCGGGAAGACGTCTCTCCGGAGAAGATATATGAACAGATACTAGAAGGCAATGGAGAGGGAACCACAGAAAAATCTGGAGAAAAAGCTTTCCAAGCAGAGGTATAAGCAAATAGCCTCTCAGGCGAATGTGCGTAGCATGTGACGAGCTATGTGTAAACTCAGCATCTATTTAAAATAGGAAGGTTTTGTTAATAAAGATCGCATACCTCTATATAAAAGACATTTGGAAATATTACATTGAGAAAAAGAGCCATCGCCATTTTAAAGATGTGGTATCAGGAAGGCATAAAATAAAATCCTCTGTCATAAATCTTTTTCCCAGTGGAGCCATCAACAGGGTTAAAACAATAAATTTCATACATAATGTACTGTAACTGCTTTTTTAACAACTGAAAATGTACAGAAAAATGCTGTTTTGACTGTCTATCTTTAGTCTTCAGCTGTTGCTGTCACGATTCAGAAATTTGGATCTCTGCCTTAAAAGGCACATCTCCTTAGCTGAAAAAAATAATCTGATGGAATCTACAGCAGTAATCATAGGCTGTGATTTTTAGAATATAAATCACCTGCTATAAAGGGGATAGAGCATTTCTTTTCTTTTTATGTAATTTTCATTTTTGTTCGTTATGCTTTACTTTGAGTTTGTTTATATTTTCATGATGATGAAATTTTCTTTGGCTTCTGTGTTTGGCAAGTGGTGCTCATTAATTTTAGAGGATACTGTATCAATTGAATCCTAAAATGTGCCTGGAAATCTAGAAAACTGAACCAAGAAATGGTGCGGGCACAGATTAGAAGGAGGAATGAAAGAATCCCTAAATTTTATTTTGGCAGCTGGTGTGAAGCAGCACCTTTGAGGATCTTCCAAAAGTGGACCCGCTTTCCAAAAAAGAGAAAAATTAAAAGCGATTAAATAAAAGTACTATCATTAAGAATTTGGCCTCCCACTTCTAAAATTTCTAAATTACCAAAAATAAAATGAAAATATTGATTATGGCTAATGTAGCACAAGTGAAACGGTTTAAAATCTGAGCATAGAACTTGCAAAATCAGTACAGATTTCACACCAAAACACTATTTGTAGTAATCACAGCCATGAAGTTTCTATCCTGGGAGTCCCCAAAATGTAAATCTCAGGAGTGTCTATTAGAAGCGAAAACAGGCTATAAAATAGAATCATGGGATGATAGTTCTATCTTTCATATTTAAGATCATAAAGAAAATTTTCTAATTTTTAGCAACACATGAAGATCAAACGGATTCTAATTTTGAGTTGCAAATGAGTGAACATAGTAAGGCACAGTAAG
The DNA here is from genome assembly GCF_048564905.1 of Vicugna pacos. Taxonomy (NCBI): domain Eukaryota; kingdom Metazoa; phylum Chordata; class Mammalia; order Artiodactyla; family Camelidae; genus Vicugna; species Vicugna pacos. The sequence continues at coordinate 18,328,235 of NC_132999.1, read as the reverse complement.
CCAATATCTTCTCCTTCAAAATTAACTAAAACTGGTAAGGGTGAATTCAGACAAAATTATTTTTTAAAAAATAACTCATTAGTGAAATTTATTGCTGCCTGGGTGAAACTAATCATTTTTGTTGCGTATTCAAGTTGTTTTGTGTCATGCTGAAATATGGCGTTTATAGAGAAGCAACTCTAGTTTCAGAATCTGACATCATTGGCGCTAACAGGTTTTTATACAGTGGATTATCTTTATATTTAGGGCATATCCTTATGTTTCCTTCTCATCTTTCCTTTGCACTGCAGTGTAGTGGATTCAGGCATGAGTTTTGAAGTTTGCTGGCTTTGGGTTTGAATCCTTACTCACAGGGCGATCTTGGGTAATTCATCCTGCCTTTCTTAAACTTTTTATTATGTTTCACTCATCCTAATTTTCTTTAACTCTTTGATTATGAGGTTATTTATCTGTAAATATATTCAAAGGGGTATTGTGAGATTTAAAGGTGGAAATTATACATGTAAAAGTGCCTAATACGTGGTAACGCTCTCAATAAATACCAGCGATATCTTATTCCTCAACTTGCTCCCTTTTCCTTGTGCCTCCCACCACCCTGAAAGAGGCCTGGAAAAGGTCTTTCTTTCACAGCTCTGAGAAGGAACCAACTCTATCCACACCTTAACTTTGGACTTCTGGTCTCCAAAATGGTGAGATAATAAATTTATTATCACTCAGTCTGCGCTACTTTCTTACAGCAGCCCTGGCAGGCGAATACACATTTTGGTTCCAGGAAGTGGTGGTGGTTGTGGTGGGGGGTGCTGCTGTAATAAGAACTTCAAAATATGGAAGTGGCTTTGGAATTGAGTTTTGGGTGGAGACTGGAAGAGGCATTCAAGGGAAAAAGCCTGGGTTGCCTTTTGGAGACTTCTTAGAAATGCGAATGTTAAAGGTGCTTCTGTTGAGATCACAGATGAAAATGAGGAATGTGTTCTTGGACACTGGAGGAGGGTGGTCCTTGTTATAATGTGGCAAAGAACTTGGCTGAAATGCGTTCTCGTTTTTTGTGGATGGGAAGTAGAAAAGGTGAGTCACAAACTTGGATTTGTAGCTGAGGACGTTTCTAAGCAAAGTGTTGAAGGCACGGCTTGGGTTTCTTTTCTCTGCTTAGAGTAAAATGCAGGAGTAGAGAGAGAAATCAAAAAAGGAATTGTTAAGCAAAAAGTAACCAGGACTTTAAGACTTGGAAAATTCTCAGTCTATTCTATTGCAAAAAAAAAAAAAAAAAAAAAAAAAGAAAATATTTTCCAGAGAGAATGCCAAGGGTATGATTGGACAACTGTTTGCCAAGGAAATTAGGCATGTGACTCATGCATCCAATTACCCATCTCAGCAAAAGTCAGGAACGGAGGAGCCATTATTCAGGAAGAATCTGCAGGGGACTCTTGTCTGATAGCTTGGACCCCCATGAATTGCTTAGGAGGCCAACAAGGTTTTTGGGAAAATTATATCAATAGAAACATTGCCAGTGTGCATTGAAGGGAGGCAGAGACAGGATGAAATAAAGGAAGGCTCTCAGACTTCTGGGATTCCACAGGCAGGAAAGAGACTGGTAGGTCTACCCAGCTGCAAACGTGTGCATCATTCAAGAAAAGTGAAGAATGCCCTTGAAGGTAATTCAGAGACCAGCAGCTGTTCCTGACACCAGAGGCCCAGAGAGCACCACCCCTGATGGTAGGGCAGTGTCCTCCGCAGTTCCAGGAGGTGTGGCCACCTTCTTAGTCTCAGAGAGTGGAGCTACCTCCTAGGTTTCAGAGGGCAGAGCCCCAGTGGCTCAGGGCTGATGGGGCAGGGCCACCACCCCAGGGAGCCCAGAGGATAGAGCGTTGAGTCAAAGAAAGCTATTCTCAAGCCTCAAATTCTAATGGAACTTGTCCTAGTAGGTTTCAGACATGATTGAGACCCAAGACCCTTCCAGTTTATCCCTTTTGGAGAGGGAATATCTACCTGTGTCTGTCCCACCATTGTTGTTGTCTGACTTTATAGGTTCACAGATGGAGAGGATCTTTGCCCCCGGATGAATCGTGCCTTAAATTTTACACGTAACTGATTTGGGTGATTTAAATGATTTTGGACTTAGAGTTAATGCCAGAATAATTAAGACTTTTGGAGACAGTAAAGTGGGGTGAGTGCATTTTGCATGGGAGCATATGACCTTTGAAGAGACAGAGGGTAGAATGTTATGAGTTGAAATGTATCCCCTCAGAACCCCATGCGGAAGTCCTAACCCGACATCCCAGAACGTGACCTTATTTGGAGACAGGATCTTTATAGAGGTGATCAAGTCAAAATGAGGTCATTAAGGTGGACTCTAATCCAGTAATACTGGTTTCTTATAAAAAGGGGAAATTTGGACAGCAAGACATGCAAAATATAAGATGAAGCTGACATGAAGAGGTAAAGGAAGAGACGGCCATCTACATGCCAAGACGAGAGGCCTAGAGCAGGTCTTTCCATCCTAACCCTCAGAAAGTTCCAACCCTGCCAACACCTTGACTTTTGGGCCTCTGGCCTCCAGAAATGGGAGACAATACATTTCTACTGCGTAAACCACCCAGTCTGTGGGAGATTGTCATGGCAGCCCTAGCAAACTAAGATACCCGCTCCCATCACTGCTGTGTATGTCAGAGGTTCAGTGGAAGTATTATTAACAAGATCTAATCTGGGTTTGAGAAGGAATAGTTGAAGGAGCCGTAGTTATTCAGGATGAAAAATAAATGTGTTAGAGCATGCGTCTTTGAAGGGCTAGCCTGTGACTTATTCATTGTCATTCCAAGTGACAGATCTAGAACCAATAGGAGGGCATTGTCAGGGGTCAGAGTTTGGTTCACTAGAAGGAAAAACTCCTTGCTATTTACTATGAAACTGGGACAGAAATCTCCTGTGTCCCAGTTGGAATTCAAGGAGAGTTGAAACGAGGATTTTTGTTGTTTTATTGGTTGGTGAGTGTCCCTGCATGGGCATCTGCGTCTCTGCAGTGTTTAAAAAAAGTCAAGGCTGAGCTGTGAGCAAAGAATAGGCACTGACAGGGTAGACTAAGGGGAAAAAAATCTCCTGAAACTCTGTACAAAGAATGCTTACATATTTTATCTTACAGGACATTCAGGACAAGATAGTCCATTTTGTAACAGGGAGAAACCCAAAGATGAAGGGAAATAGAGGAGAACTTGGCTGTGACCTCCTTTAAAAGGAGACCAAGTGAATAAGGAGGCAGATACGTTTTGAATTATAATTAGAATTGGGCTGTGGTAGTTGTGACGTTAGATTCTTAGTATCATGAGGGCAGGCCTCAGTCCAGCTTATTCAGTGCAAGCTTCCTCAGACTAGCACAGTGCCTGACTCACACTTGACATTTAACTAAGACCAATAAATTAATAGATCCTCTTGATTCATATCCCTAGGTTTTTAACATGTGTTTAGCATGCACAGAACATTTTCTAAATGTATGCAAGAGTTTTAGATAAAGAGTCTAACCCATGAAGAATAAATTACGGCCTTTACTCTCTAAGAGCATAATGTATATTGTGAGGCACATGCAGGAAAGCAATTATAAGACTTGATGCTGAAACTTTCTTAGTGGGGAGGGTATAGCTTAAGTGGTAGAGTGCATGCTTAGCATGCATGAGATCCTGGGTTCAATCCCCAGTACTTCCTCTAAGAATAAATAAATAAGCAAACTTACTTATCCTCCCCCACCCCACCCCCAGAACAAAAAGAGAGTGAAACTTTCTTAGAAAGTGTAGTGGCATTTTCCAGTGAAGACTTACTATAGATGTACAGAAAAAAGAGTCTTCCAATGCAAAGTAAACCAAAAAAGTTAATTGCAGATAATTGAAAACCTGATCAAATCAGATAAAATTCAAATTGCATAAAGCTTTTTTAGAATTATGATTTTATATTAGTAACAAATGGGCAAACTTCAAGTAATAACCCAGGGCTTACCAAAGAAAATAGGGAATCATATTCTTAGCACATAGTCCCTACTCAGTAAGTATATCTTTGAAGAATGCATGAATTAGTAGAAATACAAAGAGAAATAAAGAGAAGGAGCAAAAAGATCAGGTTTCTTTCAGAGGCAGTCATGATGCCACAGGGGACAGTGGAGAAAGGGTACTGTTGCTTGGGAAAGAAGATACAGATTTACAGATTGAGAGGACAGGAGATTCAGCTTGGGAGTCACCGAGAGTCCATTTCTAGAAGAGGTCATCTTAAAAGCCTTAACGGCATTAAACCTTCTGCTGTACCTCAGTGATAGTTCCTCCCTTCCCAGCCCTGCCCCAGTGGTAGCATTAAGGACTAATCACTCCAAGAGTGAGCTTTAGGAAATGACTCTAGATGGTGCAATCTGCAAGCCCCAAGAAGCAAAGAAATGGCAAAGTCAAGAATGTAACTGTTGAAGGCTTTGGAAAGAGCGTTGATAAATTTAAAGGGTTATAAACTATAAAATCAATTTGAAAATTTCAGGTTTTGTAACTGATGTTATGGCTGGTCCTCGATATCTGCAGGTTCTACCTCAGCCAATTCAATCAACCAATCAAGTGTGGATCGAAAATACTTGGGGGAAAAACATCAGAAAGCTCCGAAAACCAAAAATTGAATTTGCTGCATGATGGCAACTGTTTATATAGCATCTACGTATTTACCACGATTTACATAGCATTTACATTGTATTAGGTATCATAAGTGATTAAGAGATGATTTAAGGTATACAGGAGGATGTGCATAGGTTATATGCAAACACTACATCATTTTATATAAGAGACTTGAACGTCCACGGATTTTGGTATCATGGGGGTACTGGGACCAGTTCCTTGTGGATACTGAGGGATGACTCTGTTCTACTAAATATGGGAGTAATCGCATTCCATTTTGTCTCCAGCACTGAATACAGCTTTAAATCCTGGACAGAATACATGGATTGCTATTTGAGAACTTTGAAAAGTAAGTGTTAGTGTGCAAATTGGGGAAGAAGGCTCAATTGTGAGAAAAGATACAATCTAACTTAAAACTGGGGAAGAATTTTGTACATATACATTACCAAAGAGGATATACTAATGGCAGATAAGCACATGAATAGATAACCACATTAGCCATTAGGGAAATGTAAACTAAAATCAGTATGAGATACCACTACAGTTCTATTAGAATGGCTAAAAAAAATAATGCAAGTAAGTGCTGGTGAGAATGTGGAGCAACGGGAGCTCTCATAGAGTGCTGATGGAAATGCAAAATGATGCAACAGCCATTCTGGGAAGCAGATTGACATTTTGTTATAAAGATGAACGTACACTTCCCATATGAGTCAGCATTCCCACTCCTGGGTATTTACCACAGAAGAATGACAGTGTATATTCATACAAAAACCTGTGCATGGATATTTATGAGAGCTCTATTCATAATTGTCCCAAACTGGAAGCAGATCAAATGTTCTTCAGAGGATAAACAAACTGGTACATCCATACAAGGGAATACTATTTGACAATAAAAAGGAGTGAGCTATTAATAGATGTAACATCTTGGCTAAACTTCAGAGGCTTTGTGCTGATTGAAAGAAGCTGGTCCCAAAGGCTAAGTTCCATGTAATTCCATGTATATGACACTAGTGAAAAGATATAGTGATGGAGAGAGTAGATTAGAGATTGCCAGTGATTAGGAGTAGGAGGAGAATATGACTATAAAAGTGCAACATAAGAGAGTTCTTTTGGGGTGACATAACTTTTGTATCTTGATTGTAGTCGTGATTATGTGAATCTATACATGTGTTAAATTTCATAGAACAATGCATCAAAAAAAAGTGAATCTTACTGTATGATAAATTTAAAAGTAAAACAAAAGAAATTTAAAAAATAGCCAGGGAACTTTACAAAAATATATATTTTATTTAAAAGTCTTTGCTACAAACTCAGCATGCTTATGTAAGTATGTCTTCAGTCTTGGATTTTACAAATGCTAATATTACACTGTTGACAATATGAGCTATTAATTTTTTAAAAAATTTTTTAACATTTTTTATTGATTTATAATCATTTTACAATGTTGTGTCAAATTCCAGTGTAGAGAATATGAGCAATTTATATGAAATTAAGTTTGAGTTTCTTCTTAATACTAGAACTTCATAGCCAGTTTTGATAGATAAAATTCTTTCTTTATTAGATGTCAAAAAGCCATCACTATTAATATTACTGCATTTAAAAAATTCTAATATGAACAGATTTAAAATTAACAGAATGCGTAATAAATAAGAAAATCTTGAAATTGAATGAGCCAATATTGATCCAACCCCCTATTTTGTCGGCATTTCCCCCTGTTGATATGTATTCTGTACCCTTTTTAGACTCATACACTCAAAATCTTAATTTAGGAAAATTTGTTTCTTTAATAGCTGCAAATATATACTTAAATATGAATGGATCCCTAAAAATTATTCTCTTTTTAAGAGCAGTGGAGTGAATTTAACTTAATTTTCATGTGTGTTATACTCTTCCTATGATCTCTGTGGTATCATGGTTAATTGGTCTTACAGAGATAATTATTTACATTTAAAAATTTTAACTGTAGATTAATACTATACCATTTTTTCTTGCATATTTATGGAAGACTGCTGACAAGGTTGAAAATAACAAAAAGATGAAAGCTCACTTTAGAGAAAGAGGTTTTCCCAAATGTGCCTTTGTTTTTAACGTTTATGTCCGTAATACCCTATTCATTTGAAATCACCCTTTTAGGTTATTTGCTGACAGGTTAGTATCATGTTTGGGAACTGGAGTACCCTCTCTTAATGCAGATTTTAGAACACCTACCATGGGAACAGTTTCTCTCCTTGCATTTAGGTATCTGACTCATCCTTGCTAATACATCTTGATGCTAACAATGACCTAGGGAACAAAGAGAGGGGCTTCCCTGTTATTTTTGTCTATGTGGTCTGCCTTCACAGAGTGTGCCTTGAGAAAGAAGCACCTAATTACTCTGCCAAAACCAGAAAGCAGTGTGAGGAGAGGGCCTCACCAGTCTTTCCTACCTGCATACCACCTAATGAGACGAGACCGCGACGCAGAAGTATTCTGCTTTTGCACTGCAGTGAGGATGTGAATAATGATGGTAGTAATAATAATTGTTTAAGGAACAAAGAAATGCTAGTTAAAAATGGCAAAACATAGCCAAAGTGCTGTGATTTAGGAAGCTCACTTTGGAATCCTTTGTCAGCTCAAGAGCAAGAAGTTAGGATATTGACTGGACTAGCTTTCGTGGCAGTAAGAAAAATCTGGGGCTAACAGTGGGCATGATTTTGGGCAGGTACTACATTAATTTTCTATTCATATTTTCAATCAAGAAATACTAGTCAATCAGGATGTAGTGTCAGGCTTTGGAGATATAAAGATGAGTAAAATAGTTTGTCCTTAGAGAGCTCATGGGTTGGTCCAGGAGACAAACAAAAGTATGTGCTACAATGTACTATGAAACATTCCGAGAGATGAATCCTGTGCTGGTGCAGTACAGATGGGATGCAACAGCTGACTCTGCCTATGAAAGCTGGGAAAGGTTTCGTTGAAGAGTTTTCTTTTGAATTTACTCTTAATGGATGGGACTTGTATTTTTGGCAAAGAAAACAGAGAAGTAACACTTCAGGCAGTGAGGACTATGTAAAATAATATACAAAATTGTGAAAAGGTTACTGCTTAATGCCACTATGACACTGACCCTAATTTGAGAGAGAGAATTTATCCTGCTTTTGCCTCCTGCCCCCCTCCCTCGTCTTCTTTTGCACTGAAGAGATCATTCATTCATTCATTCATTCAAAAATTATTACCCAAATACCCACCATGGCCAGGATAGTTCTGAGTGTCGGGATTACAGGAGTGAACAAAACAAAGACTCTTGTGACACTTACATTCTAGGGGGAATAAATGATGATAAACAAGTAAATAAGTTATACAGGCAAGTACTATGAAGAAAAATAGAGCTGAACAGGGAAAATTTCAGTTTTAAATGGTGATTAGGGGAGATGTCATCAAGCGGGTAACATCTGGGCAAATCCTAGAAAGAGATGAAGGAACAGACCATGCTGATATCTCAGGGAAGAGGAACCTTTCATGACATGGAAGAGGAACCTTTCATGACATGTTCAAGGAACAGAAATGAGGCCAGTGAGGCTGGGGCAGAGAGAGCGAGGGGGAGAGTGCAAGGAGATGAAGTCAGAGAGGTACTGAGATGAGGAGAGAGGAAACACGCCTCCCCGGCCACTGTGTGGACTTCCGCATTTACTCTGAGTGTGGAGGGCTTTTCTTTCTTGAATGGGACCCTCACTAAGAACCTTATGATACCATTATGCTCAAGCATCCAGAGTGCAACCTTCCCACCTCCTCCCTAGGATTCAGGTGACACTGTAGGTGGTACCAGCTAAGACTAATCTTTCTGGAGCATCATTTTACTAATAGTGAGTAATTAAATCATATCATATGGATAAAAGCAAAGCATTCATATTGTGTATAAAAATAACATGCTAGATAGCTTCAGACTCAAGGACAGTTAGTACTTGTGAACTTAGACTTTTAGTGGCATGCCTAGACCACTCGGGAGCCTGCATCCCCTCTCCTGTCTCATTGGGTATCTTCTGTTATAAAAAACTTGGTGTAGGATCAACTTCTTAAATGCTGTGCAACTTTGTGCCTTGGTGTGCTCATCTGAAAATGAGCAAAATAAGGTGCATTTGGTCTACAGACATTTATTGAGTATCCACTCTGTGTCAGACTCTGTTCCGTGTTGTAGAAATGAAGAAGGCTCAGCTCAGTCCTAAAATAAACTTCATAGTTTGATGCCACGGGGGAAGTCAGCAGCAGTTGTCTGATATGTTTGTAATGAGGACCAAATGAAATAATTTATTAAAAACACTTACAAAAATATCTGGTAGCAAGCAAGTACGCAAACAATGTAAGCGCCTTCCTTATAATCCCTTAATGCTTAAGAGTGGTCCCTTAATTGTTCTTCCCCAAATGGCTAGACGACAACTTCATTTGGTTGAATGTTGTCTTTTCTTCAACCATGTAAGAATAATTCTCTACTCCATTTCTTCTAAATGAAATAGAGAAACTGGGAGGAGTTGCCATCTATGGTGAATGGGGTATTCTCTTGAAAGAGGCTCCAGTGGATTTTGGTGTCCTGCATTCACTTACCACCTTGTCTGACTGAAGGAAGAGCTTGTGTGTCTTCAGTTGAATAGGGCCCAATGGCTATGCTCAGATGGTGTGTTGTCTTAGAAAAAGAAAACAGAATAGTGATATAAATAAAGGTGCAATCTGCAGTGACTTAAATGTTAATATCGATAGTCTTAAATCTACTCCTCTTTAAAAAGAAACTTCTGGATAAACTCTGTCTTTTCAAATATCCAGCTTTGTATTTACAGTAAATGTGAGCCGTGTTATTTTGGGTTCAATATTATGTTTAATATTATTGCACAAAATCTGTTGTTGGGTGCCTCAATTTAAAATACTTTAATGTTATAATAATAATCAGTTAAATATTGGTCACTCAGTTAGAGAAAGTTTACTCCAGGTTAACTTCTAAAATCTGACAAGTATTGCATATAAAGAGCATGTAGTTATTTTTATTTAGAATAATTTTCATTATAAAACTGTTACCTTTAAAAAACGTGGTAACAATGTTATCATACTTGCACCGTATGTTTATCATTTTATTTGGCTGAAATTAACTTGCTTTCCAATTAAATTTAATGGAAAATCAAGGTGTTTTCAATTTGTCCATAGTATTTATAAGTAACTCATTCTTGACTGTTATTGGCCATATAATTTATATTCAGATTCTTGAGTGATACTTAACTATGATGAATTCTTGATTCTCGTTGTTTTGACAAGACGTGGATACCAGGAATTTCATTATTTAAAACTGAGACATAGCTGTAATTGGAATTCTCAAGTAATTCCCAAGAACATCTCTCTGCACATTAATAAATAGCAATTAATTTAAATAAATTGCAAATAAATGACTAAATCAGTTACTCACTTCTCCCTTTGAGGTGTCACGGGCTATGCCTTACGTGTAGACAGGAAGGTTTTCACTTTGGTTCTTTAGCTCCTTCTTTGGCACTCAGAAGGACACAGAAACTCGGTTTGCTTTCTTTTTTAAAAAATTTTTGTATGTTTGGTCTGGGGGGAGAGAGGTAATTAGGCTTAATATATTTATTTATTTATTTAATGGAAATACCGGGGATTGAACCCAGGACCTCATGCATGCTGAGCGTGCTCTCTACCACTGAGCTGTATCCTCCCCACCCCCTTCACTGAGCTATACCCTCCCCTCTATTTGCTTTCTTCTTGGCTTTTTCTCCTGTTCTCTGGCTTTTTCTCTCAAAACAGCGTATGCTTTGTTGAAATGTAGTAGGGTTGTTACCTGCTTTTACTGTGCTGTTTTATCCTTATCTTAGATACCATCTCCTGTTTTCTACCTTCTGTGTTCATCTTTGGTTTCAATATTTAACACAGTATCAAGTTTTTCTTTGGCATTTCGACTCTAGAAACAGACTTTTGTGCATTTATTTGTAAGCCTGTATTTCCTTTTTCTCAGAGGTAACTAATTCAGACTTTAAAATAGTCTATCTTTTACGTTTTGTATTTCAGTTAGCTGTCTTTGATATTCCTAAATGTCATTTAAAGTAGATAGAATGAACATACTTGACATATTTTTGAGAATTTTACTTCTTGGGATGATTCTTAAAATTTCTTTAACTGGGACAGTGGCTGTCATAGTAGGCAAAGTGGAAGAATAATGTGAAATGTCACGTAAGTTGACAATAAGAATAAAAAAGTAATTATAATTGCAGCACAATGCTGCTTTAGGTAAGTTTATGTCAACATTTCCTTATCTGAACTCCAGTTCACATACAGCTAAATCTGGGTTGTGAAATTTGCCATAATTTGGGGAGGGGAGAATCCCTAAAATGCTTATTGTATTTTGGCAGCCTTAAAAAGTGAATAGGAGAAAGACCTCAGTGACTTCAAATTGCTATTATATTTTTTGCAAGTAAGTCACTCTGAATATTAGCAGGATCGCATAGCTCATGTCCCAGTTTTAAATCACATTATTTTTGGAAGAAAGTCCTAACTTTGATTTCATAATGCACTAAATAATAGATACCTTTAACCGTATTTTCTCCCACGGCATTGCCAACAATTCATTCTCAAATAGAGCAGTTAAAATATCTTTAAATATATAAAGCACATGTGGTAGGGCCCAGCTGGCCAAAATGACTGTATCATATAATGAAAAAACAATTGGGAAGCAGAAAGCCTAGGTTTTAGCTTTTGCTCTGATGTCAACTACAAATAGGACTTTGGACAAGTCATCAAAGTTCTCTAGGTTTGTTTCCTAGTCGTTAAAATAAAGAGCTGAACAAGGTGGTTACCGGGATTCACTCAAACTCGAAAATTCCATGACTTTGCTTTTATTCGTAATATCCTTTTACTGCATTATTGCAATATTGATATCCTTCCAACGCAGTACCAGTAAGGAATTTAAATCCTTCCTGTTAAGTTTGAATCACTTCCCCCAAGGGCTGGAATGGGGTTTATGCTTTCCTATACACAGGTCATAGTCAACTCTTGTTTAGTCCGTTAGATATTGAGCCAGAGTATGTGACATATATGAATGATTTTATAAAGGTGAAGTTCTCACGCCTTAGAAGAAAAATGAATTTCTTGCTTTTTCACTGGAGTCTTACTGTGACTCATTCCTGAACTGTCGCTCAGGCAGACTCGCCCAGTTCTGCTTTGTCAAATCTGTGAGAGATCAGGCTGGCCCTGGTGGTAGACGTTGCAGGTACAGAACTTCACAACATCCATACATGCTAAGCACCACAGTATTCTTTTCACTTCTTTAAAAAAGTGTAGAAGGTGCATGCCGGTATATTTATAAATAAAATTTCAGGTTACAAGGATCTGCTTTGGAACTTGAGACTTTTTTGGACTTCCCTGCCCATACTTTTCACTTGCATGCCTTTGTGAACCAAGTACACACACACACACACACACACACGACATACACTATTGTGTATATCTACCTGCACACGTGTGTGTGCACACACACCCATGCATAATGTTTAACTTTGGACCCTGCAGTTATAAGGGGGCACAGTCATTTCTCCCGGTTGTTACCTCCATTTCCATTCTGGGAACTTGGGCTTTTAGAAGTGACTTTACATCTAACAGAGAGTGGCTGCTCTTGGCACCTCAGGCACAGTGAACTTAAGCAGAAGAATGAGGGTAATTTTTATTGGAATAAAGATCAGCCTTTAAATTCCTTAGGGGAATGAACCAAATCCAGTGTTTTCCTGTTAGCTGACAGTTTTTATATTGATGCAGGTTTGGAGCTTCTGGAGAGGGCACACACACACAAAAGACTTCAGCAAATCAGCTCTTTCATTCAGAAATGGGATTTGGGGCGCTGATTTGGCTAGGCTTTTTGACAATCCCTGATTTAATGTTTTCACTGATGAGGACAGTGGCTTCACAAATTCTGTGGAAATCTGAGTTAAGGGGGATGTTTTTGAGGGGGATACAGAGTGCAGTTCTTTAAATAATCGTGGGCCAATAAGCATTTGGTAGGTGGAGTTACCGTTGTGTGCATTACAGGGAAAGATAATTCTGAATGAAGACTTCAAACATCACACAGGCTGGACGGGCTCTGGTTCTGCCCTTTGTGCAAACAGAAAACAAGTGACTAGGTGACTAGGTTTTGCTTATTATCCATTAGTGAATACAGCATGTTGGATAAGATTTTTAAAAAATATACATGTGAAGGATTTATCAGAAGCCCTCATGAATATTTCATGAGTTGATATATTCAGCTGAATGAATTCAGTGAGTGTCAGTGTGTAGCTTGCAGACAAACCTCATCCACAAGGAGGCTACTGACATAGGAAGCACTTTGGCGCATTTTCAGAGGCAAAGCCAGGCTGATAAAGCTCCTTGTGACAGCCTGACTTGCCATTCTTCGAGTATGCTGCTCCTGCTCTAAGCAGCTCATACATTGGAGCCACAGCTTCCTAAATTAAACTGGGAACAGTTTGCAGACTTCTCAGCCTCCTAACCTGCAGCTGTGCCTCTGCTATGTGTGAGGTTTTTGTTTTGGATGGTGAACGCCAGCACTCCACATAAGACATGACAGCAAAAGATTCTTCAAAAGAACTTGCCGCTTCTGAATCTGAGGTTTGCATCAAGACTTTCAAGGAGCAAATGCACTTAGAACTTGAGCTTCCGAGACTACCGGGAAACAGACCTACATCTCCTAAAATTTCTCCACGCAGTTCGCCAAGGAACTCACCATGCTTTTTCAGAAAGTTGCTGGTGAATAAAAGCATCCGGCAGCGTCGTCGCTTCACTGTGGCTCATACATGGTAAGACGGGACTTGGGGGTGTCTGCAGTGCTTTTCATTAGCCACCGTCATTTAGGAATGTAGCAAACGGAACATCTGAATTTTTTTCTTAATACATACCACGAGTGTGAGATGAATGGAGAGCGGGTCAGCTGAGGAATACACAGTGCACTGGGTGTTAAATGATCACCATGCCACTAGCTGTTTCCAGATAAAATAAGCCTCTCACTGTGGGAGAAATTACTGCTTCTAAAAAACACCTGGGTAATTCCAAGCCAAATGAGTATTGAAGGAGTTTTAAAAATTCGGTCTTTTGTTTAATCTCTGTTGAGGTGCTAGGTGACTTTTTTTGTGTGTTTTGTGGTGGTTGTGGATAATATTTTTTACTAGTATTTTTTGGGTACAAGAATAAGTAATTTAAGCTTAGCTGGGATTTGTTTCTTAAGACAATGTATAAAGTCAAATTTAATTTATGGCCTCGCCATTTTTGTAGTATGTAAACTAGTGGTTTTGATTTATTGCCTCTGTCTTTACACTGCTTAAGGAAAGGCAAAACTAAGTTCCCACTTCTGAAATTACGTGGTCAATTAGCTTTATTTATGGTTCAGATTGCTATTGTCTTTGGGAGACTTGTAAAAAAGTGACTTAAAATTCACAGATAATAATACATTCCCAGTTTACTTGGGAATGCCAAGGAAGTAAATTCAAGAACCCTCTGTAAAAACTGCATTGAGCCTGCCACCTTTAATATATATGTTGTATACAAGATAGTTTCCTTAAACAGTGTAACAATGAAATGTAAGGGAAAGCATAATAGAGAGTAAATAAACTTTAATGGTAAAAGCTGGGCCTTTTCAGATTTCTTTGAAGGTTGTATTTTCTTTCAGATTAAGATACTCTTCATAACTGGATATCTGTACCTGTAATTTTTATTTAATAAGGACCAAAGCAATGAAGGGAGCTCTTACCTCTTGAGGGCAATTCTAACACAAGAGATTTTCCCTGCAGACTAGATTGCCAACCAGCATTGTAAACTGAGGATGTTTGGGTCTGGAAAATTCATATTTACTTGAATTCTGTGTCGTTTTCATCTGAAATGTTTGTCTGCCTAAGCTACTGCAGAGGGTATTGGCGAATTCAAGTTACCCCTAGAAGTATGTAGCTTGTCTTGGGTGGACATCACACGTTAAAGCCACCACATGTACTTTACCTGGCTAAAGATGATCTGGTTATTTTTGTTTTCTGACAATACACTGTTCACATAACTGCTTTACTGGGGAATTTTTTTTTGGTCATCTTTTTGATGAATTATTATTTAATTATACTCTCATATTTGTTGAGTACACGTGATGAGCCTTTCAGAACCTAGAGAAGATTTATATGTGAGTATGTACTGATTTGAAGTCCTCTCTCTCATGGTTTACCCCACCCAGTATGCGTGTGTATTTTCACATAGTTTGCTAAGAAGTATAACTAAATAGGAGAAGGTTTGTAGGTATACTGTTAATTATTTCTCATAAAAGGAATAAAGTGAAAAACATACAATTAATTGTCTCATATGTTTTACAAATTGGGTTAATATTAACCCATTATTTTGATGAGGAGGACAGTTAATTTTACTGAGGTGATTTCCAGATACTGGGAAATCTTCATGAAACCTTGGCCCTCTTTCCTTATTGTCGAGTTCCTGAATATAATAATGTGGCCTTTCTTTGACTTAGAATAGTAAGTGCTAGGAACATGGAGCTATAAATACTGAATTGTTTCTTTTCAAAAGACCCAAATTTTAAAATGGTTAAAGAGCCAGTTTCACTCTTGCATTATACAGATGTTCTTGCAGCAAATCACAAAAAGAACAACTTAATGATATTTGAGGTAACTTAGACTATTGGAGTGGTCTTCTTCTAGATGAGTTGAAACAAAATTTTCCACAAGTTGCCAAAAAACAAAACACATGCCTTTGGGATGAAGTACCACAATACAGGTTTAAAGATGATTAATCCATTAATCATCAAACTTACAACTTTAGTTATGATCTTGATTCATTTTCACCCTTTTTTATCTCCCAGCTCACACACTCCCCTTCTTATGTTTCTTGGTAAAGCTGTACCACAGTTTGTTTTAGCTTCTGATTAAGTCTATATTTATGTTTATTTCTATTGTTTTATCTGAGTGTATGCTTAATATTTTTCAAATTTATTTTCATGAAACATTTAATAAAAATTTCTTTTTGGAAAATATACACATATCTTATGTATTTGAATAGCTTTTTCACTAATCTCAAATACATGCTCCTTTTTTTTAAGCATCATATATAATTTACATGAGGAAATAAGATCATAGGTACTTTATTTTTGCCTTTGTCATGGTGAAATATAACCATCCTTTCACGATCAACGATTGGTATTTTCCAAACCATGCATTTAAGTTAGAGATTCCAAGATATGCACTTAGAAGTCTCTAAAAACATGTTATTACTTTACAGTAGACAGTAGGCTTCTTTTAAGAAAATTGGATTGTTTTGATTCCAGCATTGAAATTAAAGTAATTTTCATGATGAAGCTAAACAATACAGAGGATGCAGTTTATATCTGAACCCAAGGAACAAAGTTTTTATCTTCAGTTATTTGTAGATTTTATATTTTGGTCAGATGAATGTGTAGTTCTGATTTTGAAAACCCAGCTTATGAAGTATGGGCTAATGGCAGAATATTTAAGACATACACACTGGACTCTGGGATTGGTTTTAAAATCTCCAAAAAAGAGTAGGTATTCAATGTGTTGTTGCTAATCAGAGTATTTACACGATCCTAAATCTGGGAGGAATTTGGGTGATTATCTCATTGCTTCCTTTTACCCTCGGGCAGGACCACACTTAACTCCATCTTTGACATATGAGAATCTGGCCCATTTTTAAGACTGGAGAAAACGGTTCTGTAACCTCACTTAGTACACAGTCTTACTGCTTCATAGTCCAGGTATTGAAAACTCTTCATATATATGTATATGTATGTGTATATATATATATATATATATATATAATGTGTGTGTGTATGTGTGTGTGTGTGTGTGTGCATATATATATATATATATATGTATATATATATATATATATAAAATTTATAATCTGTTCTTGGTCTTCAGTGGATATTAAGAGAATATTTATAAACACCTGCATAAATCTGAAAGTCGCTATTGACCAGTCCCTGGGTTTTCTCTTTTTCTTCACTCAACGTATACAATTGTGCATGGCTGTGAGCAAGGACAGAAAAAATTCTGATTCAATCTTCATGGATTCTAAGACCTACTGTATCTTAGATTCTTTACTGGAATGTTCACATATACTATCTCAGTTAAGTTTCATTTGGAGTATGAGAATACTCTAAATTCATGTTCTTTTCAGTATTACATGTTGCAGATATAAAAAATGTTCTGAATTGCTTTAGCTTCTTCCAAGTATTTCTACTCCATTAATCGTTGACTCTGTACTATTATCCTACATTTCTAAATTCTTCTCTGAGTTCCGAAACCCAACAGTGGACACCAAACTCAATGTTAGTTGATATGAGAAGACATAGATTAAAGATATGTCCCACGTTGCGAGGTGTCAACGGGATGTTCAGCATCGGTGAACAGGGAGAAGGGAAATTAATGCCAGAGTCCTTAAGGTCAATGTGTTATTTATCCCTAACCTACCAAGGCAGGTGTGATGACTCCTAAGGCATAGCGTTATCCCCTTAGACTTATGTGGCCTGCTTGTTCTTGGCTGGCACTTGTCACATGGTGTCTGGCTTTTTCAACCTTCTCTACTTTGCTTGTGTTCCAACCTCAGTCATCAATTCTCCTGCATCATCAGCAGCATGATGCTCTGTGACGGAGGCTACTGGTGATGGTCTTGAGTATGTCCCAGCCCCACCACACACTTCTCCCCCCTCACTATCCTCTTGAAGAGCAGATGGGTTGGTGAGCACCACACTCTGTCTGTCTGTCCACGCTTGTACATGGGATATGCTTCACAGAGGACGGTGTGTTTTCAGAGTTAGTATTAGAAGGAAGACATGCTCTTCTTCCTTTTCCCCATTAAGTTCTACATATATCTTGGAGATATTTCCTCATTTGATCATGAAATGTGTACTTCTGTGCCTGGTATTTGACTGCAAAAGTATTACAAGGCACAGTTCATACCCTAAAGGAACTTACACCTAAAAAGACAAAGCTGGAGTAACTGGAGAAGAGTAAAAAGAAAATGATGAATAGTATATGCTTAACCTTTCTCTGAACTTTTAGGCACATTTACTGTCTTATTTAATTTAGTCTTAGTTGGTTAGCTAAATCTTCTGCTCTGTGCCTTGTGTTATTCTTCAGTTTCCTTGAATTGTTTCCTAGCAATATTGGAAAACTTTTGAGAAATAGCTGTGTCTTTAAGTATTTACTGATTGAACATTTAATTTAATAAAACATTTGTTAAAAGCTTACTATGCTCCAGGCCCTACTCTGGGAGGTACAAAATGGGAAGGATAGAGCACTTGCCTTCAAAGAACACATATACTCCTTGGAAGACAAACTTATGAATTAATAATTAATCAATGATGTTTAAATAATGCTATTAAAGAATGACACTTAACTTGTCTTAAGAGCACAAGTAGAAATAAGTACTGTTGGAATCTAGTGAGTCAATCAATGTGTTAGGGGAGGTTTGGCGAGAAGATAACATTCGTGTGGGGTCTTGAAGAATGAATAGGAGTTTTCCCAGGAGGAGAGTGGGCAGGAAGGGCTTTTTTTTTTTTTTTTTTTGGCCAAAGAAGCAATAATAAGAAAAGTCCATTAACAAATAACAGTAACAATAGCTCACATTTTTTGGCACTTAAAAGGAATCTGACATTGTTTTAATTTATTTTAATGTATTTGCTTATTTTGTGCCATAAAAGGCCCTTGGGGAATGAAGTACAGGGAGGATAAGTAATTTGCCCAAGTTTACACAGCAAGTAAGGGGCTGAGCTGGGATTTGATTCAGGGTGTAGGGGAAACTGAGCAAAGTCCACTGGAGTTACAACCTAAGGTGCAAGGTGGAAGGCAGAGGAAGTCAGATTGTGCCTGTAGATTGAAGCCAGTCTCTAGGGCTTCCAGTATCCTGAGCAAGACCTGGGGCCTTGTTCCATCATCAGCGGGGAGTCATGGGGTGCCACTGCAAGGTTGTGAGAAGGGCCTTGCCACAAATGGCTTTTACTTTGGAAAGATGTTTTGCACTGTGGAGAGTGGGTCGGAGGATGAGACTAAGCAGGGGGAAAGGTGGAATGTGCATTTGACAGAGAATGACTTCTGATTTTTGTGTATTTCCCGTAACATCGAAAACTGTGCTTATGGCAACCTTTGTGACTTAACAAATTACAGTGTATGGAAACTGGGAGGGAAGTATGTAAATTTGGTATCTGTTGCATTTCTCACCTGCAGCGTGATGCTGTGTGTAGTTCTAGCTGCTGCACTACCTCCAAATGCATCAGACAGTGGTAGCAAAGCTGCTCGGGAGGATGCGTGCATCTGGGGAAAACCGAGTGGCTAAGTCCAAGTTTATTAGAGGTATTGTGTGCTGTATTTTGTGTATAATTAATTAAATAGGCTACCATGTATAACCCTGGTGAGTTTTTTACAGAAATTATCTTAGCCTACAGTCTGAACTGAATGCCAGTGGAAATCTACGCATCATAGCCTGATTCTATTGCTTTAATCAGAGCAAGCATTTTCTCAGTAATGCAAGTCTATAAATGGTGTTTTCCTGGCCTTTCAGTGTCTGCAAGTCTTCAATATATTGGATTTTTAAAGTACTTACTGGAAAAGGGGCTTTGTAAAGTCATGATGACCACCCCCAGGACACACGCAGGAAGGTGGCCCTGCAGGCTAAGCCCTTTTGTGAAACCCCACGTGCTTTCTTTTCCCATTCCTCTCTCTTTCGTTTGTCTCCCAGTTTTTCTCCTTGGATGTTTATGGTGCTTCCTTCTCTGACATCATCTGACATCACTGTCGAGACACCAGCAACATTATACTTGAGGAGTGTTCGTGATTCCCAGAAGAGAATCTGAAAATGCTTGCTATGCTTTACACAGCCCTACCTTACCTGCCTCCTGGCTACCTGTGAGCTCATCTGTTCTCCAGCCACGTGAGCCTCCTTTCTGTGTCAGCAAACCCTGCACGTTTCCACTTCCAGGCCTTTGCACTTGGTGTTTCTTCTGCCTGGAAGACGAGCACCCCAGATGCTGACACGGCTCACTCTGTCACTTCCATTCAGGCTTCTATCAAATATCACTTGCTAGGGGGACTTTTGCTGTCCCCTCTACCTAAAAAAGCACCTTTCACTTTCTCATCCCTTGTTCTGCTTTATTTATCTTCTTGGATCTTATCATGACCTGGAAATGCCTTACCTGAAAAGACATGCTTGTTTGTTGTGCTGTTTTCCTCTTCCATTGTCTACCAACCCGGCTAAACTGCAGGAGGGCAGGAGTTCTGTCTGGTTTACTAATATCTCAGGCACCTAAGGAAAGGCTGGCACTTGGTAAATATTTGCTGAAACAATAAAAGAAAGAAAGGATATGGTTCCTATTTCCTGCTCTTTATTCTCAGGGCACTTTTCCTGTAGCCTGCGATGAAGGAGGAGCAGAGGGGGCTTAGCTGGCACTCTGCGAGCATCCTTACTGCGCCCGTCTCCTAGTAGCTGTGTCCCTTTCTGCCAGTAGGGCCACTCTAACTTGCTTTCTGTTTTGTGTTCTATGGTGTTGCGGATGCAGGTTTCATTACACTGTCTCACTGGAGGCTAAGTGTTTTGCATGGTAGCCTATTTAATTAAGCCACTGTGCACAAATCCTGCTACCTAGCCTGCAGTGCTGTAGAGTAAACATCTGTCCGTAGCACTGTACAACTATTTATTTGGTTATTCTTCATGCATCAGACAGCACAGTTGGTGCTTCAGCTCAGCAAAGCTCTACACATCTCTTACTGACTGTCTAAGTGGAAGTGTTGTGCAGAGGTATTTATTTGTTTTTTGGTCTTTAAGATGTTTGTATTTGTATATTAGAATGCTTAATTATCGATATTTTCCCGCCAACACAGCATTTAAAATATTAACCCTGAGCTTTTTATAGGATATCCTCAGGGAACTTGGACGTAAGAGTCCATGACTTGCAGAGTGAGGAAACTGCAGATTAATGAGCCTTGCGCCCTAGAAGAGACATCACCAGGAGTGAAAATTTTCACTTGATTCTGTCTCATTTTTTTCTGAACTGAGAGGTTGGGACCTCTGCCACTCCTAGTAATTTGACAGAGATTCGTTTGATTCCTGCCGTGTACTTTTAAGTTAAAAAAATAGAAGTAATTTGTTGACCTTCTTAGGTTGCTTCTTGCTAGAACTTGGGCATTTTTCTCTTTGAGGGAGAATACGAATGACTACTTCCCGAGGCCTTCTGTGGAGAAGAACACCTGTGACTCAGCGTGCTCCCCTGGCAGACCCTTCTTGCCCTCCCCCTGCGCCCCTCACAACTCCAGCTGACTGCAGACTACACAGAGTGGAAATAAAGAGATGGGGTGGCGTGGCTTCAAGGAACACTGCTTTCAGACTGTGTTTTCTGGAACATCAGTGTTCTAGGACTCTGAGATACCCTCAACTTTTGGAATTCCTTTAAAAATCGAGTAGTGATGATCTTCTTTGCTTGTTCTGGGTCCAAAGAAAGCAACGTGGATGACTCTAGGTTTGGAGAAGTTTGGAGGCATCTCACACAGATGCCATAATCTTTAAGTGCTTGAAAAGCACCAAATGTCAGGGACAAATGAGTGGAGAGAGAGAAGATTTCTGGGTAGCTGTGTGTGACAGAGTCCTAGAAATTTCCAGACAATTTATAACATTAAAATTATATGCATCTGAGATGTCCAAGAATGGCAGCAGGATAAATGAGGAGGGTGGAAATACCTGTGGGTCAAGGAGAGGTTCCTGGCAGTGAAGATTTAAAATTTCAAAAAGTGGACAGAATAGTAGTACATTGAGCACCCTCCACCTCGAGGTACTGTTACTGTTTTTCCACATTTACTCTGTCTCTCTCTCTCTCTCCATATAGAAACTATTATATATGTTTTCTTTAGTTTGAAGATAGAGCACTTAGATGGAAAGCGTTAGTCTGGGATCAGAAAGAAACTCCTGTATATTTTAGAAGTACGCAATCATTTCCATTTCATCAACATGTTTTCATATTGTAATTTGTTTCATTCTTAGTAGTTGACAAATATACTGATGAATTATGAATAAATTTATGGCCCCATTTTTAAAAGTGAACCATTGAAACCATTACAGTAGAGAGTCAGAGCCATCTATAATAGTTCATAACTTTTTCTTAACGATAAATTGTTGGGTTTAGGTGCTTAAAACAATTTCTAAGAGGATGGATGTCCGTAGTATTTAATTTTTTCTTCCCCTAGAAGAGATGCTATTTCTTTTTCTAAAACTATAAAACTTACATCATTAATATGGAACATTATATAATGTTTTAAGATACTACACAGTTCTATCACTGTATAATTTTGATGTTATTTTGAATTTTACTTTTTACAGTTAATCTTTGTTTTATGTTACATTATCTGAGGTTGAGAAAGCTAGGTTGGGTTTCAGTATTTTCTCTTGACTTGCTATTAAAATTTCAGGCCAGTTAATTATCTGTCTTGGACCTCAGTTCCTTCATCTGCAAAATGGAGAAAACAGCCTTATGTTTAAATATTTTCAAATGTTAGTTTCATTTTAAAATGTACCTACTATCTAACCCACTATCCATCTCCCAAGAGAAGGTATTAAAGTATTTAGCACAGTACTTCATGCATTGTAAGTCACATAATCGATGTTACTGTTTAATTATCTTACTAAGTCTAAACATACACAAACATCGCATCATTGTCAGCCTTGGTTGGTAAAGCAGACATTATTTTTCATTATTTGAAAAGCATCACTGGGTATGGCATGTGCTCATCTGAAAGAGCCAAAGTGCACTTGCATTTGTAAACAAGTAATTTTGTAATATCCACAGTGTGACCATTCTGTATCCTGAGGGAACAAAATATCATTCATTTATTATCATATGATAATCACATTCTAATGAACAAAGCTAAATTACACTGAAACGCCTATCTGAAGACCCAGTGTGATTAGCTCACATCCCCAGTAAGGAACTTCATAGCCTTGTTTGGCTGCTATCACCAACATATTTTAAAAAGCCATGTGTTATCATACGCTGTGTGAAAGAGATAGGAAGAGAAGCACTTTGAAGTAATTCCATCCACTTGCACCAATGAGCTTGAGAGCAAAAAGGAAAAAAAAAAAGGCATAAGAAGATGCCTTGTCTATTTCAGGATCCCACATATGAAAAGCCAATATAAGATTCAGTGAACAAATGCCTTGGAAAAATTCCAGTGTCATCAGAAACTCATTTTTCTCAAAATGTCTCCTTTCCACCCTTTATATTCCTGCACAGATTAATAAGCACAGACTGTCACAGCACAGAGGGTCTGAGAGTGCTTCTGTGGCTTATTTGGGCCACAGTTACCTCAGCAGTTTATGCAAGCAACCTCTGTCCCCTGATCAGAACCATTTAGGCCTCCTGAAGAGAGGTCCAGGAAGGCAGGGCAAAAGAATCTCAGGGATCCAGGTCTCTTTGGCTGGTGTCTTAACTGCACAAGACTTCCCTTTTGAGATTTTACCATTGAAATCCACATGCAAATTTTAGCTTCCTGAGGATAACCATGGCCTTTGTCCTTACCTGTTAACCTGCTCAGCCAGGACTGAGCTTACTCAGAAAGTAGTCTCTAACGTGCTCCCGTTTACCAAAACAACACGAGGCTTTAGGCATCTGGGCAGCTGTGGTGCGAACAGCACAGCATTCGAATCCCAATGATTTTTGCTGGACACTGCGTTTTAGGCAAACCGTTTAAAGTTCTTCTTTCCACATCTGCAAAATTAGAAAAAATACTATTTGTATCTCGTTAGGCCACTCTGAAGATTAAATGAAGTTAGTGTGTGCCCAATGCTTAGCACAGTTGTTGGCCAATGACAGGCGATCAGCAGACATGAGCTCACTAATGGATCCAGAGCTTATGATTTCACATAAAAATTTCTAATGTATATATCATAATATAAATTAAATATTTTATATGACATGGTTTAATTAAATCAGTTTTATTGTGCAACTGTTGTACATATTAAATTCATTCCTTTTAAACCACTTGGATATCACTTAGTTTCATAGGATAGTACGTTATCTTAAAGCCCACATTAAGTTTCTCACAACAGTAGAATACTATTTAAAAAGAAAAATCACCGTGGGGTCTGATCACTCTCATTCTTCACAGAGGCAACTGCAGATGACTGTGCCTGTGACATGCTCTTTATTCTTTAAAATTCCAGTTACCTTCCTGATTTTGATACTTGTCTCCATTAGTGAGCCTAGATGCCAGTGAAACAATTTTTCTCTAACTTAGTGTAAATACATTTCTACTTAAAAAAAAATGTTCTTTTCAAAGTACCAGAATGTCCCTGAAGTTGTTTTCCCTAGTCAGTAGATTCTAACCTCCTACTGATTTGTTTATGTGAGAAAGTTTATTCATGAGAGGCGAAGGGAAAAGAGCTTAGGATCTAGAGTCCTGGACTCTAGACATGCATCCTGGCGCCACCACTTACAAACTGTTTTGCTTTGTTTTGTTTTGTTTTCTTTCTGAGTGGGGCAGGGATAGTCATTTAAGCTTTCAGAACCTCAACTTCCTCATCAGTAAAGTAAAGATAAAACAATATTTCCCCGTTCGTATATGATGTTTATGAAATTAATTAGAATTGTTGAAAAGCACAAAGAGTTGGAATCTGTTTTCTGGCAGAAGAGGAGAAATAAATTTATAGGACAGAAAATAATGACCAACTATCACTGATATGTGCACAATGCTGCAGGTGTATTTGGGTTGTATGCAAAGAGCATCATGTTAATACACACGATTAAACACCATGCACGTTGCCTCACCGACATTTTATTTTGCAGAAAGGGGAGGGGTTTCTGCTGTGTGGGAGAGACTGGAGACGGGGGCTAGACTAAATGGCCCCTTTGGGTCCCACTACCCTCACAGGTCTTTACTTCACTTTCATGCTTCTTGCAGAAAGATAACAGAAAGCTCAGATAACCCATATTCAGTGCAGTGGAAGTGGTATTTAACCTTTATCCAGATGACTTTGCTGCATTTAAAGCAAATTGCTATTTCTGGGGGTTTCCGTGAATATTTATGGACAAAGGCAGACATAAAGGTTATGCTTCTGCTTTGACAAAGGCGTCCTCCTCACATGATCACTGACCAGGCTGATGCTGTCTCTGAGCAACTGAAAGGCAGTAAGAGGTTATGTTTTTAAGACAAGGGGTTCTGTTCAAGGGAATTCATTCATCACTGAGAAATGGCTATCCAAATAAACTTAGAGCTTTGCGACCTGGTAAAGTGAAGTAAAAGAATCATGCCAAGTTTCTGGTTCTGTCTAAATTAATAAAAATAAGATTTTTAGGAACCTATCTGGCAATTGTAGATTAAATTAAACAACTGCTTCATCTGAATAAAGCTTTGCAGAGTCTAATATTATGAAAGAGCTATCTTTATAAACACGGTACTTGCTTGGGATGCAAGGGATTTGAGTTTTAATGGCAGCTGCATCCCAGATGCCCAGTAAGCACATACGCGTACATTTGCTGCTGGTGGCTTTTTTTTGTCAAAAGGGATTAATAATTACCTGCTCCTACCCTTACTTTATGCATTATGATATGAATATTGAATGCCAGTGGTTATAGAGTGCTTTGGTTTTCTGCAAAGTAACTTAGCAGAAACATTCAGAAGGGAAAAAAAGAAAGCTTCTAAAGAGCTTTATACATATCAGATTTTCAAAAATGTGACTCAGCTTTAAAATGCATTAATGAATTTTTATATTTTTTGCGAACCCTAAAAATGCTTTTGCCGAGTATTTGGTACTCTAGAAGTTGAGATGTTTATGTTGAGTTTTTTTAAAGCATAAATGTATTAGTGTATGTTAGTTCTTTTTCAACAGCTGAAAACCGGAAAGACATTGCTTCGTGAATTAATTCTGATACGTGGCTTGCATTTTTATTTTTTATTGATTCCAGTCAACAAATACGTATTGTTGGATGATACAAACATGCTGTTTTTTTGCCATTAAGGATCTTTAGTTTAACCAAGAAGAGTATATAATAATTTGGCATGTGAAGTAATTTCATTTGATAGGTGCAAATGTTAGAAGTATACAAGCATAAAATATAATGCTCTCCCATGACAACTGAGTGGTGTCAACCTGATTTTGAAACTAAAAGTCCACAGAGCAATGGCGGTGCGCCCCTTTCCAAATGGCTATGTCTTGAATCAGCACCTGTTACGATGACTTGTTTTCTTGAGCAGTTAATCAGTGTAAGGAGGATGAGCTGTACTTGGGAATCTGGTGTACCGACAAGAGGTCAGTCTGCTGGTGTGAGTAAGAGGAAAGTATGCTCCAAGAGAGAAAGGAGCAAGATAGCAGTAGTTTAAATTTTTAAATAAAAAATGGGGCAATAATAGAACAATGGTTGCATACACCCCTTATATCATTTAACCCTCACCTCCATTTATAGATGAGGAAACTGAGATTCAGAAAGGTCAGCGGACTCTTGCTAGGTGAGCAAGCTACAAAGTGGTGAACCAAGAGTGAGCCCATGGGTTCTGATTTAAGAGTTACACGTCGTGTACATTGACAAGGTCCACAGATCTGCGGTGCTCCTTCACACAGCCCACTCCGTCCCCTTGTCAGCTCCCAGCTCCCAACTCCTATGGGAAAACATTCAGAGTTATCATACTCTTATGCTCCCTTATTAAAAGCCATCTCACAGTGAGGGCCTGACAAATTCATTTGCACTTAAGCATAATTGACTCATGGGGCTTAATGCGTTATTCCATTCTAGGGAAATAAACATTAAGCCAGAAGAATCACTCCCTACTTGTAGAATTTGCCACATTAGAGAACAGAGGCAAAGGGAAGTATTTTGGAGGATAAAAGGGCATTTTCGAATCCCCTCTAGTTCTGGGACACAGATAATGGGCTGAAGGTCCCAGGCGTGTAGTTGTATTGGCAAACCTTTCATTCATTCACTGAATTTACCACCTGCCTGGTCCATGCCATGTTCCTGTTTCTACGGATTGACTCTCTGTGTACCTGGTTAAGGTCAACCCCTCCACTGTGCTGCATTTTATCCCCTCTCACCCTCAAAGGGGCTCTTGGACTTGTCTCTGCCGTCTCCTGTGTCATCAGTTTTCCATCCTGTTGGATTATTTCCATCAGTCAACAAACCCTCTATAGCTCCGTTCTTCAAAGGCCCTCTTTGACCTCATGTACCCTTCTGTCTATCCCCCTATGTCTGTTCCCCTTTATAGCAAAATTCTCCACAATAATTGTCTATACTTCTCTCTACATATACTCTCCTCCACTCCTCCTTTGAAAACTTCTAATCAAATTTCCTCCTCACAATTTCACTGAGAATGTTCTTTCTGAGGTTATGACATCGGTGTGCTAAACTGAACGATCAATCAGCTGTCCTCGTCTTAGCCCGTAAACAGCATGTCGTCCAGTCAGACGACGTCTTCTTTCTTAAAACACTGCCTTGACTTGGCTTCCTGGATACTCTAATCTCTCTCCTTCCTCAGAGGCTGTTCTTTCTCAATCTCCTCAGCTGGTTCCTCTCCCCAAACTCTAAACATTGGAATGTCCCCAGAGGAATGCAGACCCTTTGTCTCTCTCTCTCTCCTCTCTCTGTTTTTTTCTACACTTATTCCCTAGGCCAAGTATCTCACTTAGACTCCTGAACCTAAATAATATCTGTATGCTGATGATTCTCAAATTTATCTCCTTAGCCAGCCTTCTCTGAACCCCAGACCTATGAGTCTGTCCAGCAGCCTTCCTGACAGCTGAAACTGAGTGTGTCCAGAACTAACAACATGACTTTCACCCCTGACACCCTACACTTGCTGCAGTCTGTTCCCAGTCTTCTCCATCTTGGTAAAATGCTATTCCATTTTTCTAATCGTTCAGGCCAGGAATCTTGGAGTCGTCCATGACTCCTTCTTTTCTCGAATGTTTCACGTTCCAAATGCATCAACAAATCCTACCAGCTCTACTTCCGAAATGTATCCAGAATCTGATTACTTCTCATCACCACCACTGCCACGGTGCTGATCCAGTTGGCCATTACCTCATACCTGGATTATTAAATTAACCTCTTACCTGATACTCCTGCTTCCACCCTTTTCTCCTTACGATGTGTTCCTCACACAGCTGCCACGGATTCTTTATAACATGAGAGTCTGTGCCACTGCCCCGTTCAGAATCCTTCAGGAGCCGCCCATTTCCCTCCGAGTGTGGGTTGACATCGTGTGTCATGCCTGCCAGGCCCCACTGGTCTCAGCCTATTACTTCTCAGACTCCTTTCTCCCCCGACATCATTCCAGACACACGGATCTACTTGCTGCATCTCCAACAGTATAGGCAGCATCCTTTATCAAGGCCTCTGCCTTTTTTCATTGTCAAAACAGAATATTCCCAGATATCTGCATGGCTCTCTTCCTTCTTTCAGGCATTGCTTGAATTCATCTCATTGGAGAGGATCTTCCTGACCATCAACAGAAAAGCGATATGAAATAGACTTCCTCTCGTCCTTAACTCTGCTTTGATGTCTTCATAGAGCGTATCTGTACCTGACGTATAGATCTGCATCTTTGTATGTGTATCTCTGCATCTGCCCCCACATCTGTATTCATGTCCATATTTCCATCATCACTGTCATCTGTCTCACTGTCTGCCTCCTCCCACTAGAGTATACACTCCATCGTGACAGACTTTGTTTTGTTCATTAAATTAATTAATTAAATCTCCTAAACCCATAACACAAGCTGGCACATAGTCAGCCGTTAATACAAGTTTGCTGAATGAATGAATGAGTGAATAAAACCTGAATTGGGCAGACTGTTTGGATACCTTCCAGTTTTAAGCACTGAGCTCCCATGTTGAAAGGACGACACGTGAACAGATAATTTAAAATACAACGATAAATAATTATAGATGATAAATAATGATTAAGTAATTGTAGTGATAGATAAAACAGTAAAATAACCTCCCCAAAGAAGTAATTTTATATGCACGTATTTGTTTTCTAAATTTTAAAACTTACTAAAATTTAACAATAGATTAGTATGAGACAGAGAAGAGAGACATGTGCAGGCGATATGGAAAGTATATTGAACTTGTAATGAGGAAATGTTAATTCGTAGTCTGATTACATTGTTTACTAGTTGTGTGATCTTAGGCAAATAAATAATCCAGTCAGGTCCTCCCATTTTACCCGCTGTGCCATCAACTTTGGGTTTTTTTTTTTGTGAAGTTTAAATCAAATAATATGGTGCATAATAGGCATGAAGGAGATGTTACTTTTCTTTCTTCCCATGCCCAGCACTTCGCTCTGCACTCACACGTTAGCCCTCTACAATCTGTCGTGCTCCTCCAGGGTTTCTCAATGATTTTCTAAATTCCCACTTCATTGACATTCTTCTGTTTTCTCCCTACAAGCCTTTTTGGCATCATGGGATGCAATAATCAACCTCGCCAACCTGTCAAAGATTAATCAACCTTCTCTCCTTGCCTCAACATAGACACATATATAAAATGGTGAGTCATTTAGCTGTATTTCTAAGGGCAGAAATTTGGGCCAGTCTTCAGCATTATAGGACTGGATGTTTATTTAATTGGAAGTATGTTTCTTTGACTCATGCTACAATACTGGTTCTTATCACATCACTAATATGTCATGAATCAGCAAGAGTGAAAAGGGTGTTCCTAGACTAAATGAACTGTGAATTGCACATAAGTTTAAATTACCATGGCTGTTTTCTCCCCCACACTACAACCAAGCTATTAAGACAATGACAACAACGTGAATATTTTTATGCAAAAGTATCACAGTTGTAAATGTCACTTGTAGGGCATCATGCAGAAGAAAGAA
Organism: Vicugna pacos; assembly: GCF_048564905.1. NCBI lineage: Eukaryota > Metazoa > Chordata > Mammalia > Artiodactyla > Camelidae > Vicugna > Vicugna pacos. The sequence goes on along the minus strand of NC_132999.1, from coordinate 18,298,730 downwards.
TATTAGACGTCACTGTCTTAGACTCATCGCATAGAGGCCAGGTGCTATTTATCTTTCTTTTTTATCGGCAAAGGATTTTAGTTTGTTTTTGTTTCCAGTTTTATCGATGTAATATTGACATATACCATTGTATAAGTTTAAGGTGTACAACATACTGATTTTATACATGTATATGCTTCAAAATGCCTACCACGGTAATGTAGTCTTATTTATGTTGCATGGTATTTGGCAAATAACTATTGAACTGAATTTCTTAATTTTTTTCCCTCTAACGTGTCTGTATTCTTGCTACCAGACTTACTTTGGTCCCTGTTTTACCACTGGGATATTGACAAGGCAGAGGGTGACATAATAGTGTACCATCCAAAATTATCAGGTATAAGGAAACCCACACACATACTATTTGTCAGACAATTAGAATATTTCTAAAATGTGAACAGATGTAAAATAGAAATTAATACAATGAAAGACAACCCACTTTTTTTGTTATTTTTGTTATAAACACAGAGAATGGTTTTCTAGGTTATAGTAGTTAAAACTTCTTTCTTCTAGGTAGGTACTCAACTAAGAAACTTACTGTTAATAAAGACCTAGAATTTATAATTGTTTTCCTGTTTTCTGTTGTGATAATGATAAATACCAAGAGTTATCTCTGTACACTTTTTGCCCGGGTCCAAGTGCTCTTTGTCAAACTTACATGCAAGACTTTTTATCCGAGTTTTCATCATTTGGGAACTCTTAAGGGTTGTTTAGTTTTCAATGAAAGACAATCTTTTAAGGAGTTTATGTCCTAAATATTTTCTGATTTTGCAGTAGCATCCATCATACATAGTTATTGTGTTTGCACTGTGATTTTCGGTTTTAACGTGTTCTCAGTTCTCTAGGTATTTAATGTTTCCATCTGGTCCTCGTAAAAGATTTCGCATTTATAATGCAGCTCAGTCTCCTGCCCAGGGAGCATCATTATAATTCAATTCATGACGTGGTAGAGCAGATACTTTTTATCTTTGTATTTTTTTTTTGTTTTTGCTTTTTTTTTTTTCCTTTCTTAAACCCTGGGACAACATTTGATTTTAATGGTATAGTTCTTTCTGAAAACAGTCGTAATGTGCACACCATGACAACATGCTTGCTCCTCACTTCCTTCCATGCAGCTTAAAGCTGTGAAGGAAAGAGAAGTCACCACACTGTGAGTCAAGCGCAAGGAAACTTAGCAGTCATCATATTTCCTCTTCGTTAAACACTCTGTTCTCAGTCATCACAGACGGAGGGGGTATTTTCAAGGACTTGAACATTTTCTTGAAATAGATAAACAACTAGGAACCCTCTTTCAGGATGTTAAATAGTGGGTTGTAGGGCACAGTTCAAGCAAATGTTCAAGCTCCTAGCAAGGTTAGGTGCTCAGCACATGTCTGTGACTCTGGTTAGTGAGTATTCACGTAGCCCTTACTAAATGCCTGGCAATGCTCTAATAGCTTCAAAATATTAAATCATTTAATCCTCATAGCAACTTTTTGAATAAGGTACTATTAGTGTGCCCATTTTAAGGATGAGGAAACTGAGGCAAAAAGCAAAAAGACGAGAGCTAGCAAGTTGCCGAGCCAGAATTCAAACCTAAGTCTATGTTCTTAACTAGTAACCTATTTATGATTGATTGTGTTCAGCTGCAGGTTTCAAAAAAACTAATATTACTTTCCTAGAACTGAATGACACACTCTGTGTAACTCCCCCGGTGCTATGCTTGACTGGTTGTTGTCACTGGATGAATGTTTGTTTACGTAAGTGTTTAATTAAGAATGAGTGAAATAATGACAGAGTTTGCCATGCCTTAAAATAGGCAGGACCAAAGACAAATTACAGTGGTAGCCAGTGGATAGACTGCTTTTCGTTCAGAGATGCCAGTGGGTCCTCGAATCTAACAGGAACCCATTATTTGAAACCCCAATACTCCTAGGATGATGCTTTGCATCTTGGATTTCCAAATCTGAGAGAATCGTCTTTGTTTCACTCATTCCTCTTTACTGACACAGGTTTTTAAATTAATTGTGGTAAAATACACATAATATAAAATTTCTCACTTTGAGTATTTCTAAATATACAGTTCAGCAGTGTTAGGTACATTCATATTGTTTTTGCAACCAATTTCCAGAACATTTTAATTTGCAAAACTGAAACTTCATACTCACTAAACAACACCACCCCCTCCCCCCTTCCTGCCAAGCTTTGGAAGCCACCATATTTTATCCATTCATCCACCTATGCACCTTTTGGTCTCATGCTTCCACTTACTGGCTATTATGAATAGTGCTGCTATGAACAGGAATGTACAAATAAATATCTCTCTGAAACTCTACTTTCAATTCTTTGGGGTATATGCAGTAGAATTGCTGGATCATATGACAGTTCTATTTTTAATTTTTTGAAGAACCATCGTACTGTTTTCCCTAATGTCTGCACCATTTTACGTTCCCACCAACAATGCAAAAGTGTTCCCATTTTTCCACATTCTTGTCAACACTTACTATTTTCTGTTTTTTTGACAGTAGCTGCCCTACTAGGTATAAGGTTATATCTCATTGTAGATTTGATTTGCATTTCCCTAATAACTAGTGACATTGAGCATCTTTTAATGTGTTTGTTGACCATTTGTATATCTTCTCTGGAGAAATGTCTATTCAAGTCTTTTACCCATTTTTTAATTGAGTTGTGGGTTTTTTTGTTGTTGTTGAACTCTTTATATATCTTAGATATTAATTCCTTATCTGATACAGGATTTGCAAATATTTTCTCCCATTTTACAGGTTGCTTTTTCACTCTGTTGGTTGTGTCAATTGATGCACAGAAGTCTCAAATTTTGATGGAGCCTAATTTTACTTTTGTTGCCTGTGCTTTTGGTGTCATAGCTAAGAAATCATTGTCAAATCTAAAGTCATGAAGCTTTTCCCCTATGTTTCCTTCTAGGAGTTTTACAGTCATAGTGCTTATGTTTAGGTCTTTGATTCATTTTGAGTTGATTTTTGTATATGGTGGAAGCTAAAGGTCCAACTTCATTCTTTTATATGTTGATTATCTAGTTTTCCCAGTGCCATTTGTTGAAAAGACTGATACAGATTTAAGTGAAACCCAAACCACATAGCTGCAAACCTGTAGGTCTTCTTGTACTTTGGTCCAAACCAGAATGAATTTAGAAGGAATTCTTTCTGGAGTTCTCGCCTGAGGGCAGTTTTGTCCCCTTGGGGACATGTGGCCATGTAAGAGCTGTTTTTGGTCATCACATCTTGGGGTGGGAGTTGGGGATGTTGCTTTTGGTGTCTGATGTGTGCAGAGATGCTACTAAACATATTACAATGTAGAGGGCAGCCCCCCCCAAAGAATTACCCAACCCCAAATGTCAGTAGTGCTGAAAGGGTAATGCTGTGTGTCCAGGAAATTGGGGAATCCTCTTTTCTGCCATTTGAAGGCTTGGCAATGATGACTGCAGAAGTGACTGCCTAGGGGCTGATTATATATGGCCGAGTGGTTTTTAAAAAGACCTGAATTTCATATATATCTAGTTAGACTTTAACCATAGAATACTGTTTTGCATTTTATCTTTTCCTTCAAGATTGTCGTTCATCACTTTCTCTCACCATGACTTTGCTCATTCATGCATTAATTTTCCCTTTCAGTCAGGAAGCAAATGAATAAGTGTAGGGCTGATCACAGAATTTGGGGTGTTATTAGGTCGTATAATGGCCAAAGATTACAGGAAGGCCTACCGCATGTCTTGGCCCCACTTCTCCTCCTACTTCTGAGTGATTTGTAGGAGAAAAATGCCCAAAGGACAATGTAAATTGGAAATAAGAATGAGTTACTTTATAATAACCAAGACTTGTGTCTGAAATTCCAAAGCTTATCTCTCTGCCAAACTGAGCTGGGGCACATGGCTTCAGCCTAAGGTGATTTTATGTGTGGTCAGGGAAGCTTCATTTGGCAGATAATGATTCAGCTGAGAGATGACTGGCTAAAAGTCTCTACCCATGAGAAAATGTTGAAGAAGAATATTTCCACCAGAAAGAACCCAAAATTACAACTGAAAAAAACTTTCAGGTAGGAATATGCTTGGCATGTTTTGAGAAACAGAAATAAGGCCAGTGAGGCTAATGATAGAAGAAAGTGAGAATGACAGTAGTATGATGTCACAGAGATCAAATAAATGTTTCTTCCTCCAGAAGCAAAGAGAGGAAAGGGTTGGTTAAAGCATGCTCTGTGATAAGAAAAACAGCGGGAGCTCCTCCCAACTTTGGAGAGCTGTAGTTGGCAGGTGGTAAGGAGCTGGTTTTGTATTGAATGGTTGGTTCATATTATTTGTCTGCTGTTAAGATATCATTCATACATTTATCAGAAATTTGCAAGCACTTTCTATATTCCAGGTGCTCTTCTAGGGCTAGGCATTGAAGAAACTGAGGTAAACAGTACAAAATGCTTACGCAGGAGTTCTTATTGTCTGTTGGTGGGTGAGCAGTTTGATAGAACTCTTCTAACTATTGACTGTGTGACCGAGGGTAGCTGACTTAACCTCTCTGTGTTTGGATATTACCATCTATAGAGTGAGGAGCTTGTGGTAGCTGCTGTGAGGATTAAGTGAGTTAATACATTGAAAGCATTTTAAATGGTGCCTGACACATAGCAATTACTCAACACCTATTAGACTATTATGGTGGTGATTATTTTACAGAATGGTAGAAAAGGATGATTAATTCAGTCCTGAAGGTTAGGAAAGTTTAAGAGAAAAAGTGATGTTTGAGTTCATTCATTCACTTTTCTGTTTATTTGCTAAATATGTATTGAATGCCTGCTGTGCCCCAGACACTGTTTTTCTGCCTTTCCGTATAGTCTTATCTTATTGCCTGTGTTACTTTTGCTGTTATTATTCAGCTGTCAGACTTTAACATCTACACCATCCCCTTTGATGTACCCTCCTTCAGTGGAGGGAAGAGTATAAATTTTAGAGACATAAATTACACAAATAATTTTAGGGAAAATTGTGAGCTGTGATATCAAGTGTAATCCAGTCAGTGAGAGGAAACATGCCAAGAACATCTAAAAAGAGTAAAAGGTGATGAAATGTCTTAGCCAAGTGATGCAATACAAGAGAGATAAGAAGCACAAGATAACATAAGATGAAGTAGAATAATCAAGCATATTCCAACGTATATTTATCCAGCCAGTATCACTTGAGAGCCCGCTGTGTGCTGAGGCAGAATACAAATGTATATAATAATCATTAAAAGCTTTTGTAATACAGATTGTCATCTAAGGATAAAATGCTCTAAGATATAACAATTAGCATAATTTCATATTTTATAATGATAAAACTACCTATAAAATTGAAAATACCATTTTTTGGGTCGCTTTTGGGAGTAATTATAATCTTAAGTTAATGGTAGGAGTTCTTATTTTCACATTCAGAGGCATCCAGCTATGATGGCATTTGGTATTGATGACCTGGTTAATACTGACAAAGTTTCAGTTTCATTGACTGGGGCTAGTAGTTGCTGCGTACTTTATTTCGATATTATTGAAATGACAATTAAATGTATTAATGCTTTTCCTAGCCTAGAAGTCATTAAGAACCAGAAGCCTAACTCATTTAAAAAGCACTTTTTAGAATAAGTGTATCAGTCACATAGTTATTTAAATGTCCCATGCAAATTTACGGGGTGCTCCAGCAGGGAAGTCTTATGTTTCAATATGTCACTTTCTTTGTGCAATTCTTTTTAAATCAGTTGTCTATGGGAGCTTCTTTGCATCCGGAAACACAATTAGATATTTACATGTATAACCATACTCTTTTTCCTTTTACTCTGCTTTGTAGCACTGACCTCAGTCTAAGCTGGACGTCTGTCTGGATCTGGCTTGGAGGGCTAGTTAAATAGGCGGTACACTCAGCGAGATACAGGAGCTAAGAGTACTTCTCTGGTTCACTTGTAGGCGTCACTCAAGCCGCAGGTTTGGATTCTTCACTGGCCTGCACTAGCCTGTGTACGTAGAAGTCAAAGAAAAATATTCATTATCAGCAAGCACTTATTGATACACAGAAGCATGATTTCTTGTTTAAGAACTTTCATTAATGTTGGGGACAGTAGGCGTATTTTCAAAACACCTATTTGAAATTTGGCCAGGAAATTTTGTTGCTGGTCAACAGTGTAGCTAGGTAGGCCAGTTGCAAGAATATGTGATGATAATTAGGTCAGGATAATAGCTTCACTGTAGCATTTTGCTGGCACAGTAGGATTCAGATTAAGGCAGGTGTCTAGTGTCATAATAGTGGAAGTCACATCAATGAATAGTCAGTATATAGTAAGCAAATAAATAGTGTCACCTAAAGAGCACAAAGAAACAGAATTCTTACCATTAGGTGGGTAGAATAAGTGGCTGTGGTCCTTTGGTACCTTGGAGAGCTCTTGATAACCTCTAACTTTGACTTTGCTAGAGGTCCTACTGAGGCTGTTCGTCCTCCTAGGTCTAGGCCCACCTAATTAGGTTTATCATTATGATGAAACTGAAAGATGGTTTCCACAGCTGCACTCCAGTTAGCTGTGATTAGACTGTGTGCTGCTAGCATATTATCTTCATCCTGTTAAACCTTTTGGCCTTCTCACTGGATCATGGCAGTATTTGGGGGTTCCTCAAGGGTTTCTGTGTACCACGGAAGACAGATAAGCTTATCAGGGGTTCACAATGTTGGCGTGCTTTCTCTCCAGGGGAAGGATCATGTTTTTGGCTCAGACAGGAGAAGTGTTGCCAAGGACAAAGTGGCATATGCTCAGTTCCAATTAGTGGTGGAGACAGCACACACTGAGAGTTCAGAGAAGGAAGCTGTTACTAAGGGCTTTAGAACTTATGAAAGACGCCACACAATAACTGGCCCTGTAGTAATGAAAGGCTTCAGACATCTGGGAAGAGGGAGAGAGAATTACAGGTGGGGGAAAATGGTTAACATTAACATTCCATTGATTCTGGGGAAGACAATTACAAGATAAAGCTTTATCTTTAAATAGCTCGTAATCCACCTGAGGGAGAAAAGAGACATACAAGCATGAACCAACATTAGAATAACTACCAGTTCTGTAGTAGAAGAATAAAGAGGTGGAGTATAAACTTAATGGTGATGCTTAGGAGACACAGTCCTAGGAATAAAGGCTCAGGGTGGAGAGGGCTAATTAGGACAGTGTTGTAGAAATTAGTCTCTGATCTGAGTTACTATTTTCTGTTTCTTTTAGTAGTACAGCCTAAATACGTGTTGTTTGTTTACCTGGAGCGTTGACCTCAGGAAGAAATGCTTGTAAAATAAAGGAAAAACCTCTTCTATTCAGGAAGATCTCAGTTATACGTATTTTGATGGTTACTTCTGTGGGTTGTTTTGGCCTGAGTTTATTTTTTAACTCTTGTGCTGCCTTCCCAGTACTGCTCATGCTTCTGTCTGCCTCTCGACTCTGATTCTCCTCTCCGTGCATGTGTCTTCCGTTAATGTGGACTAGAGTTTCTTGTACTTGCAGAGAGTCCTAGAGGATAGAAAAATGATCAGTCGTAAGTACAAATAATAGATCAACACTACTTTCAATAGTATTCAGTTAGATCTTTGACCAAGGCATTTTCAGAATGTCTCCAAGTAAGTCTAGCATCACCATATCTTGGAGTTGGAAGTACTTCCAAGGATAGGTAACTCATTTACTCCTTACCTAATCAGGTAGCCACTCAGCCCGCATCACATCTCTGGCAGTTTGTCTGTCACCAGGCTCTGCCTGAACATTTTCAAAGATGGGAGGCTCAGCACCCAAGGCAGCCATTCCAGTGTTGACTAACTCTTGGAAAGGTCTTGCATTAAGTTAGCATCTGTATCTATGACTTAAACTTACCCTTCCAATTTTGTTTAGAGAAGCTATACCAAACTAGGTCAGTTCATACATTTATTCATCAAAATTTATCAGGAACATAATGTGTGCAAGGAATTTTCTAGACTCACAAATGATAAAATTGTGAATAAGGATATGATGTTTACCCCAGTAAGAAGACAGGTTTTTAATAAATATTCCTTGTATCAGTAGATGGACGAATAGGTGACTAAACTATAATGCTTTATCTTTTCACTATTAAATAATAAACTCTTGCTATGTAAGTAAATTTGGTATATTTCCTGATTAATGAAGAATGTGAGATGGAACATATTAATATCCTCTAGAGGGATATTATTATTTATTTTTATTGCATACCATAGTGTTAAGAAATTCAGTATATATATTTATTTTTAATATATATTAAAATTATAAATATGAAACACTGGACTAAAGTATTATGTATATGTAGTAAATAGGTATATTTTAAAATATGTTATACAAATATAGATGTGTGTATTAATAGTTTATTCCCATATCTCAGTTATCTCAATAAAATGCCTTACCTACTCCTCTTTAAAGATTGCATGATAGAGGTTAAGATTTATAGCTTTATGTGCTCTTCAAGTATATTGCCTCTTAACGAGCATGTCAGTTGTCTATTAGAATATCTTTGTTCTTTCTAATAAGAGTCCAGTGATTGCAATATGGTAGCATTTAAGATTTGGTTCAAGGACATATTGGAACTCAGTAAGTTTTTAAAAAAGGGCTTTGAGAGACTATTAAGAGAGTTAGGGTACTTTAAAGAAGGCTATAATAGAAGTAATGTCTGAAAGACAAATAATTTATTAGAAATCTGAATAGTTTTAATATAGAAGTATGATAGGAAAATTTAAAAAACCCACTGTAGCTGTCCATAAAAAGGAGTCCGCAAAAAGTTTGAAACAATGCCAAAAAAGCTAAAATCTTGATCTCTTTAGGTGCCGGATAATCCATTTGGAGTACCACAGATAGTAGAAATCTAGAATTTTACTAAAGATAAATATTTTCTAAGGAAACAATTATAAAGAGACAAAATTTAAGTACAATTAAGGAAGGGAAAAAAAGAAAAGAATGCCTTTCTACCCTCCTTCCCTACTATCTGTTATGCCAGCTTAACTCACCATGCTGCAAATTTAATGGGCTTGAAGTTGAACTCATTTCTTCCCAGACCGATGCTTTCATGAGTTTCCTAATTTGGCTTATGGTATCGTGTCCATTTAAGTCACCCAAGCAGCAGATTTTAAACTCAACCCCTTCTCCCTCATTTCGCAACTAATTAGTTACCAAACTCTGATTCTCTGTTTGCAAATCCAGCAAGCAAATTCTTTTATGTCATTAGGTATAGTAAATGCTTCAATCTTTACTAACCATAGAGGTTTAGTGCTTTTAGGTTCATTGTGTGTGCTGGAAAGTTTTATAGTGTTAAATGTCAAGCTTAAGATGGCGAATAGATTTAGATTAGTAATTTTATTTTTAGTTTCAGGTTTGAAGAATCTTGTTGAATATATATATTTCAGAATATAAACATTAATAGTATACTTTTTTCCTGGTCAATGAAATGTTTTATTGTTTCACTGTCCTTACAACCCTGAAAAAACAGTTAGTTACAACCCTGAAAAAGAAGTTTAAAGTGTCAGTAGTGTTTGGTTAGTACTGCTTTGTAAGGTAAAGGTGTAAATACAAGTTGCGTTTTTTATTCTTGCTTTGAACCTGGCTTTGGATCTTGGGTAAATAGTCTCAGAACAGAGCTTGAACTTGATAGTGTCAATGCTTCCTTTGTAGATCTAGCCAACCTTGTATCTCATGTCCTCTGTTATCCTCGTGTCACCCTAATTAGGTGAGGTCTATAGGATGACATCATAGCTTCAAGATTACTTTCTCAGGCATTAGAAGTTTGGGTACACATCCTGGTTCAGCTAGCTCTGAAAGCAGGCAAGAGGTACTTAATTTCTCTATATCTTTCTTTCCTAATCTGTAAAATGGGGTTCATAACAGCCCGTAATTCGTAGGGCTGTTGGGAGAATTTCACAATCTAATATATAAAAAGTGCTTAGGACCCTGACAAACGCATGGTAACTACTACTGATTTGTCTGCTATTACTGATCTTCGTATAAAGCACTCGGCATAGTGCCTGGTGTATAGTGTGTACTCAGTAAAGAATCAGCAGTTATTGTTATTGCCAGAAACTCCATTCCAGCTTCTGTAAGCAGTATTTCAGACTTCGGCCACAAAGGAAAACATATGAGAATATATCCTCTTAACTCAAATCCATCTTCTTTTCTTCACAAGGAAACCAACAAAATAAGCAGAGCAAATGGCCTCCTGAGGAAGGATGTGCGCTTCACCTTGTGAAACCATAACATATGCCTTAAAGGACAACTATACAGTGTATGGCTGAATAAACTTGCTTTTTCTTTTTCCCAACTGCAAACCAAGATTTCTTGGAGTAATTCTACCAACTGGTGGCCCAGTGTCCCTGTGAAAATGCATATTTAAATTCGTGGCTCATATTTTACCTGTTAGCTTTATGTACTTTTTTTAAGCATTATAATCCAGTAAAATTTGAAACTATATGATTATATAAGGAAGATTGCTCTAAATTGGGAGGATATAATTCAGTACAAGAGAGTTTGAGTAGAAACATTTTGAGATGAATATGATTTACGTTTTAAGAATTTTAGAGCAAACGTTTTTCCAATTTACTATTGTTAAAACAGTTTTAGACTAGAAGATGGAGGATGAAGAGTCTGTTGACTCTTTGTTCTTAAGCTGTGAAAATTCCAGTATCTCTTCATACAAAATATTTTTGAATGATGCTTTTACTTTTTATGATAATAATTGCAAGTCAGGCTACTGTAATAGACAGCACTATGGACAACATTTCTTCTTGACTGTAATCATCATAAAATAATGAAATCAGTTTCCTACATCTAGACATAAAATCATGAAAATATTTTGACTGTTCAACTTGTGATATTTTTAGTTAGTAATCTTAACTCCAGAATGACCAGTTTTTAATTTCTCATCCAGGGATCATAATGATAAATGACACTTGCTTGATACACAAAAGGACTTTCCATTGGCATCTGTTTTTTGGCTCACCAGAAATTATTAACCCTAATTTCAGAAGATGTGAAGAAATTAAGTGACATGGTCAGGTGGAGGGACCAAGTTGGCATTTAAATCTGGTGTTTAAACATCAGAAGATAGCAAATACTGCATTTTCTAATATTTAATATAAATAGATTAAAATTCTTGATTAGAGAATTGTAGGCGAAACTGTAACACTTTTGCCATGGATTACTGAAATAGGAATAATAACCTTCTCCTTTACTCTTTCCCTGGCGTTCCTTTACAAAGAAGGTGATGGAAAGAGGGAGGGAGGAAGGAGACATGTTCAAAAAAGGAAATTGATTCATAATCAAGATGCGTGGTTTAGCCAGGAAGAAAGCTATCTCCGTTTGGTGAAAGTTTGGTGCAGCACCTCCAAAACATAAAATCAAATTCATATTTTTTAAATTGATAAAATTTTAGAATTGGCAATGTAGAAGAAAAATAAATATTTCACTGACCCATGTATTTATTTGTGTGTGTGTGTGTGTGTGTGTGTGTGTGTGTGTGTGTGTGTGTTTGCCTGTCATTCCAGACTTGGGCTGAAGCCTGCAAGTAAATTAGAGAGCACTTGTTGTTTTCATTTTTAATTATTGATCAGCTGCCTGTAAGATTCATTTTCTATTAATGTGGAGGTGGAATTGTATTTTTCATTCCTCTTTAGTTCTTGATGAACCCCATATGGTTCTGGTGCTCACTGCTCTTCAATAATTCAAGCTTATCACGGAAAAAAAATCACATTTGAAAAATCTAGATCAGTGGTTCTTGAAGTTTTTTTTCCTATTAGCAGTAGAAATATTTCTTCAAGTTAAATGATAACCTGGACTCAAACTTTTAAAATGTATTTAAGCTCAGCTGCTTGGTTTGCATGTGAGGAGGACTACCACTCCATGGTCCTCTCCACTTTACATCCCTCTGTGGTGGCCCCAGAAGTGACCCCTTGAAAGCCTGGGTTTTCCTTTGAACAGAATTTGAGATACATTGATGTAGATGATAAAATGATCAGTTAGATAGAATGTAGCTCTGGCCCAGAGCTGAGACAGACCAGATCTGGATGTAAACTGTGTCTATACCACCAACTAGCCTTCTTACCTCGAGCAAGTAGTACAATTTCTCAAAATGTTATTTCCTCCTCAGTAAAAATGGGAATAAATTGGTGCCCATCTCATCAAAGTGTTCTAAGAATTAAAGGAATCCATCTACAGTGCTTGGCAATATTATTACTGATGTCAATATTTAATAATCTCTTCTGAGACATACTCTGCAGTGTTACAGAGCTGGCAGTATAATGAAGTGGTAGAGATAATGCTACTTACAATAATTATGGCTTTCTTGATGAGAGACCTGAATGTTTCAAATTATAATCCTGAGACACTATAGTTTATGCTTTTTCTTCAACTCAAAGATTTGTGTGAAGACATATGTAAAATGCACCCACTTTGAATAATAAATTATAAAGTATTCTTTAAGATATTGAACTGGTGAAAATCCTTCAGATGTGGTCTAATTTTCTTTGATGGTATGTACCAACAGTTCAAATAATTTCATAAGGGCAAGATGGCCTGCCTGATCTTTCCAAGTGCAAATAGACTCTCAATTCCATTCAGGGTAGAGTCTCTAAAAACAGAGGTTTATATGCCATCATATCATTGTCCAGTTCTTAATAAGCAATCCATTTTGCTTTCTGTCTTTCCTCCCATTCTTCTCCCCTTCCCTTACTTCTACTCTGAGCCACACACTGTGTTTTAATTAGGAAGTAAAAACTAAAATGGGTGTCACAACTTTAGAGAGTTGTGGCTGTTCAAAAATAATTGAGCCTTCTCTTCCTAGACATCACCTTAATCTCAACACTAGGCGGCTGAAATTTTCAGTGACAGCATCAGGTGAGAACTCTCTAAGAGAAGATATCCTACAAGACAATATACACAAGAGTGGAGCAGTGCACACTTTACCCCCATTCTTTTTCCACCCACCAAACCATCTTGCTTCCCTTGATCTCTCCCACCCAGCACCTAGCCCAGGCTCTCCTTGCTCATTCTTCTGCACTGCTCACTGGCTGCTTTGAGAGCTGCACTTATCTCTAAGAGGATAGTGCCTATTCACCACTAACTCCCAGGACTAATGCATACTATTCTTCAATTTTTCGAATGCATTAAGAAGGCTCTTCTGAAAAAAAATACACATGCCTCTGAGAGGTGGTATATAGGGATACCTTGGAAATGTTGCAGGCTCAGTTACAGACCACCACAGCAAAGCAAATATTGCAATAAAGCTAGTCACAGGAATTTTTTGGTTTCCCAGTGCATGTAAAAGTTATGTTTACACTTACTGTAGTCATGTGTGCAATATCACTATGTCTGAAAAAAACCCAATGTACATATCTTAATTAAAAACACTTGATTACTAAAAATGCTAACCAGCACCTGAGCCTGCAGCAAGTTATAATTTTTTTTTTTCTCGGGAGAGGGTCCTGCTTCAATGTTGATGGCTGCTGACTGATCAGGGTGGTAGTTGCTGAAGGCTGGGGTATTTCTGAAGGTTGGCAATTTCTTAAGCTAAGACAATGAATTTTGTAGCATCAATTGACCTCTTCCTTTCAAGAAATAGTTTCTTGGTAGCATGCAGTGCTTTTTGATAGCATTTTACCCACCGTAGAACTTTTCTTCAAAATTGGAGTCAATCGTCCCAAACCTTGTGGTTGCTTAATCAACTAAGTTTATGTGATATTCTGAATCCTTTGTTGTATGAACAATCTTCACAGCATCTTTACCAGGAGTAGATTCTATCTCAGGAAACCACTCTCTTTGCCCATCCATAAAAAGCAACTCTTCATATGTTTAAGCTTTAATCATGAGATTGCAATAGTTCAGTACATTTTCAGACTTCACTTCTAATTCTAGTTCTCCTGCTATTTACTCTACGTTATCAATTACTTCTTCTACTGAAGTCTTGAACCTCTCAAAGTCATCCATGAGGGTTGGAATCAACTTCTTCCAAACTCCTGTTAATGTTGATATTTGACCTTTTTGAATCATGAATGTTCTTAATGGCACCTAGAATGGTGAGTCCTTTCCAGAAGGTTTTCAATTGACTTTGCCCAGATTCATCAGGGGAATCACTATCTAAGGTAGCTGTAGCCTTACAAAGTGTATTTCTTAAATAATAAGACTTGAAAGTCAAAATTACTCCTTGATGCGTGGGCTGCAGAATGGATGTTGTGTTAGTGGGCCTCATTGTACAGAGCTTTTGGGTGCCCAGGTACACTGTTAACGAGCAGTCCTACTTCGAAGGAATCTTTTTTTTTTTTTTTTGGAGCAGTAGGTCTCAACATCGGGCTTAAAATATTCAGTAAACCATGTTGTTAGCACATGTGCTGTCATCCAGGCTTTGCTGTTCCATTGATAGAGCAGAGTAGATTCAGCATAATTCTTAAGGGCCCTAGGATTTTTGGAATGATAAAAGAGAAATGGCTTCAACTTAGAGTCACCAGCTGCATTAGCCCCAAATGAGAGAGTCAGCCTGTCCTTTGAAACGTTGAAGTCAGGCGTTGACTTTTCCTCTCCAGCTGTGAAAGTCCTAGACGGTGTCTTCTTCCAATGGAAGTCTGTTTCATTTACATTAAAAATCTGTAGCCCCTTCATTAGTGATCTCAGCTAGATCTTCTGGACAACGTGCAGCCTCTGCATCAGCCCCTGCTGCTTTTCCTTGCACTTTCATGTTACAGAGAAGACTTCTTTCCTTAGGCCTCATGAACCAGACTCTGCCATCTTCAAACGTTTCTTCTGCAGCTTCTTCATCTCTCTCAGCTTTCAAGGAAGAGAGTTAGAGCCCTACTCTGATTGGCCTTTGGCTTGAAGGGAATGTTGTGGCTGGCTTGGTTCTCTGTCCAGACCACCACAGCTTTCTCCACATCAGCAATAAGGCCACTTAGCTTTCTTGTCATTTGTGTGTTCACTGGAGTAGCGCTTTTAATTTCCTTCAAGAACTTTTTCTTTGCCTTCACAGCTTGGCTAACCGTTTGGTGCAAGACGCTTTGCTTTTGGCCTCTCTCAGCTTTCAACATGCCTTTCTCATTAAGCTTAATCATTTCCAGTTTTTGATTGAAGGTAAGAGGTGTTTGACTCTTCCTTTCATTGGAACACTTAGAGACCATGATAGGGTTACTGGTCCACCTAATTTTGATATTTTGTGTCTCCAGGAATAAGGAGGTTAAAGGAGAGGGAGAGAATCTGCTTTGGAGCAGTCAGACAGAACGCAGAACACACGCATTTATCTATTATGTTTTGTCACCTTACATTGACCTGGCTTGTGGCTCCTCGAAACAATCACAATAATAGCCTTAAAGATCACCATAACAAATATAATAATAATGAACAAGTTTGCAATATTGTGAGAAAGGCCAAGACGTGACACAGAGACGTGAAATGAGCAAATGCTGTTGGAGAAATGGTGCTGCTAACCTTGCTCAAGCAGGGTTGCCACAAACCTTCCGTTTGTAAAAAGCACAGTATCTATGAAGCTCAATAAAAAGAAATGCAATGAAACTCGGTGTGCTTGTACTTGAGGGTATACTTTGATCAGAACCTTAGCTGCAACATGTTAGCAGCCAGCTGAAAGCAAGACCAACTCGGGAAAGATGCCAGAAGGCAGGTAGATGTGCCAAACGAGAGAAGACAAAAGCACCAACGCTGAAAAAATGGAAGGAGCGGGAGAGGAGGCTGAAAATAAATTAAAAAAAATTTTTGCCTTAAGCTTTCCATTCAGATCATCTTGTGCCTCTTGGACTAGCTATTAATATTAGACTTTTGGTTGATTAGCATTTCAAAGAGAGAGACGATGGGTGATGATTCTGTGAATCACCCCCCGCCCCGTGAATGACAGCTTGACTAACCCAGTGACACAGGTCCCAGCCTCACTCCTCCGCTGCACTTCCAGAATCCTCTCCCCTGATCTTGATCTTTCTGTGCTTCCACTTGATCAGACTCTTTTGCCTCTTGTACTGAACTCTCTGTTTTCCTAATCTTTCTTTCTGTTTCTGTTGTTCTTCCCTACCACTACCTCTGTGAATTAGCTTTTTCTCTCTTCTTTTTTTTTTTTTCTGTGAGTGGTTTGCATACTCTTAACTCTTACCGGTATGTGAGTGTTGAAATATTAACTGTAGTTACTTCATATTTCATAAAGGTTTCCAATCTCCAGTTTTTCCCTAAATAACAAGTGAGCTGAAAGCTTCAAATTTCATTTTTTATTAAGAAGGGGAAAAGAAGGTTTTTTGTTTTGTTTTGTTTTTGGTTATGTAATCAACTCCCCATTTGGATTGTAGGTCAGAATGTTTCAATACAGAAAGAATCATCGGCCCTAATTTAACCTGTTATTTTAATGTTATTAGATAATAAATTAAATTTATACATGGCATCGTGGAATATTGCTGGGTTCCCTAGTCTTCTGATTTTATGCCACAAGTTTTATGAATTGGTCTAACTCCTGAAAGTATTCTCTGAAATATATACCATACATTGAAATGCTGTGAAAGGGAAGAAAGCATTCAGACACTGAACAGTTCCTTACAAACCTCAGCCTATAGTCCACTGAACTCCCTCACAGACTTTGTTCTTTTTCCTTCCATGTTTGGAAAGACCCTTACTTTCCTGTTCAGACCTTATCATTTCTAGAAACTCATGCTGCATGTGCTGAGTCTTGGAAGTGACCACATTTCCTTTTTATTCCTACCTCTATTCAGCCATCTGCTCTAACTTTTCCCCTCTGGTCCTAAAGTTTTGATTTTACCATTCACTTTGTCCCAGGAAGCCCCCAACTGGACTGGCTTTATTATTCCTGTCTGCTAAAGCATCCACTCCCTCTACTTGATAGGATTGAGGTGGGGAATTACGTAAACCCTTTCATTTTCAGGTCACTGTTCTGCCTACCCTCCTCCTCTCTGGTATCTTCTCTCTGCTGGAGAGGAGCTTCTTAATCTACCTGAGTCCTTTGGGCCCTCTTTGCATCTTAGTCTTTTAATATTTGCATCTTGCATCTAATACTTCCTTGCATCATTCTCTAACTATGTGTAGTTTGGATCATTTCCCGGTGTCAATTGTAAAAATGGGCTAAACTAAAACTGAAATTTTAGTTTAATTAAAGACTGTCATCATTTTCAACAATAAAGTTATTTTTAAAAATTTTGGATTGCAGTAAAAAATTTTTATGGAGGGTATTTTCATCATTGGGTGAAAGATTGTGAATCAGAAAAATGTTACTGAAATGGGAATAAAATATATTGAAGCTTCCTCCCTCCCTGTATCTTTATTCAACTTATGTCTAAGTTGTATGGTAAATCAGAAACAGAAGGGATCAATGAAATAAAAGGCTTTATAGAACTTTTCTAGAAATTTGAAGGATTTACACAATTTGAATAGAACAGAGTTGGGGAGAGTCTTCCAAGAGCTCAAAACAGCGGGTTCAGTAAAGGATTATTAGGTAGTGGAATAAAGGTGGTACAGGTTGGTATGGTGCCCTGCTAGAGCAAGATGCAGGCAGTAGGCAGGATTCATGATTCAGTCAGTCATACATTTAAAATATTATCTAGTTGCTCTTACCTTGTGCCTGTCATTGTACTAGGTTTTTGGAGTTTCAGTGGTAATTAAAAATAGGTGACACAAAGTATATTCGTATATAAGTATTCACTGAATAATTACACAAGAATTTAATGGTAGACCATGCAGTATATGTTTTTCAGGGAAAGAACTTGAAGTCATAAAAGTATATATTTTTTAATGAAGTTGAGTGTGTGTATCTCAAAAGTCATATGTTTAGTAAAATCTCTTCCTACTCCCTCAGGAGGAGTTACAGCTACTTCCCAGAATCCCACAGAATTCTATTTCTGCCTCTGTTAGCACACACTTTATGAAACAATTAATTATTTATGTTCTTGTTCTCTGAATAAAACTGTTAACTTCCCATGGGCTGGGAGAGTTGCTATTTATTTTACACAGGGCACCTAAGGCAGAGTTTGAAAAGTAGTGGACACACTTTGGATATAGTTATGATTGACTGAGTAATGAAATGAATAGAGTCAACGTTTGCATTTTCTGTGTTTTCCACATGTAGCCCATCTTGTTACCCAGCTTCTTAGTGTATCTTCAAGTAACAGACTGCAATTTGGAAAGAGTACTTTTCTTGCTGAGATTAGTTGCATGCCCAAAGCAGAGAGATTAATTATTGTTTAAGACACAAAGAGTGAGTGTAATTGATTTCTCTAACAGTTAATTTATTTAGTTCTCAAACATTTTCTGTTTTTCTATTCTTAGTGGCTGGTCTCAGAAATCCCCAAATATAGTGTTCAGTCTCAATCTCTCTGTCTCTGTCTCTCTCTCTCTGTCTTTCACATCTCTTTCAACTATCTGTCTGTCTGTCAGTCTGTCTATCTATCTATCTATCATCACATATATATGTACTCTGGGGGCAGATAAATGTGGGCTTTAATCTTGGCTTCACTTAGCTATAACCCAGAAAAGCCATATAGTCACTGAACTTCAGTTTCTGAATCTGAAAAAGGTGAATAATTTCTCCTGTTTTGTGGAGTTTGTAGCAAGATTAGAAATAGTATCTATGGTGGGGGGAGGGTATAGCTCAATGGTAGAGCGCATGCTTAGCATGCATGAGATCCTGGGTTCAATCCCCAGTAACTCCATTAAAAACAAATAAATAAATAAACGAATAAACCTGATTACCTCCCCACACCTAAGAAAAGAGAATGAAAATAAATAAAAGTAAAATTTTAAAAAGAAATAATATCTAAAGGAAACATTTATTTAGTGGATTATGGAAAGCAACAGTCATTTTTGCCTATTTTCAACTGCAGAACAATAATACCATAGAAACATAATAAAATAATAGCCACTATGTATTTCATTACCAATTATGAAATCCTTTAGAGGAAAGTCTAATTTCAGATGCTTCCCCTTTAAGGAGGGAGGGTTGGAAGGATGCAGCTGGGATTCTACATTCTCCTCCCTACATCAGCATCCAAACTGGAGCCTTCAGGATGGAGGGGAGGATGGGTCCTCCTGTTAGGGAAGGTAGTTGGACCATCTGAACACTGGCTGTTCCTAGGACTCTATGTCCACCTTTCAGCCTTTTCAACTAGGATGACTTTTGTATTGGCAGGAAGAGTGATTTTTGATATTGGGTTTGTCTATGCCTAACTCCTAACAAATAAACCTTACAGCAGAGAGCACCCAGGACACTGAGGCCCTCACTGTCATTGAATGGAAACAAACAGTCACTCTGTTTTCTTTAGAGGAGCCTTAGACTCCCTTAAAGCAATGCTTAATTCTCTCCCCTTCCTTTGCCAGCAGGAAGGAGGGAGCTGGAGGCACAAGTGCATTTTCCTTCCCACTCCCGAAGAGAAAGGCTATGTGGAGGGAGTAGGCTTGATGTTAAAATTCCCTCTTCACTAGGAGATTAAAATGACAGGTGACACTCCTCTTGATAAGCTAAGCATCTGGGGAGAAAAGTTGTTTGTTTTGAGTTGTCTTTTTAATAAGAATATACTCAGGCACAGGGTGTTAGAAAGACCAGGTCAGGGGTTTGATGGAATAGCTGGGAATAGAAGAAGGTGCATCTCTTGCACAGCACCAAAAAATGTAACGCTGAAATGTCTGACTTTTTTGGATATAGTTTTAAAGAAGTAACTTTACTCAGGAAATGCAATTTTTGATCAGACAGAGCAAAGCTAAAAAGGGATTAGCAGTTTGGGCCCATTTTTAGGGAGGACCTCAGGTTCGTCTGGGAGGACCTCAGGTGGTGTCGTGTCAGAGCCATTTGGGGGTCAGGGGACGGGTGTGGGTGGAGAAGAAGGCTTATAAGAAGTAGGAAAGAGAAAACCGTACCTCATTCCCATGATAATTTGGCTAAAATCTGACGTGCCTGATCTTGACTTAATGACTCCATCTTCTCTGAAACCTTTCAGCCTGTCTTTTCTGGAATTGTGAGATTGGAAGTGGGTGAGATTTGGGAGTATCCTCAAATGATTTCCTGTTGAATAGAATAATTCCTTGTATAAAATGGACCTGTTTTAACATTGTGTTGTAAACAGAAGTATCGGGGTGGTGGTAGCTGCTTCTTGGGTAAATATGCTAAGCCAAGTAGCTTAGAGAACACGATGACCCAAAGATAAACTGCTGGCTTATCTTTTATTTAGTGAAATATTGTTTAAAATGACTCACTTTTAGTAGTTGGCTTCTCAGGTTTTTGGCTGCTCAGTACTCACAGATGTGCAAAAATGTTCCAGCGTTTCCCGGTAGTTCAATGGGCACTGTCTTTGTATTGACAATGCCACTTGATATTGGTTTGTTTCCCACTACCGTCCAAAGGCAACAATTGCTAACGTGGCCTCTGAAGCTTTTTGTCATTAGACCTTACCGACCTCTATTTTTCCCTTATTTCTTCTTCTTCAAACTTTGGGCCCAGCTTCTGTATCACTGTTTGCAGCTTCTCCAGCATGCCGTCTTTGTCCACACTGTGCCCAGTGTCCGGAACACTTTCACTTACTTCTCTTGTCTTATTCTACTGGATCCTTCAAACAGGGTTCCGTTTCCCGTCGGAAGCATGGCTGGTTGCAGGATGAAGTCAGAGTTAGCTCTGTCTCATATGTGCTCCCAGTCAGGTTTCTGTGCTTTGTAGTAACATTCATCACAGCGCGGACTGTGGGTGATGAGTAACTTGAGGAGAGAGATCATGTGCCTGCACATAGAAGGACAGCACCGAATGTGTGATTTGACGTAGTGTCGGACTCAGTAGGTAACCAGTAGATTGAAAGAGTAAATGAATATACGAATTTCAAGTGCTTGACATAATGGATCTATGATATGTAAATATTAAATAAATATTTTTAAAGGAGTTACTTTTCTTGAAGAAAGCAAACCCCTCAATTTTACTTTTAATCCAAAGTTTAGAGAGATGTATAGGGTTTGATTACCCATTTTCGAAGGAAGTGTCACACATGGAGGTCACGAACCATGCAGTGGTTCCTTTTAACCAACTTTTATTTTTTTCCCCAAATACCTTCAATTCATAAATAAATGTTAAAATTATTTGTGTAGATGTTACAGCGATTCATATAACTCTTAAATTTAAATATCTTTTTAAAAGGTGTTTTAGTATTTACATTTTCAAGCCCAAAATAGCATAAAGTATGTTTTCTTCATGTGTCTTCCAAAGGAAGGAAGTTATGCTACTGCCACTTAATTCATGATGTATTATAACATTCATAGATGAACAATAATAATGCATTTGTTTATTTATCTGAAGAAAGTATATGTTGAGGCTGATTATATTGTAATATGCTGGTTTATTACTACATACATAATGCTAGTGATTCTTCTCGTGTGTCTGAAATGCATGTTTTGAGCACCCCTTTTCTTAAATGGCGGTACTGGGGATTGAACCCAGGACCCTGTGCCTGCTAAGCATGTGCTCTACCACTGAGCTATACCCATCACCCTGAAATACATTTCTGAATGAGAGATTTACTTAGGAATTTGAGGAACAGAATAAATTAGAATGAAGTAGAAAGCATGACCAGAGCTGGGAAAACAAAACCATAGAGAACAACACAATAGAGTTCAGATTCTGACTCCCTCGCTTAACAGCCCTGAGAACTTAACAGGTTACGTAACCTTCCTGAACCCCGTTTTCTCACGTGGAGCAGGTTGATAATGTTACCTGGTTCACACTGTCGTTAAGAAGTTTGAAAGAGAGAACGCAGGGAAAGCAGTCGGCCCTGTTCCCAGCACACGGCAGGTGCTCAGTAAAGCATCATTTCTCTTTTCTTCCCTTCTTCACTACTTCTGAGGAAGTGTCTTTTGAGTAAGACAGTCTTCTTCTTAAGAAGACACTTCACTGGCATTGAAAAGTTTTTGATTTGTTAAAGGAAGAAAATTTTTATTGCAAAGGCTGATTATTTTGTAGTCTCAAAAGTAGATATAATTGTTAATATAAAAATAGATTGGGTGGTGATTATAGTTAATAATACTCCTTATATCCTTGAAAGTTGCTAAGAGAGTAGATCTTGAATGTTGTCACCACAAAAAAGAAATGATAGCTATGTGACATGATGGAGGTGTGAGCTAATGCTATGGTGGTAATCATTGTGCAGCACTAGAAGTGTGTCAAACTGACACGTTGTACACCTTAAACTTATACATGCTATATGTCAGTTATGTCTCAGTAAAGCTTGAAAAGATTAATTGGACAGAGTGCTTAAAAATCTTTGACTTTGCAATGCCTATGAGATTTCCAAACAACATCAGTTGTATGAGCCCAGTAAACAGAGAATCATACAGGAACGGTACTTTAGCAATGGTATAATGCTCTACAATGGAATCTTCTATATGAACTGTTTTCTTACCGTGTGAAATTCATCTGTTTTTTCCATGAACGTGGGGTTATAAAAAGTCTGATGTAATTGTGAGTTTAGGGCTACGTGTTGAACTGTAAGAAGCCTCCTAGAGGAAAAAGGGGACAGGTGGATCAGTGCGCCCACTGTGTGTTCTACATGTGTTCGTTCTTTTGGAATAGAAGTATGTCTGAACCCCTGCCTTTTAACAATAGCTTTTTAGAGCTGCTGGAAGAAGGAAAGGAAACCAGAGAATTCCTTTGAATTTTGACCATAGGATGCAGTTGTGAAATAAAGTGAAATGGAGAAGTCAACTAATTGGATTCGTTCCACTATTTCAGTCAATCTGTGTTGAATGTTTGAGCAAAACTGGTCGAGCAGCTTTATAGGACAGCCCTCTAAGTAAATGGAAAATTTCCCAAGCTCATGCTGGTTAGGAAACAGAAGGCCTCTTTTAAAGCCATGCAAAACTCAGCAGTTTGGGTTTCATTGAGCTGGTTTAATGGTTTCAACTTATATAACCTCCATATGGAAGCTCAAGGGGAGCACAGACACTAACCCCTCCCTCTGCACCACCTGAGAGCAGCTGCAGTTTCAGGGATCTCTGTTTAAGAACCGCAGGACCCTGAGGAGTTTTTTGTTATTTTTTGGGGGGAAGACCAGACTTCTTTACTGAAGATCAACAAAACCGATCAAACCTATGTAAACTGATACCTCGTGGCAGTGAAAAGAGGAAATCCAGTCTCATCTCCTTTTCACAGTTCAGAGGCACTTAGAACCGGTTCACCTAAAAATCAGCAAAGGGTCCAAGGAGAGCCAAACAGGCATCAAAAGCGTGTCTTACAGTGAAACACGGATGGTGCAATCATTTCGTTTTCCTTTTGCAAGAGTCTCGAGGCAAATGAGAAAATTAGGTTGAGCATTGCAAATTACAGGCAGCTAGGGAACAATGATTGGCAGGGACTAGGAATGTAGCCTTGAAATTAAAACACAAATCCATTTGTGGCTTGGTTATGGACGGGCACTGAGAATCACACTGAGGGTCAGCCAAGCATTGTGCTAAGCTTCTTACGTGCATTTTCTCAGCTAATTTTCTTACCAGCTCTGTGGGGTAGGAATTATCTTAACCTCACTCTAGCTTCTGAAGGAACTGCCTGAGAGGTGTGTCTTCTGAAGGTCATACAACTGAGAAAATGTGGATTCAGGACTGAATCTCAGGCTCACATTGCACCTTTCCAACATATTACACTGAATTTTGAGGAATTTGTAATTTATCTCTCATTTGTAGGAGTATAAAAGTTGTTAGAGTAGATTGATCCATCCTCAGAATACTGACAGATTTAAAAATTATTTTAAAAACCTTTGCATACCTAAAAATTTTGATTGCTGCTTTGAGTGAATTTCTACAGAGGTGGACATCTGTGATGAAATGAAAAGACTTATGTTTTAAAATTAAAAAAAAGAACTATTTGATGACTCAGCAGTGTTTCCATTTGCTGCTTTAGGAATCCTCTGGCTCGTTTGGATTGCCTTAGCAGAGAGTTGATAAGCTCAATATTTTTAAAGTAAATGTTTGAAAGATTGGCTCTATCTTTGATTAGATAAAACTTTCTGAACTTACAGAGGGCAAAGGAATTTGAGAAAATTGGTATTTTATACCAATTATATTTAACTCTATATTATAGTTTATTGTATTATTATGTTAAAGTCAAAACCTACATGTTCAGCGAAGTTGCATTACATTTCTTTTATGCTTTGCTGGATGTAAATGAGATAGTCCATGTAGCTAAAAGTGAATTTTAACTCTAAGAGGGAAAGAGTCCTTTTAGAATTTTGAATAAAGATTTCTGCAAGAGGTTCCATATGACCTGCCTTATGTTATCATGTCCTGAGTAAAATTTTACCTTTCCTTGAATCCTGGTCATCATTTTATACATCAGCTATTGAATTATTCCTTTAATAATTCCTGATGCATCTTTTATGAAACACAAACTTGAATAACTACTGGTCCTAGCTTTAAAACACAAAAATCTAAGATACCCATTTTCTTGTAATAATGATATTTTTTTATGTTCCCTACAACTGGAATAATCAACCAGTATGGGTATTCGACTCTCTTGCATGCTAATTCCAACCACACGGTACAGGTGAAGCTCTGTGTAGGAGTATGATGTATGTCTGGAGATAAGCTTTAAAACATAAGAGACTTACAACACTTTTCAGACTCATCTTTAATCTCCTTTAACTCTTTTCCTTCAGTTTAGAATTTCAAAATAATGCTTGTGCCAAATTTCTGTTTCTTCTGTTGTGAAGCCTAATGTAACTCCTCTAGCATGCCAGGGACAATGCTGACTTCCAAGACAAGACATCCTTAACTCAAAGTTAGAGATACGATCAAATCTCTAAGATCTCTCAAGTAACTCTGCCCAGCACTTGTCTGTAAAATGATTCATATCACAGATTTCTCCTACCAAAATATTTTCCCAACATGTACCTCCTAATTTTAAGTATGTAGCTAGAAGCACATTAAGCAATGATGAAGTATCTATGATAGGGGAGGTGCTGCACACACGAAGATGTCCAAGACAAACGCTCAATGCCCGAGATGCATGTTAAGGTAGAGGGCAGAGACATAAAGATGTAATATGTGTGGGATATTGTAAAAAGATATAAGATTCAACCAAAGAAGAGATGTTCTTGCAGAATGAGCCTTGAAGAGTGAATGAGCGTCTGGCTAAGAAAATGGGAGTGAGCATGACAAGCAGTGGGACAAAGAACATGAAAGAGATGCTGTGCTCAGGGAACTCCATGCAGTTATTCAATGCTGAGCATAGATGTAAGAAAGATGGTAAGTGGAAGAAGAGTAGGCTGTAGAGTGAGAACCAGATGAAGACTAGAGCTGGAAGCCATATTGGGGAACCAGATTTGATTTTGTACATGGTGGGGGTGCTACTGGAGTGTTTTTGATTTAGCTAAATTATTGTCTAACAGCATTCTGAAGAGACAATTGAAATTGGCAAAACTAGGTTAGGAAGTGACTACAAATGATCTAAGCTGGATATGGTGCAGACTTGGACTAAGTCCATGGTGATGGAGGTCGGGGAGGAGAAAATTCAGAGATATATTCAGTAAAGTCTTAAATGACATACAGTGTTCTGAGTGTTTACAGAGAGCAGAACAAATCCAGGTTTTGTGGGTCCTGAAACTTGTACAATTTATGAAAAAGAGTACAAAATTATGAATTCACAATGAGTACAAAAGTAAACATTTACTTAAAAATTAGAAAAGAAACCACAAAGTTACACAAAACCATAAACCTCACAAAATTCAGAAAGAGAAATAAATCTCATTAAGCACGAACTGAATGTATCACCACCTCAACTTCCTTTTAGCCATATCCCCCAACTATCTGTACCCGTTTTTGCTATCTCCCAACACAAAGAAATATGGCAGAGATGAAATGAGAGTGGAAAGAGAACCAGGGGAGAGGAGGACACCCATAACCTTTTGTTCTTGTAAACTGAGCAAGCATGACTGGTGAGTGGTCAGCACAGATATATACTATTCTTATTCTTTCTCATCTGCACAAAATATTTTAAGTTTTTTATCAGGAAGATTCTGAATTATGAGGAATTACATGTTTTGAGCCTTAAAAATAGAATAATGATTATAATTATTAACAGTGAGGAATGACAAAGACTGTCCAAAGTGGAAAAAAAATTGCATCCTTGCTTCACAAAAGAATACTATCCCTCTCCAGTGTTTATCCTGTTTGTATCTTAGGGAATAAAGTGACCTACAGTAATCACATACATTGGACTCTGGGATGAACCACTCTTAAAGAGTGTACTCGTTAAGAACCAAAAAACTTGAAACCTATAATGAATCAAGGCAAATAAAGTTCTCTAGACTTTCTTTTTAAATGCAATTTGATATGTATAAATGGAATTAAAATAGCAAAACTAAGAGTAAAGAGGATTTTGTAAATTGTTTTATTTAGAGAAAAGCAAATGTTAGCCTTACATTATTAATTCCTGTGATTTTGTTTTGGTCATTCAGTGAGATGTGGCAAGGTTTGGTGAAATACAAAATTTATGAAGCTTTCTAGGTCTACTTTGAGAGACACTGCAGCATTGGGGCTAAGGGTAAAGACCCTAAAGCCTGACCAATTGAGTTGGACCCCCAGCTTAACTGCTTATTGGTTGTTCTTAACCTCTTTGTGCCTCATTTTTATCATCTGTTAAATGGGATGATAACACCTATCTTACCTGGTTGTTGGGTAGATGATAGGTACTAATGGGTACATCAGTCTTAGAAACAATGTCTGGCATATAATAATGAGCATAAGTGTTTGCTATTTTTGTTTTCTAAAGAGAAGGAACTGTAGTTTCCCTTAAAATGACCTAAAAGTCCCTGTACAAATGAGTAGTCCAGTTTTCCAAACTTTACTGCTAGCCACTGTGCCAGGTACACCGAACTCCAGCCCAGCATTTCCTAAACTGTTTCACATGAGTGTTCTGAGATAATTTTATGCTGCCCAGTAAAGATTGAGCTAAGTTAAACTAAATATTTGAGAGGTGGCAGAAATTTCCAAGTAGTTTTTCATGCCCTAGACCCGTAACTCAGATTGGTATAGATATGGACTCTGAAGATGATTAAACAATCACTTTTCTGTTTGAGGAGACTGGGAAAATACTGTTGCTACCGTGGGCTTTTTACTGAACATGCCTGTAACCGACTGTGCTAAGATTTTGGCCTCGCTGACTTGGGGTGGTATGAGTTCAGGCCCTTTGAAGAGGCAGATTGTGAGTGCCAGTCAAATAAATTACATCCCAGCATCAGCCGTCCTGCCCTGCCAAGGGAAGTGTTGCTTGTTTATTGAGCATTTGTGACCTTGTTAATACTGGCGATGGCCACCCGTTGGTGTGAGTAGGACTAACGGGCTAAGTGACAGATGAGTCATTTCCACCGGATGTGCACATCAGTTCTGTTCTTCGGATCAAGACTAGGGTTGTCCTTGGCAGACCACTGCCATTTTCAGCTTTGCCTCCAGTCTCCTCTTGTATTCACTGCGTCCCAGCAACTGGTCCCTTAACTCGGGCAGAAAGCTCACCGTTTCCGCATTGCTGTTCCTCTTGCACCATTCTCTGAGCACAAGGCTTAGGTGACTGCCATCATCACTTCCCTTGGCTTTTGATCACTAAAATTCCATTACCCAGGCATCGCTTGTATTTATGAGTAAACTGTTCCCATTGAGCCACCCCCATACTCTAAGGCTTCTAGATGAGCCGTTTCCTGACAGCCAAGGAGCAATCAACTCCACCATCCTCCTACATGACAATGAGTAATCTTTTCTTGCGATCAATATTACAGGCTCCCACGAGTGTACCCTCTTATGACTTGGGGATGATGGAAAACAAACTTGACCAGATATTATCCGATTTGAGATCGTAGAACACTATGAATATTATATTCAATATGCTTTTTAATAATTATCTGGGAAGTGTAACTATCAACAAAAAATAGTCAAGAAGAAATAAATCATGAAATTCATGGCTGTTTCATGATAAAAGGGAACAGTGTGGTTGTCTAGTCTGGCTCCTTCATTCAGTCGTTGTGGAAGGCGGGGTGTTAACTTGCTCGAGAGCGCACATTTGGTCAGGGAGCTGTGGTGACACTGGCACAGTTTCCCGATTCACAGCCCAGGGTTCTTCATTTTCAGACGTGTTAGATCTGATCACATGTTTGAAAATGGCTAAACATTTTTGGCTGGGAGGCCTCTCGAAGTCACTTCCTTTTCACTTGATAGGTCAGAGAACACACAGAACGTCCACTTCAAACATATGAGCAAGGCAGTGATGGGATACACAAGGAAGGGAGTGTAGACTTCTCCACGTTTCAGTTACATCGCTGGGGAGGGGAGGAAGCGCCCCAGCTCCTTAGCCCTTGGTCTGTCTTGCATGTGTCTGCTACAGTTGCTGCAGGAATTGACTGGTTCCCTGAAATGTGGAGCTTTTACTAGATCCTCTCTTATATTTGAATTAATTTTTTTAAAAAATGAGTCACTTGTTATTTGGGGAGAGGAAAGAGTAGAAACTAGAATAAGTGGGTAAGTTCTACTCCAGGTTCCACTTTGAACCTGAAGCCCGATCATGAGCCAGTTTGTCACTTTTCGCCTCAGTTTCCTCACAGGTAAACCCACCTGAAATTCCCTTCAGTGATGAATGGGAAAAGCCACAAGCCCTTGAATGTCACCACTGTCATGTCAGTGAGCCTCATGTGTTTCCTATGTGTCCGGTGCCTGGCTGTTGGGAGCGGGATGAGAGTGGGAGTTTGGCATCTATGTTTGTATTGTCAGCTGACGGGCT
This sequence comes from Vicugna pacos, assembly GCF_048564905.1. Lineage (NCBI taxonomy): Eukaryota > Metazoa > Chordata > Mammalia > Artiodactyla > Camelidae > Vicugna > Vicugna pacos. The sequence continues at coordinate 18,269,936 of NC_132999.1, read as the reverse complement.
TCAGAATGGGAGTCCTGTGGTTTGAGTAGCAAAGAGACTATCTTGGGGTTTTTCACTAAGTGATGAGAGGATGCTGGAGAGAATTTCTGGGCAAGAGCTCTGAGATATTTTTGGAGGTTTTACAAGTAGGCCTCTATTTCATATGAAAAAAAAAAAACTCATGTAATTAAAATGTAGCTGATTGGTATTAAAATTAGTATGTTAGCATATGTTCTGAAAGTAGATCACACAGGCATGGATTCTCTAAATCTTTCAAGGAAATAGAGCAGGAGATTAGAGTTATAAGGCCTGACCCATGCTCATTTGCAGTGCGATCTGGGTCTTCCTGCAGGTAAAAGCACAGACGGCATTGGGTGGGTCAGGACACAGTGATGCCAAGAACTTGCTTTTAGCATTTCTTGGCCCTTAGTCCACTGTTGTGTACATCATCAAAATGCCTTTCACTTTTCTTTTGCAAAAATACAGACTGAACCTTGAGAGACTCTCTGCCTTAAGAATGGAAAATATATATATAAGGTTCCCATACAGATGCTGAGAATAAAAGAAAAGCAGGGAGAAAAACCCACATAAATAAGTAAAAATATATTTAAAAATGCTCCGAGAAGTCTGACTTGAAAGAGGTAGTATTGAGGAATAGTCAACAAAAAACCTCTCTTATCTCAGTTGTTCTCATTCATGTTTTGTCATCCAGGCTTACAGAGATGAATGTGGACTCAGTGAATTAAAGGATACAGGATGTTCATTGTCGCTTAGTAAAACACTAAGCAACTTTAAAATTTGTTTCCATAAATCATATGCTCAATTGAGAATACACATTTAATTCAATATCAGTAGAAAATCTACTGTTTGTTACTCATGACTCAGCTGCTCAAATGATCTATTGTATCAGTGGCCGGTGGCAGGAACGAGGCTCTGGGCAGTATTGTTGTAACCATGACATCGGTGACATCATCCAGTGGAAATAGAATTTGGAACATTGGGGAAACAAATCAGGGGCTTCTTGGCTTTATTCTGTGAGAGCTAATGAACACTAAGAAAGTGTAATGGGCAATGTTGATTTCCCAACATATATTTAGCAGTTTTATATCTGTGCACACACACATACGCACAACAATATGTTTTACTTAGATTTTCCTATTAATGCATGAGATTCACAATGTGCTATAGACTTTGGGAATAATGTTCTTGTATTGCAAAGCCATCCTCTACTTTGAAAGCAATACCTTTAGATTATGCAGCATACAGACTCAGCAGGGCCCAGAAAACACACAACATTGGTGCCATTCTGAGGTTTGCCTTTGTTGAAAAAGATCCCTTCAGTTTTTCCTTTCTGGACCTCACTAACTAAAAGTAATGAAAGGGAGGGCGTCCTGCAAGGCTGTGTTAGTCTGTGGTGTTGGGAGAGCCGTGAGGGGCGCATCATTGTTACCATAGAAATGAATGCTGCCCCTGTCAGGGGTACACAAAGGACACACTGCACACTGAGGAGTGGAAAAGCGATGGGAGGACAGGGTGCCGTCCAATGAGAATGGCAGAAACTACACTGAAGTACTTTATTGAGAAAAGAACAGCGGGATGTAGGGTGGGGGACCTGGATCCTGAAAATTGCCAAAGGAAGTGTGAAAGTGTGAAAAACAGCATCACAACTTGGGTGGAGACTGCGAAGAAATGATAACTTTTCTATTTTTAAAACTTAAATTTTCTTCTGAATTAGACGCATCCTTTCTTTTTGCCTTTAGAGCTGCTGCTTGAATCCTGAAGTCTTTCTTAAAAATGAAATTTAGGAGAAAACAAAATGAGGAGAATATTGAAGTTTGTTCTATACGATGTATTTTAATCCTGAGTTCTTTTCTTCCTAGTCTTTGAACTTGGGACAAGTCCCTTGACCATACCGAAAACAGGGTATAAAATAATTCCAACCTCACAATTACTGGCTTACTGTATGAGAGGACCAAATTCAAACCCCAGTCCACAGAGTGAACACTGCTTGTTGAGGGAAAGGTTAGGAAATGGAATCTGAGATATAAATCAGTAATTTGAGCATTTGAGGATGAAGAGAAAAAGAAGTTTTTTTTCCCCCTTCATCCCTCTCTTTAAAAAAGAGACTGTGAAGACTGGATAGAGGGAGAAGTTATTTATTATCCACATGTAAATATATAAGTAGATGATAATTTGCAAAGGGAATTAATAAAATGCTAATTAAAAATGTTACTTTTGACCTTCAAAAAGATCTTAATGGGTTTAATATTTTCATTTATTTGCTAATCTAGCTGAACGTATTGTCAAAGTAAAATTTTAATCATTCATTCATGCCATGAATAGAATATAAGGTGATACTTTTATAAAATTTGGTATATTGCCTAGAAATGTTTATCTGTAGATTAATATTATTCATGTGCTGTAGTGAACGTGGTGATCTGCCATCCAGATACTCCCAAAGAAAAATTTGTCTCAGCTCTGGCCTCCTCATCCCAGATCATGCCATTCCCAGAGCAGCCCACTTTCTTGGCTGATAGAGGTTGGGGGTATAAAGGTCCAGCCATTTTGGTCCAATATGGAACAACTCTGAAGTCGTATGGGGCTGGCCAAGGCCTGCATTGAGCTCAGATTCCCCTTCTGCCAATCCCACTTCCTCCCCCTCCCTTCCACAGGTGTTCAGCCCCAAAGCACTGCTTAATAAACATCCTGCATGCTGAACTCCATCTCAGGATCTGATTTCTGGACAACCTAATTGGCTTCATGATCTTCTTTCTATTGAATGCAAGTTCTCATATGAATAAATTTATGTGCCTAAAATTAAAAAGTCAGTTTCCAAATGTATCCATGCCATCCAATGATCTATTTTATATTCTTTAGGAATTCACAAAGAGAATTAGTAATACTTGCAAAATTTCAGTTTGCTCTTGTTGCATATGCAGAATCTTAGCTAACGAAGAGTTCTAAGGAAATACCTCATTACATGTATAGGGTTTCATGAGACTCTGCAAATCCCATGAAATCCACTCATTTGAATGAGAAAGCTGGAGTCCCGAGGCGTGAAAGGACCCACTCAAGGTCACACTGTCATAATAGGGGTTAGAACACGAGGCAGGTTTCTACTTCTTCCTTGGCTTCCTGTGTTTGGAGACATTTTCCCTGATCTTTCTTCTCACCTTCTTTCCTCTTCTGTTCCTCTAACCCAGTTTCTTTCCTCGTCATCCTAAGCCACAGCTGTTTTCCACTGTAAAATCCTTTTAGAGAAAGAATTGGGAATGTGGTTTGTGCAGGAAGGTATACGGAGGGCACATAGAGCTCTTGTAACTGTCAACTTGTGACTGTGCTTAAAATGGATTAAATTAGAGGGCGCTTTCTGAAGCCCATGGCGCTAAGCAGTTCCCCGTGACGGACTGACTATGAGCTAGTCCTTCCTCTGAGAACGGAGGAGGTGGGCTGACGGGCAGCTTGGTCATCTCACGTTCAGGACTGCACATCTGGGGCTTCTTCCCATGAGCACAGGAATGGCATGCGGTGTTTCTTGGGAATTAGAGTCGACAAAGTACCACTGAGGTATTTCGGTCTAGAAAAATGTATTATTTCAGAGGCCATGTTATGTTCTGCAGTGTGGACAGACAATGTACTTACTGCTAAATGTGTTCCAGAGGGATGGTCTGGGTGTACTCTGTATTTATCTCATTTCTGTTGAACTCTAAGTAGTCGAGTTCCATTGATCCTTCCTCTAGGACCTTAATAATATTTTTATAACTATTTGGCATTGTCCAAAAATACTTTTATTCATATACATTAAATGTTTGTTAGATAAATAATACTATACATGTTATAATATTTGGACATTAGAGAAGGGAGTTATATATAATCTCACTTAATTTAAACCTCACAGTAACTCTGTGAAGTAGATACGGTCATCTTCATTTTTGGATAAGAAATCTAAGATTCAGCAAGTTTAAGTTATGGTAACTACTTGCACTCACTGTTCATTATGTCCCAGACTTGCTCTAAGAGCTTTACATATATTAATTCTTTATTACTCTGAGTGGCTCCATGGAAGTCGGCCCCATTATCATCACTGGCATTTTGTAGATGAGAAAACAGACACAGAGATGAAGTCACCCGGCCAAGGTCTCACAGTGGGTCAATGACGGGAATGGGATTCAGCCCGGGTAGTGTGACCAGCCATCCTGGTTTGCTCAGGACTGAGGGGTTTTTCCAGGGGGACTTTCATTGTTAAAACTGCAGTAGTTGCAGGCAGACTGGAATAATTGGTCACACTAGATCCAGATTGTCTGAGCAATTGCCTAAGCTCTTAAGCGCTTCGCTCATCTGTCTCTCAGATAGAAGGTGGTGCATTCAAGGTTTGAACCCTCCTCTGTGTGATTCTGAAAACTGCCTTTTCTATTTTCATCATATGGCCATGGTTTGTGTTTTGGTACTAATGTATCGCCAAAGTGACCATAATTTGCTAACTTATGTTTGGATAGGTAGTCATAGGCCTCATGTGTGTTCTTATTTTTTTATTTTAAAAGCTTTATTGAGGTATAATTGGTATATGGGCACAGAACATATTTAATGTATACACATTGTTATGATTTTGGACATATGCATACACCTATGGAAAAAACCATCACTACAATTAAGGTAGTAAACATATCCACCACTTCCAAAAATTCCTTATGCCCCCTTTTTTATAGGTTCCAAAGATCTGTTATACAACAGTGTCTATACTTAATAATACTATATTTTGCAATTTACAAAAAGCTATTAAGAGGGTAGAGCTTGTGTTATGATTCTTTGTTGGCTTCATCTCATGATGACAGGCCATTTATTTTTCCTACACTTCGGTTTCTCCCAGACCTATTCCTTACTTCCCCCATGTCACTAGGACTACATCCCTAGGACAGTCTAGATCGATGCCTTATTTTCCCCTCCCCCATGGGTCAGTTCTGAACTACATCCATCTCATACGTAGCCTGCGGCTACTTCACTTTCCCACATGGCTCTGGAGCACAGACTGCATGTATTCAGTGCCTGCAGGCGCCTCTCAGCACCCTCTCATGCCATGCTCCCCGCTTAGGCTCCTCTTTCTCTAAGCGTTATTTTTTTCCCTGTTGCCCCCCACCACCCCAGGACCTCCTTCGTCAGCTTCATGTTAACTCCCTATAACATAATATCAGTAAAACTGTCTTAGGATTTTAAAAAAGAGAGAAACTGACTTAGAGTATGTTTTCATGGCCACCTTCATGGAGAAGATATTAATCAATACAAGTTTTGAGGAGTGCAGACCATTTAGATGAGCATCAGTAAAATCGAAGGCTTGATTTTGATTTTGAGGGAGGATTGCAGTCTAGGAACTAAGCAAGATGAAGTTATTATTTTTTTTTAATTGCATGACCCTAAGCATAAGTAACTTAACCACCAACTGTCTTAATTAACCAATGTTTATAGTCTCTGTGTTTGCAGGTAGTGTTTCATAAATGCCTGGAGGTGCACAGTGCTCAGCTTTATGGGAGGTTGGCTTAGTATTATAAAGAGCACTCTTAGCTGGTGAGTAAGTTCTAGTTAGCACCCACTTACTGAATTCTCTGAGCTTCAGTTATCCTTTGGCTAGCAACACCTATCGTATTAGAGTTATTGCAAGGATGAAAATAGATAAAACATGTATTGCTAATACAGCTAGTTTAATGCCTGGCACATAATAGCTGTTATTAGCCTTAGCAAAAAAAATTGTCATTCTGTTCATGGATAAAAGCACATTTAAAACAACTGATTTTTATGTTTCTTCAATACTCTGATGAGATAACAAGTAGCTGGGAGTGGGTGACCATGGTTAGTCCTCTAGGTCAGTAATAAGAAACTATTTTTAAGCACATCCCTGTCTTAGCTACGCCTTTTCCATCTGGGTTGGGATTTCTGTAGGTGCTCTCGCCCTGTGCCTCAGTACTAAATGTTTAAGACACTAGATATTTTTACTTTTTAAAGCATACTTTTTCACCTAAAATGATGTGTTAGAAACCTGAACGTGGATTGTAGATGAAATTTTGAGATACAAAAGATTGTTGCAGCAAACTCTGAAAAAACTTTGCGTTTAGATATGTTGGTATGTTAGGTTGTTGACAGTGAGGTGGATAGGGAGTTCCTGACTGGATATTTTGCCCACAAAACCTAAGTAGCAGAAGGGTTTCATTGCTCAACAGTTTGCATTCGTGTTTCCACAGAGCCACTGCTTTTTAAAACACAAACATGTGTATCGTCTTCTGGCTGCACTTCCCCTAGGATAAGATGATAAGGGCCACAGTGGTTTTAACTATATTTTGCCCACGATTCATGCAACTTTATTATTTGGATATATTTTATCATCAAGATGTGGGTGATGCTTACTTTATCTCTGCTACTGAATATTTTTTCTCGCTCTTCTATAATATAATGAGTTTCAGACTGATGGGACTTCTGAAGTCAGTAAGAGAGTGAGGGGGAATTAAGTAAAATTTTCAATTTTAATTTAAATTGCGATCTGCATGCAGTGTCTCTCTTTTTTTTTTTTTGAGACCTTTGGTCTATTACAGAGAGAGGGAAAGAGAGACAGAGAGAGTGAGAGAGAAAAAGAGAGAGGGGAAAAAGAGAAATAATAGCTTTTCAGAGAAGTAGATGTAGCCTTTCCTGCTTTCCCACTGGTCTGAGAGGCAAGTGACTGTGGAATAATGGTCAGAGAGATGTAATGTCCATGACTTTGAAGGTGGAAGAAGGTGGCCATGAGTCAGGGAATGTAGGCAGCATTTAGAAGCTGGAAAAGATAAGGATGTGGGTTCTTTTCTAGGGCCTCCAGAAAGGAACACAGCCCTTCCAACACCTTGATTTTAACCCATTGAGACTTGTGACAAATATCTCACTTCCAGAACTGTAAGGGAATAAATTTGTGGTTTTAATGACTAAATTTGTGGTAATTTGTTACAACGGCAATAAAAAATTAATAAAAGCATGCATACATTTCATATCACTGAGGGCAATACATTTATTTTTATGGTTTTAAATTTATGTGTAGTTGCCTCTGCCATGATCTGTTATGTTACATATGTACTACATCTTTAACTTACCATCCTCTACCTGAGACAGATTTGTTTATGGAAGCCCTCACTTTGCTGTACCATGAACATCCACTGAGGGAACTATATCCTTCATTCAATGGATATTTACAAAACACTTGGTTTATACCAGGAACTTTGCTAAGTGCAAGAGATGCTTTAAAGAATAATAGCCATTCAGGTCTTCTGCCCATTTTTAAATCGAATTGTATTTTTGTTATTGAGTTGTATGTGCTCTTTATATATTTTCAATATTAACTTCCTATCATTTGCAAATACTTCTCCCATTCAGTAGGCTGCCTTTTCACTTTGTTGATGGTTTTCTTCACTGTGCAAAAATTTTTAACTTTGATTGTATTCCATTTGTTTGTTTTTACTTTTGTTTCCCTTGCCTGAGGAGATAGATCCAAAAAAATATTGCTAAGACATGCCAAAGAGTGTACGGCTTGTTTTCTTCTAGGAATTTTATTCCTAGTTCTAACACCTGTCAGAATAGCTATCATCAAAAAGACAACAGATAATAAATGTTGGCAATGATGTGAAGAAAAAAGTAACCCTAGTACACCATTGGTGGGAATATAAATTGGTTCAGCTACTATGAAAAACAGTATGGAAGCTCCTCAAAAAGTTAATATGGTCCAGCAATTCTGCTCCTAGGTATATATCCAAAAAAATGAAAACACTAATTTGAAAAGATATATGCACCCAATGTTCATAACAGCATTATTTACAAAACCCGAGATATAGAACCCAAGTGTCCACCAACAGATGAATGGATAAAGACATGGGGTGTGTGTGTGTGTGTGTGTGTGTGTGTGTGTGTGTGTGTGTGTGTGTGTGTGTGTGTTTGTGTGTGTGTGTGTGTTTGTGTGTGTGTGTGTGTGTGTGTGTGTGTGTGTGTAATGGAATACTACTCAGTCATAAAAAAGAATGGAAATTTGCCATTTGCAATGACATGAATGGACTTGGAGTATATTATGCTTAGTGAAATAAGTCAGAAAACGAGAGACAAATACTGTATGTTTTCACTTATATGTGGAATCTAAAAAAATAGAACAAGTGAATAAATATAACAAAACAGAACCAGACTCACAGATACAGAGAACAAACTAGTGGTTATCAGTTGGGAGAGAGGTGGGGGGAGAGGGGAGATAGAGGAAGAGGATTAAGAGGTACAAACTACTAGATATAAAATAAATAAGATACAAGATTAATGTACAACACAAGGAATATAGCCAATGTTTTATAATACCTATAAATGAAGTATAATCTATAAAAATATTGAATCACTATGTTGTAATTCTGAAACTAATAAAATATTGTGTTCAACCACATTTCAATTTAAAAAGAATAGCCATTTTCTTACTATATTGTCACAACATTGGTCATGTCTAGTTCTGCCAGACTTTTCCCCCTTTTATTTTTTACTGTTTGTTTATTTATTGATTTATTTATGGAAGTATAGTTGATCTACAATATTACATTCATTTCAGGTGTACAGCCTTTTAGATTGCACATTTCTTGAGGATAAGCTCTCTTTCTTCCTTTGTTTCCACTCAGCATTGTTCTAGTATCATGATGACAAGCCATTTTTAAAGGATAGGAGCCTCTTGTAAGCTAACACATCTATACTCAGGTATATTAAGATTTCTGTATATAATGTAGAATCAAGATGGAGCTCATTTTCTTTGGTTTGTCAGATTGTTTTTAAGGTACCTCTTACAGTGGAGTCCTGGAGAATTTAAAACAATTTTTGGCCAAAACTGCAGTGAGAAAGGAAAAAGCCCAAATAGAATTCCAAGTCTAGACGCACATTAGTAATCCAACTCTGACCTCAGAAATAGTTTTTAAGTGAGCTGTTCTGCAAAAACTAAATCATAAATGACAATTCTGCCAAGGTTAATTCTTAAACTGCTGTGGCGTAACATGTTTCATGAATGCCAACGGCTTTTATTTGATTCAGAAGGGACTCAAATCAATAAATTATCTTGTGGTCCTCAAACTGGCTTTATTTGTCACTGGGTTCTGAAGCTCCAGAACTAAATTTTATAGGACTAGTGGACATAAGACCTTTTTCTTGACTACTACTTCTAACTCTTTAGGTATTATGCAAAAAGGAGAAAGAAAAATACATAGGACCTAAATTCTTAAAGTTTTAACATGCTATGAAATTTTTTCTTATATTAAAAATATGTAATACAATACCTTTTTGCCCCTCTGAAAGAACATTCAGAGCGATGTGGCACCCTCTCTGTGCTTTCCATTATGGTGGCCACTAGCCATGTATGTAACCATGAGCACTTCGAATGTGGTTCGTCCAAACTGAGATGTGATATAAGTGTAAAAGGCACACCAGCTTTTGAAGAGTTAGTATAAAAGAAAAAAATGTAAAATATCTCATAGTAAGTTTTGTATTGGTGGTATCTTGAAATGATAATATTTTGGATATATTTGGCCAAGTAAAATAGATTATTGAAATTAATTTTACTTATTTCTTTTACTTATTTTAATGTGGCTCGTAGACAATTTACAGTTATATATGTGCTTTGCTTTTGTGTCTCACATTATATCCTACTGGACAGTGCTGCTTAGATGATTAAATTTGTTGTTTCAGCTGTAGGAGATTATGATGTTTGGATTCTTAAATATTAAGTGTGAGGTCAGTGCCTCTTGCTTGCAAGGCCACCCCTGCTTGGTCCTTTCCCTCTTTCTAAGCCTGGGAGAAGGGGTATCTTTCTCGTTAAGAGACAGATTGATAGGTAAAAGAGACATAAGAAAAAGACCAGAGCATCACTGATGTGCCATCAAGAGTGGAGGTAGTTACAGCATACTCTGTCAGCTGTAACTAGGCTGTTTGCCTTTTTCTAAGAAAGCGCTAGAACCCATCCCTTGAAAATGAGAAAGAGCCTGTTTATTCACCCGATGAGGACTAAGTTGTGTCTGTCACCCGAGGTGTGAACTCCAGAAAAATGTGAGAATGACAAATTATAACCTTATTTCGAGTGGAGAGGACAGAACTGGGTGGGATGGACTAAATATTGTGATTTCTTACTGTCTTCAGACTTGATATTGACTGAAACTGATTTTCAACATAACATTTATCATTTTATTGCAATACTGTTCTTAAAGCATGGGAAAGTGGTTATTCAAGAGCTCATGCTTTCTGAAGAAGGAACCAAATATCTGATGTCTCCTGAACATGATTTAGATTATCCTCCCACCAAGAGTAAAGACTTCATTTCATGAAGTAGAGGATGGAGAGGAGGTTGAATTATAAAGTCTCTAACCTTTTGTCCAATTTTAAGATTTTGTCCTTTTTTTTTTTCTTCAAAGTTTTGTTGCAGTGCTGTGAACTATATTCATTGTTTGGAATTAATGAAAGATTATATTATTACCATGTCCATTGAATCTTATTTTCTGTAAGCTAATACACTAGAGGAAACCATGAGTTCTGTGTTTGCAAAAAAAAAAAGAAGAGAGATTTTCAATATCCTCTTACTGCTTATGAACATCTGTTTTAGAAGTTTTTAATTATCTCCAGGGAGAGAGGGACATAATAGTGGTGTTCATACGGAAGCAATTTAAAAGTGATCACACTTGGTTCTCCAAATGGGTCTTTGCTTGTTTTAGGGGCAGAGGTGGGGGTTGCTTATTCATCTGGTATACAAAATGTTCAATACTTTGGCCGTTTTAGCATTTGAAAATTACTAATATTCCATTTCCTGAGACATGGAAAATGGATAATTTTGTCTAAGCAAGCAAATCAAACACTGTAATATCTTGATTAAAATAAAAAGCAGGAGATGCTCTGGGTTTCTTTACAAAATGTATTTTTCTGCTCTACAGACAAACTGTTGGGTGCTGATCACGGGAGCTGTGGTAGTTATAGCGCATAAATAAAAACGGCATTCCACGCATCAGCATCCTGGAGCATTTACAGAAGAGGCTGTGAAAGATACACTGGGGGAGACAACTCAGAGATTCTGTACAGCTCTCTTCCAAGAATTTAAAACACTTTCAGACAGTGTAGGAAGTTAGACTTGTTCTGCGTGACTTCAGGCGACTCAGGAGGAAGAGGCGATGTTAAAGATGAGGGAAATCTCTTCTAAGTTTGCCAAAGAGTGCCCTAACAAATAGAGATAACAGGGAGATTGGTGGCACTTGGGGGTCGGGCTCACTCGTGAGGGGATGTGTTTAAGCAGAGGATAGATCACGGTCTATGAAGTACGCTAGAACTTCAACCTTAGGTAGAAATTTGGCAGGATATTAGACAAGGTTAACTTTCAGAAACCCTGCAATGTTAAGGTATGAGAAGCAAAAACTAACTTGTGTTAACAGGCTTCTAAAACGAAAACGTTTGGCTTCTGGATTGCATTATTCATTGCAAATCCGATGAAATGCACTTACTTGTTTAAAGCTGCTGATTATTTGGGTTACAGTTCACATCCTCACTTGAGTGCAGTGAAGAACATGTTTATTAGCCTGGATCTCTGTATTCCAGGCATGAGCCCTTTTGATGAGAGGTGACTAAAGCGTGTGGGTGTTTTTGCAGCCCTCCCACGTATAGCACAGTCTGGTAGCTGACAGTTCTGTTGGCGCAGCTAGTCTGTACACTGACCTTATTAAAACATTGATCAGCTCAGACCTCATGGAGCTTATCTGTGCACAGCTGCCTCATCCTAGATAGCATTCATTTTGTGCCCTAGTGATTTTGCACGGTGAGGATTCGAAAGAGACCAAACTTAAAACCTTCACAAAACTGTGAAGATGGAAATGAGTCTCTTGTGTTTCTTACTGAATCAGCATAACAAGATATTAGAGCAAGAAGGGAAGGTGAAAATGATTTATTTCATTGGTTCTCAGCCTTGGCTATCCCTTGGACTTGCTAGAGACTGAAAATAAAATCCATAAAATCCAGGTCTGGGCCCCACACTCAGGGATTTTTGACTTGGGCTAAATTGGTTCCTGGGCTCTGGTTTGGGTTTTGTTTGTTTGTTTGTTTGTTTGACAGCTTCCTAGGTAATTCTACTGTGTAGTCAAGGTTGGGAAGCACTAGTCTTTTCTAACTTCTTCATTTTCTTAATGGGGATGTTAAAACTTAAAGGAGTCGTTCTCAAAATTTTTTATGTTTATAGCATACAATTGAAAGCTGTATGTTTGGGTGACACACTTGAGGGAATTGGAAGACTGAAAACCACAAAGTAATAGTTACAATGCAACACACTCAGGGTTGCAGTGTGATGATGACTCACAGTGTCTACAAAAGCAACCCCTGGTTGTTGTGCTGGTGTCCTGGTCAACTTTGTCAACAACTCTTTACTGTCTTGACTTTCTTTCTTACTCACAGTCAAAATTCTAGCAGCTTCTCCAGATCTGGGATCTTTCTTTGTTGCCAGCTTCTTAGCTTCTCATTGCAACAAGCTTTACTGTCCTTAAAACTCAACTCTGTGACCTGCCACACCATTCTATCTAACAGACTTTCATTCATTCATTCATTCATCACTGCAGATGTGGTGGTGAGAAAAAACGAACACAGCTCTTGTCCTCCTGGAGCTTATGGACTTTAATCAAATAATCATTTAAACAAATGTAAAAGTACATCTGTATGACAAGTACAAAGGTGTACAACTCGATGAGAAAAAGTAAAATAAGGACTTGAGCAAATCAGAGAAATCCAGACAAGGTTTCACTGATCAAGAGAAATGATGAGCAGAATTTAACTAAGCAAAGAGGGAAGGGCAGACCATTCTTGACAGAATTATAGGAAATATTTTATTGTAACAATTTGCTTCTCGGTTGTAACAAAATATAATTTTATGTATTGATCAAAATTTAGCTGAATACCTCAGAGTGCTTCATGTGCCAAAGGATTTCAATTTGGAATCCAACAAATAATAATGAGTTGAAATGACCCCTTGCAAAGCTTGGAAATAATTAAGTCAGTGAAAAATTGGTTATTGATACTGTTCAACTGTTGAAGCCACACAAATGGTAAGGGATAATATTTTTATAAATGATCTTAGAATCAGGGATGATATAACAGTTTTCAGACACAGCTCTTCTTATATGAATGATATCCAGTATTTTTGATAAGAATAGTTTTCAAAAAAAATAGTCAACCTGCCCTGACGTTGAGTTATAATATGTAGTGCTTAAGATGATTCTGAAAATACATCGTGTTTATTTAACCCAGATCAAGCTCCTTGCATGTTCTCTTCCTTTCTAATTTCCTGAACAGAAGAAATCAGTTTCTCTCAGTGTGCCTAGAATTATTTATAAGAATGTAGACCTGCTAAAGTGTTCTTGGACAATAGTACACTAAAGTCCATACATTTAAGGAAGGACAGAGAATAATAGATGGGTCAGCAATTCTCAGGTCTTTTTATTGAGACCACATGATGGATGATAGGGTTCTTTGGGTGCACATTCTCGACACAATAGTCCAATGTCCACTCCTATTTCTTCCAGTTATGAAAGAATATAAAATGCATATAAACGAGAAGTGTACTGCAGAGGTATTCCTGAAGCTTGAATTAAAATAAATACCTGTTTCAAACGTCCATACCTTCTTACATTTGATCCATCTCATAATTAATCATAGCCCAACATTTGTATATTTCAACCCTCTGTTTTAAGAATTAAAGGATTGTTTTCTTTTTTTTAAATTAAGTTCAAACATTTTATAAATAACTGGAAGAGAATCTTTATTCTAACAATTGGGCAGTTGGGCTGGTGTTTATTTCTGTAGAGAAGTCTCCAGCTGGGTCTTTTTGGTAGTGATAGTGAGACAGTCTTCCCTAGAAAGTGCTGCCACTCCTCTCTCTAAACTAACGTGACCATCTCAGAGGTGTTGCCTTCAAGTTGCCTTGAAGAGTTAGGGGCCAAAGATACAAGGGAGAAAAACTATTTTCTGCCTTCAAGCCTTTGCACCTGCTGTGGCAACAAATTGGCCTAAGCTTCTCCCATTGTACACAGAGAATGTCTATTCATTCTTTAAATTCGACTCCAGTATCACTCTCCCTGAAGTCTTCCTTAATGTCTTGCAGGAAGTACTAGCTACTCCTGTGACCTGTGTACTCAGTCCTTAGCTCTCCTCCATGTCATATTCTCAGTTGTACAAAATACTTACCTTCATACAGAAACCCAAGTCCTCAAAGCTAGGAACCTGACAGAGGCCTCATCTATTGATGTGCCTTGTAGTATAGTTTTTGGCATATATCACACACTTGAGAAAGGTTTACTGAAATAAAGCAATAATTGGGTAGGTGCACAAATGAGTGAGTGAGTGTGAGGGAAGATGAAAGGACACTTGTTCTCACAGGGAAGCTTCAACAGATTGAATAAGCATTGAGGACCTGGGTTTCTGCCTTGAGCCACGCAAATGCTAAGTATACAAAGGATGTCATGAGAATCTTGCTTTGATGTGGAATAAAAATATCTAATATCTTAGGCCTTGGTAACAAAAGGCTGTAAAAAAGCAAGGTGGGGAACCCTCAGACACTGGTGATGTCAGCCTGTTTTTTTTTTTTTTAGCAATTTTGTGAAGGTTGACATTTGGATGACTGTGAGAACAAGACTTTATTTTTCAAAATGTTCCAAGTGGTGTAAGTGGAGTTATGGAGATCTGGGAGCCAGGAGCATCTGACTTACAACCTTCTGGCTGGTTTCCTAGGTGTGTGAGTCTATAGGAGTATCTGGAGCCCGTTTCCTAAGCACCGGCTATGACCTTGCCCTTCCCGACAACCAAGCTGTCCTCATGCTACATACTATCCTGGATGCCTCTCCAATGCTGAAAACCTTGAGTCCTGAGAAGAAATTATTTAAGTCCCTGGCTAATGAGTCACTCAGCTACTAAGCCTACAAAAGAGTAAGGGCTTATGGTCCAGGCGCTCATTAGTGTGTCTGGCCACTTGTCAGGTAGTTCTCGTGTGACTTCTGTCATTCCTTTGCTTTCCTGCTCCAGCCTTCTTTCCCCAGGTACCACCCGTCTGCCAGATGTGCTGCCCCTGAGGTCTCAGAAGCCCTCCAGGCACAGCTGTACCTATCTAAAATACTATCATGGATGAATGACTTAATTTAAATTATTTCAGGTTCTATAAAAGCTTAGTTTAGATCCCAAATAGAGCAATTATTTTAAAAAAAACACTGAGTAAAGGAGTATTCATTCTTTCCCTTTTTGTATGTTCATTTTCTAAATTTCAAAGTAGAAAATTTCTACATGTTTTAAGATGAATGAACTCTTAAAGCCAAACCCAGAAGCAGACAGTTTTATAGAAGATGCTCTTGCGGGAGTAATCCATAAGGAACATTCAGCATGTTTACTACTCTGAGTCCTCTCGAATGAGTTGGAACTGTCAATACCGAACGTTTTAATGAGGCCTGAGAAAGGTCAGGATTGACAACAATAGAGTTACCCAAAGTTGAGTCAGTGCTTTTTTTTCCTGACACTGAGGTAACTCGTGAAGAAAATGTCGAGGTATAATTAAACAGAATTAGATTTTCGTACCCCTCAAGATTATTCATATTTGAGGTTTCACCTACGTTTCTCCTAGCCTTTGTTAGTCAGAGACCCAGCAAAACCAGAATTCAACCCAGAATGGTTGTAATGAGGAGATGCTAGTGAAGGAACTCGTTACAGAGGTATGGTCAAGGGAGGGGACAACGCAAGGATCTATGAGACACCAAGTGCCTAACAACAGTGGGAAACCTAGGCCTGAAGGGGCAAGAAGTGTTAGTGGAGCCATGAGCTGAAGCTGAAGAGAAGGACCACCCAAAGGAGTTGTGGAAATGGAAGGTCATGACTACTTGAAAAAAAAAATAAATAAAATAAAGAAAAGAGAAGAAAAGACAAAAGAAAAGCGAGCAGCCCAAAGCAAGAAGGACATGCAGAGGAAATATCCATGGCGTGTCTCTCTTCTGCCCTCTGGTTTCCTGCTGGTGTTTACCGTTGGATAAATCCAAAGGGAAGCCAGGATAAGCTTCCTCCTTAGACCACTTACCAAAAGTTGTCTCACTGGTTCTTGTCTTTGTGGTCTGTTGAGTTCTGGGACTCTGAAGTCTATTTTTCCCTGCTGCCAATATGGAACTCTGTAGGAGCATATGCCTTATTGATTTCTTGCATTTTGCATTCTAGCCCCCTTTCTTTATTAGAATGTTACACCATCTATTTCAACTTGAATACCAACTCCTAACTATAAGTAGCATTTGGTTAAAAAATATTCTGAATAAGATTTATGTCTTTGGTATCTCTTGGAGAATCCAAGGGTTAAAAAAACACTTTCTAATATTGTATTAGTTTCAGATGTACAACATAGTGATTCAGTACTTTTATAGATTATACTCCATTTAAAGTTATAAAATATTGGCTGTATAACAAAAAGACACATACACAGACACACACACACAAACTTTCCAGAAAATTTTGCAGTTTTTTTTCCCCTAAATTATTTTTGCTTTTCTCACATACAACTTTGAAACACGGATTTGGGAATAAGGTAAACATTTTGGTTGCTCTTGAATATAATAAATATGTAATTTGCTAATAATGTGTTCTTATTAACATTTAAAGCACTTTATGTACTTCTTTAGGTTTCTGTATAGAAGTTTTTCTTTAAATATTTAAAATCAAAGTTCAGCATTTGCATATACTAGATTTCAAGAATAATATGTTAAATTTATTTTTTAAACATGAAATTGTTTCATTAATAGAAATGAAACTGTTAGAGACTAAAATCGACTTGTTCTTAGTTCACATTAATCTTTTATTATTTCCTCCATTCGTGGAGCAAAATATTTATTGAGTTACTATTACCATATATCACTGAATATAAATCATCATCAATTTTATGTAACATCCTGATTTCAGAAATATTAAAATGTGAAAAAAATGTGCTTTTTAAAATTGTTGAAATAATCTATGTGGTGGGTGTATTTCAATTTAGAATAACTTGGGTTGGGAAACAACTGATGATCTAGATTTATAATGAAGGGGAAACCAAACCAAACCAAACAAAAAACATTATCTGAGTCTAGGGTGTCTTTTTTGTACGTGGCCCTTCTTTTTTCAGTAAAGTACCTTGAATGAAGGAGCTGTTATACTTCTTTGACTCTCTGTAGTATGATTACATGATATTATCATAGGATGTTAGTGATGAGAGAGGCTTTAGAAATCACTGTGCGACCTAGTCCAACCTCCTTCTTTACAGAAGAGGGAGTCAGAGTAGTAAATCAGACTTGTCCTGGTCACTCAGCTAGTCTAAGTGGAATGGAGACTAAAATCCAGTTCTCAGATTCGTGGTCCTGTTGCCGAAAGATTGGCCCCCATCCCTGACGAGCCAGATAACTCAGAGACAGGGTCTTAGAGCTTAGAAGACAAGAGGCAGCTTTATTGCTTCGCCGGGCAAAGGGGACTCACAGCAGGCGAGTGCCTTCACAGCTGTGAACCTCCCCTGGGGGTGGGGTAGGGTGGTTATACAGCCATTGCTCAAACTATAAAGCATTGATAACAATTAACAGAATTATTTCCTTCTCATAAGACTCAGAGTGGCGTCTTGGTGTCTCCACACCAGGTCTGTAGAGGCTAGTGGTTGTCACTCTTTCCATCTCTTTATCTTACAGCGCCCAAGGCGGGGCCTTCTTGGTGATGCAGGCTATTTTGTAAGGTTACAGTCCTGTGACCTTCTCCCTGGAGTACAACTCAGAGACTAATCATGATTATTACTTTCGATTACTGGACTAAAGTAGAAACAGTAAAATTAATAGCTTTACTTTAACAATGGGCCTGGAGCTGTGAGTAGCAACTGGTCAGTCAGGCCAGTTGACCGTTTTAAGAGCAAGCATAAGGTAAGCAACCTGTTAGCCTAAGTGTGGCCATTTTATTAATTCTCCTTCAGTCCAGTGTCTTATTCATTATACAATGCAGTTTTTAAGAGGTAAACATTCAGTGAGTAATAACACATGTGTTGATTATGTGCTTAACCAGTTTCACCAATAATCAGTTATTGGGGTTAGACTACAATATTAATACTCCACTTAAATGTTAGAGTTTTACTGTCATTTAGGTACAAAAAGGTACAAACTGACAGCCTTGTGTTGGCTTTATGTACATATGCGTGTTAACACTTTTTACTTTGGGAAAACTGCATCCAGTTTTTGTTGTAACGAATGGCTTATCCAGTCTTCTTTTGCCTGCCCTTGTTCTTCCTTCCAGCAGCAAAAATTAAAATGAAAGAAATAAATATGTATAAGTAATTTGTATGTTTAAAAAATAGAGTATGTATAAGTAATTCGATCATTTATTTATTCATCCAATTCCTTACCAAACATTTAATTTTCATTTTCGATGATGGGTGTTCTCATATCCTTAATTAATTTTGTTGTACTTAATAATGAGATTACCGCTCCCCCATTTCCTAGATTAGCTATTCATTTTGGAGTCCTGTAGATGGAAATTGGAAAGAGATATGTATTGGACACGTTGAATTAACTTTTATTTTGTCATAAGAACTGTTCTGCTCTAATGTGCTTTTAATCTGCTGTTTTCAAGTATATAATTTTCTACATTTACTTTTGTATCACTGATTACATGAAAAAGAAAAAGCCTGCCCTGAAGGCTTGCAAATTGTTGAGTAGTATTTTTTTATACAAATTCTTGAGTGTTCAAAAACAAATTATTTCCAGCATAAGTAGGAAATGATTGGTAGTATTTCTGTTGAGTAAACAAAACTGATTTTGCCTTTGAATTTAACTACCATACTTTGGCACTAAGCTTTGTTGAAATGTTAATGTGGATGTGATGTGTCAACATTCAAAAAAATGTAAATAGAATTGGAAAGTTCCAGGTGGATACATATATTCCTTAAAAGCTGCGGAATATAATTCTGCACATAAATACTAGTTCGCTTTCTTCATTCTGACCACAAAGTTATAGCTTCATGTCCATTTCTGCTTTTCAGTCCCTTATATCTCTTGTTTACCTTCCTCAACAAGTCTTCCGAAGGCACAGCTCATGAAACCCAATATTTAAGAATGTTGGTTTTGGAGTTACAAAGTCTTAAACATGAATCTTGGCTCAGACTCCTAACTAGACGCATGATTTTAGGTATGCTACTTGATCTAATAGAACTTCACAAGGTTTCTGTGAAAATTTAACAGGAGAAAAATGAATGTAATTTGTTGTTGTTCAGTGCATAGCATTTGATGCATTTTTAGCTGCTGTTTTTATTTTGTGATATCTACACACAAAATAATTGAATTGCTAAAGCTAGGGAAGACGTAAGATACAGCAACCAAAAGCCAGTGCCTTGAAGGGGCTGTATCTAGAATTGTTACTGCCCCACAAAAAAGCCAGGAGTGCAGCACGGCTTAGAGAACTCTCATGGAAAGAATAACACAGAAGAGAAATACAACTCAAAACCAGTGAAGTATTCCCAGGGAAACAGGGTAAGAGTCAGCAAGCATTTTGCTGAGTAAGCGTTTGAGAAGAGGAGCCCTCCATGGAGATTTGTGCAGCAGCTGTCGCAATTAACAGACAGCTAGAACCATGGAAGCAGAGTTGGGGAAGAGGAGATAGGATTTTCGAGATAATGACTTACATACTTTTCAAAATCAAAGCGCACTCAGTCCTCCCTCTGCCTTTCAAAAATTTATATTTTAAGATTTCTGAATTTGGAATTGATCTTACAGTTGAGGTTAATGTCCTGTTTTTCCCTGGGTATGGGGTGGGGGGATATTAAAGTAACTCTGTGTCTTACAATAATGCGCGTCTTTGGGTTGAGGAAATAACATATGCTTTGCTGTGTTAATTAATAACTGAACAACTAAAGATGGAAATATGGAAAGTTCTTATTTAAACATAATCCCTAACACAAACCATATTTTTATGTAAAATCACTATAATATAGACTGAAATGGGATATTGGATATAATGGGATACTCAAGAATCCAGGATCACAGAAAAGGAAAATCCAAAATGGGATCGAGACATAGAAATTTCCCATTGTTTGACCAATTCCTTAATACCAGAACCACAAGTATATTTTTTATGGTTTGTAGATAGTAGGTATTATGTCCAGTTCACTGTTTGGTTAACTGTACCTAGATTTCACTTCACAGGGTGTGTGTCTAAGTCACTTTGAATTCCATTTTATGTTGCTTTCATAAAGTCCTAAATTAGGAGAATTCCATTCTTTTATAAGATAGGTAGTGAATAAAGCTTTTAATTGTACAGACAGGTGCCAGGACCGGATGAATACCAGGACCATCTGACAAATGAAGTGAGAATTGTTTGACAAATTGTAGGTGGAAAATGCAAGAAGCCTTCTAAGGATGGTTTCCAGATAAGGCTTTTTTCTGTTTGGTGACTGACTGTGTTAACTCCCTGCTCTGTCCTTACGTGGTTCCCTATCATCTGTTCAGTTTTGGGTGTTGAAGTCCATCAGCAGTCAAGCTCTGACCCACAGTTCAATTGACTTTTTCAGCCTTCTTCCCATTACTGTGTCTTTGCTAACCAATCAAAACCCATCTTTCTCTGAGCATGCTCTGTTTCTTTCCTGCTTCCATGCTGCCACTCAGTGTGTCCCACCATCCTGCCTTATCTCTGTAAGATGAAATCCTAAACAAACCTCAGAGGACAACTCAGATTGTCAGCTGGTCCACTAAGACAATTTCCTTGATTATCCTGGGACTGATTCCTACTCTGTTCTTCCTTAGCACAGTTTCGTATTTCTACTTTTATCATTTGCTGTAATTACCTTTGCATTGTACTAATTCTTTATATCTCTAATTACTTATGATTCTGTCTCTCCAGTAGAGGCTACATATTTATTTCATATATGTATATATCTATAATGATCTATATTACAACACTAAGACACATTATATTTGGACACTAGCAGCATGGAGATGAAATGACCATACTCCCTGTTCTCCCAGATGACAGCTCTAGTAAGAGCACAGAAGAGAAAATATCTAAAATTGAGCATGATAAATCATCATAGATTTAAAATAGAGTGGTATGGGGTATAAAAGAGTGACACCCAAGTTAATCTCAGTTTAGGGGACAGTGAGATTCTGGGCCAGAAAAAACTTCCAGGAGAAAGCTAAGTATCAACTTTATACATAGCCCTTTGTTCTCTCATTTAAACCATTTAGGGTGGAATTCTGTTCATATCATTATTAAAAATCAGGTTTACTGTCTTTTAATTCTTTGTGCAAATCTGTTATAACGTTTATTCCATGCTCCTTTGTGCTTGTGTCTGTGTGTGTGTTAGGTATTTGTGTGTTTATCCAGCAGGACTGTGAAATTCTTGATTAAGATATGCAGTGTTTCTGTACATTTTGTACTCTGGAAGTGTTTGTTTCATGTCCTTACACCTTTACAAGGTTGTGAACTCTTTTGGAGTAAATGCCACCACCTACGCTTAATCATATTAACCTGTGCTCGGCTCAGTGCTTGTAACACACAGGGCAAGCACTCAAGAAACACATTAAACTCGACTGATTAACGTGTCTATGTACGTTTTTTTCCAGAAGAAAAGGTCTGTTGCAATTTTTAGTTGGAATATATGAGTGTTCTTGTTACTAAATATAGCCTGTAACTTTGTGGGGAAAGGCTTTGAGGGTGGAAGAGACAGATTTGCAAGCTGGAGAAAAAAGAATGTGTCAATACATGGGAGGATGGCAGGGGGAGAAGTAGATGGAGTGGGAAGCTGGGGGCAGTGAAGGTGGTGAAATGAAACACAAAATGACAATAAACCGCTTAAAAATAATTTGTCCCAAGGTACTGGCTAATCTAAATTAATCTTTGCTGAAAAATTATATATTTTTGGTTCACTTTTGGGGAAGGTGGCAATTTAGGCTACGGGAAAAGTAGCTAAGTTCAAATTTCCATGGAAACAATTATCATAAAATATTGATTGATGAGGGTATTAGGAAGCAGAAAAAGAGATAGTTGCCATGGAAACATGGACATTCAGAGAAATGCACTTGAAGAGATTCCTTCTTATTTCTTTTAGCTAAATACCTGATTAATCTAAAATTGCTAAGCCTTGGTTTGTAATTTATTTTTAATATTGCTGAAGATTTGTTTAAGAACTTTTTTTCTATCTTAGTAAATTATAGTCACAGAAATTCAAGGAAGATTCTTTGATTTCAACTTTAGGAGACATCATTTTTTATGATTATAAAATCTTTTTTAATGACACATTTACTTGAGAAGTATAGAAGCATTATTTTATAAACATGAATCTTTTAAATTTCCTCTTTTCTCTAGAAGTCTACAGTCATGTTAATAATGACAGTTTTCTTAATGAAATTTAAATTGCTGCTTTTAATTTGCATTGAATAGCAGCATAAAATATAAACATGAAGAGCAGATCGTTTCTAGTATTATAGTACAAGAAAAACAGGCTCACCTTTCTAGACAAGTTTTTATAACTTGGATTTTGAAATCCATTTTAAGTTTGGACTTTTAGTTTGGTTATTTTGGCTGTCAACCTGCTATTGAAACATGAGGAAGTTTCTGTTATGGATAATATGTTTGTAGTTGAGGAATATGCAGAAATGAGATGATTGAAAAACATCCATGTTTATAAAAATAGAACATGCAGGCATTTGAGTTGATAAAGCAGGATTTTAAACTTTAGTGTTACCTGTACATTTGTAGGATTCAAGTTTGAAAGTTCTCTTTGCTGAGTACTTTAGATAATATATCCTGAAGTGATTTCTTACTTTTTCGGTCCTATAAAACTGAAGTATAAAGAGCTTACAGAGAATACTTGATTTCCTGCCACACATGGATATGCCTTAAGTGCCACACTTAGATTGAATTGCCTTTTAGAGAATTGCTTTCTCTTCCTGGCTGTCACCTCTGTCATCTTCTTTGACGTTCAGAAGTCAGGGTTTGTTAAAGGAGAGCATGTAGACCTTTTGTGGATGGCCCTCATGTCACTACTGATCTGTTGTATCTCAAAAATATGTTAGAAGAAAAGTCTCATTAGATGCTTATAAGACTACTATCCACAGCCCTAAGAAAATACAGCCTGTTGATTTTTCATACACTGCGGGCAGCTGAAAAGCCCTCTCATTTTCTTAAGGTCATAGAACTTTATAGGTAGGTGGGACTTAGAGGTGAATTTGTCCAACTCTTTCATTTCAAAGGGGAAAACACTGAGGTACAAAGAGGTTAGGTGATGTATTTGAGGCTGTGCCTCCTGTTTGTCACTGTAGTGTTCTCTCCATGGCACCAGTAAATGTCTAAGACGTGGCTTGGGTATACTTCAGCCTACACCCTCATCTCTATAAGCCTACCCCTAAGCCACCACAAAGAAGTGTGCACAAATAGACTGCTCACTGTGTACATGAAACTTCAAGAGAAATTCACTGGGTGCTTCTTCTATACTAGAGGTTGATAAATACCATGAAAAATGCTTAGGAAATAATGACAAAGCAGTAAAGTATGAGTGGTGCGTGTATGTCCAAATAGGATTAACCTTCCTCCGAAAAGATGTATGTCCCAGTCACTACCAAGTGATGGAGACAAACCTGACCTCTGCTATATTTCTTTAGTAAAATTTCCTTATCTCTTCTCAGTGCTATCACTTTTCACCTAATTATATGGATGTTTTCCTGCAGTATCTTTAAGAAAAATTCTACTATTGGGAGGAGTTCCCAAGGTGGCGGGGGTAGAAATGTCCTGAGCTCACCTCCTCTCATGGACACACCAAAATTACAAGTATTTACAGAACAACCATCAGTGAAGAAGACTGGAACCTACCAGAAAAGATCTTCTACAACTAAAGATATAAAGAAGAAACCACGAGACGGGTGGGAGGGGTAGAGTTGTGCTACAGTCAAGACCCATATCTCCGGGGGGTTGACCTGACAAGTGGGAGAATAGATACAGTTGGTGG
Source organism: Vicugna pacos (assembly GCF_048564905.1). Lineage (NCBI taxonomy): Eukaryota > Metazoa > Chordata > Mammalia > Artiodactyla > Camelidae > Vicugna > Vicugna pacos. The sequence goes on along the minus strand of NC_132999.1, from coordinate 18,245,953 downwards.
AGGTTTTCCCCAAGGAACAAGGAGTCTGAGTCCTACATCGGGCTCCCCAGCCCCCAGGGTCCTGCCCCAGGAAGATGAGTCCCCGAAACATGTGGCTTTGAAGGCCAGCGGGGCTTACTTTTGGGAGATCCAGAGGGCTGGGGGAGATGGAGACTCCATTTTTAACGGGCACACACAAAATCTCACACACTTTGTACTTAGGTCAGAAGAAGTAATTTGAAAGGAGCCTGGATCACACCTAACTGCTGATCTTGACAAGTCTCCTGGAGAGGCAGGAGGCAACTGGAGCTCCCCTTGGGGGCACAGACACAGGCAGCCATCATTTTGAGGTGCTGATTCTCCCATGCGGACCCTGATGCTGACAAATGCCATTTTGGAATCCTCCCTGTAGTTCATTAGCCTCGGGATGCAGCCCCACCCCCTCCCACCAGCAGCCACGTTGCCTTAAGGCCCCCTGAGCCCATAACTGCCCCTGGATATGGGCAAATCCCAAAGTTGGCAGAAAGAAAGAAATCATGAAGATCAGACCAGAAATAAATGAAAGAGAAACTATAAAACCCCAAAAAACTCCAAACCAAAAAACTAGAAAAGATCAGTGAAATTAAAAACCAGCTTTTTGAAAAGATAAACCAAATTGGTAAACCTTTAGACAGACTCACCAAGAAAAAAGGAGGGCCAAATCAATAATGTTATGATAAATCACAGAGAAAAAAATGTGACAATGAGTGTGTGTATGTCCATGAATGACTGAAAAATTGTGCTGAACACTGGAATTTGACATAACATTGTAAAAGGATTATAAATCAATTTAAAAAAAAAAAGAAATGAAAAAGAAGTTAACAATCAACAACACGGAAATAAAAAGGATTATAAGAGACTACCGGAAACAAGTATATGCCAATGAAATGGACAACCTAGAGGAAGTGGACAATTTCCAGAAGTGTAAAATCTCCAAGGAAGAAATGGGAAATATGAATAGACCAACTACCAGTACTGAAACTGAATCAATAATTTAAAAACTCCCAACAAATTAAAGTTCAGGGCCAAATGGCTTCACAGATGAATTCTATCAAACATTTAGAGAACAGTTAACACCTATCCTTTTCAAGCTATTCCAAAAAAGTTCAGAGGAAGGAACACTTCCAAATTCCTTCTACAGGGCCAGCATCACCCTGATACCAAAACCAAGCAAGGACATCACCCCAGAAAAGAAAATGACAGGCAATCAGTGATGAACATAGATGCAGAAATCCTCAGCAAAATATTAGCAAACTGAATCCAACAATACATTAAAAGGATCATACACCATGACCGAGTGGGATTTATCGCATGGATGCAAGAATTTTTCAGTATTTGCAAACCAATTAATGTGACAACACCACAGTAACAAATTAAAGAATAAAAACTATATGATCATCTCAATAGATGCAGAAAAAGCTTTTGACAGCATTTAACATCCATTTATGATAGAACTCTCCAGAAAGTGGGCATAGGGGAACATACCTCAACATAAAGAAGACTGTATATGACAAGCCCACAGCTAACATCATACTCAGTCGTGAAAAACCGAAAGCATTTCCTCTAAGATCAAGAACGAGACAAAGATGCCCACTCTCACCACTTTTATTCGACATATTATTGGAGGTCTTAGCCACAACAATCAGACAAGAAAAAGGCATGAAAGGAATCCAAACTGGAAAGGAAGAAGTAAAACTGTCACTGTTGGCAGATGACATGATACTATACACAGAAAATCCTAAAGACGCCACCAGAAAACTATGAGTGCTCATCAGTGAATTCAGTAAATTTGCGGGATACAAAATTAATATACAGGAATCTGCTGCATTTCTAACAATAAACTATCAAAAAGAGAAGCTGAGGAAGCAATCAGGTTGCTTAATGCTATGGAGATGTGGAAATGCATAGGATAGAAGGAAAGAGTTGAAAGACAGGAATATTCAGTATGAAAAAGAGTAGACACAAAATATGGGAGAACCATCTTTAAATATAGAAAGGGCATTAATGCAGCGTGGAGTGGTCCTTAGGAAAGTCAGGGCTCCCAGACATTGCTCTTATCTGGTGGCCCTGTAAGTAAAGCATAGACAAAAACACCTGCTTTTTAGGCAGCCATCTCTGCCCATTTCTGACTCACTGTGTCTGCCTGTGTCAGAAAAGTTTCTGGAGATGTGATGGCTGGTTGTTGCATCCTTAGGAGAGGGGTTCAAGTCCTCTGGTTTAATGAATTAGTTTGTACATTTATATTGGCAGACATATCCAGATGATTTCTTGGCCAGAAAATATTGTTAGTATCAAGGACTCCTGACTTTGGCGAGGAGTAATCAGGTCATATTTTCCTTCACTCAGTAACTATTTGATATGCATTCCCATAGTGCTGATTAAGCCATCAATTTATGTAAGAGAAGCTTACTGAGCAATGGTCCTTTGAAAAAAAGAGAACAAATCCTGCACACCTTGGGAACCTAAGTCCTGGGAATAATGCCTTTTGAAAAATTGTGTTAAAATACATATAACATTTACCATTTAACCCCTTTAAAGTGTACAGTTCAGTGGCAGTTAGGACATTCACAGTGTTTCACTGCTGTCACCACTCTAGTTCTAGAACATTTTCATTCCTTCAAAAGGAAAGAAGCTCTGTGTCCACTGAAGCAATCACTCCTTGTTTCCCCCTCCCCCAGCCCCTGGCTACCACTCTCTTGCTTTCTATTTCTGTCTCTATGAATTCGCCTGTTCTGAGTATTTCCCATAAATGGAATCACACAATATGTAGCCTTTTGTGTCTGGCTTCTTTCACGCAGCATGATGTTTTCAGGGTCCATCTGTGTTGTCGCATGTATCAACACTTCATTTCTTCTTATGGCTGAGTAACAGTCAGGTATAGCACATTTTGCCTGTCCATCAGTTGATGGACATTTGGGTTGTGTCCACATTTTGATTATACTCAAGAGTTATGCTATAAACATTTTTGTACAAGTTTTTGTTTAAATAGCTGTTTTATATTGTTTAATGTACACATATGATAATTCTTTGTTTAATTTGTTGAAGAACCCTCTTTTTCTTTTCTAAGTGGGACTCCAGGCTTCATAGTCTTCGGTTTGCCTGCAGTTTGTGGGATTAGAAAAGGTTGTCAGAGCCTTTATTCCCACCTCTTTAGAGATTTCACAATATCCACTTAGATATAGGGAAAAAAAATTCTTTCGTAACAGTGGCCAAAATCCTACAAATCACTGTTTAGGCAAGGCATGGCTCTATAGGGGGATTCCTGCGTGTCCTCAGGCCGGCAAGCCCGTGTCATTCCTTGTCCACCAGCTGTTGTGCCCCGGGCCTGCCGCTTCCCAGTTGATCTCCACACCGTACGTGGGGACGAGGACATCCAGGCCTGCTGAGCTGGTTAAACCCTGACTGTTGCTCATGTTTGCCAGGCAGAAATGTGCTTTTGTATTTTGATTTTTTTTTCAGGGGAGACTGGAAATCTGAATTTTTATGTGATCTTCTAATCTTTAAATGTTGACAACTTATTCACGTTAGTAAGTAAATAAATGGCAAACCACTGTGTGAGCTGAGCAAAACAGGGCTGGGAGCTGGATTTGGCTAACAGGCCGTCCGTTTGCCACTTTTGCTCTCCCTTTCTTCATGTGCACACCACCACTCAGAGCATGACAGTAGCAGTAAGGTTAACAGTAGCTAATGCATTCATTCCAGGTCCTAGTCCACGCATCTGACACATGTCAGCTTAACTTCATTGTCGTGACAGTTCAGTGAGGCAGGGTAATTTCCGTATCATCACTTCTGTAGAGCACTTCTCCGAGTGTTTGAGTCTCTTCCTTATGAATTTAACCTCCTTTATGTACTGTGAGCAACGAAGGGGCAAGGATTATGCTTTATTCCTGCTTATGACCCCATGACTGAGTCCAGTGCCAAGTATTTGTAGATATTCTTTAAATCTCAGTGAAGTTAATGAATGAATTGTGTCTGTCTCCAAGAACTGGATAATTCTTATCTTTTCTGAAATAGTAGAAATAGTCGCTAATGTGTAAGGCTTTCCACGTGCTTGGGACACTGTCAGACGTATCGGAGTTATTAGGCTGTTAATAAAGCTCACCCCGCGAGGAAGTGAAGTTCTGGGTCTGGAGACAGACTTTCTGGCTCTAATCCTGCCTCTGCTGGTTATGTGTGTGACCTTGGTCAAATCACACACTTCTATGTACCTCGTCTGTATTATCTTCAAAATGGTGATAATATTGTCAGGACAGTCATGCCTGACCTGTCCTAATGTTTCGCATGTGCTCTGCGCTATTCGAAGCAGTTTATGGAAATGATTGTTCTTCATGGAGTCTAGTTCCTGGGCTTTGTGAGGATTGAATGAGTCAGTTCATGTAAGGCATTTCTGTTTTGCTTGGCACACAGTAAGCATTCAGCACAGTTGGCTGTTATTTATTATAGCCATCTACCAAAGAGGAAACTGAGTAGTAGACTGAGTAAATTGTCGAAGGTTACGTGACTAGCAAACTGTAGAGCTTGGGTCCAGACTGCTGCCTACCTGTCTTAAATCTCCTTTCCTTGACCCCCATGCCGCAGTGCCCGTCTGCCTGAATATTCCTTTCCCTTTCCCATTTCTCTGCGACCTCTGCTTGGTCCTTAGGATCCAGTCAAAATTGGTGATCTCTCTCTTCTCTGACCTTCTTTGTTGTTTATTGGGCAATTCATTTTGTATAAAACTGTGACATTTTCCCCATCATTATCTTTAATCTGTTCTTTAAATCTTGTCATAAACTGGAGCCCTTGTCTTATTTCTCTTTCCTGCACCACAGCCTCGCACAGGACCTCATATGAAAATCACACGATACATGAGAGTTCTATCAGGTGGGTGGAATGACTTTATAACTTTGATCAGAGAACATTCCTGCTCTGTTGAAGTGTGGGTCACTTACAGCTTTGGGGAGGGGAGTGGACAATAAGGGAAGGAAAGTGTCTCAACCTGGCTACCACCCAGGAATTCATTTCTTCATGCAAGAAGTGTTTTTTGATTTTCGAGCCTCTCGTAGGTACTGTGATAGACTCATTTCCTGTCTCTGGGAGCTTGCCCTCAGGTACATTCAGATCAGGTGGATCTGGTGATCAAAATTGTGATGAATTTTGCAACCAGGTAGCTTACTGCCTATGCATCTTTCTCGTATAGTGTGTGTTGATTCACTTCAAATAGAATCAAACATTAAAATGTGTGCTTGGAACACTCTCTTCCGAGTTGTCTGTCTCTCTCTGCCCTTACCGCCGTGCTTTTCCCTTGGTCTCTCTCAATCCCATTGAAAGCTTTCTTAGTGGACTCTGGGGTGTGGACAGGGATTTCTGGTTAAAGTATAACTATTTTTGGTTAAAAACTGCTGCTGACTGAGTCACAATTGTACAGGTGTCGTTGTTGGCGACTTAAGGGAGCTTGAGGATTTGGACCTCGGATCTCAGTTCTTTTGTGTGCCTGGTAGCCCACACGTCACATGTGAAACATGTCGTGTAAGCCTGCGGGAGCTCTAAACTCCCCATGGATATTCTGCAGGGTAGTTAATCAAGTGTATTGTATAGTTTTTTTCACTACACCTGTAAAGCCACATGGAATGCAGCTCAACAAATGCCAGTGAATTAAAGAAACTTCAGAGAATGCACAAACTGATTAAGAGAATGGCAAGAGTTATTCAAAGAAAAGATTAAAGGAGCTAATTACACACAGCTTGACTGAGCAGAAACTAAAGGGAGAGCTAATGACTCTGATATTATTTGAAGATGCTAGATGTTGAGGAGGGAAAAATATTTCATATCACACAATGAAATGCAACTGAGAGCAAAGAGGCAGAATTGAGTGTGAGATATTTAAATGAAGTGCATGTGAACTCTACTGAAGATAAAATTTATTAAATTATGAAGTAGTCTTTCCAATTATAAGGTAGAAGCCTCTCCTTGGAGAAATAAAAATATGCCTTAAAAATGAGCCAACAAGTTTTGAAAGGGAAAAATTTTAATATTTGTTGGGCAGTTTAAATGACGTGCTGTTCTTTTTGTATTTATTAGTCTTTAATTTGAGCACAAACCATCTGTCCTAAAGTGTCATCAGATGCCTGGAAAGGGGGCTTTTTGGAAAACACTCGTGAAACGGGCTAATGTGTTTTATACAGTCTTATAACAGAGAAGCAGAGTTGGAAGTGTATACGCAGACAGAAGTAAGGAAAGAAAACGCAAGGCACGTTGGAGCAAAGAAGACGGCAGCTCCCGTTCTCCGTCCCCAGATCCTAACGCTTTTTAGCCTGCGTCTTCCTTGCACACTTAATCAAGGACGGCTTGATTTGCAGTTTAGCCTTCACGGTTGTCTTTTGGCTTATTTCACTTGTCACGTCTGCTCTCCTCTACTCAGTTTTCCTGTCCCTGAGAACAGGGTGGCTTCTTTTGTCTTTCTAGGGACCTCCTTGATCCACGGTAGGAGGTCAACCTAAACTTCAATGAGTATCTACCCGTGGACTTGACATGAAGAGTAAATGTTTACGATGTGCAAGTTGTACAAAAGTTAACTGGCTTCCATTACCTCTGCTTTTCTTCTGACAGGACTTTCTTTTTCCAAGGCCCAGTCCCACTTTCCCGACTTCGTGCACAGGCGTTGGCATCAGAAGGCGTAGGTTTGAATCGCGGCTCTGCCATGTTCTAGTTAAGTAACTTTGGGAAAATTGCCTGAACTTGCTGGGCTTCATTTTAAATGCAGATAAAATGAAACTACTCTACAGGAAAGTATCTACTCTATAGGAATTTTGTTAGGATTGAAATAAGATATTTAGTGCAAATCAAGTCTTACAAAATCCTCACTAGAAAGTGCTCAGTGCATACTCACTGTTTCTACTTGTGGCGTCATTCATGTTATTTGTTTATTCATTCAGTTTATTTTCCATGAATAAAATTCATCCATGAGTTCATTATTCATTAATGGAAGGCAGTTTAAAATGTCATGATTACCTTCTATGCTTGAGATGCCATGCAGGGCACTAGTGAACAAGACAGAAGTGCTGTTTTCCCTTATGGAATTCAGGATCTAGTGGGAGGTAAGGGTAAACGACGGGAAGTTTGCAGGACAGTTACTATGGTTAGACTTGACCTTTGACTTATTCATCTCCCCTGGATAGTCAGTCACAGAATCCTTTCTAAAGAAAGTAGGAACTGTTTTCTTTAAAGTGTTTCCAAACCTTCCCTTGGCCGTCCTCTGCCACCTCCCTCATCCTGTACTTTGTCACTTTGTCTAACAGCCCTCTAGTTACTATCCACGCCCCTAGGATTTTCTCCTTCCTTCTCTTCCTACACGACCACATTCATCCTCTTTAAACACTACTTTCATCATGTCACTGCCCTGTTCAGTAACTCTAAATAGCTCATTTATTCCTCTGCTATCAAGTCCAAAGTTATCTGCTGACGTACGAGACCACCCACCACTTGTCCCCAGCTCTGTGTAATTATGCAGTTGTCCACTTCTCAGGGTGTAGCAGCTGCCGTGGGGGGATGGGATCTGTGTGCTGGAGACACTGCATCTCACCTCCAGGCTTATCACCGTTGTCACAGAAATCACTAACTTTTGAGTGCTTAAGATGGGCTAGGTGTTGTATAGCTGGTTCACAGTTTATGTCTAATTTTTATAAAAGTGAGACTCTTTGTAGACATCATTATCCAGATTTACAAATCGGGAGAAAGATTCTGAGAGGTTAAGGAATTTACCTATGTCAAGCCAGGATCCAGACGCACATCTGTTTCACCTCAACTTTCTTTTCTGTTCATTGTGCCTCTTCTCCACACTGGACTCTGTATTGTACTCTGCATGCTTTACTCCATTCCCCAGACTTTATTTGGTCCAGAATGTCCTTCATTCCCATCTAAAACCTTAAATTCTCTCCGTGACCTGAGGGCTAGCTCCAGTCCTCTCTCTTCTGGAAAATGTCTGATTCTTTCTGCCTTCACTGATTTCCTTTATCTTTGAACTCCTTCCTGCAGCATGAACCACCTTGTCCCTAACATTTCCCTTATGCATTGTGTTCTGCTGTTCTGTACGTGCCAGTCTTCCTTCCCCAGCTGCACTGTAAGTATCTTAAGGGAAAGCACTTTGTATTACTTCATAGTCTCTCAGATGAGTTGCAGTTTTTCTGAGCATCAGGTGGGTATGTAATGCCTGCTTGTTGACAGGACCACTTGTCATTCTTAGCCTTTGAGTTATTTTGTTATCTTAGGTCCAGATAAGCAGGACAGGAAGGAGTCGAGAGTAAACCTTAGTTCTGTTTTTAAAAAGATTAAAACAGCCTGCAAGAGATGTGAGAAATATAACAAGAGAGTATTTGGATGAAAGAAAATAGAAAAATAAAACTAGGGACAATGTTGCTGGGAATGTGACTTAAAACATATAATACTGGAGGTAGGCTCTGTTTCTTGGCTGTGAAAGGCAAAAACAGAAGCCCTCTCTCTTATAAAACTCAGTGTCCATGAGATTAAAAAAAATCAATTGCTCATGAGCATTAAGTCTATTTTTGGCATCAAGACCAGACAGGAATTTCTCCCAAAGGAGAAATTAAGAGGAAATAGGGTAAATTAGTGAACAACATCCTTGCCAACATCAGTAAGAGTAGTTACGATAAAGAGTTTCATAGGAATCTATCTTATAATGACCCTTAGTCTAGCCAATGACATCATAGCAACAGAGTAAAATATACTAAGAAAAATTGCTCACGTGGGGAGCATGGCAAACACTGTGGTTTTACCCCCCAAAACTGCCATCCAGTTGAAGGGCAGAGGACCTAAGTGTTAGAGAAGATGCCAGTCCAGACGAGTACTCGAGATGTCTGGAGGCTTGGATATAGAAGCTGGGTGATGGTGTGCATCCAGTGGGATCAGGTATGGTAGATCTCGCCTTTTCTTTCAGTCTTTTTTTCAGATACATAGGGTTTTGGTCTCTTCATTCTCTTGGGGACTCTGTCTGGGTTTTGGTAGAAATTCAAGTGGTGACTGGGGCAGGATTCTCCCTGATGGACACTAGGCTGAGTGTCAGTGTCCCAGCAAATTGGGCTGAGATTCCAGGCACAGTTCTCATTTGGGCTGGAAACAAAGTACTGTTCAAGACTCCTAGGCTAGCCCCACCATGCACACAGAGTTAAGGCAGAAAAGGCAGAGGACGTGGGATAGCTTGATGGATCTATGAGTGTGCTGAGTCACTCAATCAGGGTACCCCAGATGTTAGGATTAGTGAGGATGGGGCTGAAAACATACCTCTGCCGGGGCTTTGTTCTTTTTGACTTGAAGGTGGTCCTCAGTGTGTGGAGCAGAATCACCTTGAGATGCTTAGCAGCATGCACGCTCCTGTGCCCCGTCCAGGCCCATCCAGGACCTACTGAGCAGTAGCTGTCACATAGGTGTCAGGTAGCTTCATGTGACAATCTGAGTGATTGTCATGTAGGCTAAAATTTGAGAACTGTTGATTTAGGCATCAAGTGAGGCAGAACATACAGGTTTCCGGTATAAGTATCTGCTCTTCGTCTGACTTGGACCTGACTTTAGACACAGAGAAATTTTAGTAGAACTTAGAGAATTAGGTACTATTCAATTTTTTATGAAACATTGAATGATGAAGTGGCTTGGAACAAGTCATTCAATTTTTAAAAAAGGACATTTATGAGAGAAGTATAGACAGGGAAATTTAGAAGTTCTTTTAATAATGGGAGAAGGTACAAATTTAATGAACGGGGAAGTTTTCATCTGAGCCCACAGCACTTCCTGTCATTTACCTTCATATGAAGTAGCTCTAAGAGCATCTGAGAAGTTTTGTTTTGAGAGAAGGGGAGTCTTGAGTGGCTCTCCATGCAGCTAGGGAAATGATAACTTGGCAGAAGATGAAAACAGAACAGTAGGCTGCCAAAATAAGAGGAGTGACTGGGCACTCTGATTCCGGACACTTCTCCTGGATGCTGGATACCTTTCACCAGCATGAGCACGGAGATCCCGGGCACGCAGTGCACCTCACCCTTGGTCTTGACAGGTTATGGGGAATCATAACGGGCTTCGTTTGTGTTAGCCTCAAAAATAGGTGTTTTGACTGCAAGTTTGTGCAGCTGTCTTTCGTGATGCGGGGCTCAGCCCACGCTGCTGCTTGTTGTGTTATTGTTTCATTTGTTTGTTGCAGTGATTTGAAACAGAGAAAGAAAGGAGTTGGGGGAAAGGTTTGAACCAAAGCAATCAGGCAGCTTCAATAATGAAATGCTACCCAGGCCTTTGCCATCGGAAATCTATGCAACCCCATGGCTAATGCTGCTCTCATTATAGGGCTTCATCGAGCCTATTTTATCAGCTCAGCGGGGTTCAGAGCCTCTCTTCTCTGAAGGGAGAAAAAGCAGAATTATCACCAGGGTAATGAAACACACCCCCTCCCACGTTTGAGGAGTGTTTTATTAAAAGCATGTTGCTTTGGTCTCACATACTAGTTGCAATAAGTATAAAACGCCAGAATAGCTCTCAAGGGAAACACTTTTTTCTTTGTACTAATTTAAAATCCCTCAAAGAGCATGCAGTCAGGTGTGGTGTTAATATTTGGGCTGTCTGCTACCTGAGATTTTCATAACTCTTTGCGCTGGTAGGTGCAGTGTCATAAAGGATCGGCAGAGTTTTGGAGCCACCTGAAGAGAGCCAGCAGTTCATTAAGATGCTCTTTCAGAACCGTCTGCTCTTGCTAATATTTCATACCCTCAAGCTTATTTTCTTATGTCATTAATTACTAGGGAATTTTAATCACAACAGGCCAATAGCATTTGACGACATATTAATACTGCTAATAATCACCTTTTATTTTTTATGTCTTTATTTTTTATTTTGCCAGGGACATTTTCACAATTTACTTAGTTCCTAAAAAATTTAACCCAGTGGTACGATTTGCCAACCTCACCATTAGTTCCATCCAGTTAGCATTTCATTCTCCAGCTCATCTCCATCCTAATTCTTCCCAAACCTTAGGGCCCATGTGAAGTTCTAGGACAATTAATTCCTACCACAGCATGTAGTCTAGCAGAGGAGATAGACTTGTAAAGAAATAATTCCAATATGGTGTGGTGAGGATAATAATAGAGGTGTTTGAAAAGAGAAGTGTAATTGAGAAAAGCGGTATTTGAGTTGGATCTTTAAAAATTGAATGGAAATTCACCGGATTGTGAAGGGATAGGTGTTCATGCCAAGGAGAGACCTGCACGTACAAGGGCACAGAGTCACGGAACAGCAGAGCGACCGGTATGTTCAGAGTAGCTGGTAGCTTCGTGCCAGTGAAGTGTGGGTAAAAGTGCAAAAGATGAGCCCAGGAGTACAGGATCTGCTTGTTTCATACAGTTGGGCTTGAACTTTTTTTCTATGGGTTTTAGAAAGCCAGTCCATGGCTTTTAAGTAGGGAGATCGTATTTTAAGAAGCATCTTAGATTACGCTGGCAGAAGTATGCAGAATGATTTGGAGTGGGCCAGACTGGAGGCAGGAGATCAGTTAAGAGTCGAGGGCGGTAGTTCTGAAAGTTGCTGAAAGAAACTACAGTTTAGGCCAAGGAGAGACGTTGCTGAGCGAAGATCAGATGAACTTGGTGGTCAGACGTCTCAAGCAGAGAGGAGGAGGAGAGGGCAGAGAACCCTGAGGTTTCTAACTTGGGGCCTGGGCTGGGGCTGTGCCAGTTCAGATAAGGCAAATGTGAGGATGTTCCTGCGTTGTATTTTAAGGACAAGAAATTAATGAATTCCATTTTGGAATGCTGAGTTCCAAGTACCCTGGATAGCCAAGTGGAGATGACCAGTCTTTAGTTAGATGAAGAGGCCGGGAGCTCAGGAAGAAAGCTTTGACAGGAGACCTGGATTGAAAGTGTGGGGACTTATTATTGGCCTGCCTGAATCATGACTTTCTAATGCTATTAATAAACCTACTCGTGCAGCTTCGTGGCATAGATGGGTCATTTAGAGGGTCTGCTCTCACCAGCCTTAAGTATTTTTATGCCTTCTGCTTGTGGCAGATTTACTCTATGCTGTATTTGTATTTCTGTATTTTTTTCACCCTAAGTGAAATGGAGACAGGTCCATTTATCTTTTTTTTTTTTTCTTTTTTTAAACATCATCCTATTGAGTATTCAACAAGGTGAAGTGGGGAGAACCCGGACTTAGGGGCTCGGTAATCACCAGGGCCTTTCACAAATGTTCCACTTCCCTTCTTCTGCCTAGAGCAATAGGATTACATTCTTCACCTTCCCCCCCACCCCAGTGCCCTCCGTAACTTAGATTTAGCTCTGTGAGCAGCTTTTAGCTTCTAAAATGTGAGTAGAAGGAGCATGTCATTTCTAGGCAGAAGCTGTAAGAGTGAGTTTGCGTATCACCTTACTCCCTTCTTCTGCCACTGCAGCCTTAGAGACGGGAGCCGTCATCTGCCAGGGTCCCTCCACCCCATGACCCACTTACACAGGTAGTATGAATGAATAATAAAATTGCCTGCATTAAGCCCCCAAGCTTGTTATTCTCAAAGCATAAACTAACCAATCTGACTGGTAAAGAGCTAACGAGACATGGACGCAAGTCCCAGCTCTGTCCCTAATTAAGTAACTCCCAGCAATTTAACACAGCTTCTCTGAGCAGCAATTTCTTCATTTTTGGAGTGAGAATAATGATACTGAGGTTGCCCGAGATCCGTGAGGGCTAGAGACAGGGATATAAAGTACCTTATTAGTAGGAGCCGTTCGTTACACCACAGCTGTTAGTATCTCTGTAGGCAGTTGCCCATTTTTAGAATATTGGTTTTGTGAAACCTTGTGGTCATTATCCCTCTCAGATCTGTGTGGCACTAAAGCTTCTTGAACATGTCATCTGTATGTTTATCTGAGCCGTTGCTACAGAAGGGATATAAGATAGGGCCAAGGGCAGGCCAGCATAGATCTTCTCACGGATATGCCATTGTTAAGGGACTACTTTCGACAGTACTGTGCAAATAATCACTTGCAGTCTCCCCAGGTTTTTCATTTTGTCCGTGAAGATGTCGAGATTTTTTTTTCGGAAGTACCGTACAGAAGGAGCTACACTAAGCCAGTCATCTTGCTGAGACTGCATACGAGATAATCCCGTAGACTTCTCAAATATTTGTAAACTATTTGTTTAGTGATATTCCAGCTCTTCTTTCCCCAAAGACAGGCTTCTTGTGTGTGTTCTGACATACACAAATAGTTTCTTAACTACGCTGTTTACTTCCAATGTAATCTCACACCACATCTTGTCATCCAGCCATCAGAGTTATCTATCATGATGTGATTATCTGCTTATATCATCCCCCTTATTTACAAGCCTCCAGTGGGCCCACAGGATCACTGCTCACAGGGTAAAGTTTATGGAAGATTTTTATCCGTTTGAATATCAATTGAAAATCTAAATTTACACTTGGAGAGGCATGCCCTTGAGTCTGTGCGGCTGAGAAACTTAACTCGCAGCCAACCGAAGAAAGGATGATCGGAATTGCATCCCATAACTTCATTTTGAAAAACAAAAAAGAATTTGGTTTTGTGGAAGAGCTGGCAACTTTGGGGCAAAGTGACCTTGGCAAACATAGAGGTAGCAGAACTGGGGAAAGACAAGAGTGTGAGTAATGTAAATATAGTTCTAAAATAGTAGAAAGAAGAATTACCTTTAGAGAGTTGGGTTTGAGGCTTGTAAAAAGAAATATCACTTCCTGGGATGCTGCAGTCAGGCTATAAAGCCTTTCTTTTTTTTCCAGGGATGGTACGGGCTGGAAATATATTTAGAGTCTAAACAGGTTTAGATAGATTTATAAAATACGTGACTAATACCATGGCGGGAAGGACAGGTCACAGGAAAATAAGTACGCCGTTTGAAGGGAACTTTGGGTTGCCCTATTTTCTAAGAGGGACTTACGTTGGACGATTCAGAAACTTGGCTGAGGTTAGCTATTTCTTTGTTCTTATACTGAGTCATCACAATTCAATTTAAAATCTTTAGGAAAGAAGCATGGGCTTCTACTCTGCATAAAAGCATACTAGAGAACGTTGGAAGTCATAGGTCTGAAAATATTCAGTTGCAAGTGTACGTGTTTTTTAAATGATCTGTCTTTCAGTTGAGGTGACAGTAGCTGTCACTACATCCCCTCTCTAGGTAGCTAAATTAATTGGGAAAAGGAAAAATGTGTGCCCTGGAGCCTAGACTCACACACCATGCAGTGCCCGTCTCCTGCAGCCCCGCCCGCACCCTGGCGTGGCTCCCCGCTCTACCTGTGTGATGGCCTTTCAGAAATGACAAACAGTGCCTCCTAGGTGAAAAGATTTAACTGGCAATTAAAGAGGCATCCTAGGTTGGAAAAAAAGTAACTGTAACTTCATAATTTTATTTTCCTAGCATCTGTTCTGTTCAAGCCAAGCCTACTGTGGTGATCTTCATGGAGACAATTCAGTGGTTTCCTAGCAACCAAGTTTCCTGTGGTTTCCTTGGTTATAAGCAACGACATAACTCTTGTGGGCAACATCAGAAGCTCGGAAGAAAACCCTCCTTCTAAAGAATGAGGTTCCAAAAAATTCAGGTTACTGCTCGCTGAGGGTCTCTGTTTATAGTGAAGAACTCTTTCCCCATGGGTGTTAATAACTCTAGTAAGAGATTATGTGGAGGTTACAAAGTAAAATCACGTGTTAGATTACATGTCCTTTTTCATTGTTTTTGTAATATGCCCAATCCTAATTATTTTCTCTGAAATTAGGATACTTTTCCTAATTAGCTTCTACCCATAGACATACCCAGCAGATGAAATTTAGACACTTTTAAATGATTAAATGCGAGGCCATTTATGAAGAGAGCAGCGCTGTAGTTGCTCAAGGGTCAGACCCAATTATACTGCCTTGTTTTCACTGATTAAGTACATTTTAGAGGCTTAGGTGGGTGGCAGTGTGACGGGCTGCTGGTGGAGTCCATTAAATAACTGGTGACTTACACTGACCAGTAAATTTCCAGTGCCAGCATGGCCAGCATTAACCATTCTTACATACTTGTTTTTCCCTTCTATATTCATTTCTAAAAAAGAACTATACTGGGTAGCTGTATTCACTGGTGGTATACCTAAAATCCATAATATGGCAGCAGCAGAAGGAAATAGAAGCTTGTACAGTTAGAAGTGGTATTTGTGCCACATTTACTATTCATTTTTGCATCCTCAGTGCCTATGGTAGGATGTGGCTTGTGATAAACATGAAAGATTGAATTAATGAGTGACCAAGGGCTCTTCTACTTTTTCCTGTGGAAGTTAAGATTTTTTATGGGGCTCACCAGGCTAAAGTAATGGACATTTGGAAAAGAAGAACAATATAGTGAATTCTGTATGTAAGAATTTTAAATTTTGAGTCAGTCTGGTTTTTTTGTGTAATATCCATTTATACATATTCAGGTATTTATCATGGACCTGCTATGAGCCAGGCTGTGTGCTGTGTCCAGAGTAAAATGGTAAATAAAATTAAACATAATTCCTGCCTCAAGGAGCTTGAAAAATGAAATTATTGGGAATTATAAATTAATTAAATGACAGCACAGACAAAAATAAAATTACAACTTTGATAAATACTGTAGAGACAGGCTACATGATGCCATGAGTTTAACAAGGAAGTCTATGCCGATTGGGGTCAGGGTTGACAGGGAAAATATCTCAGAAGATGTAACATTTAGATATGAAGAGCTGAGCAGGCAGAAGGCAAGGTGGTTATTATTTTCTCTTTTTGTAATATTAAGAGATTGAGGAGTAAGGACTGTAAATAACACACCCTACATGACATGATAACAGTGAGGCTGAGGTTAGAATCTAGGACACTCTTGGGTTCCAAAAGCTGTTCTTTTTTTCAGGCTGATACATCATAATTCCACTCTTCTAGGCTATAGTTCAGGTCAGAGTGTCTTGTTATCAAGATACCCTTTATATTGTGTCTGATAGCAATGAAGGAGGCAAAGACTTATTCTAGTCTTGCTTTCCTGAGGCTTCTAGAAAATGGGCAACAGTAAACCTAATTTAGCTGAAGGAAATTTCTTAACTCTTTTTTAATACAAGCATTTATTTATGTCCTTATTTTTCAAGGAACTTTATTGAATTATCCTGAAAATTGCTTGTTTAGCAATCATTTTGAAATGGATGTACTTGTAATTTGATTTTAGTTCTGTACCAAGAGGAAGGGTAACAAAGCAGTTTACCTTTATGTCCCTTAAATTACAGTCAGACATTTAAAACCAGAAGGGGCCAAGAGGTCGTTTGGACCTCTGAAGCGCATTCATACATTCAGTAATTTTTAATTGAACTTCTCTATGCTAGGCATGGTTCTAGGTATTGTGGATGCTACCTTGAACAAAGTCTTTGAAATCATACGAAACACACACACACATAAAACACAGGGAACTCATTATAATTCATAATCAGGGAGTGATATATGATATGAAGTAAAACAGATGGATGAGAGCAGTAAAAGATAGTTAGGGAAGGACGTTCTGAGGAAGTGACCTCGGATCAGAGACCTGAGGGAAGCTAGGAAGTGCTATGTGGGGCGAGGGGATTCAAGGCAGGGGGGATAACAAGTGCAGACTGTGAGAGACAGCAGCTTGGAAGGTTAGAAGAAGGACTGCACTTAAGATTTTATAAAAAACTTAGTGGTTAATGACTTTTCAAACTAATAAACTGTGCTTATAGTCCTTGTGTAACAGAAGACACCTTCACAGGTGTCCCACCCCAAAAATGAGTCTCTGGAGCAGAAAACGTACACATCCAAGTCTGCTTTCGGTTTGGACAGTTGTATTAAAAGCGATTTCTTTTTTGTATTAGGATTTAATTGTCTAAAAACTAAAAATCACTCTCAGCTGACAAACTTTGAGAATCATTTCAGAATTATTTAACGAAAAGACACAAACAGACTCAGAGGGAAGATGGGTCACTGTTGATGCACAATAATTTATAAACTGTAAAATTGCAGAATTGTATAATTTAAAGTGATCTGCAAAGTCATCTGGATGCACAGTGATAATAGTGAGCATGTATTGAACCAGCTGCAATTCTAGATGCCTAAATCATACTCACTTATTTTGTCCTCACAGCCTTTGCAGAAGTTACTATTACTGCCTCTTTTTTAAGATGTGGGAAATTGAGGACCACAGGGGTTAAGTAATTTTCCCAAGATCACATGAAAAATAAACAGTGAACCTGGGCAGTCTGACTCCAGAATCTTTACATCTAACCATTCCATACTAAACAGTATGAAGAAAATGAGATGGATGGTTCAGTAAGTTTCCCAAGAGAAAATCCTTGGGAAGCAGGGGTAGCATTTCATCCTTATCCTAATGACCCTAGAATTTGAGTTCTTGATCATTACTTTGTGCTGCAGAGTATCATCAATCCTTGGAGAACATCAAGTCTAAACTCCACCCTGGGAGCGAATGCTTTCTAGTAGAACGTACGTGGGCTTTTTGAACTAAGAGAACCTTTATTTAAATTCAGTTCTGTATTTAGAAGTTTGCGATCTCGAGTAAGTTGCTTAATTTCTCTAAGTCTTAGTTTGCTTATCTTTAAATTCAGACAATCCTACTTGCTAAATTATGTTGTAGAGAGAAAATAATGATTTAAAATTCCTGACGCAGCACCAAGTATTTTGAGGTAATTTTAAAAAGTATATATGAGGCAATTTTAAATGGACAATCATTATTCAGGAGAGGAAACTAAGGTCAGAAAAATTATATCACATATCTATAGCATATCCATAGTAGCTTTTTAAAAAGGTCCTTCTCTGCAAATGCCATTATCTCTGTTATTTCTGGGTCTTTTTATTGATTGTTCTTTTCCCTCTGTTTATTGGTCTTATTTTCCTTTCTTTTTATTGATGCTGGACATTTTGGGTTTTACATTGTTTGCTGCTGGATTTTGTTGTGTTCTTTGAAATAGTGATAGACTTTTTCTGGCATAGTTAAGCTTCTTGGAATCAGTTTGATTCTTTTGAAACTTGCTTTTAAACTAGTTAAATTGGGCTCACAGTAGCCTTTAGTCTAAGGTTAGTTAACCTTCACCATTATGGTGATAATTAAATGATGACTCATACTGATACTCTGTGTCATCACAATAGTTAATGGAAACATGAATTGTGATTAGCTTTGCATGAACTCTGAGAATTGTTCACACTGAGGTTCCTTTCTTCAGCCTTGGGTGGTTTTCTCTCACATAATCATGTCAGTATTCAGCCAGACTCACCGGAAAACCCTCCGGAGACCCTGGAGCTCTGTCTCTGTTCAGCTCCCTTGTTTCTAATACCCTCTTTGCAATTACTAGCCCTCCTGCCCTCCCTAAACTCTGATCTTCTCAACTCAGCGAGAATGCTGAGCTGTCTGGGTTCTTTTCCCTGAACTGAAGCAGGCAGCTACCTTCAGGCTATACTCTGGGCATTCATTGGACTCACCTGGCTTATTTTACCCCCTCGAAGGAATCACAGTCCATATTTTATAATTTTTTCCAGTTGTCTAGTTGCTTGAGTTGGAAGGATTAATTCGTTATCCCATCGTGGTCAGAAGCAGAGGATCCGAATACAGTAACTTTGAAATCAAACATCATCTTTTAAACCTATATATGTTGCATATGCAGCCTGAGTTTTTTCTGTCCATCACTAGTTCAAAACATCATCACTGCTGGTGAGTCTTCAAGAGGTTAGGTGAATTGTTGCTCTCTAGGATCCAAGGAAAACACTCAAGAATATTAATACATTAACATTCAGGAAAGGTAATCTACAGCTTATAATGAATAAGCTTGTTCTTAAAATTTTAGGCTCCATTTCTGCATCAAGTTAGAGCACTAAAAAGTATTGAAATTTTTTTTAACTGAAGTATAATCAGTATACAATGTTGTATCACTTTCTGATGTACAGCATAATGTTTCAATCATACATATACATATACATATCCATTTTCATATTCTTTTTCATTATAGGCTAAACAGCATTTTAGCTGGAGTACTTTCATTTAACACTTCCATAAATGGCTTCACTTAATTGTATAAAGCTTATAGCTTTCATGAAGGGCATAGAAAAACGTGTTGCACCTTCTGTTGAAACACGTGTGTGCATTGCACACACACATGTACACACACACAGAAACTTTAATTACCATAATATACCTCCTATCACTTTTTTACCCCCTTTGTTGCCAAGAAGTTCTGAACTAAATCTAATTCTCAGACCTTTTGCTTCTGACTTAGTAAAAAATCTTGAACAATTTGAAAGAATAAATTAATAGATGCCGTTTAATGTATCTTTATAGCTTGGACTCTTATTTCAACTTTGTTGTTTCTAATACCTTTTAATGTTATTATGATTTTTAATATCAGAATATACATTTATAAATAATGAAAGAGTAAAATTTTTTATCTTTACAATGCTGGACATATAGTTGGCATTGAGTAAACCTTGATAAAATGGAGGTCCATTGCTGATAGACCAAAGCCAGTGAACATATCCTTTCTTCCTATCTTGAATCCTTAAGTGAACAGGCATTGAATTTATTAAAGTCAATTTGCCTCAGTGCCAAACATGTATCCTGCTTTATGTTTCTTCGTGGCTTTTGTCACCATCCAAATATTATATACTTATATGTTTCTTTTCCTCTCTCCCTGACTTCAAAGTAATCTCTGTGGGAGGAGGAGCTTTGGTGTGTTTATCACAGCGCCCATAGTTCCTAAAATAGTGCCTAGGAAAGTAAATGCTTTATAAGTATTTGCCTAATCAACCAATGAATGAATAAAAAAAATGAATTCTTTTTTCATCTGATTACAGACATTTTAAGTTTAGCCTAAACTATCTGTAGCTTGCTAGAACTTCCCACTGCTGGCCAGCTGTATTAGAACTCATCCAGAATACAAGTTCCAAATTCGCTGTTGTTGGTATGGCGGGTATTCTGGGTGTAGAGTTTAATTGCACGTGCCTAAAAAGCATAATTGCTGAATCAGGATGCCTCAAAGCCTTTGCTGTTACCTATCTGTGGCTAAACTCTAAGCTTTTGAGTTCTTATACTTTGATTCTAGTAGTTAATTCAAATAAACCCTAGTCTTACACACTAAGATCTTTGAGTTTTTTGTTTGATTTGTTTGCTTTGTTTGGGGGGTTAGTAAATTAGGTTTGTTTGTTTGTTTGTTTCTTTATAGTAACGGAGATACTGGGGATTGAATCCAGGACCTCGTGCATGCTAAGCACATGCTCTACTACTGAGCTACACCCTCCCTCTGTTTGCTTTTAAGAAAAAAAATTCTGCATTGTGCTGTTACTCTGCTTTGAATTTATTGCATTATATTGTCAGGGAGAATAGTTATGTCTACCTAAGTGTTCTTTTTCTTGAATGTTATGAAAATGTAACTAGTCCCAGACAGACTAAATCCTGTAACTCAGAAATGATTATTCCAGCAGCACATGGGAAGTAATGGGATTAAATTTGCTGTGGGTATAGCTGGTAAAGTGAGCAGTATTATTGTACTTGAGACTCTCTGATGTTTTAGGTTACCATTAGGGTCTTTTAATCATACATTTTCAACTTATGAGAAAATATCTGAGTTTATTCTAATATCCTTTTGCTAACATGCCTGCAAAATAGATCTCTTTTCTATATTTTGATTTGCCTTGTGTATTTGTTTAATGTAATTCAATAAAATGAAGCAAACCAAAATCTTTTATTGTTATATATAGATGTGGCCTGCAAGATCATTTAGACCCACTTATTCAATTTACAGATGAAAAAACTGAGCCCTACTTTCCTGTGTCAGAACATGACTTTCTCCAAGATGCAAAGTTGATGGTGGCCAGGTCTGGAAGTCCAAAACCTCCCATTTAATTCACTAACATGCCGGCCTTCTTTGGCTCCAAATTATTTAAATATCTTGCCTTAAATATTGTTACAATAGTAACATTTTTCCTCTTAGAGGTAGATATTCCAGAGAATAAACCATAGTCTTACCTTTTAAGAAATTAATGTTATAGAAGGAAAGATCTTTATGGTTCGTTATGAAAATAGTATTTTCTAAAACGGATAAGTGAGGGTTTGTTATTAGCAATAGACTAAAACCACTTTGCTCCCTCAGATTATTTCGTTTAGTTATAGGAGTGCATTGTAATCCTATTTGTAAATTGTTGATTATGTTAAAAATTGGCATCTCCTTCCAGAGAATGACTCTGACTCTTTATGTAAAAGCTAAAATGAGTTCTTGATACTGTTGAGCATCCTAGAATTAGAGACAATGCTGCCTTGCATGAGCTTCTTCACATTGCTTCCTCCTTTTCTAGACCTTGAGGAAGCTCAAGGACCTGCGGCAAGGCTGATGCTGAGTGCATTCCTCCAAAAAGCTGGAACTTTAAAAGATTTTGTCCTTTGGTTTTTATCAAACTTCCTGGTCTTGCCCTGCTTCTTATTTTGTATCTTGAACTTCTGAAATGGGACCAGCATGTCTGCCACTGAAAAATGGCCTTAGAGTTCCTCTTTTAGTGAAGTCGAATATTTTTCTGTGCATGTCCATAGAGATGGAGTCTAGACATCGATTTAGCATGGGAAAGCTCTAGAAGAAGACTTGGCTTTTCTAGTGAAGATCATGGCAACCTTTTTCACTCAACACTCATAGTTTTCAGTATGGTATTAAAACCGTAGAGAAAAACAAGCTAATAGGTACACATAAACACACAATATTATTCTATAACGTTGAGTTCTATGATAGCCTTTAAACCCAGTGAATCATCTATATAGATATATTTCCCCCCATGCAATCTGTCAGAACATTTTAGGCTTCCAAGTGGTCTCTGAGTGAAATTCACTTTTCATTACAAAATCTGTTTATAGTAAAGCATATGCTCCATTACTTTCCAGGAAATGGGAAGTCATAGCCCACTGTGAATGCCTAACAACATACCAACACACCACATACAAATTAAGATTGATAGTCATCATTCATTATTTTCAATATAGGAGAAAAGCACAGTAATGAATTTGGGTTGTTAATGCCAGCACACTTCCCCCTACTTATTCAAGATTACGGTCCAGTGAAGTTGAAAACTATTTTTGTTTTGGCACTTAAAAAAAAGTTTTAAGCTGTTTGGATCGTATAGAAACCGGCAAAAAATACCCATCTTCCCACGAGACTTCATGCCGAGTCCAGCATGGCAACCAAAAAGACTTTTTATTTGCTGATTCCTTGCCTCAGGAGAGGGTATGCTGTCATGCAGATGTGTTCATTTCTAGGCAGAACACCAAGTTATTGGTTGGTGTTTTTCCCTTTAGGAGCTTTCCTGATTCTGAAGCTTTTATGAGATGGGTAAAGCAAGGCTTTTTGAAGACAAATTGGATACCATCGAATACAAAACCGTTCTAAGCTACCAGGTGAACATGATCAATCTCTGTTGTATAAGTGTCAACCCAAGACAGTAAAAGCTGCTCTGCAGCTCTTGTTGCTATGAAATAAATGTCAACATAAAACAACAGTGGCAAATCTCTACATTTATTATGTTGAAATGTTCAGACATTTCATTTGTATTTTTTTAAAAAGATACACATTCATTTTAGTGCCTTTTATTCATGATATTATGGTATTATGTACTTGCAGGTATTTAGTGAGCATAATATCCAAAGTATTCAGTTTCTACGTACAGAAATGTTTTAAATTATTTTGATGCAACTGACAAATCAAGTCAAACAAATGATTTAATATCACTTTTCAATGGAATTAGCTTGCCTAATTTCTAGTTTTTTACTAACTTTAAGTCAAACCATTGATCATATAAAAAGTCTCTGTCCTCACAGCATTACTTTCATCCTATTAATCTCCTCATCAACCTTTTTTCTGCCCAATATCCTGACCACGTTGGTGGAGAAATGAAATCTGTACTGACCAAAATAACCAAAAAGTTTTTTAACACCCCTTGTTAATCATTGTACCTGATCATAAGGCAGAAGGTAATTAATGCTTTGCAATTAGGATATAAAGTTAGTGAAATTATCTTAGATAATCTTGGTGGCGATATATCTAAAATACACCAACAGGTGTCTCGGGAAACTTCTTAAATTTTTTTTGTTTGTTTCTTAGTTTCTTTGCCAAATATGTGTGTGAGAATACACATGCAATTGATGATGATGGGATAATTCTTTGAGCATAACAGCTTTGTAGGTGAAGTTAGACGGCTGTATGAACGTTGCCAGGATTTTTGCAGTAGGTATTTTCGGTAGACTGTCAGAGGTCAGATCTACAGGACTTTTTCTGAAATGATCCATGATGACTCAGCTAATTTCTGTGGAGTACTCTTAGATAAAGAGATCTGATGTGTCTGGCTGCAGCAAGGTCAAGTCATTCACTGTCAACACTTTTCAATTGAAAAGTTAGCCTTATTGTAAATTTCAAGCACCACTTTTGGGACTAGTTATATAAACCCAGTTGTTCTAGCAAAACATTTTGGAAGTGTCCATAAATGAAGATCAGTCAGTGGTGGAGAGGATCCTGATTTTTAAATCATTACTTAAACCTAGGTTTTCAATAAAAAGCAGAGATTGATGAGAGTTTGAGACAATAGTAACCAAGGGACATAGTCAAAATAGTAACTTCTGTCATGTTTCTAAGTGTAGAAGTGGAAATGCAGGTGTTTACAGGAGCTCAGCGCTCCTCACTGCCTCCAACTTAAGCAGCTGTAACTAGATTGGGAGAGTTCCAGTGTGTATACCTGGCCGCAGGTATATTTTAAAGAGGGTAATGGATGAACAGACTCCACCAATCGTGTCTCCAACTTTTCAGTGTGATTTTCTGAGATAATGTATGAAAAAGCACCTAGTATGCTTCCTGGCACACAGTGAGTGCCTCGTACGTGGTAGACATTACTAAGGGTAGTAGTGATGCTTAATGGCTAAGAAGCATAGATTCTGAAGTCAAACCATCTCTATTTTCGTCTTTCGCAATAACCAGATGGGTAAACTTGGGAATACTATTTAACCTCTGTGAAGCTTACAAGATAGTGTCTACCACACATAGTTGTCAGGCAATTAAATGAGTGAATACATATAAAGCAACTAAAACAATGTCTAGTATGTAGTAAGCACTCAAGTAAAATATCAGCCATTTCTACTGCGACGACCGCTGGGATGATGACAGCTACTATTATAGCCGCCACCACTGATACCACAGCAGCTGTCATCCTGCCTGCCTTGTGAGGAGTTGGCTGGGGACTTCTGAGGTTTTGGATAAGCAGGGTTAGATAAGTCACAAGCTGATTAGTACGGACCAATGTGAACAGGGCTGAAGATTCCTTTGTAACGTCTATGAATCAAATATAACAACCCAGATTATCATGAGAAATAAACTATGTGATAAAAACAGAGCACTTTCATCCACTTTAGCCAATTATTTATAAGTAAATGATGAAATGAGGATGCTTTTTGGATCAAAGATTTAAGATGTGCCAGATTCTTACCAACAGGAAAAGACTCATTAAGCCAAGATTCATTAAGAAAACCTTTTATACACATTAAATCCATACTAGGTATAATTTGACTTCTTGGAATGTGAAAGTACTTTGGTGGCTTTCAGTGCTTCAATCTTGTCATTGTGAGCAAATTGTCATTTTTACATAAAGTACTTTAGACATACTAGCTCATGTGGTGTTCTCTAGATGTTGCTTTTCTACAAAATAAACTCTCCGTGTCCACTTGAAAAAAAAAAAAAGAAAAGCTTTATTTGAGATAAGCCTTGAAATAGTTTTCTAGCAGTTACTTTGGGCATTTTTAAAAAAATTGATACCTGTTTCTTTTTTTTTATTGTGGTAAAATATGCATAACATTAAAGTTACCATTTTAACCATTGTTAAGTGTACAGTTCAGTGACATTAAGTCCATTCACGTTGTGCAACCATCACCACCGTCCATCTCCAGAAGATTTTCATCCTCGTGAAGTGAAACTCTACCCACTAAACAGTAACTCCCCATTCCCCTCCTCCCAGCCCCTCCCTGGTGACCACCATTCTACTTTCTGTCTATGAATTTGACTACTCTAGGGACCTCCTGTAAGTGGAATCTTACAATATTTGTCCTTTGGTGTCTGGCTTATCTCACATAGCATAATGTCTTCAGGGTTCATCCACATTGTAATATGTGTCACAGTTTCCTTCTTTTTTAAGGCTTAATAATATTCCATTGTATGTATATACAACATTCTGTTAACTCATCCATCTGTGGGACGTTTGAGTTGTTTCCATCTTTTGGCTGTTATGAATAATGCTGCTGTGAACATTGGTGTACCTGTTTCTGTTTTAAGACTGTTATTTAACTTAGCGTTCTGTTAAAATGAACTTTCTCCCATAATAGCCTGAATTAGTGAGCTTTCTCTTATCTCATATGTTTGGTATTAGAATGGTACCTTAACGCAGTGATTATCACACTTAGCATGCATCAGACTCACCTCACCTAAGTAGCCCTCAGCTACCTGGAGGGTTTGGGAAATACAGGCTGCTGGTCCCGACCCCAGAATTTCTGATCCAAAGCCTAGGGTGGGGCCTTTGAATTTGCCTTCCTAATACATTGCCTGATGATGCTGTTGCTGCTGGTCTGGGCTCACACTTTAAGAACTATTGCATTATAGCACTGTCTTAGTTGATAAAAACACCCTCAGGTATTGTTTTGCCACTAGCTTTGTCACTCTGTGTAAGCAACTTTCCCTCTTTTCCATCTAAAAACTAAAGTGGTACATTAATATATGTGAACTTTCCTCTAATTTAAAATTCTCTCTCTCTCTCTCTCTCTAGCCAAGATTCTAATGGAAAACAGGTTATGCTCCCGAATTAGGATAATTTCAGGAGATTTATAAAAAGATTTATACAGAGGTGCATAAAGAAAGCCACCAAGGATGGTTCAGTTGCCAGGTTAGAAACAATTATACCCTTCGTGTTCCCTAAGCCTCAAGAGGAGAGGGGAGGGAGACGTTCCATGCAAGGCTGAGTGGAGCTAGCCGTCTAAATAGATAAGCCTTTCAGTGGTTCTTGAGATATAAGCCTGGAGTCATAATAAATGCCTCTCCAGTCCTGCCTCCACTCCCCACTGGCTGGACACAAAGAGAAGTTGGGGCAGGAGAGCCAAATGATGTAAGTCCTGGTGAGCCTCCTTTTGTAGCATAAAGCAGAGTAGGGAGGGATAGAGAGGGCATGTGGAGGAAGCAAACAGAACATCCAGCACAACAGAACTAGTCAATATACAGAAATCTGTCAGAGCAAGTTGGGTTTTGTTTTGTTTTGTGTTTTTTTTAATTATAGTGAATTTTTTGTTTCTGTTGCCACTGAGGTGTCTCCAAACATGATCTTAAATCATCTTTCTCTGCCTTTTCAGCCCAAATGAGCATAATTGTCAGACTCATTATAGTCTAGGGCTTTGTTTATGTCACGGAAACGTTTGCAGGTGTGATGACACGTGGACTGGGGCTTGGAGAAGGAGGGCACTGCCTCTGCTTGTTTCACCTTTCTCACTGGCAGTAGATGGACAAGTGATACGTTCATTAAGATCCGCTTGGCTTGGCCTGGTTTGTGGTTGATGAGAAGGGCTCATACCTCCTTTAATCAGGTATTTTTGCATCATCTGGTTATGGTTTCTTACTAGAAGAGAGCCATTCAGAGTTCACGGCAATCAGCATTTCCTGCAGAATGAAGCAGCTGAGTGGCCCCAGCATCTTTGGCAGGGATGATCTTTTATACTGGAAACCCCTAACGTATGTGTCTAAATGACTCTAGAAGGCTGCCGTTTTAGGACCTTTGTGTTTATCCAAGGGCGAATCCTGGTAAATCACAAGTGCAGTGACCACAAGAGCAGCGTGTGCTACAAGCTGATCACTTTATATATACACTGAGTAATTATTCTGGGCAAATAATTGAGTGAGATGCTGGAAGGATGACAAAGAACTGTAACTACCGAGTCATACTTAGAAGCTTCAGTTTGTTTGTAGTGAAAAGGGAGATGTGCTTGAAAAATCAAAGTAGTCATAAAGAGGTTGAAATCATCCCTCTCTCTTCCACACTGGACGCTCTTGTGTTGCTTCTTTTTAGTACCTTTCCTTCAGCGTATTTATTACAATTTATAATTTGTGTATTTGGGGAAATTATTTATCGGATGTCTGTCTCACCCCAAACCTTAATGAGAATAGAATTATATATATTTTTTCCACCAACAGAGCTTTGGTGTAGGTGTGTTGAATGAATTCATTAAATAACCATCTAAACACAGCAAAAATAAGTCATAGGTTAGTACTTGAAAGTGGATAAGCAGAGACTTGCTGGCTGTCTCCCGTGAGCCAGATATGTCACATAGGTTCTCATTTAACGGACACAGCCAAGGCGACGATCACAAACGTGGAGGTGAGGATGCACCCAGCTGCACGATACCTCTGCCACGCATACTGCCTGACTGCGACACAGACTCAGTCCCCTTTGTCTCTGCCGTCGTGTGAGTTTCCTCACATGCCTCTAGCACTGCTACATCCACACCTTGTCATATTTAATCATTTAAAATGTTTTCAGTCTACAGAGGACTGACAAATCCCCGTAGCACCTCCACGGAGGAGGTAGTGTCCTCCCCACTTTACAGAGGAGGAAACAGAGACTCAGGGAAATGTGGTAACACTCCCAAGGCCGCACAGCAAGTAAAGAGCAGAACAGAACTTAAACTGGGTCTTCCCCTTCCGAATCTGGTGCTGCCCCCGAACAATAAGGTTGTACTCCGGCTTGTCTTAGCGATTGGGACAGCATCTGAAGTGGCCAAGATTCCTTTTTTGTTCCTTCTCTCCCTCGATGTTAAGTTTTTGAAACAAAATTGGGATTCTCATTTAGAATTCTCAAGCACCGAAAAGTGCTTTCCCCCATGGATTTGAATCAAACGTGCAGATAGCGTGCAAAAAGGTTAAACTGTTTACCAAACTAGAACATTCTGCATGACTGCAGAAGAAAAAAAAAAAAAAAGCCCAGCCACCCGGAGTTGCATCGCTGTGTTACTCCAGATGTCTTAGGCTTTGAACTGCTTTGTTTGCATTTGGTATTTCAAAGCTTGTGATCAATTTACAATCACAATTGCCGTCAAAATTTTTCTTTAACTAGCATTTTGTGAGGGAAAACATCAATTTCCGTTATTTTGCAGAGTTGGGAAATATCTAATGACTTATAAAACAGCAATGGGTTTCATCAAGACAAATGAGTACAAAATTGCTGTTGCTGCTCTGTGTTGTAATCATTTCCTAATACAAGGTCCTGTTATTTTCATGCATGTGTTTTACATTCACAGTGCTCGTCTGTAATAAGATAATTCTAATCATTGAATTATACAGCTGCTCTAAGAGAATGAAGAGCTCAAATGTGAAGAAGAAAATGAAACATCTGATTATAAAATGTGTGTTGGATGTCTGTCTAGGCAGCACTTCTAACTAGATTAACTGCCACCCTAATTTCATTTGTTAGGTGTTTCCCACTTTATATCTTTTTAAAAAAATACAAAAATTTATTACTGCATATACCGTCCATAGAGGTCTTGTCAGTGACTTAGAGAAATTCTCATAAATATCTCATCTTTAAAAAAAACTCTAATAATAGCAGGAAAAAAGAGATATAAATTATGCATTGAATATATTGTTTTGAGAGTGATAGACAATAATTAACATTTACTAGGTACTTTGTGTTAGGCATTGTGCTGAGGACATTATATGCATAATTCATTTAATGCTTGCAAGAATCTTTTGAGGGTAGGCATTTTCACTCTTATGAACTCATTCTCAAAAATGAGGAAACTAAAGTTCAGAGTGTTTAAGTTGCCTCAGGTTTTATAGCCAGTAAGAGGTAGCCATTAAGAGTATCAAAAAATAAAGTAGATTTTAAAAGGAGAGTGAAATTCAAGAAAAGGCAGAGAGTACTAATGCCTAGTTCTGAATTTTATTAGTCTGATAAAAATAAAATAATTGATGTGCAAATTATACAAGCTTAGAATGAGAAGGAAACTTACATTGAAAACTCTCTGAAAACAGAAGCTGTGTCTAACTCATTTTTGGATCTCCTTGCATACAGTGGCCCACAGAAAATATTGAATTAATTTCGTCCAACTCAAAGCCTTCTGAGGTTAGGGAGTTTACGATCCAATCTGTTCTTGAGAAGTTCCAGGCATCAAAAATTATTTTATCTGTCAGGTAGCAGTCTTTCTCCCCATAATTTCACCATGTTGAAATCGTCTGGTCATGGGGCAAAAAGTGAATGTGAAAAATACTGATAATATTGATATACAAAATGGGTGATAAGCTACACGATGAGCTGTGAGCAGCCCAGTATTAGTCTAAACTCCTGACCCTCAGTGACTTACCTCAGAGCAGTGGTTCTCTTCTCTTGCTTACTTTTAAGTCTCCTGGAAAGCACTTAAAACATCAATGCCAAGTCCCACCACAGAGCAAATAAACTGAATATCTGGAGATGGTCCAGGCATCAGAATTTTTTGTAACAATTCCTGAGATAATCCTAATGTGCAGCCAAAATTGAAAATCACTGTTCTAGAGAAATGCACACTAAATACAGAAGATATTGCCAAGCAAGGAGCAGCCTAGCTATCCAGTCAAGACAACCCAGAATGACAACATTTTTGTGACTTCATCCAAAGTTGAGGCCCAAAATTTGAATGTAAGCCCTGATGGTGAGTTAATCAGACCCTAGGAAATTGATAACATGTTGATCAAATTCAAAATTGTCTGATACAGAAAATAGACTACAGAAACTGGGGGGACTTTCCATGGGCACATCCATTGTCTGAAAATCCCTTCCTCCTTTTTGATTCGCTGAGCAGATGGACTAATTAAATTATTGCTCTGGAAGGCTGGAGTCTGAGCAGAAAGGGTTGGGTGTTGGCATATTTTGCTTGAGGTGTAGGGAATCCTGGTAAAATATCCCTGCTTTAAAAACTAAGGACAGTGCCCTTTTGTCCAAATTCTTGTGTTCAGTAGATTCAGGATTGTATACTTACCACTTCTTTGAAACTGCCCTTGGATATTCTAAATTAACATTGCCAAATCTACTTATTGGACTCCAAAGAAGGATTCCACACTGGCAACATTCTATTTCTATTGCGTTTTTTTGGATGGTATCAGTCAGTGGTTCTAGGGCTCTTCAGCACAGACTACAGAATGCTCATCATGCACAGAACGTACAGAAGATAGGAAATTTCAAGGGATAAGGCGAACATTAGAAGAGCAGTTGTTTTTAACCTACTTTTCTGCTGAGACACTCATCAACGTGGATGTTCACTTGCATGGGCATCCCCAGTTTTGAAGACTTTGTCAAATTATCTCTATTTCCAGTTTCTTTATCTGGATCTCTCTCATGCTTTAGGCTCTCCTCAAATGTCTGATGATTCTTGACTGTCCATTCATATTTCGAAATGAGTCAATAAAAATGCTGGTTTGAAACTCCATATGCAAGGGCAGATCTAGCTTTGGGGTAATTAGGCAGAGTGAGTGGGCAGGACATTAACTTGGTACTTTGCACTGGGCTCCTCTTCAGCCCCCAGGACCACCTGGAACCATCCTGGAACTTTCACCATACAGTTTCATCTGATTCTTGAGAGGAGCTCTTCTGAGTTTTACCTGAGGATTGGGGTGGGGGTGTAAATATCTGGAAGACTATATACTTTTGACAGCTTTTCCAGTTTTCTAGCCTGGGGCTCATTCTGACTCCCTTTTAACTGCAGCCCCCAGGATGTCTGTATCCTGTGTTATCTCTTGCCCAGCCTATCATTTATGATTCCTCAGTCCCGCTCTGGTCCTCCAGAAGCTGATGACAGACTCCTGCCTCCTCCACTTCACCGCTGTGTATTCATCAGATTTTTGAAAATTCTGTTTTGAGTTTTAAAATATCTAAGGAGGAAAAGAAGACAAACACTGGTGGATGAAGTAAAATAGACATTCAGAAAAATTGTTGAGTGTGGGCTGCAGCATGGATAAGTAGATGTGGATCATGCACAACTCCAGCTGCTCTAGCTGCATCCTGTCCCATCAGTCTTCTCAAGGAGCTCTTAGTAATTGAGAAAGAAAGAAAGAGAGAAAGAGTGGAAGGAAGGAAGGAAGGAAGGAAGGGAGGAAGGAAGGAAGGGAGGAAGGAAGGAAGGGAGGAAGGAAGGAAAGAAAGAACCAGAAAGAAAGGTAGGAAAGAAAGAAAGAACGGTAGGAAAGAAGTAAAGGTTAGAAAAGAAAGAAAGGTAGGAAAGAAAGAAAGAGAAAAAATTAACCCAGGTATTTGAGTATTAATGACACATTCCTTGATTGTATTTGAGTACCGAAAAATTAGCAGATTAAGTATACAGATTGGAAGAGATGTGGTGGTAACACAGAATTTACCTTGACATCTTTTAACTTTCTAAGCTATTTCTAAATTATTTTTATATCTCCTGCCTTCTCCTAGTACTCAGCACAGAGCTTTATCCATAATGAGTACTCAATTTTCCATTGCTAAGCTGAATCAGTCTCTGGGACCCTGGCAGCGCACCAATTTATAAAATATTAGAGCTGGAAGGAATTTATCAGATCGTCTATTTTTTCTTGATTCTGGGGCATTTTTCTTTTTTTGTATATCATCATTACTGAAAAGAGTATGTATATGAAAATTGAGATGTACAAGTAATATGTTAGTGCTTCTCTTTCTGAAAAAAAACCACAACAAAACTGTTACTCTGTCTTTTACATTGATGACTTATCTTAGAGTTGGTGGCATTTACTTGTTTCTAATGTGCCATATTGTTTTTTTCTCTCAACTTTTCACATGCTTTTTTCTTTGCCTGGAATGCTCACTCCTTCTTTTTTTCCTTGGTGAATTTCTCACTAATTTTTATCAAAATCAATTCAAATTTACATCTTTGGTTAAGCCTTCCAGGATTCTCACAGAAACAGCTAACAATATTTCCCTCTATGTGTATCACGTTCTTTATCTTTATTTATAACCTTCTTCAGTGTCTTCATTTTACAAGTAGCCAAATTTATCCAGAGAAATGAATTGAGTTTTCAAGTTTCACATCATAAAGGCCTCAGAGAAACAGAGAAGTCTCATTCAAGACCCATGGTATTTCCATGTATCCTGGTGGGTGGCCCAGCTGGGTTCTGGATAATTTCTATTTTGGTTGAATACTATCGATGTTTGAGAAGGAAATAGGGGAGTGGTGGGGTCCTGAGTTCATGGTAGGAGGCACTTTCAGAAGACCTCTTTCCCATGTAGTTCATGTATTTGCAGAAGCTCAGCAGTGTTTTCCACTGTCATTTTGGCCAGTGAACAGCTCTGTACAGAGGCAGTTGGTACATTTAGTCATGTAGAATCAGGTATGACCTGACTCTTCAAGGCCATTTGTCCGAAGCAGGACATACAGAACAACTGCTAGCACTTTTGGCAAGATGTATAGAGAGCTGAGCGTATCCTCAAATTAGAGGGAGGGAGGAAAGATCATTATTTGTTTCCCAGGAGAAATAGTATCGTCTTCAGCATTCTCCATCCCAGAGTAGAAAAGCATTTCTGTGTTCCAGGACCCTGCGCTTTAACTGATGTTACTGCCACAATTCCCTGTTCTCCTTTTGTGGCCCAGACTCCTGCTGGGATTTCCAAGGAGCAGAGGTTACTCTGCGGGAAGCACTGGACTGTGGACAGTATCACTGTTAATGGGTTGAACTGCGTTTCCCCAGAGATGCTGAAGTTCTAACACCCAGTGTCAGTGAATGCACCTTACTTGGAGATAGGATCTTTGCAGATCATTAAGTTAAGATGTGATCGTTAGGCTGGGTCCTAATCCAGTATGAATGTGTCCTTCTAAAAGGGGGGAAATTTGGACAGAAACAGATGCTCAGAGAGAAGACTACATGGAGATGAAGTAAGAATGCCATTATAAGCCAAGGAACACCTGAGGCTACCTACCAGAAGCATAGGACAGATTCTCCCACACAGCCTGCAGAAGGAACCCACCCTCTGACAGCTTGATTTTGGACTTCTAGGCACCAGGACTGTGAGACAATACATTTCTGTGTTTAAGCCACCCAGATGCCATAGCTGGGGGCATTCGTCCTTCTCCAGGCTCCTGGGAAAATTTGCTGTAAGTACTTCCTTCCCCTCCCCCAGTAGTGACGGCAAGAATTAGAGAAAGACTCAATGTGTCTCATAGAAACGTCACAGATATCTGACCTTCTATCTTTCTATCGCACCTGCCTGCAAATATCAGGCCTGGTATCCTAAGCTGATGGTCACAGTCTGGATTCAGCACACAAATGGGTTTTATTTGCCTGCACTGTATTTTATTATAGAAAAAGCACAAAAATAATCATAACGATTAGTTGTAAAGATATAAAAATTGCAAGATTTCACATCGAAATTTGAATTTCTGGCAGAGTGGGCTGGCTTTCCCACGCAGTAACAGTGAGATATTTCCAGCTCTTTTCCAGTGAGTGGCGATCAGTTTTGAAGGGATCCACTTTCCATTTCCACTGTCTCCATCCATTTTGTAATGGTGGGGTCAGTGCATTTTAGCTGGGAATTGGAGAACTGTAGGATTCGGTCAAACATGAAGAAAACTGAGCGTTTGGGTGGGCAGGTATGGGGTAATTTGAGAAATAACAAAAAATTAAATTTGAGTGAGCCGAGGGAAGTTGTGGAGAATGAGCTGGAGAGGATTATTTGGAGCCATCCAATCGTAACATGGATGTCAGGCCTCAGATTAGGCAGCAGTAAGTTATGAGTCTCTTAAAGGAGCTCTGTTTATTCTTTGGCTAAGAATAGACAAGAACGGCTAACGAAGAATTAGACAGGAAGACTGTGTCTTAACCTCTGTTGCTCAAGAAGAAAAATGGCCACTTGGGTTTGCGTCTAATGAGTGCGTGGTGAAAAATTTCCCTTTTTTTTTTTTTTCATTCTCTTATTAGCAGTTTTCAGGGAACAAGTCCAACACAGTTCTTGGTAGATGGTTCTAAAGGAGTAATACAGCATTCTTATTTCTGTCACAACTTTCCCTCCCCCAACCCTCTCACATGAGAATGCATGCTTCACTTTCGCAGAAGTGTTCTCAGTGACTTACTAGCTGAGTTTCACACCTGTTTGTTGATCCAGCTCATCTGTCCTTTTGAAACTTGAGTTATTTCCTTTGACATCTTCTGCCATTTCCCTTCTACCCTCCAAACTTTCCTCTTCTCTCTCTCCCATCTCCTCCTGTCTCCCTCCCTCTCTGCCTTTCTTCACTCCCCCTTCTTTCCACCCTTCCCCCTCCCATCCCCTCTTTCTTCTTTCTCCCTCCCTGCTTCCTTTGTACCTTTGTAAGATCATGTCTAAGAGCAATGATTTGGGAGGCACGTGGCCTGCATTATAATCCTGGAGCTACTACCGACTGGTTATGAGACCCTGAGATAGCTCTTTAGCCTCTTGGATCCTCAGTTTTCTCATCTACAAAATGGGATGATAATAATACTCACCTTAAAAGGTTCTTTCATTCATGTATTAATATATGCAAAACACTGAGCATAGGGCCTGGTACGTGTTAAGTCCTCAGTAAGTGTTAGCTATCATTGCTACTGTCATTGTCCTCGATGCAATGGGCCCTTCTTAAAATATAGAGAGAAATTACAGTTTCTCATTGAATTTTAGATCCAGAAGATTTGTTTTGATATTTAAAAAATTGTTCAGAAATAACATGTAGAATCCACAGCCTAGGTTCAGATGATGAAAACTGTGAATTATTAGAGGCTTACTGACAAATAGGTTCATTTTACATATACCATCTCAACCCTTAGATCACTTTTAGGAGAATGTAGCTGTATTGTAGTTGCCACCTTCTATTATCTTGAGAAAGAGAACGTTGTCTGTGATGTGACATAGTTTATACCTAAGGGTTGAAGTGGTTTCTTTGGGATTTTTCAAAAGCTTTGTATTTTGACCATTTCTCTATTTCTCTCTTCTTTTTCCTTTATGGAAACACCTGGCTTATCATACCCTGACATTTGAAAAGGTCAGTATTTTTCCACATACTAGTAAGCGTGTTCCATGTCAAATAGGTGGAACAATGAATTCCTGTTACGTTTTTTCATTAGGGCAGGGATTTGAACAAGAGAAGACAGCATGGCTTAAGCCTGTTCTGGTAAGTGTGAGTTCAACAGGTATGATAACTGAAATCCTAATAGATCTGACAAGAAAGTGTACAGATGTAACGTTCTTGACACTGCTTTGAAGGCTGTCCCTCCACAGTAGCTTTGTGTGTCTGTATGCCTTGCTACCTCAAACATTTATGTTCATCTGCATTTCCAGATACTGGGTTTTTCAAGTGAAGTGCTGGGACGTGAGTGAGAATGGAGTCTGCCTGTCTCCCTTCCACCCTCCTGTCCCCCTCCCTCCCATTCCTCCCCTCCCCACCTTATTGATTTCTTTTTCTTTTTGGGGGGAAAGCTTTAGTATCATTCTGCCTCTTTTAAACTCATAAAGATTGCCATTAAATAATCACATTTTCTCCCTCTCATCGTCAGTTCATCAAATAAAAACAAATCAGTTGTGTTTATATGACATCTATTAAATTGTCAGTGCCTTTAGGCCAAGGTCAAAGTACCCTTCAAATTACCTGGAGGTCACAAGACACGTGATCGTGAGCTATCCTTTGGCCTGCCTGTGGCTTTGTGACTTCGCTTGTACCCCTGGATAACGATTCTTGCCCTCCCTGTCTCCCTCACCAGGTTGTCGTATCACAGAAATGATCACAACAATATACAACTTCTGTTCGGCACATAAATTTTTTTTTTAAATGTCCCCTTATACAAGGTGATGAATGTGAAAGCTCTTTGAAATATAAAATGCAAATGTCTTGTTTTCATTAGTAAGTTTAAGGCATACTTTTCTACACAAGAATAAATTTTATTTTTCAAATTACGGATTTGTCCCATGGGAGGTGATGTGCTTACAACATCAGCATGTGTGAAGAAGGATTAGCATAATGCAGAAATGTAGTTCCAGGGGAGTTGGGAAAGCACCAAAAAATGCTAACTTTGGCCATAACTTGAAAGAGAAAATAATCGTTCTCCTTGGTTGGTTCTGAAAAGCTAACAGATTGACAGTAATATGAAAAAGGATCTAATTTTACACTGATGCAATTTAGATAAAATATAAATGTTCTGGTGTTAGAAAGAACATGTGTACTTGCTTATAAATTGTATTCAGTTGGACACTTTGAAGAGTGCATAGTACTCGTGTTTCAGCAATATCCAATTAGATGTTAGAATGATGGAATGCAATATTATTGAAAGTACCTTTAGGAATCATCTAATCAGTTAACTTGATGGGCAAACTGAAACCCAGAAAGGTAAATGAGTTTTGTATGTTCACATGACTTTTTAATGGCTGAGCAAGACTCTTTTTATATATTGTTCCCCTTATTTTGCCTATAATAATTCAAATTCAAACTAGATTAAGCCTCCTGAGGGCACGTATTTTGGCCCATCCATCTATCTATCTGTCAAAAATTGATTAAACATTGAAGACCCATGAGTATTAACACTGTTGTTAAGTATTGGAGATACAGGGTAAATCAGATGAGGCAACTGATCCCAAGGAGCCTGCAGCCTTAGAGAAAAGAGAGAAAGGGGGAGAGGTCGAGGGGCAGAGGAGATTGTCCACAATTGAAATACAGTGCTGGAGAGGATGTGGAGAAAGGGAGCCCTCCTACACTGTTGGTGGGAATGTAGTTTGGTGCAGCCATTATGGAACACAGTATGGAGATTCCTAAAAAAAAAACTAAAAATAGACTTACCATATGATCCAGCAGTCCCACTCCTGGGCATACATGCTGAGGGAACTCCAACTTGAAAAAAATACATGCACCCCAGTGTTCATAGCAACACTATTTACAATAGCCAAACATGGAAACAACCTAAATGTCCATCAACAGAGGACTGCATAAAGAAGCTGTGGTATATTTATACAATGGAATACTACTCAGCCATAAAAAAGAATAAAATAATGCCATTTGCAGCAACATGGATGGACCTGGAGATCGTCATTCTAAGTGAAGTAAGCCAAAAAGAGGAAAAAAAATACCATATGATATCATTCATATGTGGAATCTAAAAAAAAAAATTAGAAGAACAAGACACTAATGAACTCATCTACAAAACAGAGACAGACTCTCAGACATAGTAAACAATCTTATGATACCTGGGGGAAAGGGGTAGGAAGGGATAAATTTAGGAGTTTGAGATTTTGCAAATATTAACTACTATATATAAAAATAGATATAAAACAGACTTCTTCTGTGTGACACAGGGAACTATATTCAATATTTTGTAATAACCTTTAATGAAAAGGAATATGAAAATGGATATATGTATGTATATGTATGACTGAGACATTATGCTGTACACCAAAGATTAACACATTGTTAACTGACTATACTTCAATTAAAAAAGAAATACAATGTAAAAAAATGTAGCAAATATCAGAGGCACAAACTAATTAATAGTCAATAAAAAAGGGTGAATTATTACTCTTCAGAGTAAGTCAGAGAAGGATTTGGAGAAGAGATATTTGACTTGGGTCGTGAAAAATGATCAGTTCCTCACTCAGCAGAATGTCTCATTGAATATATAATTAAATAATCAAAACTTGAAAACTTTCTAATATGCCTCTGTTGTTACCAGCATCACATACAAATACATTGTTTCAGAGATTGAAGCTTTCCCTACAGTATATGCTTTCTGGACACTCTTTTTTTTTTTTAACTTTTAATTTTCTTGGCCCATAGTGACAATTCCTCATCCCAACTCTGTCTTGTTAAGGTAACGAGTTTGATCTTTAAAGCTTATAAATGTTTTAGAGAGGGCCTAGGATAAAGCAGTAAACCTTTTATTTATTTTCAAAGCAACCAAACATAAAAACAAAAACCAAAAAAACTGTCCTTACTGCTCCTTTTTACAAGAATTTTTAGAAGAATTCCAGTTAATAAATGTGGAGGGAATGAGAGCAACAGAAAGTCACCATTAAAACAAAACAGCGATAGTTGTAGGCAAGATCCACCGGTGGATGCTAAAACAATTGGATTTGAGAAGGACCACAGTCTCAAAGTATCTATCCCAAGATACTTATTAATTATAGAGGTAAAAATAGTAAAAAAAAAAAAAATAGTGAGGAAAATAGTGAAGAAACCCAACAGATTTATCCTCAACCAGTGATCAATTTTAATATCAATGGTAATAATCAAAATCATATACTCACTCATAGGATAAACTTAAAGGGTGCATCACTTCTCAGAAACATTTTACAAAATAACTGATTCGTATTCTTCAACAGTGTCAAGGTCATGAAAGACAAAGAAAGGAGGAACCATCATGGGTTAGAGATGAATAAAGACATTTTAAAACTAAATGTAATGTGAGATATTGAATTGGATCATGGGACAGAAAAAAAGAACATTAGTAGAAAAACTGGTAAAATATGAATAAAAACTACAGTTTAGTTCATAGGATTATACTATGTCAATTTCTTAGTTTGGATAATTATACTATAGATATGCAAGATGTTAACTTTTGGAAAACTGGGTGAAGGATGAAGAGTACCCAGCAGCTCTTTACTCTTTTTGAAACTTTCCTGTGAGTTTAAATTTATTTCGAAGTTAAAAAAAAATTTAAATATAATTCGCCCCACACATTAAGGACACTTCTAAGTGATTTGAACTTTGAAGACAGCGTAAAATGTTCAAAGCTTATCCAAATCATTTCATTAAAGAAAATTTCAAAACAGAAAAGAAAAGGCATTTCTGTAACATTTTTCTTCTAGCGTTTTAATAAAGTATAGAAGTTAAATAAAGTGTAGGATTTAATTAAAGTATATGATTACTTTTATCAAAGTCATCATTTGAGCCCGAGAAATGTCCAAATTGGTCTTAACCCCAATTTGTGCCTTTGCCCCAGTGTTTTAATCTTTGTGCTGCAAATAGTATATAATACAAAAAACAAAAACAAAAACAAAAACATGATTTCTCAAGTATATCCAGGAGGTGGTTCTGGATGATTCTGTATAAAAGCAAAGGGCTGTAAGACACCCCCCCCACCTCCCCGACCACCTTACCCTTTAATGAAGAAAACAAAATTTGTTTCCCTGTGGAAAACATTTTCTGAACCCAAAGCTGCTATTGACCTGAGATTACTGACCAGGAGTCACGGTACTGATTTCCTCATGATGAAACTTTTAACAACTAACGTTTGTATTACTCAGCTTATTCCTTTCTTACCTTTTTCTTTGTGACTGAGGTGATTTTAGTCAGCTGATGATTTGATCTGAGGGATTTTCTAACCTATTCGAGTATCACCGTCCTCAGCTAGTTCTGTTTCAGGGCTCAGAATGCCAGATGTCTATACTTCTACGTCATGTGAAGGTTTATTTGTTTGACTTCAGCTGAGCTAACTAGGTTTTATTGCACAATATTTCTAATAATATCATGTGTTTGAAAATTCCACTAGTTTAAAATTGGTAGATTCTAATTACTAAATTTTCATTGCTTAAAATTCTGTGCAATGAAGGTGAAAGGGTTTGTTTCCAAGGAAACAAATGCACTCCATTTTCATCACATAAAATGTTTTCTGCAAGAAAATTCCATAACCAGTCTCCAGGGAGATACCGTGTCATAAGATAGCGCTTGTTGGAGATTTTTCCAAAGAAACGCTTTATTTTATTTTTGCTCCCTTGAAAATTATCCGGTCTTAGTGCAATTGTGATTGTATTGGATTTCAAAAAAATTAACAACAGAGCCATTGTCATCACCTTATTCGAGTCATAAAATGTACATTTCCAGGAGAATGTGATTTTCCTCTGACCATTAGGTTTCATTTATATTGGAATTTAAATAGCATGTCTCCAGGATGTTCATTTGAGAAGAAACAGCCTGTTTTAAGGATACTTGTCACTCTGGGGGCTGAAGAAGAACTTCGCTCTTTATCAGTATCTGAGGTTGAAAGTAACTGCTGCTTCTTAAGAAATTTGAAAACCATATAAATAGCCTGGCTTTATATACTCTAATGACTGAATAACAAATCAGTGAGGGAAGGAAGCAGACTCAGCTCACAGAGGTCTACGCTTTGTTCTCACACATCTCTTGTAGTAGTTGGTCTTACCCATCTGAGCACTTGCATTTAGCAACACTTTTATTCATCTTACAGTTTGGACGTAGAATGTAATAAATGGCACAAAAATGTTTCATAATGGAATGAAAGAATTAACTAATTATACAGTGAGAAGACAAATTTTTGAGGGAGAAAACAAAATCAGTGTGGTATTATGGGGGTGGACATGGTATAATAGTCAAAATTAGAAGCTATAGCTCTGTGCCTTACAGATTCTGCAACTCAGCAAGTCACTGAAACCGCTCTGTAAATGGGGAAGGAAGCATTTATCTCATATGGCTGTTAGTTAATATGTGTAAGAAGTGTATTTATTGGAGGAATTTCTTTAAAATATGGGATCTATTCCATAAAGAGGAGTGTGAATTCTTACTTTGTGAAAGAAATAACTACGTAGTATGACTTTCTCTTGATTCAGATGTATTACATCTGCCTTGTGTCTACTGCAGGTTTCACATATGGGCCAGCTAAGATGAAATAATGAGAAAATATTACCTTGCCTGGCTAGCCTTAGAGCCTAAAAAATACAAGTGATTTTTTAAAAAAATTCTGTAAAAAGTTAGACTCCAGTCAGCCTAACCATGTTGTTAAAAATCCCCAAAATTCTGTCCTCAAAGGTCCAACATGTAGCTGTCTAACTCAGCCCACTTAGTTTGGTCTTTCTGTAACTTAAAAGTATAGCTGATCAATCACAGCAGTGAGAAAATGAATCAGTTTGTGAAATGGAGACAGGTCCCTCTTGGCAGTAGAGCCAAGTAGAGCCTCTCTGAAAATTTAAGCCTTTATGACCACATACTTTGTGAAAGAGAGACACATGTGGCAGACAGTAACACAAAGGAAATAGCATACAAAATGTGGCATCAGTAAAACATTTATTCATCTATTTTTGTTTATTCATGTGACAGATTTTTAGCGAGTGCCATCTAAGTGCCAGGGACTCGGCTTGATGCTTTCATTCAACACACATGATCTCATTTGATATCACATGAAATCTGGCAAAGAAATAATGACTAACCCCACATAGTGGATGCTGCGGGGCAACATCCAGACACCCACCCCACCACATTAAAGACCCAGGCATTCACTCCCCGCAGGTGTTGACAGTTGAAGGCTCTTGCCTGTCTCCCTATCAGGAATTGCTCTCAACCAAAGACAGCCACCTTGTCCAGGGTCACACTTCCTCCTGCAGGCAGCCTGTATCCTGTGATTGATTGATGTGAATTATCAAGGTTCAATACCTAGTCTCAACGTCACTGAACGGCCATCCCAGCTCCAGAGCATCAGTAGGTTCAGCTGAGTCCCCTGTTGCAGCATCACAGATCATCTGCTCTGCCCAGTCCTTCCCCTTCACCCCTTAGAGGTATGATGTTCGACAAACCTCCTGCACGCCAGTTGTAAAGACTCAATGTGTGTTTCCTGGAGATCCATTTTACAACCAAGGAATCTGAAATTAGGGGAGTTTTTTCAAACTATTATTATTTCACACAAGCCCACATAGCCAATATGTGGTGGAGTCAGGATGCCACCTCCAGATGTCACGGATGTTGTGAAAGCCTGGCAATTCGAAGTGCGGTTCAGAGTTGGAGACAAGCCCTACCAAGTCAGTGTGATTTCTCAGCCCCAGACTAGCAGCCTGATGCTGTCAGAATTGCTTTAAAGGGTTGGGCAGAGCTAATTCCAAGGGCAGGATTGATATGTCTAGATGTCACCATTAGCAGCAAGAGGGCAGGAGCTAGTGAACAGTTGAAACTGCATGTAAGTATTGCCAACTGAAAGCAGGCGTTTACTCAGCATGGTTTCTTGGGACCTTGTTAGTAAGTCAATTCCATTTAGCAGATACTTATTTAACTTTATGGTTTTCAGTATGTCACCAAAAATTGAACAATCAAAGTAAGAAACTATAGACAACATAAAATATTTATGGGAAATCATATTGTTTTAAAAAAAACTATCAGTAACATAGAAAACAGATTCTGAATCTAGAATGG
Source organism: Vicugna pacos (assembly GCF_048564905.1). Lineage (NCBI taxonomy): Eukaryota > Metazoa > Chordata > Mammalia > Artiodactyla > Camelidae > Vicugna > Vicugna pacos. Next base: position 18,203,746 of record NC_132999.1, on the reverse strand, counting down.
CTGTGGATATGAGGGGAAAATGAGAATTTATATTAAACAACGTTACATGTTGCCTATAAAAATGGCAAAATCAGATTTCATGCCAATATTAACCATCAATATTTTGTGAATGCCAAATATATACTAATAACCAGTGAAAGGATGATGAATGAACATTTTGAATTTTTCTACTAATAACAGATTAGCTCAGTTACTGAGTATTTATGGAGTACCTCCTGTGTACCAGACCCTGTTCTGAGCACTGGGGATAGCGCAGTGGATGGGAGGCATGGTCCCTCTCCTGTCACCTTACCTCATACCAGAGGTACACAGACAGTAAATAAATGAATATATAAACAACGCCAGGCTGTAAGCTGACATTTCAACAGAGTAATGTCAGCCACTTTGGGGTCTGTGAGAAGAACCTTTAGGAAAAGACCAATGCAGAATCCTGGGCAGGAATGAAGGGAACTTTGAAAAACAGAAGGAAAGGCAGGGTGGCTGAAGCAGAGCAAGGGATGGGGAGCATGTGGAGGAAGCTCCAGAGTTAGGGAAGGGCCACATCTCTTGTGGACCATGAAAGAGAATTTCGATTGTATTCAAAGTGTGATCATTCATTCATTAGCCTCTCTGAAGCAGTGGAGTAATGTGGCCTTATTTGTGTTTTTATAAGATCATTCTGACTTGGAGTGACCCTGAAAAATGTGGGTCTCTTCGATAACCACTCGGGCACTAGTTAGTGTCATGGGCTACAGAGGCAATGGCGGGGAAACAGTGCGGCACAGTGGGGAGACCAGACCCATCTTAGTTCAAATTCCAGCGCTAATTCTTCCTCATTAGAAGTCATCCTCCACGTCCCAGCTTCCCTGTTTGTAAAAGGATGCGATGACTCACGCACTGTGCGTGACATGAGTGGATACTTCATATTGGTAATAGAGACGAATGTGGAGTAGAGGGCTGAATGAACAGTGATGTAAATATGCTGGCTTTTCTCTGATCTTACTTTCTGTTGGTGCTAGAATGGCCTAGAAATAAACTCTGACCTTTCTTAAAGAGAAAAATAATTGTTTCATTGGCCTTCTAGCTTCAGAGGGGGTTAGAAGTGAAAGGCTCCTGAGTCTATGAGACTGGAATGTTTCTATTTTTCTCATTGCCTTGAAATCCCATACCTCAAGTGGACAGTCTTTGTTGTCACCCAGTCACACAACCCTAGAGAGCAGCCTGGGCTGGCACAAGTGATTTACGCAGGCCGTGTGCTTGCATTGAATACTCTGCTTCAGCAGTGATTCCAGAACAAAGCACCGGAGAAGAACAAGGTCATCCAACTTTCTAAACAGGCTTTTTAGGATTAGGGAAATTTAGTTACAGCTCAGAGGCAGCAGCAGCAGCGTTGCATGAAAAATATTATTTTTAGAAGATCTATTCCTCTGAGTGGCAGCTGGATGCAAGAGTTGATACAACCAGGGCTACTTGCTTAGAGGGGATGCATTAAGGGCAAGGAGTGCCAGCAGTCCTTCTGCTATGGCAGCTTTGTGATTTTGTTTAAAGTGAATCGGACGGACGTGGGAGGAGCAGGAGGAGACCTGGCAATAAAGACAGTGACAGTGGCGGGGATGTTGCCTCTGTTCTCCGGCAGTGCTATTCACACTTTCCCCACAATATAATGCCCCACAAAATTGTAAGACCCCGGTGATCCTTCCATCCTCCCATACAACGGAGGCAACTTTGGAAATGTCTGTCAGTTGGGTATGTGAAGAAATTCCACAGTATATGGTGATGATGATGATGCTGCTGCTGATGATGGTGATGATGGTGATTATGGTGATGATGATGATAGCTTATTTATGAATCTCAGTTCACAAACTTGGAAATCCAATAGATATTACTGCCTTTATGTTCACTGACATGTCTTAACTTCTGTCTCTGGGTCCTATTCTACTACCTGGTGGAAAAGTTAAGCTTAGGTCTTTCTGGGGCTCAAGAGTGAGTCAAGGGTGAATGATTCAAGGGTGAGTCACAACTCCTGGTCTTACTGCCAAGTATGACAGTAGGGCAACCTTGTCTTTGGCCATTGGAGCTGCAGGTTGACTTGACCATGAGTAGAAACCTGTTGTCCCTAACCTCATAGCTTATTTAGGTCTGGCAGCCTTCTGTTGCTTCCTTGCCGTGCTTGAACCCAGGGATCTTAAGCAAGTCCTCCTCTGATCCTATGTGCCTAGAAGCCCCAAGAAGCCATCTCCCTTCTAGGGCTTTGCCACCTTCTTGATGATAATGTTGAGGGGCAGATCCCAGGACCTCTGTACGCTCAGGAACCTGGCATGGGGCAATGAGGAGAGTTGGTAGCTGGGATTGAGCCCCCTCTGTGTTCCCATTATGCACTGTCCTAGAAGCTTTCTGCCTTTCCTCATCCCTTCCTTGGGGCAATGAGCTCAGAGCCTACCTCTTACTTCAATGGAAGATAATGAACAGGGAAAAGGCAGAGAGAAAAGCGTAGGTGGTCCTCTCAAATATCATATAGACAAAACTGGAGGAAAAAAAAAAACGACTTTTGAAGCTGCCATGAAAGAGTGGAAATCTTGCCTAAGATGAGCTAGAGATCCAGATGACTATGTTGAAACCAAAAGAACAGCTTTCTTGTTGTGCCAGAACCACGCTGGCTTCCTACGGAAGACATTCTCTGATTCAGCCTGAGAAACAATTGTGTCTCAGGCAGAGAGTTACAGAGTTGGCACTGTGGAGTTACGTTGGATAATCCAGTGCAGTGACATGGTAGTTTCAAAACCCCTCTATTTAATAATAGGATGCACGAAGTTGCAAGTGGGACGTAAGGCAGCGTAGCTCTCAAAGGCACAGTGGCCCTTTGCCTCTTCTCTTCACATTCAGACCACTCTAGCTCTTTCTTTTATTTTGACTGTAATTGGATTTTTCTCTTTTTGGTGTTTCAGGGCTGGAGGAAACCCCTGTTAACAATATCTCATGCCTTATTTCACATACAGATTTAGGTTCATCGTTCAAAGGGTGCCAACTAAGGCAGAGAAGAGCAACAGAAACAATGGTCATGGAGCTGGGAGAAGCAGGCGAGTCACAGAAATTGTAGGGTAAGGAGTTACAAAAAGGAGGGTAATTAGATAAGGACTAGGATAAGAACATGTTAGATTTAGCAGTTAAGAGATCAGTCATTACCTCCTCAAGCAAATCCAGTAGAAGAACTGGAAATGGTGGAGCTTTTTGAGAAGTCTAGATGAAAGACAAGAGGTCGTAGATGTTAGAGGGGACGAGAGATCAAGGTAGAGATTTGGGAATGGGAGAAACTTAAGCATGTTCCCAGGCTGAGGGAAAGCAAGCATTCGTGAGGGATGGTTTGAAGATGCAGGAAAGAAAACAGATGTTTAAAGCTGATTATTTCTTTTGTGGGCCTTTTCATCACTTCATGGGGTGTGGGGAAGCAGGAGGTCAAGGACACAGCTAAGAGGCCAGGGCTGATCAGGAGGAAGGAACTCTCCTTCTCTGCAAAAGGAGAGGAGTTACTTAAGGATGCCTTTGGATGTGTTTGTTCATGGTGGCGGGGAGTTGAAGGAGATCACATCTGACGGCTTTAGTTTCTCACTGAGGTAAGGCTATCCTGCTGAATGTGGTGAGTCAAGATCAAAGTCACTTATTCTTATCCACTCGTTTAGAAATTTGAAAGCCTCAGTTGAAGGGAGCGGTATTATTATGCCTAACATAGAGATGTGGAAACAGTGATTCAGAACACTTCACTGACTTGTCAGAGGTCACCCAGGTGGCTGATGTCTGAGTCTGGACCGCAGGAGGAGTCTCCAGATTGTTAGTTTATTGGCACTGACAAGTCTTAAGAGGTTTTTATGTTTTAACTTTACCAATCAAAGAACAGTAAAATAGAAAATTAAAAAAAAAAGTCTTAAGTTTGCTCATCTCTTATCACTTTTCCACTGTCTTTTTTATAGCTCAGCTTTAACAATTATTTACTGAGCATCTCATGTCTTCTGTCTTATTTTGTGATAGATGCTATGCTGAGAGATCAACTATGTAGCTAATATTTAGTGAACGTATACTATGTGCTAGGAACTATTCTAAGTATTTTACACACACAAAAAGACTATAATCCTCACTAAAACCCACGAGAGAGGAGGACTCTTATTGGTCCCATATGGCCATTAAAATACCCAAGTCCAGTGAGGTTACACAGGTCTCACAGGTAGTAAGTGATAAAGCCAGACTGGTCTAGCTCCAACACTCATGGTTTTATCCATTATAGTATATATAGTTCCTGCTTTTAAGGGGCTTATCTGTTTTGGGGGAGAGCAAAATGAAAATAGAGCTGGCTTTACCAAATCGATCATCAGTAGCAGGATGGTGTGACAGTACAAGGAAGGCAATAATGCAGAGCACAATGAACTGCAAAATGACTAGTCCAATTAGAAACCTGGGGAAGGAGATCTCAGTGTGGATTTGATTGCCTGGCAAGTAGGCTTAGAATGGTTTGACTCACAAATCTGAGAGAGGGAAGAATAAATAGAGCTTGCAAATAGGCAGCAGTTCTTTGAGGGTCCATGAAAATTTACGTTTTCATGAAGAAATGACAAAGCGAGAGCTAGGTTGTAGACAAAGCAGAGGATTCACATTCATCCACTTACACATTGGTCCATCCAACAAATATTTCTTGCACCTTTGCTCAATGATATGTTTCATGATGAAATTGTCAGGTTTCGTGGGCCAGAGGCCAAATCTTATTCACCTTTATATCACCAACAGGATTGGCATACTTTTACTAATACTCAGGGCTAACAAGTGTTTGTTGAATTTAATTGATCAAAGAGGAATAGTCAGTTAGGTAAAGTCGACTTGTCATTTATTTGCACTTATATAAATCTTTACACTCTGATGTTAAACCCAAATCACCAAGCCAGACTTCCGCCTATTGGATAAATTCCCCCTTGGTACCTTTACTTACTTTACTGCCAACAAAACTAAGTTTGAACCTTCCCAGTCCATTGTGATAGGTTATAATAAGCAAGTGGATGAGGGCCTTAATCCTTTTTCCTTCCCAGGAAGCTCCTTAACCCCCACTAAAAATTTACTGGATTTCTCCCTAATTTATCCGCATATCAAAGGTGTATTGGGAGAGACAGTTTGTACCAGGACCCGAAGAGTCTGGGCACAACCTCTGCATTTGTTTTTTATGGCTGATAACAGATTACCACCAATTAAGTGGCTTAGGACAACATGCATTTATTGTTTCAGTGTTCTGTAAATCAGAATTCTCAGTATAGCTTGGCTCAACTGGATGCTGTCAACTGCTGTCAACTGTGCTGCTTAGTCTCACAAGTTAGAATCGATGTGTCAGCCCCACTGCCTCCCTTTCTGGGGGCTCAGAGGATGACGTTCATGCAGGTTCTTAGCAGAATGTAGTTCCTTTTGGCTGTGGGACTGCGGTCCTTGTGTTTTTGTTTTTTTTCCCCCAAACCAGCCAGGAGCCCCCTCTCAGCCCTTAAGGGGCTTGTCACATTGCCCCCACTTCATCCTCAAGCCAGCAAATCCTTATCCTTCCCACACTTTAGATCTCCCTGACTTCACCTTCTGCTTCATGTCTCTTCTGCCTCCAGTAGAAGAACGTACTTAAGGTCTCGTGATTAGACTGGGCCGATGAGGCTAACCCAAGATCATCTTCCTATCTTAAGGTCTGTAGCCTTAGTTTTGTCATATCTACAAAGTATCTTTTGCCATGAATGTAACTTATCCGCAGATTCTGGAGCATTAGGATGTGGGCATCTTTGGGGGTCCTTTTGTCTACTACACTTTCCCTCCTGGGACAGCGGGACCTCTTACTCAGAACGGCCCCTGAAGTGATTCTTTTTCAAGAGTACATATCTGCTCCAGGGCCAGATGCTTCCTGTCTCTCCAGCTCTAGCTAGAGAAGAGATGGACACAGTTTGGGGAAAAATAAATCCTCTTCAGGCATCCCATTGTATATATACTGGGAATAGGACCCTTGTCAGCCTGTATGAGGTGCTCAGTAGATGGTAGTTGATGTGATAGTGGTGACAGCAGTGATCTGTCTGCATGTGACCTAAGACACTAAGCGAGTGACTAAAGCAGATTCAAAGCAAATAAAACATAGCTTCAGGCTGGAAAAATGACAGGTGAACAGATCATAGATGGAACAGATGGAGTGGTAAATGCCTTGAAAAGAGGTGCTTCTTTTTCCTCTTGATGGCTGTTCTTGATGCTCATTTTAAACTGTCCTCACCCTGATAAAGCTGATGTGAAGGGTGGAGAGCAGTTGGTTAACATGCAGCTTGCCCGGACTGGTGTTCACACTCCGTGCGGTGCCAATCTTGCAAACCCAGAAAGGCCAGCCACTTGACGAAATTCCCTCAGAGAGGTCCAGGAGCTGGAAAAAGGTCAGCAGAGCTTAGCAGCTTTAAAAATAGAGAGCCGGGAAACAAAGAGCTTGACGCAACTTTTACAACTACAAATTAAATGCAAAGAATGACACATCATTACATAAGCAGCACAAAATCTAATTTAAATGTCAAAAGAGCTGAAGATTCTTTAATCATGTAAGAAGAAGAAATTGTAAAATGCGTTGAAGGTCTCAATTTGTACTATACAAAAAAAAGTGAAAAGTAAAAGTGGCATTGTTTTATAATGCAGAACTACAGAAATCAGTCATGTTTTTGTACTGTTTATAGGAATCCTGATGTTTATTTTGCCCAACTTTAAAAATACCCATCTTTGTAAGTTCTCGTGACTGTCAGGGACTGCAGATATATTTGAATACAAGGAGGTATTATTTAGCTTGTGAACGTGCTTGAATGTGATATGTGTGCCTATTAAAGTTATAGTTAAGTCTTATATGTATGAAGGGTACATTTTCATTGGGAGGAGTAGGCGTGTTACAGATTGCTGATGCTCTACTACTTGGAATATGCTTTCACATACGTTTTGCTCTCTTAAAGATTAGTTTTGTGGCAGTTGGTTTCCCTACTTCTGCCACCCACTTACGTTTTAGATCTCTGTTTTGAAGCTTGTGAGCTATATTTAACAACAGCATATTAACGTTTAAGTCTCTGTCTGGATACAGTGATTTCACATACGCTATTCTTCAACAGATGCCGAATTGTACTAGTGTTTGGTTGTCAAAGATATCAATCTAATCAAGGCTAAATATATCATACATATGTATGTATGTTTATGTATACATAAACATCTATATGCATCCATATGCATGCATTACACGTATGCACCTATATGTGTATATATATATACACATACATATGCATTTATATGTATGTGTGTGTATATATATATATGCTATAGCTTAGGAATTTTACTCTTCATTCTTTTACTATTTATTAAGCTGCTGCTGTGTTCTCTATAGTGACCTGAACACTGAAAATACTAAGGTTATCAAAACACAGGATCCTGGTCTCAAGGGTTTTCAGAATTCGCATTGAGAGAAAGTTGGAACAGTGTATTGTGATAAATGCTGTATAGTAGCCAGCCGTGCACGTGGAGAGATTAGGGAATACATAGGAGAGAAACCTACTTTAAACTAGGGCAGAGGGGAGAACTATAGCTCAGTGGTAGAGTGCATGCTTAGCATGTGCAAGGTCCTGGGTTTGATTCCCAGTCAAATATCTCTGTTAAAAAAATAAATAAAAATAAATAAACCTAATTACCCTCTCCCTCCAAAAAAAAAAAAAAAGAGAGAGAGAGAGACAGCTTAAACTTGGGCAGAAAGAATTGAGCTAGGATTCCTGAAGATGACTTTATTTTAGTGAATAAATCTTTAAAAGTAATTTCTTTATTCAAGTTTCTGATATTTTCAGTATTTTTTCAGATTGGTTGGAAGAATTCCCCAGTTTAATGGAGGATAGGATGCAAGGGAACGGAGATTGAATTAAGGGGGGATAAAAAGGAAAGAGAATAAGAATCCGTCTTAGAGTGCATCTGTGATTTGCCCTGAAATGTAACTTCCGTTGCAGGTGATTGTTTTTTGGTTCTGGGTCTCTTAGGAGCAGAGAGTGGGGATCATCTCCCTGCTTCTGGAAGAAATCACAACAGATTTATATAATAAGCATAACCTCTCTGGGTCTGTGAGAGGTAGGGTTTGAAGGGCATCCAAAACAGTTGCGTTTAGGGCAACATTTTGCAGCCAATCTTGGGTGGTGATACAGTTACCACATGGACTTCCCTTCCAGATCAATCATTGCTCAAGCTAGGAAAGCAACACAATGAAGCATGCACCTGAAGTGTCGTGCAAACAGCAGTGGAGCAGAAACAATTCTATATATGCTTTCAGAAAGTCAGTAAAGGGTACAGCTAATAGATTAGAAGTTACTTCTGCCGGTTTACATGTTGCTTCATTTGCTTCTCTCCAAAATTAGAAAGTCTACAAGCCTCTGCCAAGAATTCAGTATGAAAATATTTTCTAATAAAGAAAACCATAGGAAGAACTTGAATTTTGTTGCAGTATGCCAACACACTGACAGTGTGGGATTTTTTTTTTTAAACAGGAAACAACATTAGAAAGCAAGCACAATAGAGTTCATTTACAAGAACACCTGCTTTAAAAATAACCCTACTGTTAGGAGGAAACAATTTATGAACTGGTTTTTTGCATGGAAAAATCCACAAACGGATTGACAATATCAAGTTGCTGTTAGTTATACAAGCAAAATTTGCCTTGTGGGCAAAGCTTTATATTTTGTTTAAGTGCTAGGATCATATCTGATTTAATGATATTGTAGTGTCTGTGTTTCACTCTTTTGTTGACATATGCCTACATCTGGTAATTTTGTGTATGCGTGTGTGTGTGTGTGTGTGTGTGTATCCTTCAGAAGAGAGGGGTTAAAAAGAAAGAACATTTGAGGATTGTCTTCAACACTCAACTTCAACACCAGGGAAGATCTTTAAGAAAAACTCCCCAGCATCAAGGAATGGGTAGGTAAGATGAAGAATAAGCTTAGGCAGCTAGAACAGCTCCCCTCACACCCATGCTTTACGTCAGTGTTATAAAAAACACTTGCAATATGGATGCAGAATGAGAATCTCAACACAGGAGCCAGATACAGTAATTTAGAATGAAAAGAACAGAAAATGCTCAAAGAATCAAGAAAAGCATCACATTAGTATAAAAGATACTTATTGAGGACCTGCCTTTTTGCCAGACACTGAGCTACCATGAAATGTAAGACCCAGTCCTTATCTTCAAGAGTTTGCCTTCTGATGAGGGAAACAAGTCCGACCACTGCTAACTATATTCTAATACGGCCTGACCCATTAGTACACTAAAAAGCTGGTTAATTCTGATCAAGAGAATTAAGGAGACTTCACTGAGTAGGTAACATTTGAGTGGAGCCTTGACATATAGGGAGGATGTCCACAGTCAGAGAAGGGGAAAGCAGGAATCATAGGTCAAGATCCAGCATTAGGTCCAGGATCCAGGGCAACAATATGAGCATGATCAAAGCATCAAGAAGTGAGGTAAGCAGCTGAGACGAACAGGAATGGTGAATTGAAGCAGGACAGAAGACCCTTGACACTGTGCCAGCCAGGGTGCTTCCAAGACGGGTGGTGGTATGGTAGCCACTGCTAGGTGTCCAGCTTGTACTCATCCTCCCCTTTCTTCTTATAAACAGGAACCTAATTCTAACTTGGGAGGCCAAATGGCTGCATAAAATTACGTACCTTCTCAGAACTCCCTTGTAGCCAGTAACTAAGCTATGTAACTGAGTTTGGGCCATTGAGATAGAAGCAGAAGTTCCTCCCAGGGTATTTTTGAACACTCTTTAGGGCGGGACAGACACAGCTGACAGCTATCTTTTTCATTGTGCTCTTAGCTTTTCTTTACATTCCACTCACGGAGATGAATAGCCATGTCATAACTGGGATGGCAGAAGTCTCACACGGAGGATCGTAGAGCAGGAAGGAGCCTGGTTCTCAGGGGATGGCTCTGGGCTGCCTACCCTGGATCCCTTGCTATGGGAGAAAAATAAACTAATTTGTCTCACCCACTGTGGCCACGTTCCTACTAAAGCAGCTAAATTCAGTCCTGGTTGATATATGGCTTGCAAAGGAAAGCAAAAAAAAATAGCTGACCAAAGAAGTAAGAGCGATTCTAACTGGAAGTTACAAGCCCCAAGAATTGTGAAGGTGGAGGCAGGCCAGCACTAGCCCTGGGCACCCCCAGTACCATGTTCACACAGACAGCATAAGGAATATGGTTAATAATATCGTAATAACTTTATATGGGATGGATGGTTACGAGAGTTACCCTAGTGATCATTTCATAACATATGCAAATGTCAAGTCTGCATGCAGTGTGCCTGAAACTAGCCTAATATTGTATGTCTACTATCCTACCACAACAGAAAAAAAGTGTGAAGACAGAGAAAAATAAACTTTCCTCATCTTCTTAAGTCAGTACTTAGCTAGCGGTCCATTTCCTCTTTTTTTTTCCTGTTAAACTATTATGCATTCTTAGAACATCATCATTCAAATAAGTATTTATTGTGCACCTGCAATGTGTCAGGCTTTGTGCTGGGTTCCAAGGATACAAAAATTATATGATGTAGCTCCTCCGTGAAAACAAGGGTATCAAAGTTAATCATAAGTAGTCTGGATCTGAAAAATGTGATTTAAAAAGTTTTCTGAAGTTGTAACATGGAATGTATTATTCTCTTTCAGCAGAGGGCGGAGAGTATAGCTCAGTGGTAGAGCACGTGCTTAGCATGCATGAGGTCTTGGGTTCAGTCCCCAGTACCTCAAACAAACAAACAAACAACCAAGCCTAATTACCTCACCTCACAAAAGAATTTTTTTAAATTGTTCTCTTTCAGCTGCACCAACAGTTTGAAGTTTAAATTGGTTACTGATACATTAGTACCGAAGAAAAGGGGTCATCGTGTTTTATTATTAGTGATCTTGAATTAAGGGAACACACAACTGGTGTCTTTCTCAAGGAAAATGAATTAAGTAGCTGAAGACAGAAAAAATGCCACCACTGGGCAGTTATGGATGGCTACTCTGCCTTGATATACTTCCAGAGGCTCCCATCCCCACTTTTCAAAACCACTGGGCCCCATTAAACATCTAACTTCTTAAGGCAGTAAAATGGACTGGTGTGTGTCACGTAACCTCTTTATGCCCTGGTAATTCTCTGGTGGCCACACACGCAAAACAGCAATCCACAAAGCTGACTACTAGCTTCTGAAATAAACATTTAATTTGAGCATTAATGCATTTCTTTCCAGACATTGATCAAACACGATTGGTCACCTTCTGTGTGCCAGACACTGCACTAGGTGACAAGAAAACAGAGCAGACTGGCATGTTGCTTGTCCTCAAGCTCCAGGGAGCTGTGTGTGCAAAAGGAAATGGGCAGGTAGCAATTTTCTGAACAAGCACCAACAGAGCTGCAGGAGGCACGTGGGTGGTTAGTTAGTAGGAAGCCAGTTTCGATGGCTTCAGAGTCCAAGAGAATCTTGTAGACAGTGTAAGTGAAACAGTGCTAGTGAGCCTCTTGCAACAATGGGGAAGGCTGCTATTTCCCTGCCCTGATATTTGGACCTTACTACAAATAGGTGGCTGAGAGCACCCAGGTATTTAACCTGAGGTGCTTGTATCTCTCATATACTGGAAAAATAAAAACCTGGGCCCTTCTTGGGAAGAAGGGCACCTTGTCATCCCTCTTTGCATGATGCCTGAAGTATATTTTGAGGTCTTGAGTCTCAGGGCTTTTTGAAAGTCATTTCCAGTCTTTCTATTTAAGTAACAATCTTGTGGTCTTCTGATGATGGTGAGAGATTTCCACAAAAGCTTTTATGCCTTTTTATTGCTTGCCCTTTAAGAGATGTGGGATGAGATAAAACGAAAAAGGTGCCTTTCCAGCCGTTTCTTGGCTGCTTTGCTTCCCACCGCAAATTGTTGTGCTTTTCTGGGCAGATACTGAATATTGTTTTTCTCCTAATCATTTCCGCAGAGTGATAGTATCAGCTCTCTGACGTTGAGTGATGATCCCTGCTATTATTAAGATTTTCTGAGCGTGTGTTTTGAAAATTGTGTAACTGATATATGACTGCAGTATTTGTTTTGTTTCATAAGAGTCAGCAAGGGTAGAAAAACATTTGACAGGTCAACCAGTCCACCCCTCCCCCTCATTTCTGGAAGTGACTTCAAACACCTGCTATTAAATATTCTTATCCTTTTTTGCTCACAGCTCATAATAACAAGAATATATTAAAACCGCTCCTCCTGAACAACACTTGGGAAAAGGTCATATCCTAGGCAGCATGATTTTTCTGGGACTTAGCCTACCAAGACTTCTGCCTAGGTGAGCAACTGAAGAATTCCCACCATTGCACAACTCCTGGGAGCACTGTTCAAACCGGAGTCTATGTGGGTGGTGGCTCTGACGTTGTGCAAAGAGCAGTCCACCCAGGCAGTCCTTGCAGCGCTGAGCTGAGGTATTTGAAATCTCTTCACCTTAGCATCGTACACTTTGGGAGTCTGCTTGCTCTCCCTAAAGACTCAAGGTTATATATTAAAATTTCATGTAAATTTTGACTATTCTAACACGTCTAAGTTAAAAATCATGTTTTAAATTGTTTACCGTAGAAGAAAATTAAAGCCCTAGAAAAACTCTCCATGGTTAAAACCCTGTACTTTCTTGTACCCACTGCACACTAAGAATGATGGATAAACAAAAGAATGACTTCTCTGTTGAGTGGCTGTATGCAACTCCAAGGCCTGGACATCCAACTTTTTTTTTTTTTTTTTTTTGATTTGTGAGTCCATGCGCTCCACGGTTTGTATATGGCTACATTAATGAACCAGCCAACAGCCTTGAGATAGGTGGACAGGCTGTGAATCCCAAGTGAGCCAATTTGTGTGGGAAGGAATAATTCATGTGGCAGGAAAACAAAAACAGCATCTATGTTTGGTCAGTATGTTATACTTTAGGAAGTGCACTCACACCGTGAGCTTCTTCGAGTCAATGACGATTTTAAATTCTTCATGTTTCCATTGTTATAGTCCAAAGTCGATCTTCAATAAATGTATTTGTTATGCTAATTAACACCTATCATATCTGATCCTCTCTGCAACACCCTAAGTTGGGAAATACTGCCATTTTCCAGAGGCTGGCCTGAGGCTGAGTGTGGACTTGCTCAAGATAACGTTGTTAGTTCATGGCAGGACTAGGAGAGGGAACTTGCACCCATGCCCACTGGTGCATCGACAGTGCACCATCCATGACACTAGATACCATCCATTTGCCCACATTCACACTTCCCTCACTAACCACACAGTTTCAAGGTCCACGCGTATTGCATTGCCTGTTAGAGTTCAAATATCTGGTTCAGAGTAAAAGCTTTTTTCTAAATCCGGTAAACCTTCTTGTCAGCTTGGATTCAGTCAGACTTCAGGATGGAATGAGCAAATTATAGATGGCAGTGATGGGGTGCTTCCAGGCGGGCGTGTCTTACCTACTTCTTACCGACTTTATTCTGCTTCTTGGAGTTCTGCACGGAAATGTTTTAAATCACTCAGGAAGAGAAACTAGAATGAGTAAATCTGATCTGTAGTAAAGAGCTTTGTCCTGACAAGTATCTAATGATTTCTTACTACTCTATCATTTGAGGCCGTAATTATTTGCCATGCACCAGCATAACCCTGCCAAGTTTTGTAGAAAGACAGAACTGTGAGTAAATATGATTTCTCTTCTTTCGGGGATGACTATCTGACCTGCGTCATCAAAGGAATACAGTCACAGAGAGGTAAAAATGTGCACTAGCTTCCCCGTGGAATTTTCTATGATCTGCCCCCTTGTGTCCAAATCCTATCCATTTTTCAGGAATGCTGAAATCCCTTTCTTCCCTGAAGTTTTCTGTGGCAATTTTATCTCCCACAGTAGTTCCGTACCCGACTTCCTGTAGCTCAGCTTACGTTTGCTGTTTTTAACATCTTTGTTGGTATGTGATTCTCATGCCATAATTATATCCTTATAGAGCACAGAGCTGAGAGGTTTTTAGTATGTTCACTTAATTATGCAATTATCACCAAAATCTAAGTTTAAAACATCCTGATAGGGATTGCCTTGGGTAGTATGTCCATTTTAACAATCTTAATTCTTCCAATCCAAGAGCATGGAATATCTTTCCATTGTTTTGAATCATCTTTAATTTCATTTGTTAATGTTTTATAGTTTTTAGCATATAAGTCTTACCACTTTGGTTAAGTTTATTCCTAGGTATTTTTTTTGATGTGATTTTAAACAGGTTTTTTATTTTTACTTTATCTTTCTGATATTTTACTGTTAGTGTAAAGAAATGCAACAGATTTCTGTCTGTCGGTCTTGTATCCTGCTACCTTACTGAATTCGTTCATTAGTTCTAACAGTTTTTAATGGAGATCTTAGGGTTCTCTATATAGAGTATCATGTCGTCTGCAAGTAGTGACAGTATTACCTCTTCCTTTCCAATTTGGATACCATGTATTTCTTTTCCTTGTCTGATTGCTGTGGCTAGGACTTCCAATACTATGTTGGATAGATGTGTGAGAGTGGGCATCCTTGTCTTGCTACTGAATTTAGCAGGAAGGCTTTTAGCTTTTCACCATTGAATTTTGTGTTGGCTGTGGATTTGTCATAGATAGCTTTTATTATATTGAGATATGTTCCCTCTAGACCCACCTTGGTGAGAGTTTTTATCATGAATGAGTGTTGAATTTTATCAAATGCTTTTCCGCATCGATTGAGATTACCATGTGGCTTTTTTTCTATCCTTTAGTTACTATGGTGTACAATGTTGATTGATTTGTGTATGTTGAACCATCCATGCCACCCTGGAATGAATTCATCTTGATCGTGGTGTATGATCCTTTTTATGTATTGTCAGATTCAATTTGCTAATATTACACAATAAAGACTTTTCTAAATTAAATATCAGTGAAGAGTATCTGACAAATCTGGGTACCTTTTGCTGATCTGTTATTCCTGTATACTATAATTGATGGCAGTAACCATGTTTTATTCATTTCTTGATCCCAAATCTAGTAGAATGCCTGTCACAGAGTAGACAGTCAATAAATATTTGTTGAACTAAGAGATAAACCTGGCTATCCAGAATGAGTTTTCTCCCAGCATTTTGAATAGCTGAGATATTATTGTACTTCTCTGTGCTTCTCACAGCACCTGGTGCAATACTGGTAAGTGCTCATTGAAGTTAAGTCAGCTGAATGACAAATTAATATTATAGTATCAATAGCACATTTTGAACCCTTCAGTAAAAAGGCACCATAAAGTTTCAGAGTAGCTGTAGAAAATAGAAATGATAAAAATCTATTTGGATGACATCTCTTTTTGAAAAATACAAAAACAAATCTGTTGTGTTTTGAAACATAATTACACTTGAAGGTTTTCAGTGTAACAGAGCTGTGTTTGGGGATTCTGGTGATCATCACAACACTGCTTGATGCTGAGGGAGGGGAAATCCATTTTAGAATCCATGACAAGTTTTGTTTTCTGTATCTGGAAGCTATTCCCAGCGCTGTTTACTTAAATGCCTTGGAATATGAGAAACTCAGTCTCCCTGTGGGGTGCCCAAAGGGAGGAGCATGTTTCCTGTTTCTTATGTTCTCCCTGTGTCACAAGGCAAAGGGAGCAGGTGGAGTGCCAGCGTTGCCTGGAGCAGCAATGACAATACATCACTGCTGCCTAAGCAAGGCCTGTGCTTTTTAACGTTGGCATTTGAGGTTTGTATCAGTCAGCGTTCTCCAGAGAAACAAGACCAACAGGACAAATGTGTATGTGTATATTTATCCTAATATATATGATATATAAATACATAAAAGGCTTATTTTAAGGAATTGGCTCACATGATTTTGGAAGCTGGCAAGTCCAAAATTTGTCAGGCAGGCTGTCAAGCTAGAAACTCAGGCTGGATTGATGTTGCAATCTTAAGTCTGAAATAGCAGGCTGGACATTCCCACAGGTGTGAGTGCTGCAGGCTTGAGGCAGAATTTCATCTTTTCTGGGAAACCTGTTTTTGCTCTGAAGGCCTTCAACTGACTGGTTGAGGTCCCACCCAAATTGTCACAGGTAATCTCCTTCACTTAAAGTTAGTTGGTTGTGGATGTTAACCACATCTATGGAACACCTTCTCAGAGACACCTAGATTGGTGTTGGATTAAATATTGACTTCTGTAGCCTTGTCAGGTTAATACACAAGGCTAATTATTACGAGGTCCTTTGTCGCTTGGCCTGTGTCTGTCTCCCACTTCACAAGTTTCTACGCCTTCCTGTGCTCCACCCCAGACTTCTGACTGTGCTCTGATGGAGCCCCACGCTTCCCTGCATTTTGGCCCCCCAGTCCCAGCCCTGGAGTCTTTCTCCCTCTCTATCCCACCTGTCCAAGTCCTCCTCTTCTCCCTTAGATCACATGCAAATGTCATTTGCCTTCATGAATCGTGGCCGCTTTCCTGTCTGGATGTTCTCTCTCCCTCTCTCGAACCCTCAGCAGATTTCCAGACAGTACAGTCACCTTGCTTTGTGTTGCATTTTTCTGAAATGTGTTCATGGCCACCATCCCCGTCCCCTGTGGCCTGAGGGAGTCCAGACCCTCATGCTTTTTTGTTGTTTTGTTTTGTTTCAAATTTCTATCTTCTCTACAGGGCATAGAGTGCTCACTCGTGCTCCAGTCTTTATACCTACTCTGTGTTCTAACAGCTGAGGTAGGTAAGATTCAATTAGACAGGGTTTCAGCACTCAGAGACCTCACAGTCTAGCGGGGGAGGCAAATGAGTAAACTGTAGGTGTCCATAAGTATTCGTTGAACTGAATCACTTCCTGCTGTAGAAGTGTAGTCACTTTCTCATTGGCATTTCCTCACCTTAATCTTCCTACGTGCAGACATTAGCCAGAGCAGACAGCCGGCAGGTAGTGGGCTGAAGACTGTCCTCATAAAGTCTGCAAAGGAATAGTGTGATCTGGGGGACATCAAAGAAGTCAGTTAATCCAAAAACAGCCCTGTTACTAAGATGCTGTAATGCCTGATATGCCTCCACTGGGAATCCCTTCATTTGGGTTCAGAATTATCCAATCTCCGAGTGTATCTGGGAGACATTACTAAATACACATGCCGATATCTCTTTCAAATTCCTTTCTCTTCCTTCTTTACCTCTGTATCATCTCCTCCTCCTTTAAGACAGCTAAATGGACCTCCCTGAAAACTTCCACCATGCAGAGGAGGTAGGGGCCTCTCCTCTGGGTCCCCACTGCACTCTGCCTAGTACAACATACATTTTTCCATCTGCTGTTGTTCACCTGCTTCTCATTTGCCTGAGCTCCGCACTAGACTGAGCCCTTAAAGGAAAAACATGAAAGTATTTTTCGTCTCTGTGACCCCAGCATCTAGCATACTACCAAGCACATGGTGGGATGCTCTGTCAGGGTTCCTGGAATGACTAAGTGGTTCTTTGATAGGATGAGCCCTGAGCACATCTAGGGGACAGGCTTGATGAAAGGGAACTGAAGGGCAGAGATGGAAGGAAGGCGGGAAGTCAAAGAAAAGGGGCCTTAAGGAAACCAGTTCTGTGCCTGGGGGGCCATCCTTGATCCTGCTGTTCGCTGTTGTCCACCTTTTGCTTTTCATTTGTGGGTAAAGTACCTTGTGAATTAAACATGCTGTTTTCTTTTGTTCTGCAAAACACAATCTGAAGCACTGTCAGCTGGCAGGATTTTTTTCTGGAAGCATTTCTTGAGTGTAAAAGTGGCTACACATGCTTCATTTATGAAAGCAAAATACTTTCAAAATATCTTTTATTTCTGCATGAACCGAGAACATAAAGCTCTTCTCATGCCTGTCTCCCCCATCCTCCACCCTTCGCCTTTGCTCAGAGTGTAAGCTGGTAAAGACAGACAACAAAGTGTTTTTCCCAAGTCCTGCAAGGAATATGACCTACACAAGGTTTCTCAAGTAATAAGGTTGGAGTGTTCAAGGTGCATCTAGGTTGGAGCTGAAGGCAAGATGCCCTTGAAGATGCCTATCATCTGTTTCTCAGTTGGCTGCATGAGCTCTCTGTTTCTCAGGAGGTCTCCTCTGACGAATTGTTCCATTTTTCTCTTGCTCTTCCCGCCCACATGTCTCTTCTCTTTCCTCATGTCTGTTTACCTACAATTTTTCCTCTCTCCCAACTCCACATGACCCCATCATGGCTGACCCAGACTCTCACTACCTTAAGACTTTTCAGCTTCAAAAATATATGGCTCCAAATAGATACACTCTGCTTCATAGCAATTTTAATTTTTCCACAAGTGTATTTTTCAAATTAATTTTCTGTTGCTTTCAATCAACAGATTGGTTAATTTCCCATCCCATAAGCAAGAGTTGATCATATATTGGAATTACATGTCTGTTAATTATTTCCACTAGGTTATTTGTTATACAATTTATATTATAATATATTACATGTTTTCTATTTTTACAAGTTATATTATATATGTAACATAGTTATTACCACTAGCACAGAGTTACCTTTTCCCCTGGTGGCATCCCCAGAACCTAGCACAATTCCTGGCATCCTGCAGGTACCCCGCACATTGCAAGCATGGCTAGATGAGGCCACTGACACCCTTACTTCTCGTTCACCCTCTTCTAGTCCACCTTCCAAAGAGTAATCATTCCAGAACACAAACCAAACCGGGATATTCCCTGCTTAAAACTCTTCATGACATTTATCATCCAAATGAGTATGCGGATATTTATTGCCTGCTTCTCCAGCTTTATTTCCTGCCACGGACCGATTTCATGTACTTGATGCTTTCGCAAAGCCAGTGTCATTCATGAGATGTATTATGCTGTTCCATGTTCTTGCCTTTGTGCGTGGCAGAATCAGCAGAGATGCAAAGTATAGGACAGAGTGAAGATGAGTCTAAGAAATAGATTGATAAGATGTCTAAATGATAATAGGTAAGTCTCATAAAACTTACTATTGACCTCTACGTAGTAAGCATTTTGTATGTTCTTATTAGAGTGGATTGAAAAGTGGCATTTTTGTTTTTATCTGGCTTCAGGACCAGTAGGAATGAGTGAGTGAAAGGAATGCAAAAGGATGAGTTCATTGGTATATGAACAATTTCATCCTTTCTCAAACTCAATAGCTATTATTGTGACTAACAAAGCAACTCTTGTGAGTTGAACACAAACAAGAAGTAGACTGGAGCGTGTTTATGATGTCATCATAAATATTTATTGAAGGGGCATGATGCAATGTTTTGTGAGATGTGGGTTATGAACGGTTAGACTATGAATGTTCCTTTAGGTCAAATTGTAAAACGTGTAGTATTTTAATTAGAAATAATTTACAAAGCCCACTCACATTCATTGTCTCATTTAAACTTCCATTTCTCAGTCTGCATTGGACCATTCTCTTCATTGTGTAAGCAAGCATTCTATAATATCTCCATCATTAAGATTCCCTCTCTGGACCTCATGTTCCCCATCAGAAACAAACCCTGTGTGTTTTCTCTTCTACAGCAGAACCCATGAGATGTCTGTGTTCCCTGGATCTACTTTCTCATCTGACATTCTTTCCTCAATCAACTCAGATCTGGTTTTCATCCCCACAACTCCACTGAAATTGCTTTTATCAAGGTATTAGGAACCTACATCTTGTCTATACACTCACTCCTCCTTGAAACATTCTTCTTCACTTAGCTTCCGACACAGTATATTGAACAGGCTTCCCAACTACGCGCTGGCTCCTCCTTCTCCTCAAGACTTCTAAGTGTCCCGCTGCTCAGTTCTTACCTCTCATCTTGTCTTAGTCTATATTCACTCTGAAAGTGATCTCAACTGGACCCTGGTTTTTAATATTGTCTGCAAACTGGTGACTCCCACTCTTATATCTTCAACCCAGTTTGCTCCCTGAAGTTCCAAACTTGTGTATCCAAGAGTCTTCTTAACTTTGTCTAGGTAAGCATCTCAAGCTTACATTCCTAAAGCAGGAAGCTGGAAAATCCTGCTCAGATGCCAGTGTTCCCCTTCTCAGGAAGTGGTACTAAATTCATCCAGGTGCCCCAGCCAAAACTCTAGATGTCCCTATTAATGCCTCTCTTTCTTCAGGCCCAGCATTTCATCAGCCAGTAAAGCTTATCGACTCTACCTTCTAATGCTACCTGCAATCTGACTACTTATTACCCCCACTGCCTCTACCAACCTAGGCAAAGCCGCCATTATCACCAGCCTGGACTTTTGAAATGTCCTTCTAACTGGGCTCCCTATTCCCTGCCCTTTTTGTAGCCTGTCCTGTCCTCCACTGAACAGCTGGAATAGTCCTTTTAAGGGTAAAACTGTCTAGTGGGATTCCTTCCTCATTCCAGTTAAAATTCACTGTCTGCCCTAGGACCTATGAGGTCCACATGATCTAGCTTCTGCCTTTCCAAGTTTATTTTCTACCTTCAGGTATCTGCACTTACTAGTCCTGTCTGGAATATTCTTCTCCCACATTTTCCCATGATTCACTACCAGAATTCCTTCTGAGTCTACTCAAAGGTGATCCCTCCCCACACAGTTTCATGCCCTTTAACCCACTCTGGTTTCCTCTATTCACTTACCTGTATGTATATATCTATATATATATTTTTTTTTTGCTTATTTTTCTGTAGCCCCTCTTTTCCTCACTGAAACATAAGTCCAAGTGCTGTATTATTTCAAAATGCTCAACCAATAATTTGTTGAATGAGAGAATGAGACTTGAATATAGATCTTTTGACTAGAGGTTGAGTGAACTCTTTCCTTGACCCAAAGGCCTGGTAAAAAGTGATCATCTTTCCATGTTGTGATATCTCTGGGATATTCTGAGGCAACATTTTGAGAACCTTGATTCTTCTAGATAAATGATGATGCATCATATTAGAGCAATCATGCAATGGCCGTTTGGGTCGGTGCGGTGTGGATCTGTGACAGGAACATAGCAGCATCCCATTGGCTCGGTGACACCGCACACTGATGCTTCACTCTGTAGATTTAGGCACAGTGCCAAGAGAAGCAGAAGAAAGCACCATAAAAAATCGGAATTCTTTGATTTTAAAATTTTGACCTGGTAAAACTACAAGAGCAGAAGAGGAAACACAGGTATGAAAGCCACTTCAGATAATCTCCATGTAAAGTGTCATAGACAATCTTGGACACAGACTTGAGTAATCTTGAGAGTCCCAAGCCCTGGCACTCTAGAGGGGTATTCTCTTTTTCCCTGTGTAAAGATTTCTTTTAGAACTTCTACATCCATTGCCTTTATCACCCATGAATTCTCCCCGTTATTCCCTGGAAGATAATTTTAAATCACTTCAAGAAGACTTACAGTAAGATAGGGCAGCTTCATTTATTGTGCATTCACTATATGTCTAGCATTTTAAATTGTTTTCTTATGTGATCTTTCCATTCCGGAGGTAGGCATTTGTAGTGGACATTCCTAGTTTTGTCTGTCCAGGATATTCTCCTCTTTCTTGTAGGCAATGCCTCTTCCTCATCCAAACACTGGACGTTTTAATAAATACCCTGCATTCTGCTTCCCACCCGCTGGCCAGAGATGTTGTCATGACCAATGATGAGCCAGTTAGAATCCTCACACGGGATGTTCACAGTGCATGCTAAAAGGGAAAAAAAAGTTCCTTCCTCTGATCACAAGGCTGTAAGTCACCGCCCATGACCCCACCCCAGGAGAAGGAGCTAGACTGGTGGGACTTACCTCACAAACAGAGAAGAACAGAAACACACCAGAGAGAGAGCCAAAGGGACTTCAGTCCTTCTATTCCATCTTCCTTAAAGTTGGCACCCTCTCTACTCTTTCAGTCTCCTTAATGGATTCATTATATGGACCAGTAGTTTCATCTGTTTTGCTTGTATCGATTTTAATTGGATATTTGACACTTACAATTGCAGGAGCCCTAAATAGTACAGTATATTATCTCCCAAGTTATAGATGCGAACTTTTCTCTAA
Source organism: Vicugna pacos (assembly GCF_048564905.1). NCBI lineage: Eukaryota > Metazoa > Chordata > Mammalia > Artiodactyla > Camelidae > Vicugna > Vicugna pacos. The sequence continues at coordinate 18,181,744 of NC_132999.1, read as the reverse complement.
GGTATAGAAAAATTAAATTACTTGTCTGTAAAGTGGCTAAATGAGATTTGAATTCAGGTCTGTGAATATCTAACCACTGCCCCCTGCTCTGCTGGCCACATCACACTGCCAAAGCCTTCTGCCTCTCTAAAGGAGTTAGCACTCAGCCAAGGCTTAACACGTGGCACGATCTGCTTAGGGATTTGTTGCTGTTGTTCATTTGTTTACTGATGGAGACAAGTATCTAAGATAGTTGTAGGAAGAAATTTCTAACTACCCAAGTGACCCCACACAAGTCTCTGTTTGTTTCTTTATTTGCAAAATGACCAAGTTGGACACAATGACATCTGAGATCTTTTTTGTTTTTTTCATGGGAAGTTTTCTGAAGATCTAATTATACTGACTGTGACTTAAGATTTATTTAAATATGAAAACAAAGAGCCATCAAGACTTCTCCATTAGACTTCATGATCAGAAGCCAAGTTGGCTCCTAGCCCTTCAGCAATAATTCTAGAGTGGCACTGTCAGAACATCAATATGTTCTTATTTCCAGAGTGGAGTCCTAGCCTAAAGGACATGTGTGCACTGTCAGAAAGGAATCAAAAAACATCCAGAAACAACCAATCTTTCAAAATATGAAAAAGCAATTCTTTTTTTTTTCCTTGAAAATTATAATATATATATACTCCCAAATCTTCAGAACACATTATTTTGGAATGTTTGCTATCAGCACCCTTTTTGGCATTCAAACTGAGTGCTTAATGACTGCTCCAGAACATCTGGAGCTCTGCAGATGACCACACTGGTAGGTAGAATCAGTGCCGTGAAGCTCATGTCAGCACTGACGTGCACAAAGAGGCACAGACGTGCAAACCTGAGCAGAAACACACGCACACGCACACGCACTCGGAGTGGCCTTTGTTTTCTTTGGAATGTGTTTGTAGATGGGGCGCTGGGAAGTTGTCTCCTGGGGAAGCCTTTTGATAACTGCCCAGGATGAAAGGACCAGAATAATCTTACTCTGAATGCCTTTCTGGTTTAACCCTCAAGTCTTTGAATAAGAAAATCAGTTCACCTTTTTCAGAATCTCTTTCTCACAGAAGCCCAAATTATTTTTAAATTCATATTTTATGGTATGTTACTGCTCACCAGGTGTTTTCGTGGTAACCTGCCTGTTTAAGTTACCCACCAAACCTATGAAGTCGGTCGATTATTGTTTATATTTTACCTATATTTTTTTCATTATCACAGCAGCTCTATTATTATTTGTGTTTAAAGATGAAGATCCTGAGGCTCGGTGGTATCCATGGCTTCTCCTGGGACACACAGCGAACAAGTGATGGGACTGATACTCTACTCAGGCTTGGGAGAGCGCATAGCAAGGGCTTTAAAGCCACGTATATCTGGGCTGTATTCCCAGTTTGTCTACTAGTTTTGTGACCTCCAGTAGGTAACTTAATCGCTTTCATCTTTGGTTCCATTATCTTTAAAATGGAGTCAATGGTATCCAAATTATAAGCCTCTTTTTAGAATTAAATGGGAAACTGTATGAAGCTCTTAACACTCACCATTGCCAACGTGGGTACCTATCAGTGTTAAGGCGATATTCATCAAATGGCTTTATTTTTAATCTAAGAGCTTTTGACTGCTAAAAAAAAAAAAAAGTGCTGTAGTCCATGTGGGTATATGAGAGTCTTTGGAAGCTCCGCACCTTTTTAGTACGAAATGGTCAATGCTGAGGTGCCTTGAGGCTCTAAGGATTTTCTACCTCCTCACTTTATCTGTAATTGGAAAACAGTGCACAGGACAAGCTGTGCTTTCACAAGGTTCTTTAGCAGTAAATTTCATGGATTTGCCCACTTTGCTTTCTGTCATTCCAGTGACCCTTTAATCCCATACACATAATAGACTGTAACAATCTGTGGCTTCCAGGCAAGGGGAAGAGATTGTTTGATACTCTGTTGATGCTGTCATTTGAGATTAGAATCTAACAGAGCTGGTACATTTCGTTAGTGTCCATCAGATCTCGGGTAAACCGGCTAGCTTCTCTCTGTTCTGTGACTTCAGATCTCAGCTTGGTGCCCAGTCTATACTGGCTCCTGGTCACAGTGTGTGGATGAGGTGGTGCTGGACCTAAGATAAACTGTGGAATGAATTGAGGATTACCAGTCATTAGGATAATGGATAGATGAATTGTCTATTGTGTTTTTGTTTGTGAGAAACAGAAGACCCAATTCAATGGGAATGGAAGTCAACTAGCCATACTGTGGCCATGGGAAGGTTACTGAACTTGTCTTAGTTTCAGTTTTCGATATCTTAAATTGAGATAATAATATAGGAATAGTATATGGATTAAATTATAATAAGTTCAAAGTGCTTACTTAACCCAATATTTGACAAAGAGCAAGTGTTCAATGAATGTGAACTCTTTTTTTTTATTGCCTTTGTTATTTTTCTTGTTGAAGCTCAGAAGCAAAATACAGTTTCCTATCTTTATAACCACCGTGAAAACGTTTTGTCAAACAGTTTTATTTATAACATTATCTCAAGAACTATGGTTTCTTACTGTAAGGGCACTACTTTAAACTCCAAAAAAAAATTATGCTCAAATTTCTTTATCACCTCCTACTAGCTATAGGATTGGTCAACTTTTTATTCTCTCTGAGATTCATCCAGAGAATGGAATTAACAACACCTTCCTCCAGTGGTGTTGTGAGTGGTAGGTAAGACTGCATGGGTGGAAGAATCTAGCATTCTAGCTGATACGCTGATGTTTGTTGAGACTGAGTCTGGACCTCAGCTTCCTTATCGACAATATGGTGATAAAGATATTCACCACTAAAAAAAGGGATACTTACCCTTAGAAGATTGCAGTGAGGATTAACTGCGATGATATATGTGAAAGCAATTTGTAAACTCCAAAGTACTATGTAAGAGTTATTATTATTAATCTCATCACTGTCATTTTAAATAATAGTATTATTACGAATATAAAAGTAACAGTAGTAACTAATTAATAGTAATAAGTAATAATAATTATTGCTTACTACGATATTAACTGTTATTACTGCTTTGCCTATTTCTAGGTCAAAAAGTATAGATTCTAATTTTTTATATCAAAGAAATTAGTCATGTAAAGAGATGGCTTGGAAATAACTTTCCAAATTCTTCAGCCCATAAGAATTTTGTTCAGAGACACATTTATTATAAGTAGCTTGAACCAATTAAGTGGCGTTTCAGCATGTAAAATTGTTTCTGAGTGAAATAACTTTTTTAAATGTCATCTAAAACCAGTGAGGCTAAAAATTAGTGAAATAAAATAAGTGCTGCCCTGTTTAAGTACTTAAAGGCTGTCGGGCTGCCCTTCACACTTCAGATTTTCAGCGCCAGCCTGGGAAGGTCTCCGCCCGGCACTGGTGCGTGACTTATTACTAAATGAAATGGCCTGCTCAGGCAAAGTTGTTTGGTGTCTTTCATGCTGTTAGCTGTTGATGGATGGCCTATGTGTTTTTGTGCTCAGATAACATTTATTCCCTTGCTCTCCTTCTGAGCTTCGAGCACAAATCTTAAGATGCGTCTGCCTATAAGAATGCAAGTCTCTGCCATCATTTTTCTTCCAATGATTTCTTGACATTGTCCAGCCCGCTCAGCTGGAAGCCAGGATCCACTCCATCAGCGAGACATGTTTTAGTGGAAATCCAAAAGAAAGCCTGGAGTAATGTGTTTCATATGTACACTCTTTTTTTCTCCATCGTGAGGAATTTCTACTACAAGTAGCTCAGCTTTTATGAAAAGACCAACAATATCTTACAAACAGTAGGGCATCCTCCACATCAGCTGTGGAGTCAGAGGACTTGGGTTTGGGCCCTCACCCTGGGATCTTCCAGATGAGCGACCACAGGCTAGCTGTGGCTCTCAGATTTAGTTTCTTTAGCTTACGTTTGAATCTCTGAACTCCACTCTATCTTACTAACTATGTCTTTGGGCTTCATTAAGATCAAAAATGTTTTTGCTTCCAAGGACACCATTAAGGAGTGAAAAAACTGTTATTAGAATGGGAAAAAAATACTTGTAAATTATGTATCTGATAAGGGAGTTATTTCCAGAATATATGAAGAATTCTTACAACGCAACCATTAAAAGCCAAATAACCCAGTTTGAAAAAAAAAATGGACAAGGGATTTGAAGACATTTCTCCAAAGAAAATACACAAATGGCCAATAGAAAGAAAACATTATCATCATTGGTCATTAGGGAAATGCATATCAAAGCCACAATGAGTTATCATTTCATACCCACTAAAGCGGCTATCACAAAGACAGACAGTAAGAGATATTGGCAAAGGATGTAGAGGAATTGGAGCCCTCATACATTGTTAATGACGTTGTAAAATGGTGCAGCCACTTTGGAAATGGTTTGACTATTCCTCCAAATGTAAAACACAGAGTTACGATATGACCCAGCAGTTTCACTCCTAGGTGTATATGCAGGGAAGATGAAAACATCCATCCATAAAAAAACTTGTATAGGAGTGTTCATAGAAGTTCATAGAGTGTCCATTCATACGTAATAGCCAAAAAGCGGTAACAACTCAAATGGGACTCAGTGTAAACAAAAGTGATATATTCCTAAAATAGAATATTTTTCAGCAATAAAAAGGAATGACGTGAAACTAGCACTATATTGTAAATCAGGGATACTTCAATAATTTTTTAAAAAAAAAGGAATGAAGTACTGATACATGCTACAACATGAATGAACCTTGAAAGTTTAATGTTAAGTGAAAGAAGCCACATATTGTATGACTCCGTTTCTGTGAAATGTTCAGAATAGGCAAATCCATAGAAACAGAAAGTAGGTTAGTGGTTGCCAGGGGCTAGGGGAGAGGCAAATGGAGATGGGATTTCTTTTTTTGGTGATGAAAATGTTCTAAAATTGGATAGTGGTGATGGTTGCACAACTGTGAATACACTACAAACTATTAAATTGGACACATTATAAAGTTGAATTTTATGGCATATGAATTATATCTCAATAAAGCTGTTACTTAAAAAAAAAGGAACTTAGGCTTTTTGATAAGCCTATGGAATTGAAAAAGAACATAAGTTACATTTTTTTTTCTATTTCCAAGAGGAAAAGCAGTCTCTTGCAGGGGTTGTGGTGGTTAATTAGCCACGTGTCATCTTTAAAATTCCCCTTATCAGGTCTTCCCAGATAGCCTTTGCTAATTTTATCCTTCCTTCATCATCTAAAAAACAATCCTTTGTTAGCATTTTCACAAGGCATCATGCTGCCCGATTGGATTAAATGAACCACATGCCCCAGTGCCTCTCTCTTCTCTCTTTAGTCCTTCTCGACAATTCTGTTGCTCACTAAACCACAGGAGAAAATAAAGCCTTTTCCTACAGGTGTGTTACTTGAACATTCATCCTGACCCGAAATATTATTTTCATGAAAACTGCTTCTGTTTAATTATGAACTAGGCCAATCATCTCCTCTCTTATTGGCTGTAAGCCTGTAGACTAGCACTTGTTTTTACCTGACTTATTAATGAATTGATTTCTCAATGAATATTGACTGAGCACCTTCTTGGTGCTAGGCACTAAAGCAGGCACTGATAGTAAATGAAGCACCAGGAGTCTTGGAGGCCCATTGTAGTGGCAGGGTACGGACGATGCGCACACGAAATAAATGAGGTGTGTTAGAAGGTGAGAGCGCTGTGCACAAAAACTGTAAAGCACGTTAAAGAGAGGGTGGGGGTAGGGGTGGTCAGGGTGGGCCTCTGTAACAAGGGGACATTTGAGCAATGACTTCAGAAGTGTGGGAGCGGGCCATAGAGGGGACTGGGGAAGAGCGTTTCAGACAGAGAAAATGCCCACTGAAAACTTCCTGAGGCAGAAGCATGCCTGGCATGTTCTAGAAACAGCAAGGGGCCAGCACAAGGTGAAACAGAGTGAAGAAGGAGCCACCTAGAGAGCAGCGGGGTGGGGGGGAATCACAGCGATTTTATCTAGGGCCCCGTACGTCATTGTAAGGACTTAAGATTTTTCACTTTCAATGGGAGGAGGACCAATTGGAAGGGGTTCAGCTGATGAATAATATGATCTGAGTTTTAATTCTTTAAAAATTACCCAGGCTGCTACTTTGAAAATAGAATGGGGTGGGGGGTGCCAGGGCACAAGAGGAAGTCCAGTTAGAAAACTGGTTTTCATGTTTAAATTTTGATTGCCTGGAGACATTGTGAGGTTTAGGAAGCTGAAATGTGGAGGCAGATCTGAAATAAAGGAACCAGGTATTCCTCTAGGAGCACAGATCCAGCTAAAATACGGGATTATCGGGATCCAGAAGGGCGATAAATAAAATGAAGTCCTATAATGAGACAAATGGGAAGCCAGTCAGACACGTCTTCTCATTTGATTGCAAAGCAGTGTTTGTCAGTGTGAGTCGTAGCCATGATCATATTCCACTCAGATCCCGAATGCTGACACGTTGTCTTTTCTGGTGAATTTCTTCAGGGTATAATTTGTCACTCTGGGAGAGATGCCTTTAGTTCTTCAGGATCTGAGGCTCTTTGAACCTGTTACTGCTGTGCTGTGTTCGTGAGGATCCCAGTGGCCTTCCAGGGCTATTGTATCTGCTTAAAGGCCAGTCTTCCAGGGCCAGAGGTGGAAGTTTAAATACACACCAGCGTGCTCAGAGCAGTCAGGGATGTTGGTCCCAAACCTGGGCAGAGTTGTATTTGTTATTCCAGTCACACTGTTATTTCTTTGTGTAACATAGACATTTTCTTTGCTCTGTAATCTCCTGCGATGAAAAGGACTTATAATCTCTCCAGGCTTTCCCCTTTGTTGTGGTCTAACATATGTCATTCAGGAAATCTGACCCTGTGTGCTAGGTGTTCTTTCATCGTGCTCCGAATGGACTAAATGCAGAACGAGTCGGACAGGAGGCTTGATAGCTCCAAACACAACGCAAAAGGTAGAAGGAGAGAGAATTCCGTTTGACTAATCTGATCACTACCTCAGTTAAAAGAAAACCCGAAAACATGCTGACACATCACCAGGCTTGGAGGAGAAAATGCAAAACGAGAGAGAAAACAGGGGAGACTATTTAAAGGGAGATTTTTTTTTTTCAACAATCTTAGAAACTCACATGCTTTCCTTTCCTGAGGTAAATTGGAAGAAATGCTACACACACCGTGGGAAGCTACCATTCAGATTTGGCTACAGATCGATTTTCTCGTTTGATGTCTAAAGGAAACTACTGATGATGTTCCAGTTGAATGCTTGCACGTTGATTGCTAAGTCATTTGTATTCGTATTGGAAAAGATACCCGCTCTGCACTGGGAAGTGGCATGCCATCAGAAAGAAAATTAAAAGGACAAAGAACTAAGCAATAACTATGTGGCAGCAAGAACACAGGGAAGTTAATGGAAATGAACCAAGTTCCTGAGTGGTGGGATCCTCAGAGAACACCAGCCCTTCGAGATGTTGCATGTCAGAGATGTACCTCCTCCCCGGCGACATTCGTGGATATGGTAGGTGTGGTAACAAACTTTATCTGACAGTTCAGGGAGAAAGCTGGGACACAGTTTCGTATTTAAAATCACTGAGTAGTGAGAAATTTAAAATAAGCAAAAAGATGATGGGAAATGTTATGCTTTGTAAAACTATGATTTTTAGGGAAAGTTCTTTGACTACCTTCATGTATTAAAAGTTCTTTACCTTAGCTTTCTTTTTTTTTTTTAGGTTATAGAAATAGTGAATTGAGTGAAGTTTTTCTGTAAGAATAAACTCTTTTCCTCAGGCCACAGTAAAATTTGTGAATGATACTCATTTTTCTGAACTTGAAGTTTAAAGTAAGAGTTTTTGAAAAGCTTTCCTTTATTAGACTCTTACGAAAAGAAACCTAAGGTAGTGAGCAGTTACTACAAGTTGTAGAGATTTTTTCAACCTTTCTCAAATACATGTTTTTATATGGCTAATGAATAGTTGAGTATTTTTTAAATCTTGTTGAGTATTTTTAAAATGGGAGAGAGGTAAAAAAATTGCATTGTGTAAAGATTTCTATTGTCTATGAACTGTGTCTTAATTCTGAGAGTTAAGACACTGAGAAACATGGAATTATGGGTACATGGGGGACAATGGGTGTCACAAACTGGAACCAAACAATGATTTGTGTGATTTTTCACTGATTTAACCTTGTGTCACTTCATAGTCCCAGATCTACATATACACCAAAAGAGGAAGATAAGCATACATTTTAAACATAGTTGCTGCTATTTGAGGATTTAGTTTTCCAACTCTTTGAATGCCAAGGCTTCTAAAGGACAGAAGTTATGGCTGGCAGAATTTTTTTGCCTGTGCCTAACATAAGCTTCAGGTAGTTAATTCAACAAATACTTTTAGTGGAATTGATGAGTCAGTCAGAAAAGTAAAATACTTTTAATTTTGAGCATAATTAATTCTGATCAATCAGACCACAATTTTTTCTTGATCACATTTTTTTCCTGGAGCCAACTGAAAATAAAGGGGTCATGAAAAGAAACTTAGACTTTTTGATCTTCCCATCAAAAATGGAATTCAGAAGAGGTTACGGGCAAAAAAAAGAAACCCTTTTATCCCATTTTCATGTAACTTCAAATGAAGTCAGTCATGAACTTTATGGGGTGTAACATTAGTGGTCTATGAAGAAATTAACAGGAGGTGGTTCCTTAAAACTAAAGAAAGCATTTGGTTAGGCAGTTAAGCAGGTTTCTTAATGGTTTCAGAGCTGTAATGTACAACTAATGTCATTGTGAGTTTCTAAAAGAGGATATCTTTAAAAAGGGAAAAAATATTTTAAACTTATCTAACCATAAAGCCTTTTGTAGGGGTGAAGCACCTAGTAATATCTTAACGGACCTCTGGAGAACAGTTTGGGCAATGCAGTGTTATTTTGATGAAATAAACACTGCCTAGAGAACCAGATCAATAAGGGTGAAAAATCTCAGCTTCATTGTTTACCAATTCTACAAGCTTGGGCAGGTCTGAGTGCTAATTTTCTTGTTTGTAAATGAAGTTGTAATGCTTCCCTTGAAATGTGAAAATTAAATGACAAGATGTGAATCACCTGACACAGTTACTGGCACATATGAAGCACTCAATGAATACTGAGTTATATGAAAAATGAAATACGAAAAATAATATAGGTATTATGTATCTGTGGTATTTGCTTATTTATTTAATTTTTAAATATTTTAAAATTGAAGTATAGTTGATTTACAATGTTGTTAGTTTCTGCTGTATAGCAGTGTTTCAGTTATACATATATATATTCTTTTCCACTATAGTTTATTAAAAGATATTGAATATAGTTCCCTGTGCTATACAATAGGACCTTGTTTTTTATTTTATATATAGTAGTTGGTATCTGCTAATCCCAAACTCCTAATTGATCCCTTCCCCCTTTCCCTTTTAGTAAACATAAGTTTGTTTTCTATGTCTGTGAGTCTTTCTGTTTTGTAAATAAGTTCATTTGTATATTTTAGATTCCACATATAAATGATATCATATAATATTTGTTTTTCTCTATCTGACCTACTTCACTTAGTATAACTCTAGATCCATCCATGTTGCTGCAAATGGCATTATTTCTTTTTTATGGCTGAGTAGTATTTCATTATATATAGATACCATACACACACACACCCACACACACAGACCACAGCTTTATCCAATCATCTGTTGATGGACACTTAGGTTGCTTCCAAGACTTGGGTATTAGTATTGCTGTGAACATTGGGGTGCATGTATATTTTCAAATTAGAATTTTCTCTGGATATATACCCAGGAGTGGAATTGCTGGGTCATATGGTAGGTCTATGTTTAGTTTTTTTAAGGAAACTCCATGCTGTTCTCCACAGTGGCTGCACCAATTTGCATTCCTACTAACAGTGTAAGAGGGTTCCCTTTTTCTCCACACCCTCTCCAGCATTTATTGTTGGTGGACTTTTTAATGATGGCCATTCTGACTGGTGTGAGGTGATACTTCATTATACTTTTGATTTGCGTTTCTCTAATAATTAGCAATTTTGAGCATCTTTTCATGTGCCTATTGGCCATGTGTATGTCTTCATTGGAGAAATGTCTGTTAAGGTCTTCTACCCATGTTTCGATTGGGTTGTTTGGGTTTTATTTTTTGCTGAACTGTATGAGCTCTTTGTATATTTTGGAAATTACGTCTTTGTTGGCCACATTGTTTGCAATATTTTCTCCTAGTCTGTAGGTTGTTTTTTCATTTTGTCTGTGGTTTCCTTTGCTGTGCAAAAGCTTATAAATTTAATTAGGTCCCATTTGTTTATTTTTGCTTTCATTTCTATTACCTTGGAAGACTGACCTAAGGAAATATTGCTACAATTTATGTCAGAGAATGTTTTGCCTATGTTCTTACCTAGAATTTATGATGTCCTGTCTTATGTTTAAGTTTTTAAGCCATTTTGAGTTTGTTTTTGTGTGTGGAGTGAGGGAATGTTCTAACCTCACTGATTTACATGCAGCTGTCCAGCTTTCACCACTTGCTGAAGAGACTGTCTTTTTTCTATTGTATATTCTTGCCTCCTTTGTTGAAGAATGATTGACTGTAGGTGTGTAGGTTTAGTTCTGAGCTCTCTATTCTGTTCTATTGATCCATCTGTCTGTTTTTTGTGCCAATACCATGCTGTTTTGATTACTGTAGCTTTGTCATGTTGTCTGAAGCCTGGGAGGGATATGCTTCCAGCTTTGTTCTTTTTCCTCTGACCTAAATCAAGAAAGAATAGAAATGATTGTGGTATTTAAATGAGATGAAAAGTTCTTAGCACAGTGCCTAGTCCAAATAATTTACTCAACAAATATTAGCCTCTTTACCCCTTGTCCCATCACCTTCACGTTATTTGCAAGTTGATTAACATTTTGTTGAAAATCCAGCAGATTCTTTTTTGGTAATGATATGCTGTTCAAATCAACTTTTAAAAAATTCCACTTACCCACTGAAATGGTTGGTTCATTCATCTTTCCAACGTACATTTATTGAGCACTTACTATGTACGGGGTCCTGTACTAGGCTTCTGAACCCCAAGGTGTATAACCATCAGATGGAGTAAACCCACAAATAAATCTCTGATTTTATATATAATGTATTAAAACAATAATGTGTGTTCTAGCCTGCTTTGGATTCACTTATATCATATAGGGACATAAAGGAGGTGACTCATAACTAGAATTCTGATGGATAAGTAGGCCATAACCAGACAGAGAATCAGAAGAAAGACCTTCCAGACATAACACAGCTTAGCATGATTCATTTGGGGAAAATGCTGTTGCTGTTCCAAATCATAAGAAGGGAAGTGGTTGTCTGAGACAGTGCTGAAAAGACAGACAGGGCTAGATAAGCCCTCATAATGACTTTAATTTTATCCTGAAAGCTGTGAGGAACTGTGAAAGGAAGGACACAGGCCAATGTGTGAGGCCAGCCTGGAGGCAGAGGCTGGTTCCAGTGTTTTTCACAAAAGCTAAGGGGTCTTCCATAGTAGAGTCGTATTCTATTTTTGGAGGAAGAATTTCAGGCAAGTGCTGCTAAACCCACAGACGTGTATTCGTGTTTATAATAATCTTTGATGTGGCTGACCCAATGGCTCAGTCAACTCTTTGATGGCAATTTGCAGTGATCAAAGTGAAATTTCGCTATTAAACTGTTGTATTATACATGGTAAAATGTTTTCAAGGTTCAACAGCTTAAAGACTTAGAAACCCATCTAGAGTACACTTATAAGCCCTCTACTTGATACAGATTTATCTTTTTAAAAAATCAACTCCTTAAGAGTTAAGTGTAAAGTTATTTTTTTCTAGTTGAGCTCATTTGACTTGCATAATTTTTAAGTGACTTTACCTACATTTTTCCCCTGTTGAACTACAGCTAACAGTGAATTCAAGTGAGAAGATAAAATTTAGCTCTACATGTTTCAATTGCACCCACATCAATTAATTATATGTAAACAATCACTTAAATGCACTAGGGCAACTAAACTTTAAAGGAAGCCTAGGGGAAATCCTTTAGCAATAAGGATTATTTTTATAGTAAAATTACTTCCCAATATATTTGTTTTATATACGTATATATTTTGTACTACATAGTCTCCTAAAGCAGGGTGCATCTATATTTAGTATGTTTAGTGGGTGGGATTATGGTCTTAACTTGAAACTGTGTTGGCTCCCGTGACAGTTATATTAGAAACTAAGTTATGTATTTGTAAACATTTCCAGAAATCAATAAATATTTGTTTATTCTTTGAAGCAATAGATAGAAAAATCTACAGAGCCAGAGTGTATTCGTCACTGCCAAACACCTCACAGAAACTAATGTTCAGGAACTAAGTTTTGACAACCAATAGGTTACAAACTTGTGTGCAGTTTTGTTGTGAGAGATACTCTTTTTTAGTTCGAAGAAGGCCCTTTGCTTTAATTACCCCCCCCCCAAAAGTGCCTGAGACCAGGTCCCTGTGATGAAGTTAAAGACCAATAAAATTTGAATACTCACAAAAATTCAAATACATTATCTTTTACTGGAAGTCACTGATAGGTACAGGCAGCAGAAGAACTCATTTCAATCAACAACTAATTTACTTAGCTGGAATATAAACACCCAAGATTTCCAAAAAATATATTCATGGTTTTTTTTGTGCTGTAGACATTTCCTTCTCTTGAGACTTCAGCCATAGAACAAGCAGTATGAGTGAATGCCTGTGAGCTGCCTGGGATGAGGAAAATTGGATATAATATTTGAAGAATTATATTACTTTTTCCTTCCTATGCTATTTAAAGAAACTGATCAAGCAAAAGCACTTCTAAGTAAGAGTAATCTATCGATCATCATGTATTTACTGTGCTTGGCATGAAGCTAAGTTTTGGGGGTGTGCAAGAGAAGTGTAAATGCATTTGCCTCAAATTTGGGGCAGAAAAATAAATTTTTTGCCATGAGATTATTTCCTGGAAACGTCAGGCGAAAGATTTTGCTTTCCTTTTTCAGTAGAGACAAGATCAAAAAGAACTCATTTAGTATAAACAGCTACATAGTACTTGGTATTATAAGCTGGTTAAAGGCAGAAAGCTCAAGCTATCAGTTGCAGGAAGGGATGTTAGTTTGTTCCTAATACCTTCCTCTGTGTCAGAAATGCAGCTCCCTCTTTGACTGTGTAGTTGAATCAACAAAGGCAAAGTTCTCCTCACTGAAGATAGATTTGATCCAAGAAGGAAAGTTCTAAGATTAGAGGTTACTGGCAGTCTGCTAATCTGATCATGTCTTGCGAGGATCCCACCTACAAAACCACAGATCGAATACTGCAGTGGGGAGTAGGCACCATCTAAAGGCTATTCCCCTCTTGGAATATCCACTGCCTTAAATTGCAGCTCCCCAAAGTAACCTCCGTTGTGTCGATCACAGTAAGTTAGTAAGAGGGCTAGGACCTCCTGCTTAGAGTAACACAGTAATTTAATTTTCTTGTGATAATTAGCAGGTTGAAGAAAATAAACATCTTAACTAGACTCAACTTATCCAAATGATTATAACACAGATAAAATTAAGCATTTTAAAGACAATCAAGTCATAAAATTAGTATTTCTGACAAGCCTATCTGTATCAACTAATTAAAAGTTAGCTTTTGAATTACCATGTCTGCTGAATCAGCTTGTAGTAAAACAATGGCATTTTATTTCACATAAAATAGCTCTATTTCAAGCGTCATGTTTCTTAAATGTATGCATTATCCAAAACTTTGGTGTGAATTGTGTGCAAAGAAATATCCCAATCTTAGCTAACCTCACAATTAACCTCTCTTTTCTTTATTATATAATAAAACTGCATTCATTTTTTAACTGAATATTCATTGTGGGGGCTACTTGATCATGCTCTGTACTGGGTGGCCCTGATGCTACAATACTTGCTGAGAATTAGCCTTTGCTAGGTTCCTGCGTCAGGAGAACTTGTCCTCCGTTGAGAGAGACAGCCGTGTCAATCAGAAGACAATCTGAGATGTGCCATAAAAGAGTTACAACAAAGCTCCACGAGGCCGCAAGGAGAGCTAGCACAGGTTTCACAGAGGACATGATATTTGACCTTGGCCTAGCAGGATGACAAAGGAGGTGTACCAGATAGAAAGCAACGCTAATGCGAAGGAATGATGATAGATATGGGCGTGCCTGGTCCAGGGAGAGCTAAAGTCGCCGCTGTGGCTTCTGTGCATTGTTACGTTTTCTGTCCCCATTTCTCCCACAGCACCCTATACCCCAAGGTGAATGTGAACTCCACGAGGGCAGAAAATTTTGTCTGTTTGGTTAGTAGATATATCCTGCATGTGGAGAACAGTGTCTAGCACGTAGTAAGTGCTCAATAAATACTTGTTAAAGGAATGTGTGAATGTGTGTATGTGTGTGTATGTGTTTGAGCTGTAATTATGTGACTTGGGACGTACGTATCTCCACGAGGTCAGGAGGTTTTGGAGAAACGAGCTTTGGACAAGCCTTGGTCTTTGATCATCTTACCAACTTGAGAATACTTGTCCTGAAGGAGGATTTTATTTTAAAACTAAGAGTCACTCGGTAGCCTTTATTCTTCCAGCAGCAAAATTTTAAAGTCCTGAAAGATCTTTTTGTCATTGAGAAGTATCATAAGCTTCAGGCAGGAGTAAGTCAGGCTGAGGCTTGGGTCCATAGCTAGTTGAAGCCAGATAATAAGTATTCAGGCTCTGTGACATTTTAGGAAATCAAGCATATTTAGTGTAAGCTCTTGGTGCTGATTTCTATATAAGCAATAAGAATGCCCTGTGGCCTTCCTTAAAGGTGGGGTGCCACAATGGCTCAGTAAACAAAGCTTTGGATGAGTCATCACAAGCTTCAGAAGGAATTGTGTTGCTATGAAAATCCGCAAAATTTAGTCCTATAGTTAAATTTTCTACTATATATAGTTGAATACTTTCTACAATACAAAGGACAAGTCTTGGAACTGGAATTATAATTCAGGTTTTAAAATACCATAAGGTCTCATCACAATGCCTACAATTAATTTTTTTAAGAAAATAGTAAAAGAAAGAGATTGTTTTGCATCTCTTATATATTATTTGAAATAACACACTATAAATGACATATTCTGAATTGACCATATAACGGTTTACACCTTCCCCCCAAAAAAACGAAAAATAGAGGAAAGTATAGTATATCACTTAAAAATTTTAAATACTCTCTGCCGATTTAGGATACCTTATACACACTCATTTATTCTTCATAATAACCTATTAGATAAGCTATTATCCATATATTACAAAGTACAAACTGAGGCTTGGATGGTATTAATTTTCCCACTTTCATGGAACATATATTGAACAGAATTGGAATATAAACTCTGGTCTGTATGATTCTAGAACTCTTACTCTTTACACGACATAACAAAGACAATTTGTACAAGTATTGATTTCTTGACTGCTAATGGCAATATTTTTTATTTTATTATTTACAAATGTTTAAATTTTATTTAATGAATATATTTAAATTTCCTTGTGGCCTTTATTAACAGAAAAAAATAGTATTTATTTCCCAGTTTACTTAAATATTTGGTTCTTTTGACTAAAACTATTTTAACTGCTTACAAAAGCAACAGTTCACAAGCGTTTATGCTACTCATCCTACGGGCAAGAAGGCCCTGTCTAAGGTATGCTGTGTGCTGAAACTGATGCAAATAAAGCCAAGTCCCTTAAGGACCTGATAATTAAGTTTGGATACTGAAGCAGGTAAGCTTACTACCTAGTTCCTGCATGTCAATCATCTGTCAGAAAAAACCCACTTTCCTTTTTCACTGCTTTGATTAATTCAAAGTCGGTGATTCGTCAGTGTTTGCCAGCCTCATGAGGGGAACTTGCTCAGTATATTTCTTCGTTAGCATCAAAATACCATCAAATGGTGAATGGCCAACGCCAGACTATCTAGGTGCCTGTGCCTGCTTAGAGAAATTCTTTTCTCCTTTATCTGGTATCAGACAGTGGGACAGCACTTTGTATTAGACCGTGGAATACAGTGGAGGGTGGGGACTGTGCACAGAAGCAGAAGCTACATGGAGGAGTTGACCCAAGTAGTATATTGTGAGCGTGAGATCTCACCCGTGAGAAAAAGGGCCCCTGTGGCTGCCCACGCATCAACATGTATTACAAGGGAGGAAGCATACCATAGTAGATGCTCAGTTTGTTCACCATTGAATTTGTAGTCTCTAGACTGACACAGTTGACAGTATATTTGCTGAATGAGTGAATAAATGATCCAGGATGCTCAGGTCAACTATAGTTGACAATAAATGATTAATTAGCTTCCTGCATGGGCTGAGGTGGGCTCTCCCCTCTGCCATCATTGTAATTTCTGGATTGAAATGTTAGGCTATACATTCCTTAGAAGAACTAGGGACCCTCAAAACATGTGGATTTTAAATCTGATAAAGCTGGAAAGTTAGTCAGGCTGCATGTCACGTAGGATCTGTTGTGACCTGCTAAGGAACAGTTTCCACCAAATCTTTAGGAAGTCAGGAAGGTTTTTCAGCAGGGAGTGACTGGCATAGCCAGATTATCATTTAAAGGGATGGTTTTATACATAAAGCTCAAAGCAAGGGAACTGGTTAGGAGCCTGTTGTGGTACTGCAGGAAAGAGAGGATAATGACATAAATTAGGTTGTCTGTGCAGATAAAGAGGAAACCAATTCAAGAGAGGTTAAAAAAAAAAAGGTAGAATCCTCCAGATTGGGTGACCACTGGGCTGTTACTTGCTTTTTTATGACACTGGCAAGGTTTGGCAGACCACTGGCTGATAAGGCATTTCCCAGAGCTGTGAAAGGGCCCTCCTTTGCTTTTATTGGTAATGGTAGTGGTGATTAGATGGGAAGGTAAGAATGATTCTCAAGTTGCTAGCTTGGTTTAGCCTTTGCATTTTGAGCTATTTATCTCTGTGTGTGTGTGTGTGTGTGTGTGTGTGTGTGTGTGTTTTGACTGCCTAGCATAGTACTTGGCACTGAAGCCCAATAATATACACTTTAACAAATATCTAAAAATAATAGCTATCACATTTAGTGTGCCTACAAGATGTTTATTTGTGTGTCATTTCATTCCATTATCATTTTGCAGATTCAGAGTCATTCAAAGGATGCACATCTAGATGGAGCTGGGATATAAACCCACATCCACGAGGCTTCAGTGCCCATGTCATTACCATTAGGGCGACTTAAAGGAATGGGGAAAGGAATGATGGACCTAGTGGTGGGAGAAACTTTAGGGCTGGATCAGTTAGGAAGCTCTGCCTTGTAAATAATGTATAAGATGTCTGTAGCTTTAGCTATGATTTATTGTCTATTTCACAGCTAAATGAATGAAAGAGGGTGGAAAAAAGAAACTTATTGTTTAAATCTAAATAATAAAGAGCACCTTTGAAGCCACGTGACCGACTGGCCAGACATTTGTTATTCTAGCTGAACTAAACTTTTAGTGCTGATCCAAACACATGTTCTCTTTTTTATTCCTCACTGAAATAGTAAGTCTCCTGCATCATGGCCTTTCCTAGTGTGGGAGTCTGTTATTAAGATAGAGAAATGAACATCAGATATAATATTACCTAATGTAATACATCGAGTGAGTTGATGGTGTTTCGTGGATAATAGGCAGTTGCTGAAGAATACTGTTTTTTGTACTTCTGGTTCTTGGCCAGTTTGACTTTCTGGACTAAATGGTTTTGAACCCCATTCAGCTTAGCTGCATAACCTTGAGACTGGCATTGGTGTCTTGTCCCTGATATTTACCCTCTGTTTTCTCGCTAGCCCGCGTTGCACTTATTTTATTGTCAGCGTTGTTTGCCAACAAACACTGCAGAAGGCACGGAGAGGCAAGAAAGCATTCGGTTTCGTATTCTTCCTTCTGGTGGGGTATTCTCTGCCTAGCTCCTCTAAGTAACTTTAAAAACAAAAATCCGTGCTAAGGATGTTTAATAGTTAAGATTTGCTAAGACTAGCCTTGGGCATCCTTAGTAGCTTGAAGCCTCCTTCTTGTAGAAGAAAGAGAGAGAGAGAATGAAGACCTTACTTTAAAACTATATAATTAGATTAAGTGCTGTATTTTTTCAGATTTCAATATGCTATTACATACTCAGTCAAGGAAGGCTATTCCTAAGAAGAGACGCTTGAAAAGTCAGTAAATAATATGTTGTGCTTAACAAACATAAAAGCAGTTGGCTCTGTTTTCTTCTTTTTGGTTTTATTTTGAATGTTTTTGAAAGAAATGTTAATTCGCAGAACACTGGTTTTCTTCCCGTTGATTGTCCCTGGTTTTGGGGTCTTGTTGTTGTTTGCTGTTTTCTAAATGATAGTAAAGCTTTGCTGTATGTGTACCTACATTTTTTTTTCCTGGACATTTGGACATTTCTTGGAAACTGATCAAAGTTCATCACTTGGCTTTTATTAGTGTTTTCAGAAGAGGTAATAATTTGGTGGTTTTGAATTTTTTACACAAGATATATGTAAAGAGTGATCATTAATAATTTGGTAACTGAATCATTGAAGGAAAGAACTCCCATATTTAAATTAAATATTTTAGTAAGCATCCTCCTGTTTAATTTAGTTTTAATTGCATTATTAATTGTCATGAACAAGATATTCCTAGGGAAAAAGCTGAGCAGATCATCTAATTGCAGCTTTTTCTGCTTTGAATGATAAAGTGCCTTTGATTTGGTGCTGAGCCAGGAGGGCTTGATTGATAATATCTGTCTCAGATGTCACCCTGGGAGAAAAGAATAAAACCTCAGTAGACTTGGTGCATTGCAGCTGTCTCCGCTGCTCCAATTTCTCTGCCCCATTGACGTCAATGGGAGGTTTCAAACCAGTCCAGAGTGTCTAGTAAACCTGCACATAGATGAAATGAAGAGACAGGAAAACACTGATTCATAACCCAGCCCTCACTCCAAAGAGG
Source organism: Vicugna pacos (assembly GCF_048564905.1). NCBI lineage: Eukaryota > Metazoa > Chordata > Mammalia > Artiodactyla > Camelidae > Vicugna > Vicugna pacos. The sequence continues at coordinate 18,162,764 of NC_132999.1, read as the reverse complement.
TAGCTGTTATATTTTCTCAGATAATGGGCAGACTTTTTCTCCTTCCCTGTACTTAAAAAAAAAATTATTAAAATAGCACCAGCCACCCAGAAATGTGGGAAAGCCTGTGACAAGGAATGTGAGCTGTGTAAGCCTTTCTAAAATCGGATTATGTCTCAGTAAGGCACGTTTGTCCAGGGTTCTCAGATATCACAGCCTGCATCCAGCTTGTCTCTAACATCGGGGATATCTGAAGCAGAAAGGGGCACGGCAACTGGCTTTCCCTGGTTGGCAGGACTGGCCCAGCCCCCCAGGCTAGTTCCTGGCACCATTCCCTCCTCACCTCTCTTCATCCACGGCCTTTTGTGTTCAGTTCTAAGTGAGGGGGACCCAAAGATCAGCATATGAGCACAGAGTCGAGTTAGACTATTTTCCAGGGAAGATGACACACTCTTATGGTTGTTGTTTTTTTGTTTTGTTTTGTTTCTTTTGATGAATTTAGCAAAGAGAAAAGACGCAGGAGGAAGCAGAGGAAGAGGGTGGAAACCCACCTTTGGCAACGTTTTTCTTTTTATCAAGCTGCTTTGTCAGCATAATACATTAAATACATGGTAAACTCTAAGCCTCAAAATAATTTGTCCAAGGAGATCTTTTTTTACATGCTGTAACGTAGCAGTTGAGTGACTTGGCTGAGTGTTAGTGTTAATATGTGTCCAAGTGCTGATTTTCCCCCTGCTGTCCAGGTGGACTGCTGGCCAGAATTCCCTTCTTATGCATACCCCTTCCTCATCCTCCACCAGGTGTGGCAGGGAGGGACTCAGAATCATCAAGGAGCTTCCATTTTTATTGAGCCAACAGGCTACATGCAACTGGAAAAGAGCTGAACCTCTGTAACATTTGACATTTACAAGGTATCCCTTCGGTATCCCTTCCACTTTTCACTTTAAAGTCCAACAGACAACCCTGTGAGGCTGATAATGTCATTATCATCATTTTATAGATGAGGAGACCAAGCTTTAGTCAGGTTAAAAGGAAAAACAGAAAATCTTTCCTGAGCCACTCATCTGATAAAAGGCAAGGCCAAGATTCAAACTCAGATTTTTGGAGCTCTCTGTCCATCCTCTGCTTTCTTCATCCTATGTTCAGGGAGGTAGTATTTTTTGATCCTATGACCTATCTTTTGAAATCCCTTCAACTTTGCAGATATGAGCATTCACTACATGCGGGAAGGTACTTTAGGGTAAAAACTGCGCAAGACATGGTTGTTGGCCTTAGGGAACTTAGAATACTGAAGATAAGACATGGATCCCCATTTAACTGCACTATGAGGCCGAATAAGATAGGTGTATAAGACGAAGTGATGGTATTTGATCAGTGCATCCAGAATGAAGTAACATTTCATATAAATACTAAAGGACCAGAGATATTTCAGTAGATAAAGCTGGTGGGTGCGACCATGTGGGCCAAGGGACCTGCATGAACAGAGTCAAATAGGCAAGATGGTCCGAGGAGTGGCAAGAATGACACAAAGGATCTTATTTTGAACCTGAAGGCTGGGATCTGGTGAAGATTTGGTTTGGGTCATTAGCGGCAGACTTTAAATGCCAGGGTGAGGAGTCTGTAATAATGAGACACTTAAATGCTTGAATCTAGGGAGTGAAACCATTAAATCTGTGCTTTAGTGTAATTGGTTAAGCAGCATGTGTAAGGTACAGGAGAGAATAGAAAATCCAGCCCATGATGCCAATTAGGAGTTTCTGTAGACTGGGGGTTGGGGGGGAAGTTTGAGGGAAAAGGATAACGTGGGGCTATAGGAATGCAGTCATTTGTTTAGTTACTTATTGAGCACCTACGATTTGTCAGGCACTGTCAGGCACCAGGTATGAGAATACGACAATCACAGGCTGGTGAGCCGCCTGCCTCAAAGGTCTTTCATTCTACAAAGGACAGACATGGAAAGGAGGAGACAAATTCACCAAGGACGAAGGGGCTAGGACTGAGCACTGAGCAACGGGTGGTCCCAAATGGAAGAAGAATCAGTGCTGACTTGGAAATTTCTCTGCCAAGAGAACACACCCCATAGACTTGTTTGTTGAACGTGCACTTAGTTGACAAGGTCAGCCCTCTTCGGGGACTTTAATAGCACTTCACATGCAAGCTGTACAGCTCAAAGCATCAAGTGCTACGTAAATACATCGTTGTTAGTTGTCAGTGGATTTTTAGTGTATTTTTATTCTAACCAAAATATAAATATTCGGTATGTTTAATCAGGTAAATTGTTTCCCACTATGTTAAAGCAAAGAGTCAAAATGTGTTTATATTCATTATATGCTTTCAAATAATCGCAGGAAAGGTATTTCAAAGGAATATTGCTTGGAACTTGCCTTACCATATAATCGTTTTATCTAGTTGCTGCTGTGACTCTGATTATATGCTAACATAGTATACATGGTGAAAAATGGTATTATGTATTGTGGGCGGAGCTTCTAAAACAAGTGTCTAAGGCGCCAGTGCCCCCAAGGAGGCGGGGGAAGCAATTCAATTCAGCCGCATGTATTGATACGTTTTGTGAGCTACGTCGTCTCAAGCATTTAACAGTTTAAACGTCTAATCATCTCCTCCGAGGTTATTTATATGAGTGATAAGAGTAGAGGGGATTTTTCCTACATGTCCACAAGTCTCAGAACGTATTTATCATGCTGATCTGTGGGTTGTATTGCAAGTAAGATTTTTTTTTACCACGTGTACTTAAAAATTAGCGGACATTAAGAATCTTACCTCACATCTGAGCAACTATGAGCCACATAATTAGGTTATTATCTGGGTAGTAGAAATCCTGAGGATTTTGATAATGACTCCCTTTGTGAGTCTGCCTTTTGTCAAGTGAAGAATAAGGATCCACATGAAAGCCGAGGTGGAGAATTGGAAACATGACCTGGATAATTATCTTCGAGGAGCTGTGTTAATAAAAAATAAGATAATAATAAAATGACCTTCTTATGTCGATAATTACCTCGAACAAACTGCAGATTTGCTGAAAGAGGTTTACTCAACAGTTACTGATGTGCCAGGCATGGCATGGTGCCTGAAATAATGGTCTCTCTCTCTCTCTAGGACTCTTATGTTTTGTAATCCTTCCTGTCCAACTGAAGGATGATGAAACAGACAAGTGACAAATTAAGTCACTCTTTTTGTCTGTAAAATTTAGTTTAAAAAAAAAAAACTGTTTAAGGATCCTGAACAGCCATCGTCTTGTAGCTTAGAATTTAGACTCCACTATAGTGACTGAGTTTTCTGACAGGGTTTTCCAGATTCCACCAGCACCCCTCCCCACGCGCCCCCATCCTCTCATCATGTCCGGCCCTTTCTGCTCTCTTCACCGTGTCATATTGTATTTATCCGTCTTTCTTTCTTTCAACCCTGGGCCATGAAACGCTTGAGGAACATGCCTGTCTCCTTCATCTTTATACCCACAGCACTGAGTAGAGCCTCTGACATTTATTAGCTCCTCAGGAAATGCAGAAAATGTCAGTCAAACTGAATTTTTGACACTGACAGCATGGATTTCATGACTTTGGGGCAAAAGTTTTGTTTTCCTAAGAAAGAGCTCATTTATATCTGTTATGTCTAATAGAAAGGCATGTATTTTGTCATCTCTCAGGTAACTTTTTCAGTGTTGAAGTAGATGAGAATAATTAATAATAATAATAGCAGCATCTATAGTTTACTGAACACTTAGTGTTTGCCAGACATGTGCTAAGCATTTAACATATAATAACATCTTGATCAATTTAGATAAACACTATTCTCTTCATTTTGTGGATGAGGAAACAAAGAGTAATTTGCCCAAAGCCACGGAAATATTAGCAATTGGAAAAGTCAGAGTTAACCTTTTTATTTTTTTGCCTCTAAAGCCTACTCTTAACAGCTATGGGAAATTGGCAAGTTAGCATCTAACAAATCCATTAGAAAAGTTAGGGATTTCACGTGGATTTTATAGACTTCGGTAGTCACATATGAACGGAATGACTATCATGCATGTCTGTCAGTGCAGGGTGATACCTGATTTCACTATCATAACATGGAGAGGAGAGTCAGATGTGGCTACAAGAAAGGAATTTCACGTTGTTTGCCTGGTCTTTTAGCATCTAGTTATATCTGAAAACGTGATTATTTTTTAACTCACCTTTGCTTTGGTCCTTTTAATATGAAAAATAAGCTTTATAAAAGTTACTGTATAGGGAGTCAAAAGACTTGAATTCTAATCTCAAATTTGTATTTTTTAACCTGTATGATCCTACACTAATTCTTTAAAGATCCAGAGCCTATTTCTTGGTTGTCAAATCAATGAACTGAGTGGAGCGGTAGCTTGGGTTCACCATATCCCCTGCCTTCCTGTTCCTCTGCTGAGCTCGGTTTGCTTCTGAGCAACCTCTGAAGTCCGATATCAGCGTGATTTGGTGACAGATAGTTTGTGGGGATACTTTTAGGGGAATATTTTCATCTCAGAGCTTTATGAGGGTAATCTCCACTGGGTTCTCCATGGTTTGGGACTAACATGAAACTTAACGAGTGAGGGGACAATGGTTTTTGAAATATTAGCACTTTCCTACATGTGGCCTTTTAACCTTCAGAAACATTGACCAAGACACTCTTAAATTGATTCTAGCTGACATTTGGAGAAAAATCATAAATTGAGATTACTATCTCTAACAGAACGTTTATGTGGAACTATTGGCAAAGTAAAAAGGAGACCTTAGGTACTATAACTTCAGCATCAAACGGGCTTTTGCTGCAGAAAGATGGTTTTAGTGGCTGAAACCATCACAGCAATAGAGTCATGATGCTGGAAGGAGCCTTGAGGAGCCATCTGTCTGGTCCACCTTTCTGCCTGGGGCCATGTCGCATTTGAGCTATAAAAAGAGATTAGAAATCTTTCTTGTTTTTTAAGGGAGATTCCACAACTTCCCCTGGCATCCTTTTCCAGTAACTGACAGAGTCACCTGTCAGCAAATCGTTCTCCAGAGCGGGCCTAAATCCCTAGGGCTGCAGTTTGAGTTCATTTTCTTCCATCCTTAGAGGTAAAGCACAGCTGGTATTATAACTCCTCGTGTACATGAAGACAGTTACCAAGATGTTATTCAACGTTCATCCTAAAGCCAAATCCTTGAAACTTTCTTCATAATTTCTTTTTGTCTAACCCACTAATCACCTTCCTTTTGCACATATAAACTCTCCCCAAGTCTTCATCTTCTCAGTTTTGAGTCCCAGGGTAATATATAATTGCATATTTAGCTATTATACCTTGTGAATTGCTTAGGTGAAGATCATACATGAACATGATGATTTGGATTCTGTTTCTATTTAAGCAAACATATGCTGAAAATGTTTCTTTTTAACATTAGAAATGCAAAGCATTGTATTAACAGCTAGAGAGATTATGAGGGTGCATATTGCCTTCAAAACCCCAAATTTATAAAAATCATAAATTAAAAATTAATAAATTAAGGGAGACTCTTTTTTAAATTATGATCATTTTCCTCTACTTTCTGTTCCCAAGCTAAGTAGAAGTTTGATATAGTAAGATAAGATAAGATTTGGTGTCAGACATCTCCAGTGTCAGTCCTGGATGTAAATGGACTCACTGGGCAAGTATATTATACCTTATAAGCTTTACTTACCTACTATGTGGCAGAAGATGATAATAATAAAAATGGTGGATTCCTTGAAGGCCAGGATTATTTCTTATTTATTTTTGTATCTCCAGAGCCTAGCCCAATCCATAGCATAGATTAACAGTCACTTAATGTTTGAATTTCACTGAAAGGTTGCTTGGGAGAATTATAAGAGATTTATATATGTGAAAATATTTGATCAACTATTGAACTCTACATTACTGTGAGTCATTACTATTAATTTTTAAAAAGTAATTATTAGGAGTGAATTTTTTAAAAATTTAAACTAAACTTTGATCTGCATTCATTTTCCCAGGAATATCTCTGCAATCCATTTGTTACTTGTCTTGTAAAAAGTTGTATAAAGATGGGTTTCTTAAAATGAATAATCAATAGTACACAGTTTACTACTTGGAGTTTAGTGCTTAGTCTCTTCTGATGAGCAATCTAAGAATGACAAATGAATGCAAGATGCAACTAAGATGACCTCCTGGAGCCAATCGAAAGTCACCCTGGCACCAGGAGAACAGAGCTACTCTGAAAAATTTATATTTTTCCAGAGTTCCCGTGACCTTGTGTACATCTCCCTATGTGTCAGAGAAAATCAGGATATCTTTGACTGACAAGAGCACCCAAAGGTTTAAATAACATTGCTTTATTTATTAACAACATGACTAAAAGGAGTCTTTTAGGTACTTGACCTTCTTCTGTGGGGCACATTGCCAGAGGATTGGAGGAGTAATACAGGGGAAATTTATATGTCAGAGACTTACAATGGAATTTTTGTAAATCGTAGCTTTATCTTTTTAAAGAGTACCCTCCCCTGTCTTTGCACTTGACTTACAAATATTTGACTCAAGGAGCTTTAACTTCTAATCAAAGTGGTTCGAGTTGAGATCTTAGCTATGCCATGAAGGTGGATACCAGGGAAAATCAGCCAGTCTCTCTAACCTTTCCCAATTTCTATAAAATGGGAAATTTTTAAAAAAGTTCCTTAGACTCCTGGCACTATTGGATTTTTGATAACTTCATTACCTTCTTCACTTCTCTGTCATTCTTCTATTTTGCCAATCTGGTAAGTAAGAATTAGCTAGTTAATATGATTTGTAAAACTAGTATGTTTGATGATTTTAAGAGACCCCTGCAAGGAGTGGTTGAAACTTTGATAAAGCTTATTGAATTTCTTTCCAAGAGTGATATTGATCGCTTGATAATGACACAAAGCTACAAAGCTCTGAAAATATGTTCTATTTTGAGGAACTGAGTTAAAAAAAAATCATATCTTTAAAAGTGAAAATTGATTCCAGCCTGCCAAGGCCAAACAGTATGAGAAAAAAATTCTCTAGACTAGGAATCGGGAGGCCTGGGTTTGGAGCCAGCTCTGCCACAGATGCACAAATTAGACAACCTTGGGCAAGTCACTTTTCTTTGCTGGATCTTAATTGCTTCCTCTTTGAAATGAGAGCATTATATCCAAGGTGTTCCCGTATCAACAGTCTAGGTACTGAGATTAAGACACTGTTACCCTCTCAAAGAGACACTGCCTGGATCACTGAAGGGTTGGGGCTCCATCTTGTTCTGTCATCCTGACTTCGGGCACAAAGGACTTCGGTGAAGTGACATGATGGCCCTGAGGCCAGCACATCTCTGAAGGGACAATACCAGGTGCCCCAGTGTGAACACAGGAAGATTCTGGGGCCACTCTGTCCCCTCACATTTCTGCTTTCAGTGAAGATCATACTGTCTTGATTGGTAAGAAAGTTTATCACTAATTATAAATGAAGAAAGAACAATGGCAAACAGAACACTAAGCAGGAGTTCAGGACAAAGAAAATAACAGAAAGAGAGTAAAAACCATACAAATCTGAAATCAGACAAATACTTTACTTTGCTCAATCAGATTTCAGAGATTGAAGCCTGAGCCAGTTTTCTGTTGCTGCAGTCTCTGTTGAATGTACCAAATTAGAATATCACTCTTGGTAATGTAATTTTCCTGGGGCTGGAAGGGTATAGATATTTGTGACTCTCCCACTTCTGGCTTAAATTAGATCTCTTCATTTGGAATAAAAAATATATTTGAAAAGCTGATATTTGTATCTTTCTCCACGCTCTTTGCACTTAAAAAGGGTCCATGTCTAATTGTGTGCTTGGCCTAGAACCATATTCTTAACCATAGCAGATGATAAATCAACTCATTTCACCCAACCATAAAAGGCAAAGTAATTTATCGATGTTAATATCTCAGAGCTAGCAGTAGTCACTTCTGCTGTTAAAGAGAGTAAGAAAATCAGCCAGAGACACACAGAATATTTATTGCTTTTATAAGCAGAATATTCGGGAATGGTGTTTCTCACAGTAAAAACTGAATTGAAATGCTCTACAGATTTGCCATCTAAACTACAGTGAAGAATCGTCTTTGCTATTTCCCTACGGCTGATGAGGGAGAATACAAAACCCAAAGAGCATTGGTTTCTTCAAAATCCCCTGTCTCACACTTGGAATTCCTATTTTGTATACATTAATGTTTTTCTCTCAAAAGATCCAGATTAAAAATGAACTAATTTAAAGCCTCAGGGTAAGGCACACAAGAAATACATAGACAAAATTTTAGAATCCCTAACAACTTAAGATTCACCCTGAAAGCGTTTAAAATGCACTAGCATTTAATCTTGAGAAAGAAAAGGAAGACCCCACTGCTATATATTTCGGTTCAAAATTTACTGCTGTTTCACTGGAAGAGGAAGGAACAGGTTTCTGTTGAGTTGGCAGGTTGGTGTGCTTGAATGGAAGAGAGAGAAGTAGGCCAAAGAAATCACACTGCTTTTAGTACTTTCTTTGCAAAGAGCTTTTTTGGACCAAGTCCATGACTGCTGCAAGTGAGAACTCGGTCGCAAGAAGAATGTGAGTGGAGATCAAGTAGGCTGTGGCTTTGTATTAATACACGATTAATGGTACGAATGTTAATTTGAATCTGGAGACTTAGAAGCAAACCAAGTGACTAATATTCTGCAGTGAGCCTCACACCCCTTTCCTAGTGAGTCCTGGAAGTAGAGGTCGTTTATTAAACCTGACCCCAAAATCCACTCTTTCAAGTGATTGCAAAACAGTTGGTGTTAGAGTTCTAGGTCTTAACTTGAAACTCACTCATCATGGTATTATTATTAATTCGTCTGTTTTACATATGAAAAAGGGAAACAGAAAAGTCATTCAACTAGTAAATGGTCCTTTCCAGTCAAGGTTTCAAATCCTAGTCAGTTGTGTCCACGTCTTGTTGCCTCCCCTGGTGTTTTTTTGTGTTTTTTTTGTTTTTTGGGGTTTTTTTTTTTGCATTCAGGTGGACTGACTGCTTTGTTGTTCTTCACGGCCAGTAGTGCCTGTCTTCTTGCTGGGGCCTTCTAGGTGTACACAGTGACTGAAGGGACACAGGGGGAAGGTGAGGGAGAGAGCCGACGCCACCTACCGGGAATCGAGTTCAGGAACGGTCATCTTCCAGGACACTGGTTGGGGGTGGCGGTCGTAAGGCTTCGAAACGCCTCACTTCCCCCCAGAACCTCTGCCGCTCCTCCCCGCGGCCTGCACTGCCAGGCACCCTCACACCTGAGCACTTTCTCTCAGGGGCCCCTTTCTGTTTCTCCTTCCAGTCCAGTTTCCTTCAGGGAAACGGGCAATATCCACTCCCCACCGCCCTCCACGGAAGTGAAATCCAGTTACGAGGTTAAGTTGAATTGCCCTCCCAGACGGCTTCTGTTTCAGGGTCCCCGAGAGTCAGCATTAGGAGACTATCTGGCCTAGAGCACAGACAGAACCTCCAGGGGCCGTGCGGCCCAGCTCCGCACGCCAGCACCTCATCTCACACGTAGCCCAGTGACGAAAGGATGGATGTGTCTGGTCATCCTGAAAAGGAAGGTGAAAGAAGCCGCAAGAAGGGAGAAGACTTGGCCATGCTAGGTGTATAATCATTTCCTAGCTTTAAAAAAAAAAAAAAAGATCTTTCAGGTAGGATAATAATACATGATACTGTGGGATGTGGATCATTTATTATAAAGATCTTCATTCATTTTGCCAGCAGCTGGCTGGGTTCAGAAATAGGCTTGCTAGGACTGTCACAGGTAAAGGGGCTGGTTAGTGCTGGAGCTGGGGTCTGACCTGGGCAGCCCAAGGGTGGCTGGAGTCCGCCCAGGTAACCTGTAGGGCAGAGAGTGTGGAACTCACGCAACTTTGTGTGGAACTTCAGAGACTATGATCTTCCAGCTCAGGGCCTGGTTTTCATTCGCCTTTGAAATTTCTAGTGTGCGAGACTAAAACATGTGAATTAAACTGAAGATGCGTTACAGGGCTATATAGGAACAGGCGTCTGCGTTACAGCATTGGCTTCAGATGGACTGACTGTACCGCCGCTTACCGCCGCTGCCCTTTCGTGCTTTCTTGTTTGTCTTTCTCAGGCCAGACATGCCAGGCTGAGTCCACTTTTGGGTGTATAACCAAGGTTTGTACTGAAAGGAAATCCTGTATTTTTTTTCTTCAGCCACAAGCTTTGCTGAAAATAATACTGGAACTGAGTAAATAAGCACAATTTATGGGGCAAAAATGTACACGTTCTCAATTCTCTTTAAGATAAGTGGAAGGTTAAAAGATTAGGGTTTTTCCCCCCAGTTTCATTGAGGAATAATTGCCAAACATCACTGTGTAAGTTGAAGGTGCACAGTGGTTGGTTTGATTTTTTTATATATTGTGAACTGATTACCACAGTAGGTTCAGCTAACATCTAAAAAGATTGTTTTTGTTTTTGTTTTTGTTTTTAGAATAACTCATTTACAGTCATGTTATTTCTTTATTATCTGTTAGATTTTCTGTCTTTTGATTGCCATAATTTATGCTTAATAATATATTGTTTCATAATGAGGGTGTTAACAATAGTTCTTGATTAAAATAGCAGTAGCAGGATGAGAGCAAATGAAATGTTTCTTAAAGTGATTTATGGTGTTAAGTCTCAAGAATTTAGAAACTAAACACCAATTATTTACACAGATGGCATTTTGCTATCGTAAATATTTATGAAACCACAGGTCACTGAAGATACAAATTAATTTCCTGCCAGTGACCAACAATTTAAGGCAAATGAAAAACATTTTCAAAACAGAAATGTCTTATATAAGAAATAGCTTAACCCTATTGCTGACCTTGTTACTGGCAAGAGTCTCAGAAACTGAATCAGATTTTGGGGGTTTCTAATTTTTTTAAGTTATTGGGAAATACAGTGTGCTCAATTGCTTATATGATACACAAGATAAAGAAAACAAAACAATAACTATTCTAGGATGCCGTCCCCGTTGTAATGGTGAGTCACTGCCTGCAGCAGTCATAATGAGAGAAGAATCTGTTTATTCCTGCTCTCCAAGCCTCGCACAATGAAGCCGTGCAGAAATTATATAATTATTCCTCCTGGATGGATTTTCTTAGTGGTTTGTAATTACAAAATACTCTCTGAGTACTTCTGTAGCCTGAAATTAAATCCTCAGACTTGCATGAAGAACCAGAAGGTTTGATCTCAGCTTGTTTATCCTCTTTATGTTTGATTTTACCAATTAATCGGGTAGCTTCCTAGGTGTTAAAATGTGACTTCTTCATCTTTTGTATGGCTCAATTACTTAGGCTAATTTTAAATAAACCTAAGGAAAACCACTTATTTTCACAATCACACAGTATATTTTCCCACTAATTATAACTGCTTCCTGTATGAATTAAAATAGCCTATGTTGCTAATGTTCCGTGCACTCTCGGTTTGCCCCCTTCAATTATTTCCTGTCATTTTGGCCATTGCTCATAAATGGTTGCTGATCATTCCCATCATTTTCTCTGAAAGGAGCTTTGAGGACAAGCACAGTTTTCTATTACACAAGCTATTGTTGGTACTACTTGTTTTTACTCGCTCTCTCCCCGACCCCAGCTAACAACTGTTGAGAGTGTACTACGTTCCAGGTGATGAGGGTGGAAAGATGAATGACTCCTCAAAGAATTCTGGTCCAGGTGGCACCTACTTCCAGCAAACTGTGCTAGCTAGCACCTGCCCATGCAGGTTATTAATAGGTGCCTAACTCCTTGAAGATTTTTCTTCTTAGGAATAATTCCGAAGGTAATTGTCAATGGAAGCCCTGATATTCTTTGTCTTCAGAAGACTCTCATTACTTTCTACGTGTAGGTATGGAGAGCCTAAAGTATGCTTCAACATAGTGAGTTATCGTTACAACCAGGGCCATGCAGTAAAATCATTAATTTCCTGTACGTACCTTCTTGCTCCTCCAAAGTCATTCAGACTTTACAAAACAGGACTTACTCCATATGTTGTTTAAAACAAAGCTATCACAAATAAGAAGAAGACTACAATGGGTAGGTCCATTAAATACGTGCAGAAGAGCCATTGATTTGGTAATTGCCAAATAATACTGTGCTAAATGCTTTGCCTGTATTGTCTCCTTTATTTCTCACACCAGCTATTGGACGTAGGTGTTGTATGCAGTCGTATTTACAGTTGAAAGCTTGTAGGGCTGGAACGTGCACGCCCGAAGCTCTTAACTGGTAAATAGCAGCAAGCCAGGATTGCCTTGACTCCAAAGAACACGCTCCAGCCCCGTCCAGCTTCAGACTCTTCCCTCAGAATTCTCTTATGCTCAACAGACTATGCCGGATATGAATCCTCAGTCTCATGTCAGGCCACCTCATAAGCTTTAGACCTTTCTCGTGTGTGTTTCACAGATAGTGGGAATTCGACCTAGTTACGACGTCTACATGCAAGGAGTTGCCAACCCTGAATTCCTCAGGAGTAAACTAGTGTGTAGCATTACTCAAAACACTATGAATTCAATTCCATTGCATGTGGAAACTATTCCCTGAGTTTCTACCATATGCTGAGTAGTTTCACAGTATCTCCTTTAGCCCTCATTGTAAAATAGACGAGGATTCCAATGTTCTAAAATCCGGAGTAATTTACTCAAGATTACATAGCTGCTAAGTGCATGGAGTATCTTGGATTCAGACTCAGCTGTTTGGTTGCAAAGTCTTCACAAACTACACTATTAAGTCAGAGCTTAAGTTTCCATACATGTGCGTTTGGCCAGTGTGTGAGTTTTTTAATTAACCCTGTTGAGATATAATTTACGTATAATAAAATGCATACTTTTAAGTGTGATACATTTGATGAGATTTGAAAATTTTTTATGTGTCTTTGGAATCACCACCCCTCCCAAGCTATACAACATTTCCATCACCCAGCAAATTGCTTTGTGCCCTTTTACAGTATCCCCCACTCCCTTGCCTCGGGCTACCATTGATTTGATTGCTATCAGTACAGATTCATTTTGCCAGTTCTAGGGCATCACTTGAAAGGAATTGTACAATATATACTTTTTGTGCCTGCTTTTTTCACTCAACATTATATTTGTGAGATTCACACATATGGTTGCAGTCGCTCATTTTTTATTACTGAATAATGGTCCATTTCATTGTTATATGATTTTTTTTTCCATTTGCCTGATGATGGATATATGGTTGTTTCTAGTTAGGGGCTATTACGAATCAAGCTGCTATGAACATTCACATCACAGTCTTATGGGCTCACGGGCATCGTTATCCTAAAACATTTCTGGAGCTCTGCATTTGTCTTGAGGGATGCTCTGACTGCCCTTCATACAAGCCCAGTCTCGTGGACCAAAACATGGACTCCAGCCAATCTGTGAAACACATGTTTAGTTTTGGCATTTTTTTCCCTCAGATATTTGGTTATGTGTTTACACTGACTCCCATTTGCGTTGCAGTGTGTCCTTTTGATTGACTGCATTGTTTTTAGGGCAGTGATCTTTCTACTTGCATGTGAGTGGTATTCATCACTGTATCTATCAGTCAGGCTTCCTAGATCCAAGGTTCTGAAATTGATCTGGGCTCCCTTATAAAGTAGATGAATTTATGGAAAGGATAGATGGTCGTTCATGCGATCACCAAGAACCTACAGGACAAGGGTTTGTCAAGGAGGCAGGAGTGAGGAAAGCTAGGCAGCTGCCTGGCCCACAGCCAAGGTCACATCACAAAACCAGTCTGTTGATGACACTGCTGCCTCAGCTGTTGACACTAGACTCTGTGTCCGCTCCTGGTCATAGGAGCATAATTAGTTACTCCACTTTCCCACTCTGCCTTTGCAAGGCTGCTCCTGTGAAGCGTTCAGTGGGGCCATTGATACGGGCTGAGGAGGGGGAGCAGAGCGCAGGAGCAGGCACGCTAGAGGCGCGGGCTAAAAGCCGTGCCTTCCAGTTAAGACATCAGAACTTGCTTGAGCACTTGTTCCTTTGAAAGAGCGTGGCAGGGCGGGGCATGCCTGATTTTAAGGCTAGAAAGATTAGTTGTGCCATCCATGACTGACAGCCTAGGCTACATGGTCTCCTGAATCCCATGTAGTGTGAACGTGGTTTATGGATTTAGTCTTTACTCGTCTCAGACACTAGTCAGATACAACTTCTTACTTGTGTAAAAGGCATGGCTTTTCTCTGGGCAATCAGACTACACCTTCTCAGTCCATTCACTTCTAAAATTCTAGCGGGCATATTACCCCTCCCCCTCCTCAGACCCTCAAGACCTCCTCTCTTACTCCCTCTCAGTTGATTATCCTTTTTTCTAATGCACTGAAGCCATAGGAGATTTCCACGGACTCCCAGCTACTAGCATCTGCTCTCAAATATTCTCTCTTCCTGCCTGTAGATGAATTATCTGTGCTTCTACTAAGGCCAATTAAATAGTAATGCTGTATGTTGGAGTGAATGATACTGGCTTATTAATAATAAAATAATACTCTACTATATGCAATGCATGCATCTCATTTAATCCTCACAGCAGCATTTTCAATAAGGTGCTTTAATTAGCCTTGATTTATAAAGAAAGACACTACAACTTAAGAGGAGCTAAGTAAATTGCCCAGAGTTCCACAACTGGTACAAAGAAGGTGACTAGGTTTGCTTAACTTCTAAAGAGAGCTTCAGAAGATGTCGCAGTTTAGGGATGTTCCTCAGTGTATGACGGACTATAGCAGGTCTCTTGTACCAAGTTACCAGATTTAAGCCTTCAACTCTGTCTCAGATAGTTGGTGTTCTTGCCCAGTGAGTGGTCTCAAACCTTTATCCTTTTTTTCTTTTTATTGAAGTATAGTCGACTTACAATGCTGTGTTAGTCTCTGGTGTACAGCATAGTGAATCAGTTAAACACATATATATTCTTTTTCATATTCTTTTTCATTATAGGTTACTGTAAGATATTGAATATAGTTCCCTGTGCTATACAGTAGAAACTTGTTGTTTTTCTATTTTATATATAGTTAGTATCTGCTTATCCCAACCCCCCCGTTTATCCCTCCCTCACTCCTTTCCCCTCAGGAGCCAAAAGTTTGTTTTCTATGTCTGTGAGTTTATTTCTGTTTTGTAAATAAGTTCATTTGTATCATTTTTTTTAGATTCCACATGTAAGTGATATCAAGTGGTATTTGTCTTTCTCTGTCTGAATAACTTTACTCAGTGTGACAATCTCTAGGTCCATCCATATTGCTGCAAATGGCATTAATTTATTCTTTTTTATGGCTGAGTAGTATTCCATTGTATAAATATACCATAATTTCTTTACCCAGTCATCTATTAATGGATATTTAGGCTTCCATGTCTTGGCTATTGTAAATAGTGCTGCTATGAATATTGAGGTGCATGTGTCTTTTCGAATTAGAGTTTCCCCCAGATATATGCCCAGGAGTGGGATTGCTGGATCCTATGGTAAGTCTATTTTTAGTTTTTTGAAGAATCTCCATACTGTTTTCCATAGTGACTGCACAAAATTACATGCCCATCGACAGTATAGGAGGCAAAGCTTTATTCTTGATGGATCAGCACCTTGAGGTCCTGCAAGCACAATACTGATGGAAGCTTTTCCTGCCTTCTACCACGAGATATAGGGCATCAGGCAGTACTCTACAGAATTTCTTGAATTCCTTCAATATTTTCCCTTGCCCTCGTTGTGAGCAAATATTGTTCATAGCCTGTCAATAAGTTTCAATTCTTATCTTAGTCTTCTTGACAAAGAAAAGTGACAGCAAAACATATCACCAGTGGTTCTGCCATTAGGAAAATGGCTCTTCCCCACTGTCCTCCTGGTCACCCCTCGGTCACCTCTCCTTTTTTATGTGAGAGAACCTGCTTGCAGTTGGTACCAAACTTCGTCTGGAACCACCATTGAATCCTCTTCCTCTCATGACCCGAGCAAAGGCTCTGTTTGCTCTGTCCCTCCTTTACTTCTCTCAATTCTACTTCTCTGGCTTCTACTTTCTTTCCTTCTCACTCTTTTCTCTCAGCCGCATGGGTTTCGTGCTGTCCTTCAGTCAGAGCTCAGATGCACACTCCTGCCGTTTAACCGCTGTTCTGGCAGTGTCCTCTGCCTGAAATGCTGCGCAGCCCCATGTCCACACGACTGACTCTCTGACCACCTTCCAGCCTTTGCTCCGATCCCACCTTCTGGAATAGGCTTGACTTCCCTTCCCCAACTCCTGGTCCTCGTTACCTTTCTCTGTTTTGTTTACTCTTTTAGGGCATGCATTGCTTTTTACTATACTATGTAATTTACTATTTGTCATTTTTATTTATGACTGTCTTCTCTCCCCACGAGAACGTATTTCCTTCACGTCACTCCTTTCGTGTTCACTGATCTACCACAGAAGCACCTAGAAAAGTTCCTGGCCCATTAGGCTCTCGTTAAATATTTGTTGGATTGATGCAAATCCTGGAGGCCTCCATCATGATACGCTTTCTGAGACACGCTGTGAACTCCAGACACCTCCCTAGTCTACACGACACTGGATAAGCTCAGACCTAAGGAGCAAGTGGCAGAGCTGCATGCCCGGCAGCACAGCACAACTCAGCCCCACAGGAAGGCCTTCCGTAGCTCTGGACCTGACTCCGAGCCAGAAGCCTTCAAGGCTCCCGGCCAGTGAGTCTCGGCAGAGCAACGGAAGTTTGGTATAGAGGGCCTCCAGAGTCTGCAGAGGGGGACAGGGTGGATAGCTCAGTGGTAGAGTGCATGCCAAGCACGCATGGGGTCCTGGGTTTGATCCCCAGTACCTCCATTAAAAATAAATAAGTAAATAAACCTAATTACCTCCCCCAACAAACAACAACGACAGCAAAGTGTCTGGAGGCCTCTGAAGCTTTGTTCTTCTTTCTCGGCAGTGGCTCAGTCAAACCTTATTTTCCAGATGGGTTTATATTGTTGTGGTTCTTTCCAGTTAAATCAGGAAGGGCCTTAATTGGCTCTGCCCGTTTAGTTCAGCTCCAGAGGCCTCATAATTCATTAGCCTGTGTACCTGGAGACACTCTCATTGTCCATCATTAAACTCTCTAAAGGAAATCTCCTGCCTGAGGTGGCTGTAGAAAGCTCCTTGAGACTGAACTAGATACACTGCAGTGGCACAACCTTGTCCACCAAACTTAAATAAGTGTCCTAAGGAAGGACCAAGATCCCTTGGCTTTTTTTCTCGTTCAGATTTTGCTGCCCTCCCTGGGAACTCCCTTCCAGGTGTGGCCTTACAGCTGAAGTCATCAGTCCTAAAACTCTCTTTCCATGTGTGTCCTAAGATGCCTATTAAGTCTGCAAATAGAATTCTTGGTGTCCAGACGTGGTATCCAGGTGTACCATGGGCCGTCTTAATCCCTAGATCCTTGCTACATACCTGAGGCATTTCTGGTTTTATTTTTTCTTTCAGTTTTAAATATGTAAATAAATGAGATCTAATTTGCATAGAGGGCTGTTTAAGTTTAAGCTGTATAGCATACCGACTTGGCTCACATATGTTACAAAATGATTAGTGTGTAAGTTTAGTTAGCATCCATCATCTCATACAGTTACCAGAAGTGTCTTTCCCCTTGTGATGAGAACTTTTAGGATCTGCTCTCTTAGTAACTGTCAGCTATATCACACAGCAGTGCTAACTGTCGTCATCATGTTGTGTCTTATGTCCCCGGGATTTCTTTATCTTCTAACTGAAAGTTTGTACCTTCTGACCACCTTCACCAAGCATGTCTGTTTTCAAAGCAACTTCACCTTAGCACTATAAACATTATTGCTGCAGAATAATAGGTTTCAAACTGACTTAACATAGTCTGTGCTTCTCGTCCTTCCAGGACCTCCTCTCTGAAACCTGAATTTATAAGCAATAACCAACTGTATACAGTAAAGTCAGTTTTCTCCTTCTTCTTGCTTGATGGGGACCACATGTGTGTCTGGGCCTCCCTGCATTCATTTGTTTTTGGTCCATTGCTCCTCCTCCATGCATTTACTGTGGCTGGGAATTTAAGAACCTTGGTGGCTTTGGGCTCCAATGTAACATCAGAGCATCTCTGCTTGCATTCATTCAGTTCTTCTTCACACTGCCCTGAATGATTTCCTTGGAAACACAAATGTGATGATCTGATTATCTCATTCTTATCTACTAAAATCTTTCCATGCTCCCCCATTTAGGAGAAAAGTTTAAACTAATTATGATGACCAGCTCTCTCCATAATCTAGTCCTGTGTGTCTTTACAGCCCTTTCTGCTTGCCATGAGGATGCCTACTGTACAAAAATAGTATTTCCGTATTAAAAAATTGAAATGTCACCCTGAACATACCTGTGGCCAGAAATAGACTGTGATCTCGGGGATAATACAATGAAAGCTAAACAACATCTTTTTCTTAAGTGAAAAACTTAATTTTATTTCTGGCCCATGTTCCCTAACTCCAAAAGTGGAACAACCATTGGGAAACTGTACTTCTGGGATCAGTACTATATTTAGATTTTATGTGGGGAAAAAAAGCCTCTGTTTAGGCAAAAAGAAAAATCAAAAGACTCCTCAGATCTTTTATTCATCCCCTACTTTCCCTTCTGGTGTTTCTTCATAGCTGTGATTGATTTTCAAAGCAGGAGACAGTGGAGTAAAGGGAAATCACAGAGACAAGGAAGGGGAATGAATTCTGACCTACTGGGCACTTACCCTTGGTGAGGGACTGGGCTGAAGGGTTGTACATATGTTATCACATCAGTTCTACACACATTTCTCTTAAATATTAATATCCCATAAAACTTGCCTTGAAATCAGTAGTGCCTTAGATCTGATGGAAATGCTGTCTTCGATCTGATGCCTTGCTTAATCTAAGCATTCAGTTTTACAGATCAAGGCTCTGTAATCAGAAGGATTATCACACGTAGCAGAACCAGGATTCGAGCTTGGGTCTGGGTAGTTCCAAACTCCATCAACAAATTAAGACATTACTTTAAATTTAGGGTAAATACCTACAACTTATTACGGTAAATTCAGGCTCAACTGGCTAGGGCAGCCCAATGCAAACTAAATGAAGTTGAAAATAGTCCTCTCTCATCATATGGCCAGGCTAGAAGGGGTGAGTAACAGTGGGAGGGTAGGAATGAGAATCAGGCACACCTCCTGGAACCGAACAGTTACTGGGGTGGGATAGAGGTTAGAAAGTGAACAGCAGTGGGTAAGGATGAAAGCAGAAAGTCCAGACATTTTAGTAGCAGGCGGTAGAAGCCTGCCGTGACAGGTGAGAGAAGTTTAGTAGAAGGCAATGGAGTATTCTGACAAGTAGACAGGGCCCAGGAGGTGGGAAGCTCAGCACAGGCCATATGTAAAGATGCAGAAAAAAGGTCTCAAAGATCCCCCTTCAACAGATTGCAGGTCATAGGAAACACGTCCATGGAAAGGTTAGAGTTTGAGCTAGTCCCAGCAAATATTTTCACTCTAGAGTCAAAGGTTTTGATAGTTGTGAAAAACATGATTTTTCTAGCATGGTATGTGGGACAAAATCCTGGGACTAGGAGATGACAGAGCCAGTGGTATCACAATGCAAAGAACCCTGGGCTGGGTTTCTAGCCCTGCTCTACTGGAAAGAGGAAGAAGAACATTCCAGTGGCTCTAGACTCCACATGAAGAAGGTTAATGTGGAAACAAGAGGACGCAGGAGAAGTAAGCTGGCCAGGCTGCTGCTGGTCAAGTAAAACAATACTCTACCTGAAGCTGGATGACGGCATATGTTTGGGGCCAAAAAACTATATGATAGCTTCTCTCTGCGGGAGTCTTCAGAGATAGAGGATTGGGTCAAGGCTGGACAGACCCCGGAAAACCAGAGACCCCGTTGATCTGGAGACCAGCTCAACAGCATGGGCAGGAGACAGACTGGGGAGAGTTCTTACAAACCAATAAGTGGCCAGTTACCTAAGACTATCTCTGCCTCCCGTATTCTTCCCAGCATCTCCTCTCACCCTAGAGGACTTGGCCTTGAAAAGAGAAGTGAAGCGTTGACATGGAGCCAGACTCTGCACCACCTCACAAGGTGCTGGACCAGGAGGAAGAGGGATGGAGTAAAGGCCAGATGCCTAGCCAGCAATGAATAAGGGGAGAACATAACATTTGATATGAAATTGAAATTGGAGTTTTAAAGTAGCATGAATTGTACTTCTAAAACTGCTTGCACAGCTATGGGGTCTGTCCAGGATGTTATTCAAGGGTCACAGCAAAGGGAATTTTCAAAAGTATGAAGAAAAAATTAGAAGACAGAACGAAACAAAACATTCTTAGTTTATCCCCAACAGAGTTGACATTTTGTTCTAAACAGGTTACACCAGTTTTATTTAAAGTGGTATCACAGTATTCAAGTTTGAATATGTGACTAAATGTCTGAATTTCCTGCGTTACTTTCATGGATTCAGTCCAGGGCGTCTAGCAAGTTGGTCTTTAAATACAATATGTTACTTTTAACAAAAGCATACTTTATTATTAGAGAAGACAAGACAACTTGGCCACAAGCCTGCTTCCTTAAGATATCCTTGAAAATGTCATAAAGCATAATCAACTATTAGCTGGGAACACAGTTTGACACGTTCATTTCCCAGCTAGTCAGTCCATGGTACGCAAGAGAAGAAAGGAAGAAGGATGCGGAAACAACTCATTTTAGCCACAGGAAAGAGGAGGCTGTTGAGAGAAGAAGTTTATCTTGGAGGCAACACAATAATCAATTTGCCCAGTTCTTTTTGGATTTGACTGTGACTCTCTGGACCGCGTGGTCCCAGGCTCGGCCTCAGTCCCTACACACAGCAAGACAAGCTGAGGACAAGTCGTGGCCCTAGATCCAGCCCCAGCTACAAATTCTCTGGCTTTTGAGGTTGAGTCAAGTCTTGAACTTAAATGACTCTCTTCTTATGCCATCCTACCTGCTTCATCTGCTCCAAGTTCGTTCTTTCAACATGAAAAATAAGGCAGGCTGTAACACCTGAAACTAACATTGTGTATCAGCTATATTTCAGTCAGAAATAAAATTTAAAAAAAGAAAGAAAAGTCAGGCAGTTCACTAAGGATAAGAGGAGGAAAGCAGTGGTTGTAGAGGTCTCAGTTTACCCTCTCTAGGCCCCTGCCCACGTGTGCTATTGGTGCCCACATTGAATCTACTGGATCAGTTCAACCTCAGTCATTTTTGAAGACCATGTGTGGCTATTACATTTCATCATTGACTGTTTACCCCAGCATGTAGCAGTCATGGTCTTGGCAAGAAATATAAAGCACGTCCATCTAGGATTATAAATGAAATTCGATAAAGGTTTATGTACAAAAGCATAGGCTGTTAAAGGAACCCATAAGGGATGTTGAGGTGCCTAAGGACTGGCAAGAGTGGGGAGTCGCTGCTCGGGCTGGTTCTGAAGGAGCTGGCAGGGGAAACAGGGTTAGCACAGTGCGGTATGCAGCCACCATCAGAGCGGCAGTGCCAGGCATGAGAGAGCAGGAGAAGAAATGTCTTTCTTCTCCTCCATGTCTCCATTTAGTGCCTCCCATTGGCTGAACTCAACCAGAAGTCAGAAGGCAAGGGAGCCTGAGGGCAACCCCATAGATCACAGAGAAGGGTGGAGAAAGGATGGAGGGTAGGGGTAGAGAGAAGCAAGTGGGGAATAATCAACCTGGCTATTTGGGATATTTATATGGTTTGGTTTAATTATTTTTATTAGTTTTGCCTTTCTTATTAAGAGACTTTATAGGGAAAATTCTTATTTCTCTGTCGAGGCCTGGATTTTGTCACACAATTACTATTTATCTACTAGCATTCCTGGCACTGGAACTGCACCTGGAGTCTTCTGCACAATGTGTCGTTCCCTCCTTACTGTAGCCACAACGGGAATATATTACTAACTACATTTTAGAGATGAAAAAAAAAATCTGTAGCTGAGAGGGGATAAACTTTCCCAAGTTCTCATAACAGTAAATGGCAGAACTGAAATTTGCATCCAAGACTTCTGATGTCCAATCCATTCTTTTCAGGCACTGGGAAATGAATGCACTCTAGCATGGATGAAACTGGATCAAATCCTAACACACGTGCATTTATACACTCAATCACTTAGCCATCCATCCATGCATCCATGTATCCACCCACCCATCCACTCATCCATCCATTAATTACTTCTCTAGACCCCACTGGGGAGTATTCTGAAGTGAGGAAATGTGCGTTAAGTTACACAGTACTGCTCTGTCACAGCTCTGTGTGACCTTAAGTAAGTCCTGTTAAAACTCTGAGCCTCAGGTTTTTTCACTGGAAAAGAAAAGAAGTGACCTAGTATAGTGGATTCAAACTTACTGTTTTAACTACAGGAACCTTTTTTAAAAAGTAAGATCCTACTTAGAAACTTAAACAGAATTCATGAAATTGAAATTCTCTGGATGAAACCTGGAGAGCAGACTCTGGGAATCCTGGTACGTATTTTCCTGGATCCTGACTCCACTTGGGTTCACCCTCAAAGGTCTCCATAGAGTGCAAGTAGACAACCACTGGGTCCCTCCTGGTTTCTGAGAACCAATCCAACTCTGACAGCATGTGGGTCTGTGACTGACCTCCCTATTCTGTGTAAACACGAGAGCAGGGAGAGAGATTCTGGTCATGTTCCCACTAGCAATTAATGACAGCACACTAGGTATAATTTCTAGAAGATAAGAAAGATGAGGATGTTTATAATTCCTCCAGTTAGCAGGCTTCAGCTCATTTGTGAAATCACTGAATTTTTCCAGGCCTAAATTTATAAGAGGCTGTCCTCTATGATTCTATTTTCTTTCTCTTCTTGTGTCTAAATTACACTCATCCTCAAACTGTAGTGATATTTTATTTCCCCAAAACGCAACCAATGATGAGGCTATAAAATTGAAGAGTATAAGTGTTTCCAATTCTAGACAGAAAATAGTGTATATTTCTTCAACTGTGACCCAGATAAGAAAAAAAAAGGGGAGCGGAAATTGCATTTAAACTTCCAAAAAATAGTTTTGTGTGTGCCTGAAATCTCGCAGGAACAGCCATTGCTGAATAAATTGATGTTGTTAACTGTTTATAGTCCCCCTTCCTATTAAACTGTAGATTTTTTTAGGGGAAACTATTTAAATCCTAAGTGTCATAATAGCACTGTGTACATAGTAGATGTTTATTGACTATCTCAAATTAATTCGAAGGCTATTATGCATACAATTTATAGAGTATATTTTAGGTATCATGAGAAAATTTTCTGGAGGCAGCATTTGAAAAGAGCCTTGGATGGTGGCTGGGTTTTCAAGGGTGGGAGAGAAAAAATGATTTCCAAGCAATAGAGTAATAGGCAAAATCCAGAAGCGGGAAACTGAATTGTACACGTGGGATTGGAGAAATTCTGTGTAGTTGCTGGTTAAGGATTGAGAAGGAAAGACAAAAACAAAACAAACAAAACAACAACAACAAAAAACCCCAGCATGGCTAGAAAAGTAATTTGAGGCCGAATCACTGAGAACTTTTATTAGCTAGTGAGGATTTTGATAGGCAATGAGAAGACATTAAAGGATATTTTTTTTTTGGTAGTGTCTTTGTCTGGTTTTGGTATCAAAACCAAATTTTGGTGGCTTCGTAGGATGAGTTTAGGAGCATTCCCTCCTTTTCAATCTTTTGGAAGAGTTTGAGAAGGATTGGTATGAGTTCTTCTTGGTATGTTTGGTAGAATTGCCTAGTGAAGCCATCTGGTCCTGGACTTTTGTTTGTAGAGAGTTTTTTTTTTTTTAACATTTTTTATTGATTTATAATCGTTTTACAATGTTGTGTCAAATTCCAGTGTTCAGCACATGTAGAGAGGTTTTTATTGCTGACTTTAGCTCATTTCTAGTGACTGGTCTATTCAAGTGGTCTATTTCTTCTTGATTCAGTTGGGGTGGACTGTATGTTTCCAGAAACGTATCCATTTCTTCTAGGTTGTCCAGTTTGTTTCCGTCTAGTTGTTCAGACACTGAAGGATGTTGAGGAAGGGAGTGGCGGCTTAGTTAGAAATTGATACCAGAGAGATAAAGCCGACAACATTATGTCAGATGGATGGATGGGAGAGAAATTAAAGGCAGGAAGAACACTAGGGGAAGCAGCAGTGTCCTGGTAATGACCCATGGAACACGTCTGTGAGGCTGTTGGGTGCAAACAGATAATGATATTACTATCTGGTGCACAGGAAATGCAGGAAGACCCAGTCCCTATCCAAAACGGTAGCTCCTAACTGTCAGATGGAGGACTAGACAGAAGCTAAGATCCTCCCAGTCAGGGTCTGGTGAGATGTCAGCTGCAAAAAGAGAGAGAATGTCCTCGTGAAGTCCAAGGACAGAGTCATTAGGATGGGGATTTACTGGCCTCTCTCTTTCTCAACTGCCTGGAAAGTGCAGAGGAGGGAGTTAGGGAGATGACTCACTGGCCACACTTCCAGCTGAGTGATTACTTGTTTTTCTCCTTAATGGTCTCATTTTCATTTGCTAAAATGTTATGCTTCTCCCAGAGAATCAATCCTTTTAAATATCAGTGTTCACCGCCCTGCCTCTAGCCCAACAAATTTTAACGTTTCCGTGACCCCTGTGGGGCCTCTTCCCTATTCTTCAGAAGTGCTGTGATCTCGAAGGCACTCTTCTGTCAGACCCTTGTGCATATCTCATGCCACCACTCAACTGTGACGTTCTTGCAAGCAGAGACGCTGTTTCTTCATCTTAGCACTCTTAACATCTTGCATCGGGCCTGGCATTTGATAGAATTAAAGACATTTTGGTTGATTGGTCACATGGAGTTATAAAAATAGCAGTCGCCATCTTTAAAGAATCTGTTTCATTGGGTTTTAGCTGTGGGGTTCAGTTATGTTTTTCTCATAGAAAAATCATGCTCTCATTGCATTTACTATCTTGTTGCATTTCTGCCAACAGCATTTGATAGCATCATCATTCTTGTCTTGTCAGATTGAGTAAATAAAGTCAAACTGCCTCTCACTTAGGGGCTGCTAAGCTATAGGAGTCTCATTCTCCCAAGTGGAGAACTTCGTTATGTACAGGCTCAGGAAAGGATAAGTCACTGGAAGATTTTTCTTCTAATATGGTTTCCCCTGGAATATGGTCCAGTGGCAAGGGCAGCACGATGGCAGGGGTGGGTCATAGGTACCAGTGGACATTTAATATATCCATGTAATGTAAGTGGCATGTTTCTTATCAAATTCTATTGGCTACTATTATGGATCAATTACTCTTACTTGCTGCCATAGAAGTTTCTCAGGTTGAAACTAATTAATAAACCATCACAGAGAGAGCTTTTATAGTTGACACAAATCACTTCACGTGTATAGCATTTTCCTAAATTGTGGTTTCAGTTGTGGCCACAAAGTATACTGTCTCTATTCTGCCTATGGTGTTGAAGACCAAGCCATGGTGTTACCGAACTCAGGTTTGACTGCTCACTGCTCAAAAGCCAATAATTCGAGAGGCAGGTATCAGTAGAAAGGAAAGGTACTTTAATCAGAAAAGCTGGCAATGTGGAGAAATGGTGGATTTGTGTCCAGAGATTAATTCCAAAGATTCTGCTCAGCCGTGACAGTTTTTAAAGGGAAAAATGGAGGGAAGAATCTCAGTGAATCATCAAGGCAGGAGGGTGGATTCTGCATCCTTCTCCATTGCATGCAGACTTGCTGACTCTCTCTTCAAATGTTATCTTGCCCCCGTGATCTGCCTGCAGGATTGCTAAGGGGACTGTTTGGGGTAGAGAACTAATCATTTTTTAACTGCTTAATTCTTCATTCTTCTTTTTATCTAGGAAAAGAATCAGATGAGGCAAAGAATCAGATGAGGCAAGGTATGTGCATTCAAGGAGCACATAAGTCAGGAGTTAGTTTCAATTGCTCATTGATCTCATTCCTATAATTAGGTTTTCTTAGGTCAGAAATGGGCAAACAGGAAAGGGGCAAAAGAGCTGCTTTCAATGGGGAATATTGAAATCCAAAGAAATTCACAAAGCATAATATTAGCTCTTCCCTTGTCCCTGGTTTACCTTTGGCTTCTACACCCCATTTTTAGGCTGAAAGCTGTTTTAATGATCTGGGTTGGGGAATGACATTTGAAGAAATGTTACTTCAGCTGGCATTACAATACAGAGATCAAATTATCCAAATAAAACTCCTTAATGGTCTCATTTCCACTTGCCAACAATTATGCTCTCAAAAATAATGGTTGAAATCTTCAGATCAAGCACTGGCAAGAAGACTGTTACTGAGGAAGGATTCTGTGTGACCTTGCAGAGGCAGGATTAGACAAAGGGTAGGGACAGAGATGGATCTCATCCTCAAGGGCAAAATCAGAGAGCAAGGGTGCAGTAGGACTTCCAGTCACCAGGACTGCAAGGGAATTAGAAATCAAAGACCAGTGTTGGGCTGTGCCTCGCAAGCCTACGAGACCTGAATTCACCCAGCTTCAGAACAGGAGAAAGAGCCCAGAGTTAGTGACAGAGACATCAGCGGTTTAACGGATGGGGGAGCGTACATGTCTGAAGCAAGATCCTGAAGCAGCTGCCCATCATGTGCAGGGGGCAGAGGGCAGGACATGATGACAGTCTTCTCTCCAGGGGGCCGGGGGAGGTTAGCAGCTATAGGAGGAATTGACGTCAGATTGGCTCATTGTTACCAGGGGAACCAGCAGAGGGGCTCACCCCTCACCACCCCTTTGATAAGAGAATCACTAGCTGGGGCTTGGGGCACATACGTAGGAAGGTCAGTCAAGTGAGTTGGGTGTAGGTGAAGCAGGCGCTCGCTGAGCAGAGGGTGTGCAGAGAGCAGGAGAGCAGCCACCTTGAGTGGCCTGACCACACAACCAGAGACTACAGACTTTGCACAATTCTGGAAACCTTTATAATTTCTCTAGTTTGTTACTTTTGTGATTCCTTGATAGCTTTCCCTATCATGATTAGCATCAAAACCCATAAAACTAGACAGGCCCGCCGACTTACCTTCCACAGCAACATGGAATTGTGGGCTGAGGAAGCTACATCCTCCACGCCTTGTGAGGAGGAAAACTCACAAGGGATGATAAAAGCTATTAGTGACAGGATAAAACGAGGTGGAAGGGAGGAAGCAGGGAGTTCAGGAAATGTCTGGAGCCTTAGAAGTGGTCTGAGGCTGAGCCGTAAAAAAGCTCACAAGGTTGGACATTTATTTTACTTACCAGAGAAAGAGCAGAGCAGAGCAGCTGCTAACAAGAATGCTCTTTGATCCCCTTCTATTTCAAAACATTGTAACTTAGATTCATTTTCAGTCCTTCTCTGTTCAGGTAGTCTTCCCTTTGCCTCACCTCCTATCCATTAGAGACAGAAAACATTTTACGGTTTCCAAATTGTCTCTCCTTAAGTTCCTAGGAATAAAGTAGGAGACATTCAGGAGCCTGGCACATCGGCATCCTCTTAACGCAGGACGGAGCTGAGGGGCTTTTTAAGTGGATATTAGTTATCACAACTGATTATTGAGATTGCAAAGAAGCTTCGTGGGCTGAGCTTGCAGGCTAAGATGGATGAGGACGGAGGAGCCTTTTGCATTATAAATTAGAATGGATGCTCCCTTTTTTGAGTCATGGCTTTTTTTGGTGGCTAATTTATCTTTCATCTGTGATTTCTCCTTCCCTACTCACATTCTTCAACTGCCTTTCCCTGGGCTGCTAGTTCTCAATGGCACAGACTTGGATTTCCTGGGACCGGTTTGGCCAATTTACAGCTTTAGAAAGGTGTCTTAAAATTGTTGCCGAGAGCCTTCTGGAGATGGGTAATGACGTCGATTGGGACTGATAGCACTTTGAAGGAGAATAAGTTGAAAATGTTGCCAGGGCTCCGAGGAGTGATATGAACTTGATCTCTTCATTTCTTTTTCCGATTAAGCCTTGGCTATTTCAGTCTAAACTGGCAAACGGATGAATTGCCTTTACTGCTATGAGTCATCGGTATTCATATATCAAGGTTCTTTGGTTTCTTACAAGAGACATTGGTTTTGACTAACTTGAATGGGAATTTATTGAAAAGATACTGGGATCTCCTACACTTGTTGAAAGCTTGGAGAGCCAGCGCTGAAAATTCAAAAACAAAGGCAGCCCTGGAGGAAAGAAGCAGGGCCCTCCAGAGAGGCCTCCCACACAGAACCATCCGACAAAGACCACCCCGCCAGGACGAAGACGAACTCTAGCCGTTTCGCTTCTTTGTCCCTTTAGCTGAGACTTAAATTCCAAGGATGGGGCATCTTGTCTGGCTGGGATCAGGATCACAGGCAGGCTCCTGGCTTGATTTATGCAGGACCTCTGATTGTTCTGTCAACTGACTTTATCTAGTGGGGAAGACCAAGTAGCTTAAGGGTAAACTGAGATATTGTTAAGAATGGAAATGAATGCTTGGAAACCAAACAATAAATCCAGTGTACTTAGTGGGGTGAGTGTAGCTCAGTGGTAGCGTGGATGCTTGGCAGTACAACGTCCTGGGTTCAATCCTCAGTACCTCCATTAAAAAAAAAAAGAATCCGGTGTACTCTGTTTTTCATAAAAAGCCAAACATATTAATCAAAGATTAATCTTAGTAGCAATGCTATGAAGTATGCAGTATTAAAACCAGTTTATAGATTATATCATTTAAAATTAAATATATAAATTCTCCTAAGTCATATAGCAATTAAGTGACAGAATCATACTCAAGGCCAGGTCTCCTGATTATGTACCATCTGTTCTTCCCTCTGTCTCTCCTAATCTGTGCTGCTTTGATAGTCAAACAGGTAAGATCCTTGAGGAACTTCAGTTGCAAAACCTTCTCTCTCCTCCCTCTGACCTTCTCACCCTTCATCACCATTCCTCTCATGGTTCTTAGCTCCTGTTTTCCTCTGTTACCATTAAAAGTCTAAACCTCCCATAATCACCCTGATATTCAGTCCTGGATGACCTGACACAGCCCATCCCCTGTAAAGTAATCTCCCCTAACCTTTCCCACCATGCTGATGGAGCTCTTGGTCTGGGAATCATCAAGATTTCCCACATGCTCGGTCTGTTAGACCATTGTTCCCTTTCCTTAGTCTGTCACCTAGCCCTCCCTTGGGCTCTGAGCTACCCTCGCAGTGCCCTCAAGAGGTAGCTGCCTTTTCCTTTCTCCCATATCCTGTGCACCGGAGGGCCCAGAGGTAGAAGAGGCGTCCTCCTTACTTTTCATTGCTGCTTAGGAACCATCTTATTTCTCTTCTCTCTTGAAAGCCTGGCCCCTTCGAAGTGCATGCCGTCAGACTGTATCACTCACTACTCCTCCTGCGTCTAGTCATCCACCGATCTCTGGGTCACTGCTAACTCACTGCATATTGTAGCATCTGACTCACTCTTTCTCTCCATTACAGATTTCGTCATCGTTTGCAGTCACTTCCACATCCATGTATATAACCCATTCAGCACTCTAGTTTCACAGTTACTTGCTATCACTTTGAATAATCTTTTCCTTCACACCAACTAAGCCATCTTCTCTCCCATGTTTATCCTAGACCCTTTAGTTGTCAATAACTGAATCAACTCCAGAATTTTGCTGTCACACTCCTACTTTCCATCTTTCCATCTCGTCTCTCTGTTCCTTACTGCTTCGGCTTGTACCCCATGATGACCACCAGTTCATTGACCCTACCACCTTTCCACTGTCCCTTACTGCCCTCAACCCCCCCCACACACACATCCCTCATTTCTTTCTGTACCCAGCTTAGACTTCAGAGTTTATCATTAAAATCACTCTTTTATAAGCATCCTTAGCTGCCCACCATACTCACAGGCAACATCTCAAAACTGGTTAGACCAACTATGCCTCCTCCGCATGAGCACCAGAAAGAGCAGCTGAACATGCCTGGAGAATAATACTCAACCATGCTCCTGGGCTCGTTCTAAATTAAGGACCCCACAAGTCTCAGATGAGCTGTCTGCATTACTCAGCCATTTTCCTGTGTGTTTCAGGTCAGTTCATCCTCCAGGTCTCTAAGACAACTGTTTCACACCATCTCATCTGTCCTGCAACCTACAGGACCATGTTCATCTATCTCACTCTTACAGAGAATACAGAAGAAACCACAGGAGAGCTAATTTATCTAACTGTCCCCAAATCTAGTGATGCCTTCTGCCCTTTCTTTGGACACAATCCATGAACCCAGTCCAGCCTCTCCACTGCAGACTAGACCTGATATCCCGCTTGTCTTCTCCAGGACTTTGCACCAGCATCTTGCACCTGGGTCATCGTTTTCCCCCTCTCAAGCATTCAAGCATGGCGTTAAAGAGGCAGAATGGACTCCACAACCCCGTCCAGTCACTCTCCCACATCTGCCCTCCCCTTCACAGCAAAACTCTTAAAAAAGTTGTCTTTATCTCCTCACCTCTCACTCTCACCTCAGCCCAGTTCAGTCAGGCTGTCTACTGCCTTCAGACGGAAACCACATCATCAGTGTTTTCCCGTGCTCTCCAGAACCTATAGCACATGATCAATCCTCCTCTTACTCAACTCAGTGCATATTATTTCTAAGACCTACTGCAGCCTGCATGTTAGTGCAAACATTTTTCACCCCCACACTTTATAATGGGAGATCTGAGCAATAGGAATCCTTTTACACTCATCAGTGGATGTGAGCTGGATTAAGTGAAGAGTGCCCATCCCTCCTTGGATGCGGGTGCACCAGCTCCCGTGGCATTTCTCCTGATAACCTTGGAAGTAAGACTTAATGCAAAGCTGCAGCCAGGATTCATCTAGACTAGGGTTCTAGAAATTATAAACTGAATATTTGGGCCCAGCAACCAGAGGAAGTATATTTTATGCTTAACCTGGCTATGAAATCTTTTTTAAAGCACCCCTGTTTGACTTACATAAATTCATATGGTTTTTTTGAATCTCCGGTTTTATTTCATTTTCCTGATGAATGGAGGTTTCAGTCCCATGTTTTCCTTTGAAAACAAATTTGTTTTCATGGATTTGTAACATTTCACATCCATAAATTCTCCCCTCGGAGGGAATAACACATTTATTGTTTAAAGAAAGGCTAGGTAGCTGGATAGTTTCTCCTGTTGGTGCAATCACTATGGATCTGAGACAGAAAATACTTTGCTGGGAAGCAGTTGCTCATTTGCATACTGAAATTGCTTCATTCTGTCTCTAGCTTTTCCGGTCTTCAACCTTGTGGAATTGCTGAGGGTGGGTCAGGAGTGTAGTGGTGAAGTGCAGGGGCCGGGAATTCTGACAGATCTTTTGATTTGGCCAACAAAATCTTTTAAAGAAATTTAAATTTAGATTCTTTTAAGCTGAGTGTGCATCCAGTTCACCAAGATCCCAGCAATTACTCTTGACTATCTTACAGTCAACCAACTTTATTCAACAGCTCTTTGTTGAAGGTCTTCTACATGCCAGGCACCGTACGAGGCCCTGCAGATGTAGCAGGGCACAAGACAGGGCAAGGTCTCAAATCTCGCAAGGTCTGCATTCTGGTGGGGAGGGACCGATAAAAATGAGTAAACAAAGAAGCAACAAGAAAATTTCAAATAATGATAAGTGAATAATAAGGAAATAAAGCAAGGTGATGTGAGGTGGAGTATTTGCAGGAGGAGGAGGTAATACAGATGGAGCAGACCAGGAAGTCCTTCCTGAGATGATATTTGCTCTGATGCCTCAATGATATGAAGAACCAGGGACAGAGGATGGTAAGCAGAGCCAACAGGAAGGACAAGACCCCGCAGGAGGGAGAGTTTGGTTAGTTCAAGGAAAAGGAAGGTCAGTGCAACTGAAATGTAATGAGCAAGAAGGACACTAGTTTAAAATGAGATCAGAAGGATAGCAGAGGGCAGATCCTGGAGAATCTTGTAGGCTGGAGTGAGGATGTGAGATTTTATTCTTAATGTGATGAACAGATATAAAAGATTTTAAAGTATGATCTGGTTTATATATATATATTTTTTAGTTTAGTCTGGTTACTATGGGTAAAAATGGTTATAGGGGCCCAGAATGGAAGCAGGAAGACCAGTGAATACTGAAAAAAAATCCAGATAACAGATAACGGTAGCTTGAAATCACAGCTGGAAATGTGAATATGAACAGAATATACAAATACGGGATAAATACTGGAAATAGAGCTACCGGGCCTTGCTGATGAGTTGGATGCACCAGATGAGGAAAAAAAGAGAGATCAAGGCTAATTCCTGGCTTTTTGGCTTAAAACAAGTGGGCCGATGACAATGCCATTAATTATTATGGGAAACTGAAGGACTGAACAGAGGAACAGAGTTAGTTGAAAAAATAAAGGATTCTGTTTTGGCCACGTGGCGTCAACGATGCCCGTTAGACACCTGTGTGTAAATTTTGAGTTAAGTGTTGGATATAGGAATCATTGCATAAATACACATTACCCCTAAGGGCTTCTGACTTTGTTACTCTGGTATAGCGTGTAGCTTAAGAACATTGATTCTTTGTATGAGTCCAGGTTCTGCTGCTTAACAGCTCTGTGACCTAGGGCAATGTTCTTAAGTTGTCTAGACTTCAGTATCCTCATTTATATAATGAGCTTAAAATATTATCTACCCCATCAATTGACTGGAAAGATTGAGTATATTAATTTAGGCATGGTGCTTAACAAAATTCCTAGAAAAATGTAAGTACACGATGTATGTTAGGTATTATGTATCTTAACATCTGTTCTGTGATGCCCTGTGTATACATTATTTCACTTAAATCCTCACCAAACTCTCACATAAACCCTATCAGCTAAATATCAGTGTAAGGAGACTGAGAAGAGATAGATGCAAATACAAGTTTATCTTTTATGTTTCCAAAAAAAAAAAAATGAGCATACCTACACAGACTACTCCTGACCTATGAATCTGGGAAACATTCACATGAACCTGAAGTGGGTATCTCTCCACTTATACCCAGCTGCCTCCTTGACGTCTTTTCGTTGATGTTTGTCATCTGCAAGTTAACGTGATCCGGTCTTCACCCCCAGTCCCAGAACTGGCTCTTTCCACTGTCTTCCTTATCTCAGGTGATGACATCTCAGGCCTTCTAATTCAGGTATAAAACCCTGCAGGCACCACTGGCCCCCTGGCTCTCCCACACGTGCTTCAGGACAGCCTTATATGAACGGCCCCCGCCCTCATCTCCTCCTGCTCTCCCCCTCGCTCACTTTACTCCAGTCACACTGGCCTATTGGCTGTCATTCAAATGCGCTAAGTGAAATAAGTCAGACAGAGAAAGAAAAGTACTGTATGATATCACTTATATGTGAAATCTAAAAAATGCAACAAACTAGTGAATAGAACAAAAATGAAGCGGACTGAATGATGCAGAGCACCAACTAGTGGTTCCCAGTGTGGGGAGGGGAGGGAAGAGTTGAGGTCAACATAGGGGCAGGGAGTCAGCGCTACAAACAATTAGGTATAAAATAAGCTACAGAGATACATTATGCAACACAGGGAATAGAGCCAGTATTTTGTGACTATAAACTGAGTATAACCTTTAAAAATTATGAAGCACTATATTGTTCACCTGCAACTTACATAATATTGTACAGCAACTCTATTTCAAAAACAAAAAAATCTCCAGGGATATTTTTGCCTTAGGGTCTTTTGACTTCCTGTTTCCTCAGCCAAATATTCCCTGAGATGCTTGCTTTGTTAACCTGACCAGATAGTTTAAACTGCAGCTCTCCTAGCACTGCTTTCTTTCTCCTCTGTTCCCTTCATTTACCTCCCCTCTCCTCCTCTGCCTTCCCCTCCCTTTCCCTTCCCTTTTTTTCCCATCTTTTTTTTTTCCCGAGAAACGGATCATACTATGTTGCCTCCAAAGACCACACAAGGTCTGTTTCTACTCGCAATGTTTCGATCACCCAGAGAGGTTACTCTACTCCCTGAAGCCTGTTTCTCTGGGGTCAGTTCTTTGGCCCAGTTAAGGTCCACTGGTCCTTCGCCTTCTGACTCGGCACCGTGCCATCATCTAGGGGTGTTTCCAGCTGCAGACGCAGCCCCCTACTGCAGTGGCTAAACAACGAGGACTGTTTGTCTCCTGCATCAGGAATGTCAGGGGTGGGTGGTCCAGGCCCCTCCATTGCTCAGTGTGTCCTGAGATTCAGGATCCTTTTACCTTCTTTTTCTGCCACCTTGGTGCTTATCCTCAAAGCCATGATTGCTACTGATTGTCTGTACATTGAGTTCCCTGTTCCAGGCAGGGGGAGAAAAAAAAAAAGGAAAGGAAAGAGTGAAAAGCTAAAGATAAAGAGCTCTCCTAGGAAGTAAATTTGTCTTCTATAGGTTGAACATCTGAAACTGGTGACTTTCAACTGCTTTTTAACCTATAAAAATGGCAGTTTTTCCTGTATCTGACCTAAGATTTGGGAAGGAACACCTTTCCCAGAGACTTCCATCTACATCTCATCGGCCAAAACGATGTCACTTGGACACTCTCAGCCTCAAAGCAGAGGAGGAGACAGAGATGGTGTGAGCCCCTGGAGCAGCCAGTCCATGGCTGCCACACACAGTCTGGTTCTTCCCAGGCTGCTTATCTTCCAAGACTCCGTTCAGCCTCCTGGCTTTGGGCCATCCTCCCAGAGCCTCTGGTACTAGGAGGCTCCCATGCCTTCACAGACCTAAGGGTTCTCAAGTCTTCGCTGAATTCCTACACCACACTCCAAAAGCTTCTAAGGCCACAAGAGGACGTTTGGGTTTGCTGTGCAGATCTGGGGGCATTATCTTTCAGGACTTGGGGCAGGGAATGGCAAAATTTCTTGCCCTTTGTCTGAATAAACTATCCTGCCATTTCCGTTCTGCATATATCCTGTGCTGGCGTTGCTAGCCAACTGTACAACTGAACATCTACATATTTACACGTACTGTTCAACTTCATCCTTAGGGCAAGTCTTTAGTTTTCTCTTCTATCACGATTTTCCACATGAGGAAACTAAGGCTCAGAAAGGTTAGATCCAAGGCCCTTTAGTTAGCAAATAGCTGCTGTTCAGAGCCAGGTCTGTTTCCTTCCAAAGCCTCTGTGTGATCCATTACATTAAACTGCTTCAAGTCAAGCTTTCCCAGGGCAATCATTTCCCACTATATAGGGGACCCCCTGAGCCACTCTGAGTGTTTCTTAATGGGGCTGACGGCACCGGGAAGCTTACCAGTGTCTAGGCAATCGTTCCCGCAGCTGGAGCTACTGAATTCTCCCAAATTCTTGGGCTTTCCATCCCCCCACCTAGTCCCTTGCTCAGACTTGGATATGGATTTGTGGAAATGTCAGAAAGCTTATTCTAGATGGAAGGATAGTCTAGGACGTAGGAAGAGCATAAGCAAAAGAGAATAAATACAGCTCTGGGAGCAGGCATAATTCAGCTTGGCTGGAGCATAGATGAGCCATCCTAGCTCAGAAGGTCAGGTTCAGGTCACACCATTAGGACCTTGACTACCAGACGGATGAGTGGAAATGTGCTTCTGTCTGCAGCGGTGACGTAGCAGGGCTTCTGGCACAGGAGGGTTAAATTACACTGCAAATTTTGTGCTGCAGTTTTTTAAAAGAAAAAAGAGAGGAGAAGTTTGAAAAGTGCCCTGAGTACCAAGCAGACAGGAAAATCCTACCTCAGGAGTTACTAAGGGATGGTTGAGAGTTTTCGGCCCTTTTCTGTCATATTTTCCCCAAGATAACAATGAGATTTACAGTTTGTGCGTCAGAAAAACTTTTAGCCTATAAACAGACAAAGCCCAAAATCAACCATTCCCAAGCTCAGTTTTCCTAATAAGAATGAAAGTTCCTGCTGCTTATATTTTTAAAAAATAGATGACCTTAAGCATCTCTCAATTCTACATTAAAATTGTTCCTAAGTTGTAAAACCTGCATGGAAAATGGAAAGAGCATTATGGCTTCCTTGTCCAGGGTAGAATGGAATAGAATAGAATTTAAAAAAAAAAAAAGCATATTGAAGAATATTGAAGAAGTTAAGTGACTCATGTAAAACATCAAGAAGGAAACAGGCAAGAAACTCAGCAAGACTGCGTGAGGTAGTGGTTTTTATTTGTCCAACTAATGCCACATTATTGAGGTGACACACAACACAGTACATACATCTGTGAGTCAGAAACATGTGCATCATAAACACGACGTGAGGAGCCCTCTGTCCTTTTGATTACTGCAACTGATGTTTTGGTTTGACTGGGTAATTTACCAGTAGGTTAAGATAATTGAGTATTAAAGAGGAAATCCATGTTGAGAGAATTGGTTGTAAAAAGATAAAACACGGAAACAGGATCATTGACAGAACTGAGAAAAAAAATATTCAGGGGATACCTCTATCAGATAAATCAGCCCTTCGAATGACTCGTCTAACTGTTTGTGAGTGAGTCAGTCGAATCACCGGGACGTAGCAGAAGCAGTTAAAAGGAAGAGGATGCTTTGCAAATGTGTTTCCTCCATACTTAAATTTGGAGGCAAATGACTGTTGCTGCTATTGAAAAGCTGGATTTGGAAAGTAGCAATGCCCTTTCCAAACTAAGGAGTCACGAATAGGAATTGATATCTGAAGCGGAAAATGGATTCACATTGGTTAACAAAATAAAAACTGCTCTGTCCACCTCCTAACACCAATGATCCTGTCACCCTCCTTTGAAAGGACTGCTCTGGGAAGACAAGCTGGAGCCTGTGGTAGTGATTTAGGTTCTCCTTCTCCAGGTGAGGGTCAGGTGCAGGGTACAAGGATCTCCCCGTTCCCCAAGGAGACTGTACTGCTGAAGTCATCCCCCAAGCTTGACTGGCCTCACCTTATCTTGGCTATAGGGAAGGAAAGCAGGGGCTGCTGCCCACCCTGATGAGGGCAAGCTGTGACGTGCTCAGAGGTATTTGGTTTCAATTGCAGGAAGATTTAATTTCCAAAAATAATGGTGAAGAACAGCAAAGCCTGGAGACTCTGCCTGAGCCCTAACAGAATCATGATACTGTTTATTTTTGGAACATTGACGTTTCTGAAACTCTTCAGATGCAAAATCAATGCTAAGTAGTTTTATAGAAATTGAATGCATTTTACATAAAATTACTACCAGCGCTGAGGACAGCGATGCACACAAGCAGTGCAGACAGTGTCTTGAACACACTGGAAAGCACAGCCTGGGAGCCTCTCTGGCAGCACCTGGCATCTGTACCGCACTTTCAAATGTTTAGCTTTTAAACTGTCTTTGCTCCTCTTGAGGTGTCCAGCCTTGTCTGGTTAGTGAGCCTCTTGGCCATTCATCATACCATTCCTATAATCGTCAATGTTTTAAACACATTAGTGAGTCACTGGTGAACAGATAATATTTTCTGCCATGATAAAAGCAGTGATAGAATCACATAGGAAATGAGTGTAGATAAAGAAAGCACGTCTGCGAGCTGAGCCCCGGGGCTCTCTAACATGTAGAGTTTGGGAAGAGATTAAAGACCTAAAGCAGTCAAGGAAATAGGAAGAAAACCAGGAGAAGAGGATACCTTGAAAGTCAAAATAAGAGAAAGATGATGTCAAATATTCCTGGCACTTTGAGAAAGATGGTGCCTGAGAATTGATCATTGGTTTGGGTAAGACGTAAGCCACTGATGATCGTGACAGGAAGGATTTCCTCTGAAGTGCTGGGGACCAAATCTTGATTGTGATATATTGACAAGAGCATAGATGTTGAGGAAATGGAGACAGCAAGTAAAACAACTTTTTGAAAAGTTTTGCTTAAAAAAGAGTGCAAAAAAAATGAAACAATAAGGTACAGGGTTACGTGTGATAATCACAAGTTTTCTTTTAAAAACTATTTAGGTATGAAAGATGTTAAAAAAAATGCTTTTTGTAAGAGTACAGTTTGGACACATATACACTCAGAATATCATCACTACGTTCAAGATAATGAAGATATTCATCAAACCCAAAAGTTTTCCTTCGCAATCCATCCCATGCTACTGCCCCTCTGCAACACTGCCCCCCGGAAGAAAACAGTGACTCGTCCTCTGTCACTATAGATTACATTTATTTTCTAGAATTTCATATAAATGGAGTCATACAATGTGTATTCTTTTATCTACCTCCTTTTACTAAGAATAATTCATTTGGGATGAATTAATGTTGTGGCAGGTATTGATACTTTGTTCTTCCGTATTGCTAAGTGATGTTGCATTGTATTGCTATGTTACAATCTGTTTGTCTGTTCACCTGTCACATTTAGGTTGTTTCCAGTTTTTACTATAGCAAAGCTGCGATGAATATACAACATTGACAATCATATTGTCTATAAACAGAAACAATTTTACTTCTTCCTTTCCAGTGTAGATGCTTTTATGTTTGTCTTGCCTTATTGCGCTGATTAGAACCTCCAGTAAAATGCTGAGTAGAAGTGGTGAGAACAGAAATTCTGACTTTTCCCCTAATGTTCAGGGGAAATAATTCAGTCCTTTACTCTATAGTATCATGTTGGATGTAGGTTTTTCATAGATGCTCTTTACCTGGTTGAGAAATGTCCATTCTATTGCTAATTTTCTGGAAGTTTTTTATGGAGAATAGGTATTTAATTTTATCGAATTTTTTTTCCCGCATCTACTAAGATAGATGGTCACATTTATTTTCAGTCTGATAATAACAATGACTTTGACTGATTTGGGAGTATTATAACAACCTTATATTCCTTCAATAAACCCCACTTGATCATAATGTTATCCTCTTTACATATTGTTGGGTTCAATTTGCTATAATTTTGTTAAAAATTTTTCCATGTGTGTTCATGGGAGAAATTATCTGTAGTTTTCTTTTCTTGGGTTGTCTTTGTCTGATTTTAGTGTCAGAGAAAAACTGACCTTATACAGTAAGTTGGGAAGTGTGCCCTCCCCCTCAACTTTCTGAAAGGATGTGTAGAATTAGTGTTACTGCTGCTTTAAATTTTTGGCAGAATTCACCAAGGAAGCCACCTGGGCTTGTAGTTTTCTTTGTAGGAATGTTTTAAACATTAAAATCCAATTTCTGTAATAGATACGGTCCTATTCACATGATCGCTTCTTGAGTAAGCTTTAGTATTTTGTGTTTTTCAAGAAATTTATCCATTTCATCTGTTGCCAAATTTATTGACATAAAGTTAATCACAATATTTTTCCTTACTGTCTTTATAATATCTTTAGAATCTGTACTGCTGTCTCTCTTCTCATTCCTAACATTGTTAATCTGTATCTTCTCTTTTTTTTCCTGGTAAATCTGACTGGAAGTTTGTCAGTTTTGGTGCTTACACAGAGAACCTGTGTTGGCTTCATTGATTCTCTCACCCTCTTCCTCTATTGTATTTCCACTGTCTTTTCTCTTCCCACCCCCTCCTCTTCCTCCTTCTTCCCTTCTTTCTTCTGCTTACTTTGCATTTCGTTTGCTCTTGTTTGCCCTAGTTTCTTCGCGTAGAAACTGAGGTTGTGTATTTTCTTCTTTTTCTAATACAAATATTAAGTACTATAAATTTTCCCATAAGTACTGCATTAGTTGCATCCCACAGATTTTGATACATCAGGCTTTTATTTTGATTCAGTTAAGAACACTTTCTATTTCTCTTTTGATTTTGTCTCTAACTCATGAGTTATTTCGAATGTTTATTTCTAAATACATGGAACTTTACTAGAGATCTTTCTGTTATGACTTCTAACTTAATTTCACTCCCATCAGAGAACATACTTTATATGACTTGGATTTTTAAAAACTTACTGAGACTTATTTTATGGCCTAGAATATTACCTATCTTGGCAAATGTTCCGTGTACGCTTGAAAAGAATGTGCATTCAGCTTTTGGTAGCTGTAGTTTCCCACCTGTCAGGTCACATTGGGAGTGTTGTCCAAGTCTTCTGTGTCCTAACTAGGTCTCTGTCTGTTTGTTCTATCAATTACTGAAGTCATAATTGTGGATTTTTCTATTTGTCCTTTTTTGCTTCCTGTATTTTGAAACTCTGTCATTATGCACAAACCTTGTTAGAATTGTTATATCCTCTTTACGAACTGTCTCCTTTATCAATGAAATGCTCCCTCTTTATCCTGATAATATTCTTTGCTCTGAAATCTAATTATTCGTATACTAATTTGGCCATTCTAGATTTCTTTCACTGGTGTTATCATGGTGTATCTTCTTTCATTCTTTCCCCTTAAACTTATTTGTGTCTTTGTACTTAAAGTGGCTTATTACTGGCAGTGTATAGTTGGCTCATGCTCTTTTATCCATCTTGAAAATGTCTGCTTTTTAATTGTGGAGTTAAGACCATTTACCTTTAAAGAGTTTATTAACATGGTCAGGTTTAAAGCTACCTTGTTGCTGTTTGTTTTCTATTTGTCCTGCTTATTATATGCTTTTTTCTCTTTTTTTGCTGT
Source organism: Vicugna pacos (assembly GCF_048564905.1). Taxonomy (NCBI): domain Eukaryota; kingdom Metazoa; phylum Chordata; class Mammalia; order Artiodactyla; family Camelidae; genus Vicugna; species Vicugna pacos. The sequence continues at coordinate 18,122,360 of NC_132999.1, read as the reverse complement.
TTTGGACAATTAACTATTTTGTGCTTCCATTTGATTTCCTTGGGTATAGCTCTTCTTTAAAAATAATGAATGGTTACTTCAGGGATTCTAGTGTAAGTTTTAATTTACCACAGTCTACCTTCAGACAGTACATATAGTATAAGGACTTTCTCACAATATATTTTTACTTCTCCCTTTTTTGCCTTTATGCTCTTGTTATATGGTTTACTTCTCCATGTGTTGTAAATGTCACAAAACATTGTTATTATTTTTGCTTTTCAGTCTATATTCTGCAGGGATTTTAATAAGAAAAAAAATCTTCATTTCACTGTGTAGATTCAGATTTCCATCTGGTGCCATTTTCCTTCTGCCTGAAGGATTTCCTTTGACATTTCTTGCACCTCAAGTCTCCTGGTGATGAATTCTTTCAACTTTCATATATCCAGTGGAAGTCTTTTTGTTTGTTTGTTTGTTTTATTGTGGGTTGGTTGGTTTTAGATATAAATCTTTACAGTTCGATTATTTGCTGATGTGCAAAATGGAACATGATGATGCAGGAGCAAGCAAAGTAGGACCATCTATGAGTGGGGGAGAAAGGGTAGGGTTCAGAGCAGAAGGCTTGGCTTCAGATATAAACCTGGAAATGTATCGATGGTAATGAGGGGAAAGACCGAGCAGTTGTTTGCTGATGTGAGTGAGTTGACTGAATTTGTTAACGGTTCCAGTCAAACTGGGTTGCAGTCCCAGATCCAGCATTCAGTAGCTGAGTGGTCTTCAGCAAAGTATTTAAACCCTTTGAACAAACCCTTTTCGTATAAATAGGATCAAGTTAACAGAGTAATTATAGCAGTGAAATGAGTTAAGGTCTACCAGACACTTAACACATGGCCCAGCACACAGTAAGTTCTCTACACCTGTGAGGAAAAAAAAAAAAAAGTGTGTCACTTTTCTTAGCTTTACTGCCTAAATCAAGGAGAAAAGATTCTGTGATCTCATTTTCCCCCCTCTACTCTCTCTGATCTTCCTTTGCTCAGCCCTCCTTCCTTTCCAAAAGAACATATTTAAAACTCAAATGCCAGGCTGTCTGCAGGTGCAGCATATGAGACTGATAACATTTGGAGGCCAGATGTTAACTGACGTAAACACTATTAAGTGCCCTGTAGACCGGAGGCTGAGGCAATGATTTCCAATTTTATGATTATGATTTGAGTTAATAGCAAACCATGCTGCCACTCCTTCCACCCCCTGCCTCCACCAAAAAAAGGGCTAGATAGCCTATTTGTTCTCTAGACAATATAATTTTTTGAAATACCAGGTTCTTGATATTAAGTTAATGGCCTTTCACCAACGTAGGACTGGAAATGCAGCCTCCGTACAGACCTCAACACCTACTTGAAGCTGTCTCTGAAAGGTCAATGACTCGTGAAATTTGATCTCAGAACGAGTCTCATTTTCTGAAATAAGCCCAGCGTAATAATCCCCAAAAAACGCTTCAAACCTGTAACACGTTTTTATGCCAACTGATATTTTAAATTTGAGCTTTCTGAGGATTAGTGTGGGAGCTGTGCCAATGACAGGAAATCAATAAATGAGTCCTTCTCCTAATGAAGAATTATTTTTTGAAAAATAGCAGTAAGTTGGCTCTGCTCTGAATCAGTGAAGTGATTGTTGTTATTTAATATACTCACACACTCATTTATTCATTCATTAATCCACTGAACGGACATTGGTTCGGAACCAGCACCACATCCTAGGCACACTTCCAGACACTAGTTAATACATCAGTAAATACCATAGATGACCCTCATGGAGCCTGGAGTTTTACGTGACAAAACACAATTTCAAACATAGCAAGCATACAAAGAGATGCAGCAAAAAGTTGTAATAGGTACTATGATGAAAGGGATCATCCTTTTAAAATAATGGGTTGGAGAAGGAATTTTTTTTTAACTAGGTGACTTTTAACTAGGCTTAAAAAATGAGAAGGCAGCCGTACCAAGAGTAAAGAAGATAATAAGCAGAGAGCAGCGTTTATTCATTTATTCAACAAATATTTACTCAGCACTTTCTATAAGCCAGGAACTGTTCGAAGCAAAGAAAAGATACCAGTGAACAAAGCACACTTGCAAAATTGCTGAGGTGGGAAAGGATTGGGCATGTTTCTGGAACAGAAAGAAAGCCCTTGAAGCTGAACACAAGGTGATGTTGGAGGGCTGGCAGGGGTGATATCATGTAGGGACTTGTAATCTAGGTAAGGAGTTTGGATTTTATGCTAAATGCAATGACATGATTTGATGTTTGTGTTAAGAGATTGCTCTTGCTGTTATGTAGAGAAGGGTTTGGAGGATGAAGGGAAAGTGGAAGCAGGGAGATTCACAGGGTAGCTGCTCTAGTTCAGGAGAGATTTTAATGTCTCGATAAAGCAGTGGCAGCAGAGAGAGATTGTATAGCTCTGATGTAAGGGAGATAGGACTCATTGGTCATCTGGAGTAGAGGAAGTGGGGTTGAGGAAGGATGCCAAGTCACGGATGATTCAACTGAATAGACGACAGCTCTGTTTACCACAGTGAGAGAGACGGGGTGAGTAAGTGGATGGAGGATGGTGGGAGTTCCTGGAGGAGGTTTAGGCTAAAGATTAGAATAAATTCAAATTCTCTGGCCCAAGTCTTAAGCAATCAAAACAATACAAAAGACAATGAGAAATTCATTGTCTCATGGGGTTAACATGTCCCCCATCACTGGAGCATATACAAATGTGCTAAATTGACCATTTATCTACAATATTTTAGCTGTAGGTTTCAAGCAGAAATCGGGAACTGATTTCCAGATGGTATGTGAGAACTTATAAAAGAAAGCAGCAATTTCTTGAAGCTGTTACTGATTGAGTAAGAGGTTTTCCCAGATTGATCTCATTTCTCTTGTAGTTAATTCCACTTGCCTTTGAGCTACTGGAAACTGGCATCATATTTCTTAATAAATATTTTATTTAATTAATAGATTTTATTATTGGCAGGCCTACCAAACTTATAAATGAGAGTATTTATATCTCATTAAGAGGCCATTTGAATATCTTTTATGGTAACCTTTTAGGGAGAGTGGAGATTGTAGGCTAAAAAAAATTACTGAGCTAGGAGAATAATATGTACATCTGAAGTGCAGCTAGGGCAGCAGCAATGCAAAGTAGTAAGTTCTCAGCCTCATAGTAAGTTCCCACCCTCCCACACCCCTGCTTTATAAAGTCCACACACAAAACACATTCCCACACAAAATTATTCTCATCTGGGAGACCTCTGGGAGAAAGCGTTGAGTTGTCCTATTCTCTTAGAAGGTTTCAGAGAATGGAAGTTTGCAACTGGGTTTATGAAATTTCAGCCATAATTAGAAAACAAAGAAACATATACTTACTTCATAACATTCCTGTTTCTGAACATTATATTTTTACCTGGAAATAGTTGGGCAGAGCATTTTGGAAACATGTTAGAAATAATGTTCTTATAATTACGAGGTAGGATTGTTTACATCGGTCCTATTTTTTTCTTGTGCATTAAATCGTATAATATAGGAGTAGCACAATGCAAAGTTATAAAAAGATCACATTAAAATATGCTCCTAAGCATTTAAAACAAAAATTTTTAAATGACCCTCATCTTACAATCCTATTAGAAAAATTAGATATTGGTATTAAATTTTTGCTTATGCATTTCTTTAGTGAAATGTTAACAACCTGAGAAAAGAGCTCAACAAATAAAATAACGTGCAACATAGACCCCTCAGCCAAAGGGACATCACGAGGAATATTCATGCCATTTCAATCCCTGACGCCATCAACACCAAAGGATGAGGATGACCATTGCCAGGTGGGATCATTTGCCTCCTTCTTGGGCTTGGTACCCTGTGGAAGGAGTTTCAGCCCCTTTCTGCAGGTGGCATTTGGTAGCAAACCCCTGGTTCTTCTTCATGGAGCTGGCTTTTAGGGGTGATTACAGCAGAGGGCAGGAGATGGCTCCATGTCCCCACACTACTTAACGCTCCTTTTTGTTGGAGAAGTACATCTGTGCTGTCAGTGGTGGGCATCAAGAGGATCCTGGTCCCAGGATCCTTCATTTTTTTTATTCATCAGACATTTATTAAGTACCTCTGACAAGCATGCCCCTTGGCAATGGGATGAATAATATGAAAAAGAGGTCCTGTGTCTTCAAGAAACACAGCCCTGTGGAGGCAGAGAAAAACATGAACAATTACGCTGAACAAGTGCTATGGTGGAGATACACCAATAGACAGATGTCAGTACAGAGATCGCTGTATGAGGCCATGGAGCAGCTAACTCAGCTCAGAAAAGGGGGGAGCAGGGAAGAGGAAAATTAAGTCACTAGCTTAATAAACGGCACCGCATTCAAACCCAAATATCACTTGACCCAATTCTTTGGTTTAAAAGGGAGTGAAAATGGAGACGGGAGGACAGAATTTACTACTGCCCCTATCAGAGCTCATCTCAGATGACACCACCTGAGGAATCTGGGCGGTGCACCTGGTGTAGAGCAATGAACAGTCCACGCAGCTGTAAAGGTGGGCCCGCTGACCACACAAACTAAAGAAAGACTCTTCTTGCACCTGTCTCCACCATACCTTAGGTTTTATTTTCTCCATCGCATTTATCACTTTCTGAAATTATCTCATTTGATTTATTTACTGTCCATCTCTTCCCACAAGAACCTTGTCCGTCTTACACACTGCTGAATTCTCAGCTCTAGAACAGTGCCTTGTTTCATAATGGGTGCTAATAAATATTTATTGAGTGAATGAGTTATCATTAACCATATAAAAAACCACACTTGAGAAGCAGTGTTGCTTCCATTTCTAAAATCTCTGTAAGATGATTAATCTCGGAGGTCCCTCAACAATCTTCTGATTCACTGCTTCACTGATTTCCGTGGGGAAGGACTAAGACGTGGGGGGGCAGCATGCAGGGAGCCCCTGGTTTCACGTCCGTTATTTCCCCACAGAGCAGGATCTGGAAGCCAGAGCCCCAGAATCCCAGAGCTCACGGGCGTTACTCAGCTACGTCTGCTTAAAGCCGTCTGTGGGGAAAGCAGGTTTGGATTATGGCTGTGGATGTAGTTTTCAAAGCCCCCAGGAAAAAAAGAAAAGCTGTGGGCAACTGCTTCTAGAATTCAGATGAGCTGAATGTCAAGGGAAGGCAAGACTTTGGAACTGGATTCTGAGGGCAGGACTGTGATGTTCTGCTCTAACTGTGGCCGGAGGAGGTCTGCTCGCTCTCAGCTGGGACACGGGCTTTACGTCATGCTGACTGTGATTTTGCACAGTTAAGTCCTTCATTAGAAATTAGGACTGGCTGCAGCCTGCAGCCATTAATTATATAAAGGTGGGTCACTATCATTGTGGGTGAAAAAGCACACCCCTGTGCAGCTCCCCCATGTACAGGGGGACCAGATAGCACATGGAGGTGACGGCCAATACAGGCATCTTAGTGAATGGTTATTCTTATCAAAATGATAAGCAAGCATTTGAAGATGTTAGTTTCTGAACATAATTGCAGGAAATATTTTCTAACAGAACTTTACAGAAACATAGCCGTTTTTCACAAATATACCCCCCCAACAGCACACGCTTACACACACAGACTCCATACCTAAACGTACACCTTACTGTAGACAAAATGTTCTCAAAAGCCAAAATTTGTGGGATGGAATTCCTGGGATACTGCAGGGAGGATGGGGGAGAACGAGGGAGAAGGAACCTATTGACCCCACTCAGGAACTCCTCTAAGGTCTCTACTGGCCAGAGGTTTTAATCCAAACAGAAGTGGCTTTTTGTCAGATAAAAGATATCAACTGGTGAGGTCCTCGCATTTGTTCAGCAAATATTTGTTATCTGCCATCCGGCGTGAAACTCCGTTCTAGGCCCTGGGAACATAAGATGAATAAGGCTTTAGTCCCTGTTTCAAAGGCGCAGTCTAATGGAGTGAAAGAGATACGTAAGCTCAAGTACAGCCCAGTGTGGTCGGTTCTGGGGTCAAGGAGGGTCCGTGAGGATATGCAGATGCCCCTGGGCACAGATGATAGGATGTAATTAGAAGAGTTCGCGCTTTAGAATTGTTCACAGCTTCCCATTTTGGCACCTCTTTTTTTTTCTCTCCTCTTTGAAATGAGGGGAAGAGAATCAGCCCAGAGTTGTGAGAATCCAGTGATGTAGATGACACTCCATGAGTAAATTTTTAAGAAAGAAAAGCAAAATCGAGACGCAGAACGCTCTCCCCAAGGGGTGGTGAGCCACTCGGCTGACCTGCGAGCTTAGACCTCTTCTTCTGTAGTCTGCGGTCTTTTCAGGGGGGCTCTATGAGAATAAACCAGAGACTTATTGTATATTATATACTATGAGACTTCTCTTACATCTAGAGAAGGACTGAGTTGGAAAAGAGAAGTCTCCTCTGACTCAGAAGTGAGTTATTCCTAGGACGCTGCTTCATGAGTCTTTGTTACAGAAGTGGGAGATCGGTAACAGCCACCACAGGGACCATTGCAGGCAACTCTGCAACCTCCTGGCTTAGCTTGAATTCTTGGAAGTGGAGCCTCCCTTAGTTTAATAAAAGGTTTCACGTACACACCTTGTGGTATCTACCCTGATATTTCCTCCCAGGCTTATGAATAAGGCTTCAGTCCTATTTCTCCTTCCAGGACGGGCAAGCAGCCCCACCTGCTCCGATCGGAGGCGGAGAGGTGCATCTGGAGGGAGTTGTAGCCGTCTTCCGCCACCTGCTGGCTCCCTGGCAGCTGCAGGGCAGGGCTGGCTTTGCGTGGATTCCCAGGGAATGGAAACCACCAGGAGAGGAAGTGGGGCAGAGAATGTTCCCGCTTTTATTTAAAAGAAAGAGACCAAGCAGATGGCAAACAAACCCCCTCACGGGGGTTTGTATAAAGATATCTCAAACGTCTAAGCCAGTGGTTTTTCTATGTAAGTTTGTTTTGTTCGGGGAGAACACTGCAGTTTCTTATTATTTTTAGATCAAATGCCACATCTCTAATGGACTCTATTGTGGAGCAGCTAAATAAGTGGAGAATTAAATGGAAAATTAAATAGAGATCACAAATACTGTGATCAAATACTGTGATCAAGTGAAGGAGTCTAGGCGAGCACAGAGGACTATGTGTCTAAATCGAACTGGTAGCTGCAGCGTAAGGAATTATCTACTAGAGGAGGTGACGTGAGTGAGCTGACCTTTAAATAGTGACTTACTGGAGACAGTGGTGAAAGGTGCGTTCTAGTCACAGGGGGCGCCACCTCCCTCACATGGCATCACCCACCACTGCAGCTGCCCTGAGAAGTCTAGACACAACGCCGGAGAAAGTTGTTAAAATCTTAAGTCTCAGACAGCAAGCAGTTGGTTCAGTGCCAGGCGGTCTGCCGAGGCAGACGGACCCCCGGGGGTCAGCAGGCAGCGAGCAGCATCCTGGGCATCAGAGACCTGGACTGGAGGGCAGGGCGTGGGGCCATGGGGGTGTCTCTGCTCCTAGAAAAAGTCCGCTTTCAGTACTGCTTCAGCCCATGTGCTGGCTGTGGGCAGGTACAGTCAGAAATTCAGAAACTCGTGAGTGACATCCTTTCTCAACCTAGCTGAAACTTCTGGGTGGCCTCATCGAAAAATCTGTAAACTCAATGATATCAATTACAATGTTATTTAAAATCATAAATACAATGTGTAAACTCAATGATATCAATTACAATGTTATTTAAAATCATAAATACAATGTGTAAACTCAATGATATCAATTACAATGTTATTTAAAATCATAAATACAATGTGTAAACTCAATGATATCAATTACAATGTTATTCAAAATCATAAATACAATGGCTAATAATAGGAGGAATTGCTTAAGAAAGTTTGGTGCAACTGCTGGATGAAGCATTAAGTTCCCCGGACATGGAAAATGATAATTCTGGAAACTGTGCATTCCATGAAAAAACTCGTGGAAAAAAAAAATCAAGATTCAAGCCTGCAGAAAAAATATTTAAAAAAAGAAACCATACTAAACTGCTAAATTTTCTCTATTGTCTATATTTTATAAAACATTCTTATTTACTTTTAAAATAATGTTTTTTCATATTAAAGAAAAAACAACCCTGAAGGTGAAATGTGTGTCCTGATTAGGACAGAGGCAAAAATTACCCAAAATGATGACCCCATTTGTATGTTTGTTTCTGGCATCTCAGATTCCGTTTTCTCCCTAATTGTATTTCAGTCTGTGGGGTATATTCGTTTTGCCGGTTAAGTCTGTCCTCCGTCTCCCCCTTGCCCACCCTCCTCTTCCCACCCTGGATCTGTGGGACGTATTGTGATGTCTGTCCGTTAATTTTGCTGTGACTGGGGCTGGTGTCTGGCTGGTGATTCATGTTTGTTCCTAAGTTGAACATCCGTGTTGGTTGCTTTGAAACAGTGCCGCAGGGAATATGAAAGGCCATTTGTCTCACTGAGACTGCTTCTTTGCACCAGAGAATTCTTCCTTGGCTTCTTCTGAATTCCAGCAAGCTCTTCTATGAGTTTAGGCAGGGTAAAGAAGGAAGAAAAAAGAAAAACAAAACAAGAGAGAGTTTTAATGTTGGGTCGAGTCCCTGCTCACCTAGCAGGACCAAACTTCCTGGATACTAACACTGGGGGCAGGGTGCCGTGTGACAGCTACTTAAAGGGGAACGCTTGTGGACTCGCTTTCCACCCCCTAGGAGTGCCTGCAGCAGGGAAGAGGGCGGAGTGTGCCCTGGTGAAAACCCTCAATGGGAAGAAGTTCTGAGAGTTTGGTAGGCCTACCCACTTGGCACCCCTTCTAAGATTTTAGCGCAGATACACACAGCAGTGACATTCACAATATTTAATGACTTGTCCTGCATGGGCACTGACTGATTAAATGGACACAGGCCGCCATGCGGAAGCCAGAGGCCCCCTGCTGTTCCAGACACCAACCCTTCAGTTGCTGGATAACCAGGAAGTCCAGCAGATCCTGGAGGGTCTGGGGCAGTGGCCGGCTGCGAACTATTACAGAAGTATTTCAATGTTTTAATACCCTTAAAGCCCGTACAGAAGATACCAAGTGAATTACAACATGAGTGCACATGAAACATCCAAGCTTATGCTCACTTTTAAGCTTTAGATAGTCCCATCTTTACCTTTGAAGAGCCTGCCCTCTTTGACCTGAAGTTCAGAGCCAGCATCAAACCTACTAGTCCTACAGGCTGTGGGTGGCACAGAGGTGGCCTTATCCACAAAGGAGCTCTTTATTTTGCTCAGCAGCTGGTATAGGTCTCACCCAAGGAAAGTGTGCAAGTCGGCTTATGTTATATTTTCACCTGTGGTAATGTATTTGGCTTCCAACATAGCCCTACCTCCGTGCAGGCTGGCAAACAGGCTGGAATGTGTGAGTGATTCCCCACCTGCCTGCAGGAAAGACAGCCCCATCCCAGACCATGAGCCTGCTGTGAAAATCCATCTGCAGAACCTTGAAAGCCCAAATACGTAAAGTGGGCTGTTAGGGCTCTTGCTTGCCCTCTTAACCAGAGAGTCTCACTTGCTGCTTCTGACCAGACCCCCGGCGCTTGTGGGTTGGCTAAGAGCAGCTAATGGTCTCTGGGGAAGTATTATAACCCAGAGTTCTGTCATTTCTTCTTTCCCTGTTTCAGTGAAACCTACAGCTTCAGGGCGATTCACTGCCACCCTGCCTTTATTCAAGATAACAGCCAAGGTTGCTCATAATCCAAATGATTCTCTACATAGCAAACACAGATGTTTGAGTCTCGAGACTGAAGAGAAATGGCGCTCAGGGACCCAGAGAGCCATTCTGGAATTCTGTGATTAGAGAAGTCTGGGGTCGTACAGGACTAGGTTAGACGACTTGCGTCTTCCAGTTCTTGCTCTGCAACTTACTAGCCTGTGACTTTGAGCGAGGTGTTTAAAATCTCTCCAAGCCTCGCCTTCCTCAAACGTAGATCTGTACTTCACAGGGTCGTTAGGAGGGGTAAATGGAATAAATGGATCAGAGAGCAACTTGTGAACTAAAGAAATATACTCAGAATCCACCTCAAGAGAGTGAGCTGCAATAGCTAGTAAAGAAAAAGAACCACAAATGTAGAAGTGAGTCGTGGCAGCAGAGTGAGCACAGAAGCAGCCCACTATTGTGGTCCAGCTTGGAAAAGAGAGCAGCCCCAGCCCCACACCTTCTCCCACACCTTTCTGCAGAGCTTTAGCGGAGGGGCAGTGAGTGGTCTAGAGAAATGCAAGGCAAGAGCGTTACTGCCAACGAGGCTAAGGGAGGTTGTGCGCGCAGGGAGACGTGTAAGGGCGGATGGAGAGCGTGGGAAACACACAGTGCCTAAGGAGACAGCAGGACCGCGCGAGAGAAAACGAGACAAAATCTCTACTGCTTCCACTTGCGTGTCCACTTATCAGAGCTCGTTCACGCAATACTGGGCTTGAGGGTACCTCTCCAGAGTGAGGGGGACTGACCGGAAATCTCAGTAGCATCCCTCTGCCAGAGCCGGATTGTCCTCCAGCAGGGGAGCTCCGCAGCCTTGGAGGGCGATTGGCATAATCAGATTAAGTCATTTTCTGTGGTTAAACTTGTATATGAATATAAAGTGTCAGACTGGGCCTCCCATTTCATCAGCCAGTGGATATTTCCAGGATGGCACTTTGTTCCTGAAACATTCAGAAATACGCATATTGTATCTTTAATGAGACTGATACTTAGGGCAGGAGGACGTCTCCCAGCTAGGAAGACTCATTCAAGTGATAGTTGAGTGTCTGACACTTAGAGCTGTGTTAGATGCTGTGTCTGGAGGTGCCTGTTAGCACCAGTTTATTTTATGAAATTGTCAAAGTTGCTCATGCCGCTGAAAGGCCATGGGGCTTTGCTCCTGGCTCCACTATTTGCCAGTGACTGAACTTCTGTGGGACCGTTTCCTTTGTACAAAACGAGAGTGAGAATATCTGCAACTCAGAGCTGTTTGGAGAATTAAAACTTCCCATGACATGTGACGTCCCATGTAAAGTGCCTGGCAGGCACTGGGTCTCCATGTCTGTATGTCAGGTGCCCTGCTCCATGGTTCTCATGTGACCAGCTTTCTGCTTTCTCTTTAAGCTTTGATGTGGAAAATGGCCCTTCCCCAGGTCGGAGCCCACTGGACCCCCAGGCCAGCTCTTCCTCTGGGCTGGTGCTTCACGCCACCTTTCCCGGGCACAGCCAGCGCAGAGAGTCCTTTCTCTACAGATCAGACAGCGACTATGACTTGTCACCAAAGGCGATGTCGAGAAACTCTTCACTTCCAAGCGAGCAGTAAGTATGAGCTCTGTCTGGCTCCTAGTCTGACACTGACCTTGTCTTTACCCCCATCCCACCAGAGCAGCAACACTGCTCCCCTTTTAGCCCACGGGAAAGAGCGAGAAGAATGAGCATGAGCAGAGGTGACGGCGATGACCGTCTTAAGGACGTGAATGCTCTCCAGCATGAGAAATAAGTAACCGGGGTCCCCAGGAGGGTTCAAAACCTCAGGCTCCGTGTTTGGTTTACTTCTGTTATTGATAGTTTAAAAAAAAATTTTTATTCGGCTTTATTTCCTGAATTGCTGGGTCATTTACGTCATGAGAACCTTAACGCTTTTTGCAATTCACTCTCGAACTTTCTGCAGCATGTGTGGCTTGCAGGAGGCTACAGCAGACGAGGAAAATATGATTATTGACATGCTTCCTGTGTGAGTGGCCTTTGCTGGGTGACATTTAATAAGCTGTCATCCCGTCACATGTCTGTGTCGCTTCTATGGAACCTTAACACAATGCCCACTTGTTGCCTGGCTCTTGGGTGACACATAACAGACTCCACTGCCCGAGGAAGCATTCCTGATGTTTCTGTTTTGCTGCTGTTAATTGTAGATCTCTGATTTTTATTTAAAGAACAATAACTGGGTTGTGTTTCTTGTTTACTAAGTTTCTGAAATCAAATAAAATTGGATGCTGGAATTCATGCCTTAAAACGTTTCTGGGCACACGTGCAATTGTTTTTAACACCATATGTTATAAAAATATCAGTAGACTCCCTAAAGTCTTCAGCCTGGAAAATTCCACTAGGCTCTCTTCCGCTGCTGGAAAAGAAACTAATAAGGGTCACCCCCTTGGGAAAGGGGCAGGGGGCATTTTAAAGCAACTGGTAAGAAAATATTCCCCAGGGCATTTCTGCCAGCAAATTTTAATAGACGCATCCCTGCCCCATAATGTCTCAATCACTGGGTGGGCCAAAATTCGTTTATTCAGTCACTTGGCAAATCTGCACTGAATCTCTCCTCTGTGCCATGTGGTGTGTCGGGCTCTGGGCATTAAAGATGAACGAAACAGTGGATAAAAATCACAGAGGAGTTAAAGACAGATATTATTCTCAAAAAGGCTGCATACCCTCAGGGAGGTTACAGTTAAGTAAGAAAGAGAAGAGGGGCACTCTGCTAGTGTGTGAAAGGAAACATTCCATGAGTGTCTCCCACGGGGCCCCGTTCATTGACGTATGTGCTTTCTCTTCATCTTCACAACAGTCCTGTCAGGCAGGCGCCGTTGTTGTCCCCCCTCTGTAGGCGATGAAACTGAGACCCTGAGAAACTGACAGACCTGCCCCTATCCTGTGACTCTGTGCCACGCTCCATCCTTTGATGTAGCTAAGACAGACCCTATGCCAAACTTCTGGACTCTATTTGCTTATGGTCTTCAAACTGCAAAGTGGAATCTCTGCTATCAGATAGAAAGCATGAATTCAGCGTAGAGGTAACCACTTTGCTGTGGAAAGTGTAGAACCCAAGAAGTTTCTGACCAAGGTTCGGATGGAGGCTTTGACGATGGAATTCTCTCCTCCACCAAAACAAACCCCTTTCTGGACTTCCTCGGGGGAGAGCACAGGAGCCGTGGCGAGCTGAGAGTGGTCAGAGCTCCACGCACGTGATGTGTATCACGGCGGGGAGGGTAGCTCTGGAGGGCAGCTAACAGCTCCCCCAAACTCGGGGTCACTCAGAGGCTTCCCGGAAGGTGCTAACCAAATTTCAGATTAAACTCTGGCGATTCCTTATTTAGAATCAAAAGGTTATAGAAGTTTTGCTTTTGAAGAGACTTAAAAACCACGGTCCACTCGGCCCAGAGCTGTAGACACAGGTATCTAGTTCTGAGTGACTCTGCATCCAGGCTCCCTAACACCCAGAGTTAACCGGTTTTCAATTTTAACAAAGATTTCCCGTAACTTTAGAACCTACAGAGTGTTGCCAACTTTAAATTTATGCCAATAAGGAATATATGTGTAAGTTAACTAGTATCAATCTCACTTAAAAAAAAACGTTAAAAAATTTAATAAAGGAGTAAGGGAACACTTTCATTGTAAAGAATAGTCCTTCCTTCGCAAGAAAACACAGTTGGCAGGGTAATCTCATCCTGTCAAAGACACTGATAACAAGATAGACTAGAATCTTCAAGTGAATAAAAATAGCACCAAATTCTGTTTTGCGAAAATTTCAACAGTGCAGTACAATTTTCATATATTTGCCGGTTTAGGGATTTATATTTCTCAACACAACAGGAAATAGAACTTGACTATCCTGATTCTTCTGGAATTTTGTTGTATCAGGACCTTGTTGGAAAAATCCAGTTTTATACGTGGATCTTGAGCTAAACTAAAGTCATGCTCTCAAGGCTGTTTCACCTGCTTGTTACTCTTCAGGATGACTTGAAATATGCAGAGGGACAGCAGCCTGTGAGCCTCTTACTGCTTCTCCTGTCTTCTACCCTTAAAGCCAAATAGAAGGGACAACAGTAAGTCCCGACTCTGGATGCGAAGGCTGTTGGGTGGAGGCTGTGGCATGTTCCCTCGCATCCAGCGCCGAGCAGTCACGAATTTACATAAGAGGTGGGAAACTGCATAATTCCTCGGCATTAAATCTTAACAGTAGAGATAACACTAGCTTTTTAAAATTCCTTATCTGAACTCTTTCAGGAGGCAAAGTATAAGCAGAGAGAGTGAGTGAAAAGATACTAAGGATACAGAACAGTGAACAGAAAATTAAAAGTGGTTTTTACAACAACCAAAGAAAGATTGGAATAAGACTTTCTAGTAAAGAAAACAAGATCACCGTTGGATCCCAGAGGAAATTTCAGATGCTTTCAGATGTGGCAATATTCTGCTGGCTTCTGCTCACTTCCTGTGGTGTAGTCATCCTTAATGGAATCCCTTTGTATACCAAGATTTCCCAACGGGAACATGAAGTCCTGGAAACTGGTGAGGCTGGTTTTGTTGCCCCAAGCTGTGGCAGGAACCACCCTGGACAGGACCATGTTTTGAGTATCCACCTGCAAAGCCACGGGGAAGGAAGATCCCTTTTCCTGCTATTTGGTCATACCATTTGCAAAGGCTTACATAGACAAGGAACTTTTTAAAGCCACCATTTGCGTAAGGACTAAGTGGTCTCTAGAGAGAACAGTCAAGAGACGTGAGACCTGAGAACCAAGGGGAAAAGCAGACAGAACAGCCCATTTAAATTTAAGACCCATCTATTGGTGGACGACCAAAAAAGTATCATGTGATGTCTAAGCCTTGAGTTAAGCTCACAGCCATCATACTTACTGGCTTTAAGACAGTGAATCTCTGGTAGTATCTTAATTACTTGCAAATAAAAGTACACATTTGTGAAGCATTTCCTATGTGCTATTTAACACACTGTACATATTTTAATTCATTTAATCTCCATAACCCTAAGAAAGTTGGTGCTATAATTTTCTTGTCTTAAAGATGAGGACATTGGAGCACAGAGAGGTTAAGTAACCTGCCCAGGAAATGGGGGAGTCAAGGCTTAAATCCAGGGAGTCTAGATGATTAAACCATATGGATATCCATACATGAACAGACTCTAAATGATGAAAAATAAAAATAATGATATTAATTTCTGCTCTGCTTATCTTTCCAGCTGTTAGGAAGATTATATTCATTCTATCTTTTAACAAAAATTTACTTACATTTAGGCACTTGGCAAGCAAGACATTTTCTATGTCTTTAAGGGAGCTGAAAGATTAATAAGTTAACAGGCAGTGGTCATACTTTTGGATGAGTGCAATGGTAGAAAGGTACACAGAGGACTTCGATGAGAGAGCTGGCCAGGAGGGGCTGGCAGCCCTCTTTGAGGAGTGACAGCCAAGCTAGAGGAGTTAGCCGGGCAGAAGGGTGTGTGGGAGGGAGGGCTCGGTGTTAACTCACTCTCCAGTAGTCAGGAGCCTGTGGGGAACCACAGCTCAGTATGGCTCAGGCCAAGGATGTGAGGGGATGAGGAAGTGGAGAATGACGAGGCTAGAGAAATAAGTGGGGCTCACGTCATGAAGAGTCTGTGCTGAGGAGCTGGCCTTTATGCTGCAGGCAAGCAGTGGGGAGCTCCTAAAGGCTTTTAAGCAAGAAAATACACCATCAGACCAACGTTTTTGAAAGATGGCTCTGATTCCAGTCTGAAGAATGGTTTGGAGAGTGGACAAGCCTGAAGACTAGTCTCCAGGAGTCAAATGGGAGGCTGCCTTGGTAATCCACATAGTGGAGAATGGGCATCTGTGTTAGAGCAGATCCAGTGGGCAGTTAATGAACATTTGCAAGTTAGGATCAGTAAGGGTGGGTGGTTGACTGTGGGGTGAGGGGGAGGGAGGTTTGGGACTTGACCAACAGGACAGGTGTTTGCACCATTTCTTAGAGTCAAGAACATTCTCTTATCCCATGAAATAAGGTACATGAAGACGCTATGTAGAGTACATTATAAATAGTAGTTCCTTGATTATAATGGGACAGAAATGGCTACGCTAAAGAAGTTCTCACCAGCTGGGAAGACAGGCATGCAACTCTTTAATTATAATACGACACCCAGTGCTAATACGATACCCACAGCTACATAACTAAAATGCTTTTATGTGCCGAGCACTGTTGTCAGAGGTGTACACGCTTTCTCACACATTCTCACAACAGCCCATTTTACAGATGAAGAAACCGAGGCATAGGGAGGTTGCCTAACGCCTCATAGTGAGTAATAATGCGACTGAGGAACAAACCAGTGCTGTCTGGCTCTAAACGCTGTGCTCTTAACTGCGGTAGTATACGTCTCTCTCTAAGACAGACCAAAATCAGTGCTATGAGAAAAGTCCAAGTAAGATTCTACATGTGGGTATGAAACAGAGAAGGGTGAAATTTTTTAAAAAATCCAGAGTGTAGCAGGAGGAAGTAGCATTTTTGCTTTCCAAAATATTTAGAGGAGACCTATGCTCAGTTCTGAGATCCACAGAATGCTTATCTCCAGTTATTCTATAAAACTGTAGTGTGCTGGTTTTGCCACTAGATGGTGCTCGTTCCATGGTTCTGAATATCTGGCCTTGTCCCTAAGACACATTGTCCTTGCTAGTGGTTTGGGAAACTTAAGAATTACGTCAGTTTTCATAACCAATCAGACGTTTTGTTACCTTTGTGCCATTTTATTCTTAATTATTAAAATATCAAATTATGATTTTTTTTAATTTAGAGTAGTTTTATAATTAATACAGCTGTATTCAAATAGGAGGGTGTTTTTTTTTTCCTTTTCTTTTCTGTACTTGCTATAAACTATCTATAAATTATCTGATCATTTCTCTAGCAGCTACTGTGTGACACACATTAGCTTTTGCAGCTCAGATTCTTTAAGGGACCCAGTGCTGGGGATCTGCAAGTTCATTTCTTGCCTCTGAATGTTCTGCTCTCCTAAATTTCAAGTTTCATAATGATCAAGTCACTTTGACGTGGTGCCCTCTCTTCATGTTTTGGGGGCTTTTTTAGCCTCCCTTAATCATTAGTTTGTACAGTTTTAGTGACTCCCCTTCATGCAACAGTACGTCAGCTTTAGGTGCTCTGCATGTATGAGGTTTGCTTGCATTATTCAACTTCTGTTGGGTATTTAGACTCCAGAAATGCAAGTGCCACAGATGATCTATTTAACTCTGACCTTATCCCCAACTCACTCTGAAGTCTTAAGAACAGTGTGAACTTCAGAGCAGAAATCTGAACAAGTAGCAAGACATTCCCCCATCAAAGTTCATCTCAGAGAGCTAGCTTGAGAAGGGGCAGCTCTTTTAACAGCTGACCACCCTGCGTTTATCCCAACTGCTCCCCTCTCCACCCTTCATTCTGTCTCTGGTTGTGGCTCCTCTCCAAGAACGCTCAGGTTCTTCCTTTGACTTTCTCTATACCCCCACCTTAAGAAACCACTCCCCGCCATTGCTTTAACAGTCCCCACTATCGTAGGTAACTCCAAAATCTGTAGCTCTAATTCCCATATTTCAGTGTCTTCCCACTTGGTGTTTCCACCGGGGTATCAACGGGGATCTTAAAACTCAACACATGGGAAAGTGACACATCTCCTCCCATTTCTCCTCACTTTCTTATTTCTACTCATGACTTCGCTATTTTCCCAAATACCCCATTTTTAAAACTGGAAATATATTTCTTTATGACCCCTTACCTAATTAAAGGCCGAGTTTTTGGCAAGACAGCCAGGGTTTCTCCCAACTGTCTTTTCCTGCTCCTTCCTCTGCCTCACCAGTTTCTTCTCATCTGGAGGTCCCCCCGCCTGTGCTTCCTGGCTCTGTCCTCTGTCCCACCGTCTCTCGGTGTCCACAGCATTTTACTTTCCAGAGACTTTTCTGTTTGCCTTTCTCACTAAAAACCTTCACTGGCTAATTTCTCCCACTGAGTTAAGCCCCAACTCTACAACCGTTGTCCACCCTGCCCATAATACAGTTGTGGAGAACCATCTAGTCTTATCCTCTACAAATGCCTATAACGTGCTCAGCTCCACACACACAGCAGCCAAGCATCTCAGTGTCCAGTCCTTTCCCATTTCAGTGCATTTCTCTCATTAGGAGCATCTACCACCCAGGCCTTCTAACGCCCGCCTTTCAGAGTTCATCTCGAACACCGCCCATCAATCAAGCCTTTTCTACTTTGTCTGCTCTGTAACCATCACTTCTCCTCTGCGCCCCGTTAAGTATGCATTGTTAATCTTTCTCATTCTGTAACATCTATTGTTTTGAGTTTTTTTCTGTCTCCCCTATTATGTTTTAATTTGGGGGGGTCATGAATTCTGTATAAGTCAATCAATCATGTGAGGTCAACATAAAATAAGAAACATAATGGTTAAAAGCACAGATTTTTGGAATCAGTCTCAGTTCTTCCACTTTTTAGCGACGTGCTGGTCAAGCATTCACTTGCCTGCTCTGAGCCCTGGTGTCGTCCATGAAATGGGAATAGGAGTGGTTGCCTCAAGTCTTGTTACAAGAATTAAACGCGATTTCACTCAGGGCCTGACACGTGGTCATCACTCAAAGAACGCTCACACTTGTCAGTGGTCTCTCTCCAGCCACTGAGTCACTGCACAAAGCGGGCGCGCAAGAAGTTTACGAGATTAAATTGAAGGGGGACTTCTAGCTAAAGATACAGTTGGAGAGGAAACTCTTCTCTGAAGCAAGACCCCAAAGTGAAGCCTGTGCTAGAGAAGGGGCCCACAAGGACAGGGGTGGTGTTCGGCTCCGGACCCCAGGCCTCACGTGACGCCTGGTCCTGGGCAGGGGACTGCTGACCACTGGTTGCACTCACACAGCTGGCGAACAAGGTGCCCCATTTGTGTGGCGATCGTGAAGACAGAGAAGATGATCAGACAGTGACGGAAACTCACGGTCAGCCACCTTCTGCGCGGCTGTTAGGATTCACGCTGTGGTAGCAAACTGGCCTGATCTGGGGTCTTCAGCTCAGCCCAGCTTGTCTACTAAAGACCCTGATAGAGAGCTTGCTGCCTGTGGGCTTAAGAAGATTTATCAGAGCGTATGCCAGAGAGAGGATGCATTTCGGAAAATATACTTTTGCCTCTTCTTAAGTGCAGATGTATGAAACGCTGGATTCAGCTTGATCAGATCTCTGGGACAGAGAGACAGTGATACAGCGATAGTAGGTTTAGTCCCTGTCCTCCCTTAAAAGCTTTTCCTTGGGTACTTTAAGAAAAAAGTTACGTTAAAAACAAAAGGTAATGGGATTCCCAGACAGAAATATGCGTTTAAATGGCATCGAGGCTGTGGTTCAAATCAACAAAAGCCAGGAAATCCAAGGGTAACCTTTATCCAGCTGTTAGGACATTTTTTCCTACTCTGTGTGTGCCTGTGAGCAGCCCTCCCTTTGAATTTCCTGGCACTGGCAACCAAAATCCACAAGTCGCTTTGAATTACAGTCCTTTAGGTCTGCCGTTTAATGGGAACATACCCTGAAGATATATGCCTACCTGCAACTGCTTTTATGTGTAGCCACTGTACACCCAGGAGCCATGAACCTGGTAGTTTTTTGGTTTTTTTTTTTTTTCTTTCAAGTTCCTAAGATCCCCATCTGCGACTAGGTCAGTCCTGCTTTAGATCCAGGTAGAAAAACTTATTTAACATTTGTGTTGCTCACCCTGATAAAGTTTACTATTACAGCTTATATGTCACAGTTATCATTCAAATGCAGTTGAAAGTGTTTCTTTTCTCTCTTTTCACCAGACACGGCGATGACTTGATTGTAACGCCCTTCGCCCAGGTATGTGCCATGCTGGCCTGGCTCCCTCTCACTCTGC
This sequence comes from Vicugna pacos, assembly GCF_048564905.1. Taxonomy (NCBI): domain Eukaryota; kingdom Metazoa; phylum Chordata; class Mammalia; order Artiodactyla; family Camelidae; genus Vicugna; species Vicugna pacos. The sequence continues at coordinate 18,102,701 of NC_132999.1, read as the reverse complement.
CCCTGGGTGCAGTTTCTAAGTGTGGCGCCGACCCTGCCCACTCGTCTCCTTTTGTCCCTAACCACGGAAACATTTTCCTTCTAGGTCCTCGCCAGTTTGCGAAGTGTGAGAAACAACTTCACCGTACTGACAAACCTTCATGGAACATCCAACAAGTAAGTGTGCACCTTCTGTGCAGTTATGAATCCCTTCCATGATGGCAACACACTAAACTGCACTGAGAAAAAAAAAAAATACTGCATGGAGATTTGCCCCCTAGCTAGGTTAGGAGACAGTATAAAATTTGAAAGTAGGATGGAACACTATAGTATTTTAGAACTGGTAAGATGATAGAAATTAGTCCAGATCTTGTTAATCTTTGTACCTTTGACCCTTAGTAAACAGGAGTTCGACAAATGAAAGAATGAGGTGTTTTGTTTGTATTTACTACTTGAATGTATGAATACCCATCAGTAAGGGCCATAAATGCTGTTAAATTTTTATTGGAATAAGCTATTAATGAGATATTCAGAGATTTCAAGTTTAAGATGACAAGTACCAAAAGTTTAGGTCCAATGTGCCTATTTTTGGGTGATATGTAAACAGGTTCTTGCAATTTGAGGAGTAAGAGCGGGGTTATCTTCTCTCCTGTCCCCAACTAGCTACATAAACTTGGCCGTTTCAACTAACGTGGCTGAACCTTGGCCTCATCTGTAAAATGCAAGATGTGCACTTGATAATCCTGCAGTAACTCTGTCCTCTGAAATGATTTCAGCCCGTGAGTCTCAGTGCTGGTCAGATTGCTCTCCAGCAGTTTAAAATATCATCCTGGGGATCAGAAGGTCACAGAATCAAAGATCCTGGAATGGTAGGGCCAGAGGAGAACTCTGAGACCACTGATGCAGCCTCTTTGTTTCACAGAAGGAGAAAGCAGGCCCTCAGAAATCCAGCAAGTTGCTAACAACCACACCACAGGTTAAAAACGCCCCAGGGCCAGATCCTAAATCTCCTGACTTCTCTAAGCTAGTGCTCGCTATAGCACCCCTCGCGTCTCCAGTCTCTGTGAAATTACCCATCAACCCTCTATCTTGCTTTCATCCAAATCTTTTATTGAGTGGAGTTGTTACAAGTGAGAGCAAAGCCTGCTTTGAAAGCGTACTTTTCGTTTCACTGTTCTGTAACTTTTGCCTGAGCTTCCTGGGAGAGGGCCCTGCCTGCCCCCGCCGAGTTTTTCCCACCGTTGGTCTCTCCTCCTCCAAACTGTTCTCCAGACTGCCCCCAGAGTGCTCTTTCTCACCTGCTGTTTGACCATGTCCCTCTCCAGCTTGAGGCCCTTCAGTGGTTCACTCTTATCATTAAGGTCAAGTTCAAATGCGGGTGCTTGGCCCCCAGGGCACCTCCTGTCCCAACTCGAGTTAGATCGCTGATCGGGCTTATGTTGGATGCAGTCCACAGGAAAGCTCCAGGCTTGCCCAGCCTCTTTTGCAGTGGTGCTCCCTGTTTCACTCACTTATTAAATAATTCACTCAACGAGTATTTACTGAGTGTACTATTCATTCACGCGTGTACGTGCGCACGTACCAAGTATGTATTGAGCGCTGCCTTGTACCAGGGACTGATGGTAGAACAGTGACCGAACCAGACAAGTCCTCTGCCCTTTCAGGGCTTGCGTTCTAGCAGGAAGCGCCAGGGCCTCCAGCGGCATACGGTCAGGCCGGGTGCCTGGCCACACGGGATCACAGTCTAACAGTTGTGGCCTGATTGCTCCCTGCGTGTTCGAGTCTCTATCCTAACTATGGACTCAGTGTTCTCGCTCCCTAAAGTGTCTCTCTCCAGCTGCCAGTGATTGCCCGGCTGAATCCTGTTTGTCTTTTATAACGCACCTCTGGCGTCACCTTCACCAGGATGCTTCCCCTGAGCCCGCCGAGCCTGGCTGAACGCCCCCCCCCCCCCGTGGCCCCAGGGCACTCTGCAGATCATTTCTGGGTCTCTGTCACCACCAGACTGCGTGACACCCGTTAAGGCCCCTTGAAAATTGCATTCACTTCTACTTGACTTTGTCAGGATTAGCAGAATGCCTGACACAGTGTGTGTGCACCCCAAGCATTCATCACACATATAAATCTCTGAATTAATAATTGTTGAAGAAAGACCACAAGTTGTCTAGAAAATTATTTTTTCAGACGTGATCCTTTCTCTTTCCCCACCTTTTTTTCTTTACAGAATATGACTTCTGGGCCTTATTTACTTGCCTCACAACTAAATTCTACCAATCGAAAATTATGTGACTTGAGCAAGTGAGTTAACCTCTCCAGAGCTTGGTTTCCCGATTTGTAAACTAGGGTTGTTCGGAGGATGAAGTGAGTTGATATTTGTGAAGCATTTAGAGCAGCGCCTGGCACGCAGTAGGTGCTCAGTAAATGTGAGCTAGTAGAAGTGATCATTACATTTCTCTTGCTGAATCCATAAATGGGGTCACACTTGGGAGTTTTCAAGTCTGTTATCTCAGTCATCATCACTGTAAGTGATATATATGACAGGCATGTTGTCCCCACTCTGAGGACAAGCAGCAAAGCTCAGAGAGCTTAGACGCCAAGTGCAAGAACGTCTCACTTCTAGGGATGAGCAGGGCCAGGCTTGAAACCTGGTATCCTGGCTCTGTTTTGCAGGGCTCAAACCCAGCTCTTCCCTCCCATGTTTGTCTTCCCCGTGTGTCTCTCTTACTACCTACACAGAGCACTCCACTGCTGACACTTCTGGTCACCAAATATGGGGACGTTTTTCCCCGTAGCAACAAGCAAATGTCTGACATCAGCTGGGTATCCTGCAATTTCACTCGGTCCTGACACCATCTACCCGGAGGTAGCATCAGATCCCACAGGTCAAGGGCTCAGTCCCACAAGCCTGCCCGCCTCCCCTGCCCCACTTCAGACACCAGCTGCAAGCGCAAGTTATTATCCGTATTCCTGGTCCACCAGCTAAAGCGTCTAATGACTGCCTCCTCAGGCTTGATAAATTTGCTCAAGCAGCTCACAGGGCCCAGGGAAACACTAAGTGATGTCTACCAGTTTACTAAAGGATGTGATAAAGGATACAGGTCACAGCCAGATGAAGAGACACACAGGGCAGAGTCTGGGAGGGCGCCGAGGGCAGGAGCTTTCTGCCCCACAGGGTTGCGGTGCGTCACCCTCCCGGTGTGGTTCTGTTCGCCAGCCTGGAAGCTCTCTGAGCCCCATACTGTCAGGATTTTATGGAGGCTTCTTCACACAGGCATAATCAATTATTAATTCCATCCCTATACCCTCTCTCCTCACTGGAGGATGTGGGATAGAGCTGCGAATTCTAAGCTGCTAATCACGGCTTAGTGTTTCTGGTGACCAGCCCCCACCCAGGAGCCATCCAGGACCCCACCCAGAGTCATCTCATTAGAACCAAAGATGCTCCTAGTGCTCTTTTTACTTAAGAAATTACAGGGGTTTTAGGAGCCCTGTGTCAGCAAGCAGGGGCAGACACCACCATATGTATTTTCTGTTATCTCACATCTTTCCACTGACGACACCTCTTAAGTCTTCTGGGTTATGGGGCAAAATCTCTGAAGGCTTTGGAACAGAGTCATTTAGGAAGACCTTATGGGATTACTGAAGATCAGAGGGCCTGAAGCAGAGACATGAGCTAGAGGAGTGTTTCAGAAATTAAGATATGAAGAGTAAAACCCTGGACTAAGATGATGGAGGTGGTAACCGGGGAGCAAGGGATTAATAAGGAGATATTTCAAAGGCTTCTTTGGCATGGCAGACTCAAGGCCACTACACTGCACAGTTCCAGGGAGAAGGGGGCGGGTGGTGACGTGGCAGGATGTTTTCAGTTACTGGTTTATTAACATGGCTTGGAGGTTCTTCCTCTGTTAGAGTATCAGGGGAATTCAGCCTATCCCTGCTGATAAATAGGCTGTCAGCTAAAGCTACTTTCTGGAGAATCAGATTTTTCCATAGCCTTAGGAGTTTTGAGCCACATAAACGTTCATTGCTGACATACACAGAGTTCACCCAGAGCCAATTCTCACTCTCTGGCTGAGGACCGCCCTCCAAATCATGGCGGTTCATGTCACCTCTGGTCCAAACCTCACTTACCAAACGTAATAGCTCTCCAGCAGTAGGACGGCTGCCTCTAATGATCATTCCCAAATCCAGACCCGTATTTGTACAGAGCTGATCCTCCTACTGATTTCAATACTGTCTTGAAACTAACACCAACCAACAGAGTTCAAGGCAGGGCACGTACCCCACTGGGGTTTCACCAAAGGGAGTTGAGACTGCCTCTGCCTAACTCAGCCTGAGAACTGAATGATGGGTTTCAGCCACAAATGGAGCAGCCTGACAGGGGCAGGTGGGAACACTGAAAGTCCACTTCCGGCACTCCCTCCTATTCCTAGGCAGTCATGACCCTCAAATAAATAAAGGTAACTGAAGATGAGAATGGACCCAATGCACTAAGAGAACTTCCCCTCCCACCCCAAACCTGACAGTCACTATTCTTAACAGTGGAAACCGTAAGACCCATGGAACACAAAAGCCGCTTTCTGGGAGGTTTGACTGGGGTTCCACAGTGCTGCTCCTTGCCTTGAATGTGACAGTAAAGCAGTCATTATGTCCTTGGAATGGTTTTCACTGGACACCTGAAGAGGGTGTTTTTTTAATATGAAAAGGAACTCCCACATAGAACCCATCTTTTGGCTCTTTGCTCTGCGTAAAAGCAGTCCATTGTCTGTCTGAGCTTCACCACCCAAAGGGTGAAAATCTTAAACTTCCTGTGGAGGTGATTTCCGTGCATTTCCATGAGATGCTTTCCTGAGGAATGCTTGACTGGGCCTGTATTTCTTGGCTTCAAATTAAAACCTGTGTTTCCTTTGTCCCAGGAATTTTGAAAGTATGGCTTTCATTTAGAGTTGTTAATTCAGATAAGCACCCCTAAAGCATTTACTGGCTTTAAACAGACTGATGGAGAAATCGCATGTGCCTGAGAGTGCCTACCAGTCAGCAGTCCAATGACCAGGGAACAGAGCTGGGAGCAAAGACGTGTCCTCCATCCTCCAGCTCCGTCACTAACATCACAGATATCACCATGGCGACCAGGAGAGCATGTCACATCTCTGTATCAGCATTCTTCCTAGGCATAAATTAATCAACATGTATGAAATCTTTGAGAAAGAACGAATAACCACTTTTTTCCCCCCAGTGTATATCGAAGTGTCTTTCATTGCTTTGTGTCCTTTGGCATGGGGTTTAAATTAGCTGAGAATAATCAAATCTTGAGCATTCAGAGCTGGAAAGAACCTAGCCAAATTTCCTCAGAGTAAAGGAGGAAATAGATGTAAAACCTCTCACACTGGAGCTGGCACGTTGTAAATTAGCAGTAAATGTTAGTTGCTGCCTGTTCTCTCCAGGTGAGGAGGAAACTGAGAGGTTCAGTGGGTTGCCCAGGGCTATCTGGTTGGAAGGTGCCAGAACCAGGATTAGAATTCCTGTCGTCTTATTCAGAGTCCCGTTCTTTTCCCACTGCGCTCTGCAGGGCTGGAAAGTATTAATGGTTGTGGCCACACTATCCTCCCTGTTAATACCGCCATCTTTACAACCCAGGCTTAGAACTTCTTACGGTTCTTCCTTAAGTTAGGGACCATTGGACCCATCGTGGGCAACCAGTGTCATTTTTCTTCTGGCACTCATCCCAGCTTTCTGACTGGTACTCTCGTGCCCTGCCAGCAATAAGGCAGCTTCCAGACGTGATTCACTCATTCAAAACGTATTGAGCCTCTTCTTTGTTCCAGGTCTTGAGAAAAAGTGATAAACGTAGCCCTTGCCTTTCCAAAGCTTAGGCACCCCGGTGCTTGCTTCCCTGAACTACCAGCTCTAAATAAAAGCTATATGTTCAAAATTAACTCCTGGGACCAAGGAATTTATATAATTTGTATAATTTTTAAGAAGTCATTGGGGGAAATCCAGTGCTATGAGGAGCTGTGCTATTAAGAAAGTAGAAAGTTCCAGTATTTCGGGTCTCTTAGTTCTATGTCTCTTTTCACAAAGGCCATCTTTGGAACCCAGGAAGACAGGTAAAACAAAGTATTAAAAAGATATATGTTTTAATCTAATCAATACCTATTGAATATCTATTTCCTACCACATATCCTGCCGACCCCAAAGTTACACGGATGAATGGGATTCCGTCTTTGCTTACATTTCTCACAGGCGAGTCGAGGAGACAGACAGGAGGATGGGGGTCGCTGTGCAGTAAGAGCAGCACTCGGGTGGGGCAGGCCTCGGAAAGCAGCAGTGGTGCAGACAGTGACGACCTCCCAGGAGGGAAGGGGAGGATGGTGACGTCGGACTAGAGTCCTAGAACATAAGAAGGAGTTTGCCACCTAAAGAGGAGAAGAGTGATCAGCTGAGCAGAGTGTATGCAAACGGCCCGGCAACGCGAGCACGTGCCGTGTGTGAGGAACAGCGAGGAGTATGTAGAACCAAGACAACAGAGGAAGGGAAAGCAGATAAATCATTCATATGCTTTTTGGAGCCTCAGATCAATTTCACATCAATGGCTCATTCTGTTGACAGTTCCTCAACAGTTACGGCATTCCTACTCTTCACGACACACGGTGGTGGGTCCCGCAGAGGGTATACAGAAAGGGGTCAGAACTGGATCCCACCACCAATGGGTCACAGATTAGGGGTGGGGATGGAACGTGCCATGTGAATTGTAACGTGAGAAAATAACCCTGAAGGTACAAATGAAGCACCAGGGGGCATTTGGGGAGGCATCATTGTGAGCTAAGAGCAGGACATTCTTAGGGAGGAAGAAATTTGCCTCTTCCTTTCTAGGTTCTTCTGGCTGGTCTGAGAATTAAATTGACAAGAGACAGATTAACAGGAGAAAGTCAAACAAAAGTTGAGTAAACATGTGGGCCTGGGAGAGACCCAGGAAAACTGAGTAACTCAACAAAATGGCTGAAGCCCTCGCCTTAAGTACCGTTTTTTATCTATAGATGAAAGAGGATATTGTGGGGTAGGGGTTTGGGAATTTTAAAAGGAAGGAAGGCAATTAACAGCGAAGTGGAAAAGCAAATGTTTGGTAAATAAATGTTTCCCAGGCCACGCAGAGACAATGACACACAGAGTGGAATTTTAACAAACAGACTTTGCTGGTCCCTCCCTGTCTACCATACCTCGTTCACACTGTGGTTATCTACGGGGATGGCGCCCTTCCTGGAAGAGGTCCTCTGTTTACATTCTTTTAGGCAATTAAGGAAAGATCACACTTTCTTCCTGAGTTTTTTGGGCCTTTTCGCCTGGAGATAATCCTCATGCCAAGAGACGTTCAGGGGTGGCAAGTTTTGCTCCCCTACAGTAACATTCTTTGGAGAAGATGGCATTTGACGTCCGAAGGCATGATTCTGATACTAGGGTATTTTCCCCCACACATCCAAGCAGTTCTCTGTGACACCAGCTGGGTGTCGCGGACTTCAATTCAGTTCCTACACTGCTGACTTGGAAATAGCATCAGATCCCACAGGTTAAGGGCTCAGTCTCCCCTCCACGCACACACAGACTTCAGACCCCAGTGGCAAGCCCAGGTTCTCGCCTGGGCTTCTGACCCACTGGCTATAGGTCGGAGGTTCCCACCACCCCCTCCTTGGGTTCAATTAACATGCTGGAAGGGCTCACAGAACCCAGAGAAACATTTTACTTACTCGATCACTGGTTTGATATAAAAGGAGATAACTCAGAAACAGCCAGGTGGAAGAAATGCAGAGATCAAGGTGTGTAGAAAGGAGCCCAGAGCTTCCATACTATCTGGGCACGTCAATCTCTCTGAACTGTGTCCACCAACCTAGTCGTTTTGAGTTTTTATGAACGCTTTGTTACAAAAGCGTGATTAATTAAATCATTGGTTATTGGTGATTGAACTCAATCTCCGGCCGCTCTCCCCTCCCCAGAGGTTCAGAGTGGATCTGAAAGTCCAAACTCTCTAATCACCTGGCTGGTTCTGCTGGCAACCAGCCCCCTCCTTACATTACCTAGTTGCTGGTCCAAAAGTTGTTCGTCAACATAGCAAGAGACCCCTTGGTTGCTCTCCTCACTTAGGAAGCCCCGAGGGCTTTACGAACTCCGTTCCTAAAGAATGGAGCCAAAAACCAAATGTGTGTATTTCTTACCATAAGTTGCAGTATCACGGAACAGAGGTGATGTCTCAATGTGGGAATTTGCGCGGGGAAAGCTTCCTTCACAGAGGAGTGGCCTGAGCAGTGTCAGGAAGGGGAAAGTGCACGCTCAAGGAGAGCCAAGGAGCAGACTTGCAATGCCAGGTCTTGAGAGTTTGGAATTTAACCTCTTAGTTTTTCTGAAACACAGCCCTCCACATTTGTGCAGGTGTTATCAGTAGATGGGATGGTGGCGAGAGCACGCACTTTGAATTCAGAAAGACAGCCTGGAATCCTGACCTGGCTATTATGAACCATGGGTACCTCAACGTATTTCTTGACTTCTCCGAGCTTCAGTTTCCTTATCCTTCATATGCGATGATAATATTCCCAGTGGAAGCTAAGAAGCACCTGGCACAGTGCTTAGCAGAGAAAAGTACCCCTCGGGCGGCCAGTCCCCTTCCCATGTCCCTGATGGGGAGCAGAATGCGTGATCCCAAAATATGCCCCTTTGGCACATAGATTGTTTTTAGCTGAAGGCAGGCGAGACACCGCAGACTCAAGAAAAGCTTTTACCTCTCCTTTAACCACCCAAAACAATTTTACTTGAGGGTCTGGCTCAGAGAGAGAGAGAGAGAGATTGCCAGAGATGACTTTTATCTGCATGACCCATCTGTATGGCAACATGTCTGTTCTTCTGTGAATTTCACCCTGTGAGTGACCCTCTTGCCCTCTGCGGCGCCAGGCCCCTTTCCCCTGCCTTAGCTCAGGAAGGCAGGTAAGTCTCAACTGCTTGACTTGCCCTTGGGTCTCATACTCTTTTGGGACTCCCTTAAGTGTGTAATTAAATTTGTTTTTTTCTCCTGTTAATCTGTCTTGCATCAATGTGATGAATAGACCAGCCAAAAGAACCTAGAAGGGCAGAGGACAAAATTTTTCTCCCCTACAGCACACATGAGAATTTCATACCACAGAGAATATAAAAGTACCTTGCCTGGAATCACCCAGCCAGTAGATGAACGATAAATGTCAACCCTGGCCCCCGGACCCTGCACCTATATGGTATTGTTACCTAGACGCACTGTTACCCCTAAGGGACCAAAATTGGGTTTGGAACACTTAAAAACCTAGGAAAATAACTTTGTGGACACACCAGGAGGGAAACCCCTCCTTTGCAGTCTCTTTGCAGGCCATGTAGAACTTGGCTTCCTCCCCAAACTTGCCTGTGCCTCAGAATTCATAGACAAGTGAAGAATACAGATCCCCACGCCTTGTCTCAGACACAGTGAAATAGACCCTCCAGGGGTGGGGAAGTATGATTGCGAGTATGATTGAGACCCACTGGGCTAGAGAGCCACTCTTGCTCGTCGCCAGCATCCTCTTGCTCTTCAGTGGGGCAGACAGCCCGCTACGCCAGTGGTTCTGAAATGCGGGCCCCAGGCAGGCCAGCAAGAGCGCCACCTGGGCGCAAACTCCCAAGCCCACCCCAGGCCAACTGAACCAGCAGCCCTGGAAGTCATGCTCAGCCGGGTGTCTTAATAAGCTCTCCAGGTGATTCTGTGCACCCTGAAGTTTGAGGGCCACTGCTCTACAGTGTTTCTGGGGAGCTCTCCAGCAATGCCCTGGGAATCCTGGAGAGTCAGGCAGAAGCTCTGCCAAGCACAAGAAGGATGGAGAGCACGGCAGGAGAATCAGGGTTGGGAGTGAGGGGAGATGAACGGGATAAAGAAGGAAGAAGGAAAATCGAGAAAGGAAGGGAGAAGGAACCTCTGTGTTTGTGGAGCATGAGTTTGTTTTCTTGTTTCACTTGATGCTTGGCTTGAGCGGGCTTGTTTTATGATACAGCATAATGCCCAGGGCTACTGTGAAAAGACCTTTCCATGAGGCAGGCCACCTGGGTTACTGTTCCTAGTGGCGATGTGATCTTGGACTGGTGATGTCACCTCTCTGGGTGTTGGATCTCTGAGATGCAAAAATGGGAAGCCTGTGGGGAGGTATAGCACAGTGGTAGAGAGCGTGCTTAACATGCACAAGGTCCTGGGTGCAATCCTCAGTACCTCCATTAAAAACAAAATAAATAAACCTAGTTACATCCCCACCAAAAAAAAAAAAAAAAAGGTAGGGGGAAGCCTGGACTGATTAAACCCGAAGGGCCCCTCTCGCTGTAACTTTCTACAGCACTGCCCAAAGGAGTCAGGGTTCACTCTTAGATTTGGTACCATTTCTGAGCACGTGTATCCTCTTCAGGGAGCCTCCTGGGGCAGGGAAACCTAGAACAGAAGGCCCAGTTAGGGACCTGAGTAAACGACTTCCTCCCTGGAGTGCTGGCGCATCCAGGAGGTTGTACGCAGGGAAATTCCAGGCCATCTGGATGTGAGAGTCGCAGTCTTCCACCGGAGTCACAGGAGCCCGCCTTCCGGAGCTGGCATTATGTCACTGGACGGCTCGTCATGACCTGGAAAACTCCTCAGGGATCATGGGGGTGCAGGCGGGGGATATTCATGCAAAGACTCAGGCCTTGTTTTCGCTCCCTCTCCACAGGAGGTCTCCAGCTGCTAGTCAGCCTCCTGTCTCCAGAGTCAACCTGCAAGGTAAGCCGTGTCAGGAGACTTATCTCCGTGTTTCCAAATTGTAAATGTGTGCCTCTTTTTTCAGAACCTTTTTTGAGAATAATAGCACTTGTTTGCACATCATGGCCCTCCAAATATGTCTCTTGGTGACTTTTTTCAAAGGCAGACTGGAACTTTACTTCACTCCATGTGAAACCAAATGAAAGGCAGTATTAAATAATTCGCCCATCGTATGCATGCCTAGGCTTCCAGAATGTGATGTGTGGGTGGGAATGCTCTTCCCAGAAGAAGAGCAGGAGTGCTTGGACCTTAGCTGGCCCCAGCGAACTCCAGGAGCGCTAACCTCAGAGGCCCCAGGTGCCTCCACGCTGGCTTGAGGGCCCCACAGTGAATGTTAGTGGTTTTCCTCTCAGCGCCAACTATACATCCCCCTTGAATCCACATCCTTTCCAGGTGTGAAACCAAAGACCCTTTCCAGGTCACAAATCATTTCTCTTGGAGGTCATCCAACTTCGTTCCTCAAAGTTGTTCTTTTGTTTTTTTTTTTAAAGAAACGTAACCTCTCATTTTTCAGTCCACACATCCGCGTTTCATGTGGAGTTGAGAGCTGCAGAGAGGAAGGGCCACCTTGAAGGGACATCTTGGAGATGTGTTGGATACAAATTCTTCTTGCCATAAGATGCAACCAGTTAGATGACATTTTTTTAAATGCGAAACGGAGTTTTCCCTCTTGAGTCTGTCCCACTAGGAGAGCAGTGAACTTGAGTAGAACCGCGGGGGAAACAAGTAAGATGAACTCATACTGAGCTCATCTCACACCTGACGTTGCCTCATAGGTTTCTGTGTTTCCATCTAACAAATAATACTGTCTCATAGGTTTCTGTGTTTCCATCTAACAGCTAATGCTGCCTCGTAGGTTTCTGTGTTTCCCTTTGCTATGATCTTCCTTCCTCAGATGTGGTGTTTTCTTGCTGGTTTGATGGCCACGCATATGACGGAAATGAGACAAAAGCTCAACTTTTACAAGAAGGGAACAAAGGCAGTAGATTCCATTGGCTCGCTGGCTTCTAAAGTGTTTATAGTACATGTTTTACAAAATATTTTTATGAGAAAAACATTGATAAGGAGAATAAAAGTAAAAGGAAGATAGTAAGTCAAGTTTACCTCTAGAGCCTCATGTTAGGAAAGAAGAAAATAGTTCTCTACCCATGGACTTCAAAAACCTGGTGTGCTGATGTGCGATTTCCTTGAGAAGTTTTATAAAAAGAAACTAAATAGAGTGTCTTAACATATAACTGATATTACATACTTGGAGATCAAAGCAGGTGGTTTGGAAACTGCTATCATTTCATCATATTGGCCAACTAGTGGGACACCGTCCCTCCCATTTCCATTAGCCAAATGTACCAAGATGCTCTTGACAGCAATTTGAATATTTCAACTGTGTTTTCTTTTTCTTGCAATAAATACTGACAAACATTAGGGGAATATGTGATGTTTATGGTTCTATAAATTAGCTCATTAGCCAAAGATGCTGTTGGAAAGATCGTGTTGTGATTATTGGCACAGTAACTACAGCTTGGCAACTAGAGATTCTTTTGCTAAATTCTTTTAAAACAATGGAGCAAAGCAATGACAATACCACTTAGGCAATTTGTTTTTGTCTGCCTTTGTGGCAGGCTACGAAACTCCTGGCTTTTCATTGGGAAGAGAATGTAGTGATACCAATTATTACGTAATCATAGGTTTCAAAACCTCCTTAACACTTAACCACAGTCAAAAAAGGGAAGGAGGACACACACATCCTGTGTTTTGTTCTTATTATCAGCTTGAATAAGTCAGGCAGATTTTTCCTGTTATTTTAATATTTATCAGCATATGACAAAGAGGTGTGTTTAAATAGAAACTTTAAAGGGGAATGAAAAATAAGTGGCCCCCAGCACACGAAAAATTGAAAGCTGGGGTGCAGCTTTAGAAGGTGCTTTATCACGATACTAAGATCACATTTTCATTTCTTAACACTGACGTTGAACTCATGCATTTCAGATGAAATCTAAGATAAAAGATACAAGAAACCACAGTAATTTAAACAGATTTAACAAAAATCCAGTTTGCTAGGACAGTTTGGCTGCCCTAGGTAACTGTCTTCTTGTATTAAAAGCAAGTTTAAGAGAGAGACAGAGACAAAGACAGCAAAAAGGGAAATCTTCCTTAGAAGTTCTTTTTAAGCACATCTAGATGAAGGAAGTACAATTCATTTTAAAAGCTGTCTGTCAGAAACCAGGGTAAAAAATTGGGGAATTTGCTCTTACAAATTGATCATTGACTGAAATTATTCATGAGGGAAATCAAAGCAAATCTCTCAGTTGGCGGTACCTTCCTCCTCGCTGTTTAGCCAAGCTTGTGATTTTCAGCTCTCATGCTACAGCACAAATTTCCCTCCACTGCAAAGGCATCCTAATTTTTTTTTAAATCATTATAACTGCTCCCCCCTTTTATTTATTTATTTATTTACTTTTTTGTTCATTTATTCATTCATTCATTCATTCATTCATTCATTTATTTTTGGGGGCTCTGGCCAGAATTCCATTCTATGATATACTGTACTTTGTGACTTAACATGTCCCCTCCACTGGAGCTCCTTGAAGGCAGGGACTGTCTATACCTTATTCATCTCTTTATAATTTAAAATGCTTTAGCATAGTTATTTTCCCATGGTAGAGAGATAGTAAATGTTGAATTGAGCTGGAGACCTACATCAAACTTGGGGACTTTTATCTAAAGGAAAATGCTCATAAATTAAATATTAATAATGAGTCAATATTTTATCTGCATGGCTATGAAAAATATTCAATTCTATTTTTTACTATTAAAAAATCAGTAATTGCATTGAAATTGAAAGAAGTTTGAAACACTCTCCAACTGCACGATACAACTTTTATATTAGTATGGGCATGTAGGTTTTGAACAAAAAGAGTTAAATCCAAAAAGTTGACATTTTGCCCTTTAAATAGGAAAGCCAGAGTAAACTAACAGAGAATTTAAAACCCAGAAAAATATAGCAATGTGCAAATCATATGCTCCTATGAGAAAATGCAGTAAATCCTCCTGGGGGTGTTGAAAATGTTAATGCTGTGGAGTTTCATGAGCATCTCAGTTTTTACCACATTTTGCCTTTTCATGAGCATGAATTCCAGGCTTTCTCTACATGGTGCGTAAGGATTGGAACGGAAAGGGAAAAAAATAGAATTGAAAAAAGAACACTCCAAAACAAGGCAGGAACTTGGGTTCTGTCATCTGCACACATTCAAAATGGAAAATTGAAGTAATTCTTAGGATTTCAGGCCCGCAAACTATCTTCAGTAGAAAAAAAAAAGCCCCACAGAATTGCAGAAAATCGGTATGTGTGTTTGTGTGTGTATGTATGTGAGGGAGGGAGTGTGTGAGTGATGTGTGTGTGTTTGTAGGATGACTTGCCCCACCCATCCTATCCCTTGCTTTTGCGTGCATTTCAGTCGTGATCATAGGTATGTCATGGGAGTAAGAATATGCAGAAAGGATAAATTATCAAGTGTTCACTGTCTTTATGAAATGATCTTTCCTTTATGAAAGGATTGGAGAGGTATCCCTTTTAATGGCTTGCACTTCCAATTACTATACATGTGACTCGGTTTTTAGTAATATGTATCATATATACAACTTTTTAGCAGCCAAATCAATGTGTAAGGTGGAATGTTCTATCGCTAATTTTCTTCTTCCAAAATTTACTAATAAACGTATTGAGCACGTAACAGATCAGACGTTTTTGAAAGACTACCCCCACAGCTGTGGATCATTGGAAATGACAGCAAACCATGTCACAAAGATGACTGGAGAACTGCCCTGGGGACTTCAGGCTAGGCTGCTGTGGACCCGAAGTCTCTCCCAGCCTGGGTATCCTCAGTTCATGGTGGTTTTCAACACCAGTCAATTAGATACATTTCATGAAAAGCCTGTGAATGGAGAAACAGAATGAGATAACATAGGGCTTTCCGGTAAGTCTGAAATAGGTTGGCCTAAGTGAGAAACAGACTTAATTAATATTTTTTAGTGCTCATGAGAATCCATTTCTTCTACTACGTGTCCAGGTCATTCTGGAGGAAATGGCTTTTTACTGGTTGATAAAACAGAAGAGGCTGTCTCCTCAGAAGTGTATTTCTCAGTGTGAGTTCCTTCCCATATCTTTGCTTGATTATGAATATCTCTGGAGGTTCATGTGAGAGTGTCAGAGGCAAGGTCTATCTGAGGAGTGGACAAGGGACTCGGGGAGTTAGCTTGGGTCCCGTGAAATTTGTAAAGTCGTGACGTCGGTGCAGGTGTCATTCTCGGCCAGAGCAGCCAGGGCCTAGGCTGAGAGATGGGCTGTGTGAGCACGCGCGAAGGGCTCTCTGAGAGTGGCAGCCACGGCCTGGAGCTGATCTGCGTCAGATGACTGGCAGCAAAGCCTGGCACCAGCAGAACGTTCACTGGGTTTCTTCCACGTTAGGCAAGAATCGTTAAGCAAGAACCATTAAGCAGGGTTACAACACTCATGAGCAAATACTAATCAAATCAATCTTGTTACCAAAGGCTGTGGCCACTCACGAAAAGGGAGAAATGGGAAAGAATTACAAACAGAAGGAAAGAGAAAGAAAGGGAGGGAGGGAGATAAAGAAAGGGAGGGAGGGAGGTAAAGAAAAGAGAGAAAAGGAAAAAAAAAACTAAAAATAATCAGATTTTTTTTCTTCTTTGTTCTGAATGTTGGGGGGCCTGAAATTATTGGAATAATTGGCTTAATTATTCACCTTGAGGGTTGGGCAGCTTGCATACAAAATAGGGCAGACACACTAGAAAATCCCCAGTAATTCTGAGAATAATTCCCCAAATGGTTGCTTTGTAAGAATTGCTTTTGTCTAAATTAGCCTTCCTGTGTCATTTTACCTGGGAGCATCAACACAGCTATTTATGTTGGTTTGCAATTATTCCATATTTGTCTAAAATTAGGTAAGGGTAAGTTGCAAAAAACACATTGGCAAGTCAACTAAAGTGCGAATAGTTAAAATGTTATCCTTGAGCAAACGTTACCAAAAATAATACCCTGCTCGGTTAATGGCTATTCCACCGGTTGGAAATGAATTTCTAAAATTAGGGTGAATGTTTCTTCGGACTAAATAGAACTGAGGAGACCTGCAGCATCTCTTCTCTCACTCGCTGCCTAAAGACTGCAGTTCATTCCGCTCTGATTCCACTTCAGGTTTTTGTGCTGCTGAGAAACACCATCCACCCCCCCCCTTTGAAAGTTGGAATCATGCATGTTAGTAAGTATTTCAGTTATGCTATTGACGTCAATGGAGTCATTAAATAGATTGCTGGCCCTCCCAGAGGCAAATCACTGCCAGGGACCTAGATACAGACACGTTTTTCACAAAGACAACCATCAGGTTTTGCTATAGCAGTGAGCCAGAGAAAGGGGAAAGTTTATACTGTAGCAGACCTATTTCCAAACAGTTTCTTTCTTTCTTTTGCGTTTCAGTTCCGGCCTTTCTTTCTCTTCGGTGAGGAGAGGCTCCAGCAGATGCCTAGATATTGTTGCCTGAATGTTTTGTGTGCAAAAGCATCTCCTGTCATTGAGACCTTGAAAGGGAGACACCCCACTTTTAAAAATGTGTCTCACCTTTAGCTCTGCACAGCCCATCCTGATGTTGATTTGGGTGGCATAAATTACCTAGGCAAGTCTCTATTGTCTGCCCGTAAGGCTGTGTTTGATATATAGTTCCCTGAATAAACAGTTTCCTCTACACAGACACACATGCACGCAGGCACACACACACGCAGCTTTGCCCTTTCTGTTGCTTCAATGTGGCTTCTAGCTGCAGCCCCTCATCTATGAATCAACCTTTATGAGGCATGGACTACGGCAGAGAGTGGAGGAGGAGGCTGGGAAGAAAGACTCACTTCTCTCAGCCACCTCATCTGCAGAGTCCCGCAGAAGGCAGGAGGCTGCCCACGTGTTGTGTCCTCCCAAACCCCAGCTGCCGCCTGCCTCAAGCCTGCTCATGCAGCTCCCAGGCGTGTCAGGGAGAGCCCCTCAGGAAACATCTGTCTCTTTCTGGGTATTCTTGACAGCTGTATTTACCTGGACAGTCCCGGGAGTCAGAGCCAAATATTTGCCTCACTCCTGGGATTGTCTGCCTCCCCCAGCCAGGCTCAAAGTCAGGGAACCATCTTGAGCAGACAGCTTTCTTCAGATCTGGTTGTGGGAATCCACCATGTTGGTTTAGTGCTCATCTCCCACTTTAACCCTGTCCCTTTACACTTTCTTGATAAGTATGTGCATGCTTATCAGTAAGTGTGTCCAGAAACGCCAGACATCCAGGCACCTTAGTAACCAACCCCTCTTGGTTGTCTGGAGGCTCAGATCCATCCGCCCTCCATCACTGCTCCTTTTCCCATATTCCTAGCTTTTAGCAGCTCTTCACCATCTTTTATCTCTCTCATCACCTCCCACAGCCAATTCTTATCATCTTTTCTCTAATCTTATCCCCTCCTTTTCTTCCCTGTCCCCTCTCCCTGAGTTCAGTGCTTCATTCTCCTATGCTTGGACTATTGCAGTGGCCTTCCAACTTGGTTATTGTCCTCAGTCTTTCCCCACTTCAATCCATCTTCCATTCTGCTACCAGAATTATTCTGCTAAAACCCCATTATGGTAATGTTATTTTCTTATTTGGCCATCCTTTATTTACCTTTAGGATAAGATCCTTATTTTTCACCAGGTATGCAAAGTCCTTCCAAAGTTTGCTTCTAATTCTTTCTTTGTCTTTATCTCCCCCTTTAACCCCTGCCCCCAGGCACTGCTGATGTCTGAGATACGCTGAACACGCTGTCCCTCAGCTATGCCAGGCTCTTCTTGCCTTCCTGCATTTGTGCGTGCTGTTCCCTCTGCCTGGGCTGCCCTTTCCCGAAAATGTCATTCACATACTCAGCTCAGGGATTTTCTTACCATGTCACGGTGAACGAGTTCTTTATGCTCTCTGATTCTTGGATTCCGGAGTCAGGGTTAAACTAAATATATAGTCTCAATTCCGGGCCTGACATATAGTATATGCTTAGTAAGCACTAGTTCCCTTACCTGTTCCCATCTGGAAGGTGCATTTCTTACCCTTCGGGTCCTGGCGTCTATGCCATCTCCTGGAAGGGCTCCCTGCAGCTCATCCAAAACCACTCTCAGCTGTTATCTTAATTGTTATCTCAAACTCTCAATTTCTGCACTTGTCATACCATGCTGTGTTTTTCGTTTTAATTTTCTCTCCTCTTCTAAACTAAGAGTGTCCCACGTCAAACACGAATCCTCTCTTTTTAGATCCCCAATTTATAGCATAAGACCTGGAACAGTAAATGCTCAATAAATGTTTACGGAACGAGCAAATACAACCAAGTGATGCGACTTCCCGAATCAGAAAGGATCGGGGAGGAGCGGAGGCTGGTAACTGGCTTTGTTCAGGCTGGCCTGGATATCGTCTAGCTCTCGGGCGTGTGCACAGTGCCAGCATCCCTGGCTAATCTTGACTACGTGTGACTTTACTTCACTCAGAGTGAACTCACTTCAGAAAGAAAGAAGTGATGGTGTTAAAAGAAATGGAAAAAAAACCAAAATGACTAAATATGACTAGCCTATCCCACTATACTGTGCCCTTGGTGCCTCGCACAGAGCCTGGCACAAAGCAGGCTCTCCGCATCTTGAATTGAATTGGGTTGGGATCCTGGGTCAATCCTTTAGACAGGTTACTTCTCTGAGCCTCAGTTTTCTTATCTGGAAAATGAGTATTTTAATATTCTATCTCGTAAGATTGCTGTGCAGACTAAATGAGAAAAGCTATGTATAGGGATTAACAGTGTAGACCCTGGACCCCGACCGCCTCTCTCAAATCCCAGCTCCAGCGTTGTGTGACCTTGGGACAAATGGCTTCACCTCTCCAAAACTGGGATGGAAATTGTACATACTTCATATGTTGGTTGTAAGAATTATGTACGTAATCGTGTGTAAAGCACTTAGCATAGCTCCTGGCACTTAGAAAGTGTCAGTAATAGTGTCGGTATAATCAGGGTTATACAGCAGGTGGTCTGTGTGTGACAGGTCAGAACCCAGGCCTGCCGGCATCAGTAAGGAACCAAAACAGAAAGTCTTGCTGAGATCCTTCTAAAAGCTCCTGCTCTCCGTCCCTTACATAGTGATACAACCTAGAAGGCAAACCTTTTTGAAGTATAAGATTCTTGCCCCTGCCAAAACCATGAAAATCTGATTATATGGAAGTAGATTTGGAGCTGAAGGTAGGCTTCTCCAGGACATACGGTAGAAAGCTAAGGGAGCTGGTGGGAGAATGGGGCTGATAGCAAATGTAACCAGACACGATACCAGTGTGGCTCTTTCTCTTAAAAATAGGCTGCAAAGAAGAATTCGCATTCTGGTAAACTGGGCCTTAGTGAAGTGAGAGTCTTCTTTTGCATAAACCTAAGCAGAGCCATCATGGCTGTATGTAAATATGATGTTCAGGGGTGGGCACACACCTGCACCCTGCAGATTTTTTCAACCCACAGAGCTCAGCAGAGAGCTGGTGCAGAGCATCTCATTGGAGAGAAAACAGAACCTGCCGGCAGAGTCAGCGTTGGGGAGGACTGTGACTCCTTTTGGAAAGACTTTTATGCCCTTTCTCAATGCCCCCAACCCCACCTGCCCACTTCCCTCCTCTTTACTGGGAGGGAGGGAGGGAGATGAGGAGGAGGTCAGATTGGCCTAGAGAAGAATGAATGTGGACGTTGGGAGATGAAGGAGGAAGGAAGAGGACCATCTAAGTTCCCTTTTCTCCTTCCCACATCCCCAAGACCACGTGAGCCTGGGGTGGGGGGTGGAGCAGGGTGAATTCGACTTGCTCGCTTCTCATCAGCCCCTGGCCAGCACTTTGTAGAGTTGCCTCCAGAGCTGTTCTCGGAAGCCAGGAGCATTTCAGGGCACAGCCCTTCACCCTAGAGAAAAGAAACAAAGCTGGGACTGTCCCCTTGAAATAGAGAACAGGCAGCAGAACTCACTGGATCTTTGTCTTGGTTTATTGTCTCGGCTTACTCCCAGTCAGAGCTGTTGACATGGACCAAAAGTGACCCCTCGGAGGTTTGTGTACTTTCCCACCCCCTCTTTGGCTGTGTCCACGGAGTGAACTGGGGCCGTGGCGCTGTGATTGTCCGGCTCCCTTGATCCATGGAAGCAGCCAGGTCAGATAATGTAGCCTCTGCCCCCGCCCCCTCGGTCGCTCTCTGGGCTTCACATGTCTAGGGTCTAGTCCAGCCAGTGCTGTTTGTCTAGGAAACTAGATAATTTCCACCACCCTCCACCCTGTGCCTGCCTCCGATTGCAGGAGAGGAACTCCTGCTACTGCCAGGCACGGTGCTAGGCCCTCTGCATACATTAGTTTCTCACCTGACTCTCCCAACTGAACTGTTTTGCAAATGCTCTTGTCCCTGTTTCACGAATTTAGAAAGGAAGGCTGAGTGGATCTATGAGGCTTACTTAAGACCACACAGTTAGCAAGTGATAAAGTCAGAACTGAAACCGAGCTGTGTTTCTTGAAAACCTGGGCTCTTCCCTCTGTCCCAGCCTTTGCCACACTGTAAACCTCGGGTGTTATAAGGAACGGAAAGGGTGGTGAGAATTTCACAGCAGGAAAGCACCAAAGGAACTGAGTTATCTGCAGCCCTAATAAGTAGTGTTTAATAGAGCATTTCCTGTAAATCCTGTCAACTCTCCATTTCGTTGTAAGTAATAAGGGAAATGTGTAAGTTTTGAGAGAAATACGTCTCATACACATCCATTATTCACTTACTCAGGGAGCATTTATCAGATGCCTGCTGCATCGAGACACTGTGCCAGACACAGGGGGATACAGTGATGAAGAGAGTGAATTCATACCCAGACCTTGTGGAGTTTACAGCCCAGGAAATACTAAATGAATCAGTACACGATTACATGTTTGATTATCGTAATGAGGAAAAGTACAGAAGGCTGTAATATTGCCTCACTTTTTTACCTGTGAAAGGCGGAATGATCCTAACACTTACCATAAGGTTTGCTGTAAAATTCAAATGTCATTCTATGTAAAGTATTTAGAACACTGCCTACCACTTAGTAATATTTAATGTTTGCTCTAATTATTATTATCATTGGCTGTTACTGGGATTATGGAGATTAGGGCACAGGGAAGCCCTTTGGAAATAAATGACTTGAACTTGAGACCTAAACACTCAGTAGGAGCTGGCTGGGTGGAGACAGTGACTAACACCCAAAAGGTGCTGCCGCCAGAGACCTGGGCTGTTAAAGTCACTGTGAAAGGGTCAAGACCAGAGAGGTTGAGAGAGGCCAGGTGGAGCAGAGCATTCGTATGCCACGGGAGAACGTGTAGCTTTTCTTTCAAATCCAGTTGGGCAGGCATTAAAGGATTTTGAGAAGGGGAGTGACATGATCTGATTTAAATTTTAAGCGCAGCGCTCCTCCCTCAGCCACAGTCTGGGTTACCTGCGCCTCGTGTGTGCTCCCCGGCATCTGCGCCTCCTCTGCCAAGACACTCAGCCCCCGCCCCTTCCATCTACCTTCACGGCGAAGAGGACAAGCTCTGGAGCCAGACTACCTGAGTTTAGTGCTGGTCTCATTCTTTTCTTTCTGTGTGATTGTAAGCGAGTAATTAAGTGTCGCTGGGCCTTGGTTTCCTAATCTGTATAATGGGGATAATAATAGGGCGTTTGGCATAGAATGGTTATGAGAGCTAAGTTAGTTTATGTACAGTGTTTAGAACAATGGCGGGCACTCAGAAAGCACTAAGTAAATGCTAATATTTTAAATATATTGTAACTGCCTGTTTTCTTGATTGCTTACACCATTAGCTGTATGCTCAGTGCCTGGTCCTCAAAAAAATATTTGTTGAAAAAAGAATGAAACAACAGAAAAGAGGTAGTACAGTGAATTGTAAGTCAAAGGAGAGAGAGATTGCTGTTCTACTCAGGGGAAAACGGACTTCCTTGAGTCAGGGGTAGATTCTGAGGAGGAGGAGTTTGTTCATGGGAGACAGAGAAATTCGGTGACTCTGCATTCGCCTAGCTGCTCCAGCTTTGGGAACTTGAAACAGTGTCCACGGAACAGAAGTTTGTTTCAGAACCTGAGGTGCCAATCTGGATTGCCATCTGCACAAAAAAAAGCTGGGCTCATGAAAGCCCTGTTGCTTTTTCTTAGGCTGCGTGACTCTCTCTGAAGGCAAAGGCGAGGCTGCCCCTCGGGAGCTCTCTGTGTGCTGGCTCTGCAAGGACTGTCCCACCGAAGAGCCAGGCTTCCTACCAGGAACGTGACCCTGGCGTTTCCTTTTCATCCCTGCAACGCTAATTGGGCCCCCAGCTAACAGAGGCTCGGTCCTAGGAAGTGAACAAACACCTCAAGTGTGGCGCATCAGCATGGAGAGAGGCTTTTTGCATGTTTGTACAGCTGGGCAGTCTTAGGCACTCAGATCCTTTACATCTCCAGGCAGAGCATCTGCCCTGACAAACAGGGAATCCTTCAGCTCTCTAAACTTGCCAGCTGCATGCCTCGTGCGTGCACGCGTTCCTGCATGCGTGCGTGCGTGTGCACGCTGGTGTTACTTTTTTATCCCAGGGGAAAATAAGGGTTCTTGTCACGCTTCCTGTCAACACAATGGGCCTCTGTCCTCACTGACCTGGTTTTCCATTATTTCTTCCTCTCTCATGGCAGGTTTGACCAGCCTGACTTTCTTCACCCACAGATCATTTCTAAGCCTCCCTCTGATGTACCCTTCTCTCCACACTCCTCGTGCTTCCAAACCACCTTCCCTGTGGTCCTCTTAATCTGACTCAAAACTTACCAATGGAGAGGGGAGGGTATAGCTCAAGTGGTAGAGTGTATGCATAGCATGCACAAGGTCCTGGGTTCAAACCCCAGTACCTCCTCCAAAAAATAAACAAGTAAACCTAATTACTGCCCCCCTCAAAAAAAAACTTACCAGTGGAAAGCCTCTTTCAATTAGTCCTGCCTATTGTCACAACTGCCCACTCTATTTACATTATATTGGACTCTGCATGTCCTGCGTTGCTTTTTAAAAGCATCATAGTTCTTTATGCCATGGGCATGAGTACGTCCTACATCATTCATTTGTTCATGCTAATTTTTTTTTATTACGGCCTGTCACCGAGCCCGTGGGGAGAGGAAGTACTAATGTAAATAAGACACAGAATCTGATCTTGATTGTGCACCATCTGGAAATAAGACTCTAGATGAAAAGCTGTATGAAAACAGGGACCATATCAGCTAGGATTCTCCAGAGAAACAGAACCAGCAGGAGAATATATTTATATATATATATATGATTTATTTTAAGGATTTGGCTCATGTAATTGTGGGAGCTGCCAAGTTTGAAATCCGTAGAGCAGACCGGAAACTCAAGCAAGAACTAATTCTTCAGTTTTGAGGCAGAATCTGTTCTTTACCGAGAAACATCAGTTTTTGCTCTTAAGACCTTCAACTGATTAGATGAGGCTCACCAGCGTTATCAGACGTCATCTCTTTTACTTGAAGTCCACTGATTGTAGATGTTAGCCACATCCACAAAATACCTTCACAGCAACATCTAGGTCAGTGCTGATTGAACAGCTGGTTCCATAGCCTCGCCAAGTTGACACATAGCACTCAGCATCACAAGGACCAGCCAACAAGCAAAAAAATATCTCGGGAAACAAACCAGAATTACGCCCAGCTCTATTACAAATAAAGTATATAAGACCCAGGGAAATAAAACTCTTTATACTCCTTCTGACTAACCGAGACTTTCCTTCAAAACAGTAAAATAACCATTCCTCTCAGCTCACAGATTTGTTTGGAAAACAATATGATGGTTTAAAAGACCAGAAGTACAAGGCGTCGGGATTTTGAACCCAGAAGGAGTCAGGCATTTAGCGGTGGCACACCTACTAAATGTGGCTGACGCCACATCACCATTCTCTCTACCGAGAGGCTGTGAGAGAAAAGAGAAAATCTTGGGCTTCACCAAGCTGACAAGAACACCAGTCAGTTTGTGCCCCATGTCTGGAAGCCACAGCCAGTGATCTTAGACTTAATTGGGAGAAATATCTCAAAAAGAGATGAAGTGTCTCCGGTGGGGGCGGGGGGAAGAGCAAGGTGGAAATCCTCCTTAAGTATATCATTTCTTCTGCAGAATGGGGTTTGAAACAGCCATATCTTCTTACACAATTTGAAAATTTGAATGTCACCCCTCTTCTCCAGGTCTCTCCTGAGACTCCTTCCTTCTCAAACGTGTATTTTAAAACCTCCTTATCTCCGTGTCCCGTCTGAGTCCTGTGCTCCTGTCACTGAGAAAACACTCATTCGGCGCTGAGGCCTCCAGCCCCGGGGCCAGCGCTTCCGCACCAGGCACGTCTCCGCGCCGCATTCCTAGCCCCGTGTTCACCCCAGGTCCGAGCCTCTGCTCTCACCGCTGCATCTCAGTCGGATCCGGAGATTTTAATCCTTAAGGCATGTGGCTCTGGTCTGGAACACCTCAGACCTATGATCCTGCCTTCAAGGTGCAATTTCCTCCTTACTCTCATTTATCTTTTGATAACGAATTGCTCTCAGTGGATGACTAACCTGTTGATACTTTCTGGAGTTTAAGGAATTAGCATCTCACCAGGTTCTTTTCCCCCAAATATTACCTTTTCTTCACGTCTTGAGGAACTTGTTTTACTCAAAGGCTAGAAACACTTAACCTCTCCCTCCTCTGTTTCTGCAGCACTGACTGTGTGTCTCTTCCGTTTCCTCATTTTCTTGGAGGAATTCCTTATAAACCCCCACCCCCAACTCCTCAAGTTTCTGTGGAGGGAATTCATTTCAGTCTTTGACAGGAAACAGTTTTCTTTCTTACCATTCTGTGCTACCAGGGCAGAAAGCAAAGGCAGGTTACAATGCGTGAAATTTGTAAGAGATTATTGTATCAGTGAGCCATTTGACCCATTAGATTTGGCAGAAAAGAGAATGGGTTTCTCTGGGAAGTGGCTAATTCTGCATTCCCCTGTTGGAAGAGCACTTGCCTGGATAGACGTAGAGAGTTAAACTTGGATTCTGTCATTCAGAGGAACAGTGGACTCAGTTCTGAGATTTTTTTTCTGCATTATGAGTATATAGAATTGAACAATGTTGATCAATTAGTTTCAGCTCCACACTGCCCCCAAAGTGTTTGTTTCCAAAGAGCTCTCCATAAAGTATTTATTTCGATTACAAATTGAATTACAAAAAAAAATTGCAAAAAATAAGGGACGGAGGAGAACTGTTAACATCCTATTGGACCCCAAGTACCGTAGCGGTCCTAGGATGTTAACAGCTACTAGGAGCTCTGCATGTGAGATCGCGTTTCATCATCAGTATCCCTTTAGGAAGTCCATATTATGATCCCTTTTTCTAACCAATGAAATCATGCCTCAGTGAGTGTAACTAGTGATTTTTTAAAAAGCAAAAAAAAAGCACTCAAGTAGCAAGTAACAGAGATAGGATTTGAAGGCTGGCTTGTTTGACTCCAGAACCTGCACGCGTGGCACGAGCCCCCTGTGCCGTCAGGCAGGTACAAGTGCTGTGGATGGTGTCACCAAGGACCCGCATTAGAGGTACATCCCCCCTCGGGGGGATGACATGTACCTCCGCTGCTCCATGTCATGTTCAGATTTCCCTAGACAATACCCTCTTGTTCCTGCGCCACATTTAATCTGTTCTTTTCTCTGGATCCTAGAATGAGAGGCAATCTAGAAAACGTCACTCAAGCCCTTGCCTCCCCTCGGGAGGGGTGATGGTGCCTTCCTTTCTTCTAGGAGTCAGTCCTCTTCACTGAAAGGTGTTTCTTTGGGAGATTGCGTAGGCCATCCTGGCAGAGAAAGGAGGCAAGGGAGAATTTTTAGGACAGAGCAGAGCGGTGGGAGGCTCATCTCCAGAGCATGACTCACTGCTGAAAAGATATCCCCGGCCTCTGACATCACAGTGAGTTAGATTTCAGACCTGAAGTTGAAACCGGGGCGTGCCTCGCCCCAACACAGGGAGGTGGCTGTCCAATTCTAGGCTGGCTCTGGAAAGTCCCGTTGTGAATAATTTGCCTCTTACAGTGTTTGGTTGGACTTCCCTACCTCAAGTGAAACTGTGTGACTTAAATGAAAGAGCACTGGGCTAGAACTCAGGAAACTGCATTTTAGCACCGGTACCAACCAGGTGTGTGACCTGAGGGAAATCACTTCACCTCAGATTTCGTCATTTTTATTTTGAGTGATTTGGAGTCTTTGAGTCCAGAATCCAATCTTACGGAACCTTCAAACTTCCAAAATGGCTCTTGGCCCAGAAATGGTGGCGTGTGGGTGGCGGGCGGATAATTTTTTGTCAGAAAAGAAATAGCCCCTGAGCTAGTTACTGGTGAAGCTGGAGGTCAAGCCCAGGTCTCATGGGTTTGGCTGCAAAACCTGGGTTTCTTTCCCCCCGCCCCACCCAGACATTGGCTACATTATTGCTGCATAACAAGTGTATCTTTATTTTTTTCCTAATTCCTGCCAGCCGCATTTGGCACAGCTCAACAGCAAACAGTCATCGAGTCCTTATGAACGCTGAGGAAATAAAAATGAAAGGGATGTGGTCCCTCACCTAAGCTCAAAAGCATTCTCCCAGGGAGATTCTGGAGCCAGAATGCCTGGGTTTAGATCCCAGTTCTAACACTTTTTAGGCTAATGACTTCTTAAATCTCCTTCATCCCTCGAGTTCTTCATCCTAATTTTCTTCCTCTCTAATACCTTCCTCTTAGAGTTGTTAGGGAGATTAAATGAGTTACTTCATATAAAACCCTTAGAATAGTGCCAGTCACAGAGTAATGACTGAATACCTAATGACTGTTCTTGTTACTATTATGTATGTTTGTTCGCTCCCTTATGCCAGGAGTCTGGGAAGGTTACAGCTGGGTCTTGTCCATTGGCACTTCATAAATGTTTGTTGGGTCCAATTATTCAACAACTATTTACAATGCCTGTACTGTGTGCAAAGCTCGCTGCTTTGGTAGAATCCAACAACCTTCACAGAAAAAAAAAAACACCATGTCTTAGAGCTTATATAATTTGGGGATAATTTTTTCTTTAAATATTCCATTTTTTGTGGCCCTTGTTTAGAAATGGTTAAGGAAGGAATTGGGAGGAAAACATTATATATATATATATATATATATATATATATATATATATATATATACACACACACACACACACACACACACACACACACATTTATTGTCTTAATCAGGTGAGCCATCTGGAAGAAGCGGGGTTAACAGTAGGCCCGTGAGAAGATAAGAGTCTTTCTTAAAGGAGAACCCTCTTCTAGAACTCTGAAGTCCGACAAGAGAGTACTACCTACTTTGATGGGCTCTCTGTGTCAGATGGAGAGAGAGCTCCTGATTCTCTTATTCACTCACCACCTCATTCATTCATTCATTCATCCATTCTAAAAGCACCCAGTGAGTGCTCACCATTACGGGGATCGGGCATTGTGCTCAGTGATGGGTATACAGGAGTGGATAAGGCACAGATTCTTCTCTGGAGGAGCTCACAGTCCGACAAACACAAATGGTTAGATAACAGCGTATGATGAGAATTTGCCTGAAACCTCAGTGCTCTGGACACACAGAGGAAGGCAGGGGCTTAGAAACAGCCTTCTGCCTTACGTATGTATGTGTGTGTGTGTTATTATGTATGTACAAATAGCGCTCTGCACTGTGCTATACCCAGGAGTTTTGCAAGTGAGTGTTTATTGAGTTTTTAAAAATGAGTGTTTCCCAAATCTAGGTCATTCATTACACCGCTGAGTTTCTTTCAGTCATTTCAGCTTAAGTCAGTGGGCTCATTGAGTACCTATTATAACTAAGTGGATTAGGAGAACACGGGTTAATTTTGTCCAGAGCCGCTAGAATGAAGAAGGTACGGGAGATCTAATTGGAACTCTGCCTTGGAGAAGGGGTAAGATTTCATAAGGCAGAAGTGAGAAACAGTTCGAGAAAGCAGAGCAGGCTCAAACAACGGTATCGTGGCCCAGAGAGCGTGGGCCGAGTTATTGGAACGGAAGTCCTCCTCAGGGTTACATGAAGGGAGGATAGGGTGGGGGTATGTGGTGGCAGAGGACACAGGAAAGGTTGGTGGGAAAATGATAGGGGGCTTTGTATACCTAGCCCACAAGTTGAAAATTTATTTTATACACAGCACGGAGCCACTGATGTTTGTTCTGCAGGGGAGCATGTTGTCAGAACTGCGCTGATGGGGATAATTGGTTACTGTGGGTTTGCTATGATGGCAGGAAACAGTGCCAGGCTGGGAGTCAGAAATCATGGGACAGAATTCCAGCTCATCCATTGACTAGCTGTGTGATCTTGAGCAAGTTGGTAACCCTCTCTGAGCTTTATTTTTGTCTCCTCACCTACTTGGTAAGCAAAAGGAAGCCTTGAAAGAGCAGTGGCAACAACCACCACAACAGTTTTCATTATCCTTACTCCCTGGGTAGCATTGGGTTAGACCCTTTCTAGATAATGTAAGCCTCAAAACGACTTTCTAGAAGCTCTTAAAAAGTTAAACAGAAGTTTACCACATGGCCCACCAATCCCACTCGTAGGTATCTACACAAGAGAACTGAAGACATTCATATCCATACAAAGTTTTGAACATAAACGTTCTTGCAGCATTATTGATAATAGCCCCAAAGTAGAAACAACCTGACTGTCCATGAACTGGTGAATGGATGGACAAAATGTGCTCCTTCCATACCATGAAATGTTATTCAGCAGCAGAAAGGAACAAACTAAGGATACCCGCTACATATGATGTAGCCGAAACTCGAAGTATCCTCAGTGAAAGAAACTAGACATGAGATACTATGTATTGTGTGATACCATGAATTGTATTTTATTTACATGAAATAGTCAGAAAAAGCAAAGCTAAAAAGACAAAAGGTAGGGCAGGGGCAGGAGACGGATTAACAGTGAAGTTCATGTGGGATCATATCAGAGTGGTAAAAATGTTTCTAAGCTGTTTGACGGTGATGGTTGCACAACTTAGTGAATCTGCGAAAAGTCACTGAATTGCACATTCGAAAAAGGTGAAGGATGTGATATGCAAAATAAGCCTCAATAAAATTATCTGAAAACCAAACCAACTCTATGAAGTAGGTACTGCTCTTATTCCTGCTTTACTGATGAGGCCATGGACTTTCTCAGAGTCTCCATTAAGAAGTAGAAAAGTGATGGATGTGTTGGACTAACCTTACTGTGGTGATCATTTCACAACATACACATATCAGCTCATCACCTGGTTCGCCGTGGACTTGCACAATGTTGTATGTCAGTTTCACCTCAATGAAGCTGGGGAGCTTTAGCCAGCACGGCAGACAGTGGTGTTTGCTCGGCGTACATTTGAATTGGTTTTTCGGTCCTAGCTCCGCTGCTTTGTTGAGCTTCATTTCACTCTTTCTGCCTGACCCTGAGTCCATGCCCTTGGCTGCTGTTCACACTGGACCCTCCCTTACGTCACACAACAGTTGTGAGAATAAAATTAAGTGTAGGATATGTGTTTGATCACACTCTGCACGGAGTAGGCATGTGCTCAGCATGCAGAAAGGCTTAGCTGATTCTGATTCTGGTAACAGTTGGTCAGGTGGGTTGGAGGGGTTTGAGAGGAGAAGGGCTGCGCAGTGGTCCAGGCGGGAGGTACCAGGAGCCGGCCTGGGGTATAATCGTAGAAGAGGAAGCCCAGCTGGAGTCATGCTCTTGCTCTTCTCATATTTTAACTTCTCTAAATAAACATGTAGGCTGCTTGGCTGTATTACGAGAGAAGACAAAGAACAGAGGTCTTTCTTTCCTTCGGCAAACAGCTGACACACATTCCCATCATAAATTTTATAATTCAGGATGTAAAACCAAATCCAACCACCCAACCCAGCCAGAAGGTTAAATAAATAAGTGCTAAATAAATAAATGTAGATTTTGTTCCTTTGCCCACGAGTCTCTGCAGAAGATGTCACATGCTTCTGTTAATTGAAGTCTACTAGCCCGTTTCTTTATGTGTAGATTTAGGGGAACAGCCTACTCAGGGTTGGGAGTTGTTGAAACTTTGAGGACTTGAAACTTTGGGGATGTTTTGTTTTGCGTTTTCCCGTCATGAGCACCATCGTTAATAATAATTCTGAATCACAGGTGAGAGATCACACCTAACATCTCATCTTTTATTTTGAAATGCTATTAAAACTCAAAAGGCAGAAACGTAGCCCACAGCCTTGGCAGATACAGGTCTCGGTGACTTAATAGGTTTTTTCCCAAGTTACGGTCTGTGACTGATACTTTGTGACCCAGATGTGCCTGCCACATGGAGAAACTTTATTATTAATAAATCCACATTCCCCCAAAACAAACAAGACAGCACGACAAACAGTGGTGTTTGCTCTGTATACATTTGGATTGGTTTTTCATCGTTTCCAAGGACCAAGGCCCTGGGTGTTTCCCATTGCACTGCTGAAAAAAATGGGAGAATTCAGCTTGCCTATTTTGGCAGTATAAACACGAGACAATTTGTGGTCACCAAGTCAGGACTCCTCATTCCGGAGGGCTTGGTAGCGGCGGATGGGGCTGTGAGGTTCCCTAGGGAGGACAATATTGAATCTGGACGCGCATAGGACCTGGGCCATGTGGTAAGGAGGCTATTCAGAACACCTCCTGGTTTTATGGCCTTCAGTCTTTGAGTCACAGTCCCCAAGGAGCCAGGAAAAGCTAGTGTATGTCTGCCATGGTAATTAAGTGTTCAAGGCTGAAGAAGCTTGAAGAAATCTTAAACCTAGCAAAACTGATTCTGCCAGCTTCGTTCGCTGTTTTAAGAGCTCAGCCAATCAGAACTCATTCAAGATCCCTTTATTGGACCCTGACACTGTGTGTAGGACTGTCCCAAACACTATGGACAATATTAAATTAGAGGCTCAATCCTCAAGGAGAGTGCAGTGAGTGAGAAAGGGAATATGTACATGTGAAACATTTAATCATTTAAATAACAGTAAAAGTGGAAAGTGGTGGTTTCTTCCTCAGCGAAGCCTTTCAGAGCTGGCCCACCTCTATCATGTTTGTTGAGGGTTCCTGTCTGAACTCAAACAGTTTGCTGTAACTCTGTTAGGATGGGATCATGGAAAGGTCCTACATGTTGGAGTCAGAAACACTTAAATCTAAATCCCACGTTGCCCACAAATTAGCTGCATTGTAAACTCCCTGAGGGCAAGTCGGTTTAAACATTTTGTATCTTAGAACTCGGCCCAGAGCCTGACATTTATGAGACACTGTAAATATTTAATGTTGAATATCTGAACTAACTGTGTGACCCTAGCCACACTAACCTATGAGTCCAGAGTTGTGCCCGGTGACACCGGAGGGAGTAATCACAGCTGCCTGATAGCAGTTGGGAGCTTGCAGAGAATGATGGTTGAGAATGGAGACCCCACAGTTCCATCACCTGGGCCCAAGTTCTGACCTGTCATTTGTTATCCTGTGGTTTTGAGCAGATAACTTGTCTTTGCCTCAGTTTCCCAAACCATCCAGTAAGGACAATAAACTACCTACCTCTTGGGTTTGTTGTGAGGATGAAATGAATTAATATTTGTATAGTCCTTAGACCAGGGCCTGGCACATATTACATGCTGTGAAAATATTTGTTAAGTAAAAATAAATAAAATATAAATAGAGAATGGTTTTGCGTGGGAATTAATGAGTATTAATGTTGCAAAATGCTTACCATAGCCTGGTTCAAAAAATGCTGAATAAATGTTAGTTCAAAGAACTTTATGTTTGATGCTCATTTCCTAAGCCAGTGGTTGGCTCATAAAAAATGCACAAAATGGAATACGATTTTTAAGAGGGTGCTGTAAGTCTTCTGAAAATTATGAGGGCCTTGTGGGCTGGCAATATGGGGAGGGGTTTTTGTCAAGGACAGGGAATTAAAGTTGGCTCTTGGTCAAGAATTAAATAGTCAGGGTTAAGGAGTTCACAGAGGAGGCATATAATCTGCATAAGCTGGAGGGAGGAAAAATCCAATCACAGTCACAAGATGCTCCATCAGCAGCAGGACTTGGCACTGCTTTCTGGGAGAATAATTTGTCATGGTCCAGCTTTCTAAGTGAGTTTGGCCAAAACTCTGCTTCAATTCTAAGCTTTCAACTGCTCAGATTAAGACTTTGATGACTACTTATTTATTCACTCGTT
Organism: Vicugna pacos; assembly: GCF_048564905.1. Lineage (NCBI taxonomy): Eukaryota > Metazoa > Chordata > Mammalia > Artiodactyla > Camelidae > Vicugna > Vicugna pacos. Next base: position 18,070,605 of record NC_132999.1, on the reverse strand, counting down.
TTCTGAGCAAGTATTTCATAGATTCCACTACGTATTAGGCTTTTTATTAGGTTGTGGTGAATAAAATAGAAATGAATCTTCCCCCTTTTGGACCAGAAGGGGGATACAGACTATAAACAGAAAAATAAACAAACTTTGAGAAGTGCTTTGAAGGCTATGAAGAGGGCACAGAGGTAGAAAATAATGGGAGGGGAAGGCAGTTTGTTCAGTTGGGAAAATGAGAAGCTCTCTCTCCGAGCAGGTAACATTGCGTCTGAAGCCAGAAAGCTGAGAATAAAGGGGGCTATTCCAGGCAGGGAAACAGAATGTTCCAAGGTCTTGAGCTTGGTGTGTTTGAGGAGAGAAGGCCAGTGTGGCTGGAGTGGACTGAGTTGGGGAACAATGGTTGAAAATGGAGTTAGAGATGGGTGGGTACCTGATCTTGTAGGACTTTGTAGGGTAGAGTAAGGAGTTAGGATTATACTCAAGTGAACTGGAAAGCCACCAAAAAGTGGAAGGGGAAATGTTATATAACTTTTTAAAGTTCACTCAAACATCAGTGTATATAGTCAGTTGAATTGGAAAAAAAGAGGAAGTGAGAGGAACGTTGATGCAATCTAAGTAAGAGGTGATATTTGCTTAGTCCAAGATGGTAGAGAGGCAGGGATAGAAAGAAGTGGACAGATTTGTAATAGACTTTGGAGATAGGATAGACAAGACTTGTTAATGGGTTAGCAAGGGAAGGGTAAAACTTGAAACATTAAGAGAAAGAAAAGAGTCAGGAGTGAAATCCAGGCTTCACTGTATGGTGGTGTTGCCACGGACTAAGATGGATAAGATGAGAAGAGGACATTTTGGAAGGTAAGATGGGAAGAAAATCAAGAGTTTGGTTTTAGCTGTTAATTTTGAGTGCTGTGAGGCATCCTCGAGTAATATGTAGACATAGGAAAGTTTTAGCTAGAGATCCAAAGTTGAATGTTTTCAGCATATAAATTGTGAATAAATCCGAGGGCTTAAGTGAGAATGTAGAGAGAATGTGCAGGTCCTTGGAGAATGACAGCATTGGGACACTGAGTCGAGAAGGAGGGAGTCAGGAAGAAGACTGAGATGGAAGGATCAGAGAGGTAAAAGGAAACCCTGGAGAGTGTGGTCCCTCAGAACCTGAAAGAGGAGAGTATTTGGAGAAAGAAGGGGCCACTAGTTGTGTTGATGTGGGTTGAGGTTGGAGAAGTGGCCGTTGGTTTGGGCAACATGGAAGTCATTGATGATCTTGACAAGAACAGATTTACAGGACTTATAAGGATAGAAGCCAGATTCACAGTGGGTTGAACACTTGAGGGTGGCAAAGCACATTTGTACACTGCTGAAAAAACAATTCAGAGACAAGGAGAGGTTAGTGATGGAAAGAGAAAGGAACTAATCAAAGGAAGGATCCCAAAGCAGATAAAGGGCAGTGGGATCCGGAAAGCAGCTCGAGGGTTTGCCTTCTGGCTGGAGCAGGGACACCTCTTTGGGTGAAAGAGGGAAGAGGAGGGAATGGGTTTAGGTACAGGAAATCATCATCATCATTGTAGCTCATACTTCGCGAGTTTACTATGTGCCAGGTAATAGTCTAAGTAATTTTCATGTATCGACTCATTTAGTCCATGAGATAGGTTTGTACACATAGTCAATCAGAACTTAGAGAGTTCTAGCTCATCTGATGGTTTAAACTGTGGAGGGGGACGCAGCGGGGAGGTTTGAGAAGGGAAATGGTAAAACATAGTGTCGCAGACAGTCAAGTACTCAGTAGGACTTCCAGGCCGTTTTGGGAGTTCATTTGAGATTTGAAATCATGAATAAAAAGTGAATCAAGCACCAAGGCCAAGTGGGTCTTCTACATTATTCAGCAGTCAGACTTGAGTGGCCTGACTTAATTGATGCTTAATTTAGAACCAGGGGTAATTTCCAATGCCAAGAGTAATAAAATCTACTGGACTCTCCCACTAGCATCCTAGCCCTTAGTAAACTTGCAAGAAGCTGCTTTGGAGCCTTGGCCACAAGGAGCCCTTCCCCGATCCCACTACCCTTCATGTCCCTGCTCAGAGGGAGGAGCCATGTCCTCCATGAGAGAAGGTGTATAGAATGTAAGGTAAACCACAGCAGCCCACCAGGCTGGTGGCGGAAATTGCCTGGCTGAGTTTGACCCTTATCCCTAAAAGGCCAGTCTGGATGCTCGGTCCCACAGCACCTCACAGCTTGCCAGGTTTCTATCAGTGACGAGGGCACCCCCTTTACCAGAGCAATCATCATTAGCGTTCCCCACTGCCAAGATCTCATGAATGGAGAAGGGGTACACAGACTCTTTACTTGACACAGAAAGCTTTAGATTGGCAACAGATAGGAATAGCTAACATCTACTGAGCACTTCCTGTGTTTTCAAGATCAGGGCAAAGTGCTTCTTTTATGTGCAGTATCTTCCTTAATCTTTAAAACAACACAGTGAGGTCCTTATCCTTATACGGTCTGTATTACAGGTAAGAAAAATGAGCTTTAAGGAGATTAAATAATGTTTCTAATATCAGGAAGCTAACAAGTGGAGAAGCCAAGAGTTGACTCCAGGAAGTCTGACTCCAGAATCTAGGCTCTTTAAACATGTCCATTATAACAGGAACTCAGGGAGCAGGCTTGCCAGACCCAGCTACTGTGCGTATTAGTGTCATTGTGCACTGCATCATGCTGCACATTTTACTCAGAAAACACATGCGTTCTGTTTTCAGTTCTGTTGAGACTGGTTTCTGCTCTCCCATGCTGTCAAAAATGACGGACTGATTCATTGGAGGTGATTACTGAATTGACGGGGTTTTGTTTAAATTTCCCTCTTTTCATAGCCACCAGCCTGTTCCAGAGAAGAGGTTATGGCTGTTGGTTTTTGCAGGAAGACAATTTCTCTTGAAGTCAAATGCGTTGATGCATGTGACACAAGCTGAGTCCCATGGACCCTAAGGGCTGGCAACAACCTGGTCCTTTCCCACCATGTAATTATGAACTGAGATTTGATCTTCACAAAAAATTCCCAGGTAATTGGGGTCAATAAGAAAATTTTAGTCTCAACATCTGAGCATTTTAACTATCCAGGTTATTTGCAGGTGTATTGATAATATGCTATCATGACAGCGGTGACACAAGCCAACAACTGGTTGGGAGCTTACTCTGCCAGCCAAGGGCTTTATTTTGTCTGTTTCATGGGTAACAAATTCTTAGGCAGAGACTTATCATTAACCCTATTTTGAAGATAAAGAAAATGAGTTGGAGAGAGGTTACGTAACTAGCCCCAGGTTACGTCGCTACTGAAAGGGAAAATGAGAATTTAGAATTCAGAGCTTTTGAAGGTCAAGTTAAAAGATTTGGAGACAGATACCAAGGATACAAATCACAGCTTGACTACTTGTGGTTTGAAAGGTAAGGTTCATAAAACTGGCTTTGTGTGGTTGTTGTAAGAGTGACAGAACAATGCACAGAAAGTAACAAGTGCATACCTGCCAAGCTGTAGCTGTTCAGTGAATGGTAGGCACGCTTGTTCAGTGGAATGAGCTGGAAAGCTGAGTAAGTATTCCATAATTTTGATTGCTGTAATCAATGAACATACATTTTTCATATACCTGCCCCATATAAAACACACCCTTCTCTCCTCATTGTTTTGTGTCCAAATTACACAGGTAATCTCCTCCCCCTTCCTTCTACCCCTCTAGGTGATCTGTGCCTGAGACTCCCCTAGACACTCTAATTCTATATAATTTTAAAAGTACCATAAATACTTCTGTTGCTTTCTTTCTAAGTCAATTTGAGTGAATTCAAGATATTTTCCCAGTGGCTTGAGGTATAGATGTTTGCAATGGGCCCGAGCTCCCTGGGGGTAAGATAAAGAGCAAACCCAGGGGGAGTGTCTGTGTGACCTCGCAGCCCAGACCCACCATAAGAACCCAACTGGGGATGACGTGGTAACCTGGTCCGTGGCATTTGGCTTAATGGTTCCAATTGTGACATACGATGATTCAGGTTTACTCATGTACACACCAGAACTTCACAAAATGACCTTTTTTTGAGGTCCTCGAGGTTAGTCAGGGAGAGAGAGAGGCGCTCTAAACAAAGCAGCTTTGTTTTTACGCCACTTGTTTGGACAAGTGTCCCCTCATGTGCCGCAGGGGCTGTTTGCCACAGGACTCTTGGCAGAGTGACTAAAATGTAACAGAACTTAAGGACAAATTTTTTTTTAACTGAAGTATAGTCGGTTTACAATGTTGTGTCAACTTCGTGTACAGCATAATAGTTCAATGATACACATACACACATATACTCACTTTCATATTCTTTTCATTATAGGTTACTGCAAGATACTGAATATGGTTCCCTGTGCTATACAGTATAAACTTGTTGTTTATCTGTTTTATATGTAGTAGTTAGTATTTGCAAATCTTGAGTTCCCAATTTGTCCCTTCCCACTCCCTTCCCCTCTGGTAACCATAAGTTTGTTTTCTATGTCTGTGAGTCTGTTTCTGTTTTGTAAATAAGTTCATTTGTTTTTTTTTTAGATTCCACATATAAGTGATATCATATGGTATTTTTCTTTCTCTTTCTGGCTTACTTCACTTAGAATGACAATCTCCAGGTCCATCCATGTTGCTGCAAATGGCGTTATTTTATTCTTTTTTAAGGACAAATTTCTGAAGTCCCCTGGAACATCACCCTCTCCAGCAAATGTTAGCCGTGGGATTGTGCGTGATTTCTTGTCATTCATTTCCTTACTCACTCTTTTCCTTTACGGCCGTTTTAAAAGTGGTTGAATTGAATACTTACTGGGCACGTGTTAGGTGCTTTGCACATACTCCACCAGGGCATTGAAGGATCGAGCCTGGGGTAAAATTATCTGTCATCCCTGGGATTCATTCTCCCAGGCCATAAAATGGAGAATTAGACTACATTAGTGTGTGCCGAGTTCTGTACATATTTAATCCAGCATGTTCAGCTTTGCATTTTTCACTGAGAAAAGAAAAATATCTTCAAAAACTACAGAAAATAAAGCTTCACAAACTCCTCTTAGCCAATAGAGATACAAACAGCATAGGGTCCCAACAAAAGGGCCATCTGAATCTGCATGAGGGTGAGGTAGCTGGTATTTCTATGTTCTTAACCTTATAAGACTAATTGAGAAACTCTGGGCCAGCTAATCTCAAAGATTGTTTGCAAGTTCAAAAATTCTGTCATTCTCCAAATGCTGCTCCCAATAAGAATTGGTATTTTTATATCTCAGAGAAGAGCAGTGTATTCTTAGAGGATAAATCACTAGGTCTCGAGAGATCATCAGTCATTTCCAACACTGACTTCTGATTGTTGATTCATAAACCAATGTGTGTGCTGACCCACGAAACACAAGTTCTGGTTAACTCTACTGATACTGGCCAGCACTCTAATTAATTTAGGCCCAAAGTGGACTTTTGACTTGCTTCTATCAAATCTCTACTATCTTACTAGCCTAAATTAGCTGGATAATTTAGTTAAGAGGTATTTACTAAACTACTTCTGTTAACTTTCTCTTTAACTCTCGTGCTTTTGCAAACACAAAAATAAATTCAAATATTTAAATTTATTTAAACAAATTTACATATTGAAATATATTTAAAAGAAAGAAACAATAGCATATTAAGTTCTTTCTTTTTTTTAAGCTATATTTTATATGAGTTTTCTTTGCATATGAACCTTTTTATTAATTCAGAATGATCAGACCGAAGAGGAGAGGGGAAAAAAAGATTAAACACAGTAAAGGAAAAATCAAAGAGCAGAGAAACTGGCAAGAAATTGATTAAATTTGAAAAGAAAGTCAGGAATAAAATGCACAAAACTTTTAGGGAAAATCCCTGTGTAAAGGAAAAGAATACAAAGATATGACACAGGGTGTGCTTCGTGACTCAAACGCACTGGCTCCGTACCTGGGTGATTCATTTGGTGGAAAACACAGCTGGGTCAGAGAACCTTTTACTGGCCCTAGACTTTCTTGGAGTCAGTTGAAGCTTCATATTGTGTGCATATTTTTTTTCTCACTTCTTCAAAATGGAAATATTAATTGCTTTTCAGAAATAGCCCTGGTCATTGGAGTTTATCTGTATGAGCACTTGAGATTTAGAATTAGATCATGGACTTTGGAGTATGGAAAGTATTTAAGAAACTGGGACAGGTTTGTGCCAAGCAGCCTCTCTTTGTCTCCTGACAGGAATAGATAAGACAGTAGGTCCCACAAGGGAGCCTGCTGAATAGCTCCAAAGGGGGACAGTCTGCCCCTTGGAAGAGACAGACTAGATGGGTGGTTTAGAACTTTTTGGATCCTGACTCCACTGTAAGACATACAGTTACATCATCCCCACATATGTGTGTGTTTTGTAAAACAGTGTCTTACTACATGTGCTACAGGTATTTTCTGTTCTAGTCTAGCCTTTTGTTGTTTTAAATAAATACTGACCAAGACCCTTTATAGTAGATGTCACAACTCATTGTTGGATCTCTCTGCACGTTCACCAGTTTCTGTCCTGACTGCAGCACCTCCCCACAAACCTGCACGTTTGCTCAAACGCAGTGCGGCCAATTTTCAGAAGCATCCCTCTCACCCTCCACCCTGCCCACTGAAATACTTGCCATTTCTCGAGCGCCGCGCTGTCTTTCACTTCCCTGCACGTGTCAGTTTCTGTCTCTACTCAAAGCACTTTCGGGCTTTCTCACTCCACCTCCCCTTTCTGCACCGAGCTGACTGCATCTGGTGAAGACTCAACTGAGGGCTCAACATTCCTCCCCCTCAGGCTGGGCTGACCTCTTTTCTGCACTCTCCGGAGCATCCTGGGCTTGACTTTATCTCAGCCTCATCGTGCTATGTTATGATGATCCCTTTGTGTGCTTTTCTTTCCCACTAGACTCCTTGAAAGCCAAGGCTGTGTCTTATATCCCCAGGAGCTGGTCTAAGGTTTGACACAGACCTGATTAATACATTTTGGATGAATGAGAGCCTGCCCATTGGTGGGCCCGAGTTGCTGCCTCCTTGGTAAGCTGTAGTCTGTTTACCACAAACAAGAATTGAGTATTCTTCTATGGAGAATATGCATCTGAGTTGCAGCAGATGTGCTGACCTTCATTAGAAGCCTTTTTCTGTTGCTCATAAGAGACAGTGTAGCAAAGTAGGTAAAAACTCAGGCTTTGGAGCTGCCCAGGACTGGATTTGAATTCTGCCCTGTTGGTTACTAGCTCTGTGCCCTTAGACAAGTTACTCAAATTTTTTAAAAAAATCTTAGTTTCCTCATCTGCAGAGATAACCTTCTATGGCTGTTGTTAGGACTGTGTAGATGTTAAATAGCTCCATGAGGGCAGGAATTTTTGTCACTTTGGTTCACTGTCATGGACTTAGAAGAATGGCTGACATGTATTTGTTGCATCAACGAATATTTTACTGCTCATAATAGGCCCTCAATAACTCATAGAGTTCTTATTCATGTGAGTATCTTCTTGAGTTTTGCACAGGATTCCTTGGAGTGCACATGATGTGCATGACGGTTCCTTATAACTTCTTTGATCAGAAGTTAGACTCCTACTTCTGAGGCGACACTTCCAGACACTGATACCCAATGACGCCAAATGCGTGCAGAAATATTTGCCTCCCTGGAGACTGTCATATTTCATGCTGCTAGGCTAGAACTTGGTTTAGTCATTTCAAGGTTGGTTGGTTTTGTAGAGGTTCTTCAGTTTTGTCTCTGAGTTGTCATATATGGGCATTTGACTCTTTCTTCTTCCCTTGTCTCTCTTCCTGTTATACATCCATTAACCGTATCACCACTCACTGCATGTTAGATGGACTCACACAGATTCTGATTCAGGGTCTGGGGAAACAGGACTGAATTTCTCAGGGTTCCCACAGTTGTTTCATTCCCTTCCTCTACAGAGATCTTGTGTAAGATCCGTAGGGATGGAAAGCCCGTTATTACCTAATATCCTTACTGTTCCCGTGTCATGAATGGATGTTTGTATTCCTAGGTTTCATTTTGGGCCTTTCCCGTTTTCAGTCCTCTTCTAAGTATCTTATTGTGCCACAAAATGAAAGTATCGTTTTAAGCCTTTTTGAATTTGTCAGCCTACATTCATCTCTCAATACTGTATCTCTACCAGACAAACGAAACAAAGAAACAAATTTTAAAAAGCAATTCTCAAACGCTTTCACAAACCAGGACAAGTGAAATGGTGGTATTGCTTCATTTTTATAATTTATCCAAGCAACAAGAATGAAAAGAGATTCCCATAAGAATGTTGTAACCTCGCCTTCACTTTCTGATGCATTTATCCCAAAGGCCACTTCATTATAATAGTCACTGCAGGATCTTTTGAGTCGGAGGGTTCAGTGATCCAGGTGATTAGTCCATTACGGTTGCCTTCCTTAGACTTCACCTGATAATAACAGGGCTGTCCTTCTATTATCTACTCCATCATGTGGGAAAGGCTGCCAAAAGCTGTGTTACTCATTTGTCAGTGAGTTTAGGTATCATTCCAAAGTGTGCTTCTTAGCATAAATTCCTCAGATGGGGGATAACAGAGCAAATACAAAAAAGAATGGTAAATCCTATGACACCATATTAAGTTGGTATCCTATTAAGTCCATCCACAGAACAATATACGAATCTACTCCTGTTCTCATGCTGCCTTCTGTTCTCAATCTTAAGATGGTTCTCCCTTAGTCACTGCAGTCTGATCAGGTGAGAGGGGCTCTTCATAAAATTTTGAATGTAGCAGAAGTATATCTGTGGGGGATGAGGACACTTTCTTTTTTTAATTTTTAAAAAAATTTAACACCTTTATTGTAGAATGGTTCCTGCACAGCAAACTACACATATTTCAGCTGTACATTTTGATGAATTTTGATAAATGCACACATTTTGGTAAGTGGAATTAAGAGAAGCAGCAGCTTGCCTGACTTGTACATTTCACTTGCTTGATTCAGTGATGAAGGACAGAGTAGACCACTGAAGGGAAGAGCTTTCTGGAGAAAAGAGGAGGGTTAACATTTATGAAATGCCTACTGTGTGCTAGGTACTTCCAGTCTTTTATAGCCTCACACTGAATCTATGGGGAAAACTATTTCACACCTTTTCAAGATCGTGAAACTGCTGCCCGTAACAAAAATTCAGTCACCTGCCCAAAGTCATGCAGCTCTTTGCAGGCAGGGTTCAGATTTGAACCCAAGCCTTCATAACTTGTGTTCTTTCCATTAACCACACAGTCATAGAATACTCCAGTTAAACCTGTATGTGGCCCATCAGGGGCATGTGGCCCTTGGCATCTTTTAGATTTCCACTTGTCAAACATTTCTGGACAAATTGACGAAAGATTCCACACAATGGAACTGAGATATTATCCCTGCTTTCTTTCCTGAGTGGGCATCTCTGTAGCCTTTTACATGGATATGAAAATATTTAGTAAAGTGGAAAGCCCTGTGTTCATGGTAGCTATTCCTGTAGTATTTTTGAATAATAATAAATTTGATTGCAGAATGCAAGTATTACAAGGAAGATATAGCATGCTATAATATAAAATCATAACGGCATGAATATTAAAATCCAACAAACGCGTACTGGGGACATTTGCTCCATTACACAAACACGGGCATCCAGAGCGATGTCTGCTCTCTAGAGTTCTCCCTTTTATCTTCCTCAGCCATGCGAGAAGACTTTGAAGAACCCTTTTGCATTCTCAGAGTTGACAGCTCATCCTGCAACCAGCAGAGCGACTGGCTGAAGCCAGTATCTTTCTCGAATACATTCATTTTCTGGTCATTTCAGCTCCCCTCTTCGCAAGACTTCCTGAGATACTGATCATGGAAGGGACTGTTACCAGTTCAGTTCTGGGCGCCTGGTCGGCACTCAGACTGCATTCCTGGCTGCTGCCTGGCACATCAGTTTTGGCTAGACTCACCTCACGCCCACCCAGGAGAGATCAGCCAGTTTGCTGCGCTTCATTGATCGTGGGCGGCTGATTTATCCAAACTTCTCACCTCACATGTGAGGGACAGAGTTTTGGAATGACTTCCCTCTGCTCACACAGCTGATGATAGAGTGTGGACTGGAATCCACATCTGACTTCCAGTCCAGAACTCTTTCCCTTCTCCAGTCACTCATTTATTGATACGTTCACCACACACTTAACTGGATGCCGACCCTGTGTGAGTAGCTGCGACTACAAAGGTGAATTAAGACACAGACCTTGCCCTCAAGGCCTTTGCCCATCTGTATGTTTGTAATTTCCAGAGCGTCTGAGTTCCATTAGGAAGATGACTCTATGTCAGGGCCATCTCTCGACCCTGGGAGGACTGGACGATCACCATGGGTCACGCACAGCTCCAGTTATAGTGTCCAAAGGTGTTCTGCAGGAATGGCCTGTTCGCTAGTCTTCTCAACTTGTTTATTGGGATTTCTCACTTAAACATCACATTATTGATTGGTAATGTTTAAATGGGTGAGCTTTGAAGATCAATCTATTAATATGTGAAAGGGACTCCATTTCCTCCCTAGTAGAAGACAGTATGGATGTGTGTGTGCGTGTGTGTGTACGCGTGCCTGTGTGTGCACGGGGGGTGGTGCTCTGAAACTCTCAGAAGAAAACTGGTCACGAATGGGCCGCAGTACAGGCTCCCTCTAGGCCTCACGTGGCTGCAGCGTACACCAGACTCCTAACATCAGAGAAGCAGATTTTTGTCAACTGGTAATTTTTAATAATTTCAGCATATTTTCCCCCATTACTCTAAGAGCCCATCCTGGAGCTTCTTCACTGGACCAGCAGTAATTCCTGCCGCACTCCCAGCCCTGAAAATGTTTGGGCTGTGGGAGACTGAGTCGGAGATTGTGATCTTCAAGTCACTTCCACATTTTTCTTGCGGCTGTCATTCTCGCTCCAGTTGATCCTGAAGGAAAAAAGGACTCCTAACACGTCTGTGTCACAGAGGAGGCAGCTGCGGCCCCGAGAAGTTTAGTGACCTGCTAGGACCCTCAATACGAGGGAGGGATAGAGCTGGGGCTGGATCTCTGATCATTTTGCCACTAAGACAGTACTCTTTTGTTTTTTTTTTTGAACTACACCAGATTGCCTGCCCACATTTTCAAAATCATGGGAGATATTATAGAGAAAGAAATTTTTGCAAACACGTTAAGTGTGACCTCATGATAGAATAATAACAATAAAAAAATAGACAAAAACAAAACAAGAATAATAATGAAGTGAAATGTTAAAGTTCATTTTAAATGCAACTTAAAACTAGGTCATGGATGTATTCTATTGCCTTTCCTCTCCATGGGCATAAATGAGTTCCTTCCCCAAATGACAGGTTTGGTTTTTCCACCCTTGTGAGTTACAAAGACCTTTCTTTTACAGGGATCGCTGCTGAACTTCTCCTAAGGAATGACTGTAATGGGAGGAATACAAGTAACAAGTTCACTGGGCATGTATAACTTGAGAGAGAGCTCATTCTAAAGCTGGGAGCTTAATGCTCATCCAACTGATTAACTTTGTCTGGGAGGCCATTAGCCCCCCAAACCACAGAGGTTTGGAATATGCAGTTACAGTAAGCCCGGAAGCAGGGAGAGATTGGGACACAGCTTCACTGGGTGAAAACAGGGAAAGCTAAACTGCTTCCAGATTGCAATTCCCTGTCCCTGCACTGGTTTCTGGAGGACTCGAGAAGTTCCTGAAGCAGAAGGGACCCCTTGGCTTTTGAAGCAGGAGAGGATGGAAATGCACAGTTCGTCCACAAACCAGATGCTCTTAGCATCGCTCTAAATGGGCAACATTCATGGGACTCTTCCCCACTGGTTTCCACATTTGTCAAATGAGCAAGAAAAACATAAGGAATTACATACAGATTGCCCAGCTTGGCATATTTCTCTGATGGTCGTCTTACTGTTACCTCTTACTGCAGCATGGGCTCTGGTGTTGTGTAGGCTGGGAGAATCTAAAATCTGGTCTTTTGGCTCTTGATCACCATATTTGATTTATTGGCAGCAGATGACATTAAAATTAGCTTGCACTTGCTGAGCAAATCTGGATGGGCAATGGTGGGTGGAAACAGGGAGTGGCCTGGGTGGTGGCAGGAATTAGAATAATAATCCTTTGCATTGTAGAGATTGCAGAGTGCTTTCCCACACACTGTGTCATTGGATTCCTGCAAAGTCCTTCGAGGGCAGGACTTAGCTCCATTTGACAAATGAGAAAATTTATATTCTAAAAGGTGAAGTGATGGCCAGAGTTCCGCCCTGCCAAAAAAAAAATAGTGGCAATATAAAAAGTTGAGTAAAAACCAAAGCCCTTGCTTCCTTATGCAACATACCAGAGAGTGATTAGAATCTACCATAACATTCAGATAATCAGCAAGTGTTTATAATATAGTGTTGACACCGGACTCCAGTATTCTGCTCTTTCTGGGCCTTCAGAACTTCTCCCTTTTTTTTGATTTCTCTCCCTGCCTCTTTCTTATATATGTAGCTTCTTCAGTTTATCAGTTAGACACCACTTCCTCCAGGAAGTCTCCAAAGCTTTATTAGGTGACCATTCTATAACCTTGCATAGTACCCAGTGATCACCACCACTTTATCCTTAACCACTCTAATTTAAATTACTGTATTGGAATATAACTATCTAGGCACTAAGACTAGTTATTTACAAGTCATTCACTAGTGGTTATTTTTGCTCCACTATAACCCCAACACTGAGCATGATAGACTCTGTCAGGATAAATACTTTTTGAATAAATGCATACATAATATGCAATATATAAAATGCATACATAATCTACTGTAACCAAACTTTTGCCTCCACATTACCCTCCAGAGCAGGAGGAGACGGAAAGCTCTTTTAAAGCCGTCTGAAATAGTACCATTTCCAGAAGGAGGCTCTTAGGAACTCAAACTCCTAGCCATTTGCCTAAAATATTAGGTTATTCCCAGAAGACTTAGAGTTTGGACAGGATTAGAAGTGTGATAAGGATGGAGGCTGATGTTTGTGTAACTATGTGGGGCAAGAGGTAAGAGTGGGTATTTTTGGAGTTACTGGAAAACTTAGCCATGACACCCTGCCTGCTCATGTGTCTGGTACTGTTGCTGGGAACCAAGTTTCATACCAATCCTCTAACTGTCAGATATCAGTTTCTGGGAAGAGACTTGAACTTGCTATGTGATTATTTATAACTGCATCTTCCTGTTTTATGCCAGGTTAGAAGACCCTACAATACCACTGATACATGCTATCAGAACCATGGAGAGGTAGAACACGATAAATACGGTATTTGCTGAGCTTGCTGGAACTCATAAGGCACATAGATATAGAACCCAGCACTTAACCTAGTACCTGTGTAGCCAGAATCCTTTCAAGATATTTAGGAATTAATAAATGCATAAATGTACTCATCACATAAAATGAATTAGTCCAGTCTTGACAGTGAGGCCAGGATTTCTGCAATGGCAGAACCTAAAAGGACAGGTGGAGCCTGACAAAGGATCAGTGTTACAGGTATTGTGCTGAACTTTCAGCAGAAGCAGTCCTAGGCAATGCGTAAACAGATGGGCCTGGCTGTGTTCCAATAAAACTTTATGTACAAAAATAGTCAGTGGCCTGTGTTTGGTTCACCGGAGTTTCCTGACCCAGGTATAAATTACAGCTAGCAAGTCCCACTTTTACAATTTTATTTCTTTCTGAAAATCCTTCTTTTGTTCTCCATTGCCCGCAAGCTGAAGCACAGATTCCCTAACTCGATTCTAACCTGAGTGGTACTTTCATGCTATCTGATAGTTTATGCTCTTTTTCTTCTCTTTGTGCTCAATTCACATTGTTCTGGGCTGAAAATGTCATTCTTAATGCTTTCTGCTTAGCCAAATCCTATCCATCCTTTATGGTAGATGTTCTCACATGGGATGGCGGGGTTATGTCAGAATCATCTGGGAGAGCCTTTTGATATTAAACATAGTGCTTATCAATCATCCCAAATTCTGATAGGCCCAGTGAGGAGGAGGGGGAGAGCAGGGACTTGTATCGCTTGAAAATGTTCCTAAGCTTCTTCAGGCAATTCACACCCCCTAACCCCCAAACCACAGTTCTGTGGCATTATTAAAATCCCGCTTCCTCCAAGAAGCCTTCCCTGACCACATTAACCCATCCTCAGCTTTCCTATTTTGGATCCTCTTAGCCCTCACTGGCCAAAAAATTCACTTTTGGCACCTACTATATTTTTGGCTTTTAAAGGGGTGCCTGTGCCTGCTAGGACTGTTCTACGTGTTGGGGATACAGTGGTGAACAAGATAGTAAAGACCCTTTCCTCTGAAGACTACGTTCTAGTGACAGAGAGAGACAGACAATAAACACGTGCCCAAAAGAGTGAAGAAGATGATTTCAGATAATGAAAAAGAAACAAGCTAATGGGGTCAGGAGTGACCAGAGAGGGGAGCTGGAAGGATAAGAAGGTGCTACTTTAGTTAGATGAGTCAAAGGTGTTTGGAGTCTATAACTGAGCTAAAAGCTGAGTGCAGGGAAAAGAATTATAGGTCGAGGGAAGAGCATAGTTTTATCTTTCCTTTCTCTGAGAATGCTGTTGAATGCAGAATGTTGACATCAATAGCCTGAGTGATGATTAGGAACAGTTCCTTCATTTAGGGTTGCCAAATAAAATACAGGATGCCCAGTTAAACTTGAATTTCAGATAAATAACACAGAATTTTTTAATATAAGGACTAATTATAAGAGCTGAAAAAAAATTATTTATCTGAAATTCAAATTTAACTGGATGTCTGCTTGTCTTTGTTTTATTTGCTTGGGTTTGGGGGGTGCTTTGTTTGTTTTGGGGGGGTGGCTAAATTAGACAACTCTACATGTCACTCAAAGAAAAAGTAACCCAAGGTGATTTGTGTCTGATCCTATCCACTTACTTGGAGCTGAGCTGGAACAAAATCTGAACCTAAAGCAGAAGCAATTCAACTTGGTGTTGGTATGTTAGAAAATCTTACAGTGTTTCCTAATTGTCTTGTTGGGTAGTAATTCATCTCCCCTACAGCTCCTTAAGGGCATAATCCCCGTGCCTTTCTCTCTTTTTTTGTACAATATTAAGTACTTAATTCATTCTTTTATCCCTCTTGTATTGCAAGCCTGCAATAGAAATACTGATCTGGCTACAAAGAGGACATGAACTCTGCCCTCCGGAAAATAGGAAAAAAATGAGTATATATACGTCATTTTAAATCAGCTAAAAACATGATAAAAGGTCACTGCAGAGGAACATGGTGGCACTGGTATTCTGAGCAAGGAGAAATGGCTTCCAGCCATGGGAATCAAGGAAGCCTTCAAGGAGAAGTAATCATCTGGCTTGGGCCTTGACTGATGGCAAAGATTTCAGTAAGGGGTTACCGAGAGCATCATCCAGGCAGAGAAACAGCACTGACTAGGAGAGGGTGGTGAAAGTAACAGGACTTACTTGGAGAACAAATCCATCTCTGTGTTTGCAGCTGAGAATTAGTCAAGGAGAAGAGTATGTGGTGTTGGACCTGAGTTACAAAGAAATCTGGACACCAGATAAAGGCATTAGAAGAGTCATGGGAGTCATTCAAGATTTTTGAGTTGGCACTTGATGTAATAAGAGCCACATATATGAAAGAAATCAGACTTCTGGTGATATGAAACATGGGGACTGGTGAGCAAATGACTGCAAAAGTCCTGGTTTAGTTAAATGAGGGCTTGACTATAGCTTAGAGTGAGACAAAGGGAAAGATGGAACTGGATGCAATAGATATTTTTGAGGTACAACTCACAGAGCCTGCCAACTGGTGAGCTGTAGAATCTGAGAAAAAAAACAAAAAAGAGGCATGGAAGATGAAGCTGAGATTTTAAGTTAAGATAACTACAGGAATGGTGGTACCATTAGGAGAAGTCTGAAAGTCAGGGAAAAGGGCAGATTGTAGGTGGGAAGAAGATAATGGCTTTATCTTTTTAAACATAGCATTATAGAATTTCAGAGCTATATATTCACTATGATTATGCCCAATCCCTTTGTTTCACACAGAAGAATATCCAGTGAGAGTAAGTGACTTGCCTGTGATCACTCTGCAGGTTAGTGGAACAGCCAATTTGGGAAATCGGATGTGCTGAATGGTGTGTATCCCATAAGATGATCTGTCCTATGATGAGTTTGTAGAAGTGGAACAATGATATGGTAAGATGCATTAGTCAGTTGGAAATGCAGATGTGGCACTTCAGTAACAGATCAGGGCCAATGATTTGGGAGCTATCAAAATGAAAGACAAGGAAGTAAATGAAATTGCCAAAGGAGAGACTAGAGTTGCTCAGATGTGCAGTGTGACAGATGTCAATGGATCCTAAGAAGTACCCACTAAATTTCATACTAAGAGGCTACTGGGACTTGGAAGAAAGAGAGAGGAAAAGTGGTTGCCATTGAATGGAGAGAGCAGAAGCAAGATTACAAACATTGAAGGTTGGTGAGTGGGTGAGGAAGTGGAAATAGAACTCAAGATTATTTCTCTGGAAGGTGGCGATAAGAGAAGAAACATAGGATATTGTTGAAGCAAGACCAAAGAAAAGCTTCTAGGTTGTTGTAGGATGGAGAAACACAAATGAGTGTGTGGGTGGAAGCAGTGAAGGTCATGGAGAACGAAACAGTTACAGGTGTAAGTGAGTGAAGGTATCACTGAAATTAGCAAGATCCTGGGGGGAAAAAAAAGGCTAGAGATGAAGGAGAAAAAAACAAAACAAAATGGGACAGGAAAATGGACAGGTAAGTGGAGATAAGGAAGTCTGCTAAGGTGCAGAAGGGGTGGGGTTGATGGAATTCAGATTGACCTTCATCTTATCAGTGAAGTAGAAAAATGGCTCTTTGGTAAAAGTGAGGGGCTAGACAGGGGAATGGGAATTTGTGAGCAGTGGGAATGTTTTCATATAACAACTATGAGGAATCAGTGGGAAGATGTTAAAACTGCACTTAGAGCCGTGCTGAGGTTAGTTTAGGTGTCATTAACCGAGTGTTGATGCTTTTCTACGACAGCAGAAGAGAAAATATTGACAGTGGGGGTTCCCAGGAATACCCAGGTAGTGGTGAATATTGTTGTTTTACATATTATTGTCCATGAGATTCATGTTAGGTATAGAGCCAGGCAGACTGGGTGGGGTTACCGGCACAGGTCAGGTTTCGAAGAGTACCTTTATGCCAGGCTTTCTAAGGGCCTTTGTACACATTACTTCATTTAATCTTCATGGCAAGTGATCATAACCTTATGACTATTACCATTATTAGCCCAGTTTTTCGGGCAGAGATCCTCAAAGTCACACTGAACGAGCAACCTGCTCAACGACACACAACTGTAAATGGCAGAACCTTTTCTTTTTCAAACCACTCTGGCTCTGCCCTCCAGTAGCCAGAGGAAAAAAAAAATTGTTGGATAAGAAGGTTGAGGTCAGTTGAGGAACTGCAGAATTAGAGGTGGAACACTTCCTAGTGAGAAGCTCTGAAGGGAAATAAAGTGACAGAAGAATCAAGGTGTAGTTAGAGATATCAAGGCTCAAGTAGTTAGAGAGTTAACTTACTAGTTTCCAGAAATGTTGTTTTATTGAAGTAAACACGCAGAGAGAAAAGAATACAAACACAAGTGTGGAAGTCAGTGACTTTTTATAAAATGAACACACCCATGTCACCAGGACCCAGGCCAAGAAATGGATCTTTGCCGGACCCATAGGAGTCCCTCGCAGGTCCTCTCCCAGTCACGAACCCTCCAAGGCAACCACTATCCTGACTTTGACTATCAGAGATTAGTTTTTGCCTCTTTTGGACTTTAATATCAATTGAATCACATTTGTATGTGCTTTTGAATATTTGATTTCTTTTGCTCAACATTACGTTTATGAGATTCATCACCACATGACCTTGCAAATCATACCGCTTTCTTTAGTGATAAGAGAGTCCAATTATGTGAGACAGACAAACAAAAGGTTACTTACATTTCTTTTCTGTATGCTTTCTATGGGGAGAAAGTTAGGAAGACTTGATAGTTATGTTTCTGATTTATGCAAAGCTATGTTCAAATTGCATTTAGATACAGTTTGTAGAAAATTTATAAGAAAGTTCTTCGTGATCTGCTCTATAGCACTACATCCAGCCTTATAATCAGAAAAGAAGGTTCAGAATATTCTCTGCCGTTTACATAGAGACTGTCAACGCAGTAAAGAGGATGGGGCTCAATGAATGCACTGACATTTTGAAAGAAGAGAACTATTATTATGAGGGCTTGGAACTTCAGGGTTCACTGAACTATTCTTAGTTATTTGGAAATGACGTGGACTTAGTCCTAGGAGAAGATTGAAGGAAACACCAGCTGCCATTTGGTAATACCTCTCCGGGAAGGCCCTATGTTAACCATGCTGCAATGCAAATATAAAAAACTGGATACCCTTTAAGACACATGACACAATGTTCCGAAAAGTCACATCCCAGAGTGGTCAGAAGTTGAGATGAGTACGTGATTAGCATGCCAAGGGGATTTAGGAAACCTCCAGGTTACTCAGCCTCCCTTGAGACTCAGTTTCCTCTTATATAAAATAGAGATTAATACTCCATCTCGCTCTCTGGCTGCCAGGAGGATCAGAGGATGGATTAATGAGAAAGCACTTTGCCAACCGTAAGGTAAGAATACGGTGTGATTTGTCCCGGCCACTCTGTGTCCTTTTCAGTTGCTCACTGCAGGTCAGAGTGAAGGAGGGCCACCCGGATTGGAAGCATCACGGATTGCAGCGAAGCTGAGCCGGGGTGGGCGGGAGGGCGGGGAGCCATGCCTTCGGGGTCAGACATCGTGGGCAGGGGTACAGGCTCTGCCATGGACTAGTGGCCGTGTGGCTTCAGGCAAGTTATTTAACCTTCTCCAGACACAGAGTCATCTCCAGCGTAGAGATGGTAGCACTGCTGATGCTTGTCAAGAGGAGCAGATAATTGTCCGTAAAGCACCCCTCACGGTGCCTTGTGCCTGGAAAGCCCCCGGTAAACTGTGTCAATTACTGTAATTCTATAACAGCAATAATCATAGTTCATGCAGCCACCTAGTGCTACTGACGTGCAAGGCATTTGAAAAACGCTCATCTCTTGGGGAACCTGCCTTGGTGGTTTAATTACGTAGGGGAACCCTTGCAAGGCTGAGACCAGATAACAGACCCGGGAGCCTGGCAGGTTGTACCACGGCTGTTGGGCAGCTGCAGGATTTGGGTGTCAAGGGCACCTCATGTGGGAGGGCTTCTGACGAGGTGAACTGCTCTCTCCCTTCTCACCCCACTGCCCCAGGGAAGCTCTTTTCCTGTACTCCCTTAATGAGCATCAGAGCTGAAAGGCCCTAGACCTCATCTGCTCCAACATGGATTTCAAAGCTGCAGAAACGCACTGGGAGGCTGAGCTGCTTGCTGGGGTGAGCTGGTGATATACCTGGGACTCAAACCCTAATCTCCCAGCTCCCAGTCCGGAAGTTTTTCTTCCACCCAACACCACCCTTAGAAGGTAGCTTCACCTCCACTCTCTCCGTGCGAACGCAGGATGTTGGAGTTAGGACATTGCTGAGAGAGATTCAGGTAGAACAGTATGAGGGGAGGTAAGATGTTAAACATTGGGGTATTGAAGGAAAGGATAAATGCAAGAGACTTCACAAAGGAAGAAATGACAAAGCTTAACTCCTGGTCAACTTTGGAGGGAGAAGAAGAGTAAATGACAACTCAGGATTTCAAGTTATTTTAGTGAAAACATGTTAACCAAAAGTAGCCATTATAACATAGAAAGGTAATGTGAGTTTTCACTAGCATTCTAGACTAAGAAAAATCTGCTTTTCAGTGCAATTGACCTACTGGGTTCTAATCTATTAACAAATTATTTAACCCTCCTTTGCCAATATTTCCTTATCTGTAAGTGTAGTGTCATCTGCCACTAAAAAGCCCTTGAAATAGCACAAAAAAAAAAGAAAAAAAGAATTGGACATGAACCTGATTCCCTGTGAAATCCCCTGGGCAATGCTTTGCACCTAATAGTTACTCAGAAAAACATTTTAAAATGGCACCAATTTTCTGAGATACTCTCTTCTCATGTACAGTTTTCAGAATCAGGGATCAAACTTAAAGATCATGTTTAAATGACGTGGTTCATGCCTCTGTGCTGCAGTATATGCACGTGTCCACTTCCAGGGAAAGCTTCCTTCCCTAATTCCGCCAGATGGTCAGTCCATCTTTCCCTTCTCTTTCACTGCCCCGGTGTAGAGCTTTGTGCTAGCGCTTATGATGGCATAGCACCGTAAGTGGCTAAGACTGTGAGACCAGGCGTCAAGAGTGAATGAGAATCCTGGCTGCAACTTACAAGACACTTAATAAGTCTAAACCTACGTTTCCTTACCTGTAACGTGGGGAAGACAATACCTACCGCATAAGATGTTAAATGTTCATAGTGCAGTGCACAGCACAGTCTTATAAATGTCTCAGTCTTAGGTTGTATCACAATTTGCATGTTGACTGATCTGCTTTTCCTGCTAAACTATGATCGTCTCCAGGTCTGGAACCTTCTTGGTTAACTTTGTATCCTTGGGACCTTGGACAGTGTTGTCTGGTACATAATAGATACTAAGTGTTTCCAGAAGGGAGGGAGAAAGAGAAGGTAGGGAAGGAGGCACGGTTGGGAGGTGCACCTGAGCTTCCATCTAAGCTGCCAAAGACCTGGGTTCGTGCACAGCTCTTCCACCTGTGGGCTGTGGGGTGTTAATCTCGTCACTCCTTGTGTGTGAAACTCATTCTCCTCATGAGCAAAATGGGCTTGCTAATACTCCCTTCACAGCACCCTTAGGAGGATAATTTGAGACAATGAATGTGAGGATGTTTTGAAGATTTATTGTGAGAATTGTTACTGTGATGACAGGATCTGCCCTCGCCGTCTCCTTGATTTTACTAATCAGGACTTAGCCACTGGGCAGTGGCGCCTGTCTCTGCAGTAGAAGGCCCTGTGTTAGCTGCGGTGAGGAAGTCTTTGCTTTCAGGATGTTTACAGTGTGGAAGGCGGGTGGGAACCCACGGCCTCCGCCCCCGGCCATGGCAGGTAGTGTGAGAGCACTGTTGGGAAGAGGCCCCTGACCTCATTCGACCTGTCCCAGTGAGCGCCCAGCGGCGGCTGTCTCTGAAATGACCCCGATCGGCCACATGCATGCCAGGCCTGCCCAAGTTCGTCTTTGGAATGCTGCCTCCTTTGTCAAATGCCACCAGCATCATGTTCTCATTTTCCTCATAACACACATTTCAGAGCAGCAAACTGTATTCCCTGTGACGTAAATGACACAGTGGCACACAGCAGAGGCAGAGGGTGGCCGGCTGCGGGTGGACAAGAAAGTCAGGGGCTGATTTCCGACAGCCCTCTTCCCCACGCGGAGTCTGCACCCAGGGCCTGCTCTGGGGCTCCCATCTCCACCCTCACACACACCAGTTCTCTTTCCTTCGGTCTAAATCCCCAAGTGTGTGCGTCTGGGAGCCTCCGAGAAACACACACCAAGGGGAATTTTGTTGCAATGCCTCATACTCCATCAGGGATCCAAAAAAGCCCGTTCACTGTACCAGCAACTCCTCATTCTAGACACTATTTGAAGCACTGCCTAATTACCCCACATCCGAATCCAGACTTCTTTAACCTCCCCTTTTCATTTAAATGAGGCATTTCAATGGATGTCAAAGGTGCATTCTGAACTCTGGCGGCTCCGGCTTCTCCACGGTGTTCAGCAGGCCTGGCTCACAGGTGCATTGTATTAGTTATCTATGGCCGTTGTAAGAAATTACACAACCTTTGTGGTTTAAAACAGCACAAATCAAGGCTTTGGCAAGGCTATGTTCCTTTCTGGAGTCTCTAGGGGAAAATCTGCTTACTGGCCTTTTCCAGCTTGTCCGGGCTGCCTGCATTCCTTGGCTTCCACACTCTTCCATATTCAAAGCCAGCAATGGCCACTTGAATGTTTCTCACATTCCGTCACTGGGACACTGACTCATCTGCCTTCCTCTTCCACATTTAAGGACTCTTATACATTGGACTCCTCAGATCATCTAAAATAATATATTTTTATTTTCAGGTGAGCTCGTTAGCAACCTTACTCCCATCTACGACCTTAACTCTCCTTAGCCACGTAACATAATATGTTTATAGGTTGCAAGGATTGGGGTGTAGACATCTTTTGGAGGACATGGTTCTGTCTACCACAGGTGTTGAGAGTGACCTCAGGAGGTCTCGGTCGTGGTGACTGGCAAGTACGGCCCCTGGGCCAGACGCTTGTTTTTTGCAAATGAAGTTTCCTTGGAACACAGTCACATGCATTTGTTTCTGTATTGTCTATAGCTGTTTTCATGGTTAAATGGCAGAGTTGAATATTTGCAACTCAGACTGTGTGGCTTACAAGCCTGAAATGATTCCTATCTGGCCCCTTTAAAAAAAAGTTTACTGACCTTTGCTCTGTAACACTCCATGTATCTCTGATTCTAACTATATCGCTATAGAATATCACTCAGGGATCTTGTGTGTGTGTTTTTCATGTTTTTCACTTCCCTAACCCACCATATGTATTTTTAAAATTCCTACCAACGTTCTACCTGCCTTTCCTGCTGTTCCTCCTCCACCCTCAATTGCCGAAAAACTACTGAAACTTATAGTAGCTCTAAGCACTGTAGTGTATCATTTCTTTACTTTGATACATGCTGTTCCCTTTGCTTAGAAGGCATTTACCTTCTTTTCCTATCTCCTACCAGGCAAACTCCTATTCATCCTTTAAAACCCTGCCAAGGCATAACTTCCTCCAGGAAGCCTTCCCTACTGCTCCTACCCAAAGAAAAGCAATTGCTCCTATTCTCAAACAGTCTATCTGGACCGTAAGCACCTCAATGGCAGTAATTTCTCTGTTTGTCTTTCTGGTATTCTCTGTGTCTGGTATAGGGACTGACACCTGTTACGTATCCATAATTATTAGTTTAACTGAACGGTACTTTAAATGTTGCCGATCAGAGAGGAGGCACAACAGGGTGATGAAGTGGCAACAACAGGTTCTATAAAAATTCAAAACACCGAGGGAATGGCTGTGTGTTCTTTGAGACGTCAATTCCCTTCTCTTGGCCTGTCTCATCTCCTATGAACCCAGGAATTGGTTTAAAGATGGTCAGTCTCTTGGGTCTCTTCCAGCTCTAATGGTCCTCTCCATGGAGGATTTGGCCTGGTTCCTTGCAGATACTGAGAGAGAAATCTCCTGCCTTGGGCTTGTGCCCTGCAGAGATGGAAATCACCCAAGACACGCATCACTCATACCTCTGATTTGACTGTGGGGCAGCTGGGGACTGAGGAGATGAAGGAGGAGGAAATGGAGGTGAGCAAGGAGTTGGTGAGATAATCTGGGGGAATCTTGTATTTGTTATTGACCTTTCTCCAGGAACCAGTTAGAAGACAGACACATGCCCTGGAGAGTCATGGCCAGGCAGTGTGTGCTCACAATCCACAGCTCCTAATCCTTGGCAGCAATCCGTGCCTGGAGCTCTGTCCACTTACTAGACACCCACCCCAAGTCCTTGTAGCCATGTGGGAATCACACCAAACCCAAGGCAGTCCAAATTATCGTTTCCCCCCAGCTCCCTCTTATCTGTCAGTGATTCTGCTCTTATGTCCCACTCCAAGGCTGGAAACCGTGGTGACAATTTTGGACACCTTCCTCTCCTCTTGTGAAGAATGGTGTGTTTTGGGTTTTTTTTTTGCCATATTATGAATTGATGTATTTTTTTCCTTTCAGACATTGCTGAATACTTAATTCTTCCATCCTGCTGTCATCATCTATTCTAGCCTCTATTGTTTTCTTTTTTAATTTATTTTTATTTTTTAAGCTTTGTTTATTCATTTGTTTGTTTGTTTTGGAGAGGAGGTAATTAGGTCTATTTATTTTTTAAAAATTTTTAAAGGAGATACTGGGGATTGAACTCAGGACCTCATGCATGCTAAGCATGTGCTCTACCACTGAGCTATACCCCCCCCCCCTCAAGCCTGCATTGTTTACAGCTTAGATCCCTACAGTTGAGTCTTCCGGGATCCCTAACTCAAGCTACTTCCCACTGAGAGCCATCTTAGTACTGCTGTTGGCCTAGTTGTCCTAAGTGCCCTCTTTCCTCATGCCTCTCCCCTCTTCAAGGACCTCCAGTAGCTCCTTAGTGCTCCTACTTCAAGTCCAGACGCCTGCACTTCACAACCTGGCCCCACTCTGGCTCTCTAAATTTTTTCTTCGACACTCTCTGTTCAGTAAGACGTATCTTCCCACTGCTTTGCATTTTGTTTTGGATTCCATGCCTTTCCATCTACTATTACCTTTATTTGGTTTTTAATTCAATTAAGTTCGGTGCATTTCCCCAAACATCTATCAAGCAGCTGTTCTGTTCAAAGCACAGACGTGCCTTTGCTCCTCCCAGTCCTTCTCAGATGATCCAACACACGGCCCACAGGGCACCCTTGCTGTCTGCAGTCTGTGCCTACGAGTTCCTGCCCTACTTCAGATTACACATTCCTTGAGGACAGCAACGATGTGTTGCTGCAAATGGCATTATTTTGTTCTTTTTATGGCTAAGTAATATTCCTGTGTGTGTGTGTGTGTGTGTGTGTGTGTTTGTGCATATACCACAACTTCTTTATCCAGTCATCTGTCAATGGACATTTAGGTTGCTTCCATGTCTTCACCCCTAAATCTTGATCGGAACCATCCACGCTGAACCCATAAGTTATAGTAGGTTCTGGCATTTCATTTTACTTATTTACAAGGCAAGCGTTTATTAAGTGCTTGCTGTCTACCAGGCACTGTGCAGGGCCTGCCATTCGCAATTTCAGTGGCCCCTTTTGTAGATGGGTTATTCCCTCTTCCTCGTCTCAGACCCAGCCCCCACTACCTAAGAGGAAGTTGCGGTATGGGAACTGCAGTTTAAAGTTTTACTGCGGGCTTGGTCTTGAGCTTGGCCACGTGAAACTCACTCACTCTCCTCCCTCTCCAGTTCTCCAGAAGCTGTGGCTGCCAGGTGCCAGCTGGGGCCTTCTGTCTGTTGGCTGCCTGGGCTATTCAGTTTCAGAAAAATAATTTCGAATCCAAACTACAACTATGTGAAATTCATTCACAGTGTAGCAGTATTTCATTCATTCAGTAAATTCAATTCAGTAAATGTCTGCTAAATTAAAGCAATCACGCAACAAGACTGACTTAATCTCAAGACGCCTGTTGTATGCTTCTGCAAATTAATTTTGTAGTATAATCTACTTTTTAAAAGATCAAGATTCCCTTGTTTGCTATTTTGAATAATACTAATTCTCATAACAAGGAAACCTTTTAAACTAAATTACATGACATTGTGTGATAAATGCTGGAAGAATCACCAAAGCAGAACCAAAACAAACAACCACAAACCTCAGCTCATAAGAAAACAGCTTGAAAAATTACTATTGGAATCTGTTCTCTAGATTATCCGTTTTAAGACTGTTCAGAATCTGTGTTAAACTGATACACGTGTGAAACTGGCAAAAAGAGGCCAGAAATGTCAAGTGACATGCAAAACATTTACAGTCCTTGTTTGTATGTGTGTGTTCAGGGGGAGATTGATTTAAGCCAACATTTTCTACCTCGCCTGCACATTTATGTTGGCGGGATTTCCCTGGTAAATATTGGTTTAAACCAAACACTGAACTCTTTAATCGCATTTAACAGACACTGCATTATACTGCATTAGACACTACATTAGAAAGGGAGAAATAGGGAAGGGGTAAGCACAACTGATAGCTGCGATCTTTCAAAGGTGAAAGGGAAAAATCGGAATCAAGTAAAATTCTTCAGAGGTAGAAATGCCAAGAAAACCACTGCTGAAATACAGAATTTTGTTTTCCTAAAGTCTGGGGCTGAGTTCAGTTCAGTGACGTAGTTTACAAACCAGGGGAAATTAGGGCAGAAACGGAAGTACTGCTAAAGCAGGAGAAGTTGGCCAGAGGAAAGACAGCTAGCTGAGACACAGGCAGTGATGGCTTCTGTCTCAGCTTCTCCAGCAATTCTTGTCTGCTGCTGGGGCAAGTTGGGTTGCCATGAACTTTGGGGCCTAATTTTATATTTGCATGCTAGTCAGACTCCTGAATCTGTCCCATGAAGCAAGTGCATGTCTACATGCAAACAAGGCTGCAAAAAACAGTTAAGCTTCCTACCACACGTGTATGTGGGTGCATACACACACACACACACACACACACACACATACACACACACAAAACCCCACCCTCAAAAGAGTCACTTGGTTCTATCCATTCTGGGCCTTCATTCACATCCAGTTTTTTTTTTTAATACACATACTTTTTATTGAAGTATAGTCAGTTTACAATGTTGTATCAGTTTCATCCAGTGGTTCTTATTAAGTCATCCAGGACCCCATAAATCACCCTGAGAGCCTGTGGGTCTCCTGCAATACTCCTGCCTCTCACCTCCACCACCTCTGCACTCCCTAAATCCCCACCTCTCTCATTTCAGACACAGCCCTGGATGCCTTAGATGTTTCTAAGGATGCCGGCAGAAGGACAATGATTTAATTAAGCAGAGATAGTCATGGACTTCAGATATAACACAGTACAGCCTGGCAATAGCTTCATGGTCTAGAACAGTGCTGTCCAACTGGCATATAATGCAAAACCCTAGGTAATTTTAAATTTTTTAAATATTTTTAAATTTTTAAAAAGTCTTCTAGTAAGCACATAAAAATGTGCAAATAGTTTTAATTATGTATTTTACTCAATGCAGTTCAGTATATCCAAAATATAATTTCAACATGTCAAATATAAAACTTTAAGGGAATATTTTACATCGATTTTTTCTGTACAAAATCTGTGAAATCCAGTATGTATGTTACACCTGCAGCACATCTCACATCAGACCAACCACATTTTAAGTGCTCCACAGCCACACAGGATTACTAACTACCACATTGGACAATATAGAAATTTCAGAGTCTAAAGCAAGTCCCCTTACTCTGATGAACCTCAAATGGAGATAACTTTCATGGCTTTATAGAAGGAAATGAGCAAACTTGAAAGTGCTTTGTCAGTTGGAAAGGACCACGTGTAGCAGGCTTTTGGTTCTCAGTGGTCAAATGCAACGCCATTCTCACATGGTGAAGGGCCCCAAGTCCTGTGTGCCTGGACTGTGATGATAGCATCGCCCAGGAGAGCACCAGGTGGAGGCACTTCCCTGCGGGTGGGCGAAAGAGATTTCAGCCAATAATACTGAGAAACAGGAAACTTCTATCCTTCTTCTCTCCACCTACCACATTCACTCCCAACGGCACACACCTTTGCTACTACTCTTCGTTGATTCTTGAAATTCCTTTGACAACTTTCATTCCACAAGGAAAGAAAATTCTAAGGTATAAATAACCCTTCCATCCCCTCTGATAACACCCTAGTTTGGGACCGTTATATCTTAACAGCTAATTTATCCTGCAGAGAATAATCCCTGATAATAATAACGTATTGCGTGCTTATTCTCTACCCCATCCTACCATCCTTCCGACTTCCTGCTGTCAGGTCAATACTTCATCGTATAAGCTGCACTGTAATAGCAAGAGCACTGAACCTGAGGCAGAAAGCTTAGGCTCAAGTCTCTAGGTTCTGCGTTTACTAGTTATGGGCTTCGGGGTGAGACATTAAAACTCCCTGAACTTTGGTCTCTTCCTCTATAAAATAGTGACAATAATACAGCTCTCACAAGGCATGATGAGGATTAAAAGAGATTGTACATATGAAAGAAGTCTATAACTGCAAAGCATGACCCAGCTGTAAAACAGTATTAAGGTATTTATACACCACTTTGTGTGTGCCATTCTTCTGTTGAACAGTTTCCATGCCTCCCCATTCCCTGCCAAATAAAGTTGGATTCCTTAGTCTAGCATAAAAAGCTCTCCAAGATCTGATCCATGCTACTTTTATAAATCTGTTCCACTCTGTTGCCTTACTGAAACCCAGTGTTCTAACCAAATAAGACTATTACGTTTGTTCTCCCAAACAGGACTGAACGGTGGGATGTGTTTCATTTCATACCTTTATTCGTGCTGTTCATCACCTTACCTCAGTTTTCTCCTCTCTCAAAACTCCACCCATTCTTCTTTCCCTGGCCTCCAAATCTCTCCTGATCTCCCCTTCCCCCATGTCTCTAAGATCTGTGTTGTCTCAGAACTTTACTTGTATCTTTCATGCGACAACTGTCAGAATCTGTTTGGACTTCTAGTATTGCTTAGGATACAGACACCTGCAGTGCGATGCCTGAGCACAGCGATTCTGTGAGTTAAATAACAAGTTCCGCATGTGATTTTGCAGAAGTCTCCTTGAGAAGCAGAGTATCCCCCATATTAAAACTAGCCAGCCTACAAATGTAATTGAGATATGAATGCAAAAGAAATAGAGCGCTTATTAATTGCAGCATAATTGAATAAATCCGCAAAAAGAAGGTGGTTTGTTTGGAGACTAGTAACAAAAGAACCAAGAACAAGAATTCCTGACAGAGTTTCTCCAATACTGTTCAGTAGCAAAGGCCCCATCCCTGTGGGTGGTACATATCCCATCTATCGATATGTTGGGAAAGTCAGCAGTTCAAACAATATTTTTTGAGCTTCTACTAGGTAATAATAGACACTGTGCTGCATTAAAGACCAGCCAAAAAGATATACGCTTGAGAAGTCATGGCTGAAATAAACCAAGAGAAAGAATTTCGATGATAAAGACAGTTGGAAATTAAAGGCCTGAACATGGTGGTAGGAGCTGAGAGGAAGGGCACTTAATCCAACCTCAGAGTATTTTGAAAGTTTTGTTGGGGAGAAACCTCTAGGCTGAAAAGAAAAGGAAGAGTTAGCTAGATGCACAAAGTTAGGAAGGGAACTTTAGGCCAATGGAAACACTTGAGCAGAGACAACTACAGTCAACCTTGTAGTGGAGCTCAGTGTATGAGGCTTGAGGAAAGCAGCCTTTTAAACCATCAAACTAACTCCCCTGCTCTGATTCCATGCTTGCCGAGCAATCTGATGATTAGAATTTGGTCTCCCATGTCGAGGAACTTGTAGTGACCAGGTGACATGGAAAGCTTCCCGTGAACAATTGCTCTCTGTAAATTAATTTACTGGTCTGATTTCTCACTGCACTCCTGTGAGTTGGACTAATACATATGGAATGATGTCAGAGCACGCTGACAGGAATCACATTCGGGACCTGAGAAGCTCAGGCGGCTGAGAGTTTTGGTCACCAACCAAATTCTACCACCCGATGGGCCATACGGTTTAAACTCATAAGTGTCTCAAATCCATTTACCTCTCTCCATATGCACTCCTACTACGTAGTTCTAGCCACCGCCATTTCCTGCATAGGTTAAGGCAATAAAATGAATAATAATGCTACTAGCAACTGGCATGAATACTTCCTAGGTGCTGGGTACTATGCTAAGTACTTTGATGTGGATTATTCCATTTAATTCTCATAACAACCCCATGGGAAAGATACACATCCCCCAGTTTTAGAAATGAGGTAATTAAGATTTAGAGAAATTAAGTAACTTGTCCAAGTTCACATTGCTAGTAAAATAAATGACGGAGCCAGAAACCAAATTTTTGTCTCCCTCTAGATCCTGAGCTTCTAAATACTATTCAGCTAGCCATTCCTGCCTTCAAGTTCATTCTCCAAGTTGCAGGGAGAATGATCTTTTTTAAATGCAAATTTGGCTAGGCCACTCCTTTGTTAGGCTCCAAAAAGTTTCGAATTGCTTCCACAATGAAGTCCAAGGTTCTCTCCACAGCCTTCCGCGGCTGTGTGTGGCCTGACCTAAACTTCTCACACCGGTCTCTTTCCCTCAGTGTTTCCTGCCACGTGAACCGCTCTCAGCTCATGGAGCACACCCTGGGGTTCTTCCTGCCTAGAAAGCTTCCTCCCTCTTTCATTTTTATTCCTTCAAATCTCGTAACTTTCCAAGGTAGGCCTTCCCTGAGCTCTCCATCACATTCCCACTTCTTAAACTTTTGGGTCCTCTGTTATCTGTGTTACAAATTCTCAGGGCACTCTGAATTTCCTGGTAGCTCGTCTTCCGATTGTAATTAAATACGTTTTTGTATAATTATTTGTCTCTTTCTGCTAAAATATAGGCTTCAAATAAGCAAAAACTATGCCTGTAAAACTCACCATTATACCCTTGGAGTTTCGTGCTGAGCCGACAACAAAATAGACACTCAAAAAAACCCATTCATGAAATAAAAATGTATCATGTTCAGCAAACAATGGGCAACATTTATCTGGTACTTACACCATGTACTGTCTTAAGCATCTGACACTTATTTATTAATTAAATCCTACAACCCATTGTTATACATACCATTCTTATTCTCATTACATCAGTGAGGAAACTGAGATACAGAGAAGTAACCTCTCCAAGGTTAGACCACAGAATATGAACCTAGGCAATCTAGTTCCAGAGACCAAGCTTTTAACCATACTCTTCATAAATATTCCTTGTCGATATTTAATGTATTAGAAAAATAACTGGACACCCACTGACCGCCGTCTCTGATCACTTCCTCTGTCGTGGCCCTTCACCAGCAGCGCAGGTGGATACTGAAGCTCCTCGGGCCCCCCTCCACACTGGTGGCACATGTCACTCACTGGATGAGTATGGATTCTCACTAGTAAGTCAATGCCAGTCATTGTCCTTCTGGAGAGAAGGTTCTGGCAAGGGTGAGGACATTGAAAGGGAATAGGGCTGGCACATCAAAGACAGTTTTGGCATGTCCAAGTCTTGCCTGGGTGAAAGAAAGAGAAACTTGGACCATTTGTTAATAACAGGCCCCAGGGCTTAGCAGAAAAGATGGTGGGATTCAGAATCCGAGAACTTTGGTTTTTCTCTCTCTTCCCTTTCTTCCTTCCCCTCTCTCCCTCCCTACTCCCCATTTCTCATCTCTCATATTTCTCTTTCTCTCAATCTCTCCCATCAGATGACTTCGAGCAAATCATTAAACATCTCCAGGCCTCAGGTTTCTTACATGCATAATGGAAAATGGATGTCATAATAATACTAATAATAATTTCTATCTCATGAGGTTTATTTTTCAAGGAAAAAATGAGATCTGCAAGTGAAAGTGCTTGGTAAACTGTCAAGTTGTATATACAAAACCTAGTGGTGACTGGAGTTTTTTTTTTTTCTTTAACTTGTAGTCTCAGACGAGTTTGCTAAGGAGATCGCCATCGAAATGACCTACTTTTCACTGTTATTTCCCTTGAGGGCAGTGAACCTCTTCTTCCGTGAATCCACCCAGAGTGAAATCCCTGTCATGTGCAATTGCAGAGTTTCTCATATTTATAAAGACACATGAACAAAGTCCTGCCTAGAGAAAGGCCACATGAGGCTTAGAGACTGCCTTTGGGAGAGCTGTGTTACAGAGGGCAGGAGTGTTCTCTAGTTCCGGGGACTTGTTCTAAGAATGTTTCACTCAAGGTTAAAACAACAGCCTTCCTGAAATGTTGCTCTCTAACACAGGTACGTTTCATTTACCAAATAGTGATCAAAAGAAAATGTAGACTTAATGACTTATAATGAGGAGAAAAGCTATTGCTGACTGTAAGGGGAAAACATCAGGACCAAGACCACTAAATACATAGGCTCTTAGCCCCAACCTCACACCTTTAAATAGAGACTGATTTCCATATGTAGGAAGTGAGTTTGCATTTGAACAAATACTTAACTGCACTTTGAGGAGGAACCCAGGAGGGCAGGATTGAAATGAGCGTGCTAACCTCAGGGCGGGCAGAATGCAGTGAGGACATCCACAGGGCTGGACGCTCATGGAAAAGGCCAGTCATAAACGGAGCGTAAAGAATCCAATTTATATTTACTTCTCACTTCTCAGGATCAGAGGAGTGGTTTTTAAATTTTCCCCATCAAGGACTCCTTTAATATTTCTTCCCCATGGAGACTTCGCGTTAGAAGATTTATCTACAAAAACAAAAACCTATTTAAAGGTAACAATTAGTCTACTGAATTGAAATTGTTCATTATTTTACGGAGGCTTATTTAATGCTATTTCGGTTGTTTAATGATATTCGTAAATTAACAACTGGAAAGGGTCTTGGGATGCTTTCCTTTCAGCGTCAAGGATTTACTTTCTTTTGAGGTTAAAAGTTTTTGGTTTTGCTGTGCCCCTCGCGCCGTGCCCTGCTTCCACGGAGCACTCCCAGTCGTGCCGGGGAACGCTTCATGCTAGCTTGCCCCCACGTCCACGTGCCGCCGGGCCCTTGCATAAGGTCACTGTGTAGTTTGGGTACTGATCAAAGGTACTCAGCCAGGTGGTGAGGGCAGCTGAAAGTCAGCGCATGCGTCACTTCCCAAGCTTTCTGCCCACGGGCTGTGTCTGCCAAGAGAGAGCACATTCTTCTGATTTTCACGAAGGCACTGTATAAGCTTGGGGTGGGGAGCAGGGGAGGGGAAGATGCTGATAAGGCACCCAGCCTCACAGACTGACCATTTTGGAGATGGGAAAGGGGTTTCCTGTGTAATCATTCAGTGCGATAGACCGCATCTTGTCCTGACCGTGACCCCAGCACCCAGAGGCAGGTTTAGCAGGTTGTAGACACTCCGTGTATTTTTTTGTGGAATGAATGAATGAATAAATAGCTTTCTTATCCAGTTCTCCACGGCTGAAGGTCCATTGATCTGGTGTGTCAGTCAGGATTTGGTGACAGCAGAATGCTATAACAGGCCACAGGTCTCCATTTTAGAAGAGAAAACCGACAAACTCTAACCTAACCAAGAGGCAACTTCCCAAATCTGAGGTCATGCAGCTGAAGGGACACTTTAGGATTTCATGGGCACCTTACATATGTTTCCCCCCACCCCTCCTAGGACCAGAGCAAAACTCCACCAACTCAGCTATCAAAGCAAATGGCCATCTACCCTCAGGGAAGTGGCCAGGACCAGAGAGAGGGCTGTGGGGGTGGGGGGTGAAGTGGAGGAAAATGTCCCTGACAGGTGCTAAGCTCTGTACCAAATCCTTCGCATGCCTTAATTCACTTCCTTCTCACAGCTAGTTTCTGCTGTCTTCCTGTTTCATGGATAAAGAAACAGCGACACAATCAGGCAACTTACCTTGCCGAAGATCACAGTGCTAGTAAATGAATGGCAGAGTCAGGGTCTGTAAACAGCTGGGCCAGACACCAACATGTTCCACTGAATTTTGAGTTTGTAGAAACATCCCAGTCTATGCAATATCAAAACTAACATCCTTTCTGGTGTTGGTTTTTCAGCTGTGTGCGATTTACTCAAGCCCTGTTGATACCCATTGCGATAGTTCAACGAAAGGAAAGGAAGCATGTTTTTAGAAACCCTGCTTCTTGTTTTTCTGAACTGGGCTTTCCCGAGATGGGTCTCTCTGGTGAAAGCATGCACAGAAAATGAGGAAGACAAAGAAAAACTGCACAAATTGCAAGTATAAAATCAGTGAATTTTCATAAAATGAACCCATCCAGGTCACCAGTATCTAGACCAAGAAATAGATCATTGCCAGCCTCATGGAAGTCTCCCTCAAGTCCTCTCCCAGTCACGAGCCCTCCAAGGTAACCACTGTCTTGACTTTGAATATCATAGATTCATGTTTGACTCTTTTGAACGTTATATGAATTACATTATATTTTTATGTGCTTTTTAATCTCCGGTTTCCTTGGCTCAACATCTACGTTGATGAGATTCATCCCTGTTGCTGCCTGTGGCAATTGTTCTGATTTATTTAACCGCCATACAACCTTGCAAATAGTACCACCTTCTCTAGTGAGAAGAGCCTGATTCAGCGAGGCAGATAAACAAAAGGTTATTTACATTTGCTTTCTATGCATCGTCTTGGGATAGAAAGTCTGGGAGTCTTGACAGATATGTTCCTGATACATACCAAGCTGTGTTAAAATTGCACTTAGAAAGATCCCTTCTATCAGGAATCTGAAATACTCAAATTCATAGACGCTGAGAGGAGAATGACAGTTACCAAGGGTTGGGCGAAGGGGGATTGGTGAGGTGTTGGTCAAAAGGTACATAGTTTCAGATCCGCCTGGTAAGTCCTAGAGGCCTACTGTACAGCACGGCGCATGTGGTTAACAACACTGTGTGATATACGGAAGACTTTGTTAAGGTAGCTCTTTCAGTGCTCTTATCACACATATACACGAAGGGAGGGAGGAAACTTTTAGAGGTGGTGGTTAAGTTTATGACATTGTTTATGGTGACAGTGTCACTATACTTAACTTCAAACCCATCAAGGTGTATACCTGAAACAGGCACAGTTTTTTGTGTGTCAGTCATAGCTTAATTAAAAATTGCATTTAGACATAGTTTGTAGAATATTTATATTTTGGGCATATAGTGATGCTTTCACTTGCTAATTATGTGGATTTGGGAATTCTCTAAGCCCCAGTTTTCTCATCTGCATTGAGAAACCGTTATGATATTTCAAAGTTAAATGATCTAAGTATGTAAGGGGCCTTGTGTCCACTTTTTGCAGAGGTCAGGAATAAGATCGTGCTTTCCTGCACAGAGTGTGGGGCCAGCTTTCAGGGCATCTGACGTCTGTTACCAGCTGGGTCACTGACTTCATCACTGCTAAAATCTGTTCCCATGCTGTCCAGCTCTGAGCAGCTCGCTATTTGTAGCCGGGCTGAGGTTTCTCCCTGCCCTTTCCTCTCACCCTTCCCTGCATCTTTCCTGCCCAGCATCTCTGCTGACAGACACACACAGACACGGGTGCACGCGCGCGTACAGACACGTTTCTACTGAATTTGTGAGAAAAAGTAGAAATATTGGAAATATGACGTAAGTATTAGCTGGGCTGGAAAATTATTAAAGCTGAATAAGGGAGATCTTTGACTGAAAAAAAAATGTCACTCAACAGATGGTACAGTGTTGTCTATTTCAATTATATACATACATACGCGAAAGGATCTGCACAAGAGGTATAACAGAGGTGCCCTCTGCTTGGTAAAAATGTGACATTTGTATCATCTTAAATATTTTGTTTCTCTGTAATTTTCTAATTTTCTGCAATGCACCTGGATCCCACCAGTAATAACCAATGTGATATTTACAAAACGTGCATTATGGACATTTACGGTCTGCTTTTGTGTGTATCCTCCAGTTCCACCTTCCCTGTGAGGACAGGGTAAGTATCCTCCTGTTCATTTTACGGGCGAAGAAATGTAGTCTCAGCAAACTTAAGTAACTTGCCTGAGGTCACCTACTGAAGCAAGAGGCAGAACCAGAACCATGCCAGATCTTCTGAGTAAATATTGCATAGCCTCCCTGCACTAATGGCTGTGTTAGGTGCATCAGAAAAGGGAAGGGGAGAGTCAAGAAATGACAACATTTAGGAAAGCAATTACACAATTTTAAATAGAAAAGACCCAAGGGTAAGATGTCATTTTAAATGCAGCAATTTCAGGAATGTATGCATTTTCAGCCCCGAGGTGAATCCTCTATTTCATTGACCAAGATATGGTCTTGCCCGGAATCTTGCACTATTAATTTAACCTCTGACTTAGCTTGTGCCTTAAGGTAAATTAGAGATAATCATACCTCTTCGGCTGTCTGTCGCACAGAGAT
This sequence comes from Vicugna pacos, assembly GCF_048564905.1. NCBI lineage: Eukaryota > Metazoa > Chordata > Mammalia > Artiodactyla > Camelidae > Vicugna > Vicugna pacos. The sequence continues at coordinate 18,034,882 of NC_132999.1, read as the reverse complement.
GTCGCAAGGATGAATGGGTAGTGTGCTTGGAGCTCCTTTGAGAAAAGAGCTATATGAATGCCACGTATTATTACCGGATTAATTTTGATGGTAATTATTCATCCATCCTCTCTTCCTGTTTCTCAGGGTCAAATGCAATACTTGTCAGACTTACAGAAGGAAGTAAATCTTCCTTTGTTGCTCTTGTTGAAGTGAAAAATGGAAAGAAGGGAAGGATGGAAAGGAGGTTGCATCTCCCTGCCCCTTTTTCCCTCTGGAAATTTTTGACAAATAGGGTCACCCCATGGTCCCATTACCTGCTCTTATCCCTTTGAGACTTGCTTCTGGGGTGCTAAACATCCTTCCTTCTCAGAGCTGTTTTTGTAAGAAAAGAAACAGGACCAGCTTCATGGGCACATTACCTGTGCAGCTGCACAGGGCCCCTTACTCAGAAGGGCCCCATAATCAGTCTTGAAACTTGTAGTAATCATTTTATCTTTGATCTTGTGTTATGTAAGTAAAGTCTGATAGGAAGATGGTGCACATACTCCAGTGGCTTGGAGCCTTGGCTCACGTACTGTCCCATCTCCTGCCACCTGCCTACCTCCTGTTTCTCTGATCCTTGGCACCCCAGGGCTCATCCAGCATCCAGCTCCCTATCCCTACCCCATGACCGCTGCTGTTGTCCATTCCTGGAGTGGGGGGCCTCGGTCCAGGTGCAGAGAGGGTCTGAGTTGGGCTTGTGTGCCTTGCAAAGTCTCAGATGGGGAATGGTAGCAGCCATCCCTGCCCTGGGCTGGCCTGGCTGTAACATGGTAGACAGAGGCTGTGTCTTGGTGGAGGTGAACCTCTTGTCTAGCCCTCACACAGGTATCTAGCACATCCCAGTGCCGAGATGATAGTGTTACAGAATCCAAACTCATTCTGTTCGCTGCATGACAGGCCAATAAACTGGGAGATGAGGTGTTGGGGCAAGGAATAACGACTTTATTTGGAAAACCAGAAGACCAAGAAGATGGCAGACTAATGTCCTGGAGAACCATCTTCCCCAAGCCAGAATTCAGGCTTCTTTTATACTAAAAAAAGGGAGAGGGTGTGGTTGGTTGTTGCAAACTTCTTGGTGTTAGAATCCTTTGTTTTTGCAGCTATTCATGTGGGTCAGGTCGTGGTATCCCTGCAAACCTCCAACAAAACAAATGTTATTTTCTATTCTGCAACTTTTTACCTTTATGTAAATGGAAGAGTGTTAATACCCTTAAAGGTCAGAGCCTTGAGAATAGGCTCTCCTGTGCATTTCAGGCTATAGGCAACGTTCTGTTACAAAAGGTGCAGAACCAGCATGACTAAGCACAGGAAACAGAGCACAGGGTTAAAGCCAAAGGAACAGATACCATAAGGAGTCAGATTTGTTCTTCTCTAATATGGTATCACCTTGGAGGTTGCCTGCCTGCTGTGGGTTGGGGTATTGGTACTGTGGGGAAGGGAGAGGTCTGACTTTCCCAGAGCCTGCTTTGGGCTGAGACAGAGCACATCAATTTGGAAGCTGGCAGATAGGGGCACCCCAGCAACTGGTAAGTTGTGCATGCACCCGAAGTCATGGGATGCAGGGCCTCTGGGGTCTTATAAGGGTCTGCAGTCACTTCATGGTATCCCTCTGCTTGGGGGGGACACAATATTAAAGAGTAAATAAAACACACCCTGCCATTTATTAATTGTAACAAGTATGCCATTTTAAGATGTTAACAATAGGGAAACCTGGAGGCGGAATGTATGGGAACTCCTGTATTATCTTTGCAACTTTTCTGTAAATCTAGAACTATTTTAAAATAAAAAGTTTATTTAAAAAATACAACACGACATGACAGGTCGAGAGAGAGGCTCCAGAAGGAAGAAAAACGCTTCGTATTTGACTACCTTTCACAACACTTTTTCCTGCTTTTTGAACAAGGGATCCTGCATTTTGTTTTGCACTGGGCCCTGAAAGTGATGTAGTTGATCCTGACTATAAAACCCATTGTTGAAGATGCAATTCTTCTGTCTCCCTTCCTATGCCTCCCCACCCACAAATACCAGGTTTGGGGTTTACTTCGATTGCCATTCATAACTATACTCTGGTGTATTGATCACCTACGTAGAACTGATCTACCATGCAAGACACTTTATATACTTTATCTCATTTAATCTCTTTATAACTTTATGAGATAAATATTCTTATCCTTATTTTAAGATGTAGGAAATAGAGGTCCAGTAGAGGTAGAAGAGAAAGTCAAAATGCGTGAGTCTCACCTCAGAGCTGGTGCTCTTCCCACAGTGCTGCAGAGGTACCATCAGCCTGGAGACACCCAAGTATACCCAGAAACTGTGGTTTCCATTCCTCTGAGTATTTACTCTCTGCTGGATACCAAGCACCGGATCTGGTGCTAGAGCTATATAATTCTAGTGTGGAGGTCAGTCCTGGTTGCACTGGTCTCTTGCTTTGGCTGTACCTGTGAGTAGCAGGAGTTTGAAGCCCCCATCCTTCCACCACTCCAACATCAGTGCCTCCTACTTTAGTTAATGTAATAAGAAGGCTCTAAAATGGGATGCGTGGATTAAGACATGACCATAAGACATAAGAATCTGGGAAGGAACAAATCCTATTAATTTCAAAATTTAACTTTCTACCTGCAAAATATTGTGCCTGAGCAGAATAAGAGAGGGCAGTGGAGTAAGGTCCTGCCACATCTGTTGGCCAGTCACTGACATCTCACTGTTGTCCCAACTCCAGGGGCACGTGTGTCCTCGTTCTGTGTAATAGACAGTGAGTGAGCTGTGGGGTAGCACTTCACTGGTAGATCTTTGAAGAGTTCTCCTCCTTCAGTGCTTTTGCTGCTATAATTACTGTGTTCCCTTCGTCATCAATCATGAGTGGAAATCAGATCCCTTTTGGCCTCTTCCTGAAGGAGAAATGTGATATATCATTCCACAGCCATTTTGCACATCAATCAATTCAAAATGTGTGAGCAAACTGCTTCCTCCCCACCATCCTGGTGAATATCTGATGTGAGTTACTGGGAACCACCAGTTGTGATGTGGAAGACACCAGGGTAGTGCAGCCCCAGTCATTGGAAGGTGGTTGGACTTTTATGTCAGGTCAGGAAGGAGGACCAGAGGGTTCTGTCACTTCAGGAAAAGCTTCCTTGGAAGAAGGGTTCTTCTGGAAGGAAATAGAGGCAGGGAACGGGTTTTTCAGACACACTAGAAAGGAAGTGAGGAGATTCTTCATGTTGAAGCACGAAGCAGCATGGCCAAATTGAGGAAGAAAGGAGGGAAGGTATGTGCAAGTCTGGCTTGAAATGAGTTTTACTAAAAACACCTCAATTCTCATCTGCACATTTTTGAGGAGTGTGAAAAAAATGGCGGAAGTCACCTCTAGTGGTTTTGTGGCTTTTGAAGTATGACATACAGGATGTTGAATTTTAACCCCTGTTTATCCTGAGGGGTAGGCATCTGCGGGGTGTGGGAAGGGAATAAACAAAACACTTATTCTTTTAAGTGTGCGTCTGTGCCATGTGGTTCCAGTCACTTGGAATCATTCTTCTGTTTATTCCCTTTTCTGCTTCAAGTCTGAGTGCCACACACATAAAATTATTCAGATAATAATAAAAAAGCTATTTGGTCGCCCTAGGATTTCTGTATGAACATATGAAGCATGTATTCTAAATCTGACAGGAATGTGTGTAGTCTTTTCTTTATAACAGAATTTCATGTGAGATTTTTAATTTTATTAGTGCCTATTGTGTGCCTGCATTCCAGCAAGCTGGGTAGAATTCATGGATGTTGTCCCCCTCACAATCAGTTGCATACGCAGGAGGGTCTGACTGATTTTTATAACTGTGGTATTATCAGTTCATCCAGCATTCGTAAAATTAATTTCAGTGTTTACTAACATAGGGTTCTTAAGTCAGTAACCTTAAGTATTAGTTTAGACCCGGCAACTTCAGGGTGGCATGATGGGAACACTTAAAAAGAGCTTCATTACCAGGAAAAATATGATCTTAAAAACAATATTTTTGGAATGGACTACTGAGAAATATTTACAGGGAGTCTAGATTCCCACAGTGAGAAATCAGAGACCCTGGCTTTAATCAAAAACTCTGCAGCGTTCACATCTGGCTCCACCTGAAAGTCCGGTTCAGAATTTCCCTGTGATCCTGGCAGTGGCAGAAGAGAAGTTTTCGCTTTGTTTAGTATAACAAGAACTGCCTGGCTCTCAGGCCAATAAATGTGTTCACGTAGAACTCCAGACAGTCTCTCTGAGCCTGAAGTCTTATCAAGGAGACCTCATTTTGCCTCTACTTAAAAGGGAGACTCCAAAGAGGGGAGGACTAGCCTTCTCCTTTCTCGCTGGTGCGGATCAGTGTTTGCTGAATTAGAAGTTATTCCAACATTGGCACATCACCCCCCACCCAGTGAATGACTGGCGAGACTTCCAACGTAACTGTCAGTTCCCCGCCACAACCCCCGCCTAATTTTCGATTGTACGTTTCATTTAGAAGAAAAGCCAAATGAGAAAACGCTTTCCTCATTTCTCCTCTAGGCTGCAAGCGCTCAGAAATGACATCAAGCACCCTAAAGAGCCCCGAGATGACTAAGGCAGGGACAGCCTGAGAAAACTGACGGCTTCTGCCTTTAGTTTTAGGAATCATGTATGCAGATGAGCTTGTAAGAGCCGGCTCCCCGCCCTCTTCCTCGGAGGAAGTTTTTTGGTAGATCGCGGACACTTCATCCAGCCGGGGGGCGGGGAGGGGGCGGCGTGTGTCTGAAAACTTGGCACCGGCCGTCCCGGGCAGAGCACCACGGTGATTTGTTCTCCTGGTGGAGAGAGCTGGAAGGAAGGAGTCGGCGCGCAAATAATGAAGGAGCACGGGGCCACCTTCAGTAGCTCCGGGATCAGCGGCGGCAGCGGTGACTCGGCTATGGACAGCCTGCAGCCACTCCAGCCTAACTACATGTCTGTGTGTTTGTTTGCAGAAGAATCTTATCAAAAATTAGCGATGGAAACGCTGGAGGAACTGGACTGGTGCTTAGACCAGCTAGAGACCATACAGACCTACCGCTCTGTCAGCGAGATGGCTTCTAACAAGGTAAGAGAGGACCGTTTTATCCATTAAAGTGTGACCCCCGCGGGGAGCTCCCGGCGCCCCTGACCTCTGCCTGCAGCTGGGGTGCACGGGAACGCGACCGCCAGAAGGCTTTGTGGATCTGCCTGCGATGTCTCTGTTCCCAGGGGCCACTCTTTGCCTGTATCTTGATGTTAGAGCAAGAGTTTAAAATCCTCGGTATCCTTTAAGCCCCAGAAACCAGACTTCTTTCTTACTGATGTGGTTCGGAATTTGTTTAAGGTGAGAGATGTTTATAAAGTGTACAAACCACTGCGCAAGTGAAAATGCTTTTTCTGGTAAACAATGGTCAAGAAGATGAAATCTGAGTGAATCCATAGGGGGAAATGCTGCATTGCAATTAGGTGTTATAGATGTGTTTTTGAACAAGAAAATGTGACTTCTGCATATCAGTGGGCAGAATGATTTGCCCTGAAGCTTTATAAATTTTGAAATTCTTCTCAGAAGGACATTCTGGGATTCTCATACATTTCTTTTGTGATGCTGGCATGACCTGAAATTAGAGAAAGTAAAAAAAAATATACTGTGTCTCCAAAAAAGAAACTTTTTAAAGTTTGCTGCTTTGCGAAATGGAATCATTTGAAATGAAGTTCCACCCGCAAGGCAAAGAAATAGTTTTATTTACAATCCCCAGACAAAACTTAGTATTGAAGAACTTTATTTATCATTAGATCATTTGTTTAATTAACACCTGGATTCGGAGTGCTAATTTATGTGGTGAGAGTTGTTACTTTTTGTTTGTTTGTACTTTTCCCTTGGAGAATGTTAATTTTATATATATGTGTGTATATATATGTAATACTTATATATGTGTGTGTATTTTTTTAACTGAAAGCCTTAACACCGCGCCTTCATAAATACACATTTCAGAATCCCCAGTCATCCTAGCCTGAGGTATTATCTTACTGTCTTAAGGTTCAGGGGCTGGGAAGAGGTTTTGCTCCACACCTGCCAACATGCCCTTTCCAGCCCCCATGCGTATCCCTCCTCCCTTTTTCCTGGGATTAGAAGCATCACCTTCCTATGAAGGCTTGCTGGCTCCTGCTCAAAGGATCCCAGCAGAGGAAGCATGTGCCCTGAAGGTTGGGGTGGAGGGTGTGGAGAGTGGACTCTTGTTACTCTTGTTTATTGGTTAATATGAGGGCAAAAAATAAAATAAAATAAGTCCCTCTCTCAAATTTTAGGTCAGATTCAAGTTGGAAAAGAAAAGAGGTTTGAGGTTTTAACTATTTACTGACTTTTCTCTGAACTTCTCAATTGAAGGCTAAATTCTGGGTTTTTCCAGCCTGTTGTAAATCTCAACCGACTGCTTCCCCATGAAGAGGGCTTAACTACGTAATTTCTCCAAACCACACTGGAGTCCATGTGGGAGGATTTTCACACAGGCTTTAGCCTGCTTTGAAGCACTCACAGAGACTCTTCTCTGCATTTGGTGATCACTAATGCAAATGCAAGATGTCATCCAGTATTCAGGGGTAGTTGTTTTATCAGCAAGTTTCACCGTAAAGGATATGCTGAACATTCTTCTGGAGTCAGATAAAGTAGGCAACTAACTCCAGAGGAAGAAAACGATTATTCATTGAGAAACTGCAAATTGCTATTAGTTTTCATTTTGAGCGTCCTGCGCTGTAGACTCTAACCAGGTTTGTGTCTGGAGGGCTGAAATTAGACGACGTCTGTCTTGCAAATGTATTGCAAATAATTTCGTATTCAGTGTAATAGTTGATAAGGCTCTGAGACCAGGCACTGTGTAGGTCCTAGTGAGAACTCCGATCGCTTCAGGCTTCCGCTCCTCCTTTATGGTGTCCTGTGCAGGAAGCAATGAAAGTTGAATAGAGCTAACCCTAAAGAAAGGGCTAAACCTTAATGCTGACACAGTGAGCTTAAGTAGAAGGCACGCCGCTTCACCTATTTCTAGAGCTACAGTGGAAAGGTTGTAGGGCAAAGCAATTATCCAGTGGATGAACAATGTGCAGCTGACAGCTGAAGTCAATTTCAAGTTTTAAAAAGCTCTCTCTCTTTTTACTTAGCTCCCTCTCCGGCACCCCAAAGTCTTAATTATCCAGATAATCATCTCAGGGAAGGCTTAATCCCTGGCACATATAATATAATGAAAATATCTTTATAGCCACCTAAAAGAAATTGATCTATAGCAGTTTTTTGGGGGAGGGGGAACTGAATTATCTGTGGTAAAACTAAAATTCCACATTTCAATGTTAAATATTGTCAAAATTCTTTGAGTGTTCCATCTGAGTTGCTGTTTAAAAATATCATCATCATCATTACTATGTAGTCTCATTTGGTCATCTTTTGCTTACTCTCACGAAGGAGCTGTGGCAAATATCTGAGTCACAGACTTGGAAGTAAGGTGTGGGGGTGTTCTATACGGGGAGTCTGAAAAGCATGGACTTTGGAGTCAAAAGATCATGGTTCAAATCCTCTCTCTATCATTTGCTAGCTACTTGACATTGGCCAACTTACTTAACAGCTCTAAGACTTATTTTCTCATCTGTAAAAACAGGGATAAAAAGGGTTGCTGTGAAGACTGAGATAATGCGTCTAAAGCATTCAGCAAAGGCCCCGATGTGCAGTAAAAGTTCAATAAATGATAGCTTATTAATAGTACCCACTCCAGCTTTGTAAAAAAAGTATGTCTCTAGTTCCAAGCAGCTAAGTGACTGCTGAATTTTGTTTGCAATCTCTGAACTTACGAAAGGCTGGTGATGGGAGAGCCAGTGTTTTGCTTAGGTGTTTTGGGGGTTACAGATGTGCCAGTTTACATGCAGGTGGTCGGGTGTTGACTGTGTCTAGTGGAAGAAAAGCAAGTGGTCTTTTGTATTTGCTTCATCTGGGTAGGGATGTGTGTTGGTTCATTTGTTGTTTTTTTGTTAACCTTTTTGAAGAAAACTGACTCAAAGATTGCAACTGGCTGCTCCAAGTGGGCTTCAGAGCCCAGAGAGTTAGATAAACAGCTGCTTCTGTAACTTAACAGAAACTATAGTCTTCCCCTTGGCCCCAGTTTCCCTCATCCCTTAATGCTGGCCCCAGGCCAAGTGGAATTCCAGAATTACAGAGACAGATGCAGCCAGGTGGGTTAATATGTAGATTATTTTCCCCCAAGAATTACACCAAGGTGGAAGAAATTAAGCAGGACTTTTACGAGGCAATGACATTGTCTTTCAAAATGAAAAGGATGTCAGTGAACCTTCTGTCAGCAGCCCAAGTTTAGCTAGAGGCGTGAGAGCTGTTTTCTGTAACAACAGATTGCCTTCTTAGATTTGTTCATTAATTTTTGTTTCAACTTCTGTCGCCTCCTGAATTAGAAGAATTGTCTTACACTTCAGCGAAATGCCTCAGCGCATGAGTTCCTCAGTGGCAAAAACAGTCAGATGTTTTGAAAACAGGATGCTTTGGCTCCGCATTATAAAAAGAGGAACGGAAAGAGAAACAGTATAGAAAGGAAGAAAGCAAATAGCCTCAGCAGGGTCCCCAGCCCAACAACGGCATAAACACTGACCTATCTTCCTGACCCTGACTGTGGCTCAGTTCCTGACCTCATGTCACCAAAGCCAGCCGACGTCAGTGGAGGAGGAGAGGAGGAATGGCGCAGCTGCTGTGAGGGTGACTAGAATTTCCTGTCTCCTTCCTGACAGACGCAGGCAGAAAAGTACAGAGTTGCAACAACAGTGGCTGAGGAAGGATCGACCCAGATCAATCCCAGAGAGGTGGAGTTGTGACCGATGGGGCAGGGGGAGCTTAGGCAGAGTCTCTTGCCTAAAATTTTCAGGTGAAAAATGTCAAAGGGGTCATTCATACCTGACACATTGAATGTTTTTCAAAAGATGAAATATTTTGAGATCCTCTGATACCCAGGAAGGAACTGTGTTCAAGCAGCTACTCGCTGATCTAACTTCCCCTCAAGAGCCCTCCACTACCCTTTTCTTTCTCAACTAGCTTTGCCCCGGGGCTCTTTGCTGTGTAGTACAAAGGTTTGGGCTTTATCGATGAAAATAGAGGTTCCATTGTTGAAAAGAGCAGCCCTGAATCATATCAGTACTTTCTTTAGAATGAAGCAGCAGGACCTAGGACTACAGTAAATGTTTGCTAAGGAGTCTCGAAGATGGGAATGGGAGATACACAGAGATACGGTCCTTTTTCTCTAAGGGCATCATGAAGTCAGCTGCAGATACCATCACAGGGGAAATGAGTCCTCCTGGCTATGCAGGTTTCTTTTTCCAGTTCTTCAGGTGTGGCTGTATGGGAGTACCAAACGTGAAGCCAACTAATGGCCTGTGCTCTTGGGTGGGAGGGAATGAAGTCATACAGTCATACAGTTCTCCCAGCCTCGAGCCACCTGGGACCCAAGCTGCATGGCACTAGAATGTGATCGGTTGATCGCCCTAAAATTGGGTGAGTCATTTTCTATCTAACTGTCTAATCAATAAGGATGGGAATTGTTGGATCCAGCAGAAAGGAAACAGATCTTATTGGTTAACAGGTTCATCTTAGAACTCTGTTGGGAAGATGGGAGGCAGCTAACCAATTATTGGAAGGAATTAATTCCACATTTGCCCCAAATTAAATGGCATGATTAGAGCAGTGCCTCCCTTAGGGCAAGAGAGCTTCTTTTCCTGGGCCCTGTGCTTACAGAGTCTTTGCCCAGTCTTTGTCTCTGCATTTTGCTCCAGGAGGCAAGGCAAGGAGTCTGCTGGCTGAAAGGAACATCTGTGCTCCCCTTTCCAGACCATACTGTATCCACTGGATCCCCACGTTCTCTGCCCACATGGCTTTGAACTCACTTCCAGGGACTGTACGGGCCTGTTTCCCAGATGTGCTGGGAGCACAGCCTTAGGCCCAAAGGGTAGCCAAAAGGCAGCAGTCTGGCTTGAGAGAGTCGTTTGTGGGGAGCTTGGACATGCAGGCTGTGGCAGAGGGTGTCCACACAAGGTCCCTGGTGATGCTAGGACTGGGGAAAGAATGGGACAGGGCGTGGTCCAAGAGCTGGCACCCCCTGCACTACCATATCCACGAAGTTCAAGGTTTCTACATTCAACCTGGCCTTCCAAGCTACGAGGAAGGGGATGTCTGTCACAGGAGTACTGGGGGTAGCTCAGTTTCTATCCTTCCGTACTCTGGTATGTGGCCCCACAAATGTTAGAGGAGACCTCAGATTAGAGGGCAGAATAGAATAAAAGTCAGTTCTGACAGCCAAGTGGGGGACGCGTACATGTTTTTGATCCAACTTTTCTCTCTTGAGAAAAGAATTTCTCAAGAATTGTATATAGAATATACAACTGAAGGCAGAATATATATCGAATATAGAATTGAAGGCAGCCAAGTGAAAAGAGCCTGGGGGTAAGCCACGGGTTTGAGTGCTAGCTCTACTACTGTTTAGGTGAATGTCTTGTTAAACAATTAAATCCTTTTGAATCTCTATTTTTTCTTTTTTTCTGTTGGAGTATAGGTGATTGACAATGTTTCAGGTGTACAGCAAAGTAATTCAGTTGTATATATATTTGTATGTATATAAATATGTTCTTCTTCAGATTCTTTTCCATTGTATGCTATTACGAGAATCTTTATCTTTTCTTAACTACAAAACCATATTGTTGGGGAAGACTGTCTCCATGGCCTACTTCAGCTCTTGCATTTGTCGACAGAACAATCATAGTAAACAGTCATCTATTTTTACAGGTGTATACTTTGTGGGCAGACACTGTGCTTAACGCCTTACCTACATTCTGTCGTTAATACTCACGGCAGGCGTTTGAGAGTAGGTACTGCTATGATCCCCGTTTTACAGATGACTAAAGTGAGGCTTAAAAAGTTGAAATAAATGGCCTAAGGTAAAGATGAAAACTGGGCTTCATACCCAGGGCCATCTGACTCACCATCAGTGATCCCAGTGGGACGGATAAATACAGAAATACAGAGATACTTAATTACTCTTAGAAGGGAATTTTGTTGTGGTTTCTGGGAGATCTTATTCTTTCTTCTACCTCTGGCCATCACTGATGGTTAGGTCTGGTTCAAAATCCTAATCTGCAGTTACCATATTCCGGGCCTCTAGACTGGCCATTATTAACCTCCAGCTCATCTTCTTAGCTGGGAAGCAGTGTCTATTGACATAGAAGAGGGAGAAGGATTTTAACCATAGTTACAGGAAATGGTTATAAAGCACCATAAAATGGTAAATAATGATATTAAACTAATCCACTGCTTATTGTGGCTCAGTTTGCTAAATTCAAGATCTGTTCATTTCCCCAAATTCTCTAACATGGCCTAAGGTAAGACAGTAAAGTTTTGTTTAAAGGACTTTACCCCTTAGTTCCCTTTTTACCCACCTCCCAAAGTTAAAAAAAAAAATGGGGAGAGGCTATTACTATTATTTAAAAATTTTTATTATTCAAATAATTGGGGTAATTTCATCATTACTATGCCCTTTCCAGTGCATGCAATATGACCATAAAACAGAGGACCAGTGCTTCAGTAGCAATTATTAGTACAGGAAAACTTCCTAGAAGGAACTTGCAGACTGTCTTCCTTGGATTTGTCTTCATACAGAGATGAAATAGAAAATTGAGCTGTTTATTCTTCATCCAGCATTATTTCAGTCACTCTTCCTATGACAAAACAGAGTTGTATTACTGAGGGTGTAATTCAGTGTTCCAAGTTCTAGTCTTAGCAAAACTTAAATCAAAGACTTTGAAAGTTGTTTAGTGCTTTGTGCTAAATTTGATTTGTAATCTGTTTTGCTTAATTTAAATATTTCTGCATCCATATTTATATAGAACCATTTCCTACACTAAATTCTAAGCTGTTTAGGCCAATCTTTCTACATAACTCACTTGAAAGCCCCTAAGTGAACAAATCTCTAAAAAGCAAGGATGAAGTGAAGGAACTTTACCTTTGATTGGTGCATCTCTGGCTAGCTGATAGATTATATTCTCAAAATAGAATAAATGAATCATTTTAAGGAGAGCTTTTCTCTCCACATCAAAAAAAAAATCAGATAATTATGTTTAGAATGTCAAGTCTGAGTCTAGTTCACTAGCTTTGAAAAATAGAATTAAACTATGTAAAGGGAATAAATGTTTGTTTTACATCTTTCTATACTTCTTTCTTCTCTTTTTTTTTTTTCTTTAGAGTATGTCCCTGTCTAGAAAGCTCCCCAAATCTGTGCCATTGTTATCGATGAAAGAAAAGGCCGAGGGTGGGGCTTGCTCTTGCGTTATTCTTACAAAACATTTCACTTCTGGGTACAAATGTGCTCAGCAAGTGGAGATGGCTCAGCTCTCTGGAAGCCAGGACTTAACCAAACCAGAAGATGCCAGGGCAAACTTGTGCCGCAGTCAATAGATTTCACACCCCGGAAGGCTCTGGGCCAGTTGTGGATGTGCCTCCCTGCACATCCCTCCGCCGGGGCCACCGTCCATCTTGCCCACTTGTACGTGATGTTTCCCTCAACTGGTGCCAAACTGTTTAGTCTCTTGGATATTTTACTGTAACTTCCTTTGTTTGATTTACTTTAAAGTAGCCAAGTGTTTCCACAAAGAAAGGACTGTTAAGTTATTTAGAAATGAAGAAGACAGTAAAACTCCTTTTTCTTTTGTTTCCCTTGTGGGAAGTGACTGATAATCTTTTTCTCTTTAAAAAGTGCCTGATCATTTTTTTCTTTTTCTGGAATAGAGTTTAAAAGCTATAAAGCGTGCAGTTCTGCTCATGAGTCACATGTCTCTTCCTGCTCATTACTTGCAATTTTAAAATGTACCACTTTTGAAAATTAAAGACCTTCAGAGATTAAAGTTGAGTGAACTCCTTGAAAATTAAGATTCATTTTCATGGCTCAATATCATTTCTCTTTATCATCCCTCTTTTTTTCACTATTCGAAATATGGTTATCTTAAAAATGATCATTAAAAACTTTAAATGGCCAAGTTCTCTTCACACTTTGCTAACAGCATAGTGTCTAATGCTGTAATCTTCAATTATAAAAATGAAATTTGAGTACGGATACCGGGAGGTAAACCAATTTTTAAAATTTAGATTTAGGACAAGAGGTTTTGGAATTTGTTATCTGAAAAGATAAATTTTAAATAGTTATTTTGGAAAGAAAACAATGAGAAGAGAAATTATCATTAAATAAAAATCTCTTTCCAAGTCAACCACGTAGGCTGTGTGATAATCAGACAGGGCAAAGTGGAGTCTTAATTTAGCAACTATTTAATGTCTTTGGTCAGTATGGATGCTGAAAGTTGATAAAACAAACCCAAAAAGATCTAAATATATTCCCTCTAGGTATAGATGTACATGGTTGCATTGGACAGAATTCTAGAACTTTAAACCCAAAAGGGAGCCGAAGGTATTATCTATTTGAAAACTTCATTTTATAGATGAGAATTATAAAAGCTGAGGATTCAATATCTAAATATTCCAAAGATCTTTGTGAAATATAAAACCCAGTCTAGATGAAAAGTAATTTTATTATGACATGACTTCTCCAGAGTCATATGGTTAATTCATGGAAGACTAAGTTACTAAAATCCAGTTTGCTCTTCATCTTCAGCGAAAGCTGATTCAGCTTAAAGACACGGGACATTCTCTCTTTAGTCTGCATTGTTTTTTTTTTTTTAAGTTATGTCTTTTTTATTGAAGTATAGTCAGTTTACAATGTTGTGTCCATTTCTGATGTACAGCATAATATTGTATTCATACATGTACATACATATATTCCTTTTCCTATTCTTTGTCATTATATGTTACTACAAGACATTGAATATAGTTCCCTGTGCTACACAGTAGAAACTCATTGTTTATCTATTTTACATGTAGTAGTTACTATCTGCAAATCCCATACTCCCGGTGGTTTTTTTAACCTTCTCTTTGTTCTTCTCATTACCTTTTTTGAGTAAAAGCTATCCATGTCTTAATCATTTCAAGTATAGAGAACTAATTGAGTATTCCTGAAAATTCTGTGATCAAAATCTAGGGGAAAATAGTTGGAGTGAATTACTTTACATGCCCGTGGCATGGGTTGCTTTGTTTTTCTTCTCTTTGCTTTTTGCTCTTTCAATTTCTGAGTTTACATGTATATGTAATTAAATATACATGTACAGACACATATTATCAGAAAAAAAATCTCATTTTACAAAGGAACCCAGATTAACGTTTTCATTCTTAAGGAACTGAAATGAGACCCTATAGATAATTTATTTCCAACTTTTCCAGTCAACATCATATCCTCTTTCTTCGGTCTTTTCTTAGGTTAGAGTCCCACCAATGGAATTAATAGATTAAAGGGCAGCGTTTTTAAGGCTTTCGATACTTACTTGCTCTCTCCTTGATCCCAATGCCAAAGTTTAGGTAGTAAAAACCCTGTGATTAGTATAGCTGCCCTCAACTTCTATTTCTTCTTTTCCTCTCTCTGAAACTGAAGATGGTAAATTGGAGAGTTTTATCAGCTGATGAAAAAAAGTCATTTTTTCAATCTCTCTGCTACTTAGCAGAGCCATTAGCTTAGGGAGTTGAACAGAAGACAGTGATCTCAGGTTGACCCTATCTCTGCATCCCAGCATGTTTCTGTCCAGTGGCCCAGATTATACAAGGCTCTCACAACTCAAATATGATTGTTTGGTTCTTGAGCTGTGTCACCAACATCTTGGTGCAGTTGGGTTCAACAATGTTGGCAGCTACATATTTAGAAACAAAATCGACATAATTAATTAATGCCTTATAAACATTTTAAATCAAATAAACCTCATTTATAGCAAATAGAGACACATTTTGGTGTGTTTAGGTAGCTTTAGATGAGTTTTAGTGTTTGTAGATGTCAGAGTTAAGCAGATGCTGCAAATATTTTGCTGTAAAACACTGATGAATTTTGAACTATTAATTTAATTACTTAAAATGAAAAGATGCAGGAAAGAATAAAGGGGAAATGATTTGGGGAGAATTGATCATCTTGTTTATAGCAGGCCCCCCTTATCTACAGTTTCATTTTCCACCGTTTCAGTAATCCGTGGTCAACTGCAGTTCAAAAATATTAAATGGAAAATTCCAGAAATAAACAATTTATAAGTTTTAAATTGCATGCTGTTCTGGGTAGTGTGATGAAACCACACACCCTCCTGCTTCACCTGGCAGGGAGGCACGTGATTGACTCCTTTGTCCAGCGTGTCCCACCCATTACTCATTTAGTAGCCAGTTCGTTTATCAGATCGGCTGTCCTGGCATTGCAGTGCTTGTGTTCAAATGACCCTTATTTCACGTAATAATGGCCCCAAAGCACAAGTGTTGTTGGCAGTTCGGGATATGCCAAAGCAAAGTCGTAAAGTGCTTCCTTGAGGTGAGAAGGTGAAAGTTCTCGACTTAATAAGAAAAGAAAAACATTGTATGCTGAGGTCGCTAAGATCTATGCTAAGAACAAATTTTCTATCCATGAAATAGTGAAATAGAAAACACAAATTTGTGCCAGTTTTGCTGTCACATGTCAAGTTGCAAAAGTTATGGCCACAGTGTGTGATACGTGCTTAATTGAGGTGAAAAAGGCATTAAATTTGTACAAGATATTTTGAGAGGCGAGACCGCATTCACATAACTTTTATTACAGTATGTTGTTATTATCGATCTATTTTATTATTAGTTATTTTTGTTAATTTCTTACTGTGCCTAATTTGTAAATTAAAGAAGTTTATCTGAGGTATGAATGTATAGCAAAAAACATAGTATATACAGAGTTTGGTACTGTCTTGGGTTCCAGTATCCACTGAGGGTCTTGAAACATATCCTCAGTCAGTAACTACTGGATAATGTATATTAAGGGAAATTATTCCATAACTAAATAGACTTGATAGTCTAAATGTACCTCTTTTGGTATTTACCCATTTCTAATCATTATTTATTTTATTAAGTAGGACAAAGTGAGAGAAAATTTCTTAGCATATATTCTAAGAAATGAGAAGAAAATTTCTAACTCTTGGGTGGATAAGAAAGCTAAGTTTGGGGGCCACTGTAATAAGATATAGAAGACTTGAATTTAAAAGCTAAAATATATAAAAGGAGATTCCACTGGGGGTGGTGGGGAGAGATTATTTAATAGCCAGGATAATCATTTAAGTATAAGAAAAGAACACAGTTAAAAGAAATAGACTAAAATTTTAGTGGTTCCTGTTGACTGCCCAAAGCGGACTTCCAACTTCCTCTCCACCCTTGATGTCAGAAGATCTATTGAAAACACAGCTGAAGACTAGAAGGAAGAGTTTTATGATAATTTGAGAATGAAGTAATGTAGGTTTTATGCCTCTCTTGGTATTTTATTGCCTAGAGAACTTCCCTTTGGCTCAAGTACATCATCAGATCCTACACTCTGAACATACCCCTGGTGTGCTGGACTTCTCAATTTTCTTCTTTTGAAACCTTGCCTTGGTTACTCTGACTTGGGTCTGATTTTCATAGACGACTATTTTAGTTCTCTTATTGGTTAATATCACAGCTAACATTTTCGTTATCTGGGGCTTTATTTGTATCTGCTCCAGACTGCAAGCTCCTGAGTCCTGAAATTCTGTTTTGAAGTATTGAGACTCCATGCTTGTTTACAGTAGTGGGGCTAAATATTGTCAAGGAGACGTAGCTCTATTTCTGTTTATCAGGAGGGAAGTAAAAGGCAAATGAAGGCTTTTGTCAGTTGGTGATAGTTGATTCGGGGTTTATTTTATTTGGAAAAGCTTCGTGCAGTTTTACTTAGGAAATCTATTGACATGGGGAGTTTTGATAGCTTATCCTGGTTTTCAGCAATGCTAGGACAGGTAATGACCTCATCGGTGGGCACAGCATGATATTAAAGATGGAAACTTTTTTACATTTTCAAAAACTTTAAATTCATGGAACATGCTTAGACTCTCTAGTAGCAACGTGCATTTCCAGTATCCTTCTGCACACCTATTTGATTGTGAAAAGCTAGGGACCTTCTGACAGGTGACTAATGAAATGGACTCCAACTCCTGCTCCAGGTAGCCTAGGAGGGTCGGTTTAACCAGCCAAATGCTACCCATCCACCAAGATGAAAGGGCACAGTGCCATCCCTGCCTCAGCCCCTGTCCATTGTGATTGATCCTGCTGCCTCCATTCTGTATTTGAGGCAGAATGATTAAGCGAGATCCACGTTTATTGATGCAATAAACATGATGGTGTGTTTTTCTTGGCTAGGTCCAGTACATTATTTGTCTTCTTAACAGGATGAGCTGACACTGAATTTTTCCCTGCTGCATTGTAACACACTCAGGGTCTAATTGCACAACATTTATTTGCATCTATCTTACCAATTGCACTGGACCTTCCCGGATGATACCTCAAGATTTACTGGTATTATTTCTGAAGTATTTTTAAATCAGTACAAGTTAATTTCAGAGAACTCATTTTATTTTGCTCACATTACTTAAAAATACTCTCTTTTTTTCACTAATATTCTTCTTTTGTGTGTTGAAGGTATAAAGGTAAGGTCACTGTTGAATGCTGTGTTGTATGTCTGGCATAGTAAAATTTTCAAACTGAGGAAGATCATAAATTGCTTTTCAAGAAAGACTCTTCGGGGCCCTGAATAAATCCTACAATAGGAGAACCTTGCCAAAAGTAAACAGATAAAAACATAAACCCCCAGGCAAGGATGGATTCTCTCTTTTTGTTTTAAGTAAGATAAATATACTGGGTTAAGATGGGTGAAAAATGAGCTTTTTTCCATAAAGGTAATAAAGGAGGAGGAGCTAGTCTTAAGGAATCATTCAGGAGAGGGTTTTCTTTTTTGAACACTGCTTTTCAAATCTAGCTACATGATCCAGGGCTGCATTTTCCCAAGAACTCTGGTTCTGCCTGAGGGAACATTAATTATGGGGCAGTGTAGAGATTTTTAAGGCCCATTTCTTCACTTACAGTTTATTTGCTCTCAAAGCTCCCAGCGGTACCAGGATGGAGCATTACATAAAGGGCCACTCTCTTTAAGTGTATAGCTGTGTGTTATTTTTGTGTTGCCAGATCCAAGGAAGCATGGTAAGGAAACATACCTGAAGAGCCCTTTTCTGCTTACACAGCACTCTCAGCTATGTTATCTCGTCCGATGCTCACCAAGAGGAATGTATTATTTTATCTCCATTTTCAATGTGAAACCTCGATGCACGAGAAATAGCTGATTTGTCCAAGCCCTTCGGCCACTAAATAGTGATGCTTAGGAGCAAATCCGTTCTGTTTGCTTCAAAGTCAAATGATTTAAAAATAAAAATGAAAGGGAAACCCATAGGGTAATTTATTATATTCTTATATGATTTGCTAACAGAACATATAATCATAGAACTTTAAAGCCAGAGCTCAACCAAACCTCCTTGCTGTTTTTCAGATCTCAGCTTAGATGTTGTCTCCTTGGAGGGAACTTCTCTAATTATCCTAACTCAGTAGCTTATTTGTTTTACAATTTACTGTCATAATTTACGACTTGTGTGTGTGTGTGTGTGTGTGTGTGTGTGTGTGTGTAGAACTTGGTTTTCACTCATCTCCTCCCTTAGACTCTAAGGTTATTGGTGACATGAATTGTGTCTACCTTGTTCATTATTGCAGTTCCAGCATTTAGAATAGCTCGAGGCACATGGGAGGCATTCAAATAAATATTCATTAGATCAATTACTTGAAGGCTCAGAAAGTTAATCTAATTTGTTGAAAGCCAACTGTTTTGTCAGTGGCAAACCTGTTAGGACCCAGGAATCCCGTTTGCTGTTGCACTGTACCGTGCTGCCGGGAGGTGCTTCCCATGACTAATTCTAGTTTTCCTCATTGTTAGCTTGAATGAGAAATCCCCATCTGGTTCACAGTGACTCTTCATATACTTTCAGAAGCAGCAAAATCTTACTCCCAAGTCTTCTCCCAAGTTCAATCAGATAACAGAGAACAAAGTCTTGGGGACAAATGCTCTTTCCTTGTGAGCAGAAATATGAAGCACATTTATATTGTTTGGATTGACATTGGGATATTCGGCTTACCTTTTTCTTGGAAAGTCAGCATCTTGCGGACAAAAATCTAAGCTCTCAAGAGACTGATCATAGCTACTGCACACTCAGCTGGGAGCATAGTTACGAACACACATTGTATCTAAAACTCAGCCATGTTCCATCTCTATTGTGTCTGGAGCATAGCAGCTTAGTCATTATGCCCTTGTTTGGTTGTATTTTTTTTGTTCCTGACATATTGCTGGTATTTCTCTCATCCCTCCACCAGCCACGTATTCAATTAATTCAGACGTGCTGCTGGATTGACCTGAACTGAGGAGCTCTGTGCAACTGTGTACTCAGTGCAGTTATCCCTGTATCAGGCATTCTGTGGCCATTCATGGCTTCTGGCTAATACATGAAGAATCTAAAATCTCTTAATCTAAGGCAATGAGCTAAGTCACGAAAGGATAGATTTGAAACAGCTGGACATCTCCAAATCAACTTTTTAAAGGTATGACTTTAACACAAGGTCATTTTGAGTTATGGATTCATCTGACAGGCTTCATCTATCTTTCTGGCAATTCTGGTTTATGCTCCTTAGACTGGTGAATAATCTAAATGTCAACCAGCGAGCCAGAACTTCTATGAGTAACTCATGTGTCATGTAATCTATATGACATGGCACTGCATCACGCCTGCAGCAGCATATCATGGGAATTCTGTAGTTAATTATACAAGCTACTGTCAACAATGAAAAGAAGGGTTTAGGTGCTGAAGAGTCAACCGAAACCTCCACCCAAATGCAAAACAAGCAAAAAAGTTACCATGAGCCCTGATTCATTTAAAATTCAGAGACAAAACTGTTTTAACTACAAATCCTCCTTGCCAGCCACTGTACATATATTGTTTCTCACCTTCCTATTTTAAAATGGAAGAACTTAGTTTCCAAGATACTCAACAACTTGCCAAGTTTCTCAGTCTAAGTTACAACATGGGATTTTATTTCCAGACTCAGTTGGATTCTCAGCTGATCCTATGTCATGCTATTATGACGAGGGGTCTGCTGTTAGAGTCTTCGTTATGCTGCCAGACTCCCCTGGTATGGCCAACCTGTAATCAGAACCCCCTCTATTTCATGTGTGACCTATGCATCCAACTCTGAAACAACTTTTACAAGCCTTTCTTGAACCCAACAAATATATACATCTTGGGGTGCATTGTTGTGCAAAGCATCTATCCATCTCTTCGAAATTATGGTAGCTAATAATAGAAAAAAATGCAAAACAAGTATAACTATCTTTTTCAGGATAAAATAACAAAAGATTACTGTATTCATCCTTTATGGTTTAAAAATATGTCCAAACCTCTAACCTGTGGCTGATTCTTCTCATTTTGGAAGTACATAATCTAGCATGGAGATTACCAAAATACCAAGACAGATACTATATATATTCATTCAGGGAAGAAAATGATATTTCTATATAGCCCAGGATTTTTCATTTGTTTATTTATTTGATAGTCCCTAGAATTGATCTTGAAAATTTCCAGACCAGGGGTCTGTCCCAGCCCTGGGACCCTGCTAATCCTGTGGCAGTGATTCCCACGGCAGGTTCTGAAGCATCCCATTGTCCTTTCTTTCAAGGGGTCTGTGAATGTTGCTAGCTGAAATCAATATAGTTAATATTAAACACAATATATGCCACATGTTGTGTTTTATGGGGTATTATAGTAACCTCAAAAATAAATTATGGTAGATTTTTATGGCTGCAAAAATATTGCAGATTTTAATAAGGCAATATTTAGTGCAGGACTTTTAACAACCCAGGAGCTGTTATAGGATAAAAGTGAAAATCAGTTCTTAAAGAAAATTATGACCAATACTTACGGGATTATGAAAAGAAAGTAGAATGTTTGTGGGGTGATTCCCCTGTTCTGCAGCATGGTTCTTAAGTTAAATAGGAAGGCCTTGAAGCATAGGTCTTATTTTTGACTAGCCGGGAGAGGGCACTAGACTAGGTGGTTCATAGGTCTGATCTATCTAATTTAAAAAATATAACAAGTTGTAGAACCTCTGGCGAGAAACAGTTCAAAAGAAAGTTGTCATGGAATCACATTACCGTCCCATGGCCTTAGAACTGGCTTTAGAAACTTGAGGTTAAATATTAGCCAGGACGTACGAAAAAGTTGTAGAAGGCTTATGTGGAAAAACAAAAGAGTAAGTAAATAGTGTACCTTGAGTCCTCAATTTTTCTCAGTTGCTACAATGATTTTTGTCCTCTTAGAAAAAAAGCCTCTGCTATTTTAATTATCAGGCCAGCACCCTAAATCTGCCAAAATACCTTTTTTTTTTAACTATCACTGTTCACAACCAGATTAAAAGAGAAAGGTCAAGTACATAAAGTGAAATTGTGAAGTACATAAAATGGAGCAGTTGCAGATCTTACCATGTTTCTCACCAGAAGGAAAGACTTCGGTCAAAAAGAACAGGTTTGAATATTTTAAATTATCTAAAAATATGCAATACCTCGAAACCTGACACGTGTTGAGTGTATGACTTTGATATCTAATCTCTTTAAGGGATATTTGAGAGATGGAATATGTAGGATATGTTTGTAATAAAAAGAAACATTTGTTGGTTATCTGAAATTTAAATTCAACTGGTGTCCCAAATTTTTATTTACTACATCTAGCAACTCTACGTATATGAAAACATATATGTTCACACATGGTATTTATAAACCATGGTTTATATATGTATATACGTATGTATATATAGTTAAAGATGTATAGTGAATTTAGGAATTTGGGCTTAATAGATACACACTACTGTATGTAAAATAGATAAAGAACAAGGACTCACTGTATAGCCCAGGGACCTATATTCAATATCTTGTAGTAACCAACAAGGGAAAAGAATCTGGAAAAGAATATGTATATACGTATATATAACTGAATCATTTTGCTGTACACCTGAAACATTGTAAATCAACTATACTTAAACAAAAAAATGCATAGTGGACATATAAGTCTTTGGGTATAAATAGTTACAGTGTCTTTTGTCTTTTTAATGGTGTCACTGCAGCAACTCTGAGAGTTAGCGGAACGTTAGGTCATGAGAAATTTCTCTTAAATATTTTTATGGGGATTATTTTGGGTCTAGGAAAAGTCATTTTTTTTAGCATCCCAATAATGTATGCCATATCTTCTCTTGAAAAGTTTTCAGAAATTCTGAGAAAAACAGACAGCAGTAAAGAGTCTAGATAGATAGGTAAGAAAAAACAATGAATAATTCTGAGAGCTGTTCAAGACCTAGTCTCAAGTTGTAGAGTAGTTCCATTCAAACTTATATTCAAATTCTTCTGATTGTTTTTTTAGTTCTCTGTGTGAAAGCACCAGTGGGGACTAAAGTCCCTGCCTTGACTTTTAAAATGTCACTTGAGCAGATACTTATTCTCTAACCAGCAAGGGGAACTTGCCCTCTTTTAGCTTCATCATAAATGCCAATATTTGTCATGGAATTATGGTGGAGATATTTATGCTTGTTTTTCCATTCATATTTATTATGGATTATTACATCACTGGACGATTAAGAAAAGAATCACTCCACTCTAATGTCTTTAGATGGATTTCTTTCTGACTTGGCACATGGACAGTTAGAATGATCATATTCCCTGGAGCTCCAGATGTGAACACGACAGAACCTGTCTGCTAGACTGGCCCGTCCTGGGACTGTGTGGGCTCTAGTTAAGTAGATGCTAATGGGCAGTGGCATTGCTGTTCCTTCCTTAACCCCGTTTCCAGTTCACTCAGTTCAATTTCATTTGCCTCTCAAGAAAGACAAACATGTCATTACAGAAATCGGACACTGAATTTCAAACGAACGGTGGAGTTCACAGGGAAAGACAAAGGAGGCAAGAACTGAGATGCATATTGTCAGATAATCTGAAACGTTAAGAACTGTGAAACTCGGGAGTTTGATAAAGGGTTTTAGAGAAAGGATGGTAGATTCCTGTTGTCACCGTTACTGTCGTTGAAATGAGATTTTTCAAAGGAAATTGGAGGTGTTTAGGAATTCGAGTCCTTCACTTCTTTGAATCTTCATTACTTCTCATGTAGAATTAGGGCTATGGAAGAAGCCAATTTCTAAAATCAGAAGGAACCTGAGAAATTAGCCATGTGACAACTACAGAAACTGGGCATCAGGAAGTGAATTTAACTCACCCAAGATTGCACAGCTGGTCAGTGCCAGGACGGGGACAGAGACGAGCTCTCCTTAACTTCCATTTCTAACTACATTGGGCCACGGCAATTTCAACTGCCTTCTACCACCACTAGCATTCTGTGCTTTCAGGAAGACTTTTCAGCCCCTTCACTCTCCTGATGCCCAGGAATTCTTATTAAGTTATGACTAACAAAGTGTAAAATACGAGTCAAAATTTAGCCCCTAATAAAGTCATTGTGACTTTAATGACTTCGGTAGTTGTTTCATTCTGCAAAAACAGGAAGATCTCACACAATAAGGCGCCTGTCTCACGGATGGGCTCCTGCGCAGACGGCCACCCACAAGGGTGACTACTGGGGCTCTCTTCCTCTCCAGGACACCTTTTTTTTTTGAATCCACACGGTTTTCACTACTGACTTCATCATAAGGTTGTCATCAATGAGAGGAAAGTGCCTGCTTTATGTAGTCTTCCATAGGCTGAAGAATATTTTGATCACTAAAGATTCACTTGTAAGTAATTTCCAGGTCACCCAGTCACAACCCAGATTACCCTTAAAAGTAGCTCTTTCGTGTGCTTGCTTGACCCTAGCCCCTTATATTATTCTTCTGCGTGGTTTTATTCTTAGAACCATAGAATCACCAAGTTTTAGAACCGGGATGAATTTCTGACATCATTCTAGTCCAGCCCTCCTGTGTGATTCATTTGACGAAGAACTCCTTTTCTAGCTTGCCTGTGAATCTTTGCACCAAGCTCCAACTAGTCCTCTGATGAGAAATATAGAAAAACGGTGAAGTGTTCTATCACGTCAGAAGAAACTGGCTCAGAAGAAAATAGTCCCTGTCTGTAGCATTGATGCTAAAGAAAAATTGCAGCCATAAAACGTAATGTTTCTGTCAAGTGTACCTGAATTTAAGCTTTTGCAATTCTATAGATTTTTAAATAACTTCCCACTATTAAAGGTAGCCTATTCAAAAAAAAATCACATATGATTTTATAGAGAAGATACATTCCAGGCAAACAATATCTAATCATTTGAACAGAGAATGATATCTTTTTCCCTTTTCACAAAAGTAACTGCAACTGCTGGCAGTGTTTGCGAACCTAGTGTTGGGTTTAAGCTTAAGGAAGCATTGGAGGAATTTGTATTACTAAGAGTTCATTCACAAACCTTGCTTGTCTGTGTTGAAAAGGGGCTTTGGCCATTTCCCCTGGGGACATTATTTCTAGGTAAGCTCTAACAGGGTTTTCTTGTGAAGACAGATTCTCAACAGAAAAATAGGATCTGTGTGCTTTGGGTGTAGAGACGCATTTACCTTTGAAATAGCATGCTCCTGTTTGTGGATTTCTCTCCAGCATTTGATAAAGTAAATGCTGTCTATTCCCTTTTGATCCTGTAACTCCTTGGGCCACAGTTTCCCTCAGGAGCTGTTTTATATTCTTATCTGGACTGAACACCCAGCTTGATGAGTAGACAGAGAGACTCCAAGGGTCTTAGAATATAAAGCTGGAAGGATGATAAATACTTGTCTTCCTTTGTTGATGACTTACTCTTAGGGACTGAAGCATTTCCGATTTGGGTTGTTTTTCTCAGTAGTGTTAAGAGAGTTTTGTCTTCTGGGAAATTTTGGTTGCTGGTAAATAATGTGTCCAGACTGTAGGAGGCTGCCACAGAATTTGTCATAGAATCTTGACAGGTGTGGGCTGAGAGGCTGAGATCCCAAAATCATGCATGGCTCTCATTTTATATGTGAGAGCTAAGGTGACTTCACCAGACTGTTATCTGTTATCAAGAGCTGAGACTGAAATTCTAGATTCGTCTGCTCCATTGCAGCTGCCTCTGGCTCAAAAGAAACAACTCCCACATGGGAATCAGACATCGAAAACCCCACTAAGCCAAGCTCCCAACTCTCTCCCCAGCCTTAACCTCAAACACGAGTCATAGCTTCTCCGTTCTTTGATGTGTCTCATCACATAGGCCAGTACTAATCTTACTAATTGGACTCTGCATTACTAGAATGTAAAAGATACCCACTGTCTGCTCCTCGAAGGCCATGTCTGCCTTCCTTAGTTTGTACAGAGCCCAATATAAGTGGGCCCTTCATACGTGCTTTTTGATGAGAGCAATGATTGCCTTAGTCAGTGTGGTTGCACCCTCCCTTGCGGAGGAGGAAAACCAAAGTTTGTTGCTAAGCAACATTTAAAGGACTGGGTCAGTTTCTCACACTGAGTGACCTCCATTTGCGTACTTCGTCGTGTTGTGTGTTTTATGGTTGCATTAAGATGGCTTTGGTTTTTGGTGGCCCTGTCACGCCCTTCGCAAAAGGGTCATAGGAAAACTAATTTAGGCGGGCGAAGGAGGGGGGTGGTTTTCCCCCTATTCACTACTTACAGGAGTACACCGGCCCTGCTGTGAACTACGTGGAAAAGATGGAGTTTGGTTTATTCTCAGCCCTATAGTTCAGAGCCACCTCCCTGCTCCCATGTTGGGACTGATTGACAATGTGTACCAACAGGGTCCTGTGGCCATGGGAGGTGACAGTAAGAAAGTGAGAGGGAAGGTCGTTCCTCTCTGAGTCTTTTATGATTGAATACATACCGGTCCTGTATTTTGAGCTGAGGGGCCAATGTGGCTAATATAGAGTTGGCCCCACCCTCTCCAGACAGTTAACTGTTGTGGTTAACTACCATGCCCTAATACGTCTGACTGTTTCTACTAGGATGAAAGCTGGTTAAAAGCAATGAAAAACGTTTTTTGTTTGTTTGGGTTTTTTTAAACTGCTATATCCTCGATGCTTTGCCTAGCACATTTTAGGTGTTCAGTATATATGTATCAAATACATGAGATAAAATTCAAACTAGTACAAACCTGATGGACTCCAAAATCTTCCTAAGTATTTCAAAAAAAACCAGCGGAACCAAAATGAAGGTGACTGCTGGAATGCTACATTTGGCGAAATCTAGTGCAGAGACGTAATTAAAGAAATCATCCGTCTCTATGCTTTTTACAAGATATTTTTTGCAATGCTCCAAGTAAAGTGTGCTGCTTTGCCAAGATTCAGCAGATCAATCAGAGCATAGAAACCTGCCTTTTTCAGCTATTCTAAGTCTTTAGTATAAGTGCCTGTCATTTGAGAACGGAAAATGAGAGGCTATTAGGACTGAGGTTATGTCTTAAAAAATAAATAACTTAGAAGTTACACAATTCACCTGGAGTTCAAATTGCAGAGATTTCAGTAAGTAAAGCACACTATAGCTGGGATGATTAATGCAGAGATTTCTGGTGACTGTTACTAACATATTGTATCATGGGAAGACACACACACACACACACACACACACAAGCCGGGTTCCCCAGAAAGAGGGTGATTGTGCCTCTTTGAGGACAACACAGAGAGCAGCAAGCCAGGGGGTGGCACTACTGACGTGCACAAGCTTCACCTCAAGAGGCCTGGTCTCCTGGGCACAGGCAGTGGCATGGAGGGAGCCTGGATGCTTGAAGTGAAGCCATTGTCTGCGCAGGACGCTCATTTGAAAGGGGAATGCCTCACAGGAAAGAGAGCCAATTGCGTGTGGGGGCTTGTTGCCATGGTGCTTTGCTGTTTTTTTTTTAACATGCTGTACAGGAACTCCTGGGAGTCCAGGGGTCGGGTAACAGAGGAGGGAGAAGGAAGGCGGTGGGATGAGCCTGGGTAGGGAGTCCCACTGCAGGGCTCTAGTCTTAGTCTTTCTTCTTGCCTGTGATGTTTCTAAAGCTGACAAGGGGTATGGTGTGTGACAGAGAGAGAGGGAAGAGACTACAGGAAAGGAAAGGCTTCCTCAGCGTGCTCCAGATTGCTAAAGCAAAGTAAAAATTAATTTAACTCTTAGGTATTTCTAACATGGATTAGAAGATGTAACGGTGAAATACCAAAACAACAGTCATTCATAACCCCAAATAATTCTCCATTCATGCAGCAAACGATAGCTTGTATTAGAAAACACACTCCAGATCCTCGATGGAAAGGTTAAATGTGTTTAATTCATTTGTCAGATGCAATCTAATGTGCGTATTAATGAGCTGATGAAGGGCTGGAAATTGCATTCTGCATAAGAAATACTTTTTAAATGAAATCCGTTAATTCTGTTCCCATTCATTTCACTGTGAAAGAAGACTGTGCACCGGCACTCCGTTGAGGTGACAAAATCGTCCCAAAAGCTAGCTTAAAAATGTATTCGTGTGTACCGAAAGCCTAGTTTGAAAACAGCCACAGTTTTAACTTTTTCCTTTTTTTTGTTAATGTTCAGAAAGTCAATTAATCAAACACACCATCACTTTGAAACCCGAAGAGTGGCTGAGCTCCGTGCGGAGGCTGCCTCCGCAGAGCCCTGGTCTCGGCAGTGGAGAGAGGGTTAAGAACACCTAGATGAGAGGGGGGAGGGTACCGACTTCGGAGTGCCTTAAATATTCATGGGGCTTCCTCCATTTTAATCTTCTCCTTTTTAAAAGATGGCTGTGTTTCCCAGTCTGGCAACCCCTAAGGAAAGAATTGCTCCTTCCTTGCAAGAGTTCAGCTGAGCAGGACTAATAGAGAGTGGAAACCCCTCCGGCCACCAGGACTATTCATAATTCATAAGTGCTGCAAACCGGCCAGCTGAATACATTTGGACAGGCTCTTGCTCCTTCGTGCAATTCCCAATTGCATTTTACTCTCTCTGCCAGGAAAGAAGCAGGGAGCACAGGCTTCTTGCAAGAATGGAGTGTGAAGATGGGCTTTGTCTGGATTAGGAGATGCCCTAAATTTTGAAGGCTTTGTCTTTCCTAAATTTTTGTTATTTTACCACTGAATCTGCAAGGCTTTCCCGGTCCTTTCGGGAGTAGGGACTGCTCTCTCAGAACTGTGAATTCTTTCAAAGGGATTTGTGGATTGTGGCAAGGAGTATATTCCAAAATGCCTGAGGCAAACTATTTGTTATCTGTATCTTGGGGTTACATCAAGGTGGGTTAATCTGATGCTGTTATGTGTCTTTGATAGAATGTGAAACATCTGCATGTTTTCTGTGAAATAGAAAACCTCTGTAATGACTTAATTGTTTTATCACTTAGCCCACTGAGGCTGCTTATTATGAAATAAGGTCATGTTCTATTACATTGTATTTAAATAGACTGTGCTGTATTTTAATCCTATTCATTTTATGCAACTCTATTTTTAACAGATTTTTCTTTTGTTTTCCCTTAAACTTTTCACATTTAATCGCCTTTTACTGTGTAGATTATTAGCTCACGTTATATTTTAGAGTTAATTTCCGGTAAATGTATTTTAAATATAGTTACATTTTCAAGTGAAATTATCTTGACCTCAATTAAAATTCCTTTTTCTATGTTTGCATCTTCAAAAGAAATCAGATGTTAATTCCAAGAAATCTTAAGAAAACCTTTTTTTCTAAGGTGACGTTGGAACAATTTCACATTGGGGGAGTATTGTATTTTGTAGAAACGTATCATTTATCGAATGGTATCTGCTCAGTCTCTTGGTTCTTAGACAGTAAAGTTGGAAATGTATAAAGTCGTAATTTGCTGCTCTTTAGGTAGTTAATACATTTTTGTTCTTCACAAACAGTTCAAAAGAATGCTGAACCGGGAGCTGACACATCTCTCAGAAATGAGCCGTTCAGGGAACCAGGTGTCTGAATACATCTCAAATACTTTCTTAGGTAAGACATTCACTGGGAAACCTGGTCCATAACTGAGATTTTTCAGTATTAATCTCTGCAACCCGTCAGGAGCATTCTTATGTGAGTTTGAAACGGGGTTAAGTCACAGGAAAACAAATCCATTTAAAATAAGAACGAAGGACGTTCTTTAAAGTGCAAAAAATAAGCAGGAAGGTGTTGTTTGAAAAATGAATGCAAATACCCATCAAAGACAGAAGGTTATTATGGGCTAATTGAATTTATATAGACTTCAGGTCGCTCCTTATCTACTTACCCACTTCCATCTCTGCCAAGACTTTGGAAGGGGAGGGGGTGGGGGGTTCCAATCACCCAAACCTTAGGGACAGCTCCATTGCCCCCCACCCCCCGACACGGTATTCTTTCAATTCTTCCAATAACAGGGCTTTGAGCAAAAGGGTTCCTCTTAGGTGGTTTGCAAGAGATATGGTTGCAGAGTAACTCTATAGTGATTTGACCCATGAGAATAAGCTTGGAAATAATTTGATTGTTGCTTTGCTAAGTTATTTCTCTAAGATAAATGGGGGAAAGAGAATCTTCACATCTCTGAAAGAGCTGGCCTTCTGCAAACAGCACCGTTATCTTCCCAAGTTAATACTTTATCTATTATCCCCTGTTTTCACATTGCTGGTGTATAACACATGACCCTGACAGGAAAGATTTGCATCAGTGCCTCTTAGCTACTGTCATGCATCCTGTTTGATTATTAGGGATTTCTGATCTCATGTCTAAAGGCATTCTGCTGTGTATTTTTCTTTAATAAGGTCTGCAGAATCTGCAAATTTGTACTGCAAAGTGAATGGGTAGCATTTTGATTCTGACTCTGTTGACTTTCAATTACTGCTGAATTAGGCTTTTTTAACAGAACTCCCTTTTCCAGGGAAATGACCCGTTCTGACAGCTGAACGTTACACCTCCCTCTTTTTTGGCATTGCTACTTATCCTTACATCAGTGGGTACTTGCTCAGTGTCTTATGGAAACACATACCTCTTCTGGTTTTATTTTTAAAAATCAACTATATTTCTCTAATACCAAAGGCAGGTTCTGCTATCAGGAGATTAATCTTAGATCAGCCTAGTGCAAAGCTCACCTCACTACTCTCTGGTCAGTGGGCATCGGCATGATTGGCAAATGCCTCTCCAGCTGTTCCCAGTATGTGAGTGTTAGCAGGACCCGGTTTTCTCCAGTGACGGTTGCCACAATCTTTGCCAGAGAACAAAGAGAAGGTGTTTTTCCTATATCCTAGCTCTAAGAGGTAGCCAGAATCTAATTGAATAGAAAGAATTATAACTGGTGCTTTTTCTTCTCCATTATTCCCCCTGTATTTCTGTGAAGACAGGCATCTTCTCCTGTTTATTTTAGACATACTCTGCTCTGTGCAACACCCAATTATTTTTCATAAGATGGGGACTGCTTTCGGGACATTTTCTCAGGTTAATGATGGTGGGAGAGAGGAAGAAAATCAGTAAATGCAAGAACTCCTTTTTGACTTGTCTTCGTAAACATTGCATTTTCGAATACCAGGGCTTTTCTGTCTTCTCCAAAGAGATTCTGACCACCAGAGTACAGCTGCGTGAGGTCCCCGAGCCCTTCATCATCCAAGGTTGCACCTAAGCGTTTCTTGTCGCTGTAGCCTCTTTCATGATCTGCTCGCCAAGAACAATGAGAATATTTTAGGGGACCAATTACTCTTTTTTTTAATCATGAAAGCCTATCAAATGAGAAAGCTGGTGAGATAATAAAGATGAGTTCTTAGTCTCTACACTTTGCATCCCAAGCATAGTGAATGTCAACTCTTGAATAGTCCATCTGCATTTAGGCATTTTCCTCTCTTGAGGAAAACCAATCATTTGGCTTCTCATCATTCAAAAAAAAATTAAAGCATCAAGAACAAGTTGTTTGAGGAAGGTTGTTAAATCTCAGTCCTTACACACTGAGCATCAGGAGGGTGGTGTGTGTGAGTGTGAGTGCGTGTGTATGTGTATGTTTGCATGCACACGTGTGCTCACGTGCAGGGTAGACCGGATCAAACAGACCAGGGAAACAGATTACAATTTTAAACATTCTGGAGAAAATCGAAGGAGGGAAAAAAAATCCATTTTATGAACACAAGATTCATCAGCTCCCTCAACTGTAAAATCACCCTGTGCCCTCCAGCTCTAACTTCCTATGACTCTGATATGGATGGAGTTTAGCAGTCCTGCTGAGACCCACCTGGCAACCCGGATTCTTTGGAATGGCCCACAGGCTTACTTAAAAGCAAACAAATAAACAAACAAAGCTTGTTTCCAAACTGCAAATAACAGAACACGGAACGCTTCGTCCTGTCTTGTGGGCATAGTGCATATTCCTGGAGACCATGAAGCCTTTTGCACAAAATGTCAGATCTGAAAGAGACCTTAATAGCCTCACCCAATTCCCTCATTTTCCAGGAAAGAAAACCGAGGCCCAGAAGGGCAAAGTAACTTGACCAACAGTACTTGGCTAATATGTTCCCGAGCTGGAACTAAGTCTTCACCCTCTTGACTCCTAGATTGAAATACCCATCACTTCCTTAACTAGGAAAGAAGGTTGTTAGGCTGTCAGAATATATAGAAGAAAATCTCATTTAATGGCATTTAAGTAATAGATGGATTATTTTGGAGAAAAGTCTTTAGGAAACAGGCTTGTTGGACTTAAAAATAAAATATGTTTATTAACAGTTCCCAGTAACATAACGGTCTCTTGCTGGGGCACAGCAGCCGTCTCTGAGAGCACAAAATGAGAAGACCTTAGTGATTCAAGTTAGACTGGAAGAGCAGTAGCTTAATAAGAGTCACTGAAGGTTACAATGCGTCACCCAGAGAGGAGGGGAATCCCTTACTGCAGGGATCTGTGAAACTTGTATTGTTTCTATCTAAAAGGATGGTGTCCAGATGGACAAGCTGAAAAGCAGGCAAGACACCATCAGTGCTGGCAGGCACTTTGTGATGCTGTCATAGGGTAACGTTCTCCAGGACGCTGGGACAGGAGGACGTAGAGGACCTAGGGGGAAGAAGCATAGACCATAAGCAAGATACTTAGATGTGATATTACAATGTAGTTAATTTTTTACAAACAGAGAAAAATCATCCTTTTGACTCCCTTACTTACCATCTCAAAAGCTAGAACATAGAATTTTCAAGATACAAGGAAAAGAACTTAGGAATTTCGCATGATTAAATGCTTAGATTGAGCGAGAAAAGCACCTCAAATTATACCATTAACACAGTTTGGACATGACTACTTTTTGCATCTGTTTATTTATTGATTTATTTATTTTGTGCTGTGCCATTGTTTCCCCATTGTAGTCTGACCATTCTGTAAGTGTAAATTCACGAAGTGTTTATTATGATTCTTTGAGTGTGTGTTTCAGGTTATTTCCACGCGGCGCTGGCTAAGCATTTAACAGTGGAAATTCAGAATAGGGAAACCCATCAGTTGTTCCAGTGCCTGCATAGGGGAACACCCATTAATGTCCAAATGGTGCACTCTGTGAATAATGGCTTTCTTCTTTGTTGTAACGTTCCAGACACAGTAGCGGTTCAGCTCAATTACTCATTATTGTACAGAATCTTTAATTAAACACAGGGAAGAAAGGCTGCTAGTCCCACTAGAGATTTTTATATCTGCATTGGCACTGGAGAATCTAACAGCCTCTTTAACCAGGCATGAAGAATGGTGAAGAATGATGGTCAGGAAAGGCAGGGGCTGCTGTGGCCTTTTATTTTAGCAAAAGTAGTAATTATTAGGAGTGAAGTAACAGGGAGAAAAGTAATTTCAAAAATAATGTGCTATGTAGTTTTTATGCCAGAGATTGTGAGACCAGAAAGAGATTTTTTAACAGAAACCTTAAGACCTAGGTTCTATGCTATTAAATCACTGTGTCTGGAACAAAAGTAATTGCAAGATAAATATCTGTTGACTAAATTGCCCTTTGAGCTTGGGCAAGTTGCTGACTTCATCTGAAAAGTGAGAGTGTGGGATTATTATTGGTTCCCAAACCTGGCTCTGATCGTCAGAGTCACTTGGGAAGCTTTTTTAAAAATACTGATTCAGCGGGACTGGGTGGGGCTCATAAATCTGTATTTTTTAAAAGTTCCCTGGGTGCTTCTGATGCTGAACCTGGTTGGAAAGCCCTAAACTAATTGGGATGACCACTAAAACTCCTCCCTCAGCCAGAGTCATAGGTTGATGAGTCTAGGAGCTTGGGGGCACCTAGAAACAGCACTGAGGTGCGAGGGAGAGAGGGAAAACCCGTGCTCCAGCCCTGCAGCCAGGTGTCGCGGGCCCATGACGGCTGCTTCTGCCTCCCTGTGCTGGCTTTGCTCTGCTGAGTCGTCCACAGGGCCCTGCAGGGAGCGGGTGGAGGTCTCTAGGGAGAACATGTGACTATCATCTGTGAGAATTGAAAGCAAATCATCTAGATCTCAGCAGGCCATCTGGAAACATGTCATTTTCAAATGGAGAAGTTGTCTTTGGATGAATTTTCACTGAAACAAGTAAAGATGTAAACCTGGAACTTTGGAAAGCTGCGTTAACTCTTTCAGACACAGGGTGTTACTTAGTTCAGTGAAGTAACTGTTAAGCAAGTTAATAAATCACCAGCTCAGTGCACTCACAGGCATCCCTGTGGCTGGGAAGAGTCAGGGCACTTTCCGGAAGTACTCAGGAGCCATCCATCCCCCTGGGAAGTGAAATAGAATATTTGATTGCTGCTATTTTTAATAGCATGATATGGAAGAAGGAGCTTCTACGAGCAGGTGGACGTGTTTTCCTCACTAATCCTAGCTCTCCTATTACCTTGTTGTAGCAGAATTTTTTAAAAGATTAAATGAGATGAGTATAAATATTTAATAAGCATAAACATTTCAATAAATGTCATGCCTGTTCCAAACGAGAGGCATTGTTATTATTATTTATTAGAAAAATTCATAGACACAAAGCATGACATAAAACTGAAATTAGTCTTCCTCTAAACCTCAAAGGGTAATAACCAAGGCTTTAAAGTAATCATTTGAAAGTTATACACCAGTTATTTCTCTAACATATATACCACTCATCTAAACTGAACCCAGCTAAAATTATAGGAGTCTTTCAAATTTGCATTAAAATAAATAAATACAAATATAATAAAATGAGCAGAACATAAAGCCTGTTTATATTAACCTGGGCTTGGCTACATGAACCTTTTCTGTTATGTAAACATACAAGTTATTTGCTTTCGTAAGAAATCTACATATAAATCTTGATGCCTCACCCTGAAAATGTATAAGCATGATTCTCTGAAATCACCCTGCAAACAGAAGACCTGGGATTGAGTTCTACCTCTGTCACTGCTTGGCCAGGTTATTTAGCTCCTCTGGATAAAGTCACGTATCACGGGATGATGCTGGAGATCAAGTGAGATAATGCCATGGCAGCCCTTCATAAGATGCATCATCCATTACTGACTGTTGGGAGTTGTTTTGAATATTGCGGTGGGTTCTCATTGGCACACATGGGCTGAAAAACCTGTATTTTTGTTGTTGCAGACAAGCAGAATGACGTGGAGATTCCATCTCCCACCCAGAAAGACCGGGAGAAAAAGAAAAAGCAACAGCTCATGACACAGATAAGTGGAGTGAAAAAACTGATGCATAGTTCGAGCTTAAATAACACAAGCATCTCCCGCTTCGGAGTCAACACGGAAAATGAAGATCACCTGGCCAAGGTGCGTACGCGCTGGTGGGGTGTGCGTGGAGCTCTGCCTTGCAGAAGGCAGATGTCCGTTTTTATTTCCTACCAGAAAATAGGAGTGATCACTTTTGCTTGACTATTACATTGTATGATGAGGAGGCTGACGTAGCCTCTTTGTCCATTGCTGGACACCTAGTTAAAGACTGTTCTTCTATACCAAAGGACTGTTTTTTTTTTAATTCTGAGTTGAGTTCACTAACTCATGAATGCAGAATCCTGTTGAGCACACATTGGGAGAATCCAAGGAGAGGCCAGGAGGCAGGACTGAATTATCCCAGAGGACATTTCAGGGACTGTACACCAAGGACCAAGGAGAAAACCTGCTCTGATCAGCAGAGCTGGCGGAGAAGTGAGAGAAACTGACAGCACTGACTCTTGAGCCCGAACCCTAATAGTAGAGGAAGGGCCAGAAAGGCCCCTTCATACCTGCTCTGGGAGGTTGTACAGGGTGACCGCTGAGGTCCTCTCAGCCTTGTGAGAAATGGAATGAGAGCAAATGAACATGCAGCGAGGGCTTCTGGAAGATGTCACCAGAGTGAGGTTGATCTCACATTCGGCCGAGCCTCTGAGGAGAGCCTGGATCCCTTACCCTGGGCAATAATTAATAATGGAATAAATTGCTCCTTTAATCAGATAATCTTGGAATAATCCCACAACACAGGATAGAATGCTATTTTTTCCAGGCCTATCTGTGCGCAGAAGCTCTAGGATATCATATGTGACTGGCATCTTCGTGATCTTCTGCAGTAAATGAGGGTTGACTTATGCACCTTCTGAGCAGCTAAGTCTCCTTGATGTGGCTCTTAGTGATAACATCCAAAGGGCAGAGGAGTTTCTGTGAGGTTCTAGCCGTTAGTGATGGGCCAGTGAACAGAGAAGGAAAGAAACAGGGAAATAGATCTGGAGTGCTCTCTAATCTCCCACACCTCCTTCTGGAAGCAGCATTGTTTGAGGACTGACTGACGTATGGCAAAAAGATTGTAGATCGGCAACCAAATTTATCAGTAGAGACACATGCTCCCTTTTCTGAAAAAAAAGATACAGAAACTTGTAACTGGCATGGAGAAGATACCCAGCTTCCCAGACCATTCCATTTTCAAATGTTCACGCAACCAGAACACTCTGAACAGATGCTCTGAAGACGTGGCCAGCCACTGTGCCAAGAATAAATAAAAATAATGAGGTATGCAAATAACCTCTCCTTATTTCTAAATGTCTCTGATTTTGACGACAGGAGCTGGAAGACCTGAACAAATGGGGCCTTAACATCTTCAACGTGGCTGGCTACTCACACAACAGGCCCCTCACGTGCATCATGTACGCCATATTCCAGGTGAGTGAGCAGGAGCA
This sequence comes from Vicugna pacos, assembly GCF_048564905.1. Taxonomy (NCBI): domain Eukaryota; kingdom Metazoa; phylum Chordata; class Mammalia; order Artiodactyla; family Camelidae; genus Vicugna; species Vicugna pacos. The sequence continues at coordinate 17,998,731 of NC_132999.1, read as the reverse complement.
TGTGTCGATTCTCCAGCTGAATGCTCTTTATGGTTTGGTTTTTTTTTCCATCCCAGTTTACTTGGCTTTTCTTCATTTTTGGACATCCCCTGATTTATTTTCTACTCCATTCTGCTGCATAGGAAAGAGACCTCCTAAAGACATTTAAAATCTCATCCGACACATTCGTCACCTACATGATGACTCTGGAGGACCATTACCATCCTGACGTGGCGTATCATAACAGCCTGCATGCTGCTGACGTCGCCCAGTCAACCCACGTTCTCCTTTCCACGCCAGCGTTAGATGTGAGTAGTTACGATCCATTTTGCATACCCGCTCATCCTCTTTGATAAGTGCCATACATGCGACATATTTACAGAAATAATGTAATTAGGTGAGTGCATGCACGTACTTGAACTGGTTCTTTATTACGTATAGCATGTATCAATTAGGTTCCTAATAAAAATGAATGACAATTCTACTTACTTTGCTTTCTAATGGCAGAGTAACCTTCCCTTTACCTTTCTTACAATTGAAAATTTGCTTAATTATCAAGCAGTTAACAGGGTGCATTATCTTTCATTTGATATCTACTATTAATAGGTGCTAATCTGAACTGCCTGTGCCATCCCAGGCACCGTGAGGGATAGCACAGAAATGTAATATAGAATGTTCTATACAGTTTTATTAGGAATAAGCATCCATAGGCTTATTCTCCTAAGAATTCATAAAACTGATTCTATGGGTTGAAGGAAAAGTAACTGAAAAATCTAAAACTGAGGAATTAATAATGTTGAAGCAAAGAGAGACAGCATTCCATCTTATTAGACACACAGCTAGAAGGTGGCTGTGACCACTTCCCTCACAAATTAATGCATTTGTATATGTCAGTATAAGCAGGCCAGCGTGCCCAGCAGGCCATGCTCTTCCTGGGCAGATGGAGTGGAGGTCAGGCATTTCCAAAATGTGCAGGCTCACTGCAGGAAGGGACTGGCCACGCCCTATCTAAACCTACCTTTGCAGGTTCAGATTGGAAGGTGAAGAAAGATTAAACTGACCCCAACTCTGTTGCTTGGGTTCCATACCTTCTGAGACATGAAATCGAAGAAGCTAAGGCTGTTTTATCCCCCTGAAGGAAAGAGACAGTATTATTTTTATGTTCTGCCTAAGTATCGCAGTGTGGGCCAACACTGTTTATCAGCTGTCCTCGGCTGCTACCTACCGTGTGGCTAGATGCTGTGCTTGAGTGCCACAGACATTTAGAGAAGGGAGAGTTCAGTGTGTCCTTGCGTAACTAGGTTGATTTGAAGGATCAGAAGATTTAAGTAATCAAAGAGGACGATGAAAGACATTTCAGCCAGAGAAAGACATTTTAGCAAGAAGTTATCAGATGCCTAAATAAATACTAGGTTTAAATCACTGTGTATCTGTCAGAGCAGAGGAGGCTTCACAACAAGGCATGAAGGAGTTGAGCAGTGGGCGTTAAGGTCTCACTTCTTAGAAGTGTTCTCGAATCTTGTCCATCGTAAACCCTGAGTGGATAGGTATTGATTGAATGCATGAATGAACAAATACCTGGAAGTGTCTGACCACGCTACAAACTTAGCTTTGAAAAATAATTTATTGCCAGTCTTACAAACCTGAAACTTGGCCTCTGTTCTCTAAGTCACTCGGCCTGAAAACACATGAAGGTTCTGCTATCTCAGAGCAGAGCCAGTCTGAGCTGCTTCTTTGACTTGCGTGTGCTTGTGTCACAGAAGCACCATTCTGCCATGCCACTTATCCCAGGCACAGACAGCAGCCACCACCTGGCCACCTGCCGTGAGCACTGTGCCAAAGCCTTCCCCCAGCCTCAGCCCGCAGGCTCGGGGTGGCCACAGCCTCTCATTACTCCTCTCACGTAAGGGACCTTATGATGATGGACAGAATCTACATTTAATTGAATTAGTATATTGAGACATAAGATAAATCAACAAACCATTCTTCCCCCAACGAGTATGAAATGGGTACTTTAATACGAACCTGAATGAGCAGGAATGGCGAACGGGGCGTGGGGCTCATGCACTCGTCTTGCTCTGCAGGCCGTCTTCACAGATTTGGAAATCCTGGCCGCCATCTTCGCAGCTGCTATCCATGACGTCGACCATCCCGGAGTCTCCAATCAGTTTCTCATCAACACAAGTGAGTTCACCACTAGAACAGTCATTCGAGATCACTGTCACTGAGTCACTGAGTCACTGAGATTCACTGCCTGATTTTTTCCCTCCTGATGTTTTCATTAGGGATAATAATGAGGGTAATAATGAGGTAATCCTTCCATTCCACTCGGACTGGTCAGACCTTTCCTGGATACTGTATCCAGTCTAGCCACATCACTTTGTGCTGCGTGGAGAACTTGGAAAGCGGTCAGAGGGGAGCCATAAAAAGTTCTCAATGTTTGGAAACTACAACAAGTGAGGAAAGAGTCACAGATGTGGAATTATCCAGTAAGGACAAGGGAAGCCTGGGGAATAACGCCGTCACGATTGTCAGGAAGCTGCCGGCTCTCCCACAGAGCATGGGGACCCACGAGTGCCCCTCTCTCCTGAGGAAGCAGGTCCAGATGTTGAGTCTGAGCATGGGAACCTCCAAACAGAAGTGACACCACAGAAAGCACTGGAGTAGGTTTCCACAGTTCTGGATGAAGGCTCGGGTCACACACTCCATTCCAAATGCATCGGTTTGGTAACGGGTTAGGCTGTAGCATGGACTGGTCTGATGTCAGTGACCTTTGGAGCTGGGCCAGCTTTAAGACTCCCAGGCCATATTCAAAGCTTTTGTCATGCTCAAAACATTCAGTATGCTAAGGAAAATCCATGACTTCTCTCAGTTAATGCATCATTTCTAAATGCTGAAAATCTAAGCACTTTTTTCTTCTGAGAATTGGGTTATCGTGTTGTGGTCATGATTCACATCAAGTGTTGCCAGTTTTAAGAAATGTTTGAGCTACTTGCTGTAAAGAGTCCTTGTCATGCTTTATCAGTGGACTATCTGAATGACTAGGGGGGAGGTACATTGGTTTTTTCTTTCACTTGCTCTTCTATTGAAAGGACGTAAACTTTGGGCAGCCACTTGTCTGTGTGGGTTATATCAGCTGGCATAGGGTGGTGCCACGAGTCATTCTGTATATAGGCCAGGGAGCTCCACACAGGAAAATGGTCTTTCTGCTCAAGCCCCCGACAGCCCTACAACGTATAAAGCCAGTTCGCAGATCTATGCCCTCGATCACGGGGCGAACAGGGCAAGGGTGCTGAAATGACTTCCTGTATCCCACCGCCTTTTCTCAAGCTGGAACTCAAAGCACACAGTTAAAGCAATGGTATATGAGTGACAGCACCTACAATTGGTACTGTTATCCTCTCTTGGCTGTTATCCTTGATTAAGAGAAAATACAGCTTCATGAGTTTAATGACCATATTTTCAGCTGCAGGCCCTGGCTTTGCCTAACAAAAGAGGCCTGTGATTCTTCTGAGTGTAAGGCAGGCTGGAAGATGTAGCTTAGGTATTTAGCTAATACAGTTTCTGGTGTGTAGGTCCACACGGCAGAAAATTGGACATCAATCTTGTTGTAAAAAATTGTTGTTTGTTGCCATATTGATAGAAAACTCTGAAAAGCTACATTATTTGGATGAAGTGAAATTTTACATTCACATTATTATCTTACAATTGATGGAACCAGGAAGCATATAAGAAAGTGAAGTAAAGTGAAAATCTTAATACATTGGATAAAGTTTAGTGGCATTTTTTAATCGGTTCTTGTCCAAAGCACAAAATGTGTGAAGACATAAAGGAAGTTACAAATTGAGATAAAAATAGGATATAATGGCTTGGGAATGCCCTTACTTAAAATGTCAGATTCTTTATCTGAAGTGAAAAGGAGAAAAAGGATTTTTAAAATACTGTAAAGAGAACATTTATGAGCTAATATCCACTAGAATTTTTTTTTTTTGGCTTAAAAACTATTTCTCTCTGTAGAGGGAGACTGTTTCTCTAAGGGAAAATGACGTATGGGTCTTGGTTCTTGAAATCATTTAGAGAGAACTAGACCTGATTTCACACTGATGTCATGCTGCAGTTTTGAACCACATCCCTTTTTATTACGTCATCATTTTTCCTTGTTTATTAGATTCGGAACTTGCTTTGATGTATAATGATGAATCTGTGTTGGAAAACCATCACCTTGCCGTGGGTTTCAAACTCCTACAAGAAGAACACTGTGACATCTTCCAGAACCTCAGCAAGAAGCAGCGTCAGACGCTCAGGAAGATGGTGATTGACATGGTAAGACTCTGGCCTCCCTATGTTCCTCACTTCCTTTTACTTTTGTGGAAAGAGAAAATCCATTTTCTTTGATACACTGAGTTTATTGAGTTTTCATTTTCCTTTACCCCAGGTGTTAGCAACTGATATGTCCAAACACATGAGCTTGCTGGCAGACCTGAAGACAATGGTAGAAACAAAGAAAGTTACAAGTTCTGGTGTCCTTCTCCTAGACAACTATACTGACCGTATACAGGTATTTGAGGAAAGCCTTTGATTTAACGCAAAACCACACCAAACAAAATGAAACAACAATTAAAAAGCAAAAACAAAAAGTTTACTTGGTTATAGGTCCTAGGTTACCACCACAGCTTCGGGCTTGTTTTAAGAACAAGCTAAGGAAGATGGACATTCAAGTTGATCCTATAATTTACAAAGAAAAACAGAACCCTATTTATTGAATCGCTTAATTCTAAAAATAAACAGCAGAATCTGTTTGTAATAGGATATACGTGACTGCTGGTCCCAAAAGCTCATGTTTGGATAGAAAGCCCATTGACTTGAACTTTGTGAGATCTGTTTTGGTTATACAAATTGTCCTCAGCTGGTCTCCTTTTTCCACAAGTGGAAAATATGAACACATCTACTTTGAGTAACTCTTTGCATTTTTTTCAAACCGAGGAAAAGAAATCATGGCAGTATCTGACCTCTGATGTCCCTTCCCATTTTTAAATTCAGTGACTCTCAATCTAAGGAGACACATTTTCCCCTTTTGGGACTCTTAAAGTGGTAAACAACCACCTCCGGCCAGCACCATTGTAACACTCCTTTTTTAGTGCAAACACCATAATTATAACGCAACTAAACTGTTTTTGGGTTTGGTACCAAGTGTACTAGTACAAGAGGGATGAGATGTTCTGGTAATAGTTATACCCAGTTTTATGGGATTTCCAAAACTTGATGATTTCAGGTCCTTCGCAACATGGTACACTGTGCCGACCTGAGCAACCCCACCAAGTCCTTGGAACTGTATCGGCAATGGACGGATCGCATCATGGAGGAATTTTTCCAGCAGGGAGACAAAGAGCGAGAGAGGGGAATGGAGATCAGCCCCATGTGTGATAAGCACACAGCTTCTGTGGAAAAATCCCAGGTATCTGATACAAAGTTTTTCAAAGTTTCTGTGAGCTCTGCTGATGGTCCAACTGGAGGGTTCTAGCTAGTTCCTTTCTTTTACATATATATATATTTTAAGGAAGCAATGACCCATTTAGTTCCATTACACTCATGACTCCTTTGCCTTCTCCATTATACTCAATTTCACAGCGTGGAGATAAAGCAATCTTCAAAAACCCATCAAAGTTTGGACTGTGTATCCCCAGTTTAGATAATTATCCATGACCTTAGCAAAAAAAAAAAAAAAAAAGATTTAACTGAAGGCTGCCACCTTATGCATCTCATCCCTCCAGATTTCCCCTAGCTCTGCCTTTACCCACGAGCTGTACTCTTAATCTTTGTCTCCTGCACCCTGTTTTTGCCATCTCCCCATGATGCACACCGCCACCATCACTAGACATAGCGAACCTCATTCCCACACATCTCTTCTACCTCATAGTCAAAGCCCTGTCCTGTGTCCCCTTCCAAGGTTGTGTCTACACTTCTGAGAACATGGTGACATCTTTTGGTTGTGTCCAAAGCTACAGCTTCCTGTGTGCTGAGGACGGGGGTGGGCACAATACACTGTAGGCAGGGAGATGTAGACATGCCCCAGATGCCTCTAGCTGCAAAGTATGTGGCACTAAAAGGTATCAGTATCCTTCAAAGGCTTCAAGGCCTACCGAGATGTTATTTTTTTGAGGACAACAAATGGCCTGAGCCAGGTGGTCATGATTAAGACCAGGTCTCTGGGCTGTCCAAGGCCTTGACCACAAAAGCATTTGGGAGTATTTGTTGTTAGTGTATATGTTCTTTCCCCACTACCTTCTACCCCCAAATTTAGATATAGTTGTAATATCAATGTGTAGTTCCTTTACAAGTATTTTTGTATTGCTTTTTAAAGAAAGCCAATCAAATGAGTTTAAAATCTGTGAAAATTCCTTAAAAGTCTAATTTGCCATAAAAATGCAGGATAACATAAATTTAAATTCAAATCCCCTAGTGCCTCAATAAGGACAGAGTATTAATTAATTAATTAGCTAGTTAGAATTCTGCCCTTTTATTAACAGTGATATTTGACACTTACATGGTGTTCTGTATGGTTTTCCACACATTTCCCCATACGTTATCCCGTTTGAATCTCCAAACAGCCTTGAGATATAGAGCAGGTGTTTCCCCAGTGTGTCAGGTGAGGAAGCTGCCCTCTTGATCCAGTTCACCAGCTCCTTAGTGACCCAGCTGCCTTCCACAGCAAGCTCTTCCCTCCCCGTCACTGCGGACAGGTCTCCCTGTGGCCGCGACAACTGTGACCCACTCTGGTGTCGCAGCTGGGGCTCTGGTGAACGTTGTCTGAGTAATCTGGTAATAATGCCCTTGACTAGGTGCTCTTCAGATCTGTTGAGCTTCCTCATCCCAGGACCTGGGAAAGGACCATAGGCTGCCATTCTAAAAGTGCAGAACATTTAGCAGAAGCAAAACAAATGAAAAAAGAATGTGTCTGCACTCTGTTCAGCTGATTCAGTTTTCTCCATTGCCTTGAGCTTGTTTTCTTCAGGTCCCTGGAAAACACCTTGAAAATAGTCTCTAAAAACCATTCAACACACATTAAGAAGTAAAAGGGAGGAAAGAGGAGTGGGTGCAAGCAGGAGAAATACCTGAATCGACCGCAGTCAAGTTCTTGTAACCAATGCAGATCAGAGATGCCCTGGCTTTGGTGTGACTTCTGTTTGTTAAGGCCAGGGAAACAACAGAGGGTAGATGGATGGATAGATAGATAGATAGATAGATAGATAGATAGATAGATAGATAAAAGAGTCACATATGACTAAGATTCTTTGATATGGGTACAGCAACTTTGATGTATTAAATAACTGGCCAAAACCCAGAATGTTGTTAGAGTTTCCAGTAGCGTGGAAAGAGAGCCCTATCATGTCCCACGGGTGCTCATAAGTCGCCCTTGCTCATCTACCCCTGAATCCCGACCCAGCATCTCTCCAGCAACCCAGACCATGACAGGGGAATTCCATTCCCTCATTCAGCCAGTGCCTATTCTTTCTCTCAACCTGCTCCCACCCGCAGGGTTTCCTGTTTGTCTGACAATGGGGAGGTCAGCATAAGGTCACAGAACCAGCTCATGCAGGATGCATAGCCCCTGTGCAAACCATCACAGAGCCATAAGCTTCGTATTTGTTCACAGGAACACTAGCAGAGGAACTGCTGAATTGTTTTTCTTTTTCCTTCTTTCTCCTGGTGGAAATGACTTGTGTCCTATGGACCTAGAACAATTGCAGACATGTCCACAGGGGCGAAGTTTGTTTGTTTAGGGGCCTGGAGTATTTTCCAGTGTTTCACCTACATCATCTACAAACCAAAGCATTCCACAGAACTTGAGACATTTCAGAGTCATCTGGGGAGCCGGCTCCCTTTCATTTTTAAACCAAGACATATTTCATTCAAGTTGTCAGGGAAAGAATGTTGTGTAAGAGCTCAGCAGACCTGGGGCTTCCTTCTTCAGAGAATGACTCACAGAATCCAAGTAGTGACAAAGTCATTCCCAGCCTGGGTTACATCCAGACTTCTTCTCTGGCGCACGTCAGAGGAAAAGTAATCAGTTCTAGTAAGACGAACCGCAGGCTTTGGAATCAGACGGAATTGGGACAGAGTCCCAGCACCACCACTTACTTCTGGCTCTGTGATTTCTGACAAACTGTTTCATCTCACTGAGTCTCAGTTTCCTCCTTGGTGAATGATGACCAATAATACTTACTCTGTGGGATTAAAAGCGACAATGCACATTTTGAGCTCAGTGCAGGGCGCACCGTGTGGTAGGTGCTCAAGTCATAGAATCCGTTATTATTGACCTCTCTTGGGTTGTCATGGCTCTTTGCATGCAAACCAGAACAGCCTGTTTGGTTTTGCAGGGCCCATCACAATAACAGATGTGTAACCTTCTTTTCCTCCAGGTGGGTTTCATCGACTACATTGTCCACCCTCTGTGGGAGACCTGGGCGGATCTGGTACAGCCCGATGCCCAGGACATCCTGGATACATTAGAAGACAATAGGAACTGGTACCAGAGCATGATACCCCAGAGTCCCTCCCCACCACTGGAGGAGCAGAACAGAGACTGCCAGGGTCTGATGGAGAAGTTTCAGTTTGAACTGACCCTCGAAGAGGAGGATTCTGAAGGGCCCGAAAAAGAAGGAGAGGGCCACAGCTATTTCGGCAGCACAAAGACACTTTGTGTGATCGATCCAGAAGATCGAGATTCGCTGGGAGAGACTGATGTGGACATTGCAACAGAGGACAAGTCTCCGATCGACACATAATCTCCCTCTTCGTGTGGAGATAAACATTCCACCCTTGACGAGCATGCCAGCTGAATGGTAGGGCCAGCCCGCCACGGGGGCTGAGGCCTGCACGGGACAAGGGCCATGTGGCCTTTCCAGTTACTTGAGTTTGGAGCCAGAATGCAAGACCGCGAGGCAGATAGCGGCTCAGGAAATTCCATGGTTGACTTGCCTCGCTTGCAGGCTTAATGGAGAGCTGCAGCTTCACGCGGTACTGGAGGCCTGGTTCGCATCCCGACTAAACGGCTTGAACGCGGAAGACACAAAACTGAGAGATTTTTCTGCACTAAGTTTCGGGAATCTTTCCCCTCTAGTGACCGAACTGACTGACTAATGACGTTATTTATAAATCTGCTCACCTGTCCCCTTGTCTGCCAACCTGTGTGCCTTTTTTGTAAAAACATTTTCACGTCTTTAAAAATGCCTGTTGAATACCTAGAGTTTAGTATCAACTTCTACACAGATAAGCATTCAAAGTTGACATAAACTTTTTTGATTCTTTCTGGGGGGGATAAAAAGGGAAAGAAAACGGTCTTCCTTCTTTCTTGGGCAATATCTTTCACTTGACTGTGGCTCCTTTTGCAAATAGAAAGGCTATGCTTCTAGCCACATTCAACTTCCTCCCCCTCTTGTCCCTTCCAGCTTCTCAGTTACCCTTAGAACATATCTGTTTGCCTGCTTTGAACAGTCTTTTTCCTCCTCTGAAGTTTTGCTTTTTCGCTGTCTACAGAATAAAGTTGAACAAACGAAGGGGTAGGAAGGGTAGTCATGTTCACATAACAGTCTGTGTAGAATTCAGCTTAATACGGCAGTTGCCCTTTTGGGTCCTGCACCCCGTGCTGCTGGGGTTGCACCATCCCTACCCTGTTCTTTCGCCCCGCCTCCCTGCTCACCTCCACTTACCACAGTTTCCAATCTAGTGCCGCCATCTTTCTCTTGCACTGCCTTCTGCGCTAACACCTCCGTTTCTGTTTATAACCGCGTATTTATTACTTAATGTATATAATGTAATGTTTTGTAAGTTATTAATTTATATATCTAACATTGCCTGCCAATGGTGGTGTTAAATTTGTGTAGAAGACTCTGCCTAAGAGTTGCAACTTTTCTTGTACCGTTTTGTATTGTGTATTGTATAACCTGAATGTTGCTTAATAGAGACATACGGCCCCCTCGCCAGTGAGGACGCCAGTGGGTCTGCCCTCTGCCCCTGTCTGAGTTGCTAATACTGCTCAATGCCTTCGTGAATCGGTTTTGGAAACA